>NC_064639.1:970062370-972562370 GCF_023864345.2 Schistocerca serialis cubense
GTGGCGGAGGGTACTTATTGTACCACTATCTGATCCCCCCTTTCCTGTTCCATTCACGAATTGTGCGTGGGAAGAACGACTGCTCGTAAGTCTCCGTATTTGCTCTAATTTCTCGGATCTTTTCGTTGTGATCATTACGCGAGATATATGTGGGCGGTAGTAATATGTTGCCCATCTCTTCCCGGAATGTGCTCTCTCGTAATTTCGATAATAAACCTCTCCGTATTGCGTAACGCCTTTCTTGAAGTGTCCGCCACTGGAGCTTGTTCAGCATCTCCGTAACGCTCTCGCGCTGACTAAATGTCCCCATGACGAATCGCGCTGCTTTTCGCTGGATCATGTCTATCTCTTCTATTAATCCAACCTGGTAAGGGTCCCATACTGATGAGCAATACTCAAGAATCGGACGAACAAGCGTTTTGTAAGCTACTTCTTTCGTCGATGAGTCACATTTTCTTAGAATTCTTCCTATGAATCTCAACCTGGCGCCTGCTTTTCCCACTACTTGTTTTATGTGATCATTCCACTTCAGATCGCTCCGGATAGTAACTCCTAAGTATTTTACGGTCGTTACCGCTTCCAATGATTTACCACCTATGGCATAGTCGTACTGGAATGGATTTCTGCCCCTATGTATGCGCATTATATTACATTTATCTACGTTTAGGGAAAGCTGCCAGCTGTCGCACCATGCATTAATCCTCTGCAGGTCCTCCTGGAGTACGTACGAGTCTTCTGATGTTGCTACTTTCTTGTAGACAACCGTGTCATCTGCAAATAGCCTCACGGAGCTACCGATGTTGTCAACTAAGTCATTTATGTATATTGTAAACAATAAAGGTCCTATCACGCTTCCCTGCGGTACTCCCGAAATTACCTCTACATCTGCAGATTTTGAACCGTTAAGAATGACATGTTGTGTTCTTTCTTCTAGGAAATCCTGAATCCAATCACAAACCTGGTCCGATATTCCGTAAGCTCGTATTTTTTTCACTAAACGTAAGTGCGGAACCGTATCAAATGCCTTCCTGAAGTCCAGGAATACGGCATCAATCTGCTCGCCAGTGTCTACGGCACTGTGAATTTCTTGGGCAAATAGGGCGAGCTGAGTTTCACATGATCTCTGTTTGCGGAATCCATGTTGGTTATGATGAAGGAGATTTGTATTATCTAAGAACGTCATAATACGAGAACACAAAACATGTTCCATTATTCTACAACAGATTGACGTAAGCGAAATAGGCCTATAATTATTCGCATCTGATTTATGACCCTTCTTGAAAATGGGAACGACCTGCGCTTTCTTCCAGTCGCTAGGTACTTTACGTTCTTCCAGCGATCTACGATAAATTGCTGATAGAAAGGGGGCAAGTTCTTTAGCATAATCACTGTAGAATCTTAAGGGTATCTCGTCTGGTCCGGATGCTTTTCCGCTACTAAGTGATAGCAGTTGTTTTTCAATTCCGATATCGTGTATTTCAATATTTTCCATTTTGGCGTCCGTGCGACGGCTGAAGTCAGGGACCGTGTTACGATTTTCCGCAGTGAAACAGTTTCGGAACACTGAATTCAGCATTTCTGCCTTTCTTCGGTCGTCCTCTGTTTCGGTGCCATCGTGGTCAACGAGTGACTGAATAGGGGATTTAGATCCGCTTACCGATTTTACATATGACCAAACTTTTTAGGGTTCTTGTTTAGATTGTTTGCCAATGTTTTATGTTCGAATTCGTTGAATGCTTCTCTCATTGCTCTCTTTACGCTCTTTTTCGCTTCGTTCAGCTTTTCCTTATCAGCTATGATTCGACTACTCTTAAACCTATGATGAAGCTTTCTTTGTTTCCGTAGTACCTTTCGTACATGATTGTTATACCACGGTGGATCTTTCCCCTCGCTTTGGACCTTAGTCGGTACGAACTTATCTAAGGCGTACTGGACGATGTTTCTGAATTTTTTCCATTTTTGTTCCACATCCTCTTCCTCAGAAATGAACGTTTGATGGTGGTCACTCAGATATTCTGCGATTTGTGCCCTATCACTCTTGTTAAACAAATATATTTTCCTTCCTTTCTTGGCATTTCTTATTACACTTGTAGTCATTGATGCAACCACTGACTTATGATCACTGATACCCTCTTCTACATTCACGGAGTCGAAAAGTTCCGGTCTATTTGTTGCTATGAGGTCTAAAACGTTAGCTTCACGAGTTGGTTCTCTAACTATCTGCTCGAAGTAATTCTCGGACAAGGCAGTCAGGATAATGTCACAAGAGTCTCTGTCCCTGGCTCCAGTTCTGATTGTGTGACTATCCCATTCTATACCTGGTAGATTGAAGTCTCCCCCTATTACAATAGTATGATCACGAAACTTCTTCACGACGTTCTGCAGGTTCTCTCTGAGGCGCTCAACTACTACGGTTGCTGATGCAGGTGGTCTATAGAAGCATCCGACTATCATATCTGACCCACCTTTGATACTTAACCCAGATTATTTCACATTCGCATTCGCTAATAACTTCACTGGATATTATTGAATTCTTTACTGCTATAAATACTCCTCCACCATTGGCGTTTATCCTATCCTTGCGGTATATATTCCATTCTGTGTCTAGGATTTCGTTACTGTTCACTTCCGGTTTTAACCAACCTTCCGTTCCTAATACTATATGCGCACTATTTCCTTCAATAAGAGATACTAATTCAGGAACCTTGCCCTGGATACTCCTGCAGTTTACCAATATTACGTTAACTTTTCCTGTTTTTGGTCTCTGAGGACGGACGTTCTTTATCAACGATGATAATGTCCTCTCTGGTAAGCCGTCAGGTATTTTATCGTTTCGCCCAAGGGGGGGTCCCTCTAACCTAAAAAACCCCCGTGTGCACGCCACACGTACTCTGCTACCCTAGTAGCTGCTTCCGGTGTGTAGTGCACGCCTGACCTGTCTAGGGGGGCCCTACAGTTCTCCACCCAATAACGGAGGTCGATGAATTTGCAACCATTATAGTCGCAGAGTCGTCTGAGCCTCTGGTTTAGACCCTCCACACGGCTCCAAACCAGAGGACCGCGATCGACTCTGGGCACTATGCTGCAGATATTAAGCTCAGCTTGCACTCCGCGTGCGATGCTGGTTGTCTTCACCAAATCAGCCAGCCGCCGGAAGGAACCAAGGATGGCCTCAGAACCCAAGCGGCAGGCGTCATTCGTTCCGACATGTGCTACTATCTGCAGCCGGTCACACCCAGTGCGTTCAATAGCTGCCGGAAGGGCCTCCTCCACATTACGGACGAGACCCCCCGGCAAGCACACCGAGTGCACACTGGCATTCTTCCCCGACCTACCCGCTATTTTACTAAGGGGCTCCATAACCCGCCTAACGTTGGAGCTCCCTATAACTAATAGGCCCGCCCTCTGTGACTGTCGGGACCTTGCCGGAGAATCGGCCACTGGCCCAACAGGCGAGGCATCCTGTGGTGGCTCGGAAACGATGTCATCACCACTAGGAAGCACCCCGTACCTGTTGGAAAGGGGTAAGGCAGCTGCCACGCGGCCAGATCCCACCTTCGCCTTTCGGCCAGGCACGCGCGAGCCCACCACTGTCCGCCATTCACCCTGGAGTGATGGCTGACCGGTAAGATGCTCACTGCCGGAAGACGCAGCGACATCAGGGGTTCCATGTGATTCCAAGGCCACCGAAGTAGGCATAGGTCTCACCACAGTTGCCCCAACGCCACTACGAGCCGACGCCTGCGCCTCGAGCTCGATGAGCCTAACAGACAAAGCCTCCACCTGCCCCCGAAGAGTGGCCAATTCTCCTTGCGTCCGCTCACAACAACCACAGTCCCTACACATGACTATGTTTACCCTACTCTATACGGTGACAAATTCCCAAGATAATCTTCTGATGAGCTACTCTGATAATCAAGAAACACTCACTGAAATACGAGACGCGAAAACTACGCTAGGTTTTCCCAGAAAAACTATTTAAAAGCTAAGCGCAGCAAATAAGTACAAAAACGCTTTATACAAACAGTACTCGCTGCTGCTGGTGCTCTCGCTCTGGCTGTCACAAGACAACTGCTGATTCAAGTGACTAGTGGCTAACGGCCGCGAAACAAACAAAAGACGGTTTTAGGGCGCTTTCTGTTCTAAACGATCAAGAAAACACTAAGAAATCTAACACGAAAACTACGTAAAGTTTTATCAAGAACTGTTAGTTACTATGCAGAGCAGATAAACACAAATAGAATCCCTTCCTTAGTGGAAGGTCGTAAACAAAATGCAAAATAAACGCTTTATACAAACAGTACTCGCTGTTGCTGGTGCTCTCGCTCTGACTGTCACAAGACAGCTGTTACTGTTACTGTGAAGTGTAAAAAACGAAATTTCGAATGGTAATTATCAAAAGAAGAACAGCTATAACAAAGAAATAATTCAGCTTAGATAAAATATGTGACATATTGAATAACGAATTATATGACAAATCACAGCAACTGTTCCCAGAAAGAAAATAAGTTTATATATAGCACACTTTTGGAGACATGCTCCAGGTTGGTGAGTAAACAAGACAATTTTGTCCTTAACAGGTCCAGTATTATTAACAAGTACTTCAATACCTTAGCAAATGGCGCACAGTTCAAAGGAACAGGGTGCCGACTTAAACAACTTCAGTAAAAGCACGACTTCGATGGACCGACAAAGCACGTTTTTTTCTGGGGAACGATGAGTTGACATATCCAGACGGCCGCGTGCAGCAGTTGCATTGTGCAAAACACATTAGCTTGGCACCAGACAGGGGGCAGACGTCCAGGTATACAGCCTAGCGCCGAAAAGTCGCCGACAGCGCATTGTAGGCTGGGAATAAAGCAGATGATGGACCCTCGTCAGGGGGCAAGCCGCCAAAATAAAAGTAAACATTCTGCAAATATCCGTAGGATAGGGAAACTGGCGTCCAGATGTCCAGACTCTGTTTCAAAAGATGTTTGTGAGAGCATGAGGCTTTTTACGATTTTATGGTCGTTCGTTGGAAACTTTGAAATGGAAGCAACAGGGGAGATAACAAGCTGTTTATGGAGGGCTGTGCTTCCACCCTGTATTGCGTTAGCAAAAGACATGGCAAACGTGTGGGAAAGAGGCCATGAAGCAGATTTTTTTCCGTTTTCTGCCATTTAACTTTAAAGTCTCTGATTGGTCAAATCGGTTTGCAGTGCAAAGACCATTCTCTGAGCTTAGAATGTCTGGCTCCATCTCATGATTGGCTTGTGTAAAAGTGGGGGAAGTAAAAAAAGATAAATGTGCTTTTTGAACCGAGCTGAGGAGGAAACTGGGAGAAAGGAAGAAAGAGCGCTCTTGTACAAGTCTCTTGTACTGGAACTTCGCTAGTAAAGAGCAGCAGGCCTCTACCTAAACAGTGAGACTTGTGTTTGCTAGGGTGCGACTTAGAGCCTGTGCCAGTCACCTTCTGAACCGTCAGAGGTACTGCTTATATCATCACAGTCACAACGAGTGACGCGTGCATGTACTTATTTGTCTTGAGTCGGCCGTCTAAACATTTGACATATTCCGACATGCACAGTCATGGCACGGAGTCAAATTGGTTTGGCAGACCAGCAAATGGCTACACCTGCACACTGGAATTCATAAGGGTTTCAGAGGCTCATAAAGAAGTACCTGCATTCTGAATTAACTGAACTCGAGACCGCGTACTTGCATATTTCGGGAACGCGCATTTAATAACAGATTACCACCATCCATGGCTTCTGCCACTGAATGCATCGTGGTGTCCCGCCTTGACTGGCAGGATGGTACAGTATTCGCTGCTGTGATGTAGCACTATAATATATATTTCTCAGTACCCTGTTCTATCGAACCATATTTTTCTTTCTTTTTTTTGTATGGTAGAATATAGATCTTGGTGGTGGCGTAGTTTGATGCCATAACCTGGATTCTCGTGTATGAAGTCAGATACAGTGAGTAGTGTTCTGGTTAGTGTCATGTGTCGATGCCCAGCAGATCACTTTGTCCACCATAGATCCCATGTTTGTGAGGCGCTCGTTAAATAAAAATGTTTGTGTGATGAATATTTAATAATTTTGTTGTCTTGTCATGTTTAAGATCAATAAATCAATTGTCAATAAGACTACAACTTCCCCCTGAGTTCTAATTAACAGTTCCCTCTCATTTTTTTTAATGGCAGTCTAGATCTGAAACATAAGGAGTACCTTTTTCACTTGGTGTCCACTGCGTGGATCTTTTACTTCATTAACAATAATCATCTTTCAAAGGTACGAAAGTATCTTATCCAACACGGCATCAAAGCAGTGTGTCATCAAAGTGCTCAAAGAATAGGTATGAGGCTGAGAGCAGCTCGGTAGGAGTCAGTACCACTGCTAGTAAACTGATAGGCAGTGATCAAAATTTTGATGTGAATTACGGATCGAACTGTAGGATTATAATTTTTCTTGTCGTTTCCTCTGTTGTTTCTCAAACCGTGAAATGTAAAACTTACAACGCAAACATCACGTTGCAAGAGCAAAGTCCTCGAGACCTAAGCTTCACAGCAATTTTTGCTTGTCAAAACTGCCCAGAAACTGTTATACCAAGTAATAAGTTATAGGGAACGCGTATAAAGTCAACGGACGAAGTGTGTTAGCAATGCGCCTGCTTAGAGTAGGGCTTCAAAGAATTGTAAAGTTTTGTGCACTCATGGAGTCGCCACGACCGATATTTCAATCGTTCTATGATAAAATAGTGGATATGAATTCGATCGCAACGGCAACAGAACGACAGGACAGCCCTTGAACAGCAGATTAATGGAAGAGTTTTCTGAAAGCAGAATTTTTTCATTTGTTCAGGTTCTGTAATATACTTTAAAGCTTCAAACGCGTTTTTCTCGGAATATGTTTTATTTACAGCTCGTACAAAATGGATACGCGTTTCAAAGTTTTACTGACTTCCTAAGTAGTCACCAGCATTGTGTATAACCAGTTGCCAGCGATGTGGAAGTCGTAGGATACTCTTAGCAGTGCCAGTTGTGTTGGCAGTTCGAGCGGAGCGGTCTACTGCCCGACGAATTTGTAGCAGTTCTGAAGCGAATGCTGTGAAGTGTTTCCTTCAGTTTAGAAATCGAGTTGAACTTACGAGGTCTTAAGTCAGGGGAGTGCAGTAGGTGGTATAGCACTTAAGAGCCCCATCAGTCAAACAAATCAGTAACAGCTTGCACTGTACGTGCTTGAGCATTGTCCTGCAAAATGATGGTCAGGTCCTGCAGGAAGTATCATCACCAAATCTCCCTCTGGATGAACACATCTTTACCTAACCACCGTGACTGACGCATAGATGCGGGTCCAGCGTCAAGAGAGATTTTTGCACAGTGGCTCACCCTCAAAAATGGTTCAAATGGCTCTGAGCACTATGGGACTTAACTGCTGTGGTCATCAGTCCCCTAGAACTTAGAACTAGTTAAACCTAACTAACCTAAGGACATCACAAACATCCATGCCCGAGGCAGGATTCGAACCTGCGACCGTAGCGGTCTTGCGGTTCCAGACGGCTCACCCTCGCAGACGCAGCTAAAAGGTTCTCAATATTATACTGACATATCTATGTAAATAACAGCCAAGTCTCCCTCCGAATGCGCTATAGAAACTTGTTGCAATGCTTCCCAGAATAGCACAGAGTGCATTCTCACTAGCGATCCTACTGAGACATGCAAGACGCCTACAGCTGCATGCGCGTGTACCCAGTCACCACGCATACCTGCCGGTTCAGCGCAGGCCTAATTGGCAAGCGAGAGACGTCTGTATAGCGACTCACCCAAGCAGGTGCAGCTCAAAGACTTGTTTTACTAGTGACTATGTAAATAACAGCCAAGTCTCCCTCTGGACCCGCTATTGAAATCTTCTCCAGTGCTTTCATAACCTGTTAACAAAAACAGTCCAGAATAACGCTGAGTGCATTCTTCCTGATCTCCTAACGGCAGAGCCCATCCATCACATGTCAGCCTGTAACGCCGGAAATGCATATCCTCCTATTTCCATCTATTGTACTATTATCTTTTTTCCTTGTTTTGTTACCTCAAGATATGACATTTCTGTCTCTTTATATATTGTAATTGTTTTACTGTTTGTATATATATATTTATGCACTTATGTCGATATATAATTGGTTTGTTGTGTAAAGAGTATTTGTATTTTTACGCTGGGTCTTGCCTAGGGAAAACTGCTATCGAACGATTACATCGATAGGTCGTGTGAAGAATCAAAGTTTGTAGGATCTTTGGTAGGGTTAACTCTGCCGCGTGGAGCGCGGGCGGAACAGTGAGAGTCTGGCGGGAGTAGCGAGTGGAGCAGGTGTTGTGTGACGCTCCCGCGAGTTGCCGCGCTTTCGGGGTTTGGCAGCATGTAATTGCGCTCGACTCGCGATAATAGTTTCTGACATGGTGTCGCGGACGGGAAGCATTAGCTGGCGCACATCAAGAGCCCGTTTCGCCTGGCGACCGTGTCGAGAAGAAGGCGCGCCAACATCCAGCTTCTGCAACAGCGACGGCCGACAATGAGTGACTGTCGCCACCTCCTCGATCGACGGCTTCAAACCTTCAATCAACCAACAAGGAAGACTAAAAGCACGTAAAGTTTCAGAACTGTATGGCAGACCTCAGCTTTTCAAATTGTTCCATTTGTCTCGCAAAATTACAGCAACTTAGCATGAACCTTTGTTGCTCATTGTCCCAATTGCATTGCCAAGCAGGGTCCCTTCCTTTTCCGAAATGAACCCGAGTGTCGTTGAAATTCAAACGCCAGCATTAAAATAATATAATTAGATTTCACTGCTTTAATTTCAAAGTTCAGTAGCTGGCTACAATATTTAGGTTACACGAGCACAAATTTAGAGTGCGAGTTTTGTTAGCATATTTTAGCTTACCTGTGACTGCAGCTCAGCTTGGTACGTACTAAATTTTACTATTCTTAATAGTTCAGAATCATTTAATTCAAGTTCAAAGTTAAATCTCTTGTTTCTAAATTGCGTAGAGTCAAGTTGCTTTTGAATGATTGTTGAGGTAGTCCAAGACTAACTGTATGTTACTGAATTTCGATGTGCTTCAGAAAGAAAGCTCACTATTAACTTCAGTCACTAAATTAACTTTCGATTTTCCGGTTTTATTAATTCTTTTGCTAAATTAAGTCAGGGTGTAGCGAAATTTATTACTTCTGACAAACTTTCAGTTTTCACACTACACGTGTCAACCTTCAATTGCCACGCTTCTAGTGCTAATTATATGTGTAATAACCTTTCTTTTTCAGTTACTATAGTAATTGTCCTTAGGACTGGCGACCGTGATTTCCCCAAATCTCAAATACCTAATTACCGCTAGTTAATTGTTAACGTAACGGCTGCACATTTACCTTCTTTATTAACTTTACCCCTTTTCAAAATTAATTTCCACCAGTTTCATTAGCACATTTCCTTTCATTAAGATGTAACCCTTTCCTCCCTCTTTACCGACAGGTTAACTTCGGTGACGATTGCTTTTCCAAAACTCCCATTAGGTACACGCGGTTTCATTTTTCACTGTCATTAAGGTCGGTAAGTGAGGGGGAGGTTACACGTGGCGACCGTGACAGGACAATCTTCAATTTTGAGGTTGTTCTGGACACGAATTTTGCATTGTGCAAATCTCGTAACAAAGTACTGGTTACGTACAGGCCGTTACGTCAGCGAGAATAAGTAGTGGGAGTAATCCTAATTACATTTGAGATTTGTCATTTATATTGAAAATTATTAAAATGAGTGAAGGCAACAATTACCAAAATTTGGTAGACTTGGATACGGAACAATCGGTCGAACAGTGGGAAACGCGCACGGCGGTTCCCATTGTTCAGGGGCAGGCGGCTAGCATGAAAGACGCGACCGCCGAAACGCAACAAAGAGCAGAAATGGAATTCCAAACTTTAGAAAATGTTTCGGAATCGGAAGCGAAAATCAAATCTGTACCCCTTGATGATGAATACGGGGGAACATGTATAGAGGAACCAGCTACGGAAGTAAAACCGGTAGTCTCCGGGAATTTAACTGATTTATTGAATGTTTTGATTAATGAAATCAAGAGTCAATCGGCAGAAATTATAGCTCTGTCTGCCAAGCAAGAAGCTCAGTCTGAAAAGATTGAACGAAAGCTAGACAATCAGAACAAAGCTATTAATGTTGTTAACAACAATGTTGGAGTTGTTAATACAAAAGTTGATAAAATCAAAGAAGATATTGTTGTAATTAATACCGAAATCGGTAATCTTAAACAGGAAATGATAGGCGTTCAGGCGGAAATTGCGAGCATAAATACTCGTTTTGATTCCGAAATTAGCAGAATCGAGAAAAGTGTAGGAGAATCAGTTGCTCCAATCATCGAGAATAAGGTGACGGAACAAATTCAATTAGTGAAAAAAGAGGATCAAAAGAAGGTGGAAACTTTAAAGGCTTTAGTGTCCGAAGTAGACACTAAAGTGAGGGAGCAGGCTAATACCTGCGAAGAGAAAAAGAGGGAAGTGGAAACGCTTGCGACAACCACTTGCCAAGTAATTATGAGAGTGTCGGAATTAGAAAAGAAACTTGATGAAAAACAGAGCTATGTGCCAATCTGTGCACATAGTTCGGAATTGTTGACGAAAGAGGAGCGGTTCGACCCCTTGAAAAAAGGCGGTATACACGCGACGGATTTCATTAAGAATTGTGAAAGAGTTTTACCCAGATCATGGACTAATGAGAGAAAAATTAATGCGGTTATTGATGTGCTGGCTGGTGATGCCAAGCGTTGGGGCTTAAACCTCAACATTACGAACCTGACTTTTGACGAGTTTAAAAATTTGTTTCTGGCTGAATACTGGTCAGAGCAAAAACAGCAAAGTGTCTGGCGCGAATTTGTCGTATCGAGGCCTTTCGATGCGAATTCGCGCGGTTCGATGAGGGAGTTTTGTGAAGGCTGGATCCGCAAGTTGGAATATTTGCGTGATCGCCGCACGGAATCCGAAATAGTCTGGGAACTCTACAAAAAGCTTCCAGATGTTACAAAACGCTACGTAGGAAGCAATTACAGGACAATAAATGATTTCCTGGAAAGAGTGGAGGACGAGGACAATTGGCGCAATAATCGCGACAGTGGTAGAGGCCGTGGTAACAACAAAGGGTACCACAGCAACCACACCAACGATAACCATGGGAATAATGCATACCGCAACCATGGCAGCAATAACAATAATCGTTCGGACCGTAATAACAATCGGTACAATGCGAATAATAACCGGAATGACGGAAACCAGTATCATACTAGCGTGATACGGGCTGCGCAGAATAGTAATAACGCCAGAGGGTGTGACCAGCCGCCTCAGCAGTATCCGGGGAGCGTATCTGCTGGGACGAGACAGGGAAACCGTTAGCCGCGCCGGTGAGGGGCCGAGCGGGCGTGGAGAAATTTTGGCGGCCCAATAACAGGAGAAAACCCAGGTATCGTCATTATGAAAATTCCGTATGGAATAATCAACGGCGGGAGAGTGTGCCAGTGGTAAGAGAAAAGAGTGCGCCCACAAGTAGTAGATCAGCTGTATACACGGCAGTAGAAAATACATTCGCTGTCAGTGAGGACAATTTAAGTAGTGTTCCGGAAATCGATTATAAAGTGGCAGCTGTAATACCCACAGCGGAACTGGAGATTGAGTTTAAGAATGATTCGCAAGTGTTGAAAGAAGATCAGGTGTCGGATAAAACGTCCGTCATCGAGCGAGGAGATGCAGAGAGGGATGAGGTCTGGTTAAGGCAGTTCGGTCGCTTATACGACGAACTAAGAGATTATAGGGGCCTGTACGGGAGAAGTGTTTATGGGGAGCGCGGGCAGGATTTGCCGCGTCTCGTCCCGCAGGAAGATAGTGATTGTGAAGTGATAGAAAGTTCTGGCCCTAACCGGCAGACTTTACTAGAAATAGTTGATGTTAATGGGGAGCACGAGCAAGATGCGTCGTGTTTCGTCCCGCAGGAGTTGAATGTTGAAGTAGTAACGGAAAGTTCTGGCCCTAACCGGCAGACTTTACCGAAAGTTGTAATGGCAGAAGTAGCCGACCCATCCGACGCGAACATCCAGTTTAAACATTGCGAGAGTATTAAGGAGAAAGATTACGAAAATTTTAGTGATAGCCGGACACGATTGGTAGAAAAGCACATAGATTACAGCGAGTATGAGGTTAGAGCTGACATTATACGGTCAGACGATAGCAGTGTGGGTTGCGCAGATCTAGAGGAAGTAATTGCAGATACTACTGGGCACATTTCTCCAGGTAGATTGGCAGATGAGATCAATCTGACTAAAGAGGAATCAACGAAGGTTAAAATTAGTGAATTGATAGCAAAGAAACACTCACTAGTTGACGAGTTACAGGAAAAGGTTTCGGTATTGGAGGCGACGCTACAGACTAAGCCTCAGGACAAACGTGTTGAAATTAAAACTGTATGTGAACAGAGGCTGAAAAAGCCGCCAGATAAACCGGATTTAGGATCAAAGCCGGATGGTTTTTTCTGGAATGACCTGGATATAGATGAGGATTTACTGTGGGAAAATAAAGAAACAGTCGAGGACAAGTGTAGACAGATAGTAGTGTCTGTTAATATGCACGACCTACAACTAAACGTGTTGATTGACACCGGTGCAGAATTGAGTGCTGTATCTGGGAAAATATTTGAGTTACTGAAAGACAGACCTGGCATCGTAGTTATGCCAGTAACAGGAGTGAAAATTATCGGTGCTACTGGGAAGGCCAGTAAACCGGTCACAAAACAGATTTTTGTCAACTTCGAGATATGTGGGGCACGATTTGAACAAGAGTTTGTCGTCGTGCCAGACTTAACTACGGAAGTAATTATCGGGTTAGATTGGCTATTGAAGTACCGTGCAGTGATTAACTGCGAAAGCAAAACTTTGACATGTACGTCCCAAGATAAAACAATAGTAGTTAGTTTTGACGAGGCAGGAGACGGTGTGCATAGGCAATACCAGCCTATACACATTGTTAACTGGCCGAATGGTATTGACGTAGGTATGAATTTGAACTACTGTAATGTGAGGAATCTCGGCATTGACAATAGTGTAGAAAATGAATTGGAAAGTATTGTAGACGGTGTGTCAAACGTAACACACGAACAAAGACGAGGCCTGTATGAAGTAATAATGAGGAATAAGAGTGTGTTTTCAGACAAACCGGGTCTTGTGGAAGGATATAAATGCAAGTTGCATGTAATTCCGCACGAACCATTCTTCGTGAGACCGTATGCTATACCGCTGTCCAAAAAGGAAGCAGTGCAACGGGAGATAGATAAGATGATCGAATGGGGAGTGATTGAAAGAAGTACAAGTCCATACAATAACGGTTTGGTCATTGTAGCAAAACGGGATGGTAGTGTGCTTATTGTGATTGACGCACGCACGTTGAATAGGGTCGTTCAACGTGAAACAGACAGACCAGAGAGTATGGAGGAGATTTTGCAACGTTTTCATGACGTTAAGTTCATGACTAGCCTCGATCTGACAGCTAGTTACTGGCAAATAGAACTCGAAGAAGAATCTAGGCCATACACCGCCTTCTTGTTTGCGGGCAGGTGTTATCGGTATAGAGTACTGCCGTTTGGACTTAATATATCTGTGTCCGTATTCATCAGGGCCCTAGATAAAGTGCTAGGACCGGCTTTGAGTTCAAGATTAACTGTATATGTTGACGACCTATTGTTGGCCAATGCCACTTGGCATGACCATTGTGACCTGTTAGATGAAGTTTTTAGAGCATTGCGCCGTGGCGGAATGACTCTAAAGCTAAAGAAATGCGAATTTGTGAAGCAGGAACTGAAATTTTTAGGGCATGTAATTACCACTGCTGGTATTACGAAAGACCCAGAGAAACTAGAGGCAATAAGGAATTGTCCTCCACCCAAGTCTAGGAAACAGTTAAAAAGTTTTCTAGGGCTCACAGGATTTTACCGTAAATTTGTAAAAGGACAAGTGTTTAATGATGAAAATTTGAATAACCTCTTACGCAAAAATGTTCCGTTTGTGTGGACTGACGGGTGTCAGACCGCTTTCGAGAGATTAAAAGACGAGTTGTTAAGATCTAATACTATTTCATCCTGATTTATCGCTACCCTTCCATCTGGGAACGGATTCGTCGAATTACGGGGTGGGGGTAGAACTGTTCCAAGAAGTTGGTAAAGGAGAGGATAAGGAACACCGGACGATAGCGTTCGCGAGTCGAACTTTATCAAAAAGTGAGCGAAACTACACGATTTCTGAGAAAGAGTGTCTCGCTATCGTGTGGGGATTCAAGAAGTTCAAGGGTTACCTATGGGACCGTAAGGTGATTATTCATACGGACCATAAGGCGCTCGCTTATCTGAAGGATTGTAAACTACTTCACGAAAGACTGACTAGGTGGTCGCTGTATTTACAGCAATTTAACTATGACATCTGTTACGTAAAAGGGACCGACAATTGCGTAGCGGATGCGCTGTCGCGGTTGCCCGAGTCTAATCAAGGTCTATTGAAAGATGAGGCAGATGGAGTGGTCAAATTATACTATTTTAAAGAAGTTGAGGGACGTAAATTAATAATGAACATTTGTAAGAATCTACGTCGTCATCAGAACGAGGATGGTTGTTTAAATATGGTGAAAACCCGATATGATGAAAAGAGTCCAGAAGGAGAGAAATTAAGGAAGTATTACAAGATATACGATCATATCTTGTACATACATAAGGGTGAAGATAGTAATATTTGGCGGGTATGCTGGCCAAGCAAATACGTCACGGAAATAATAGACTACTACCATTTGGCGTATGGTCACTGTGGACCAAAGAAATGTACGGAAAAGCTGAGTGAAGTAGTGCATTTCAACAACATGTTAAAACGAGTTACTGACAGAGTGAAAACTTGCGATTTATGTCAGAAGGTGAAGGTTACCAACTGTACGAGTCGTGGTCCTATGCAAAGTATAAGGCCTAACGACACCTTTGAATTACTGTGCGTGGACTTGTACGGACCTTTGCCCAAGTCATCAGGAAACTTTGCCTACATTTTAGTAGTGCTAGAAGCTTTTTCCAAGTTCATCAAACTATACCCGATTAGGAAAGCTACAGCCAAAGCGGTCTATAGCAAGCTTGTGAACGATTATTTTGTTCATATTGGCAAGCCCAAGGCGATTCTATCAGACAATGGGGCACAATTTACTTCTAAGTTGTGGAATGAAGGCATGGAAAGTAATGGGGTCGAGGTGATCCATATTTCAGCTTATTGTCCGGCTGGGAATCCCGCTGAGAGGTACATGCGCGAGCTAGGCCGACTGTGCCGTACCTATTGCCATCACAACCATAGGGCATGGGGCAAATATGTAGCAGTATTTGAGAGAATTATGAACACCTTGAGACATGAATCGACGGGATTTTCTCCAGAGGAAATCCTGCTGGATGACAGAAGTAAAAGTTTAGTGGAAGAGATAATCAAATTCCCTCCACGGATTGACATTAGTATTGGTGTGAAAAAAGATCGTTTGCGAGAAGTAATGAAGCTAAAAGCCGATGCTCGCATACGTCGTCATGACGCTAAAGCGCGTTTTGCTAAGTTTGCGATCGGAGACTTAGTACTTGTAAAAGCTCATGAGAAATCGAGCGAGATAGACAATGAAATCTCTAAATTTAAGTTTGTTTATAATGGACCATATAAAGTCATTGGTATACCTCACACAAATGCTTATTGCTTAGAGTATCCAAGCTCTGGAAAGCTATTAGGTATTCGAAATATAGTAGATTTGAAATTGTACCAACCTAGGATCGATTAATACCACACAATGGGTAATTTGTACAATATGTAAATATAGAGTGTAAGATTTAAGGTTTGCTAGATTGCCATGCTTTTGACTGACCAAGGTCATTAAAGAAGTTGTAATTAATAAGTAATTAATTTTGATTAATCAATTTAATTTTAATCAATTTAATCATGATCTAATCAACTGAAAAATCCAAGCTGCTAGTTTAAGTTTTCAGCTGAGTCACAGTAGATTAAGCAATGTAAATATGATTTTGTAACTAGCTGTAAGATTTCATGAATATGGGTTTTACTAGTCATTGCCGATGTACTTAGACGCTGTTTTAAGTTTCAGGCTTGTACATGTGTGATGATGGACAGTGTTGAGTTATCCACTGTGATAGAGTTTATGGACTCCTTGAGATTACTCGGGAGTGAGTTTTTCAGAAAGAATTCAGTGGAACGGACGTTCTGGAAACGCCGTCACAAGGGCGAGTGAGATCAAGCGTGCCGCACACGCGGGCGCAACAATACTGGCGAGGCGAGCCGCTGTCGGCTCTTGTGCCGCTGTTGGCTCGTGGGCCGCTGTCGGCATTCTTTGTACTTGCGAGTACGGAAGGCGGAATTGTTTTTCTTCCTGGACAGCTGAAAGAATTCTACTGTCAATATTTATGTTTTTTTCGATCTGATGTGTGTTATTTTCTTGTTTAGCGTTTAATGGACTCCCATGACGAGAATATTAATTATGAAAGGGTTATGTAAAAATGTGTATTCTATGTAATTAATTATTAATTTGCGTATTTTGATCTACCTGTTTTTATGACCATGTACTCTGATTAATTTTGTAAATAGTATTCCATTTCTTGATACTGTTGGGAATTTTGACAATTTTAGAATAGCTAAACCATTTTCTATGTTTTCAATGAATTTTAATATGTTGTCAACCTGTTTTATTTTGTGCAAGATGACAGAGTGGAATAAGATTAGGAGTGTCTCCACTCAATTATTATGGTCTAAAAATTGATTTATGGTTAATTAGACGAATGCTAAATTTTGTTGATGTTTTGAGCAAATGCATTTCCGCTGTTTCTTTTTTGGGACATTTTCTGAGTCTGTTTACGTTACACGAACATCCTCAGACAATGTGGGGCACGTGTAACGCCAGAAATGCATATCCTCCTATTTCCATCTATTGTACTATTATCTTTTTTCCTTGTTTTGTTACCTCAAGATATGACATTTCTGTCTCTTTATATATTGTAATTGTTTTACTGTTTGTATATATATATTTATGCACTTATGTCGATATATAATTGGTTTGTTGTGTAAAGAGTATTTGTATTTTTACGCTGGGTCTTGCCTAGGGAAAACTGCTATCGAACGATTACATCGATAGGTCGTGTGAAGAATCAAAGTTTGTAGGATCTTTGGTAGGGTTAACTCTGCCGCGTGGAGCGCGGGCGGAACAGTGAGAGTCTGGCGGGAGTAGCGAGTGGAGCAGGTGTTGTGTGACGCTCCCGCGAGTTGCCGCGCTTTCGGGGTTTGGCAGCATGTAATTGCGCTCGACTCGCGATAATAGTTTCTGACATGGTGTCGCGGACGGGAAGCATTAGCTGGCGCACATCAAGAGCCCGTTTCGCCTGGCGACCGTGTCGAGAAGAAGGCGCGCCAACATCCAGCTTCTGCAACAGCGACGGCCGACAATGAGTGACTGTCGCCACCTCCTCGATCGACGGCTTCAAACCTTCAATCAACCAACAAGGAAGACTAAAAGCACGTAAAGTTTCAGAACTGTATGGCAGACCTCAGCTTTTCAAATTGTTCCATTTGTCTCGCAAAATTACAGCAACTTAGCATGAACCTTTGTTGCTCATTGTCCCAATTGCATTGCCAAGCAGGGTCCCTTCCTTTTCCGAAATGAACCCGAGTGTCGTTGAAATTCAAACGCCAGCATTAAAATAATATAATTAGATTTCACTGCTTTAATTTCAAAGTTCAGTAGCTGGCTACAATATTTAGGTTACACGAGCACAAATTTAGAGTGCGAGTTTTGTTAGCATATTTTAGCTTACCTGTGACTGCAGCTCAGCTTGGTACGTACTAAATTTTACTATTCTTAATAGTTCAGAATCATTTAATTCAAGTTCAAAGTTAAATCTCTTGTTTCTAAATTGCGTAGAGTCAAGTTGCTTTTGAATGATTGTTGAGGTAGTCCAAGACTAACTGTATGTTACTGAATTTCGATGTGCTTCAGAAAGAAAGCTCACTATTAACTTCAGTCACTAAATTAACTTTCGATTTTCCGGTTTTATTAATTCTTTTGCTAAATTAAGTCAGGGTGTAGCGAAATTTATTACTTCTGACAAACTTTCAGTTTTCACACT
Organism: Schistocerca serialis cubense; assembly: GCF_023864345.2. Classification (NCBI taxonomy): domain Eukaryota; kingdom Metazoa; phylum Arthropoda; class Insecta; order Orthoptera; family Acrididae; genus Schistocerca; species Schistocerca serialis. Next base: position 970,080,575 of record NC_064639.1, read on the forward strand.
ACACGTGTCAACCTTCAATTGCCACGCTTCTAGTGCTAATTATATGTGTAATAACCTTTCTTTTTCAGTTACTATAGTAATTGTCCTTAGGACTGGCGACCGTGATTTCCCCAAATCTCAAATACCTAATTACCGCTAGTTAATTGTTAACGTAACGGCTGCACATTTACCTTCTTTATTAACTTTACCCCTTTTCAAAATTAATTTCCACCAGTTTCATTAGCACATTTCCTTTCATTAAGATGTAACCCTTTCCTCCCTCTTTACCGACAGGTTAACTTCGGTGACGATTGCTTTTCCAAAACTCCCATTAGGTACACGCGGTTTCATTTTTCACTGTCATTAAGGTCGGTAAGTGAGGGGGAGGTTACAAGCCCCTCACAGAAATCGTAAATTGTCGCAAAAATAATTAACGGTCGCTTTTGTTGTTGTTGTAAGAGCTTTCGTGATGTTTCAGCTTGTCCGCATAGATATTCTTGCCCTAACAGGAGCTGTTTACGAAAATAGCTCAGAATAACATCGAATGCAATCTTCCTGGTCGTGCTAACGAGACATCCCATGCTATCCTTCCTGGAAATCTTAATGTCCAACTTTCAACATACGTCTCAGAAACGGTAAACGTTCTCACTGCTATATAGAGGCTCCTATGTGATTGATGTCCTCTACAATTAAACTCATCTGTCACAGTGATTGGATATCTGATAACTGTATTCCATTTTGACTGTTTCCTCATATTGCTGTCATGTACATGATGACTGTTTTCGGTGCTAGCCACCCCAGAAGGTGTTGTCCCTCCACCAAGACTCTTTCTTCATCTCAAACAAGCGACATCAGTCAAGCGTTATGCGACTCGGAGTGGCCACACGGTTTGAGGTGCCTTGTCACGGATTGCGCGGCCCCTCTTGCCAGAGTTTCGAGTTCTCCCTCAGGTGCGTGTTGTTCTTAGCGTAAGTTACTTTAAGTAGTGTGTAAGTCTAGGGACTGAAGAGCTCAGCAGTTTGGTCCCTTAGGAATTCACACACATTTGAACATTTTCAATCATTATGTGGTAATCAACAGTGTACCAGTGGACAGATGGAATGGAAAAGATACCATCAAGGTACTGTAATAATAAGCATGAGAGTTGATAGTTTGCACCAACCGATGATGTGACAGTATGCTTCCCAATTTCAGCACCATTGCTAAACCACCCCTCCTCTACTTTGCGAGTACCATTGCAAATGTAGTTAGATGACTGTGCAGTACATCCACTCATTGTTAATTCTCAAAAATATACATCATCAAAGTACACCAGACAGCGATCTACTTGTTTCTGACACCTCGAGCATAGTGCATAATTTACGATCTGTCTCTAAGCGGATGGGAGTCACAGGACATTCTCACATTCTTCGGATAAAGTTAGAGACAGAAAGCCACCCTCGCACTGTCCTTGACCAACCCACCCTGCAGCATCATTACCGATTTTATCTGCAGCTGACCAGGAGTAGACCACTACATTCCATGTCTCGTGAATGAATGGAGCATGCCGAATCCGCACGCATTCAAGTGGACAAGATTTCGCCAGATGCACGAAATTCGAGGAGGCTGGCACCCCTTATCAGTGCATAACAGTACATTTGAAAGTGTTGTGATGTAATGCTCAATTACTGAGCAAGTGTCCTTCCGCATTTGATGATCTGTAGACCACTTTTGTGATCTGTACAAAATAGTTTTGCTGCTGGAAGTCTCTTCTGCAGTAAAAAATGGTGAACAGTGCTCCAGCATCGGCAGCAGCAGCTGTTTGGCAGGTAAATTCAGTAAGAGTCAATCAGAATGCTCCATTCATTCACAAGACATCCTTTGTGCTGGAACATAGGAACCTCTACATAGCAGTGAGTACGTTTACCATTTCTGAGATTTATGTTGAAAGCAGGACATTAAGATTTCCAGGAAGGGTTGCACAGGATGTGTTGTTAGCGCCATCAGGAAGAATGCATTCGGCGTTATTCTGAACTATTTTCGTAAACAGCTCCTGTTAGGGCAAGAATTTCCATGCAGACAAGCTGAGACATCATGAAAGCTCCTACAACAACAAAAAAAGCGACTGTTAACTACTTCGGCGAAACTTTGAGATTTCTGTGACAGGCTGATATGTGACAGAGGGGCTCTGCTGTTAGGAGCATCAAGAAGAATGCACTCGGTGTTATGCTGGACTATTTTCGTTAACAGTTTCTGAAACCATTGCAGAAGGTTTCTATAGTGCGTCCAGAGGGAGACTTGGCTATTATTTGCATAGACATTAGTATAACACTCGAAGAATTCTAACTGCATACCCAGAAGTAGAGGCGACTTTCACCTGCTGGCTGCAGGCAGCAATGGCCTGAGAGTGATGGTTCACGGCCCAGCATTCGTCTCTACAGCGCTGGCTCGCCTCTATCTGGCTCTGCAAAGCGCATGTGTGGAGTAGATGGCGTTGGTGCGTACGCAAATTGGAGCCTTTGTGGGGAACAGTTCGCTGATACGTCACACTCGAATGTCTTAACAATAATTTGAAAGCGATTTTACGTGCAATGACAGTTTGTGCACTGCATTGTTTTCGGCATTTTAAGCGTTATGAGCGTGTTATCAGAGCGTTATATGCATTATTTTGACAATTTTACGTGTAGTGAACGTGTCTGTTGCATTATTTTGTGAACGGGTCTGTAGGCTGTGTTCTGCATTATTTCGGTATTTTACGAGTTGTTTGCTTGTCCGTACTTCAGTGTACTGCATTTACGAGTAGTTTGCAGGTCTGTAGGCTGTGTATTGTGACACTAAGCTCGTCAGAGTGAGTTTTTTTGTATAAGTGTAATAAATAAACTATGTGGAATCTGTCCCTAAAAAAATTGTTCTTGTCTGTACTTCAGTGTACTGCATTATTTCGATTACTTACGAGTAGTTTGCAGGTCTGTAGGCTGTGTATTGTGGCCCTAAGCGCATCAGAGTGAGTCTTTTGTGTAAGTGTAATAAATAAACTATGTGGAATCTGTCCCTAAATAAATTGTTCCAAAATAATTAAAGTACAGTCCTTCCTCTCCAGCAGCCCAGCACAGGCTGAGTCCTTTTCCCATCAATTCCAAGGAAGAGGTGGAGGTCGTATGACCTTGGTTAGTGGAGGTAGCCCAAGTGACCTTTTTTCCCGCAACATTTTGAACCACTCACCATGACGTTTTTGCGACCTTGCCACATCTATCTCCGCCATCTTGGATACGCCAATATATTTGGCAACAATGTAACATGGGGTGATGTGCAGGTTGTTCCACTACTTATTAACAGAGTCATCTTTTACAGCAGGTTCTTGAAACTTGGTACGTAAGCATTCTTAGCGTCCATCTGCAAGTCCTATCAGGTCATTCTACAGCATCTCCATGGCACCCTCCCACAGGTCAAACAAACCCTTTTCTGTACACATTCAATATCCCCTGTTGGTCCTGTATGGTACGAGCCCCATTCACTTGGGCAATATTCCATGGTGAGTCACATGAGTGATTTGTAAGGAATCTTTGTTGTACACTAATTGCATTTCCCTAATATTCTAACAATAAACCGATGTTTCCCACTTCTGTCTGACCCTATGTGATAGTTCCATTTCCTATCGTTACAAAGTGTTAAGCAAATCTTTTGGAGTGAATCCACTCGTTGATACTGTAATCATAGGATATCACTGAATACTACATTTTTTCGTTTTGTGGAATGCACAGTTTAACTTCTTTTATCATTTAGAGTAAGTTGACAGTCTTGCGCCAGTTAGAAGTTTTACAAAGGTCTGAATATTTGTCCAGCTTTTTTTTTACAGTACTTTATTATAGATACTGCATCATCTGCTAAAAATCAGAGGTCACTATTAATATCGTCTGCAAGGTCATTAATATCATACACAAACAACAAGGGTTCCAAGCTTCACTGGATCACAAACCCTCAGTTTCACACTCTGCAGTCCGTGACTGCACACTACCTTCGGTACCATTAACAGAAATTACATACGACCAGAATTTCTTAGGGTTTTTTGAGGGATACTTCAACAGTATCCTGCTGCAGTACACTTTGCCCCCTTGACACCCAAACGCGTTTCTTTCAGCATCTCCCTTTCTTTAGTCCTTTGCTTTGTTTTACACCTATTATGCAGTTCTCCGTTTCTTTAGAAGTTTCTTCAGAAAGTAAAGTGAGACATTGTATAAGTTGAGTGCCATTTATCATTTCAGAACAATCGTTAAGTTGTGTTCAGTTCCGTTACCCCCAGCATATATGATCTAATGAACTCCTTTCACTTGTCCAACTACCACGAACTTGAGGGAACATTGTTATTCTAAAGTATTTAGGAGGTTTGCAAGACATTTATTCACGTTTCGATGCCAAAGGCTGATGACACCAATTACGATTTTATGTTACATTGAGGGGTAATACGAAAATAGAATATTTTTAAGATTCATATATAGTTTAATACACAGTGACGTACATTACCCTTTGGGTTACTCATTTTAGTAATACAAGTACCACAGTTTGGGGGTAATAGCTCTATAAAATGTAGATACAGCTGTAGATGTAGATGATATTCACACTCGCTACATCAAAATTTGTAATGTAGGGAATACAAGTAATACATAAAAGGTAAATATACACTCCTGGAAATGGAAAAAAGAACACATTGACACCGGTGTGTCAGACCCACCATACTTTCTCCGGACACTGCGAGAGGGCTGTACAAGCAATGATCACACGCACGGCACAGCGGACACACCAGGAACCGCGGTGTTGGCCGTCGAATGGCGCTAGCTCCGCAGCATTTGTGCACCGCCGCCGTCAGTGTCAGCCAGTTTGCCGTGGCATACGGAGCTCCATCGCAGTCTTTATCACTGGTAGCATGCCGCGACAGCGTGGACGTGAACCGTATGTGCAGTTGACGGACTTTGAGCGAGGGCGTATAGTGGGCATGCGGGAGGCCGGGTGGACGTACCGCCGAATTGCTCAACACGTGGGGCGTGCGGTCTCCACAGTACATCGATGTTGTCGCCAGTGGTCGGCGGAAGGTGCACGTGCCCGTCGACCTGGGACCGGACCGCAGCGACGCACGGATGCACGCCAAGACTGTAGGATCCTACGCAGTGCCGTAGGGGACCGCACCGCCACTTCCCAGCAAATTAGGGACACTGTTGCTCCTGGGGTATCGGCGAAGACCATTCGCAACCGTCTCCATGAAGCTGGGCTACGGTCCCGCACACCGTTAGGCCGTCTTCCGCTCACGCCCCAACATCGTGCAGCCCGCCTCCAGTGGTGTCGCGACAGGCGTGAATGGAGGGACGAATGAAGACGTGTCGTCTTCAGCGATGAGAGTCGCTTCTGCCTTGGTGCCAATGATGGTCGTATGCGTGTTTGGCGCCGTGCAGGTGAGCGCCACAATCAGGACTGCATACGACCGAGGCACACAGGGCCAACACCCGGCATCATGGTGTGGGGAGCGATCTCCTATACTGGCCGTACACCACTGGTGATCGTCGAGGGGACACTGAATAGTGCACGGTACATCCAAACCGTCATCGAACCCATCGTTCTACCATTCCTAGACCGGCAAGGGAACGTGCTGTTCCAACAGGACAATGCACGTCCGCATGTATCCCGTGCCACCCAACGTGCTCTAGAAGGTGTAAGTCAACTACCCTTGCCAGCAAGATCTCCGGATCTGTCCCCCATTGAGCATGTTTGGGACTGGATGAAGCGTCGTCTCACGCGGTCTGCACGTCCAGCACGAACGCTGGTCCAACTGAGGCGCCAGGTGGAAATGGCATGGCAAGCCGTTCCACAGGGCTACATCCAGCATCTCTACGATCGTCTCCATGGGAGAATAGCAGCCTGCATTGCTGCGAAAGGTGGATATACACTGTACTAGTGCCGACATTGTGCATGCTCTGTTGCCTGTGTCTATGTGCCTGTGGTTCTGTCAGTGTGATTATGTGATTTATCTGACCCCAGGAATGTGTCAATAAAGTTTCCCCTTCCTGGGACAATGAATTCACGGTGTTCTTATTTCAATTTCCGGGAGTGTATGTAGAATGCAGGTCACCAGTCCCAGTTTTGTTTTATTGTCTGTTTTTTTTTCATTTCAATTTATTTCTGATTAACTTGAGTTTTCTTTCTTGACTGGTTCGTTACTAGGTTAAACTGTGTAAAAATGTTAACCTTGACCTTATGTTAATAGCGAATATGTACACCAAAATAAAGAGCTCTAGAGTATTATACAAAGTGTTTTAGAAGAACAAGAGGCAAATAAATAATCAAATACATGTTCTCTAAAATTTGAAATAACTTCATTAACTTAAATTGTAACACTGGTTTCATCGATACTCGGCATATGAAAGATGCCACCTGCAGACAGTTATGTAATGACTATTAAATAGTCATCTTAAAGAGGTTTTTCTCTCTCTCCCCCCCCCCCCCCCCTCCGCTCTCTCTCTCTCTCTCTCTCTTATGTTTTTGAGAAGCAATAGATACGTCTCAAAGCTGGAGCCTGTGAAGACCAGCTGTTCGAGAAGGGTAGCTTCTCGAGATGAGATGCAAATTGCTTAGCATAAATTACCATGGCGTTTCCATTTCGTCACGAAGCGTGCTGAAGAGGATGAATGGAACTACCTTGAACGTGATAGCCACATCCGCTCTCTTTCTCTCTGTCTCTCTTTTTCTCTCGCTTGCCTTGACTACATGGTCTAAATTTATATCTCAACTCAGATGTTATAAATTGATCGGCTCAGCTTAAGAATCATCAGAAATGCAAAAGCCATGAGGACTGCTTCAAGGGGGCGAAATGTAGAACCGTTTTCCCAGAACAAATTTTCGCTCTGCAGCGGAGTGTACATGGATTTTAAACCTGTGTGCCAGACCGGGACTCGATCTTGTGACCTTGGCCCGTTTTAGGTACGTGATCCACCAACTGAGCTATCCAAGCATGACTCATTATCTACTCTCTACTTCCGCCAATATCTCATCTCCTACCATTCAAATTTTACAAAAATTCCAACTGAGCTATCCAAGGTTGATTCACGATCCACTCTCACAGATTTATTTCCGCCAATATCTCATCTCCTAGCATTCAAGTTTTGCGGAAGTTCTCCTTCATACCTTACGGAACTTCTCAGAAGTATAGAAGATACGATATGAGGTATTGGCGGTCGTATGACTGATTCGTACTTCAATAACTCAGCTGGTAGAGCAGGTGTCCACGAAAGGAAAAGGTCACATGTTCAAGTCCTGGTCCCGTACACAGTTTTAGTCTGTAGAACCATATTTCATTTACTTCCCTAGTCAGTATTTTGGTGATGGATGGGTCCACAGCCAACAAAGTATTTAAAATGGTAATTACCATTTGACTGTCAAAAAGTTTTATTTATTACGACTGCTTGGGCTGTAAATCATTTTCAAAAAAGAAAAGATGGCCTGGTAGCAGAGTAAGACTAAAAACAAACCACAAAAAATCAAAATTGTGTGGAATTAGACTACTGAATGAAAGACAGTGAAAACTAGCAATGACATTTCGAATTATCTGACGGATTCGAATATCTATGGCAAAGGAAACAGCGATCGTCACTAAAATGATTCTCGATTCGTCTCTGTCAACCATATAGGGTAATTATATGCGATTTAAGCGATTTGACAGGTTTGCTTAACTATATTGTTAGACATGTTCTCACTGGGCTTTACTCGCATATAGAAAAACAAAAAGTTTTTTTACGTGTTACAAGTGCTCCATTTGTGTCCCTCTACTGATTCTGTAGATATGAAGTTCTTCCCAAGATCAGTGCAGCACGTCGCTATCAATCTGTTCAAAAGCTCTTTCGATGCGACTGCACAGATCTGGTAGGTTTGTTAGAAGATTAGTTGGCAGTTGGTGGATCTTTGTTGAACTTCGTTCTGAAGTTTCTTTGCGCTGTTACAGCAGACACGTGTCAATGCATTTGAAACACAACATACACTTTCTCGGCGCCTGTCGCCATCTTACCTAACTGCTCACTGCTGGGCTCTGGTGGCAGAAATCTGCAGTGCGGTTGCAACAATGCAATTTTTTTTTTAGTTTTTCTATATGAGTACTGAGTTCTGTGACAATATGTCAGTTAATGTAGCTATTGGGAATTAAGGAAACTGATTCATTAATTTTTAACAACTTCGTATAAATTTTTCTTACCACATCAAGTGGCTGCAATGCCACCAGGGGTCAGAGGTCATAAAGTTTGGCACTGAGCGAGGTGACGCAGTGGTTAGCACAAAGGACTCGCATTCGGGAGGACGACGGTTCAAACCCGCTTTCGACCATCCTGATCTAGATTTCCCTTGATTTCCCTAAATCGCTTCAGGCAAATGCCGCGATGGTTCCTTCGAAAGGGCAAGGCCGACTTCCTCCCTATCCTTCTCTACTCGGATGCAACCGATGACTTCGCTGTTTGGTCCCTTTCCCCAAGTCAATCAACCAACCATGCTTTGGACCATTAGTGTATTTCCTATATAAGCAGGAGGCCCATATGATAACAACAAGAACAAACGTGAGATTTAAGAAAAGAATACATGTTCCTCAAAAGCATGTTGAAGCATTAAAACATATGAAAACAAATTACAAATGTTATGAAAATACGAAATGACTTAAGCTCTCACCAAAATCTCGGAGTATAAGCCTCGTGTTTTATCAGTCTGAATAAATAAGTACCAATAAACAATGTAACCTGTGAAACGTGACGTGAAGCTCCATCATTGGTTGCCATTAATGAAGCAAATTGAAGGACCTTTAAAACCTGGAAACAAAGATGCCCATGGATTACTCTCTGTCTCTCTCTCTCTCTCTCTCGCTCTGTTACACATTTCATATTCCCAAGTTAAGATATATGTTATGTAATGGGTAGGGTTCATATTTTGCAAGTATTAGGAAAGATGGCTACGCATAGGGGTCCTATTTGGCAAATATTAGGAAAGACGAATAAATGAAAACTCGAATGTTGCTTGAAATATTGTCGGGCGATGCTCAGATGATAATGCACAATATTTCTACTGGACAGTTGCTCGCCATCTTCAAGAGTGACTGTATCTCACATTTATTTATGCGGTGTGTTGTGGACACGCAGGTCTTGACCCTGTTTGAAGGTTTAATTGCGTTGTGTATGAGGTTTAAAGATAATCTTTGTTCCATAAAAACACGGGAGAACTGCCGTAAGTCAGTAACATCTTGCCACGATATTTCGGCACAAAGTCTTTTGGCCATCTTCAGGTGAGTACAGCTGTAGAAGTACTGGCGAATACGCGCTGAGCTCTGCTATTTAAAGCCAAAGGGGGCTGCATTGCGCATGCGCTGCGCATGTACTGTTTAGCGTGCGCGTTCACAACTCCGTAGCACACTGGACTCACATTCGGGAGGACGACAGTTCAATCCCGCGTCCGGCCATCCTGATTTAGGTTTTCCGTGATTTCCCTAAATCGTTCCAGGCAAATTCCGGGATGGTTCCTTTGAAAGGGCACGGCCGACTTCCTTCCCTAATCCGATGAGACCGATGACCACGCTGTTTGGTCTCTTCCCCCAAACAAGCCAACCCAACCCACAACTCCGTGCGCTTCGCCTGGCGCCCTCCGCGGTGAAAACTTGGCATTTCGATATCAGATCGATCCTCATCTTTATACCGATAACTACGTTGACTACGAATTTTCTCTTCAACGGGATTCCAAGCGGAATTTAACTGGTAACCGCTATCTCGATTGATAAGAGTCTCGCTATCTGACAATTTTATTTCTATGGATTCATTTATAATTAAACTCCAGAAATCTGATGTTTGAGCCACAATTTTTGTATCATTGTAGTTCATAGATTGGCCAGTAGAAATTCAGTGTTCAGTGATTCCGGACTTGGTTGGTTGGAGAAGGCGAGTATGCCGCTGGTGTTCCACAATACGTTCCTGCACTGTTCTTGTTGTCAGCCATATATATGACTTGCCGCAATCACACGGAATCTTGTAGACACCTGATTTACGTAGGCCCAGGTCATCCTTAACGGATCCCACCAGTGATGATATTTTAGGAGGAGGGCGAAAGATTAACTTGATGCTTCCTCAATATTCTACCTATCTGTGACGAGATGTTCCCAATAAAAGGTAGATAAGCCGTTGACCTGAAGACCTCTTCTTCTTCCTTGTTGCGTCGTTTGTAGGACTACATAGCTCTGTTCATTTGCTTGGTTGAAAAGCCATTCATCAGGAATACTTTTTGCAGGTGTTTCAGTTCCGCTTGAAGACTGTCGACGTCAGAAATAGTATGGGCACGGTGGATTAAAGTTTTAAGGACACCCATTGTTTGTGCCGGATGGTGGCAACTGGTAGCTTGCAGATACAAATCTGTATGGGTCGGTTTCCTATACACCGAATGACCAAGTGTGCCATGATTCTTGCGCCGTACCAGAACATCTAAAAATGGCAGACAACCATCTTTTTCAGTTTCCATAGTGAACTTAATATTTTCATGTATGGAATTCATATGATGTAAAAATTCCTGGAGACGGTCCACGCCATGAGGCCATACTATAAAGGTGTCATCCACGTAACGCCAAAACACTGTCGGTTTAAAAGTGGCAGAGTTGAGAGCTCTCTCTTCAAAATCTTCCAAAAAAAGATTTGCCACCAGGGGAGACAAAGGACTCCCCATGGCGACACCGTCAGATTGTTCATAAAATTCATTGTTGAATGTAAAATATGTAGAAGAGAGAGTATGCTCAAACAACGTTGTAATATCTGCATCAAACATATTACCGATCAGGTGTAATGAATCTACAAGAAGCACCTTGGTAAAGAGAGAAACCACGTCCAGGCTTTAAATAGCAGAGCTCAGCGCGTATTCGCCAGTACTTCTACAGCTGTACTCACCTGAAGATGGCCAAAAGACTTTGTGCCGAAATATCGTGGCAAGATGTTACTGACTTACGGCAGTTCTCCCGTGGTTTTATGGAACAATCAGCACGCCGGGAAAATTTCAAACATCACATCAAGATAATCTTTATTGACCAAATATTCATACAGGACCCGGACGCACTAATGGGTCATTAGATCCTCTGTCAGGAAAAATATTTCTGTCTGCATAGAGATGTCTCCAGGTCTTGTGTCACTTTTCGTGTCTACCTTCCTGGCTAAATCGTCCACTCCTGTCGGGTCTGTCAGTCTTGTGCTTACTGATAGTCCAGGCTGTTTTTTGCTGAGTTTCTGGTCGTTATCGTTTGGGGGACTCGATATTTGTGCCACGGGTGTAGGTTCGTAGTTGCGAGGACGCAGTTGGTTGACGGTGTCACGAAGGACGTCAGTCTTACTAAATACGGCTGAGGCGTGGCGCACGATTTTCTCCTTCATATAGTTCTCTCGACATTCAGTATGCATATCTCTCTTTCTAGTCTACCTTGGAGCTCCGATCGACTACTGCTGGCGGCGATTCTGAACTGTCTGCAGGGATTTAATACTTACGTATGTGGTCACAATACAGGAAAAACAATGTAGACATACAATGACAAATTTGTTTCACATTTTTGTAATTTTCATTTTATTACGTAGCTCTAAGGGTGCAGTTTATTACTGTTTAGTTACTTCTTCTTCTTCACCACAGCTATCACAGGCCCTGTAGACTACACGCTGCGTCAACTATCTGCTTCCACCGCCTTCTATCTCTCGCAGTCTCTCTCCACCCTGCGTAAATTCCTAATGTAACGATGTCCTTCTCTATGTCATCTTTCCAACTTGTACGATGTCGGCCCAATGGTCTTGTTGCCTGGAGAGTTCCTTCAAACGTTTTTTTGGTGATTCTGTTGTTTTCTATTCTAGCCACATGTCCAGCCCATTGCAGTCTCCTACTTTTTACTTTCTGGATGATAGTGGGTTGCTTCATTAGCTGATAACTTTCATTTTTCTTTCGAATTCTCCATACGCCATTCTCCAACACAGATCCTCCGATTTATCTCATTACTTTTCTTTCGAAAACATTCAGTTTTTCTCTTTCATTCTTTGTAAGCGTCCACCTTTCTGAACCGTACAGTACTATGGGGCAGATGATAATGTTGTATATCTTCATCTTTGTGGTGATTGACAAAGCTTCACTTTTGAGTGGGTTGCTTAGTGAGTACAGACATCTTGACCTTGAGGCTGTTCTACCGTTTATATCCATTGTTATGATGTTTTTACTGTTGAAACGTGATCCAAGATATTTAAACTGAAGAACTTTTCTGAATTTAGACTGTTGGTCAATTTGAAAGTAATGATTTGGGTTTATGACTCGACCTATTTCAATATATTCTGTTTTCTCTTGGTTAATCAAATGCCCCATTTTGCTGTCACTGTGCCTGAGAGATCTGTACATGTCATTCAGTTCTTCTTCAGTTTCACTCAACAACACAATATCATCTGCATAAGCCAGGAGTTGACTGTGTTCGAATCAGAGACCATTGTATAGATGTAAATTACTCTCCCGAACTACTTTTTCTAATACAAGGTTGAAGAGGAAATATGAAAGAGCGTCTCCTTGTCGTAAGCCTGTTTTAATTGGAAAGGCAAGGGAAATGGATCCTCTGAACTTCACTGCTGCCTGGGAGCCATCCACGCACAGTTGTATATATATATATATTAAAAAAAAATGTGTGAAATCTTATGGGACTTAACTGCTAAGGTCGTAAGTCCCTAAGCTTACACACTACTTAACCTAAATCATCCTACGGACAAACACACATACCCATGCCCGAAGGAGGACTCGAACCTCCGCCGGGATCAGCCGCACACTCTATGACTGCAGCGCCTTAGACTGTTCGGCTAGTCTCGCGCTGCCACAGTTGTATCATCCTAATGATTTTACTGGGTATACTAAATTCACGTGTTGTAGAGGCTACTTCTGTGGATGCTGTCATAGGCTTGCTGGAAGTCCATGAAGAGACAGTGGATGTTTTTGTTGAATTCCCTGTATTTCTCAAAGATCTGTAGCATAGTAAACAAATTATCAGTTGTGGAACGGTTTGTTCGAAATCGAGCATGGTAATTTTGAATAATGTTTTCTGCGTAAGGTTTAAGTTTTTCCAGAATGATCATTGAGAGGATTTTGTATGCTGTGTTTAGCAAACTGAATCCTCTGTAATTTCCACATTCTATTCTGTTTCCTTTCTTGTGTGTTGGACAAATTACTGCCTTTTTCCAATCTTCAGGCAGTGTTTCAGTTTTCCATATCATTGTGATAAGGTTAAAAATTTCTTTGTGTAGTTTGCTTCCCCATTCTTTTAACATCTCATCTGATATCTGGTCCTCGCCTGCTGTCATGTTGTTTTTCAGCTTCTGAATGGTGTGGATTACTTCCTGTTCTGTGATTCTACATTCGTTATTATTAATGCTGTCACTCTGACATTGCGTAATTGAAGGTTATGTGCGGATCAGTGGAATTTAACATTTCTGAGAAATACTCTTCCCATCTTTCGAGGATATCTTCCGGCTTTGTTAGCATATTTTGATTTTTATCTTTTATGAATAGGTTTTCACTTTGATAACCTCTCTTACTTTTCATTGTATACCGGAACAACTTCTTTGAGTTTTCATTCCTGCTTTCCACTTCCATAGATTCTAGGACTCCAATTACTTCCTTTTCTCTGTTCGTAGAACTTTTGCTGTTTCTCTTCTAACCGCCTTGAAGGTGTCTCTCCTGTCCTCACTCTCCTCATTATGCAGCCACAGCATCCTGGCTTCTTTCCTCTTTTCCACTGCTCTCTGACACTTTTCGTTGAACCATTCCTGTTTCTTCGTTTTCTTTTTCCTGTCCGGTGTTTTTTCTGTTGCTTCTGTTACTACAGTCGTTATTCTTTCCCAATCCTTCTCAACGCTATTTACCTCCTCAGCTTCTTGCAATGCTGTAAATCGGTTGTTTATTTCAATCGCATAGGTTTCTTTAACAGACAGTTCCTTCAGTCGTTAGATGTCTAAATTAGGTCTTAGTGTGACTTTTGGCTGTTGAATACAAATCATCCTGATTTTCATCTTTCCTACCACTAGGAAATGATCTGAGCCAATTCAGCTCCTCTGTACATTCTGACATCTCTTATAAATGAAGTGCAACGTTGATCTGTCATAACATGGCCAATCTGATTTACTGTTCTGCCATCTGGAGAGGAACATGTACCTTTTTGTATTTCTTTGTGAGGGAACGTCGTCGAGCAACTTCTGTTTAGTTACTCGACTGGTAAATGATACCCCCTGGCCCTCTGTTTTAATTTAACCTATCTTATCACCCTTAAGCCCAAATGAAGGAATACCCCCGAGTGCAATCAAGTACATAGTCTTTCCATGTCTATGTATACTTGAATGTAAGTTCCTTGTGAGAATGTTTCCGTAGTCCCATGCCCATATAAGGATTGTGCGGCTATCACGTGTTTGTTTAGTGTAACCACACGTGAAACATATTTAAGAACTGTCACGTGCGCCCGTACTATCGCTGACAATGATATCAATTTTGTAACCACGTCACCTGCACTTATAAGCACAATGACGGTGGACGCTATATAAATACAGAGTGTTCGGAAATTCCCGTTAGAAACTTCTAGGAATTGCAGTGGGGAGTGAGTATACAATATTTTTAACAGGTATCCATGTCCGAAAACGTACCGTTTCCGTGTTACAGCCGTTTCAAAACATGTTTGTTAGGTAGGTATGTAACAGGGTAGTCATAGTGGGAAAGGGAGTGGTTGCGTCGGATCTGCTGGTGTCATTTGACGTCTGTCCTACCTCCCTTACCTGGTTCGAGCCTCAGTCAAGTGTTTGTGAGTGTTAGAGCAACATAGTTAGTATACGCTTGCAGAATACAACGGCATGTTATGTTCGAGTATAATGACTTTCCTGGAGACTAGAAATCTAATCTATAGGAATCAGCAAGGGTTTCGAAAAAGGTGATCGTGTGAAACCCAGCTCGCGCTATTCGTCCACGAGACTCAGAAGGCCATAGACACGGATTCCCAAGTAGATGCCGTGTTTTTTGACTTCCGCAAGGCGTTCGATACAGTTCCCCACAGTCGTTTGATGAACAAAGTGAGAGCAATGGACTATCAGACCAATTGTGTGATTGGATTGAAGAGTTCCTAGATAACAGAACGCAGCATGTCATTCTCAATGGAGAGAAGTCTTCCGAAGTAAGAGTGATTTCAGGTGTACCGCAGGGGAGTGTCGCAGGACCGTTGCTGTTCACAATATACATAAATGACCTTGTGGATAACATCGGAAATTCACTGAGACTTTTTGCGGATGATGCTGTAGTATATCGAGAGGTTGTAACAATGGAAAATTGTACTGAAATGCAGGAGGATCTGAAACGAATTGACGCATGGTGCAGGGAATGGCAATTGAATCTCAATGTAGACTAGTGTAATGTGCTGCGAATACATAGAAAGAAAGATCCTTTATCATTTAGTTACAATACAGCAGGTCAGCAACTGAAAGCAGTTAATTCCATAAATTATCTGTGAGTAGGCATTAGGAGTGATTTAAAATGGAATGATCATATAAAGTTGATTGTCGGTAAAGCAGATGCCAGACTGAGATTCATTGGAAGAATCCTAAGGAAATGCAATCCGAAAACAAAGGAAGTGGGTTACGGTATACCTGTTCGCCCAGTGCTTGAATACCTGCTCACTGGTGTGCGATCCGTACCAAATAGGGTTGATAGAAGAGGTAGAGAAGATCCAACGGAGAGCAGCGCGGAGATGATAGATAAACTCCAGTGGAAGACTGCAGGAGAGACGCTCAGTAGCTCGGTACGGGCTTTTGCTAAAGTTTCGATAACATACCTTCACCGAGGAGTCAAGCAGTATATTGCTCCCTCCTACGTATATCTCGCGAAGAGACCATGAGGATAAAATCAGAGAGATTAGAGCCCACACAGAGGCATGCCGACCATCTTTCTTTCCACTAACAATACGACATTCGGGAGGACGACGGTTCAATCCCGCGTCCGGCCATCCTGATTTAGATTTTCCGTGATTTCCCTAAAGCGCTCCAGGCAAATACCGGGATGGTTCCTTTGTAAGGGCACGGCCGACTTCCTTCCCTAATCCGATGAGACCGATGACCTCGCTGTTTGGTCTCTTCCCCCAAACAACTCCAATCCACTAACAATACGAGACTGGAATAGAAGGGAGAACCGACAGAGCTACTCAAAGTACCCTCCGCCAGACACCGTCAGGTGGCCAGCGGAGTATGGATGTAGATGTAAACATAATACTTCTGAATTGTGATGCTCGTGGTAATGCAAGAGCTGCTAGTCGCCTTTATCAAGGTCGTTCTACGCGACGTCCCAGTCCGTCGCATACCCCTTTACCCTCAATTACACAACCGCATCGAGAAAGGTTACGTGCACCATTAGCAGGCGTGACTGTGGTGCTCCAAGGAGGCGCTGCGCAGCTGATTTGGAAAAGGCCGAACTGCGCCACGTTGAAGAGGACCCCTCGTCGAGGGTACACGAGCAGTTTCTTTGGCTATTAATAAGTGGAACTGTAAAAGAAGTGATGTACTGGGCCACGCCTGTTCGGTTACTTAAGGTCACGTTACCAACACGTTTTCAAATGGTTCAGATGATTTCCGGACGTGGGTTACAATTCAAAGTATTATCTTCTCACTCCCGTCTACAAGTCCTAGAAGTCTGTAACATGAATTCCCAAACACCCTTTATAGAGAGGTACAGAGAATTGTATGACTCTTTTGTAAAATAAGTTTCGTTAATTCTATTGCTTAATTAATCCTTGCTAATTTTTAATATTTTAATCAACTATTTAATTAAATAATTAATTATTAATATATTAAAATGACCGTCACTATGTTTAACTTTTTGACTGATCGCTAAAAAAGTGAATCTACATTCACGTTCAGAAAAAAAACAGAACACCTTGAACGACTCGAGAGAGGACCTTCATATTCACAGAACATGCTCATTAGCATGTTCTGCAGAAATATTAGCATTTCAGTCACCTCGGTTCAGCATGTGTCGTGTTGCCTAGTAGGCACAGGATCTGCCATTGGCCTTGACAACTTGTTCCATGCCTGAAACTTCCTGGCAGATTAAAACTGTGTGCCCGACCGAGAACGAACAGAACATGCTCATTAGCATGTTCTGCAGAAATGATTAGCATTTCAGTCACCTCGGTTCAGCATGTGTCGTGTTGCCTAGTAGGCACAGGATCTGCCATTGGCCTTGACAACTTGTTCCATGCCTGAAACTTCCTGGCAGATTAAAACTGTGTGCCCGACCGAGAACGAACAGAACATGCTCATTAGCATGTTCTGCAGAAATGATTAGCATTTCAGTCACCTCGGTTCAGCATGTGTCGTGTTGCCTAGTAGGCACAGGATCTGCCATTGGCCTTGACAACTTGTTCCATGCCTGAAACTTCCTGGCAGATTAAAACTGTGTGCCCGACCGAGACTCGAACTCGGGACCTTTGCCTTTCGCGGGCAAGTGCTCTACCATCTGAGCTACCGAAGCCCGACTCACGCCCGGTACTCACAGCTTTACTTCTGCCAGTTGTTCCATGCCTGATCGCATCGACGCGTATAAGGCTCGAATGGCGTCCTGTGGTACAGACATCCATGCTGCATTCACCTGGTCCCAAAGTTCATTTATGGTGATTGGCATTGGGTCAGAGTGCTGCACCCCTTGTATGCAGCTATCTGGCGCCCACGACTCTACGGAAGAATCTCCATAGCTTGGGGGTCGGAAAGGCAAAAACGGAAACTACTTTTGATGTGTCAGCTAACGAATTAAATGAATTCTTCTCTGCACCTCTGAATACCAACACGGCTGATAATTACCGTCCACAAGAATCCCCAAACAGGATAACTAACAACGATACCTTCCATCTAAAACATGTAACGACAAATACGGCAAGAAAAGCAATAATGAGAATCTCTTCTGATGCAATAGGCAACGACAGTATCGGTATAACCATGATTAAGAATGTTGCCGATATCTTAGTACCTGTCTTAACTGACATATTTAATTTTTCCCTCGTGAACGGAATATACCCCACTGCATGGAAAAGAAGCATAATTCGACCCATCTCTAAGATTGAAAACCCGCAACGGCCTAGTGATTACCGACCAATTACCATACTGCCTGCTGTTTCCAAAGCACTTGAATATATTGTTCATGACCAAATCACTGAACACTTGCATGAATTCAGCCTATATGACAAATTTCAATCCGGTTTCCGTAAACATCACAGCACAAACACTGCTCTAATTAAAGTAACTGATGACCTTAAATATGCCATCGACAATCGAAAGGCAACAATACTGACGCTACTGGACTTCAGCAAAGCTTTTGAAACTGTTGCCGGCCGTAGTGGCCGAGCGGTTTTAGGCGCTTCCGTCCGGAACCGCGCTGCTGCTACGGTCGCAGGTTCGAATCCTGCCTCGGGCATAGATGTGTGTGGTGTCCTTAGGTTAGTTAGGTTTAAGTAGTTCTAAGTTCTAGGGGACTGATGACCTCAGATGTTAAGTCCCATAGTGCTCAGAGCCATTTGAACCATTTGACACTGTTAACTTTGAAATATTGCTCAGAAAAATGCAACAGCTTAATTTCTCAGATAGTGCAATGAGATGGTTTGAAAGCTACTTATAAGACAGACAGCAATGTGTTGTCTGCGTAAATGAAAAATCTTCCTGGAAACATGTTTTCTCGCGAGTGCCATAAGGATCAGTCTTAGGACCACTTTTGTTTTCTTTATATGTCAACGATACTTCGTAGGTTCTGTCCTCCTGTAAATATCATTTCTATGCCGACGACCTCCAGCTCTACCTAAGCGTCAGACCTGAAGATGTAAACACTGCAATCGCTCAGATGAATTATGATCTGTCTTCAGTAGTGTGCTCCCTGCCGCCGTTGGATAAGCAGCTGAGCAGCAAGTCGTATACTCCTAGCTCACTCATTTGTTACATAGTTTAATTCTTAATTTCTTTGCGTGTTTTTGGTACTTGCATTGTTTAATTCATAAATTTCGGGCGTATTATAGTATTTGAGAGTTGTAGCATCGCGTTTTAGTACCTGAATAGTGTAAATTCGCGTAGTCGTTTGTCTACTGTTTTTGTTTTGAACGGCCAGTGTCGGTTGGTCACAGTCAATGTGCTCCCTGCCGCCGTTGGATAAGCAGCTGAGCAGCAAGTCGTATACTCCTAGCTCACTCGTTTGTTACATAGTTTAATTCTTAATTTCTTTGCGTGTTTTTGGTACTTGCATTGTTTAATTCATAAATTTCGGGCGTATTATAGTATTTGAGAGTGTAGCATCGCGTTTTAGTACCTGAATAGTGTAATTTAGCTTAGTCTCCTTCCGCCGCCGAGCAGTGTCAGCAGTGCGCAAGTAGCAGCATTACTGCATTTACTAGGCAATCTTGTATTTTACTAACCGTTTAAATTTTGTCGATTTGTTTGCGCTCTCTGTAGATTAGTTCAGACGTTCTTTGCAAAACAGTTTTTAGCATGGATAGGGACTGCAACTGCTGTGTTCGGATGCAGGCTGAGTTGGCATCCCTTCGCTCCCAGCTTCAGGCAGTGTTGGCTTCGGTCACACAGCTTGAGGCTGTTGCCAATGGGCATCACTGTGGGGGTCCGGATGGGGGTTTGTCGGGGACGGCCAGCTCGTCCCACGCATCCCCTGATCGGACTACGACTGTAGTTGCCCGGGATACTGCCCGAATTGAGGCTGATCCCTCACCTGTGGTAGAGTGGGAGGTCGTTTCAAGGTGTGGCAGGGGGCGAAAGACATTCCGGAGGGCTGAACGGAAAGCCTCTCCAGTTTGTCTGACGAACCAGTTTCAGGCTCTGTCTCAGGCTGATACTGATCTTCGGCCTGACATGGCTGCTTGTCCTGTTCCAGACGTTGCCCCTCAGTCTGCAAGATCCGGGCAGTTGCAGAGGGTGGGCTTACTGGTAGTTGGGAGCTCCAACGTCAGGCGCGTAATGGGGCCCCTTAGGGAAATGGCAGCAAGAGAGGGGAAGAAAACCAATGTGCACTCCGTGTGCATACCGGGGGGAGTCATTCCAGATGTGGAAAGGGTCCTTCCGGATGCCATGAAGGGTACAGGGTGCCCCCATCTGCAGGTGGTCGCTCATGTCGGCACCAATGATGTGTGTCGCTATGGATCGGAGGAAATCCTCTCTGGCTTCCGGCGGCTATCTGATTTGGTGAAGACTGCCAGTCTCGCTAGCGGGATGAAAGCAGAGCTCACCATCTGCAGCATCGTCGACAGGACTGACTGCGGACCTTTGGTACAGAGCCGAGTGGAGGGTCTGAATCAGAGGCTGAGACGGTTCTGCGACCGTGTGGGCTGCAGATTCCTCGACTTGCGCCATAGGGTGGTGGGGTTTCGGGTTCCGCTGGATAGGTCAGGAGTCCACTACACGCAACAAGCGGCTACACGGGTAGCAGGGGTTGTGTGGCGTGGGCTGGGCGGTTTTTTAGATTAGATGGCCTTGGGCAAGTACAGAAAGGGCAACAGCCTCAGCGGGTGCGGGGCAAAGTCAGGACATGCGAGTACCGGAACGTCAAGCGCTGATAGAAAGCACCGAAGCTGAAATCGTTATAGGTACAGAAAGCTGGCTTAAGCCAGAGATAAATTCTGCCGAAATTTTTACAAAGGTACAGACGGTGTTTAGAAAGGATAGATTGCATGCAACCGGTGGTGGAGTGTTCGTCGCTGTTAGTAGTAGTTTATCGTGTAGTGAAGTAGAAGTGGATAGTTCCTGTGAATTATTATGGGTGGAGGTTACACTAAACAACCGAACTAGGTTAATAATTGGCTCCTTTTACCGACCTCCCGACTCAGCAGCATTAGTGGCAGAATAACTGAGAGAAAATTTGGAATACATTTCACATAAATTTTCTCAGCATGTTATAGTCTTAGGTGGAGATTTCAATTTACCAGATATAGACTGGGACACTCAGATGTTTAGGACGGGTGGTAGGGACAGAGCATCGAGTGACATTATACTGAGTGCACTATCCGAAAATTACCTCGAGCAATTAAACAGAGAACCGACTCGTGGAGATAACATCTTGGACCTACTGATAACAAACAGACCCGAACTTTTCGACTCTGTATGTACAGAACATGGAATCAGTGATCATAAGGCCGTTGCAGCATCCCTGAATATGGAAGTTAATAGGAATATAAAAAAAGGGAGGAAGGTTTATCTGTTTAGCAAGAGTAATAGAAGGCAGATTTCAGACTACCTAACAGATCAAAACGAAAATTTCTGTTCCGACACTGACAATGTTCAGTGTTTATGGAAAAAGTTCAAGGCAATCGTAAAATGCGTGTTAGACAGGTACGTGCCCAGTAAAACTGTGAGGGACGGGAAAAACCCACCGTGGTACAACAACAAAGTTAGGAAACTACTGCGAAAGCAAAGAGAGCTCCACTCCAAGTTTAAACGCAGCCAAAACCTCTCAGACAAACAGAAGCTAAACGATGTCAAAGTTAGCGTAAGGAGGGCTATGCGTGAAGCGTTCATTGAATTCGAAAGTAAAATTCTATGTACCGATTTGACAGAAAATCCTAGGAAGTTCTGGTCTTACGTTAAATCAGTAAGTGGCTCGAAACAGCATATCCAGACACTACGGGATGATGATGGCATTGAAACAGAGGATGACACGCGTAAAGCTGAAATACTAAACACCTTTTTCCAAAGCTGTTTCACAGAGGAAGACCGCACTGCAGTTCCTTCTCTAAATCCTCGCACAAACGAAAAAATGGCTGACATCGAAATAAGTGTCCAAGGAATAGAAAAGCAACTGGAATCACTCAATAGAGGAAAGTCCACTGGACCTGACGGGATACCAATTCGATTCTACACAGAGTACGCGAAAGAACTTGCCCCCCTTCTAACAGCCGTGTACCGCAAGTCTCTAGAGGAACGGAGGGTTCCAAATGATTGGAAAAGAGCACAGATAGTCCCAGTCTTCAAGAAGGGTCGTCGAGCAGATGCGCAAAACTATAGACCTATATCTCTGACGTCGATCTCTTGTAGAATTTTAGAACATGTTTTTTGCTCGCGTATCATGTCATTTCTGGAAACCCAGAATCTACTATGTAGGAATCAACATGGATTCCGGAAACAGCGATCGTGTGAGACCCAACTCGCTTTATTTGTTCATGAGACCCAGAAAATATTAGATACAGGCTCCCAGGTAGATGCTATTTTTCTTGACTTCCGGAAGGCGTTCGATACAGTTCCGCACTGTCGCCTGATAAACAAAGTAAGAGCCTACGGTATATCAGACCAGCTGTGTGGCTGGATTGAAGAGTTTTTAGCAAACAGAACACAGCATGTTGTTATCAATGGAGAGACGTCTACAGACGTTAAAGTAACCTCTGGCGTGCCACAGGGAAGTGTTGGGACCATTGCTTTTCACAATATTTATAAATGACCTAGTAGATAGTGTCGGAAGTTCCATGCGGCTTTCCGCGGTTGATGCTGTAGTATACAGAGAAGTTGCAGAATCAGAAAATTGCAGCGAAATGCAAGAAGATCTGCAGTGCAGGGAGTGGCAACTGACCCATAACATAGACAAATGTAATGTATTGCGAATACATAGAAAGAAGGATCCTTTATTGTATGATTATATGATAGCAGAACAAACACTGGTAGCAGTTACTTCTGTAAAATATCTGCGAGTATGCGTGCGGAACGATTTGAAGTGGAATGATCATATAAAATTAATTGTTGGTAAGGCGGGTACCAGGTTGAGATTCATCGGGAGAGTGCTTAGAAAATGTAGTCCATCAACAAAGGAGATGGCTTACAAAACACTCGTTCGACCTATACTTGAGTATTACTCATCAGTGTGGGATCCGTACCAGATCGGTCTGACGGAGGAGATAGAGAAGATCCAAAGAAGAGCGGCGCGTTTCGTCACAGGGTTATTTGGTAACCGTGATAGCGTTACGGAGATGTTTAATAAACTCAAGTGGCAGACTCTGCAAGAGAGGCGCTCTGCATCGCTGTGTAGCTTGCTCGCCAGGTTTCGAGAGGGTGCGTTTCTGGATGAGGTATCGAATATATTGCTTCCCCCTACTTATACCTCCCGAGGAGATCACGAATGTAAAATTAGAGAGATTAGAGCGCGCACGGAGGCTTTCAGACAGTCGTTCTTCCCGCGAACCATACGCGACTGGAACAGGAAAGGGAGGTAATGACAGTGGCACGTAAAGTGCCCTCCGCCACACACCGTTGGGTGGCTTGCGGAGTATCAATGTAGATGTAGATGTAGACATGGGTGAAAAACCGGGGGCTTAAACTAAATGCAAAAAAAGACGCAAGTAATCTTAATAGCCCATCACAAATTAATAAGTTCAGATTTCCGCGAACGGCTACCTCCTATTCTGCTCGACGGTACTCCAATACCATATCAGAAAACAGTTAAGAACTTGGGTGTAACTTTGGATGAGCATCTCAACTGGGCGGAGAATACAGTCGCAGTGTGCCGAAAGACGTCTGCTTGTCTCTATGCTCTCAAAAAGTTTCGGAACGTATTTCCACAGGACTTGAATCGCCAGCTCGTGCAAGCACTCGTTCTACCGAACCTCCACTATTGTGATGTAATTCAACAAGGCATGAATAGTGAAAACAAAAGACGGCTAGAACTAACCATGAATGCCTGTGTGCTTTACACCTGCAACATTCGCCGATATGATCATGTTAGTGCTTCATACTCCGAGCTAGGGTGGGTGCGGCCGGACAAATTGCGTGACTACCACACTCTATATCTACTCCACCGACTCCTCATCGCGCAAGCACCCCAGTACCTTGCTTCAGAGATTAAAAACCTGTCATGCCATCATAATCGAAACACGAGGTCACTCTTATTTGGTATCTTAACTGAGCCCACTCACAAAACAAAAACTTTTGCAAACTCTTTCTCAGTTGCCGCTGTCCGCCTCTGGAACAAACTGCCCCTTACCTTGCGCAAAATTCAATCTCCTGCTGCTTTTAAGAAGAAGTTGAAGCATTTCCTACTATCATCCTCATAACGTTCTCCACAAAATTAATGTACAAGGCCAATCCCCTCATCTGTGAAACAGCAAAGCTAGCGTCTCCTATCTTGCTCCTGAGATGCCTTCCTCTTCATCTCTCTATTAGCCACGCAATCTTCTTTTCCATGATATTTCCTTAATTATGTTTCATTATGTCTCTCTATTCTTCTCCTCCCTTCACCATGGGTCTCCCTCATACTCCCTGCTGCTAGCACTCCTATCTAAAATCTGTCTCTTGAATAATGTCTAATTATAACAGTACTTATGATCTACGAGTATAAACTCTATATGTATGTATTTTCTCAGATGTGTCTTTCTAATTGTTTATTTCACTTTTTGTACTAGATGTAGTTTAACATGCCTACTAAAACATATGAATGTAAAAACCACATCCAGGCTGGCGGCCATACCGGCCTCCGTCGTTAAGCCGCCGGGCGGATTCAATCCGGGGCCAGCGCGCCTACCCGAGTCCAGGAGGTAGCGCATTAGCACTCTCGGCTAACCTGGCGGATCGAATGTTTCTCTCATCCAAATAATTTGCCCTATTTCACACTCAATAATTTGACGGTACGGTCCGCGCACACGTCTGCGAGGCAACCTACCCATCTGCTCAAGTCACAATGAGCCACTATCTTCCGTTTCTAGCAACAACGAGAGCTGCAGGCACAATTTACCGGCAGGTTGTGTTGCCCCGAGATATGGATGTTGACCTCGAACCCACGGGCCGACGTGGTTCAAATGCTAATCGTTTCTACAGAACATACTTCGTACATGTCCTGTAAATATGAATGTCCTATACTATTCGTTCAAGGGTTTTTTTCTGAACACGAGTGTATATTGCTTCCGTCTAATAGGATACTTGATAATGGTCTGAGACCGGAATTCTACAATTGTAGAACGCATGAAGAAAGAAATGGCAGTTGCAGGCAGCATTAGATCATTTAAACAATACGTCGGAGCTACTAACCTACTCTCGAATGTAGATCATAGCTGATCATTCAATTTCCTGACCAAACACTTGGGGTGCTCCAAGTATTAGCTTATCCTCTTTTCTGGATAGCTCTGCTGCCATTTATATCTGTTTCGTCGTTATTTTGTTTTCCTCTGCACAAGCTTCCACGACGTTTATTTGGTATTATGCTCTGATGATGATCTACATCTACATCTACATCGATATTCTACAAATCACGTTTAAGTGCCTGGCAGAGGGTTCATCGAATCACCTTTACAATTCTCTATTATTCCAATCTCGTATAGCTCGCGGAAAGAATGAACACCTATATCTTTCCGTACGAGCTCTGATTACCCTTATTTTATCGTGGTGATCGTTCCTCTCTATGTAGGTTAGTCTAAACAAAATATTTTCTCGTTCGGAGGAGAAAGTTGGTGATTGGAATTTCGTGAGAAGATTCCGTCGCAACGAAAAACGCCTTTCTTTTAATGGTGTCCAGCCCAAATCCTGTATCATTTCTGTGACATTCTCTAGCATATTTCGCGATAATACAAAACATGCTCCCATTCTTTGAACTTTTTCGATGTACTCCGTCAGTCCTACCTGGTAATGATCCCACACCGCGCAGCAGTATTCTAAAAGAGGAAGGACAAGCGTAGTGTAGGCAGTCTCCTTAGTAGGTCTGTTAGATTTTCTAAGTGTCCTGCCAATAAAAAGGAGTCTTTGGTTAGTATTCCCCACAACATTTTCTATGTGTTTCTTCCAATTTAAGTTGTTCGTGATTGTAATACCTAGGTATTTAGTTGAACTTACGGTTTTTAGATTAGACTGATTTATCGAGTAAATTTAAAGAGTTCCTTTTAGGATGTAAGGATCGCCGTGTCATTCACGCACAAACCACACTTAACATGCAGGTCGGTAACGTAAAGGTCGAAAAGCAGCCGCATGATCGTTGATCCGTGAGGTATACCTGCTTGTAGCGTCTAGACAGTGGATCTCTGCTGATTTGCAGAGACGTAGAAATTTCTATGATGCAGAAAACTGTCCATTAATTTCAGATAACAGTCGTGGATCGGTGTTTGTCGATGGATTTTCACTATTAAGTTGTCTCGCCACAATTTGTATTATGCCTTTTCTGCATCGAAGAACTCTGACAATGTAGATGTGCATAGGTTGAAGTTATTCTGAATATGTTCAGTGAACCTTAATAGTTGGAGTTATGCCGACAACTTCGGTTGAGAGCAGAATAGCTCTTGTCTGATCACGTCGTCTTCCGTTAGACACTGTTTTAAGCTTGCAGGTATGACTCTTCGTAAAATTTTACCAATTGCTGGCATTAACCCTACCGGATGGTGGCTGGTTAGTTGGGTTAAGTCTTGCCCTTGCTTCAGTAAGGGCATAACTTGCCGGTCTTCCAGTTTATAAGGTAACTCTTGATAATAAGTGAGTAGAAATACGAAGAGTACCGGTTATGTTTGTGTGTCGTCCTTAATATGTACGCGCATCAGTGTGTTGTTCTTTCTTGCGTCGAACTGTCTTCACACAAACCTTGAAACACGTATGTAACGTAGCAGCGATGGTGAGGCACGTTAAAATCTTTGACCAGAGAGCCTATTATCGTGGTTAGTCTGCGCTTGACCGCGCGAGTGTTGCGAGCAGTTCGCTAGTAGTCGTCGTGGAGTACAGTTGCGAGCAGTCTGTCAGTGGGCAGTCTGTGAGCAGTGCAGTATGTCAGTAGTAGCAGCCCAGTGCGGTTGTGTGATGTACTCGTAGTCTGTCGGCAGTAGTGGTCTAGTCCTGTCACGGTCGCGAGCGGGACGCAGTCGGCGAGCGTCGACATGGCATTCTGGTCAAGATGCTGAATGAGGTATATTGTTAATTAAGGTAATCATCAGATAATGTAAAGTTTATTGTAGTTAATTTCCAACAAGTGCCCCAATAATAATTTTGATTTCAAAGCAATTTTTACAAAAAAAAAATTTATTTAATTACGATTTCCTTTATTTCCCTTAAAGAAAAGTTTCAGTTAAATTTAAAAAAAAAAATTATTATTTGCAATGCAGTTCCTCCAAGCCGTGCGCAACAATAAGAGCAGAAATTTGACAAGCAGTTTCAATGAGGTAAGAATTTAATTCTGATTTTTTTGCACAGGGCCAAAGACGGATATTTCGGTTTAATTGAATTTCATTGTCACTGAAGTTTCATTAGCACTGAATTGTTTTTCATCATTTTAGTGACAGCTTATACTTTGAGTCAGATTGCGATTCTCATTTTTATTGTCATTAAATTTAATTGCTGGGGAGGTTACGCTTGGGTCCCATTCATTTATTATTTCTGTCTTTGAAATTTCAGTGGAGAGGTTACACTTAGCGCAATGTCCATTAGCATTCAAAAATAATATCTTTTAAATTTTTGTGGGGAGGTTACACTTGGCGACACCCAGTCCAGGATCGTATTTCGTTGAGAATCTTTTGAAAAACAGTCAGAGATCTGCTCTTATTTGCTTAGATATAATTAGGATTTGGCGCAACGCTTTTACTAATCTTGTGACTTTCCATCTACAGGTCAACGGCAATTGGTTGCTCTGTTGTATTTGTGTGTTGTTTTTGCATTGTGCTTATTTATTTTGTAAAAAATTTTGACTATTGTAAAAATGCCGCGAAAGACTGTGAATAGTGTATCGCGAGGTATTATGAATGAAATTAACGACTCAAACAACTTTACCGATAGGACTTGTGACACACAGTGTAATGATGACAATCCTGCGTTCACTAACAATCAGTGCATTCCAACCACTAATGATGACTTTTACCTTAATGATGAACAAAAGAACTCAATTGTCTCGTTTGTTAATTTGACGACAATTGATGACGCGGAGCGGTCTATTGTAATGAGCGCTGCCGAGCTTAAGACACACGATTTAAAAAATTCAAATAATGTACAGACAAATATTTCGAATGAAAAATGTCAGTGTACCGAAAATACGACGGATTCATTTAATTCCGAAATAGTGACTGACAATGTACACTCGAGTGACAAACGTAATTGTAAATTACAGAATGACCAAATGGTCGCATAAAACGTGACAATTGTCGGTACGCAATTAAACAGCACAGATAATAGAGTAGAGAATGGCTTGAGTCAAATTTTGGTAGTATTACGACTAATGAATGAAAAACTGGATAACAATCTCAAACAAAGTAAACTGATTAATGAAAGGTATAAACAATCGAATGAAGAACAAGACAACATTGATAAAAAAATCAAACAATTTAGTAAACGGAATGAACAGATTAATGAACAGATTAAAGCCATTGCCGCGCAATATTGTGATAATACAAGACAATTACGTGAGGATACTGAGGCTTGTGCTAATAACAGTCATGAAGAAGTTGGCACTGTTGCACAAGAATTAGGTAGTACACGTGTAGGCACAACAAAATCACATAAAGACGAAATTAATGCAGTCACTGAACAATGTTCAGCAAACGCAACACAGATACACGAAATTAATGCAGTCACCGAACAATGCCCTAAAAACGCAGTACAGATTCGCGACGAAGTTAATTTAGAGTCAGTGGAAGTTTCACACACTCCGAATACGGAAGTTGATGAGAAATTTGCACGACAGATCAACCAAATTGACGAAAGTGTTACAGTAACAGAGTTGAAAACTATTTCAGTCACCAATACGTCACAGAATCCGCCACTTTGCGAACATCTGTCAGACTTACGCAGCGCGTATTATGTGAGCAATTTAAAGAGACTACGAGATGTAAAATCCGAAAAGCTACGCGACTTAAAATCTGAAAAGCTACACGACTTGAAGTATGAAATGACACAGACGAACAGATTCACTCACAAACCCGAACGTGTTTTCAAATTCAATGACGAGAACGTAGATTACGAGCAATTTTTATCCGCAAGAAAATGTAAGGAATTTAATAATGACAGAACACAGGTACACGCTTTGAGCTGTATACGACAATTTGTTTTTATGCTTTCACCGCTATTGCCTGTAATGCAGAAGCTAGCTTTGAACCAGATGCGACAATTTATTTTTGTATTTTCATCAGCATTATCTATTATGCAGAAATTGGAATTAGCATGCAGACAGCAATTTATTTCTGAATTTGTACCGCCATTGCCTGCAACGCAAAAGCTAAAATTGATTTGCAGTGCGTAATTGACCTAAGGGGATTCATTACGCTTTAATGAATATGTGCCGTAGCGAGCATAGGGCCCCGAGCTGTAGTAGTGCTGTTTCATCTTTAGTTTTCTGCACTGCTGCCTTCTCTTCTACTATCCTTTATATCTATCAAAACTGCTCTTTAACTATTGCTCTATCTAGGATTAAGAATATGTAAAGAAAACCCGATGTGACAAATTTTTAGCGAATGTGACAATTTTCATTAGGCACTCCAGAATCACGAGAACTTAAATAACAGATAAAAATCGTAATCATCAGTATGTGTAAAATTAACAGCAAACGCATTTTTTGGTAACAATAGACGTTTTCCACCACAATAGCATGAAAGTCAACCGCTTAGCATACCTAACCAACAATGCAGTCTGCAAGGTCAACCAAACTTTAATGTTTCGCCGCGTGCACGTATAGTCCCAGCTCCAACAAATAGTAACGCATGGCAGCAAAGAAATAACTACGCACAGACAACACACTATTTCAACTCGTATCGCAATGCGCCGTATAGAAATTACTATCATGACAGACGTAAAAAAATGATGAGCACAATTTTCAGCGTACATTTAATAACAGTCGATCTTATGAGCAGCAACAACATCAGCAACAACAAATAATCATGAATGAAACAGACAATAGGTGTCATCCATAGCGTAACACGTCAGTAAGAAATAACAGAGCAGTTCAAATAGTCGAAATGCCACAGCATCCTCCCGTAAATAATAGCACGTACGACAGAATTTGACCAGACACAGTACAGGTTGCATATTCCAGTAACGTAAGCAATAATTTAGACACGCAGAATCTTGCTCACGAAAATGTTATTAATTTTGACGCCATCCGACACACGTTTGCATTAAAGACAGAATCACGACGTACATAGACGACATTCTCATTGCAAAAACTAACTGGTCTGAACACAATTTGATTTTAGAACAACTGTTGCAAACTTTTCATGCACAAGGGCTCACAGTTAATCTTAGTAAATCGCACTTTGGCAAAACTTCTATAAAATTTCTTGGACACGTAATTTCACCAGAAGGCATTGCACCTGATCCGGAAAAACTTAAATCTCTACGTGACATTACTATTCCCACGACGAAGAAACAACTACGCAGTTTTTTGGGCTTAATTAACTTTTTTCGTAAATTTATTCATCACTCTGCTTTAGACACACCCAGATTATGCCAATTAACAGGTAAAAACAGTATCTGGTCTTGGGATAAGCAAGCACACTCTGAATTCATGAACCTGAAAAATGCTCTGTTGAATGCACCACTTTTATCGCACCCAGATCTTACCAGAAATTTTTCCATTGCCACTGACAGTTCCAACACCGCTTTAGGCGTACATATTTTCCAGGAAATTGAAGAAGATGGTTCAATAGTAATTAAAAACATCGAATTTGCAAGTCGCATTCTGTCACCTGCTGAACGAAATTATTCTGTTACAGAACTTGAAACATTATGTGTTGTATGGGCTTTCACGAGATTTAGGCACTTTCTTTATGGCAGACATACCACCGTTTACACAGACCATAGAGCTATACAATTTTTGCTTTCAGCTAAATTTACTCACGACAGGTTAAGTAGATGGAAACTATATTTACAAGAATTTAATTTTACGATTGTCCACATTCCCGGCACACAAAATGTTATAGCAGACGCACTATCGCGTTCTCTCGGCAACAATCAGCAAGACGTAGCAACCAACTTCTGCAAAACAAATTTCAGTGTCATGTACATTCAACAAGTTGCATTTGAAAACTTTATTTCATCGTCATTACAGGACATAGCACAAGAACAAAATAAAGACAACGTGTGGAAAGAAATTAAACACCTTTGGGAAGATAAGAATAATGTTACGATTAGAAACCATTACACTGTACGCAATGACATTCTGTTTCGCCGCTCTCATCCTGACAGCAACAATTGGTTATTATGCATTCCTGACGAACTGGTTAACAAATTAATCTGGTACACTCATTTAAGTTACGCACATTACGGAGCACGAAAATGTTTTCTTATACTGAGACAGAACTGTTATTTTACCAACATGGAGAAACGTATACGACGAGTTTTAGCGTCTTGTAAAATTTGCCAGAAAGCTAAATCAGACACCACTTCACATATTCCTCCTTTATATCCCATTATACCTGTTAAATTAAGACATATGGCCGCAGTAGACATTTTTGGTCCGATTCCGAGAACTAACAGAGGTTTTTGCTACATCTTTGTCGCTGTTGAGCTCACTTCAAAATTTGTTACTTTCACTCCGTTACGCAAAGCTACTGCTAAAACTGTTTCGAAAGCATTTGTAAAACATTTTCTATTTCATGTAGGGCATGTGATGAAAGTAATTTCTGACAATGGATCTCAATTTCGATGTGGCATATGGACACGCATGTTACGAGCTAGAAACATTTCTCCGATCTATATATCCAAGTACCATGCTTCTTCGAACCCCTGTGAAAGATTAATGAAAGAAATTGGTAAGCTGTGCCGAATATACTGCCACAAAAGACATATTGATTGGGATACACACATACTCTCATTCCAAGATGTAATTAATTCCATTCCAAATGAATCCACTATGCTATCTCCGTCTGTTATATTGAAAAACGTTGAACCACCAAACAAAATTAAAGAATTAGTAAACTTCCCTAAATGTCGTCGACTAAGACGCCACGAAATAATTGACATTGCGCTGAACAACATCAAACGTGCCGCAGAGCGCCGGAGAAGACAGCAAAAACAGGTTTGTACACGCCGCGACTTTCACGTTGGACAGAAGATATTAGTACGTACACACTATTTATCCAGCAAATTAAAAGGTAAGTGCAGTAAATTTGAACTTCTATACGCAGGTCCATATCGGATTCGCAGCATCCCTCACCCCAATGTTGTACACGTCGAAACTTTGAGAACCAGAAAATCGAAAGGCAATCACCATATCTCAAACATTAAACCGTTTATTGAATGAAGACACTGTATGATTCAACACACTATGATGCCATTTACTAATGCAATTATATTCACATGACTAATTACTGATGATTATCGTATTTTTTATTGGCAAGTGCCCGGCAAGGTAAGGTTAGCAGGTCACTCTTCTTGTCGTTACACATCAGACCGTGCACATTTTCCATTTTTTTTTTTTTTTTTGTGTATGTGATTGTACTCCAGTTTTGTTTGTATGTATTGTGAAATAGTTAAGATATAACACACACCAGTTGACTTCGACATTTGTTGCTCTATGACACCTCAAGATCGTGACTGTTTTACATTTTGCTGCTGCATTGTGATATTCTCTGTACATTTTGGCTTTGAACACTGTCAATGTCTTTGACATATTACATTTTCTGTCATGTTATGCTGTATGGTTAATTATGTTACCATAAACCAGTCATTATTTAGTGGGTATATGATTTAAATGCAAGACATTAATCTCTGTCCATCAATTTCAGAAAGAAATGATGCGTGGAAGATATAAATTCAACAGAAATGGGAATTTCACCTACGGAATAAACGAAAGAAGATGCAATAACTTTATGAGGAAGAGTAAATGGATCAGGATTAACAAGCATTAACAAGAATATACTATACTCATCGTAGAATAGCAGTCTTAACTAATTTTTTCTTTCAGAATACAAGGTGATTGATGCAGGCTGTCAGACAGAACTACACATCTTAGTTTTAGTGATGAAATATGCTAGAGATAAGGATTAGTTGTGTAATGAGTAATGAAGTGATTTTTTTGCAGATGATAATGAATGCTAATGAATAATGAAGAAGAATATGCTGTTATGAATAATGAAGTTTTTCTTTACAGGTGATGATAATAATGAAGTTATGATAATATGGATAATGAAGTGATTGATAATGAAGTTTTTTCTTTACAGATGAGGATAATGTTGAAGTTATATTTAGGCTATGTAGTTATTTAAGTATTTGTTGCAGTTTGTTTTGACAGCAGGTGTTATATTGCATAGTAGGATGACGGAAAGTTTTGGAAAGGACAGCTATGGAACACATTTTTATACACATTTCACTACCTGTTAATTCGAAGTTCACTACTTTTCAGCATAGTGTGCGCATCTTCTTTCAGGTCAATAATCCATTTTGTATTTCTTTTCAGGAGAAGCTTTTCATGATACTTACTAAACCTGTTACTTATTATACTTGTTCTAGTACTTGAATTTTTTTTTTTACCCATTTGTGTTTACCATTTCTAAATGTGATCACATATACTGCCTTGTTACATAACCTTGCTACAGCTGACTCATGACGAATGACGTTACCTATCCTCATTTGCAGCAATAGGTCAAAAGCAAATAGTGTTATGCCTCAGCAATTAATTATCGATCCCAACGCAATGCATTGCTAACAAAAAATGTATTACCAGTCCCAAATAGTGATACCAGTTTGAGAAAGTTCTGAGTAATGCTGAACAGCAATGAATAATATGTCACTTGGAAAATGATTAATTAATTATGCTATGCTTTGTAACTGGAAAAGAATGTGATTGTTTAATAATGCTTTGTAATTAGAAGAAGGCTAATGATTCTTAATTATGCTTTGTAACTGGAAAAGAATGTGATTCTTACTATATTGAAATGACATATGATGCTATGCTTTGTAATTAGAAGAAGGCTAATGATTCTTAATTATGCTTTGTAACTGGAAAAGAATATGATTCTTACTATATTGAAATGACAAATGATGCTATGCTTTGTAATTAGAAGAAGGCTAATGATTCTTAATTATGCTTTGTAACTGGAAAAGAATGCGATTGTTTAATAATGCTTTGTAATTAGGAGAAGGCTAATGATTCTTACTATATTAGAATGACAAATGATTAATTAACTATGCTATACTTTGTAACTGGAAAAGAATGCGATTATTTCATAATGCTTTGTAACTAGGAAAAGAAGGTTACTGATTCTATGTAAAACAATTAATGAACATTTTTCTGTAATACTACATACATGATACAGAAATGTTCAATAACTGGGCTATGAATGCCGCAAACTACTAATGAAGACTGTAATTGTCAATATTATGTGACTTAATGTCCTTTACCTTATGAACTAACTACCCTGAATTACTGCAATGTCCATTTGTCCTGTTTATCCTAGTGATCATGGAGCACTATCTTTGGTTTTGCACTAATTCTACGTTGGTGTGCCTTGTAAGAGCGTGGTGTTGACACGACATGCTGTCCACCACCGTGAGCGATGAAGACGTTATTATGGTCCCACTGTTTGGTGTACCTAATGTACTGCCATAATGAAAACATGGAATATCACTACGACAGTTCAGTGTCTTGGCTACGCTGATAAATTCTGATGGGAAAAGAACTTCAAATTGTGTCACTTGGTGTTGTACTTCTGTGGAAAGATATGGACTTTCAGAACAGCTATGTGCAATCTAAAGTGCTACAACCATGATGCAATCCTTCCCTTTCCTATCCTAATTCTTGTCACATAGTGAAGATCATTTTTTGGTTAACATCATTTATGTTCATGGCTACACATTTTTTTTTCGATTCGCTGAACTCCAGTGCGAGTACATTTGTGTCACTTGTCGATATGATTTTTTGCCATTATGTTTATTTGTTGTGAAAATGCTAAAGACATTTTTCGATTTGTTCTGAAGTACAGTATATGTACACTCTTGTCTTTTATATTGTATATACATTTTTTATTTTAATGATATGTTCTGAACTACAGTGCATGTGCACTTATGTTAGGTGTTAATATGTTTTCTACTGAATTTCAGTGCCTGTGCACTTTTCTCATTTTTCAATATGATTTGTACTCATTCTGTATGTTCAATACTTCAGTGCGTATGCACTTATGTCATTTGTTACTAATTGTATATACATTTCGTCATTTGCTGATATGTTCTCAACTCCAGTG
Source organism: Schistocerca serialis cubense (assembly GCF_023864345.2). Lineage (NCBI taxonomy): Eukaryota > Metazoa > Arthropoda > Insecta > Orthoptera > Acrididae > Schistocerca > Schistocerca serialis. Next base: position 970,115,712 of record NC_064639.1, read on the forward strand.
CGAGTACACTCATGTCACTTATCAACATGATTTTCTGCCATTCTGTTTATTTGTTCTGAAAATGCTAAAGAATTTTTTCAGTGCCTGTGCACTTCATCTGTCAAATAATTTTTATATACATTTTCCTGATTTGCTACTATATTTTGTACTCACATTTTGTCTTTGTCTGATATATTTTGTACTTGGTGCGTGTGCACCACATTTAATTTATGTACTAAATTTGAATAATCTGTAAATTGTAAAAATTTCTTGCGATGGCAAGTCCAAATGACTCACCATCGCTGCCAAATTTTTGCCCCCCCAGTGGAGGGTTATGAAACACGTATGTAACGTAGCAGCGATGGTGAGGCACGTTAAAATCTTTGACCAGAGAGCCTATTATCGTGGTTAGTATGCGCTTGACCGCGCGAGTGTTGCGAGCAGTACGCTAGTAGTCGTCATGTAGAGCAGTCGGTCAGTAGTAGCAGCCCAGTGCAGTTGTGGGATGTAGTCTGTCGGCAGTAGTGGTCTAGTCCTGTCACGGTCGCGAGCGGGACGCAGTCGGCGAGCGTCGACATGGCATTCTGGTCAAGATGCTGAATGAGGTATATTGTTAATTAAGGTAATCATCAGATAATGTAAAGTTTATTGTAGTTAATTTCCAACAAGTGCCCCAATAATAATTTTGATTTCAAAGCAATTTTTACAAAAAAAAATTTATTTAATTACGATTTCCTTTATTTTCCTTAAAGAAAAGTTTCAGTTAAATTTAAAAAAAAAAATTATTATTTGCAATGCAGTTCCTCCAAGCCGTGCGCAACAATAAGAGCAGAAATTTGACAAGCAGTTTCAATGAGGTAAGAATTTAATTCTGATTTTTTTGCACAGGGCCAAAGACGGATATTTCGGTTTAATTGAATTTCATTGTCACTGAAGTTTCATTAGCACTGAATTGTTTTTCATCATTTTCGTGACAGCTTATACTTTCAGTCAGATTGCGATTCTCATTTTTATTGTCATTAAATTTAATTGCTGGGGAGGTTACGCTTGGGTCCCATTCATTTATTATTTCTGTCTTTAAAATTTCAGTGGAGAGGTTACACTTAGTGCAATGTCCATTAGCATTCAAAAATAATATCTTTTAAATTTTTGTGGGGAGGTTACAACCTGTTACAAACTTCTGCACGGTCGTAGCTGTACCAGTAGATGGAAAACACCTGGGAGTATACACTACGCGTTTTGCGTCCTCGCATCTGCATGTATGCACCTCACCTGTTGGCCAGGGAAAATAAGCAAATTGGAAATTTGTGGTAAGGTCTTACGGGACCAAACTGCTGAGGTCATCGGTCCCCAAGCTTACACACTACTTAATCTAACTTAAACTAACATACGCTAAGGGCAACACACACATCCATGCACGAGGGAGGACAAGACTCCCAAGACCACACGGCGGGAAAATAAGCATTAATGGCTCTCTCTTGCTCCATGTGCTTGGATGTAAAATCAATCTAAAAATATACCACTCCTAAAAGCTATAATTATTAGTCTGCAAATAGAGTGAATACTGGCGTAATTTTGTTCAGTACAATGTCCTCAGTCACCAATAAAAATGTGTGCACTTACGCCCATTACACCGGGTATAGTCTAATGTTGGAGGTGCCATAACTTCCTTTTGTATGTACTCTATGCTCGGAGTGTTCTTCAGTGACGTCAGTGCCGGTCTGGAAGTGGATGGGGTCGTCTAAATCGGGTTTCCGGCGTCGTATTCTTCCTTAGCACTCATAGTGCTTGGAATTGTCAAGTTTTGGCTTGCTGTCGGCGTTTTATAATCATTAGCGAACAGTTCCGCATGTTGGAGTGCGTCACAGGTGATTCTTTCTGGTCCTCCGATCGCTCTCTTCGTTGACCTTTGCTCTCTAATACTCTTCACTAAACACTACTCGTCCCACTTAACGCAGCATGGCCGGCCGAAGTGGCCGAGCGGTTCTAGGCGCTTCAGTCTGGAACCGCGCGACCGCTACGGTCGCAGGTTCGAATCTTGCCTCGGGCATGGATGTGTATGATGTCCTTAGGTTGGTTAGGTTTTTTGTAGTTCTAAGTTCTAGGGGACCACGACTCTTGTCGCCAGTGCACTACTTGTTTTTTAATGTCTTTTGAAAGTCCTTTTACCTCGCTTCTATCGGCTGGTTTTGTAAATATATGCCTGCATTTCCTCCTGCAGGTATGGGACAGACACGTAATCTCCCCCCTCCTTCCCAATTCCAGTTATTGTCCACAATAAGCAAAGTCTTTTATGAAAAAAATTGAGAGAAGCGAAGATTACAATATACTTTCTAGTTTTTGTGTAGAGTTGGCTCCAATTCTTCCCTGTGTAGGATTCTTGAAGCTGAAATTCTAACGTTTTAGGTCCTCATTTTTTAATTGATCTAAATAAATTTGAAGATGGTTGTTACAGAATTTTTGTTGTTACGTTAATATATTTTGTTACATTTTAGTACATTATACAGTCTTTTGAATTTTCACATTAAAAAAACCGAAATTACATTGTTCATCCAAAACACAAAAACAGTGCTAGAATGCGTAACTAATAGTAGACATTTTAAGTGTTCCAAATAATTCGTAATTTCAAATGTTTCTAAAAAAAAATAATTTTTAACTGTACATTCAGAGCTAGTGCTTCTCGATTGTGACATTGGAAATAAGGTAATTCCTTTTCATAAATTTTAGCTTGAAATATATTATATTGTGTATGAAATTATATGAGAGTTTTCAGAAAATCTGATATAATATTGACCTGTCGAAAATTCGAAAAATAATACTGGTATCGACAACTACTATTGATGAAAAGTAATGCTAGAGAAGGATGTCCCGTTACAACGTCATACTGTTGTTCAGGTAGTACGGTAGTGGTAGAAGCTCGTTTTGTAGCCCTGTGGATCTTGTTTGTCAACACTTCAACCAGTACTGGAAATATTACGCACCAATTTTCTAAAATATATAATTTGTACACTGATGAGGCAAAACCTTATGACCACTTGCATAATAGCTTGTTTGTCCATCTTTGGATCGAAATACATCAATAATTCCGCGTATCTGGGATCCGACAGTTCGTTGGTAGGTTTTTGGAGGTATGTGGCATTAGATGTCTAAGCACAGGTCATGTAATTGTAGTAAATAACGGGCCGCTGATTTGTGTACGCGGTGATGGCGCCCAATAGGGACCTAGATGGGTTCCGTAGGATTTGCATCAGACGAATTTGGTCGCCGATACATCAACGTGAGTTCACTAAAATGCTCCTCAAACCACTGCAGCATGTCTCTGTGTCTGACACACGGAAAATTATACTACTGAAAGATGACATCGCCGTCGGGGATGATATCAAGCATGAAGGGATGCACGTTGTACTGTTTCTCCTGGGTGGACATGAATGTGAAATGTATAGATTACATGTTTTTATGATAAGTACTGTATGAGTATCTAGCGAGCTTTACCAAGGAACAATATATTATGCTACAATGTCTGCCTACTCCTTGGAATCGAGATTCTGTGTTTGAACTCTGACATCTTTTGTCATTACTATTCTTCCTCTTGTCTTATGATATGGACATGATCCTTAAGGAGCGTTTAACGAAGGTTCATCTTGCTGTAGCCAATGTAGGTTATTAACAAAACTGAAAATAGAGTAGTTTGTGACAAAAACTGTTTCCGTGTCGAAATCATTTGTAATCCTAAACCTTGCTTGTCTAGAGTACACATGGGCTTTAACAGAAATTCTTCATTGTTGGGCGCCATCTTAAAAATAATTAAGAACTTTCTTTTAGCTCATCGTAGAGACATGCCGCCGGTTAGAAAACTAAATCTTTATTTCAGATTCTACGAGCCGGCCGGCCGCTGCAAGTAATTTAATAAGATTCACTTTCAGATTTTCTTAAAGTTGCGACATAATATCCCAGGCAGGAAGGCCTGGTCACAGGATTCTAGTTCTGGTACAAGATTTCATTTGCAAAATCTACGCTTGTTATCTTGTATTGGACCGCGCGGGATTAGCCGAGCGGTCTATTGCGCTGCAGTCATGGACTGTGCGGCTGGTCCCGGCGGAGGTTCGAGTGCTCCCTTGAGCATGGGTGTGTGTGTTTGTCCTTAGGATAATTTAGGTTAACTAGTGTCTAGGCTTAGGGACTGATGACCTTATCAGTTAAGTCCCATAAGATTTCACACACATTTGAACGTTTTTCTTATATTGGGAATCAAGACGAAACCACGATTTTGAGTTATGGAATTTATTCTTGTACAGTGAACGGACTGGTGAAATATTCTCTGGGGCCATAAGCACAGGAGTTTTAACTTGACGTCGACTAGGCATATAGTGAGGAATATCTGTGGTGCTTTAATAGTTAAACAAATGAGTATTTACAATTCCGTAACCCCAGAGAACTGAGCTAGTTTACGGAGTGCTTATACGCGTCGGGCTTAATTAAACAACATATTACAAGTTTAATAATATTCCTACATTAGTTATGTATCTTTTATGCTGAGCCATTGCATTAATGTCTGTTTCTTTTTATATAAGTCACGGCTCATATTCATTCTATTACATTACACTGATAGTAAAGAAAAAGAGTCACAACTATTTTTATTTTATTACATTACAAGGTGGTTCGCAGTTGTCAGCATATCTTAGATTACTACCACAGGAAAATTTCCCCCCCGTAGCGTAATACTGTTCCCACCAGCTTGCACCCGTGGCGCGATGCGCGTTTCGAGTCGCTGTTCACTTCGATGACTGCGTTTGTGGAGACGACCATCAAACTAGTGTGGCAAAAATGTGATTCACCCGAAGAGCCGACACGCACCCGTTCATCGACAGTCGTATCCCCATTGTCTCCTGCCCCGTGCAATGGTAACTGATGATGTCGTTGAGCCAACATACAACCCGTAGGTGTGGTCTGCACTGGAGCTCCATGTTCAATAATGTGCGATGGATGGCGTGCTCCGAAACACTTGTGCGTGCACCAGCATTGTGCTCTTTCGGCACAGATGCCACAAATCACAATTTCCAGAGCAGAAAAGCCTCAGAACCTCACATTCTGAGAAGAGTCGCGGACGTCCAACCATTTAGCGCCTTGAGGTAGTTTCTCTGTGCGTCTACCACTTTCGTAGAGGCTCACGACAGTAGCCCGTGAACACTGGACTAGTTTCGCAGTCTTCGACATACTCGTTCACACGCTCTGCCTAGTAATAGTCAGCCCTTTGTCAAAGTAGCTTATATCAGTGGATTTCCACATTTGCAGCCCATACCTTCGCTATGGTGACCCCGTCCGTGTCTGCTCCGCTTACATACATTTGTTACCGCATCACGTGGCCGCAACGCCAACAGGCGGCTTCCAACGTCGCAATGGCCATAATACACTACTGGCCATTAAAACTGCTACACCAAGAAGAAGTGCAGATGATAAATGGGTATTCATTAGACAAATATACTAGAACAGACATGTAATTACATTTTCACGCAATTTGGGTGTATAGATCCTGAGAAATCATTATCCAGAACAACCACTTCTAGACGTAATAACAGCCTTGATACGCCTGGTCATTGAGTCAAACAGAGCTTGCATGGCATGTACAGGTACAGCTGCCCATGCAGCTACAACACAATACCACGGTTCATCAAGAGTAGTGACTGGAGTATTGTGACGAGCCAGTTGCTCGGCCACCATTGACCAGACGTTTTCAATTGGTGAGAGATCTGGAGAATGTGCTGGCCAGGGCAGCAGTCGAACATTTTCTGTAATGAGAAAGGCCCCTACAGGACCTGCAACATGCGGTCGTGCATTATCCTGCTGAAATGTAGGGTTTCACAGGGACCGAATAAAGGGTAGAGCTACGGGTCGTAACACATCTGAAATGTAACGTCCACTGTTCAAAGTGCCGTCAAAAAGAACAAGAGGTGACCGAGACGTGTAACCAATGGCACCCCATACCATCACGCTGTCTGATACGACAGTATGGTGATGACGAATACAGGCTTCCAATGTGCGTTCACCGCGATGTCGCCAAACACGGATGCGACCATGATGATGCTGTAAACAGAACCTGGATTTATCCGAAAAAATGACGTTTTGCCATTTGTGCAGCAAGGTTCGTCGTTGAGTACACCATCGCAGGCGCTCCTGTCTGTGATGCAGCGTCAAGAGTAGCCGCAGTCATGGTCTCCGAGCTGATAGTCCATGCTGCTGCAAACGTCGTCGAACTGTTCGTGCAAATGGTTGTTGTCTTGCAAACGTCCCCATCTGTTCTTTCAGGGATCGAGACGTGGCTGCACGATCCGTTACAGCCGTGCGGATAAGATGCCTGTCATCTCGACTGCTAGTGATACGAGGCCTTTGGGATCCAGCACGGCGTTCCGTATTACCCTCCTGAACCCACCGATTCCATATTTTGCTAACAGTCATTCGATCTCGACCAACGCGAGCAGCAATGTCGCGATACGATAAACCGCAATCGTTATAGGCTACAATCCGACCTTTATGAAAGTCGGAAATCTGGTGGTAGCATTTCTCCTCCTTAGACGAGGCATCACAACAACGTTTCAACAGGCAACGCCGGTCAACTGCTGTTTGTGTATGAGAAATCGGTTGGAAACTTTCCTCATGTCAGCACGTTGTAGGTGCTGTGTAAATGCTCTGAAAAGGTAATCATTTGCATATCACAGCATCTTCTTCCTATCGGTTAAATACCGCGTCTGTAGCACGTCATCTTCGTGGTGTAGCAATTTTAGTGGCGAGTAGTGCACTTTCGAGTCGTCGCGCCACTTCAGTTGCACGCTGGTAAGCACGTGTTACCTTTATCGCTCCCAAATTGTGTCTGCAGGAAACCCGGAACATGTAGGCTTACCCTCTTACGGGAGTGCGTCCGACTTGTCGGTATGACACACCACGTGGCCGCGCCCCGTGTTCGCGATTGCGTATAGACCAGAGAAGCAGACCAGTCCACCATATTGGAATCCGTCTTTCAGCGGTGTTTTGTTCTGACCGACAACGATTATTGGGTTCAATGTTACAAGTTTTTCAGGTCTAATGTTTTAGTGACACGAAACCGGCAGTGATCTAATAGTAAAGGACAAAATACAGCTGGAGTGGTTTATTAATACCCAAGATGATTACTCATAGCTGTGGTTGCCCTGCCTACGAGGCTGCCTACTGCCTGAGGTCCCTACGTTTGATTTTCCACACCGACGCGAGTTGTTATACAGGGTCCAGCAGGGAGGTGTTACACACTTTTCAAAAGATTCTAACATATAAATTAAAAAAAAGAATTTTCATGTATCCCAAAGATTACAAACACAATGCCATTTAATAAACATATAGCACAAACAAGAATGCATTTCAATTGAGGTGCGAAAAACGACATCATCCAAGTGGCGGCCGTTCTTGTCTATCCATTGTTGCAGGTGAGTGGAAAAATTGTCAGTAAACCTTTGCAGCATAGCAACGGGAATTTCTCGAATTCTTCGAGTAATGACTTCTGAAAGAGTTTGAACAGTCCGTGGTTTTCCAATGTAATCCAAGACTTGAGATGGCCCCATAAGAAATAACTGCACTCCACATCCCATAGCAAAGAAATGAAGAGACCTGTAAAATATTCCTTCAGAAAAGCCATACGTGGTTTTGAGGTATGGCAAGTACCTCCGTCCTGTTGAAACCAAACATTATCGAGATCAGTCTGATATCTTCTCACTTCTGCATTAAAAAATTATCGCAGCGTCGTTACGTAATGCTGTGAGTTGACAGTGAAAGTGCATCCATTTTGTCAGAAAAATTAGCGTCCAGTGATGCCAAATCGGCCTTGTCCGCATCACACAGTTACTTTCTTACAACGTAGGGACCTCTCGTACAGTTCCCGCGGATTGTTTTCCGACCAGTACCGACAATTTCATTTGTTCACAGCACCCCATAATTGAAAATGAGCGTCACCACATTTTCCAAGGCAAATTACAGGGGTATCGCTGCTGTCAGCTGCATTGGGACATTACGTGGACTCAGTGGCGAGTCCGCAGCTCGTGGTCGTGCGGTAGCGTTCTCGCTTCCTGCGCCCGGGTTCCCGGGTTCGATTCCCGGCGGGGTCAGGGATTTTCTCTGCCTCGTGATGACTGGGTGTTGTCTGATGTCCTTACGTTAGTTAGGTTTAAGTAGTTCTAAGTTCTAGGGGACTGATGACCATAGATGTTAAGTCCCATAGTGCTCAGAGCCATTTGAACCAACTCAGCGGCGGCGAGTGGAAATGTGTACCGGACCGGGATTCGAACCCTGTATCTCCTGCTTTTTAGGCAGGGCCGTCGGGGACATAGCGTTACTGCAAATGTGTGGACTGTCTTGGCATGCCTCATGGCCGATCCACTTTCCCACCGAGCGCCACCTACCCGCTCTCCCTGACCACTCTACTCCAGTTCACTACTCCTAGATTGCCAGAAGAGCTCGGCCGTACTTGTCCATCTGCACTGAAGAAGACGGGTCCATTGCCCAGCTAGCCATATCAGTTATATGAATGCGTGACGTCTGTTCTTTTGGAGTAGCGAACAGGAGTACAATGGACAGAGACTGCAGATAGGTGGCCTTTGGTGGGAATACGGATTGGCCTTGAGGCATGGCGAGACAGTTCGCGCAGTTACGATAACGCTGTATCCCGGGTGGCGGACTGGTTAACGCACCTGCCTAGCACTCAGGATAACCAATTCGAATCTCTGTCCGGTACATATTTTTATCCGTCGCTGGTAATTCCCTGTAATGTCCCGCTGCAGCTGACAGCAGTGAACCCACTTTGATTTACAGGGTGATTGTAATTGAAGTTAAACTTTCAAAACGCTGTAGAAATAACGCAACTGACCAGAATGACGTCAAATTGCAACGGAGTATTATCGGAGAAGGGGGAAAACGTATGACAGAAGAAAAATAAATAGTTACAAAATGTAGCAATAGATGGCGCTGTAACCATCATAATTTAATAGTGGTCGGCTACAAATAACAAAAGAACGATACAACAATGCAAGACGTACGTTTGACGTTAAACAAACTGTATTACTAAGTGTGCATTGATGTACAGATGTGATACTGTTAGTTACGCAAGCCCATCCACTACGGCAGGGTCACATCACATCGGATGGGAAAAATCGGTTTTTAATTGGCCTGATACCAAAAATCGCATAAAAAGCATCAGTCAAATTGATTTTTAATTGTTCTGAGGGCAAAAAAGGCATAAAAAGCATCAATCACATCGGTTTTTAATTGTCCTGAGGCCAAAAACCGCACAAAAAGCGTAAATCAAAATCAAATCTGATAATTAATTTCCGTGTTACTGGCGCAAAAAATGTTCAGTACGCTGTCCACCGCTTTCTGCAACAGGTTGTAGTCGAGAAACAGCACGTTCCACAACTGATCGAAATGTTTCCGGGGTCACGTTCAGAATGTATCGTGCAATGCGTGACTTAAATGCAACTAAATTTGCAATCGTAACACTGAACATTTATTATTTATTTATTTATTTATTTCATTAACAGTACAAAGTAACCCCCCGCCTTGAAATGTACGGTGGCTCGGATGCTTCTAAATCTAACATCAAAGACTTCTCATTGTTACAGTCATATTGGTATACAGTTGGTAATGCTTTCTTTAAATAATAGAAAGAACATAATGTAGGGTAAACCTTGGTAATTTCGTGAGGATTTCTGTATTAAGTTAATTTAAAGTACATAAAAAATATTTTCAAAGCCTGCTGAATTACATATGTAAGCCTGTACTTAAATGCATTACTCAATATGCACAATGTTATGATTAGTTGATTCTACGTTCTCGCCCTTCTACTTTATCAACTTAGACTTTTGTAGGTTATTTCGTGATACCCCTTGGTAAGTTCGTGACATTACTTGGGTAATTTCGTGATAATGCATTAATTAAATAATGAAAGCATTGTATTTCTATAAAAGATTTTATTTTGACCTTTTACGACATTGAGGATTATTTATGATAATAATCATAAAGTACTGACGAAGTAATGAGCAAAAACACTGAACTGAATTTACTGATTAAATGAAAGCTTCATTTTAGTCTTCATCAGAAAGGTTTTGACACTTGTTGCACATAAAAACTTGCTCACTCTCGTCAAAAGTATGTAGACACTTCGAATGGTACCACATTTAACAAAAACTGCACTGAAACCATAGTGCCCCCGATTTTTTCCTCACGTCTTCTAAATAACTGTGGCCACAGGATCCAGATTTATTGTCATCCTTCGTCCTCTTCTTTGCCACTCCAGAGGTGCTCAGTTGTGGATTTACTGTATCTTCCTTTCGTGTCCTACCTGTAAATAAATAAACTTCATTAAAATAAATAAACAACAACTCAAAGGAACAACTGTCAACTGTCAACTCTGTTAATGAAGCACGTGAGATAATTTTTAGAAAATGCATATGCCTACCTCTGGTTGTTTTGGGAGCTGCTTCTTGAATTGGTTGATAAATCCGTGAAGAGGAATCAACAAAATATCACGAAATAAGCAATGCCACGAACTAACCAAGGTTTACGCTATATAGATTTCTCTAAGGCTATAGAGGATCGAATGCTTAACAATTGTTAAAATGTTTCTATATAATCTGTTTCTGCCTAGTTGATGAGAATATAATCTATATAATGCAAATGTCAAAGAAAATTTTAAAAGAAATGCAATATAATGAGTGTGGTGAAAATAATTTGCAATATGAAGAGGGAAGTGATATACTGTATTTGGCAGTGTAATATAGTCTAAGTAGCAGGTTGGTTGATAATGGCCCATTTCTACCTATTTCAAGTGAGAAGGTCCAAGTAGAACGTCGAGCTATTCTCATCAGAAATGGTTTGTGCTTATGTGTGTGTACTGTGTTTGTGTGTATTGGTATGTTACTTGGAGTGTTGCAAGTCAGGACACTACATGATATTCAGCAGCTGTTTGATTGTCGTATTGTTGGTAGTTGTGGTATATTCTATGTGATACCTTGGATACATGCACCTGGTATTACAGAGTTTAAGTACCGACTGCGCATTTGATACATGTTGTTGTTGTGGTCTTCAGTCCTGAGACTGGTTTGATGCAGCTCTCCATGCTACTCTATCCTGTGCAAGCTTCTTCATCTCCCAGTACCTACTGCAACCTACATCCTTCTCAATCTGCTTAGTGTATTCATCTCTTGGTCTCCCTCTACGATTTTTACCCTCCACGGTGCCCTCCAATGCTAAATTTGTGATCCCTTGATGCCTCAAAACATGTCCTACCAACCGATCCCATCTTCTAGTCAAGTTGTGCCACAAACTTCTCTTCTCCCCAATCCTATTCAATACCTCCTCATTAGTTACGCGATCTACCCACCTTATCTTCAGCATTCTTCTGTAGCACCACATATCGAAAGCTTCTATTCTCTTCTTGTCCAAACTAGTTATCGTCCATGTTCCATTTCCATACATGGCTACACTCCATACAAATACTTTCAGAAACGACTTCCTGACACTTAAATCTATACTCGATGTTAACAAATTTCTCTTCTTGAGAAACGCTTTCCTTGCCATTGCCAGTCTACATTTTATATCCTCTCTACTTCGACCATCATCAGTTATTTTGCTCCCCAAATAGCAAAACTCCTTTGCTACTTTAAGTGTCTCATTTCCTAATCTATTTCCCTCCTCATCACCCGACTTAATTCGACTACATTCCATTATCCTCGTTTTACTTTTGCTGATGTTCATCTTATACCCTGCTTTCAAGACACTGTCCATTCCGTTCAACTGCGCTTCTAGGTCCTTCGCTGTCTCTGACAGAATTACAATGCCATCGGCGAACCTCAAAGTTTTTACTTCTTCTCCATGAATTTTAATACCTACTCAGAATTTTTCTTTTGTTTCCTTTACTGCTTGCTCAATATACAGATTGAATAACATCGGGGAGAGGCTACAACCCTGTCTCACTCCTTTCCCAACCACTGCTTCCCTTTCATGCCCCTCGACTCTTATAACTGCCACCTGGTTTCTGTACAAATTGTAAACAGCCTTTCGCTCCCTGTATTTTATCCCTGCCACCTTCAGAATTTGAAAGAGAGTATTCCTGTTAACATTGTCAAAAGTCTTCTCTAAGTCTACAAATGCTAGAAACGTAGGTTTGCCTTTTCTTAATCTTTCTTCTAAGATAAGTCGTAAGGTCAGTATTGCCTCACGTGTTCCAACATTTCTACGGAATCCAAACTGATCTTCCCCGAGGTCGGCTTCTACCAGTTTTTCCATTCGTCTGTAAAGAATTCGCGTTAGTATTTTGCAGCTGTGACTTATTAAACTGATAGTTCGGTAATTTTCACATCTGTCAACACCTGCTTTCTTTGGGATTGGGATTATTACATTCTTCTTGAAGTCTGAGGGTATTTCGCCTGTCTCATACATCGTGCTCACCAGATCTTAGAGGTTTGTCATGACTGGCTCTCCCGAGGCCATCAGTAGTTCTAATGGAATGTTGTCTACTCCCGGGGCCTTGTTTCGACTCAGGTCTTTCAGTGCTCTGTCAAACTCTTCACGCAGTATCTTATCTCCCATTTCGTCTTCATCTACATCCTCTTCCATTTCCATAATATTGTCCTCAAGTTCATCGCCCTTGTATAAACCCTCTATATACTCCTTCCACCTTTCTGCCTTCCCTTTTTTGCTTAGAACTGGGTTTCCATCTGAGCTCTTGATATTCATACAAGTGGTTCTCTTCTCTCCAAAGGTCTCTTTAATTTTCCTGTAGCCAGTATCTATCTTACCCCTAGTGAGACAAGCCTCTACATCCTTACATTTGTCCCCTAGCCATCCCTGCTTAGCCATTTTGCACTTCCTGTCGATCTCATTTTTGAGACGTTTGTATTCCTTTTTGCCTGCTTCATTTACTGCATTTTTATATTTTCTCCTTTCATCAATTAAATTCAATATTTCTTCTGTTACCCAAGGATTTCTATTAGCCCTCGTCTTTTTACCTACTTGATCCTCTGCTGCCTTCACTACTTCATCCCTCAGAGCTACCCATTCTTCTTCTACTGTATTTCTTTCCCCCATTCCTGTCAATTGTTCCCTTATGCTCTCCCTGAAACTCTGTACAACCTGTGGTTCTTTCAGTTTATCCAGGTCCCATCTCCTTAAATTCCCACCTTTTTGCAGTTTCTTCAGTTTTAATCTGCAGTTCATAACCAATAGATTGTGGTCAGAATCCACATCTGCCCCAGGAAATGTCTTACAATTTAAAACCTGGTTCCTAAATCTCTGTCTTACCATTATATAATCTATCTGATACCTTTTAGTATCTCCAGGATTCTTCCAGGTATACAACCTTCTTTTATGATTCTTGAACCAAGTGTTAGCTATGATTAAGTTATGCTCTGTGCAAAATTCTACCAGGCGGCTTCCTCTTTCATTCCTTCCCCCCAATCCATATTCACCTACTACGTTTCCTTCCCTCCCTTTTCCTACTGACGAATTCCAGTCACCCATGACTATTAAATTTTCGTCTCCCTTCACTACCTGAATAATTTCTTTTATCTCGTCATACATTGCATCAATTTATTCATCATCTGCCGAGCTAGTTGGCATATAAACTTGTACTACTGTAGTAGGCATGGGCTTTGTATCTATCTTGGCCACAATAATGCGTTCACTATGCTGTTTGTAGTAGCTAACCCGCACTCCTATTTTTTTATTCATTATTAAACCTACTCCTGCATTACCCCTATTTGATTTTGTATTTATAACCCTGTAATCACCTGACCAGAAGTCTTGTTCCTCCTGCCACCGAACTTCACTAATTCCCACTATATCTAACTTTAACCTATCCATTTCCCTTTTTAAATTTTCTAACCTACCTGCCCGATTAAGGGATCTGACATTCCACACTCCGATCCGTAGAACGCCAGTTTTCTTTCTCTTTGATAACGACGTCCACCTGAGTAGTCCCCGCCCGGAGATCCGAATGGGGGACTATTTTACCTCCGGAATATTTTACCCAAGAGGACGCCATCATCATTTAATCATACAGTAAAGCTGCATGTCCTCGGGAAAAATTACGGCTGTAGTTTCCCCTTGCTTTCAGCCGTTAGCAGTACCAGCACAGCAAGGCCGTTTTGGTTAATGTTACAAGGCCAGATCAGTCAATCATCCAGACTGTTGCCCCTGCAACTACTGAAAAGGCTGCTGCCCCTCTTCAGGAACCACACGTTTGTCTGGCCTCTCAATAGATACCCCTCCGTTGTGGTTGCACCTACGGTACGGCCATCTGTATCGCTGAGGCACGCAAGCCTCCCCACCAACGGCAAGGTCCATGGTTCATGGGGGGCGGGGGGGGGGGGGGGGAGGCATTTGATACATAGAATACATGAATTTTAGCTTTATATGAGAAATACAATTATGTTTTTAAATTTTTCAGATAGCCCTGCAGCCAGAAGTCACATGGATGTAGATCAGGTGATCGGGGCGACCAGGCTGTAGGGAAATGGCGGCTGGTAATTCTAGCATTTCCGAAACGGCGCTTCAGCAGCTGGTGCGTCATCTTGGATAAAAATGATCCTTTCCACACATCCACGCTGTTGGAGAGCTGGAACGACGTGGTTACGCAAAAGACACTCTTAGCGCTTACTAGTGACGGCACAGGTAACATGACCGGAAGCACCTGTCTCTTCGAAAAAATATGGCCCTATGATAAAAGATGCCGCAAACCCGCACCACACAGTGACCTTTCCAGGATGAAGTGGTACTGGTTGATTTGTATGTGGATTTTCCGTTGCCCATATTCGACGATTCTGTGTATTGACATATCCTGTCAGATGGAAGTGGGCTTCGTCTGTCCACAAAATCTTCCACGGCCAATCATTGTCCACTTCCATGCGAGCAAGAAATTCTAAAGCAAAGCTCTCTCTTGCCGGCAGGTCAACGGGAAGCAACTCGTGCACATGGGTAATTTTGAATGGATAGCAAAGAAGGATGTTTCGAAGGATTTTAGGCACTGTGCTCACGGGTATGTCCAGTGTTCGGGCAATTCTCCATGAACTACACGTTTGCACGGCACCATTCGTCTCCTCCTGCCTTGCTGTGGCCACTGCTTCCACTGTCGTCAAATCAATTCGTTTCCTCCCTCTACCAGGTTGCACACCAAAAGAACCCGTCTTTTCGAATTTCCGGATCATTTTCTCCAGACCCACGGCAGTCATCGGACCAAAGCCTTTTTTTTCAAACTTCTGCAGAGCGACGTGTGCACAGTCATCATTCTTGTAATACAGCTTTACAATCAGAGCGCGATCCTGCATTGAGACAGCCATGGCGAACGTCGCAGACGCGAAAGGAGTAAAAGCATTGTACCCGGCGTGATATACCAACTTCAATGGGTCGCGCGCATGACAGGTGTTTTCATTTACGTATTCCGACACATGCAGCGCCATCTATTGATCAATTTTCACACTATTTTTTTCTGCCATACGTTTTCCCCCTTCTCGATAATATTCCGTTGCAGTTTGACGTCAGTCTGACAACGGGTGTTATTTCTACAGCGTTTTGAAAGTTTAACGTTAATTATAATCACACTGTACATATGTTTCACAGCTACAAATTCTGCTTGGTGTCTGTTCTTTCGGTCATTTCCAATAATGGAACTACCTTGTTCAGTGTGGATGCACAAATACGTCCGACCTCCGCTGGAAATCTCGGAGTACCGAACAGGAATACACTGGACAGGGACTGCAGATAGGTGGCGCTCGGAGGGAATCTGAATTGGCCGTGAGGCGTGCAGAGGTAGCCCGAGCAGTTGCGATAACACTGTGTCCCAGATGACACCTTAGTTAACGCACCTGCCTAGTAAGCAGGATATTCTGGGTTCGAATCCCGGTCCGGTACACATTTTCATTCGTCGTCGCTGATTCCGCGTAATTTCCCAATGCGGCAGACAGCAGACAGCAGTGATCCCTCTTTAATTTACATATCATGTTTCAGAGCTGCGAATTGAACGGACACCACGCATTCATATGATTTTCCAAGGTCTCCGGCATCCTTTCTGCAAGCATATGCCGCCGTATATAGTCAATTCGCTTCAGTTATTTAACCACCGCGATTATAAAACGAGGACAGTGGAGGTCAAAGTGAAAAATGCGGCGGGCTGACCCGCCTGAAATGCGCAAAGTGCGAACATGCTGTAACGCGAAATACAGAGGGCTGACCTCCACAGCTTGTAGAAGTCCCTCAATGTTTTCTGCTTTTCTAATTGTCGAACACTTCCCCGAGCTGTTATGGGTCTCACCGTTCCTCTTGTTCTGAAGTTTTTGCACCACATTATTATTGTTGTGCGAGATGGGGCAGCACCGTATCGACCATCATCGCACTGAAATCTTCGCTGCGTCTGCTCTACCGAATGATTGGACGCAATGAAGGTTTCGTAAACAAAGGTGCGTTGTTCAATTGAGCAAGACACCGTGACTACTAAGATGGCAGCCAATAACGAATGTACATCAACCATTGCGATTGCTCTAGTTCCCACACCACTTAAGTTATGGGGGACTCTAAAACGTAACACCTCCCTGCTGGACACTATATTACCGGTCTCCATAGAAATAAATACGAGTAGGTCGTCTTACGGAACGCAGTTTCCTTTGTCCCCTCGCCGAAAGATATATTTTATTCAGTGTTTTTGAAGAGCTGAAGGACACGCCGTCAACATCAGGTAGCATAAACATCCTAGTGGATTCCTTCGCTTTTCCTGCCTGCTCTCTATGTTTAATGCATGCTGGTCAAAGTGCATTGCGAATCTGCTTACAGGTGTACCCATTCTGGACAAACAGGCAAGTTCTACAGGTCTGAGATTACTCACGCCCTATCGCAATACGTCGCTGCTTTTGAATGCTGATGACAGCTCGTAGCTCATAAATAAAGTGCGTCATATGTCGCTTTACGAAGCACAATGACACCCGTTCTAGATAAAGATTTCTTTCAATGTCTCTGTTTCTAATATTAATAGGGAGGTTTTGGAGGCAGTTCAGGGGTCTTTTTTTAGAATTTTGATACAAGGAACCTGTGATCCCCAGTCTCATACTACAAATTCTTTTGAGTATGATTTTTGACCACGCTCCCCCCACCCCGCCCCCTCCTCCCATTTATTTTTGTATCTGTATTACACTGAAAATATCTGCATAACGGTGCAAGTGTCGTTAGTGTGGTTGCGTGTCTTCTTGAGAAGCAAACTTGTTCCATTCACCTACGGTATTTGCTGTAGACAACAGTAATGCCAACAATAAATACTCTTCGCTCTCATTCAGTACTGCTGCGTTCTCTCTTGGCTGTGTTAGTTGTACTTCAACAGTGATACAGAGCCCGAATGGATAAGGTTACTGACGAGAAGTCGGTCTATATGCACCTAGTGCGTGATTTCAGTAACTGCAGTGAAAGAGCTTCGCAATGACACTATGCAGGGCTGTTCTTGTAGCGACAGCAATAACACCATACTACAGTGGAACTTTGTCTATCAGGTCCTCATTAATCTGCACCTCCATTCGTACGAATCGTTTCTTTTTTTTTTTTTTTTTTTTTTTTCCTGTTGTCCCGTGACGTATAGTGGTCAATGCCGCATTACATAGAGGTGTGTGGATGCTTCTGATCGCACAGTGTAGCTTGGACGTGTTGCATTACTCTGTGTGTCGTACTGGTCATGGGGTATTACAGCATTTTTACTATTCTAAAGGTATTGTCACAGAAACAAAGGTAATTTGGGTAACACACTAAAAAAACATAATTACATTACTACTTAATAACGAGCGACCAGAGACCACGGGTCCCGCATTCCCTAAAAAAAAAAGTTGATTTCTGATGTACCCTACGTACGTGATAGCCTGTGATACTTGCAGACTCCAAAAATGAAAGTTGAAAGTAAACAAATGTTACTGATAAAGTGCTTTTATTGAGTCAGTAATCTCATTTATTATGCTGGTGCGTAAGTTCATATCGTTTTTGTTTTCCATACTGGTATTCCGGTTACTATTGGTTTATTTATCGGTTGTCTTTTTTTATTTGTAGTTCTCTGTTTCTATTTAAGTTTACATATTGTCTTTTTTGTCATTTGGAGATAGTGAATAGAGCTGTGGACGGTAGAACATTTAGTGTCAAGTGGAGAAATCGAATCATTTCCGACAAATTCTTCTGTTTGAGTTCAATACAGGGAGGTAACCAGAAACATTTATCCCGTTTATGAGTATAATGCCATTGGACTAAGTACGGCAAGAAAATGGTTTTTTCTTCTTAAGAATCATCGCTTTGACACTACTGGGTCTCCATCTTAGGGTTCAAATGGCTCTGAGCACTACGAGACTTAACTTCTGAGGTCATCAGTCCCCTAGAATTTAGAACTACTTAAACCTAACTAACCTAAGGACATCACACACATCCATGGCCGAGGCAGGATTCGAACCTGCAACCGTAGCGGTCGCGCGGTTCCAGACTGTAGCGCCTAGAACCGCTCAGCCACTCCGGCCGGCATCTTAGGGAAGACCTTCAGGGTTTGATATGGATCGTGTAAACGCATTACTCCATAATGATGCATGTGAGTGTACTCGAGAGCTGGTAAATGTGATGAAGTGTGATCATTTCACCATCGTACGACATTTGCATACAACGAGGAAGGTTCAAAAATCGAATGTGTGGGTACAGCATGCTCTAAGTCAAACTCACAAAAATCATTGTGTGGTCATACGTGTGTCTCGTGCTTGCTCATCATCAATTGGGTGGTGAACAACACCGACCATTCCTATATTGTACTGTTACTGGTGACGAGAAATGGTGTCTTTACGCTGATGTAAGGAAAAGAAAGGAATAGTTGAACCCAGAAAAAGCAGCAATTACCCGTACAAGGATCTGCGCACATCCACGAAAGATGATGATATGCATCTGGTGGATGTGGTGATGTATGAACTGCTTCCCCGAAGTGTTAACGACTGAGACGTCTTGCAGACGCAGTCCAAGAACAACGACCAGGCAGAATGCGTCAAGTGGTGTAACTCCACGATACCGCCCCTTCGCTTTATGCTGGACAACAGTTGATTATGAAGTCTTTCGTCACCCACCTTATTCACGTGACCTTGCGCTCTATGATTTTCACATTTTAAGCCCACTGTCGAACAACCTTCAAGGAACTTACTTTTCGGATGAATATGCACTCCGAACATGACTCGATGAGTTCTTCGCCTCAAAACCACGTGATTTCGACAGTCACTGAACTGAAAAGCTACCCCAGCATTGGAAGACTGTTGTAAAGAGTTAAGGAGAGTACAGGGTGTTTATAAAGGAATATCGGGGTTTTAACGTTTTATAATATTTATTACATTAAACTTACAGTTATAAATGATATGTCAAATGAAAGAGCAACTCCAACAGTTGTGTTTGGCACCACTGCGCATGCGCAGCGCGCAACTTTTCCGCCGCAATCCGCTAGACAGTGGTAGTAGCGAAGATGGCGACCAGTGAACAGAAGGCGTTTTGTGTTTTGCAGTTTGCAAAGACCGAATCTGTAGTTACTCTGCAATGTGCGTTCCGGCTGAAGTTCGGTTGTCATCCTCCAAGTGATAATAACATTCGTAGATGGTATCATCAATTTTAAGGTACCGGCTGCCTTTGTAAAGGGAAGAGCACAGCACGACCAAGGGCTAGTGAAGAGACTGTTGAGCGAGTGAGAGAGTCGTTCACTCGTAGCCCAAAGAAATCAGTCTGGAAGGCTAGTCGTGAATTACAAGTTCCTGTGTTGATTATTTGGAAAGTTTTAAGAAAAGGCGTACAACTAAGTCCTTACTGTTTATAGTTATTACAGGTTCTAAAGCTGGAAGGCCATGGATTATGTGCTAACTTCGCAAACGAAATGTTGTTTCATGACGATGAAGATTTTCTGGATCATGTTGTCTTCAGTGATGAATCGACCTTTCACATTAGTGGACATGTTAACACTCACAATATGCGCATCTGAGGCTCAGAAAATCCTCACGAGGTGGTACAAATGCAACGAGATTCCCCTAAAGTGACTGTTTTCTGTGCTGTATCCTGGTGGAAAGTTTATAGGCCTTTCTTTTTTGGTTAACCTACTGTAACTGACACTTCTTTCCTTGATACACTAGAGCAATGGCTCTTCCCTCAGTTGGAAGAAGATGAGCCAGAGAACTTCATTTTCCAGCAAGATGGTGCGCCACATCACTGGCATAGCGAAATATGCGATTGGTTGAACTTCACTGTACCCAAGCGCTGGATAGGCCGCAAGGGGCCCAATGACAGGGCTTGCTTTGCATGGCCTCCACGTTCACCCGACCTAACGCCATGCGATTTTTTTTCCTTTGGGGCTTCACCAAGGCTCGTGTGTACGTGCCTCCGCTACCAGCAGACCTCCCTGAATTAAGAAACCGGATTGAAGCAGCTGTTGCTACAATGACTGAAGACACACTTATCAACGGCTATAGACTTGATGCGTGCCATGTGACAAATGGTGCTCACATTGAACATTTATAAGGTTCTTGGTAAAACTGTTTGAGTTGCTCTTTCATTTGACATATCATTTGTAACTGTAAGTTTAATATAATAATGAGGAAGGAGGAGGGGGAGGAGTAACAACCTCGTTAAAAAACCAAGGTTCACCCGGCCTGGGTGATAGCACCTTGTAAGGGCTCCTTGCTAGGACTACAGTGAAGACCTCAACGGTAGTGAAGGCGGAGGGAATAGTTCTCGGTTCGGCGGAACTAGCGGAAGAGGCAACCAAAGAAAAAAATCCACTTGGCGTCTGTCTTGAAACAAGCGGCTGAGTTGTCAGCGTCTGTCCGCCAGTGGTGCGGCTGAAAACCATTCCTCGGAGCTAATAACCTCGAGTAGAATCCTTAGGGGACTTGTTCCCCTAACCCAACAAACAATCAACAATGGATACGCACCTTGTAAGAGATTTTACCCCAGGGAGTAACCAATCTCCAATTTCTAAGGAAATTAAAAGTAGGCATTTGGATTCCGGGGGCCTACAGCAATGTGCGAAGGATGAGTCGGAGCATCCTGAAACCCGCCTTAGGCAAGCAACAAATAAAATTAAACATAAAAATATAAACTACTCGGCAACGTTCAACGTAAACTCACTTCTAAAAACAGGAAAACTTAAAACGTTAATAAATTTTATAAAACAGAAAAATATAATGATAACTGCACTCCAAGAAACAAGGTATACTCATGAACATTCATTTGATTCAGAGGGATTCAGAATCTTCACAGGGAAGCCAGGAAAAAGAGTTATGAAGAATGTACCCCAATTTGGAACAGGATTCATTGTAAACCAAAATATATTAAACTTGATAGTAGAATTTTAATCTGACAATGAAAGGCTTTCAACATTAACCTTCAAATCAGTAAACCAACTGTATACCATTGCAAACTCACATGCACCAACAAATGAGAAAAACAGAACACAAAAAGAACAAACAGAAATTTTTTGGCAGGAACTGTCAAACACCTTAGACCAGATTTCATCCAAAAACACAATAATATTGTTGGGAGACTTTAATGCTCAAATCGGCAAAGAACGTCATCACCAATCCATAGTAGGCAAATTCTCTGCACATAAAAGGACCAATGCAAATGGAGAAAGACTTATTAGTTTATGCAGAGAACATGACATAGTTCTAAAGTCTACATATTTCAAAAAACTCCCTAGAAAACAAACTACATGGGTATCGCCGAATCCAGTCTGTGGGGAGAAACAACTTGACCATGTTGCTATAAGCAGACTGTCTGCATCAGAGATACTCAATGTAAAAGTTGCTAAGAGTGCAAGTTTGGATTCAGATCACTATCTATCTGTCGTTAAATTCAAAATTAGACCAATATATAAAAGAAAGAGCGAATATCAACCTAAAAAGTTTGACACTCAGAAATTAACCAAGGAACACAATTTCAGGACACTTTTGGAAAACAAAACACCTAAAACATGGGAACAACTTCAAAAAGATATAGTACAGCAGCAGAAGAAACCATTCTCCTTACCAAAAAATGGAAACATGCCTGGTGGAATGATGAGTGTGACAAACTAATCCTAACAAGACAACGAGCTTGGAACATTTGGAATGCCAACAAAAGTGATAAAAATAGAAACCCCCTAAAAGAAGCCCGGAAGCAAGCTTCAAAAGGCCTTAAAAAGATCCAAGTTCAATACATAAAAGACCAACTAGCATCAATAGACTCCAACTTCAAACAGAACAATGATAGGGACTTTTACAAAAATTTCAAAAGTAACTTAAAGAAATACTCTCCTCCTAGTCTATTTTTCACGGACCCAAAAACGCAGAAAACTGCATACAATAGCATAGAGAACTGTAGAATACTTGCCGAATATTTTGAAGAACTACATAACTGTTATCCACCGAAAGAAAAATTTAATTTCAATATTGTAAACCCAACACCACCAGACTCCAAGACGCCAACCACAGAAGAAATAAAAGAAATCATAAAAGAGCTTAAAAATAATAAAGCCTCTGGAGAGGATAATATAGTTACTGAACTATGGAAGTACTCTAGTGACAACATGATACAGTGTCTATCAGAAATACTAAAAGAAATCTGGACAACACACAGATTACCACCAGACTGGACATCTGCATTAATACATCCACTACATAAAAAAGGGAAGAAAACAGATCCTAGCAACTATAGGGGAATCTCCCTCTTACCAGTGACCTATAAGATCTTGTCTAAGGCGCTTTTAAAAAGAGCAGAAGAGATACTTGACAAACAGCTAGGAGAGTATCAGGCTGGATTTAGGAAGGGAAGGTCATGTGCAGAACAAATACTAAATTTAAAGAACATAATAGAAATGAGGAAAATCGGGAACTTAAAATATGTAATTACTTTTGTGGATTTGAAAAAAGCCTATGATTCAATTGACAGAAATACACTGCTTGATATCTTAAAAGATTTGGGACTCGATGCTAAAACAACTGCAATAATTAAAGGTACTTTGACAAATACAAAATCGAAAGTAAAATTTAGGGGAGAGCTCTCAAAATCGTTTGAAATAAAGTCAGGTGTTCGACAGGGAGATGGTCTGTCACCTGTGCTTTTCAATTGTGTCTTGGAGAAGGTAGTTCGAGAATGGAGGAAGGCCATCAATACTAAAGGGATTCAACTAGGGAGAAATCCAAACAAGATCACTGTCGACTGTTTACCCTTCGCAGATGACATGGCATTGATTACAGATTCACTAGACAATGCCCAAGAACAAATAAGAGAACTACAAAAACAAGCAGCCAAAGTAGGGCTACAAATATCCTATGAAAAACAAAGTTTATGACAAACATCTGTGATGCTCCTCAAAATATTGCAGTTGACAACAACACAGTACACAAAACAGATTCCTTTAAATATCTAGGAGACAGGATTACATACAATGCCAAAGAAAAGATAGCTATAGAAACTAGAGTGCACAAAATGGAAAGAGTGTTTCATATGACCAAAAACGTTTGTAATAAAAAATCCCTGTCCTGGAACACGAAATTAAGACACTACCAAACAGTGGCCAGACCTGAAGCTCTCTATGCGGCAGAAACACTTAAACTAACAAGAAATGGAGATCTTGAGAAACTAGAGAAGGTCGAAGGAAGAATTTTAAGGAAAATACTGGGAGCTAAAAGAAACGATAATGCTGAATACAGGTTAAGACCAAACAGAGAACTATATCTGAAAACGGAGAAACTAACTGATGTAATGAGGAAGAGGAGACTACAGTTTTTTGGGCATATATTCAGAATGGATAACAACAGACTAACCAAGCGGATATTCACATTACTCAATAGCTACAAATCCAAGCCAGCATGGTTTATAGAGACTGAAAAGGACACTGAAAATGCTGGAGTTACAATAGACACAATAGAAAGCAGAACACATTTCAGAAAGGCAGTTCAAAAGGCAGAATTTCAGGAAAGAAAGAAAATAACTAGACGAAAGTTGACTCAATAAGAAAGGGAACAACACTCTAAAAGGATGAAGGAAATTTGGAAACTGAAGAAATCTAATACAATGAAGAGTAGCCAAAGTTGATTCATCGTACCCTCCAAATGGGTTATTCGAAATAAAAAAAATAAAAAAAATATTATAAAGCGTTAAATTAAAGAGAAGCCTTGAATATGAAAAATAGTGAGGGAGTGACTCGTCCTCTCTCAAGTCGAAGTAACAAAACGGTGCATTCATTTAATAAATTTGTGTCTGTGGTCACCACAATAAAGAGGTATCTACCATAACGATTAGAGATGTACTCTTACCTCTGAACATAACGATTAAAAATAAATGTTGGCGTTGGTATGTTACAGGTAAGTGAGAAATAGCCTGTATATTATCGATGACTAATGTCTCTGTTACGTTTATCTGTTGTGTTTATGAGGCTTATGGACTAACGCTACGAACTTATGCACCAAACTAATACGTGTGGCTGTTGTGTACCCAAGAGAGAGTGTAGACAAAATGGTACAGAAGGGATCACCCTCTGTAGCACACACTGCACTTTGAGAATATCTTTCACGCAACCAGGGAAGGCGGTGCACAAGAGATCCCACCGGACTGCCTTGCGAAGGACGCGCCCTCTTGCGGAACCGTCCGCATTCCTCGAAGAGCAGGAAGGCGGCGAGGGGAGAATATCGCGTGTCCGCTCGCCGGATCACGTTGCTCGGTGGCGAGGCGTGCTGCAAACGGCTCCACGCCAGCGGTGCGGCGAGGCATCCGGTTACGGCAAAAAGGCCAGCGGCGGCTGCGGAGGCGGCGGAGGTGGCGCGTTGTGTCCGCAACCGAGGCTGTAATCACTGTCAGCCGATCGCCTGGCGCGACGGCAGCGGGGAGCAATAAGCACTCGGGGAGGCTGCTTATAGGGCATGTTCAAAATAACATTCACACTTCAGCATAAACAGCCCATTTCCGGAGCTATTTCTCACTTACCTGTAACATACCAACGCCAACATTTATTTTTAATCGTTATGTTCAGAGGTAAGAGTACATCTCTAATCGTTATGGTAGATACCTCTTTATTGTGGTGACCACAGACACAAATTTATTAAATGAATGCACCGTTTTGTTACTTCGACTTGAGAGAGGACGAGTCACTCCCTCACTATTTTTCATATTCAAGGCTTCTCTTTAATTTCGGTTTTACACCCAAGATATCATTTTTGTGAATAGACATGAGGTTATGAACATGAGCAGGCACTGATGGCAGCATGTACGTTGTTAATGCATGCCGGATCTTTACTGTTGCTCACCTTTCAAATACACTACTGGCCATTAAAATTGCTACACCAGGAAGTAATGCAGATGATAAACGGGTATTCATTGGACAAATATATTATACTAGAACTGACATGTGATTACATTTTCACGCAATTTGGGTGCATAGATCCTGCGAAATCAGTACCCAGAACAACCACCTTTGGCCGTAATAACGGCCTTGATACGCCTGGGCATGGAGTCAAACATGGCTTGGATGGCGTGTACAGGTACAGCTGCCCATGCAGCTTCAACGCGATATCACACTTAATCAAGAGTAGTGACTGGCGTATTGTGACAAGGCAGTTGCTCGGCCACCATTGACCAGACGTTTTCAATTGGTGAGAGATCTGGAGAATGTGCTGGCCAGGGCAGCAGTCGAACATTTTCTGTATCCAGAAAGGCCTGTACAGGAACTGCAACATGCGGTCGTGCATTATCCTGCTGAAATGTAGGGTTTCGTAGGGATCGGATGAAGGGTAGAGCCACGGGTCGTAACACATCTGAAATATAACGTCCACTGTTCAAAGTACCGTCAATACGAACAAGAGGTGACCGAGACGGGTAACCAATGGCACCCCATACCATCAGGCCTGGTGATGAACCAGTATGGCGATGACGAATACACGCTTCAAATGTGCGTTCACCGCGATGTCGCCAAACACGGATGCGACCATCATGATGCTGTAAACAGAACCTGGATTCATCCGAAAAAAAAGAAAAAAAACGTTTTGCCATTCGTGCACCCAGGTTCCTCGTTGAGTACACCATCGCAGGCGCTCCTGTCTGTGATGCAGCGTCAAGGGTAACGCTGATAGTCCGTCCTGCTGCAAACGTCGTCGAACTGTTCGTGCAGATGGTTGTTGTCTTTCAAACATCCCCATCTGTTGACTCAGGGATCGAGACGTGGCTGCACGATCCCTTACAGCCATGCGGATAAGATTCCTGTCATCTCGACTGCTAGTGGTACGAGGCCGTTGGGATCCAGCACGGCGTTCCGTATTACCGTCCTGAACCCACCGATTCCATATTCTACTAACACTCTTTGGACCTCGACCAACGCGAGCAGTAATGTCGCGATACGATAAACCGCAATCGCGATAGGCTACAATCCGACCTTTATCAAAGTCGGGAACGTGATGGTACGCACTTCTCCTCCTTACACGAAGCATCACAGCAACGTTTCACCAGGCAACGCCGGTCATTTGTTGTTGGTGTATGACAAATCGGTTGGAAACTTTCCTCATGTCAGCACGTTGTAGGTGTCGCCAAGGGCGCCAACTTTGTATGAATGCTCTGAAAAGCTAATCATTTTCATATCACAGCATCTTCTTCCTGTCGGTTAAATTTTGCGTCTGTAGCATGTCATCTTCGTGGTGTAGCAATTTTAATGGCCTGTAGTGTAGTATTTTCTATTGAGAACAAGCAGACAGTTTGGTCATTTGCAGTGCACGTTTGGAGCCTGGAAGCCACGTGCAGCTATTAGGGGATGGGACATTACTAGGGACAGGATGCTCGTGCAAAGAGTTTCTCGCACCAGTGTGCGGACATTGCTTTAGGCCGAAGAGGCGGATAATTTGCTTAATTGGAGCTACCTGGTAGGTGCCTCAAGCCGTGGCAGGGCAGGGATGCAAGAGAAATTTAGGTCATCTGTCCAAGGTGTTTCGACAGTCTCGTAAACACCCTTTGTCAATAGGGATAGCGGCTGTAAAACATTCGCGAGTTTCTATGTTCACCGTGGACCGAACATTATCGAGGGAGCCGCCAGGTGGTGTCGCCCCTATGGCTTCCGAGTTTTTAGGAATCCTCAGGCCTTCGAAACAACTTCAGAAAGGAACACAACATCTATAGTGTCTCCGAAACGGTCTATGTTGCCGCACAAAATCATTTCTCTTAGTTTGGGTCGCGCGGGATTATCCGAGCGGTCTGAGGCGTTGCAGTCATGGACTGTGCGTCTGGTCCCGGCGGAGGTTCGAGTCCTCCTTCGGGCATGGGTGTGTGTGTTCGTCTTTAGGATAATTTAGGTTAAGTAATGTGTAAGTTTAGGGACTGATAACCTTAGCAGTTAAGTCCCATAGAATTTCACACACATTTGAACATTTTTTTCTTAGTTTGGCTGAGGCCCCTGTCAGATACACTGTAACATTTGCGACGTCCAAATGATGATGTTTGTGGTAAATGTCTTGTTGACTTTAGGAGTAAATGGAAACTCAAAACATGCTGCCTAATGTGGCCTTGATAAAAACGAGTCCGGAACACACTTTCTTCTAAAAAATGGTTCAAATGGCTCTATGCACTATGGGACTTAACATCTGAGGTCATCAGTCCCTAGACTTAGAACTACTTAAAACTAACTAACCTAAGGACATCACACACATCCGTGCCCGAGGCAGGATTCAAACCTGCGACCGTAGCACCAGCGCGGTTCCGGACTGAAGCGCCTAGAACCGCTCGGCCACAGCGGCCGGTTTTTCTTCTCTCTGTTCAGGAATTTGCGAGTCAGCGATTGGCTTCTTCTCCAGAAAAGAGAAGGATATTGTTAACTTTGATTGGGATCACCACACTGCATTGCCTGCGTTATTCTGATTATGATGAAAAGTTTATTTGAACATGTATACATGTGCAAAGGAACTTCGCATCGTAATCAGAATAAGACAAGCAATGCAATATTTTGTTTATCTGCCGATAACGGGCAGGAGACTTTCGAGTACAATATGTGACCTGAACGGGAATATGATTAATGGATGTACGAGTACAGGTCATAGGCGCATGACGGAAGTTTAGGTGTGGCCGATAGTCATGCACGGATCGCCATATGGTAAGACAATCGCTGGTAGTAAGCGGGAAATCCGGGTTCGAGACCCAGTCCGGTACAAATTTTCATTGCCGTCATTCCATTCTACAGCTGATGGTTGTCCTTATTCAGGATGAGAATACATTCAACGTATTGATTTGAACTTCCCGATGTGCAGAGCAGGTGAGTTAGAGGGGAGACATGGAGCTCATGGAGTATTGTGACTGGCCCAAAGCGCTTGTGGTGGCGGTTATGTCAGTGTTTTCGTGGAGTTTATCGAGGTTTGATGGAAACTGAGGAGAGGAGAAACTTGGTCTTCTCATTCAGACTCGAATCTGGAGAGAATTCTGCTCTTGTCTCTTGTTGTGAGTCGTTTGCACTTTGGACACTTGTCCTGAGAATGACTTCACACAAGCATAGTTAAGGGACCTTGTGGAAGTCAGAGGTGAGTTGCTTGTTGAAAAGAACACAGATACACTGAAGTGACAAAAGTCAGGGGACAGCGACGTGCAGTCGGAAGTATCGTGTACGCAAGGTATAAAAGGGCAGTGCTTTGATGGAGCTGTCATTTGTATTCAGGTGGTTCATGTGAAAACTGAAATGATTATGGCCACTCGATGTGAATTAACAGACTTGGAACGAGGAATGATAATTGGAGCTAGACGCATGGGAAGTTCCATTTTGGAAATGATTAGGAATACAATATTCCAAGATCCACAGTGTCAAGAGTGTGCCGGGAATACAAGATTTCAGGCATTACCTCTCACCACGGACAACGCAGTGGCCGACGGCCTTCACTCAACGATCGAGGGAAGCGGCGTTTCCCTAGAGTTGCAAGTGCTAACAGGCAAGCAATACTGCGTGAAATTACCGCAGAAATGAAAGTGGGACGTACGACAGAGTAACCATTAGGACAGTTCATCGAAATTTAAAATGGGCTTTGGCAGCAGACGACTTTTGCTAACAGTACGACATCGTCTGCAGCGCCTTTCCTTGGCTCGTGACCGTATCGGTTGGCCCCTAGATGAGTGTAAAACTATACCCTGATCAGGTGAATCCAGATTTCAGTTGATGGCGTAGACCCCATGAATCCTTGGACCCAAGTTGTCAACAAGGCACTGTGCAAGCTGGCGGTGGCTCCATAATGGTGTGGGCTGTGTTTACACGGAATGAACCGGGTCCACTGGTCCAATTGAACAGATCATTGACTGGAAATGGTTATGTTTGGTTACTGGAGATCATTTACAGCCACTGTTGGACTTCATGTTCCCATACACCGATGTCACTGCGCCACAATTTTTCGTGATTGGTCCGCAGAAAATTCTGGACAATCCGAGCGGATGATTTGACCACTCAGATCGCCCAAATGAATCCCATCGAACATTTATAGTACATAATGGAGAGGTCAATTCGCGCACGAAATTCTGCACCGGCAACACTTTCGCAATTATGGACGGCTATAGAGGCAGCATGGCTCAGTATTTCTGCAGGGGACCTTCAACGGCTTGTTGACGCCATGTCACTTCGAGTTGCTGCACTACGCCGGGTAAAGAGGTCCCACACGATATTAGGAGCTAACCCCATGAGTTTTGTCACCCCACTGTATTAACAGTTATAGCTTTCACTTTTTAAAAAGCAAACAGTTTATTTACTTTTTCCACCTGTCTCGTTTACATTTGACTCAGTTTCAACGTTTCCAATTAAGACATCTTCAGGCATGTCGCATGAACGACGCCGAGTACCACTCGCGCATGTTTAAAACAAGGCACCAATGTTTGTATCTGATTCGTAGATGTCCGAAATTCATGAGCACGTGTGCTTCTCACACATGTACTGACAGTTGCTGTCACACGTGTGAAGAGCACATGTGGTCATGAAGTTCGGATATCTATGGACCCAGATACGAGTATTGGTCCCATGCTTGGCGTCGTTCATGCGACATTCTGAATTTGATGTGACTGGAACATCGAAACTGGTTGCCAAATAAAAGAATACAAAAATAACGGCTGCTGGTACAGTATTATTACAGTTCATCAACTAACCGATGTACCCACGCTCCAGAGCCCAAGATGGGGTGACATTTTCCAGAATATTTGGTTGGATATCAATGTAATTTCGTACGCTTTCTCGCCATCGGCTGGAGTCTAAATGCTGAAAGTTGCAATTCCGTGTATTGGAAAGAGCACCTCCTATTGATAGCTTAAGGTCTCACCTCCTGTAATGAAGCGGTTGTCCGGCAACGCGTGGCCACAGTACTTCGGGCGATTTCATAGGAAGCGCTTCCTGACACTTTCCAACAGCTTGACAGCCGATGTCAGAAGTGTGCTGTAGCAAGTGGTGATTACTCTGAAGGCCATTAAATGTAACTCTAGTTTCCTTTATTTTCTGAGACCATTCACCGAACTTTTGAGACGAATCTTTTAGCGCAATAAGATTTATTTGAAAGAAGCACTAGAAAATTTTTACATTTTTTTTTAATTTAAATTTTGATGGGTAACTTAGCAGCTAACATTACCTGAATGGATTCATATTTAAAACAAAACCTTGTCGATAAACACAGAAAGTTCGTGAAATTCTAGCGGCCTCGTTCAGAGAAACGAACTTCTATCTCAACCTTTAAAACTCCTTCATACCTCCGTATTTACAAGGGTGAATATTTACAAGGAAGACATGGGTCTTCTTTAGACTGTGTCTGCTGCAAGTTGTAGTGTTTGTATTGCTGGTCATCTGTGTACATTGAACGGGGCTCTCTTATCGCCTTGCACTGCTATTGTGGAAAGTTACAGACTGGTCTCCCGCACTGCTGGTCACTCGTGATGACAAAAGCAAACGGCTGGGAACTGCCGCCACCGCTTGTTGCCAAACTGCACTGTTTCAAAAGGTTGCCTTTACAACTGTCGATAACAGTTACGTTAACGGGTTTTGTTTTCATGAGGAGATTCAAAATGGTTCAAATGGCTCTAAGCACTACGGGACTCAACTGCTGTGGTCATCAGTCCCCTAGAACTTAGAACTACTTAAACCTAACTAACCTAAGGACATCACACACATCCATGCCCGAGGCAGGATTCGAACCAGCGACCGTAGCAGTCGCGCGGTTCCGGGCTGAGCGCCTGAACTCTCATGAGGAGAGATTGGTGCCTGCGCGGATTTGATACTGAGCATCACGAGAAGACAATATAGTTGCTGAACTGTGGAAACACTCTAGTGACAACATCATTCTATGTCTAACAGAAATCTCAAATGAAATTAGGACAACAAACAGCTTACCATTAGAATGAACATTGGCATATCCTCTACATACGAGTAAAGCACCGCAATTTTTTTTTCTTCAACAATTCTTTTTTTAACATAATGAAATTACACACACGAAAGAATGGTGTTTTATCTACGCACCCTATTTTTCCACGTGATCTCCCTCCCGTTCAGTGTCCTTCCTCCAGCGCGAAACAAGGGCATGTATGTCCTGTCGGTACCAATCCTTGTCCTGGTGGCAGAGCCAGTGCTTCACTGTGTGAATCACCTCCACATCGTCCTCAAAATGTCTTCCATGAATGTTATCCTTTAATGGCCCAAACAAGTGGCAGTCCGAGAAAGCTAGATCAGGGCTGTAGTGTGCATGGGGTAACAGTGTCCAACCCTGTTTTGCGACGTGATAAGTAGTCGTCAGATTGTGCATCCACACTTCCTTTGCTGATTCATAGATGCAGCGCCAACTGCCGAGTCGTAATGCATCTGTCCTTGCGAATAACATCAGCTCGCTGCAGCATGTCAGGTGTAACAGCAGTGGATGGTCTCCCCGACCACTGCAAATCGTGGAGCTACGGCGAGCTGCTTTCTGATGACTTCAGCCTCTCTGCCAAGCGACTAACTGTACTTCTGTCGACAGCAGATGCTCCATAGACTTTGCACAAGCGTTTGTAAATTTTCCTCACAGTTTCTTTCTCTGCAATGATAAATTCAACGGCGGCACGTTGCTTGTAACGTACATCACCTGCAGATGCCATTTTGAAACTGTCCTGCAGCTACGCTATCTGTTGGAAGTAACGGAAACTTGGCGCACTCACTCAGGAGACTTCAATTAATACAAACTTAACTTTCCGCTTTCGTAGCATTGTTTTCGGCTGAGGAAAAAATGCTGTGCATTACTTTCTGGGTAACCCTTGTAAAAAAGGAAAGAAAACTGATCCTAACAATTATAGATGGATCTGCCTCCTACCAGTGACATACAAGATCTTGTCCATGGCACTTTTAAAACAGAGCTAAAGGAATACTCGACCCACAACTAGGAGAGCATCAAAGAGGATTTAAGAAGGGAAGGACTTGTGAAGAGAAAATACTAAACCTAAAGAACATAATAAAATGAGGAAAATCAGAAACCTGAAATACGTGACATCTTTCGCAGATTCTAAAAAAGCATCTGACTCGGCTGATAGAAATACACTAATCAACATTTTAAAGGAATTCGGACTCGACCGTGAAATACAGAAATAATTGAAGAAACTTTAAGGAACACATCATCAAAAGAAAAATTTATGGGGAACCGTCAAGTAAAATCAGAAGAAAAATAGGAAGATGGTTTTTCACCCCTACTTTTTAAATGCGCATTAGACAAGGTAGTGAGAGCCTGGAGAAAATCCATGAATACTAAGGCTGTTCAGCTAGGAAGAAACCCACATAAAATCTTCGCAGATTGTCTAGCTTTTACAGATGATATTGCATTAATTACCGACTCGCTGGATAGTCCCAAAGAAGAAATCAAAGAAAGAGAAAACAAGCAGTCAAAAGAGGACTAAACATATCATTTGAATAAATGCATTTCATGACAAGCATCAGTGATGTCCCTACAAATCTTAAAATTCATAACAACACAATATCTAACTCATACTGCTTTAAATACATAGGAGAATGGAAAAAAAGCAACACAAAAAAGATAGCCATAGAAAATAAAGTACATAAAATGGAAAGGGCATTCCAAACAACAAGAAACATAAATAACAAAAAACTTCCTCCTGGTACACTAAACTAAGACACTATCAAACACTGGTAAAGCCTGAAAAACTGTATGCAGCAGAAACACTTACTCTAAGAAAATCTGGGGATCTTGAAAAGCTGGAAAAAGTTGAAATAGGAATCCTATGGGAAACACTCTGACTTAGAAGTAATACTAATGTTCAACACAAATTAAGAATCAACAGTGAACTCTGTTTGAAAACGGAAAAGCTAACTGATGTACACTCCTGGAAATTGAAATTAGAACACCGTGAATTCATTGTCCCAGGAAGGGGAAACTTTATTGACACATTCCTGGGGTCAGATACATCACATGATCACACTGACAGAACCATAGGCACATAGACACAGGCAACAGAGCATGCACAATGTCGGCACTAGTACAGTGTATATCCACCTTTCGCAGCAATGCAGGCTGCTATTCTCCCATGGAGACGATCGTAGAGATGCTGGATGTAGTCCTGTGGAACGGCTTGCCATGCCATTTCCACCTGGCGCCTCAGTTGGACCAGCGTTCGTGCTGGACGTGCAGACCGCGTGAGACGACGCTTCATCCAGTCCCAAACATGCTCAATGGGGGACAGATCCGGAGATCTTGCTGGCCAGGGTAGTTGACTTACACCCTCTAGAGCACGTTGGGTGGCACGGGATACATGCGGACGTGCATTGTCCTGTTGGAACAGCAAGTTCCCTTGCCGGTCTAGGAATGGTAGAACGATGGGTTCGATGACGGTTTGGAAGTACCGTGCACTATTCAGTGTCCCCTCGACGATCACCAGTGGTGTACGGCCAGTGTAGGAGATCGCTCCCCACACCATGATGCCGGGTGTTGGCCCTGTGTGCCTCGGTCGTATGCAGTCCTGATTGTGGCGCTCACCTGCACGGCGCCAAACACGCATACGACCATCATTGGCACCAAGGCAGAAGCGACTCTCATCGCTGAAGACGACACGTCTCCATTCGTCCCTCCATTCACGCCTGTCGCGACACCACTGGAGGCGGGCTGCACGATGTTGGGGCGTGAGCGGAAGACGGCCTAACGGTGTGCGGGACCGTAGCCCAGCTTCATGGAGACGGTTGCGAATGGTCCTCGCCGATACCCCAGAAGCAACAGTGTCCCTAATTTGCTGGGAAGTGGCGGTGCGGTCCCCTACGGCACTGCGTAGGATCCTACGGTCTTGGCGTGCATCCGTGCGTCGCTGCGGTCCGGTCCCAGGTCGACGGGCACGTGCACCTTCCGCCGACCACTGGCGACAACATCGGTGTACTGTGGAGACCTCACGCCCCACGTGTATAGCAATTCGGCGGTACGTCCACCCGGCCTCCCGCATGCCCACTATACGCCCTCGCTCAAAGTCCGTCAACTGCACATACGGTTCACGTCCACGCTGTCGCGGCATGCTACCAGTGTTAAAGACTGCGATGGAGCTCCGTATGCCACGGCAAACTGGCTGACACTGACGGCGGCGGTGCACAAATGCTGCGCAGCTAGCGCCATTCGACGGCCAACACCGCGGTTCCTGGTGTGTCCGCTGTGCCGTGCGTGTGATCATTGCTTGTACAGCCCTCTCGCAGTGTCCGGAGCAAGTATGGTGGGTCTGACACACCGGTGTCAATGTGTTCTTTTTTCCATTTCCAGGAGTGTAATGAAGAAAAGGAGACTAAAGTATTATGGTCGCATATATGGAATGGATAGTAACAGAGTATGCAAGCAGATCTTCAATTTATTGAACAGCGACAAATCGAAACCCACATGGTTCACCGAAATTCACAGAGATATAAAAAACACCGGAATCGGGATGGACATAATAGGCAACGGATACTTCATAGAGAAGCAACACAATTAGGATTTCAGGAAAGAGGTCTGCAAATTGAAGAAAGTGGACCCAGGAAGGAAAGGAACGACACTCTCAAAGGATGAAGGAAGTCTGGGAACAACGAAAATTAAATAAAAAGTTGCAAAGCGAAAGTTGATTTATCGTACTC
The DNA here is from genome assembly GCF_023864345.2 of Schistocerca serialis cubense. Taxonomy (NCBI): domain Eukaryota; kingdom Metazoa; phylum Arthropoda; class Insecta; order Orthoptera; family Acrididae; genus Schistocerca; species Schistocerca serialis. The sequence goes on from NC_064639.1 coordinate 970,150,810, forward strand.
TGCAAAACGGTTACTCGGATAAATAAATAAATATTAGAGTAATAAGTATTTTGGTCGCTCTGCCAACTTGTGACGGGAGGATATCTCTTAGTGCCTAGAAGAGTATAGACGAAATGTTGCTCATAACGATTTCGTCAGAATCATACCGTTTCCGTGTTAATCGTGCGGGAGTTGGACAAAATATGGGAACACTAAGAGAAATGTGAGCTTAAGCATAAATGCAGATGCTAGCCATGCCTGTATGAGTCACTGTTATACACACATCAAAAAAACGTTTTGCATCACCTTCGTTCTGAGAGTTCCGGAACCTGTACAGAAAATTGGAATAGAGATCAACATAAACTTCATTTCAGCTCTTTTTATTGCTCTTGAAAACCACATATTACATGTTTTACCACCATACAGCGAGACCTTCAGGAGTTGGTGGTCCAGACTGCTGTACGCACTGGTACCTCTAATACCCAGTAGCACGTCTTCTTGCATTGATGCATGCCTGTATTCGTCGTGGCGTACTATCCACAAATTCATCAAGGCACGGCTGATCCAGAATGTCCCACTCCTCAATGGCGATTCGGCGTAGATCCCTCAGAGTGGGTGGTGGGCCACATAGTCCATAAACAGCCCTTTTCAATCTATCCCAGGCATGTTCGATAGGATTCATGCCTGGAGAACATGCTGGACACTCTAGTCGAGCAATGTCGTTATCCTGTAGGAAGTCATTCACAAGATGTGCGCGATGGGGGCGCTAATTGTCGTCCATGAAGAGGAATACATGCTACCGATATGGTTGCACTATCGGTCGGAGGATGGCGTTCACGTATCGTACAGCTGTTACGGCGCCTTCCATGGCCACCATCGGCGTACGTCGGACCTACATACATAATGCCACCCCAAAACAGCAGGGAACCTCCACACTGCTGCACTCGCCGGATAGTGTGTCTAAGGCGTTCAGCCTGACCGCGTTGCCTCCAAACACGTCTCCGACGATTGTCTCCTCGGTGAAGAGAACGTGATGCCAATCCTGAGCAGTCCATTCGGCACGTTTTTGGGCCCATCTGTACCGCGCTGCATGGTGTCGTAGTTGCAAAAATGGACCTCGCCATGGACGTCGGGAACGAAGTTGCGCATGATGCAGCGTATTGCGCACAGTTTGAGTCGCAACACGACGTACTGTGGCTGCACGAAAAGCGTTATTCAACATGGGTGGCGTTGCTGTCGGGGTTCCTCCGAGCCATAATCCATAGGTAGCAGTCATCCACTGCAGTAGTAGCCCTTGGGCGGCCTGAGCGAGGCATGTCATCGACAGTTCCTGTCTCTCTGTATCTCCTCCATGTCCGAACAACATCGCTTTGGTTCACTCCGAGACGCTTGGACACTTCCTTTGTTGAGAGCCCTTCCTGGCACAAAGTCACAAAGTGGACGCGATCGAACCGCGGTATTGACTGTCTGCGCATGGTTGAACTACAGACAACACGAGCCGTGTACCTCCTTCCTGGAGGAAAGGCTGGAACTGACAGGCTGTCGGACTCCCTCCGTCTAATCGGCCGGTTGTTTACATCTCTGGGCGGGTTTAGTGTCATCTCTGAACAGTCAAAGGGACTCTGTCTGTGATACAATATCCACAGTCAACGTCTATCTTCAAGAGTTCTGGGAACCGAGGTGATACAAAACTTTTTTGATGTGTGTATATATCACTACGCATGGCACCTGTGCAATTTCTCCAACGTGTTGCAAGTCACAGTTGTGGTCAAAAGAGTGTTTTGTGTAGTTGTGAGTGCATTATGTTGGAACTAAGCGAATTCAGATGTGCGCGAATTGTTTATGCGCGTACAGTGTATGGGGCGGCGGGTGGAATTAATTGTTTATAAATAATGTAGAATTGTAATGTAACTGCAGAAAAGTTGCATTTCCCTGCCGATTGTGGGCGGCTGGTGGTATGATTGTTTATATATAATGTAGAATTGATGCATTTCCCGGCCGATGCACCAATTGTGGGGCGGCTGGTGGTAATTATTTGTTGTTTAAAATGTAGAATGTAATGCATAAAAAGATGCATTTCCCGGCCGATTAACCATATGTGGGGCGGCGGGTGGAATTAATTATTATATAAATGTTCCTATTATTTATGCTGTCTTTTGCCGTTCTCAACACTGGCTCTCTAACTACAATATTGGCAACCAGAAAGTGATTAGCAAAACGTGAAGCCTGTAATTAGAATTCCTAGTACCCACTTCATCTGAGAAATACACTTATAGCTACAGCTTATAGCTCTGAGGAATTAGGAGATTGTCTGGGATTCATAATCAAAAACGATCCTGTAAAAACGTTCGCTATATTCTGAAAGTCACAGATAAAAAAAAAAAAAAGTCCACACAATCTAACAGAGCAGTTCAGAGTCTAATGCGCTAATGCAACTATAACTGTCCAAATTAAATGTTTAAGTGAATGCTCGCCATAATTTGATGATTAGGTTCATCAAACGCCACGCTAAATAATGGTAGAATGTCTGTCCCGCGGCTGCACGTGAAAATACGACATACGCAAACTGAAGGTAGATCATTAAAGTCATCCCAGAATTAACATTTCACTCGAAAATGATTTCAGGGTTACGCGTATCCCGAGTAACTTCATACGACATCCGAGGCTGTTTATAGCAATGATACCGACGCGACGCGACTCCCGACACAGATCGTGTGCTAATCTGCGTCTGGAGAGAACTGGGGCCTCCCTCTCTCGCGCAGCGTTCTTACACTCCTGGAAATTGAAATAAGAACACCGTGAATTCATTGTCACAGGAAGGGGAAACTTTATTGACACATTCCTGGGGTCAGATACATCACATGATCACACTGACAGAACCACAGGCACATAGACACAGGCAACAGAGCATGCACAATGTCGGCACTAGTACAGTGTATATCCACCTTTCGCAGCAATGCAGGCTGCTATTCTCCCATGGAGACGATCGTAGAGATGCTGGATGTAGTCCTGTGGAACGGCTTGCCATGCCATTTCCACCTGGCGCCTCAGTTGGACCAGCGTTCGTGCTGGACGTGCAGACCGCGTGAGACGACGCTTCATCCAGTCCCAAACATGCTCAATGGGGGACAGATCCGGAGATCTTGCTGGCCAGGGTAGTTGACTTACACCCTCTAGAGCACGTTGGGTGGCACGGGATACATGCGGACGTGCATTGTCCTGTTGGAACAGCAAGTTCCCTTGCCGGTCTAGGAATGGTAGAACGATGGGTTCGATGACGGTTTGGATGTACCGTGCACTATTCAGTGTCCCCTCGACGATCACCAGTGGTGTACGGCCAGTGTAGGAGATCGCTCCCCACACCCTGTGTGCCTCGGTCGTATGCAGTCCTGATTGTGGCGCTCACCTGCACGGCGCCAAACACGCATACGATCATCATTGGCACCAAGGCAGAAGCGACTCTCATCGCTGAAGACGACACGTCTCCATTCGTCCCTCCATTCACGCTTGTCGCGACACCACTGGAGGCGGGCTGCACGATGTTGGGGCGTGAGCGGAAGACGGCCTAACGGTGTGCGGGACCGTAGCCCAGCTTCATGGAGACGGTTGCGAATGGTCCTCGCCGATACCCCAGGAGCAACAGTGTCCCTAATTTGCTGGGAAGTGGCGGTGCGGTCCCCTACGGCACTGCGTAGGATCCTACGGTCTTGGCGTGCATCCGTGCGTCGCTGCGGTCCGGTCCCAGGTCGACGGGCACGTGCACCTTCCGCCGACCACTGGCGACAACATCGATGTACTGTGGAGACCTCACGCCCCACGTGTTGAGCAATTCGGCGGTACGTCCACCCGGCCTCCCGCATGCCCACTATACGCCCTCGCTCAAAGTCCGTCAACTGCACATACGGTTCACGTCCACGCTGTCGCGGCATGCTACCAGTGTTAAAGACTGCGATGGAGCTCCGTATGCCACGGCAAACTGGCTGACACTGACGGCGGCGGTGCACAAATGCTGCGCAGCTAGCGCCATTCGACGGCCAACACCGCGGTTCCTGGTGTGTCCGCTGTGCCGTACGTGTGATCATTGCTTGTACAGCCCTCTCGCAGTGTCCGGAGCAAGTATGGTGGGTCTGACACACCGGTGTCAATGTGTTCTTTTTTCCATTTCCAGGAGTGTATAAAGCCGCGGTGCGGACGGCTAAGGGAACGCCAGATCAGATCGGCTCTCCCGACTAGCTGCTGGGCTAGTAATGCACCACTTTAAGTTATTGAATAAATCATTGTTTCTTTTGCTGATGGCCGATGATAAGTAATCATAATAAAAGTCTGACGTGGCTAAGTCAAATATTTTGGGCGAGAGAATTAATTTAATAACACTACACGCAGTAGACGAGCTCTGAACTTGCCCTTTGGAGATACGCTATCGCTATAGTTTTATAGTTATTCAGTTGAAACTTCTCACATTTTTATGATTATGGCGGATCTCCATTCTACATAAATTTAAACATCCTAGCTTTACTTATTCGCCTACTTAATCTTTCTTGCTTTCTTAAACCAGAAAATCATGAATTTCAACTAAAATTTTAATTTGTGCGATCCAAAATACTGTTTCTACTAAATTATTATGAAAAAGGAATCTAAATACATATTTTTAAGTTTCTAGCTCTTTTCTGTTCGGCCAATGATTTTTACAGAAAAGCGTCCAAATTTCGAAAATGATTAAAGTTCTTGAACTGACATTCAACACATATTGATTTAGTATTACTCCTGACATGCCAGAAACGTTTCAGGTTATTTACTTGATTTTAAAAGTATTGCGCAACATTTATGACGTCAGAGCTAGTTACAGCGGACTAGGCTGGCACACAATGGAAAGACTGATGGAATTTTATACGGCGTGAGTAGGCTGCTTCCCTACAAGTGGGTGCTTTCGTAACCAAGACCGCCGTAGTGTTTGGTGTTTCAGGAGGCATCATATCGATCATTTATACCGAATATGTAGAAAACGGTAGAACATCTTCCGCTAAGCCAGAAGGCGGACGATAGTGTGTGTTAAGTGATTATGACGGACGGTCATTGACGATGATTGTAAAGAGAAATAAGAGAAGGGCAACTGAGAAAGTCACTGATGAACTGATAGTCACACTTGCGAACCACGTCAGCACCAAAACAACATGAAGGGAACTCGATAAACAGGGGACTGCAGGGTGAGTTGGAATTCCAAAACCACACATCAGCGATGCAAATGCCCGTCACACGAAAACGTGGTGCCGAAGCCCTGAAACCTGGACTGTGCAACAACGGAACAAAGTGATTTGGTCGGATGAGTCTTGTTCCACACTAAATCCAACTTTTGGTCGGGTTTGCCTCCAAGAGCAAAGGATGGCGGAGGCTCAGTGCTGATTTCAGCAACCACATCGTAGTATTTCATGCACCCTGTGTAGGGTCACGTTACTGCCAAGGATTATGTGACTAGTTCGGCTGATTAGGTCCATCCCATGGTACAATGTTTGCTCTCCAATGGTGATGCTGTGTTCTAAGACGAGAAGCTCCCTGTTCCCAAATCTCACATCATTCAGGAATGGTTTTTTGAGGAAGAGGATGAATTGTCGCTTCTCTCCTGGCCACCACAGTCAGCCGATCTCAATGTTATTGAGCCTTTGTCGTCTACGTTGGACAGAAGGGGACATGATCGCTGTCCACTATCATCATTACCTGAACTTGCCACTATTTTCCAGGAATAATGGTATAAAATTCGCTTGGAAACCATACAGGGTCTGTACAACTGGAAGCTGTTTTGAATTCCAGTGGGTTTTATTACACCGTACTAGGCATGGTAATACGTTTGTGGTGTTTTCATATTTATGTTCACCTCCTCTATGTTCCCTGTGCTACCGCGTGGTTCATTAAAACTGATTCGCACTGAGTGTGTTTTACTAGAAACTGTTCTGTTCTAATGGATGGATCAGAAGTAACGCAAAGTAGTCATAACTTCGTATTTTGTTCAAATGTCGCAGTCCCTCACTCAGTATTGATGGTCACCATTCGATCATAGTTTTTCATATCAGTAGTACAGAAGCTCTGGGAACAAAGTAGATTAACGCATGTTTTATTTGCAATAATCGAAAAGGATTTTGTTCGGTCGTGGGAAACAGTGTATATCCATTTCGCTCGAATGCGGCAGCTAAAAGATTTCTTGAACGGTGTAGTATACAAATGTGTTGGGGACACAAAATGGCATTAAAAACGTATTGACTGGCAGATGATTCAGACAAGATTGTGTGTTCACGAAGTCCTTTTTAATACTTACGTGATCACCTTTTCACGAGAACAGAATAAGAAATTTTCTAAGCAAATCTACCAAGAGTTGAGCACCATACTTAGCTCATTTTTGCATGTCGAATGCGCAGTTTTATTTGTTGACCATGAAAAAAATTTTGGTTAAGCGTTGGTACAGTAAGCAAAGTATGAGACGGACTACAGCCGAGACGTATAACAAGAGACAAACAAATTCAGTTTCATTTGTAGAACGCTTAACAGAAAGCACAGAAGGTGGACATTAATGAAATTATATGTAGACCATTGTTGTCCCCACGATTACGAATGGAAGTGAAACTTGAGCCATTACTAAGAAACTAGAAATAGGATTAAGGGCTCCAGAAATCTGATTCCTTAAGTAAGTTAAGTATTATACGAGCACAAACCAGGCTATAATTATAACATTAACTGCCTCAATGTAATAAACTAGAATCGTTTGAAGTGATTTGAGCATCTACAAAGAATGGAAGCTGAGTGATTACAGTCAAAGCCAGAAAATTATACATTTCGAGGTAAAACAAGAATGACCAGACCATGTATCAAACGGCTACTGTAATAATTGATCACACTGCTTAACTCCTGTGACGAACTAGAAGAAGACCGTCAAATAGTACATGTAGTAATAGTGATTCCTAGGCGCTCAGTCCGGAACCGCGGGACTGCTACGGTCGCAGGTTCGAATCCTGCCTCGGGCATGGATGTGTGTGATGTCCTTAGGTTAGTTCGGTTTAAGTAGTTCTAAGTTCTAGGGGACTGATGAGCACAGATGTTAAGTCCCATAGTGCTCAGAGCCATGTGAACCATTTTTTTGAATAGTGATTCCCCCCACATCAAAGGTCGTTACCAAAGACGTTTTTCCAGTGTAAAGCATGCACACTTAGCATCGTTGAAACTAACATTCATATGGGCTTCGAAAATGTCAGGTGTGACATATAGAATTCCATTTCTTCTCGTCTACTCTGGCGTCGATTCTACCATAAAATCCTAGAGCCAGTAAACTATGTTTCGTTGGACCAAAAAGGTAATCATCGGTGGATTTCAGATCCGGATTGTATTGTGAGCATTGTATTGTGTGACATTACTAACCAAGCCAAACTTTCGGCCACCTGCTTTGCAGACAAATGGATGTGAGGTCAATTTGCTATGTTGAATTTGAATTGCTTTCAGATTTTTGTGCTTTGTCTTTGTCCCAGTGACTTTTCTATACTTTTGGAATCTCAGAGTACCACTTGCAACTGAAGATACCAGAAAATTCTATAAATCTACAATGGTGCCTTTGTCGTCCCAGAAGCTGTTTCACATGGTTTTTTATGCTAACCGCTGGTTCTTAATCTTCTTAGGTCTGGAGTGAAAACAAACCATCTACTGATCCTTTGTCCTTTGTGTATCCATCGATGTACACTGTCTAGTATTTCTTTTTTTTTAGAATCGATTAATCATTCAACTGTATTTAAAAGTCTTTATTTATTATTGTTTTCGATTAGGCGCTGCAAATCACAATTTCAAGGGCCCTTAATACAGTAAATTCTTTTCTGATCACGTCTATACACAAATGCAGTAAGCCAAACCGTCCGTAATTACTCTTGAAAGTGATCATATGTTCACACCATTAAATTAAAACGATGTTAGTTTACAGAATAGGATTTTCACTCTGCTGCGAAGTGTGCGCTGATATAAAATTTCCTGGCAGATTAAAACTGTGCGCCGGACCGAGACTCGCAAAGGTCCCGAGTTTGAGTCTCGGTCCGGCACACAGTTTTAATCTGCCAGGAAGTTTCAATGTTAGTTTCCATACGTACCACGTTATAAGCAAAGTGGTAAAAATTTGGCAAAGTGCGGTAGTTATGAAGCTTTGTTTCCGATTATAAGGATACACTCATGTTTCATCTTCCGTCACCAGACTAAAAACCAGAATCTTTACTGGTTTCAAGCAGATCAGAGCAGACTTACACCGTTCCGTCCTTCGTACAGAGTACACAGTTCCCAAAAACTTGTCATAAGTTCAGTACATAAATGCAGATACTTTATGTAGCTCAACGTGTTCCAACATTCCACTACATTCATGCTGTCACCTCATTCATGTGATTCTATGTAAGTTAAGCAAAATTTTGTCACATGACATAATGAACAGGATTGGATGAGATCAAAGACTGAATAATTGGTCCAGTCGGTCTGGCATTACACCAGGGCGAATACACAGGAATGAAATACACAGATCCAAAAAAGTTTTACATCACCTCGGTTCCCAGAACTACTGAAGACAGACGTAGATACAGTCCCTTTGACTGTTCAGACATGTCACTAAACCCACCCAAAGATGCATGAGCAGCGCCTATTAGACGGAAGGGGTAGGACAGCCGATCAGTTCCAGTCATTCCACCAGTAAAGGGGCACACGGCTAGTGTTGTCTGTAGTTCAACCATGCCTAGATAGTCAATACCGTGGTTCAATCGCGTCTGCACTTTTTGCCAGGAAGGGTTCTCAACAAAGGAAGTGTCCAGGCGTCTCGGAGTGAACCAAAGCGATGTTGTTCGGACATGGAGGAGATGCAGAGAGACAGGAACTGTCGATAACATGCCTCGCTCAGGCCACCCAAGGGTTACTACTGCAGTGGATGACCGCTACCTACGGATTATGGCTCGGAGAAACCCTGACAGCAACGCCACTACGTTGAATAATGCTTTTCGTGCAGCCACAGCACATCGTGTTACGACTCAGACTGTGCGCAATAGGCTGTATGATGCTCAACTTCACTCCCGACGTCCAAGACGAGGTTCATCTATGCAACCAAGACACCATGCAGCGCGGTACAGATGACCCCAGCAACGTGCCGAATGGACTGCTCAGGATTGGCATCACGTTCTCTTCACAGAAGAGTGTCGCATATGCCTTCAACCAGACAATCGTTGGAGACATGTTTGGAGGCAACCCGGTCAGGCTAAACGCCTTAGACACACGGTCCATCGAATGCAGCAAGATGGAGGTTCCCTGCTGTCTTGGGGTGGCATTATGTGGGGCCGACGTACGCTGCTGGTGGTCATGGAAGGCGCCGTAACTGCTGTACGATACTTGAATGCTTTTCTCCGACCGATAGTGCAACCATATCGGCAGCATATTGGCGAGGCACTCGTCTTCATGGACGACAATTCTCGCCCCATCGTGCACATCTTGTGAATGATTTCCTTCAGGATAACGACATCGCTCGACTAGAGTAGCGAGCATGTTCTCCGGACATGAACCCTATCGAATATGCATGGGGTGCATTGAAAAGGGCTGTTTATGGATGACATGACCTACCAACCACTCTGAGGGATCTACACCGAATCGCCGTTGAGGGGTGGGACAATCTGGACAATCTTGGCGAACTTGTGGATAGTATGCCACGACGAATACAGGCATGCGTCAATACAAGAGGAAGTGCTAATGGGTATTAGAGGTACCAGTATGTACAGCAGTCTGGACCACGGCCTCTGAAGGTCTCACTGTATGGTGGTACAACATGCAATGTGTGGGTTTCATGAGCAATAAAAAGGGCGGAAATGATGTGGATCTCTATTCGAATTTTCTGTACAGGTTCGGGAACTCTCGGAACCGAGGTGATACAAAACTTTTTTTGATGTGTGTGTACTAAAGTCGACCATCGTACTTCTGTAGGTCATCACGTGACTCAAAGTGAAGTTATAAAGCACTTTTGGCTGGCTTGACCTAAAGGACAGATTTAGCCGCAGTTTTTCTGTCCTTCGTTCACAAAGGAACTTTTTCCTTCGCCAAGTGTGACAGTTGTTTGGTAATCTGATAAGTGTAGGTGACTATAGTAGATGTTTGTGTAATGTGGTGCCATGTTTGTACGTGTGTATGGGGGGGAGGGGGGGAGGGGGAGATGAGAGAATAGCACCAAGAGGCCGCCGTGTTTAACATCCCCATCAGACGGATGTATTGCCACCAACAGTGTTACATGGCCTTTGCGAAGGGATTTAAAATGTAATCCAGGAGATCAGAGCAAACTTTGGTGAAGTGAAATTGCAAGATTATCATTTCTCCTCTCATTTGTCGTAGAGACAAAGAGAAAGTAGCCAACAGCACTTGGAGTGTCCGGGAGGTTACTGTCCAAGTACCGGCAACGCCTAACGTTTAACTTCGGCGATCTGACGAGAACCGGTATTTTCAACGAGGCAAGGCCGTTAACACACAGTGAATCTAAGCATACGTGACTCACGTGAATCTTTATATTACAACTGACTCATCACGCGCAGAAGATTTCTAGCGGCGCTTACACATCCTCGAATGGAAAGATTGGCGTCACTGAGATTTAAAAAGTGATGCATATCTTGGACAACAAATGAATTACGTACAATAATGGAAATAGAATTGTGTCCTGAGTAAATACAGTTTTCTTCTTAACACCCGAGTAAGTTTCGACGAAGTTTCGCCGTCGTCAGTGGGTTTATTTTGTTTTGTGTAGAATAACAGGTAAAACCTTTATATGTATGTCAGTGATTATGGTATTTACATTCATAACATTATTAAGACAATATAGACCTTAATATCACACAATGATGTTCTTGCAGGTGAGTGTGATTTGCAGTACAGTTGATATATTTTTTTTCAGTTTATCATCTGCAACTGCGTTGTTTTTCTCAATTGCGTATTATATATATTTACACTAATGTTAAACTAAAAATGAAACTATTGCCATTTTCTTTATGTTAGATTAAAGTACTGCAATTATGTTAAGTTTTTCTGTCAACACGGATTTGTTAATTATCACATAACTATCGTTTGCTAGGTTAGTATAAAAGCAATAGAAAATGTTGTGAAATCATACTGCTTACTATGGTCATTGTAAATTATTGGTCAGATGAGTTTAGGTAAGCAGTTTGGATGTATTTACTTTATTACATTTTGTTGTTTCCACATTGTCATTCTTCTGCGCGAACGATACTTACTAGCATTGTCACTGTTTATGAGATACTTAACAGGTCCGTCATCTTGTTTTGAGTGTTCTGGGCGAGAGTTCCGAATTTTTTATTGACAGCAGGCTCTCTCTCTCTCTCTCTCTCTCTCTCTCTCTCTCTCTCTCTCTCTCTGTGTGTGTGTGTGTGTGTGTGTGTGTGTGTGTGTGTGTGTTTTGTTATGTGCTTGGACCTTCCGATACTTCCAGAGCAGAGTTCCATTGCAGAAGGCTGTGCATTCATTTATTACTTCCACCCTTCTACTGCGGCTTTTAGAATGTGGTAACTTATCCTCTGTTATAAGCCTCTATGGAGGACTTTTGTTGCATTTGAGAATTTTTAGGTCGGTGTTCATGTCTGTTGACCTGTGCTTCATGCCTGTAACTTGCTCTGCAAATGTTACTGTAAAATATTCTTCTATTCAGTGTCTCAAACCACATAATTATACATCAACCACGGTCAAATAGTGACCCTCAACCATAGGCTGAACCCAGTTAATGCTTTCCACTGCTGGTTAGTAACGCCGATATCCTGCGCGAGCTGGATAAGCACCCATAACGCGGTGCTAATCGCAACAATGAACTGCGGCGATAGCCGAGGCAGTAAATAATTCAGTAGCTTGCTCGGCTGAAAGGATACCAGCGTCTTTCCGCTTCGTCTCTGCCGTAAAGAAACTCTTCTGCAGCGTCAGGCCGACTAGAATTAACTGCGCTCTCTGTAGTTAGCCAACCCATTCAAGCCACAATATTTCTGTTTTTCTCGATGAGCAGCAAGTGCAGTCGTAACCATGTTGCGATGCCCTTAAAATACTTGTTTTTTTTTCGTTTACACATGTGAACCTTACAACCAGTGCATTTAACCCCCAGCTAATAACATTGTCCAACAAGCGTACCATCCGACGATGGGCAGGAGAGGGCAGCTGCACCGAACCGTCCCCTCCTTCCCCCTCCACCCGCAGAAAAAAATCTTCACAGACTGTAGCGTCTCATTCAAGCAATGTTTAAAATATCTTGCTTTACGAGTACATAAATCTCTCTGGCCTAGGTGTGTAATTTGCAACACCAGAGACGCACTTCGGCTAATTTAAAAACTCTTACTTACTTAGATTTTTTCTCACATTCTTCGATTTCGGATAAGAAGAACTTCCGTGCTGATGCCCTTCCAAAAGTCAGATTGATGGTCACTTAACAGATTCTCAAATTGCTTTTCAATTCTACTGCGTTTTTTTTTTTATCTTCTCAGGAACTTGGATGCGTTAGCTATTAAGCTGATTGTGCGATAGTACTCCCACTTTCCTGCCCCTGATAGTCTGGTTAACATTTTTCCAGGGTCTGGTGGTATGTCTTCAGACTCATAGGTTCTACACACCAACTCGATTAGGCGCTAGGTAGGTATTTCCACCAGCAATTTAGAAATTCCGAAGGAATGTTATCGATCCCTTCTGCCTTATTTGATCGCAAGTCTTCCAAAGCTCTATTAAATTCTCCCGAATCCCCTCTCTTTTATTGACTCCCATTTATTCCTCAATCACATCATCAGACAAGTCGTCACTATCGTAGGGGCCTCCAGTGTCCTCATTCCAACTATCTGCCCTCTCCTCTGCATTGAACAGTAGAACCCTCATTGCACTCTTATTGTTGACACCATTGCTGCTAATTATATTGCCGGTTTTCTTTTACTTTTCTGTATGCTGAATCAATACTTGCGACGACTATTTCCTTCTCGATTTCTTCACAGCTTACCCTGTAGCCATTTTGTCTACAGTTCCCTGTACTTCCTATTTATTTCATTCCTAAGTTACCGTGCTTATATGTCTGTATTCATGAGCCGCCCCGAACATTTTTTTACTTGCTTCTTTCGTCATTCATTTGAAGTAACACAACTGCTAGCCAAGGTTATTTGTAGTTACCTTCCTTTTACCTGTGTTTGTCTGTCCAAACTTTTGTGAGTGCCCTTTTTAGATATGTACACTCCTTTTCAACCGAACTGTCTACTGTGATATTCGTTATCGCAGTATCTATAGTGTCCGAGAACTTCAACGCATATGGTGATTCCTTAGTAAGCCTACATCATTATCCCATTTCTTTCCACGTTGATCCTACCTAGCGATTCTCTTAACCCTCAGTCAGCTACTCACCATTACTAAATTGTGGTCCGATTCTGTTCCTGCACGTCGGTACCTCTTACAAGCCAATATCTAATTCTCTTCCATGGTGGTTCACGAAGTAGGTGGGTTGGTAGTACAGATGAAGAAATACGTGTAGCTGAAGTCTTGGTGCCTCGGATGGAATGGTAACCAATCTGATTAGGCGCTAGGTAGCCATATCCTCCGGTGATTTTATAAATTCTGTAGGAACGTTATCTATCCCCTCTACCTTATTTGATCGCAAGTCTTCCAAAGCTCTATTAAATTCCCCTGAATCCCCTGAAGACGTCAGATATCGGTCATTGAGATTCTAATGAAGAGGTTACTGTAGAATAGTAAACGTATAGCTCAAGAAATTACTTTTTATGGAATTAACGTTGTAGAATGATGTAAGAAGTTAAGGGTCCAGGTAAATTGAGTAATGAAGAAGTACTATGAATAGACATTAGTCTGATTCGACATCGTATTCAGAGTTGCGTTCAATAGCCTCCTAAATGCTGCTTGTTATTGTATTTTATAATGCTGTCGTACAGCAGGAGGAATCTGACAGAATCAGGTTCTGGCTGTGGAAGCCTGCACTCGTATACTTTGTCGATACGTTCGAGTATGAGGCGGTTTCGTGTGTTTGGCGGTTACCACAGCGACGCCCTCGCTAAGCCGCGCTGACACAGAAATGCCAGTCACGACGTATAGATAGATGTTCCATTCGATCAAGAGTTGCAAGCTCTGTCCCAGTCACAAAGGTGGGTACTCTAGTTCGTTCACCTCTGTACTGCTGTGGAAGTACAAACGTTGATAAAAGTATTCGAGTAAACCTGTCCTTTTTGAATTCGTCTGTTGTTCTTAACAGTTAGCAGTTGATGACACAAGAGTTGGAAATAAGGAAACATTTGCTTCAAGAGAAAGAAAATTTGAAATGAAGTGGGGCAAAACAATGACGGAAAAGACTATCCTATTGAACACTTTTATATGTCGGTATGGCTGCCCACACACGTTTATATTGAAACATCCCCTTCAAAAATGAAGAGTGACTGTGCTGGTAAACTTCTACATTATTTGGTTTTCAAACATCTGAGCAAAACTGAACGTATTCAGATAGTTCTCTCTTCACTTATTCTGATCATCACTAAACTGACACACAATATTTTTAGCGCAACGCAATCTGACTTTCAATACTCCCCACAAAACACTGGCCCTGACTAACAGTAACCTATACCTTTAATTAATCACTTACCTCACAAAAATCATCGTTACTAGAACTACAGCAATACAGCGAGCGCCAATACTGCAAGCTAAATAAAAGATTCAAACTACTGAAGGCACTAACTACTGATAGGCGTAGTTAGCAAATGAAAGATTTTGATAGAGAACAAACAATGTATTTACCTTAATAGTGTTCAAAAGTCATTATATATATCTGTTAATGAAATCCAGTCTTACAAATTTCCTTTTTCTGGCGGACACACGTCCAGATCGTCCGGTCTCATAACTCTGGCATGGCATCTCTCTCCCCACATCCACCACTGCTGGCGGCTCACCTCCAACTGCACAACGCTATGCGCTGTTCACATCCAACTGCCCAACACTGCACAAACGAATATTCCAACATAGAATCCACCCAGCCACAGACTGCACACAGCGCAGTCAGCGATTTTCATACACAGCACTACGTGGTGTTACCAACATAAAAACCTAAACAGCCTACTTACAATAGCCATCACAGACAAACCAATTAAGGCTCTGCATCGTCTTCACATAACTTTTTTTAGTCTGTTTCGAAATAAATCATTAATAGATGTGATCACTGCGAAAATGTTCCTTCAAGCGTGAATCAGTCCTTCATTCACTTTCGTTTCGCAAGTTTTGTGAAGCTTCATCAGCCTACTTCGCCTTCCTGACGTATGTGTTGAATAGATAGAGTAATAAGCAAGGTGAAATATTCCTGCAAAGGTAACCGTGCCCACAGGGTCTTTGGTTAAGAACGTGTAAAAATTTATCTGAACATAGAAGATGCTCCAGTGAACAATTTAAGGAAGGAAACCTGGGGTCGGAGAAGCCAACTTAAGGAGATAATAGGAATAAAATCACACTACTGTGTACTTTTTCATTTACATTAGTTACAGTAAATACCGTCACTGACACAATGAACGTACCATTTGTATTGTATCTTGCAAAATGTACTGAAACTGACGGCCATCAAGCACGACATCGGCACCGAGCGAGGTGGCGCAGTGGTTAGCACACTGGACTCGCATTCGGAAAGACGACGGTTCAAATCCGCATCCGGCCATCCTGATTCAGTTTTTCGGTGATTTCGTTAAATCGCTTGAGGCAAATGCCGGAATGGTTCCTTTGAAAGGGCACGGCCGACTTCATTCTCCATCCTTCCCTAATCCGATGGGTTCGATGACCTAGGTGTTTGGTCAACTCCCCCGAATCAACCAACCAACCATGACATTCGCGAACAAGATTCTGACGAACCCTCACAAATATCGCTGGTGTGTTTCGAATCACATCATAGGCAGCTACAATTATGGCAACTAATTCCATCTTTATATCCACTGGGGTCTCATACACAAATGACTTTAGATACCTCCGAAGGAAATAATCAAGTGGATCCAGGTCAGGTGACTTCGCAGGCCATGGAATACGACCTCCCCTTCAAGTACAGCGACAAGGAAATACAGCATTGAGATGGCTGCGGACATCCACACTGAAGTGTGGATGTGAAGAATGTTAGCTGCAAGAAACAATCAATGCCTTCTCTGCGCGATTACAATGGAGATACTACCGAAGACAGTGCTGCCATAGCAGATTTACTAAACACAGCCTTCCGCAATGCCTTCACAAAAGAAGACAGAGTAAATATTCCAGAATTCGAATCGAGAACAGCTGCCAACATGAGTAACGTAGAAGTAAATATCCTCGGAGTAGTGAAGCAACTCAAATCACTTACTAAAAGCAAGTCTTCTGGTCCAGACTGTATACCAATTATGTTCCTTTCGGGGTATGCTGATGCATTAGCTCCATACTTAATAATCATATACAACCGTTCGCTCGTCGAAAGATCCGTACCCAAGGACTGGAAACTTGCACAGGTCACACCAATATCCAAGAAAGTTAGTAGGAGTAATCGACTAAATTACAGGCCCATATCGTTAACGTTGATATGCAGCAGGATTTTAGAACATATATTGTGTTCGAACATTATGAATTACCTCGAAGGAAACGGTCTATTGAAATACAATCAACATGGGTTTAGAAAACATCGTTCCTGTGAAACACAACTAGCTCTTTATTCACATGAAGTGCTGAGTGCTATTGACAAGGGATTTCAGATCGATTCCGTATTCCTGGATTTCCGGAAGGCTTTTGACACTGTACCACACAAGCGGCTCGTAGTAAAATTGCGTGCTTATGGAATATCGTCTCAGTTATGTGACTGGATTTGCGATATCCTGATTGACGGGAAGTCATCGAGTAAAACAGAAGTGATTTCAGGCGTTCCCCAAGGTAGTGTTATAGGCCTTTGCCGTTCCTTATCTATGTAAACGATTTGGGAGACAATCTGAGCAGCCGTCTTCGGTTGTTTGCCGATGACGCTGTCGTTTATCGACTAATAAAGTCATCAGAAGATCAAAACAAACTGCAAAACGATTTAGAAAAATATCTGAATGGTGCGAAAAGTGGCAGTTGACCCTAAATAACGGAAAGTGTGAGGTCATCCACATGAGTGCTAAAAGGAACTCGTTAAACGTCGGTTACACGATAAATCAGTCTAATCTAAAAGCCGTAAATTCAACTAAATACCTAGGTATTACAATTGCGAACAACTTAAATTGGAAAGAACACACAGAAAATGTTGTGGGGAAGGATAACCAAAGGCTGCGTTTTATTGGCAGGACACTTAGGAAATGTAACAGACCTGCTAAGGAGACTGCCTACACTACGCTTGTCCGTCCTCTTTTTAGAATACTGCTGCGCGGCGTGGGATCCTTACCAGGTAGGACTGACGGAGTACATCGAAAAAGTTCAAAGAAAGGCAGCACGTTTTGTATGATCGTGAAATATGGGATAGAGTGTCACAGAAATGATACAAGATTTGGGTTGAAAATCATTGAGAGAAAGGCGTTTTTCGTTGCGACGAATCTTCTCACGAAATTCCAATCACCAACTTTCTCCTCCGAATGCGAAAATATTTTGTTGACACCGACCTACATAGGGCGTAACGATCACCACGATAAAATATGGCAAATCAGAGCTCGTACGGGAAGATATAGGTGTTCGTTCTTTCCGCGCGCTACACGAGATTGGAGTAACAGAGAATTGTGAAGGTGGTTCGATGAACCCTCAGCCGGGCACTTAAATGTGATTTGCAGAGTATCCATGTACATGTACTCGTAGAAGTGAGGGGCTGTACCGTCATGTTCGATGGGTCTGTCGCTGATTCATAGCACGTTATGTCATGGGACAACGTATAGACGTTACAACAGAGCTACCTTATGGACAAGTAATACAAACAAAACTTGCGTCATGACTTCCTAGTAATCAGGATCGTCCTGCTTGTTTCCTTCCAGGAAGTAAAAAATTTGCATGTAAATATAGAGCACACTACGTGTAAACTTGTATGCATATTAGTTGTAAATAAGATGGAAAACTGTAATGCTAGACAAACCGGTAGAGAAGTTGCTTCCACATCTCCTTAAGCTGGCTTCTTCTAGTTCAGGTTTCCTACCCCAAATCCTTCAGTGGAGCAGTCTCTATGTACTTTTACATTTTTGAATGCTCTTATGGAAACACCTTGTATGTATCGTCCCGTAAGTATTGGGTGCAAACCACCCGACTACCAGCTATGTACATGTTAATTGACGATTACTTTCGTCACTTTTCGTCTTTATCTCGTACTTGCTGATACTACAAAGAAGTCAGTACACTGGTGCTTGGCAAAGGAATAATTCGCTATACTCGATGTACAGCTTACCAATAATCCTTGTAATTCAACAATAAAAGCTGTCTAGCATTATGACATTGTATTTACTCGTAACATTGCAATCTATACAGAATGTTACCACTTGTCGTACTTCACGTGCTAACTGTGCTCCATGGTCCAGGTGTGGTAGAAGTCGACAGTAATCTGAAACTGTTGGACCAATAGCGCTGTTATAGTTCCAGTAGTAGCAATATTGTCTGTTTTCTTTGTAGTGGGGATACAGCCTACTTTTCACGTTCCTAGGTGGGACAGTTCAGTAGGCAACTCAGTTCAAGAGGAATGGACACATCTAAAAAGAGCAGTCGCAGAAGCTGGAAAGACAAACGTAGGTACAAGGAAAATAACTGTGAAGAAACCGTGGGTAAGAGAAGAAACACTTCCTTCATCGACGAAAGAAGAAAGTACAAAAACGTTCTGGGTAATTCAGTAATACGGATACACAGTACACTTAGAAATAAAATAAATAGGAAGTGGAGGGTAGCTAAGGCGAATTGGCTTCATGACAATTGTGAAGCCATCGAAAAAGAAATGATTGTGGAAGGACTGGCTCAGCGTAAAGAAAAGTCAAAACAACCTTTGAAGAAATTAAAATCAAGGACTATAACATTAAGAGTGCAAATAAGAGAGCAGGTAGATGGAAAGAGTGCACTGAGGGACTCCCTGAGGGGGAGGATTTACCTGATCACGTGATAGAAGAAGAAGCGCGGGTCGATAGGGAATAGTTAGGGGATCCAATATTAGAACCAGAATTTAGACGAGCTTTGGAAGACATAAAATCACATAAGGTAGGACGGAAGGATTAAAATTTCACAGGAATTCCTAAAATCGTTAGGGGAAGTAGCTATTAAACGATATTCACGTTGGCGTGTACAACGTTCTGTCTATTTCTTCATAATCGTACGAACTTTTGTTGTTACCAGATTAGTAGAAGTGAACACGAAACTCATACCATTTCCTGCATGCACAACAATTAAACGTTGGCTGGCACTGCAGTTTGACAACACTTCTCAACACTGTCTCCATGCCAACATTCATTCATAGTGTAATGTGTATGATCCCACTAGCAGCCGCTTTAATTCTGTTTTTAACTTTTTTCGGTAAAAATCTAATGTAGTATGTTCTCTCGTTATCACACAATGACTCATTTATTATGACACCTTTTAAACTCCAATACGTTTTTCTGAGGCTTTCGTTGCTAGCTTGGAAGTCAAGTTTCGTGCAACAAAACATGTGAAATTTTCACAATACCGCAGAAATTGTTGACCGATAACACACTGACCTATATTTGGATTGGATTGTTTGGGGGAAGAGACCAAACAGCGAGGTCATCGGTCTCATCGGATTAGAGAAGGACGGGGAAGGAAATCTACCGTGCCCTTTCAAAGGAACCATCCCGGCATTTGCTTGGAGTGATTTAGGGAAATCACGGAAAACCCAAATCAGGATGACCGGACGCGGGATTGAACCGTCGTCCTCCCGAATGCGAGTCCAGTGTGCTGACCTATGTAGTCAGTGGTATACTCATAGTGTGGGTTTCGCTTTTCTTCTTTGTCCTTCCTTCCGTAATCTGCACACCACTGCCATAGACAATAGATCTACCTATATATATTCCACAAGCCATCATACGGTGCATAGCGGAACGTCTTGTTGACTATTAATGACTCCTTTTCCACTCGCAAACTCAATGAGGGAAAAATGACTGTCCACATGCCTCCATATACGAGCCCCAATTTCTCATGACTTCACGGTCGAAATTACGTTAGTACAGGAAAATTGTTCTGCAGTCAGCCGCAAATGCTGGTTCTCTGAACTTTTTCAAAAGTGTTTCGCAGAAAAAAAAGTCGTCTTCCCTCCGGGGATTCCCATTTCGGATCACTGAACGCCTCCATAATACACGTGTCTTGATCGATCCTAGTGGTAACAAATCTATCAGCCCGCCTCTGAACTACTTCGATGCGTTTCTTTAATCCGGCCTGGTAGGAACCTCAAACAGTCCAGCTTTACTCAAGGTTGTTGGTAATACCAGTGTTCTATACACTATGTGATCACAAGTATCCGGACACCTGACTGAAAATCACTTACAAGCTCGTGGCGCCCTCCATCGGTAACACTGGAATTTAAAACGGTGTTGGCCCACCCTTAGCCTTGATGACAGCTTCGACTCTCGCAGCCATACGTTCAGTCAGGTGATGGAAGGTTTCTTGGGGAATGACACCCCTTTCTTCACGCAGTGCTGCACTGAGGAGAGGTATCGATGTCGGTCGGTGCGGTCTGGCACGATGTCGGCGTTCCAAAACATTCCAAAGGTGTTCTGTAGGATTCAGGTCAGGACTCTGAGCAGGCAAGTCCACTACAGGGACGTTATTGTCGAGTAACCACTCAGCCACGGGCCGTGCGTTATGAACAGGTGCTCGATCGTGTTGAAAGACACAGTCGCCATCCCCGAATTGTTTTTCAACTGTGGGAACAAGGTGCTTAAAACATCAATGTAGGCCTGTGCTGTGATAGTGCCACGCAAAACAACAAGGGGGGCAAGCCCCCTCCATGAAAAACACGACCACACCGTAACACCACAGCCTCCGAATTTTACTGCCGGCCCGCGGTGGTCTAGCGGTTCTAGGCGCCGCGCGACTGCTACGGTCGCAGGTTCGAATCCTGCCTCGGGCATGGATGTGTGTGATGTCCTTAGGTTAGTTAGGTTTAAGTAGTTCTAAGTTCTAGGGGACTGACCTAAGATGTTAAGTCCCATAGTGCTCAGAGCCATTTTTTTTTATTCCATACGCTCGAACTTTACTTAATAGTCTGCACTGTATCAAAAGCTTTCTGAAAATCTAGGAATACGGAATCTTTAGTTATAAAATACATTAAGTACTCGCCAACATTATTCACCGACGTACGCCAAAATTTTGTGTGAGGTACAGAGCTTGCGAATGTTGCGCTTCTGTCCGCGCGCGTGGCATCGAAAGAAATCGAAGCAAACCCACAGTGGCTGCGTCCTATTACGGGAAGACCTTTGTAGGTCGCGCCCCGTGCCCGGCTGGGGCCCGGTCAATAGGCCAAAACTCGATACTCGCCGATGGCAGGGTGACTTGCAGCTCTTGTGCAGCCGAGTGTTTACGTCAGTGAGGAGGTGTAAGCGGCTGTCGGCCGTCTTGTTTACCCGTTGAGGAGGGAACTTCGGCGCCGCTCATGAATTTCAAAGCGGCTACGTAATGCGGCGGCGAAAGTCCGTCCTCACACAGCGCAAACGCGATGAACAGTCTCGTCACATTCCTCTCGTTCGTGCCCGTCTGTCACCAAGGCACATAAATGATGTTCGTCTCGCGTCACAGTTACCGAATGCACGCTACAGTCACTTATTTTTCATCAGGCTTCTGATTGGTTTCATGCAGCCCGACAAGATTTCCTCTCCTGTGTCAACCTCTTCGCCTCAAAGTAGCACGAGCAGTCACCGTTGTTGCATCTGCGTCACTAAGTTACTAAAATGGTCACCAGGTGACCGGTTCCTAGTTCCAGGTAGCCTATACAGGGTACGTACGGAATTCTAATAAATAATAATAAAGCGCATTTTTAGTCACTTTCATGTTAATATCTAGTATTTTCAATATGGTCTTCGTGCTTTTCAATGCATAATTAGATGCGCTTTGCATGATTAAGATGAACTCGATGGAAAAGGTCTGAATTGCCGTGGATTTTAGCACACTGACTGGCAATGCGTTCTGTCAGGTGGTTTAAATTTGTAACGTTCGTCGAGTAAACTTTCTCTTTCAGAATACCCCAGAAATACACTACTGGCCATTAAAATTGCTACACGACGAAGATGACGTGCTACAGAAGCAAAATTTAACCGACAGGAAGAACATGCTGTGATTTGCAAATGATTAGCTTTTCAGAGCATTCACACAAGGTTGGCGCCGGTGGCGACATCTACAACGTGCTGACATGAGGAAAGTTTCCAACCGATTTCTCATACACAAACAGCAGTTGACCGGCGTTGTTGTGATGCCTCGTGTAAGGAAGAGAAATGCGAACCATCACGTTTCCAACTTTGATAAATGTCTGATTGTAGCCTGTCGCGATTTGGGTTTATCGTATCGCGACATTGCTGCTCGCGTTGGTCGAGATTCAATGACCAGAATATGCAATCTGTGGGTTCAGGAGGGTAATACGGAATGCCGTGCTGGATCCCAACGGCCTCGTATCACTACAGCCGGCAGTCGAGATGACAGGCATCTTATCCGCATGGCTCTAACGGATCGTGCTGCCACGTCTCGATCCCTGAGTCAACAATGGGGACGTTTGCAAGACAACCACCATCTGCACGAACAGTTCTACGACGTCTGCAGGAGCATGGACTATCAGCCCGGAGACCTTGGTTGTGGTTACCCTTGACGTTGCATCACAGACAGGAGCGCCTGCGATGGTGTACTCAACGACGAACATGGGTGCACGAATGGCAAAACGTCATTTTTTCGGATGAATGTCCCGCCCTCGCCAGCACATTCTCCAGATCTCTCACCAACTGAATACGTCTGGTCAATGGTGGCCGAGCAACTGGCTCGTCACAATACGCCAGTCCCTACTCTTGAACTGTGGTATGGTGTTGAAGCTGCATGGGTAGCTGAACCTGTACACGCCATCCAAGCTCTGTTTGACTCAATGCCCAGGCGTATCAACGCCGTTATTACGGCCAGAAGTGGCTGTTCTGGGTACTGATTTCTCAGGATCTATGCACCCAAATTGCGTGAAAATGTAATCACATGTCAGTTCTAGTATAATATATTTGTCCAATGAATATCCGTTTATCATCTGCATTTCTTCTTGGTGTAGCAATTTTAATGGCCAGTAGTGTAGGAATAAAGGGCAGAAAGTCCTGGCCAACGAGAGGACCACTTCACATGACCTCTTCTCCCAATCCCGTGAGGGTTGGTTGAAATCAATCTCCTACAGCTCTAGCAAAATGGGCAGAGGCCCCATCCTGCTCAAACCGGTCTGAAGTCCCTCACCCAAACGCCCAATTTGTAACATCCATTTGTCTGTCAGTACATTCAGATAAGTCTCATCTGTTTCATGTTCATCAAAGAAGTAATGTCGTAGCATGTAAGATTTCCACAAACCACACCACGCCATCACCTTTCGGCAGCGCTGCTGTTCGGCTGGACTCATCCAATGTGCATTGCCTTGAGACCAGTATCGTTCTCCACTCACTTCACCACTGACATAAAACACAGCTTAATCACTGAGCCACACACTGTCTTTAGCAGAATTGATTTTTTCAGCCAATTTATCTGCAAACCAGTCACACATCTGCATGAGTTTATCGGCGCCGTCTTAATTTAAGTGTAACTTGTCCGGATGAAACCTCTCCTCTTCCAGGACTTTGTGGATGGGTGACCTTGGAACACCCAGTTCCGTGGATGTCCGAAAAAGCGATTTCTTTGGGTTAACATAAACCTTGGCCAAGACAGCCGCTCTCGTTTCGTCTGAACTCTTTGGTCGTCCAGAAAGGGGGTTGTCCAACACAGCGCCTGTTGCTTTAAGCTTTGTGATTAACTTCCCGACAGCAGTAAAACGAATAAGTTGCGATGACGGTGTCGGAGGTTAAATTCTTCCGCCATTTTGCGATAAGACCATTCTTCTCGTCAACTTAATAGACAGTATTTAGACAGAGCCATCATTCAGTCCGGAAAAAGCAAAATTTGTTATAATTTATTTTATTATTTATTTATTTATTTATTTATTTATATTTATGGAATATAGAATATTTATTAGAATTCATTAGAATTCCCTGTGTACCCATATTTGGTGGACAGGCTTATATAACAGCTTACAGGAGCAACAAAAATATGGCTTTTAAATATTTCATATAATTACTGGCCGAATTTAAATATTCCGAATACCGTCATAATCTACTCACTAAGAGATATAATCTTGCGTTAAAGGTTTAACACGATAAATGAAGTATTAAAGTTGGACACTTTGTTTATGTCCTGATGAGGCAGCTCAACTCACGGATCATAGTTTACTGTTTGGGAATGCAACAAACTTTACACATAATCTCAAAGCTTTTAGAATCTTTTTTTCCCTGACGCCACCACAGATTAATTTTAAAAATCGTTTTATCTCTTGTGACTCTTATTTCATGACCAGTAGTTTGAACAAGTGGACGGTGTCGCCATGGGAAGCCCTCTGCCTCCTGTGGTGGTCAATTATTTTATGGAGGACTTTGAAGATAAAGCACTACAGTCAGCCACTCTCAAACCCTCTTGTTTTCTGCGGTATGTGGATGATACATTTGTGATGTGGCCACATGGACACAATACTCTATCTGCGTTTCTTCGGCATTTAAATTCGTTCCATCCGAATATAAACTTCGCAATGGAAGTGGTAAAAGATGGTACTTACTTTACGTTTTCTTCATGCCTTGGTACGAAGGAAATCAGATGGAACCTTGGGACACAGCGTGTACTGCAAGCCAAAGCATACAGATCAGCAGACCACAAGCTGCCATCATCCTGCACAGTGCGGTAGTAGATTACGTACGTTGGTTCATAGAGCGCATGTCGTGTCTTGTCCTGAAAGCCTGTCGAGTAAAATACAACATTTGAAGATAGTGTTCCGACAAAACGGTTATTCTGTGAGACAGACACGTAATGCATTTAGGCCCAAGCGAGTTCAATATATGGAGCAGAATGAAGATACGAAGACACCCACCACTTAGGCCTTTTTGCCGTATTTTGGTGCCATGTCAACAAGAATCGGAAGAAATGATAATTAAATGGACACCATAGCAGCAAACAGGCGTTCATATACTTCATTGGAGAATGTTGAAAATGTGTGTCCCGACCGTTCTCGAGCCCGGGATCTCCTGCTTACGTGGCAGACGCTCTATCCATCTAAGCCACCGCGGGCACAGAGGATAATGCGCCCGCAGAGACTTATCCCTTGCACGCTTCCCGTGAGACCCACATTCCCAACATATCCACACGACTACATTCGTAGTGCGCCTGATAGATGTTTGCCCATCATGCTCATTACTCGTGGCATTTTCAACATGTCCCCAATGAAGTGTATCAACGCCTGTTTGCAGCTAGGGTGTCCATTTAATTATCATTTCATTCTAGCGAAACGGCATGGTCATCAAATGTAACTGTTCCTTCGGGAACAGATACTGCCTTCACATATAGAATCTGAAGAGTCCTCGAAAGATTCGACAGTAAGTGTGTTTTTCGACCATCTGCAAAACTGAGGAAACTGTTGGGTTCGGTGAAGGATGATCTTGGCCTGAGGAAACAAGGTGTGTGCAAGATTCCTTGTCAATGTGGGGCAGCATGTATAGGCCAGACATGTCGCACAATACAAGAACACTGCGATGAACATCAGCATCACAAACGCCTACGTCAACCGGAAAAGTCGGCAGTTGCGGAACACTGCCTGAATACAGGACATCGCATTATTTATGAAGAGAGAGAAGTTTTATCCCCGGCACCATCTTTCTGGGATTGCGTCACTAAGGAAGCAATACATATCCGTACAGCAGATAATCTCATCAACAGGGATGCAGGGTTTCAACTGAGCACAGCCTGGAACCCTGCACAGGCTGTTGTTAAATTACGACGAGAAAATTAAGACCTTTTCGTTAACAGACTCGTCATAGCATTGGTCTAGTAAAATTTTAGTGAATGACGTCTGGCCGCACTGTCTGTAAACATAGCGTACAGCGCACGCGATTTTCGGCAGAGGACGTTTTAGCATGGCGCCATCTATCTGCAAATCATAGTGCATGCGTGATTTACGCGCCTACGCATTCTTCGCGCGCGTGTTCTATACAGAGGGCGTCGGCGCGCGGGTACTGTCAGTCGCACCGAGCCACCAGCAAGGTTGAACCACCTGAAGATGTCCTTGAAAGCAAAATAACACATGACGGATAAAGCAAGGGAACATGAAAGCAGATTAGTTCAGGCAAAGAGGGTACTCCTGGCCAAGAGAAGTCTGCTCATGTCAAATACCGGGCTTAATTTAAGGAAGCAATTAGTGAGAATTAACGTTTGGAGCACAGCACTGTGTGGTACTGAATCATGAACTGTGGGAACATCAGGAAGGAAGAGACTCGAAGAGTTTTAGGTATAAAGCTACAGGTAGATTGACAGTGAGGTGAACTGATAAGGAATGAAGAGGTGCTACAGAGAATTGGTGAAGATGGGAACATTCGGATTTCAGTGGCAAGAAGAAGAGATAAGGCATATGTTAAGATATCCGCAAATAATTTCTATAGGAATAAAAGCTTAAGAAATGAATTAAAATTTATTCTACGGTCAGGACTTGAACCCAGATCTCCTTGCTTACTGGGCTAGCCATTACACCACCACAGCAATACAGCTAACACAGCTATAAGGACTACACACGCCAAATGCCCTCCATAACATACTTCAGTTCACATCTTAAGCTTATTTTCCCCTCGTTAGACCAACACTATTGCCAAGCCTTCCCGGTAGTGAAATAGCACCTCAGCGTTGGATGTAACGGGATGTTACTCTAATATCGGAGAGCCTTGGGAATAGTGGTGATCAAAGGAGGGGAAAACATGTTCAAGAAGTGAACTGAAGCTTGTGTGAGGGAGGGCGTCTGATGAAGGTAATCTGTGCGGCTGCATAACATGTACTGCTGCAGTGGTGCAATAGCTAACCCACGTGTGGAGTAAACGCGGAAACTCTGACTCAAGTCCTTGTAGTGCCAAAATTTTTTATTCATTTCTTAAGCTTCGATCATTATCGTAGATAAAGAAGTAGAGGAAGGAATTTAATTACATAATTAGAGGGAGTTGTAGAGGAAGGAAAATGTAGGGGAAAACAGAGATCGGAATACATCAAACAAATAACTGAGGACGTAAAGTGTAAGAGTTGTTTTGATATGAAGAGGTTGGCACAAAAGAGGTATTCATGTTGGCCCACTTCAGTCAAAAGACTGATGACTAAAAAAAATTGTAGCTCACTGAAATTATATTGCTGTGGAAACTGAATATTGTGAACCAGTAGATTGAAAGTGTTTAGTAATTAAAGTTCACACTGTATCTATGGTGATTTAGGAAGGTTCCTGATTTCTTTCTGCAGGAAAATCTCGAGACAATAGTAAAAAAGAAGAAGATAATGAAGTTAACACTCAAACCAATTAAGTACCAGATTTACAGTATTTCAAAGTCGGCGTGACTACTTCCAGTTGAATATCTGATGAATATCTGTAAAGATACATCGTTGGAAAATCAACCCCTTCTGAAAGAGCATGTCACTGTTCGATGTTTTTAGCTAGTTGTGCGTAGGAACTCTTGCGTATTTGATGTATAATATATGTTTCGAACATGTTAGAAACCAAAAGTACCATCTGTTATAACAACTTTCTTGATTGTACGATACTGTGGGTGATGATTAGCCATCAAGCATGTTTCAGTTGTTGATTTTGCAGTATTTCGATTCGTATGACGAATTACTCGTTAGTACTAATTTAAGAGGCAACGGCTTTGCCGCAGTGGATACACCTGTTCCCGTGAGATCACCGAAGTTAAGCGCTGTCGGGCGTGGTGGGCACTTGGATGGGTGACCATCCAGGCTGCCATGCGCTGTTGCCATTTGTCGGGGTGTGCTCAGCCTCGTGATGCCAATTGAGGTGTTACTCGACCGAATAGTAGCGGCTTCGGTCAAGAATACCATCACAACGACCGGGAGAGCGGTGTGCTGACCCCGCGCCCCTCCTATCCGCATCCTCATTGAGGATGACATGGCGGTCGGATGGTCCCGGTAGGTCACTCGTGGACTGAAGACGGAGAGTACTACTTTAAGACCCGTTTGCCAATTGTATTGTAATTTTCTTTTCTGCGGATTCATTTTAAAAGGACAGCGACAGCGAAATTTCTCAGTTTAAAAAGTATTCAATAAAGCACAGCCCTGTAGGGAAAAATTATATCATATACCAACACCAGTCAGTGGCCGCAGTTCCATCCTACAGCACAGTTCAGCGGGATTTGCCACAGCCTGACAATGAGGGAGGAAGAGGGAGGAGGGAATGGTGAATAAATCACTGTGAATTAACTTGGCCGAAGACACCAGGAAGTTCGACCACGCAGGCTCAGGAGAGCAGGAAAGAGCGTTTACTTGGGGAAGCCTCGACTGCTGATGTGCCTTCTATTTGCGTCATTTTTCCCTCTAGCGGTAATGCTTTCCGGAAAATACCCTCCGGCTACGGCTCTGCGGATAATGATGAAGGAGACGACGGTGATTCCCGAGCAGCGTAGAAACCATTGAACATAGCAAGTACTTTAGAACGATACACCCTTATTAATAATAACGCAGCAGCAAATGAAGCTCTATCTTGTGGATAGTTTTGGATGCGTCATTGCATACAAAATCCATTTAGCTAAAATTAGCTGCAGCCAATCACACAGTAATGCACTTTGTAATATTTTTCCAAATGGAAACGTAGGGCGAACTAAGCCTCAGGAACTGACACTATGGCACGCGACTCGCATCAACGTGTCTGGCTTGGACATCCGTACGATTAGTCGTCTTCCGATGCAGTTTTGCCGCGCGGAATGGCCGCACGGTTCGAGGTGCCATGTCACGGATTGCGCGGCCCCTCTCGCCGAAGGTTAGAGTCCTCCCTCAGGAATGGGTGTGTGTGGTGTTCTCAGCATAAGTTAGTTTAAGTTAATTTAAGTAGTGTGTAAGTCTAGGGACCGATGACTTCAGCAGTTTGGTCTCTTAGGAATTCATATACATTTGAACATTTTTTCCTCCGCAGTTTTCTTAACCCGCTCGCTCCAATTCACCAACGCAAGTACATATCACAGGTATACCTAAACGTTTCTGGTGTTATCTATCGTGTTCTCCCCTCAGCAGGTCCAACGTTAAGTGATAACAAAAGAGTGCTTTTAGTAACTTCTTGCAGAGCGAAATTAAAGCAACCTTCTCTAAGAAAAAGTATCTATTTTTTAAAGAGACTTTTCTTGGTGTAGAGTAAGCGACCTCGTCCCGAGTCTTGGATATTTATATGTGACAACTAATGCACAGGCTGTTATTAAATTTTATCGGTGTTGCAGATAAATATTCCTAAAAGAAACTTTACACAAACTTCTTGAAAATAGGTCTGATTGTGAAAAAACTGCAAATAAACCTGAGTTAACAATATTTTAACAGAGAGTGACTCTACGAAACATTTTTAACTGAAAGCTAAGCGGATACTGACACCGTCTACTGTACCTGGAGTAGAAACATTTTTATAAAATAGCAAGATGCAAAACAATTCCATATTCAGTAGTAACACAGATGACAGGAATAATACACTGCCGAGCCAAAACATGACTACTGCCACCGCGAGACTGAGTGGCTTTGCTGACGCGTCACGCGATAAGGGAAGTATACAGGGTGATGAAAAAATTGCGCGCTCGGACTTTGCAGCATGATTCCTCACACACCAGCAATACAAGAATGCGTCTCACAAAATTTCGTCCTGATCGTATTTCCGGCAGTAAATGGACGTTAAAGATTGGCAATCTGGCAACACTGTAATCACATGTATGTGAACCACTCCTGTCAGGATATAGCAGCAGTAATGTTAAGCGCTTTTGCTTAGCACGCCGCATGTCGAGGGATCGATTCTGGGTCGAAGCGAATTTATTTTTGTTTTCCAATTTTCACACATACAAAAAAAGTTTTGCATCACCTCGGTTACGAGAGTTCCGTAATCAGTACATAAAATTGGAATAGAGATCAACAAAAACATCATTGCCGCCCTTTTTATTGCTCATGAAACCCACACATTGCATGTTGCACCACGGTACAGCGAGACCTTCAGAGGTGGTGGTCAAGATTGCTGTCCACACCGGTACCTCTAATACCCAGTAGCACGTCCTCTAGGGTTGATGCATGCCTGTATTCGTCGTGGCATACTATCCACAAGTTCATCAGGGCACTGTTGGTCCAGATTGTCCCACTGCTCAACGGCGATTATGCGTAGATCCCTCAGAGTGGTTGGTAGGTCACGTCATCCATAAACAGCCCTTTTCAATGTGTGCCAGCCATGTTCGATAGGGTATATGTCTGGAGAACATGCTGGCCACTCTAGTCGAGCGATGACGCTATCCTGATGGAAGTCATTCGCAGGATGCGCACCAGGAGGGAGCGGATTGCCGTCCATGAAGACGAATACCTCGCCAATATGCTGCCGATATGGTTGCACTATCGGTCGGAGGATGGCATTCACTTATCGTACAGCCGTTACGGCGCCTTCCATGACCACCAGCGGCGTACGTCGGCCCCACACAATGCCACCCCAAAACAGCAAGGAACCTCCACCTTGCTGCACTCGCTGAACAGTGTGTCTAAGGCGTTCAGCTTGACCGTGTTCCATCCAAACATGTCTCCGATGATTGTCTGGTTGAAGGTATATGCTACAATCATCGGTGAAGAGAACGTGATACGAATCCTGAGCGGTCCATTCGGCATGTTGTTGGGCTCATCTGTACCGCAATGCACGGTGTGGTTGCAAAGATGGACCTCGCCGTGGACGTCGGGAGTGAAGTTGCGCATCATGCAGCCTATTGCGAACAGTTTGAGTTGTTGTACGACGTCCTGGAGCTGCACGAAAAGCATTCTTCAACATGGTGGCGTTGCTGTCAGGGTTCCTCCGAGCCATAATCCGTAGACAGCGCTCATCCACTGTAGCAGTAGCCCTTTGGCGGCCTGAGCGAGACATGTCATCTACAGTTCCTGTCTCTCTGTACGCTCTCCACGTCCGAACAACATCGCTTTGCTTCACTCCGAGACGCCTGCACACTTCCTATTTTGGGCACAAAGTAATAAACTGGAAGCGATCGAACCGCGGCATTGACAAAAAAAAAAAAAAAAAAAAAAAAAAAAAAAAAAAAAAGTTCAGATGTGTGTGTAATCTTATGGGACTTAACTGCTAAGGTCATCAGTCCCTAAGTTTACACACTACTTAACCTAAATTATCCTAAGGACAAACACAAACATCCATACGCGAGGGAGAACTCGAACCTCCGCCGGGACCAGCTGCACAGGCCATGACTGCAGCGGCTTTGACCGTCTTGGCATGGTTGAACTGCAGACGACACGAGCCGTGTACCTGCTTCCTGGCGGAATAACTGGAACTGATCGGCTGTCGAAGCCCCTCCGTTTAATAGGTGCTTATCATGCATGGTTGTTTACATCTTTGGGCGGGTCTGTGTCTGTGATACAATATCCACATTCAACGTCTATCATCAGGAGCTCTGGGAATCGGGATGATGCAAAACTTTTTTTGATGTGTGCATTTGCCGTATAATACTGTAGTATACACCGTTTCTTAATCGACACCTATCCGATATTTATACAGTGCAGTGTTTTGTAATGATGAACATTACAAAAACGTCGTCGGTGAAGTCAGAAATAGACTATTGAAACAAACGACCCGTCCGAGGACAGAACAACTACAAAAACAATAGTTTCGGGACGCTAAAGATTAAATAAATTCATCATCTACTAGTCTTTTACAGTACATGCAGCACGTCCGCTCAGATGTAGGACATTAGCAACCAGTGACGATAATAATGGTTCAAATGGCTCTGAGCACTATGGGACCTAACATCTTAGGTCATCAGTCCCCTAGAACTTAGAACTACTCAAACCTAACTAACCTAAGGACATCACACACATCCATGCCCGAGGCAGTATTCGAACCTGCGACCGTAGCAGTCTTGCGGTTCCGGACTGCAGCGCCTAGAACCGCACGGCCACCGCGGCCGGCGATAATAATGTCCATGTTTGTGACCCCATGACGCTTAGAAAAGAATAAGCTGTTCTTAGGTGGGCAGATGCTGAAAGTGACCTCCTGGAGCGATTTAGGGAAGTAACCCTAAACCTAAATCAGGATGGCCGGACGCGGGCTTGAATGCGAGTGTAGTGTGCTAACCATAGTTCGGTCACAGATACAGGAGCAGCATGAACACGCGCTGTCAGCGCTATCAGTTCTTCCACATGTGTTAGTGGAGTAGTTACACTGTCCCATCAAGTGTTCGCACAGGGAGAAATCCAGGGGATTTAGGTCAGGTGAATGCGCAGGTCATAGAACTGGACCTTCCCGTCAGAGCCATTTCCCTGGAAATGTTCTGTCTAAATGCCGTCGCACATTAATTCCAAAGTGTGGAAGTGCACCATCACGTTCGAACCATAACCTCTGCCGAACATGAAGTGGACATTTTCCAGCACCTCTGGCATATAATTTGAGGGGAATGCACGATACCTTCGTGCATTTAACCGGTCAGGCAACAGATAGGAACCAAAATTTCTGTCTCCCAATAATCCGGTGCAGATGTCGATGCCAAACTTGATATTCACGCTCGCGGGTGACATGCGGGTTAACGTCACACCAGTGGTGGGCACTGTATATATTGAAGACATCCTTTGGAAATTATTTACAAAACACGTTGCTAGCCCTATTGGTCACGTATGGCTGTACCGAAAAGTAATGGATCAATCGGGGCAAGAATAATACAGGGTGGGGCAAATAAAGAGTACAAAGAAACACGAAAAAGGAAAGAAAACACAGTACCAACCTGATTGTAGCATATATTTGAAGTGACCACCATTCATCGCTTGACCCCTCTGTTTCTGGTCAGCATTTTACTGAAGAGAAATCGAGGCTGGATCAGTGGGATTGCTGCAGTCTCATCCGAAATGTTCTGCTGCACTTCTTGAAGGCTGTGAGGGTTGTCGCGATACACTATGTCCAACCTGTTCATTCTTATCTCAGTGAAAAGCTACTCACGAAAGTGGAGGCGCTGAGGAGCATCTGCTGGTTTTAATGCGCGAACAAGAGACACTCGGTAGGTCTGCATGCGCAGGTTCAGCTGGAGTATTCGTCCACATGATCGGCGTAATATACCGGTCTTTTGTCACAGGCTTCGGGTTGATTTGGTAGGACCCTGAAGCATTTTGTGGTGAACTGCGGCCACATTTTTTGGTGTGCAGGAAAGTTCCAGAATGTTTTT
This sequence comes from Schistocerca serialis cubense, assembly GCF_023864345.2. Classification (NCBI taxonomy): domain Eukaryota; kingdom Metazoa; phylum Arthropoda; class Insecta; order Orthoptera; family Acrididae; genus Schistocerca; species Schistocerca serialis. The sequence continues at coordinate 970,184,229 of NC_064639.1, forward strand.
CGACTTGTTCAAAACGTGTCCTGTCTGACCTCATTTTCGGCCTGAGAGTTGCATGGCACTCGCTGCTGGCACTTTGACACCCTTAAACTTCTCCGCAAACAACTAACCACACCGTTTCAGCTACTCTGTTTTCAAGTAACTTTCCACGAAGAACACCTGCTGCTCTCTGTGAGTACGATCGTCCACTTTGCACTGCTTCGCTCACAATGACACAGCCCGCACAACGTATCCACGCATTCGGGCCACTTTTATTTTCCCCTCGCTGTAGTTGGTACTAATCAATGGGACCGTTGGTGGAGGGTACACAGAAAACACGTTTGGAATCTAGCAGATGCAGTGGTGCGAAACAATTCGCATCGACGACGTGCAAAAGGCTTCTTTTAAAGCTGGCCAATGAAAACGATTGCACTTCCATTACTGTGTTTGTAGTGTGTAAGTGTAAATGTTTTGCAGAAGACCCACTGTAGTCGCTGTATGACGATTACGACGCCAGACAGCAAACAAAAGCAAATACGCCTCGACCCAGAATCGAGTCCCCGACCTCCTGCATGCTGACCCAAAACGCTATCCACTGCATCATCTTCGCAGCACTACTGCAGTATGTGACACAGGTAGCTACCGTACATGTGATTACAGTGTTGCCAGACTGCCAGCCTTTAAGTCCACTTACTGTCGGAAATATGCGCAGGGCGTAATTTTGTGCCAGACATTTTTGTATTGCTAATAAGTGCGCGAATTTTTCTTCACCTTGTATAAGCGGAGCAGAGACGAATGCAAAATCCACTGACATAAGCCATATTGCCAAAGGGCAGATCGTGATGGCCCAGCAGATGCGAAGGAGCTTCTCGAAACGGCGGAGATGGTCACCTGTCTACCTGTACTGTAACCTGATCACGCAAGCGTAGAAAAGTTGCGTAGAAAAGGAATGATTTCAAAGAGATAGTATCGACAGAAATTGAGAGGTATGTACCACATTAAATTGATAGGTGATGGTACCGATCCCCCATGGTACTCAAAACGGGTCAAATCGCTGTTGCAGAAGAGCGAAACAAGCATGCCAAATCTAAAGAACGCAAAATCCCCAAGACTGGCAAAGTTTTGCAGAAGTTCGAAATATAGCACGTACAGGGCTATTACAAATGATTGAAGCGATTTCATAAATTCACTGTAGCTCCATTCATTGACATATGGTCACGACACACTACAGATATGTAGAAAAACTCAAAGTTTTGTTCGGCTGAAGCCGCACTTCAGGTTTCTGCCGCCAGAGCGCTCGAGAGCGCAGTGAGACAAAATGGCGACAGGAGCCGAGAAAGCGTATGTCGTGCTTGAAATGCACTCACATCAGTCAGTCATAAGAGTGCAACGACACTTCAGGACGAAGTTCAACGTAGATCCACCAACTGCTAACTCCATTCGGCGATGGTATGCGCAGTTTAAAGCTTCTGGATGCCTCTGTAAGGGAAAATCAACGGGTCGACCTGCAGTGAGCGAAGAAACGGTTGAACGCGTGCGGGCAAGTTTCACGCGTAGCCCGCGGAAGTCGACGAATAAAGCAAGCAGGGAGCTAAGCGTACCACAGCCGACGGTTTGGAAAATTTTACGGAAAAGGCTAAAGCAGAAGCCTTACTGTTTACAGTTGCTACAAGCCCTGATGCCCGGTGACAAAGTCAAATGGTCGTGCGGTAGCGTTCTCGCTTCCCGCGCCCGGGTTCCCGGGTTCGATTCCCGGCGGGGTCAGGGATTTTCTGTGCCTCGTGATGACTGGGTGTTGTGTGCTATCCTTAGGTTAGTTAGGTTTAAGTAGTTCTAAGTTCTAGGGGACTGATGACCATAGCTGTTAAGTCCCATAGTGCTCAGAGCCATTTGAACCATTTTTTTTTTTTTTTTTTTTTGACAAAGTCAAACGCTTTGAATTTTCGGCGCGGTTGCAACAGCTCATGGAAGAGGATGCGTTCAGTGCGAAACTTGTTTTCAGTGATGAAGCAACATTTTTTCTTAATGGTGAAGTGAACAGAGACAATGTGCGTATCTGGGCGGTAGAGAATCCTCACGCATTCGTGCAGCAAATTCGCAATTCATCAAAAGTTAATGTGTTTTGTGCAATCTTACGGTTTAAAGTTTACGGCCCCTTTTTGTTCTGCGAAAAAAACGTTACAGGACAAGTGTATCTGGACATGCAGGAAAATTGGCTCATGCCACAACTGAGACCGACAGCGCCGACTTCATCTTTCAACAGGATGGTGCTCCACCGCACTTCTATCATGATGTTCGGCATTTCGTAAACAGAAGATTGGACAACCGAGGGATCGGTCGTGGTGGAGATCATGATCAGCAATTCATGTCATGGCCTCCACGCTCTCCCGACTTAACCCCATGCGATTTCTTTCTGTGGGGTTATGTGAAAGATTCAGTGTTTAAACCTCCTCTACCAAGAAACGTGCCAGAACTGCGAGCTCGCATCAACAATGCTTTCGAACTCATTGATGGGGACATGCTAAGCCGAGTGTGGGAGGAACTTGATTATCGGCTTGATGTCTGCCGAATCACTAAAGGGGCACATATCGAACATTTGTGAATGCCTAAAAAGACTTTTTGAGTTTTTGTATGTGTGTGCAAAGCATTGCGAAAATATTTCAAATAATAAAGTAATTGTAGAGCTGTGAAATCGCTTCAATCATTTGTAATAACCCTGTATTTCAATGCGAGATGCTTTTAATAATTACCACAACGAAATTCTGTCTCGAAATCTGGCAGAAAACCCAAAGAGATTCTGATCATACATAAAGCAGACCAATGGCAAGACGCAATCAATACCTTGACCGCGCGAAAACAATGGTGAAGTCACTGATGACAGTGCCACTAAAGCAGCGTTAATAAACAGTTCTTGCAAAACACAACTAGCTCTTTAAGCTCTTGAAGTAATGAGTGCTAACGACAGGGGATGTCTAATAGATTTCATATTTTTAGATTTGCAGAAGGCTTTCGACACCGTTCCTCACAAGAGTCTTCTAACCAAACTACGTGCCTACGGAGTATCGCCTCAGTTGTGTGACTGGATTCGTGATTTCCTGTCAGAAAGGTCACAGTTCGTAGTAGTAGACTGAAAGTCATCGAGTAAAACAGAAGTAAAATCTGGCGTTTCCCAAGGAAATGTTACAGGCCCTCTATTGTTCCTGATCTATATTAACGACATGGAGACAATCTCAGTAGTCGTCCTAGATTGTTTGCAGATGGTGCTGTCATTTACCGTCTTGTAAAGTCATCAGATGATCAAAACTAATTGCAAAACGATTTAGATAAGATATCTGTATGGTACGAAAAGTGGCAGTTGACCCTGTATAAAGAAAAGTATGAAATTATTCACATGAGTACTAAAAGAAATCAGCTAAATTTCGATTACGCCATAAGTCACACAAATCTGAAGTTTGTAAATTCAACTACATACTTAGGGATTACAATTACAAATAACCTAAATTGGAATGATCACATAGATAATGTTGTGGGTAGAGCAAGCCAAAGACTGCGATTCATTGGCAGAACACTTAGAAGTTGCAACAGGTCTACTAAAGAGACTGCTTACACCACTTTTGTCTGTCCTTATTCTGGAGTATTGCTGAGCGGTGTGGGATCCGCATCAGGTGGGACTGACGGATGCCATCGACTAAGTACAAAGGTCAGCTCGTTTTGTATTATCGCGAAACAGGGGAGATAGTGCCACAGTCATGATACGTGAATTGTAGTGGCAATCATTAAAACAAAGGCGTTTTTCGTTGCAACGTGTTCTTCTCATGAAATTTCAATCACCAGTTTTCTGCTCCGATTGCGAAAACATTCTGTTGGCTCCCACCTACATAGTGAGAACTGATCATCACGATAAAATAAGAGAAATCGGGCTCGCACAGAAAAATTTAAGTGCTCGTTTTTTCCCGCGCGCGGTTCGAGAGTGGAACGGTAGAGAGAGACAGCTTGAAGGTGGTTCACTGAACCCTCTGCCAGGCACTTTATTGTGAATTGCAGAGTAATCATGTAGATGTAGATGTAGACTATCTTGGGGCTCTATGGAAACCATGTTTACAAGATGGTGTTGGACGTCTCCGCCTCATCACAGAAAGTGGAGTTCGGAGGCTTACCCTCTGTATAGCAAGAAGGGCGGCGGTCTATGGCAGATTGGCAGATATGACTACAGTGTGTGTGTGTGGTGCGTGGTTCAGAGACAAGTGTTTCGGATCACACTCTTTGGTGGACATTGTTGAACATGTGGCTCCGCAGCAGTATTCCCATGTTCACCCAACGACGTCGTCAATTACGATTGCCTGGACAGGTGAATCATGTTTCTTGTTAGATCAGGTCTATAGTCGTGCCTGTTTACGCCGTCATCGATGAGAACGACTGCTCGAACCATGCACCGCGCCATGGACGCGGGCTGGCAGGGAACATTTACCTGGCCTTCCATGGAACATGCGTTAGTAATCTATGGCATCATGACAACTGCGTACAACGCGAAAATTCCATAAAGTTTCGAGCTTGAAGGCATATGGCGGCGACATCTTGCCACGATATTTCGGCTGACAAAAAGTGAGCCATCTTCAGATGAGTTTGCGCTGGAGGCTGCTAATACATCTCAATGACTTAACGCCAAAAATTGGCGCGATGGCGCACACGTATATGTTTTCGCTGCTTGAGCGCCCTCTATCGAGGTGAGCGTTTTCTTAGAACACTGCTTGATATGAGGGCACGCAGGCGCATGCGCGGTGGTGACACTGCATGCTCGTCCACTCTCGAACAGTGGGCCTATCGTTAAAGGTCAGTTGTCAAAATAATAAAATTAGTGGTCGGTAGACGTGTCAATAGGCGTAAAATCCTGTTTTACTGAGAAAATCAGAGAAATCACCGGGTCCCAAGTCTCGTCAATTTGAAAGATTAATGAGATCTTCCGCGAAACGCATTTCCACAGATTCCTTTGTAATAGTGAAACATTTAAGTATGAAATATGATTGTAATTACGTAACTGACAGTATCCTGCCACACATCTCAAAAATGGTTCAAATGGCTCTGAGCACTATGGGACTTAACTGCTGAGGTCATCAGTCCCCTAGAACTTAGAACTACTTAAACCTAACTAACCTAAAACAATCACACACATCCATGCCCGAGGCAGGGTTCGAACCTGCGACCGTAGCGGTCGCGCGGTTCCAGACTGTAGCGCCTAGAGCCGCTCGGCCACCCCGGCCGACGCAACACATCTGTTAGAATGTGAAAGGGTATGCGGATGTGCATTTTAACTCGTCACTTACTCGTTTCCCCCCCGTACTGAACTTTTCTGACTGTGAGAATGTAAACAGTCAATAAATTTAACCCAAGCAAAAACTGCATGAATTTACGTAACACAAAGCTGAATCTGATGCAACACTACTGATTTGAAATTCGCCCTGGAAATAAACCAAATCTTGATCAATTTCATAATAATGGTCCCTGTGCTTAATGAATGCTTTCCCCAAAATAATAAAATTTCTTACCTTCATCTGCGCAATGGTAACGCTCTTAGCACTGCTCTCTGTTATTACTTTAAATTGTATAGTTAGCATACACCTATTGTGCGATGCTGTTGATTGGCATACATTTTAGTTAAATCGAATATGACTGAGACAATAACTTGTTGAACAAAATAGTTAAACAAAAACAGCATGGATCCGGGAACTGATATTGATCTGTGGTAAGTAACAATATGGTACTAACTTCAAAACTTGTATTTTGAGTCTTTGAAAATTAATAATGCTCACAATTAACACTCAATGAATTGATTATACATTAACAATTAGCTTTACAAAATCATTGTACTGACAGTGCTTTACAATGTCTCAATCTTCACTCATGAAAACGCGCGTTGCATTGGTAAAAAACCTACTTTCTTTACCTTAATTATTTTCAGTATTGTATTTTTAAAATAAAAAAATCATCACTGACCGTAGCGAGTAACTATACATCAGCATACATTTCTTTACCTTAATTATTTTCAGTATTGTATTTTTCAAATAAAAAATCATCACTGACCGTAGCGAGTAACTATACATCAGCATACATCAGATACAACACGTCTTCACACTCGAGAGTCCTCCATACTTCTCTCTATCTAAAGTTACTCTTTACATCTATCTAAGTTACTCTATATCTATCAACATCTCTACACTTGCGTGTCCTCCATACTTCTCCCGATCTAAAGTTATTCACTATATCTTTCTAACTAACGTTACTTTAACAAATTACCTATAAAACTTTGAACCAGAGATAGCTCTTGAGCAGCGACGAAACTACAAAATCGATACTACATATGACCATCTCTGGTTCAATATAAAATTTTCTTACAAAATTTTACCCTGTGTAAAGACCTTTCAGTAGAATCCTGTAAGGATCTCGTATTGAACATGTGATCTAGAGGTGTTGCTCCATTGCGACCTGTGACACAACAACGTTGGCACTCTATGGCCGCACGTCCACTACTTAGCATTGCCTGCCCACAACTAAGTTGCTGACTCTCTGTAGTTTAAAGTTGTTCAAGTTGCCACCGTAGTTGCTGCTGGTCGCAGTGATTGCATCTATTGTTCGCACAAACTGCGTCTATTGCCATCAGTTTACTCCCCCCAATCGGCTGAACTCGGAAACTGTATAGGCGTATGCATTCAAATACAGATGTTTATAAACACGGAGAATACGGCGCTCCGGGCGGCAAAGCCTATACAGGGTGTTACAAAAAGGTACGGCCAAACTTCCAGGAAACATTCCTCACACACAAATAAAGAAAAGATGTTATGTGGCCATGTGTCCGGAAACGCTTAATTTCAATGTTAGAGCTCATTTTAGTTTCGTCAGTACGTTCTTCCACCTACGCTCAATGGAGCACGTTATCATGATTTAATACGGGATACTCTACCTGTGCTGCTAGAACATGTGCCTTTACAAGTACGACACAATATATGGTTCATGCACGATGGAGCTCCTGCACATTTCAGTCGAAGTGTTCGTACGCTTCTCAACAACAGATTCGGTGACCGATGGATTGGTAGAGGCGGACCAATTCCATGGCCTCCACGCTCTGCTGACCTCAACCCTCTTGACTTTCATTTATGGGGGCATTTGAAAGCTCTTGTCTACGCAACCCCGGTACCAAATGTAGAGACTCTTCGTGCTCGTATTGTGGACGGCTGTGATACAATACGCCATTCTCCAGGGCTGCATCAGCGCATCAGGGATTCCATGCGACGGAGAGTGGATGCATGTATCCTCGCTAACGGAGGACATTTTGAACATTTCCTGTAACAAAGTGTTTGAAGTCACGCTGGTACGTTCTGTTGCTGTGTGTTTCCATTCCATGATTAATGTGATTTGAAGAGAAGTTATAAAATGAGCTCTAACATGGAAAGTAAGCGTTTCCGGACACATGTCCACATAACATATTTTCTTTCTTTGTGTGTGAGGAATGTTTCCTGAACGTTTGGCCGTACCTTTTTGTAACACCCTGTATAAGACAAGTGTCTGGCGCAGTTGTTAGATCGGTTACGGCTGCTACAATGGCAGCTTATCAAGATTTCATTGAGTCTGAACGAGGTGTCACAGTCGGCGCATAAGCGATGGGACACAGCGTGTCCGACGTAGCGGTGCAGTGGGCATTTTCCCCTACGACCATTTCACGAGTGTACTGTGAGTATCAGGAATAGGGTAAAACATCAAATCTCCGACATCGCTGCGGCCGGAAAAAGATCCTGGAAGAACAGAACCAACAACGAATGAAGAGAATCGTTCAGCTTGATAGAAGTGCAACCCTTCCGCAAAATACTGCAGAATTCAATTCTGGACCTTCGACAAGTGTCAGGATGCGAACTACTCAACGAAACATCATCGATATGGGCTTTCGGAGCCGAAGGCTACTCGTGTACCCTTGATGACTGCACGACACGAAGCTTTACGCCTCGCCTGAGCCGGGCAACACCGGCATTGGACTATTGATGACTGGTCGGACGAGTCTCGTTTAAGATTGTATCGAGCGGATGGACGTGTACGGGTATGGAGAAAACCTCATGAATCCATGGACCCTGCATGTCAGCAGAAGATTGTTTAAGCTGGTGGAGACTCTACAACCGTGTGAAGCGTGTGCAGCTGAAGAGATATGGGACCCCTGAGACATGTAGATACGGCTCTGACAGGCGACACGTACGTAAGCATCCTGCCTGACCACCTGCATCCATTCATGCCCGTTGTCCATTCCGGCAGACTTGGGCAATTCCAGCAGGACAATGCTACACCCCATACTTCCAGAAGCGAGAAGTGCTACAGAGTGGCTCCAGGAACACTCTTTTGCGTGCAGACACTTCCGCTGACCACCAAACTCCCCAGACATGAACATTATTGAGCATATCTGGGACGCCTTGCAACGTATTGTTCAGATAAATCTCCACCTCCTCGTACTCTTATGGATTTATGGACAGCCCTGCAGGATTCATGGCGTCATTTCCCAAGAGCACTACTTCAGTCATTAGTCGACTCCATGGCACGTCGTGTTGTGGCACTTGTACGTGCTCGCGAGGGCCCTGCACGGTATTAGACAGTTTATTTGACTCTTCATTGTGAGACCTGCTGGTCAAGGAAGGCAGGATCCGGTTACGACTGTGGATGGGGCCGTAATCAGTTGCTGTTGGCTGGCTTTTCTTTTAATCACACACAATTTATTTAGAATCAACAACATATTAAAACAATGGCCATAATTTAAGAATTGTTTCATGGCTGAAGGCCTTAATGGCAATAAATTAAGAATTGTTTAACTTTTTGGAACTTACAAGCTACAGTTATTAAAATAGTTAAGACAAATCACCAAGGTCTTAAAGGTTAAGTGCTACAATACAATTGCCACATTAGAATTTTTAGACAAGTAACGACAGTCACGGCTGAAAGCCTTTAACGCCAAGAATGGCAATTATTAAAAAAATTTAACAAACATACTGTCAACAGCAAGGCAATAGCAAAAGTTAATTTAAAAGAGAGGCAACTGATCAGCTAACAGGTGAGACAAAATGATGGTAACTTGGTAATACAATAATAAAATAATAACACAATAATAAAACACAAGGGCTGGTCAGAGACGGTGCTCCAGGAGTCAACCTCTTGAGTAGATCATGCCAAAAACACTTTTGGGGGCGATGAGAGAGGCAGCCAAGAGTTGCATTCACTTCACGAGATGGTAACTCAACGATGTAACACCACGCCCAAGCCGGAACCGGCGGTCAGCACTACATCCTCAGAATGTCGTGTTTAGAGCGTCCGAAAGGAGAAAGGAACCACTATTACCAGAGTAGAAGAAACACCAACCGACCTACAAATCAAGGAAACTGTCGTAACTACACGCCTTACCGGACAGCAGCGGCAAGGCGAGTAAATGTACACTGTCGTTACATACACTAACCTCCAGGGCAGGTCACTGGAGCGTTAGAGGCCACCAGGCAGTAAAAATACCCCTGGTTGAACTTAACAAATAGTAACAAATAGAAAGCAGCAATTTGTAACTAGAAGTCGAGGAAAGCTAATTAGATCCGCCTTCTCCAAGCACTCCACTCGCTGCTCTTCGTCTCGGCGACACTGCGAGCAGCAACACAAACCCACGTCAGTGGAGAATCGCGAGATCTCACAATGGTGGAGGTTTCACTGCTAGCATTAAAATCCACTTTGTTGGATCCGGTTGACGACTAGGTCGTGTACTCTCGCGACCACAGCCCTTCCATCTTGCAGTGCATGCGTGCCGTCAGTGGTCGTGGCATGTTCTCACACTGCCCTCTTGATTCCTCCAGAGTCCCCAAACGAACTGCTCACCTACACAACCCGGCAGAATAACGGCGTCACCCCAAAGATAGGGCCACAGTTACTACATATCGATAACACCGCTGCTGCCACTAGCGGACAGGCAACTCTTACAAAACCAAGTGGCGCCAGTTAACACAAGAAGAATACAAACAACCGCAACCATGTCAACTAAACAATACAGTCTGGCCTCCAAGAGAGGACGGAAACCTACAACAGCACCAACGCGAGCCGCAGCACGGCTTACGCTGTATTATACACACTAAGAATAAAACTACATTATGTAACACATTCAGGAGCCATCCGCCACACTGCTGTTGGCATCTCAGCAGAGAACGACAGAGGCTCTAGCATATGGCAACAGCGACGTGGGTAATGCAGGCGAAGGTGACACCCACTCTGGTGGCAATACTGCAAGTACCGCTTGACTTAAGCTGTCACTGGCATGGCTCACACTTCCGCTTTCACTGTGCTTCGTCTGTTCCTTTCACACCTACAGAAGTGTTCACTGTACAACTGACAAGAAGTGACACTTGCCATGCTATTTGTAATTACCCACACTTCTGTATCTTTAACTATGCTGTAAGAGAAAAGAAAAGACGCACCACGAAGGAGTTTCGCAAATTGATCTCATATTGATATTCATACAGGTATTGACGAAAAATGCAAAATTGTAGCCTGTGGCAGCCAATGGTTGAATGTGTGACGCTGTAACGCAGGTTCACCGCGCAGCTGGCAGGTTGCTAAACTACGGGTTGCTGTTATATTAGTACTATACCGGTAAGGTTATTCAAGTGAAAGAATTTTTATGGCCGTGACTGTGTGCACTGGAAAGGTATCGGACTAATTTTGTCATGGCGAGCAAGATGCCCCAACTGACAACGTTTGGAGCATTATGAGCAGGATCCTCCAACCAGTTTGGGATTTTGACAATCTAAAGCGCCAACTGGACAGAGTTTGGAACCATATCGCTTAGGAAGACATCCAACAACTCTACCAATCAGTGTCAAGCGAAATAACTGCTTGCAGAAGAGCCAGACGTAGATCAACGTATTATTAACTTGATCAATTTGTGAAGCTCTTTCTCTTGAATAAATCATCCAGTTTTTCTGAAACTGTTATAATTTGTTTGTCTGTACATGTATATCACATCTACCGATTTCTGTCCCACTGGGGTAACTCCTTCTTGGTGTCTCTTTTTTTTCTTGCAGTGTATGAACACGGCAATCCTGGTAAAAACAGCATACATTCGCAATGACTTTCTATTCATAAGCTATGATGATACGCATTTCCAGGGCTCCGTCAAGCTTGGGAGAAATCAAGGAAGGAATTCGCGTACTGCAGCGTGGGTTGCTGCGGTGACACTGGCGCACAGACCAGGCGTGGAACCAGAGGCTCATCTTTTTCGGAGACGGTACTACGAGGGCAGTTCAATAAGTAATGCAACACTTTTTTTCTGAAACAGGGGTTGTTTTATTCAGCATTGAAATACACCAGGTTATTCCCCAATCTTTTAGCTACACAACACTATTTTTCAACGTAATCTCCATTCAATGCTACGGCCTTACGCCACCTTGAAATGAGGGCCTGTATGCCTGCACGGTACCATTCCACTGGTCGATGTCGGAGCCAACGTCGTACTGCATCAATAACTTCTTCATCATCCGCGTACTGCCTCCCACGGATTGCGTCCTTCATTGGGCCAAACATACGGAAATCCGACGGTGAGAGATCGGGGCTGTAGGGTGCATGAGGAAGAACAGTCCACTGAAGTTTTGTGAGCTCCTCTCGGGTGCGAAGACTTGTGTGAGGTCTTGCGTTGTCATGAAGAAGGAGAAGTTCGTTCAGATTTTTGTGCCTACGAACACACTGAAGTCGTTTCTTCAATTTCTGAAGAGTAGCACAATACACTTTAGAGTTGATCGTTTGACCATGGGGAAGGACATCGAACAGAATAACCCCTTCAGCGTCCCAGAAGACTGTAACCATGACTTTACCGGCTGAGGGTATGGCTTTAAACTTTTTCTTGGTAGGGGAGTGGGTGTGGCGCCACTCCATTGATTGCCGTTTTGTTTCAGGTTCGAAGTGATGAACCCATGTTTCATCGCCTGTAACAATCTTTGACAAGAAATTGTCACCCTCAGCCACATGACGAGCAAGCAATTCCGCACAGATGGTTCTCCTTTGCTCTTTATGGTGTTCGGTTAGACAACGAGGGACCCAGCGGGAACAAACCTTTGAATATCCCAACTGGTGAACAATTGTGACAGCACTACCAACAGAGATGTCAAGTTGAGCACTGAGTTGTTTGATGGTGATCCGTCGATCATCTCGAACGAGTGTGTTCGCACGCTCCGCCATTGCAGGAGTCACAGCTGTGCACGGCCGGCCCGCACGCGGGAGATCAGACAGTCTTGCTTGACCTTGCAGCGATGATGACACACGCTTTGCCCAACGACTCACCGTGCTTTTGTCCACTGCCAGATCACCGTAGACATTCTGCAAGCGCCTATGAATATCTGAGATGCCCTGGTTTTCCGCCAAAAGAAACTCGATCACTGCCCGTTATTTGCAACGCACATCCGTTACAGACGCCATTTTAAGAGCTCCGTACAGCGCTGCCACCTGTCGGAAGTCAATGAAACTATACGAGACGAAGCGGGAATGTTTGAAAATATTCCACAAGAAATTTCCGGTTTTTTCAACCAAAATTGGCCGAGAAAAAAAATGTGTTGCATTACTTATTGAACTGCCCTCGTGTGTTACGTTTGGTCTCTTAACAAAGTGCGTCTAGATGTGCGCTCCTGTTCCACAGCAAATGTCGTCGGCCTCTGTTCGCGGTTGGCTTCAGAGGACTTCCTGCTCTGGTTCCTGCCATGTCACAACCAAACTGATCTTGAATGCACTCTTCTCTCAATCGAACAGCGGAAGAAATGATCTTTGACAAATTTCCAGGCAAGGTTGATATTGGACAAGGCTTATGCTTGACATAATCTCTTTCTTCTTCGCCGAGACAGCTTCACGGTCTCGTTCTCTGTCCCTATCCCAGGAAGCGACTATTGCACACTATTCCACCCGAAACACGACAGACGTTATGAACTACCTCCAAGAAAACAATCTACTGACAAATAGTCAGCAAGGATGCAGAAAATGCCATTGTTGTGAAACATAGTTAGCCCTCTATTCAAACGAATTAATGATTGCTATCCGATAGGGGACACCGTTGCTCATAACCGATTTCTAATCAAATTTCACGCCTACCTAATGTCGTTTCAACTGCCTATAATTAGCACAGTTGTTCCGTTTTCCTCTTTTAAAAAGGTGGATGACAAATGCGCTCTCCACGCACTTGGTACATGCTCAGTCTTCGAACACATACACTCCTGGAAATGGAAAAAAGAACACATTGACACCGGTGTGTCAGACCCACCATACTTGCTCCGGACACTGCGAGAGGGCTGTACAAGCAATGATCACACTCACGGCACAGCGGACACACCAGGAACCGCGGTGTTGGCCGTCGAATGGCGCTAGCTGCGCAGCATTTGTGCACCGCCGCCGTCAGTGTCAGCCAGTTTGCCGTGGCATACGGAGCTCCATCGCAGTCTTTAACACTGGTAGCATGCCGCGACAGCGTGGACGTGAACCGTATGTGCAGTTGAGCGAGGGCGTATAGTGGGCATGCGGGAGGCCAGGTGGACGTACCGCCGAATTGCTCAACACGTGGGGCGTGAGGTCTCCACAGTACATCGATGTTGTCGCCAGTGGTCGGCGGAAGGTGCACGTGCCCGTCGACCTGGGACCGGACCGCAGCGACGCACGGATGCACGCCAAGACCGTAGGATCCTACGCAGTGCCGTAGGGGACCGCACCGCCACTCCCCAGCAAATTAGGGACACTGTTGCTCCTGGGGTATCGGCGAGGACCATTCGCAACCGTCTCCATGAAGCTGGGCTACGGTCCCGCACACCGTTAGGCCGTCTTCCGCTCACGCCCCAACATCGTGCAGCCCGCCTCCAGTGGTGTCGCGACAGGCGTGAATGGAGGGACGAATGGAGACGTGTCGTCTTCAGCGATGAGAGTCGCTTCTGCCTTGGTGCCAATGATGGTCGTATGCGTGTTTGGCGCCGTGCAGGTGAGCGCCACAATCAGGACTGCATACGACCGAGGCACACAGGGCCAACACCCGGTATCATGGTGTGGGGAGCGATCTCCTACACTGGCCGTACACCACTGGTGATCGTCGAGGGGACACTGAATAGTGCACGGTACATCCAAACCGTCATCGAACCCATCGTTCTACCATTCCTAGACCGGCAAGGGAACTTGCTGTTCCAACAGGACAATGCACGTCCGCATGTATCCCGTGCCACCCAACGTGATCTAGAAGGTGTAAGTCAACTACCCTGGCCAGCAAGATCTCCGGATCTGTGCCCCATTGAGCATGTTTGGGACTGGATGAAGCGTCGTCTCACGCGGTCTGCACGTCCATCACGAACGCTGGTCCAACTGAGGCGCCAGGTGGAAATGGCATGGCAAGCCGTTCCACAGGACTACATCCAGCATCTCTACGATCGTCTCCATGGGAGAATAGCAGCCTGCATTGCTGCGAAAGGTGGATATACACTGTACTAGTGCCGACATTGTGCATGCTCTGTTGCCTGTGTCTATGTGCCTGTGGTTCTGTCAGTGTGATCATGTGATGTATCTGACCCCAGGAATGTGTCAATAAAGTTTCCCCTTCCTGGGACAATGAATTCACGGTGTTCTTATTTCAATTTCCAGGAGTGTATTAATCAAATACTGTAAACTGAAATACCGGGTGGTTATAATTAAACTTTCCCTCTTCAACACGTTATAGCACGGAAACTAATTACCCCACAAATACCCAGCTAGGTAGCGTTAATGACAAGGACATGGGGAAGAGAAATATGCAGAACCAATTCAATTAAAACACTTTTAATCTCCTGCTACGGTACATCATACCATTACATATGGGTACCGTTACTGCTACAAAAGAGGCTCAATATGGCGCCCATCGTTGTCCAGAAGAGTCTCAAAGCGTAGGATTGCGTTCTGCTCAGCGTAACCAAGCATGTCCGTAGGTATGCTGGCTACCTCTCTTGAAATGCTGTGCTTCAGATCAGCACATGTATGAATATTCCTCTGGTAAACCCTGTCCTTCAGGTAGCCCACAACCAGAAATCACAGGGAGTGGGATCAGGTAATCGTGCCGGCAAAGCATTTGAAAACGGTCGGCTGATAATTCGATCGTTTCCAAATATGTCTCGGAGAAACAAGTGAACTTCACGGGCGATGTGCGGTGGGGCCCCATCTTGCACGAAAACTGTTGATTTCAATGCGTGTCTCTCCTGTAGGGCTGGTACGACATGCTGGCGAAGCATATCGCAGTACCGCCGGCCAGTCACACTGCACATCTTTGGTCCTTGAGCGCCAAACTGTTCAAAAAAAATGGGCCAATGATCAATGTAGCCATGTAGCCCCACGTTCACCATACAGAGGAACTTCATGCACAGTGACTGGAGGTGAAGATTCCCACACTCGGCAATTCTGTGTCTTCACCTCATCCGTCAGAGAAAAATAACTGTCTGTTCATAGGATGGCTCAGGGCCAGCCTTAGTAACTTAAGTCATTGCGAGAAAGTGGAAAGAGAAGTCAACGCGTCGGTGTGCGTCCTGTGGTGCCAGCCGCTGTACTATATGGATCTTGTACGGATACCATTTGAGAATGGTTCGTAACACCTTCGGTACAGTGGACCACGGGATATTCAACTGTCGTGACACAGCACGCGCACTGCCTGACGATCGGGAATTGCGCGCAGCTTTGTCTGTCACAGCAACAGCAATTTCATCAACGACTTGTGGTGCAATCGCTCGACGGCCTCTTCCTGGAGCGACGCCCAGTTCTCCATTTGATTCGAACATCTTCATCATGCTCCGCACAGCAGGTGGGGAAAGAGGACCCAGCTGATTTTATCAACAGACTGGGGACTCTCCACTTAAGTAGTTCGGATATTCTAGTGAGTTTTGATGTAGTTTCCCTTTTCACAAAAGTACCTCTTGCGGATTCCTTGATCCTTATTGGTTAACAGTTTGAATCGGACATCACTGCTATGTTTCGACATGCTCTTTCCTCAAATTATTTTATGTTTAACCAGAAATATTTTGAACAGTCTGACGTTGTCGCCATGGGCAGTCCTCTGTCTCCTCTGGTGGCTAACCTTTTTATGGAGGATTTTGAGAAAGGAGCACTTGAATCAGCGGTTTGTAAACCAACTGTGTTTTGGAGATACGTCGATGATACTTTCATAGCGTGGCCCCCACGTAGAAGAAAAGCTAATGGAGTTTTTTCATCATCTTAACTCCATCCATGAGAATATCCGATTTACTATGGAACTAGAGAACGATGGCTGCCTTCCATTCTTGGATGTTTTGGTTAAACGGAAGAGTGACGGCACGGTGGGTCGTTCTGTCTATCGTAAGCCCACTCACACTGATTTCACTGATTTGTATTTGCATTCTTCAAGTTTCCATCGCCCATCCCAGACCATGAGTGTACTTAAAACCCTTGTGCATAGGGCACACACGGTGTCGGATGCAGAGAATTTGCCCAAGGAACTTCCACATCTGATGACGGTGTTTAGGGACAATGGTTACTCGACCCGGCAAATTAACAAGGCCTTCTCAACTAAAGCCAGGAACCGGGAAGTGGATAAAGAGGAGAACACGTCGGCCAAGTCCCTAGCTGTTCTTCCCTTCGCTGGAAATCTCTCCTTCAAGTTAGCGAGGATTCTTAATAATTTTCATGTGAAAGTCTGCCTTCTAAGATTTAGGATTTTCTGGGATCGGTGAAGGATGATTTGTTACTGCGGAAGGCGGGAATTTACAAAATACCGTATCAACGTGGTATGGCCTATATAGGACAGACAACGCGTACAGATCATCAACGTTGCACTCGCCTACTGCAACCCAGTAAGTCTGCAGTTGCGGAACATTGTATTTCTAACGGACATTCAATGGAGTACGACAATACTACGATTTTGGCCACAGAAACCACTTTTTGGGACTCCATTATCAAAGAACCCGTTGAAATACGCATTGCGGGAAATCTAATGACCCGTGACAGTGGTTACGAATTGAATAACGCTTGGAATCCCGTCATCTCCGAAATTTGCTCGAGACGAAGACGCCGAAGACTTCGATATCTGCGGCCAGCTACAATACCGACGGCAGCTGATTACTGCAGTTCCACCAGCGAGGGCGCCGTCGCCGGGCGGTGTGGTCCTTCTGTATCCGCGATTGCAACGCATGCGTTGCAGTACTATCAGCGCACTTTATAAGATGGAGCGGAGAACGTCTTCGTCAGTCCTCGTTCGGCTCACCTGAAGATGGCTGGCAGTTTTCCAGCCGAAATACCGTACAATGAAGTTTACGACGACCGGCTGCAAGCCCGAAATCTTTTTGAACAAAGAGGATCCTACCGTAATCGTTTCAGCCGCTGCAGCAGTGCTCTTGTTTTGATAATAGAGCTTCACCAATAATGCCCAACTCATTTTGTCTAACCTTATGTTGACACGTCAAAAGTGCACTGCGACTGATCAGCTGTGTGAGACTACGAATCACAATGACTGATCACAGCACCTGGTGTCCGTAGTTTGAATTGAATGGTGGCGCTGTGACGCATGGAAATCATGCAACCCATACTCTGGACATTGATGCTACCAAGTTTGGTACTCGTATTGTAATTACGGGGGCTATTCGGAAAGTAAAGTCCGATGGTGTGTGAAATGGAAACCACAGTGAAAATCCGACGAAGCTTTGCCCAGATGTGTTGGGCAGTGTCTCTAGTATGCCCATCAATCGCGTCACGTCGTTCTGAGTGCACAGAGAGCGTGTAAAGATGCTTAGGACAATAGTGTCGCCTGGAAAGTAAGAGGGTCTGGCGTGAGATTTCGCCTCATGTCATGCAGCCCACATAACGTAACTGTCACACGTTTCCTTGTGCATAACAATTCTCGGCCGCAATGTGAAGGGGCAATGAAGATACTCCTAGAGCGTTTTCGATGGGAAGTGTTTGATGACCCACAATAGAGCCCGTAATTGACTCTCCCTGAGTTTCATCTCTGCTCACATGAAGATAACGTTCTGGTACAGACAACGAGCTGTAGACCAGTGCAGAGAATTCGCAGGAAGCAAAGGCGGCTTCCCTCTATGACGAGGGTATTGGAAAGTTGGTACAACGCAAAGACAAATGTTTAAATCGGAGCGGCGACTACGTAGAGGGGTAGCTGGAAGGTGTAGCTAATTGTTGCAAATAAAATGTTTTTGATTTTCACAGTGGTGTCCATTTAGCGTCAGATCGGACCTTACTTTGCGAATAGGGCTCGTAGTTTCCGTAATATAAAGCGTAAAATAGGGCAAGTTTAATTATAACCACCCGGTAGGTCTAAATGTAAACAGACGCCTTTGGTAAAACGTTCTTTGGGGAGGTCGCGATCCCATAACACCCCCACTCCCCCACCTCCAGTGGATCCGCGCCTGTCCTCAGATACTTTCTCAAGCCCGCCAACTACGACTGAGGAAAACGCACGGGACGTCGTTCTTATCTACTAATGAAGTTATTATATAAAGCGTGTATTGTGACATTTCTCGGAAGAAGAGGGTATCCAACGTACAGTGGTGACAGTTGCATTTATTCGTTTGACGTCCAGGATTCGCATTGTTCGTTATTGACGTCCGGCACAGAGCGCCGGTCGCGATTAGATAAGCGGGGCTGCTATTGGCGGCCGCCAGCGGCTTGCGTCAGTCCGGCCTTGACGTGCTGTAACGGTAACTCACGGAAGGCTGGCTGGCACGTGCGCCGGGCTGACCGATACTCCGTGCCAAGGAAGATGCGAGCTCCGAGGGCTCACGTGTCTGCTGGGGTGACCTGCAGCAAGGCGCGCCGGGCAGAGAACAGTCCGACGCCGAACGCGGGAAGGGGTGTGTCATGGGGGTCGTGACTGACACGCCCCCTCCCAACTTCCTGAAAAATCTTTTAATAAAAGCGTTTATCTACATCCAAATCTACATCCATGCTCTGCAAACCGATGTTGGAACGTGCTATTTGCACCCAATAATACGACAGGAAACAGGAGGGCCATAATTACCAAATGTACACAGCTTATGTTAAACAATGTTTATTAGCTTGCACAATTTAAATACAATAAAAGCGGTCAATTTAACAAACACAATAATATTTTTTCTTAAATCCCTGTTGAAATCTGCATAACAAGTGCTTAAAACATTAAGAAAATTTCTGTTGAGGTAACTACACTACTGGCGATTAAAACTGCTACACCACGAAGATGACATGCTACAGACACGAAATTTAACCGACAGGAAGAAGATGCTGTGAGATGCAAATGATTAGATTTTCAGAGCATTCACACAAGGTTGGCGCCGGTGGCGACACCTACAACGTGCTGACTTGAGGAAAGTTTCCAACCGATTTTTCAAACACAAACAGCAGTTGACCGGCGTTGCCTGGTGAAACGTTGTTGTTGTGCCTCGTGTAAGGAGGAGAAATGCGCACCATCACGTTTCAGACTTTGATAAAAGTCGGATTGTAGCCTATCGCCACTGCGGGTTATCGTATCGCGACATTGCTGCTCGCGTTGGTCGAGATCCAATGACTGTTAGCAGAATATGGAATCGGTGGGTTCAGGAGGGTAATACGGAACGACCTGCTGGATCCCAACGGCCTCGTATCACTAGCAGGCGACATGACAGGCATCTTATCCGTATTGCTGTAACGGATCGAGCAGACACGTCTCGATCCCTGAGTCAACATATGGGGACGTTTGCAAGACAACAACCATCTGCACGAACAGTTCGACGACCTTTGCAGCAGCATGGACTATCAGCGCGGAGACCATGGCTGCGGTTACCCCTGACGCTGCATCACAGACAGGAGCGCCTGCGATGGTGTACTCAAACCTGGGTGCACGAATGGCAAAACGTCATTTTTTCGGATGAATCCAGGTTCTCTTTACAGCTTCAAGATGATCGCATCCGTGTTTGGCGACATTGCGGTGAACGCACTCTGGAAGCGTGTATTCGTCATCGCCACACTGGCGTATCACCCGGCGTGATGGTATGGTGTGCCTTTGGTTACACGTCTCGGTCACCTCTTGTTCGCACTGACGGCACTTTGAACATTGGACGTTACTTTTCAGATCTGTTACGACCCGTGGTTCTACCCTTCATTCGATCCCTGCGAAACCCTACATTTCAGCAGGATAATGCACGACCGCATGTTGCAGGTCTTGTACGGGCCTTTCTGTACACAGAAAATGTTCGACTGCTGCCCTGGCCAGCACATTCTCCAGATCTCTCATCAATTGAAAACGTCTGGTCAATGGCGGCCGAGCAACTGGCTCGTCACGATACGCCAGTCACTACTCTTGATGACTGTGGTATCGTGTTGAAGCTTCACGGGCAGCTGTACCTGTACACGTCATCCGAGTTCTGTTTGACTCAATGCCCAGGCGTATCAAGGCCGTTACTACGGCCAGAGGTGGTTGTTCTGGGTACTGATTTCTCAGGATCTGTGCACCCAAATTGCGATAAAATGTAATCAAACGTGAGTTCTAGTATAATATATTTGTCGAATGAATACCCTTTATCATCTGCATTTCTTCTTGGCGTAGCAATTTTAATACAATCAAAACTTGCCAAACTCTGAAACTGCAAGACTATCCTGTACAATGACTTCTCTTTCGCAATATAAATTCATACCAGGTTTAACATTAACGCATAACACAATGCACACAAGTAACAATAAGACAACTTCTAAAACTTACACGTTCGCAATGAAGACAACAGGCACACTACCTTCTGACGAAGGAATAATCCAGTAGATGCCAGTACAGGTAGGCGTTAATTAAAGAAGAAACAATAAATACAAAACAGCGCCTCAGCATCTAAAAATTCCCTGAGAACACACGCACATGAAACCCTCATTTATAAGAATTTAGCTTCACAATCAGAGTACAAGGTACAAATATGATAAAAATGGCTGATAAGGGAATACAGAATTAATAAGGTGGAGCCTCTAGCAACATGATCGGGCACTAATTACAGAGTGACCCAGTTTTACAAGTTTAATTCATATTTCGAGCGAAAGGTGCATCCACCGAGGTAGTGGAGGAACGACCGACAAAGCTTGACGACATGACAGAGCCAGGAACAAAGAGAACTACAATACTCAACTTAAGAACGATATCGAGACAGAAGGCGAGCAACATGGACCGCGGTCTAACGAAACTCAGTTGCACTGGCAACGGCCAAGTCGTCAGGCTCCGGTACCACGTCCCACTGTACCTGAGGAAATACACTGCGCTCTGCTCAACTGAAGCATGAATCAACTATAACAGCACACTTTCGATTGCACATTCAAATTGCATAAAAGAACAAAAGATACAAGACGTGATTTTCAAGTGAGTACCGTTTTGAAATTAAAAAGAGAGGTGCTAAGATATCTCGGCAACGTCCTTGCCGCAGTGGATACACCGGTTCCCGTGAGATCATCGAATTTAAGCGCTGTCGGGCGTGGCTGGCACTTGGATGGGTGACCATCCAGCCGCCATGTGCTGTTGCCATTTTTCGGGGTGCACTCAGCCTCGTGATGCCAATTGAGGAGCTACTCGAGCGAATAGTAGCGGCTCCGGTCAAAGAAAACCATCATAACGATCAGGAGAGCGATGTGCTGACCACACGCCCCTCCGATCCGCATCCTCCTCTGAGGATGACACGGCGGTCGGATGGTCCCGATGGGCAACTGTAGACGGAGTGCTTTTTTTTTTTAAGATATCTCAATAATTTTATTATTACATGAAAGCCTGTACCTTAATCTACTTTTCTACATAATTTGCATCAATATTGAGGCACTGGTCATAACGTTGTACCAGTTTTTGAGTACCCTCCTCATAGAAGTCTGCCGCCTGACTTGTTGACCACTGCATCACCGCTGTTTTGACTTCGTCATCGTCTTGAAGACGGTGACCGCCCAGGTGTTGCTTCAAGTGCAGGAACAGATGACAGTCACTGGACGCAAGATCGGAGCTGTACGGAGGAGTGTGGAGGAAGAGAAGTTTGTGGGTGGGCAGGGAGCGAATATTGTGGTACAGGATACGGTAGGGTTGTTGTTTCCATGGGAGGGGAGAGTTAGACGAGGGTGGTGAGGGGGGTGGAGGTGAAGTGGGCCTGGTTGTGGGAGTATGTGGCATAGGTGGTAAGCTGGAAGATGGAATGGGCAGCGAGGGCGATTTGGGAAAGGATGTGGGAGCGCTGGAAGGGGTGAATGTTTTGGAGCACAATGGTGATGAAACGGATAACGTCCTCTGAAGTAGGCGGAGGGCGGAGCGAGTTGTTGGGGTGGATGGGGTCATCAACAGGACGGACAGGGACGGTGAGCTCAGGAGTGACTGGAGGAGGTTTCGCTTTACACTTCGAGGAGTAGGTAGGAGGTGGTTCATTACAGGGGTTGCAGGAGTGGGGAGAGGTGAGGTTTGGGCAATTGAAGTGGGAAGCTTTACTGTGGGGACAAGTAGGGGGGTTCTTGCGGGCAGAGGTAACATGGTCGTTGTATGTGAGGCAGCGTTGGCAGCGGTAGGATTGGACTGGGGAACGGGAGGGGTCCACCTTATGACGGGGACTGTAGATGTGGGCTCCCTCAGTGAGGAGGCGGTCGATGGAGGAGGAGGATTCGGTGAATATCTGCATTAGATAAGTCGGTGTACTAAGATTTCATTTATTTACACAAACGTAAATTTAATTATGTAAATTAATTTACATGGTGATAATTAAATTGTGACAACCTCTCGTTCTTTTAAAAATATGCAAATAAAATAAGAGTGATTTTACGCAATACATATGATTTTTTTACTTATCCAATATGAGGTTGAATACACACAAGCAAGACTAAAGAAAAATCAAGACTCTTTCACAGGATTTGTCGACCTGGAAAAAGCGTTCGACAATATCAAATAGAGCAAGATGTTCGAAATCTCGAGAAAAATCAGGGTAAGCTAGAGGGAATGACGGGTAATATACTACAGGGTGTTACAAATAGGTACGGCCAAACTTTCAGGAAACATTCCTCACACACAAAGAAAATATGTTATGTGGACATGTGTCCGGAAACGCTTACTTTCCATGTTAGAGCTCATTTTATTACTTCTCTTCAAATCACATTAATCACGGAATGGAAACACACAGAAACAGAAACTACCAGCGTGACTTCAAACACTTTGTTACAGGAAATGTTCAAAATGTCCTCCGTTAGCGAGGATACATGCGTCCACCCTTCGTCGCATGGAATCCCTGATACGCTGATGCAGCGCTGGAGAATGGCGTATTGTATCATAGCCGTCCACAATACGAGCACGAGGAGTCTCCACATTTGGTACCGGGGTTGCATAGACAAGAGCTTTCAAATGCCCCCATAAATGAAAGTCAAGAGGGTTGAGGTCAGGAGAGCGTGGAGGCCATGGAATTGGTCCGCCTCTACCAATCCAACGGTCACCGAATCTGTTGTTGAGAAGCGTACGAACACTTCGACTGAAACGTGCAGGAGCTCCATCGTGCATGAACCACATATTGTGTCGTACTTGTAAAGGCACATGTTCTAGCAGCACAGGTAGAGTATCCCGTATTAAATCATGATAACGTGTTCCATTGAGCGTAGGTGGAAGAACATGGGGCCCAATCAAGACATCACCAACAATGCCTGCCCAAAAGTTCACAGAAAATCTGTGTTGATGACGTGATTGGACAATTGCGTGCGGATTCTCGTCAGCCGGCCGAAGTGGCCGTGCGGTTAAAGGCGCTGCAGCCTGGAACCGCAAGACCGCTACGGTCGCAGGTTCGAATCCTGCCTCGGGCATGGCTGTTTGTGATGTTCTTAGGTTAGTTAGGTTTAACTAGTTCTAAGTTCTAGGGGACTAATGACCTCAGCAGTTGAGTCCCATAGTGCTCAGAGCCATTTGAACCATTTTTTTGATTCTCGTCAGCCCACACATGTTGATTGTGAAAATTTACAATTTGATCAAGTTGGAATGAAGCCTCATCCGTAAAGAGAACATTTGCACTGGACTGAAATGAGGATTGACACCTTGTTGGATGAACCATTCGCAGAAGGGTACCCGTGGTGGCCAATCAGCTGCTGATAGTGCCTGTACACGCAGTACATGGTACGGAAACAACTGGTGCTCCCGTAGCACTCTCCATACAGTGACGTGGTCAACCTTGACTTGTACAGCAGCAACTTCTCTGACGCTGACATTAGGGTCATCCTCATCTGCACGAAGAATTGTCCATTGCAGGTGTCCTCGTCGTTCTAGGTCTTCCCCAGTCGCGAGTCATAGGCTGGAATGTTCCGTGCTCCCTAAGACGCCGATCAATTTCTTCGAACGTCTTCCTGTCGGGACACCTTCGTTCTGGAAATCTGTCTCGATACAAACGTACCGCGCCACGGCTATTGCCCCGTGCTAATCCATACATCAAATGGGCATCTGCCAACTCCGCATTTGTAAACATTGCACTGACTGCAAAACCACGTTCGTGATGAACACTAACCTGTTGATGCTACGTACTGATGTGCTTGATGCTAGTACTGTAGAGCAATGAGTCGCACGTCAACACAAGCACCGAGGTCAACATTACCTTCCTTCAATTGGACCAACTGGCGGTGAACCGAGGAAGTACAGTACATACTGACGAAACTAAAATGAGCTCTAACATGGAAATTAAGCGTTTCCGGACACATGCCCACATAACATCTTTTCTTTATTTGTGTGTGAGGAATGTTTCCTGAAAGTTTGGCCGTACCTTTTTGTAACACCCTGTATATGTACACGAGCCAAGAGGGAACAATAAGAGTGGAAGACTAAGAATGAAATGCTGAGTTTAAACAGGGTGTAAGACAGGGACGTAGTCTGTCGCCCTACTGTTCAGTTTATAAAATGAAAAAGCGATGATGGAAACAAATGGAAGGCTCAAGAGGATAACTAAAATTCAAGGTGAAAGGATATCTATGATAAGATTCGCTGATGACGTTGGTATCCTCGGTGAAAGTGAAGAAGAATTATAGAATCTGCTGAATGGAACGAATAGTCTAATGAGTACAGAGTATGGAATGAGCGTAAATCGAAGAAAGACAAAAGTAATGGGAAGTAGCACAAATGAGAACAGCGAGAAACTTAACATCAGGATTAGTGATCACGAAGTAGATAAAATTAAGGAATTCTGCTACTTAGCAAGCAAAATGACTATGATGGACGGAGTAAGGAGGGCATGAAAATCAGACTAGGACTGTCAACAATTGAATTCCTGGCCAACAGAAGTCTGCTGGTACCAAACATAGGCCTTAATTTGAGGAAGATATTTCTGAGAATGTACGTTTGAAGCACAGCATTGTATGATAATGAAACGTGGACTGTGGGAAACTTGAAACAGAAGAGAAACGTATAACACTACAACAACATTTACGTAGCTTGTGTAATCGAATACCGAATTTGGTTTATTACGTACCATGCCCCAACAGAACAAATAATCCTGTCACGGAAAAGCCACGTGTAACACTTCCGTCTGCTACTATTATACCATAACCTCAAAACTGAAGGCAGTCCGTATAATGAAATTATTCTTGTTCAAGTATTTATAGTATGAAGAAGCAGAGCAGTGTTACCCTCTGAGAGGAATTTTTGTTATGTTGACCGTGTTGTACCTAGCGGAGGTGGCTTAACGTAAGTGAAAGTCAGAATTACGTAAATATTCAAACAGTAACAAATAATATTTTACCTAGCTACACTGTTTAAAGAATAAAGAAAAATGGTCGCCAGCCTAATTAGGCAAGAGAATGATTAACATTCTTGTTTAAGAAAGTAGGTAAGAGTAACTTTAACGGACAAACACAACCTATATTTTGCCACACGCGAGTGCAATGAACTCTGACACCTGCATATGTTAACGTTAAGTCTGGAGTTGACATAGTAGAACAAATTATCTGCATAAATATAACAGATAACAATACTCACTATTACTTTCAGGGCTTATTCAAACTGAATGGTCTTTGTAACATTACTATTAATATACACTGTAGAATCACAAATTGGACATAGGTTCAGTATTACTTTTTAAACATTTTCGTAGCTGACATAACATTGTAAATTAAAGAAACACCGAGTTAAAACCGTCTTTTGCCCGCCCAATAAAACACGGGCATTACTGGGAAGTGTGAAAGATGACCTCGGTTTGAGGAAGGTTGGCATATACCAAATTCCCTGTGAGTGTGGGAAGACTTATATCGGACAAACAGTACGCACCACCGAAGATCGTTGCCGAGAACATCAAAGGCACGCTCGACCGAAATATCCAAATAAGTTGGCGGTAGCAGAGCACTGTTTGTCCGAGAAACACGAGATGGATTATGAGCGTACCAAGATCCTGGCTCAGACCTATAAATATTGGGACAGCGAGGCTATCGAAATTCGCACCAGGGAAGATCTTATCAACCGAGATTGTGGCTACAATCTCAGCAAGGCTCGGGACCCGGCATTGAATGTAATTAGGAAGACTCTCAGCAAGAAGTACGGACTGGCGACCAGGGCAGACGTAGCAAGCACATCGACGCTACGACAGATTCCGACGCACACGTCTTTGCGACCGCCGGCGCGCGGGCGAGGACGGCGAAGAGAGCGGCCCGCGGGGGGAGGGGATTTAAATCGGCCGCCCGCCCTCAGGAGCTCAGTTCGTCAACGCACCTGACGATGGCGACATGTCTGATCGCCGAAATATTGTGCCCGTTGGACACTATGTACCGGCAGTATACCCGTGCACTGTTCGAGCATTGTAAATGTAGTTCACTGCAAAATTATGAACTGGTCACAGGTTAAGTCTTTCTCAGCTAAATACTTTTCTAAAAAATGGTTCAAATGGCTCTGAGCACTGTGGGACTTAACATCTGTGGTCATCAGTCCCCTAGAACTTAGATCTACTTAAACCTAAGTAACCTAAGGACATCACACGCATCCATGCCCGATGCAGGATTCGAACGTGCGACCGTAACGGTCACGCGGTTCCAGACTGAAGCGCCTAGAACCGCACGGCCACACCAGCCGGCCAGGAGAGGAATTCGTGGCGGTTCGCATCACACCAGTCAGAAGCTAGATGACGCAAATAAATAAATAAATAAATAAAAGCGCATTTCTTAGTAATCAGCTAGTCTATAAATCCTGTAATCCTACGTGGAAGTGGTAGTTTACTATATTTAACTGCCTAGATTCCATTATCTAATGTTACATTATTCAGGGTGTACATAAAGTCCGGGAACACTTTAAATTATTTATTGCTGAAGAACTAAACATTGTACAGATGTCATACATATTGCATTTTGAAGAGAAACACTGAAAGATTTTTTTTTTTTTTCAAACATTCGATATGCGAACCATGAGTGACCCGGCAGACGTCAATACGGTAATCGAATTCTTGCCATACCCGTCCCAGCATGGCATCGTCGACTGTGGCAGTCGCTTCTCGTATTCTCTCCCGGAGCTCTGCTACATCACGTGGTAGAGGCGGTACATACACCAAATCTTTAATGTGTCCCAACGGAAAACAGTCACACGGAGTGAGATCTGGTGATCGGGGAGCCTATTTCATGAAACAGCTGTCCCTTTCTATAGCAGGGCCGATCCATCGATGCGGCAGCTTCGTGTTTGCGACTAGCGCTGACTATCGGCAAATTAGCAAACTACGCTCTAACGGTACACATGAAGAAAAACTTTCTGCGTTTCTCTTCAAAATGACATCTGTATGATATCTGTACAGTGTTTGATTCTTGTGCAATAAACAATTGAAAGTGTTCCCGGACTTTATGTACACCCTGTATTTGTACAGTATTCGCAATATCCAATCAAGCGCCGATATAAACGCCTAGTTTCCCGGAGCGAAACTATCGAAACGGACAACGAAACAGATAGCTGCAAGGGGACACTGACTTAATATTTTTGCGGCTGTATGCCTCAGAGGATACCGCACAGCAAATAAAGATATACGACCACTTGTCCCAACGGAAATCGCAAACTTGCTGACGCATAACGCTAAACGAGCACCGACGTCGCAACCGCCCCTTGAGAAATTATGCTTTTCTCTAAAACAGCGAGTCCTTAAATCAAGCTGAGACGAATTTCCGCCGGGAATACGAGGCCATAGGGGCCAGAAAACTGCTCTGAAAAGTTGGCGGTTTCACAGAAGGAAAATTTCGGTCTCACTTTCACGGTTTTGTTTTTGTATTTCACGACAGCCTATAATTCCGTTTCTAGAAATCATATTACGCTTCAAGGGTAAGCTAGCAATCATTGGGCCACATAAAGAAAATTTGTAATAAAATTCTCAGGTATTGTAATGAATATCTTATTATCAGTGTAACTTGGACTTTATATTTTGCATTTCTCTATAGTAGACACTGTTGCCATAGAAAGTCACTGTTACTCAAATATTTGAAAAATAAGAACATGTGTCACCGGCCTAACGAAGGGGATTGGTTCCCTTCACTGGGCCAGGCAGTATCCCTTAATGGGCTATGGTGTAACAGCTCTTAAATACTATACACATCTAAATAAATGTCAATACATTTCATTTTTTTATTTTAGGAGATTTTTGTTCGCATCTGAACGCTTATCGCTAGTACCCGAACGCAAAGTGGGTAAAAGCAGAAATGTCGCTTTCAGAAGTTAACAAAAAGCACATTTGGTTGGCAACAAAAACACTTGCAAACTATTTGAAAACATACAGGTTGATTATATTCTAGTTATACAAAAGTAACCTTTAATTGGAAGCGCTACTCTGAGATGGAGATGTCGGCACAGGAGAGGAATTTCGTGGCGAGCCGCATCAAACCAGTAAGAAAACTGACGACCCAAAAAAAGGCTTTAATTGTGATAAAGGTGAGTAGCTTACAGAAATGTTTGATACAATACTGAATGCAGTATGTATTCAAGTATTATAAATAAGTGTTCAATGTGGCTACCTTTTGTAAAACGACAAATGTCCCATCTGCAATCAGTTTCCTGCTACATCCTATCTTTGAGATATTGGCTTGCAATATTTAGTCCCGAATTGTCTCTGGATATTTTGTCTTTGGATATCTAAATCATCAGGTTACTCGATGGATTGACATTACCTCCACTCCAGTCCATTGCCAAAATTGGGGGCCAGAACGAGGCCAAGTCTACTTTGTTGAACTTGCAGTCTGGTTGGGTTGGGTTGATTTGGGGGGAGGATATCAAACTCCGAGGTCAAAAATGGTTCAAATGGCTCTGAGCACTATGGGACTCAACTGCTGAGGTCATTAGTCCCCTAGAACTTAGAACTAGTTAAACCTAACTAACCTAAGGACATCACAAACATCCATGCCCGAGGCAGGATTCGAACCTGCTACCGTAGCGGTCTTGCGGTTCCAGACTGCAGCGCCTTTAACCGCACGGGCACTTCGGCCGGCAAACTCCGAGGTCATCGGTCTAATTGGATAGGGAAGGATGTCGACCATGCCTTTCAAGGGAACCATCCCGGCATCACATTTCAATATCCCAATTCCTGATCTAGAATTCGGTTGCTGGTAAGTATCGTTTACATTAAAGGGTGGCTTACTCGTTGACTAGGAAGCCATTTGATATTTAAGATACCACGAATGACAATAAACAGTGAATAATGTTGTGCACTGGAATACTAATAATTATTACTGTGGTGACTGTATCAGAGGCATGCTCCATTATTTTGATAGTCAGGAGGAAGCCTATCATCAACTCTCCTCTTATTTTTAGGGTTCGAAGAACTGTCATTTATGTATCCAACACCATCCGACATCTGCCGAGTGACAAAGCCAGTGCAAGCATCAGCAGGTTTCTAATGATTTTGTCGTACTGCCGCCGTGGTGGCATTGCCTGAGACCATTGTCATTTCGATAATTGTTATTGTTTTTGCCAGCTCTTACGTCTTCGTTTATTGAATAAACTGAGTTTAGCACAGACAAGAAATACTCTGAATTTGACTCAGGGTTTTGTAATGGTTGTGTTGGGTTGATTTGGGGGGAGGAGACCAAACTGCGAGGTCATCGGCCTCATCGGATAGGGAAGGATGTCGACCGTGCCTTTCAAAGAAACCATCCCGGCATTTGCCTGAGGCGATTTAGGGAAATCACGGGAAACCTAAATCAGGATTGCCGGACGCGGGATTGACCAGTCATCCTCCCGAATGCGAGTCCAGTGTGCTAACCACTGCGCCACCTCGCTCGGTTTTGTAGTGGCTTTTCTCTAATGTTAATAGGCAGTTTCCTTTCAGAATGCATAGCACATCTTTATGAGATGTGGGTTCATCCCAGAAGCGAGTTTCATTCGCGTACTTCTCTAACTACGTTCTTAAACTTCCTTGCTTGACATTATATGGTTCTGGGTTGAAAAGTTCTTTACGTAATCTCACCACCCCCCCTCCCCCTCCCCCTCCCCCCCCCCCCCCCAATCCATTTAGACCAAGATTTGGACAAAAAGGCATCTTCAAACTGTTCACATGCGTGACAATAGTCTGCAATTGCGGTTGGTATTTTTGGTGGTCAGAGCACGTTTTGGGTAACTTGTTTTTCAGCAGATTCTCTTCCAGCAGAACAGAAGAAAGAGTAGTCTCTGCCCCAATGATAATACTTGTATGGTTTTGTGGCAACTGATTACTAAAATGTATTACATCATCATATATATATCCACTGCACACTTCATCATGGCAAACTTCACGAGTCTCATGAGCTACATGAGCTGCCTGGGATGTGCCATTCTTAACCTGTTCCTTTAAAGCATTTACCGAGCGAGGTGGCGCAGTGGTTAGCACACTGGACTCGCATTCGGGAGGACGACGGTTCAATCCCGTCTCCGGCCATCCTGATTTAGGTTTTCCGTGATTTCCCTAAATCGCTTCAGGCAAATGCCGGGATGGTTCCTTTGAAAGGGCTACATGAGCTGCCTGGGATGTGCCATTCTTAACCTGTTCCTTTAAAGCATTTACCGAGCGAGGTGGCGCAGTGGTTAGCACACTGGACTCGCATTCGGGAGGACGACGGTTCAATCCCGTCTCCGGCCATCCTGATTTAGGTTTTCCGTGATTTCCCTAAATCGCTTCAGGCAAATGCCGGGATGGTTCCTTTGAAAGGGCTACATGAGCTGCCTGGGATGTGCCATTCTTAACCTGTTCCTTTAAAGCATTTACCGAGCGAGGTGGCGCAGTGGTTAGCACACTGGACTCGCATTCGGGAGGACGACGGTTCAATCCCGTCTCCGGCCATCCTGATTTAGGTTTTCCGTGATTTCCCTAAATCGCTTCAGGCAAATGCCGGGATGGTTCCTTTGAAAGGGCTACATGAGCTGCCTGGGATGTGCCATTCTTAACCTGTTCCTTTAAAGCATTTACCGAGCGAGGTGGCGCAGTGGTTAGCACACTGGACTCGCATTCGGGAGGACGACGGTTCAATCCCGTCTCCGGCCATCCTGATTTAGGTTTTCCGTGATTTCCCTAAATCGCTTCAGGCAAATGCCGGGATGGTTCCTTTGAAAGGGCACGGCCGATTTCCTTCCCCATCCTTCTCTCACCCGAGCTTCCGCTCCGTCTCTAATGACCTCGTTGTCGACGGGACGTTAAACTCTAATCTCCTCCTCCTCCTTCTTCTTTAAAGCATTTAACTCCTTTCTGTGTTATCCATTTGATCTTTAAGTTGAGTTTGAACATACTCGTGACATTTAGGCAAATCTAATGAGTCTTCTCGTATGAATCATAATTCATTCTTGACAGCTTTTAGGAGTGCTCTGTTCGGAATACACTTCAGTAACAGTTTGCTGCACTGCCTTCGTTAGTTCTGTTTCTAATATTTTTGTAATTTGATCGTGGTTTTCCTTTAAAAAATCATCTTTTTCGTGATCAGTGAAGAGATCTTCTTCTCTTGTTACTACCTCTTGAAGTGTGGTTATCAAACTATTCACTCCTAACTGCGAAGTACTAAAATTTTCAGTCAAATGTTTTACTTTTTCAGGAATATCTCTAATGGAATTCTGCAAACCTGAAACATCGTTAGATATGGTTTCTAGATCGGTTCGCAGCACTCAAGTCACGTGACCAGCAGCCTCAGCTTTTAGCTGCTCAATTTGATTCCTGACCTGCTTAATTATTTGCGCAACTTGACTAGATAAAGTATCTTGTTGTTTCTTCATAGAAGCAAAGTCATTAGTCGTATATCCTTGCCTCTGATCAATGTTAACGACTCTCTGATTCATAGTGCCCCTATCACTAGTCAGCTCAATGATGTTATTAGTTTTTGATCCGTAGTATCTAATTTATTTAATATTGCTGGAAAGGGCTCTGGTGCCACATTAACAGATTCAGCGATGGGTTCTTTTGTGCCCAGGGACGTAAATTCACTCGTCACAGATATAATGTTATTTAAATTTACAGTGGCGAATTCATCCTCTGGTCCGTGATCAGACGCAGTTATTGGATTTGAAGAAGCCATTGTACTGAATTGTCTTCTAATTATTACCACATTAAGTGCAAAACAATTTCTCAGAACTATTGCTGATCGCAGTGCAGTGAACATACAGGGTGTTCTGAAACCGCCACTACAAACTTCTAGGACTTGTAGAGGGGAGTGAGGACATAATATTTTGAATAGGAGACAATGCTCATAAACGTACCGTTTCAGAGCTACTGCCGTTTGAAAACATGTTTGCTAGGTAGCTACGCAACAGGATAGTTAGTGATAGTGATCTTTATGTGTTGGTTGTGGCACATGTCTTTCCCCGTTTCGTTAGGCTTGTCTCTAGTAGGGGGTTATTGCGGCAGTTACCACTCACCATCTGTCCAAGATCTTTTTCATATTCGGGCTGCCTAAAGCCCTGGTGACTGAAAACGCCCTGGCTTTGGTGTTGGAGGTGTTTAAGCGTTTTTTCTTTGGTAACGCCATCAAGCATGTCACTACTAGCCCCTGTTAACCTCGGTCCTCTTTCGCCGAAAGAGTGAATAGAAACTTCAAGGCAACTCTCATCATCCACCATGCCAGGTCTCGGACCAAGGGGGACAGCTCACTTCCTTGGTTTAATTTCGCTTTTAATTCCGCTCAACACGAAGCATTGAAGGCTACCCTGTCTTCCTGAATGTTTGCCTACCCCCCCCCCCTCCCTCCGCCCCCCCCCCCCCAATTCCCCTCTAGCCAACTTGTAGAGCATCAGTGATCTTTTGCATCAGGATATAACTCGAAAGATCATCAAAGGAAATTGGGATAAGGTTAGGCGCAATATAGAACTTGATCGCCGCTGCCAAATGAGGCAGCCATTTAATGCTAAAGCTGAGGACAGAGCTTTTGTTCGTAACTTCAGTTCCAGTGGCGGCAGGGATGCAGTTATTTCTAGGAAACTCTCGCCGCTTTGTGAAGCCTTGCCGAATCCTTAAGATCCTGAGCCTAGTTAGTATTTTAGTCCCCAATCTGGCCACTGGTAAAACCTTGAAGGTGCACGTCATCCAGGTCAAGGAAACGAATTAGGGCTCCTCATCTTCCCTCACACCCGTCCTCTCCCCCAACGTTATTCGGAATAAAAATAAGATTTTCTACTTTTAGTTTAGAAGGGTGAGCCGTGTCGATTCGTATCGATTGCGGTCCGTAGACCGGATCTCTGGTTCGTTTTTCCTCTAATCTCTGGGCGGCGCACTTGTGCCGCGTCTGCTAGTTTGAAATGTTTACGGGGAGGGCGAGTATAGAACGGACAGTCACCGGGGACGAGGAGGAAGGAAGTCCCTCGCCGATGGTGCTCCTAGGGAACCGCTGCAATGGAAACAACTTTGTCTGCGATTAACTGATTTCGGTATGCTGAGAGGGCTCTTTTCTGTTGTCGAGCCGTGTTGTGTGCTCTAGTTTGGCGGCGTTAGTGGGCTCTGTTGTTACTGAACTGCCATATGTGATTCTTCCCTGAGTTGTGAATTTGTACTTTCTGGGAAATTTGGATCCGCCATTAGTGTGGTCTGTATCGCTTATAGAAACTGAACCTGCCCACCTAGGTATTCACAGAGCTCCCTTTGTTGCTTTCCTGAAAAGCAAGTTAGTTGTGATCCCTGGGTGTGACGATTGTAGTGATAGTTTAATATTTGGTTTTAACAATGTTTCTCCTCGCCAAACGCTCCCTAAAATTATTACCGTCACCGTGCGTGCATGCGGTGGGAATGTGACGGCGGTCCCAGGTGCTGCTGGTGCTACCATGAACTTTTATGGTTGATGGCTTCTTTTAACCATGTTTTAGATTCTGATCTGGCCAGGCCTATTTATGCACCGGATGCGCTGCCGGAGAGCTCTGAAATTTTATGTGTTGGCACCCTTGGGTGTTGTAAGGCGAGATTCCTTACCTGATTCTTGGAGCCTGATTGAGTGTGCGGGCTGTCTTGTGTATCTGACCGTTATATTATTATTAGATCAGGGATTTCAGCCCAGACTGGAAGTCCAAAAGTGTCATTCGATATATACGAGGGCAGTTCAATAAGTAATGCAACACTTTTTTTTTTCTGAAACAGGGGTTGTTTTATTCAGCATTGAAATACACCAGGTTATTCCCCAATCTTTTAGCTACACAACACTATTTTTCAACGTAATCTCCATTCAATGCTACGGCCTTATGCCACCTTGAAATGAGGGCCTGTATACCTGCACGGTACCATTCCACTGGTCGATGTCGGAGCCAACGTCGTACTGCATCAATAACTTCTTCATCATCCGCGTAGTGCCTCCCACGGATTGCGTCCTTCATTGGGCAAAACATATGGAAATCCGACGGTGCGAGATCGGGGCTGTAGGGTGCATGAGGAAGAACAGTCCACTGAAGTTTTGTGAGCTCCTCTCGGGTGCGAAGACTTGTGTGAGGTCTTGCGTTGTCATGAAGAAGGAGAAGTTCGTTCAGATTTTTGTGCCTACGAACACGCTGAAGTCGTTTCTTCAATTTCTGAAGAGTAGCACAATACACTTCAGAGTTGATCGTTTGACCATGGGGAAGGATATCGAACAGAATAACCCCTTCAGCGTCCCAGAAGACTGTAACCATGACTTTACCGGCTGAGGGTATGGCTTTAAACTGTTTCTTGGTAGGGGAGTGGGTGTGGCGCCACTCCATTGATTGCCGTTTTGTTTCAGGTTCGAAGTGATGAACCCATGTTTCATCGCCTGTAACAATCTTTGACAAGAAATTGTCACCCTCAGCCACATGACGAGCGAGCAATTCCGCACAGATGGTTCTCCTTTGCTCTTTATGGTGTTCGGTTAGACAACGAGGGATCCAGCGGGAACAAACCTTTGAATATCCCAACTGGTGAACAATTGAGACAGCACTACCAACAGAGATGTCAAGTTGAGCAGTGAGTTGTTTGATGGTGATCCGTCGATCATCTCGAACGAGTGTGTTCGCATGGTCGGCCATTGCAGGAGTCACAGCTGTGCACGGCCGGCCCGCACGCGGGAGATCAGACAGTCTTGCTTGACCTTGCGGCGATGATGACACACGCTTTGCCCAACGACTCACCATGCTTTTGTCCACTGCCAGATCACCGTAGACATTCTGCAAGCGCCTATGAATATCTGAGATGCCCTGGTTTTCCGCCAAAGAAACTCGATCACTGCCCGTTGTTTGCAACGCACATCCGTTACAGACGCCATTTTAACAGCTCCGTACAGCGCTGCCACCTGTCGGAAGTCAATGAAACTATACGAGACGAAGCGGGAATGTTTGAAAATATTACACAAGAAATTTCTGGTTTTTTTCAACCAAAATTGGCCGAGAAAAAAAATGTGTTGCATTACTTATTGAACTGCCCTCGTACTTAACCTATGTTTGTATCTTGTTTATATTAATGTACTTATTCCTGGTTCTCGTCAGTGTTTAAATTGTATTATTCTTGAAATTCTTAGCTTAATCTGTTTATCGACGTTTGCCAGCTGTTGTTGTACCCTATTCTGGATTGCTTGCACAGGCAGCTATTTTCTGGAAGTGCTTTATCGTATTAATTGAGCTGTTCGTGTTTCTAGTCATCTTTTTGTCAAATGGTTCAAATGGCTCTGAGCACTATGGGACTTAACTTCTGTGGTCATCAGTCCCCTAGAACTTAGAACTACTTAAACCTAACTAACCTAAGGACATCACACACATCCATGCGCGAGGCAGGATTCAAACCTGCGACCGTAGCAGTCGCGCGGTTCCGGACTGAGCGCCTTAACCGCGAGACCACCGCGGCCGGCCATCTTCTTGTCGCATGACACTTATTTTATGAGCGCCCTGCTGTTAGCTGATGGGTCAGCAACTGTTTCTGCCGTCTATGCGTGCAGCTGACCCGGCCTGATCTAGGTGAGAGAGCCGACGGTCCCATATTACTGCCGGGCCGGGTGGCCGACCGGTTCTAGGCGCTACAGTCTGGAACCGCGCGACCGCTACGGTCGCAGGTTCGAATCCTGCCCCGGGCATGGATGTGTGTGATGTCCTGAGGTTAGTTAGGTTTAAGTAGTTCTAAGTTCTAGGGGACTGATGACCTCAGAAGTTCAAATGGCTCTGAGCACTATGGTACTTAACTTCTAAGGTCATCATTCCCCTAGAACTCAGAACTACTTAAACCTAACTAACCTAAGGACAACACACACATCCATGCCCGAGACAGGAATCGAACCTGCGACCGCAGCGGTCGCGTGCAAGTCTCATAGTGCTCAGAGCCATTTGAACCAACCCGATATTACCGGCCGGCATTTTGGGATTGACCCTGCCGTTACCTTGTGTTAAGCAGCCCTACGGCACGGTGGCTTATACGCAAGGGAAATTTTTTCTTCACTGGTGCGCGTGTGGTAACATCTTTACAGACCTCAAGTATTTTTGTCTTTTGGCTTGGATCCCTTTCACATTAAATGAATTCGCAATTGCGAATAACGACAACTGTCAGCTGCAGAATGGAACGACGACTACGAAAGTTTGTGCCGAACCGGGACTCGAACCCGGATTTCCCGGTTATCGCTAGCGGTCGCCTTACCATTTGGTTATCCGTGCACGACTCGCGGCCAGACCAAATCTTCCATATGTCGTCAACCATGCGTCTGCGACCTGTACTCGTACATCCATTGTGGATATTCCCGTACACGTCAGACGCTATACTTGAAAGACGCTTGCCCGGTACCGGCAGATAAATACGAAATTGCAGTGCACCTGTTATTCTGATTACGATGCAAAGTTCCTTCGGACATTCATGCGTGTCCAAACGAACTTTGCATCGTAATCAAAATAACACAAGCCCTGCAACATCGTATCGTACGGATCCTATTTGGTGCCGTGCTCTTTCTGCATCAAGTTTTCCCTACTTAGTCGGGCCATGTGCTGGCCCTTGTATTGCTTGAATTTGCCATGTCTCTTAAAGGACCGTGTTCAGTTTTGGTCTATAATTCAAAACCTTTCTGTTATCTTGGACATTTAAATTTAGTTAAACATTTTACCTGTTACTAAATCTGTGGTAATCTTTACGTCTGACCATCAAAAATTTTGCTTTACATTTGTCAGCTCTGTTAAAGGACCACGTCAAATCTTGGGTCTGTAATTTAAAGGCATTGTGTTAGCCTGGTATCGTTTTGCTGTCGTTGTTAAATTGGTTAAGCCATTGTGCTTCTTTGAATTCAAAGCATTCTACTTGCTGTTTCCAAAATTGCTGGTTTCTAAAAGATTATTTCACGGAGTTTTACTATTGTTGCTTTAAAAAAATGCTTAATAAATGTGAATCACTTGGCAAATAATGAATGATATCATAACCTGGGGCTTAGCCTTTTCAAGAATTCCTGTTAACCTGGCTCACTGGAGCTCACTTGAATATTCCTCTTATCTCAGACGCTCACAAAGATGTAAATTACATATTGCTTCCATAGCATAAACACTAAGTATTAAGAAAATTACATTATTACACTGCAGCGCAAGTTAATGCGTAGCGCATAACTCTTTTAATAAGAGCTTCAGTGAGAGATTAAGCATGCTCGTCCACTTACTACATGTTCTAACACAAGGATTCCGAAGGCGGCCACTTATTACAGAAGTATTGTTCATTAATATCTGTAGGGGCGATCAACGTTTATATAATTTCAGGTACTAGTGCAACAGTGGAATCTCTCCTGGGGGTCACCGTAATCGAAATTGATCATTTCTGACGCTATGGTAGAATCTACTCCCATCTCTAGACACGAACTCCTAACATTCGTTCTACCAGTTGCCGGAAGATACAGCCTGCACTGCGACGGAAAGCGAATTGAAGCATGAACGGTTAAGCTGCTGCAAATACAAAAAGTGGTTCAAGTGGCTCTGAGCACTATGGGACTTAACATCTATGGTCATCAGTCCCCTAGAACTTTTTTTAGAACTACTTAAACCTAACTAACCTAAGGACATCACACAACACCCAGTCATCACGAGGCAGAGAAAATCCCTCACACCGCCGGGAATCGAACCCGGGAACCCGAGCGCGGGAAGCGAGAACGCTACCGCACGACCACGAGCTGCGGACTGCTGCAAATACAGAAACTGGGGAAAGAGCTTGTGCATCTCCAGTGGACCTCTGTCACCAACATAATAAACGGCTGGTGTGTCACGTCATACGTATTTGGCAATTCTTAGGATTGCATATCCAGATTCCCTTAGGTGTACACTATAGTCCCTCTGAAATTCGGTTAATAGTCCTTCGTTCATAAGCAACAAAGACAAATTACATGCAGGTAGATTTAAGCTCTGACCGCTGTCGACAGTGGACATGATAGACATCGAAACGTCCCTGATATAGTTGATACGGTAGGGTGTTAGGTTAGTGAGTAGTAAGGTACTGGATCAAATAAACTGATACAATTTCAATTAGTTCATTTAACAATAAGATCAGACATCAAAAATCTAGAATTTTTGTCTCACTTAATGTTCCAGAAGAACGCTTCAGGAAAGAAATTTACACACTATTAACTTTTCCGCACTACTGAACACCCGGAATAATAAGAACATAAGAAAAAAACATGAAAAGCAATGGCAACCATTAGCCTCCTTAGAAGACAATAGAATACAGAGAGACATTAATTAAGGACCTTGACGCCGACCAATGAGTTTAAAAATATAATTTTGAAACAGTTACAATTAGTAGCTAACCTTAATCGGTAACCAAGATAAGCAGAATTAAAACAGTATTTGACAGCTAGCCGTGATGGTAGTCAGATTAAATTACCAAAATAAAGATCAGAATTTATTTGTCCACCTATGGCGACCAACCACGACTCAAATTAGTTACCATCTTAGGAAACATATCTTGAATCGAAACGTGTAGGAAATAAGGTCCTCCACAGAAATATTTCAAGTTTTCAAATTCCTTAGAATGCCAACGATCTTAACCAGCACGAGGGCTGCCTAAACACACTATTTCAGCAAGCACAAAGAATTAAACCTGAATTCAAAGTGAACATGGCAGTTCAAATATTTAGTCTTCTGACAGTAACAAAAAAAAAGTGAAGAATACGCCAAAGAGCAGACGCCAAGCCTCCATCAGTGTGAGGGGTAACAGGAATCAAAATATCAGTGCCAGTTAAGGCCGAACTGACACAAAACAAGTCGAAAGCCAAGTAATACGAAATGTCAGCAGTAATAGCATCGGCCTAGCGCTGTTTTATTTACGACTAGCTGAGTGCCCAAAGTTGCGAGTATGCATTTACTGCTGTCTTCTATTAGTCTATTTTCTTATTCGCTCTCTCTCTCTCTCTCTCTCTCTCTCTCTCTCTCTCTCTCTCTCTCTGCCCATCTACTCCTTCCCCTTACCCTGTTATTTCATCCTCTTCCTTTTCCATATTTTCCATATCCGTTCCCCCCTACGCCCCTCTCTTTCCATCTCCTCCTTCCCCCTCGCTGTGTTTCTGTCTAAGTCCTCCTCCCCCTTCCCTCGCCAACTTACCACGCCCACCCTATTAGGATGCTGGTAGTTCTTACTCCCACAGTATTTCTTTCCAGGTCATAACTGATACGTGTACCAGATTTGGTTGAAATCGTTTCAGGGATTTAGGATGAGCATTTTACCCACGGCTTTGTGTGCGTACGTACAAGGCAAATATTTTCACATACTGTATATTTAACATACACTATGTGATCAAAAGTATCCGGACACCTGGCTGAAAAATGATTTACAAGTCCGTGGCGCCCTCCATCGGTAATGCTGGTATTCAGTATGGTGTTGGCCCACCCTTAGCCCTGATGACAGCTTCCACTCTTGCAGCCATACGTTCAATCAGGTCTGGAAGGTTTCTTGGGGAATGGCAGCCCATTCTTCACGGACTGTTGCACTAAGGAGAGGTATCGATGTCGGTCGGTGACACCTGGCACGAAGTGGGCGTTCCAAAACATCCCAAACGTGTTCTACAGGATTCGGGTCAGGACCTGTGCAGGCCAATCCATTTCAGGGATGTTACTGTCGTGTAACCACTCCGCCACACGCCGTGCATTATGAACAGGTGCTCGATCGTGTTGAAAGATGCAATCGCCATCCCCGAATTGCTCTTCAACAGTGGGAAGCAAGATGTTGCTTAAAAGTGCTGTAATAGTGCGACGCAAAACAACAAGGTTTGCAAGCCCCCTCCATGAAAAACGCGACCACATCATAACACCACCACCTCTGAATTTTACTGTTGGAACTACACACGCTGGCAGATGACGTTCACCAGGCATTCGCCATACCCACACCCAGACATCAGATGGCCACATTGTGTGCCGTGATTCGTCACTACACAAACGTTTTTGCACTGTTTAGTCGTCCAACGTTTACGGTCCTTACACCAATCGAGGCGTCTTTGGCATTTACCGGCGTGTGTTTGGCTTATGAGCAACCGCTCGACCCTGAAATCCAAGTTTTCTCACCTGCCGCCTAACTGCCATAGTACTTGCAGTGGATTCTGATGCAATTTGGAATTCGTGTGTGATGGTCTGGACAGATGTCTGCCTATTACACATTACGACCCTCTGTGAGTCAACAGACGAGGTCGGCCTGTACACTTTTGTGTTGCACGTGTCCCTTCACGTTTCCACTTCACTATCACATCGGAAACAGTGGACCTAGGGATGTTTAGGAGTGTGGAAATCTCGCGTACAGACATATGACACAAGGGACACCCAGTCACCAGACCACGTTCGAAGTCCGTGAGTTCCGTGGAGCGCCCGTTTCTGCTCTCTCACGATGTCTCATGACCACTGAGGTCGCTGATATGGAGTACCTGGCAGTAGGTGGCAGCACAAAGGACCTAATATGAAAAACGTGTGTTTTTGAGGTTGTCCGGATACTTTTGATCACATAGTGTATTTCACACGTAATTGTACACTCGTTTAACCCGTATCGCTAGCGAATTTCGCCCTGCAGTTTCGTTTTTACGCAGTTTAATTTTTATCACATAAAATCTCTCGAACTATGTGCTGTACAGTTATATAATTTTGCAGGCTACTGTCTGCATAATGTGTCGTGAATAGATTTAGTAGTAACGAAGTAATAAATTTAAACATCATGTTCGATGTGGCTGTTTTCCATGCATCTCAGTTTTTATGATGTAACATCTCCTGAACTATTTGTGGTACCATGATATAATTTTGTAGTTGCATTTAGCGGCATATGTGGATACTGACTGCGAAATTTATTGCGTATAGAGTTAGTAGCACAGTCTTAACAAATTTAAACGTCACTCATGATACGGAGTTGTACTGCATGAACACCGAAAATGTAGTGAGAGATAAACTTATTCCATTCATCATTTTGTCGGATTTGTCAGCAAGAAAGAGTTTCGGAAAGGTTTGAAATTACGTGTTAAGTTTGTTCCAAGTCACTAAGTGTTCCCATTCGCAAGTACTGAATGACTAAGTATGGCTATCCGCGTGTCGTTGGCTACACTGCTTTTTAGCAGCTATCCCTTTGATAGGTAGGTGGTCCTAAACCCAACAGTGATTATTTCCAGTCGGTAAGTGATATGTCTACCAAGT
The DNA here is from genome assembly GCF_023864345.2 of Schistocerca serialis cubense. Lineage (NCBI taxonomy): Eukaryota > Metazoa > Arthropoda > Insecta > Orthoptera > Acrididae > Schistocerca > Schistocerca serialis. The sequence goes on from NC_064639.1 coordinate 970,226,203, forward strand.
TTGATTGAAATTTGCCCACTGGTTTAGGAGGAGATGTGGAACATACACACAAACATACATACACTCCTGGAAATTGAAATAAGAACACCGTGAATTCATTGTCCTAGGAAGGGGAAACTTTATTGACACATTCCTGGGGTCAGATACATCACATGATCACACTGACAGAACCACAGGCACATAGACACAGGCAACAGAGCATGCACAATGTCGGCACTAGTACAGTGTATATCCACCTTTCGCAGCAATGCAGGCTGCTATTCTCCCATGGAGACGATCGTAGAGATGCTGGATGTAGTCCTGTGGAACGGCTTGCCATGACATTTCCACCTGGCGCCTCAGTTGGACCAGCGTTCGTGCTGGACGTGCAGACCGCGTGAGACGACGCTTCATCCAGTCCCAAACATGCTCAATGGGGGACAGATCCGGAGATCTTGCTGGCCAGGGTGGTTGACTTACACCTTCTAGAGCACGTTGGGTGGCACGGGATACATGCGGACGTGCATTGTCCTGTTGGAACAGCAAGTTCCCTTGCCGGTCTAGGAATGGTAGAACGATGGGTTCGATGACGGTTTGGATGTACCGTGCACTATTCAGTGTCCCCTCGACGATCACCAGTGGTGTACGGCCAGTGTAGGAGATCGCTCCCCACACCATGATGCCGGGTGTTGGCCCTGTGTGCCTCGGTCGTATGCAGTCCTGATTGTGGCGCTCACCTGCACGGCGCCAAACACGCATACGACCATCATTGGCACCAAGGCAGAAGCGACTCTCATCGCTGAAGACGACACGTCTCCATTCGTCCCTCCATTCACGCCTGTCGCGACACCACTGGAGGTGGGCTGCACGATGTTGGGGCGTGAGCGGAAGACGGCCTAACGGTGTGCGGGACCGTAGCCCAGCTTCGTGGAGACGGTTGCGAATGGTCCTCGCCGATACCCCAGGAGCAACAGTGTCCCTAATTTGCTGGGAAGTGGCGGTGCGGTCTCCTACGGCACTGCGTAGGATCCTACGGTCTTGGCGTGCATCCGTGCGTCGCTGCGGTCCGGTCCCAGGTCGACGGGCACGTGCACCTTCCGCCGACCACTGGCGACAACATCGATGTACTGTGGAGACCTCACGCCCCACGTGTTGAGCAATTCGGCGGTACGTCCACCCGGCCTCTCGCATGCCCACTATACGCCCTCGCTCAAAGTCCGTCAACTGCACATACGGTTCACGTCCACGCTGTCGCGGCATGCTACCAGTGTTAAAGACTGCGATGGAGCTCCGTATGCCACGGCAAACTGGCTGACACTGACGGCGGCGGTGCACAAATGCTGCGCAGCTAGCGCCATTCGACGGCCAACACCGCGGTTCCTGGTGTGTCCGCTGTGCCGTGCGTGTGATCATTGCTTGTACAGCCCTCTCGCAGTGTCCGGAGCAAGTATGGTGGGTCTGACACACCGGTGTCAATGTGTTCTTTTTTCCATTTCCAGGAGTGTATAAAGCTTGCTCTAAAGTTCCATCAAACATCGAGGACTCGTAGAGGGGACTGAACAGACAATATTTTTTTTTATTAGAACCATGTCCGGAAACGGTCCATGCTACAGACATTTGAAAACATGTTTGTTAGGTAGGTATGCAACAGGTTAGTCATGATGGGTGGCTGCTTACGTTGGACCAGCTGATGTCGTTTGACGTCCATCCCACCTCTTTGACCTGACTCGAGCCTCACTCACTTGTCTGTGAGTGTTAGAGCAACATCGTTGAGCACACGTTTGCAGAACACACCGACATGATCCTTCTGTATAGCGAAGTTCACGGTAATGGAAGAGCTGCTCGTCCCCTTTATCAAGATCGTTACCCACAACGTCCGACTTGACTGGACATTTTCCTCTGGGATCGAATGAAGAGTTTGGTTTATGAGACTCCTATGGAGACAGAAAAAAATCTGGTGGCATGAGTTGTGGTAGCTGTAGTACAGACTGCAGAGACACCAGGTGTGACAGAGCGTGTGTACCACAGTATCATTCGTAGGTACAGTGCATGTATCGAACTTGGTGGTCGCCATAACGAACCTTACTTGCAATGGATCAGACCCTCTTTGAAATGAACAAAAACAGTTCGAATGTAAACAACAGTGTTTGTGAAAAATGATCAAGTTCCCTTTTCGTTTCTTTGATTATTAATGAGTGATGTACTGGATCATGGCTAATAAATTATGAAACGTGCTATTTGCGTCCAATAATACGACAGGAAGCAGAAGGGCCAAACATACACAACTTGTATTAAACAATTTTTATTATTGTTGATAATTCTTCTGGGTTATATGGCCGTGGTCCATGGAATTTTTCTATTCCTAACGTCGGCAGGACTCAGCAGGACCAGCCATACCTCTGAAGATGTCCAACGTAGTACTGGACGAGACGTTAGGAATAGAAAAATTCCGTGGACCACGGCCATATAACCCGGAAGAATTATCAACAACAGTACCATCCGGTCGTGAAAGCCTTCATCGTATGAATGTTTAGTATCTTTCACAATTTAAATACGATAAAACATAAATTTCACAACCTCACAAGAGCACAAAAAAATTTTTTCCTTAAACTCCTGTTAAAATCTGCACAACAAATGCACAAACTATTAATAAAATTTCTGTTGGCGTAAATACTTACTACAAGCAAAACTTGCCAGGCTCAGAACCCACAAGACTATCTTGTACAGTGACTTCTCTTTTGAAAAAAAAAATTCATACCAAGGTATAACATTAAGGCATAATATAAGGCACACCAATAACAATCAGACAACTTCAAAAATTTCAAAGCTCGGCAATGAAGGCACCGGGCACACGAACTTCTGTTGATGGCAGTACAAGTAGGCACTAATTAAATAACGAACACTTAATAAAAAACAGCACCCAGCATCTCAACATTCCCTGAGAACACATGCACATGAAACCCCCCTTTATAAAAATTAAACTTCACAATCAGCGTACAGAGTACAAATATGATACAAATGGGTGATAATGGAATACAGAATTAATACGGCGGAGGCTCCAGCAATCTGATCACCCTCTAATTACAGAGTGACCCAGTTTTACCGGTTGAAATTCATATTTCGAGCGAAAGGTGCATCCACCAAGGCGGCGGAGGAACGAGCTACAAAGCTTAACGACCTGACAGAGCCAGTAACAAAGAGAACAGCAATATTCAACTTAAGGACGAGATCGAGGCAGAAGGCGAGCAACATGGAGCCCGGTCTAACGAAACACACTTCCACTGGCAAAGGCCAAGTCGTCAAGCCCCAGTGCCACGCCCAACCGTGCCAGACGAAATAACTGTACTCCGCACAATGGAAATGTAAGTCAGTTACAACAGCACACTTGCAATTGCACATCCACATTACATAGAAGAATAAATCATAACATCAAAACAGGAAGGCTCGCATCCCACCTCCCCCCCCCCCCCCCCCAAAAAAAATTCTTTTCTTTTTTTTAGATTTCAACACTTAAGAATTCATTTAGACACTGCAATACACGCGTAAATAAGATTGTTCCTTGATAGGTAATGGCAACAGTTGAGAATTACTTTAAATGGGCAAGAGCCCACCAGAACTACACTTTCATAGAATCTGATGTAGTTTTAAGAGACAACTTCGTCCTTCTTTAAGGTGCAAATTTTGGTACTCAATGATCAAGATTACAACAATTTTAGAGATACCATCACTCAGTAATAAGGAGCTCACCAGGTTTCCTTACTTATAGCTGCAGGTCCTTCCTCAAGTGGTAGGAAACTAAGATGGAAAGCCCAAGCCCCATTATCATGGCACGTGTGACATAAACTTGACATATCAGACTAGTCACTGAAGACGACTTAACTTAACCATTAACAAATACATAAAAACACACAATTGCACCTGTTTAAATCAAACACACCATATGCCCTGGCGAACGGTTAATGCCACGCGACGCTCCAGCAAGCTCTCAACATGCGCTGCGTGGCGAGAAAGCCAAACATCGCGCCTCGTGTCGAAACCCGAACCGTTTTCGGCGTCTCCGGCCGCAGCATTCCAGTAATACCACGCGCAATGAGCATGCGCACCAAGTAAGGGCCACCCTCCCAACCGTGCTGTAACCGCGACAGACTACACACTGACAGCTGCTGCCTCGACGACGCAGACTTAAATTGCCGAACCCGCGATGAACAACTGACTCGCGGCCAGCCAAAGCGAAATCGATGGCAAAGATAACAGTACAAGAACGGGGTACTGGCGCCAGCCGCGCGACGTATTACTTGTAAAAGTTGTCGCGTTACCAACATATTTTCAAATGGTTGTAGCACGGAAACGAAATGTTTCTGGACATGACGTCCAGTTCAAAATATTATCTACTCAGTCCCCTCTATAAGCCCTTAGAAGCTTGTAAGGATAATTTCATCCATTATTATATGTATGGATAAAATAGGTTACATACCAACAATGCCCCCCCCCCCCCCCAATGAACCATGGACCTTGCCATTGGTGGGGAGGCTTGCGTGCCTCAGCGACACAGATAGCCGTACCGTAGGTGCAACCACAATGGAGGGGTATCTGTTGAGAAGCCAGACAAACGTGTGGTTCCTGAAGAGGGGCAGCAGCCTTTTCAGTAGTTGCAGGGGCAACAGTCTGGATGATTGACTGATCTGGCCTTGTAACATTAACCAAAACAGCCTTGCTGTGCTGGTGCTGCGAACAGTTGAAAGCAAGGGGAAACTACAGCCGTAATTTTTCCCGAGGGCATGCAGCTTTACTGTATGGTTAAATGATGATGGCGTCCTCTTGGGTAAAATATTCCGGCGGTAAAGTAATCCCCCATTCGGATCTCCGGGCGGGGACTACTCAAGAGGACGTCATTATCAGGAGAAAGAAAACTGGCGTTCTACGGATCGGAGCGTGGAATGTTAGATCCCTTATTCGGGCAGGTATGTTAGAAAATTTAAAAAGGGAAATGGATAGGTTAAAGTTAGATATAGTGGGAATTAGTGAAGTTCGGTGGCAGGAGGAACAAGACTTTTGGTCAGGCGAATACAGGGTTATAAATACAAAGTCAAATAGGGGTAATGCAGGAGTAGGTTTAATAATGAATAAAAAAATAGGAATGCAGATAAGCTACTACAAACAGCATAGTGAACGCATTATTGTGGCCAAGATAGACACGAAGCCCATGCCAACTACAGTAGTACAAGTTTATATGCCAACTAGCTCTGTAGATGACGAAGAAATTGAAGAAATGTATGACGAAATAAAAGAAATTATTCAGATAGTAAAGGGAGACCAAAATTTAATAGTCATGGGTGACTGAAATTCGGTAGTAGGAAAAGGGAGAGAAGGAAACGTAGTAGGTGAATATGGATTGGGGGTAAGAAATGAAAGAGGAAGCCGCCTGGTAGAATTTTGCACAGAGCATAACTTAATCATAGCTTACACTTGGTTCAAGAATCATGAAAGAAGGTTGTATACATGGAAGAGGCCTGGATATACTGACAGATTTCAGATAGATTATATAATGGTAAGACAGAGATTTAGGAACGAGGTTTTAAATTGTAAGACATTTCCAGGGGCAGATGTGGACTCTGTCCACAATCTATTGGTTATGAACTGTAGATTAAACTGAAGAAACTGCAAAAACGTGGGAATTTAAGGAGATGGGATCTGGATAAACTGACTAAATCTCAGGTTGTAGAGAGTTTCAGGGAGAGCGTAAGGGAACAAATGGCAGGAATGGGGGAAAGAAATACAGTAGAAGACGAATGGGTAGCTCTGAGGGATGAAGTAGTGAAGGCAGCAGAGGATCAAGTAGGTAAAAAGACGAAGGCTAGTAGAAATCCTTGGGTAACTGAAGAAATATTGAATTTAATTGATGAAAGGAGAAACAAAAAGGAATACAAACGTCTCAAAAATGAGATAGACAGGAAGTGCAAAATGGCTAAGCAGGCATGGCTAGAGGACAAATGTAAGGATGTAGAGGCTTATCTCACTAGGGGTAAGATAGATACAGCCTACAGGAAAATTAAAGAGACCTTTGGAGATAAGAGAACCATTTGTATGAATATTAAGAGCTCAGATGGAAACCCAGTTCTAAGCAAAGAAGGGAAAGCAGAAAGGTGGAAGAAGTATATATAGGGTCTATACAAGGGCGATGTACTTCAGGACGATATTATGGAAATGGATGAGGATGTAGATGAAGATGAAATGGGAGATACGATACTGCGTGAAGAGTTTGACAGAGCACTGAAAGAACTGAGTCGAAACAAGGCCTCGGGAGTATACAACATTCCATTAGAACTACTGACGGCCTTGGGAGAGCCAGTCGTGACAAAACTCTACCATCTGGTGAGCAGGATGTGTGAGACAGGCGAAATACCCTCAGACTTCAAGAAGAATATAATAATTCCAATCCCAAAGAAAGCAGGTGTTGACAGATGTGAAAATTACCGAACTATCAGTTTAATAAGTCACGGCTGCAAAATACTAACGCGAATTCTTTACAGACGAATGGAAAAACTATAGAAGCCGAACTAGGGGAAGATCAGTTTGGATTCCGTAGAAATATTGGAACACGTGAGGCAATACTGACCCTACGACTTATCTTAGAAACTAGATTAAGGAAAGGCAAACCTACGTTTCTAGCATTTGTAGACTTAGAGAAAGCTTTTGACAAAGTTGACTGGAATACTCTCTTTCAACTAAATGGTTCAAATGGCTCTGAGCACTATGCGACTTAACTTCTGAGGTCATCAGTCGCCTAGAACTTAGAACTAATGAAACCTCTAACTAACCTAAGGACATCACACACATCCATGCCCGAGGCAGGATTCGAACCTGCGACCGTAGCTGTCCCGCGGTTCCGGACTGAGCGCCTAGAACCGCTAGACCACCGCGGCCGGCATACTCTCTTTCAAATTCTGAAGGTGGTAGGGGTAAAATATAGGGAGCGAAGGGCTATTTACAATTTGTATAGAAACCAAATGGCAGTTATAAGAGTTGAAGGGCATGAAAGGAAAGCAGTGGTTGGGAAGGGAGTGAGACAGGGTTGTAGACTCTCCCCGATGTTATTCAATCTGTATATTGAGCAAACAGTGAAGGAAACAAAAGAAAAATTCGGAGTAGGTATTAAAATCCATGGAGATGAAATAAAAACTTTGAGGTTCGCCGATGACATTGTAATTCTGTCAGAGACAGCAAAGGACTTGGAAGAGCAGTTGAATGGAATGTATAGTGTCTTGAAAGGAGGATATAAGATGAACATCAACAAAAGCAAAACGAGGGTAATGGAATGTAGTCGAAGTAAGTCGGGTGATGCTGAGGGTATTAGATTAGGAAATGAGACACTTGAAGTAGTAAAGGAGTTTGCTATTTGGGGAGCAAAATAACTGATGATGGTCGAAGTAGAGAGGATATAAAATGTAGACTGGCAATGGCAAGGAAAGTGTTTCTGAGGAAGAGAAATTTGTTGACATCGAGTATAGATTTAAATGTCAGGAAGTCATTTCTGAATGTATTTGTATAGAGTGTAGCCACGTATGGAAGTGAAACATGGACGATCAATAGTTAGGACAAGAAGAGAATAGAAGCTTTCGAAATGTGGTGCTACAGAAGAATGCTGAAGATTAGATGGGTAGATCTCATAACTAATGAGGAGATGTTGAATAGGATTGGGGGGAAGAGAAGTTTGTGGCACAACTTGACTAGAAGAAGGGATCTGTTGGTAGGACATGTTCTGAGGCACCAAGGGATCACCAATTTAGTATTGGAGGGCAGCGTGGAGGGTAAAAATCGTAGAGGGAGACCAAGAGATGAATACACTAAGCAGATTGAGAAGGATGTAGGTTGCAGTAGGTACTGGGAGATGAAGAAGCTTGCACAGGATAGAGTAGCATGGAGAGCTGCATCAAACCAGTCTCAGGACTGAAGACCACAACAACAACACGAACAATGCACGCTCAACGGTCTATTGCGTGTGTACTGACAAGGCAACACTCTGACAAATGCGCTGCAGAACCTAAAAAAAATTTAATAAGGAGTTACATACTTGCTTATTACAAGAATGGGGTATAACCAATGCGCCCACACAGGCCGTGGCTGTACAGTATCACAGCGCAATATCTTGAAAATCAGGTTGGCGGGACCCTAGGGCGGGGCACAGAGTTTTTCCAAAATTCCCTTTTCCGGCACCTGATCGCTGTAAGGCAGATGCTCACCGACGAAATTTATATGCACCACTTGCCCATCAGGCAAGGCAGTGAATTCAGGGACTATTAGGACTCCAACCCGCGATTCACCGCTGCCCCAGCAGGAACCTAACAGCTACCTCCAACACCGTGGCCGACCCGTTAACGGCCAACACGTCCACCTCGATACTCCAAGCGAACACAACTGTAGCAGCCAGTCCCTGGGCCATTACACGGAGCCGTCACCAAAATGTCGCCCAAATGTCGCAGTACTGCGCCGGATGCTCAGCCACCTCTTTGCCGAAGCTCATGTGCAAACTTTTATCCACTTCGTAACGGAACTCCTGAGCCGCAGCTACCAGGCAACGTGTCAAAGAAGCTATGTCAGAGGAGCAGGCATCGATAAAGGCTCTTTCTCGCGGCTCAGTCGTACTGGACGATCGGCGAAAAACAAAAACTTGACACCACAGATACATCACAAGTAAGCGTATGATGTACTTCTAATGAATAATTAGCTACAGCAATGCTTACAAGGGAACCTCCCCATCGCACCCTCCTCATATTTAGTTTTAAGTTGACACAGTGGATGGGCCTTGAAAACCTGAACACACGTCAATCGAGAAAACAGAAAGAAGTTGTGTGGAACTATGAAAAAATGAGCAAAATATATAAACTGAGTAGTCATTTATAGGAAACATTAAATAAGTGCTTTTCCTGTAATCTAGAAGACAACCGTCTTCGTAAAGAAAGCACACAAAGAACATTAAACATTTACAGACGTAACTTGTCACACTTTTCAATTGTTTACAACATAAACAAAATTATAGTTATTGTTGATCAGCAGTAAATCACTAACGCGTTCCGGATTTAATTGGCTGCGGCAATTTGTTAGTAACATGTCGGCTTTACTAAAGCACCTTTCACTAGGTGCGCTTGTTGCTGGGATACATAAAATACGTCTTGCAACTGTAGCCAAATCTGGCAGATCTGTTTCATGTCTGCTCCACCACTTTAAGGTGTCATCATCTCCGGGGGGCATTAAAACGTACAGATCTATTTCATCTGCTGCGGATGATCTGTTGTTCCTCCATTCCTTGAAACGATCTCTCTTTCTGGGTGGTGATGACACAGTACTTGAAGGATCTATGATAATAAACAAAAGAGACAACTAATACAGAACTGATACCGAAATCATCGAAACGTTCCCGGAAGAGACGGATGACCTCGCTGTTTGGTCTCTACCCCAAAAAACCCGACCCCCGTTCCCATAAAAACGAGATGTTTTACGTTAATGAAATATTATACGAGTCACAACATTCCCGTTTCTCTATAATACACTTCCCACTAACTATGCAAAAACGATTATGTTAATGATTGCATGTTGAACCTGCGTACGTAGCACACATTTGTCGCACATTGCTAAGAATTTACTGCTTTTCACTTATTTCAAGCATGTTAAGATCACGGAAGGACGGCCAAAGAAACGATCTTTGTGAGGTTTCTTGCAACTGTGTTTCTTTAAATGAGTGGTTCCCGACTGGAAAAACAATAAAGTCGAGCTTTTTATGCACGATACGTACCCAGTAGACGCAGTGTTTCCATCTACAACCAACAGAAATGTACTCCATACTTGGCTTTTTAGACCTTCCCGTTTCTTTCGTTTCTTTAATGTGTAAACATTGATTTCAATCTTACGTCTTACTACACTGGCTTCCTCGCGCTGCATGATTACAGAGAGAGACACACCACAAATGAGAGGCCCGTACTGGCTGCAGTGTCACGCGGATAATAACAATTGTAAATGTGTTTGAGGTTATGTGCCACGTATTCGGTCACGGCTTCTATGCTCGGTCACGGGAACTAGTGCGGGTTGCCTATCCAGTTAGGGTGAGCTTGCCCCACCTCGTATTTTGTGCTCGCTTACTCGGTCATGCAGGGCTCTACTGTTGACTACGGTTCATCAGAAATTGCGCGACTGTCTGAGCGTTTACTGCAGTCTGTGAAGATTGTGGTTTTCGACTGTACAATTTTCTCATCGAATTTACGTTGCAGTTTCAATATTTATATGTTTCTGTAACATGACGTAGCTGCGAGAAACGCAGATCAATAGTCGCCAATGATCTGAGTAATGGAAGAAGTGTGTTCTGATCGTGCGTCATCTAATCACATGGTTGTTTCGCTAAAATATTCCACATTCGGTTTGACCTAAAATTTAGAAGCCGCCGTAAATTTATTGTGCTATACAAGCCAAACGTAAACAGAAGATAAGGCTGTACGGAAACAGGAAATATTGAAAGGGAGACATTTAATTTCGCTGTTGGAGGTTTATAGCAAACTGGGGTTGTTTCTTTATTCAACAAACAATTTTTTTGTTCTTGTTTACATTCCCTATGTTATACATACGTCAATGCAGAGAAAAGCAATAGTACAAAGATAGTTTTAGCTTACTGCCTTACGTAAGCTTAGTGACTTTCTTTTAAATTTTGGTTGTTATATATTTTCATTTCTATTGAAATAAATGGTATCATTACTGCTTTCGATTTGTTAGTCTTCACCGCAATGTCGGCCTGAAAGAAAGGATAATGAGTATAGCAAGAACTAAATCACAAATCGAACTGTTTTCCATATGTCTAGTACTTTAATAGTAGCTCGTCAACTGCATATGTTAGATGAGACGCAATGTAAATTTATCTGCCATAGTTACCTAAGTACGAGTAGATAAAAGGAAATACATATCTTAACACATTATAAAATACTTCGAAAAAAGCTTTGTTATGAAAATCGCTTTCTCAATTTAGCAACTATTCTGAGTATTGTTTTAAAAATTAGAAGAAATGTTTCCAAATGGCACCCTTAAGAAACATAATGATAGATATCAAGATGTTAATCTATGCGTCCAACATTGTATCCGCATTATTTAAAATGAGAAGCGAAAGCTGTTTTATTATTTCCTAGGTTGCAATGTTCTGTAAAACGAACACCAAAAGACTTGCCCGTTTGGCCTATATGAAAGTCTGGACAGGCGCCATGCATGACAATATTTATTATGAACTTCTTTATGCCGATTGAAGTTGATTGCCAGTACGATGAAGTTGATTGCCACTACGCAACATATACATCTTTTTATTTTTCAGGTAAAAACCGAGCTTTTTTTGTGTTCTGTAAGTCAGTACAATAAAAGTACTGTTCTGTGAGTCAGTACAATAAATTTCTTCTTTGTGGTTTTGGTTTATCATCTACGGTGCTCGTTCATTTCTTATTTAATTTCTCATACTTGTTAACGACGTCTTTTGCCTCATAAGCATTAGTCACTGCTACTTGTTTTAATATATCAGTTTAATGACTGAGATCGGCCTAATTAATTCGTAGACTGTTTAATCTATGTAGACCTGCCACACGCCCAGTGCGGCGCACGCATTGTTTCCTGGTTAATATGTCGGCTTACGGTAATTAGCGAAACTGTGTCTATAATTTTGTCCGCATATGGTAAGAGCTAAGAAACTGATACCAGTATCTTTCTCTGGTTCTAACTTGAATCTGATTTAGCCTTCTGACTGCTCTGGCGCGGTCCGCCACGAATTACTCTCCTGCGCCAAAAGCTTCATCTCAGAATGTGTATTGGCAGAAAATTCCATCTTTCATAAACATTTCGGCCATTATCCTCGACAGACTCCTGTTCATAGAGACACTTAGAGTTTGTCGATAAATCTTGTCTCCCATGCTCATGGTGTAAGCCGATTACATCTCTATATAAAAGATCTACTCAACTGACACATTGGTGAATAACTGAATACATTGAGGGTAGTTAACGTAGCGCCAGCCGCAATTTTTACTCTTTCCTCTTTTGTGCGAAAACTGTACTATTTTAAAACTGTGCGACTTTTTGAAAACGAATGCTTTCTTCAGCTTCCCATCAAATGATTTATTAAACTCACGATTCTGCTCTTCTTCATTATTAGTAATAAGCAGTATCAATTTGTTTTATTTGTGCAATAGGCTGAAATATATAACAAGAAATTTAATTTCTAGTATTTGTAAATTCTTCGACTAGAAAAGAAACGAGTCCTCTAAACACTGGACATCTCTCGAACAACAAAACGAATGGCAATAGCGAGTCATCAAACACATCGTAAATATAGGGAGCATTGACAACTTCCGTCGAAAGAGGTTGACATCAGGTGACGTCGAACAGAATTTAAGGAGTAAAAATAATAAATTTGTTGCACTTCGGATTTCATCTCGTTATCAGTTAACAGAAATGTTTACCCTTGCGATAGTATTCCGTCTCTATATAAACTGAAGTCGCCTCCTAGCGCCCGCGCAGGCTAATCTCAGGAATTAGAATAGGGATTTTGACTCAAGCTTTCACTAGTAGATATACTGACCCACGAGGAAAGTTTAGTAGATAATTTATACACAATTTCCTACAAATTGTCGAAATTATGATGAATTAAAGTTACGTTATAAAAACGATGCCACTGCCATCTACCGAACAGCGACCATAACTGGAGGCAGCAGCGGTGCTTGAGTTAGTAGAAACTGTGACCAACACGCATCTGGCTTGATCGACACGGGATTGGACGTTTGGCAAGGAATTGCATGGGTCGTCGTCGTCGTACACCCCCCCCCCCCCCCCCCCCCGTGATGTAATTTGTCACAAACAAAATGTGATTCGGGTTCCTCTTTTCATTGTAGCTTCCCTTTTCCCGGTTTGATAACTGTTTAGGCATGCAAGACGCCGAACTATCATTCAGTTCCAGTATGATATTTGAGATTTTCACTCTGCAGCGGAGTGTGCGCTGATATGAAACTTCCTGACAGATTAAAACTGTGTGCCCGACCGAGACTCGAACTCGGGACCTTTGCCTTTCGCGGGCAAGTGCTCTACCATCTGAGCTACCGAAGCACGACTCACGCCCAGTACTCACAGCTCTACTTCTGCCAGTATCTCGTCTCCTACCTTCCAAACTTCACAGAAGCTCTTCTGCGAAACTTGCAGAACTAGCACTCCTGAAAGAAAGGATACTGCGGAGACGTGGCTTAGCCACAGCCTGGGGGATGTTTCCGGAATGAGATTTTCACTCTGCAGCGGAGTGTGCGCTGATATGAAACCTCCTGGCAGATTAAAACTGTGTGCCCGACCGAGACTCGAACTCGGGACCTTTGCCTCTCGCGGGCAAGTGCTCTACCAAGTTTGGAAGGTAGGAGACGAGATACTGACAGAAGTAGAGCTGTGAGTACCGGGCGTGAGTCGTGCTTCGGTAGCTCAGATGGTAGACCACTTGCCCGCGAAAGGCAAACGTCCCGAGTTCGAGTCTCGGTCGGGCACACAGTTTAAATCTGCCAGGAAGTTTCGTATCAGCGCACACTCCGCTGCAGAGTGAAAATCTCATTCTGGAAACATCCCCCATGGTGTGGCTAAGCCATGTCTCCGCAGTATCCTTTCTTTCAGGAGTGCTAGTGGCTCTGGCTCTGAGCACTATGGGACTTAACATCTTAGGTCATCAGTCCCCTAGAACTTAGAACTACTTAAACCTAACTAACCTAAGGACATCACACACATCCATGCCCGAGGCAGGATTCGAACCTGCGACCGTAGCAACCCCGCGGTTCGGGACTGCAGCTCTAGAACCGCACGGCCACCGCGGCCGGCGGAGTGCTAGTTCTGCAAGTTTCGCAGGAGAGCTTCTGTAAAGTTTGGAAGGTAGGAGACGAGATACTGGCAGAACTAGAGCTGTGAGTACCGGGCGTGACTCGTGCTTCGGTAGCTCAGATGGTAGATCACTTGCCCGCGAAAAGCAAAGGTTCCGAGTTCGAGTCTCTGTCGGGCACACACTTTTAATCTGCCAGGAAGTTGTCATCCAGTTGATTCCAATCGTTTCAGAACAACTGCCAAACACGTGAGTACAAAACCTGCACTTTTCAATTACTTATGCAAAGAGAAAAACGCGGAATGGGACACAGCTTTAATTCGTTTATGTAAAGAAAGTTTCGTAGCAGCACAGCAAATGACTCATCTTCCTTGAGTCAAGCACAGATGGGAACATGATTTTCTGTGTGATGGGGCGAAAGGTATTTGTTTGGACACTCCCAAATTATAAAGAAGAATGGTAAACGAATCTCCACTTGCTAGAAAGAGATTTAGGGCTCTTAAAGATCATAAACACACGAGCACGATCTTGTTCATTGGAATTCAGAAATTTCTTGCGGATGGATACACAAGATTTAGAAATACTTCTACACTTGATTCAAGGAAGCATTTTCAAATGCAGTCACAATTTTACACTGCCAGTTTCTGCTTCTCTCAGATTTCCAGTGGCAGTTCACAGTCTTAATTCACTGCGAATTCGTCGAACAACGGACAGTTGCTCAACTTTGAACTATCGTAAGAAATGTGACCAATAACGAAAAGATAACCACCTCATCATAGGCTCTGATGTGGGAGCTACAATTTGAAACAATCAAATATTTTAACCAATAGTTTTCTTGCCGTTGTTTGACAAAAATTGCATAGCGAAACTATGCGAATCCAAAATACACTCCTGGAAATGGAAAAAAGAACATATTGACACCGGTGTGTCAGACCCACCATACTTGCTCCGGACACTGAGAGAGGGCTGTACAAGCAATGATCACACGCACGGCACAGCGGACACACCAGGATCCGCGGTGTTGGCCGTCGAATGGCGCTAGCTGCGCAGCATTTGTGCACCGCCGCCGTCAGTGTCAGCCAGTTTGCCGTGGCATACGGAGCTCCATCGCAGTCTGTAACACTGGTAGCATGCCGCGACAGCGTGGACGTGAACCGTATGTGCAGTTGACGGACTTTGAGCGAGGGCGTATAGTGGGCATGCGGGAGGCCGGGTGGACGTACCGCCGAATTGCTCAACACGTGGGGCGTGAGGTCTCCACAGTACATCGATGTTGTCGCCAGTGGTCGGCGGAAGGTGCACGTGCCCGTCGACCTGGGACCGGACCGCAGCGACGCACGGATGCACGCCAAGACCGTAGGATCCTACGCAGTGCCGTAGGGGACCGCACCGCCACTTCCCAGCAAATTAGGGACACTGTTGCTCCTGGGGTGTCGGCGAGGACCATTCGCAACCGTCTCCATGAAGCTGGGCTACGGTCCCGCACACCGTTAGGCCGTCTTCCGCTCACGCCCCAACATCGTGCAGCCCGCCTCCAGTGGTGTCGCGACAGGCGTGAATGGAGGGACGAATGGAGACGTGTCGTCTTCAGCGATGAGAGTCGCTTCTGCCTTGGTGCCAATGATGGTCGTATGCGTGTTTGGCGCCGTGCAGGTGAGCGCCACAATCAGGACTGCATACGACCGAGGCACACAGGGCCAACACCCGGCATCATGGTGTGGGGAGCGATCTCCTACACTGGCCGTACACCACTGGTGATCGTCGAGGGGACACTGAATAGTGCACGCTACATCCAAACCGTCATCGACCCCATCGTTCTACCATTCATAGACCGGCAAGGGAACTTGCTGTTCCAACAGGACAATGCACGTCCGCATGTATCCCGTGCCACCCAACGTGCTCTAGAAGGTGTAAGTCAACTACCCGGGCCAGCAAGATCTCCGGATCTGTCCCCCATTGAGCATGTTTGGGACTGGATGAAGCGTCGTCTCACGCGGTCTGCACGTCCAGCACGAACGCTGGTCCAACTGAGGCGCCAGGTGGAAATGGCATGGCAAGCCGTTCCATAGGACTACATCGAGCATCTCTACGATCGTCTCCATGGGAGAATAGCAGCCTGCATTGCTGCGAAAGGTGGATATACACTGTACTAGTGCCGACATTGTGCATGCTCTGTTGCCTGTGTCTATGTGCCTGTGGTTCTGTCAGTGTGATCATGTGATGTATCTGACCCCAGGAATGTGTCAATAAAGTTTCCCCTTCCTGGGACAATGAATTCACGGTGTTCTTATTTCAATTTCCAGGAGTGTATATGGCATTTCAACTTCATCAGCTTGGCTTCCTTCACATGCAGTCTGTTCTTTCAGCAGTGCAGCCGATGACTCATCTTTGAGCTTTCTGCTTTCCTTGTATCAAACCTACTCCTGGACACGATTCTTTGCTAGGCACGGCGAAGAAGTCTGCCGCAAACAGTCCACGACAAAGAATTTTCGCAATGAGTCTTAACAATGCATCACAGTGCGTACTAAGCTTCGCAAGATGAGTGCTGTAACACGAGCTAAAAATGTAGATCACGCGCGTATTATTTTCTTTTATTTGTTCCACGTCAGTCAGTCTTCGATACGTATTGAATCCACACACACAAACACATACATCCTTGTATCGCATACGATATTTACAAGTTTTGTAAAGTTATTAGTTACGTCACAATGTGCTCCCATCACTGCCGTGCGATGTCTCTCCAAACGCCATTTCAGTATGGAACTCATAACATTCCTACATCCAGACAATTGTCCTGGCGCGCACTGCTAACATCGCATAGATTATACGAAAGTGATGATACTCACTTACGTAGTCAAGTCGTGTGATCGTAGATACTTAATGCTACCTATACGAAGCCCGGGCAGGCCGAAGTGGCCGAGCGGTTCTAGGCGCTTCAGTCTGGAACTGCGCGATCGCTACGGTCGCAGGTTCGAATCCTGCCTCGGGCATGAATGTATGTGTCGTCCTTAGCTTAGTTAGGTTTAAGTAGTTCTAAGTTATAGGGGACTGATGACCTCAGATGTTAAGTCCCATAGTGCTCAGAGCCATTTGGACCATTTTTAAGGGGGCATGTGCAAGAAAATCAAGTTCAAAATGGTTCAAATGGCTCTGAGAGCCTGCGATCGTAGCAGCAGCGCAGTTCGGGACTGAAGCGCTTAGCCGGCCGGAGTGGCCGTGCGGTTCTAGGCGCTACAGTCTGGAACCGAGCGAGCGCTACGGTCGTAGGTTCGAATCCTGCCTCGGGCATGGATGTGTGTGATGTCCTTAGGTTAGTTAGGTTTAAATAGTTCTAAGTTCTAGGGGACTGATGACCTCAGAAGTTAAGTCGCATAGTACTCAGAGCCATTTTTTTAAGCGCTTAGAACCGCTCGGCCACAGCGGCCGGCGATATATTGTTGGCTACACTATCTAGCATCTGCCACTATTAGTTATTGCGCACTACCCCACATACGCTATTTGATTTTACGTCCACTCCCTGTCTAAATTCGATGTATTGATCACATTCCAACAAAGTACGTTGAACCATCTTTATGTATAGGTTCACAGCACCTGCAAATTTCTTCATGGAGGTCATTGTCCTACAGAGGTTGTCTTTATTATTTAAAATAAAGTGGTTTTTAATAAAAACAACTTATGCAGGACAATGACTTTCCTGAAGAAAGTACGTTTAGTATATTGAGGTGCGTGTACCACTGCATGTCTGTGTACTGGTGACTCAGTATTCTCACTGGTTTCATATGGCCTGTCACGAATTCCTCTCCTGTAGCAATCTCTTCATCTCATATAGCACTTTTAACCTACGTCCTCAGTTATTTGCTGGATGTATTCCAATTTCTGTTATCCCCTACAGTTTTTACACTCTGTAGCTCCCTCTAGTACCATGGAAGTCTTAACAGATGTCCTACCATCCTGTCCGTTCTTCTTGCCAGTGTCTTCCATATGTTCCTTTCCCGCCGATTCTGGTGAGAACCTTCACATTCCTTACCTTACCAGCCCATTTCATTTTCAACATTCTTCTGTAGCACCACATCCCATGTGCTTCGATTCTCTTCTGCTCCAGTTTTCCCACGGCCCATGTTTGACTACCATACAATGCTGTTCTCCAGACGTACGTTCTCAGAAATTTCTTTCTCAAATTAAGGCCTATGTTTGATACTAGTAGATTTCTCTTGGCCAGGAATGCCCTTCTTGACACTAATCGTCTGCTTTTGATGAGCTTCTTTCTCCGTCCATCATGGGCTGTTTTGCTACCTCGGTAGCAGAATTCCTTAACTTCATCTATTTCGTGATCACCAATCATTATGTTCTCACTGTTCTCTTTTTTACTGCTTCTCATTACTTTCGTCTTTCTTCTATTTACTCTTAATTCACATTACTGTGTTCATTCCATCGAGCAGAACATGTAATTCTTCTTCACTTTCACTAACGGTAGCAATGTCATCAGCGAATCATATCATTGCTATCTTTTCACCTTGATGTTTAATTCCACTCTTGGACCTTTCTTTCATTTTCATCATTGCTTCTTCGATGTATAGATTGAACACCATTTAATCAGAGCACTTCGTTCTTTGTCTCCCACTGTTATTGTTCACTCTTAGCTCTTGGACATATTGCTTATTAGCCGTCTTCCACTATACCTCATCCTTATTTTCCTCAGAATTTCGAATATTTGCACCATTTTACACTTTCGAAATCTTTTTCTAAGACGACAAATACTTTAAACGTGTCTTGATCTTTCTTCAGTCTTCCTTCCACTATCAACCGCAACGTCGGAATTGCCTCTCTAGTGCCTTCATCTCTTTTAAAGTCTAACTGATAATAATCTAAAACATCCCCAATTTTCCTTTCGATTCTTCTATATATTATTCTTGTTAGCAACTTGGACGCATGAGCTGTTCAGCTGGCTGTGATAATTCTCTAATTTGTGGGCTCTTGCAATCTTCGGAACTCTATCGATGACGTTTCTCCGAAAATTAGATGGTATATCGCCAGATTCATACATTCTACACACCAATATTAACAGTCGTTTTGCCACTTCCCCTAATGATTTTAGAAATTCTGATGCAATTTTATCTATCCCTTCAGTGTTATTCGATTTTCAGTCTTCCAAAGCTCTTTTAAATTTTGATTCTAATACTGGATCCCCTATTTCTTCTATATCGACTGCTATTTCTTCTTCTGTCACGTCGTGAGACAAGTCTTCCCCCTCATAGAGGCCTTCAACGTACTATACTCCTTCCACCTACCCGCTACCCCGTCTGCATTTAACAGTGGAATTCCCATCGCACTCGTAATGTTACTACTCTTGCTTTTAATTCCACCGAAGGTTGTTTTGGTTTTTCTATACGCTGAGTCAGTCCTTCCGTCGATAATTTCTTTTTCAATTTCTTCGCACTTTTTATGTAGTCATTTCGTCTTAACTTCCCTGCACTTCCTATTTGTTTCATTCCTAATTAACTTGCATTTCTGTGTTCCTGAATTTCCCTGAACATTTTTGTATTTCCTTCTTTTGTCGATCAAATTAAGTATTTCTTCTGGCAGCCATGGTTTCTTCGCAGTTACCTTCTTTGTACCTATGTTTTTTCTTTCCAACTTCTGTGATTTCCCTTTTTTAGAGATATCCATTCCTCTTCAACTGAAATGCCTGCTGAGCTATTCCTTTGTCGCAGTGTCTATAGCCTCAGAGAACTTGTACCTCTTCATTCCTTAGTACCTGCGTATCCCACTTCTTTGCACACTGATTCTTCATGAGTAATCTCTTAAACTTCAGCCTACTCTTCATCATTACTAAATTGTGATCTGGTCCTATATCTGTTCCTGGGTATGCTTAACAATCCAGTATCTGATTTCGGAATCTGTGCCTGAGTATGATGTAATCTAATTGAAATCGTCCCTGATCTCCCGGCCTTTTCCAAATAAACCTTCTCCTCTTGTGATCCTTGAATAGAGCAATCGCCGTTTCTAGCTGAAATTTATTGTAAAATTCAATTAGCCTTTCTCCTCTCTCATTTCTAGTACAGACCTTATATTCATCCGTAACTCTCTCTTCTACTCGTTCCTCTTCAACGGCACTCCAGTCCTCCATGACTAGTAGTTTTTCATCTTATTGCCTTCACGTCCTGAATTGTCGTGATGTTAATTCTACATAAATATCGATACGCCTGGTATGTATTATGTCCTATTAGGAAATGTATCATCAGGCCTGGAATATGGGATCCAGCAGTGAACAGTATCCCCGTCGCCCGTGCCTGAGTTGCGGGAATACCGTTTCCAGTGAGGTGTCATGACAAGCGGCCTGATTCCGGGTCGCGCCCAAAGTGGTCAAGGCTGGAATGCCGTTCTGGCGGCTGGAATGCGGCCTGTTATAACACGGCTGCTGACTGACGGTTTGTGATTCGTTCCTCTGCCCTCAGCGAGGCGTAAATACACAGTGGTAGCTCAATAACCAAAGGCCGTAACATTCCTACGCTTTACTAGAAGCATCAGTCAGGTTAAACACACAATTTTTGGCTGTGTTGTATTGAGATTCAAGCTCCGCTGTACGAAATCCTTGGTAATTTTTTGTATGGGAATCTGCGTAGGGTACAGCGAGGCTATTCCATTCATTTTAACTGTAAGCTATATACAGTGTGAAAAGCATTTAAACCGACAAACTCTGGGAGGTTTTAGGGGCATCAAAACAAATACTTTTCCCTAATGTCATTTTTTTCTATGAGGAGTATTTAAACCGGTAGAGGAAGATATCTCTGGCGGCAAATTAATTAAACCAACAAACACTTTTCCATTTTTTTATGATCAAGAAATAGCACTTTAACACAACCCAATTTCAGTTACAGTAGATTTGCAAAACTGTCTCCATTGACACGTAAACAAAGGTTACACTGTCGGATCATGTTCTGTCTGACACGGGCAAAAGCATCGGGAGTGTCCTGAATTGTTCCCCACACAAAAAAGTGGAGATCGAGCAGGCCATGGTACAGGACCACCTCTGCCAATTCATGTGTCTGGGAACCGTCGGTCCAGGAATCGACGCACACGACGACTGAAATGTGCCGGCGCGCCGTCATGTTGGAACCACATGCGTTGTCTTGTAGAGAGCGGGACGTCTTCCAGCAATTCTGGCAATCCTCTAGCGAGAAAATTGTAATAGTGCCTGCCATTTAATGGCAGATACAGCCCAATTAAACAGTCCCCAACAACACCGACCCACACATTAACGAAAAACCCCACTTGATGAGCGCTAGTAACTATGGCATGCTCGTTATCCTCACTGCAAACATGCGAATTGTGCATGTTGAAGGTTCCATCACGCCCGAACGTTGCTTCATCGGTAATGGAAGTGTATGATGCATTTCACACTGTTCCAGGTACCACTGCGAAAACTGTGCTCTGCATGGATAATAAACTGGTTCCAGGATGTGGACACGCTGTAAGTGAAACGGACGTAACAATTGCTCTCGAAGGACTGTTCGTACACTCGTCTGATTCGTCCCCATTTTACGTGCAATTGCACGAGTGCTGATTGAAGGATCCCGCTCCACATGCTGCAAGACAGCTCCCTCAAATTGCAGCGTTCTTACCGTGCGACGGCGTCCCTGTCCAGGTAATCTGCTAAATGATCCGGTCTCACGCAGACGTTGGTACACAGCAGTAAAGGTCGCATTATGCGGGATACGGCGATTAGGATATTGTTGTTGATAAACCCGCTGTGCAGCTCGTCTGTTGTGGTGCGCTACGTAGTACGCACCAAGCATGTCAGTGTACTCACTCCAGGTGTATCGCTCCATTAGTAAACAGAGACAATGCACTACTACAATGGTGGCCAGCAGTTTCCTACAACTGAAGAGCGTAATACGTCCTCTAACAACTGAAAGTCGTAATACGGCCTCTAACAACCGAAGAGCGTAATACGGCCTCCACTGCTTTAAATAATCCTTATAGGAAAAAGTGACATTAGGGAAAATATTTGTTTTGAAGTCCCCTACAACCTCCCAAAGTTTGTCGGTTTAAATACTTTTCACCCTGTATATCACGACATGAAACTTTTGAAAAAGCTGCCAGTGTGAGACAACTGCGGTACGTTGATTGCGAATACATTCCAGTATATAAAAGGTAGAAAGGTAAACTAACATCTAAGGAAGGCAGAAATCACAATATATAAAAATGGTGGGGCCACCCAGCCAAGAGGCTACTCCGCCCAGTGTATTTCAGTGTCAGAATCAGAAGCATTTACCGTAAGTAAATGTAAGTATTTCTCGTCCTTTTTGCACCCATACACACGTGGTGAAAACAAGCAGCACATTGCTGGCACTTTATCTAGGGAAGCTGCTTGTTTCATTTCCTTCTCGGACCATGAAGCACTTGGTTTTTCCCTCCTTGTATGTACTGACCATCTGAAAAGAAACCTAGAAAATGTGTTCTCAATCAAACTAAAAATCTGACTGAGCGGAAATAGCCCGCGTGTATGAAGCGAACCAGCCCCATGTGCAGACATTTCCAAAGATACAGCAAATCAGACCCTTGTGGAAAGAGCCAGCAATATTTGTTGATACGCACACGGTGTAACCTGTAGTCTTATAGAAGTAATACGAAGAGTTTAAAATTTCACGTTACTGGGCACGGTACACCTTAATTTATTAGGTAGTGCCGGCCGGTGTGACCGAGCGGTTCTAGGCGCTTCAGTCTGGGACCGCGCGACCGCTACGGTCCTGCCTCGGGCATGGATGTGTGTGATGTCCTTAGGTTAGTTAGGTTTAAGTAGTTCTAAGTTCTAGGGGACTGATGACCTCAGATGTTAAGTCCCATAGTGCTCAGAGCCAGTTGAACCATTTTGATAGGTAGCATTCTTTAACTATGCAAAAAATCCATCACAGTTGGCTTACTTGTAGAGTTTTTTCTTCTGTCCTTTAAAGAATGTTACTACAATCACATGCGGTGACAAAGAGACAATGACACACACTGAATGCGAGACGATCTTGTCTCTGTGGGGAAGTAATGCACTGTTGCAACATTACTTATTTCAGGCGGATTAGCCCCTTGAGCGTAATAGACCACCTGTACCCTAATGTAAATTTTCTCGTTTTAAACTGAATTAAAGTTAAAGCATATCGCTACACGTTTCGAACCTCAACCTAACATCAGACGGTCATTCACAGTATGTATCACATTATTGTACTAAGCTTAATATTCTGTGAAATATGGCTAATGTTTCGTTCCTTGTATTCGATGAGAGTTTTTTATTTCCTTGTGAACTGAAGGATACACAGAACAGATTGCGTAGGACTTAACAACCCATTTTGCGTCGTGAACGGTTCAAGATTGTAAAATGAAGTTTCCGGCAAGTAAAAAAGCATTGTGAAACGAAATTTTTTCTCTGGTTAATACTGTGAACTCTTTATCAACCGCCGGCCTGTGTGGCCGAGCGGTTCTAGGCACTTCGGTCTGGAACCGCGAGACTGCTACGTCGCAGGTTCGACTCCTACCTCGGTCATGGATGTGTGTGATGTCCGTAGGTTAGTTAGGTTTAAGTAGTTCTAAGTCCTAGGGGACTGTTGACCTAAGATGTTAAGTCCCATAGTGCTCAGAGCCATTTGAACCATTTTGATAGGTAGCATTCTTTAACTATGCAAAAAATCCATCACAGTTGGCTTACTTGTAGAGTTTTTTCTTCTGTCCTTTAAAGAATGTTACTACAATCACATGCGGTGACAAAGAGACAATGACACACACTGAATGCGAGACGATCTCAGAGCCATTTGAACCATTTTTTTCTTTATCAACCGCGATATTGATGTAAATCTGGTGCTTTTAAATGTAACGACACTGACCAAAAATGCAGTTCACTGTCACCGCCTGTTAATTTGCGTTAAATTACACTACTGGTCATTAAAATTGCTACACCAAGAAGAAATGCAGATGATAAACGGGTATCCATTGGACAAATATATTACACCAAAACTGACATTTTCACCCAATTTGGGTGCATAGATCCTGAGAAATCAGGAACCAGAACAACCACCTCTGGCCGTAATAACGGCCTTGATACGCCTGGGCATTGAGTGAGAACTTGGATGGCGTGTACAGGTACAGCTGCCCATGCAGCTTCAACACGATACCACAGCTCATCAAGAGTAGTGACTGGCGTATTGTGACGAGCCAGTTGCTCGGCCACCATTGACCAGATAGATGTTTTCAATTGGTGAGAAATCTCGAGAATGTGCTGGCCAGGGCAGCAGTCGAACATTTTCTGTATCCAGAAAGGCCCGTACAGGACCGGCAACATGCGGTCGTGCATTAACCTGCTGAAATGTAGGGTTTCCAAGGGATCGAATGAAGGGTAGAGCCACGGGTCGTAACACATCTGAAATGTAACGTCCACTATTCGAAGTGCCGTCAATGCGAACTAGAGGTGACCGAGGCGTGTAACCAATGGCAAGCCATACCAACACGCCGGGTGATACGCCAGTATGGCGATGACGAATACGCGCTTCCAATGTGCGTTCACCGCGATGTCATGCGACCATCATGATGCTGTAAACAGAACCTGGATTCATCAGAAAAAATGACGTTTTGCCATTCGTGCACCCGGGTTCGTCGTTGAGTACACCATCGCAGGGGCTCCTGTCTGTGATGCAGCGTCAAGAGTAACGACAACCATGGTCTCCGAGCTGATAGTCCATGCTACTGAAAACGTCGTCGAACTGTTCCTGCAGATGGTTGTTGTCTTGCAAACGTCCCCATCTGTTGACTCAAGGATCGAGACGTGGGTGCACGATCCGTTACAGCCGTGCGGATAAGATGCCTGTCATCTCGACTGCTAGTGATACGAGGCTGTTGGGATCCAGCACGACTTTCCGTACTACCCTCCTGAACCCACCGATTCCATATTCTGCTAACAGTCATTGGATCTCGACCAACGCGAGCAGCAATGTCGCGATAATAAGATAAACCGCAATCGTGATAGGCTACAATCCGACCTTTATCAAAGTCGGAAACCTGATGGTACGCATTTCTCCTCCTTACATGAGGCTTCACAACAACGTTTCACCAGGCAACGTCGGTCAACTGCTGTTTGTGTATGAGAAATCGGTTGGAAACTTTCCTAATGTCAGCACGTTGTAGGTGTCGTCATCGGCGCCAACCTTGTGTGAATGCTCTGAAAAGTTAATTATTTGCATATCACAGCATCTTCTTCCTGTCGGTTAAATTTCGCTTTTGTAGCACGTCATCTTCGTGGTGCAGCAAATTGTAATGGCCAGTAGTGTATTTTACTTGCAATTAATATGGAAGGCAATTTTAGGTTGTGAACTATTTTTATATTGAAATGAAAAGCAATGGCGGACACGTTAAAAGGAAGTAGGGCCTCATTCTTAACTTTTACGAAAGTTAGTGCAATGTCTTTTGAAAGTAGTAATGG
Organism: Schistocerca serialis cubense; assembly: GCF_023864345.2. Lineage (NCBI taxonomy): Eukaryota > Metazoa > Arthropoda > Insecta > Orthoptera > Acrididae > Schistocerca > Schistocerca serialis. Next base: position 970,251,501 of record NC_064639.1, read on the forward strand.
CCCACAGTTTCGGCTGGGAGAGCAAATCTTTTGGTAAAATTTGTTACTAACCGTGATTTTTAATTATGTTTCCTTTCGGTAACTGGTATTAATTTGATTATCGGACTTTTTAATATTAACATGATTGCAGGTTCCATCGTATTTCACAAACAAAAATCTTCTGCACATGAAATGGCGCACGCAAACTATAATAACCAAAATAAATGCTTCCGTATTTAAGAAAACACATAAAATTATGATTCAGTAAAGGAAGGACAGGTTTGTAAATGAAATATGGTTAAATTTTAACGACATATTCTAAGGAAATAAAAGTCAGCTTACACTATTGCACACAGCAAACGTTTGATACTTAATATTTAAAACCATAGATCCTCTACATGAAACTCGCGATATTCAAATGCACGCCCTTGATATTCTCATTAATAATAGCAGTTTCAGTTGCATATAATTAAGTAGAGAGATCAGGTGAATTTGTTAGCCAGGTCAGTTGTAGAACATCAAGAGAATGTTACGTCGCAGCAGTTCGTATGTGCACGTGCATTGTTCTGCCGAGAAACCACCTCACCTTCTTGTCGAAGAAATGGCAATAGCACGAGGACAAAAAACTATCAGTGTAGCGAGCACTGGTCCCTTTACCCTGCAGAAACATCGGATGTAACCTCTAGATGTAACGATGCCTCCCCCCCCCCCCCCCTCCCCCACACACACAAACACCGTGAAGATTGGCTTGGGACCTGTGTGGCGTGGACGCATACACTCAGGAATAGGATAGGCCGCTCAGCAGGTCTTGGCCGCACACGTGTACGTCGGTCGCTCGCATACAGACAAAATCCATTCTTAATCACGTAAGACAAATGAGTGTCATTCCCCTTTCCAGTCGACTTTCGCAAGACACCAGAGTAGCCGTGATTGGTGGTGTGATGTCAGTGATAGTAGCCTGATCACAAGCACATGTGATCTCAGACTGCTGCGAGCAGAAAGTTCCCAATGATCCTTAGTGACCCAGCGGATTCTGCATGTGCCCGAATTTCGTCCCAGTATTACGGACGATCCGCGTCATTTCGTCTGCCACGGCTGTTCGCACAATGACGTGCGTCTGTACTACACGGACGTCCATAATCCGGTCTACCGGTGTGGGAATGTTCCACGTATCACTTGCGAAACCTCCGAGACACCACCGATAAATTGTGCCTAATACGTGTATTAATCCCTCAATACATCCAGACTTCTCACAGGCCCACAATGCGACGCCATTCAAATAGTTGTAGTTGTTCAACAGGAGTAAGTACTCGTCGAGAGATCATGGTTGTACCCTGAAATGATTGCAGCACTATCAGGTCAGTGGAACAAGTTTGTTATTCAGATGACGTAGTTACTTTAAGCAGAGGGAAATACTCTGAAGAGCCAAAGAAAATGGTACACCTGCCTAATATCGTCTAGGGCCCCCCCGAGCACGCACAAGGGCCGCGACACGACATGGCGTGGTTCAAATGGCTCTGACCACTATGAGACTTCAGAGGTCATCAGTCCCCTAGAACTAAGAACTACCTAAATCTAACTAACCTAAGGACATCACACACATCAATGCCCGAGGCAGGATTCGAACCTGCAACCGTAGCGGTCGCGCGGTTCCAGACTGAAGCACCTACAACCGCTCGGCCACTCCGGCCGGCCATGGCGTGGACTCGACTAATGTCCGAAGTAATGCTGGAGGGAACTGACACCATGAATCCTGCACGGCTATCCATACATCCGTAGGAGTACGAGGGGGTGGAGATCTCTTCTGAACAGCACGTTGCAGGGCATCCCAGATATGCTCAATTATCTTCAAGTCTGGGGAGAGGAAGTGTTCAAACTGACAAGAGTGTTCCTGTAGCCACTCTGTAGCGATTCCGTACTTGTGGGGTGTCGCATTGTCCTGCTGGAACTGCCAAAATCCGTCAGAATGGATGCAGGTGATCACACAGGATGCTTCGTACTTGTCACCTGTCAGAGTCGTAGCTAGACGTATCAGGGGTCCCACATTACTCCAACCGCACATGCCCCACATCATTACCAGCTTGAACAGTCCCCTGCTGACATGCAGGATCTATGGAGTCATGAGGTTGTCTCCATACCCGTACACGTCCATCCGCTCAACAGAATTTGAAACGAGACTCGTCCGACCAGGCAACATGTTTCCAGTCATCAACACTCCAATGTCGTTGATGACGGGCCCAGGCGAGCCGTAAAGCTTTTTGTCATGCAGTCATCAAGGGCACACGAGTGGGCCTTCGGCTCCGAAAGCCCATATCGATGATGTTTCATTGAATGGTTCTCACGCTGACACTTCTTGATGGCCCAGCATTGAACTCTGCAGAAATTTGCGGAAGGTTTACACTTCTGTGACGTTGAACGATTCTCTTCAATCGTCGCTGGTCTCGTTCTTGCAGGATCTTTTTCCGGTCGCAGCATTGTCGAAGATTTGATATTTTACCGTATTCCTGATATTCACTGTACACACGTGAAATGGTCGTACGGTAAAATCCCCACTTCATCCCTACCTCGGAGATGCTGTATCCCATCGCTCATGCGCCGACTATAACAGCAGGTTCAAACTCACTTAAATCTTGATAACCTGCCATTGTAGCAGCAGTAACCGATCTATGAAGTGCACCAGATACTTGTTGTCTTATGTAGGAGTTGCCGGCAGCAGTGCCGTATTCTACCTGTTTACATGTCTCTGCATTTGAATACGCATGCCTATACCAGTTTCTTTGGTTCTTCAGTGTATAACAGAAGTCACGACATTGAAATATGCGTGTTTTCGGCCCTATTATATCGATATTTTGTTTCTTCGAATTACTAAGGTTCGTCTTTAGTATGTTACCATTCAAATGTCACTCGTGATAAGACGTGCAGTTTTGCCAACGAATGACTCACAGCACTCTTTTTGCGATGAGTGATTTAAATTCTAGGCCCATTTTCGAGCAGCTTTGCGCTTCCGAGGTCACGCACTTCCCTTGATATTGAAATTAAGACAATGGTTCATTCATAATAGCGTTTTATATTGCATGAATTATGAGGCTGCCAAAGTTTTCTGAGGGTACTACAGCCATAGTTCATAAATCAGTTGCATAATATACGTACTTCCCAAATTTTCGGATGAGTGTTTTTCAAATGCAATATTTGCGTGAACTGCAAATTTCGTGAAGCAAAGTCCTCACTACTGATCTGAACGAATTACTATGATTAATATAAAGTGAATGTTGCCCAAATTGGCAAATTGTACCACTTTTGACATTTTATGTATTATAGCCTAATCAGTACCCCATAAAATTATTTAGACAATGACATCTTCAAGAGCAGGCTGTTGTTCTTGGTATCTAATTTAAAGACTGGAAATTGTAAATAAAAAATGAATTAGACAGACTAAATCTAATTTTCTAAACATCTGCAAGTGGTAACAATGATGAATCTGGTTTCCTAATTTCGGATTCCCAATTTGTACCAGTTACTGCTTAAACTGGACCACACTTATAAACCATCGCAATATAACACGTTCCGTCTCATCCCTCCGTTTTACGAGTGAGTTTCTGTTTTCACTTACCCGCAGAGTCTCCAAATCATTTCCTTTTGAGAGACTGAGCTGTAGTTGTATATCTATTTAACGATGTGCTCCTCAGCTCACAGATTCCTTAGCTGGGCCTTGCAAGTTTTGCAAGGAGATTTTATCATTTCCCTCAGATGTGGTGATAATTCTTGGATTAACACCTTGTGCCCAACTGTTGCGTGCTACGGCTTCTTCTGTATTGAACTTACTGGAATATGTGTTCTCTTCCGCAATGTAGAATGTGAGTTTTCTTACGACCAATATGCTGTAACCGAAGATCGTATTTTCAAGTGTAAGCGTATGGTCTTCCAATTCCTTTTCAACTTTATTGCGACCAAAAAATTTTGCATCGCAGTTTACAATTTGTTTTTTTATTAAAGCATGTCTCCTAATTGTTGGCTTTGGCTTAGGCATATTTTATATACGTGCTCATTAATTTAATCTATGGCCCAAGTATAGAGATATTTTTACAGATAAATGCAATTCATATTTGCTGTACTTTGCTTAACGCCTTCTGTTGCTGTACTGTAATAGAAAATAATTCTTAATTAATACACTCCTGGAAATGGAAAAAAGAACACATTGACACCGGTGTGTCAGACCCACCATACTTGCTCCGGACACTGCGAGAGGGCTGTACAAGCAATGATCACACGCACGGCACAGCGGACACACCAGGAACCGCGGTGTTGGCCGTCGAATGGCGCTAGCTGCGCAGCATTTGTGCACCGCCGCCGTCAGTGTCAGCCAGTTTGCCGTGGCATACGGAGCTCCATCGCAGTCTTTAACACTGGTAGCATGCCGCGACAGCGTGGACGTGAACCGTATGTGCAGTTGACGGACTTTGAGCGAGGGCGTATAGTGGGCATGCGGGAGGCCGGGTGGACGTACCGCCGAATTGCTCAACACGTGGGGCGTGAGGTCTCCACAGTACATCGATGTTGTCGCCAGTGGTCGGCGGAAGGTGCACGTGCCCGTCGACCTGGGACCGGACCGCAGCGACGCACGGATGCACGCCAAGACCGTAGGATCCTACGCAGTGCCGTAGGGGACCGCACCGCCACTTCCCAGCAAATTAGGGACACTGTTGCTCCTGGGGTATCGGCGAGGACCATTCGCAACCGTCTCCATGAAGCTGGGCTACGGTCCCGCACACCGTTAGGCCGTCTTCCGCTCACGCCCCAACATCGTGCAGCCCGCCTCCAGTGGTGTCGCGACAGGCGTGAATGGAGGGACGAATGGAGACGTGTCGTCTTCAGCGATGAGAGTCGCTTCTGCCTTGGTGCCAATGATGGTCGTATGCGTGTTTGGCGCCGTGCAGGTGAGCGCCACAATCAGGACTGCATACGACCGAGGCACACAGGGCCAACACCCGGCATCATGGTGTGGGGAGCGATCTCCTACACTGGCCGTACACCACTGGTGATCGTCGAGGGGACACTGAATAGTGCACGGTACATCCAAACCGTCATCGAACCCATCGTTCTACCATTCCTAGACCGGCAAGGGAACTTGCTGTTCCAACAGGACAATGCACGTCCGCATGTATCCCGTGCCACCCAACGTGCTCTAGAAGGTGTACGTCAACTACCCTGGCCAGCAAGATCTCCGGATCTGTCCCCCATTGAGCATGTTTGGGACTGGATGAAGCGTCGTCTCACGCGGTCTGCACGTCCAGCACGAACGCTGGTCCAACTGAGGCGCCAGGTGGAAATAGCATGGCAAGCCGTTCCACAGGACTACATCCAGCATCTCTACGATCGTCTCCATGGGAGAATAGCAGCCTGCATTGCTGCGAAAGGTGGATATACACTGTACTAGTGCCGACATTGTGCATGCTCTGTTGCCTGTGTCTATGTGCCTGTGGTTCTGTCAGTGTGATCATGTGATGTATCTGACCCCAGGAATGTGTCAATAAAGTTTCCCCTTCCTGGGACAATGAATTCACGGTGTTCTTATTTCAATTTCCAGGAGTGTAGTTTGGGATAAAGGGCACATTAGAAAAGTCACCACATCAGTTCGAAGTATTATTTTGCACTAATGACGCTAAAAGCATTTTTTAGAGATCACTATATGAGCAAGCTTCTCAAATTACACCAGTACAATATCGGAAACTTATACCGGCATATTATGGAAACCGTCTTCATTTTACCTTTGTCAGTTTGTGGTACAAGGAATCACAACATATACAGATTCACGACTGTCCGAAAACTGAGAATATTTCTTGTATATTCACCCATAAATACCGAATTTGGTTGCCACATACATTATAACAGTAATTCTCTTCGTCATGTAGACAAAAATATAGATGAAAACCGCAACAGAATCAATGCTGTCTTCAGACACACTGTTCGTCAACACACAGAGCTCATTGCTGAAAATACGACTCCAAGAAGGACGTAGTTCATGCTGACCTCGGTAAATGACGATTAGTACAAGATGTACGAATTTTACAGCAGTGGTGCAAATAAGGAGCTGATACAATATAGGCAACCCTGTCCTTATATACAAAACATTCATTACGTTAACGATCGCTTGGATATACAAAATATGTTCACATTATCGATTTCGGCATAAAATTGCATTTTCAGATGTGTTAATCCACAGCCTGAAGATGGCAGTTTCTTGCCGAAACCGGTTATGCGAATATGTTTTTGTGTATCTAAGCCACGGGTCTCCAAACTATGGCCCAAACCGGCCCGCGAGGGCTGGCAAACCGGCCTGCGTTAGCTGGCCAGACATCCCCGGTATCCGGCCTGCCAAATATTTGAGGTGGTACCTATACTGCCAACAGCTGAGTTTCGACGCCTCTCTCTTTAAAAATTCTACATTCCCTGTCAAAAAAATGGTTCAAATGGCTCTGAGCACTATGGGACTTAATATCTGTGGTCATCAGTCCCCTAGAACTTAGAACTACTTAAACCTAACTAACCTAAGGACATCACACACATCCATGCCCGAGGCAGGATTCGAACGTGCGACCGTAGCGGTCACGCGGTTCCAGACGGAAGCACCTAGAACCGCACGGCCACACCGGCTGGCATTCACTGTCAACCTTTCGTTTCTCTTCCGTATTTGTACAGAACTTCACAAAATATTGTAACCTGAAAATAAAATTGTGCTATTTAATACTAATAAAACTAGGGAGTAGTCTGCCTAAGGTACTTTAACTACTAAATTAAATACTCACAATTATACTGTAGTTCCACTAAAAAAAATACAGTGAAAAAATACTCAGTCGTGCTATACGTATTTCGATTTTCAGATTTTCCTTGTCTCTTCGAATTCAAAGTTTGAATTGTCCCACACTTCGTCGTCTCACCTACTAGTACAGCGCATAAACACTAAAAACAAACTCGTGAGACACTCGCAACATAGACACAATCACGCAACAGAACTATGAAATAAATGCTCTGCTACTCGCTACAAGACTACATAGCTAAACTTATTGTTGTGCCGCTTCAAATAACAATGCGTTGACATACTCTACCTCTGTTACGTCTTGCAGTAATAGTGTTGCTAACAATGATTTTGAGATTACGTTAACTTTGCAGGACGCTTTCGTGAAGAATGTGCAGTGACATACTTTTTTGTCGGTGAAATTCGCCAGAATAAAATACGCCAGAATTTCGGTCAGGTACGTCCACCAGTCAAAATTATGTGGTTAAACAAAAATCGAAGTTCGTTTCAGTGCTAGCTATTCCCACAACCTTAGATTTTTGCGATTTCATCTTTCCTTGAGCCTTACATTACGGTGATCATGGAGTGCTATGGTGCTTTAATCCCACTAGGTAGATCTTGGCCCTTATGACTTCGCGGAGGAGCCAATGTGGCCCGCGGACTAAAAAGTTTGGAGACACCTGGTCTAAGCGATCATTGACGTAATACATTATTATACAAACAATACAAAGGTAGCATACTTCCAGCTGGCAATAAGTCAGTATTTAAAAAACTCTCGCCCAGTTACCGTATTAAAACGTTACATATATTTTATTGTCATTATTGCTATTAAATTCGAAGGCATAGGTGGCACGTTAAAAATATAGATGACGCAAGTTAAATTTGGGGAGGTACGGCAGGCGCGATGGCAAACTGTGATCCCCTCCAGAAGCTAGCGCTGGAGCCGCTCCTGACCCGAGGCGAGGAGGTCGCGGTGTGGAGCTCGGCAGACAGGCAGCGAGAGAGGCCAAGGCCGCGGAGGCTTGGGTGCGTTTTCCGTTCACCGCCCTGGGCCAAGCCACAAATAGCCCAGCCGGCGCGGCGGGCAGCTATGCCGCGCGGCCCAGGCGGAAATACCGCAGCTCCCTGCCGGCCCGGCGCAAGGACGGCGCGCGGGCGGTGACGTCACGCCAGCCAGCGCCGCGCCGCGCCGCGCCGCGCCGCGCAGCTCAGCTGTTTGCCGTGGCGACACCGACTCAAAGGAAGACCTCGGCGCTTGTTCGTGACGTCACGTCAGCTAGGCACGGCGAACGCCAGGTCTGTTGCAGGCATACTCGTAATGGTGGTGTCTCCCTCTCTGACACAGGAAAATGTGAAACTATTGGCCGTAGTTGACCAACACACATTCTTCTGAAAGATTTCTGCAACCAATTAATTGTGCAATTCATCACACTTCTTAACAAACAGTGTACTCCTGAGCTTAAATTTCCACCTGTTTTAAGGATTGACATACAAAAACAACTTCATGGTCCAGCAGCAACAGAATTCGTGCTTCTTTACCTTATTTGTAAATCTGAGGAAGTTACGTTTGTACTGGGTTGCTTTTACAAGAAACTGTGAACATATTGGTGCTCTTCTTTAGGTATCTTGGTTGACTGTGGGGTGAGGAGCACTGAATGTTAATGAAATATCTTGCGATTGTACAGGTTGGGGGGGGGGGGGGGGAGGGCGTGTGGGAAAGAAGAAGAGGCAAAAGAGAGATACTTGTTTTAGCAAATAAATTTTGTTATCTTATAAAGTTTCTCCTTTCAGTTGCAAGAGGGGAATATTTATCTTTTCTAATGTGCATGTTTAAAAAAGTTTAAGCTCGGAAGTATTTTCGATGTATGAAGCTATTTTGTTTCCTGTTTAGAATTCCTTTCGTTGAAAACGACTGTAATCTAATGACTGGCAACAGTTGGACATTTACACATGTAAATTAGTTCACATTTCCAGTGACGATGTCAAACGAAAATAAATAAATAAAAGAAACGAGTTAATTGTAAGGGGGTTGGGGTAAGTTTCGATGACAAAATGGATCAAGTAAATTTAGTTCTTGAATGTAAAATTTCCGAAGCTTGCAATGGTCAAAGCATCTTCTCATATTGATCTACGTTTGTTTCGACAGGATTCAGTGATACAGAACTATGATCTTCATTTGTAGCTTTACGATAATAAGAAAATCTTTCATCTAAATAAAACTGCAGAATCCAAAACAATACCAAACATTTTGTCCAAAAATAAGAGATTTATAGTGATAAGCACGCCCAGACGTTTCTGCCTGCAACAGACCTGGTGTTCGCCGTGCCTAGCTGACGTGACGTCACCAACAAGCGCCTAGGCCTTCCTTTTAGTCGGTGTTGGCCATGGTCGCTTCTCCCTGCCGCCGAGCGCACACCAGTATCCTAGTCTTCAGTCCATTTACTCGATCGACGATCTTCCTCAATCGACAGTCGAGAACAGGGTCCCGTCTGTCTCGAGTAGTCATATTCGCTTAGATGCCAGTGCCAAAAATTGCGAGTGTTCTGGGAACTGTCTGCTGTGCCGTTTGGCATCCGACCAACGAAACTAAAGTTATGAAGCACTACCCTTCTACTAAAAAATCGAAATATACTAACAAAACCTAAGAATAAGCAATTATACACAGAAATGCCAAAAAACTGATATAGGCATGGGTATTCAAATACAGAGATATGCAAACAGGCAGAATACAGGGCTGCCTATATAAGTGAACAAGTGTCTGGCGCAGTTGTTAGATCGGTTACCGCTGCTACAATCGCAGGTTATTAAGATTTAAGTGAGTTTGAACGTGGTGTTACAGTCGGCGTACGAGCGATGGGACACAGCATCTCCGAGGTAGCGATGAAGTGGGAATTTTCCCGAACAACCATTTCACGAGTGTACCGTGAATATCAGGAATCCGGTAGAATACCAAATGTTCTACATCGCTATGGCCGGAGAAAGAACCTGCGAGAACGGCACCAGCGGCAACTGAAGAGAATCGTTCGACGTGACAGAAGTGCAATCCTTCCGCAAACTGCTGCAGATTTCAGTGCTGGGCCATCAACAAGTGTCAGCGTGCGAACCATTCAACGAAACATCGTCGATATGGGATTTCGAAGCCTAAGGCCCACTCGTGTATCCTCGATGACTGCAAGACAAAGCGTTACGCTTCGCGTACCGACCGGAGTGGCCGTGCGGTTCTAGGCGCTACAGTCTGGAGCCGGGCGACCGCTACGGTCGCAGGTTCGAATCCTGCCTCGAGCATGGATGTGTGTGATGTCCTTAGGTTAGTTAGGTTTAATTAGTTCTAAGTTCTAGGCGACTGATGACCTCAGAAGTTAAGTCGCATAGTACACAGAGCCATTTGAACCATTTTTTTACGCCTCGCCTGGGCCTGCCAACACCGACATTGGACCGTTGATGACTGGAAACATGATCCCTGGTCGGACGAGTCTCGTTTCAAATTGTATAGAACGGATGGACGTGTAAGCATATGGAGAGAACCTCCTAAATCCATGGATCCTGCATGTCAGCAGGGGACTGTTCAAGTTGGTGGAGGCTCCGTAATGGTGTGAGACGTGTTCATTTGGAGTGATATGGGACCCCTGATACGTCAAGATACGTCTCTGACAGGTGACACGTACGTAAGCATCCTGTCTGATCACCTTCGTCCATTCCTGTCAATAGTGTATTCCGACGGACTTGGGCAATTCCAGCAGGACAATGCGACACCCCAGACGTCCAGAACTGTTACAGAGTGTCTCCAGAATCACCCTTCTGAGATTAAATACTTCCGCTGGCCACCAAACTTTCCACATATGAACATTATTGAGCATATCTGGAATGCCTTGCAACATGCTATTTAGAAGAGATCTCCACCCTATCGTACTCTCACGAATTTAGGACAGCCCTGCAGGTTTCATGCTCTCAGTTCCCTCCAGCACTACTTCAGACAATAGTCGAGTCCAGGCCACGTCGTGTTGCGGTACTTCTGCGTGCTGGCGGGGGCCCTACACGATATTAGGCAGGTGTACCTGTTTCTTTGGCTCTTCAGTGTAATAGCGCTTATTAATCACCAAAGCAGAAGTAATAGTGAAAGCTTCGAGTGGTATATTCTCTATACTTCTGAGAATTGAAAGAATGGGAAAAGTGTCTTCCAAACATTTCAGAACGGGTTCTGGATGGTTATAATTAGGTTAGCAATGCTGCAGTGCGGGCTGTATGCATCACAGGACTCTAAAACATTGTTAGTATGTTCATTAATCGGTGCAATTGCGGGATATGCCGATAAAAATAATAGTTTCACTTCCTACCATTAGATGGAAACGCGGTGTTGTGAACAGTCAGAACATAGTGTGGATGCAGGAAAAGGGGAGGAACAATCAAACACACGATAACGGTGGTTCTGCCACATTTATTAGGATGTGGTCACAAGTTACAACATGTGCTCAATATTGTCTCCAGACTCAGCAACTTGATGTATCAGTAACCTGATATACTCTACACTTGCTCGTAGTATATCCGGTGTAATATGAGTGCTATCTTTCATACCAGGAAGAGTCCGGATACATCCCTGACAGACACAGTCTTCCAGATATCCCCACGTTCACGAGTCACGTGAATTTAGATCGGGAGATCTGGAAAGCAACATATCTAGAATTTGGTTTGAGATGATGTGTCGGTTACCTTAGGTTTCTCGAAGCGCATCTTTCACCTGACAACCGTCATGTATTGTGACCTCATGCTGCATGGAAATAATGTTGTTGACATGATTGTGTTCTTGCAAAATTGGAATCACAAGGAGGTCCTTATGATGCGCAGATGTCACTTTACACCTAAAGCCCCGCGAGGTGTCATCTCCTCGAAGAAAAATGGACCGAACACGAAGGAGCTTGCGAAACAACCCCACACAGTCACGTAAGCGGAGTCAGTGGATATTCCTGCCAACATGTGGCGTAGCAGAACCCCATATGCTACATTTCTGTGCATTGGCGGTACCGTGCACAGTATAATCTGCCTCGTCCATCCTAAGAATATTCCTAGGCCACATGCCATCCACATCCGTGTGTGGCAACAAACGAAGGGCAAAGTTGCGGCGTAGTAGTTTGTCTTGGGGCTTCATTTGATGCACGTCCCGAATCTTGTAGGGACAACAGTATCAAATGCGCCGCAACATCTTGTGAACTGTTAACCAGATGAGAGACAATTCCCGTGACATATGTCGAGAACTGGCTGCAGAATGTGAGGCATGTGTTACACGGTCACCCTGACGGATCACCTAATTCACCTGTTTCTTCGAATTTCTTGATCATATTCTTAGTACTGACATAGGGCCTCTTCGCGGCTGTTTCTGTCCGCGATATTCCCACAGTGCTATACTGCTATAGCTATTGCGATTCGCACGGAAGACTTCAACGTCCTTAATTCTTTATAGCAATAACCACTTCACAAACAAAAAAATTCAGTACACATCTCCAAGTGACAAACAGCAAACTGACGTCAAAATAGGAAACATTTCACGTACTGACTGCCTACAGCGTAATATTTTCACCTACTGGCAGAAAGTGGAACTTTTATTTTTTTTCAGCATAGTCTGTAAGCACATCGGTTAATCAACCTACCTATGATGTTTCAACATCCTGCGATGTATTAAGCCTGCACTGCAGCACTCGGAACACCATCGATTTTATTATACCCGCTGGGTACATTTGTACTTGTAAATACACTGCAGAGCCAAAGAAACTGGTACACCTGTCTAATATCGTGTAGGGCCCGTGCGAAGACGCAGTCTGCCACAGTACGATGTGGCATGGACTCGACTAATGTCTGAAGTACTGCTGGAGGGAACTGACAATATGAATCCTGCAGCGCTGTACATAAATACGTAAGAGTACCAAGGGTGGAGATCTCTTCTGAACAGCACGTTGCAAGGCATCCCAGATAAGCTCAATAATGCTCGTGTCTGGGGAGTTTGGTGGCCAGTGGAAAGTGTTTAAACTCAGAAAAGTGTTCCTGGAGCCACACTGTAGCAATACTGGACGTGTGGGGTGTCGCACTGTCCTGCTGGAAGTCCTTCGGAATGCACAATGGACATGAATGGATGCAGGTGATCAGACAGGATGCTTACGTACCCGTCACCTGTCAGAGTCGTGTCTAGACACATCAGGAGTCCATATCACTCCAGCTGTACACGCCCAAGACCATTACAGAGCCTCCACCAGCTTGAACAGTCCCCTGCTGACATACAGGGTCCATGGATTCATCTCTCCAGACTCGTACACGACCATCCACTCGATACAATCTGAAAGGAGACTCGTCCGACGAGGCAACACGTTTCCAGTCATCAACAGTCCAATGTCGGTGTTGACGGGCCCAGGTGAGGTGTAAAGTTTCGTGTCGTGCAGTCATTAAGGGTACACGAATGGGCCTTCGGCTCCGGAAGCCCATATCGATGATGTTTCACTGAATGGTTCCCACGCTGACACTTGTTGATGGCCCAGTAATGAAATCTGAATCAAATCTGACGTCATTCTCATTACTTCCTACTTGTGCTCTGTGCTCTGTTTCAGTGACACATTGCTAAGATTCCTGTCAATGGTCTGCTGCAAGAAAGACGAAATATCTGAAAGCACAGAGGTATTTATGTTTTACAGAGACAACGGCTACGCTATACATAAATACGGCAGTAAACATATTAACGTGTTTTAACTGGCATGTGGCCAAGAAATATTCTTAGGATGGACGAGGCAGATTTTACTGTGCACGGTACCGCCAATACACAGAAATGTGGCATATGGGGTTCTGCTCCGCCACATGTTGGTAGCAACAGAAGTATGCGGAAGGGTTGCACTTCTGTCACATAGAATGATTCTCTCCAGTCGCCGTTAGTCCCGTTCCTGTAGGATCCTTTTCCTGCAGCAGCGTTGTCGGAGATTTGCTGTTCTACCGAGTTCCTGATATTCACGGTACAATCGTGAAATGGTCGTACTGGAAAATCCCCACTTTCGCTACCTCGGAGATGCTGCGTCCCATCGCTCGTGCGCCGACTATAACACCACGTTGAAACTCACTCAATTCTTGGTAACCTGCCATTGTAGCAGCAGTAACCGATCTAACAACTACGCCAGACACATGTCTAATGTTGGCGTTGTCGACCGCAGCGCCGTATTCCGTCCGTTTTCATATCTCTGTATTTGAATATTCATGCCTATACCAGTTTCTTTGGCGCTTGAGTGTACATCAAACAGTACCTAGAACGCAGTAAATAGCGCTTTTACGCATTATGCGTTGCATCTTGTTTTCTTACTGAGAGCCAAATAACACTGAAAATTAATTTTCTCATCAAATAATTCTGAGTTTTGTTGGAGTTGAAATAATGTTCATTAAAACACGTTAATATGTTTACTGACGTATTTATGTATAGCGTAGCCGTTGTCTCTGTAAAACATAAATACCTTTCTGCTTTCAGATATTTCGTCTTTCTTGCAGCGGACCATTGACAGGAATCTTAGCAATGTGTCACTGAAACAGAGCACACAACACATTAAAAATCAAGGAAATGCGAAAGCACAAAATCCATTTCTATTATAGGAAATGGAAATTTGTGGTAAGTTCTATGGGACCAAACTGCTGCGGTCATCGGTCCCTAGACTTACACACTACTTAATCTAACTTAAGCTAACTTACACTAAGGACAACCACATACCCATGCCCAAGGGAGGACTCGAACCTCCGACGCGGGAAGCCGTGCGAACCGTGGCAAGACGCCTGAGACCACACGGCTACCCCGAGCGGCTCTATTATAGGAGTGAGTTCTGACAGAATAGGTTAGTTTCCTACGTCGCAGACGCCGCCACTGTCCCCTGTAACTGCGCATGCGCAGTGTGTAGCATACTCGGAAATTTGGGCGCTGATGACCGTGCAGTGGAGCGCCCCACGAACCAAGCATCATCATACTCGGAAATTTAGAACCTCACACCCGGCGCAGTCAATTGATCACTGGTGTCATAGAGACACTCGCGTCATGGTTAGCTGCCGATTACACGCAGGCACAAAAGTCGCAAACACTTCGAGCGGTTGATTTTCACCATGAAGTCGCTCTTGTAAAACGGGCATATAGGATACAGAGAATGCAACAACTGACAGGTAGCCCGTATGACGTGGCGAAACCGTTGCTGGGCTAGGGCGAGCTCTACATGAATTCCCGCTGAAATGTTGGAAATACCGTAAGTTAGAGTCGGTATTTTGTTTTTCGTCCTAAGATTGGTTGCCACCCCGACATCCGTTGCAAGAACCAACATGCGGTGTTGATTATGCCAGTGTTCATTTCTTGAGAATATTTTTAAAGTTCCTAATGCAGCGGAAAAAGATTGCCACTACCTGTAACTTCCACTATACACATTGGAAAAATTGCTTCTGATACATTTTGTGTATGCTACATTCGACGACAATCGCTCGTTTAAGTGAATATGTATTCAGCGTTTTTTGTAGAATGAAAACGTTTGTTACCGGGTTCATTTCAGACAGATCCCCTATAGAGTACTTTTGTGCATGTTACG
Organism: Schistocerca serialis cubense; assembly: GCF_023864345.2. NCBI lineage: Eukaryota > Metazoa > Arthropoda > Insecta > Orthoptera > Acrididae > Schistocerca > Schistocerca serialis. Next base: position 970,266,852 of record NC_064639.1, read on the forward strand.
TTGTGTCATTTCGCATGCATTAGACTCTGAACGGAAACTGAAACTAATGAATGCGTTATTTGGGCAATTCTTCATAAGACACCTGACAATAGGTTCTGCGGAAATGTCTCATGAATAAGTGTTTATTAGGTATTTAAGAAAATGGTTCAAATGGCTCTGAGCCCTATGGGACTTAACTTCTCAGGTCATCAGTCCCCTAGAACTTAGAACTACTTAAACCTAACCAACCTAAGGACATCACACACATCCATGCCCGAGGCAGGATTCGAACCTGCGACCGTAGCGCTCGCGCGGTTCCAGACTGAAGCGCCTAGAACCGCTCGGCCACCCCGGCCGGCTATTAGGTATTTAGATCACTTTCATGAACATGCAAGAGAAGTAAAAACCTCTCAAACTAATATAAGTGTTCTATTTCACAAAGGATGTTACGTATGGCACTGAGTATTAAAACTCATAAATGGATTCGATAAATGTAAAGCACTTTGGACCAGTGGCCACTGCAAGCGTGATGAACGGTTGCATAAACAAAACAAAAATGGTTCAAATGGTTCTGAGCACTTTGGGACTTAACATCTATGGTCATCAGTCCCCTAGAACTTAGAACTACTTAAACCTAACTAACCTAAGGACAGCACACAACACCCAGCCATCACGAGGCAGAGAAAATCCCTGACCCCGCCGGGAATCGAACCCGGGAACCCGTGGGGAAGCGAGAACGCTACCGCACGACCACGAGATGCGGGCGGTTGCATAAACCTGTACTTAATCTATGCAGAGGCAACAGAGGGCAACCATCTGAATCAGTGTTTCAAATTGTCTTTGAAAGGTACTAATTGTTTCAAACACAACTCGCGGCATCGAACGTTCGTCACTAAACGGCGCGAAGCGCTGAGAAGTATTTAAACATCTTCTAAAAATGACAATTGACAATACTCGTTTTCCTGAGGCACATACCAGCGTCAGATACGTGAAAGAAAACATTTAGAAAATGTGACACATTTTTGGAAATATTGCCAGAAATAATTAGTCTAAAATAATGAACAACCACCTGGTGAACAACAGTAGACAGATGTTAATCACATTTTAAAGCTAAATGCAGGAAGTGGTTTATCGTTTTTAGTTTTCCCTCCTAAATGACCATTTTTTTCATATCATATGATTTAAGAGCTGTATTTTATTTCAAATTGATCAAAGATCAAGGTCGGAATTTCCATAAAACATCGAAGCTGCAGGAGGTAATCGCACTGAAGGTGAATTGTGTTTAACGTAATATTGGTGAAGAGTATTTATAGTTTTTATTCCTCCTTTACAGTTCCTCTAAGTGTAATGTGACTTGACTTAGTTCCTGTCGTTCCGTATGAAACATAGGGCCGTGACGAAATTCCTCCATCTGACGGAATTCAGGTGTAACGTAATCCACGTGAAATGCACATAATGTGATAGTTAATATGTGTTCACGAATATTTCATCCTGAAATTCACACCGTGAACTGCTAGTGCTGTCTCGCCTGTGCCTGTGTGTATCACTGAGGCTGTGACGTCACTACAAGCAGTCTGGGAGTCAATGAGGTACAAGGGCTTGGCAACGAATTTGTGACATCACATTAGTAGGCTTGCCCGACACACTTTGGTTATGTTTGGCTCTGTCCAGGCCTACGGCAAGTACTTAATTGAAAATGTAACAGCTAAAAGTCTTAATCTTGTCGTGTGCTATCAAAAACTTACATGCTATTAGGCGCGCAGTTAAGAATTATTAAACACGTCTGAAATTTCTACTCAGGTCTCGCCATGCACAGCTGCTGGCTCTTGTAAGGCCTGCAGTGTCACGTGCTGTGACGTACGCGCAGGGTCTGTTTTTCTCGCGGGGTTCGGACTGCTTCGAGGCGATGTGTTTAATAATTCTTAATCGCGTGTTTAACTGCATACAAGCTCTCGATAGCACACGACAAAGTTAAGACCTTGAGAGGGTACCTTTTCAACAACATATCGATTGCCCATGGACCCTGCACAGAACATAGCTTTCGCGAAGTATGGCGGACAAGACGAGTCGAGGCCAACGAGAAATACAGGCCCCGGGGCTCGAACGTGACGTCACACTCGGCGTCTCGTTTTGCTAGTGGAAGCAACGTGTGTAAAAGAGCATTGCTATTTGCTGCGTTTGTTTTTCGTACTACAAAACTGGAGTTTAACTAAGTGCATCAACAGAATACGTGTGTATATGTGTATGTGTGGTGGTGATGCATCCATAATTTGTTATATTTATGGTGTTGTGTGCGAAACATTGATAATTGTAAGCAAGGTATGTTAACCTCAAATGCATCTTCGTTTACTACTTTAGAAGATTCTGTGTGTGTTTATCCTGACGTGATTTCGAGATCTTACACCTCACTGTAACTTCGAGGTAATGTATTGAAATACGGTTTCATTTTATTTCTAGATCTGGAACTCTTAAAATGCCACGTCGATGTAGTGTGTTCGGCTGTCGATCGAATTATGATTCCGAAACAGAGAGAACGACTACATTTTCTTTGCCATCTGACGAGAGTCGACGTGCACTGTGGCTTCGAAATATCCCAACAGACTTAACCGAACTAAAATGGCCAAATATTTGTGTAAAACACATCGATGAATCATGTGTAATTCGAGTGGACGTAATTATGGACAGAGGACAACTAAAAGAATTTCCCAGAATAATCCCAAAACTCACCGAAAATGCTGTGCCAACTATTTTTCCCAACACTCCCTCATACTGTTCTAAATCAACTACAAAAGTGAGACGTCTTGCTGATGTGGAAGACGATAATCTTAAAAAAGCTATTCAAGACAGTATTGAGTCAAACAACTTACACCTCCAACAAAATTCACTTCCCTGTCTCAATGACATTTCTGTATTTCTAGAAGGCCAGAAAATTTGCAGCAACAAGTGGTCAGTGATTAGAGATGATGGAAAATTGCATATTTGTCTTTTGGGATTAGACAGGGGAATACCTTGTGTTACTGCATTCATCACTGTTAATAGTGATTTGAGCTTTAGAGTAAATGTTAGTGAAGGAATTCATTTTGCAATTAATGCATCCATCAATGATGTGAAGAAATTAACTTCCATAAACATTTTAGAAAATGTAATGTCAAAATCTCAAAAACGAGATCGACAGGAAGTGCAAAATGGCTAAGTAGGGATGGCTAGAGGACAAATGTAAGGATGTAGAGGCCTATCTCACTAGGGGTAAGATAGATACCGCCTACAGGAAAATTAAAGAGACCTTTGGAGATAAGAGAACGACTTGTATGAATATCAAGAGCTCAGATGGAAACCCAGTTCTAGGCAAAGAAGGGAAAGCAGAAAGGTGGAAGGAGTATATAGAGGGTCTATACAAGGGCGATGTACTTGAGGACAATATTATGGAAATGGAAGAGGATGTAGATGAAGATGAAATGGGAGATACGATACTGCGTGAAGAGTTTGACAGAGCACTGAAAGACCTGAGTCGAAACAAGGCCCCCGGAGTAGACAATATTCCATTGGAACTACTGACGGCCGTGGGAGAGCCAGTCCTGACAAAACTCTACCATCTGGTGAGCAAGATGTATGAAACAGGCGAAATACCCTCAGACTTCAAGAAGAATATAATAATTCCAATCCCAAAGAAAGCAGGTGTTGACAGATGTGAACATTACCGAACTATCAGTTTAATAAGTCACAGCTGCAAAATACTAACACGAATTCTTTACAGACGAATGGAAAAACTAGTAGAAGCCAACCTCGTGGAAGATCAGTTTGGATTCCGTAGAAACACTGGAACACGTGAGGCAATACTGACCTTACGACTTATCTTAGAAGAAAGATTAAGGAAAGGCAAACCTACGTTTCTAGCATTTGTAGACTTAGAGAAAGCTTTTGACAATGTTGACTGGAATACTCTCTTTCAAATTCTAAAGGTGGCAGGGGTAAAATACAGGGAGCGAAAGGCTATTTACAATTTGTACAGAAAGCAGATGGCAGTTATAAGAGTCGAGGGAGATGAAAGGGAAGCATTGGTTGGGAAGGGAGTAAGACAGGGTTGTAGCCTCTCCCCGATGTTGTTCAATCTGTATATTGAGCAAGCAGTAAAGGAAACAAAAGAAAAATTCGGAGTAGGTATTAAAATTCATGGAGAAGAAATAAAATCTTTGAGGTTCGCCGATGACATTGTAATTCTGTCAGAGACAGCAAAGGACTTGGAAGAGCAGTTGAATGGAATGGACAGTGTCTTGAAAGGAGGATATAAGATGAACATCAACAAAAGCAAAACAAGGATAATGGAATGTAGTCTAATTAAGTCGGGTGATGCTGAGGGAATTAGATTAGGAAATGAGACACTTAAAGTAGTAAAGGAGTTTTGCTATTTGGGGAGCAAAATAACTGATGATGGTCGAAGTAGAGAGGATATAAAATGTAGGCTGGCAATGGCAAGGAAAGCGTTTCTCAAGAAGAGAAATTTGTTAACATCGAGTATAGATTTAAGTGTCAGGAAGTCATTTCTGAAAGTATTTGTATGGAGTGTAGCCATGTATGGAAGTGAAACATGGACGATAAATAGTTTGGACAAGAAGAGAATAGAAGCTTTCGAAATGTGGTGCTACAGAAGAATGCTGAAGATAAGGTGGGTAGATCACGTAACTAATGAGGAGGTACTGAATAGGATTGGGGAGAAGAGAAGTTTGTGGCACAACTTGACTAGAAGAAGGGATCGGTTGGTAGGACATGTCCTGAGGCATCAAGGGATCACAAATTTAGCATTGGAGGGCAGCGTGGAGGGTAAAAATCGTAGGGGGAGACCAAGAGATGAATACACTAAGCAGATTCAGAAGGATGTAGGTTGCAGTAGGTACTGGGAGATGAAAAAGCTTGCACAGGGTAGAGTAGCATGGAGAGCTGCATCAAACCAGTCTCAGGACTGAAGACCACAACAACAACAACAACATGGTCGAGAAAGGGGAAATTTTGCCTAGTGTTACAGATAAATTAAACTGTGCTGTCAATTGCTTGCAGACTGTCCCAAATTATGATGAAAACGCACAACTGAAATTTATTGTAGAACAACTCCATGTATCACAAATCTCAAAAAACAGCAGACACTATGGCAACAACACCATGATAGTGGCATGCTGCTTTTATGTACATTCTGTCAGTGCATACAATGCCTCGAGGAAATGTGATTTAATGTTTTTACTCCACCCACGAACCCTGCAGAAACTAATTTGTAATTACCAGTTAGTCACTTCATCAGTTCAAACAAGTCCTTATTTAGAGAACAGGGTGAAATATTTAGAAAAAACATGAATTTTTAATGTCTCTGTTGTTATATGAGATTTATGTGCAACCATAACTTTCGTTTAAATCTGGCTCAATACATGGGAGTGGCTTTTTTCATCCTGAGACGTGTTCCAAAACAGCTCAGGTTTTTGTGGTCTCTTCTCTTTTGTCTAAATATGTTGATGTTGTAGCAATTATACCAGTAGCTAATATGACAAGTGAAGAGCTGAAATCTTTGATCAGTAATGTTCCGTGCATGGTGGAAAGAGTGGGCTTCAAAGTTGTTAGTCTGATAGCAGATAACAACAGTGTAAACAGGAAGGCATATGAACTGTTCACCCCCAGTAGAATTCTCCAACCCAGTATTGAACACCCTCTATATTCTTCCAGGAAACTTTTTTTATGTTTGACACTGTAAACATTCTGAAATGTATCAGGAACAATTGGCAGACAAAAAGAAGTGTTAATAAAGTGTTACAGTTTCCTGACATGACTGATCATTCAGTAATATTGACAGCACAGTATAAGCATTTTGAGTTGGTATATGAGAAATAAAGAAACTCTTCAGTCAAATATGGCCACACACTATCAGCTAGAGTGCTGTATCCATCGTCTATTCAGAATCAAAATGTGAAATTAGCTTTGAAAATTTTCAATGATAATAACATAGTAGCTTTGAAACATGCAACAAAGGATATGCGTAATGTCACTGAGCACATAAATCAGACAGTGACTTTCCTTCAGGTGATTGTGGACTGTTGGAAGAGTGTGAATGTTAGAAGTGTATTTGAAGGGCAGAGATTTAATGATCCTTACAGAGAAGCCATCAGGAAGACAACAATCAGGCGACATTTCTAAATAATTTGTGTGATTGGCTAAAAGTTTGGAGAGTATCTGTACCATTAAGTGATGCTTTAACATCACAGACATTCCAATCTTTAATATTAACAACTGAATCTTTTCTGCAGATAATTCCAGGCTTATTCGAGAAATATGACATTGACTACATATTGCTAGGAAAATTTCAAAGTGATGATTTAGAGGGCCGCTTTGGGTGCTACCGACAGCTGAGTGGGATAAATTGCTACAAGCTACATCCAAGTTTTAGAAAACGAAAGAAAATTAAGATTCAAAAATTATGTACTGTTTGCAGCTCAAAATGATAATGTACACTTGGAACACACAATTCCTGCCCAACAGCAGCTTGACTGTGATATTGACATTAGCATTTTTTCTGATATTATGGACATCACCTTCGGTATGGATGATGTTCCACCTAACGTGTTACCTATTTTGACATACATAGGAGGTTATGCAGCTAGGAAAGCCCTTCAGAAATCTAAGTGTGACATATGTACTGAATGGTTGCAGCTGAACAAAGAAGTTGAAGTAGATTCTTCTTACAACTTTGTGAAGGAACTGGACAAGGGTAAACTGACTTTGCCTACAGAGACAGTAGTTATCACAGTTGGAATAGTGTGGCACCTGCTTGTGAATGACTTTATTCAGCAATTTATGTCATGTGGCAAATAGCTTTCCATTTTTCAGAAGCTATGCATGTCAAAAGTAGTGAAAGCAGTGGATAATGCTGAATGTATGTGTTTGCTTCACAACACATTGTTAAGCAAACTGGAATATGTATCTCTCTGTACCAACAGGATACTCATTAACAATTTTGAGAAAATGCATAATGATAAGGCAAGTGAGTCCAAAGTAGATTCAAGGAAAGTGAAGAAGCTTAGGACTGACACATAAATTTGAAGCCCTCTACAAATATACAATTTCTTTTTTTGTACTTTCTCATGTTATCAAGTTTCACAGATATCTCACTGTTCTTATTGTACAATTTTATTTCATTATGTAGCATACTATTTTTTTATTTTGACTTTGTTTTTCCTGTGGAGGTGTACATAGTGGCCAGATGTGGTTCCATGTTTGTGAAAGCAACTGTTGGTTGGGTACTGGTCAATATTTTTCTTTATGTATCTCACTGTTTGAAAATTCTATTCTCATGGAACTGTCAGGATACCCAAGTTTTTAAACAGCACTCTGCAGTGAGCTTTCTAGTTGCTGTTTAATATAATATGTATAACCCTTTGTTGTAGTTGTAAGTGTTTCTGTATTCTGCCCATTTACCTCCCAGAAGGTTCAGTTTTGTGATGAAAATTTCCATATCACTGTTAGTAGAACGATGTATATACAGGGTGTTTCAAAAATGACCGGTATATTTGAAACAGCAATACAAACTAAACGAGCAGCGATAGAAATACACCGCTTGTTGCAATATGCTTGGGACAACAGTACATTTTCAGGCAGACAAACTTTCGAAATTACAGTAGTTACAATTTTCAACAACAGATGGCGCTGCGGTCTGGGAAACTCAATAGTACGATATTTTCCACATATCCACCATGTGTAGCAATAATATGGCGTAGTCTCTGAATGAAATTACCCGAAATCTTTGACAACGTGTCTGGCGGAATGGCTTCACATGCAGATGAGATGTACTGCTTCAGCTGTTCAATTGTTTCTGGATTCTGGCGGTACACCTGGTCTTTCAAGTGTCCCCACAGAAAGAAGTCACAGGGGTTCATGTCTGGCGAATAGGGAGGCCAATCCACGCCGCCTCCTGTATGCTTCGGATAGCCCAAAGCAATCACACGATCATTGAAATATTCATTCAGGAAATTAAAGACGTCGGCCGTGCGATGTGGCCGGGCACCATCTTGCATAAACCACGAGGTGTTCGCAGTGTCGTCTAAGGCAGTTTGTACCGCCACAAATTCACGAAGAATGTCCAGATAGCGTGATGCAGTAATCGTTTCGGATCTGAAAAATGGGCCAATGATTCCTTTGGAAGAAATGGCGGCCCAGACCAGTACTTTTTGAGGATGCAGGGACGATGGGACTGCAACATGGGGCTTTTCGGTTCCCCATATGCGCCAGTTCTGTTTATTGACGAAGCCGTCCAGGTAAAAATAAGCTTCGTCAGTAAACCAAATGCTGCCCACATGCATATCGCCGTCATCAATCCTGTGCACTATATCGTTAGCGAATGTCTCTCGTGCAGCAATGGTAGCGGCGCTGAGGGGTTGCCGCATTTGAATTTTGTATGGATAGAGGTGTAAACTCTGGCGCATGAGACGATACGTGGACGTTGGCGTCATTTGGACCGCAGCTGCAACACGGCGAACGGAAAACCGAGGCCGCTGTTGGATCACCTGCTGCACTAGCTGCGCGTTGCCCTCTGTGGTTGCCGTACGCGGTCGCCCTACCTTTCCAGCACGTTCATCTGTCATGTTCCCAGTCCATTGACATTTTTAAACAGATCCTTTATTGTATCGCTTTTCGGTCCTTTGGTTACATTAAACCTCCGTTGAAAACTTTGTCTTGTTGCAACAACACTGTGTTCTAGGCGGTGGAATTCCAACACCAGAAAAATCCTCTGTTCTAAGGAATAAACCATGTTGTCTACAGCACACTTGCACGTTGTGAACAGCACACGCTTACAGCAGAAAGACGATGTACAGAATGGCGCACCCACAGACTGCGTTGTCTTCTCTATCTTTCACATCACTTGCAGCGCCATCTGTTGTTGAAAATTGTAACTACTGTAATTTCGAAAGTTTGTCTGCCTGAAAATGTACTGTTGTCCCAAGCATATTGCAACAAACGGTGTATTTCTATCGCTGCTCGTTTAGTTTTTATTGCCGTTTCAAATATACCGGTCATTTTTGAAACACCCTGTATAATATGGTTAGGCTTTGGAACATATTTGTGTCCCATATCTTTATGGCTGATATTTCTATATGTTTTTCTTCATTTAATGAAATAATGTCATTTTTCACTTCATGCATAATGCCTTCCTTAACATACATGCATGACGCACCATTCCACATAAAGGTTCTACTATACTGAAATGCTAGATTATAAGAGTTTAAACCAATAAGACTTATTTAAGGTGCGCTACATCAATCTTCTGTGATGCAAACGAGTGAGTTGTCTATAGTCTGTAGTTCCACTTGTAGTTGCTGGACTTTATTTCTCATGGACAGAATATTTTGGTGGAGGATTAAGAAACTTTACCTTGAAGGTTTCTCTCTCTTTTTGTCCTTGACTAAAAAATCCTTTGGATGAAGAGCAGGCATGATTTTCCTTTTCCTCACAGTACTACACAATGTTACTTCCATTGACTTCTCATCCTTCAAAAGTGCTGTTGATGTTGTTACTTCTGTTGATGGTGATGCTGCAGCTTCTGATGTTGTTGAGGATGATGTTTCCAGTAACTTACAGATAATGCCATGGCAACACCATGGATTGTCAGGAATTTGTTTATTTCCTCTGTGACGTATGTTTTTTCTTCTTTTGTCCTACTTGCATCTCCACCCTCCCATTCAGTTCATTTCACATAACAGATTCAATTCCTGCCATTAGATTTCTTGTGTCTATTCATGCTTTACTGATAATGAAAAGTGCAACAGGACACACTAGTAGCCCACTTGATTGCTTGAGTTTTCATTTCTTTATTTTTGTTCAGACTGCATACGTTACACAGATAATTTACAAATACATAATGCATTAATGCTTCTACATATGTTGTTTCTGTGGCTGGTTTGTTTACATTAAAATTACATTGAACACTGATGTGTCATTATCAGGTAGCATACATTGAGTGGAGCACAAAATAAATCTTGGTACAAATGCTCCCATGTCTCCACACTGCTGCACTAGCTGCGCGTTGCCCTCTGTGGTTGCCGTATGCGGTCGCCCTACCTTTCCAGCACGTTCATCCGTCATGTTCCCAGTCCATTGACATTTTTTAAACAGATCCTTTATTGTATCGCTTTTCGGTCCTTTGGTTACATTAAACCTCCGTTGAAAACTTCGTCTTGTTGCAACAACACTGTGTTCTAGGCGGTGGAATTCCAACACCAGAAAAATCCTCTGTTCTAAGGAATAAACCATGTTGTCTACAGCACACTTGCACGTTGTGAACAGCACACGCTTACAGCAGAAAGACGACGTACAGAATGGCGCACCCACAGACTGCGTTGTCTTCTCTATCTTTCACATCACTTGCAGCGCCATCTGTTGTTGAAAATTGTAACTACTGTAATTTCGAAAGTTTGTCTGCCTGAAAATGTACTGTTGTCCCAAGCATATTGCAACAAACGGTGTATTTCTATCGCTGCTCGTTTAGTTTTTATTGCCGTTTCAAATATACCGGTCATTTTTGAAACACCCTGTATAATATGGTTTGGCTTTGGAACATATTTGTGTCCCATATCTTTATGGCTGATATTTCTATATGTTTTTCTTCATTTAATGAAATAATGTCATTTTTCACTTCATGCATAATGCCTTCCTTGCATCTCCACCCTCCCATTCAGTTCATTTCACATAGTAGGAAATAGAATGTAACAGATTCAATTCCTGCCATTATATTTCTTGTGTCTATTCATGCTTTACATCTATACCTCAGATTGGATGTACATATACATACAGCATGAGAAAGCAAATTCTACTGTAAAAGTTGTTTGATAAAGTAGTGATACTGCAAATACGGTTGTAAAACATTTTCAGAGAACTTTGTGTCTAATTTCTTTTATATAGTCAGGCATTTAGTCTGATTTAAGCATATGTTTTTGTTTTTCTTGGTGTCACATCCATAGCAGCAACAGATTTTGTGATTATTTGGCTAATCCTGTCATACTTTCTACAATGCTTGTAAAGAATTTATTAGAAGTGTAAACTGCCTCTAAATTTTTGGGAATAGTCTCATTAAATGAATAATAAATTGACGTAAGGCAGTATCGTATTGCAATGAAATGTATAGCACCAATAAGTTGGAACATCTTGTTTCATTAAAACCTTCAAAGGGGCAAATAGGGTCCCTTTTATTGGGAACTTGAAAGCTCACAGTAAGATGTAAAATTATCTTTACAAATGTATCACACTACTGTAGTGAGTTTAAAACATGCCACAAATTTACCTGCCTAATGTTTATGAACTAATCTACCATCCTATTATCTTACCTCAATTAATATCCACTGTTATGAGTAATGAAAATGTCTGTTTTTAAATTCATTACAAATTTGTTAAAATAAATTATGTATCTGAAATGTTTGTTCTTGTTCATCATTGTCTTGATACCTGGTTCTTGCTATACTACACTTCAGTTAGGAATGAAGTGAAAAGTGAAAGACATCTACTGATGTTTATTCTTGGTATATTCAAGTCTCTGTGTTTGTGAGGGGGGGGGGGGGGTTATTAGGACAGAGAGACCTTGGTATAAATTCGTGTTGTAAAGAAAGCATAAAGCTAAAGAAATTTTAATGTTTATCAAGTAGTGCTTGTTGCTGATTTATGGAAACTACCTGTAGTACACTGTTTGATGATAGTTTATCTCAGGTGTTGCAGATGTTAAGCCAACAAACACATGTGGGTACATTCAAATAAGTTTTAAATCCTACTATCCTGGATACAGGGCCCCTTATAAATTGAAACTGTCCTTTCAATTTGGAAATTCATTTTCTTTTATTCAGTTCCTTCTCCATCAGTTCCTTCTATTTGTAAATGTAGGTGCTGCTTGACAGTTAGGGGGCTGGTAGAGAAGTAAACTCGTAAGCCAAGATGGTAGATGTTCAGTTTTATATTGGAACTACTTAGAATATACAGAGAGCATAAAATGGAAAAAAATACAGAACTTAGATTACGCATTTTGTAGTGTCATCTTCAGACACAAACCAACATATACATTGACAGAGTGTACTTTTTTGACTTCGCACCCCTGTGAATCATCATCATTATCATCATCATCATCATCATCATTTAAGACTGATTATGCCTTTCAGCGTTCAGTCTGGAGCATAGTCCCCCTTATAAAATTCATCCACGATCCCCTATTCAGTGCTAACATTGATGCCTCTTCTGATGTTAAGCCTATTACTTCAAAATCATTCTTAACCGAATCCAGGTACCTTCTCCTTGGTCGACCCCGACTCCTCCTACCCTCTACTGCTGAACCCATGGGTCTCTTGGGTAACCTTGCTTCTCCCATGCGTGTAACATGACCCCACCATCTAAGCCTGTTCGCCCTGACTGCTACATCTATAGAGTTCATTCCCAGTTTTTCTTTGATTTCCTCATTGTGGACACCCTCCTGCCACTGTTCCCATCTACTAGTACCTGCAATCATCCTAGCTACGTTCACATCCGTAACCTCAACCTTATTGATAAGGCAACCTGAATCTACCCAGCTTTTGCCCCCATACAACGAAGTTGATCGAAAGATTGAACGGTGCACAGATAACTTAGTCTTGGTACTGACTTCCTTCTTGCAGAAGAGAGTAGATCGTAGCTGAGCGCTCACTGCATTAGCTTTGCTACACCTCGCTTACAGTTCTTTCACTATGTTGCCATCCTGTGAGAATATGCATCCTAAGTACTTGAAACCGTCCACCTGTTCCAACTTTGTTCCTCCTATTTGGCACTCAATCCGTTTATATCTCTTTCCCACTGACATTACTTTCGTTTTGGAGATGTTAATCTTCGTACCATAGTCCTTACATTTCTGATCTAGCTCTGAAATATTACTTTGCAAACTTTCAATCGAATCTGCCATCACAACTAAGTCATCCGCATATGTAAGGCTGCTTATTTTGTGTTCACATATCTTAAACTCACCCAGCCAGTTTATTGTTTTCAACATATGATCCATAAATAATATGAACAACAGTGGAGACAGGTTGCAACCTTGTCTTACCCCTGAAACTGCTCTGAACCATGAACTCAATTTACCATCAACTCTAACTGCTGCCTGACTATCTATGTAAAGACCTTTAATTGCTTGCAAACGTTTGCCTCCTATTCCATAATCCCGTAGAACAGACAATAACTTCCTTCTAGGAACCCGATCATATGCCTTTTCTAGATCTATATAGCATAGATGCATATCCCTGCAGCCAGTGTGGCCGTGCGGTTCTAGGTGCTTCAGCCTGGATCCACATGCCCGCTACGGTCGCAGGTTCGAATCCTGCCTCGGGCATATATGTTTGTGATGTCCTTAGGTTAGTTATGTTTAAGTAGTTCTAAGTTCTAGAGGACTGATGACCACAGATGTTAAGTCCCGTAGTGCTCAGAGCTACTTGAACCTTTTAAACAATTCCCTGTTCCACGCGTAACACTTCTCCATTATTTGCCTTAAGCTAAAGATCTGGTCCTGACAACCTCTAAGACGCCTAAACCCACACTGATTTTCATCCAATTTGTCCTCAACTAATACTCGCACTTTCCTTTCAACAATACCTGAGAAGATTTTACCCACAACGCTGATTAAAGAGATACCTCTGTAGCTGTTACAATCTTTTCTGTTGAAAGGTGGCTACACTGAGCCACAGCGCCAGAGAGTTTTGTTTCTCCGCCTCCACTGGCAGTGATTATTGAGAAGTAGCGGAGGGCAGTGCTTGTTGAGAAGTCGTAGTAGTGAGTGCTTGCTGAGATGTCGTAGTGAAGAGTGCTTGTCGAGAGGTCGTAGTAGGGAGTTCTTATTGAGATGTGGTAGTAGCGAGTCGGTGTGGAGATATTGTAATGATTAGAGTGCTTTTCATCAATATAAATGAAGGTAACAAACTACTTTTCTTTTTTTTTCTCATTATTTCAATGTCCTGAATAATGCGTCATTACAGGTTCAGTCAACAAAGCATCTGGCTTGTGTTCTTGTATTAGAGTGTAATTCTGGTTTTCTTGCGCAATTATAGTATTTCTAATTTTTTTTATCACGTCAGTATAAATGGTATTTGAAATTTCTTGTCTTATTGAAGAAGAACCGTGCCAGATGTGTACGTTGAGTCACACTTCCACACACAGAACAGTTATACTTGTGCTTTGGTTTCGTAGGTTTTATAGTTGCTGGGGACTTAATTAATTAATTGTGTTAATGAAAATTTTCATTTCATTCTTTGTTGTTGTTCTATGCAGTCAGATTGCGTAATAATACTAGTCAGGGCCAACCGTTTACGAGACACAGCGTAATCGGACATACAGCTACCAAAAATAAAAATGATTTTCAAATTTAATAATAATTAAGCCCCATGCATTGTTTCCATGTTTAAAGATTGGTGTGATTACTGCTTTGGTCCAGTCTGATGGAACCTGTCCCGACTCCCACGCCATTTCAGTTATCCTGTGTAGCCATTTAGGACCTGACATTCGACTGTATTTGATGAGTTCCGACTTAATTTCATCCACCCCAGCCGCTTTATTGCACTGTAATATATTGACCATTTTCTCCACTTCCTCAAATGTGATCCTATTTCCATCATCATTCTTATCCCATTGTACATCGAAATCTGAAACATTACTGATCGTATTTTTACCTACATTGAGCAACTCTTCAAAATATTCCCTCCACCTGCCCAAGGCATCAACAGGATTCACCAGCAGTTTTCCTGACCTGTCCATAATACTTGTCATTTCCTTCTTACCTCCCTTTTGAAGACTGCTAATTACACTCCAGAATGGTTTTCCAGCAGCTTGACCCAAAGTCTCCAACCTGTTTCCAAAGTCTTCCCAAGATTTCTTCTTGGATGCTGCAATTATCTGTCTGGCTTTGTTTCTTTCTTCAATATAACTTTCTCTGTCTACCTGAGTTCTAGTATGTAGCCATTTTTGGTACGCCATCTTTTTCCTTTTACAGGCTGCCTTGACTGTGTCATTCCACCAAGCTGTTTGCTTCATCCTACCTTTACACACTACTGTTCCAAGACATTCTTTAGCCACTTCTAGTACTGTGTCCCTGTACCTTGTCCATTCCTTTTCCAGTGACTGTAATTGACTACATTCAACTAACTGGTACCTTTCTGAGATCACTGTCATGCACTTGTGCCTGATTTCCTTATCCTGAAGTTTCTCCACTCTTATCCTCCTACATATGGATCTGACCTGCTGCACTTTCGGCCTCACAATACCAATTTCACTGCATATTAAATAGTGATCAGTGTCATCAAAGAATCCTCTGAATACACGTGTGTCCCTCACAGCCTTCCTGAATTCCTGATCTGTTATTATATAGTCAATGACAGATCTGGTTCCCCTGCCTTCCCAAGTATACCGGTCAATGTTCTTATGTTTAGAAAAGGAGTTTGTGATTACTAAGCCCATACTGGTACAGAAATCCAAGAGCTGTTTCCCGCTCCTATAGGCCTCCATATCCTCTCCAAATTTATCCATAACCTTTTCATATCCTTCTGTTCGATTTCCAAACCTGGCATTAAAACCACCCATGAGCAGAACACTGTCCGTGTCCTTTACTCTAGCAACTATGTCACTGAGTGCGTCATAAAAACTATCCATCTTATCTTGATCTGTCCCTTCACAATGCGAATATACTGACACAATCCTAATTTTCTTGCTGGACACTGTCAAATTTATCCATATCAGTCGTTCCTTTACGTACCTTATTGCAACTACGATGGGTTCCATTTCTTTCCTGATGTAAAGCCCTACACTCCATTGTGCTATTCCTGCTTTGACTCTTTACAGGTAAACCTTGTTTTCTCCCACTTCCTCTTCTTTCTCACCCCTTACCCGAATGTCACTAACAGCTAAAACGTCCAACCCCATCTTACTTGCAGCCTCTGCCAACTCTACCTTCTCCCAGAGTAGCCCCAATTGATATTAATAGCTCCCCATCTCGTTACCCTTCGTTTGCCAAGTCGTATCTTAGGAGTCCCTAGTTTGTCAATTAGAGGTGGGACTCCGTCACCTCCAAAGGTCGGAGGCATTTGCTCTGATTGTTGCCACAATCATATTTAAAGTACCAGGGAAGTAGGTTGCTAGCCTTACTTGCCCCGTGTCCCATTGAGTTTTACCCCTAACGGTTGAGGGACTAACCAGTGGATTTGGTAGTCTTTGCCGTCTGAGCACAAAGGTGACCATGTCTCAGAATATGTCCGAGATGCCCAGCCTTATTCCGAAGTAACTGGTATCCTGACTGTCAGGACCACTTACTTGGCCACTCATACGTGGCCCGTGGTTCATGAACTAGGACATGACAACAGGAACCCACACCTTGAACCACAACCCTTGAACCATGAACCCTTGTGAATGTCTATTAAAAATTACTACACAGTCAGTACTCCAAGTAGAAATTTTTCCATTGTTGAGAACACTGAAATGATGTAGCAGTTCTTCCAAAAAACTAATAGCCCTTATTCCATAAACATAATATCTGCATCAACACTGACAGGTAAGTGACAAGTTCTTGTCAAACTACAGGTGAGATTTTGGTTTTGGTAGAACTGACCGCCAAACAACTGCAAAAAAATGTTAAAAGTTACTTTATTTTGCACAACCTGTTTCGAGGAAACCTCTTTCTCATTATCAGGTGCCTTTTTCTAATTGCAACGAATAAAATATGCAAGAAAAACGCAGGTGGGAATTTGTTTCTGACAATTCGATACATCAGATTTGTTAAAATCCAAGAACGTAATAATTCCTGTCTTAAAGTATTTAATAGAAGCAATTTTATTATGCCTCGTAGAAACAACGTGGCATTTGTGCAAAACAGGAAATAAGGTACATCTATTACGTTCAGGTGATCGCCCTGCAAGTCTTGTCAAAACTGTGGCGTAATGCACAACTTCGTCGAAATCATTCTGTAGAGATGAGCATCTTCTGTAATTAAATTTTCGCTCGTTAAAAATGAAACACTTTGGAGAAAAATCGGCGAAATACACTCCTGGAAATTGAAATAAGAACACCGTGAATTCATTGTCCCAGGAAGGGGAAACTTTATTGACACATTCCTGGGGTCAGATACATCACATGATCACACTGACAGAACCACAGGCACATAGACACAGGCAACAGAGCATGCACAATGTCGGCACTAGTACAGTGTATATCCACCTTTCGCAGCAATGCAGGCTGCTATTCTCCCATGGAGACGATCGTAGAGATGCTGGATGTAGTCCTGTGGAACGGCTTGCCATGCCATTTCCACCTGGCGCCTCAGTTGGAACAGCGTTCGTGCTGGACGTACAGACCGCGTGAGACGACGCTTCATCCAGTCCCAAACATGCTCAATGGGGGACAGATCCGGAGATCTTGCTGGCCAGGGTAGTTGACTTACACCTTCTAGAGCACGTTGGGTGGCACGGGATACATGCGGACGTGCATTGTCCTGTTGGAACAGCAAGTTCCCTTGCCGGTCTAGGAATGGTAGAACGATGGGTTCGATGACGGTTTGGATGTACCGTGCACTATTCAGTGTCCCCTCGACGATCACCAGTGGTGTACGGCCAGTATAGGAGATCGCTCCCCACACCATGTTGCCGGGTGTTGGCCCTGTGTGCCTCGGTCGTATGCAGTCCTGATTGTGGCGCTCACCTGCACGGCGCCAAACACGCATACGACCATCATTGGCACCAAGGCAGAAGCGACTCTCATCGCTGAAGACAACACGTCTCCATTCGTCCCTCCATTCACGCCTGTCGCGACACCACTGGAGGCGGGCTGCACGATGTTGGGACGTGAGCTGAAGACGGCCTAACGGGTTGCGGGACCGTAGCCCAGCTTCATGGAGACGGTTGCGAATGGTCCTCGCCGATACCCCAGGAGCAACAGTGTCCCTAATTTGCTGGGAAGTGGCGGTGCGGTCCCCTACGGCACTGCGTAGGATCCTACGGTCTTGGCGTGCATCCGTGCGTCGCTGCGGTCCGGTCTCAGGTCGACGGCCACGTGCACCTTCCGCCGACCACTGGCGACAACATCGATGTACTGTGGAGACCTCACGCCCCACGTGTTGAGCAATTCGGCGGTACGTCCACCCGGCCTCCCGCATGCCCACTATACGCCCTCGCTCAAAGTCCGTCAACTGCACATACGGTTCACGTCCACGCTGTCGCGGCATGCTACCAGTGTTAAAGACTGCGATGGAGCTCCGTATGCCACGGCAAACTGGCTGACACTGACGGCGGCGGTGCACAAATGCTGCGCAGCTAGCGCCATTCGACGGCCAACACCGCGGTTCCTGGTGTGTCCGCTGTGCCGTGCGTGTGATCATTGCTTGTACAGCCCTCTCGCAGTGTCCGGAGCAAGTATGGTGGGTCTGACACATCGGTGTCAATGTGTTCTTTTTTCCATTTCCAGGAGTGTATATTCAGAGGCACCCAGATGCGTTGCTCATACTGTGGCATCAAGCAGTCAGGCCTGCAAGATGAGTGGTCTGCCAAGCGAGTGGACTCGGGTAACATGGACTCCAGTACTCACAATTAAGTTACAAGTTATTCTCCTGTTTGAATATTACACAACGGAAACGCACATCTCACTATTAGTAATTTACACAACTCTGACTGTTCACTACACACTGGCAATACCACATTTTCTTTCTTATTTAACGGCTTTGATCAACACGTGGCCATCGCACTGAATATGAATGGCGCACACATTGTAAATCCTGGGTATCACAACAACATGCTATTCGAAGGAAAAGACCACCAATCTTTTTCTTTTCACTATCTTATTTATTCCGATAAATTCTATGACCTAAACACACAAATTCTATACCATACAACAATAACACATGAGAAATTCCGCCCAGTGGGCATGGCTTTACATTGGTGATTCTCTATCTTATGGTCTCGTAATTATTTAACACTACAGTGCACTTTCTGGATAGGATGTTGGATCTTTTGCTATATCTCACACTTCGACTCTCACACCCATCATGACGAAAATTTCCTCCAGACCGAGCAGTACAAAAGGAACATGCATAACCCACTACCTCTGAAACTATCTTGCTACTCTCCCATGCAAACCACACATACTTAAATTACATGAAGTACACCACACTGGCAACATACAATACAACACCAAGAATAGTCACAACGTTATAATCACATCACTTTCAGCTTTCCCACTTCAATTAGTATTTATCCCAGTTTCACACGGCACTGCCCCACTTCATAACTTTTCTTTCCTACTATGAACTCTGGAGGATATATGCACGTCTTCCTGTGCAATGCAAGCCAAGTGGCGTTGCTGGATAGACGGCTGACTCACCTTGCTTCTCTCTCAGAGTATTATAGTTTGAATCAAGCGTCACACGGAAACATAACACGCAAAGTAATATTAAGAACATATTCATCACACACGCGAGTCCTCAACTGATACCATGGATGAGTACTTCTCTTTATCCTTTGTATCATACACAGATTGAGACTCACATAGTACTCACCACGTGGAAGTACTCGTCTCTAATTTCAAGTCCTGCACACGCCATTTCTTAAATATTTCAACTTATAGTACACACGCAAGTAATTCAGCTTAACTTAAGCACTCGGAAGTATTTCAACTTATTGTTACACGTGGTTTCATTGTGACCGTTGGTCATTCCGAAGATTACTGCGATCCCCTTAATATTACCTGCCTGACATTTAATTCTCCCCACATAAGTTCCTGAAAAAGAGAAATTATTATTTCAAACTACTCTTAAGTATTTCACATGCATACCATGTCTCCACTCTTTTGTCTTTACGGAGCACACCTAAGACAGGTCTTACCAACACTAGATCCAGCGGCAGAGCGCTGAAAAACTGGCCGTTCTTCAGGTCCTCGCACCTCTGTCGAAATGGGGGAGCACCTTGCTACCGTATTGGTTAGCCACATTTCAGGCGCTCAAAGCTCAGGTAAATTTCATCTCTTTGCTTCCACCAAAGGTGACCAAAGGATTGTCTCAAAGATGATCATGTATTCACATTCACTATCTGCAGTTAGCAGACGACCATACATTCATTCATTTCGCAAATCTCACCAAACTGGATGTAGGGATTTATTTTGTGGGAGTGCACATGTGATCAATTACATAAATAAAGTCTCATTCTTTCCCACATTGGTATCCGGCTTCGCTGTATAAATTGAAATTGATTTATTATTACAAAAAATATGTTGTTCTGACAAGAATAACGAAGAATGTTGTACCTATTTTCAATGTCGGGCGATACTGTACTCTTTCAATATCAGGAAAAATATCGGCTGCTGACATTTTCTTTCGTGTGAGGAAAAAACACCTACTAAAAGCAAAGGCAGTCTGCCTATATTTGTCTGCGCCTTGTGTGAATCTACGACACATATATCTTTTAACTTGTTTCGATCATTGTGATTTGAATATTTCGCTGTCTGTTAGAAATGTTCATACACTTACAAATAATGTTATGAATGGAATTCTATGTGAGAGCCTGTCGAAAATTAGTTGTCTGTAACTGCATTTTAGAAAAAATTCTGATCACATTCCTTCCTGTCGTTCATGCAATTATTGTGTGGTGTAATTACTTTACCGGTTACTGGAGACATAAATGAACCACAAGCAAAAAATGTCTAAAACCTCATACATCTAGACGTAAACTGTGCTTGGTTAGTAAGCAAATAAATTGAATAAACTCTTAATTGGGATGCATATGTTTTATTTGTCACGCCAGACCTGCTGTTTCTCAGCTATTAAATACGTATGCCTACAACTGTGTTCTTGATTGCTAGGTTTCTAAGTATATCTTGCATCGAAGTTTACCAGTATTCATAAATCCAGTATATGTGTATCCAGTACAACTTTAATTCATATAAAACTTTCACGGACGCATTTTAGACAGAGGTGCTATCTGTTCTGAAGCGACAAGATGTTAGGACGCTGCCGGTCACGTGACATCCTCTGTGTGGCGTACGCGGCGCGGCCTGTCTTTTTCGTTGGTCTCGAGACGAGTAGTATGACGTCACAAGTTCGTTATGGGGCCCGTATTTCTCGTGGGTCCCGAGGCAGTCACAGTCCCTCTTTCACGAAAGTCTTGCTTGGTCCAGGACGTTTTCTGCGCTC
The DNA here is from genome assembly GCF_023864345.2 of Schistocerca serialis cubense. Lineage (NCBI taxonomy): Eukaryota > Metazoa > Arthropoda > Insecta > Orthoptera > Acrididae > Schistocerca > Schistocerca serialis. Next base: position 970,288,015 of record NC_064639.1, read on the forward strand.
ACGTTTATTGTCACTTCTGGATGCCGAAATACGCCTCTGTAGACATTAACGTTGTATCCACAATCAGCAACGACGTGAACTCCAACTTCTTGTGTTAAACTATCCTCGCAGGGTGTGGGGCTGGTTTGAGTTCTACTATGTCACGACACAGAATTTTACTTTGATCATCTTGAGCGCCACAGCTGGTTACGTTAATATTAATAAGAAACCGCCAGAGCTATACTGGTGCATATTTTGAAACAGTTAGCAAACTAGGCGCTGGGAGTGGGTACCAGACCTAAAAATATAAACAAAATAAAATAAAAATAATAAAAACAAAAAATAAACAAATGACGAAGTCATCCAGAAAGGATGTTTACTTACGAAATTTGACAAACTCAGATGATTGCAATCCTAGAAAATTAGTAATAAACTTTTGGAATTTCAAATCTGGGCAATATGAATTTGAGATTTCAAATTACGATCTTGCCTAGAGATTGACCACACTCAGGTGGTTCTGCCTCAGTATAAATTCAATGAAGCACAATATTGACACTGATGCTACAAGAACAGAAAGCAAAAGTTCTAGAATAATACGTCGGGTGTCAGAAAACGTTAACACATCAATAACACCTGTAAGCACGTAAGATCACAACAGGCAGTGAACAAAAGTAAAAACAATGTAAAATGTATCCTCTACCTAGATCATCGTAGTGAATATTGTTTAAACTATCATAAACAGGTATTGGTCGTCTCATTAAAGAGCCCAAAATTAGGAACAATTAGCCAAACATAGATTTAAATCAGCATAAAACGTACGTAGGTTGATTTTAAGTTGTGTTAACTCAGTCTAGTTTATAAAAGAATGTATAAATAAAATTTAATCTCGCAGCTCCCACATGGCTTAAAGTAAAACTGTGGGTTGTAAAATTGAACTTACATTAATCCTGAGTACAAAATAAACTACAAAAACCAGCATATATAACATTCATATATTACCAACAGGGCCTGAAACCCGACAGACTGGAACTAGACGATCTACCACGATTGATGGTTATGTTTGGATTGTGGGGCTCTCAGTTGCGTGGTTATCAGCACCCGTACGAATTCCTAACCTTTGCTCAGTCCCACCTCGCCACTTGCATGAATGATGATGAAATGATGAGGGCAACACAAACTACCACGATTGACTGACATAAATAATTTTAGCAATGTACACTAGCCATGTTGGAATCGATAAACGATACCGTTAATTCAAACCTACAACAGTATAACACACACAGTTTAAAGAAATGTACGGCACAATGAACAGCTCCGAATGACTGTTCTCGTACAGTATGCACACTAAGGCGCTCGCCAAGTCATTCCAACAAGCGTCGATGACTATAGCTCACTAAACCCACTTTGCCCGTGAAATATGTAGACACAAGTAGCAGACAAAGTTATCGGGGACTGTGTATCAGCTCATGCGGAATGTCATCAAGTCGGTGTGGTGGAGAGGGCGTGTGCCCCATTGTGGGACGCGAAGGCAGCGGTTGCTTAGCAACAAAGGCAGATTATGCCACGCTTTCCAGTCCATATCGATGCAGTGCGCAGTTCACATTTATTATGTAACGACTGGTTTACTTCGAAAGAACATGGTCAGGTTACCTGCAGTTGGACAAAACAAAAACTAGGGTACAGACTATGTCAGTTGACAAGTATAAACGATATGCGTCCCACACCGCCAACAGTCGTCGTAGCAAATCCTCACACAAGTGTGCCAATATCATTACTTAAGCAGTCTCTTTGTCTTACGTAACATTAAAGTCAAATTCTGGAGCGTGACGCTCGTATAAACACTCCGTCGACCGTCTTCTAGAAGGACGGCGAGCAGCGAGTGTAGGGAACTTGGAGCATATTGCGTACACTACAGTGTCTCATCTTTCTGTGTGTTCTTTCTGTTATACTGTATAAAAGTACTTTAAAATAGTTTTGTATAATCAGTCATTTAATGTTTTATCTCTCTATTGACGGTGCAATGTTGGGTACACATTCACATTTGTAGACTGGAAATAAGAAATGCTGAAAGTGCGAAATGTCAAAAATGTACAAAAACAGGAAAATTCCATGACAGATTCACATTACAAATTATTTTATTCGTTGTTGTTGTTGTGGTCTTCAGTCCAGAGACTGTTTTGATGCAGCTCTCCATGCTACTCTATCCTCTGCAAGCTTCTTCATCTCCCAGTACCTACTGCAACTTACATCCTTCTGAATGTTCTTAGTGTATTCATCTCTTGGTCTCCCTCTAAGATTTTTACCCTCAACGCCTCCTCCAATACTAAAGTGGTGATCCCTTGATGCCTCAGAACATGTCCTACCAACCGATCCCTTCTTCTAGTCAAGTTGTGCCACAAATTTCTCTTCTCCCCAGTTCTATTCGGTACCTCCTCATTAGTTATGTGATCTACCCATCTGATCTTCATCACTCTTCTGTAGCACCTCATTTCGAAAGCTTCTACTCTCTGCTTGTCCAAACTATTTATCGTCTATGTTTCACTTCCAAACATGGCCACACTCGATACAAATACTTTCAGAAAAGACTTCCTGACACTTAAATCTACACTCGATGTTAACAGATTCCTTTTCTTCAGAAACGCTCTCCTTGCCATTTCCAGTGTACATTTTATATCCTCTCTACTTGGACCATCATTAGTTATTTTGCTCCCCAAATAGCAAAATTCATCTACTACTGTAAGTGTCTCATTTCCTAACCTAATTCCCTCAGCATCACCCGATTTAATTCGACTACATTCCATTATCCTCGTTTTGCTTTTGTTGATGTTCATGTTATATCCTCGTTTGAATACACTGTCCATTCCGTTCAACTGCTCTTCCAGGTCCTTTGCTGTCTCTGACAGAATTACGATGTTATCGACAAACCTCAAAGTTTTTATTTCTTCTCCATGGATTTTAATTCGTACTGCGAATTTTTCATTTGTTTCCTTTATTTTATTAGACGGATTGAAACTGTGATGGTTTCACATCATTTTTAACGCCAGACTGAAAAGTAGTACAAAACTGCAATATTTTTAGAATCAAAAAATACATCGACAGTAGAAAAATCGCAACACCAATGAGTTGTGCGACATAAACGAAAGTTGGTAGGAGTTTTCTACATCTGAAAGACGACGTCTATTCAAAATTTGTGCCGGTCGCACAAGAGTGACGCTAGTAGGGTCAGTATGAGGATGAAAAAGAGGTTTGTCTTAAATAATAGTACACGCTGTTGCTTAGAGCTTAGATTGGACGTGGGAGCTAATGTTAGTCAAGAATTCATTTGAGACAATAAGGACGCCGTTATCAACAACTGTCTGAGTTTGATCGAGGTCGTGAAATAGGGCTGCGAGAAGCTGGATGTTGCTTCTGTGATACTGCAGAAAGACTTGGCAGGAATGCAGCCACTGGATGCGATGACCACGAGGATGGATGGACGCAAGACGGTTGGGCCCGGTCGGCTCGTGGCGCTACCAAGAGGGAAGACCATCATGCATGTCTGTGGCGCATCGTACTGCATCTGCAGCAGTTGTCACCACAGTGACACAGCAAACTGTTACAACAAATCGGTTACTTCAAGGATAGCTTCGAGCCAGACGCTCTGTACCGTGCTTTCCACTGAACCCAAACCACCGCCAACTGCGTCTTCAGTGGTGTCCAGCTAGAGCTCACTGGAGGGCAGGTTGGAGGTCAGTTGTGTTTTCTGATGAAGAGTGGTTCTGCCTCGGTGGCAGTCATGGCCGCATGTGGGTTAGGAGACCAGTTGGGGCCCTGCAACCAATCTGTCTCAATGCTAGCCATAGTGGACCTATGCCTCCGATGTGGCTTCATACGACAGCAGGAGCACTCTCGTGCTTATCCCACGCACCCTGACTGCAGAATTTTATGTCAGTTTGGTGATGCGACCTGTCGTGCTGCCATTCATAAACAGAAATTCGTGGGAATGTTTTCCAACAGGATAAAGCTCGCCAACAAACCGCTGTCTAACCCTACATGCTCTATTCAGTGTCAACATGTCGCTTGGGCTGCTCCACCACCTGATCTGTCTCCAATCGAGCGTATATGGGACATCATCGGACGACAACGCCACGGTCATCCAAAAACAGCATAACCGTCCCTGTATTGACCGACCAAGTACAGCAGGCATGGAATTTCGTACCATATACTGACATCCGCACCGTGCAACGCAATGCATGCACCTCTGCATACTTGCATCCAATATTCTGGCGGTTTTCACCGATTATTACTGCATCAGAATTTCACATTTTCAGTGATTTATCTCGCGCTTACATCAACCTGTTACTTTGAAATTATTAATCATTTAATTATCTTACCTACACAAAAATTTTCCCGAAATTTCATTACTCTACATTCATTACTTTTTGGCGTTGCGATTTTTTCCGTCAGTATATGTTGTTGATATGATCTTCAATCTGAAGTATGGTTTGATGGAGCTCTCCATGCTACTTTATCCTGAGCAAGCCTTTTCTTCTCCAAATAACTACTACATCCTACATCCTTCTAAATCTGCTTAGTGTATTCATCTCTTGGTCTCCCTCTACGATTTTTACCCCTTCACTCCCCTCCAGTACTACACTGGTGATCCCTTGACGTCTCAGAATGTGTCTTATCAAACTATCCCTTCTTCTAGTCAGGTTGTTCCACCAATTTCTTTCCTACCCAGTTCTATTCAGTGTCTTCTCATTAGTTACGTGATCTAACCATCTAATTTTCAGCATTCTTCTGTAGCGCCACATTTCGAAAGCTTCCAAAACTTTTTATCATCCATGTTTCACTTTCATGCATGGATACACTCCATACAAATATTTTCAGAAAAGACTTCCTGACACTTAAATCCACATCGATGTTAACAAATTTCTCTTCTTCAGAAACGCTTTTCCTGCCATTGCCAGTCTACATTTTACATCCTCTCTTCTTCAGCCCTCGTTAGTTATTTTGCTGCCCAAATAGGAAGACTCATCTACTACTTTAAGTGTCTCGTTTCTTAGTCTAATTCCCTCACCATCACCTGATTTAATTCGACTACATTCCTTTACTCTGACTCTCTTGATGTTAATCCTATTACCTCCTTTCAAGACACTGTTCATTCCGTTTAAATGCACTTCCAAGTTCTTTGTTGTCTCTCACAGAATTACAACGTCATCGGCAAACCTCCTTGGACTTCTCCAAACTTTTCTTTCGTTTTCTTTACTGCTTCCTCAGTGTACAGACTGAATAACATCGGGGATAGGCTACAACCCTGTCTCAGTCACTTCTCAACCACTGCTTCCCTTTCACGCCCCTCGGCTCTTATAACTGCCATCTGGTTTCTTTACATGTTGTAATAGCCTTTCGCTCCCTGTAATGTACCCCTGCCAACACGGGAATTTCAAAGAGGGTATTCCGGTCAGCGTTGTTAAAAGCTTCCTCTAAGTCTACGAACGATTTAAACGTAGGTTTACCTTTCCTAAGCCTATCTTCGAAGAGAACTCATAGGGTGAGTATTGCCTCGCGTGTTCCTACATTTCTCCAGAATGCAAACTGATCTTTCCCAGGGTCTGCTTCTACCAGTTTTTCCATTCTTCTGTAAAGAATGCGTGTTAGTATTTTGCAACCGTGACTTATTAAACTGATAGTCGATAATTTTCATACTTGTCGGCACCTGCGTTCGTGGGAATTGGAGTTATTATATTATTCTTGAAGCCTGAGGGTATTTCACTTGTCTCATACGTCTTGCACATAAAATGGAATAGTTTTGTCAAGGCTGGCCCTCCAAGGCTATCAGTGGTTCTGTCGGAATGTCGTCTACTGCCGAGGTCTTGTTTCGATTTCAGTTTTGCGTCAAATTCTTCTCACAGTATCATGCCTCCAAATTCATCTTCATCTACGTCCTCTCCTGTGTCTATAATATTGTCTACAAGTTAATCTTCATTGTACAGACCCTATATATACTCCTTCCAACTTGCAGCTTTCCCTTCTTTCCCAAGCACTGTTTTTCCATCTAAGCTCTTGGCGTTGATACAGCTGCTTCTCTTTTCTCCAAATGCCTCTTTAATTTTCCTGTAGGCGTTGTCTATCTTTCCCGTAGTGATACATCCTTATATTTCTCCTGTAGCCATTCCTACTTAGACATTCTGACAGTCTGCGCTTCCCGTCAGTCTCTCCTCTCTCTCTGTCTTTTTCTCTTTTTTTTTTTTGTACTCCTGTTCGGCTTCATTTGCTGCATTTTTATATTTTCTCCTTTCATTATTTAAATTCATTATCTGTAGTGTTATCCAAGAATTTTTTCTTAGCCTTATCTTTTTACCTATTTGGTCCTCTGCAGCCTTCACTGTTTTATCTCTCAAAGCTACCCATTCGTCTTCTGCTGTATTCCTTTCCCCTGTTCTTGTCAATCGTTGCCTATGCTCCCTTTGAAACTTTCAACAACCTCTGATTCTTTCGACTTATCCAGGTACCATCTCGTTAATCTCCTACCTCTTTGCAATTAATCCAGTTTTAATCTACAGCTCATAATCAACAAATTGTGGTCAGAGTCAGCATCTGCCTCTGGAAATGTCTTACAATTTAAAATCTGGTCCTAAATCTCTTTCTTATCATTATGTAATCAGTCTGAAGCCTTCCGGTGTCTCCAGGTCTTTTCCATGTGTATAACCTTCTTTCATGATTCTTAAACCAGGTTTTAGCGATAGTTAAATTGTGATCTGTGTAAAATTCCACCAGGCGGCTTCCTCTTTCGTTTCTTTCCCAATCCATTTTCATCTCCAATTTTCTCTTATCTTGCTTTTCCTACTATCAAATTCCACTCATCTATCACAGTTAAATTTTCGTCTCTCTTAACTATCTGAATAACTTCTTTTACCTCGTCATACATTTCTTCAATCTCTTCATCACATGCAGAGCTAATTGGCATATAAATTTGTCGTAATGTGGTGGGTGCTGGCTTCATCTCGATCTTGGCTACAATAATGCGTTCACTATGCTGTTCACATTAGCTTATCGACATTCCTATTTTCTTATTCATTATTTAACCTACTCCCGCATTACCCCTATTTGATTTTGTATTCACAACCCTGTGTCCACCCGACCAGAAGTCCTGGTCCACCTACCAACGAACTTCACTAATTCCCGCAATACCTAACTATCGATTTCCCTTTCTAAATTTTCTAGCTTACCTGCCCGATTAAGGGAGCTAATATTCCACCCGCCGATCAGTATATCGCCTGTTTTCTTTCTCCTGGTGATGACATCCTCCTGAGTAGTCCCCGCCCGGAAATCCGAATGGGGGCCTATTTTACCATCGGAATATTTTATCCAAGAAGACGCCATCATCATTTAACCATACAGTAGAGACGCATGCCCCCATGATAAATGACGGCTGTAGTTTCCCCTTGCTTTCAGCTGTCGCAGTATTAGTACAGTAATGCTGTTTTGCTAGATGTTGCAAGGCTAGATAACTCAATCATACAGATTATTGACCCTGGAACTATTGGAATGGCTGCTGCTCCTCCTCAGGAACCACACGTTTGTCTCTCCTCTCCTCTCAACAGATACCCCGCCGTTGTGGTTGCACCTTCGGTACGGCTATCTGTATCGATGAGGCACGCAATGCTCCCCAACAACGGCAAGATCCATGGCTCACGAGGTACGTGAGTGTTTACAAAAATGAAATTGTAGGTAGAAATGCAAGTGCGATGCTTCACTTTCCAGGAATCACAAGTATGCACAGCAAACCTCACTTAGCCGGCCGGAGTGGCCGAGCGGTTCTAGGCGCTACAGTCTGGAACCGCGCGACCGCTACGGTCGCAGGTTCGAATCCTGCCTCGGGCATGGATGTGTGTGATGTCCTTAGGTTAGTTAGGTTTAAGTAGTTCTAAGTTATAGAGGACTGATGACTTCAGCAGTTAAGTCCCCTAGTCCTCAGAGCCATTTGAACACCTCACTTACTTCTGAGCATTAACAACGAATGTAGTACTGGCGTAAGTGACAGAAAGAGAAATAAAATTCCCTGTATTTCACTTCAAGAAAATCGACTATAGCTGCTAAGTTGTTTTTTCAGCACTTGATTTTGTTGGTCAGTGGAACCCGATGAATATTTTCTAGCAAGGGAAGATCACGCAGTTTCAAAGCCCTAATTATTTCGTTTTATTTAGTTATGCTGTACAACACGCAGTTAAATTCTAACGATTTCAGCTTACATTAATTTTCGGTGGTTCTTTCTGAGCAGCAACTGTTCCTTTGTTTATTATGTATGGCATTTCTTGAATTCTTAGCTCGGCATTATTTATTTTTCTGATCCTACCCTTCCATCATAAGACACTAAACGCCCAAAGATCCACGTCTAAAATGAACGAAGTGAAGTAAAATTTATCGTTGCTTGTAAGAAAGCGAGTGAGGAACAGGCTGTAACACGTTTACCGCTTTGGCCAGACACACTCGGCACACTCGACGTTCCTCATGTCACGAACTGAGGTACTTAAGCGCTGCTAAATCTAGTGGAAGTGTTTTGAAGTGCAAGGAGGCATCTACGGTACTTCCAAATGGACCCAAGTTATTAACCACGGAACATTCAACTGTCTCCACGATAAGTAAAATTATCCAAATTTTGGAACATCCGCTGTTTTTTTTTTTTTTTTTAATACTGTTTGAAGAACTGAGTCGCATCTATTATACTTCCATGTCATTTCTGTAATAATGGTTATTGTTTTTATTTGTAACGATTCTTATATCCTACAATCGATAAATCGCGTTCAATAGAAGCCAAACGATATGTTTGCGAGTCAACCTCTTCCTTGGAGCGGTCGTATTAGAAGAATCTGCTCTGTAGTGTACACGGCGTTCTAAGTTGCCTACACCCACGGCTCAAAATGGTTCAAATGGCTCTGAGCACTATGGGACTTACCATCTGAGGTCATCAGTGCCCTAGAACTTAGAACTACTTAAACCTAACTAACCTATGGACATCACACACATCCATGCTCGAGGAAGGATTCGAAACAGCGACTGTAGTGGTCACACCCACAGCTCCCCCTCCTTCTGCCAGGCAGTCTACGGAGTGTTTACATCGGCATGTATGCGACAGCATGCGTTGCCAATATGTCGCAGAACACTGAGCACAAAACGGGATTTTTCCGGGACTCTTTCCTCGTGTTCTATTCGTATTAGAAAGGTTGGGTACAGTGTCTTGGGTAATACTTGGGATAGCCACCATTTGTATACCCAACAGAAGTATCGTCTTGCTGAAACTATTGTCCAGTACGCGGTCAAAGTTTGAACAATACACACTTCCTCCGGCTTAGGCAAATGGAGCGAATCGGTTTGCTATTTTTGTATTTTATGTGGTCTACTGTGTGCCTACGGAGACTCATGGAGACACCATTTAGTTCGTTGGCTGCTCCTGAGCGAACGCCAAAAAAAGCGTTTATCGCTTTTTTTTTGCCGTCAGCTTCAAATTCCTCAAATTTTAACGGCATATTCTCTAGGCGTTTATCTAGAAGTGCTGCCTTCCCATTTACAAAAATATTTATCCGTTATCGAGAAACTTCCCACAAACGTGGTTTTCTTGGATACCAAAACCGATCCGCGGGCTCCAAGACTGCTATGTACAGCAAATGGTTCTAAGTTTTGCGATCTGTTCCTGAGATCCCAATCTCGAACAGCCATGACTTTTTCCTTGATATCTTTATCTGTTTCTGAGATACGGAAGTTCAAAATTACCCTACTTCTACACGTGAAATAAGCGCGTAAAATCCGGTGAGATGCGAAAACGTAGTTTATAAAGTGACATAGCACGGAGAAATATGGATAAGGTGTCTTCGTTATCATCAGAATGTTACTGGGAACGCGATGTTGTAGTACTGAAGCATATTCAGCATTCTTGTGCTCGTATAATCCGGTCCGAGGGGTAAAATTAGTTTTGCGTTGTTTCAGTTTCACATTAGTAAACTACCAACACTTTGCCGGCCCATAAAGTTCTTTTCATATGAGCGACATGCCCTGCTGTAGCAGGCAAAAGAAAGGAATGAACGGAAAAACGCGTCTATCGCAGTACAAAAAAGTGAATATGATCCTGTGCAAAAGACTCTGACTGAAAAGTGTGGCGCCACCTTCTTCAGCACCTTTAACAATATTCCCGAAAAGTTTGGAATGTGAATATATTCGCGCTTTTTTATGCCGAGGAAGAAGGAAACAGTGGCAGTAGGAAATACTAGAAGATATACTACTGGCCATTAAAATTGCTACACCACGAAGATGACGTGATACAGACGCGAAATTTAACCCACAGAAAGAAGATGCTGCGATATGCAAATGATTAGCTATTCAGAGCACTCACACAAGGCTGGCGCCGGTGGCGACACCTACAGCGTGCTGACATCAGGAAAGTTCCCAACCGATTTCTCATACACAAACAGAAATTGGCCGGCGTTGCCTGGTGAAACGTTGTTGTGATGCCTCGTGTAAGGAGGAGAAATGCGTACCATTACGTTTCCGACTCTGATAAAAGTTCGTATTGTAACCTATCGCGATTGCAGTTTATCGTATTGCGACATTGCTGCTCCCGTTGGTCGAGATCCAATGACCGTTTGCAGAATATATAATCAGTGGGTTCAGGAGGGTAATACGGAACGCCGTGCTGGATCCCAACGGCCTCGTATCACTAGCAGTCGAGATGACAGGCATCTTATCCGCATGGCTGTAACGGATTGTGCAGTCACGTCTCGATCCCTGAGTCAACAGATGGGGACGTTTGCAAGACAACAACCATCTGCACGAACAGTTCGACGACGTTTGCAGCAGCATGGACTATCAGCTCGGAGACCATGGCTGCGGTTACCCTTGAGTCTGCATCACAGACAGGAGCGCCTGCGATGGTGTACTCAACGACGAACCTGGGTGCACGAACAGTTCGACGACGTTTGCAGCAGCATGGACTATCAGCTCCGAGACCATGGCTGCGGTTACCCTTGACTCTGCATCACAGACAGGAGCACCTGCGATGGTGTACTCAACGACGAACCTGGGTGCACGCGTGGCAAAACGTCATTTTTTCGGAGAATCCAGGTTCTGTTTACAGCATCATGATGGTCGCATTCGTGTTTGGCGACATGGCGGTGAACGCACATTGGAAACGTGTATTCGTCATCGTCATACTCGCGTATCACCCGGCGTGATGGTATGGGGTGCCATTGGTTACACGTCTCGGTCACTTCTTGTTCGCATTGACGGCACTTTGAAGAGTGGACGTTATATTTCAGATGTGTTTCGGCCCGTGGCTCTACCCTTCATTCGATCCCTGCGAAACCCTACATTTTAACAGGTTAATGCACGACCGCATGTTGCAGGTCCTGTACGGGCCTTTCTGGATACAGAAAATGTTCTACTGCTGCCCTGGCCAGCACATTCTCCAGATCTCTCACCAATTGAAAACGTCTGGTCAATGGTGGCCGAGAAACTGGCTCGTCACAATACGCCAGTCACTACTCTTGATGAACTGTGGTGTCGTGTTGAAGCTGCATGGGCAGCTGTACCCGTACAAGCCATCCAAGCACTGTTTGACTCAATGCCCAGGCGTACCAAGACCGTTATTTACGGCCAGAGGTGGTTGTTCTGGGTACTGATTTCTCAGGACCTATGCACCCAAATGGCGTGAAAATGTAGTCACATGTCAGTTCTAGTTTAGTATATTTGTCCAATGAATACGCATTTATTATCTGCATTTCTTCTTGGTGTAGCTATTTTAATGGCCAGTAGTGTAGTTTACAGTGAGAGAACAGTTCTAGGAAAAGAGCAGAGAAGACAGTGCCAGTGGGAAAGGAATAAAGAGAAGGAGTAGTGGAAGTGATTGAGAGCCAATGATAATCAGGGACAGCGTCCTTGACAGTGATAACGATGAAGAGAGAGGCAGTGAGAAGATACAGTAGCAGTAGGAAGGAAGGAATGAGATGTAAGCAGTAAAAGAGAGCAAGAGGGAAACAGTGACAGTGGGCGGGGATAGTAGTAGTAGGACACAACGAAGGGGACTTTAACTTTGCGACAGGAGACAGTGAAAGCTGGAGAAATGAAATGATCGTGTGGCATTATTGGCCGGGAGGCTCCATTCAGGGAACCTCGGCCGCCGGGTTGTAAGTCTTATTTCAGGTGACGCCACATTGGGCCATTTGCGCGTCAGTGATGATGAGTTGTTGATGAGGGCAACACAACACCCAGCCCACGAGCTAAGAAAATCTCCATCTCGGTCGGGCATCGAAACCAGCCCCGCTGCGTTGTAAGCAAACACGTTACCACTCAGCTTATCAGGCGGACACAGCTAGAGAGACACAAAGAGATAACGACTGTGAGTTGGGCTGACTGAGTGAGTCTGAATGGGCAACTGGGACTGGAAGGGTAGAGTGACTTACAGAGAAGGATTAGTGGGTGTGAGCTTGTTATAGTTGCGGGAGCTTGTGGGAGCGATAGGTGAATTGTATGTTGAAAAGAACACGAATAGGCTGAAGTGACAAGATTCATAGCAGAACGATTTGCACGCATACAGACGGCGGCAACAGTTCGTACACAAGGTATTAAAGGGCAGTGCATTGGAGGAGTTGTCACTTGTACTCAGGTGATTCATGGGGAAATGTTTCCCATGTGATTATGACCGCACGACGGGAGTTAACAGACTTTGAACGCGGAATGGTGTTTGGAGCTAGACGGGTGGGGCATTTCAGTTCGGAAGTCGTTAAAGAATTCAATATTCCGAGACCCACAGCGTCAAGAGTGTACCGAGAATACGCCATTTCAAACATTACCTCTCACCACGGACAGTGCAGTGATCGATGGCCTTCATTTAATGGCCGAGTCCATGGGCGTTTTGCGTAGAGTTGTCAATGCTATCAGACCATCAACACTGCGCGAACTAACCGCAGAAATCTATGTGGAGTGTACGACGAACGCGTTAATGGGTTATGCGAGCAGGCGACCGACGCGAGTGCGTTTGCTAACAGCACGACATCGCCTGCAGCGCCTCTCCTAGCCCCGTGACCACAACGGTTGGACCCTAGACGACTGGAAAACAGTAGCCAGGTCAGATGAGTCCCGATTTCAGTTGGTAAGACCTGATGGTAAAGATCGAGTGTAGCGCAGACTCCACGAAGCCATCGATCCAAGATGTCAACAAACCACTGTGAAGCTGGTGGTGGCCCCGTAATAAGGTGGGCTGTGTTTACATGGAATGGTCTGGGTCCTCTGGTCCAACTGACCCGAACATTGACTGGAAATGGTTATTTTCGGCTACCTGGATACCATTTGCATTCATGGATTTCATGTTCCCAAACTACGATGAAATTATGGGTGACAATGCGCCGCGCAACAGGGACCACAATTGTTCACGATTGGTTTGAAGAATATGTACACGCCAGTGATCATCAAGTGTTTTTACCCGATGTCTGATGATGTTACTGTGAGAGTGAAACGCTTCAAAAATTAAATAAATAAAAAACCATTTTGCGACCGATACTGCCTATACTTTCTTGAAGGATATTCTGGACAGTTAGAACAAATGATCTGGCCACTCGCATCACCCGACATGAATGCCATCGAACATTTACGGGATGCAATCGAGAGGTCAGTTCACGCACAAAATCATCCACCGCCAACACTTTCTCAATTGTCGACGGCTGTAGAGGCAGTATGTCTCAGTATTTCTGCTAGGGACTTTCAGTGACTTGTTCAGTCCTTATTAAGTCGAACTGCTGCACTACGTCGAGAAAATAGAGGCCCGACACCATATTAGGAGGTATCTCATGACGTTTTTCAACTCAGTCTATGTTCCCTCCTCAGGAGATACCGCCTTAACGTAGCAGTGTCCGTGTGGGCGAGGAGGTTTGCGTGCTCTGGATCCGGAGGGCTATGCCGGCGGTAGGAGGGTCAGGCCAAAGGGGAGGTGCCATACAAAGTGTGTCCCACAATGGCCTATCGCTCCTATCCCAAATCTGTCCTCACCATATCCTTTTCCTGCCATTTCCTGTTATATGTATAAGACCTCAACTGCAGCGACAGCGGAAATAGTCTTTCGAAACAGTGAAGCTGGCGGAAGAGGCACCTTTTCTCTTGGGGTACAAAAAGAGTACAAGTAGCGACTGTACCCCAGAGTGGCGGCTACAGACAGCGTCTGACTCATAGTGAGCGACTGATTTTAGGCTGGGCATCCTACTGCCTGTGTGGAAAGTAAAGGGAAACTACCAAATTACATTCCCAAGCAGTACATGGTATGTCTCTCCATGTGAAAGGTTCCGGAGTTCAAACTTCCCATCATTCGGATCTCTGGGAGGAGAACACATGGAGAGTAGACATATTTGAAAGAAAGAAAGGGACAGTGAAGGAAGGAAAGATAAGTATTGGAACATGGTATGTGAGGACATTACTGCAAGAAGGTAAGCTAGAGAATTAAAAACAGGAGATGAAATGGAATAGATTATATGCGCTCGGTTTGTGTGAAATGAGATGGGGAGAGAATGGGGAGATAGAAAGTGGAGATTATAAGCTCTTTTACTCAGGGGAAATCAAGAGTGGTGAAAATGGAGTAGGAATATTGATAGGGCAAAAGCTGAAAAATAAGGTAATGAAGGTACAATATATTGATGGAAGATTGATGATGATACGGCTGAAGGGTAGTTCAAAACATTTGGTGTTAATAAGGTATATATATCAACCAGCCAGCCTAGAGATGATGAAGTGGAAGAATATTATGAGAAAATACAAGAATTCATAGAGAAAGAAAATCATGGTGCGTGAAGGAAGAGATGAAGATACAGTAGGAAAATTTGGGTTAGGAATAAGAAATGAGAGAGGTGAACGACTAATTAGGTTCTGTAAAGAAAATTCGTTACCAGTGGGTAACACATTATTTGAACACCACAAAAGGAGACATTACACATGGATATCAAATTTTAATAGGGAAAGATATCAGTTGGACTACATACTGATACAAAAGTTTTAGGAACTGTTTGAACAATGTCAAAGCTTATCCAGGAGCGGATATAAATTCAGACCTAGTAGTGGGAAGACGTCTGAAGACGTAAAGCAAAAGAAAGACTAAACATGGAGACTCAAACAGGTAGGAAAGGCATCAGATTTGGAAAACAGATTTATGGAAAAATGGGAGAGAGGTAGTGTTGATGAAAGTGTTGATGACAAATGGATAAAAATGAGGGAAGGACTCATGGACTCTGTCAAAGAAGTACTAGGAATTAAAGTATCCCAAAGTACCAAGAAGGAATGGATAACAGAAAACATGTTGAAAAAGATGGAAGAGCGGAGAAAGTGGAAAAATGTAGAAGCTGAAGAAGGCAAAAAGAGGTGCAGGAAAATGAACAATGAATTAAGAAGAGAAACTGAAGACGAAAGGGAAAAATGGATGAAACAGAAATGCGACGAAATAGAGAAAATGGAGAAAGAGGTAGAGTATGAACTGATGTATAGACTGGCTAGTGATACAGTTTTTGAACGTAAAAGAAAGAGG
Organism: Schistocerca serialis cubense; assembly: GCF_023864345.2. NCBI lineage: Eukaryota > Metazoa > Arthropoda > Insecta > Orthoptera > Acrididae > Schistocerca > Schistocerca serialis. Next base: position 970,303,532 of record NC_064639.1, read on the forward strand.
AATAACATGGAGATAGAAAGAGCGGATGGTACTCTAGCAGAAGAACCACAGGAGGTTTTAAACGGATGTCAAGAATAAATTGAATGTCTGTATAAGGGGAATGAAATACAAAGCGAAATTAAGGCTGAAGAGGAGCAATATGCGCCGGAAGATGGAAAGGGATTCGCCATCTTGGAAGCAGAAGTAGAAAAGGCGCTGAAGGAGATGAAGAATAGGAAGGAATGTGGAATTCATGATTTGCCAGCAGAATTGTTGAATAGTCTGGGAAACAAAGCAAGAAAATAGTCTACCTCTGTAAGAAAATAGTCTACCTCTGTAACGAGATATATGACAAAGGGGAATGGCCTGAGGATTTCCTCGCAACAGTTATGATACCAATAGAGAAAAAGAGAAACACTAAAAAATGTGAAGAGCATAGGACCATCAGTCTAATTTCTCATGCAGCTAAAGTCTTGCTGAGAGTGTTGAATAGAAGGCTATATGGAAAGCTGGATAGAGGGATTGCAGTGGAGCAGTTCCCATGTAGAAGAGGAAAAGGAATAAGAGATGCTATTGGACTGTGAAGAACCACATGGGAAAGATATATGGAAAAAGCTAGAGAAGTCTTTGCTGTTTTTAGAGATTTAGAAAAGGCTTTTAACAGAGTTCAGTGTAACAAGCTGAAGAATATTTTGAAGAGGAAAGGAGTAGATTGGAAAGACAGACGACTGATACATAATCTTTATTTAAACCAAAAAGTAAGGATAAGGACTGGAAATGAAATGTCAGAAGGAAGCAGCACTGGACGAGGTGTTAGACAAGGTTGTTGCCTTTCTCCACTGTTGTTTAACGCATATCTTGAAGAGACTATTGCGAAAGGTTGAGATGGGAAAAAGAGGAATATGCATTGGTGGAAAGAGAACAGAATGTATAAGATTTGCTGATGACATGGTATTAGTGGCAGAAAGTGAGTGGACAGTGAATAACATGCTGAAAGATCTGAATGAAGCTTGTGACGAATATGGGATGCAAATAAACACAGAAAAACAAAGATTATGGTCATCAGTAGAAGACGCAGACTGCCAATATTAAAATATGACAAGCTACGATTAGCCAAGTAAATGCGTTTAAATATCTTGGAAGCACAATAACTGAAGACTTGAGATGTCACCAGGAGGTGAAAACTCGAATTGCCATAGCGAAGCAGGCATTCAATAGCAAGAAGAGACTCTTATGCGACAAATTAGATAGAGGTCTAAGGAAAAGCCTTGGCAAATGTTTTGTCTGGAGTGTGGCACTATATGGGGCAGAAACATGGACGCTGAGACGAGAGGATGAAGAAGGGTTGAAGCGTTTGAAATGTGGATGAGGAGGAGAATGGCGAGAATAAGCTGGATGAAAAGAGTGAGTAATGAAAGAGTATTGGAAAGGGTTGGTGAGAGAAGATGTTGAAAGGTGGCTACACTGAGCCACTGCGCCAGAGATTGCGCCAAAGAGTATTATTAAGCCGCCTCCACAGTGCTTGTCGAGAGCTCGTAGTAGTCAGTGTGTGGGCAGAGCTCGTAGTAGACAGTTCGTGTTGAGATGTGCGAGTGGGCAAGGCTTGTCGAGATGTTGTAGTAAGGAGTGTTTGTTCCATGTTTTATGCAGTTATTTGATGGGAGAGATAGCAGATGATATTCTAATGAAGATATTGTAATGATCAGAGTGCATTTCGTCAATATATAAGAAGGTAAAATATTGCGTGTTTTTTTTCATTATTTCCATGTTTTAAATAATGCGTCATTACAGGTTCAGTCAACAAGCATCTGGCATGTGTTCTTGTATTAGAGTTTAATTCTGCTTTCCTTACGCAATTATAGTATTTGTAATTTTCTTTTATCACGTCAGTATAAATGGTATTTGAAATTTCTTGTCTTGTTGAAGAAGAACCGTGCCAGATGTGTGCGTTGAGTCACACTCCCACACACAGAACAATTACATTTGTGCTTTGGTTTTGTAGGTTTTATAGTTGCTGGGGACTTAATTAATTAACTGTGTTTATGAAAATTTTCATTTCATTCTTTGTTGTTGTTCTTTGCAGTCAGATAGCGTAATAATACTAGTCAGGGCCAACCGTTTACGAGACTTGCGTAATCGGACAGACAGCTACGAAAAATTTAAAAAGTATTTTCAATTATATTTAATTAAGACCCCATGCACGGTCTGCTGAAGGTTGTATGAGAAAGGAAAAAGAACTGGTTGGGACATTCATTGAGAAGGGAGTGCTTGCTAGCAGATGCTTTGGAAGGATTGGTTTGTGGGAGAAGACTGAGAGAAAGAAAGAGATACAAGATGATAGACGAGATAAAGGGAAGAGGAAACTATGCGGACCTGAAGAGGATGGCAGAAGACCAGACAGCCTGGAGAACTACAATGTGAATACCTGCCTTTTCGCAGAACACTGATGATGATGGTGAGTCTATGTTCGAATTATTGTTGTTAATTATTATAACTTGTATCAGTATAAGTTAAAAAAAATATGAGTACACATACCATCAAGCCTTCAACAGCAAGCATTCAATAATAACCCCACGTTTCATGCATTTCAGAAACATAATAGTATGTTGATGCACTTACCAGCATGTTCGTGAAACATACTAAGCACAACATTTTTTATAGTTTGCATACCTCTGAGTCATCTGAATCATGGGGAATGTACTCGGGATCCTGGGTAGAGATATCAGGATCACTGACAACACTTTCTTCTTTCGTAGCACTTCAAACGTGACTATGCTCTAAAAACATTCACAGCTTCCTCTTAGTGCCCGACATTTTACCTGCCGGCTACCCCGGCAGGTAGCCCCTGGCGTTTACCACGATGCATTGCCGTGCCTTCCGTTAAGTGCTTTTAGAAGCTTTGCCTTATATAAAATAGTCTGTTGCTTTATAGGTAGTGCAAGTTGCCCTATAATTCAAAAAACGAGACAGTGGCTCTTGCCATGTGTTCACCAAGCAGCTGCAATGTTCCTGTACGGTATCCTAAATTACCGTTAGCGGTACCAACACCACGACCCTAGCGCCTAGCTGCAAATAGTTCAGATAAATTTTCTGTTGCACCTACGTCTTATGAGTGAGCCTGCAGTGGCCTGAAAACTAGTTAACAGTGCAGTACGTCGTGTCAGAATACAAAAAGCCGACTGGTGGTCTAATGTACGCAAATATATCTCCAGTTAACAATCCTTATCACTCTCGAAACTCACTGCCTGGAAAAAAAGGCGTAAGCAGTTCATGCAACTAGTAATTTGTAGTGTATATAACCTATTGTCAGCGCGTTCGCTGGTAGGTTGGAGCCAGAAGGCGGTTAAGTCCAGGGGGAAATCCCCGAGCGAGCGGTTCCCAGAAGTGCACGTCAGAAGGACACGGGAGCCGGCGTGGTGTCTACAGTGCTAGGCACGGCACAGATAGCGCCCGGACAGTGCTGAACGGTGCAGGCGGCCGGCCACATCTAGAGGACGCCTTACTGCGTCTCTCTCTTTTTTTTTTTTTTGGTCATCAGTCTACTGACTGGTTTGATGCGGCCCGCCACGAATTCCTTTCCTGTGCTAACCTCTTCATCTCAGACTAGCACTTCCAACCTACGTCCTCAATTATTTGCTTGACGTACTCCAATCTCTGTCTTCCTCTACAGTTTTTGCCCTCTACAGCTCCCTCTAGTACCATGGAAGTCACTCCCTCATGTCTTAGCAGATGTCCTATCATCCTGTCCCTTCTCCTTATCAGTGTTTTCCACATATTCCTTTCCTCTCCGATTCTGCGTAGAACCTCCTCATTCCTTACCTTATCAGTCCACCTAATTTTCAACATTCGTCTATAGCACCACATCTCAAATGCTTCGATTCTCTTCTCTTCCGGTTTTCCCACAGTCCATGTTTCACTACCATACAATAATACATGTACAGACGTACATCCTCAGAAATTTCTTCCTCAAATTAAGGCCGGTATTTGATATTAGTAGACTTCTCTTGGCCAGAAATGCCTTTTTTGCCATAGCGAGTCTACTTTTGATGTCCTCCTTGCTCCGTCCGTCATTGGTTATTTTACTGCCTAGGTAACAGAATTCCTTAACTTCATTGACTTCGTGACCATCAATCCTGATGTTAAGTTTCTCGCTGTTCTCATTTCTACTACTTCTCATTACCTTCGTCTTTCTCCGATTTACTCTCAAACCATACTGTGTACTCATTAGACTGTTCATTCCGTTCAGCAGATCATTTAATTCTTCTTCACTTTCACTCAGGAGAGCAATGTCATCAGCGAATCGTCTCTCTATGAACAAGCAAAGCCAGGCACCTCTGCTTGCATACCCAGCAAGCACACTTTCAGCAGTTGTCCCTCTACGGCGCACTTTCCTTCGCAGACCGCAAGGTGTCTACTCATAAAACTATTGAAAACTACCCAATCCGTAGAACCTGGATAAAGTACTCTGGTGGAATAAAGATGTGCTGCAGAGATCTCGACGGTGAACGTCCAATGTGGTGAGTGGAATCATGCCGACTACCTTCTTAGATGGGAGACAGCGGCTAATAGGCCGGGATGTCAGGCCACACGCGTTAGTCACAATACGGTAACCGAATATAGCTTTGCGATACGAAATAACTCCCTGACATACGTAAAACAGAAATCATGCTATTCCTGTTCTTATGTCACAGGATAAAGGGCAGTTAGGTAACATGCAGCGTCGAGCGTGGTGAGAGAAGTGACACCGATAATATACAGGGTGCTCCCTTGATCGTGACCGGACCAAATATCTGACGAAATAAGCGTCAAACGAAAATACTACAAAGAACGAAACTTGGCTAGCTTGAAGAGGGAAACCAGATGGTGCTATGGTTGGCCCGCTAGATGGCGCTGCCATAGGTCAAACGGATATCAACTGTGTTTTTTTTTTTTTAAATAGGAACCCCCAAATGGCTCTGAGCACTATGGGACTTAACATCTGAGGTCATCAGTCCCGTAGAACTTAGAACTACTTAAACCTAACTAACCTAAGGACATCACACACATCCATGCCCGAGGCAGGATTCGAACCTGCGACCGTAGCAGTCGCGCGGTTCCGGACTGAGCGCCTAGAACCGCTAGACCACCGAGGCCTAGGAACCCCCATTTTTATTATATATTCGTGTAGTACGTAAATAACTATCAATGTTTTAGTTGGACCACGTTTTTCGCTTTGTGATAGACAGCGCTGTAATAGTCACAAGCATATGACTTACAATTTTAGGCGAACAGTTGGTAACAGGTAGGTTTTTTTAAATTAAAATACAGAACGTAGGTGCGGTTGAACATTTTATTTCTGTTGTTCCAATGTGATACGTGTACCTTTGTGAACTTATCATTTCTGAGAATGCATGCTGTTACAGCGTGATTACCTGTAAATACCACGTTAATGCAATAAATGCTCTAAATGAATATCCGTCAACCTCAATGCATTTGGCAATACGTGTAACGAAATTCTTCTCAACAGCGAGTAGTTCGGCTTCCGTAACGTTCGCACATGCATTGACAATACGCTGCCGCATTTTGTCAGGCGTTGTCGGTGGATCACGATAGCAAATATCCTTCAACTTTCCTCACAGAAAGAAATCCGGGGACGTCAGATCCGATGAACGTGCTTCGACGACCAATCCACCTGTCATGAAATATGCCATTCAATACCGCTTCAACCGCACGCGAGCTATGTGCCGGACGTCCATCATGTTGGAAGTACATCGCTATTCTGCTCTGAGCACTATGCGACTTAACTTCTAAGGTCATCAGTCGCCTAGAACTTAGAACTAATTAAACCTAACTAACCTAAGGACATCACACACATCCATGCCCGAGGCAGGTTTCGAACCTGCGACCGTTGCGCATCGCTATTCTGCCATGCAGTGAAACATCTTGTAGTAACATCGGTAGAACATTACGTAGGAAATCGGCATACACTGCACCATTTAGATTGCCATCGATAAAATGGGGGCCAATTATCCTTCTTCCCATAATGGCGCACCATACATTAATCCGCCAAGGTCGCTGATGTTCCACTTGTCGCAGCCATCATTGACTTTCCGTTGCCCGATAGTGTATATTATGCCGGTTTACGTTACCGCAGTTGGTGAATGACACTTCGTCGCTAAATAGAACGAGTGCAAAAAATCTGTCATCTCTAGCAATTTCTGTTGTGCCCAGTGGCAGAACGGTACACGACGTTCAAAGTCATCGCCATGCAATTCCTGGGTCATAGAAAATATGGTACGGGTGCAATCGATGATGATGTAGCATTCTCAACACCGACGTTTTTGAGATTCCCGATTGTCGCGCAGTTTGTCTGCTTCTGATGTGCGGATTAGCCACGACAGCAGCTAAAACACCTACTTGGGCATCATCATTTGTTGCAGGTCGTGGTTGACGTTTCACATGTGGCTGAACACTTCCTGTTTCCTTAAATAACGTAACTATCCGGCGAACGGTCCGGACACTTGGATGATGTCGTCTAGGATACGGAGCAGCATACATAGAACACGCCCGTTGGTCATTTTGATCACAGTAGCTATAGATCAACATGATATCGACCTTTTCCGCAATTGGTAAACGGCCCATTTTAACACGGGTAATGTATCACGAAGGAAATACCGTCCGCACTGGCGGAATGTTACGTGATACCACGTACTTATACGTTTGTGACTATTACACCGCCATCTATCACAAAGCGAAAAAAGTGGTCCAACTAAAACATTCATATTTCTTTACGTATTACACGAATATGTAATAAAAATGGGGGGTTCCTATTTTTTTTTTTTAAAAAAACGAAGTTGATATTCGTTTGACCTATGGCACCGACATCTAGCGGGCCAACCATAGCGCCATCTGATTTCCTCCTTCAAGCTAGACGAGTTTCGTTGTTTGTAGTTTTTTCATTTGATGCTTATTTCGTGAGAAATTTGGCCCGGTCACTATCAATGGACCACCCTGTATTTATGGGACAGTGTTTTTATAGGACCGATGGGTAAAATCCCGCCAGAAACTTCTGACTGGTTTGATGCGGCCCACCACGAATTCCTCTCCAGTGCCTACTTTTTCGTCTCAGAGTAACGATTGCGACATGCTTCCTAAATTACTTTCTGCGTATTCTCCAAACCCTGTCTTCTTCTACAGTTTTTACCCCATACAGTTCCCTCCACCATCCTGGAAGTTACTCCCTGATGTCTTAACACATGCCCTGTTACCATGTCCCTTCTTCTTGTCAGTGTTTTCCTTTATTCACTGGTTCTTCCAAGTAACTCCTCATTCCTTACCTTACCACTCGACCCAGTTTTCTACATTCTTGTGTAGCACATCTCAGACACTTTGATTTACTTTTCTGTTCCGGTTTTCCCACTGTCCATGATTCATTACCAAACAATACTGTGTTCGAAACGTACATTCTCAAAAATTTCATCTGCAAATTAAGGCTTAAGTTTTATACTAGCAGCCGGCCGATGTGGCCGAGCGGTTCTAGGCGCTTCAGTCTGGAACCGCGCGACCGCTACGGTCGCAGGTTCAAATCCTGCCTCGGGCATGGATTTGTGTGGTGTCCTTAGGTTAGTTAGGTTTAAGGAGTTCTAAGCTATAGGGGACTGATGAACTCAGGTGTTAAGTCCCATAGTGCTCAGAGCCATTTGAACCATTTGTTTTATACTAGTGGACTTCTTTTTGCCAGGATCACCGTCTTTCCCTGTGTTAGTCTACTTTTTATGTCCTTTTTGATTCGTCTGGCAGGAGTTATTTTGCTTCCAAGACAGCAGAATTCCTTAACCTGGTCTACATCATCACCTATTTTGATGTTAAGTTTCTTGCTATACCCATTTCTGCTACTCCTTGTTATTTCTTTCCCCTATTTACTATCAGTCTATATTGTGTACTCATTGGACTTCATTCCATTCAACGGATTCTGTAATTCTTCTTCACTTCCACTGAGGATAGCAATGTCATCAGCGAATCTTACCATTAATATCCTTTCACTCTGAATTTTAGTCCGCTTTTTCCGTCATTGCTTCTTCGATGTACAGATTGAGCAACAGTGGTGAAAGACAGCATCCCTGTCTTACACCTATTTTAATCAGAGCGCTTCGTTCTTGGTCTTTGAGTTTTATTGTTGTCTCTAGATTCTTGTACATATTGGATATTACCCATTTTTCCCTATAGCTTACCCCTGTATTTCTAAGAATTCCGAACATTTGCACCATTTCGCACTGTCGAACGCTTTTTCTAGATCAACAGATCCTAAGAACATGTCTTGATTTTTTTTCAATCTTGCTTCCGTTATCAAGAGAAACGTCAGAACTGCCTCTCTAGTGCTACCTTTCCTAAAGCCAAACTGATCGTCGTCTTGCAGTAGATCTCGCTCTTATCTGTTCTTGCTATCGCTTGAATTGTGTGGATGATGTTCTCGTTTCGATGAGTACTGTCAACTCTCAAAGTATTCTACACTTTTTTTGAACGCTTTGCATACACGCCAGAGAGCTTACGAGATTTCATTGCGGATGCACAGTAGTATCCGAGCCTTTGCGGCAATACAGTTAGACTACAAGCACGTGGAGTAATGGATAAGGGGCGCTACTCTTTAGCACGCGGTAGAGTAATACAGACTGGGGGCGGATAGCGGAAGTGCACGAATAGCCGAAGCGGTTAAGGCGAACGCTCGCGTAAAGCAGGAAATCTGGGATCCACTCCCAGTCCGCCACAAATTTTCATCTGTCAATATTGGATTCGTTCAGTGCCCCACTGCAGCTAAGTGCCGGATATTCCTTTCGTCAAATTGATACATTTATTCTGTCTGTCATCCCTGAAAGTCTATATCCTCGTCACTGAATCATCATGTATAAATACGTGGCAAAGTCAACTAGTGTGGACCGTAGTCCATCCAGATACTGACATTTTACTTCAACTCAGTAGCTGAAAAATGGCTCTGAGCACTATGGGACTCAACATCTGTGGTCATAAGTCCCCTAGAACTTAGAACTACTTAAACCTAACTAACCTAAGGACATCACACACTTCCATGCCCGAGGCAGTATTCGAACCTGCGACCGTAGTGGTCACGCGGTTCCAGACTGAAGCGCCTTTAACCGCACGGCCACACCGGCCGGCCCAGTAGCTGAAAGCTCTGCTTGACACGCAAATCGTTAGTTACCTCTCATAGGCTGCTTTTTTTTATGTGTGTTGTTTGCAGAAATTTTGTTTGCAGTATTCTTCGTGAAGTATGGTTAACGGAGACAAAAGTTCTCCTTTGCTATTAGAACAACTTAAAACCATACTCTGAATCCAGCAGGTCTAGGTCATGAAGGATTTACAGAAGGTTCTTATGAGTCCATCACACATTTTCAACAGAATCTTATAAAGATAAAAAACAATAATAAGCAAAAGAGAAGTAGCTAAGCAGATGGGAATTACTTCCGAAATGAAGGCACCAGCAGACCAGGGACAAAGTGGACTGAAGAAAGAAAAAGAATCCACGAAGAAAAAAAAAAAACACCTATTTGGAAACTCTCAAGACTGAAACATGAAAGCTTTGCCTCCAGTCGCTTTTAATAATTACATCACTTACTTAATTTTGATACGTTTCTGGACCTAAGTGGCACCAATTGCATGCGGAGAGGTCAAGCAATTTCCGTAAATTACAATTTAGTAATTTATGGACGCGAATAAATTACAAGTTAGTGGTTTATGGGCGCGAACCCACGGCCATCCCCATAGATAACAACGACAGTAGCTTGCGAACAGCCGACGAGCTTCGCTATTCTGATGATGTCTCCCAGGCGCCCGACGGTAACTCTCTGCCTTTTTCCAACTTGTTTTTGTCAGTGGATCTCCCCATCGTATCGTCGGTAGAAGAATTCCACATTTATTGTTTCTCTGCTTCTCTGCTATACTATAGGGTGTTTGTTTTAACCTAGGAAACTAAATACATCGAAAGCGACTGATCGTACCAAAAAAGATGTTCCTCGTGAAAAGTTAATATCAGTAAAGGAGACATCTCTCTGTGCTACAATTGGCCACCTCCTAACCATTCCCCCTTTGGAGGAGGGGGGGGGGGGTCAACTTTCTGTTTTCAGATGAGAACGCCCCATTTTTTACGGCATATGTGGAGTCTATACCAAAAAGTAAGTACAGTATACTCAAACACCTGCTTTCCATTCGTGGCAGATGGCGCTGTAATCGACAAATATGAAGTGTGACTGTCTTTGAATTTAAGAACCGATGGATTTGATTCTACATTTCATTTAGGATGTAAATGTAAACCTATGCGTTCTAATGCCTGGTTTTTACATTCGAAATTTACTTCGGTGTTGCAAATTTGTTTGTACAGTACAATATAGTTAGCTGTTGCAGTATCTGGTTAGAAACTACGTTTAACGTGACCCGACAACACGGACTTGGATTTAATAGTTTCCTATTCCATCCGGAAGCTTGATTTCGCTGAGTCCCCTTGCCTCTCACCACTGGGGTACTTCATTTCGGTGAGTATCTATTGCAGGTGCGTCACTTCATGGACGTTTTACTCATTGTAATGGTTGTGGTTTGTATTCTGCTAACTGCCATGTTACCATACAAGTAACTTATTTGCGAGATATGTGAGTATCTTATTGTATTAGAGTAAAACTTGTTCAAAACGGAATCGCCTGGGGCTAAAATAAGTTTTCGTATTGGACAAGTTTCCGGATTACACAAAACTCACTGGGCTACAAAAAGTTTGTCAGGTATCATACACGAAAGTTCAATAAAAACTTTTAACTATGTATATTCGGTATTTACGTACCTTCACTCCAGCACAGTAGATGTTCATTTACTGTATATTGGACAATAGAACATTGGACTATTACACTAATTGATAAATAACACGGCATTTCTATATTTTTACTCGAATTTTTAATTAGTTTATTATTGTATATACATACATACTATTCCCATGTTTATTTGCTTTACATTTCACCTTTTTCGACAAATATCAAGGTGAGAAACTTGTTTTAATTTCCTGTTCAAAATTGTTTTTTTCTAGACAATTTCTTGCACCATACAATAGTTCCAACAATTTGGGAGAATTTGTGTGTGCCGCAAATTGCGTAACATCGTTTATGCATGTAGTGGCTTCTTCAGGCATACTCGTATTACTTTTTCTAGGGACATCTTTTTTCTCCTCTTCTTCTTCCTTTGTTTCTCCTTCATCCTCCTCTATGTTGCGGATTTCTATTAAATCTATTGGTGAAATGAAAGTGGAATAAGTTGACAGGAAGTCATCACTTCGAATGTAATCATCTGCACTACATGAAATGTTTCTCATTTTCATTAATTCAGCAGTTGTTGCTCATTTTCTTGAACTTGATCTTGACCCCCAAATTCCGATTTGTTGAAGCACTTGGTGATAGTTTCGGGTTTTATTTCCTTTACTGCCAAGCCCATCCAATTTACTGCATCCAGGACAGAAACCGACAGTGCAAGAGCAAACGCACTTTCGGCTTCGTCAACACTAAGAATAGTGCATCAGTAATCGCCTATAGTGCCACCTGAATGTGTAAGTAACCCTCTGGTCCGTGGTTTGTGTGAGGCTGGTTGAACCAGGAGGGAACAAAGCCAATTTCACGTTTGATAATGTTACTTTCGGGTGGCAGGTTGTATTGTCTCGGAAAAGGAGAACTTGGCGAGTTCCTTTTTTCATTTTGGCATTGAAAGAGCCCAGGCATTCTTCCATAAGACCACTCACCATTCACGCCTTTTTATTGGTTCACCATGTGACTGGAAGCTTACTGACGTCTATGTTTTTGAAACAACGCAGTTTTGCCGCGTTTCCAATCACTTGTGGCTTCTCCATGTCAGCTAACATGTTTCCACACAGCAGTATAGTGAGCCTTTCCGTGGACATTCTTCCGACGGTGCACTTTTCACCGGGAATTGCTGGCGATTTTGAAGGCAGCGCGTGGTAAAACAGTCCCGTTTTATTGTCACTGAACGCGTCTTTCTGGTCATAATTCGCAATTAAGTTGGACAGTATTGTCTACCATTCTGTTACTACGCTTCCGTGGACATCCTTAGCTTCCCCACACACTTCATTCCACACAATCTTGTACCTAGCTCTGAAACTGTCCAGCCATCCTGTAGATGCCCTCAACTCCGTAATTCCAAGCTCTTTAGCGACTTTCAGAACCTCACTCTGCAACATGGATCCAGATAAATGCAAATTCTTTGCTCACACTATTTCGTGAATTTCTTCATTTCCGGTCTTCTTCGCCTTTCTTTTCATGTCCCATTCCCTTTCATTCATTCGTTCCGAATCTTATCCTTGTTTCTTAAAGTCTCATAACTTTGTGTTTTACTGCATTTGAAACGCAACATAATTTCGCGCAAAGAGAGTTTGTCTTTCTGACTCGTCTGTATTATATTAATCTTTTCGTTGCATGTTAACGACACATACCGTTATTTCGATATCATTTTACTGTGTCTCTTAAACTACTACTAGTCAACAGAAACTGGCAGAAAATAATGATCTTTCCGGGTAAAATCATTGTTTAACGTAAGCATACCCACCACTTTCACTGCGCACATTGCAGCAGATTGTTGGTAGATGCGCAACAATGTTCCTGCATGAGCCGGCGTGCGTCAGTAATGACGATAACGAGAAAACCGACAATCAGAGCGCTGACGAACGGGCAGTTTCCTTTGGTGTACTGTACCGACACTGAGCGTAACTTATTCGTTGTTGCACAGGGCGGCGCGGGTTTAGGTCCACTCCAGCAGCGCCCCGCTACGCTGGGCCTCTTTTCTTGGTTTTGCGCCGCTTAAGGAGAGACGGTGGCAGTCCTGCACTGATATTTTTGTAAATCCATATCTTTGCCATTTTTTGTTCAATCTCATTGAAATTTTGAACAATTATGTATAGATATCTAATATGATTTTTAAAAAATATTCAGAATTTTTAATAACAATCTAATACTGTGAGATAATTTTGAATTTTTTATTGCATTACTATTTTAAGGCACACTTTTCCATAATTTCGAGGCAAATTGGGCAAATGTTTTTAATGGTAAAATAATCTACACTAATAGGTGTACAATTAAGTGCAGTAACCGTTTGGTAAATTAATGCTATTATTTTCTGTGATATTTTGGATTCAAAAATTTTTTACAAGCAAACTTTTCAATATATTATCAACCACAAAACTGTGTCTAATATCTCGATTAAAATTTTGTTGCGCTTGGATATTGCTTCAAAGTAAAAGAATAGGTGCGCCAAATTTCATTGCAATCCTTCCAGTAGTTTCTGATATATGTGTTCCTGAAAGCAGAAAAGTTGCAGAATAATCATTTTAAAGTACGTAAAAAAAAATAAAAATAAAAAAACCTATCATACCTTAGCTAAAACTGCCCATATCCATATTGCATTTCTTCCTGATCATCCTCTGCAGCTCTTTTTGTTTCTCTGCTCCTTTGCCTAGCAATTTTTTGTATGTTCTGGGTCCGCAGCTCGTGGTCGTGCGGTAGCGTTCTCGCTTCCTACGCCCGGGTTCCCGGGTTCGATTCCCGGCGGGGTCAGGGATTTTCTCTGCCTCGTGATGACTGGGTGTTGTGTGATGTCCTTAGGTTAGTTAGGTTTAAGTAGTTCTAAGTTCTAGGGGACTGATGACCACAGATGTTAAGTCCCATAGTGTTCAGAGCCATTTGAACCAATTTTGTATGTTCTGGACTGAAGTCTCCACCTTCGCGATTCTTTGCTTATCGATGATCTGCAGTATCTGCTTAAATTAGATAAGATTAGATTAATACTAGTTCCTTGGATCATGAATACGATATTTCGTAATGATGTGGAATGAGTCAAATTTTCCAATACATGACATAATTAAGTTCATTTAACAACATAATTAAGTTAATACAACAACTTTTCTATTTTATTTTATTTCTTTGTTTTTTTCTTAATTTATATCTAAAAATTCCTCTATGGAGTAGAAGGAGTTGTCATTAAGAAATTCTTTTAATTTCTTCTTAAATACTTGTTGGTTATCTGTCAGTGAAGACTCCAGGTGTAAAGCCCAACTTGCTGAGGATGTGAAGTCTTGCCACATTCCCATCATTAAACACTGCTGCAGCTTTCAAAGCAGAAATCTTCACCAAGAAATTGGAAACAAACACAGTCTTTGGACACCTTTTCCAAATAAGAGCATTGAAACTTTCATTTGGGTTCTGTGTTTTCCCATGCAGACTTTTTCTAGCAGTTCTGGTGAAGCCAGTGCTCTAAACGTTGGTTTAATGGTCGTCGAAACCTCATAAGGAAGGTTATTTTTATGGGTATAAGCTTCCCCACTTTCCTTACTTTTCAAAAATTTGCACCATTCATTAGAACAGAGGCCATGTTGAGGTGTAGCGTCTGTCGACAAGTAATGAAACCAAATGGCCCATACTGCTTTCCTCATACTGTCCAAGCTTGTGAGGTTACTTCTAATTGCAGCACCATAATAGACTTGTAGGCTGTCAATTCTCTTCTTTGTTAGTCAGTTTTTACCTCCCAGTGGCTTCCCATCCTCTAGTAGCTTGCCTTTATTGTCTGCAACAACTCTTCGGAGTCGTCCACTCATCCTCTTCTGAATATGGCCTAAGCACTCCAGTTTCTCAATAGTGCAATCTTTTCCATAGGGCTGACTTTCAACTACATTCTTGAAAGCACTAGAGTCTCCATCTGCTAAATACTGTACGTATCTTACTCCATACTTTTGCAAAGATCTATGGAAAATGAATTTCATACCTGCAGCTTCCATCCCACCACTGGAACCTGCATAATTTCGGCTACAGAAAGCTTTATGGGCTTCTTGCCATTCTGTTTCTTTACCTGCATCAATATATTTATTGTGCAAGTCTAATGCTTTTCCAGTGTCGACACTAATGATTGTTGAAACTCCATGCAGTGAAGTATGCCCCATCTTCATCCAGGAACTGTCACAGGAAACTGCTATATCGTTGCTATTAGTTGCTTCACAATTTTCTTGAATTGCCGCCAGGACTGCCATTTTCATACTCTCTTCACTTACTTCTGCAACTGCATTAAGGAGAGCAGTATTCATTTCAGAAATTTTTAGGGCAGGACCAGGCATGTTCATAATACCACATACAAGGTTTCCACCATCTCTTCCAATCCCTATACATCTTAGTCCATGATGTCCTGAATGGTCTGTCAGCATCACAGTTTTGACACAAAATGTGCAATGTGCAATGTGCAAACCAAGGCTTCTCTCTTTCCATCATCAACCAAATCCACATTTCCTCCACAAACAGAGCACTTTCAGGATTTTCGAAGTGCTTCTGCCACCATTTCCAGATCCACAATTCTGAAACCTGTATTCCTATCATGATTTGTTTCTTCGGACAAAATCCCAGTCCCAAGTTTTATTTTAGATGCACTTGGAGAGAAGCTAATATTTGCATCTGCAGGCCCGACCCTAATCTCAATGTCAGTTTTTCGCTTTATATTGGAAATATGGGAATTACTATATTTTTTTAAATACTTTACCAGGCCTAGGCATTGTAAAATGGGATCAACAGATTCAACCTTGCACAAAGAATGGCACAATAAATCAAGTGTCACTCGAATTCCACAGAATAGCACAAAACTTGTTTACAACACTCCACAGCCTTCTATATCACACTGATTGAACCAGAAAAGCCGGCCGGAGTGGCCGAGCGGTTCTGGGCGCTACAGTCTGGAACCGAGCGACCGCTACAGTCGCAGGTTCGAATCCTGCTCGGGCATGGATGTGTGTGATGTCCTTAGGTTAGTTAGGTTTAATTAGTTCTAAGTTCTAGGCGACTGATGACCTCAGAAGTTAAGTCGCATAGTGCTCAGAGCCATTTGAACCATTTTGAACCAGAAAATGGCTCCACAGCCTTCTTTACAACACTGTTGTTATGTATAAAAAAAATCACATCCTTCTAAAGCTGTATTTTCTAGGTTCACAAGCCAAATTCTGCAATAAAATTGTTCTTCCATTTGGTACATTGAGAAGCGGGCTTGGCACATTACACTGCTTAGGGTTTTAATTTTTTTATGCCATTTGTAGCTCGAATTTCAAGGAAAAAATTTGGGATAATAAACTCAATTATATTTACTATCAAATAAGCAAATAAAAATAATTTGTAAATTTTTCATTATTTCTGCCACCGTCTCCCCTTAACAGAGGTGTTAAAAGTAACGTCCTTGTAGAGTTGTGAATACCTAATGAATTGTAATAGCGTAGTATAGGCTCTTTTCTACTTTATACAATGAATTATTAAGTACGTTCTAAGATTTGCTTTCTGTTTCCGCGTTAGGCACGTTCCACTTTACAAAAACAAAAAAAATCTGCGTATAAAAGTGGATTGAATGCGTCGGGACTGAAATACTTGTAAGGTTTGGGCAGATTTCCGAATTATACATGGGCCGATTTCAGCAAGTTTTACGCTATTTGTACTGAACAATGACATTTTGCAACACTCAAGTAACGTTTGGATAGTTTCAACCGTTAGAACAAAAAGGTTTACCTTTACATCGCAAATGAAATGTTGAATCCAATGCATCGGTTCTTCGTCTCAAAAAGAGGCATACTCTGTCTATTACAGCGCCATCTGCTGCGAATGGGAAACAATGGTTCGAGTGAACCCTATGTATTTTTTTGCGTACAATTCGAATACGCTGTAAAAACGGTGGGGAAGGGGGGGGAGGGGGATTTCCCATTTGAAACTACAATGTTGACCCCACTCAAGAACTTTTTCGCGAGATATGTCGTGTTCCGGATATTTAATTGTCTCGAGCTAAAACAAACGTCCTTGTCTCTTACGTGCCCGCAACCCCACTAGGCTTCATTCAGTCTAGCAGTGGACAGAGATCGTAGTGTTTCGGTTCATCAGTGTAGAGACAGTGATTTCCCTCTTGGCACGTCGCGGGACTTAATGACTGTAGTTACGGCACCTCCACTGCACGCCGACTAGTACTGACGTCAAAGAAAGCATAAACAACAGTATGTGTAATGAATGGTCTGTCCGCAGGATCTACCAGAAGATTGCCTTATCATGAGGCACTACTATAACTCCTGTTTCACTTGCTTACTTTACAATTTACTGTGGCGCATGTGGGTTTACCGCACATGCAAAGCACTGTTTTATCGCTCTGTAACTAGGGACAACGCGGCAAAACCTTTCCACTTCCTCCGTGTGCCTTCGTTTTCGTTTAGTTTTACAAGACACATCTTTTTTCAGCTATTAATTGTCGATTGGAATGAGAGTGAAAAATATCAATTCTGCGATTGGGAGGAGTAGCCACAGCGTAATCTATAGGCCGCAAGGAACATTACGAGGTGTGGCGAAGGTTACCGGTGTTACAAGCATCTGTTTCGTCCTTCTCTGTTACAGGGGTTGGGCAAAATTATGGCAACCCAAAACACCTTGCGTAATACGGTATAGGGAAAGACATTGACATTCAAAACAGTTTTCAAAAAAAATGGCTCTGAGCACTATGGGACTTAACTACTGAGGTCATCAGTCCCCTAGAACTTAGAACTACTTAAACCTAACTAACCTAAGGACATCAGACACATCCATGCCCGAGGCAGGATTCGAACCTGCGACCGTAGCGGTCACGCGGTTCCAAACTGAAGCGCTTAGAACCGCACGGCCACACCGGCCGGCAAAACAGTTTTCAGTCGTCTAGAAATTAATATACAGGGTGATTATGTAAGCACGTGCAAAAATTTAACAGGACTTAAAGAAAGCTCCACTGAACAATTTCAGGTAATGAACAGGGGTCGGAGAAGCCAGCTTAAGGAGATATTGACGTAAACTTGTCTACCGCTTTGTCTAAAATTACTGTTTTCCAGATCATTTGCAACTAACATGTGTACAAGTTTACAAGTACTGTGCTGTTTATTTACGTGTGCATTCTTTATTTTCTGCAAGGAAACAAGGAGGACGAGCCCGATTACCAGGAAATCGTGATGCAGGTTTTGTTTACTGTACTTGTCCATAAGGTGGCTCTGTTGTATCGTACTTACAAGGGGAGGCCGCCAATTGTGAAATTCAGATTCGATTCATACTGCGCATAATAAAAGCTCATGGCCAGAGGTGTAATGTGGCAAAGCACCAAGATGCACTTCTCAGCCGTTGTCGAGAAAATCGACAGTTAAAAGAAACCGTTGTGGTGAAATACTCTCTACGATTAATAATTTTCTACAGCGTCGTGGCGCAGCGGTAAGCGCTCGGGTTCGTAATCCGAAGGTCGCCGGATCGAATCTCGCGCCATGCAACCTTTTACTTTTTGTAAATTCCCGGCAATCAGTTGCAACAATTATGCATATAATAAGTTGTTGAAAGTCGGTTGTCGTGGAAAAACTGGCGACTTCGAACATCATTATGTTTTCCGCAAATAAAGTTGTGTTTCACAAATGTTATTAATTGTCTTCATAATGTTAACCACGTATAGTTAACGGAAGACGTAGAAACGATATTCCGAAACGAATACGTATAGCGTAAGTCAAACGTTCGAATTAGAATAGAGACCCCACGAACACAAATTTGCTGTGGCAGGTATGAAATATAAACTCCGTTACTCGCTCGTTACACTTGAAGGACAGATGTTGAATGGGCCGAAACGAGCCGCCGCATAACAGCGTAGTTGCCCGCTAACTTCGGAAGAAGGTAGATGCGGTCCCTAGCGCAACTTATAACATCGTCGAAAATCAGTGCGGACGGGAGAGCTTTTGGTACACCCTGTTAAAAAAAACGGAAAAATGGAGGCGGTACAATTGGAGAGCGATCCGCCTTCACCAACATGCATAAGCAATTCATTAATAGTTTATATATATATATATATATATATATATATATATATATATATATACTCCTGGAAATGGAAAAAAGAACACATTGACACCGGTGTGTCAGACCCACCATACTTGCTCCGGACACTGCGAGAGGGCTGTACAAGCAATGATCACACGCACGGCACAGCGGACACACGAGGAACCGCGGTGTTGGCCGTCGAATGGCGCTAGCTGCGCAGCATTTGTGCACCGCCGCCGTCAGTGTCAGCCAGTTTGCCGTGGCATACGGAGCTCCATCGCAGTCTTTAACACTGGTAGCACGCCGCGACAGCGTGGACGTGAACCGTATGTGCAGTTGACGGACTTTGAGCGAGGGCGTATAGTGGGCATGCGGGAGGCCGGGTGGACGTACCGCCGAATTGCTCAACACGTGGGGCGTGAGGTCTCCACAGTACATCGATGTTGTCGCCAGTGGTCGGCGGAAGGTGCACGTGCCCGTCGACCTGGGACCGGACCGCAGAGACGCACGGATGCACGCCAAGACCGTAGGATCCTACGCAGTGCCTTAGGGGACCGCACCGCCACTTCCCAGCAAATTAGGGACACTGTTGCTCCTGGGGTATCGGCGAAGACCATTCGCAACCGTCTCCATGAAGCTGGGCTACGGTCCCGCACACCGTTAGGCCGTCTTCCGCTCACGCCCCAACATCGTGCTGCCCGCCTCCAGTGGTGTCGCGACAGGCGTGAATGGAGGGACGAATGGAGACGTGTCGTCTTCAGCGATGAGAGTCGCTTCTGCCTTGGTGCCAATGATGGTCGTATGCGTGTTTGGCGCCGTGCAGGTGAGCGCCACAATCAGGACTGCATACGACCGAGGCACACAGGGCCAACACCCGGCATCATGGTGTGGGGAGCGATCTCCTACACTGGCCGTACACCACTGGTGATCGTCGAGGGGACACTGAATAGTGCACGGTACATCCAAACCGTCATCGAACCCATCGTTCTACCATTCCTAGACCGGCAAGGGAACTTGCTGTTCCAACAGGACAATGCACGTCCGCATGTATCCCGTGCCACCCAACGTGCTCTAGAAGGTGTAAGTCAACTACCCTGGCCAGCAAGATCTCCGGATCTGTCCCCCATTGAGCATGTTTGGGACTGGATGAAGCGTCGTCTCACGCGGTCTGCACGTCCAGCACGAACGCTGGTCCAACTGAGGCGCCAGGTGGAAATGGCATGGCAAGCCGTTCCACAGGACTACATCCAGCATCTCTACGATCGTCTCCATGGGAGAATAGCAGCCTGCATTGCTGCGAAAGGTGGATATACACTGTACTAGTGCCGACATTGTGCATGCTCTGTTGCCTGTGTCTATGTGCCTGTGGTTCTGTCAGTGTGATCATGTGATGATATATATATATATATATATATACTCCTGGAAATTGAAATAAGACACCGTGAATTCATTGTCCCAGGAAGGGGAAACTTTGTTGACACATTCCTGGGGTCAGATACATCACATGATCACACTGACAGAACCACAGGCACATAGACACAGGCAACAGAGCATGCACAATGTCGGCACTAGTAAAGTGTATATCCACCTTTCGCAGCAATGCAGGCTGCTATTCTCCCATGGAGACGATCGTAGAGATGCTGGATGTAGTCCTGTGGAACGGCTTGCCATGCCATTTCCACCTGGCGCCTCAGTTGGACCAGCGTTCGTGCTGGTCGTGCAGACCGCGTGAGACGACGCTTCATCCAGTCCCAAACATGCTCAATGGGGGACAGATCCGGAGATCTTGCTGGCCAGGGTAGTTGACTTACACCTTCTAGAGCACGTTGGGTGGCACGGGATACATGCGGACGTGCATTGTCCTGTTGGAACAGCAAGTTCCCTTGCCGGTCTAGGAATGGTAGAACGATGGGTTCGATGACGGTTTGGATGTACCGTGCACTATTCAGTGTCCCCTCGACGATCACCAGTGGTGTACGGCCAGTGTAGGAGATCGCTCCCCACACCATGATGCCGGGTGTTGGCCCTGTGTGCCTCGGTCGTATGCAGTCCTGATTGTGGCGCTCACCTGCACGGCACCAAACACGCATACGACCATCATTGGCACCAAGGCAGAAGCGACTCTCATCGCTGAAGACGACACGTCTCCATTCGTCCCTCCATTCACGCCTGTCGCGACACCACTGGAGGCGGGCTGCACGATGTTGGGGCGTGAGCGGAAGACGGCCTAATGGTGTGCGGGACCGTAGCCTAGCTTCATGGAGACGGTTGCGAATGGTCCTCGCCGATACTCCAGGAGCAACAGTGTCCCTAATTTGCTGGGAAGTGGCGGTGCGGTCCCCTAAGGCACTGCGTAGGATCCTACGGTCTTGGCGTGCATCCGTGCGTCGCCGCGGTCCGGTCCCAGGTCGACGGGCACGTGCACCTTCCGCCGACCACTGGCGACAACATCGATGTACTGTGGAGACCTCACGCCCCACGTGTTGAGCAATTCGGCGGTACGTCCACCCGGCCTCCCGCATGCCCACTATACGCCCTCGCTCAAAGTCCGTCAACTGCACATACGGTTCACGTCCACGCTGTCGCGGCATGCTACCAGTGTTAAAGACTGCGATGGAGCTCCGTATGCCACGGCAAACTGGCTGACACTGACGGCGGCGGTGCACAAATGCTGCGCAGCTAGCGCCATTCGACGGCCAACACCGGGGTTCCTCGTGTGTCCGCTGTGCCGTGCGTGTGATCATTGCTTGTACAGCCCTCTCGCAGTGTCCGGAGCAAGTATGGTGGGTCTGACACACCGGTGTCAATGTGTTCTTTTTTCCATTTCCAGGAGTGTATATATTTCAATTACAAAAACTAATAATAAAAAAAAATTGCATGGCGCGGGATTCGATCCGGTGTCCTTCGGATTACGACGGGCGAACCCGAACGCTTACCGCTGCGCTACGACGCTGCAGAAAATTCTTAATCGTAGAGAGTATTTCACGGCAACGGTTTCTTTTAACTGTCGATTTTCTCGACAACGGCTGAAAAGTGCATCTTGGTGCTTTGCCACATTACACCTCTGGCCATGAGCTTTTATTATGCGCAGTATGAATCGAATCTGAATTTCACAATTGGCGGCCTCCCCTTGTTAGATTGGACCGTGACAAGACGTTCTATGAATTAACGACACACCCATTCACTGTGCAGTGCTGTTCAGAGACCTACAGTACAGTACGATGGAGCAGTACCGGTACAGTTTTGCAGAACTCACTGACATGCACCTTGTGTATAGGGATATACGTTGCAATGCTCTCACTGCTGAAAGGCGGTAGAGGGGACGATTTCCTAACAGGCAACATCCGTCACAAAGAGTGTGTATTTCTCTCGATCGACGAATCCTGGAGATTGCTTCATTGGGAAGAAAGAACGAGCCACCTAGCAACATGAGGACCACTCGCACACCCGATTTTGAAGAGGAGGTGCTGGAACGTGTTGCAGCGGATCCCACTACAGTGCGTAATAGACTTGGCCACTGTTTCTATGTTTCGATACAGTGTATCGATACCTGGAACTGTTTCAGGGTTTCGGAACGGCTATGGTTCACTGTTTCGAAACAGTGGTGTTTCATTCCGCCCCTGTCTCGGATCTCGAGCCAGACACAGAAACTGTATCGTTGTTTCAAAATAAGACTGTTTCAGTCCACCTGCGCCTGGAACGGACTAATTGTATCGAAACAGTGATGTTTCATTCCGCTCTGTGTCGGACGAGATTCGGGCTCGGCACAGGTACTGAAACACTACATACCACTTCATGAAACACTTTAAAGAGTGTCGAAAACTTTTGACAAGCAATAGCATGAAGCTTAAGATATCCGAAAATAAAGCTTCGTTTCTAGCTGACTGTCCTATTCCGAAATGGCGTTACATCTGCTTTATAAACACTAACCAAACAATAAAACAACGCATACTATTCACATTCAAAATAATAAATATGTGAAAATCATTCAGTTAAATTACACTTTTTTTATAACATACGCTTCTCTGTTCATGTACAGTAATCATATTAAGAAACGCAAGTAAGACTACAACATTTTAAATAAAAAAAGGCGTAGAGTGACAGTTATTAGACATGTACATAAATTTGATGTAGGTATAATTGCAAGCAATCTGTTTGACATATCACTGATAGTGTAATGGTGAACGGGAAGCATCGTAAATTTATAGTAACGGTTCGAAACACCTTCAAAGACAAAATTTTTTTCTGTTATATTTTGTTATTTATTCGAATTATTTGGCGTTATTTGTGAGTCTATAGTCACTGTGTCTATTATCCACAATGATTTCCTTTGTGTGCATGGAAATTAGCAAGATGGGTATATTAGCCATACTAATGGAATGTGGGAATTCCAGTAGCATATCTGTTGTTTCTGCAGTTTGCTCCCACCTCCAGTTCTGTTCGTGGTGGTTCTTCTGCCTTCAGCTAAGGCTTTCCTCAGCCAATTGAAAAGTATGAAAGTCACATGACACAAAAGCAGCGCATTTGGTGCAGGAAATACGAAACTGCCAAGACGCCTAAGTGATAGTTTCATACTTTCTGCGATATGATTAGCGCGCTCGCACCTCATTTGTGTTTATATGGACATATTTATACAGTAGACATTCAAGATGATAAAATGTGTAGATTACAAAACACAAACTGTTTCACTGTTTCGAAACACCGTATCGAAACATTACATTGTACTGTTTCATTTGTTTCGAAACATTTACGTGTTTCAGTTTGCCCATCTCTAGTGTGTAAACTTTAGATGGCAGACCTCTCCCTAGTCCTGAATCGGTAGAAGTCGGTAAACGTCGGGAGGCTTCGGTAGGCACGCAGTTTCGACTGCTGCCAACATTACGTAGCTGACTGTGTTGTACAAGGTAGCCATTGTCGTCTGCTTCGTTATTTTTTTGCGCTGTACTGTTCTGCGTGTTTTTATTGTGCAGTTGTGCTAAACATTATCAAAATGAGTGAAGAGGCAGTTGCTGGCCCACCTCGGGAGTCGCCAACAATCCTTACCGGTAGGCCTACGGTTAGAAGGAAACCGGTATTACGTAGCGATGCTTGCAAAATTATATTTCGTGTTATTGAATGCTGCGAAAGGGAAAGGGAGCAGAAAAAATTGCTTCACCCCATTTACAAATCTTCAGTGAGAGCTGCTACGTACAGAGGACAAAGCATGCGTAGCATTCGAAGATTCAAACAGTTTTCCAAGAATGATCCTGATGTATAACCACAAACGCCTGGCAAGAAAAGGTGAGTTTCCATTTCAGGTATTTTGTTCGCGATCACTTTGAAGGAGCCCGCTATTTCGTCCGAATTACCTTATATTTCATTTTTCCTTGCTACCGTATTGCTTTGTATGGAAACACCACTGGTTACTGTATTATTTCGAAACACATTCATATTACAAAATGTTTCCAAATTAAAAAAAAAAAAATACATGCAGTACAGAAGGCATTTTGTTATAAATCTTTCTCTCTCTTTTAACTTAGGAATAGAAGTGGAGATATCGAAGTAATGATAGATGATTTCGGCCAGCGTGTTATTCGCGACACGATAGCGGAATTTTATTCAGTGCGGAAGATAGTGCCGAGCCTGCGAACACTGCTTCCAGTTTTGTACGACAAAATAAGCTGGGAGTGGAGTGTTGTCTCGCTGAGAAAAGTACTTTTGCCTATGGGATTCATATGGCGTAAGGTGGAAAACAAGAGGAATGTGTTCTTAGACCGTCCAGACATTGTGCACTGGCGATCTCGTTTCATGGTTTGCGAGCGCATAGTGGACATTATATATATATATATATATATATATATATATATATATATATATATATATATATATATATGACGATTTCAGTTTCGTTTACGAACAACATTTAAAGCGAGTTTTACTTCCAAGCCTTTCGTCTGCTTTCGTGTAAGCATGACGCGCAATTTGTGGTGCCAGCACTGCAACTGGTAGGCGTGCCTTGCCCCCCCAACGGCTCCTCTTCCCTCCCCTCGCCAGCCAACGCTTGCTTCCTCTCCCCACACTCCCCTCACAACTCTACCGTCTTACAGTTAACGCACTGTACAGATACTCGTCGTATTGCATGTGAAATTGCCGCTGCAAATACAAGCGTGTGGCAATTATTCACCGAATAACAGTTACACCCATATCACCCACAACGATTCCACTTTGCACCAAGGGTCGCAGTGCCTCAGAAGTTGCTCCAACAATGGATTGATCGACCAGATTTCCTCTAAATCTTGCTGTTTGCTGAGATCTCATTTTATCGCGATGGTATTTCGAACAGCAGGAATAGGCATGTGTAGTATGAGGAAAACCTTCACGTTGTAGTGGAGTCACACCATCAAATACGTTTGCTGCGAATATCGGGGCCGGCAAATGGTTCAAATGGCTCTAAGCACTACGGGACTTAACACCTGAGGTCATCAGTCCCCTAGGCTTAGAATTACTGAAACCTAACTAATCTAAGGACATCACACACATCCACTGCAGAGGCAGGATTAGAACCTGCGACCGTAGCAGCAGGGCGATTCCGGACTGAAGCGTCTGGAACCTCTCGGCCACAGCGGTCGGCTCGGGGCCGGCATTGTAGGCGTCAATGTCATTGGGCCATATCTTCTGCCTGGCCGCCTGAGTGGCCACCTGTATTTGAGGTTCGTGTAAAGAGTTCTTCCTGAGTTGTTGGAGAAAGTGGTAGGTCCGCTGTTGTTTTCTATCTACATAAATGATCTTTTTGGATAGGGTGGATAGCAAAGAGCGGTTGTTTGCTCATGATGCTGCGGTGTACGGGAAGGTGTCGTCGTTGAGGGACTGTAGGAGGATACAAGATGACTTGGACAGGATTTGTGATTGGTGTAAAGTATGGTAGCTAACTCTAAATATAGATAAATGTAAATTAATGCAGATGAATAGGAAAAAGAATCCCGTAGTGTTTGAATACTCCATTAGTAGTGTAGCACTTGACACAGTCACGTCGATTAAATATTTGGGCGTAACATCGCAGAGCGATATGAAGTGGGACAAGCATGTAATGGCAGTTGTGGGGAAGGCGGATAGTCAACTTCGGTTCATTGGTAGAATTTTGGGAAGATGTGGTTCATCTGTAAAGGAGACCGCTTATAAAACAATAATACGACCTATTCTTGAGTACTGCTCGAGCGTTTGGGATCCCTATCAGGTCGGATTGAGGGAGGACATAGAAGCAATTCAGAGGTAGGCTGCTAGATTTGTTACTGGTAGGTTTGATCATCACGCGAGTGTTACGGAAATGCTTCAGGAACTCGGGTGGGAGTCTCTGGAGGAAATGAGGCATTCTTTTCGTGAATCGCTACTGAGGAAATTTAGAGAACCAGCATTTGAGGCTGACTGCAGTACAGTTTTATTGCCGCCAACTTATATTTCTCGGAAAGACCACAAAGATAAGCTAAGAGAGATTAGGCATATAGGCAGTCATTTTTCCCTCGTTCTGTTTGAGAGTGGAACAGGGAGAGAAGATGCTAGTCGTGTGCCCTCTGCCACGCACTGTATGGTGGATTGCGGAGTACGTAGATGTAGTGGTAGATGTAGAACGTGCTCTTGGCTATTCGTGAGAGGATGTGGAAACAACATGACGGTGCACCGCCTCACTTCAGTGTGGATGTGCAAAACCATCACAGTGCTGTATTTCCTGGTCTCTGGATTGGAAGGGGATGTCTTATTCAATGTCTTGCGAGGTCACCTGACCTGAATCCCATGACTATTTCCTATCGGAATATCTAAAGTGCATGAGCTCCAGTGGATACAGAGATGGAATTAGTTGCCAGAACTGTAGTTGCCTGTGATGTTATTTGAAACATACCAGGGATATTTGTCAGGGTGCGTCAGAACATTGTTCGCCGATGTCATGCATGTATTGAGATTGATGGCCGTCAGTTTCAGCAAATTTTGTAAGCTACAATACAAATGGTACGTTCATTGTGTCAGTGATGGCATTTTTAGTTAACTGTAACTAATGTACTTACATTAGTTACAGCTAACTGCAAATACCATCGCTGGCATAATGAGCGTACCATTTTTACAAAGTAATGTGAGTTTATTCCTACTGCTCCTTAAGACGACTTCTCCGACCCCAGGTTGCTACCTCAAATTACTGAGTGGAGCACCCTGTAGGTCCTGTTAAATTTTTGCACCCTCTTACGGAAACACCCTGAATACGAGTCCTGTGTGGTTTTTGTAGTAATCATGGACCACACTTTCTGCAAAATAGTGGCATGTTCAGGTAACGATGGCGGACATGGATAGCGATCACGCACCCTTCTGTCGAAAATAAACCACAAAGGGCCCATAATATTAAGATTTAGTAGAAACGTCCCCTTTGAACAATTTATACAAGATTGTGCTTAGACTGGCACACAATATTTTGTTAGCGCAACGCAATCTGACTTTCAAAATTCCCTACAAAAGAATGGCCCTGACTAACATTAAACTATACCTTTCACAAATCACTTACCTCACAAAAATCTTCGCTGCTCAAGCTACTGCAATACAGCGAGCGCCACTACTGCCAGCTAAATAAAAGATTCAAACTACTGAAGGCACTAACTACTGATAGGGGTAGTTAGCAAATGAAAGATATTAATAGAGAACAAACAATGTATTTACCTTGATATCATCATATATAAATATAGCAGTTCATGAAAAATTACAAATCTCCGCCATCTCTCCCCCCACATCCACCACTGCTGGCGGCTCACCTCCAACTGCGCAACGCTACGCGCTGTTCACATCCAGCTGCCGCTGCCCAACACTACAATGGCAGACAACAATGCAAACTAGCCACAGACTGCACACAGCACAGCCAGTGATTTTCATAGCGCTACGTGGCGTTACCAATATAAGAACCTAAACAGCCTACTTACATAGAGAAAACATAAACAGCCTACTTACATAGCCCCCATGCTCCCCACAAAAATTTTACAAAATTTTTTTTGGGCAGTGGCCAATAATGATTTGATAAAATTTTTCATAATTACAATAACAAAGAAATCAAATGCACACACTTATTGATACAATGTTGGTCAAAAGCTAAAATTTTCTCACAGTCCATAATGACAGTCCTGATCATTCATTACGGTAAAATATAGTGTTTTTCTCAAAGTCTGAGCAGTAGAAGAAAATGCACACGGAAGTAGTGGATTTCCATGCAGTCTTGAAGAAGTAGTGTTGTCCTTCCAACGGAAAGACAGTGCTGACTCTTGACATGCATACAGGTAATGGTCCACAACAGAGCAAACCCACAGCAGAGTCATTCGAAGTTCTGACGAATATTGATAGGTAGGTCATCACAGAGCAGACCCACCGTAGTCCTGGTAGAGATTACGGTATTGGTGGGCCACCAGAGGTGCAGACCCACTGCAGGCCTTGTAGAAATAATGGTACTGGTGAGTCAGCAAAGGTGTAGACCCACTGTAGTCCTTGTAGAAATGGCCAGCAGCCATCTGTTGCGACTGTGCAGGTGCACAATCACCATCGAAGAGTCTTGCAGAGAATATAGCAAGTCCATAAACCACCACTTGTGCACTCACAAAGTGTTTGGAATTGTCCTTAGAACCAGCAATGCTGTTATCCAGTCCCTTGCTGAATTATTAACACACGTGCAAACACTAACAGTCCCTACTTCTCACATATTGTCCATATACTATGACCAACAGAAACGTGTGCAGTGAAATGTAATTTAATTTGAAGAACTGGTGTCTGTACAATTATAAAATTACAACATGAAAATACAATTACAAAGGTACAAAATACATCATTAAAGAACATAACAATACAGATAACATTTGTAGTACAGGCTTTACAAAAGAATCGAACTAACATATACATCAGTGGAATTATGACATGAGTACATACATAAAAGATCACAATAACTTTTGAAACATCAACTTCACACATGAGCATTAAACAGAATGGAATTAATAATGTCTAACATCTTTACAAAGTAAATAACATATTATTAATGCCAATTATATTCGAGGATAACAGTATTCCTCATCATAGTGAATGTAGCTTAATATTAAAAGAAGAAAAAATTCTATGAAACTACACAGAGACAGGAAGAAAACAAATACACAAGGGTACACAAACACATAGTGGGATAACACCAATAGGAAAGGACAGGGTTCGTTTTCAGTGTGACATTTGGTACTGCAGTCCAACCCTAAACTTCATATATCTTTCCTCTTATTTCATCCTTTGTTTCCACCAAAAAAATTCTATCTAAGCATGCTTTCTGTATTTATATGTTCACACATTTCTTACCCTAACATTTATTTCCAAGAAAATCCTACCTAAACCTGTTTTCTGTACTTTTTTTCGTATAACTTCTGAATGCATTTCTTCCAATTCATCGCAACTCATTCTCTTAGAGGCTACCCCCTCTTAAGCTAACTTAAATCTACTGAGCTCAGATGCTAAACTAAGGAACGAGGCAATGCAGCAGCACATAAAACAATTAATATAAACAGCAATGAAAAAAATGGAAAATCGCAAAGCAAGCTACAGTAAATCTAAATTAACAGAAAAAATGCAAAATTACAACTAATATGAGCCAATGTACAGTAGCAAGAAAAATAAGTCAGTAGTAAAATTAGCTTAACAGAGTAACACAATTTAAAATTCAGTAGCACTATGCCTGGCAAACAGCAGTAACTTATACCTAAACATGACATAGCTCAAGCAGAAAAAATAGTACACTAAAGATAACAATGCAGATAAGGGAAATGTATAATCACATTTTAATGTCTAAGTAATTAAAGTGGTGCACCACAAGAAGTTATTCTACCAAAAAGTTACCAATTACTTGAAAAGAAAATTATGAATGCAGTTACTAGTTCCTTCTTATTGTTCTTTCCTTTCCAAGTGCTCCTTTTTTAAAGAATGTGAATCATAAAATAATTATTTAATAGATCTGTTGACAGAAAGTGTTCACATTAGCAAATGCATTTTATTTTATAAAAGCAATGCTGCAACACAGCTGGAAAACAGATGTCAAATGAAATAAGCAACTATGAAAAGCAAAGCATAAAAATATCATTCAATAGTCATGTGGCATTTCGTAAGTCAGTAGCACTCAACTCTCGGAGAAAGACACTTGTCATAATCAGGTGTGCAGATGTAAAAATATTTCTCGTCATTTCATTAGGCATTTCAGTAAATATCGTAAATTAAGAGCTAGTGTAATCATATGTTTTCAAGTTCGACCGTGTCGTTTTTGCGATGCTTTCTACAAAGGAATGTCAGAAACGAGGTTAATGGCGTCCCCTTTTTTTTCTACCTGTGCCGCTGAAAAGGGCTCGCAATAATGGCTTTTTCTCCAGGCGTCTGACACAGCTGGGTGCCCGCGACGCATTACGTGCAGGTGGTCACTTAACTTTCTTACGGAAATATTTACCGCTACAGTGACAGTCTCATATAAAAATATTTCACAGGTCAAGAATTTGCGTTACAAATCTGTAGAAAGAAAATTCTATAAATATAAGTGTCCAAATAAAATATTCGTCAGCATTGTGATACAGTCACGCATTTACGCACATTTCATAACTCTGAAAGTACGATTCTTGGTTTCCAACATCCTTTTCCACAAATCAGAGTCCCTAAACACTACTCATTATTCCTTACCTCATTATACATATACATATTCGTCGACACTTCTTCAATATTTCATCATGAGAAATACGTAGCATAATAAACATTCCTCAACAACATAATAGACATCGTCGTCGTAATAATAACATCATAACACTTCAGTCAAATCTCAAAATCGTTGTAGCTTCCTCCAATAATTTCAAAACGTAAAAAAAATTCTCTGCTCATGTCAAAAGTGTCAGCTGCCTCAAACGTACTTTAAAAATCATGATCTCATACCAAATATATCATTCAAAGCTCTCATAGTATCACAATGATTCCGAAAAAATATGAACAGTTTACAAAGTACAGACAAAATACAGTTTCATAAGTGTGAAGTTATCCAACTGTATAATTGCATAAACATGTGTCACTGATGTAGTAAAATAAATGTTTGTCTCTCTCAGTTAAATAATCAGATAGCTGTGTAATTTGTGTGTTAGAGAAATAAGGTACCGATGTGTAAAGTTGTATAAGCAAATACCATATTAGCTAGGGTTCCTTGTGGTTGCCACACACATGGTACACAAAGTAAGCGTGTACCCCCCTGAGGATAAATGTAATTATACACTCAGGTGTTACAAATTACAGCAATGGAATGAAATGTATCACGGAAAACTTTCTTTGTAATTAAAAAATCTTTGAAAATAAGTGTTTTAAGTATAAGATTAATCACTCAAATGCGTGTCCTGTAGCGCTAAATGCGCGTCTTGCTGTAAGATAATCTCTGTGGAAGTGTCGTAGTTATTTTCCTTCGAAAGCTAAGTTCTGCAGAAGCCAATGTACTTACCTCACGATAAACAAAAGTGAAATGATTTGCGTAGAGATATTTTAGTTATTATGCTTATTGGCGTGATGAAGAAAGTACTGTACTGTAACGTATTGTTGTGCTACGGAAAACCCTGTCTCATTGTAGCTATACCACAAAAGTTACTACTAAAACATGTTTTTCTTTCCAGAAGAATTCAGAAAACTGTGCAGATATAAAACAGATACACCGCAAAAGCAACATTGTAAATTGTCACTCATTAGTAGCGTCGTGATAAAAATCGTGTAGCTGTCACATAAACTAACCACTGTGTCATCTGGTATCTCACAGAAAGTACTTTAAACCGAGAATGTATTTTCAAGTAAACCAAAATGTTGCATTAAAATCTCATTAGCAGTACCAGATATAATGTTATTTTTCTCGGAGCCAGCCGGCGCACGTGTATGCCTGCGGTGCGAGTCATTGTCTGTCTCTTTGTTGCCGCGCGTCGTTACTGGGATTAGGAGGCCTAACTTCCACAAATTCGCCTTGCCGAGAGGGCCCAGCTCTGTTTAAAGCTCGCCAGTTCTGATGGAATTCAGGTCTGTCGTTACGATCATATCGTCTGTCGTCATGTCGGTAGATTTGATAGTATCTTTCTTGTCGGTCACGTGGTGGAGAATTTCTCCCTGAATCGTAACTGCGCGCTGGACCGTTGCGTCTGAAGTTATTCTGTCTCCCTTGATAATACTTGTTTTGGTTCCCATATTGTCTGTTTCTCTGATTGTCTCTGTGATAGTCATTACTACGGAAATGCGATCTTTCTCTGTAACTATTATTACTCTGCCAACGGTTGTCATACGGGTGGTGTCTGTTTTGGTCACGATATGTGTTGTGAGAATAGCCTTGTCGTGTCCTGTTATTATCTCTTTCATCGTGGAATTGTGACAGATGTGACCTGTAATTGTTGTGTTCCTGTTTTCGTGTTCCGCGATTGTCAGTGTCAATTTCCAGTTCTTGTAACAGTCCCTGAAAGGCTTCAATGTCGTCTTTGCAACGTCCTGCTAAAATAATATGCCGTAAATGTTCAGGCAATTTGAGTAAGCAAATGCGGATGAGTTCTTAGGGGCTGTATGGGTTTGAAAGATACTGATTCTTATGCA
This sequence comes from Schistocerca serialis cubense, assembly GCF_023864345.2. Classification (NCBI taxonomy): domain Eukaryota; kingdom Metazoa; phylum Arthropoda; class Insecta; order Orthoptera; family Acrididae; genus Schistocerca; species Schistocerca serialis. Next base: position 970,335,970 of record NC_064639.1, read on the forward strand.
ACATGTCTTCAAAATATTTGGCAAGACTGGAAAATTCAGATTGTTCAAAGTGTTTCATCATCATGATGCTATGTTTTACACGGTCTTGTGTGGCTTGAGACCAATATGCTGAGAGGAAGGCATGGTAAAATTCTCCCTCACTGTGGCAATCGTGAATGACCGATCGCATTCTTACAGCTGGTTCATTCTCTAAATAGCCACACATGAATTCTAATCTGTGTTCTAACGACCAGTTGGGAGGAAAACAATGAGAGAATTGATGGAGCCATGCTTGTGGATGAATGTCGTTGCCAGAATTCTTAAATGTTTTGAATTTACGTGTAGTAATGAACAGCTTATAGTCAAAATCATCATGTCGGCAAGTCGCATGTCGGTCATTGTTACGTCGTTTCGGCGGTTCCATTTCAAAATTCGGCGTACCTTGCCAACTTCTTTCACAATTTCCGAAGTGCCCTGGGTTGTTATTTTGTGTCTGATCCGTATTTGTATGTCCCTCTTCCCGTATTGGGGCGCGAGTGTCCTCTGAAATACGTAATTCTTGTACTACTTGTGCCAACTGATCTTGCACTTCCCGGATTTCTCTTTTGTAGTGTGTATTGATTTGATTTTGATTTTGTTTGAATTTTCTAATTTGTTCATACTCTTCTGTGTCAGTGAAGGCTACAGGTGTTGTGTCATTCAGATCATCATCTACCTTTGTAGATAAGTTAGTGAACTGATCTGAAAGTTCGGCTACTTTATCCGATAGTGAAATCATTTCCTCTGTATGTTTTTCTGAACCAAGTTTCAGAGTGTCCATTTGTGTTGCAATCGTGTCTACTGTGACCTTTAAGTTTTCCTGAGTTTTTGCAAGTTGCATAACCGTTTTGGTAGATGCAACTGAGTCAAATTTTGCTAGCAAGGTCTCATAATCTTCATGAACAATAGTTTGCAGTTCTTTTATGGCTGCTTCGTGATTCTGTAGTGCATTTTCATGACGCGAAAAAATAGGTTGGAAATGCTCACAAATTTGTGTTTTTACGTCATTACAGACTTTTTGACATTTCGATTCAATGTGATGTAACTCAGCAGTTAAATCCTCACGTGTTCGTTCAAGAGTTTGCTCCAATGAGTCTAACTTTTTAAGATTTTGTTCCATTGTGTCTAACTTTTGAAGCTTTTGCTGTGTTTGTCTCTGATTTTGTTCCATTGTGTCTAACTTTTGAAGCTTTTGCTGTGTTTGTCCCATTTGTTGTATTAATTGTAATAACAATGCATTGGTGTCTGAAACATGTTCCTCAGTGCTTTTCGGCAGTGAATTTACACCGGAAACATTCACATTTTGACAAGCAGAAAATGTGTCTTGACTTATTTGAGAAAACAGTGAGGATCCAAAACCTGAATCTACAGTATTTGCGAGATCGTGTCGTGTCATTTCGGCTTCCTGAGGCGAGCTATTGCCGACCGATCGATCGATAATGCTTCCCTCTTCACTAATTGTTTCACTGTCCCCGCCATTGTTAGACGCCCGCTACATTTCCCTGTGCGCAGTTACCAAATTACTACTTTGAACATTAGTAAATTCATTACTCTGCGGCGCTGATAAGCTACGCTCGTCGTCACTATTATTTCTCAGTTTAGTTTGGAGCCTAGTGTTACGTTTTTCACACGCCATTATTGTCACAGTATTTCACACGACAACACAGAAAAACACAATTTGAAGTGCAAAACTAAGAGAACTCATTAACATAACACTGAAAATAATATCTAGTTAATTGCAGCTGCGAAATACTTGGTGCAAATCTACATGCATGCCACAACTGTTTTACTGTACAACAATGAAAGACTGCAACTACAAAGGAGATTTTCTCTACAATTACGCACTAGCAATAAACAAAATCTACACTAATTAAACAAACTACAACAAAAGATCAGAAGATTCCAGTGAGGTATCCTCGGCTAAGGGTCGACATATGAAACGTCCCATTTGAACAATTTATACAAGATTGTGCTTAGACTGACACACAATATTTTGTTAGCGCAACGCAATCTGACTTTCAAAATTCCCTACAAAAGAATGGCCCTGACTAACATTAAACTATACCTTTCACAAATCACTTACCTCACAAAAATCTTCGCTGCTCAAGCTACTGCAATACAGCGAGCGCCACTACTGCCAGCTAAATAAAAGATTCAAACTACTGAAGGCACTAACTACTGATAGGGGTAGTTAGCAAATGAAAGATATTAATAGAGAACAAACAATGTATTTACCTTGATATCATCATATATACATATAGCAGTTCATGAAAAATTACAAATCTCCGCCATCTCTCTCCTCACATCCACCACTGCTGGCGGCTCACCTCCAACTGCGCAACGCTACGCGCTGTTCACATCCAGCTGCCGCTGCCCAACACTACAATGGCAGACAACAATGCAAACTAGCCACAGACTGCACACAGCACAGCCAGTGATTTTCATAGCGCTACGTGGCGTTACCAATATAAGAACCTAAACAGCCTACTTACATAGAGAAAACATAAACAGCCTACTTACATAGTGAGTGTGGTGGCCAGGGGAGATGCGACAACTCATTTTCCTACTCACAAAACCAGGTCTGGCCAACATGAGCTGTGTGAACTGGGACCCTGTCCTCTTGGAACAGGGCCCTATCCTCTTGGAACAGGGGCCCTGTCCTCTTGGAACAGCGGCCCTGTCCTCTTGGAATAGGGGCTCTGCCATCTTGGAACAGGGGTCTGGTCCTCTTGGAACAGGGCCTGATCCTCTTGGAACAGTGTGGCCCTGTCCTCTTGGAACAGGGGCCCTGTACTCTTGGAGGTGGAGCCTTTGCTCTTGGAACAGTGGCTCTGTCCTCTTGGAATAGGGGCCCTGTCCTCTTGGAACAGGGGCTCTGTCCTCTTGGAACAGGAGCCCTATCCTCTTGGAACAGGGGCTCTGTCCTCTTGGAACAGGGGCCCTGTCCTCTTGGAACAGTGGCTCTGTGCTCTTGGAACAGGGGCTCTGTCCTCTTGGAACACAGGCCCTAACCTCTTAGAACAGGGGCCATTCCTCTTGGAACAGAGGCCTTTCCCCTTGGAACAGTGCCCCTGTCCTCTTGGAACAGTGGCCCTGTCCTCTTGGAACAGAGGCCCTGTCCTCTTGGAGCAGGGGCTCTGTCCTCTTGGAACAGGGGTCTGGTCCTCTTGGAACAGAGGTCCTGTCCTCTTAGGACAGGAGCTCTGGCTTGGAACAGAGGCTCTGTCCTCTTGGAACAGGGATCCTGTCCTCTTGGAACAGAAGTCCTCTTAGGACAGGGGCTCTGACCTCTTGGAACAGGGGCCCAATCCTCTTGGAACAGTGGCCCTGTCCTCTTGGAACAGAGGCCCTATCCTCTTGCAATAGGGGCTCTGTCCTCTTGGAACAGTGGCCCTGTCTTCTTGGAATAGGGGCTCTGTCCTCTTGGAACAGTGGGCCTGTACTCTTGGAACAGGGGCTCTGTCCTCTTGGAACAGAGGCTCTGTCCTCTTGGAACAGGGGTCTGGTCTACTTGGAACAGAGGTCCTGTCCTCTTAGGACAGGAGCTCTGTCCTCTTGGAACAGAGGCTCTGTCCTCTTGGAACAGGGACCCTGTCCTCTTGGAACAAAAACCCTGTCCTCTTAGGATAGGGGCTCTGTCCTCTTGGAACAGTGGACCTGTCCTCTTGGAACAGGGGCTCTGTCCTCTTGGAACAGGGGCCCGATCCTCTTGGAACAGGGGCCCTGTCCTCTTGGAACAGGAGCCCTGTCCTCTTGGAACAGGGGCCCTGTCTTCTTGGAAGAGGGGCTCTGTCCTCTTGGAACAGGGGTCTGGTCCTCTTGGAACAGGGTCTGATCCTCTTGGAACAGTGGTGGCCCTGTCCTCTTGGAACAGGGGCCCTGTACTCTTGGAACAGGGGCCCTGTCTTCTTGGAAGAGGGGCTCTGTCCTCTTGGAACAGGGGTTTGGTCCTCTTGGAACAGGGTCTGATCCTCTTGGAACAGTGGTGGCCCTGTCCTCTTGGAACAGGGGCCCTGTACTCTTGGAAGTGGTGCCTTTGCTCTTGGGCTCTGTCCTCTTGGAATAGGGGACTTGTGCTCTTGGAATAGTGGCCCTGTCCTCTTGGAGCAGAGGCCCTGTCCTCTTTTAACAGGGGCTCTGTCCTCTTGGAACAGGAGTCTGGTCCTCTTGGAACAGAGGTCCTGTCCTGTTAGGGCAGGAGCTCTGTCCTCTTGGAACAGAGGCTCTGTCCTTTTGGAACAGGGACCCTGTCCTCTTGGAACAGAAGTCCTGTCCTCTTAGGATAGGGGCTCTGTCCTCTTCGAACAGTGGCTCTGTCCTCTTGGAACAGGGGCTCTGTCCTCTTCGAACAGGGGCCCAATCCACTTGGAACAGTGGCCCTGTCCTCTTGGAACAGAGGCCCTATCCTCTTGCAATAGGGGCTCTGTCCTCTTGGAACAGTGGCCCTGTCTTCTTGCAACAGGGGCTCTGTCCTCTTGGAACAGGGGCCAGATCCTCTTGGAACAGGGGCTCTGTCCTCTTAGGACAGGGCCCTGTACTCTTGGAAGTGAAGCCTTTGCTATTGGAACAGGGGCTCTGTCCTCTTGGAATAGGGGCCCTGTCCTCTTGGAATAGGGGCCCTGTCCTCTTGCAACAGGGGCTCTGTCCTCTTGGAACAGTGGCCCTGTCCTCGTGGAACAGGGGCGCTGTCCTCTTGGAACATGGGCCCTAACCTCTTAGAACAGGGGCCATTCCTCTTGGAACAGAGGCCTTTCCTCTTGGAACAGTGGCCCTGTCCTCTTGGAACAGTGGTCCTGTCCTCTTGGAACAGGGGCCCTGTCCTCTTGGAACACAGTGTCACCCTTGGTGAACAAACATTGAACCTTGGGGTGGACCTGATCAGCCATGATGATCATATAATCCTTGGCAGTAATGCGACCTTGCGAAGTAACCATGGTGCTCATGGAATACCACGATATGGCTGCATAATCATCATCGAACCCCATATATGCTTCATTCTTGGGGTGTAAACTGAATCAAAAGTTCAAAACAGTTTGAAACACGACTCATCTCTGCAAAAACTTTCTTCCACTGCTCATAGTCCAGATTTTGTGGCTTTAGTACAACGTTTTTCTGCTACGGGCATTTGCGTCACTGATGAGTGATTTTGGAATTCCAGCTCGTCCTGTAGTTCCAAGCTTACGGAACTGCCTTCATGCTGTTTTGGTGCTAACAGGGTGTTCGCGAGTGCGACATCATTTATGCAGTGAATTTTGCAACTGTCATCCTCTTATTTTTCGTCACAATCATCTACAATGACTGTCCGTGACAGTCGCTCAACACACTTCCATCCACGTTGTGAGTTAGCGGATGATGTTTTCCTCTTTCCCTGTATCCTATATAAATCTTCGATACGACGCCTCTTGAGATATGGAACCTTTCGGCGACCTTCATTATGGAAGCACCCACGATACGAAGGCCAACGATGTGCCCACTTTCAAATTTACTTAGCTCCGACATCATGCACTGCCAACTACACAGGACAATGACCTGACCACGACTGACAATTGCAACGTATAGGAGACATTGTCAGGTGTCGTTCGTGGTTGGGATCTGCATTTATGTTCAAGCATGAATTTCTCGCGACGTTTACAAATTTTTGTACAGCCCCCTTAGTTTCACGGATACTATCAGCGTGGTCCGTCATGAGTAGCAAAGCAATTGAAATTGGCGCTGCACATACCAGCGTGTGGCAATTATTCCACGAACAACAGTTACACCCATACGACCCACAACGAGTCCACTTTGCACCAAGGGTCGCAGGGCGTTAGTGGTTGCTCCAACAATGGATTGATCCACCAGATTTCCTCCAAATCTTGCTGTTTGCTGACGAGCTCTGGATGAGCTTTCGGAGCCGAAGGCCCACTTGTGAACCCTTCATGACTGTACGACACAGAGCTTTACGCCTCGCCTGGTCCCGTCAACACCGACATTGGACTGCTGATGATTGTTAACATGTTGCCTGGTCGGACGAGTCTCGTTTCAAATTGTATTGTACGTTTTATTTCTGTTCCATTTCTAAATGGGCACTTTAATCACTGGCGCGTATAGACTGGTATATGTGACGGTGTTCGACTTGTGAAAGTACTTGAGTGTACGCGGTTAACGAACCTCCTCCCTGCTTCTCGGGCGCAAACACGACGGTGCTTCCACCCTGCTCAAGTATTCAGTTCGATTTAACAGGTAGTACTGGTGTAGTACAACAAATATGTCTAGCTCTTCAATGGAAAGTGACATGAGTTATCAAACTGTATTTTTATGATTGCGTTATTCTGAGAACTTCTTTACAGGACCCTAGAGTGCTGCACGTGGCTGCATGAGAAAAAAGTTATGGGATTTTCATTTCTTTCACTAAATTTTTAAATATATTATAATAAGGGACACTCAAATGAAAAAGAGACATACTGGAAAAAGTAAGCTGCTTTTTTTTCAAAAATAATCTCCATAACCACTAATATATTTATCTCACTGTGAGACAAGACGGCCAGTGCCTTCGTGGAAAAGTGTCAACTACCATCGCAGCCAGGTGTGCACATCTTCGTCCAAAGCAAATCGACGACCACGAATGTCTTGCTGTTGTATTCTAGAAATATGGAAATCACATGGGGGAGATTCGAAACGTTATGGAGGATGTGTTAGGGCTACGTCGCAAAACTCCTGCTGCGTAGTCGAAACAACTGACACACCAACTCCGGGAAGGTCATTACGACTTTTTTATTTGACTGCAAGAGCCCTCTGCTTATTGACGTTCTGGAACACGTCACCACAATTAAAATGCAGCAGTACGTGCACACTTTGCGGAATAGGCACTTGGTGCAGGGAGTGGCAACTGACCCTTAACATAGATAAATGTAATATGTTGCAAATACATAGAAAGAAGGATCCTTTATTGTATGATTATATGATAGCGGAACAAACACTGGTAGCAGTTACTTCTGTAAAATATCTGGGAGTATGCATGCGGAACGATTTGAAGTGGAATGATCACATAAAATTAATTGCTGATAAGGCGGGTACCAGGTTGAGATTCATTGGAAGAGTCCTTAGAAAATGTAGTCCATCAACAAAGGAGGTGGCTTATAAAACACTCATTCGACCTATACTTGAGTATTGCTCATCAGTGTGGGATCTTTGTACCAGATCGGGTTGACGGAGGAGATAGAGAAGATCCAAAGAAGAGCGGCGCGTTTCGTCACACGGTTATTTGGTAAGCGTGATAGCGTTACGGAGATGTTTAGCAAACTCAAGTGGCAGACTCTTCAAGAGAGGCGCTCTGCATCGCGGTGTAGCTTGCTCGCCAGGTTACGAGAGGGTGCGTTTCTGGATGAGGTATCGAATATATTGCTTCCCCCTACTTATACCTCCCGAGGAGATCACGAATGTAAAATTAGAGATATTCGAGCGCTCACGGAGGCTTTCAGACAGTCGTTCTTCCCGCGAACCATACACGACTGGAACAGGAAAGGGAGGTAATGACAGTGGCACGTAAAGTGCCCTCCGCCACACACCGTTGGGTGGCTTGTGGAGTATAAATGTAGATGAATGTAGATGTAGAACTGAAGCACGTCATCAAGTCCAGACTACATCATTTTGTTGCAGGGAAATTCCTGCCCATATGTTGCCAGGGTTGTTTCGACTACCTGCAGAAGTTTCTCTATGATGCGGCTTACACATCTCCTTCATAGTTCCGATCTTTCCCCGTGTGATATTCATATTTTAGGAGCCCTGAAGAAAGATGTTCGTTGTTCCTGGGAGGGGGAGGGGGGGGGGGGGTAGATACGTGCACACGTGGGCACACTCATGGTTCCGTAGCAGCAGTCACCGTCTTGTCCCACAGTGGAATAAATGTATTGTCGGTTATGCCGATTATTTTTGAAATGATAAACAATTACCTACTTTTTCCGTGGTGTCTCATTTTCATTTTAATGTCCCTTACATATGAATATAAACTGAAGCTCCAAAGAAACTGATATATGCATCACAATACAGAGATATGTAAATAGCCAGAATACGGCGGTGCGGCCGACAATGCATATCTAAGACAATAAGTGTCTGGCGCTGTTGTTAGTTCGGTTACTGCTGCTCCGATGGCACGTTATCAAGATTTAAGTGAGTTTGAACGTGGTGTTACAGTCGACGCACGAGCGATGGCACACGGCATCTCCGAGATAGCGATGAAGCGGGGGTTTTCCCGTACGACCATTTCAAGAGTGTACCGTGAATGTCAAGAATCCGGTAGAACATCAAATCTCCGACATCGCTGAGATCGAAAAGGAGCTGCAAGAACTGGACTAACGATGACTGAAGACCATTGTTCAACGTGACAGAAGTGCAAACCTTCCGCAAATTGCTGCAAATTTCAGTGATGGCCTATCAACAAGTGTCAGCTTGCGAACCACTCAACGAAACATCTCAATATGAGATTTCGGAGCCGAAGGCCCACTTGTGAACCCTTCATGACTGTACGACACAGAGCTTTGCACCTCGCCTGGTCCCGTTAATACCGACATTGGACTGTTGATGACTGGAAACATGTTGCCTTGTCGGACGAGTCTCGTTTCAAATTGTATCGAGCGGATGGATGTGTACGGGTATGGAGACTACCCCATGAATCCATGGTACCTGCATGTCAACAGGGGACTGTTCAAGCTGGTGGAGGCTCTGTAATGGTGTGGGGCGTGTGCAGTTGGAGTGATATGGGACCCCTGATACGTCTAGATATGACTCTGACAAATGACACGTAAGTAAGCATCCCGTCTGATCAGCTGCATCCATTCATGTCTATTGTGCATTCAGACGGACTTGGGCAATTCCAGCAGGACAATGCGACACCCCACACGTTCAGAACTGCTACGAAGTGGCTCCATGAACACTCTTCTGGGTTTAAACACTTCCACTTATAACACTCCTGTCTGCTACTGCTATACCATAATCTTAAATTTGGAGGCAGGTCGTGAAATAAATACTATCTTGTTAAAGTACTTATGGTATAAAGCAACAGAGCAGTGTTACCCTCTGAGAGGAATTTTGTTATGTTGACCGTGTTGTACCTAACGGAGGTGGCTTATCGGAAGTGAAAGTCAGAATTACGTAAATATTTAAACAGTAACAAACAATATTTTACCTACCTACACTGTTCGAAGAGTAAGGAAAACGGTCGCCAGCCCAATTAGGCAAGAGAATTATTGACATTCTTGTTTAAGAAAATAAGTATGAGTAACTTTAATGGACAAACACAACCTATATTTTGCCACACGTGAGTGCAATGAACTCTGGCACCTGCATATGTTCACGTTAAATAAAAATGCTAACAGTTATAAAATAACATGGCTATTGGCATACTGGCAACAGAAAACGACATATACTTTTGCCTTCAAGGCTTGTTCAAACTGAATGGTCTCAATAATATTACTATCAATATTGACTGTAGAATCATAAAATAGGCATAGGTTCATTATTACTTTTCAAACATGTTCCTATCTTATAAAAAAATTGTAAATGTAGTTCACTGCAAAATTATGAACTGGTCATAAGTTAAGTCTCTCTCTCAGCTAAATACTTTTCTATTTAGAGTGAGAGTTAAATGTATTTCACTAACAAAAAATTTATCACTGAATTTTGAATAAAAGAAGTTACTGTTTTCATAGATAGTGGTCGTTCTATTAATAGTTATTTAGCATGAGCACAATAGACAAACTGTAGACCCTGGTACAACATTAATATGCACTTTCAATACACAAAAGAAACCAGTGCTTAGCAAGCATGAGTATATAACTTTCCACAACTGTAGTTTTCCACTTTTACTACAGTGAGACACAAAATTAACATATTTGTAAGATAGTGATTCATCTTCTGCGATTTACAACAGGCAGCAATATGATCATTTACTAAGCAAAACTTTATAAGTCTCAGTCTTAAGAAGTTTTAATTTTGAAGTTGGCAACAACATATTAATAAGCAGTTTTAATAGGAAAATTATTTTCAGCAAGCATCATTTACTTTAACTCACTCTCTTGTCACATTAACTTAACTTTCTTTTTGTTATGTTCAAGAGGCATTAATTAGCAAAACACTGGGCTTTAATGTTCTTTCAGTAAGGACACTCGTTAATCACTTTAGTTCAAACGGAGAGGAACGTGAGAGGTGTTATGATAAGGAAAAAAAGTCAAGGTAGGAACATAAATTCAGTTGTAAATCATCTTATATTTGAGCACACTAACACATCCAATAAGCTGATCCTTCACTGTACATTATTATAGTGTTCCGTTACAGTGATTGCGCAATGTGGTGGCGATTGCATGTTAGTAGGTGGATTTGCAGGTAGAATTGCTGGACTCTGTCATTTCTTGGTGGCGATGATAATTCCAGAATATTTCCAGCTCTTCATCCATCCATCCGAGGCGTTGGAAAGCGTCAGGAAAAGCCTCTCTCGAAACCAGCACAATATACAACTTTTACATGGGCAGTTCACAGTTTGGTAGCTCGTCCCCGACTGACTCTTGTTCCACCTTTTCTACCTAGGCCAACCACAATTTGCGCGCGCTACTAAGTTCCGTTCCCAAGGGGAACCACACTATCTCTTACACACAAAATAACTAAGAATCCTAAGTGAAGGTCAGCAGTTTACATAACAGCAAACAATTATTTTAAACAAAACATATCATTTGCACATATTGGTAATTCTAAACAAAATTATTGAAACAAATTCCAAATATATACAGTAAGTTTTGTCTCCCTCCAATTGGGACAAAAAATTTAAATGACAGATACACTACATTGCATAGAATCAAATCATGACATCAAAGTTTTTACAAAAAAAGGAGTATACAATTTTGTGTTATCTATTCAATCAAACACATTTACAGAAGCTCAACGATGTAACATTAAATAAAACAAAGGACAAAATAAATCAGTAGAGTATTAGAGCTTGGTGTTACACATTGGCCACTAAACTCCCCAGACACAAATGTTTTTGAACGTGTCTGAGATTCCTTGCAACGTGCTGTTCAGAAGAGATCTCCACACCCTTGTACTTTTGTGGATTTATGGACAGCCTTGCAGGATTCATGGTGTCAATTCCCTCCAGCACTACTTGAGACATTAGTCGGGTCCATACCACATCGTTTTGCGGTACTTCTGCGTGCTCGCGGCGGCCCTACACGATATTAGGCAGTGGTATCAGTTTCTTTGGCTCTTCAGTGTACGTCGTGAATATAGGTCGCGTCGAGATCTCGGAAGAATCATTGCCACAGCAGACCCGCAGCGCACAACAAAAGCCACTGCGTTGGGCTCTGATGTAACGGCGACCACCAGGGTACCTGTTGCTTAATACTCTGGCGACGCTTTAGCCGACTTCGTGGAACTGTCGCTGTTACTTCACTAAGTTACACAGACCTGCGACCGCGATAGCTGTTACGTACCACTTCTCCTGAAACTCGAAGCATCACACGCTAGAGATAAAGATATACTATCCTGTTAAGAATTACATCGAGATTAAAAATTAATCTAAATATTTTCGAAACAGTGTCAAGACAAAATTTCTAAGAATAAAGCCTTTACAATTCTCTTATTTCTGGTATGTAGACTCATATTAACAGTATTTTAAGCATGACAGGTTGCGGTGTGCACTTTCTGTTAATAACATAGAGGTCCTACGCATGGCCAAAACTTGTAACGATTAAAACTATTCTGTGTGATTGTGCATAAATTAAATTTGAAAAAAAAGTCTAGCAAATGTTATTCGCGTTTTTTCATAGACCGAGTGGCATCTTTTCCCCAAAATGTGGGCTTTATTTTTCACTAGCTCTAGCTTTCTTGTATAAATGCAGATGTGTGGATTTACTATTGCATGTAGCGAGATGAATGATTCTTCGAACTACAGTATCATGGCATTCGAAAATAATTTTTTGCACGTTTTGTTGATTCCACAATGTCCCACACAGCTATATTCCCTCTATTAAATCTAACTTGGACTTGAATCTGATCGCAGTTTTATCCAGTCTCACTAGCGGCTGCCAAAGAGTTTGGATCTCACATTAATATTAGATATTTATACCTCTTCACTGCCCCCCCCCCCCACCCACCTCCACTTACAGGGTTGACACGGATGTTTTATCTGCACCGTCGCCTCAGTAAGAATAAACAGTTATTCTTGTGTGAACACATGTTTTCGCATACATCGTCTTTGTATAATACCGTCAACAGTAGGTTAAATGTTCCATAGACTATTACAACAATTCTTTCATAGAAATGATGTGGAACGAGCCCATTTACAGGACATGATTAGTCTTAACATTAATGAACACATTATTTTTCAGTTCTACTCATACAACTACACTTAATTAAGCTGTTGGGAAAATCGAGAAATTTTGTTGCTGCGTATTGAACGCCTTTCTGAGCCGGCCTATGTGGCCGAGCGGTTCTAGGCGCTTCAGTCTAGGACAGCACAACCGCTACGGTCGCAGGTTCGAATCCTGCCTCGGGCATGGATGTGTGTGATGTCCTTAGGTTAGTTAGGTTTAAGTAGTTCTAAGTTCAAGGGGACTGATGACCTAAGTCCCATAGTGCTCAGAGCCATTTGAACCATTTGAACAAACCAATCAGTGCCAAAAACAACAAACTGGCAGATGTTAAGTCCCATAGCGCTCAGAGCCATTTGAACCATTTTTCAACTCCTTTCTGAGCCGCTGGCAGCTTTAATAATGAGTAATAAAGGTCTTTTTTTCCCTCTAGTCTGGTAGGCACTGACATCACTGTTCTTAAACTGTGAAGGAGTATTTATGAAAAATTTCATTAGCGAATATACGTATTGCGACGCCGCAGCTGAAATGCCTAACTCCTTGAACTGGTACCTGCATGACAACTGAGGGTGAACACCACATATTACTCTTACTGGTCACTTTTGTGCAACCAATACTTTGTTTATAGCCGGTGAGGTCCCCAGAAAATTATTCCATAAGATGTAACCGTTTGGAAATGATCTGTCAAGGTAGCCGACTCCTGGACTTCCTGGACTCGGGTAGGCGCGCCGGCCGCGGATTAACGGCGAGCCTGGATGTGGTTTTTAGGCGGTTTTCCACATCCAGCTAGGTGAATACCGGGCTGGTCCCCACGCTCCACCTCAGTTACACGACTCACAATCTGAATACGTATTTCATGGATTACACTAGATGCAGACAGCTGTTCAAATGGTTGAAATGGCTCTGAGCACTATGGGATTCAACTGCTGAGGTCATAAGTCCCCTAGAACTTAGAACTACTTAAACCTAACTAACCTAAGGACAACACATACATCCATGCCCGAGGCAGGATTCGAATCTGCGATCGTAGCGGTCCCACGGTTCCTGACTGTAGCGCCAGAACCGCTCGGCCACCTGCGGCCGGCGCAGACAGCTGTGGCACACTACTTACATCCCGGGGGGTTCAGGGTGGCGGCAGGAAGGGCATGCAGCTCCCCTCTGCAACTAACACTGCCAGATCCGTAATAGAACGGCCGACCCTGCATTGGCACGGGACAAGGCCCAAAGAAAGAAAGAAATGTTACCGGTTGGCAAAATGCAAAATATATCATGAAGTTAATTCGTTTGTTTCCAGACTAGGATTATACTAAGAGCGAAAGTAACTAAACTCAATTGTTTGGTAAATAACATGCTCCTTCCAATTCAAGTTTTCATCACTATGGAAACCCCAAAATTTGGTGTATTCCAACCCATTCATTGACTCCTGTTTATGTGTTATGATTCAAATGGTTCAAATGGCTCTGAGCACTATGGGACTTAACATCTGAGGTCATCAGTCCCCTAGAACTTAGAACTACTTAAACCCAACTAACCTAAGGACATCACACACATCCATGCCCGAGGCAGGATTCGAACCTGCGACCGTGGCAGCAGCGCGGTTCCGGACTGAAGCGCCTAGAATCGCTCGGCCACTACGGCCGGCATTTATGTGTTACATCAGCTGCTCGTAAGACTACATTTTTCGTACAGAACAGAATACACTGTGCTTTTTCTTTAACTGATAGAGACTCCTTTTACAGAGAACCACTAAATATTCCTTTGAAAAACATCGTTTACAATCTTTTCTTCAATTACTTCTACGACTTCATTGTTGATATAAACGTTTCCTTTTTATGTTGAATTAGTCTTCTCGTGACCGGTTATCGTGCCTACTTTCAAACTTCCTATGTTATGTTCCTCCGTTCTCTGCCATTCAGCATTGCAAGAGTCAAACAGAACAACGAACTCAATAAAGTGAAGAAGCTTAAGGTACGTTCCATTAACATGAACTCCTTTTTATTTTTACCACCTTACAGATCTGAGAACTTCCTTTAAGATTGTTTGGATTAGTTTCTTTTATTTGTATATAGTCTACTTGCCTACTCCTTTTTTAATTCTGAATATGTGCTAATCCTGACGAAGACTGAGGGATTACTGTATATCTTCTCTATATGTCGCATGTCCGCCCCTGATAGCTAAGTGGTCAGCGCGACGGCATGTCATGCCTAAGGGTCCGGGTTCGATTCCCGGCTGGGTCGGAGATTTTCTTGGCTCAGGGACTCGTTGTTGTGTTGTCCTTATCACCATCATTTCATCCCCATCGACAAGCAAGTCGCCGAAGTGGCGTCAACTCGAAAGACTTGCATCAAACGACCGGTCTACCTGACAGGAGGCCCTAGCCACATGGCATTTCCATATGTCGAATGAATGCATTTCTCTGAAGGGCTGCGAGTAGTACATTTGAAAATTTGTTATTAAAGGATTGCTCTTAATCTACGTAATCGAGACAAACAGATCATTCATAATCATCAAAATGTTCAATAATTTTTTTAACGATTTGCAAATGACTCATTCTTCAGTATAGTTCTAAGATCAGTTGGTTCTTCAGTTCGATTAAAATCCATTTTTTTCTGCAGATGAAAATCACTTTGGGGTCGTACATTAAAAAGAGGATGAAGAAAGGACTGTATATTTTCATATGTCTCCCTCTCTTTTCTTCTCAAGATCATCAACCACAACATTGACCCACTTTGGAAAGTTGTTCTCTTCTTCACGCATTCTTTAAATAATTTCTAAAGCGTTCTATGTAAATATTCAACTTACTTTAATAATTTCTATTGAAACATCGTTATCTCGAGTTTCCTTCTCTATGTTTGCACTATATACCTGATATTGCATTTTTCCGCAGTATTATTGTCTTCGCTATCCACTATTTGTATTTCTAATTCATCTCTTGAGGTATATAAACATGTAATACACTCTTTTAATACTTTTACAATTTTGTTTACGTTGTCATTTACTATACCATCTATCTCATTAATTAATGTAATGCTATGTTTGTCCTTTGTTTACTATATTCTGTTGTTTTCGAAGATATCTCCGAATACTTTTGTTCATTTCAGCACATTCTATGATGTACCTGTCATCGTTTGCTCGAAATTCTTGCTTCTTTTATGCTTGTTCCGTTGGAGATTTCGTTTCCTTTTTTGTTTTTCAGGTCTGCGACATCGTTTTCTCTTTACATAACAGCTTCTTTTAATTAACTGCCTCCATCGTATATGTATAATTTTCATTTTTTGATAGGAATAATATACTGATTAATCAGTTTGGTATACCTGATGTTTGTAAATAATTTCTCGTAATGTACTATTCCGAACTTCTACAAGCAGTGTGTGTTTCTTTCTAGCTTTGTGTTTTATGCTGTATCGTACCATTCCATGACTAACTAAAATTCAAAATTAATTCAGAACCCTCACATCTTGTACGATGTTTATTGCTTTGTAGACTACTAGTGCACCCGGCCACGCACGGCTGTGTCTCACAGTCAGTTTGATCACATGGAAAAAAAAAAGAAAAGAGAAAGGTCATCCCAATCTCCTTCTCCCCCTGTCTCTGTCTATCTCCTCCTCCTTCCCCCTCTCTCTGACCTTGGTCGGTGTTTATTCGTATTGCAAATTTAGATTCTGTAATTTGAGTGTTTAATGGTTTATCCCTTAAAAGTAAGTCAGTCAAGAACTTTTCTAGATTTTTGGTAATGTCTCCATATTGTAATTACATTTTTATATCCATATTATGCATTAAATTGGGTATACAAAACCCGCACATATTCGAATGTAACGTTATGTCAAAATATCTATTTCTATTCATTCGATCAACTACTTTTCAAGTTTTGCGAGCACTAACAACAGGCTCCACACTGAATGTTTATACACACCCTAAAAAAAGTTGATTCATGTACGTATACAGACCTACAAATGACTATACTTTTAGAAAAATAGGATGATTTATTCAAGAGAAAGAGTTCCAAAAATTGAGGAAGTCAACAGTCCGCCCTCTGGCCCTTATGTGGGCAATTATTCGGCTTTACATTGACTGACAGAGTTTTTGTATATCCTCCTGAGGGACATCGTACCAAATTCTTTACAGTTGGCACGTTAGATCGTCAAAATCCCGAGATCGTTGGAGGGTCCTGCCATTATCATCCGCACGTTCTCAATTGGGGAGAGATGTGGCGATCTGGTTGCCCACGGTGAGGTTTGGCAAGCAAGAATACAAGCAGTAGAAACACTCACCCTGTACCGGTGGGCACTACCTTGCTGCAATGTAAACAAAGGATGATTTCCCATAAAGGGCAACAAAAGGGGCGTAAAATATTATTGACATATTGCTGTACTGTAAAGGTACCGTGGATGACAACCAAAGCTGTCCTGCAATGAAAAGAAATGACACCCCATACCATAACTACTAGTTGTCGCGCCAAATCTCGGGCGACACTCAGGTTTGTATACCACTGCTGTTCGAGGCTCTCCCGATACGTCTTAGCTGGTCATAGGCAATCAGTTTTTCGAAGCGGAACTCACCACTGAAAACAATACTACTCTAGTCAACGAGATTCCAGACCGGAAACGTGTCTGGAGACGCTCCAGGCGTCTGTGAGATACCAAACTGAATTTCGTCCACCATACGGGCCGACAACTAGCAGTGATGGTTTGGAGTGGCATTTCTTTTCATAGCAGGATCTCTCTGGTTGTCATCCGCGCCACAGCGGTACGTCGATGATACTCTAGGCTCCTTTTAGTTGCCCTTCATGACGAGCCATCCTAGACTTACATTTCAGCAACATAACTCCCGCCCGCACACGGCGGGAGTTTCTACTGCCTTTCTTGGTGATTGGCAAACCCTACCATGGCCAGCAAGTTCGCCAGATCTCTCCCCTGTAGAGAGCTTTTGGAGCATTATAGGCAGGGACCCAGAATCTACTATGTAGGAATCAACATGGATTCCGGAAACAACGATCGTGTGAGACCCAACTCGCTTTATTTGTTCATGAGACCCAGAAAATATTAGATACAGGCTCCCAGGTAGATGCTATTTTTCTTGACTTCCGGAAGGCGTTCGATACAGTTCCGCACTGTCGCCTGATAAACAAAGTAAGAGCCTACGGAATATCAGACCAGCTGTGTGGCTGGATTGAAGAGTTTTTAGCAAACAGAACACAGCATGTTGTTATCAATGGAGAGACGTCTACAGACGTTAAAGTAACCTCTGGCGTGCCACAGGGGAGTGTTATGGGACCATTGCTTTTCACAATATATATAAATGACCTAGTACATAGTGTCGGAAGTTCCATGCGGCTTTTCGCGGATGATGCTGTAGTATACAGAGAAGTTGCAGCGTTAGAAAATTGTAGCGAAATGCAGGAAGATCTGCAGCGGATAGGCACTTGGTGCAGGGAGTGGCAACTGACCCTTAACATAGACAAATGTAATGTATTGCGAATACATAGAAAGAAGGATCCTTTATTTTATGATTATATGATAGCGGAACAAACACTGGTAGCAGTTACTTCTGTAAAATATCTGGGAGTATGCGTGCGGAACGATTTGAAGTGGAATGATCATATAAAATTAATTGTTGGTAAGGCGGGTACCAGGTTGAGATTCATTGGGAGAGTGCTTAGAAAATGTAGTCCATCAACAAAGGAGGTGGCTTACAAAACACTCGTTCGATCTATACTTGAGTATTGCTCATCAGTGTGGGATCCGTACCAGATCGGTCTGACGGAGGAGATAGAGAAGATCCAAAGAAGAGCGGCGCGTTTCGTCACAGGGTTATTTGGTAACCGTGATAGCGTTACGGAGATGTTTAATAAACTCAAGTGGCAGACTCTGCAAGAGAGGCGCTCTGCATCGCGGTGTAGCTTGCTCGCCAGGTTTCGAGAGGGTGCGTTTCTGGATGAGGTATCGAATATATTGCTTCCCCCTACTTATACCTCCCGAGGAGATCACGAATGTAAAATTAGAGAGATTAGAGCGCGCACGGAGGCTTTCAGACAGTCTTTCTTCCCGCGAACCATACGCGACTGGAACAGGAAAGGGAGGTAATGACAGTGGCACGTAAAGTGCCCTCCGCCACACACCGTTGGGTGGCTTGCGGAGTATCAATATAGATAGATGTAGACCTTTAACGATCTTGAGATTCTGATGATGTAACGTGCCAGTTGGATAGGATTTGGCAGAATATCCCTCAAGAGGACATCCAGCAACTCTGTCATCCTACACATAAATGCCAGAGGTGGACCAACGCGTTACTGACTAGCTCTATTTGTAAAGCTTGTAATCTCCCCCTTCCTAATCGGCCTACTGTACTGTGATATAAATGGCCGTGGTGGCATATGACTAATGAAATTTTACAGTGAGTAAGCTTATCGTTACTAAAGGGAAACAACACCGGTTGGTTGGAGGTAAGTGTACAATAGACTCTTCTGAAAGAAGAATCTATTCTAAATTTAGGTTAAATACTGATGATAATCTTGAATGGGTGGAATATAGTGCAATTGCTCATGAACTGCACAGGGATGAAAAAGGATACCATGTGATATTTACTACAAAGTTCACTGATAATACAAGGAAAACACTGAGTAGCCAAAAAAAGTGTAATTAAACAGTCGCCAGCCCGCTAGGGCAACGAATATCCAGAATCTTGAGAAAGGTAATGGCAAAGAAATTTAAGCAAATAATCATTCGCCTCGCAACAGAAGGTTGTCACGCTTTTCCACAGCACATTTCACGAGAAAATAAATGAATCAGGAAGAACTGAGGTTGCAGTTACTAATTCTGAAATACTAAATTTTAAAAGTAAAATTAAATGAAGGTACTACTTAAATAAGTGACTGGCTTAACTTAAACACTGTTATGTAAAAAAAAATTACTTTCAGTAACCTCAGTGTAACGTGTAAGAAGTATGTCAGAACTCTCCAGTACATTGAAAACAATATAGTCAACTCAACGCTATTCTTTGCATTGTATAAGCAGGCAGATATCGATAGTAACAATCTGAAGGCGAAACATGGGAGCGCGATTCTAAGCGTTATTGTGAGACGAGGTCTGTCTGTGAGAGTGGAAGGTAGTGGCGGTCGAGAGCTCGGAGACAGAAGACGTGTTACGCTGCCATCACGTCGGTGATGCCAGGTCTTACCACACTCAAGGCCTGATTTTATTTATACAGCCAGGAGAGATTTAGATGGCTTAGCTGCGCTTGAAGATGGAATTCAAGGTAAAAAGCATACCGAAAAAGCAATTTCAGTGTTAACCTCGTGATTGTTATCCGAGTTCACAATAATCTCATGTTTTGCTTATCAGTGAAAGAAGCCTCAATATCCTCCAAATAATAACAATTTTCCACATCTAAATAATATGCTGTGGTTACTAAATGTTAATGCAATTTGAAATTGAAATAATTTGTTAATCTGGTACTCAGCCATTATTGATACATATCTCATTTTTCATTGTCATTATTCATATTTGTTTATGATGATTCTGAAGTTTTAAATAGACTTAATTAATGAAATCGCTTCTGAAAAGTTATTTAATAGTTAACAGGACCCAAGCAAACTCCTTTTTATTAAATTTACTCTTAGGAACAATAAGCTTTAGCCGCTGCTGCTGCATGCTGCTGCGCATTGCTGTAAACCACATGGGAAAAGGTAGTTATCTAAAGAGGTGAGTGCACAAGTTTGGGCCAAAACAGAGACAATGATATACGTCAACATGTCATGTACTCTAGTCCAGTAAAGTCCGTTGTACAAATAAGATTCTGTATCACTTGTAAATTCTTGTTCATAAACGCAGTCAGATAGCTTATTCAAATGTCAGTTTTAAGTTTTTTATGTAACGATCTTTTGAGGGCTTAAATGACAGTGAAACTAACATTCATACAACACGTTCACAGTGTTATGCACGTTAGATACCGTTTATTGATAACTCAGGACCGGCCGTTGTGGCCGAGCGGTTCTAGGCGCTTCAGTCTGGAACCGCGCGACCGTTACCGTCGCAGGTTCGAATCCTGCCTCGGGTATGGATGTGTGTGATGTCCTTAGGTTAGTTAGGTTTAAGTAGTTCTAAGTTCTAGGGTACTGATGACCACAGATGTTAAGTCCCATAGTGCTCATAGCCATTTGAACCATTTTGAAGAAGAACTCCGAGTCGTCTCCAGAGCCACGGATAATTATGGGACCGGAAGCAGTTGGAATTGTAGCTTCCTTCGATGTCCACTCCAAGCGTGCTGTCAATACCCGCAGGTTAATGAATCAGGCGCGCCTACACTGGCGCGAGGTCAGCTAACACTGCGGCGGCAGGAACACCCAACGAACACATCTGCACTCTTTCATGACTCAAGTTGCTCTGCCTCCTCACTGCTCGCAACGCGACAGAGACTCTTCACACCCAAAGATAAGCAACGGCACAGCTACTACCATTTCGTTGTTGCTATCGATACATTTCAATAAAGTTTCCTTGGCTATTACCCAGCAATTTACAATATTTCCATTATAATTACCATCAGTTCTATACAGTCGAAATTAAATACACTAGTACATCGATTACTTATTAAATATTGTTTCTGTAATACAGCTTAAGGCTTCAGGATCAAAAGTACCGTGCAAGTTGTCTACGAATATTAAAAGGCGGAAATTCTGCATGGTGCAGAAAGTATTTTATCTGCTTTTTCGGTTTTACAAACTGTTTGTCTCGAATAAATCGTTTAATTTTTCTGAAACTGCAATCATTTGTTTGTTTGTTCATGTATCTACATCTACATCTACATCTATACTCCGCAAGCCACCTGACGGTGTGTGGCGGAGGGTACTTTCAGTACCTCGATCGGTCCTCCCTTCTGTTCCAGTCTCGTATTGTTCGTGGGAAGAAAGATTGTCGGCATGCCTCTGTGTGGGCTCTAATCTCTCTGATTTTAACCTCATGGTCTCTTCCCGAGATATACGTAGGAGGGAGCAATATATTGCTTGACTCCTCGGTGAAGGTATGTTCTCGAAACTTCAACAAAAGCCCGTATCGAGCTACTCTCCTGCAAAGTCTTCCACTGGTGTTTATCTATCATCTCCGTAACGCTTTCGCGATTGCTAAATGATCCTGTAACGAAGCGCGCTGCTGTCCATTGGATCTTCTCTATCTCTTCAACCCTATCTGGTACGGATCCCACGATGGTGAGCAGTATTCAAGCAGTGGGCGAACAAGTGTACTCTAACCTACTTCCTTTGTTTTCGGATTGCATTTCCTTAGGATTCTTCCAATGAATCTCAGTCTGGCATCTGCTTTACCGACGATGAACTTAATATGATCATTCCATTTTAACTCACCCCTAATGCCTACTCCCAGATAATTTATGGAATAAACTGCTTCCAGTTGCTGACCTGCTATATTGTAGCTAAATGATAAGGAATCTTTCTTTCTATGTATTCGCAACACATTACACTCGTCTACATTGAGATTCAATTGCCATTCCCTGCACCATGCGTCAATTCGTTCAGTACAATTTCCCATTGTTACAACGTCTCGATATACCACAGCATCATCCGCAAAAAGCCTCAGTGAACTTCCGATGTTATCCACAAGTTCATTTATATATATTGTGAATAGCAACTGTCCTACGACACTCCCCTGCGGCACACCTGAAATCGCTCTTACTTCAGAAGACTTCTCTCCATTGAGAATGACATGCTGCATTCTGCTATCTAGAAACTCTTCAATCCAATCACACAATTGGTCTGATAGTCCATATGCTCTTACTTTGTTCATTAAACGACTGTGGGCAACTGTATCAAACGCCTTGCGGAAGTCAAGAAACACGGTATCTGCCTGGGAATCCGTGTCTATGGCCCTCTGAGTCTCGTGGACGAATAGCGCGAGCTGGGTTTCACACGATCGTCTTTTTCGAAACCCATGCTGATTCCTACAGAATAGATTCCTAGTCTCCAGAAAAGTCATTACACTCGAACTAATACGTGTTCCAAAATTCTACAATTACCGTCCATTCAGATAATCATTTCGCATCGCGTCCTTTTTTTATACATCACATCTGTCTATTTCCACCGAGTCGGATAATTCCCTCTCATTAGATCGTGGTTCTTTTCTTAGAGTTTGTAAAGATACTGTACTTCATTTTGAGTTCCATGTGATCCCAGCCTAGCTCATTTCTGTTTCTTTTCTTCTGTAAGAACTTGTTAACGAAATAACTGTAGTTTTCCTGAGCGTATGCTACTAATGTATTACGGACCTGTAATTTCTACAATCACTTCCAGAACGTCCTAGTGAAGAATCAACGTTTAGCTATCCTGTGCGGCGTTTGCGATATTATAAGCTCCCAACTTCCATGTTCCGCAATGTATTGTTCCTAGATAAGGAAAGGAAAGTCAGTGATTAAGCTCCTGCCAAAGACGAAATCATTAGACACATAGCACTATCTCGGATTGGGGATGGATGAGGACGGAAATCAGCAGTGTCCCTTTTGCATCATCCCAGCATTTGCCTTAAGCAAGTTAGAGACACTTGTAAGAGGTGATGTATGGTAAAAAGCTTTCATTTCAATTTAAAGATTCTTTTCCAATGAATAATAATTCCTTTCACGAGTCACAAAGCATAGGCCAGCACTGCACGGAGCTGTGCCGAAATTTTTTTATGTAAGAGCAGATATATTTTCAGTTTTTATTGAGGTAAGAATTTTTGCCTTTTTTTATTCAGAATACAGGGCCGAGGCGCAGCGCTGCTGTCGTCATAAAATTTACCAGGTTAGTGAATTTTTTTTGTTATTTTGGTGTTTAGGAATTTTTCTGTTTCGAACTTAACATTAAATGAGAAAAGAATTTTGTGGGAACATTAAATGTGAATGCATTTCTGCACACAGATTATAAATGGGAGCCAATTTTGTTCAGAGGTTACAATATTAAAAATTCATTTAATTATTATTTTTTGGGGAGTTTACACACGGTTCATATTTTTTAAAAATAAATATTTTTGTGGGGACGTTACACACTGTGGAAAACGTACATGTGGCTGCCTAGCCATGGATTTTATCTACTGTCCTCCCGTATGCACATTTTGAGTATTAACACTCGGTCACCTCATTTCTAATAAACACGTATAAGAAGCAGTTGAGTTTGTTTAGCCAGTCTTCATGCAACTGGAAGTTTCCGCTGCAGGTCTAGTTCTTCGTGTCTGAACGTCAGTCTCATTGGCTCTCCAACCACTTACATCCAATATTCTTACACCCGGGATGGCATACCAACAACCCTGAAACTCGCATATACTATGGGCCCTATTTTACGGTACCCCACAGTCGGCCCGAAAGCTTAAATGGAATAGATGAACTTGTAACATTCACTAATGCTTGGCATATTTTTGGGATACTTAAATCGTGACCCTATAATGCACAGATTTCTAGCTGTCACAGAACCTTCCTTTTCATTCGAGTCGCCACAATTTCTCGTCTATTTAACTTCATCTTTTATAATATAATGTAGTTTCAGAACCATTACGATTTCACAGTGGCAAAATTACTGAAACGAGAGATGTTTTCATCTCATTTTCCGTAGACTTTTCATTCCTCTTTAAAATTCTGCTGCTAGTTCGTTAAATTTACTGGCACAACTGGGCTACATTGTTATCTGTGGACTGGCAAATCCCGCTCCCCTATCACCCTTGGTTTCCTACATGTAGTGATTCCTCCACTGAGGTAGTAACAGTAGCAGTAACTAACTATCTGTGTTAATAGAATAGCAAAGCACTCCTTGGTACAGTTTCATCAAACTTGAACCCTCATGTCAGCACACAAGCGTTTCATTACCCCATGAATGATGTCACATGCGTGAGTTGCCAAGATACAGGGAAACGAACTCTGTTCCAGCGGTTGCCAGATTCACAGTTTTGTCAGCCATTAAAATCAAACAGTTAATCAAATCCCAGTATTTTACCATCCATTAAAACAAAACTGCCAATTTCCATCTTTGTTCTATGTACCTGACACTTGTCAATGAGCGCATTTCGATTATTGAACCACACTTGAAGCAAAGCACAACGGAACGCGAAAATTAAATATCTCCACATCTAAAATGTCTGCATTATTTGTCGGAAATTTTTAAAAATTATACACGCACACACACATGCACATGTACATGCACACACAAATGCACCTGCACACTTGCAGTGTTATTTCCATGTCAAAAATAAGTGAAAGGTGAAATTTACACTAGTTCCTCATGTATGTCAAATAATAAATCTGTAATACAACGTTTTTAATTTTAAGTGCCAAACCGCTATTTCCATGTCTAAATTGTATGTCGAAAATACGTTATCAACCCCCTCCCCCTTCCACACACACATACACACACACAACATTCATATAACGTATCGCAATATTACTGCTGTGTAACTAAAACCTAATTGTTTACTCTCGAATTAACTGTCACATCGCTACTGCCTCGTAAATTGTTCTATAACTGCACAAAACACACCGCTATGTAGGTGAAAATAACATGCTGCATAAACAGTTGCCATTTCTTCCTAGGCTTATCTTACCAAAAGAAACAGACCAACAGACCATCTTACAAAAATGATTGGGCCAAGCACTATCTACATTTTAAATGGGGATGGGGAGGGAAGAAGGTAACATATCAAAAAAGTATGACAGTGTTATTAGCGTGACGTATTTTTGACATGCATTTTAGACATCGAAATGTTGTAAGTTACAGCTATTACGTTATCCGGCAGATATTTTATATGTGGAAATACCACTGCGGCACTTGATATTAAACGTGCTTACGAACTTTCGCAGAAATTTTTCACGTGGAAATACCGCACGTTGTAATGTTGATGCATTAAGTTGGTCTGAAAGCGGTGCTAATATTCAAGACAATAAAAGCGGGCTAAAAGCTGTGAGCAATCTGGGGAAGTTATCCTTGCATTACTGAGCAACTGTTTCACCAGGTATCCAGTCTAGCTTACCAAATTCCCAACCAGACTAACATTAATTATAATCTTTTAATAGTCATCTTTTGGCAACCGGCAAATATATATATATATATATATATATATATATATATATATATATATATATATATATGTATATGTATATGTATATAAACAGAATTTAAATAAATAAAATAAATCAGTTTATATTTGGACATTTATTTTAACATTGATCATTGTTCTGTTAAAATTTCAGCATATTAAACTTGATTCATAACTAAACTGGTGCCTTATTTAGGATTGTGAAAATATGAGTTTGTAATCTTACGGAACACATCAAATATGGAGCCAAGAATGGGAGACTCCATACAACACTGCATTCATAAAATAACACACAAAGAACGTTGAAACATATGCAAGAGGAAATTAACCACAACCAACCAATTCAATTTTCACCCAAATAAGTTACGTTCATAGTGCAATCCTGTCCGTCATGAAATTACCACACATTGGTATACTAAATTCATACTAACTCTCTGTGAAATCTTCCTGAAAAGAATAGCTGAGGGCTACTTTGATGATTACACCAAATGCTTCACGTGGTCAACTTGGTTCACACAAAAAGTGTAGTCCACAATAATTTTGATAATTAAAATAAATTAAATCGAAATGCAATTTACAAAAGAAAAACCTCGAACTGGTTACTATCGTCTTACTATTAACTTGATGGGTGAAATAATTGTATAAGCACGTGGTACTGGTCTCACAAAGTACACCCCACGTGGGTTGAACATACAGAAAAGTTACTATATTGAAAATTATTGTCAAGAGGAGACGTTATAATCTCACACACATTCGCATTTAAGATTGATGATCTTAGTTAGAGTTACGTATCATCAACACATCGTTCCACTTTACTCACAAAGTAGTGACAAAGCAACTACCGGAAGATATTCTGAACTTCACACTCGAATTACACTGTGTTGCAATTTAAGATAACATTAGATATTTTAGATCTAAACCTGAAATAAAGGTGATTAAATTTTCAGTTAGGCTGAACTTAAGAAATCCATTGTCCTACAGACTTAGCAGAGACTCGCTTAGCTGGAGATCTTACCACTTCAGACACTCGCCGCGGACCGACTGTCGTGGGCCCCTACCGAGGGTGCTTCACAGATACAAACAGAAGTGACCAGACAGCTTCCTATACCTACATGACAAGGGACGGACAGGACCATACCAAGAATATAAACCTCTTTGCTTTTAGAATGCGTAGCTACCTGTTCCGACGTTGGTCCTACTGTTCTCTAGCAGACAGGCTTGTCTGCTACCATCAAGCATGCAACTAGAAATACATTTGCTCATCCATCCTTTCACACAGAAGGGAAGGGGGGCTGGCCGAAGTGGCCGTGCGGTTAAAGGCGCTGCAGTCTGGAACCGCAAGACCGCTACGGTCGCAGGTTCGAATCCTGCCTCGGGCATGGATGTTTGTGATGTCCTTAGGCTAGTTAGGTTTAACTAGTTCTAAGTTCTAGGGGACTAATGACCTCAGCAGTTGAGTCCCATAGTGCTCAGAGCCATTTGAACCATTTTTTTTGAGGGAAGGGGGATGACAATATCTTATCATATACAGTATATAAAAGAAAGCGGATGTAGGTTCTGTGTGACATGAATTACATATAAACTGTGTTTTAAAGTGTATTAGTGTGACAGATAGTTCTTGTTTATGTGTAAAAGTAAAACTTCCACTGCTCAGTCTCCTCCCAGATAGAATCAGAAACACCACAGTAAATTTAGAAGAGGAATTTATGCTGTTAATGTCAACAGATTTAAGAAATTAACATGAAAGGACTCCAACAGAGACCTTTCAATGTTACACATTTCAGATATTTCTGACATATATTTTAGATGTGGAATTATTGTATTTACATATTTTAACAGACATTTTGGATGTGAAAAGAGCAGCATGACAACTGAGATAAACATTGCGTTGATGGCGCATTTTTGACATACGTTTTAAATGTGGAAATATTGGAAGTTACATTTTTCATGTATTTCTGACATGGAAATATTGTGTTTGTCTACAAAGAATTTTCTGCAACCAATTTGTCATCAGGTCATTTGAAGGGGGGGGGGGGGGGTAGAGCCTCAAACGTGTAATGAATTATAGATGAGTCCAGAAACATCCTGTGACTATTATATTGCGACCAACTAACTACTTAAAGCGATTTTCATCATCATAATTTATCTGTTATACTGTTCTGTTTCTTCAAAGAAGTCTGAATTGTTGCCGTTACATAGTTGACATACAAACATCTATTCCACACAAATGCAGAGTTTTACAGGTAAATTACCTTGATGTGTAGAACACACACATCTCCATATTTTAAAATCATTCTATTTCGTTTTAACCGTGCCAGCTGGTATATTCTTGTAAGATGAAATTAAGGTCTCTTCCACCGATGAACCACAATTATTTGTTGTATATATTCCAATCCCTGCCGACCGCTACAACATTTGCGCACCAGAGCTTCCTCTAGTAACAGGACGTTGCCCCCTGAAATCTTAAAATATAATCTGACACGCGGCCCCAACTATTATTCATTTTTCAACTTTCTCGTCCGTCCATCCAGATGTAGATTTTCCGTGATTTCCCTAAATCGTTCCTGAAAAATGCCGAGATGGTCCCTTTGAGAGGGCACTGCCGATTTCCCTCCCCATCCTTGAGACAATCCGAGCTTGTGCACCGTCTCGTCGTCGGAACGTTAAATCCAATCTCCCTTCCTTCCTTAGTTTTCAGCTTATATCATTCCTTGCCAATACTGCCGAAAACCTGCTCTTTTCTGATATTATTAGTCCACTTAACTGCCAGCAACCTTCTGTGACACGACTGACATACCAAACGCTTGAGTTCTCTTTAACGGTTTCGTAACCATCCTATGAATTATAGACCCAAATCACTGATAACCACTTTTGCTTGGGTTTTATAACATGTAATGTGTTCCAAAATCAGAAATACGTCGAAAAAAAACGATCTATTGTCACATAACCAGCACGGATACGTAATATATAGATGTGAAACCCAACTGACTCTTTATCCACACAGGTAAAGAGTACTACAGGCAGACGATCGCACATTTCTAGACTGCGTGCGGCTTTTGAAACTGATGATTACAAGCAGCTTCCAATTAAGTATATGCCTACGGAGTATCGTCTCAGACGTGTAGCTAGAACAGTAATTTCCTGTCAGAAAGTCAAGTAGTCATCTACTGAAACCTAAGTGATAACAGGGGTTTCCTCAAATAAATATTAAAGTACCTCAGCAGCTCTTAATCTGTATAAACTATTTAGAAGACAATCTCTTAGAGTGTTTGCAGATTATGCTGATGCTTACCGTCTAGTAAAGTCATCAGCAGATCAAACCTAATTGCAAAAGTGTTTAGACGAGACACCTGTATAGTGCGAAAGGTGGCAGTTGACTCCGAAGAACAAAAAGTGTAAGGTCCTTCACTTCAATAATAAAACGAATCCATTACAACTCAGTTACACAATAAATCACTCAAATTGAAAGGTTGTTGATTTGTCTAAATACCTAGAGATTACTATTACGAGCGACTTCAGTTTGATAAATCATACAGAAAATGTTATGAGGAAGGCAAAACGAAGCCTCTATTTTATTGGTAGAAAGAAGCCGCAACAAGTCTATTGTAGAGACTACCCGCTTTACGCTTGTCTGTCCTCTTCTAGGGTATTGTTGCGCTGTATAGGATCCTTACCAGACAAGACTGACGGAGGACATCGAAAAAGTTCCAAAAAGGGCAGATCATTCTACCTTATAGAGATATACGAGAGAGAATCTCACGGATATAACAAGCGATTTAAAACAAAAGCATTTTTGGATGTGGCGTGATTTTTTCACGACAATTTGAATCAACAACTTTCTCTTCCGAATGCCGAAGTGTTGTTTTGGCTTCCACTACAAAGGATAAATGACCATCGTCATAAAATAACAGAAATCAAAGCTCACACTGATAGATTTGGGTGTTAATTTTCCCCGCATGCTATTTGGCACTGAAACGGACGAGAAATAATCTGACAGCTTTTCTATGAACACTCGTTCAGCCAAAAACTTAATGTGTGAATTGTAGAGGAAACATGTAGATATATGAGTAGATGTCTTGTAACCTATACAGAAGTGAGTAACACGTCGAAATATTTATTGGAACATATGTATGTGTTAACTATGTTGTCTTTTTCAAATTTGTTGGGATTATCAAGATCGGAGACAAGCGATCTGTCGTAACTTTTATATTTAGAATTGAAAATTCTCGAAGTCGAGATAGCAAATAAATTTCTATTTTGATTACTAGTTTTAGTTATACATGAGCTATATTCAAATCATAAAAACATTCCTGACTAGTGTATTTGCCATATAATGGCTCAACACATCATTACAGTCTTTTTTAAAGTGAAAACGTACATACACAATGTATGGGTAAAATAACTTTACAGCTTTCGTAACCAGTCAAGTAGAACGAAGGTCATCAAACTAAGGAGTCATCCTGTTAAAACTTGGCGTCATCATGAGTGCATTATTACAACGTGATATGTGACCTCTGATAAGACATAATACCAGTACTGGTTGAAATGTGTCACTTACCAACTTTTAACGGAATAACACTTCAGCTTTACGAGGTTCGTTCTACTTGATTGCTTATAAACGATGTGAAGTTATTTTACCCCTCATTTTAAAATAAGATTTTTACGATTGTAAGAGGTATGCGCTATATGCGCTGCCTGCAACAGGCAAGACTTAGGAGAGTCTCTGACCAGAGAGCAGTATGTAGTTAGTTGTTGCTTGTCGCTAGTCAGCAATAGTCTGCGGTAGTCGGCGCGTGTCTGCGCTTGTCTGCAGTCTGCTCTGGTCGGGACTCTGGAGGATGAGTATTATTGTAGAAGGTAAAGAAGCAGCCTTGCGCATATCTAGTAATGTATGTTAACTGTCATCCAATTTCTTTTAAAAAAATGCCCCAATAATAATTTTTATAATATAAAGTAATTTTTTTTAAAATAAGGCATTCATTTCAATTTAAAGATTTTTTTTTTTTCAATGCATGACAATTCCTTTCACGAGTCACAAAGCATAGGCCAGCATTGCACGGAGCTGTGCCGAAAAAAATTTTAGGTAAGACCAGATATATTCGCAGTTTTGATTGAGGTAAGAATTTTTTGCTTTTTTATTCAGAATGAAGGGCCGTGCCGCAGCGCTGCTGTCGTCATAAGATTTACCAGGTTACTGAATTTTCCTTTTTTATTATTTCGGCGTTTAGGAATTGAATTTTGTGAGTACAACAAATGTGAATGCATTTCTCCACAGAGATTATAAATGGGAACCAATTTTGTTCAGAGGTTACAATATTAAAATTTCATTTAATTCTTATTTCCGAGGGGAGGTTACACTTGGTTCATTAATATTTTTACATATTTCTGTGGGGAGGTTACACTTGGCGACATCCAGCCAGGATCGTATTTCTTTGTGAATCTTCTGATAAGTAGTCATATATCTGCTCTTATTTACTTAAATGTAGTTTGCATCTGGCGCAACACATTTACTAATTTGTCACTCTTTCTTTCACAGATCATCGGCAATTTGTTGCTCTTTGTTGTAACTGTGTTTGTTGCATTTTGCATTGTCCTTGTTTCATTTGTGCTTAATTTTGATTTGTGAAAAATGCCGCGAAAACTGTTAACAGTACATCGCGATGAGTGAAATAGCCAACTCGAATAATTTGACAGATAATATTTGCGACACTTAGTGTAATGATGACAATCCTCCATTTACAGACAATCAGTGCGTACCGACCGCTAGTAATGACTTTGATCCTAATGATGAACAAATAAATTCAATTGTGTCCTCTGTTAATTTAACGACAATTGATGACGCGGCACGTTCTGTTACAATGAACGCTGCCCAGTTTAACACACCCGATTTGCAAAATTTGAATTGTGAACAGATAAATTTTTCTAACGAAAATGAACAGTGTACTCAAAGTACGACAGATTTATTTGATTCCAGTGTAGTGATCAACAGTGCACATCCGATTAGCAAACCTTTTCAAGAATTTCAGAATGACCAAATGGTTACAGAAAACGTGACAATTGCAGGTATGCCATCAAACAGCACAGAGAATAGAGTAGGTAATATTGGCTTGGATCAAATCATGGCAGTATTGCTACAACAGAGTGAAAATTCCAAACAGTTGAAGAAAGAACAAGACAACAATTTTAAACAACTTAATGAAAATTTCAAACAACTTAGTGAACAGAACAAACGACTTAATGAAAAACAAGACAACCTTAATGAAAATTTCAAACAACTTAATGAACACAACAAACAACTTAGTGAACAGATTACAGCCGTTGCCGCTCAATGTCATGATACTAAGGAACAATTACGTGAGGAAATTAAGGCTTGTGCTAGGAAAAGTAGTGAAGAAATTAGATCTGTTGCTCAAGAATTAAGGAATATGCAAACAGCTACAACAGAATCACATAGAGACGAAATTAGTGCAGTCAGTAAACAATGCTCTGAAAACGCAGCACAGTTACGCGACGAGTTTAAATTAATGTCAGCAGAACTTTCACGCACACTGGATGCAAAAGTAGACGCGAAATTTGACCAACAGAACAGTAAAATTGACGAACGTTTTAATCACCACCTACAAAACAGTGAAACGCGTTACCGTAAATTCATACAGGAACAGAATAAGTCATGGAAACAATTACCGCACAGAGACAGGAGGATAAGCGTAAATTGTTTACGAAAGCAAAAACATATGTAGACAACAATATTGCTACAATATCAGACGAAATTAATACTATCAAACAATTGAACACCGAATTGCGTGATGAAATTTCCGATCTTAAATCAAAAACAGATACACAGACTTTCAGACAGTGACTGACAGACTCGAACAATTAGAACTAATACAGGATTGCGATGTCATCAAAGCAGACGTTAAAAAAATGAACGAAACCACACGTAAAATACAAAAACTAATTAATGCTTGTGACACTAAAAATGATGATCAGGTAAAAATACTGACTGAAAAATATGATGAATTGGCCAGTCGTATTGATGTTATCGAAAGTAACAATGACAGCAAATCAGACGATACTTCACCGATTTCGTTTAATCAAACACCTGAATTCCAAAATTTACAGCAGACGATCAGTGAGATAGATTCGTCCAATAATACATTACGTAGAAAATTGTCAACTTTACAGCAAGAAGTGACAGAGATGAAAAATGTTTCAGTCAATAACACGTCACAGCATACGGCACATTCGGAACATTTGTCACACTCACACAGCCAGTATAATTTAGATAATTTACAGAGAGTACGTGACTTAGATTCTGAACAATCACAGACAAATAGATTCTCATACAATCCTGAAGTTGCTCGGACATACAGAGACGATAATTTTGATTACAAACATTTTCTATCAGTGAGAAAATTTAAAGTATTTAAAAATGACAGAACACAGATTTACCCATTGGATTGGATACAACAATTTAGCTTTGTTTTTCCACCGGCTTGGCCCATAACACATAAACTTGAATTTATTTGCAGTTTTTTGGAAGGCGAACCGGCAACTCGTATGCGACCGATTGCGAGCCAATGATACTCGGTAGAAGAATTTCAGAATGCTTTTCTGTCATACTCGGTAGAAGAATTTCAGAATGCTTTTCTGTCAGCGTATTGGCTGAAGACACAGTGCGGAATCAAGCATCAATTAATTAGTTTACCGAATTATGAGAACTCAAATTTTTCCACTGTCATGCAATTTTTTGAACACATGGTCCAACAAAACCAGTACTTAAGTGAACCATACAGTGAATCTGCACTTATACAATTATGAATTTCTAAATTACCACGATCATTAAGAGTGTCACTTTTAACGGGTCAGCAGAAAGAAAATATTTCGGCATTCAGAGATCTGTTACAGCTTTTGGAAGTGCAGCAATCGGATTATTCCTTTATAAACAAAAATTTTTAATGTAATAACCAAGGTCAACAAACATACAGCAATTACGATCAGCCACGCAATTTCAATAGCAAAGGTAATAGACGCTTCAGAAACGACAACCACCAGAACTTTAATAACAGACAAAATTTTAATTATCAGTATCGTCAAAATTATCAGCAACAGGAACCACATTTTGGTAACAATAGACGTTTTTCATCGCAACAGCATGAAAGCCAACCGGTTAGCATACCTAACCAACAATGTAATGTACAAAGTCAACCAAGCTTTAATGTTTCGCCACCTACATGTATAGCGTCAGCTCCAACAAATAGTAATGCACAGCAACAAGGAAATAACTACGTACAGAAAACTCACCATTTCAATTCCTATCGCAATGCACCTTATAGAAATGACTATCATGACAGACGTCAAAGTAGTGAGCACAATTTTCAGCGTACATTTAATAACAGTCGGTCTTATCAGCAGCAAATCATACGCAACAACATATTATCATGAATGAACCAGACAGTAGATATCATCCCGAACGTAATACGTGAGGAAGAAATAACAGAACAGTTCAAATAGTGGAAATGCCACAGCATCCTCCCGAAAATAATAGCACGTCAGATAGAATTTGACTAAATACAGTACAGGTTGCATCTTCCAGTAACGCAAGCAATACTTTTGACACAGTGAATCTTGTTCACGAAAATGTTATTACTTTTGACGACATCCAAGACATTCGTTTGCAGGAAAGACCAGTTATTCAAAAAACCATTTCACACCCTGTCATCGAAATAAAAATTGGATCATCGAAATTTTCAGCAGTAATCGATTCTGGATCTCTTATGTCAGTCATAAATGAGGAAACTTTCAACGAATGTAACAAAGAGAATACCTATCCTACGTTACCATTAGGCAAAACGAAAGTAAAAGGAGCAGTATCTGGTAAAGGAGTAGATGTTAAATTACAGACACATTTATCATTTTGTATTGCAGGTCATACATTTCACTCAAATTTTAGGTACGAATTTTCTGGTACAACACGACGCAATTATTGACTTTCAAAATTCCTATTTAATGTTAAAGGATGAAAATGTACAACTGGCTTTAGAATTTCAGCACTCTTTATCTGCAGAAGAACAAACAATTAATCGTACAGAGGTCATTCCACATTGTTAACAGATACGTACGTACACAACTATAATACTCCAGACGAAGCCGACTATGACGTTATACAGATGATTTCTGATAAAGTTAAACAGAGAAGTGCAAATACAGACGACGAACGCACACAACTACGCAAAATTCCTTTACAGCAAGCTCCAGTTTTCGACAACGTTCCTGGTACTATGTCCGGTTTTATGTATGAATTTCAAGTTAAACAGCACGACACATTTAAAGCCAAACATTATCCCATTCCGTATATTCACGGAGAACAAGTTAAGAAAGAATTGCAAGCTATGCTTGACCAAGGTATTATTGAACCGGCAGTTAGTCCGTACATAAACCCGCTCCATATTGTTAAGAAAAAGGATGGTTCACTTCGCCTCGTACTTGATTCGCGTCACATCAACGACATTATTATTAATGAAACGGATCGCCCACAGACACTAGAAGAACTTCTACAGAAATTTCATAGTACTGCCATTTATTCTACATTAGATTTGAAATCGGGATTTTGGCAAATTCAACTCCATCCGGACTGCAGAAAGCACACGGCTTTTCTTTGTTTTGGTGACTGTTATCAATTTTGTAAGTTACCATTCGGCTTAACTATTTCTTCAGCAACATTTATTCGCGGTTTGAATACAATAGTTCAGACAGAACTTAAAGACAGAATCACAACGTATGTCGACGACATTCTTATTGCAGAAGCTAACTGGTCTGAACACAATCTGATTCTTGAACAACTGTTACGAACTTTTCGTGCACAAGGACTCACAGTTAATCTCAGTGAATCGCACTTTGGTAAAACTTCTATGAAGTTTCTTGGACATGTAATTTCAGCAGAAGGCATTGCGCCTGACCCGGAAAAACTTCAAGCTTTACGTGACATTACTGTTCCTACGACGAAGAAACAACTACGCAGCTTTTTGGGTTTAATTAACTTTTTCGTAAGTTTATTCACTACTCTGCTTTAGACACCCCTAGATTATGTCAATTGACAGGTAAACACACTATTTGGTTCTGGGATAAGCAAGCATATTCTAAATTTATGAACCTGAAACATGCTTTGTTGAATGCACCACTTTTATCGCACCCAGATCTTACTAGAAATTTTTCCATTGCCACCGACAGTTCTAACACCGCTTTAGGCGTACACATTTTTCAGGAAATTGAAGAAGATGGCACTACAGTAATTAAAAACATCGCCTTTGCGAGTCGCATTCTGTCACCTGCTGAACGCAATTATTCTGTTACAGAACTTGAAACATTATGTGTTGTATGGGCATTTACGAGATTTCGGCATTTTCTTTATGGAAGACATACGTCCGTTTACACAGATCATAGAGCTATACAGTTTTTACTTTCTGCAAAATTTACACACGACAGATTAAGCAGATGGAAACTTTAATGACAAGAATTTAATTTTACAATTGTTCACATTCCCGGTACACAAAATATTGTAGCAGACGCACTATCCCGTTCTCTCAGCAACAATCAGCAAAACATCGCAACCAACGTCTGCAAAGCAAATTTCAGCGTCATGTACATTCAACAAGTTGCATTTGAGAATTTCATTTCGTCGTCATTACAAGACATAGCACAAGAGCAGAGTAAAGACAACGTATGGAAAGAAATTAAACACCTTTGGCAAGATAAGAATCATGTTACCATTAGAAACCATTACACTGTACGCAATAATATTCTGTTTCGCCGTTCTCACCCTGACATCAACAATTGCTTATTATGCATTCCTGCCGAACTTGTTAACAAATTAATCTGGAATACTCATTTAAGTTACGCACATTACGGAGCCAGAAAATGTTTTCTTATACTGAGACAGAACTGTTATTTTACCAACATTTACTCAACAATGTTGAGTGTTTATGGAAAAAGTTCAAGGCAAACGTAAAATGCGTTTCAGACAGGTACGTGCCGACTAAAACTGTGAGGGACGGGAAAAACCCACCGTGGTACAACAACAAAGTTAG
The DNA here is from genome assembly GCF_023864345.2 of Schistocerca serialis cubense. Taxonomy (NCBI): domain Eukaryota; kingdom Metazoa; phylum Arthropoda; class Insecta; order Orthoptera; family Acrididae; genus Schistocerca; species Schistocerca serialis. Next base: position 970,372,471 of record NC_064639.1, read on the forward strand.
GAAACTAAAGCGAAAGCAAAGAGAGCTCCACTCCAAGTTTAAACGCAGCCAAAACCTCTCAGACAAACAGAAGCTAAACGATGTCAAAGTTAGCGTAAGGAGGGCTATGCGTGAAGCGTTCAGTGAATTCGAAAGTAAAATTCTATGTACCGACTTGACAGAAAATCCTAGGAAGTTCTGGTCTTACGTTAAATCAGTAAGTGGCTCGAAACAGCATATCCAGACACTACGGGATGATGATGGCATTGAAACACGCGTAAAGCTGAAATACTAAACACCTTTTTCCAAAGCTGTTTCACAGAGGAAGACCGCACTGCAGTTCCTTCTCTAAATCCTCGCACAAACGAAAAAATGGCTGACATCGAAATAAGTGTCCAAGGAATAGAAAAGCAACTGGAATCACTCAATAGAGGAAAGCCCACTGGACCTGACGGGATACCAATTCGATTCTACACAGAGTACGCGAAAGAACTTGCCCCCCTTCTAACAGCCGTGTACCGCAAGTCTCAAGAGGAACGGAGGGTTCCAAATGATTGGAAAAGAGAACAGATAGTCCCAGTCTTCAAGAAGGGTCGTCGAGCAGATGCGCAAAACTATAGACCTATATCTCTGACGTCGATCTGTTGTAGAATTTTAGAACATGCTTTTTGCTCGAGTATCATGTCGTTTTTGGAAACCCAGAATCTACTATGTAGGAATCAACATGGATTCCGGAAACAGCGATCGTGTGAGACCCAACTCGCTTTATTTGTTCATGAGACCCAGAAAATATTAGATACAGACTCCCAGGTAGATGCTATTTTTCTTGACTTCCGGAAGGCGTTCGATACAGTTCCGCACTGTCGCCTGATAAACAAAGTAAGAGCCTACGGAATATCAGACCAGCTGTGTGGCTGGATTGAAGAGTTTTTAGCAAACAGAACACAGCATGTTGTTATCAATGGAGAGACGTCTACAGACGTTAAAGTAACCTCTGGCGTGCCACAGGGGAGTGTTATGGGACCATTGCTTTCCACAATATATATAAATGACCTAGTAGATGGTGTCGGAAGTTCCATGCGGCTTTTCGCGGATGATGCTGTAGTATACAGAGAAGTTGCAGCATTAGAAAATTGTAGCGAAATGCAGGAAGATCTGCAGCGGATAGGCACTTGGTGCAGGGAGTGGCAACTGTCCCTTAACATAGACAAATGTAATGTATTGCGAATACATAGAAAGAAGGATCCTTTATTGTATGATTATATGATAGCGGAACAAACACTGGTAGCAGTTACTTCTGTAAAATATCTGGGAGTATGCGTGCGGAACGATTTGAAGTGGAATGATCATATAAAATTAATTGTTGGTAAGGCGAGTACCAGGTTGAGATTCATTGGGAGAGTGCTTAAAAAATGTAGTCCGTCAACAAAGGAGGTTGCTTACAAAACACTCGTTCGACCTATACTTGAGTATTGCTCATCAGTGTGGGATCCGTACCAGATCGGTCTGACGGAGGAGATAGAGAAGATCCAAAAAAGAGCGGCGCGTTTCGTCACAGGGTTATTTGGTAACCGTGATAGCGTTACGGAGATGTTTAATAAACTCAAGTGGCAGACTGTGCAAGAGAGGCGCTCTGCATCGCGGTGTAGCTTGCTCGCCAGGTTTCGAGAGGGTGCGGTTCTGGATGAGGTATCGAATATATTGCTTCCCCCTACTTATACCTCCCGAGGAGATCACGAATGTAAAATTAGAGAGATTAGAGCGCGCACGGAGGCTTTCAGACAGTCATTCTTCCCGCGAACCATACGCGACTGGAACAGGAAAGGGAGGTAATGACAGTGGCACGTAAAGTGCCCTCCGCCACACACCGTTGGGTGGCTTGCGGAGTAAAAATGTAGATGTAGATGTAGAACATGGAGAAACGTATTCGACGAGTTTTAGCGTCATGTAAAATCTGCCAGAAAGCTAAGTCAGATATGACTCCACATATTCTTCCATTACATCCCATTGTACCTGTTAAACTGAGGCACATGGCCGCTGTAGACATTTTTGGTCCGATTCCCAGAACTAATAGAGGTTTTTGCTACATCTTTATCGCTGCTGAACTCACTTCAAAATTTGTTACCTTCACTCCGTTACGAAAAGCTACTGCTAAAACTGTTTCGAAAGCATTTGTAAAACATTTTCTATTTCATGCAGGGCATGAGTTGAAAGTAATTTCCGACAATGGACCACACTTTCGATCTGCTATATGGACACGTATGTTTCGAGCTAGAAACATTTCTCTGGTCTATATATCCAGGTACCATGCTTCTTCGAACCCTTGTGAACGATTAATGAAAGAAATTGGTAAACTGTGTATAATATACTGCCATAAAAAACATATTGATTGGGACACACACATACTCTCATTCCAGGATGTAATTAATTCCATATCAAATGAATCTAGTATGCTATCTCCGTCTGTTATACTGAAAAATTTTGAACCACCTAACAAAATTAAAGAATTAGTAACCTTCCCTACATCTCGTCGACTACGACACCATGAAATAATTGACATTGCGCTGAACAACATCAAACGTGCCGCAGAGCGCCGGAGAAGAGAGCAAAAACAGGTTTGTACACGCCGTGACTTTCACATTGGACAGAAGATATTAGTACGCACACATTATTTATCCAACAAAGGAAAAAGTAGATGCAGTAAATTTGAGCTTCTATATGCAGGTCCATATCGAATTCGCAGCATTCCTCACCCCAATGTAGTACACGTCGAAACTTTGAGAACCAGAAAAACCAAAGGGAATCACCATATCTCCAACATCAAACCCTTTATTGAATGAACATACTTTATGATTTATCACACTGTAATGCCATTCCCTGATTTTTTTTATGACCACTTATGCAATTATATTCACATGAACACTTACTGATGATTATCGTATTTTTTCTTGGCAAGTGCCCGGAAAGGTAAGGTTAGCAGTTCGCTCTTCTTGTCGTTACACATCAGACCTTGCACATTTTCCATTTTTCATATATGTATGATTGTTTTCCTGTTTTGTTTGTATGCGTTATGAAATATTTAAGATGTAACAAACACTAGTTGACTTTGACAATTTGCCTTATGATATCTCTACATCGTGATTTTTTTTTTTTTTTTTTTTTTTGCTACATTGTGATACTCTGTGTACATTTTGCATCTGAACACTGTCTATGTTTTAGACATATTACGTTTTCTGTCATGCTATGCTGTATGCTTAATTATATCACTACAAACCAGCTTTTATTTAATGAGTGTATGATTTAAATGCAAGACATTAATCATTGTTCATCATTTTCAGAAAGAAATAACGTGTAAAAGAAATAAATTAAACAGAGATGGGAATTTCACCTTCGCAATGAACGAAAGAAGATGCAATACCTCGTCACGAAGAGTAAATGGATTAGAATTAACAAGCATTAACAAGAATATACTATACACATCGTATGATAGCAGTCTTAACTAATTTTTTCTTTCAGAATACGAGACAGAACTACACATCGTAGTTTTAGTGATGAAATATGCTAGAAATAAGGAACTCTACACTATGAATAGTTGTATAATGAATAATGAAGTGAATTTTTTGCAGATGATAATGAATGATGATGAATAGTGATGCAGAATATGCTAATATGGATAATGAAATTTTTCTTTACAGGTGATGATAATAATGGAGTTATGATGATATGGATAATGAAGTTTTTCTTTGCAGATGTGGATAATGTTGATATTTATATATTTATGTTATGTAGTTATTTAAGTATTTGTTGCAGTTCGTTTTGACAGTATGTCTTATGTCGCATGGTATGATGACTGAAGGTTTTCGAAAGGACAGCTAGAGAACATATATATTTTTTACACATTTTATTACCTGTTAATTCGAAGTTCACTACTTTTCAGCATAATATGCGTTTCTTCTTTCAGTTTAATAATCCATTTTGTATTTTTTTTTTTTTTGCAGGAAAAATTATTCATGAAATTAATGTGCTATAAGCAGTTGGTCATTAAACCTGTGTCATTCATGAATGTGATGACATATACTCTATTTGTTTCATAACCTTGCTACAGCTGACTCATGACGAATGACGTTACCCATCTTCATTTGCAGCAATAAGTCAAAAGCAAATATTGTTATGTCCCAGCAATTAATTATCGATCCCAACGCAATGCATTGCTAGCACAAAATATGTATTACCAGTCCCAAATAATGATACCAATTTAAAAGAGTTATGAGTAATCCTGAATGATTTTTTTTTCAACCATAGACTTGAGTAATAGTTACAGTATGTTACATTTTAATTATGTCTTTTGTCACTTAAATGATGAGTTCTGAGTAATAGTGAATGATATTTTGTAATAATGCATGCATGCTCTACACTCTTTAACTCCTGTTTTGACTGATGACTTCTGATGTTTTGTAACTGGCCAATGAGTGTCAATAATTATTTTTAAATATGTCATATGTCACTTGAGTGATGAAAAATGTTTTGTAATATTCAATACTTACTGACCAATGAATTCCACTGTTTGTATTATGTCACTTACATTCTATATATATGAATACCAGTAGCTTGATGCTACACTCAATAACTACTGTTTTGATTGATGACTTCTGATGGTTTGTAACGGGTCAATGAGTGCGAATGTTCTCTGTAAACGGCTAACTTATGAACATTATTCTGTAATACTTCATACATGGTACATAAATGTTCAGTAACTGGACGATGAGTGCCACGAATTACTCAAATTGGTTGTTAGACTAGTGTAATTATCAATGATGACTGGCATAAGACTTAATGTCCTTCACCTTCTGACCTAATTACCAGAAATTACTACAATATCAGTTTGTCCTGTCTATCCTCATGCTCATGGAGCACTATATTTGGTTTTTGCACTACTTCTACGTTGGTGTACCTTACAAGAACGTGGTGTTGACACGACATGCTGTCCACCACCTTGAGCGATGGAGATGTTATTATGGTCCCACTGTTTGGTGTACCAAAATGATAACATGGAATATTGCTACGACATTTCAGTGTCTTGGCTACACTGATTAATACTTCAGGGAAAAGAACTTCAGATTGTCTCACTTGGTGTTGTGATTCTGTAGAAAGATATGGACTTTCAGTGCAGCTGCGTGCAACCTAATGTGCTACAACCATGATGCAATCCTTCCCTTTCCTATCCTAGTTCTTGTAAAATAGTAAAAAAAACTACAGTGCGTGTGCACTTTTTCTCATTTGTTAATATGATTTGTATTCATTGCGTATACTTTTTGTGATTTCCTGATATGTTCTGTACTACAGTGTGTGTGCACTTTATGTCATTTGTTAACATGATTTATACTCATTGCGTATACATTTTGTCATTGTTTGATATGTTCTGTACTCGGTGCATGTGCACTATATTTTATTTCATGTTCTGCACTTATATATATGTATATATTTTGTGATTGTAAACTTAGTTAATTAAGAAAAATTTGTTGCTCATGGCAATTCCAATTGACTCACCATCGCTGCCAAATTCCCCCCCCCCCCCCCCCCAGTGGAGGGTTATGTGAGAGGTATGCGCTATATGCGCTGCCTGCAACAGGCAAGACTTAAGAGAGTCTCTGACCAGAGAGCAGTATGTAGTTAGTTGTTGCTTGTCGCTAGTCGGCATTAGTCTTCAGTAGTCGACGCGTGTCAGCGCTTGTCTGCAGTCTGCCCTGGTCGGGACTCTGAGGATGAGTATTATTGTAGAAGGTAAAGAAGCAGCCTTGCGCATATCTAGTAATGTATGTTAACTGTCATCCAATTTCTTTTAAAAAAATGCCCCAATAATAATTTTTATAATATAAAGTAATTTTTTTAAAAATAAGGCATTCATTTCAATTTAAAGATTTTTTTTTTCAATGCATGACAATTCCTTTCACGAGTCACAAAGCATAGGCCAGCATTGCACGGAGCTGTGCCGAAAAAAATTTTAGGTAAGACCAGATATATTCGCAGTTTTGATTGAGGTAAGAATTTTTTGCTTTTTTATTCAGAATGAAGGGCCGTGCCGCAGCGCTGCTGTCGTCATAAGATTTACCATGTTACTGAATTTTCCTTTTTTATTATTTCGGCGTTTAGGAATTGAATTTTGTGAGTACAACAAATGTGAATGCATTTCTGCACAGAGGTTATAAATGGGAACCAATTTTGTTCAGAGGTTACAATATTAAAATTTCATTTAATTCTTATTTCCGAGGGGAGGTTACACTTGATTCATTAATATTTTTACATATTTCTGTGGGGAGGTTACACGATGTGTTGAGCCATTGTGGCTATTGCACTAATCAAGAATGCTTTTATGGTCTGAAGATGGCTCCTATGGAGCTGAAGCTAGTAATCAAAATAAAAATTTATTTGCGATATTGACATCGAGGATTTTCAATAATTTACATAAAAAGTACATTCTCTTTACCCTGATACACACAAATACGCACGCACTTCCTCAGCTTGAAATGCATTTACATAACTGCTCTACTGTCCCGCTCGTCCACCTCAAACACACACATACACACACACGCACGCACACGCACATACTCGGGTTATCGTCCAACCCGAGCCAGAACGCCACTCAGCGCTTGGGACACCAGAAAGTCGACAGGCTCTTACGCTGCTGTCTTTGGCGGCCGCTAATGACGTCACACGTGGGGCTGTCAGCATTTTGGCGCGGCAGTCGTCCTTGGGCCGCCACATGCCATTCACAGGTAGTGACGGAGGGCTGTTGCATAAAGCACGCCGTGGAGGGGACTCCAGGAAGCCGCACAACTCTTGTCGCATGACTACTCCGTCACACAAGAACTTCATTTACATAAATGCAGCCTAATGTATGTGCATAATCGACGCCTGCACAGGGATAATTTATTCCCCTGTACTGTAAATATCTTTAGACAAAACGTACAGGTTTCGCTTCTAAACGAACGCTACTAATGCGCCACAGCTTGTGACAAAGCACATGGACTCTTTCCCGCAGTCATGTTTTCCTATTCCCAAACGTAAAACAATTTCGCAAAGATTCATCTTATTTTCAATACTTTAATCAAGTAAGACGTAGTACTTATCTAAAACCCTCATGTTCTTGTTTAGACCAAAATTTTCTTAAATTTATTAATCAGGTTCATATTCCAAGTATTCTGTTTTTATTGCTGTAATTCGTTCTCGTTGGGGCACTGTTAATTAAAGCCGGCCGCGGTGGTCTCGCGGTTCTAGTTGCGCAGTCCGGAACCGTGCGACTGCTACGGTCGCAGGTTCGAATCCTGCTTCGGGCATGGATGTGTGTGATGTCCTTAGGTTAGTTAGGTTTAAGTAGTTCTAAGTTCTAGGGGACTGATGACCACAGCTGTTCAGTCCCATAGTGCTCAGAGCCATTTGTTAATTAAAAATTACAGTTAACTGAAGTTAGCACTTGTGAGTTAATCAGCATAATTTCCTAAACTGAACAGCACCGTTTGATAGTTTGTAAGAGGTGTATTGCTCCTGCAATATGCAAGGTATAAGAAAATCTCTGACCAGAGAGCATTGTTGACTGCAGTAGTAACTGTGTTGCTGTAGCAGTAAGTTTTTGCCAGTCTGGAGTCTGCTCTGGTCTGGTATGGTGTATCGTGTTGGCTGGCCCGGTCGCGGTGCAACGATGTCGGAGTATTAATGTAAGTCCCATGTAAATGTTTTAAAAATCTCGTAATAATAATCTTCCTCATAAAAAGTAACTTTTAACAACCATTCATTTCAATTTAAAGAATTTACTAATTTCTCCCATCCATGATCATCCCGATTATTGCAATAGAAAAATCAGTTGCTTCCTTTCATAAATGACAGATAGGTCGGCCAGCATTGCACAGAGCTGTGCCGGAAAAATTTACTGTAAGAGCAGATATATCCCGCGACTTCACGGAGGTAAGAATTTTTTCTTTTTTTTTTATTCAGAATGATCTTTCAGGGCCATGACGCAGCACTGCAGTCGTCCAAAATTTACCAGGTTAAATTCACAGTGAATTATTGAAATGTCATAAGTAAGTGACATTTTAATTGAGAGGTTAGTTACATTGTTTTATTACCAGGTTACTGAATTCATTTTTTATTGGGACGTTACACTGAATGTGAACGACATAATTATAATTTTTACTGTTGAGAGGTTTAGGAATTTTTATGTTTTGAGGTTAGGCTAAATGCGAATGAATTTTGAGCTTAGATTAAATCAGATTGAATTTTTGTGGGGAGGTCAAATGAGAATATTATTTCATAATATTTATAAAATTTTCTGTTGGGAGGTTACACTTGGCGACAACCGGCCAGGATCGTATTTCTTTGTGAATTTCTGAGAAGTAGTCATATATCTGCTCTTATTTACTTAAATGTAGTTTGCATCTGGCGCAACGCATTTACTAATTTGTCACTCTTTCTTTCACAAATCATCGGCAATTTATTGCTCTTTGTTGTAATTGTATTTGTTCCATTTTTGCTTTGTCTTTCTTTCATTTGGTGCTTAATTTTGATTAGTGAAAATGCCGCGAAAAACTGTTAACAGTACATCGCGATGTGCAATGAGTGAAATAGCCGACTCTAATAATTTGACGATAATTCGGAATTTATGTCTTTTCTCTTCACAAAATTCACTTAAAAATTCCGAAATTTGTACACACCAATCGGAATAATTATACCGTCACTTTGCAACACTTTTGATGTATGAAATACTGCTAGATCTGGCAACTTATCACATCCATCGGAACTACTACTACACACGTCCGAACTGTTTCATGGCTAGGCTCTGACTCTTCTCTAGAGTACTCTAAGTCTTCTCTACCAGCAGAGAAAGGCACGCGAAGAATATTGCTTTACCATTGGTCAGTTTACTCAACAGCCAATAGCTAAACAACACTCTCCCGCGTCAATCCGCGCTTTTCATCGATAACCAATCGCAAAATAGTAAACCTAACAACTGCACTTTTTACCGACATAATTACCTAATATGCTGAAGTTTTGCTTATGCATAAAGTTATTTACTATTGTCATTTATACCTGAACTAACTTTCCCTTTACCATAAACTTACTTTACAAATCTATTCTAAAAAAATTCCCTTTGTCCATGTCCATACTTCTTGGAAATGTTCCCACACTAATTCCTACTACATAACTCGTTAAACAGTTATCTTCATATTAACCTTAAACCACACTCACGCATCATTCATACTGCTAAAACACATTTATAACATTTTACATACACAAAAAGACATAATAACACTTTATGAAAATACTAGAACAGTTTATGTAAAACATTCTATTACTTTAGTGCACTCTAATGGGCACAATAGAAACTAAAACCACAGTCCCCCTATCCAATATTGTCCTCTATCAGCTGATACATATACTACGTGCGCGTCCAGTCTCGCGTCACCATCTGTCACTATCCAGCTCTGAGACACATCTCCCACTGAACCGCCTCCAAGGCAGGATCGGCATACAGCGATACGCCTCAATTTGCTTTGGTTACTCTCTAGAATGAATTCCGCTGAAAATGTATTGCGTTATTTTCGCTTGGCTTGTTAACTACTTGTAGCTTTCAGAGAAGCGTCATGAAAGGCGAATTTTTAGTAAAACCTACACATTTCTCTTATTGCTGTTGCAGAGTCTACAAACTGCAACTCACTACCATGTTGTGCAGATGCAATTGCGAGAGAATTCTGAAACAGTGGTTTATAAACTTTATTAAGTAAGGAACTGAGGAAAAGTCAGTAGCTTACGAAAAAGCACGTCCTCGGTGTTGTGTCTTGTACCATATGAATCAAGGAAGAGGATGCTGTTTGGTGGCTGGTACCCTCTTTCTACAACACAATTGCACACATATATTAACACGGTTCTTTATTTAATGAACAGACGCTACTTGTCATTTAGAGAATGCACGTGTTGTGGTACAACATCGTCCATAATAGTCCTCTTGCAGACAATATCGGTATTCTAGCTATTACAAAGTAAGTATCGTTATGGGTAAAGTACAAGTCTCGCTATGTACACTAATCTGGTGGCAGTGTACTGACAGACGCCAACTTGGACTGTGCTAGTGACTGAGAGACTGAGCTAGTGACTGAGAAACTGAGCAAGTGACTGAGAGACTGAGCTAGTGACTGAGATACTGAGCTAGTGACTGAGATACTGAGCTAGTGACTGAGAGACTGAGCTAGTGACTGAGAAACTGAGCTAGTGACTGAGATACTGAGCTAGTGACTGAGAAACTGAGCTAGTGACTGAGAAACTGAGCTAGTGACTGAGAAACTGAGCTAGTGACTGAGAGACTGAGCTAGTGACTGGGAAACTGAGCTAGTGACTGAGAAACTGAGCTAGTGACTGAGAAACTGAGCTAGTGACTGAGATACTGAGCTAGTGACTGAGAAACTGACCTAGTGACTGAGAGACTGAGCTAGTGACTGAGAAACTGAGCTAGTGACTGAGAGACTGAGCTAGTGACTGAGAAACTGAGCTAGTGACTGACATACTGAGCTAGTGACTGAGATACTGAGCTAGTGACTGAGAAACTGAGCTAGTGACTGAGATACTGAGCTAGTGACTCAGAAACTGAGCTAGTGACTGAGAAACTGAGCTAGTGACTGAGAAACTGAGCTAGTGACTGAGAAACTGAGCTAGTGACTGAGAGACTGAGCTAGTGACTGAGAAACTGAGCTAGTGACTGAGAAACTGAGCTAGTGACTGAGAAACTGAGCTAGTGACTGAGAAACTGAGCTAGTGACTGAGATACTGAGCTAGTGACTGAGAAACTGAGCTAGTGACTGAGAAACTGAGCTAGTGACTGAGATACTGAGCTAGTGACTGAGATACTGAGCTAGTGACTGGGATACTGAGCTAGTGACTGAGAAACTGAGCTAGTGACTGAGAAACTGAGCTAGTGACTGAGAGACTGAGCTAGTCACTGAGAAACTGAGCTAGTGACTGAGAGACTGAGCTAGTGACTGAGAAACTGAGCTAGTGACTGAGATACTGAGCTAGTGACTGAGATACTGAGCTAGTGACTGAGAAACTGAGCTAGTGACTGAGAAACTGAGCTAGTGACTGAGATACTGAGCTAGTGACTGAGAAACTGAGCTAGTGACTGAGAGACTGAGCAAGTGACTGAGAAACTGAGCTAGTGACTCAGAAACTGAGCTAGTGACTGAGAAACTGAGCTAGTGACTGAGAAACTGAGCTAGTGACTGAGAGACTGAGCTAGTGACTGAGAAACTGAGCTAGTGACTGAAAGACTGAGCTAGTGACTGAGAAACTGAGCTAGTGACTGAGAAACTGAGCTAGTGACTGAGAAACTGAGCTAGTGACTGAGAGACTGAGCTAGTGACTGAGAGACTGAGCTAGTGACTGAGAGACTGAGCTAGTGACTGAGAAACTGAGCTAGTGACTGAGAAACTGAGCTAGTGACTGAGAGACTGAGCTAGTGACTGAGAGACTGAGCTAGTGACTGAGAAACTGAGCTAGTGACTGAGAAACTGAGCTAGTGACTGAGATACTGAGCTAGTGACTGAGAAACTGAGCTAGTGACTGAGAGACGGAGCTAGTGACTGAGATACTGAGCTAGTGACTGAGAAACTGAGCTAGTGACTGAGATACTGAGCTAGTGACTGAGATACTGAGCTAGTGACTGAGAAACTGAGCTAGTGACTGAGAGACTGAGCTAGTGACTGAGAAACTGAGCTAGTGACTGAGATACTGAGCTAGTGACTGAGAAACTGAGCTAGTGACTGAGAAACTGAGCTAGTGACTGAGAAACTGAGCTAGTGACTGAGAGACTGAGCTAGTGACTGAGAAACTGAGCTAGTGACTGTGAAACTGAGCTAGTGACTGTGAAACTGAGTTAGTGACTGAGAAACTGAGCTAGTGACTGAGAGACTGAGCTAGTGACTGAGAGACTGAGCTAGTGACTGAGAAACTGAGCTAGTGACTGAGAGACTGAGCTAGTGACTGAGAAACTGAGCTAGTGACTGAGAAACTGAGCTAGTGACTGAGAAACTGAGCTAGTGACTGAGAAACTGAGCTAGTGACTGAGAAACTGAGCTAGTGACTGAGAAACTGAGCTTGTGACTGAGAGACTGAGCTAGTGACTGAGAAACTGAGCTAGTGACTGAGATACTGAGCTAGTGACTGAGAGACTGAGCGAGTGACTGAGAAACTGAGCTAGTGGCTGAGAGACTGAGCTAGTGACTGAGAAACTGAGCTAGTGACTGAGAGACTGTGCTAGTGACTGAGAAAGTGAGCTAGTGACTGAGAAACTGAGCTAGTGACTGAGATACTGAGCTAGTGACTGAGAGACTGAGCTAGTGACTGAGAAACTGAGCTAGTGACTGAGAGACTGAGCTAGTGACTGAGAGACTGAGCTAGTGACTGAGAAACTGAGCTAGTGACTGAGAAACTGAGCTAGTGACTGAGAGACTGAGCTAGTGACTGAGAGACTGAGCTAGTGACTGAGAGACTGAGCTAGTGACTGAGAAACTGAGCTAGTCACTGAGAAACTGAGCTAGTGACTGAGAGACTGAGCTAGTGACTGAGAGACTGAGCTAGTGACTGAGAAACTGAGCTAGTGACTGAGAAACTGAGCTAGTGACTGAGATACTGAGCTAGTGACTGAGAAACTGAGCTAGTGACTGAGAGACGGAGCTAGTGACTGAGATACTGAGCTAGTGACTGAGAAACTGAGCTAGTGACTGAGATACTGAGCTAGTGACTGAGATACTGAGCTAGTGACTGAGAAACTGAGCTAGTGACTGAGAGACTGAGCTAGTGACTGAGAAACTGAGCTAGTGACTGAGATACTGAGCTAGTGACTGAGAAACTGAGCTAGTGACTGAGAAACTGAGCTAGTGACTGAGAAACTGAGCTAGTGACTGAGAGACTGATCTAGTGACTGAGAAACTGAGCTAGTGACTGTGAAACTGAGCTAGTGACTGTGAAACTGAGTTAGTGACTGAGAAACTGAGCTAGTGACTGAGAGACTGAGCTAGTGACTGAGAGACTGAGCTAGTGACTGAGAGACTGAGCTAGTGACTGAGAAACTGAGCTAGTGACTGAGAGACTGAGCTAGTGACTGAGAAACTGAGCTAGTGACTGAGAAACTGAGCTAGTGACTGAGAAACTGAGCTAGTGACTGAGAAACTGAGCTAGTGACTGAGAAACTGAGCTAGTGACTGAGAAACTGAGCTTGTGACTGAGAGACTGAGCTAGTGACTGAGAAACTGAGCTAGTGACTGAGATACTGAGCTAGTGACTGAGAGACTGAGCGAGTGACTGAGAAACTGAGCTAGTGGCTGAGAGACTGAGCTAGTGACTGAGAAACTGAGCTAGTGACTGAGAGACTGTGCTAGTGACTGAGAAAGTGAGCTAGTGACTGAGAAACTGAGCTAGTGACTGAGATACTGAGCTAGTGACTGAGAGACTGAGCTAGTGACTGAGAAACTGAGCTAGTGACTGAGAGACTGAGCTAGTGACTGAGAGACTGAGCTAGTGACTGAGATACTGAGCTAGTGACTGAGACTGAGTCCTCCTGTCAGCGGCAGCGATCTGTACGCTTGTGGGCGAGATGGTGTTGGCGTTTCATTGCTTGTGAGTCTGTCTTTGGCCTTTCTCCTGACAGGTGTGCTTGATCCAGCACCTACTATCGATTTTCTTTCTACATCTTTGCTGACCGGTGTGCTGGCGACAGCTTCCACCACCACCCTCAGTACAAAATAAATGTGTAATGTCTTCAGTTATCTTGTTCCCAAACCCATAGCATTTCTCGTTTCACCAGCAATCGATGGCCCTTAAAAATTAAATTCTTTCATTAAAAAAGGTATGTAGTTAGTGGAATAACATTCTAGATAATGAAGTTTTAAATAGGAAAAATATTCTTCTTTTTGTGTGCTATCACCTGTAAGAATCTTTCTTCGAAATCTGAAATCCTTTATGAAATATGAGAAGTACTGTGCATATTTCACTCTGGCTTTAACACTGGCGCAGAGCGATCGCAAATGAGTGTGCTACATCAGATCAATTTTCTCGATATTGGTGGATAGACTAGGACCTCCATCCAAGTCTAAAGAAAAATTCGACATGTTAGCGAATTGTTATATGCAGCAACATGTAATGAGCATGTAATAAGCACCAAACGCAAAATCATAACGGCCCCTATTTTTCATTGGAAATCTTTTCGAATTTCTCGCAGTGTCTTACTTCCACGTAAATATTACAATAGCTATGACCATTAACGAAATTATGGTCACGTCTTCATGAACCTGACATACAAAGCTATAAGTAACGCAAAGATGATTTTTTTTTACCAAATTGTTTCCGTGCAATGGTTTGAGAAAAACTGCAGGGCGTGCGCCTCGGTTGTGTCAATGCCGAACCGACCGAAAGGTGACAAACACTCTCGGCCTCCCCTACTGAGCAAACGAATGAACTCGTCCAGCCCTTTGTACGAAAATTTATCACTGCGCATCAGCCACCGTATCCTGTGCGGACTCTACCACTGTCTGACATGAGTACATGACATTTCTGTGTTCTTCACAGTGATCATGCAACATCTGGTGCTATTCATGTCCCAGATGGACCCTACCAATCCTTGTAACAACACTAAACATGAACAACATCAATGTACTCTCATGGTATTTCCACCTGGCACAGAGAACCGCAACTCCAATCATTTACTAGTACTTACCTGCAAATGGTGTGTACATGTGTGAAGTTTCATTAACATCTGACCATGTCTTCTTGGTACTTCACTTTCTCATCATCCACTGTACCTCAATGAATCTTCCTTTAAAATCTCATGTCAAGGATTTGTTGTGGGTAATTCTAAAAAAATGGTTCAAAAGGCTCTGAGCACTATGGGACTTAACTTCTGAGGTCATCAGTTCCCTAGACTTAGAACTACTTAAACCTAACTAACCTAAGGACATGACACACACCCATGCCCGAGGCAGGATTCGAACCTGCGCCCGTAGCGGTCGTGCGGTTGCAGACTGTAGCGCCTAGAACCGCTCGGCCACACCGGCCGGTGGATAATTCTAACTTGTTTCTATTTTCTTCAGCTCAACATCTCATTCATTGTGGTGAGATGCTTACTCAGCTTTCTCAGACAGGTAATGGGTGCATTACGAAGAAAACAATACAGTGACGAAAGGTTCTGATGCCAATCATATGGGGGCATTTGCGCACGTGTGTATGTATGTGTGTGTACAGCAAGTAGTCACCAGCGACGTGACAAAAATTTATCTCACATATGTCTGTGGGCCTGAAGTTGATCATGTGATGATCGAAACAAGTCAACCTTCATTAAATATGACTTACGATCTAGACTGTTATAATTAATTTCAAATATTATATTTTTAGTCTGTGGTGTTGCACGTTCAACATTATCATACTCTCCTGCACCATAAAAACATTATTGCCTTTTTAGAAATTGTGTATTGAGAGCACATTACTGTGTTTACTCTTTGAGAAAATATCGTTTGTATTTGCTAATTTGAGAACCCATGTGCACTTTGTAAATCAGCTGTATTTTTCTGAGAACAATATATACACATATTTTTAATATTTTTCTCTGAATAATTTCGTCCACACAAAGCCACTTAATTTATTGTGTTTACTTAACACAGCTACTCCACCATGTCGTGCACTCTCGTTGCCATCGATTTCGTCACGTAAGCGCTCTGAGATGTCACGAATAGTTAACTAAATTAATTGTATTCTACAGTTCCAAATTATTAGCGATAAATATTGTTTCGTTGTATGGAGTTAGATTTCAATGAAGAAGGGTACGTTATTGGCTACTGTTCTGGAAGACTGCTGACTTCTCAATGTAATGTGTAATGATCTGGCATATTAGTGAGATATATTATGAAATACATGATAGCGAGGGGCTCCGATATTAGGAGGAGATTATGTTTTGAAGTTGTTTTCTGATCTCACTGATTCAAGAAAGTATAAGTTTCATTATTTTTTCATGACTACAGATAAGAGAGAACACCCTCATTTACACTGCTGGGGCTATAAGCGAAAAACCAACACGCTCTACAAGTTTTTGACAATTTGATGAAAAATTTCTTACTGTCAACGTTTCAACAGTTACCTATGCCGAATTCGCTTGCTTTGCGCCTGTATTAAGTAAGAGTGTGTGACTGGGTCAGACAGCGTTTCTAATTTGTTTTCTGTGCCATAAAGGTTCACGAAATGCGGCACAGCTTAATAGTTCAATGTCTTCTTAACTGTTCGTGGTAGCAGCTCAGTGTTTCGCAGTTAAGTTTTCACCACACACAGACAACCACACAAACACACACACACACACACACACACACACACACACACACACACATACACATACATACACACACACACCTTACAAGTCTGTTTTTATTTATGGGAGTTAGATATGAAGAAATGGAGAGGTACATGTTGAGAATTATTATTGAAGAATCAAAAATAAACAGTGTGTTAAGAAACAAGTAGGGTTGGAAGATGTAATTATGACGATAACGAAAATGCAATAGACATGAGAACAATCTTTGGCCTGGTGAATAGGCAATGGACGGATCAGTTAAGCTGATTGCTGTATGCAAAGCAATAAACCGAAACAGGGACCTAATGAGTCTGGCATCTTACATATGGTGTTTGCTCTGCAGGAGCTGTGAAATCAACTCAGAAATTTCTATGTTATGCAAGCACATAATATGTGACGTTAGTAACGTTTCCAGTTCTTCAGATACTGCGCAGTGTGAAAGTAATTCAATTTAATCATTTACCTATGATTGTGGTTGGGTCCATGATGTTGCAAACTACGTATACCCATAAAGTTCCTCTATCATTTCAAACAAATCAAAACTTGGAAACTATTACAGATAAAGCATTGTAAAACATTTATCAACTCTCAAAGTTTTGTTGTGTTTTGTGTTATGTTAGAATTTCAATGTAAGCCCCCCCCCCCCCCCCCCCCCCGTCGCTCATAGTACATCAGTGTGCGATAATTGAGTTCTGCCTCCATATGGGTCAGCACTGCAGCATCAACAGTTCTGGTTGCTTCATTGAGTCATGCATCCATGGTTTCAGTGCCATTGACTACTGGTGGGTGCATGTGATTCTTGACGTAACCCCACAAAATTAAGTGCAATTTAGTGACATTAGGAGAGCACAGGATTCACACATTCAAATTCCACTGTGGAGATGCACTATGATGGTAGAAGATGATGGACAGCTGCAGCTCTGTGATCTGTGGTAGCAGGAACTGTTCATGCATTATAAGGTAAACATTTTCCTCTGCGAATCAAAGTGGGACTACACCCTGTCATGCATTAGCCACAACAAGAATTATGCTTTGGGCTATACTGCTGTGTTCATGTGTGTTGTGTGGGTTTTTGGAGCTCCATATCCATATGTTTTGTTGATTCACACGCCCAGAAATGAGGAACGTTGCTTCATCTGAAAACAGGCATCTTTTTAGGTAGTAATTGTCAGTGTCTGCAACCAACATCGCATCAGTGGTTTGAGGAGGCCTAACACGAGACAATTTTCTAGAAGACCTCCAGTAGGAGGCTACCCATAGACCTACTCTCTTCTGCAGGACACATGATTGAAAATAGGCCCAACTGTATTCTTCCACGAAGCAGTTTTTAGGGCAGCGTTTGGGCCAGACCAGAGCAGTTCACCCTGAGATTTTCTGGCCAGGTGCTGATTTGGAAGGATTCCATCAGTCAGGATTCTCGTTGGAGAGCCACTCATGTCTGACTCCTTGTCCCTGGGAGCTGACTGTGGCCTCCTCACCAAAGGAGTCAGGGCTCCAGTGTCGTGGCAGACTTGTGAACTTGTAAATTTATGTCTTGTAGCGGCACTACCATTTGGAATAGGAAAAGTCAGTTTTGGTGCAATACTTCTGAGCACGCAAGCTACAGCCAGGCGCGGGCCTGTTTACAGTGAGTTACGCTCACCAGCAGTTGTGAAGTAAAATAGAGGCCACAGGGGAGTAGAACCACTGGAAAAAGTACACACAGCAGTTTGCATGGCGCAAACCACAGGCCGAAAAAAAATGTTCAAATGTGTGTGAAATCCTATGGACTTAACTGCTAAGGTCATCAGCCCCAAAGCTTACACACTACTTAACCTAAATTATCCGAAGGACAAACACACACACCCATCCCCGAGGGAGGAATTGAAGCCCCGCCAGGACCAGCCACTCAGTCCGTGACTGCAGCACTTTACACCGCTCAGCTAATCCCGCGCGGCAACAGGCAGAAGGGCCCACTGGCCAACCTAAGTGTTAGTACATGATGTGGAGAGGAGTATTTAGCACAGCTGCATATAAATAGGTGCCGGTTCACTAACAAAGCATTCAAGTGTGGCAGCTCTCCTGGACGGCGAGGTGTGTCACACCACCAGCTACATGCAGCAGCAGATGGGGCACCAGTATTCCAGTCCACGGCGGATCGCTGGCTCGACCCAATGAGGCCAACGCGGGGTCTGCAGCCAGCAGGTGGCGGGCCATGCCACAGCTCGCTACTGCAGGCAGTCATCTTGACTCCCAACACACGGTGGAGGCATCCCGAGGTTAGGGCCGCAGATTCAGATGTCGGATCACAGGCACTTGTTGTCGCCTGCGATCTGAACCACGACAGCGAAGATGCATGAAGCGGGCCTCCTGCGGCTCCCGGCGAGTGATGCTGAGTCGGCAGGGGCGAAGACCGCTAGGTTGACTGTCAGTGCATCCTGACGTCGCAGCCATACAAGGCCGCCACACATCGGGTCATTGCATGGGTCACTGAGGCAGCCATTCCGCACCAGGCCTTTTCACAGACAGTGAAGTGGTACCCTCAGCATTGTGGGACCCGGTTGACGCCGACCGAGAGGAATGGGGGCACTGTACCTGGAAATAATAAGTCACTTGGGAAACTCTGACGAGTCTTAATACAGTACCTTCTACCTCTTCCCACTACATTTGGTGTTGCTGCCACATTCAATGTCAGAAGTTGCCGCTACAGTCTACTTAACTTGCAAACAGCTACAGGCCTCAATTTTGTAATGTAGTACTTAAACTTCTTCATTCAATGAGTGTTCTACGGGATTTCGACTTTTATAAAGTGTGAGTTTATGGAACTAACTGGCCTTCAGCTGCCAGAAGTATTATGTTATCTATCAAGAAGTCACTCATTTTATGTTTCGTTTCAATCAACATTGGAGTAAATATGCTCCTAATCTTTGATAACTAAACTTGTTTAGTCATCGCTACCTGAGTGTTTTTTGTGCTACCATCAGAGGACACATTAGTCAGCATTGATGGACGCCAGTCTGGAGCACGCGAACGTATACTACAGAGGACTATCGTTTGGCTGTAGTACCTGGACCATTTGCATTTTTTATGCAAAAAATTGTAACCCCTTATGTAACACTTTACGGACAATTGATGTTGCTTCCTACAATTCGCGTAATGTACAACGAATTACTCTCTAGGGGCTCCACTGACATGCAGCTTTGAATCTGTCAATACTTGCTTGAGACACAAGGGGATGGCCACTTAGAAGGAGGTCTTTGTCGCTGCCTGTCTGAAGTTTTTGGACTACCTCATTACACTAGCTTCTGCCAATGCTGTTCTCCCATAATGGCGTAGGTGATCCAACAGTACCGTTGTCACAGATTTGGATTCAGAACACCATGACACATTGAACGTTCTCCTGGTCTGTCGCCAATTTGATGTACTACAAGTCTCAAATAACGAAGGGAAAAAACTGGAGAGCTGCTAAGCGTATTACAATAAACCTCGATTGTCTATCTACTAATTTCCAGGTTACGATGTTTTGAAATGATAATGGGACTTTATGGAGACCCTGTACTAAGTCATACGGAACAATGAAATAAAAATGTTTTGAAGTGTGACTAATACAGACTAATTTTATTTTTGGATCTTAACTGACGTGTTATGTAGAATGTCACTCGGGCTACTCATCACTTAAGACTGTTCGCTTGTGGAAGTCATAAACAGAAATGTAAACAAGCTAATCACATTTCAAACAAAGCGCAGATGTTACGTTGCCAATACAGAGAATATGATCCAGTAATATAGAGTACATTACTTGCTTATACAAGTTCCTTATCGCATTTTTCTGATAAGCTTTACATGGGTAATAAAACTGCTTGATCTGCTAGTATTAGCCAGTTCTGGTGCTGTTTTTTTTCTCCAGAGATCATCCCCCTATTACTTAACCTCCCATAAATTTGACTTCTCAGATCCTAATTACTGTGTCTAGTATGCTGTCAGATTTATTATCTTCCTCCATGCTTATGCCTAAAATTTCTCAACATAATTGTCGACACAGTAAATATTTCTTTCTCGTAATCTGAAAGGTAAACATTTCTGTCTACAGTAGACCTACACAAATCATCATGAAGTGCACAGGAGATGCGTATGTCACTCTGGTACATTCCAAAGCTCGTTCTGCTTATTCAGGGATAGACTAAGCGAAAAATGACTAGTGGAGCGCCTGAATGAAAATTGTTGTTCGTCTCATTTTACTTTCACCATTCCTGTGCGAGAGACTTGCAGGGACCTATGAGTATTATACATTTCACTCAGAAAACGAGTTCCCGAAACATCCGAAATAGGTCTGCGTTTTTGGAAGTCAGATTTTTCATCGTTTTTTGCTATTTTCTCGCACGAAACAGACAACTCTTATTCCGTGTTTGTCTTGCTTATATACCCTCCATCGTCTCTGTTTGCTAATCCGCGAATCCTTGTTCATGACTTTTGTAACAGAGCTAACTAGTAGACGGTGGTTACCCAGTAATCTGTAAGCCAATAGCATTTGTTGTACACGCTACGGAACTAGTCTTGAACTACATATTCCAAATATTATTACTCCCGGAGAATTGTGTTATATGAGTGACTCCGATTACTACTCATTTTCTCTCTCACTGAAGACGATTAAGATGAAATAATATCATTGATAAGATTCGCTGATGACAGTGCTGTCCTCTACGTAGATGAACAATTGTACGATAAACTGAGTGAAATGAAGAGCTTAATCAGCACAGATTACAAATTGAAAGTAAACTAAAGAAAGGAGCAGCAATATGAGATTAGCGAAAACTTAATATCAAAATATGGTACCACGAAGTAGACGTAGTGAAAGAATTCTGCTACCTTGTAAGGAAGATAATACGAAGAATGTAAGGAGTTAAAACACAGACTTACAGAGGTAAAGAAGACATTCCTGGCTAAGCAAGTCTAATAATATCGAAAATCGGCCACAATTTGAGGCAGAAATTTCTGAAAATGTAGTTTGAAGCACAGCATAATGTGCGAGCGAAACATGGGCCGTGGACACCCGGAAAAGAAGTCCTCGTACATGCGTACATCTGAATCGACGACGTACAGTTATTGAGATATTAAATTGATACTGATGATCACTGCGACCGCAACAAATTAAGATGTGTTTGAAAAAAAAAAAATAGCGATGATTATACCGGCTAGTGGTGACAGCTGTAAACTCGTACAACTATTCTATGTCATTTATGGGTGAGAACAGACGCGTTTCAAGTATGTTGTTGCGGAAGAATTCCAGAAATTAAGTGGATTGGTAAGATAAAACATCGGCTCTCCGCAGAATCTGCGAGGGAAGGAATATATGCAAAACAGTGATTTGAAGAAAGTACAGGATGTTACGACGTGTATTAAGAAGACGGGGAATGTCTTTTATATATTAGAAGTAGCAGTATAAGACAAAAATAGTAGGGGAAGACAGAAATATGAATATGTACATCTATTGATGTCGTTGGATGTAAGTGTTATTCGGAGATGAACAGATTGACACAGGAGAAGCAATCGTTTCGGGTCACATCAAACCAGACTAAGGAAAAAAAAAGAACGTTTTTCAATCGAAGGTCGGGACTGTCATATGTTTCCAGAGCAAAAAAATTGTACTCGTAGATGTTTTCATGAAGATAGCACAGTGTGGGTATGTATACTGAAGCACCAAAGAAGCTGGTAAAGGCATGCGTATTCAAATACAGAAATATGAAAACAGGCAGAACGCGGCGCTGCAGTCACTATATAAGCCAACAAGTGGCTGGTGCAGTCGTTAGTTCGGTTACTGCTGCTACAATGGCAGGTTAGCAAGATTTAAGAGCATTGAACGTGGTGTTATAGTTCACAAACGAGCGATGGGGCACAGCATCCCAGAGGGAGCGATGAAGTGGGGATTTTTCGGTACGACCATTTCACGAGTGTACCGTGAATATCAGGAATCAAGTAAAACATCACATCTCCGATATCACTGCGCCCGAGAAAAGATCCTGCAAGAACGGGACCAATGACGACCGAAGAGAATCGTTCAGCCTGGCAGAAGTGCGGCCTTTCCGCGAATTGCTCCAGATTTCGATGTTGGGCCATCAACAAGTGTCAGCGTGCGATCCATTCGGCGTAACATCATCGATAAGGGCTTTCGGAACCGAAGGCTCACTCGTGTACATTAGATGCCTGCACGACACAAAGTTTTACGCCTCGCCTGGGCCCATCAACGCCGACATTGGACTGTCAATGACTGGAAACATGTTGCCGGGTCGGACGAATCTCGTTTTAAATTGTATCGAGTGGATGTACGTGTACGGGTACGGAGACAACCTCATGAATCCATGCACCCCGCATGTCAGCGGGGAACAGTTCAAGCTAGCGGAGGCTCTGTAATGGTGTGGGGCGTGTGCACTTGGAGTGATATGGGACCGTTGAAACGTCTAGATAAGACTCTGAGAAGAGACTAGTACGTAAGCATCCTGTCTGATCACCTGCATCCATTCATGTCCATTGTGCATTCCGACGGACTTGGGCAATTCCAGCAGGACAATGCGATACCCTACACGTCCAGAATTGTTACAGAGTGGCTTCAGGAACACTGTTCAAAGTTGAAACACTTCCACTGCCCACTAAACCTCCCAGACATGAACATTATTGAGCACATCTGGGACGCCTTGCAAAGTGCTGTTCAGAAGAGGTCTCCACCCTCTCGTACTCTTTCGGATTTATGGACAACCATGCAGGATTCATGGTGTCAGTTCCCTCTAGCACTACTTCAAACATTAGTCGAGTCCCTGCCACGCCGTGTTGGGGCACTTCTGCGTGCTCGCGGGGGCCCTACACGATATGAGACAGGTGTATCAGTTTCTTTTGCCCTGCAGTGTATAAATTCTGAACAAATAAAAAGAGCGAAGAAAAGAACTTGATTATAATTAACGTAATCTCAGGACGGTAAAAAACCTAGAACAATGCTATCTTTCTAATGTAACATGTATTTCAGCATAGCTGGAATTTCCTCCGATCATGAAGGATAAAATAGGCAACGGCCTTGCCGCAGTGGGTACACCGGTTCCCGTCAGATCTCCGAAGTCAAGCACTGTCGGGCGTGGCCGGCACTTGGATGGGTGACCATCCGGCCACCATGCGCTGTTGCCATTTTTCGGAGTGCACCCAGCCTCGTGATGCCAATTCAGGAGCTACTCGACCGCATAGTAGCGGCTACGGTCAAAGAAAACCGTCATAACGACTGGGAGAGCGGTGTGCTGACCACACGCCCCTCCTATCCGCATCCTCAGTTGAGGATGACACGGCGATCGAATGGTCCCGGTGGGCCACTTGTGGCCTGAAGACGGAGTGCATGAAGGATAAAATCACGGTAAATAAGGAGGGTCGGATGCGGATTCGTACCTAGCTTTCCCTAAATACGAGTCATGTTGCATAACCACAGTGCTGCCTCTCTAGCACAAAGGAAAGATATTTTAATCTCTTGTCGACATCAGGGTCTTCAGAGAAAGGAACGAGCGAGTAGTCGAAGCACTGGGCTGTACAGTACAGCATAATATGTTTTGTTGTTTAACAGCCTTAGGATGGTAAAAAGATGGCATAACAAGGAAACAGGTGAATAATTAATGTTTTCGAGTACCGCATAAGATCTCTAGAAGAGCCTAACACAAAGACCGAAAGATATATGTCGTCTTCGAGCTTGTCGTCATGCAACGGGACTGCATAATCCCGTAAGATGCCCAAATCTCATTGCTGGCTGCTTGTATTAAGCTACAGACAAACAAGCATTATGTCTTTCGGCTGGGAGATTACCACCGGATAAATTGCCTGCCATGCTAATTCTTACACCAAACAGAGTTAAGCTCTTGGGTACGCACTTTCAAGCCGGCTGAAAGATCGAGAGTGGGCAGTACGCCAAACAGTGACCCCCGAGTGCAAGTGTTGAGTAACCACGGACCGGTCCGGGTGTTAAGTAACGATCGCCTCAGGTGTTTATCTGGAGGAATTTTATCTCAAGGCCGGAATCTCCAGACGCCGGCTCGAGTGTTCTTACAGGCAGTGGACTCCGACTGGATGACGAAATAGCAGGTATTCAGATGCTCGGAATTACCAATAATGAGGTGTTAAGAAGACTCTTAAGTTGACAGTGTCAAACTAATCGTTTTTACCTGGGAAATAAACGAGGTCATAAATCCAATGCCAAGGTCAATAAGTGATAACAATTCTCGTTGTACAGAATGTAACATACTTACTATCAAAAAAAGACAAGGCAAGAAGGAGACATGATAGATGCAAAAACGTTCCAGTGTGGCTGGATGCACCACAAGGTATTTGTGTGACAAAGCTTCAAAGACAGCGGTGTGCAGAAGTTAAGGGCGAAACTAACTTCCGCGTAATGTATGGCTGCCAAGAAACATATCTCTAAGTAACTTGAACCACACATAGAAACAATCGTTAAATCTACATCTACATCATACTCCGCAAGCCACCTAATAGTGTGTGGCGGAGGGTACTTTCGGTGCCACTATCTGATCTCTCCAACCATGTTCCAGTTGCGAGTAGTGCGTGGGAAGAATTAATGTCGGTAAGCCTCTGTACTGGCTCTAATTTCTCGAATTTTCTCCTCGTGGCCAATACGCTAGATGTATGTGGGGGGAAGTAATATGTTGTCCGACTCCTCCTGACAAGTGGTGTCGCGAAATTATAATAGTAACTCTCTCCGTGATGCACAACGCCTCTCTTGTAACATCTGCTAGTGGTGTTTGTTTAGCATCTCCGTAACGCTATCTCGCCAACTAAACGATCCCGTGACGAAACGCGCCGCTCTTAGTTGGATCTTCTCTATCTCCTCTATCAGTCCGGCCTGAGAGGGACCCCAGGTAGATGAAAAATACTCAAGAATCGGGCGGACAAGCCCCTTATAAGCCTCTTCTTTCGTGGATGAGTTACATTTCCTTAAGATTCTTCCGATGGATGCGTCTGGTGTCTGCTTTTCCCAGTATCTGTTATATATGATCATTCCACTTAAGGTCGCTCTGGATAGTTACGCCTAGATATTTTACCGCAGACACTGTCTCCAGCTGTTTGTCATCAATAGTGTAGCTGTACAGTGATGGATTTCTTTTCCTATGTATGCGCAATATGTTCCATTTATTTACGTTCAGGCTCAACTGCTAGAGCCTGTACCAATCATCATTTCTCTGCAGGTCGTTATGCAGTTTCTTACTACCTTCTGACGTTACTACTTTACTATAGACAACTGCATCATCTGCGAATAGCCTAAAAGAGCATCCGACGCTTTCTACTAGGTCATTTACACTACTGGCCATTAAAATTGCTACACCAAGAAGAAATGCAGATGATAAACGGGTATTCATTGGACAAATATATTATACTAGAACTGACATGTGATTACATTTTCACGCAGTTTGGGTGCATAGATCCTGAGAAATCAGTACCCATAACAACTACCTCTGGCCGTAATAACGGCCTTGATACGCCTGGGCATTGAGTCAAACAGAGTTTGGATGTCGTGTACAGGTACAGCTGCCCAAGCAGCTTCAACACGATACCACAGTTCATCAAGTAGTGACTGGCGTATTGTGACGAGCCAGTTGCTCGGCCACCATTGACCAGACGTTTTCAATTGGTGAGAGATGTGGAGAATGTGCTGGCCAGGGCAGCAGTAGAACATTTTCTGTATCCAGAAAGGCCCGTACAGGACCTGCAACATGCGGTCGTGCATGATCCTGCTAAAATGTAGGGTTTCGCAGGGATTGAATGAAGGGTAGAGCCACGGGTCATAACACATCTGAAATGTAACGTCCACTGTTCAAAGTGCCGTTAACGCAAACAAGAGATCACCGAGGAGTGTAACCATACCACCACCCCGGGTGATACGCCAGTATGGCGATGACGAACACACACTTCCAATGTGCGTTCACCGCGATGTCGCCAAACACGGATGCGACCATCATGATGCTCTAAACAGAACCTGGATTCATCCGAAAAAGTGACGTTTTGCCATTCGCGCACCCAGGTTCGTCTTTGAGTACACCATCGCAGGCGTTCCTGACTGTGATGCAGCGTCAAGGGTAACCGCAGCCATGGTCTCCGAGATGATAGTTCATGCTGCTGCAAACGTCATTAGTGCAGATGGTTGTTGTCTTGCAAACGTCCCCATCTGTTGACTCATGGATCGAGACGTGGCTGCACGATTCGTTACAGCCATGCGGATAAGATGCCTGTCGTCTTGACTGCTAGTGATACGAGGCCGTTGGGATCCAGTACGGCGTTCCGTATTACCCTCCTGAACCCACCGATTCTTTATTCTGCTAACAGTCATCGAATCTCGACCAATGCGAGCAGCAATGTCGCGATACGATAAGCTGCAATCGCGATAGGCTACAATCCGAAATTTATCAAAGTCGGAAACGTGACGGTACGCATCTCTCCTCCTTACACGAGACATCACAACAACATTTCACCAGGCAACGCCAGTCAACTGCTGCTTGTGTATGAGAAATCGGTTGGAAACTTTCCTCATGTCAGCACGTTGTAGGTGTCGCCACCGGCGCGATCCTTGTGTGAATCCTCTGAGAAGCTACTCATTTGCATATCACAGCATCTACTTTCTGTCGGTTAAATTTCACGACTGTAGCACGTCATCTTCGTGGTGAAGCAATTTCAATGGCCTACATTTCAGCAGGATAATACACGACCGCATATTGCAGGTCCTGTACGGGCCGTACTGGGTACATAAAATGTTCGAGTGCTGCCCTGGCTAGCACATTCTCCAGATCTCTCACCAATTGAAAACGTCTGGTCAATGGTGGCCGAGCAACTGGCTCGTCGCAATACGCCAGTCACTATTCTTGATGAACTGTGGTATCGTGTTGAAGCTGCATGGGCAGCTGTAACTGTGCACGCCATCCAAGCTCTGTTTGACTCAATGCCCAGGCGTATCAAGGCCGTAATTACGACCAGAGGTGGTTGTTCTGGGTACTGATTTCTCAGGATCTATGCACCCAAACTGCGTGAAAATGAAATCACGTGTCAGTTCTAGTATAATATATCTGTCCAATGAATAACTGTTTATTATCTGCATTTCTTCTTGGTGTAGCAATTTTAATGGCCAGTTGTGTAGTAACTAAGTTATCAATTATCAACATGACTGAAATGTCTTGTTCCCCCGAATTAGCATTTTTTATAGTGACAGTGCGACTGGGCGTATATTTGCTATGTGGCACACGATTTTGTGGTCCGAAATTCTCCGAATCTCCTTTGTACGTAGAAACCAAAAGGCGGTTGGAGCTGATTTGTTTGCGCCAGCGCGTCGTGATAAATCCTGGCTGACGGCACGGTTTCGTAGAGCACGGGAGTTTATCTGACGAGACAGTGATCTTCGTCAGCAGGCGCAGGTCAGAGCTGTGTCAGACTTTCGCCCGATAGTCGATAGTCTACCGGTCTTACGGGAGGCGCGACCGCCCGACATCGCGGCGTCTGGCGGCGAGGGCTGAGATAAGAGGAGATAAGGCCAGGCAGATAACGGGGCGTCCGGCGACCTGTGGGCGGAGTGGTCGGGCAGGCGCGGCTCCGCTAGGCGGAAGGCCACACGGACTAGCCTCCGGAGCAGTCTGGCCCCAAACCTGTTTCCTCTTCCTCTCCAGCCACTGTAGACGGGGGTCCAACTTTTGCGTCGGTTAAATCGTTGGAATACTCTCTTACAAATTCTGAAGGTGGCAGGGGTAAAATACAGGGAGCGAAAGGCTATTTACAATTTGTACAGAAACCAGATGGCAGTTATAAGAGTCGAGGGACATGAAAGGGAAGTAGTGGTTGGGAAGGGAGTGAGACAGGGTTGTAGTCTCTCCCTGATGTTATTCAATCTGTATATTGAGCAAGCAATAAAGGAAACAAAAGAAAAATTCGG
Source organism: Schistocerca serialis cubense (assembly GCF_023864345.2). Classification (NCBI taxonomy): domain Eukaryota; kingdom Metazoa; phylum Arthropoda; class Insecta; order Orthoptera; family Acrididae; genus Schistocerca; species Schistocerca serialis. Next base: position 970,400,754 of record NC_064639.1, read on the forward strand.
AGTAGGTATTAAAATCCATGGAGAAGAAATAAAAACTTTGAGTTTCGCCGATGACATTGCAGTTCTGTCAGAGACGGCAGAAGACTTGGAAGAGCAGTTGAACGGAATGGACAGTGTCTTGAAAGGAGGGTATAAGATGAACATCAACAAAAGCAAAACGAGGATAATGGAATGTAGTCGAATTAAGTGGGGTGATGCTGAGGGAATTAGATTAGGAAATGAGACACTTAAAGTAGTAAAGGAGTTTTGCTATTTGGGGAGCAAAATAACTGATGATGGTCGAAGTAGAGAGGATATAAAATGTAGACTGGCAATGGCAAGGAAAGCGTTTCTGAAGAGGAGAAATTTGTTGACATCGAGTATAGATTTAAATGTCAGGAAGTCGTTTCTGAACGTATTTATATGGTGTGAAACGTGGACGACAAATAGTTTAGACAAGAAGAGAATAGAAGCTTTCGAAATGTGGTGCTACAGAAGAATGCTGAAGATTAGATGGGCAGATCACATAACTAATGAGGAGGTATTGAATAGAACTGGGGAGAAGAGAAGTTTGTGGCACAACTTGACAAGAAGAAGGGACCGGTTGGTAGGGCATGTTCTGAGGCATCGAGGGATCACCAATTTAGTACTGGAGGGCAGCATGGATGGTAAAAATCGTAGAGGGAGACCAAGAGATGAATACACTACGCAGATTCAAAAGGATGTAGGCTGCAGTAGGTACTGGGAGATGAAGAAGCTTTCACAGGATAGAGTAGCATGGAGAGCTGCATCAAACCAGTCTCAGGACTGAAGACCACAACAACAACAACAAGTAGGTCCCAGATTTTAATTACCTAAAAAACAGTGAAATATGCAAGCATTTATGACCTAAATCTTACATAAAGACGAACTTTAAAAATAAAATATGACTCAATGGAAGTTTATTTAAAGCATTCTTGTTTGTTTGTTCATTTAACTTTTTATTCAGCATAAAGTAGCACAAAATTCATTTGTCGAAATATTGTAAGTATAGTTCTTTCTTTCTGTAGGGTTTGTGGCTAATTTGCATCTATTTTTTGAATGTCTGAATGTTGTATTTTCTAAGCACAAAGTACAGTGTAAAGATCATATATCGAAATAGTAAAACAATGCTTTTATTTCTACATAGTATTTAAAGCGTTTCACATTATTTAATACCGCATGTCAATCTTCAGTATGTGCAAAGTTGCACTGGATTACAAGATGCATTTTCAGGTTTCCCATTGTCAAAGATCTACGATTCTCGCTGAGGATAGTTTTGTACCTGGAAAAGCTCCTCTCCACTTCACAAGACGTCACTGGAGCGTATTTGAAGGCAGCCAGGTCAATGGAGTTCAGCTTTGTTTCAGTATCTTCGAATGTTGCGGAATTCCCTGAAAGACTAACTTTGCACAGTGTAGAATATCCAGGATTCCGTTGGAGAACACTTTGCAATTTGGTTTTCACTTTGTCGGCCACATGACCACGAGCTCGATCGAACTCACTCTGCACATGTTGCACAATACTCAGGGCCTCACATAGCTGAGTGCCAACAGTTTCCTGTCGTTTGATCGCTTTTGATATCAGTGAAAAATTGGCGTTGATGTATGCCAAGTTTCGCGACAATGTATCTGTAAAAACTTCTTTCACAATTTTGATAGCACTTGATTCATCGCTATCAGGCTCACAGAAGATTGTCTTTATTTGGGTGTAGTTGGTGCAGTAATACTCAGCAGCATTAAGCCAAGAACCCCATGGTGTAAGAATAGGTTTAGGTGGGAGGGGCGTTGAAGGTGCTTGTTCCTTGAATTTATGTACTCGTAGCGGAGCCTTCACATAGATTTTCTTGCCACAGGAAATTGATTTGTCTACGTCAGGGTAATTTGATCGCACCTCTTTGGCAACTCTGTGCAACGCATGTGCAAGGCAAGTGGCGTACACCATACTGGGGTACTGAATCTGAAGCCCTTTGGCTGCTTTAGCCATATATGAAGCACCATCAGTTACAAGCAACAAAACGTTGTCTCTTTTCACACCATCCGGCTTCAGAGAGTTGTCAAACAAAATAGCAATCGTCGACTTGTTTACTCTATCGAGAACTTCACACGTTAGTAGGAAAATATCTTCAGGGCCATCAACTCTTAGAACACCAACAACGACATTTGCAATATATCGCCCACTAATATCCGATAGTTTCATCTATCGACAGCCAGATCTTTTGCTCAGCAATAGTAATTCGTATTTTGTTGAGCACATCATTGTAGCATACGGATAAATAGTTCTTTCTCAGTGTAGATTCATCTGAAACTGGATGTGTTGTGTACTTCTCCACGAACCGGTTGAAGCGCGGATTCTTCAGCTTTTCCAATGAGATGTTGCAGGACACCATCATCTCACACAAATCCTTGCAGAATGATTGCACGGTTGACAATTTACCTGTCTGTTCAAATAACAGCGTTTGCCTGCTGCTATTTTCAGCACTTCGTTTCACGCAGCTGCTGTGTTTAGCGGTATTACAGTGTTGTTGCACATTAAAGCGCTTTTCTGCACCAACTTTGACTTCAGACAGTTCACAACATAATATTTTCCCATCAGTACTAAAGAACTTCTCTCCAAATTCTCGAACATATCCTCGCAACTTCACGCTGTCGGAGCACTTTGCTTTAGGCACGTTGAACAAGGCAAAGGCTGTATTCAAATTGGTTACTGGGAACACCTGTGCGACTGCGATGATTATTACGGCAAAAGCCGCCTTTGTTGGCTCTGAGAGCGTATTGTCGACTATGCGCAACAATGTTTTATGTTCGCGAAACGGCTGTTGTGGTAGCCTACACCGATTATCTGCTACAGTCCTGAGAAATAAAGCTGTGTACTAATTTATCTCTTTATCTTCCATAATAGCACGTTAAATATTGTCTCGTGAGCTACATATTCATTTTCTTATTCGTGTGTCCCGTAAGATACGAGAAAAACGATATATGCATTTTTGGCAAAAGTTAACGGAAATATGACCTGTTATATTAAAAGTTAGCCGCAGTATGACCTATTGCTAAAATTTGTTGTAATATCAGCTTATATGCACGATCAAAATACATTTTTCGACACTAAAATGCCTATATTTGTGTATAAATTGTTCTGAAATTTACCCTATAGTTCACAAAATAATATGACTTGTCATTGAAATCCGGGCTCTAGTGATAAGTAAGAGTGTGTTAAAAAAATAAAGAGAAATTTGTAATTACAACTGCTGTATTAGGTAAGCAAGAGTGTGTCGTTATTGTATGGGTGAAGACGTCTAAAAAGTACGTGTAGAATATTAGACACATTGGATATTTAGTCTGTTTCCAGCTGTCACCCTGGTTACATGGGCCCAGAATGAGATTTACACTCTGCAGCGGAATGTGCACTGGTATGAAACGGCTTGGCAAATTAAATCTGTGTGCCAGACGAAGACTCGAACTCGAAGCCATTAACTAACGCGGGCAAGTGCAGTACCAAGTGTGTTACCCAATCACGACTCATGTCCCTTCCTCGCAGCTTTACTTCAGCCAGTACCTCATCTCCTACCTTCCACATTTCACAGAACTTCTCCCGCGTAACTTGCAGAACCTGCGCTCCCGGAAGGAATGATATAGCAGAGACGTGGAGTAGCGAGTTGAGCGGGAAAGGCGAAGGTTCCGGGCTGGATTCCGTTCCGTCATATAGTTTCACTCTGCCAAGAAGTTTCAGTTGGCAGAATAAGTGATTATTTGTTTTGTTTAAAAATATATCAACTAATAAAGTCATCAGAAGATCAAAACAAACTGCAAAACGATTTAGAAAAAATATCTGAATGGTGCGAAAAGTGGCAGATGACACTAAATAACGAAAAGTGTGAGGTCATCCACATGAGTACTAAAAGTAACTCGTTAAACTTCGGTTACACGATAAATCAGTCTAATCTAAAAGCAGTAAATTCAACTAAATACCTAGGTATTACAATTACGAACAACTTAAATTGGAAAGAACACATAGAACATGTTCTCGGGAAGGCTAACCAAAGACTGCGATTTATTGGCAGGACACTTAGAAAATGTAACAGACCTACTAAAGAGACTGCCTGTATTACGCTTGTCCGTCCTCTTTTAGAATACTGCTGCGCGATGTGGGATCCTCACCAGGTAGGACTGACGGAGTACATCGAAAAAGTTCAAAGAAAGGCAGCACGTTTTGTATTATCGCGAAATATGGGACAGAGTGTCACAGAAATGATACAGGATTTGGGCTGGAAATCATTAACAGAAAGGCGTTTTTCGTTGCGACGGAATCTTCTCACGAAATTCCAATCACCAACTTTCTCCTCTGAATGCGACAATATTTTGTTGACACCGACCTACATAGGGCGGAACGATTACCACGATAAAATAAGGCAAATCAGAGCTCGTACGGAAAGATATAAGTGTTTATTCTCTCCGCGCGGTATACGAGATTGGAATAATAGAGAATTGTGAAGGTGGTTCGATGAACCCTCTGCCAGGCACTTACATGTGATTTGCAGAGTATCCATGTAGATGTAGATGTAGATGAGACTCTCACGGAGGTATTAAAAAACTGTCCGCACTACTGTACAAGAAAAAGAGACACTCGAGCAATCCTTTTATCTTTAATCTGGATAACTGCGATCACAGCTATAGGTGGAAACACAAGCGCCCAAAAACACTACTACTTAGGGACAATTGACCGCCTATGGATAACACCAACACTCGAACATGACAAATATTGGTGAACCCCTGCAGCACAGCAAAATTACCTGGCACTGCCAGGTGTACATAGCCGAACAACCGGCAACGCAAACAAACCCAATCGAAACGCTTACAAAGTCATCGATTTTTGACCAGTCGACCACTTATATGACATCTTCGTGAATGCATATGTAAATTGGATGATGGTGGGACATCTGCTGGTATATATATATACTTTTTATTGTAAATGAAACTCCTCCAGCTGTAATTAAGATTTCATACTTATTTGGCAACTAGTTTCGACGTTGCGTCAACGTCATCTTCAGGCCTGTACACTTTGATGAGATCAGTTGTGTGTGGCTGAGTACTAGAAGTTTGCGGTGAGACCAATACGCGCTCCAAATGGATGGCGGGCAGTAACTAGGCCTGAAGATGACGTTGTCACAACGTCGAAACTAGTAGCCAAATAAGTATGAAATCTTAATTACAGCTGGAGGAGTTTCATTTTCAATAAAAAAAACTTATATGACAATCTTGGTATGTTACAGGTACAGACGCAGCAGCTGACCGAGGAGACATCGCAGTTGGCCAATCCGGCAGTATCCCTCCTCGAAAGGACTGACACCCTTTATGACGACCTAAGCTAAGACAACGGTATCCACCACTACACAATATTACCCAACACTGACAACCGCCCGACCCTTCCATGATCAGTCGCAGGTAGCAAGAAACCGCTACTGCTCTTACTACCCGACCAGGCTATCGCAGAGGCAAGCGCCTTGGTCCTTTTTTCCTTTGCCCTTGAAACCGCTGCCCTTCCTCCGCTTTTCGTCCACTGTCTACCTCCTCGGTGCGACTGTGTTAGTGGGTAATCCTACCCAGACGCACGGATAACATCACGGTCCACATCCCGTGAAGTCCCCGATTGGTAACTAACAAATACGGATGTGACAGTAGATCTTTTGAGATGTCACCACGCCGGTGTGGGAGTGGAGGGGCTCCACCCTTTTATATTTGTTTTCTAAATTTTATAATATGTTAAATTTCATTACACGAACGGAATAAAGTGCAGCAAAGTTTTGCAAATGTTAAATATTGCTTTTGATGAGTCTGTTACAAGTATAGCGAGGGCTATACTTGTGATATAAGCGTTTCGAAGAAGGCCGTGAAGACGCTTGAAGATGAAGAGAGTTGGAGGCCCAGCACATCATCAATCGATGAAATCGTTGAAAAACGAGAACGACACCATTATGAACGATAGCCGAGTCGCAGAGTTGGCACATCAGCTAGCTCATTCAATGATATTTTCTCGGATGTTTTGGGTATGAATCACGTGACAGCGAAAGTTATTCCGAAATTATTGATTTTCGAACAGTGCTTATGCAAGTTTCTCATGAATCTCCAGGTGAATTCAACAACGATAAAAAACAACCGGAGTGTGTCATTACTGATGATGAAACATGTGTTTGCAGATATCACATCGAAACTAGGGCTCAAACGTCCCAGAGGAACTGGATGGACACGACCGAGAAAAGCTCGGTAGTGCGGAAAAAACAAAAAGATAGAAAAGGAAAATGAAAGAGAACCTCGGGCCTCCAAACCTAATGCCGCTGGGGTGAGAAAGAAACAAGAGTTGACCAAGAAAGGCCGATGGAAAAGAAAAACCGGGGAAGTGCGAGAAGAACTCGCGCTCTGAGGATAACGTACAGATTTAATTGAGTATATAGACAATAACAATAATATCGTGTGGCTCAAAGGCCTGGTCCAAGTGTTTTTATTGGACGCCACTTGGTCGACTTGCGTGTCGCTAACCCACCCCAGTTATCCAACCGAGGAAATCGCACCTACAGTTTCACATGGACTCCGAACCAGGTGTTGTTTCTTGGCGACTCGTAACATCGTTGGTAGGTGAAGGCTAGGTTCAAAGTGAAAATAATCCGTGGGCCGGCTTTTTCATTTCGAGGCACGCGCCTTAGCGCTAAATCACCAGGCCAAAAACGTGTGTGAACAATTCATCTATAGGTTTTGATGACTGAATTTGGGAGTATCAAAATGTATGAGTTATATCTTTCGATCGTATTGACTTCGAAGCTAAAATTTGTTACACCTCCAAGGGACCATAGACCTAGACACAAATTTCAACTTGACATCCATACCCAGTCCTGAGAAAAAAAGGGTGTTAGCAGACAGACATACAGACGGTCAACAAACGGGAAAAGAATTTATTTATATGATATAATTACAAATTAACAGTTGTAAAATTTCTTTCTTTACTTGTACTGTGAAGGCTTGCTTCTTTTCAAATTTGTTAATACCAAGAGGAAGGATTCTATGGTTTTCTGAGTGGGTTTGCGAGTATCAAAGTATGTGAAATAAATGGTCGTATCTTATGATTGCACTGTCTTAGAAGCTTAAATTTTTGACAAGTGAAAAGACCGTAAACATTAGTGTGGGACATAACTTTCAACTTGATGCCTTGATGCATCTAACCATTCCCGAGAAAAACAGGCCTTAACAGTAGGGCAGACAGACATACAAACAACAAATTGATCCTGAAGAGTCCCGTTTTTACCAAATAAGCTACGTAATAAAAAAAAAGTCGAGATCTGTGGCTAAGTAAGAATTTTGCACCGCTGACAATGCACCTGCTCACACTTCGTTGCATGTTAAAGAATTTTTTGCCAAAACCAATGCTGTGATGACGCGTCCAACTCCACAATAGGCAGACGTGGCTCCATGAAACGTGTACCTGTTGCCAAACGGAAAGAAAACCTTAAAGAGCTGTCGTTTTATAGGTGTAATGAAGCGAGCAGTGCCAGTAGCAGAGAAACGAGTTCAGGGCAGGAAAGCTCCTTCAGGCGCTCAGCCGTTTACGTGCCTTACCCTACTTCCGCGAGGCTGTGACCAGGTGCTCAACTGCTGACCAACCTAGGGGATGAGTTTGACGACACTGAGGAATGCGCCAGTGGTCTTCCTTCTGCATGGTCATTCACCAGACAATCGTTCAAAATGTTCAAATGTGTGTGAAATCTTATGGGACAACTGCTAACGTCATGAGACCCTAAGCTTACACACTACTTAACCTAAATTGTCCTAAGGACAAACACACACACACATGCCCAGACAATCGTATTTACAGCTTCCCGAGGTCAGGTCAGCCAATCATGGATCAGCTGGGCTATGTTATGAAGCCCACACCGTGGCAAACGAAGCCGTCGCTACGGAGCAGCTGCCTCCACCATCACCGATTCCTGAACCCTCTACTGCTTGCTGACCACTTAGGCTCTCGTCAGTCCCACGCTCTCCAGCCAACGAGTGTTTGCGTCTGGGGCTCGTACTGAAGAACCACTCCATCACAATGCCGGTGGGACCTGACACAGCTGCACAGCTGCCTGGTCTGTAGCATCCGCAGGTAGCCGGGTCGGGGTACTGCATGTAGTCGCGGTCCTAACGCTGCAAAGGCGATGCCGGTAGGTACGACTGCTGACGGGGACACTGCCCTGTGAGGTAAGCACGCCAGGAGAAACCGTGTCAAATGGTTCAAATGGCTCTGAGCACTATGGGACTTAACATCTGAGGTCATCAGTCCTCTAGAATTTAGAACTACTTAAACCTAACTAACCTAAGGACATCACACACATCCATGCCCGAGGCAGGATTCGCACCTGCAACCGTAGCAGTCGCGCGGTTCCAGACTGAAGCGCCTAGAACCGCTCAGCCACAGCGGCCGGCGACACCGTGTCGGTGTACGCTGAAGAGCGAAAGAAACTGGTGCACCTGCCTAAAATCGTGTGGCCCCCCATGAACACTCAGAAGAGCCGCAAAACCATGTGGCATGGACTGGACTAGTGTCTGGAGTAGTGCTGGAGGGAATTGACACCATGAATCCTGCAGGGCTATCCATAAATCGATAACATTACGAGGGGGGATGGAGATCTCTTCTGAAAAGCACGTTGCAAGTCATCCCAGATATGTTCAATAGTGTTCATTTCTGGGGAGTTTGGTGGCCAGCGGAAGTGCTTAAACTCAGAATTCCTGGAGCCACTCAGTCGAAATTCTGGACGTGTGGGGTGTCGCATTCTGTTCTTGGAATTGCCCAAGTCCGTCGAAATTGACAATGGACATGAATGAATGCAGGTGATCAGACAGGATGCTTCCGTACGTGTCACCTCTCAGAGTAGTATCTAAATGTATCAGAGGTCCCATATCACTCCAACTGCACACGCCCACACCGTTACAGATCCTCCGCCACCTTTAACAGTCCCCTGCTGACATGCAGCATTCGTGAATTCATTAGTTCGTCTCCACCCTTACACGTCCATCCACTCATACAACTTGAAACGAGACTCGTTCGACCAGGCAGCATGTTTTCAGTCATCAACAGACCAACGTCAGTGCTGACGGACCCAGGCGAAGCGTAAAGCTGTATGTTGTACAGTCATCAAGGGTACACGAGTGGACCTATGATATCGATGATATTTCGTTGAATGGTTCGTACACTGACACTTGTTGATGCCACAGCGTTGAAATCTGCAGCAATTTGCGGAAGGGTTGCACTTCTGTCACGTCGAACGATCCTCTTCAGTCGTCGTTGGTCCCGTTCTTGAAGGACCTTTTTCCGGCCGCACCGAATCGGAGATTTGATGTTTTACCGGATTTCTGATATTCACGATACACTCGATAAATGGTCGTAGAGAAAATCTCCACTTCATCGCTACCTCGGAGACGCTGTGTCCCATCGCTCGTGCGCCTAGTATAACACCACGTTCAAACTCACTTCAATGTTGAAAACCTCCCGTTGTGGCAGCAGTAACCGATCTAACAACAGCGCTAGACACTTGTTGTGTTATATAGGCGTTGGCGACGGCAACGCCGTGTTCTGCCTGTTTTCATACCTCTATATTTCAATACACATGCCTATACCAGCTTCTTTGGCGCTTCAGTGTATTGCCGCAGTCACCAGGGATCAACATTAGCGGCATGAAAGACTGAATGACCGTAAACCATACACAATAAAGGGCATTTGTATCCACTAGTCCGCCGGCCGTTGTGACCGAGCGGTTCTAGGTGCTTCACTCTGGAACCGCGCTGCTGCTACGGTCGCAGGTTCGAATCCTGCCTCGGGTATGGATGTGTGTGATGTCCTTAGGTTAGTTAGATTTAAGTAATTCTAAGTTCTGGGGGATTGATGACCTCAGATGTTAAGTCCCATAGCGCTCAGAGCCATTTGAACCATATCCACTACTACATGCCTGCTCCTGCTGCAGCCACACCCATTTCCAGTAGAACCACTCGCCCACAAGCCTTCCCTATACCTCTAAGGGAAGACTGGGGAACATTTAATCGAATCTCTATCCGGAATTTAAAAAAAATTTTGAACTGTTAAACGTGGCTCTAGCAACTGTGAGACAGTAAAATTGGAGACGTGGAAAGAAAAAATCAGCCAACCAGTTGAAATAAAGGTTTACTGGAACGCCTGACCCAGTTTTCGACAATTTTGAAAATTTTTACTTAGATTTTCGTGTTTACCATTGTTTAGTCTTATGACATGGTATACATACTTCTACAGTTAAGAAAGCAAAATAATTTTATACAGGCTGCTACAGGTATGGGGCAGGTTTACGCACCTACGGGGCCGCGTTTAGCATATCACAGAAGACAATAATGAGTAAATAAAACATACTACTAAACTTTTCAAAATATATTTTGCTGGCGATGAACAAAATTACACTCTTACTTATGTCAATTAACGTGGATACAACCATTTTACTGGCAGTAAACAAAGTTTTGAGTAAACTTCCACCTGTTAGCATAATAAGGCTTACATAGAAATCTGAATGTCACTTAAAGGAGTATTCAGCATCATTGTGTGAGTTGCAAATTGTGCACATAAAAGATAACGTGTTTCCTGTGGCACAATTGTCGTTAGCTCACCTTTACATCTACAGTAGTGGATTCATCTTGATTTCTTTTTGATTAAGCAGTAAGTACAAAGGTAATTTTCGTTCTCTTCATCAGATTGCTGCAGGTTAGAAGAGAAAGGAAGAAGAACTGGATGGGACGTTCGTCGAGACGGGAGCGCTGGCTAACAGACGCTTTGGATGGATTAGTTTGTCAGAGGAGATTGAGAGGAAGGAGGAGACACAAGGGGATAGACGACATAAAGGGAAGCGGAAATAAGGCGGATCTCAACAGGATGGCAAAAAACAAGGAAGTATGCAGAGTTACCATGTGAAAACCTGCCTCCAGGCAGAACACTGATGACTTCAGGAATGGACCTAGCCACATTTTTACTTGTTCTATCTTTTAGCAATTTCTTTCCCTTATCAGTCCTTGTTCTCATAGAAATAATTCTTTCTGCTTCAGATTCCATCTACCTTTTATTCTTCTGTGGCTTCATTTTTCTTTTAGATTGCAGTTTTAACTGCTGTTTCCTTTATTTCCTTCGCTGCCGTATCGAATAAGATAGCAATGCAGAACAGTGCATAAACGTGCCTCGACAGAACTTCGTAAACGATCCCACCGCCATGACTGAATTAGTTTCTAAACTGCCGTAGTAACTTTCACCCTATAAAATTATACTAAAGTACCTTGTAAAGCAGACTAATCCCCTATAAACGAACATATATTTATTTATTTTCAGTTTTAAAGGATGGTGCTTCCTAGGAGCTTCGATATTTGAACAATAAAATTTACTCACCTTGTACAAAATCACAAACAATTATGTTCTTCGGCCAGAGACGTTCAATCATATGGTGCCGCGAAGTTTATGGGGCAGTACTAATCCACCGTCGGTAGCGCTCTAGCAAAAATGGTTCCCGAGTAAAGTGCTCTGCGTAAACGTGCCCCATGCTGAAACGTGACCAGGTCTCACCTATATTGGTGTAAGTGAGATTAGACACACATCGCTCTCAAAGATCTAATTCCAGATGTGTCCGGGGTAATAGAAAAAGCATTAGCATCGATGTATAGTATCTAATGGCGAATATTTTGAAGACGATAACACTGACGTAGGCGAATAAATATAATTATTTCCAGAAATTAAAAATTCCATTACTTTTTTAAACACACCTCATATGGTGTAAGGTAGCGTTTTAACCCGTACACCTAGCGAACTTGGTAGAGTACAATAACCGTCTTTCAGGACAGAGATCAGAAATATTCTTCATCCCCCAATGTACACAATCTGTCAATAATATTCGGCCACGTCGCTATTTCTACATGTCAGTGTTTTACTTTCACTTATGAACTTTAGCAACAAATGAAATAACAGTAAAATTTTGGGACATAAATTGTGTTCGAACGTTATGAATTACCTCGAAGAGAACGGTCTATTGACACACAGTCAAAATGGATTTAGAAAACATCGATCTCGTGAAACACAACTAGCTCTTTACGCACATAAACTGCTGAGTCCTGTTGACAAAGGATTTCAAACTGATTCCGTACTTCTAGATTTCCAGAAGGCTTTTGACACTGGACCACACAAGCGGCTTGTAGTGAAATTGCGTGCTTATGGAATATCGTCTCAGTTAGGTGACTGGATTAGTGATTTCCTGTAGGAGAGGTCACATTTCGTAGTGACTGATGGAAAGCCATCGAGTAAAACAAAAGTTATTTCTGGCGTTCCTCTAGGTAGTTTATAGGACCTCTGCTGTTCCTTTTACAAATAAACGATGTAGGAGACAATCTGAGCAGCCGTCTTAGTTTGTTTGCAGACGATGCTGTCGTTTAACGACTAGTAAAGTCATCATAAGTAAATTAAAACAAATTTGAAAACGATTTAGATAAGATATCTGTATGGTGCAAAAATTGGCAGTTGACCCTAAACAACGAAAAAGTGTAAGGTCATCCACATGAGAGCTAAAAGGAATGCGTTAAATTTCAGTTACACTAAATTTCGGTTAGACGATAAATCAGTCAAATCTGAAGGCGGTAAATTTAGCTAAATACCTAGGAATTACAATTACGAACAGCTTACATTGGCTGGAATGACATTTTCACTCTGCAGCGGAGTGTGCGCTGATATTGTAAGTAGGATGTTTAGGTTTTTTTATTGGTAACGCCACCTCTGTATGAAAATCACTGGCTGTGCTGTGTGCAGTCTGTGGCTGCTTTGCATTGTTGTAATACTCGCCATTGTAGTGTTGGGCAGCGGCAGCTGGATGTGAACAGCGCGTAGCGTTGCGCAGTTGGAGGTGAGCCGCCAGCAGTGGTGGATGTGGGGAGAGAGATGGCGGAGTTTTGAAATTTGTCATGAAGTGCTATATTTATATATGATGATATCAAGGTAAATACATTGTTTGTTCTCTATTAATATCTTTCATTTGCTAACTATCCCTATCAGTAGTTAGTGCCTTCCATAGTTTGAATCTTTTATTTAGCTGGCAGTAGTGGCGCTCGCTGTATTGCAGTAGCTTGAGCAGCGAAGATTTTAGTGAGGTAAGTGATTTGTGAAAGGTATAGTTTAATGTTAGTCAGGGCCATTCTTTTGTAGGGAATTTTGAAAGTCAGATTGCGTTGCGCTAACAAAATATTGTGTGTCAGTTTAAGCACAGTCATGTATAATTGTTCAAAGGGGACGTTTCATATGTCGACCCTTAGCCGAGGATACCTCACTGGAATCTTCTGATTTTTTCTTGTAGTTTGTGTAATTAGTGTAGCTATTGTTTATTGCTAGCGCGTAATTGTAGAGAAAATCTCCTTTGTAGTTGCAGTCTTTCATTGTTGTACAGTAAAACAGTTGTGGCATGCATGTAGATTTGCACCAAGTATTTCGCAGCTGCAATTAACTAGATATTATTTTCAGTGCTATGTTAATGTGTTCTCTTATTTTTGATCTTCAAATTGTGTTTTTCTGTGTTGTCGTGTGAAATACTGTGACAATAATGGCGTGTGAAAAACGTAATACTAGGCTCCAAAGTAAACTGAGAAATGACAGTGAAAATGAAAGCAGTGTGTTAGCGCCACCGAGTAATGAATTAACTGATGTTCAAAGTAGTAATTTGGTAATTGTGCATAGGGAAATGGAGCGGGCTGCAAACAATGGTGTAGACAGTGAAACAGGTAGTGAACAGGGAAGCATTATCGATCGATCGGTCGGCAACAGCTCGCCTCAGGAATCCGAAATGACAGGACACAATTTCGCAAATACTGTAGATTCAGGTTTTGGGTCATCACCGTTTTCTCAAATAAGTCAAGACACATTTTCTGCTTGTCAAAATGTGAATGTTGCCGGTGCAAATGCACTGCCGAAAAGCGTAGAGAAACAGATTCCAGACACTAATACATTATTATTGCAATTAATGCAACAAATGGAACAAAATCAGAGACAAATGGGACAAAATCTTAAAAAGTTAGACACAGTGGAACAAAATCTTAAAAAGTTAGACACAGTGGAACAAAATCTTAAAAAGTTAGACACAATGGAACAACACCAGAGACAAACACAGCAACAGTTAGACACAATGGAACAAAATCTTCAAAAGTTAGACACCACACTTGAACAAACACGTGAAGATTTAACTAGTGAGCTACATAACATTGAATCGAAATGTCAAAAAGTCTGTAATGACGTAAAAACACAAATTTGTGAGCATTTTCAACCCATTTTTTCGCGGCATGAAAACGCATTACAGAATCACGAAGCAGCCATAAAAGAACTGCAAACCATTGTTCATGAAAATCATGAGACCTTGTGGGCTAAAACTGACTCAGTTGCATCTACCGACTCGGTTAAGCAACTTGCAAAAACTCAGGAAAACTTAAAGGACACAGTAGATTCGATTTCAACACAAATGGACACTCTGAAACTTGGTTCAGAAAAACACACTGAGGAAATGTGTTCACTATCGGAGAAAGTAGCCGAACTTTCGGATCAGGTCACTAACTTATCTACAAAGGTAGATGATCTGAATGACACAAGACCTGTAGCCTTCACTGACACAGAAGAGTATGAACAAATTAGAAAATTCAAACAGAATCAAAATCAAATCAATACACAGTACAAAAGAGAAATCCGGGAAGTACAAGATCAGCTGACACAGGTAATACAAGAATTACGCGTTTCAGAGGATACTCGCGCCCCAATACGGGAAGAGGGACACAGAAATACGGAACAGCCACAAAAGAATAACACAGGGCATTTCGGAAGTTATGAAAGAAATTGGCAATGTGCACCGAATTTTGAGATGGAACGGCCGACACGACCTAACAATGACCGATATGCGACTCGCCGACATGATGATTTTGACTATAAGCTGTTCATTACTACACGTAAATTCAAAACATTTAAGAATTCTGGCAACGACATTCATCCACAAGCATGGCTCCATCAATTCTCGCATTGTTTTCCTCCCAACTGGTCGTTAGAACACAGATTAGAATTTATGTGTGGCTACTTGGAGAATGAACCAGCCGTAAGAATGCAATCGGTAATTCACGATTGCCACAGTAAAGGAGAGTTTTACCATGCCTTCCTCTCAGCATATTGGTCTCAAGCCACACAAGACCGAGTAAAACATAGCATCATAATGATGAAACGTTTAGAACAATCTGAATTTTCCAGTCTTATGAAATATTTTGAAGACATTTTGCATAAGAATCAGTATCTTTCAAACCCATACAGCCCCTCAGAACTCATCCGCATTTGCTTAATCAAACTGCCTGAACATTTACGACATATTATTTTGGCAGGACGTTGCAAAGACGACATTGAAGCATTTCAGGGACTCTTACAAGAATTAGAAATTGACACTGACAATCGCGGAACGCGAAACCAGGAACACAACAATTACAGGTCACATCCATCGCAATTCCGCGATGAAAGAAGTAATAACTTGACACGACAAGGCTATTCTCACAACACAAATCGTGACCAAAACAGACACCACCCTTATGACAACCGGTGGCAGAATAATAGTTACAGAGAAAGATCGCATTTCCGTGGTAATGAATACGACAGAGATAACCATAGAAACAGACAATATGGTAACCAGAACTATTATTATCAAGGGAGACAGAATAATTTCAGACGCAACAGTTCAGCGCGCAGTTACGATTCAGGGAGAAATTCTCCACCACGTGACCGACAAGAAAGAAACTGTGTAAACTACCGACAAAACGACAGACCTGAATTCCATCAGAACTGGCGAGCTTCAAACAGGGCAGGGCCTTCCCGTCAAAGTGAATTTGTAGAAGTTAGGTCTCCTAATCCCAACAACGACGCGCGCCAACAAAGAGACAGACAATGACTCGTACAGCAGGCAGCCACGTGCGCCGGCTGGCTCAGAGAAAAATAACATAGACGCTAACCTTGAGAAAAATTCCAGTATTCTTTACCAACGTATACCGCATGACAATTGCATTCAAGTTCAAACTCTGAGTACTATGAAGAGTAAAGGATTGCACTACACTTCACATGTAAAACCGCTTATTGAGAGATAATCTGCTTGTCTTTGCCGTAAAACTCTTAACTTCACATTTCTAGTATGCATTGTCAGACTTAGAAACTGTTACCATGCAACAATGTTTGAAGTTAAATATCCAATCAAGAACCTAGGGAACATTTTTAAACAGAAATCACGAATTCATTGTTATTGTGAAGAGACGACCCAGTGTTATTGTTTGTGTGCATTCTTGCTTGTTAGTTGCACGATTATGGAACGACTATAAGACTTACATACTTAGAACATTTACCAGTACTGCTAATGAGATTTTAATGCAACATTTTGGTTTACTTGAAAATACATTCTGGATTTAAAGTACTTTCAGTGAGATACCAGATGGCACAGTGGTTAGTTTATGTGACAGCTACACGATTTTATCACGACGCTACTAATGAGTGACAATTTACAATGTTGCTTTTGCAGTGTTTCTGTTTTATATCTGCACAGTTTTCTGTTTTATTCTGGAAAGTAAAACAGGTTTTAGCAGTAACTTTTGTGGTATAGCTACAATGAGACTGCCTTTTCCGTAGCACAACAATACGTTACAGCACAGTACTTTCCTCATCACGGCAATAAGCGTAATAACTAAGACATTTATATGTAAAGCATTTCACTTTTGTGTATTATGAGGTAAGTACATTGACTTCTGCAGAACTTAGCTTTCGGAGGACAATAACTACGACACTTCCACAGAGATTATCTGACAGCAAGACGCACATTTAGCGCTACAGGACATGTATTTGAGTGATTAAAATTGTACTTAAATCATTTATTTTTAAAGATATTTGAAGTACAATGATACAAAGGTTTTCCATAATACATTTCATTCCATTGTTCTAATCTGTAACACCTGAGGGTATAATTACATTAATCCTCAGGGGGGTACACGCTTACTTTGTGTATCATGTGTTTGGCAAGCATAAGGAACCCTAGCTAATATGGTATTTGCTTATACAACGTTACACATCGGTACCATATTTCTCTAACACACAAATTACACAGCTATCTGATCATTTAACTGAGAGATAAACATTTTTTTACTACATCAGTGACACATGTTTACGCAATACACAGTTGGGTAACTTCACACTTATGAAACTGTATTTTGTCTGTACTTTGTAAACTGTTCATATTTTTTCGGAATCATTGTGATACTATGAGAGCTTTGAATGATGTATTTGGTAAGGGAGCATGATTTTAAAGTACGTTTGAGGTAGATGACACTATTGAAATGAGCAGAGAATTTTTTTTAGGTTTTGAAATTATTGCAGAAAGCTACGAAGTTTTTGAGATTTGACTGAGGTGTTATGATGTTATTATTACGACGACAATGTGTACTATGCTGTTGAGATATGTTTATGATCAATAAGATGATGCTACCGTATATGAGGAATAATAAGTATGTTGGAAACCAAGAATCGTACTTTAAGAGTTATGAAATGTGCGTAAATGCGTGACTGTATCACAATGCTGATGAATATTTTATTTGGACACTTATATTTATAGGATTTTCTTTCTACATATTTGCAACGCTAATTCTTGACCTGTGAAATATTTTTATGTGAGACTGTCACTGTAGCGGAAACTGCTGTCGTAAATATTTCCGTAAGAAAGTTAAGTGATCACCTGCACGTAATGCGTCGCGGGCACCCACCTGGGCGACAGCCGCCGGAAAAATAGCCATTAGCCTTTCAGCGGCACAGGTAGAAAAAAAAAGGGGAGGCCATTATCCTCGCTATTGACTTTCCTTTGTAGAAAGCATCGCAAAAACGACACGGTCGAACTTCAAAACATATGATTACACTGTGGAGCTCTTAATTTATGATATTTACTGAAATGCTTATGAATTGATGGGAAATATTCTTACATCTGCAAACCTGATAATGACAAGTGTCTTTCTACGAGAGTTGAGAGCTACTGACTTACGAAATGCCACATAGCTATTGAATGATGTTTTTATGCTTTGGTTTGCGTAATTGCTTATTTCATTTGACATCTGTTTTCCAGCTGTGTTGCAGCATTGGTTTCATAAAATAAAATTGAATGCATTTGCTAATGTGAACACTTTCTGTCAACAGATCTATTAAATAATAATTTTGTGATCCACATTCTTCAAAAAAGGAGCACTTGGAAAGGAAAGAACAATAAGAAGGGACTAGTAACAGTAACTGCATACATAATATTCTTTTCAAGTACATGGTAATATTTCTTTTACAATAAGTTGTTGTGGTGCACCACTTTAATTACTTAGACATTAAGATGTGATTATACATTTCCCTTATCTGCATTGTTATCTTTAGTGTACTATTTTTTCTGCTTGAGCTATGTCATGTTTAGATATAAGCTGCTGTTTGCCAGGCATAGTGCTACTGAACTTTAATTTGTGTTACTCTGCTAAGCCAGATTTATTTTTTTGTTTACTGCGCATTGCCTCATATTAGTTGTAATGTTGAATTGCTTGGTAATTTAGATTTACTATAGCTTGCTTTGCGATTTTCCATTTTTTTTTCATTGCTGTTTATATTATTTGTTTTATGTGCTGCTGCATTGCCTCGTCCCTTAGTTTAGCATCTGAGCTCAGTAGATTTAAGTTAGCTTAAGAGGGGGTAGACTATATAAGAAACTGACTATGGAGAATAGGTAAAGAATGCATTGCGAAGTTATATGAAAAAGATTTGGGCCCAAATGAGTATTGTACAATCAGAAATAATAATTTTGAAAGAAATATGAACAGAATACAGAAAGCAGGCTTAGATAGGACTTTTTGGGAATAATGATGAACAAAGGGAGATCTCCATGCAAAATACTGCAGTAAAACAAACCCTGTCCTTTCCCTTTTGTGTTATCCCACTATATGTTTGTGTACCCTTGTGTATTTGTTTTCTTCCTGTCTCTGTGTACTGTTTCATAGAACTTTTTTCTCTTCTAATGCTAAGTTACATTCACTATGATGAGGAATACTGTTATCCTCAAATACAATTGGCATTAATAATGTGTTATTTACTTTGTAAAGATGTTTAGACATTATTTATTCTGTTTTGTGTTAATACTCATGTGTGAAATTAATGTTTCGAAAACTATTCTCATTATTTTATATATTTACTTATGTCACAATTCCTGTAACTCTGATGGATATGTTATTTCGATTCTTTTGTAAAGCCTGTACTACAAATGTTATCTGTATTGTTATGTTCTTTAATGATGTATTTTGTACCTTTGTAATTGTATTTTCATGTTGTAAATTTATAATTGTATAGACACCAGTTCATCAAATTAAGTTACATTTCACTGCACACGTTTCTGTTGGTCATAGTATATGGACAATATGTGAGAAGTAGGGACTGATAGTGTTTACACGTGTGTCAATGATTCAGCAAGGGACTGGATAACAGCATTGCTGGTTCTAAGGACAATTCCAAAAACTTTGTGAGTGCACAAGTGGTGGTTATGGACTTGTTATATTATCCGCAAGACTCTTCAGTGGTGATTGTGCACCTGCACAGTCACAACAGATGGCTGCTGGCCATCTCTACCAGGACTACAGTGGGTCTGCTCCGTGATGACCTACCCACCAATATTCTTCAAAACTTCGACTGACTCTGCTGTGGGTTTGCTCTGTTGTGGCCCATTATCTGTCAGCATGTCAAGAGTCAGCACTGTCTTTCCGTTGGAAGGACAACGCTACTTCTTCAAGACTGCATGGAAATCCACTACTTCCGTGTGCATTTTCTTCTACTGCTCAGACTTTGAGAAAAACACTACTATTTTACCGTGATGAACGATCAGGACTGTCTTTATGGACTGTGAGAAAATTTGAGCTTTTGACCAACATTGTATCAATAAGTGTGTGCATTTGATTTCTTTGTTATTGTAATTATGAAAAATTTTTTCAAATCTGTATTGGCCACTGCCCAAACCAATTTGTAAAATTTTTTGTGGGGAGCATGGGGGCTATGTAAGTAGGCTGTTTAGGTTTTTTTATTGGTAACGCCACCTCTGTATGAAAATCACTAGCTGTGCTGTGTGCAGTCTGTGGCTGCTTTGCATTGTTGTAATACTCGCCATTGTAGTGTTGGGCAGCGGCAGCTGGATGTGAACAGCGCGTAGCGTTGCGCAGTTGGAGGTGAGCCGCCAGCAGTGGTGGATATGGGGAGAGAGATGGCGGAGTTTTGAAATTTGTCATGAACTGCTATATTTATATATGATGATATCAAGGTAAATACATTGTTTGTTCTCTATTAATATCTTTCATTTGCTAACTATCCCTATCAGTAGTTAGTGCCTTCTATAGTTTGAATCTTTTATTTAGCTGGCAGTAGTGGCGCTCGCTGTATTGCAGTAGCTTGAGCAGCGAAGATTTTTGTGAGGTATGTGATTTGTGAAAGGTATAGTTTAATGTTAGTCAGGGCCATTCTTTTGTAGGGAATTTTGAAAGTCAGATTGCGTTGCGCTAACAAAATATTGTGTGTCAGTTTAAGCACAGTCATGTATAATTGTTCAAAGGTGACGTTTCAATATGAAACTTCCTGGCAGATTAAAACAGTGTGCCGGGCCGAGAATCGAACTCGGGACCTTTGCCTTTCGCGGGCAAGTGCTCTACCAACTGAGCTACCCAAGCACGACTCACGCACCGTCCTCACAACTTTAATTCCGCCATTACCCGAGTTCGAGTCTTGGTCCGGCGACGGTTTTAATCTGCCAGGAAGTTTCAGCTTAAATTGGAAGCTACACATAGAAAATGTTGTGAGGAAATCGAGCCAAAGACTGCGTTTTATTGGCAGGACACTTAGAAAATGTAACAGATCTACTAAAGAGACTGCCTGCACTACGTTTGTCCGTCCTCTATTTTTTTTAATACTGCTGCGCGGTCTGGGATCCTCACCAGATGGGATCGACGAAGTACACCTGGAAAGTTCGAAGAAGGGCATCACATTTTGTATTATCGAGAAATAGGGGAGAGCGTGTCACAGAAATGATACAGAATATGGGGTGGACATCATTAAAACAAAGGCGTTTTTCGTTGCGGCAGAATCTACACACGAAATTTCAATCACCAATTTTTTCCTACGGATGTGAAAATATTTTGTTGGCGCCGACATGCATAGGGAGAAGCGATCATCATAATAAAATAAGGGAAATCAGAACTCACCCGGAAAGATAAAGGTGTTCGTTTTTCCCGCGCGCTGTACGAGATTGGAATGACAGAGAATTTTTGTGAAAGTGGTTCGATGAACCCTCTGTCAAGCATCAAATGTGATCTGCAGAGTATCGATGTAGATGTAGAAACTAAAATTCATTCTCTTAATAAGTGTAAACTGTGGCGTACAATGTTTTAACACAATTAACCAATATCTTCTTAAACAATTTATGACATTTGAACACAATAGTATGTTTAATATTCAGTCACAATTTCATTGCTCTTGTGTAGAAGAATAATAGTGGAACTCAGTACTTTCTGGGATATTCGTTCTACTTTATAACCGCTTTCAAGTGTTGTTGAATATTATCACCGACAGTCCGCGGCTCGTGGTCTTGCGGTAGCGTTATCGCTCACCGCACCGTGTCCCGGGTTCGATTCCCGGCGAAGTCAGGGATTTTCTCTGCCTCGAGATGATTGGGTGTCGTGTGTCTTTCATCACCATTTCATCCTCATTCACTCGCAAGTCGCCGTAGTGGCGTTAAAGAACTTGTGGAGCGGCGGCCGAACCGCCCCGCGAGGGGTCTCCTGGCCACCAATGCCATACGCTCATTATTATAATCAGCGATTTATGTGGCGTAGTCAGGCCCAATTATTCCCATTCTTTCTTCAACTTCTTTTTCCTACATTCTTATTAAGCAGTTTTCTCGTCTGTCTGTCTCTTCGGTACAAATTTCGCCCGTGGTTTTAAAATAAATTCCCGATGAACTAGACACCTGAAATTTTAAATATTGCTCAGACAATGCAAAAGGGGGGTGAGGGTAAGAACCACCTACCTGCTATAGGAATGGGGTTGCAGGTGGAAACGGGCTGACAAAAAGACATAACGCAGAACACCGTCTGGTCAATTTAAGTTCCTACAGGATGGCTGTGGTTAGCAAATCATATCTCAGCCCCTTCAGGCGCAATGTGCGTAAATTACCTGCTGCAAGAAAGAGTTTGCGACAGCTCATTCGATTTATAGGTCAGTTTCCACCATACTAGGAGCATGTATCACTTGTAACTTGGAAAAAAAATTCTGTGGCAGTAAGATCCCCCCAGACAAGCCTATGGGCGGAGGTGGCTTGAAAAGGGGTGATATGAAAGTGTAACTTAAAGACACCTATAGCAGTTCCAACTAAATTTCCAGTATACATGGCTTATTTTCCTACGTTTTTATTAACTCACACCCTTGCCTGTCTGTCTGTTCAGTACAAATTGATTCTTAAAGCTTTCATAATAGCTCAGAACTGGATGAGAATGCAATGTTAACTCGCTTCCTTGTCTGGTGTGGGGCGGAGGGTACTCTGAGAGACACTGCCATTTCCCCCTTTTCCTGTTCCAGTCGCGAATGGATGGCGGGAATAGCGGCTGCTGGTAAGCCTCTCTATGGTTTCGAATATCTCTAATTTTATTCATTCACCATCTCTTCGCGATATATTGTAATGTCCCTACGTAATGTAGTATGATTGTAATATTCTGGCTGCGAGTACCAGCGATGATGCGCTACCGTGAATTGATACGACAACGCTCTTTGCTCTGACGACAATGCTCTTTGCTGACAAAAAAAGAGGAGCATCTACGTTTTCTTGTAATTGTTGGAGATAAGAAATGTCGATTGGACATTTTGCCTTTTTGAGGTCAGATAAATTTGCGTATAGAAGTAATGTGAAGTACATAGGTCCTATCGGTTTGACGTCTATTTCCTTTTTTAAAAAGCACAAAATTCTCTACAAATTTGATTTTTACCATTTTTTTCTACTCCCAATATCTAAGGCGCTACAGCTCGTCAAAAATTACCAATTTTTCAAATTTCGAGCAAAGTGGCAAATTACCTAATTTTTGAATACTGTTATTTCAGTTTCTATTTGTGTGATATAAACATATTACTCATCATGTTATTCATTGGAAATTACTATCTCACTCTGCTGCAGGGCCAGGACAAACAGCATCATATTCAGTAACTACGAACACATTCACGTCGGATTGCGTGAAGTTTATTTGTGTTACAATATGTAATACGATTGCAGGCAGGTGTCGTACATTTTCTACAGTTGTTTGATGTTAATGATCAGTTATAAGAAAAAGTATGTAGGAATTGTTCTTTAGCGGACAAAAGCGCATTTATTCTTTGGCGGGCGGAAGGCGATTATCTCTAGTGATTGTTCACAGCGCGCTACAGCTATTAGCACACAACAATAAGCGTCCTACAGTTTGGAGTCGCTTCCATTCAGTATATGTTGTGGTGCTGAAAATGAGTGTGTCTGACATGAATTTGTGTTTCATTTGCGAAAAAACTGTGGTGAGTGGTGGATGCAATGTGAAAAAGAAAGGACTGAGCACACTTATCGATTGTAGTGCTAAACGCAGGGAGTCTGCTCACACCCGTTTTTTGAAAACGCTCGGTGAAGTGATGGTGCATGAAGCATGCTACAAGAAGTACATTAATGAGAGAATGATAGCAGCTAGCCTTCGACATCCTCGGGAACCAACCAACAGGTGTGCTACG
Source organism: Schistocerca serialis cubense (assembly GCF_023864345.2). Taxonomy (NCBI): domain Eukaryota; kingdom Metazoa; phylum Arthropoda; class Insecta; order Orthoptera; family Acrididae; genus Schistocerca; species Schistocerca serialis. Next base: position 970,424,604 of record NC_064639.1, read on the forward strand.
TCGGTCGCAGGAAAAAGATCAGTTCAAGTTCAAAGAGAAATGCTTCTTATGTCCAAAAGGGAATTCTGATGACTTTTTAACCAAGCAGTTAAGACTGCCATATGCCAAACGAAATTTTGATGGAAGGTACCTTATCCACAAAGTGACTTGGACTCGAAATGTTTGCTTCAAGTCAATAGCCCAAAGCTATGCTTCTTACCTGCAACGTCAATTTGGATCTCAATTTGCTATTGTATTTTATGGGTATCCATGTGAGGGAGACAAATGTAGCACAAAGAGTGCTGAGAGGATTCGTAGGTCCAAGAAACATTCTTCGGTTGACGTTGTGGTTGAATCAGAGATGGTGAACCAAGTCCCTCAGGAGAAGTTCTTGTACAACTAACGAAACAAGATGCGTTTGATCACACTTCTTAAAAAGGAATTTCTGGAGTGTAGCGTTGAAGTGCACCAGCCACAAGAAGATGCTGACGTTATGATTGTAACCTCTGTCATTTCAAGAACCAAAGATTTTGGAAGTGTTGTCATTGTAGGAGAAGATGTGGACCTGCTTGTGCTCATGACCGGTTTGGGGCAAGGCACTGAAAACTTATTTTTATTAAAGCCAGGAAGAGGAAATGCAGAAAACAAGTGGTTTTCCACTGCATCTTACAAGTTTGACAGTGAATATATTCTGTTCACTCACGCCTTTAGCGGATGTGATACAACATCCGCTTTTTTTGGTCAAGGAAAAATTAAGTGCTGCAATATTGTTGCGAAAAATGAACACCTAACCTCAGCGCTTTGCACGTTCAATAAACCACATGCTACCCGTGAAGAAATAATAACAGCAACAAAACAGGTTACTATCGCATTGTATAGTGGAGGTGTCAGCAGTTCCCACTCACTAGACCATTTGCGGTAGCAGCTATTCGCCAAGTCTGCCACACAAAGCAAACTGAATCTTGCACGGTTGCCACCTACACTAGATGCTGCACAACATCGTTCGTTGCGGACTTACCAACAAGTCCAAAGTTGGATGGGAAACTGGGAACCTCCTGAGAAGTGGGGCTGGAATCACAGTAACCACGGTCCAATACCCGTTATAATGAGCCAAGATCCAGCACCTGAAGCACTTCATCACAGTGTTTCATGCTCATGCAAGCTGAACTGTGGCGGAGCGTGCTCCTGCAGAAAAGCGGGTTTGAAATGTTCTTTAATTTGCAAGAAATGAATTGGGGTCAACTGTGAAAACGTGCCAAAATTTTTATATGAAGACAGTGAAGAAGATGTTATGGAGGATGTTTAGGAAACTGCTGACGAAACCAACGAACTTGCTGCGGCTGACTCGCTGTTTAAACAAGAGGTCAATCTGGGATCAACTCTAGGTGCAGACCCTGAATCCGTAACTCAAGGTATTTCTGGTGACACCGAGGAACCTGCCCCATCAAAACGTTGGAAGTAATGCTCATATCTGTCTCAAGTGCGCTAATGTGCGATATTACAAGTATTACACACCCAGAACTGTCAACATTTTTTAGTAACTGACACTGCATTTTAATTGTAATAAAGCTACTTATTTTTAATGTCAACTGTGTGGCTTTTATACACAAGAATAATTACCTACCTAATTAGGTTGCCTATTGCAGCTAATAATAGTGCAGTTTCCTGAGACAATTTACTTTGTGTGCGTGTGTATGTATGTATGTACGTGTGTGTGTGTGTGTGTGTGTGTGTGTGTGTGTGTGTGTGTGTGTGTGTGTGTGTCTAAGTCTCTTAATGATGTATTTTTATATTTATAATTTTCCAAATACCAGGGCTGAGGTGGCCCATAGTGAACTTCAGGTAGTGATGTAAGAATCACAATAGTTGGGTGCCCAGCAATCCTCATGTTGCATACAGAGAAATTGAATGCCTGAAAGTGAGGTGGTAAATTCCAACATATAACATGATGTATAATGTATCTATACTACACAAACAGAATCTGAAAAAATAATGTTCAAAAATTAGGTATCTTGCCACTATGCTCAAAATTTGAAAAATTGGCATTTTTTGAGGCGCTGTAGCACCTTAGATATTGGGAGTAGAAAAAAAATGGCAAGAATCAAATTTGTAGAGAATTTTGTGCTCTTTAAAAACGAAAATAGACGTTAAAGTGATAGGAGCAAATGGAACTGAGATATTTTGAAAAAACGGAAAAAAGGCCGAAATTTTCCAAGTTTTTTGACTGCAGAAAGTTTTCCCAATCGAAATTTTGTTGGCAAAACTCGGTTTTCTAATATTTCTAAGCATATGAACGAGTTCAAAAAATAAACTCTTCTACCCAACCTTTTGCAAGGTACTTCTGCAATTTCACTGGACTAAATCCCGCGCGGCCAGAAAAGAAAATCTTACGGCGACTGTGAATATTGAAACTGCTAAGGGAAACGGCGTCGTCATCGCGAGTTGTAGCAGTTTTCTCCGACTTTGTCTGTCGTTCTCTGAGAAATGGAGAAGCAGAAGCCTCCGACCGCCAACTCGTCCTGTTCCTAACCCGTTCTCTCCTTACAGCAACCACGAAGAAAACACATTTATCTATGGTCAAATTTTTTTCACAGAGCAGGTAAAAATTTTACAATGTATGCATCTAGGCAAAACAAATTCAAAGGAGAATTTCTTTTTAATACAGTACCTGTTTCATCTGTGTCAAAGACAAAAGTCAAAGAGCAAGTTAATTCATTAATAATTTTTGTTTTTGGGTAGCGGTTCATTTCAATATACACAGGAGGAAGCAATATGTTGGTGGACTCAGATGAAGAGCAACTGAAATAAACGCGAAACTTACCATCTATCTCTGTCGTAACCTCATCAAGATGTTCGAAATAGACTTAAAAATTTCACACACACAAGACTAAAAATCAAAGAAAAATTATTTAAATTAAAAAATTTTTAATAGATTTGAAAATACCTGTAACATTTGTAACTAAAAACGTGGAGAATATGGAATAAGTAATTGATGTTCGAATAGTTCACCTTCTAACTATTATCAAACCTATCACATAATATAGATATGAGCTGCACAGAACTTCGGGGCACGTCCTGCAATTCTGAATAGGACAATAGTTATTTGTTTTGTGATTCATGCTTCTTATTATCTGCTGTTAGGGAACACAATGGGCAATTTGCGTATGCATGACACGTGTTGTCTCTATAGGAGAAGACGCACCTAGACTTACGTTGTGATCTCCGCACTATTTTTGTTCCTATATGAAACTTAGCCCAACTTTACCTACCATTCTACAAAAGTCTCCATATTACCAAAACTATATCGCCACAAACAGTTATCCAACTTTAAGTCGTATGGTGTCCTTTGACTAAACAGAACCTAATCTGACTTGAACTGTAACTGATCTGAATACAAATTGTCTTTATACTAAATGCGCAACTGAAGTAAAACAATTATTTGGCCCTAATCAAAATTTCCACTTACCTCGTGTCTTGACAATATTATTGCAGATTTCTCGAAAACACAGCAGCAAATAGCAAGCAGGCAGCAGCTAAGCTAAATTTCTATTTCGTAATAAAATTTCCAAACTATTCTCAAACTGTGAGATATGATAAAGCATAATGATAAGCAGTGGGATGGGGAGAGTAACTATTCATATGAAATGATACTCCAAGACAACGATTTTAGAATGAAGTATATATTCAAAAAACAGAGTAAAACTTCGTGTGATCTGGACACTTAACATACGTCTGAACAATATTATGTTTAACAAAGTGAACAATGACTTAAGGAAGGTACGTTGTTAACAGAGAAGTTCCATAAGAATCACACAGTTTAATCAATTAATATGTCAGTGCATGACTCAGGGAAGTAGGTTGGTCTTACTCTCAGCTCTGAGCAAGTGAATTAAGTTAACAAACTCCCAATAAACATTTCTACAATTTAGGTGCGCAGTGCTGCAGTCTTACCTCAAACTTCTCATCAAAAAAAGTTAACGTTATTCAAAATCTAATTCCTCTCGCTTTCCAATATACACATCATATTCATCCTTGATGTCCTTTACAGTAAACCTTTCTTTATCTAATAAATGCTATCAGAAGTCATCACAGCACCACTAAATACGTCCATCATCTACCACACTTCAGCTAAGAATGTATCAAACTGTGCAGATGCAAAGACAGTGGCACGATAAGACCAAAGATTGTTTAAGAGTAACGTAACTTGCTCTCTCTCTGATGTGCACATCGATAACAGAAAAATGGCTTTAAGCGCTATGGGACTTAACATCTGAGGTCATCAGTCCCATAGACTTACAAGAACTACTTAAACCTAACTAACCTAAGGACATCACACACATCCATGCCCGAGGCAGGATTCGAACCTGCGACCGTAGCAGCAGCGCGGTTCTGGAGTGAAGCGCCTAGAACCGCTCGGCCACAGCAGCCGACCATAGATAACATACAAAAACCAAACTGACATGACTATCTTACAACGTGTTGTGTTAAAATGATTGAATACCTTGGTCACACTCTTCGCATATTCCGTTACGCTATGAAAGTGTGCTTTCTACCTCATATTTCATTAACAGAAATCAAATGACGTCGTTGTTCGTCTGTGACGTAATGTTTTGATGCAAGACGTCCCTCACCTTCTACTGCCGTGAACTGAAATTATTGCCCATGTTCTTCGAAACGTTTGAAGAACCGTGACTCTTCCCATGTGGCTACCATGCTCGCCGGCGATGGTCATCCTCGATAGTGTAGAGCCGATATTCATCGCTGAACACAGTGTGACGCCATTGATCAGCAGTTCACAGTTCTAAATGCCGGCACCACTCAAAATGCAGCCGCATGTGTTGCGGTATTGCCGGCAGCTTAACGTATGGAATGTTATTGCCTAATTCGGCTGCTGCTAGCCTTCCACCAATAGCGTAGAATGATACTGAATTTTTCCCGCAGCCCATTACCTGTGGAAGAAAGAAGGAAGGAAGGAAGATTGTACTCAACGTCCCGTCGAGATCGAGATCATTAGAGAGGAGCACAAGCTCCGATGGAGTCAAGGATGGGGTAAGAAATCGGCCGTGCCCTTGCAAAGGAACCATTTGCCTGGAACGATTTAAGCAAATCATGGGAAACCTACATCGGGATGGCCGGACGCGGGATTGAACCGTCACCCTCCCGAAAGCGAGTCCAGTGTGCTAACCACTGCGCCACCCCGCTTGGCCATTACTTGTTCTCCTATGGCACGTGCAGATCTGAAGGGGCTATGAAGTCCTTGGGGCACAGTATGGAGTTCGCTCACCTGTGGTGGTCAAGTGTGGTCGACTGAAATCTTGACGCTGCACGTTTCTAAGGAGTTCAACATCGGGTCGCTGTCACATCCGAATGCCCCACAATTTTGGATATTGAACGATTCGAAATGTTGGCCAAATGCACACACAATGCCTGCCACTTTCAAAGTCAGTCAGCTGCTTATAACACTGTCTCACAAGAGTGCCGCAGGTGAGTGTGGTAAGATCGTTGCTATTCACAATATATGATCTTGTGGATAACATCGGAAGTACACTAAGGCTTTTTGTGGATGATGCTGTAGTATATCGAGAGGTTGTAACAATGGAAAATTGTACTGAAATACAGGAGGATCTGCAACGAATTGACGCATGGTGCAGGGAATGGCAATTGAATCTCAATGTAGAAAAGTGTAATGTGCTGCGAATACATAGAAAGAAATATCCTTTATCATTTAACTACAATATGGCAGGTCAGCAACTGGAAGCAGTTATTCCATAAATTATCTGGGAGTAGGCATTAGGAATGATTTAAAATGGAATGACCATATAAAATTAATCGTCGGTAAATCAGATGCCAGACTGAGATTCATTGGAAGAATCCTAAGGAAATGCAGTCCGAAAACAAAGGAAGTAAAACTTCCTGGCAGATTAAAACTGTGTGCCCGATCGAGACTCGAACTCGGGACCTTTGCCTTTCGCGGGCAAGTGCTCTACCATCTGAGCTACCGAAGCACGACTCACGTCCGGTACTCACAGCTTTACTTCTGCCAGTATCTCGTCTCCTACCTTCCAAACTTTACAGAAGCTCTCCTGCGAACCTTGCAGAACTAGCACTCCTGACAGAAAGGATATAGCGGAGACATGGCTTAGCCACAGCCTGGGGGATGTATCCAGAATGAGATTTTCACTCTCCAGCGGAGTGTGCGCTGCTATGAAACTTCCACAAAGGAAGTAGGTTACAGTACACTTGTTCGCCCACTGCTTGAATACTGCTCACTGGTGTGGGATCCGTACCAGATAGGGTTGATAGAATAGATAGAGAAGATCCAACAGAGAGCAGCTCGCTTTGTTTCAGGATCATTTAGCAGTCGCGAAAGCGTTACGAAGATGATAAACTCCAGTGGAAGACTCTGCCAGAGAGACGCTCAGTAGCTCGGTAAGGGATTTTGTTGTTTCGAGAACATACCTTCACCGAGGAGTCAAGCAGTATGTTTCTCCCTCCTACGTATATCACGCGAAGAGGCCATGAGTATAAAATCAGAGAGATGAGAGCCCACACAGAGGCATACCGACAATCTTTCTTTCGACGAACAATACGAGACTGGAATAGACGGGAGAACCGATAGAGGTACTCATGGTACCCTCCGCCACACAACGTCAGGTGGCTTGTGGAGTATGGATGCAGATGTAGATGTACAGTACCCGGCATCTCCTTGACCTTCGCAGTGATCACTTTGCATCTGCCGCGGTTCGAGCTCCTTATACACTGGAGCGCCTAAGAAACTGATATAGTCATGCATATTCAAATAAAGAGATGTGTAAACAGGGAGAATACGGCGCTGCAGTCAGCAACGCCTAGGTAAGACAACAAGTCCCAGGCGCAGTTGTTAGATCGGTTACTGCTGCTACAATGGCAGGTTATCAGTATTTAAGTGAGTTTGGACGTGGTGTTATAGTCGGCGCACGAGCGATGAGACAAAAGCATCACCGAGGTAGTGATGAAGTGGGGATTTTCCCTACGACCATTTCATGAGTGTACCGTGATATCAGGAATCTTGTGAAACATAAAAATCTCCGACATCGCTGCCGCTGGAAAAAGATCCTGCAAGAACGGGACCAACGACGACTGAAGAGAATCGTTCGACGTGACAGAAGTGCAACCCTTCCACAAATTGCTGCAAATTTCAAGGCTGGGTCATCAACAAGTGTCAGCGTGGGGACCATTCAACGAAACATCATCGATATGGGCTTCCGGAGCCAAAGGCCCACTCGTGTTCCACTGATGGCTGCACGGCACAAGACTTTACACCTCGCATGGGGTGGTCTAGGCGCGCAGTCAGGAACCGTGCGACTGCTACGGTCTCAGGTTCGAATCCTGCCTCGGGCATGGATGTGTGTGATGTCCTTAGGTTAGTTAGGTTCAAGTAGTTCTAAGTTCTAGGGGACTGATGACCACAGCAGTTGAGTCCCATAGTGCTCAGAGCCATTTGAACCATTTGAACCTCGCATGGGGCCGTCAACACCGATATTGAACTGTTGATGATTGGAGCATGTTGCCTAGTCGGACGTGTCTCGTTTCAAATTGTAGCGAGTAGATCGAGGTGTACAGTTATGAAGACAACCTCATGAATCCATGGACCCTGCATGTCAGCAGGGGACTGTTCAGGCTGATGGAGGTTCTGTAATGGTGTGGGGCGTGGACAGTTGGAGTGATATGGACTCGTGATACGTCTACATACGACACGTTCATAAGCATCCTGTCTGATCACCTGTATCCATTCGTGTCCATTGTGCATTCCGACGAACTGGTGAAATTCCAGCAGGACAATGCGACACCCCACACATCCAGAATTATTATCGAAAAGCTCCAGGAATATTGTTCTGAGTTTAAACTCCTCCGCTGGCCACCAAACTCCCCAGACATGAACATTATGGAGCATATCTGGAATCCCTTACAACGTGCTGTTCAAAAGAGATCAATTGAGCGGATGGACGGGTACGGGTATGGAGACAACCTCATGAATCCATGGACCCTGCACGTCGGCAGGGCACTGTTAAAGCTGGCAGAGGCTCTGTAATGGTGTGGGGCGTGTGCAATTGGAGTGATATGGGACTCTTGATACGTCCAGGTACGACTCTGACAGGTGACATGTACGTAAGCATCTTGTCTGATCACCTGCATCCATTCGTGTCCACTGCGCATTCCGACGAACTTGGGCTGTTCCAGCAGGACAATGTGATACCCAACATGTGCAGAATTGCTGTAGAGTGGCTCCAGGAAAAGTCTTCTGAGTTTAAATACTTCGCTGACCACCAGACATGAACATTATTGAGCATATCTGGTATGCCTTGCAACGTGCTGTTTTGAAGAGATCTCCATCCCCTCGTACTCCTACCAATTTATGGACAGCCCTGCAGGATTCGTGGGGTCACTTCCCTCCAGCTGAACTCAAATGTTACTCTAGTCTATGCCACGTCGTATTGCTGCACTTCTGCGTGCTCGCGGGAGCCCTACACGAAATTAGGCAGGTGTACCAGTTTGCTTGGCTCTTCAGTGCATAAAGTAGCGCGTCTGGTAACAACACTAAACGGAAGTATTACTAATGCACTTTGGTGCTCAGCCTGTCATAGAGAGTTGTAACTTTAATCATTACTATACTCAACGACGGTGTGCACGTGTACGAAGTTACGCTGACATTAAACCATATCTTATGGGTTTTCACTTTTTCTTCAGGCAGTTTATTTTGTGTATTCGAGGAGTTGTAGAACCGCTAAAATTTATTTCCCCACTGGCTCCTTTCACGTGTTATTAGTTTTGCGTCAGTGACGGTTGGCAATGGATGTGGGACATGCTCGAATGATATATTTTGTAGCGGACTGCTTGAGAAGGGTAAGGGTCTGGTTTCGGACCCGTTAAGCATGAAATATTAAGTTGTCCCAAGGACAGCTAGGAGCGTCCTGTATAGTGTAAAAGAACTGATGCTATCTGTACGTCCTTGACACCAACAAAGAGAACACTTTGTTCCCAATTGTTACACTTCCCTTGAAGTGACAAGACTGACGAACGGTGGTAAAGGAAGATATGCGAGGTTATCAAGATTTCATTGCAATACCTGCGATTCATGAGTTTGGATGTCTTCTTGTTTAGGTCACTGAACAACCTCCTTCTCCGCTAAATGACACCTTTCGCTATTGTACGCAGTCTGAAAATCGTGCACTCTCTGTTGTGAGCTGTTTCGCGTTTTCAATGTTCGTGTGTTGTGTTTACTCATCTATTCTATTGTGGTGCGAAACATCATCTTGAGATGCAATACAAGACGATAAATTAGATACTATGCGTGTAATTAGTAAAATTATGTGCCCCAAACAATGTAGATTCTTCTTGAAAAGTCGACAATGTGCCGCTGTTAACGACGAAAATTACGAATAAGGTACGAAGGTACTCATTAAGTAGAAAGTGATACTGGCATGTGTAAGGGAGCATACTTCTTAGTTTCGTACGAACTTACTTGGTACCCGAAGTGATTCTTTGCTTACCATCATTTATGCTGTCACTTAGTGACATAAAACGAAGCACTAATTACAGAACATACTTCTTTCAACAGGATTTTATATCTTCTTTTTTTTCAGGAAATCTGCACTTTCGGGTGCTACATGTATCTATTTTTAGAACGGAGAGGCGACTGATTACGCATGTTGACGACACAAGGGCGTACTGAAAAGTAATGCCTCCGATTTTTTATGTGAAAACTCTTGCATCTTTTTAAATCAAACAAATGTTATTAACATTCCAAATCTTTATTCTTCATGTATACGTCTCAGCATAGTCAACCTGGCGATTAAGACACTTCTCCCAACAATAGGCCAGTATTTTGATACCGTCACTGTAGAATGTTTGAGTTTGTTGACGGAGTCATAACCTCACCTCTGATGGCACCGCTTCATCACTATCAACGTGAACTTGTAAATCCTAATCGGCCTACTGGATTGCGATACAAATGACCGTGATCGCGTATGCCTAATGAAATTTTACAATGAGTAAGGCATCGTTACCGAAGGGAAATAATACCGGTTAGTAGGAGGAAAGTGTACAACAGAACCTTCTGAAGGAAGAGCCTGTTCTAAACCTAATCTAAATACTGATAATAATTTTTAAATGGGTGGAATTTAGTGCAATCGCTCACGTGCTACACAGGGGGAAAAGAGTAACATATAGTACAAAAGGTATTGATCAGCAAACAAAAAGGGGTAATTAAACGATCGCCAGCTCTCTAGGGCAATGAATATCCAAAATCCTGAGAAGATAATGAGAAAGAAAATTAAGCAAATTAAGCAAATAATCACTGGCGTGCCAACAGAAAGCTGTCACGCTTTTCCGCACTACGACAGTTCATGAGAAAATAAATGAAACAGAAAGCACTGAATTTGCAGTTAAGGACTAGATTTTTATAGCAAAGTTAAATGAAGTTGATGGTTATATAAATGACAGACTGTAAGTGAAACCTTGTTGCGTAAAAAATGATTTTCAGTAACCTCACCGTAACTTAATGCAAAATTTGGAAAAGTCAATCAATTTAATTTTAATTATTGAAAGATAGAATTGAAGTTACTTTAAACAAATGAGCAACTACGAGGGTGAGTCAAATGAAAACCTTAAATATTTTTTAAAATATTATTTATTGTGCAGAAGTGGTACAAAGCTGTATCATTTTTCAATATAATCTGCCCCACGCTCAATGCAAGTCTTCCAGCGCTTATAAAGTGCATAAATTCCTTAAGAAAAAAATTCTTTTGGTAGTCCGCGCAACCACTCATGCACCGCCTGGCATACCTCTTCATCAGAACGGAACTTCTTTCCTCCCATTGCGTCTTTGTGTGGTCCAGACATATGGAAATCACTTGGGGCAAGGTCTGGTGAGTATGGTGGATGAGGAAGACACTCAAAATGCAGGTCTGTGATTGTTGCAACTGTTGTACGGGCAGTGTGGGGCCTTGCATTGTCATGTTGCAAAAGGACGCCTGCTGACAGCAATCCACGTCGCTTTGATTTGATTGCAGGCCGCAGATGATTTTTTAGATCTGTGTATGATGCACTGGTGACAGTGGTCCCTCTAGGCATGTAATGCTCCAAAATGACGCCTTTTTCGTCCCAAAAGAAAGTCAGCATAACCTTCCCTGCTGATGGTTGTGTTCGAAACTTCTTTGGTTTTCGTGATGAGGAATGGCGCCATTCCTTGCTCGCTCTCTTCGTTTCCGGTTCGTGGAAGTGAACCGAGGTTTCGTCCCAAGTAATGATTCTTGCAAGGAAGCCATCACCTTCTCATTCAAAGCACCGAAGAACTTCTTCACAAGCATCAACACGTCGTTCTCTCATTTCAGGAGTCAGCTGCTGTGGCACCCATCTTGCGGACACTTTGCGAAACTGGAGCACATCATGCACAATGTGGTGTGCTGACCCATGACTAATCTGTAAAAATGCTGCAAATTCATTCGGCGGTTTTCCTTCACTATGGCTTCAACTGCTGCAATGTTCTGTGGAGTCACAACTCGTTGTGCCTGACCTGGACGAGGAGCATCCTCCACTGAAGTCACACTATTTGCTAACATTCTACTCCACTCGTAGACTTGCTGCTGTGACAAAGATACATCACCGTACTGAACCTTCATTCGTCGATGAATTTCGATAGGATTCACACCTTCATAAGGAAAAACCGAATAACAGAACGCTGTTCTTCCGTGGCGCAAGTCGCAAGTGGGGCGGCCATCTTTATACCGATAGTGCGACGGTATGTGTGCATCTGCACTATGCTGTCACCCACAGGCCATTCTGCACGCTGTTTGTAGCACACTTACCAACTTACAGGATAACGGCTCGAAATTTCGATTTGTTATTGGAAATTTAAGGTTTTCAAAAAAGCTCAAATGGCTCTGAGCACTATGGGACTTAACATCTGACGTCATCAGTCCCCTAGAACTACTGAAACCTAACTAACCTAAGGACATCACACACATCCATGCCCGAGGCAGGTTTCCAATCTGCTACCGTAGTGGTTGCGGGGTTCCAGATTGAAGCGCCTAGAACCGCTCGGTCACACCGGCCGGCTTTAAGGTTTGCATTTGACTCACCCTCGTAATTTACTTTTAACATAAGAACAATAAAATGTGTACCAACCCAGCAGAAGTCACTCGCTAAGCTAAATACAGAATAAATGGAATTGTGCACTCTTAATTTGTGCTTATATCTTTAGTTATTAGTTTTGCCCATGCCTAATCTGTAAAAATGCTGCAATGTCATTCAGTTTCACTCGGCGGTTTTCCTTCCGTGCGTTACTTTAAGTTGTTGTTGTTGTTGTTGTGGTCTTCAGTCCTGAGACTGGTTTGATGCAGCTCTCCATGCTACTCTATCCTGTGCAAGCTTTTTCATCTCCCAGTACCTACTGCAACCTACATCCTTCTGAATCTGCTTAGTGTATTCATCTCTTGGTCTCCCTCTACGATTTTTACCCTCCACGCTGCCCTCCAATACTAAATTGGTGATCCCTTGATGCCTCAGAACATGTCCTACCAACCGATCCCTTCTTCTGGTCAAGTTGTGCCACAAACTTCTCTTCTCCCCAATCCTATTCAATACTTCCTCATTAGTTATGTGATCTACCCATCTAATCTTCAGCATTCTTCTGTAGCACCACATTTCGAAAACTTCTATTCTCTTCTTGTCGAAACTATTTGTCGTCCATGTTTCACTTCCATACATGGCTACACTCCATACGAATACTTTCAGAAATGACTTCCTGACACTTAAGTCAATACTGGATGTTAACAAATTTCTCTTCTTCAGAAACGCTTTCCTTGCTATTGCCAGCCTACATTTTTTATCCTCTCTACTTCGACCATCATCAGTTATTTGGGTCCCCAAATAGCAAAACTCCTTTACTACTTTAAGTGCCTCATTTCCTAATCTAATTCCCTCAGCATCACCCGACTTAATTAGACTACATTCCATTATCCTTGTTTTGCTTTTGTTGATGTTCATCTTATATCCTCCTTTCAAGACACTGTCCATTCCATTCAACTGCTCTTCCAAGTCCTTTGCTGTCTCTGACAGAATTACAATGTCATCTGCGAACCTCAAAGTTTTTATTTCTTCTCCATGAATTTTAATACCTACTCCGAATTTTTCTTTTGTTTCCTTTACTGCTTGCTCAATATACAGATTGAACAACATCGGGGAGAGGCTACAACCCTGTCTTACTCCCTTCCCAACCACTGCTTCCCTTTCATGTCCCTCGACTCTTATAACTGCCATCTGGTTTCTGTACAAATTGTAAATAGCCTTTCTCTCCCTGTATTTTACCCCTGCCACCTTTAGAATTTGAAAGAGAGTATTCCAGTCAACATTGTCAAAAGCTTTCTCTAAGTCTACAAATGCTAGAAACGTAGGTTTGCCTTTCCTTAATCTTTCTTCTAAGATAAGTCGTAAGGTCAGTATTGCCTCACGTGTTCCAGTGTTTCTACGGAATCCAAACTGATTTTCTTCGAGGTTGGCTTCTACTAGTTTTTCCATTCGTCTGTAAAGAATTCGTGTTAGTATTTTGCAGCTGTGACTTATTAAACTGATAGTTAAGTGAGTGAAGTTAATACTCAAAACTGCAAATTAGTTAACGCTCTGTTACGCAATACAAGACTGAACAGTTACTGAGGTAACAGTCTAAGAAACTGGTCATTAGCAAACAAACAACGCTGGCACAAAATAGTTAATCAATTTTCGCATTTTTGCTCTACTCGGTGATTGCATGGAAAGGAAAGGGTCGCTGCTTGGTAATAATGTTTGACACAACTACAACAGAGGTGCCCTACAAGTCTTAACTGTTGCAGGTTGTTGTTCAAGAGAGTTAGTGATTAAAGTCTGTTAAAGAAATGTCTCTGTCTAATGTCTGTACAATATTAATTATACGTTGTCAGTTAACAGTCTTATGATGTTTCAGCTGTGCGAACGACGGAGAATGCAGTTTGACGAAGATGCTGAGCTGCTTCTGCCGATGGTTGAGAAACACGAGTCATCTCTAGACCACGGATAATTATGGGACAGGGAATGGTTAGAATTGCAGCTTCCACCGCCTGTCCACTCCGGCCATGCCCTCAATGCTCACTGGATAATAACTGCACATCGCGTTTGCTGGAGCGCACAACAAACACTTAGGCATCTTTCAAGACTCAGGCTGCTGTGTTCTCTCTGCTCGCTGCGAGACACACGCTCCATACGCAAAGATAAACAATGTCACAGATATTGTCATTTCGTCGTTGCTACCAATACATTTAAACAAAGTTGCCTTGGTGATTAGCCAGGAATTTACAATATTTACATTGTAATTGCAATCAATTATACACATTCACAACTTGAGAGATTTATATCAAATAAATTAACAAACGACGGAGCTGATCCTCCTTGGTACACAATACGGGTTAGAACACTGTTGCAGAAACACCGAAACAAACATGCCAAATTTAAACAGACGCAAAATCCCCAAGACTCGCGATCTTTTGTAGAGGCTCGAAATTCAGCGCGGACTTCAGTGCGAGATGCTTCTAACACTTTCCACAACGAAACTTTGTCTCGAAACCTGGCAGAAAATCCAAAGAGATTCTGGTCGTATGTAAAGTATGTTAGCGGCAAGAAACAATGCCTTCTCTGCGCGTTAGCAATGGAGATAATATCGAAGACAGTACTGCCAAAGCAGAGTTACTAAACCCAGCCTTCCGAAATGCCTTCACAAAAGATGGCGAAGTAAATATTCTAGAATTCGAATCGAAGACAGCTGCCAACATGAGTAGCGTAGAAGTAAATATCCTCGGAGTAGTGGAGCCACTTAAATCACTTAATAAAAGCAAGTCTTCTGGTCAAGACTGTATACCAATTAGGTTCCTTTCGGAGTATGCTGATGCAATGGCTCCATACCTAACAGTCACATACAACCGTTGGCTCGACGAAAGATCCGTACCCAAAGAGTGGAAAGTTGCACAGGTCACACCAATATTCAAGAGAGGTAGTAGAAGTAATCCACTAAATTACAGGCCCATATCGTTAACGTCGATATGCAGCAGGATTTTGGAACATACATTGTGTTCGAACATTATGAATTACCTCGAAGAAAACGGTCTATTGACACACAGTCAACATGAGTTTAGAAAACATCGTTCCTGTGATAGACAACTAGCTCTTTATTCACACGAAGTGTTGAGTGCCACTGACAAGGGATTTCAGATCGATTCCGTATTCCTGGATTTCCGGAAGACTTTTGACACTGTACCATACAAGCGGCTCGTAGTGAAATTGCATGCTCATGGAATATCGTCTCAATTATGTGAGTGGATTTGAGATTTCCTGTCAGAGAGGTCACAGTTCGTGGTAACTGACGGAAAGTCATCGAGTAAAACAGAAGTGATTTCTGGCGTTCCCCAAGGTAGTGTTATAGGCCCTTTGATGTTCCTTGTCTATACAAACGATTTGGGAGACAATCTTAACAGACGTCTTCGGTTGTTTGCAGATGACGCTGTCGTTTATCGACCAATAAAATCATCAAAACAAGCTGCAAAACGATTTAGAAAAGATATCTGAATGGTGCGAAAAGTGGCAGTTGACCCTAAATAACGAAAAGTGTGAAGTCAGACACATGAGTGCTAGAAGGAACTCGTTAAACGTCGGCTACACGATAAACCAGTCTAGTCTAAAAGCCGTAAATTCAACTAAATACCTAGGTATTACAATTACGAACAACTTAAATTGCAAGGAACACAAAGAAAATGTTGTGGGAAAGGCTAACCAAAGACTGCGTTTTATTGTCAGGACACTTAGAAAATGTAACAGACCTACTAAGGAGACTGCCTACACTACGCTTGTCCGTCCTCTTTTAGAATACTGCTGCGAGGTGTGGGATCCTTACCAGATAGGACTGACGGAGTACATCGAAAAAGTTCAAAGAAAGGCAGCACGTTTTGTATTATCGCGAAATATGGGACAGAGTGTCACAGAAATGATACAGGATTTGGGCTGGACGTCATTGAAAGAAAGGTGTTTTTCGTTGCGACGGAATCTTCTCACGAAATTCCGATCACCAACATTCTCCTCCGAACACGAAAATATTTTGTTGACATTGACCTACATAGGGAGGAACGATCACCACGATACAACAAGGGAAATCAGAGCTCGTACGGAAAGATATAGGTGTTCATTCTTTCCGTGCGCTATACGAGATTGGAATAATAGAGAATTGTAAAGGTGGTTCGATGAACCCTCTGCCCGGCACTTAAATGTGATTTGCAGAGTATCCATGTAGATGTAGATGTAGAAATACAAACATTATTAGATCCATTAGTATTAACAGTTTATGTAATAAAGCTTACAGATTCAGAAATAGCAGTGTATTACAAGTTATCAACAGATATTGAACGGAAAAAAAATTTGGATGTTGCTGAAGGTATCTTATCTGCATATTCAGTGTTACAAACTCCTCGAAGGTTTTCTTTAAGTTTTGGAAACACGTGAAAATCGGATAGAGCCAAGTCGGGACTCTATGCAGGATGATCGATGATAGGAATTCCCAGGCGTCAGAGTGTTAAAAATGTCGCAACGTTCGTGTGCAGTCTCGCTTTGTCATGCTGAAGAAGACTGTGCTCCTAGTGTGGACGAACTCTTGGAATTCGAACCTCAAGTACAGCACGCTGGTTCTCACCCACCGACATAGCTACGTTATACACCATCATGTTACGCGCTACACTTCATTACTAAAATTACTTTTATTTAAAATGCTCTAAGAATTTCACATATAAAATTTCTCATCTCATTTCAAAATTACTATTTTCAGGAAGAAAGCACAAGAGAAACTGGTTGCGTAAAGAAAGAAATTGTTCTGGTGATGTGAGGGTTATCTAAAGAAATATTGTAGAACTGTGCCAATCCGCTTGTTCCCTAACGCCTATGTAAGACAACAAGTGTCTGGCGCATTTGTTAGATCGTTTATTGCTGCTACAATGGCAGGTTATTAAGATTTAATTGAGTCTGAACGTGGCGTTATAGTCGGCACACGTGCGATGGGACACAGGATCTCCGAGATAGCGGCCAAGTGCTGATTTTCCCGTACAACCATTTCACGAGTGTATCGCGAATATCAGGAATCAGGTAAAACATCACATCTCCGACATCGATGAAGCCGGAAAAAGATCCTGTAAGAACGGGACCAACGATGACTGAAGAGAATCGTTCAACGTGACAGAAGTGCAACCCTTCCGCAAATTGCTGCAAATTTCAAGGCTGGGTCATCAACATGTGTCAGCGTTCTAACCATTCAACGAAACATCATCGATACGGTCTTTCGGAACCGAAGTCCCACTCGTGTGTCCTTGATGACTGCACGACACAAAGCTTCACGCCTGTCCTGGGCCCCCAACACCAGCATTGGACTGTTGATGACTGGAAACATGATGCCTGGTCGGACCAGTCTCGTTTCAGATTGTATCGAGCAGATGGACGTGTACGAGTATGGAGACAACCTCATAAATCCATGGACCCTGCACGTCGGCAGGGGACTGTTAAAACTGGCAGAGGCTCTGTAATGGTGTGGGGCGTGTATAGTTGGAGTGATATGGGACCCCCTATACGTCTAGAGACGACTCTGACAGGTGACACGTACGTAAGCATCCTGTCTGATCTCCTGCATACATTCATGACGATTGTGCATTCCGACGGACTTGGCAATTCCAGCAGAACAATGCGACACCCAACATGTCCAGAATTGGTGCTGAGTGCCTCCATGAACAATCTTCTGAGCTTAAACACGTCCGCTAGCCACTAAACTACCCAGATGCGTACATTAGTGAGAATATCTGGAATGCCTTGCAACGTGCTGTTCAGAAGATATCTCCATCACCTCGTACTCTTACGGATTTTTGGGCAGCCGTGCAGGATTCATGGTATAAGTTCCCTCGAGCATTACTTGAGAAATGCCACGTTGTGTTGCGGCACTTCTGCGTGCTCACGGGGGCCCTACACGATATTAAACAGCTATACCAGTTTCTTTGGCTCTTTAACGCAGTTAAATGCGACAAGACCAGAGTTCATCGTCAAGGAAATCCAGGGATCAACGGTCAGTAACAGTAAGAAAATTGTCTTGGTCCCCGACAAGACCCGTTTTGGTAGAACCACATAATTGTATACTCGTTCGTGAGATCTAAAAATCACCAGATAGTGACGCCCAGCATTATGCTGTTTTCTTCGACGTTCGGTGGGTGTTCGACACACTTCCGCCCTATCGCCTACTGAATAAAATGCGAGTTATTGGACTACTGAACCAGCTTCGCGATTGGTTTGAAGAATTGTTCTCAGAACACGGAATCGGTGTACTTCCTGAAACGCTGGTAGATTGTCTATCATTTCCTAAGCTCTGTTTACATAACGTTTGATAGTAATCGCTCCACAACCGGCCTCGCTGTAACTGCTTCCTGGAAGTCTTCTCTTCCCTATCACACACAGCGTGTTGTGTTTGCCTTTTCCTTCTGCCGCTCGGTCATGTTTACTTTATTCCATGTCCGCGTCCGCAAGCGCGACAGTAAAAGCACTTCGCATTCCCTTTAGTCCTACCAAGCGGAGGACCCCGCATTCAGTACCTATAAGGCATATTTTGTTCCTCACTCTTCTGTAATCAGTTTCCTGAATGGACGGTTATAATAAGGATTTTAGAAGAGTATGAACAGTGTTCCATTTCCCATTTACACCGAGTACATGAATGTTTCCGTTTCCCTTCCCCTTGCATTACACAGCTGATTCATGTGCCCACGAAGTGCAGTTATTTCTAACAGGAATTTGATCCAGATTTTACCTTCAGCACAGAGCGATTTAGTGACGAATAGTCACGTGGAGAATTGGAATCTGTTCTACATGAGCAGTTACCAAAAGGGCGGACTTAGTGTCAGACTTATGGTCTGGATTTCAAAAATAGTCTGTAAATATAACTGTCGCTGTTGACCCACAGCTAGTAGCGTAACTGAAGAAAGTCGTATTTAAAAATGGTTCAAAATGGTTCAAATGGCTCTGAGCACTATGGGACTTAACATCTGTGGTCATCAGTCCCCTAGAACTTAGAACTACTTAAACCTAACTAACCTAAGGACATCACACACATCCATGCCCCAGGCAGGATTCGAACCTGCGACCGTAGCAGTCGCGCGGTTCCGGACTGCGCGCCTAGAACCGCTAGACCACCGCGGCCGGCCGTATTTATAACAGCCAGTGACTACTGACAAGGTAATCCCTTTTCCACTACAAATCTCGAGCAACCACTCATCACCCAGTATAATAAAATTATTTGCTATTAACAGAGGAAACAAATTTCCGGTGTGAGTCCGTAATCATTATGAATATTTTACGAATAAGACCGTCTAGGTCGCTAAATAATGTCTTTATTTATTAAGGCGTTTCGACATCTGCCATCATCAGATGCCGGCCGCGGTGGTCTAGCGGTTCTAGGCGCTC
Organism: Schistocerca serialis cubense; assembly: GCF_023864345.2. Taxonomy (NCBI): domain Eukaryota; kingdom Metazoa; phylum Arthropoda; class Insecta; order Orthoptera; family Acrididae; genus Schistocerca; species Schistocerca serialis. Next base: position 970,444,101 of record NC_064639.1, read on the forward strand.
AGTCCGGAACTGCGCGACTGCTACGGTCGCAGGTTCGAATCCTGCCTCGGGCATGGATGTGTGTGATGTCCTTAGGTTAGTTAGGTTTAAGTAGTTCTAAGTTCTAGGGAACTGATGACCGCAGATGTTAAGTCCCGTAGTGCTCAGAGCCATTTGAACCATTTTGAACCATCATCAGATATCATAAAACCCTGAACTTGTGAAACAAGGTTCAGTGGTAATATTATAATCTATACCTAATTGGTGCCTCAACTAACAACGCTCCGAGTACGTGTAGATTTTAGTATTGACACTCAACCTTGTTTCGCTAATTCAAAGGCTTTTGATATCTGACGATGCTAGATGCCAAAAGGTCGTAAGAAATAGACTTTTATATAGCGACCCAGCTGGTTTTATTTATAAAATTATTTACATCAACCTGTATGGTGTTGCATTTCATTACTGACTTGGCAAACTTTTTTTTTTTTTTTTTTTTTTTTTTTTTTTTTTTTTTTTTTTTTTTTTTTTTTACGTCGCAGTAAGAACTATAACGCACATGTTGATGTAAATGATTTTATGATGAGTAGTTTATCGAAACTGGCAGTGATTAAAGGTTTCTTTCTTCGATAGCTCCCGAACAGAACTTCGTCTGGCCACTTTTCATATTATTTTTGTGTGTGGAAAATTACGCTATTAAGAGATACCTGTCGCATCTACTTTTCTTGATCGCTGTCGTCTTTTCTATGTTCACTTAGTCGTAGGGTCTAGTAATTCTCGTCTTAGGACTCCATCCCATTAAACAGTTTTCTGTATTCTTATTTAGTTTCATTAGGGTGTTCTACATTGTCTGCGAACTTCAGTACTCCTTAAATAAAGTGACGACATCTAAAAACTACTCTGTCTTGCACCTCTCCTAAGGCGAACTTTTCTTGATTTTCCGCTCTTAATTTGTCATTCCTTTTATTTTTCACCCTTGTTCTTCGCAGCATTTCCAAAAACGCATTTTAATTGGCAATTTCTAAAATTACGTCGACCTCTAAAGTCTTTCACACACTAAAAAGGGGCAAGTCAGGTAGCGTTTGTTCGGCAGTATAACAACAACATTCCAGTTCCACTACCTGAAGTAACGCATGACGACGAATCCTTCAGGTTGCTTTAGGACGTTTCTGAAAAACTTTGAGGTACGACGGGCTGTACACCGAGCATCACCGTTTCGTTACTGAAGGTATTCTTCTTAACATTTAGTTTATTAGTTATCTGCAAGAGACTTCTAGGTGCTGTGAATTAATGACCACTTTTGTACAAAGAAATTTAATTTTATAGAAAGCTCGTTGGAATAAACTGCCAGCAGGCATCCAGATAATAGACAGAGCGTCACCACGCGCTCCATACACTGATGGTCCGAAACTTTATGACCACTTGCTTAAATAGCGTCTTGGTTCACCTCTGGAGCGCAACAAAGCAGTGCCACTACACAGGGGGGATTCGGAGGTCCTTGGTAAGTTTCCGGAGGTATGTGGTACCAGATGACTACGCACAAGTCATGCAATTCGCGTAAATTACAGGCTGATGCTTTGTGAGCGCGGTCATAGCTCCAGATAGAGTCCCAAAATTATGCCATTGGTTTCACGTAAGGTATATAGTCTGAACCGAAACACTTGTTTTATTTAGTGATTTAAGTCGTTTCTCTACTCCGAGGACATATACAGGGTGGTCCATTGATCGTGACCGGACCAAATATCTCATGAAATAAGCGTCAAACGAAAAAACTACCAAGAACGAAATTTGTCTAGCTTGAAGGGGGGAAACCAGATGGCGCTATGGTTGGCTCGCTAGATGGCGCTGCCATAGGTCAAACGGATATCAACTGAGTTTTTTTTTTAAATAGGAAACCCCATTTTTTATTACATATTCGTGTAGTACGTAAAGAAATGTGAATGATTAGTTGGACCACTTTGTTCGCTTTGTGATAGATGGTCACAAACACATGGCTCACAATTTTAGACGAACAGTTGGTAACAGCTAGGTTTTTCAAATGGTTCAAATGACTCTGAGCACTATCGGACTTAACTGCTGAGGTCATCAGTCCTCTATAACTTAGAACTACTTAAACCTAACTAACCTAAGCACATCACACACATCCATGCCCGAGGCAGGATTCGAACCTGCGGCCACTGCGGCCGGCGTAGGTTTTTCAAATAAAATACAGAACGCAGGTACGTTTGAACATTTTATTTCGGTTGTTCCAATGTGATACACGTACCTTTGTGAACTTATCATTTCTGAGAAATCATGCTGTTACAGCGTGATTACCCGTAAATACCACGTTAATGCAATAAATGCTCAAAATGAGGTCCGTCAACCTCAATGCATTTGGCAATACGTGTAACGGCATTCCTCTCAACAGCTAGTAGTTCGCCTTCCTTCATGTTCGCACACGCATTGACAATACGCTGACGCATGTTGTCAGGCGTTGTCGTTGGATCACGACAGCAAATATCCTTCAACTTTCCCCGCAGCAAGAAATCCGGGGATGTCAGATCCGGTGAACGTGCGGGCCATGGTATGGTGCTTCGACGACCAATCCACCTGTCATGAATTGTGCTATTCAATACCGTTTCAACCTCACTCGAGCTATGTGTACATCGCCATTCTGTCATGCAGTGAAACACCTTGTAGTAACATCGGTACAACATTACGTAGGAAATCAGCGTACATTGCAACATTTAGATTGTCATCGATAGCATGGGGGCAAATTATCCTTCCTCCCATAGTGCCGCACCATACATTTGCCCGCCAAGGTCGCTGATGTTTTACTTGTCGTAGCCATCGTGGATTTTCCGTTGGCCAATACTGCATATTATGCCGGTTTACGCTACCGCTGTTGGTGAATGACGCTTCGTCGCTAAGAAGAACGCGTGCAGAAAATCTGTCATCGTCCCGTAATTTCTCTTGTGCCCAGTGGCAGAGCTGTACTCGAAGTTGAAAGTCGTCGCCATGCAATTCCTGGTGCATAGAAATATGGTACGGGTGCAATTGATGTTGATGTAGCATTCTCAACACCGACGTTTTTGAGATTCCCGATTCTCGCGCAACTTGCCTGCTACTGACTGATGTGCGGATTAGCCGCGACAGCAGCTAAAACACCTCCTTAGGCATCAACATTTGTTGCAGGTCGTGGTTGACGTTACACATGTGGCTGAACACTTCCTGTTTCCTTAAATAACGTAACTACCCGGCGAACGGTCCGGACACTTGGATGATATCGTCCAGGATACTGAGCAGCATACATAGCCCACGCCCGTTGGGCATTTTGATCACAATAGCCATATATCAACACGATATCGACCTTTTCCGCAATTGGTAAACGGTCGATTTTAACACGGGAATGTATCACGAAGCAAATACCGTTCACACTGGCGCAATGTTACGTGATACCACGTACTTATACGTTTGTGACTATTACAGCGCCATCTATCACAAAGCGAAAAAAGTGGTCCAATTAAAACATTCATATTTCTTTACGTACTACACGTATATTTAATAAAAATGGGGGTTCCTATTTTTTAAAAAAGTTGTTGATATCCGTTTGACCTATGGCAGCGCCATCTATCGGGCCAACCACAGCGCCATTTGGTTTCCCCCTTCGAGCTAGAAGAGTTTCGTTCTTTATAGTTTTTTCGTTTGATGCTTATTTCGTGAGATATTTGACCCGTTTACTATCAATGGACCACCCTGTACTTCTAAATTAGTCTTGCTGACAGGTGTTGTTGATTCGAATTCTGGGAGTTATACTACTGGAAGATGCCGTCCCTGTCGGCATGAAGGGATGCTTCACGTAGTCCACATCTGTCACTGTGTCTTCGATTGCCCCCACCGGGCTGTGGCCTTAGCGCGGTGCAGGTTTCGTACAGTCGTTCACCCCAGATGCCGGCGTATCCAGAAACGCATCATCGAACTGGTTTAATAGGGAATGTGATTGATTCATCCGACGAGGCGACACGTTTCCATTGATCCACCGTTCAATCTCGATGGTTTCGTGCCCGATGAAATCGTGATTGACAGTGTCAATGGATCGTTGGAGCAAGTCGTGGTCTCCTGTTGTGTCTACACCAATGATGTACTCTGCCGAGGATCTGCTGCAGATCACCGCCTACACTGTTTTACAGAACAGACCAGCCTGAGACCTGCTCCATTTGTGATGTGGCTTAGATGCCGAAAATGTCTCCTACTCGAAATTTTGCCAAAAATGGTTCAAATGGCTCTGAGCACTATGGGACTTAACATCTGAGGTTATCAGTCCCCTAGAACTTAGAACTACTAAACCTAATTAACCTAAGGACATCAAACACATACATGCCCGAGGCAGGATTCGAACCTGCGACCGTAGCGGTCGCACGGATCCGGACTGAACAGCCTAGAGCCGCTCAGTCACCGCGGCCGGCGAGATTTTACCATCCACTCACTTTCGATAGATGTTCGCGATAGCAGCGCAGGATTAGTCGACCGGTAGCGCCGTTTCCGAGATTCTCGTTGCCGGCTCCCGGGCCAAAATAATTTGCCCTTGGGCATGAGTGCTTATATCAGTGGCTTTCCCCCACTGTGGCTCGTATCGTCGCTAGGATGATTCCCCCTTTGTCTCTGTTCTGCTTGTATTTTCCGTACAGCGTCATGAGCTCCTAGTGCCACCGGGCGGCAATTAAGCTCGCGGTGGGCAGTGGGCCTGTTGATTAAGTATCGATATGTCGGTATATGGATGTTTTCCACAAAATATGTCTATGTATATCAAATGGTTCAAATGGCTCAGAGCACTATGGGACTTAACATCTGAGGTTATAAGTCCCCTAGAACTTAGAACTACTTAAACCTAACTAACCTAAGGACATCATACACATCCATGCCCGAGGCAGGATTCGAACCTGCGACCGTAGCGGTTGCGCGGTTCCAGACTGAAGCGCCTAGAACCGCTCAGCCACAGTGATCAGCGCTGTCTGTGTATATCGCCGATATTTTTTCCACCGACAGATCGATATATCGATGTCAAAATAGCAATATCTAGTGCCGATATTTTTATTTTATATTATATTTTTTCACAATTTTTGGTACGTATTTTAAGTTGTTCTTTTGAAATTGTAGTAGAATATTACTTTACTTTAACTGTGTGAAGGGGTCTTACTATTTTTTTTTTTAGCTTGCCCAATGTCTCTCCTTGATTGTATAAAGCAAGTATATATGGCACAAAAAATGATTCAAATGGCTCTAAGCACTATGTCTGAGGTCATGAGTCCCCTAGACTTAGAACTACTTAAACCTAACGTCACACACATCCATGCCCGAGGCAGGATTCGAACCTGCGACCGTAGCAGCAGCGCGGTTGCGGACTGAAGCGCCTAGAACCGCTCGGACACAGCGGCAGGCTATGTGGCACAAAAGAAGAAGTCCGATGGCACTGGGGGATGGCGGTGTCAATAGAATAACAAGATTCCGGTGTGAAGAAACAGCACACCAATTACGTTAAAAAACAATTTTAACCGCAACTAGTGTGCTATTTCTTCGCATCGGCATTCTTCAAAAACAGTTGCTAAAAATGATGAACAAAAATCTAAATGACAAGACTGGTCTTTGCGGTGGACGGAGACGTGTGAGGGGAAATGTTGACGTAATCGGCGCTCGGTGCTACCAACACAACCTGGAACGTTTAACGTCATCACGCATTTTTTGCACTACAGCTGCTAGGTCGCTGAGGTTGACAAAAACGAAAAAAAACAGAGAATCGACTTGAAATGTTTCTGACAAATCCGTTATGTTACGAAATCGTGCGAAGAACCCATCGGCAACGTTTTGTTGTGCCGCCCACATGCAGTTACCATTGTTAGCAAAGTGGTTATCGCCAGGCGTGAACGCGCATAATTTTGCTTTCAGTTCTTGCTCTAAGGGGAATAGGCAGGCTGCTAGTTTGTTGATGTACAGAATATCTAATAATAAATCAATACTTAAAGTTGTTGTGGGTTGGCAGGAGAGCCAACACCGGATATGAGAGGAAGCCGAAAGGCACGCGTTTTAGCTCATGCAGGCTGGCGTGAGGTCTGGAACAGGACAAGGAAATTAGACTTTAGAAAAACGGACGTAGCTGGTGGAATACTTAACTTCAATCCACTAATGATGAGCGTCGCTCTTGGCGGTACATGATTACAGTATCAATAGTAACTGGTAATGGCGCCTTGCTAGGTCGTAGCAAATGACGTAGCTGAAGGCTATGCTAACTATCGTCTCGGCAACTGAGAGCGTATTTTGTCAGTGAACCATCGCTAGCAAAGTCGGTCGTACAACTGGGTCGAGTACTAGGAAGTCTCTCTAGACCTGACGTGTGGCGGCGCTCGGTCTGCAATCACTGATAGTGGCGACACGCGGGTCCGACGTATACTAACGGACCGCGGCCGATTTAAAGGCTACCACCTAGCAAGCGTGGTGTCTGGCGGTGACACCACAAAAGTATACAGCTGTAAAACGGGAAGCATATTTACAGTGTGAAGCCGATACTTTTATGGACCCGTACAGCGATACTCTTTCCGTCATTATGTTGACGTATCTATACTTTTGCTCGATATACCAGGACCCGCCAATTATGTACTGCTAAATATCGATATATCGGGTTCCCGATATTTTTTAAAATATCAACAGTCCAGCGGGCAGTGGGCAATTTCGACTCATCAGCGTACATTTAAAGGAATGCATGCGGAACTCTGCATTTTGTATCACGTGAAACCCACAACAGATCCGGTCGGCTCTTCTGGGAATTGGAATAACACAAGCTCCCGCCTAAAAAAGCTCCGGAAAACCAGAAGCTGACCTCGCGCTTGTGTGCTACGACGAGCAGAAACCACAGGCTGCTGCGAACACCAAGACCAACTGTAACACCAGCCAGCAGTGAAAATATAACGGAGGAAATAAATGTTCGTTAACTATATGGGGCACATTGATAACGAAAACGACTCTCATTTACAACTTAAACAGGGTGCATTTAATTAAAAATATATATTATTAGCGTTTATTGCCAATCCCTTTCCTTATAGGCTTCGAAATCGCGCGTATGGTAGACAAGAGTGACGAAGTTTCAGGCAACAATAACTGTATATGTTGGCACTATTTTTAGCCCGGGCTCGTAGCAACAAGGGAAAGAAGTAGAGGAAGGGTGGAGCGGCCCACGTTTCATTTAAGCGTAGTTTCAGCCTGTTAGAAGCTGTGCTCAGTTCGTGTGCTGGAAGAACGTGTTACCGAAGTACAGTTAGTGCGTGTGGTCATTGGAATTCCTGTGGTTCAATATGTCTCGCAAATGCGTAAACAGTGCTGACAATTTTTGCTACATTGTCATCTTTAACTTCTTTCTTCATTAAATTGAAGTTAAATTATTATGGCTGAATAATATCTAGTTTCTCAACGGAAACTTTTGGGAGAGAGAAGTCGCTTCACCAATATTTTAACACAGTTATCTCCCAAACTTCAGGTATAAAATTAATTCCTAATTTAATTCTCAAGTCTGTAAAACAAAATGATTAGACAGTTACAGTTCATAATCGTACTCTGTCTGCCTCTCGAAGTCGAAGTCAGCACCTGGAATAAAATTTCTGTGGCTCTTCAGAACTCCGGTGATCGTCGGCTCTGAACATTCTTAAAATATTCAGAAACACAATGGTATGCCACGGGGAAGTCGTCTTGGTTGCTATGACGTGCTCACTCTGCATAATGGAAGTCCATGTCCAAGTTGTGTATCAATTTTGATAAAGCCCAGAACTTAATCTGTTAAAACTGAACACACATGACCGTGGTGCAGGCTCTATTTATTTCCCAGGACACAAAGTTCCCTACATGTTACTAAACTTGTCTCTCGAGTCCTCATTCGAGGTTTAATCCTAAAAGATCTTCCATGGATCTGGCGAGAACCATCGGACCACTTGAATGGCTGTTAACTTCGTGTGAAAACTCCAGTAACACAAGGTATTTCCAACAAGAAAAAGTCTTCCTTGACATATCCAAACACACCACCGGCCGTGCGACCAGTGCCTCACGGATACGGGCTGCCAGTTCCAGCCTCATCTGATTGTGATAGAGACGCGGGGGGTAATGAAACTAGGGCTGCACCCTCACCGCCAAAACCCAGTTCTTCGAAAAGTCCTCATTTTGTATGTACTGATGAGTGTTCAGAGTGTCAAAAAATAACACAGTGTTAACTTTATGAGAGATCTGGAATTGCCGAAAGGTAAAACTGAACTTTTAATGTCAAGACTACAATAGTGGAACTGTCTTGATAAGACGGTAAAAATGACAGAGAACCGTAATCGCCGTATGCCATTCCTTCCATTTTTCGAAAGTGAAAAGATCTTGTAACTTGTACTGATGTACAATGGCAGCTACAGGCATTGATTATGAAGGTGGTCAGTGGGGGTTGTTTATCGACTCCCCCAAAGTAAGTCTCAAGTGTGTGCTACTGCGTAATGGCGAAGTGTTATCATCGATTTCGATTGGGTATGCACCTTACATGAAAGAAACATATGATAACTTCCATCAAATGTCGTTTCAGGAAGCAAGAAGTCATAAAGGACGTACCCGAAGTGTTGGGAGAAAAATTAACACTATGGAAGGCGACCGCCGTTTCAGTACCAAGCAGTTGGCTCGCCAAAACAGGGTTAGCCAGATGACCGTACGGAACATTCTGCACGACAGCTTATCACTTACAGCGTGTGCAGGGCTTACTGGCGACAGACTTTCCACATCGCGAGTAGTTTTGTCACTGGTTTCTTTACCAGGCAAACACGATTCCGGAATGTGTGTCATCGATCCTATTGACAGATTAGGCCACTTTTACGCGGAGTGGTATCTTCAGCTTTCATAACAGACATTGTGGGATAGTATGCAGAGCGCCCATGGTATGGTGACAGCGAATCAGCATCGGTACACCCGGAACGCGTGTGCCGGAATAATTGGCGAACGTATTTCGGGACTAGTATTCCTTCCACGTCGCCTAACAGGGCGAAACTATCGGCGTTTCTTGGGGATGACTTTGCCCCCTGCTGGAAGAATTGCCATTGATAATTCGAAGGGTTATGTAGCTGCTACATTATGGTGCTCCAACCCATTTCGCCGTTAACACCCGGACGCATCTCAATCGTGTCTACCCTGGTCGATGGATTGGACGACGGTGTCCAGTTGCATGGCCTGCTCATTCGCTGGATCTCAACCTGTGCGATTTCTGGTTATGGGCCCATCTCAAAAGTATCGTGTATGCAGAGCCCATTCCAGATTCGAGACACTGGAGCAGCGTATTCTTGCTGCCTTTGACACTGTTCGGATGCAGCCTGACCAATGTGAACACGTGAGACAGAACATGGAACTGTGCGTACACGCATGCGTTGAGACACATGGAAACCATTTTCACCACATACTGTAACTGTGGCTACATGGTACAGCCCGTATTAGACCGCAGTCTCTGTAACAATGTGTGATTGAATGAATGGTCTCTAGCATGGAAACCATGCATTTCCGGACATAAGTTTATTAGACTTTTTTGTTCCGTGACCTCTCGTTGATCAATCCCTAGAGTTTGTACACCGTGAACACCCTGTATAGGCAATAACGTGAAGTTACCGTAACCACAAAACGAGAGCACATCCTTCATTTTCGTTAACATTTTCGTTATTAGCACACCTGAAAAATTTAGATTAACTGTTATTTTCGGCCATAATGGCTATGTTTGTGAACCGTGACTTTGTGGGATAATTATTTATTTCTAGTTTCTGCTACCAGTCACCTTTTTATTTTATGTTTAATCTAACATAATTCAACGCGTTTCGAACATGTTACGTTCATCTTCAGGCGTTTATGCATACATATACAGAGAAATGTTACTTAAAAATAAATAAACAGTCTTAAAGTAGATTAATCTATAACTCTTTGTCCATTGTTTGTTATTGTAGCGGCTAGTGTGGCATTTGGGGGGGGAGGAGGGTGGCAGAGTATGGCTAGGAATTTCTCTGTATGTGTGTATGTATGCATAAACGCCTGAAGATGAACAGAACATGTTCGAAACGCGTTGTATTATCTTAGATTAAACATAAAATAAAAAAGTGACTGGTAGCAGAAACCAGAAAAAAATAACTAGATTACCTGTTTTCATGTCATTAACAGAGAAAAAAACTAAAATTCTGTCGGATAGTGTAATCAGCAGCTCCGTAAACTTCCAGTGCAGGAACTGATAGTAAGCTGCTACAGTTAAAGTTTGTCACAAGTTGCGGCGACTCGAATTCCCGCGGCCGCCTCTGCTGCACTCGCTGCTGGGCGGCGCCTTGTAGAGTTCCTTGGGTAGTGAGTAACGTATAGAAAAAGTGACATTAAAAACCGACAAACAGTATTTTTAAACGTATAAACATGAACAAACTCTGATTCATGGACATTTTGTTTAATTATATGAAAGATAATCAAAGAGATGTAGATGCAGGTAAACATTAAGAATCGCTGCCATTTACATAGCAACTTACAATTAGAATCCCTCTCTATTGATATTTATTGCTCGTTTCGTTTTGATCATGTTGCTCGTATATGGTATCTAGCTACTTTTGTTTCATTTCTTATAAGAGCGATTGTTCTTAACGGACTTATAAGTCGGTATTGTGGTAAATGTATCACGGTTATAGTTCTTAACACACTGTAAAGCAACATTCGGCGTACAGGTGTTCATTTATTAGATACTAACCTCCAAGGCTCACCGGCCATTTGACCATCTTCTTTTGTACGGATGCACAAACAGTGCCCGAACTCTTACGGGAATCGGCAAAAAGCCGCGAGTTATCAGTATAATGGGCAGGTCACTATGAATATAGTGCGGGACAATAAGTTGGGAATGTGGGTCCCCCGGGAGGCGTGCCAGAGTCGCACTACACTCTGTATCGTCAGTGGCTCAGCTGGGTAGAGCGTCTGCCATGTAAGCAGCAGATCCCGGGTTCGAGTTCAGGAGGGGAGGGGGGGTAGGGGGGGGGCACACATTTTCAACTGTCCCCGTTGACGTATGTCAACGCCTGCATGCAGCTAGGGGTATTCGTTTCATTGAAAAGGATTATCCCTGACGGGCATTTCATCCACCATTACGCGGACTTTTTAAATTTCAGTATATTTAAAACCAACAGCGCACTCTAGGGCCCAATAAAGGCTTAAAATACGGCATGAATGATCCTGGCGAGTATTTATGATTTAAATACCAGAACTTGACGTAAGTAAAAAAAGGGTAAAACATACAATATTGCTTGACTGTATGAAACTGTGTAAGACATTGACATCTAATTTCCAATTGTACTGATCGCGACGAGTGAGTCATTTTACGACATTTCTTACAAATTATTTTACTGCCTCATAATTAGGGATGTTTTGTGGTGGACTTATACAGGGTGGTCCATTGATAGTGACCGAACAATATATCTCACGAAATAAGCATCAAACGAAAAAACTACAAAGAACGAAACTCGTCTAGCTTGAAGTGGGAAACCATATGGTGCTATGGTTGGCCCGCTAGATGGCGCTGCCGTAGGTCAAAAGGATATCAACGGCGTTTTTTTTAAATAGGAGCCCCTATTTTTATTACATATTCGTGTAGTACATAAAGAAAAATGAATGTTTTAGTTGGATCACTTTTTTTCACTTTGTGATAGATAGCGCTGTAATAGTCACAAACGTATAAGTACATAGTATCACGTAACATTCTACATCTACATCTACATCTACATTGATACTCCGCAAGCCACCCAACGGTGTGTGGCGGAGGGCACTTTACGTGCCACTGTCATTACCTCCCTTTCCTGTTCCAGTCGCGTATGGTTCGCGGGAAGAACGACTGTCTGAAAGCCTCCGTGCGCGCTCTAATCTCTCTAATTTTACATTCGTGATCTCCTCGGGAGGTATAAGTAGGGGGAAGCAATATATTCGATACCTCATCCAGAAACGCACCCTCTCGAAACCTGGCGAGCAAGCTACACCGCGATGCAGAGCGCCTCTCTTGCAGAGTCTGCCACTTGAGTTTATTAAACATCTCCGTAACGCTATCACGGTTACCAAATAACCCTGTGACGAAACGCGCCGCTCTTCTTTGGATCTTCTCTATCTCCTCCGTCAGACCGATCTGGTACGGATCCCACACTGATGAGCAATACTCAAGTATAGGACGAACGAGTATTTTGTAAGCCACCTCCTTTGTTGATGGACTACATTTTCTAAGCACTCTCCCAATGAATCTCAACCTGGTACCCACCTTACCAACAATTAATTTTATATGATCATTCCACTTCAAATCGTTCCGCACGCATACTCCCAGATATTTTACAGAAGTAACTGCTACCAGTGTTTGTTCCGCTATCATATAATCATACAATAAAGGATCCTTCTTTCTATGTATTCGCAATACATTACATTTGTCTATGTTAAGGGTCAGTTGCCACTCCCTGCACCAAGTGCCTATCCGCTGCAGATCTTCCTGCATTTCGCTACAATTTTCTAATGCTGCAACTTCTCTGTATACTCTGTATACATCCGCGAAAAGCCGCATGGAACTTCCGACACTATCTACTAAGTCATTTATATATATTGTGAAAAGCAATGGTCCCATAACACTCCCCTGTGGCACGCCAGAGGTTACTTTAACGTCTGTAGACGTCTCTCCATTGATAACAACATGCTGTGTTCTGTTTGCTAAAAACTCTTCAATCCAGCCACACAGCTGGTCTGATATTCCGTAGGCTCTTACTTTGTTTATCAGGCGACAGTGCGGAACTGTATCGAACGCCTTCCGGAAGTCGAGAAAAATAGCATCTACCTGGGAGCCTGTATCTAATATTTTCTGGGTCTCATGAACAAATAAGGCGAGTTGGGTCTCACACGATCGCTGTTTCCGGAATTCATGTTGATTCCTACATAGTAGATTCTGGGTTTCCAGAAATGACATGATACGCGAGCAAAAAACATGTTCTAAAATTCTACAAGAGATCGACGTAAGAGATATAGGTCTATAGTTTTGCGCATCTGCTCGACGACCCCTCTTGAAGACTGGGACTATCTGTGCTCTTTTCCAATCATTTGGAACCCTCCGTTCCTCTAGAGACTTGCGGTACACGGCTGTTAGAAGGGGGGCAAGTTCTTTCGCGTACTCTGTGTAGAATCGAATTGGTGTCCCGTCAGGTCCAGTGGACTTTCCTCTATTGAATGATTCCAGTTGCTTTTCTATTCCTTGGACACTTATTTCGATGTCAGCCATTTTTTCGTTTGTGCGAGGATTTAGAGAAGGAACTGCAGTGCGGTCTTCCTCTGTGAAACAGCTTTGGAAAAAGGTGTTTAGTATTTCAGCTTTACGCGTGTCATCCTCTGTTTCAATGCCATCATCATCCCGTAGTGTCTGGATATGCTGTTTCGAGCCACTTACTGATTTAACGTAAGACCAGAACTTCCTAGGATTTTCTGTCAAGTCGGTACATAGAATTTCACTTTCGAATTCAATGAACGCTTCACGCATAGCCCTCCTTACGCTAACTTTGACATCGTTTAGCTTCTGTTGTTCTGAGAGGTTTTGGCTGCGTTTAAACTTGGAGTGGAGCTCTCTTTGCTTTCGCAGTAGTTTCCTAACTTTGTTGTTGTACCACGGTGGGTTTTTCCCGTCCCTCACAGTTTTACTCGGCACGTACCTGTCTAAAACGCATTTTACGATTGCCTTGAACTTTTTCCATACACACTCAACATTGTCAGTGTCGGAACAGAAATTTTCGTTTTGATCTGTTAGGTAGTCTGAAATCTGCCTTCTATTACTCTTGCTAAACAGATAAACCTTCCTCCCTTTTTTTATATTCCTATTAACTTCCATATTCAGGGATGCTGCAACGGCCTTATGATCACTGATTCCCTTTTCTGTACATACAGAGTCGAAAAGTTCGGGTCTGTTTGTTATCAGTAGGTCCAAGATGTTATCTCCACGAGTCGGTTCTCTGTTTAATTGCTCGAGGTAATTTTCGGATAGTGCACTCAGTATAATGTCACTCGATGCTCTGTCCCTACCACCCGTCCTAAACATCTGAGTGTCCCAGTCTATATCTGGTAAATTGAAATCTCCACCTAAGACTATAACATGCTGAGAAAATTTATGTGAAATGTATTCCAAATTTTCTCTCAGTTGTCCTGCCACTAATGCTGCTGAGTCGGGAGGTCGGTAAAAGGAGCCAATTATTAACCTAGCTCGGTTGTTGAGTGTAACCTCCACCCATAATAATTCACAGGAACTATCCACTTCTACTTCACTACAGGATAAACTACTACTAACAGCGACGAACACTCCACCACCGGTTGCATGCAATCTATCCTTTCTAAACACCGTCTGTACCTTTGTAAAAATTTCGGCAGAATTTATCTCTGGCTTAAGCCAGCTTTCTGTACCTATAACGATTTCAGCTTCGGTGCTTTCTATCAGCGCTTGAAGTTCCGGTACTTTACCAACGCAGCTTCGACAGTTGACAATTACAATACCGATTGCTGCTTGGTCCCCGCATGTCCTGACTTTGCCCCGCACCCGTTGAGGCTGTTGCTCTTTCTGTACTTGCCCAAGGCCATCTAACCTAAAAAACCGCCCAGCCCACGCCACACAACCCCTGCTACCCGTGTAGCCGCATGTTGCGTGTAGTGGACTCCTGACCTATCCAGCGGAACCCGAAACCCCACCACCCTATGGCGCAAGTCGAGGAATCTGCAGCCCACACGGTCGCAGAACCGTCTCAGCCTCTGATTCAGACCCTCCACTCGGCTCTGTACCAAAGGTCCGCAGTCAGTCCTGTCGACGATGCTGCAGATGGTGAGCTCTGCTTTCATCCCGCTAGCGAGACTGGCAGTCTTCACCAAATCAGATAGCCGCCGGAAGCCAGAGAGGATTTCCTCCGATCCATAGCGACACACATCATTGGTGCCGACATGAGCGACCACCTGCAGATGGGTGCACCCTGTACCCTTCATGGCATCCGGAACGACCCTTTCCACATCTGGAATGACTCCCCCCGGTATGCACACGGAGTGCACATTGGTTTTCTTCCCCTCTCTTGCTGCCATTTCCCTAAGGGGCCCCATTACGCGCCTGACGTTGGAGCTCCCAACTACCAGTAAGCCCACCCTCTGCAACTGCCCGGATCTTGCAGACTGAGGGGCAACCTCTGGAACAGGACAAGCAGCCATGTCAGGCCGAAGATCAGTATCAGCCTGAGACAGAGCCTGAAACCGGTTCGTCAGACAAACTGGAGAGGCTTTCCGTTCAGCCCTCCGGAATGTCTTTCGCCCCCTGCCACACCTTGAAACGACCTCCCACTCTACCACAGGTGAGGGATCAGCCTCAATGCGGGCAGTGTCCCGGGCAACCACAGTCGTAGTCCGATCAGGGGATGCGTGGGACGAGCTGGCCGTCCCCGACAAACCCCCATCCGGACCCCCACAGTGATGCCCATTGGCAACAGCCTCAAGCTGTGTGACCGAAGCCAACACTGCCTGAAGCTGGGAGCGAAGGGATGCCAACTCAGCCTGCATCCGAACACAGCAGTTGCATTCCGCCAGTGTAGACGGTATTTGCTTCGTGATACATTACCCGTCTTAAAATGGACCCTTTATCAAGTGCGGAAAAGGTCGATATCTTGTTGATGTATGGCTATTGTGATCAAAATGCCCAACGGGCGTGTGCTATGTATGCTGCTCGGTATCCTGGACGACATCATCCCAGTGTCCGGACCATTCGCCGGATAGTTACGTTATTTAAGGAAACAGGAAGTGTTCAGCCACATGTGAAACGTCAACCACGACCTGCAACAAATGATGATGCCCAAATAGGTGTTTTAGCTGCTGTCGCGGCTAATCCGCACATCAGTAGCAGAAAAACTGCGCGATAATCGGGAATCTCAAAAACGTCGTTGGTGAGAATGCTACATCAACATCGATTGCTCCCGTACCATATTTCTATGCACCAGGAATTGTATGGTGACGATTTTGAACGTCGTGTACAGTTCTGCCACTGCGCACAAGTGAAATTACGGGACGATGACAGATTTTTTGTACGCGTTCTATTTAGCGACGAAGCGTCATTCACCAACAGCGGTAACATAAACCGGCATAATATGCACCACCGGGCAACGGAAAATCCACGATGGCTGTGACAAGTGGAGCATCAGCGACCTTGGCGGGTTAATGTATGGTGAGGCATTATGGCAGAAAAGATAATTTGCTCCATTTTATCGATGACAATCTAAATGTTGCAATGTATGCTGATTTCCTACGAAATGTTCTACAGTTGTTACTACAAGATGTTTCACTGCATGACAGAGTGGCGATGTACTTCCAACATGATGGAGTCCGGCACATAGCTTGCGTGCGGTTGAAGCGGTATTGAATAGCATATTTCATGACAGGTGGATCGGTCGTCGAAGCACCATACCAAGGCCCGCACGTTCACCGGATCTGACGTCCCCGGATTTCTTTCTGTGGGGAAAGTTGAAGGATATTTGCTATCGTGATCCACCGACAACGCCTGACAACATGCGTCAGCGTATTGTCAATGCATGTGCGAACGTTACGGAAGCCGAACTACTCGCTGTTGAGAAGAGTTTCGTTACACGTATTGCCAAATGCGTTGAGGTTGACGGACATCATTTTGAGCATTTACTGCATTAACGTGGTATTTACAGGTAATCACGCTGTAACAGCATGGGTTCTCAGAAATGATAAGTTCACAAAGGTACATGTATCACATTGGAACAACAGAAATAAAATGTTCAAACGTACCTACGTTCTGTATTTTAATTTAAAATACCTACCTGTTACCAACTGTTCGTCTAAAATTGTGAGCCGTATGTTTGTGATTATTACAGCGCCATCTATCACAAAGCAACAAAAGTGGTCCAACTAAAACATTCATATTTCTTTACGTACTACACGAATATGTAATAAAAAATGGGGGTTCCTATTTAGAAAACGCATTTGATATCCGTTCGACTTGTGGCAGCGCCATCTAGCGGGCCAACCATAGCGCCATCTGGTTTCCCCCTTCAAGCTAGACAAGTTTCGTTCTTTGTAGTTTTTTCGTTTGACGCTTATTTCGTGAGATATTTGGCCCGGTCACGATCAATGGACCACCCTGTATAAGCGCCTCCCCATGGGGCGGATAGGGGAACGCCCATCGACATGAAGGGTACCGCGGAAATAAAATACTTGGGGAGGACCAACAGTAGCACAGCACATCCAGAGTGGGCGGCTTCATGGTCAGCATCTGTCCACCCAGAGGGTGCAGCTGCAATTGAATGCTCCAGGAACTAACAATCCCTGGTTCTAACTTCCCAGTGGAAACACTGGACCAACAAGATTACAAGCAACCATGACTCCTGCGAGGAATAAAAAGAATACCCCAGGTAATGACCAGTCACCCGTCAACATACGGCAACCAGGAACTTGGACTCTGGGGAACCTGGACTTACATGAGCACAGAGAAAGTCGGAGTTCTCTGGCAAACTTCCATACAAAACATTTACATTTCTTGGGTACTTCAACATAAACACACTGATTCAACCAGCAAACCTCCACAACCTAACGTTAGAACTCGACAAACAGAAGATAATCCGCGATCACTTACTTCAATATCCGCCAATTCGGCGTTCGTGGGATGCTTCAAAGGTGGGGCCCTATTATGGTCTCGCGCGGTGGAACAGTTACAGGAGATCGAGTCCTGTATTTCGGCCTTCGGCTTTCGGCCACTTCACGAAACAGCGTGCGTTGGCAGTCTAAGCCACACGTGTAAGTGCCCCGGTGTTTAAAAATACAAAATAAGCGGCTTACACCTTTTTTTCCGAGTACGCCTGCTCGCTTAATTCGGTCCCGCTACGCGGAAGCCGCTCGTGGAATACGCAATGAAATAACTGCAGCGCGTGGTAATAGAATGTACGGAATTAGCCTCACATCGATCAGAGAGAGCTCTTCGCTGGAAGCGCCGCCGCCGCTGCACCCGCCGGCCCGGTGCACGCCCCGCTTCACGGAAGTGAAGTTATTTCACGCGTTTTCTGCTCCGGCGCGGCCGTTCCCACGCGCCGGCTGGGTGGAACTTCTGGGAACAGGAGAGAGCGACCACCGTCAATGTTGGCCGTTTGCACGTCCGTGATCTCCGCAGTTGGCGCGTGCAGTCTGGCGAAAGTGCGCGTCCTACGCCGTTAGGCGCTGTCACTGCCAATCCGGGCCGTCGTGCTACAGCTGGAGCACACCAGCGAAACTCAAGAAAGCATGCAGCCGACGTCCAGTCCAACAGTCCATTCAGAGCGAAGCAAAATACGAGCCGAAGGTGAAGGACTCAGACTTGAGCGGGTTAATCAAGGATTTTCACCAACTGCGACATAATCGCGTATACAAACAGTGATCCAATACTGTAAAATGATTTTATATTCCAGTCTCTGATCACTATATCAATTCTTTAGACGATGACCGGTTTCAGTCCGTAATGACCATCCTCAGATCTAAAATATATAAATATATACATCTAGTGAGCAGTGTGTCTTTTAACATGTTTTGACATCGTCCACATAGTGATTATTGCAACTGGCTACTGAAGTACAGTAGCTACCGGAAACCTGTTTGCCTGCATCCTCCCTAGATGTCGCTACTGTGGGCTTGCTTAGATGTAGTCATCATTTACGCAAAAACATAATCTGATAAAAACACATTAGATAAAATGCATGTAGCAGACTTATTAAAATTGATGACTATCATAGAAACCAATTGTGATACATTAAAAGATGAATGCAGTTACCCATCTAAAATTATTAAAAGGAAATATATGAAGAGGAGAGGTACTACCCTTTTTTTGTCAATTTACGGTCAACAATTAATATACGTAATACATATATAAATTGCTTATGAAATATAAAATGCCTATATGACAGCTGAAAAAGTTTTACTGAAGTAAGGGAAATGCTTACTGTTCTCAACATAACTCATCAAGTAAGGCTAGTATAAGTAGGCTGTTCATGTTTTCTTATTGGAAACGTTACGTAGCGCTCTGTATGAAAATCACTGGCTGTGGTGTGTACAGTCTGTGGCTAGTTTGCATTGTTGTCTGCCATTGTAGTGTGGGGCAGCGGCAGCTGGATGTTAACAGCGCGTAGCGTTGCGCAGTTGGAAGTGAGCCGCCAGCAGTGGTGGATGTGGGGAGAGAGATGGCAGAGTTTTGAAATTTATAAGACTGGATGTCATGAACTGCTATATATATTATGACTATGGCGGAGTTTTGAAATTTGTAAGACTGGATGTCATGAACTGCTATATATATTATGACTATTAAGGTAAATACATTGTTTGTTCTCTATTAAAATCTTTCATTTGCTAACTATGCCTATCAGTAGTTAGTGCCTTCAGTAGTTTGAATCTTTTATTTAGCTGGCAGTAGTGGCGCTCGCTGTATTGCAGTAGCTTGAGTAACGAAGATTTTTGTGAGGTAAGTGATTTGTGAAAGGTATAGTTTAATGTTAGTCAGGGCCAATTTTTTGTAGGGATTTTTGAAAGTCAGATTGCGTTGCGCTAAAAATATTGTGTGTCAGTTTAAGCACAGTCGTATATAATTGTTCAAAGGGGACGTTTCACTAGGTATAAATACACGAGGCATTATTTGGTTATCGTAGTATGTTATCAAATAAAGCAAAGTAGGCGTTAAGTGCAAAATCGCTTAGTCCATTCAGCACCCTAGTGGGCTCATGCCTTTTGGCTTTGTAAATTTCCAACTCCTCCAACAAGTCGAGAGCGCGACACTTCTCTGCTGTGTGTAAAATACGGATACAACTCTCGATATTGTCTACAGTGTGGCCGGTTTCTGCTAAATGCATTCCTAATGCAGTTTTGTTATGTGCTTGCAAATGCTCCCTGAATCTTATTTTAAAAGAGCGACCACTTTGACCGATGTAAAATTTGTCACAACTACTACAAATGATTTTGTAAACCCCAGAACCGTCAAATTTATCAGAGTCTTTACTCAAACTATGTTTGAAACCGAGTTTCAGATTGTTGTTAACCTGAAAACCACATATAACCTCAGATTTATTCAAACACTTTTCTATTTGTTGGGACATTTTTGCGTAAAATTTCATTGGAATAGTTTTCAGGTTTTCTTTATTGTTTCTCTTTTCTAGATGAACTGTAAGCATTTGCCTTACTTCCGTACAGTAGTCGCTCTAATCCTGTAACTGATTATCTCCTACCTATTCATGGAATGTATAGCCAGACTATATTATTTTATTTATTGACTGCTTATATGTTGTTTAAACGTTTTCTGTGGGAGACATGTCATGATGTATGTAAAACCCTCTATTGGTGAAGTTCTTACGATCGGCGCGTGCCTATATAACATCCTAGCGGCCGACCAAACAGAGGGCGCTGATCATTGATCTGTCTCTTTCTCAGCTGTCATATAGACATTTTATCTTTCATAAGCAATTTATAGGTTGCCACAGGCAATGTATTACGTATATTAATTGTTGACCGTAAATTCACAGAAAAAAGGGTCGGACCTATCCTCTTCGTATATTTCCTTTTAATAATTTTACGTAGGTAACTGCATTCATCTTTTAATGTATCACAATAGGTTTCTATGATAGTCATCAATTTTAAACGTCTGCTACAAGCATTTTACCTAATGTGTTTTTATCAGATTATGTTTTTGCGTAAATGATGACCACACCTAAGCAAGCCTACAGTAGCGACATCTAGGGAGGATGTAGGCAAACAGGTTTCTGGTAGCTACTGCACTTCAGTAGCCAGTTGCAATAACCACTATGTGGACGATGTGGCCTAGTCCACACCTTATTTTAGATCTATGTGACGATGCTGTGCTGATTATATTTATATGTTTTGACGATGCCATTATGGCCATATCACTTAAGGACATGGTGTAAAAAAGGTACGTTATACCATATTTTATCTGGTTGTATGACAGTATATTGTGATACATAGTGCTGTTTTATGTTAAAAGACACACTGCTCACTAGATGTATATATTTATGTATTTTAGATCTGAGGATGGTCATTACGAGCTGAAACCGGTCATCGTCTAAAGAATTGATATTGTGATCACAGACTGGAATAAAAAAGCATTTTAATCAAGGATACCGGCTAGGGGTACTCATGCAAAGAACCCATGGTCTCTTTAACACTAATACGCTGAGAAAATCGCACTCTACGAAGGTAGTACCCTGGCCCTCTCCCATTCAGCCTGTATACCA
Organism: Schistocerca serialis cubense; assembly: GCF_023864345.2. Lineage (NCBI taxonomy): Eukaryota > Metazoa > Arthropoda > Insecta > Orthoptera > Acrididae > Schistocerca > Schistocerca serialis. The sequence goes on from NC_064639.1 coordinate 970,465,382, forward strand.
GTTACCAACCAACTTCAAATTACACTATCCACTTGTACGCTGGCGATCCGACAATCACATCTCCTGTGAATCTCAGGTAACTCTGTTTGCCCACGAGACACAGGCAGCACCAGATATCGGCGTCCAGGTTGATATGGTGTTCCTTGACTTCCAGAAAACGATCGACACAGCTGCGCACTGCCTCCTAATGAACGAAATACGAGCGTACGGAATACTACGCCAGCTGTGTGATTATAGACTCCCTAGTAATCAGTACACAGCAAGATATTCTTAACCGTGAGAAATCCTCAGATGTCAAAGTAACTTAGAGCAGAGCGTACCGCAAGGGAGTGTTACAAGTCCATAATCAGGTTATGTAAAGCCGTGTACCTCTTCGTCCGAAGCAAATTGACGCCAACGGAAGTCTCTCGCCAAGGCTCAAAAAATACAGAACTTGAATGGGGAGGAATCGAAACTGTTCGGAAGATGTGCGAAGGCTTCCCAGAGGAACTTCTAAAGAGTACCCGAAGCAAACTTGGCAATATGTGAGCCCGCCCATAGCCTCCATACAGTGCCGATATCTCCCAAAGCGATTTCCATATTTTTGGAGTCCTAAAGAAAGACTTCCGCGAGCGTCGATTTGCTTTGGGCGAAGACGTGTACGACTGGGTACAATCATGGTTGCGCAAACATTTTCCCATGAAGGTTCAAATGTTTCAAATGGCTCTGAGCACTATGCGACTTAACTTCTGACGTCATCAGTCGCCTAGAACTTAGAGCTAATTAAACCTAACTAACCTAAGGACATCTCACGCTAGGTCGCAGGTTCGAATCCTGCCTCGGGCATGAATGTTTGTGATGTCCTTAGGTTAGTTCGGTTTAACTAGTTCTAAGTTCTAGGGGACTAATGACCTCAGCAGTTGAGTCCCATAGTGCTCAGAGCCATTTGAACCATTTTTTGACATCACACACATCCATGTCCGAGGCAGGATTCGAACCTGCGATCGTAGCGGTCGCTCGGTTCCAGACTGTAGCGCCTAGAACCGCATGGCCACTCCGCCCGGCCCATGAAGGCATCAACTACCTTCCCTCGCAGTGGGATAAATTTATTAATAGTTATGGCCAGCTGCTATGCCTCGTAGTGGGATAAATGTATTAATAGTTATGGCGAGTACTTTTGAAACAAAAAACGGTTCACTTACATTTCTCTTTCTATGTGTCTATGTGTCTCGTTTTCATTTGGCTTCACCTTATACACACCAATCATGAACTTTAATTTCGCTCGGCTCTGTTCCTTTCACGTGGAGCAGACTGGATGACAGGCAACACGCATTCACTTTTTATTTTGTTTTTTATCGGTCCTGTGACTGGTTTGATGCGGCCCGCCGCGGATTCGTCTCCTGTGCCAACCTCTTCATCTCAGAGTAGCACTTGTAACCTGTGTACTCAATTATTTGCTGGATGTATTCTAAACTCTCCCTTCCTCTACAGTTTTTACCCTCTGCAGCACCCTCTAGTGCCCCAGAAGCTACTCCCTGACGTCTTAACAGATGTCCTATCACCCTGTCCCTCCTCCTTGTCAGTGTTTTCCACATATTCCTGTTTGAGGCAAGGTTATGAATATTTTCTTTAGCTGTAAATAACACGCTTCTGACTGGTTCGATGATGCCCGACACGATTTTGTATCGTGCGTCAATCCCTTCATCTCCTGGCAGCACTTACACCCAACGTCTTGAATTACTTTTGTGTAGTCCAGTCTTCCTACAGAAGTTTCCTCTCAACGGCTTTCTCCAATACTATAAAAGTTATTCCCAGATGTCTTAACACATGTCCTGCTAGCCTGTCTCTTCTTCTACTTACTGGTTTCCACATGTTTGCTTTCCTAGTCGATTCCGCGGAGAATTCCCTCCACCGTTCTGAGGCACCACATTTCAGACTGCCCGATTATCATCATTCCGGGCTTCCCTACAGTTTGTTCTACATTAGTTCTGTGCGCGAGGTGTATTTTATCAGAAACTGCCTCCTCGAATTAAGGCGAATATCTTTTGCCTATGTTGTCCTGCTTTCTATACCCTCATTGCGTTGTGTCTCCCGTAGAATTTGTCCTCTTCGCCTAGTACGTCATCCCGAGTATTAATGTTGAGTTCACAGGTAAACTCATTTCTCACACGTCATATTACTTTTGTCTTCCTTTATATGGCTCTCAGTCCATATTCTGTGCTCACCAGTTGACTTTTTGAACTCTTTTTCTAGATTGAAAAATCCATTGAAAGTGTCTTGAGTGTTCTAGCTTCCATTATGAAGTGTACCACCTGAACCGCCTCTCACACGCCATTTACGTTTCGTAAAGCCAAACTGATTGTCATCTATTAGTTCCTTGAACTAATTTTGCATTATTTTTAAATGTTTTTTCTAACAGAATATGCTAAGCTAATTCTACGACAGTCCTCGCACTTACTTTCCATTGCTCTCTTCGGGATTGTGTAGAGGGTACATTTTTTTATTTTCTTGCGGCAGTCAAAGAGGAATAGCTCTAACAATGGCTTTCTTCTGTGTATGCTTTGTCACTAGAAATACTTCGACATGTGAACGATAGCTGATAGCGCATAATTCCATGTTGTTGTTGTTGTGGTCTTCAGTCCTGAGACTGGTTTGATGCAGCTCTCCATGCTACTCTATCCTGTGCAAGCTTTTTCATCTCCCAGTACCTACTGCAACCTACATCCTTCTGATAATCAAAATATCCACGGGTGTGCTGCCGGTCTATAGTGTCCAATGGGCACAATATTTCGGCGATCATACATGTGGCCATCATCAGGTGAACTGACGGACTTCGCTGTCTCTGACAGAATTACAATGTCATCGGCGAACCTCAAAGTTTTTATTTCTTCTCCATGGACTTTAATACCTACTCCGAACTTTTCTTTTGTTTCCTTTATTGCTTGCTCAATATACAGATTGAATAACATCGGGGAGAGGCTACAACCCTGTCTTACTCCCTTCCCAACCACTGCTTCCCTTTCATGTCCCTCGACTCTTATAACTGCCATCTGGTTTCTGTACAAATTGTAAATAGCCTTTCGCTCCCTGTATTTTACCCTTGCCACCTTTAGAATTTGAAAGAGAGTATTCCAGTCAACATTGTCAAAAGCTTTCTCTGAGTCTACAAATGCTAGAAACGTAGGTTTGCCTTTCCTTAATCTTTCTTCTAAGATAAGTCGTAAGGTCAGTATTGCCTCACGTGTTCCAGTGTTTCTACGGAATCCTAACTGATCTTCCCTGAGGTTGGCTTCTACTAGTTTTTCCATTCGTCTGTAAAGAATTCGTGTTAGTATTTTGCAGCTATGACTTATTAAACTGATAGTTCGGTAATTTTCACATCTGTCAACACCTGCTTTCTTTGGGATTGGAATTATTATATTCTTCTTGAAGTCTGAGGGTATTTCGCCTGTTTCATACACCTTGCTCACCAGATATTAGAGTTTTGTCAGGACTGGCTCTCCCAAGGCCGTCAGTAGTTCCAATGGAATGTTGTCTACTACAGGGGCCTTGTATCGACTCAGGTCTTTCAGTGCTCTGTCAAACTCTTCACGCAGTATCATATCTCCCATTTCATCTTCATCTACGTCCTCTTCCATTTCCATAATACTGTCCTCAAGTACATAGCCCTTGTATAGACCCTCTATATACTCCTTCCACCTTTCTGCTTTCCCTTCTTTGCTTAGAACTGGGTTTCCATCTGAGTTCTTGATATTCATACAAGTCGTTCTCTTATCTCCAAAGGTCTCTATGATTTTCCTGTAGGCAGTATCTATCTTACCCCTAGTCAGATAGGCCTCTACATCCTAACATTTGTCCTCTAGCCATCCCTGCTTAGCCATTTTGCACTTCCTGTCGATCTCATTTTTGAGACGTTTGTATTCCTTTTTGCCTGCTTCATTTACTGCATTTTTATATTTTCTCCTTTCATCAATTAAATTCAATATTTCTTCTGTTACCCAAGGATTTCTACTAGCCCTCGTCTTTTTACCTACTTGATCCTCTGCTGCCTTCGCTACTTCATCCCTCAAAGCTACCCATTCTTCTTCTACTGTATTTCTTTCCCCCATTCCTGTCAATTGTTCCCTTATGCTCTCCCTGAAACTCTGTACAACCTCTGGTTCTTTCAGTTTATCCAGGTCCCATTTCCTTAAATTCCCACCTTTTTGCAGTTTCTTCAGTTTTAATCTACAGGTCATAACCAATAGATTGTAGTCAGAGTCCACATCTGCCCCTGGAAATGTCTTACAATTTAAAACCTGGTTCCTAAATTTCTGCCTTACCATTACATAATCTATCTGATACCTTTTAGTATCTCCAGGGTTCTTCCATGTATACAACCTTCTTTCATGATTATTAAACCACGTGTTAGCTATGATTATGTTGTGCTCTGTGCAAAATTCTACCAGGCGGCTTCCTCTTTCATTTCTTAGCCCCAATCCATATTCACCTACTATCCTACCATAATTCCATATCATCAGATTTTCGAGCTACCTCGTTCGGTAGCTGACGGCAGTGAAAGCGTTATTCCTAGTACACAAATGATTTGTAAGCCCGGAATATCGTCTTCGTCTGATAGTTATTAGCATCCCTCAATTAAAATTCGTGATTTTTTTTATCATTTTCCAACTGTTCGAAAGCAGTCACACTGGTTAAGAATGCAAAGAACTTCTCAATCTAATCACTTCGGTAACCTCGTAAGTCAAATCAACCTTCGGTGAAATCCACTGTTAAATGCAGAGGAGAAAGCCAGTAGGTGGAAAGAGTACACTGAAGGCTCCTATGAGGGCGAAGACTTGTCTGATGTGATAGAAGAAAAATGGGAGTCGATAAGGGAAGATGTGGAGAATCCAATATTATAATCATAATTTAAAAGAGCTATGGAAGATTTGAAAGACTTAAGGTCAAAAAAGGCACAAGAGATGGATAACATTCCATATGAACATGTAAAATCATTTGGAAAAGTGGCAACAAAACGATTCTTCACGTTGGCGTTGAAACGTCCCCTTTGAAGAATTTATCAATTACTGTGGTGACAAACCTCTTACGTTATTTGATTTTCAAACAACTGAGCAAAACTGAACGTACTCAGACATTTCTCTCTTTACTTATTCTGATCATCACTAACCTGACACACAATATTTTTTTTTTAGCGCAACGCAATCTGACTTTCAATAATTTCTACAAAAGAATGGCCCTGACTAACAATAACCTACACCTTTCATGAGTCACTTACCTCACAAAAATCTTCGTTACTCAAACTACAGCAATACAGCGTGCGCCAATACTGTCAGCTAAATAAAAGATTCTAACTACTGAAGGCACTAACTACTGATAGGCATAGTTAGCAAATGAAAGATTTTGATAGAGAACAAACAATGTATTTACCTTAATAATGTTCAAAAGTCATCATATATATTCATCAGTTTATGATATCCAATATTACAAATTTATTCTTTCTGATGGACACACGTCCAGATCGTCCGCTCTCAAAATTCTGCCGTCTCTCTCCTCATATCCACCACTGCTGGCGGCTCACCTCCAACTGTGCAACGCTACGCGCTTTTCACATACAACTGCCCAACACTACAATAGCAAATATTCCAACAAAGCAAACCAGCCACAGACTTCACACAGCACAGTCAGTGATTTTCATATAGAGCGCTACGTGGCGTTACCAACATAAAAACCTAAACAGCCTATTTACAGCGTGTAAAGTGTATGAGACTGGCGATATATCGTCAGACCTTCGTAAAGATATCATCCGCACAGTTCTCAAGATTGCAAGAACCGACAAATGCAAGAATTACTATACAAACAGTTTAATACCTCATGCGTCGAAATTGCTGATAAGAGTAACATACAGAAGAATGGAAAAGAAAATTGAACATCTGTTAAATGATGATGAGTTTGACTTTAGAAAAGGTAAAGCACCATAGAGGCAGTCCTGACGTTGCGGTTGATGATGGAAGTAAGACTGAAGAAAAATGAAGACACATTCATATGATTTGTCGATCAGGAAAAAGCTTTCGACAATGTAAACTGTTGCAAGGAATTCGAATTTCTGAGAAGAGCAATGACGGAAATAAAAGAAAGGTTCAAGAGTGGAATTAAAAATCAATGATACGACTCAAGGATACGACTTGCTAATGACATCGCTGTCTTCAGTGAAAGTGAAGAAGAGTTACATGATTTGCTGAATGGAATAAACGGTCTAATCAGTACAGAATGTGGTTTGAGAGTAAAACGAAGAAAGACGAAAGTAATGAGAAATGGCAGAAATGAGAAAAGCGAGAGATCTAATATCAGAACTGGTTATCACGAAATGGATAAGTCAAGAAATTCTGCTACCTTGGCAGCAAAATAACCCATGATGGTCGGAGCAAGGACGACTGGAAAAGGAGACTAGCAGTGGAAAAAAGGGAATTCCTGGCAAAGAGAAGTCAGCTAGTATCAGCCATAGGTCTTAATTTGAGGAAGAAATTCCTGAGAATGTACGTTTCGAACACAGCATTGTATGGCAGTGAAACATGGACTCTGGCAAACCGGAAGAGATGAGAATCGAAGCATTTGAGATGTAGTGCTACGTAAGAATGTTGAAAATTAGGCGGACTGATAAGGTAAGGAATGAGGAGATTCTCCGTTAATCGGCGAGGAAAATACTGACTAGATGAAAGGACAGGATGATAGGACATCTTTTAAGACATCAGAGAATAGCTTCCATGGTGGTAGAGGGAGCCCTAGAGAGTAAAAACTGTAGAGAAAGACAGAGATTGGAATATGTCCAGTAAACACTTGAGGACTTAGGTTGCAAGCGCTACTCTGAAATGAAGAGGTTGGCACAGGAAAGGAATTCGCGGGGGCCTTATCAAACCAGTCAGTATACTGGCGATGACACAAAAAAGTCTCACGTTTTGTAATTACCTGTCAGAGAGAGAGCGATCTCTATATCACGGTAAAAAAAAAAGTTTCCAAAATAGACGTCTTATTGCACAGATCATGGTTGATTCATATTCTGGTTACTAGTTTCAGCGAAGTTATATTGCCATCTTCAGATCATCGGACGTGAATTACGTGTGGCACATTGCCATCTGGCTATTGAAAACATGGAGGTAATCTCACGTTCTGTTCACTAGGGGCACTTGGGAACCGTATGAAATGTCTTCCTGGAAACAGGAAATGTGCCATTAACCTTAGCGCTATCAAACTAAGTAAAAATGGCATATCAGCTGGCTTGGATGATATACGAACCGAGCAAATTACACACTTAGGCTTGAATATAAAGAAATGGATTCTCCAACTTTTCGATAACTGTGTAAGCAGAAACCAAATTCTAAAGATACGGTGGAAGAGTCGAGTGATTGCTTTGCTGAAACCTGGTCAAGAAGGAAATGATATAAAGAATTTTAGACCAGTTGCACTACTTTGTCATCTTTACAAAACGTTGGAAAGACTGATTTTAAATCGCCTATCACTTGCAATTGACCCCTCACTTATACCTCAGCAATCTGGATTTCGTCCAGGTGAAAGTTGTACTGGACAACTGCTAAATCTGACACAGTTTATAGAAGATGGCTCGGAAGGTGACAGGAGTGACATTTGTCGATTTATCAGCGGCGTATGATACGGTCAATCACTAGCTACTACTAGTCAAGGTCTTCAATCTGACCAAAGATTTAGGTCTAACCAGACTCATCGCCTCTCTTATGCAGAATCGCAGGTTCTTCTTCGGCTTTCAAGCACAGCGTAGTCGATGGAGACTACAGGACGGCTTCACGCAAGGAAGTGTTTTGGCTCCGATTCTGTTTAATATATACACGAACGACCAACCTATAGCCCCAAACACCAGGAGCTTCTTATATGCTGATGACCTCGCTCTAGCCACCCAGAGCACAGATTTTGAATCATAGGAGAACAACCTCATGAATGCCCTTGAAGATCTATCCAGATACTACAAAACAAACCGACTTAAACCAAACGCTTCAAAGACTCAAGGGTATTCTTTTCATTTGAGAAACAAGGAAGCCACTCTCAAGTTGAAAACAGTATGGTCGGTGGTAGAACTGGAACACTACGAGACTCCAAAATACCTAGGAGTGACACTTGACAGATCTCTCACTTTCAAAAAGCATTGCATGAAATGCAAGTCCAAACTTTCCAACTGGAACAATCTCCTACGGCCGGATCACAGTGAGATAGTTAATCTGAAACAATCAGAACATCTGCAATGGCACTATGCTAGCCTTCAGCAGAGTATGTCTGTGGCAGAGTATGCCTGTCCTCTCTGGTATAATTCAACTCATGCCAAACAGGTGGATGTAGCTCTAAATGAAGCCTACAGAATTATAACAGGTTGCTTGAAATCCACTCCAATCGAATGGCTTTACCACCTCGCAGGAATAGCACCACCACATGTTCGAAGAGAGATATCTGCGAACAAGGAAAGAAAGGCAGTGGAACAGGAAATCACCCATCCTCTGTATGGGCATGAACCGCATCCGCAACGACTGAAGTAGGAGTTTAATTAGGACATCAAATGAACTTAGAACCACTGCTGAAAAAGCTAGGTTACAACTGTGGAGGGCTGCGACCTACCTTCCCCCTAGTTGTAAAAGGGTGTTGAAGCTTTACCTCGAGGCCATGACGGGGAGTGGACAACTTGGAAGTCCCTGAATAGACTGAGATCCAGAGTAGGAAGATCAAAAGTTAGCTTGGTAATATGGGGCTGCATTGATCCAAATGATACTCGGTGTGACTGTGGAGAAGAACAGACAGTTCGGAACATACTTCGGTGTCGATTGTTAAAATGGCTCTGAGCACTATGTGACTTAACATCTGAGACGATCAGTCCCCTAGAACTTAGAACTACTTAAACCTAACTAACCTAAGGACATCACACACATCCATGTCCGTGGCAGGATTGGACCCTACCTAACTAACCTAAGGACATCACACACATCCATGTCCGAGGCAGGATTCGACCCTGCGACCGTAGCAGCAGCACGGTTCCAGACTGAAGCGCCTAGACCCGCTCGGCCACAGCGGCCGGCAGGTGTCGATTGTGCCCAGTTTGCTGTACAGAAGATTATCTTCAACAAGCAACAGGAAATGTATTGGAAGTGGCCAAGTTTTGGTCAAAAGTAATTTAATCGAAACTGTGTAAAATGTATGTAGATGTACCTGTATGTTTCTGACACCAGAATACACTACTGGCCATTAAAATTGCTACACCACGAAGATGACCTGCTACAGAAGCGAAATTTAACGAACTGGAAGAAGATGCTGTCATACGCAAATGATTAGCTTTTCAGAGCATTCATACAAGGTTGTTGGCGCCGGTGGCGACACCTACAACGTGCTGACATGAGGAAAGTTTCCAACCGATTTCTCATACACAAACAGCACTTGACCTGCGTTACCTGGTGAAACGTTGTTGTGATGCCTCGTGTAAGGAGCAGAAATGCGTACCATCACGTTTCCGACTTTGATAAAGGTCGGATTGTAGCCTATCGCGTTTGCGGTTTATCGTATCGTGACATTGTTACTCGCGTTGGACGAAATCTAATGACTGTCAGCAGAATATGGAATCGGTGGATTCAGGAGGATAATACGGAACGCCGTGCTGGATCCCAACGGCCTCGTATCACTAGCAGTCGAGATGACAGGCATTTTATCCGCATGACTGTAACGGATCGTGCAGCCACGTCTCGATCTCTGAGTCAACAGATGGGGACGTTTGCAAGACAACAACCATCTGCAAGAACAGTCCGAAGACGTTTGGAGCAGCATGGACTATCAGCTCGGAGACCGTGGCTGCGGTTACCCTTGACGCTGCATCACAGACAGGAGCGCCTGCGACGGTGTACTCAACGACGAACCTGGGTGCACAAATGGCAAAACGTCATTTTTTCGGATTAATCCAGGTTCTGTTTACAGCATCATGATGGTCGCATCCTTGTTTGGCGACATCGCGGTGAACGCACATTGGAAGCTTGTATTCGTCATTGCCATATTGGCGTATCACCCGGCGTGATGGTATGTGGTGCCATTCGTTACACGTCTTGGTCACCTCTTGTTCGCACTGACGGCACTTTGAACAGTGGACGTTACATTTCAGATATGTTACGACCGTGGCTCTACCCTTCATTCGATCCCTGCGAAACCCTACATTTCAGCAGGATAATGCATGGCCGCGTGTTGCAGATCCTGTACGGTCCTTTCTGGATACAGAAAATGTTCGACTGCTGCCCGGTGGCCGAGCAACTGACTCGTCACAATACGCCAGTCACTACTCTTAATGAACTGTGGTATCGTGTTGAAGCTGCTTGGGTAGCTGTACCGGTACTCGCCAACCAAGCTCTGTTTGACTCAATGCCCAGGCGTATCAATGCCGTTATTACGGCCAGAGGTGGTTGTTCTGGGTACTGATTTCTCAGGATCTATGCACCCAAATTGCGTGTAAATGTAATCACATGTCAGTTCTAGTATAATATATTTGTCCAATGAATGCATTTCTTCTTGGTGTAGCAATTTTAATGGCCAGTAGTCTAATAATAGTCTTAGAGCCGCACTTCCCTGACTTCAGCAGTTCTTGTGGGTGTCGTAAGGGTGGAGCGTGCACACGTTTCAAGTGTTCCCGTTACTTGGACCCTGCAGCCCTGAACAAGGTGTAGGACGCTGGTTGGCCCATGCATTGACCCACGCGGCGACCACGCGTTCGATCGCCGGCTCGCTACACCTTCGCCCTCAACCAGCTGACTCCGCAACCCCTTATCAGCTAGCTGGCCTTGCGCCGTCCTCCGCTCATAGGCAGTATGGATGTGACACACGATGAGCCGCTAGTACCCTTATCTAGGAACGCTACGCATACTAACGTCAGCCTCGCAGTGCATTTACTGTCTTAGAAAGTCTGCTATGAAGAGCCAGTCGCAATTTGAGAATCATCATGAACAGTTCTTTCAATAGGCATTATGACCTCTTACTTTCCTCTCGCTGTCCATTTTAGAATTTGTTTTGGAAACAGACGTAACACAACTACACTACTCTTATTGTATTTATCTGCCCTTCGTTCTCGCTACTAGTTTCAGGGCCATAGTTGCACTTTCAAGCAATCGCTCCTGTTACCAACAAGATAATCGAAATGGAATTTTGTAGCGTGTGTGTTGGTTGACTGAGGGAATAGCTGTAGCTAAGGCTGGGGTCTCCGTCACCTCTCTTCTTAAGAGTCCGAATTAATTGTACCAATTACTATTGTTCCCTAGCCGGTCACTCACCTGCTGCTCTTCTGTCCCAACTGTTGGACTTCGTTCCTTATAGCAGGTGTTTCGTTGCCTAGTAAAGAACTGATTAAAGGGACAGCAGAGCAGCTACACACCAATGCAGGTCGGTATAGTCTGGCAAAGCACCCATTGCGAAATGGACACACAGAATGAGAGCTAGCCCTGTCACAAGTTTCCTAACGTATAGATTACAATGAAGCAGTCGCTAGACGAGAAATGGACTTGCTGCAGGACAACTCAAAAGAACAAAAGTTCACACAAACAATAATTCTTTGGTATAAAGAGTCCCTAGAAAGAGCAGAAGATCTATATTCAAGGTTAACAAATTTCTCTTCCCCAGAAACGCTTTTCTTGCCATTGCCAGTATACATTTTATACCCTCTGTATTTCGACCATGAGTTTATTTATTTAATAGTATGGCTAGGGCCCCCCGTCTGGCAGGCCGTTCCCGGTTGCCGGTCTTTCAATTTGACAACACTTCGGGGACCTGCAGGTGATGAGGATGATAGGATGATGATGAGGACAGCACAACATCGAGTTCCTGGGCGGAGAAAATTCCCCGACCCAGCCGGGAATCGAACCCGGGTCCAGAGGACTGACAATCCTTCACGTTGACCATTCAGCCATGAGTTATTCTGCTGCACAAATAGCAAAACTTATCTAATACTTGAAGTGTCTCATGTCCTAACCTTATCCTTATTTTCCTTTCATCGATTTTAATCTTATAATATTCTTGCAAGACACTGAACATTCCATTCAACTGCTCTTCCAAGTCCTTTGCTGTCTCTGACAGAATTACAATGTCATCAGCAAACCTTACAGTTTTTATTTCTTCTCCTTGGACTCCAATTCCTACTTCAAATTTTTCTTTGGTTAACTTTACTGTTTGTTCAGTGTACAGATCGAGTAACTTCGGGGATAGGCTACGGCCCCTTCCCAAACACTACTTCCCTTTCACGCCCCTGTACTCATATGACTGCCGTCTGCTTTTTGTACAAGTTGTTAATAGCCTTTCGCTCCCTGTATTTTACCCTTGTACCTTTAGAATTTCAAGGAGTGTATTCCAGACAACAATGTCAAAAACTTTCTCTAAGTCCACAAATGCTATAAACGTATATTCACACATCTTTTAAAAGAAGTAGCAGGGTCAGTACTGCCTCACGTGTTCCTATATTTGTCAGGAATCCAAACTGATCTTCCCCGAGGTCAACTTCTACAATATCTGATTTTGTATTTGTAGCCTTCTGTTCATATGACCAGAAGTCCTGTTCCTTCTGCACCGAAATTCGCTAATTTCCACTATAACTTATGCATTTCTCTCCTTAAATTTTCTAACCTCACTGCCTGATTAAGGAATCCAACGTTCCACTCGCCGACACGTAGAAAGTCAATTTTGTTTCTCTTGATGCGACATCCTCCTGAGAAGTCCCCGACCAGAGATTCGAATGGGGGCTAATATACCTCCGGCATATTTTACCAGGACGATGCCATCATCATTTAACCGTACAGTAGAGCTGCATGCCCTCGGGAAAATGGTTCAAATGGCTCTGAGCACTATGGGACTTAACATCTGTGGTCATCAGTCCCCTAGAACTTAGAACTACTTAAACCTAACTAACCTAAGGACTTCACACACATCCATGCCCGAGGCAGGATTCGAACCTGCGACCGTAGCAGCCCCGCGGTTCCGGACTGAGCGCCTAGAACCGGTAGACCACCGCGGCCGGCCCCTCGGGAAAAATTACTGCCCATTAAGTATTTCGTGTGATTCGCAGCGTCGACAGAAAACGTAGCTGTTTCCAGTTATGTACTAAATATTTTTGAAGCGAAATTTTATGTTTCACATTTTGTAGAGCGGTCCCACATCAATGCAGTTTTCGATGTAGCGATATGTAATAAAAAGAGCAGTGAAACACGAAAAACACACAATAGTCCAGCAGCAACTGAGTAGCGCCGCTGTAAATCAGTAGCAGACAGTCCGTGTGGATCGGCACAAGAGACGAGGCAAGATGGATTGGGGAAGGTGTGGTAAATAAATGTTTACCTATATGACGAGTATCAGAGGATACTGAAATTGGCTGCTTTCTTTTCTTCCCTTTTTTTTAAAATAAAAAATTCCATTCACTGTAAACTTTAGTAGATATTATCGTGGTAGGGATATGGAAAATGAGACAGATCGTTCTACCAAAATATCTCTGAAGTGGCACTGTACCAGGATCGATTACCACTGTGGCTATGTTTGCTTACTCTATATTACATTGTAATGCAGTGCATAAGAATAAAAACTAAAAACTAAACTCTTCCCGCACAGGCCATGAAGGCCGAAAGGTACCGACCGGCCGCCGTCTCATCCTCGGCCCACAGGTGTCAAGGGATGCGGATATGGAAGGGCATGTGGTCAGCACACCGCTCTCCCGGACCTTTGTCAGTTTCCGAGACCGGAGCCGCTACTTCTCAATCAAGTAGCTCCTCAGTTCGTCTCACAAGGGCTGAATGCAGCCCGCTTGCCTACAGCACTCGGCAGGCTGGATGGTCACCCATCCAAATGCTAGCCCAGTCCGACAGCGCTTAACTTCGGTGATCTGACAGGAACCGGTGTTACCAATGCGCAAGGCCATTGGCATAGTCCATTAGAATAGGGGACACTGTATCACCAGTAAACAGTTGTTCACCGACTTCCTTGTGCAGATCGCGTGCTAGTCCGCACCGCACAGTCCGCATGCGTCCGCCATGCTGCAGTGCCACTCAGTCGCTGCCGGGGTGCCGTTATTCTTCGTGCTTTACTGTCCCTATTCATACACATCGTTAAACGGAATAACGTACTATATTAATCTGGGTCCTGTCTATAGAATACGCACATAAAGGTCTACCTGAAAGAAATATTTTGGTTGTCAAGAAAAATAGCATCCATTTTTCATCGACGATGAGTGTCATATGAACACGCGATGAGCAGTATTCGTTAGAGCCGACTCCATTTATACATTGCAAAAACCAAGTACTAATATTTGTCAAAACGTCGGAGAACACGTGCCTGACGACTGGTTGGGAAGACACACAGTGTACGGGATGTAACATCTAACCTGAACCGCCAGAACATTTCGTACACTTTTCTGGTGTCGGAAAGAAGTTTCCGACAAAGGATATCACGCAACTGGAATAGTAATATCTGCCGAGAAATTGACGAAACTGATTTCTTTTTAAGTATGTATGTATGTGTGTGTGTGTGTGTGTGTGTGTGTGTGTGTGTGTGTGTGTGTGTGTGTGTGTGTGTGTGTTTGTGTGTTTTATCAGTTCTCAGAAACAGATGAATATTCTGTCAAATGGTTCAAATGGCTCTGAGCACTATGGGACTCAACATCTGAGGACATCAGTTCCCTAGAACTTAGAACTACTTAAAAATAACTAACCTAAGAACATCACACACATCCATGCCCGAAGCAGGATTCGAACCTGCGACCGTAGCGGTCACGCGGTTCCAAACTGAAGCGCCTAGAACCGCACGGCCACACCGACCGGCGAATATTCTGTCACTGCAATCAATATTGCTCCATTTACTTATAGAAAATAACGTCTTCGAGCTACTCATTCAAGCCATTTTATTGTAAGGTACAATAATAACGTAGAATAAATAATATGTATTCGAAAAGGAAATGTGGATTCGAGAAAAGGAAACGTTCCTGATTTTGTCGATTGAAGTCGCACCGGCCAGTCGAGTTAACACTGTCATTCGGGGTGTGCATAGTTTTCCGCGCCCAGTTAATGTTCGGTGTTTATCACGTGTGATGTCATACCAGTTCCATCAACTGTGTGAAGTGGACGTTTCACAGTGGCATTAGCGTTGCCAGCAGACCTTGTAGGCGCCTTTTGCAACTGTGAACTGCGCATCTTACAGAGATTAACATGCAATTTTTTGTCGCGTCATGATGACTTTACTACATGATAACAAGAACGGCACTTGCACTCATCATCACAGTCATGGTGAACTTGTTACATGATAAGAGAAAA
Source organism: Schistocerca serialis cubense (assembly GCF_023864345.2). Lineage (NCBI taxonomy): Eukaryota > Metazoa > Arthropoda > Insecta > Orthoptera > Acrididae > Schistocerca > Schistocerca serialis. The sequence goes on from NC_064639.1 coordinate 970,480,684, forward strand.
AAGACGCTTGCATTTACGACTATTTCCTGAAATATCGACTGTAAAAAAAAAAAAAAATGAATGGTAAGAACATTGTCAGAAAATCCAGCAACAGAAAGCGTACTGATCATTAAGGTACACAGAAACTCTTCCACCTCCCCCTAATCGTAAGCATACACTGGATGTATTGCTCTAAAAAGTCATCCTCCACACTTCGCGCATTACAGTTTTCAGTATATGCACACATACTGTTCTTGAAAGTTTCCCATCGTCGCCTGCCCATCTTGCAATTAGTCGTCTCAGACTATTCTTATCTTTTGCTCACTCTTACTTCCATTCGTCTTGTTATATGTCCAATCTACCTGCATTTTTTTTCATTAAAGTCCTACTTACGTCATACGATCCACTCTTACATCTGTTTAATTTATTCTTTTGTCTTCCTCAGCAGTTCACAACATGCATCACCATTGCCCACTGATCCACTCTCAACTACGAATCAAACGGAGCTTACCAAACTGATTGTGAACTTTCCATTTCAGACACGTTGGGGGGGGGTTACGTTATGAAACTACCATTTAGTTTACCAAAATATCTAGAGGTCATATTTATTCTTGTGCCTACCTTGTTTCCATCCCAAAACTACAAAAACTCAACAACTATTCCTATGATTACATTGTTAATCTGTAGTATTTTCGTTTCGCAAACGTCAAAGGACAATTCCAACTACAACCACGAACCATCTCCTACCAAACAAACTTGTTTCGATCGAAATGTACCTATATCTGCATCTGCATCCATACTGTACAAATCTCTGTGAAGTTCATGGCAGAAAGTACTTCCAGTTGTACGCGTTATTAGGGGTTCTTTCCCTTCCATACCCACATGGAACCCGGGAAGAGTGTTTAAATCCCTCTGTGAGCCCTGTAATTGATCTAATCTTTACCTCACAATATCTACGGAAGCGATACATAGGACGTTGCAGAATGTGCCTAGTATCGTTTAAAGCCGGTTCTTGAAATTTTATAAATTGGCTACCTCCGGACGGTTTGCGTCTATCTTCAAGTGTCTGCCACTTCAGTTTCTTTAGCATCACTGTGACAATCTGGCACGGGTCAAAGGAACCTGTGAACATTCGTGCTGCCCTTTTCTGTATACGCTCAAGTAGTCTTGGCTGGATCGCACGAGTCATTTTTAACCAGTTTCCTTTTGTAGACTGATTGCATTTCACCACTATTTTACCAATAAAGCGAAGTTTGACACCACCTTCACCCACAGCTGAGCCAATATGATAGTCCCATTTCATATCCCTACGATTTGTTACACTCAGATATTTGTAAGAGTTGACCGATTCCATCTGTGACTCATTGATTCCATAGTACAGTGTACTACATTTTTTTCTTTTCGTAAACACAATTTTACATTCTTGAACGTTTAATGCAAGTTACCAGTCTTTACTGCACTTTGAAATCTTGTAAAGGTCTGACTAATATTTGGACAGTTTTTCAGCCATTTAGTTCTTCATTATAGATAACTGTATCGTCTGTGAAAAGTCTGCGCTTACTATTAATATTGTTTGCAAGGTCATTAGTCCACAATATGGACACCAAGAGCCCCAGTAAACTTCCCTGGGGCACACCCGAAGTTGAACATCTGTCGACAGTTCTCCGTGCAAGACAACATGACGCGTCCTTGCTGTTACAAAAAATGGTTCAAATGGCTCTGAGTACTATGGGACTTAACTGCTGAGGTCATCAGTCCCCTAGAACTTAGAACTACTTAATCCTAACTAACCTAAGGACGTCACCCACATCCATGCCCGAGGCAGGATTCGAGCCTGCGACCGTAACGGTCGCGCGGTTCCAGACTGTAGCGCCTAGAACCGCTCGGCCACCCTTGCTGTTACAAAGTCCACAATCTAGTTGCATATTTCGCTTGATAACCCGTAGGATCGTACGTTTGACATAATCTGCAGGCACCTCTGAAGGTGAACCTGGAGATTCAAAATCGATTATGTACAAAAAAAGAAACAGCAATAACTATTTTTTTCCATTCTCCACTTCAAGAATAGCGGTCTGCGTGGCACCCGGCCCATTATAAAGTAGCGGTCCTTTTCAGGAAATTAGCAGGAGAGATGGTAGCGAACGAGAGGGGGTTCTCCTCAACTGGAAATGAATACGAGGGGCTTCCTAGTTCCGGCATTTACCTGACAACTGGGAGAAACCTCCTAAACACCTTCGTTTGGACCTACTTTAATTTATTTCTGGGGCAATTTTCTCCATTAAATTTTTCTGTATGTAACTTACGCGTCGTGTGTGAAAGTTTTTGTTGATCGAATGTCTAAACTGCAGTCAGTGGATTTATTTTCATCTCTTAAGGCACACCATTGCGCGTCGGCAAGTAATATAATCCAAGAGTTCAAATTATGCATTACTTGTTGAAATTTGTATGCACTATAGGTAAACAGCATAGTGCTATAAGCAAAACGAATGTGGCTTAGATATGTCCCATTAACGCTGAATGCCTACCACTCCTTGTCAATTTAAACCTGGGTGTTCATGAATAAATACGAACTTTGTTTTACTGTGAAGTTTACCACTAGACATTGAAGAAGACCCAAGATAATTCAATCTTACTGAATATCTGACACATAGGGTGTGACGATATACATCTAGAATGTTACAAATGCCAGATTTGATACCTTGTAACCACCTATGGAGGGTAACTCACGCTGTATTCTCTTCCTCTCTTTCTCCCTCTGAGCATTACTGCCGGCCGGTGTGGCCGTGCGGTTAAAGGCGCTTCAGTCTGGAACCGCGTGACCGCTACGGTCGCAGGTTCGAATCCTGCCTCGGGCATGGATGTGTGTGATGTCCTTAGGTTAGTTAGGTTTAATTAGTTCTAAGTTCTAGGCGACTGATGACCTCAGAAGTTAAGTCGCATAGTGCTCAGAGCCATTTTGAGCATTACTATGTTAAAGACACTTTTGGCATTCATGGAATTTATTATTCGTATACTTGCTTTTGTCTAATGATTCCGACCACAAGATACCCATCTTCCCACGTGCATACTTAAAACTGCTTCATGAAACGTACTCCATTCATCTATATTGCTTTCACTAGGGGAACATGGTATTTAATTACGCATCACTTTTACTTCTGTGTTCCGTAAGATTATCACAGCACTACAGGTTAGGTTGTGTGAAGCAGTAGGAGACATGGGTCTGAAGGGACGACGTCAGCAGATATCGTTTTCGCACCATACGAGCTCATAGGTTAATAGGTTTTTCACTCATTACAGGTTCAAAAAGCAACAACTTTTGTCCCACACTGGTCGAGTCTATAACGCGCGGCTTCATACATTATAAAAGATCATTGTTCATGGTTGTATTCAAGCCTAAAGTATTCTGAATATTTCAGATCAAACCCCATTAGTTGCACTTGCGGAAGTTTCTGTCATCTCCAAAGTACTTATAATTCAGTCAGACTGCATTATCAAGAGTCTTTTTCAATATCCTGGGATAAAGTTCAGAGCGGAACCAGATTCATAATCGTTCTTGAACATCCATGTTTACGTTGACAAGAAGTGACTGGCTTTCGACGCGTAACCCTTCTTCTTTATCACAGTTCAAGAAACCACAGTCTTTCTGTGGAGATGCTGAGAATAGTCGTGGATATATGGAACCTCCGTGCCTCACTTCCATTTCACCTCTTCAGGTTATCTCAATGGAGTCTAATGGAAGTTGCAGAATTTGTGTAGGCCTCTATTTTGTTCAGCGAGAATCGATGCCTTGTTTCTCAAGTTAGTGCTCGTTTTCAGTCGAAAACTTTCTCAAAATCCTTGAGTTTCAGACAAGTATTAACTCACGTTCAGTGCTCCGTTCTGTTATTCACGGCCTGTGAAGGGTTCACTGTGCAGCGTCAACTTCTGAAGCCAATTTGTTCCTCTAGTTACCTAAAATCACTTTATACCGTGGTTGGTAGTGGACCTAACACATTTCCTTGAGGTTCGCCCTTCGCTACTTTCACATATGACGTTTCATCACTGAGAACTACCGTGTCCTGAGTTCTTTTTACCTTTTTACCACCAACAAGAAGGAATCTTTTGTTCTGTGGATAGCTATACACTGTGTTCGACAGTCATAACTTTTTAACCTTAAGACATTATATAAATGTATCGTGGAATTCCACGAAGTGGACTGGACTTTGCTACAGCACTCTTATGGCGGCCTTGACGATTCCCGTGTCCTCTGAAGGTCGTCGTTCTTTGCCGCGCGCTCTGCCTGGTTTGCCCTTTGCATTGACGCCTGCTTTACACACTTGCTCGTTAACTGTTTGTACTTTGATTGCGCAGCGTCGGAAAAGCCCATTCACGCTCCGATACTCCGGTCATTGAAAGTTGCGACATTGTAATACAGAGCTGTTACGACGGTTCTCCAACAGAACATGGACTCCCCAACCCCCCACCCCCCCAAAAAAAAAAAAGAAAAGAAATGTGGTATATGCACCAGTGGCTTCTAAAGTGGCCTGAATTCTCCTGGAAATCGATAGATATAAATCTTGAATGAACATATACATTTTCTATGTGAGCAACCGCAGCTTAATTTATGCATAGTTAAAAGATCCTTTCATAAAATTACGTGATACAATCTTCTAAAAAAATTCTAGAACTCATTGTAGAGACTAATCCTCATTTATTGTGAAATCAAGGTACAACCAGTTTCGCAATAATGAATAGCACCTGAAGGGTAATCGACAACGACATATATATGAGTTACAGGCTGTTAAGTGCAAAAACGTTAATAACAAGTGCCTACTATGAAGGAGATACAAAAGTACCTATTTGACTGGATTACATTTGGTCATTAACCCAATACGATCTCCCATCGTTCTATATGGCACATATCCCGGCAACATCAAATGTAGTGGATGTTGAAACATCCATCAATAATCGTAGACGATTAGGGTTTGTCACTGAGGAACATACTAATTTGGATCTGAAAAAATAGAGCAGATAATCGGAAGAAAACGAAACTGTGGTATAAGAAACCCGTAGATTGAGTACTTAACAGTATCAAATTCCTGATTGTATTTAAAAGAGCTTTCTCGGCTGCGAAGAGGAAGTCATACACGAAACTGGCACCGGCAATGGGCCGATCTACCGCGCGAGTGCTAGTGGGTGCCGGTAAAGGGCATGGGTGATAAAGAGATTCTATACGTACCACATCTCGTAAACAAATAAGGTGGAAGAACCTTTTCCCAATACGGTCTAGATCTAGATCTGTTTTAGAGTCTGAGCTGAATCAAACAACAGTGTGATCCGTGGGCTGACTTCAAGCTGATAATGTTCTGTTTCGGCTCCTTTAGTTCTGTTTTGAATCTATGAATCGAATGCGTCTGTTTTTTTGCCCTTTTGTGATTTATTGTTTGAAAACTTGTGAACTATACTAACACTTATTTTCTTATCGAATTAAAAAAATTGTATGAGTCAAAAATTTTTCTAAACCTTAAAACTTTTCTTAAATGATTAAAGTGTCTTTCAAATCGCGGTTATTCTAACGTTTGGCAAGTAGGCAAAAGAATTGTTAAAAGTTTTCTCAGTACCTATGGAGTGAAGTTTTAAATGGTTATGACATTTGTGAATCTGCTAAATATTGGATTGTGACTAAATAGCTCTTGGTCAATTTAATTCTCGACTTTTTCTGCAACTTTATCGTTTATTATTGTTTATACTGAGGCAAAATAAAGAGGTTAAACATTAGTATTTTGTTTATTCTGCACCTTATCATTCCCAGATCTTCATCTACATCTACATGATTACTCTGTAGTTCACAATTAAGTGCCTGGCGTAGTGTTTATCGAACTATCTTCAAGCTATTTGTCCACCGTTCCGTTCGCGAACAGCGCGCGTGGAAAATCTTTCCGCGCGAGCTGTGATTTCTCTCATATGATTATGAAGTCCATCCTTTCCTTTGCAGGTGAGCGTCAACAAGATACTTTCACACTCTGAGAACAAAGTTGGTGATTGAATTTTCATGAGATCCTGTCGCATTGAAAATCGCGTTTGTTTCAATGATTGCCATCCCAATTCGCGTATCATGTCCGTGTCACTCTCTGCCCTATTTCGCGATGCTACAAAACGAGCTGCCGTTCTTTGAGTTCTTTCGATGTCCTTCTTCAATTCTCTCTCATTCGGGTCCCACACTGCACAGCAATATTCCATAAGAGGGCGGACAAGCATAGTGTAAGCAGTCCCTTTAGTAGATCTGTTGCATTTTCTAAGTGTAACTAAATAGATCCATGCTCCCTGCCATTTCAGTAGATGTAATGGAGAAGTTTTGTTACTTATCTTCAGACCAATGCTAAACATTCCGAGACACATATATGGCGACATCGTCATCTGGGATGATGCTTTCTGCTTTTGACGGCAGTTTCCTGAAAGAAACATGGTCCCCCAAAGTAAATATGTTCAAAGAATGGTTGTTATTTAATTGAAAAATTCGTTATTCAGTTGAGGAGAAAGTATTCATTGTAATCCAGTACATTAAATGCATCAGTTATGGTGGGACTCTGTATGTCTTACCATAAAAGGATGGTAAGGACACACCAAACAAATTCATCATCAAGGGGCTGCACAAGTTAAAGAAGACAGGAAATGTACCAGATGCAGCCAAACGTCCTTTATCTATGTGGTAAAATTGTCAACAGCATGGTATTATACAGGGTGAATCACTGTTGATGTACGGTTTTCACAGAATGGATTGGTAATCAGGGGCTTGTATTGTTAGCAAATAAACAGATTGTAGGAACACATAGAAACCGTATTTTTCGTGCAAACATACAGTTTTTTTTAAAAATGGAACCATGCCTACGCTATTGACATTAACAAACTAAAAGTATGGTAAATTATAATTTCAGTGCTGTTCGTTGCTGGATTCGAGTGCGAGTCCTATATGCCAGAGGTGCCCAACCTTTTAACTTACCTGGGCCAGGCTGGAAGAAGACAAGTATTTATGGGCTGCTTATAATATGCTTAACACAATAACAATTACCGATGAGTAGTTCTTTTTCATTTTTGCCTGTCGTGTGACAGATACTCACATCTTGGGCTCCACTAATAGAAACCGTACAGGAAACAGCGGCAGATACGCAGTGACGATTTTCGTCCAAAGTGGGGAGGCCGACAGTGCCCGCCACCTTTCAGCCTGTCTGGGATGACAGAATCGAGGTGCACGCCCTGCCATATTTTTCAAACGATTTTACAGAAGCTATTTGGTAAAAAAAATTCATTTCTGCTTCACTTGTAGCTTTATACACTGAAGAGCCAAAGAAACTGGTACACCTGCCTAATTTCGTGTAGGGCCCCAGAGAGCACGCAGAAGTGCCACAACACTACGTGGCATGGAGTCGACTGATGTCTGAAGTAGTGGTGGAGGGAACTGACACCGTGAATTCTGCAGGGCTGTCCATAAATTCGTAAGAGTACAAGCGATGGACAACCCTTCTGAACAGCCCGTCGCCAGCCATCCCGGATATCTCAATAATGTTCATGTCTGGGGAGTTTGGTGGCTAGCGGTATTTTTTAAACCCTGAAAAGTGTTCCTGGAGGCCATCAGTAGCAAATAGGGACATGTGGGGTGTCGCATTCTCCTGCTGGAATTGCCCAAGTCCGTCGGAATGCACAATGGACATGAATGGATGCAGATAGTCGGACAGGACGCTTACGTACGTGTCACCTGTCAGAGTCGTATCTAAACGAATCAGGAAACCCATAGCACTCCAACTGTGAGTTGATGGCTGACATTGTGTTTAGTGTATCTGGGATTGAAAAACAGAAAGATCCTTAGACGCCAGGAAGGCATCTAGCCCAGGCGGTATCCCCGTAAGATTATATGTTGACTATGCACCAAACGTAGCCCCGTTCTTATCTATCAGAGATCACTGGAACAGCGGAAAGTTCCACGGGACTGGAAGGAGGCCCAGGCCATAGCAGTCTATAAAAAGGGTAGAAAATCGGATGCACATAATTACCGGCCAATTTCACTGACATCGATTTGTTGTAGAATCTTGGGACATATTTTGTGTTCAGACGTAATGACCTTTCTAGACTCTGAGAAGCTCATCTGCAGAAACCAGCACGGTTTTAGGAAACAGCGGTCATGCGAGACACATCTGGCCCTTTCAAATAACTTCCGGGAATTCCCCAGGTAACACTTTCAGCGACCGCCGATATTTCGGCGGGAGAACACCCCCCCATTTTCAAGGCAAACTGCCCAATGGCGGGGTGTTCTCCCGCCGAAATATCGGCGGTCGCTGAAAGTGTTACCTGGCTGAATTCCCGGAAGTTATTTGAAAGTTGCATACGCCAGGAGAAACTCAGGTCTCACATCTGGCCCTCATTGTGCGTGATATAAAACAGACTCTAGATACCGGCTCCCACGTTGATGCCGTATTTCTCGGCTTTCGAAAGGCGTTCGACTCAGTTCCGCACTGTCGCTTGTTCCAAACAGTGCGCGCTTACGGTCTATCCGATGACATATGCTGTTGGATAGAAAGTTTTCTAATCGACAGCGAGCAGTATGTCGACCTGAATGGGGTGACTTCAACAGAAAAAGCGTAACTTCAGGTGTGCCCCAGCGCAGCGTAATAGGTCCGCTGTTTTTTACGATTTACATAAACGATCTGCTTGATAGTATTGAAAGCGGCATTAGACTGTTTGCCGATGATGCTGTAGTCCACAGGAAAGTAGTATCACACGAAAGTTGTGAACAAATCAATGAGGATTTGCAGAAAATAAATGCGTGGTGTGATGACTGGCAGTTATCTCTCAATATTAGTAAGTGTAACCTGCTGCGTATAACCGGGCGAAAATCCCCATTAATGTACGAGTACAAAATAAATGTCCAGTCTTTGGAAGCGGTAACATCCGTCAAGTATCTGGGTGTGACTATTCGAAATGATCTCAAATGGAATGACCAGATTACACAAGTAACGGGTAAGGCGAACTCTAGATTGCGGTTTATTGGTAGAATCATGAAGCGATGCAGCCCTACAGCAAAGGAAATAGCGTACAATACGTTAGTTCGTCCAGTCTTAGAGTAATGTTCGTCTGTATGGGACCCTTACCACTTGGGTCTGATTCAAGAGATTGAGAAGGTCCAAAGAAGAGCGGCAAGATCCGTGACTGGCACATTTAGCCATCGCGAGAGCGTTACAAATCTCATAGAAAGTTTGAAGCGGGACACACTTGCAGATAGACGGCACGCTAAACGGAAGGGTCTGCTCACTAAATTCCGAAATTCGATCTTCACCGAGGATGTAGAGCATATATTATTACCACCAACTTTCAAATAACGCAATGATCACCATTCAAAGATAAGGGAAATTAAAGCTCGTACTGAGGCGTTCAGACAGTCATTTTTCCCTCGCACGATCTGCGAGTGGAACAGAGAGGGGGAAATATGACTTAGGCGCGAAATGTGCCCTCCGCCACACATCGCTTGGTGGCTAGCGGAGTATATACGGAGGACTTATTTCAATAGTAGTACAAGTCCATTTCCTCGACTTTTCTGCCTATAATGCTTCTGAAATTAATGATCCAAGCAAACAGAAAGAAAAGTTCATCTCTAGCAAGAAGCCATACGCTTGAATATTTCTAGTATCTCAACTGCAGATTCTTCAGCGCTCATTTAACTTTAGGACTCTGTATCTCAGAATGAACGAAAATGGACTTGTACCACTATTGAAATAAGCCCTTCGTATGTAGATGTAGATGTAGAACTGCACACACCACACACTATTACAGTGTCTCCACCGTCTTGAACAGTCCTCTGCTGAGCCGACCGGGGTGGCCGAGCGGTTCTAGGCGCTTCAGTCTGGAACCACGCGACCGCTACGGTCGCAGGTTCGAATTCTGCCTCGGGTATGGATGTGTATGATGCCCTTAGGTTAGTTAGGTTTAAGTAGTTCTAAGTTCTAGGGGACTGATGACCTCAGAAGTTAAGTCACATAGTGCTCAGAGCCATTTAGTCCTCTACTGACATGCAGTGTCCATGGATTCATGAGGCTGACTCCATACTCGTACACGTCCATCCTCTCGATGCAATTTGAAACGAGACTCATCTGAGAAGGCTACATGTTCCCAGTCATCAACAGTCCAATGTCGGTGCTGACGGGCCCAGGCGAGGGATAAAGCTTTATGTCGTGCGCTCATGAAGGGTACACGAGTGGGCCCTCGGCTCCCAAGGCCCCTATCGATGATGTTTCGTTGAATGGTTCGTACGCTGACACTTGTTGATGGCCCAGCATTGAAATCTGCAGTAATTTGAGGAAGGGTTGCACTTCTGTCATGTTGAACGATTCTCTTCACTTGTTGTTGGTTCCGTTCTTGCAGAATCTTCTTTTGGCCGCTGCAATGTCAGAGATTTGATGTTTTACCGGATTCCTGACATTCACGGTACACTCGTGAAACGGTCGTACGGGAAAATCCCGACTTCATCTCTTCCTCGGAGATGCTGTGTCCCATTGCTCGTGCGCCGACTATAACAACTCGTTCAAACTTACTTAAATCTTGATAAACTGCCATCGTAGCAGCAGTAACGAACCTAACAACTGCCCCAGGCAATTGTTTAATATAGGCATTGCCGACCGCAGCGCCATATTCTGCCTGTTTACATACCTCTATACTCGAATACGCATGCCTGTAAATGTTCCTTTGGCTCTTCAGTGTATGGCAGGTTCATGATGATGTTCTCCTATCATTTCTTTAATGGGCATAATTATTGCGACATTTACTTGGAAATAAGACATTGCGAAATTCGAGAAAGTTTTCAATGAAAGATAGGGGACGCTATGAATTTACGTAACATGTTGTTGCGAATGAAATTTAGCTATCATACTGAATTTTTCACTAGACTTGTGTGGAGGTCTCCATCTGTCACCAATTTCGTGAAAATTCATCTGATGTAGCACACTCATTTGCAGTCGCGTGCGCCAGTGATAAGACCAGAGTGAAATATCCGCAGTATTCCGCATATGTCACGAACGGTTTGAGATATCCTTATGTGATGTTCGTAAATGATAGCACACAAAGAGGAGGGTATTTTTCCACATGGTTATTATGCATAACTTTATTATCTACTAACTACAGACCTTTACAGTAAAAGAATGTAATTTTTAAGGGCCATCAATAGCTGATGAAATGAGAAATCCTATGGGCTTTGGAACAACATAAGTGAAGACATTACACATTTGTTTTGTACTGAGGATGTGTTTTTTCGGAAGATACTGACCTTACTTTTCCTCAGTTCCTCACTTAATAAACGTAATAAACCACTGTCTCACAGTTCTCTTGCAATTGCATGTGCACAACATATTGGTGAGTTGAGGCAGTCTAAACTCCAGTGCGTATTGGCAGAAGAAGCAAATTTTAACATGGCAACAAGAGATATGTGTAGGCCTTACTTAAAATTCGCCACTCATGACGCTTCTCTGAAATTTACAAATGGTTAACAAGCCAGGCGAAAATAAATCACTGCATTTTAGCGGAATTCTTTTTATATACAAACCAAAGCAGAGCAGACAGATCTTTTTAAATGGTCACCATGCAAGTGTGGGCATGGAGGTCCCCCATCTAATATTTACAAAAGATGCGAGCATAGACTTCATATTGGAACGGCACTTCCCCCTCTAGCGTTTGGCATTTCCCCTACAGCGCCTTCCCACAACCCCCACCATTTCCGCTCTCACCACTCATGTCCTGCCAACAGCGCATCTACCGGCCACGGTTTACTGCGCGCTTTTTTTCTGTTTATTTCTGCTTGATCTTTGCCGCACGTTGTCAGCTGGTCACGGCTTCACCACCCCTGCTTGTATAAGAGTTCCATTTTTACCGTTTGAGGTAGAAACCCTAAGCGTGAGTATAGAAACACAAACTGCGTCATGGTTAGTGACGCATCCCAAATCATCCAAGTTACTCATCTGTAGCATCAGCGGAGTTTAACAGTTGCATAACAATGCTGTATGTTGCACTGGCCAACGCCAATGGGAGGGGTCAGCGACTGACCCCTCAACCATCACACATTCTCTATCTAGGATAAATCACATTACTTATGTATTTCCATAATTTTGGCAGATTAGAAGATTAAAATGTTGATTATTATAACTGGGAAAGGGTTTCTGGGACATTTTTAGTAAAAAATAAATAGTTTTTTTTACATTTATTTGTATTAATTTCTCAATTACAAGCATTGCTCAGGGTCACATTCAGAACACTTTACAGTACGAACTACTTCTTCTTTCTTGGTTTGTGCAGGGCAGATATACTTCCTGCAAGAAGTGCAAGCCTTCATGTACTTACGGTCTTTGCTTCTGGCGCATAAGTAACAGCGTCCTTTCTTTGGCAGATTATGCACAGCTGCACGTGTTACTTTCCGTCGCGGCTCCGTAACGTCGCTTCCTCTGCTCACTGCACCTTGATTTTGATTACACTCATACCCAAAAGTTGATAACGCTGTAGTGTATTTTGAGTGTAGGCCTACAGCATTTTGAGTGCTTCTTTTCATGTTGAGGTCACAAAGTTCACGAGCAAAATCTTTCAGGTACTTCTTTCTTGCAGAACTCTTTGTCGGGTAATTCTTTGTCCATTCCTTGTGTGTATCTTGAAATAAAACATATGAATTGTATGCTGCAATGTCAATCAAGCTGAAAAACACCACCATTGGCCATCGACGCATTGCTCGACGGCAGCTGTACGTTCTTACACACTTATCGAATGTATTCACTTCTGACTTTGTACAATTGTAGAATAGGATGATGTCTGGCTTCTCTTCCGTCACATTCATATCATGATGTTGGGTTGACAATACTGTAAAAACCTTTCCTTTCTTAGGCACGTAACTGACTAAAGTGGCATCATAACTAAAGGCAAATCGGATTGTTCCCGGTGTAGCTTTTTTTTTAGAGAAACAGAACGGAGTTCTGCAGGAACATCGCGTTTGTCACTTCGAATAGTACCAACTGTAGTTATTTTCTCTTTCAAAAGATCAGATGCGACTGGAACGGTAGTGAACTTTCTGTCCATGGTAACATTTCTTCCATATTGTTTCAAGTTAGACATTTCAATCAATCTTCTAACTATTTCAGGGCCACTGTTATGGTTCTTCTCATTGGCGTGCTTTCCAGCGTAGGGATCCGCAGCGAAGCAGTATTTCGTATCTGAATCACATAACAGGTTCACCCCTATTCCATATTTTCCTGGTTTTGTTGGAATATATAGCCTGAATGGGTATCTCCCATGGAAGGTCACAAGTTCTTCATCCACTGTGACTGACTCACTAGAATTATAAAACTCAGGAAATTTACTATCATGTTCCATATATCGCTGATAGGAGCAAAGTTGTCGGTCTATTTTCTAGCTGCTCGAGTTAGAGCATCATCAAAACGCAAGCACTTCAATAAGAGCCTCAGTCTATGCTCCGCAAATGAAGCTCGGTACGTAGGAAAGTTTTCTTTACTAAATATATCACATAAACTGCCCTTGTTCTGTCTATGGACTCCACAGTTCAATAGAAAACTTCGTTGGAGTCAGTTACTGACCCCCCTCCCCCATTGGTATGCCACTGTTAATATGTAACAGTTCCTTTTGATTTAAGAGGTTTTTGCTGTACCTAGCTATCCAACCTAGTATCACCGTCAACAGTGCACACACGGCGTGAAGGAAGTGTTTAATGAAAATGGATATATACTGTGCAGTATCCAAGTAGGCAAATCTTCATCACGTTCTTTCAGAGCACAGTGAACAATGAGTGCTACATACTGATGATGCAACAATTTATAAACATTTCACTTGAATGCCAGCTACAGCACACGTGGTTTTAGCACACCAATGCTACAGTTCATGCAGCCATCAACTCCATGACTTTATAGTACCAGTTTTTTTGCAGAAAAGTGATTTCTAAAGAGTTGCGACCACCCCAGTCTCCTTATTAAACTCAAAGGATTTTTCTTCCTAGGAGTACCTTGCGCACGCGTTTTCGAAAACTCAACCTCACGATATTCCCGAATTATAGAAAGAAAATGAACAACGTGTGGTGCTGAAATTACTCAACGAACACATTTCTTTACTTTCTATAAGAATTTAAAGCTCTTTCGATTATATCAGCGAGGTGAAGCACAATCGTCGAATATAACAATCTACGACTGAATTAAATGGAAAGCGCTTCTTTAGGAGTGTGTCGCCTGAGGAAACAAACAAACAGAAAATTTTTGTTATAGACCTACAACTTCAAATCGACAAACACACTTCCTAATATTGTGTTCAGTAAATGCGTATCTGCAAGTAGTATCAAATATTTCTACACAATATTTAGCGTTCTTTGTTGTTCTTTCAATGAATTTCATCACATTTTAAAAACCAAGCACGCGTATTCTGTATGCTGGAAATCCTGCAGTAGTAATAATCTTAATGAAGGTAGCAGAAAGCTTTCACCGGGAATAAAGGTGCTCTCTGCCTTTGGCCTTGAGTCAACCTACACATTTTGCAACTGCCATTAGTCGTTTCACTTATCATGCTCGTTACGTAAAGCACTCCGCTTTGTGGCTGCGTGTGATGGATTACAAGAAATACGAGTATCAGGAAACCCCGGCCGAAACTTACACCTGAAACTGACTTTATTTACAAATCCTGTCTCCAGTTACAAACGGCTATATTTTAAAGTATGTAAAACGTGATTCAAACCCTCTAAATATATCTCCACATGGTGTTGTATCTACAGCATCTACATTCTAGGTTTTATACGATTTCTTGTGTACCCTGTTAACAAATCTATATTGTATAGAATACCCGTTATAATCGAAGTAACGATGAATGTTGGCAGCAGAAGTATTCATACCGAATCATCTTACTATCTTCTAATATCTTCGTAGTACAAGACTAGTCAATATTTGCATCATGATAAATGCGTTCCCCTTGCACGTCAGAGTTTCAGAAATTCCAATGTGTTTGCGGAAACTCAACATGTGGAGCGTGATTTGATGGCAGAAACGTAATGTTCTATACGCTGAGCGCGTTATTCCATATTTTCACATATTGCCGACGTTGCTCAGGGTTCCCTATTAAAGAAAGTCATTTCATTCGAACACTACGAGCAGGCGTTCTACCTCGGTGAATATGACAAAAGCATGACCGGAGCAACGGCTTTATTGAGATGGCAGGATATAATACAGGTCGAGGGATGTTAATAGCGATGGATACACGGAAACTCAAAAATAGAATACACGTACACCAAGGCCTAGACGATATGTACAGAACGTATTTGCGATAACATCGAGAACATAGTCCACGTCGCAGCGCAAGTAGCTCGCTGAATGCACAGAACAGAAATTTCAGTTCTGTGGTTCGCACAGATAGGTGAAACTTCGAAAATGTTGTATTAGGATCAGAACAGGGTGTACGAGAAACTTGCTGCGTTACCGCAAATCTGCCCAATACTGTGTGTTTTCTGTAGCGTATGCTTTTCATTACTATCATTTCTCTTTTCATCACCAAATAATCGGTCCAGCCATTTCTAATTTTAGTGTGTCGAGTTTCGACTTGCCTCTTGGTTGGGAACATCAGAAGAACCAACTGAAGGAAAGTGAAGAAAGAAGGAACCAAGTTAAAATTTTACACTCCCGGTTGTAATTTACAGAAGCGAACTTGGGAAACAACAAAAAAGGATACACTAAGAAAGAAGTTTCTTTAACATATAGAGGGATTCGCAAGGTTAGTTCGAAAGCGGAATACTGCTTAATAACAGAATTAGAAGCAATGAAAAGACTGAAAGGGTGCAAGAATAAAGATGAAAATGAAAAGTTGTTATCACTGTTTAATTAATCTCTGGCAATCGGACTGTTTGCTCAGTAGTAAAGTTCACATCCAGTACTGCAAATCCATTGTGTATTAATGAGGAACCTCTTCATTCTGTGGAAATAGGAGTTTGGATTGCAATTTCTAGACGTCGGATTGTGGGTCCCATATTTTTCAACGAAACAATAGACGCACAACGATACTCCAGTGATATTCTGTACCCATTCATAGGAGAACTTGTGTTAAGTGAGATACTGAACGGTTATTTTTAACAAGATGGTGCAACCGCCCATACAGCTCGCGTTTCAATGTCACTGCTTGCTGATGTTTTTGGTGATCGCATAATTTCACGGGGACTTTGGCCTCCACGATCGCCTGACCTGACACCACCTGACATTTTCTTCGGGGGGTGCAGCGAAAGCAACTGTCTATAAAAAATCGTCCAAAATCCAACGATGAATTGAAAACTGCAATATCCACATTCACTACTTTTGTTGCAGGAGAAATGTTACAGCTTGTGTTTGGAAACATGATTCTGTGTATTCAACAACGGGGGGGGGGGGGGGGGGGGGATACTTTCAACATTTAATGTAAAAATTTGTAGGTAAAAAAGTAATAACTTGTATTTCACTGAGTTTCATTACGTTATATTCACTGCGGCTATCAATCATACGGCAATGCGGAGAGACGTTTTGAACACCCCGTATTACCTAAGTAGAAATGTGAACACGTGTAATAGGGAGTCAGCAAATCCACAAGGTCGTACAAAAAAAATCGTTCAAATGGATCTGAGCACTATGGGACTTAACTTCTGAGGTCATCAGTCCCCTAGAACTTAGAACTATTTAAGCCTAACCAACCTAAGAACATCACACACATCCATGCCCAAGGCAGGATTAGAACCTGCGACCGTAGCAGTCGCGCGGTTCTTGACTGTTGCGCCTTGAACCACTCGGCCACCCCGACCGGCAAAGGTCGTACAGTTGCAACGAGAATGCCCGAAACTGAATGTTTTCTGTGCCACACCCTGGTAGAGAGTTTTCTGTGAAACAACTATAACTCTTAGTTCTTATCTTGAAGCACTATAGCTCAGGCCCTTTCATTAACTAGAAGAACGACAGAACTTTATTTGGCGGTAAGGTGTGCCGTCTCACTGGCTTAACTCACTTGTCAGCACATGATTGATTAAACGATTCTGTACAGGACCTCTGGATTGGTCGCAAAGTCCTAGGTGACAGCTTGCTCCACATGGTCTCCACATTCAACTGAACTGACGCCATGCGCTTTTTACCTTTATGATTTCATAAAGGACCACGTGTAAGTGCCTCCGCTACCACTTGAAGAAACACGAACAAAGCAGGTGTTACTACATCACTTCAGTCACACTGATAAAGTTTTGAAAAGAAATTGCCTATCGACTCCATGTGTACCGCGTGACGAATGGTACTCACATTGAATACTTGTAAGAAAAGCTGTTCGAGTTGCTCTTTCATTTGGTGTACTATTTATAACTGTAACTTGTACGTAATAAATGCTAACAAGCCTTAAAACGCTGATATTCATTTTGCAACAGCCGATGCAATAAACTTCGTTGCGAGCGAAAAACTTCTGTCCACAAATCATGATGGAGTTAGAAAACATAGCTCGTGCGAGACTCAGCATTCCTTTCTCTCATACGACATCCCGTGTACCGTGAATGAAGAGTAATTTACATATTCCTAGATTTCTGGAACATGTTTGACACAGTGCCGCACTGCAGACTGTTAACAAAGATGCGAGCATACGGAAAAGGTTTTCGCATGTGTAGGTGGCTCGAAGAATTTCGGAAAACGGAACCGAATAAGTCGTCCTCGACGGCGAGTGTTCATTACAAAGGTATCGTCAGCACTGCCGCAGGCTAATATGATAGAACCGTCCGCGCTCTCTAAATTCATAAACAGTGTGACGGATTGGGTGAGCAGCAATCTGCTACTGTTTCCTCATCCTGTAGTGTACGGCAAAGTGTAACTGTGGGAGTACACAGGATGACTTGCACCCTATTTCTGTGTCGTGTGATGAATAGCAACTTGCTCTTAATATGGAAACACGTAAGTTAACGCAAACGAGTATTTTGAATATAGTGTTAATGGTGCACCGCCAGACACAGTCACTTCTTTATCTACGAGTAACGTTGCAAAGCAAATTTTTCTTTTTTTAGTCATCAGTCTGTCCTGCGGCCCGCCACGAATTCCTGCCCTGTGCCAACCTCTTCTTCTCAGAGTAGCATTTGCAACCTACGTCCTCAGTTATTTGCTGAATGTATTCCAATCTCTGTCTTCCTAGACAGTTTTTGCTCTCTACTGCCCCCTCTATCACCATGGAAGTCATTCCCTGATGTCTTAACAGATGTCCTATCATCCTGTCCCTTCTCCTTATCAGTGTTTCCCACATATTCCTTTCCTCTCCGATTCTGCGCAAAACCTCCTCATTCCTTACCTTATCAGTTCACCTAATGTTCAACATTCATCTGTAGCACCACATCTCAAATGCTTCGATTCTCTTCATTTCCAGTTTTCCCACAGTCCATGTTTCTCTACCATACAATGCTGTGCTCCAAACGTTAGTTCTTAGAAATTTCTTGCTAAAATTAAGGCCTATGTTTGATAGTAGTATACTTCTCTTGGCCATAAATGCCCTTTTTGCCAGTGATAGTCTGCTTTTGATGTCCTCCTTGATACGTCCGTCATTAGTTATTTTGCTGCCGAGATAGAAAAGCGATGTGAAATGGGAACACTTAAGATCAGCTGTAGGGAAGACGAATATTCGGATTTGGTTTATTGTGAGTATTCCAGGAAAGTGTAGCTCACCTATAAAGAAGACAGCGTACAGAACACATGCGACCCATTCTTGTGTTCTGCTAGAGTGTGTGGGATCCACACCATGTCGGATTTCAGGAAGACATCGAAGCAATTCAGAGGCCTGTTGTTAGGTTTGTTAGCGGTAAATTCGACCACCACGTGAGTATTACGAAAATGCTCCATGGACTCAAATGAGAATCCCTGGAGGGAAGTTCGTTTCGCTAAGCACTAATCTGAAAGTTTAGTGAACGGCATTTTTGCGGTAGACCCAGAAAGATCGTACTGCCAACAGCTTGTATATTGCGTAAGCACCGTAAGACAGGATAATAATAATCATAACTCAGGCGGAAGCATATTAGATAGTCGTTTTTCCCTTGCTCCACTTGAGAGTACAGCTGGAAAGGTGCCCTCCGCTATGCACCGTATGGTGGCTTGCGATGCTTTATGAAGATGTAGCGTAGTGCATTAAGTAACGAGGAAACAAACAAAATTGAGCCTCGAGGCCTATTGGAATTTTCTTGCCACGAGGCACAACGGTCTATTTGTAGACAGGGAGCACAATTACAACTAAGTGCGATTTTAAATACTAATCTTACCATATAAATGTAATGTACTTTATCGGGTTCTGTGAAACCTTGTGAGCCAAAGCTGCCTGATCATATTGCGATAAGACACTTCTGTTTATAGAAAGATAGTGAACATATTTTTTTTAAAAATAAAAGAAGTGTACAAAAAATAAGAAAATAAGCAGAATAGTATACAAAATAAATAACCTGTTACAGTGCAAGGTTCAAAAGTACGGCGAGAAACTTCTATAGGGAACAAGAGGTATGTGAAGCAAGGAACCCTTTCAACGTTCATTTGGAAATTTTTGTTTATCTCTTGCGGAAGACCCAGCCCAAGCTGAACCAATTCAATAGCCAGTTTAGAAAGTTGCCACAAAAGCAGTGATGGTTTCATCACAGATTTAAAAACAAATCAAACTCTAGTTGGCAAATAAAAGCTACATGAAACGAAAATGAGCGTAAGGAGAGCAATGCGAGAAGCGGACAACTAATTCGAAAATAACATTTTTCCGTTCTGCTGGTGGCCTTTGAAAATGAAACCTGCAGACTAGTGCATACCTTACTCAACAATGTTTACAGAATAAAATCGTTTTTATGACGTGTGTTTGCAGAGCGATTGAGGTACTTTCTTTAGAATGAGACGATATTGTTCACCTTTTGTCAGTGTGTGCATATATTGGGATGACAGTTCCAAGAAGCTTGAAAAAAGCCTGCAAGAAGCTCGCGAATTGATGCCACAGAATATTACAACTGGCACAATCTGGGCTAAAAATGGTCTTCGTGAATGCACAGAGTTGCCCCAAAATATAGCGTATATGAGGCAAGAGAGTGGAAGTAAACAGCATTTAGTTTCTGCTCAACGTCCCGAAAGTAATACCTTGCTCTCTATCTGTCTTCAGGCCAGAGAGTTCAAAATTCTTGACTTCACTGATCACTTGATCAAGTTGTAACAAAATTTCGATTGTTACAAGAGCTGTGCACCAGAAACTGAATGCGCTGTATTTCGTTGCGCTTGAGAGTCAGTCCGTTTTCTGTAAGCCACGAGCTAACGTTACCCTCTACCCTATCTGCTAAATCACTTATACATTCCATATCATTAACAAGTACGCTGGTTTAACTGGGAAAAGCAATGGACCCAGAATAGAATAGTGTAACAACCTGCACTTCACAGCGTTCTAATCAGAATCAATCTATTCTTTGCCTTTTTTATTTATTTATTTTTACATTGGATGAACAAACGCCGATTTCGTATTTTGTACATATTAATTCGTTGAGAAGTAGTACATAAAGGAGAAAAAATTTACAATCACCTCATATTATAATTAGTTAAGTCCCAGTAACTTCAAATAGGTGATTTATTCAAGGCAACTTTGTCGTTTCAAGTCAATAGTATGATTAAGAACTGCAGAGGATCAACAACAAAAATTTCATTTAGTTCTTACGCGTATTTCATAGATGATCAAGAATTACAGCTTTTCTTTGCGAAAACAGTTCCGTCGTTCTACCTACGGGATTCTGTCCCACACAAAGTTTAGCGCGGTTACCACCTCGTCACAAGTCCTTGAATCTTTCTCCTCTTAGGAGCCGCAATTACACGCTAATGAAACATCACTGTGTTTTTCCGGCACTTAAGGGAATTTTTCCGTAGGGATCTTTTGGGCGTTTAAGCTTTAGAGGAGGAACTGTGGTAATTACCTCATTACCTTCGATGGAATGTAACATCCTTTTCGCCTTGTCATCGTCGGAAAGTAAGCTGTCATTTGACTCTTGTTGTCATGTGGACGCAGAACATGCTCTCTTGGTGCCTTAATGACTTTTAGACGAGCTGTGTGAATTCGGGAAATAGGCGAGGCGGAGTGTGTTACAACTTCACTCGTGAAATTTTCTTGTGTTGAATTGGTTATCATTATTACTGTCAGATCAACTTGTATTTATTTGAAATACGAGTCCTTACTAAAGCGTATTACTAAAACGCTCTCCCTGAACCCAGAACCCGGTACCAGTTGCAGCGTAGGATCAACAAAAATTCCATTTTCAAAATGTGTGTTTGTTCGCATAATCGACGGCGCTCTGATACTCACACTTTATTTACCCTGCATTTGAGAATGAGAGCAGTAGGCAATTTCCAACAAAATTTGCATACAATTTCAGACGTCTACGAGACTTTTTCTCCCTGTTGAAAGGAAAAAAGTTTATGGCTTACTATATTTTCTCCGCCGTTCGAGAAGCCAAACTTCGAATCAGGCAAGACGTTTTAATTTCTACTTCTTTACTACTAACTCTGTTAGCAACACAGTTTGCAGACAATGTCTACATAACACTGAAAAACCCGAAAAATTATGTCGTACGACACACCGCTCAGGAGATGCTACTTTAAAAACAACAATGCCAAACAATTGGCGGTACGCTCATGCGCATAAATTCCGCTTGTAGAAAACGTATGTCCTGCAAATTATGTCTCTCGCTTGCTTCTGCAGAATTTGTCCCTTATCACCACTATCATCGATGAAAAGTCCGTCCCCGGTAGCTGAGTGGTCAGCGCGACGGACTGTCAAACCTAAGGATCCGGGTTCGATTTCCCGCTGGGTCGGAGATTTTCTCCGCTCAGGGACTGGGTGTTGTGTTGTCCTAATCATCATTTCATCCCCATCGACGCGCAAGTCGCCGAAGTGGCGTCAAATAGAAAGACTTGCACCAGGCGAGCGGTCTACCCGACGGGAGGCCCACGTCACACGCCATTAAATTATCGATGAAAAATCGCAACAAATGGAATAAAAATCCTCTAAACAACACGCTAGGATTATGTTTAATCTACACCTACATTTATACTCCGCAAGCCACCCAGCGGTGTGTGGCGGAGGGCACTTTACGTGCCACTGTAATTACCTCCCTTTCCTGTTACAGTCGCGTATGGTTCGCAGGAAGAACAACTGCTGGAAAACCTCCGTGCGCGCTCGAATCTCTCTAATTTTACATTCGTGATCTCCTCGGGAGGTATAAGTAGGGGGAAGCAATACATTCGATACCTCATCCAGAAACGCACCCTCTCGAAACCCGGCGAGCAAGCTACACCGCGATGCAGAGCGCCTCTCTTGCAGAGTCTGCCACTTGAGTTTGCTAAACATCTCCGTAACGCTATCACGCTTACCAAATAACCCTGTGACGAAACGCGCCGCTCTTCTTTGGATCTTCTCTATCTCCTCTGTCAACCCGACCTGGTACGAATCCCATACTGATGAGCAATACTCAAGCACAGGTCGAACGAGTGGTTTGTAAGCCACCTTCTTTGTGGCATTAACAGTAACAGCATGCTATCAAACGGCCATTGGGGCTTTCGGAGGATGTGTGACGTAGATGCGCAGAACACCCTCCCCCTTCCCCCGCCCCCCCCCCCCCCACCCGACACCAACTATAGCTTTTGCTTACGGAGCATAAATTACCTAGACTATATTCATCTGCTGTCTGATAAGGAAAGTCCTTATCGACTTCAAACAGACTTTAAGCGTAATTTCAACAATTGCTAAACTTTTTCTCGATTACATGTTTAAAGGCAAATATTTAAGAAATTAACTCATTTCTGATCAGACGTTTGGAGCTATTTTATACGTGAGAGTTGCATTCCTTAAAGACTTTGCGGTTTACTCGTAATATAGAATCCGAAATCCACAACTCTTGTGAACCTTGTAGTACATACAGAATAGAGTTATTGGTCCACAGACTAGTGTGATGTTTGATCTGATCTTAACGACACAAAGAACAGACTAAGACTTTGATTAATGTTCATTATTGTTCAATGCAGAAACAATAATACAAGTCAGATGCTTTCACAAGGGACGTCTCTCGGCTCGATCAAGAATTTGTATTTAAACATTTGTACACTGACCCATCTCACGTTTCTAACCACACCTACGACGCTGTGTAACTGTATGTCCATCTTTTTACTGTTGGTTGCGGAACTCGGCTGTTCGATACTCGATGTCAAAGTAAGCACCTTTCAGCCGTCTAGTTTCAAACCTTATTTTATTTGGCAATCAGTTTCAGCGTTTTCCTACACCATCTTCAGGCCCCTGACCGACGGTTAGGAAGATTCTGTCTAGGCTGTGATCAAAACAGGGATTAGCAATACTGGTATTCGCAGCATTCTCCTATAGCGATCACTTCAGCCATCATCTGAGTCGACATACGATGGCTGAAGTGATCGCTATAGTAAAAATCTACTAATACCAGTATTGATGGCCACTGTTTTGATCACAATCGAGGTAGTATCTTCCCACACGTCAGTCAGGGGCCTGAAGATGGCATAGTAAAATGCTGAAACTGGTTGCCAGATATAATGAGGTTGGAAACTAGTCGGCTGAAAGGTGTTTGATTTGACATCCTGTGTAATTGTGGTGCGTTTGATTTGTACACAGCAGCGCTTGCAGTCTTCGAGGAGGGAAGGGAGGGGGCGGGGTTACCATGTCAGTCAGTTACGTCATTACGTAACAGACGTGTTTAGTATACGTTTGTCAGTATTGTCTTACACATACAGCCAAAATGAAAGAAGCAGTTAATGTTTGCAACGTTTTAAATATTGTGGCATCCATGTTAAGAACACATCACCCAACGGAAGATGGTGTAGAACAGGGTGATGATACGTTCGCAATGTTTTTGGCGGTTCTGATTACTCAGAAACATGAATATTCATTTGAATGCTCAACTGAAGTTTCAATGGATAAGATAGTGGATGAAGAAAACGGCTTTACGGACGATAACGCGATTATTGGTGTTCAAGATTGTCGTGCTGGTGGAAGTAACGGAAACAGAAGAGAAGCTAACAGTTATGGCGACTGAAGATTCGCCAGGAAAGTACGCCAATACTGTTACTATTTTATCAACCTTCGGAAAAACGTCTTGCGCGTATTTATGGTGATTATAATACACTCCCCTGTAAAGTTGCGAACTGAAGCCGGTAGTTGTTGAGACACCCATCTATGAAAAGTACATCCAACATCAAGGTAATATTTGATTGTGTGGAGAAAAAAAACATCAGTTTCGAGGAAACGATGCAGTCAAAGAACAGTAGATAGGACTACACATTCTGTCCCAGTTTGACACAACAAAAAAATGAAGGGAAAATATGTCCATCACTGACACATCAAATTCTGAGCAGTGCAAAGAGAAAGAGAAATTGGTCACACAAAGTTTAAATGCTGTGCACGTCTCAAGAAAGAATACAGAATGTGCTGTAGACACATGTGGGACCAGGCAAACAGGTTTTTTTAGGTTAAAGCCAAATTCCAGACAGACAACAACCAAGGAAAACAGAAGAAAAGAAACTTCATGCACAGCAAATAAGGATAAAGCTAAGGGTGGTATCAACTTACTTCACCAAAATATCAGGGGAATAAAAAATAAAGTAGATGAGCTGATAATGTGTTTACATGATATGAAAAATAAGAATGAGATTGATATACTTTGTCTATCTGAGCACCATGTAACTGTGGGGATGGAAAATGTCAGTATAAATGGGTATAATTTAGCATCTTACACTTGTAGATCTAGTATGGATAAAGGAGGAGTTGCCATTTTCATAAAACAAGGGTACAAATACAGAACTGTTGAAGTAAGCAAATTTAGTGTTGATCAGCACTTCGAGGTTTCTGCATGTGAACTTCAGCTAGATAATGTTGTGTTGATATTAGCAACAGTGTACAGGTCTCCACTAGGAGATTGGGAGCCATTCATAAAAAAGTTTGACTCCCTATTATGCTGTCTGTCAGTCAAAAAGAAGAAGTTATTAATCTGTGGTGATTTCAATGTTAACTTTTTAAGCAATTCTGATAGGAAAAGTGAACTAGAAGTGTTGTTAACAACATATAACTTAGAATCACTGATCAATTTCCCTACACGTATAGCTCAGTACAGTAGTTCTCTAATAGATAATGTATTTGTACAGCAAGAGGACGTAGAACAAACACATGCTTTCCCTGTGGTAAATGGATTATCTGACATGATGCACAACTGATTAACTTACAAAACCTAACAGGGCGTACACTTCAGAAACCACTAAGTAAAAGTGTGAGTGTGCTCGACCCGGTATCTATAGATCACTTCAGAGAAAGTTTAGGAAATGTAAACTGGGAAGAGGTATATAATAAGGCAAATGCTAATGATAAATGCAGCATATTTCTTGATAAATTTATATCCCTTTTTGAACATTGTTTTCCAAAGAAAAGTACTAACTGTAACACCACAAACTTTTCAAAGAAGCCTTGGACTACTACAGGTATTAAAGTGTCTTCAGAAAGAAAAAGAAAATTATATGAGACAACAAGAACTAGTAAAGATCGAGAAGTAGTTTTACGCTATAAAAATTATTGTAACATACTGAGAAAAGTTGTAAGGAAATCAAGAAATATGTATGTTAGAGAAGAAATTAACAACTCCAGCAATAAAATCAAACCAATATGAAATGTTGTTAGAAGGGAGACAGGAAAAGTAACTACTGCTGGGGTAGGTAGTATTACTGTTAAAGAGAATGAGACCATCTTAACCAACAGTACACAGGTAGCCAGTGTATTTAACAATCACTTCTTAAGTGTAGGAGAAAAAATTGGTGAGAATAGTTCAAAAGAAAAAGCCAGGAGGTACATGGAAGATTCAGTTTTGAAAAATTTTAGTCAGATTAAGTTTCATCTAACAACGTCTTGCGAAATAAGGAAAATTATTAAATCATTGAAAAATAAATGTTCTGTTGGAGTAGATGGCATCTCTAACAAGTTATTAAAACAATGTGGAGCAATTACAGCTGATGTTCTGAGTCGCATATGTAATGCGTCACTGGCTCAGGGAATTTTTCCAGACAGGTTAAACTATGCCATTGTCAGGCCTCTCTACAAAAAGGGGGAAGCCACAGATGTCAATAATTACCAGCCAGTAACCTTGCTTACAGCATTTTCAAAAATCTTTGAGAAAGTAATGTACTCAAGAGTGGTTAGCCATCTCAACAGCAATAGGATACTTAGTAAATCACATTTCGGATTTCAGAAATGCTGTTCCACTGAGACACCAATATACAATTTCACTGTCCACATAATAGAGTCTTTAAATAGTAAAATGTCACCAGTAGGAATATTCTGTGACTTATCCAAAGCATTTGATTGTGTGAACCATGACATGCTGTTAGATAAATTACAATTCTATGGTATAAATGGAACAGCATATGAGTGGTTTAAGTCTTATCTACAGAACAGGAAGCAAAAAGTCTTTCTATATGCTTTAAGTGATTCAAAGGAATTTGCCACTTCATCTAACTGGGGTGAAATTTAAGGTGTCAGGCAAAACCAACACCTTCCATGAAAATTCTGACATGATAGCAAATCCGGCAGTATGTCACATAGCTCCGAATAAATCCTGACATTAAATTAACCAAAGTAATATGATCAACGAGTGAGCAAATGGAATACCACAGACTAACACAAGAACCCCTAAATGCGTGTCATACCTTCCCACCATGAAACAGACGCAGTTCCGAGGGGAGAAAAGAGAACAGAAGCCGAGAGCAGAGCTGTGTAAGCTAGAAGGCCCTACTATAAGGGACGCCCACATCGCCCGCCGACCGCCAAGACCACCCCCCAGCCCATGTTAAAAGGTAGAGTCCTCCAGAAGAACAGTATAGATCTT
The DNA here is from genome assembly GCF_023864345.2 of Schistocerca serialis cubense. Classification (NCBI taxonomy): domain Eukaryota; kingdom Metazoa; phylum Arthropoda; class Insecta; order Orthoptera; family Acrididae; genus Schistocerca; species Schistocerca serialis. The sequence continues at coordinate 970,507,574 of NC_064639.1, forward strand.
ACGATAACACTAAAAGGACCACACCAGCTGCAAGTTTTAGCATGAGACTATACGCGTCTCTGTTACGTAGCAAGCATTAAAAAACATTGCCCCACCACGAAAAGAATAACGTTTCTCATTGGATAGACAGAATTTTTGTAGGCGGAGCTTAAGGTTAACATTGAGACCCTGATTGGTCAGTTGAAAACACAGCCAGATACCTTTTTTTTTTTTAAAAACCAACTTCGGTAAACTGTAGTAAAGAGAAGTTAGAGAGAGTTGCTTCTGAGACAGCGAGGTGTGTGGAGCTGCACCGCCTGCTGCTCCCTGACGCTGCCTAACCATCGATAAGGTAATGAACGCACGCGATGCCGCATAAGAGCACATAAGGCTTCACACAGAACTGCAGAAGTATCATCTGTTACATCCCCTTTTTGCGTAATACTAGTGTCGATCGTCAATTAAAGCTCATGGTATTCACATTTGCTACTTGAAGTTAAAATCTGAAATGCGATGATTTTTCTGTTATATAATTATTGAGAAGCCACATCAGCCACTGTAATTTACGACAAGTTAAATAAGTAATTAAAGATAATTGAGGGTCACTGTAGACTATTTTTGATAGTTTTCTCTTTCATGACACTTAATTTAAACCTAGATTATAGATGTGATATGGCATAGGTCAGCCTTCGATCCATTGTAGAGCTTGGAAACCCATTCAGGGAATATTTGTTCACATTTTTGTTGAACGCAGTTGGTTTTTATCATCCTGTATTAAAATATTTCCTTTTATCAATAGTGCAATTTATAAACAATGTTTTGTGAGTAGAATAAAAATTCCAATGGTAATCTTAACTGCTTTTTCGACGTTATTTTACCAGCTAAAAGCCTTGAACCCCTTCCACTAAATTTAGTTAGTATTAAGATTCTTTTACAGGCAGTGCAGTGGAGCTGACGCTGAAATCATTAAGTATTTGATTATATCATCGCTAGTCTCACTGAGCTCGTCTGAACTCTACATGTCATGTGTGGTCTGGCGTCTCCTTACCAGCAACAGGTCCCGGGGTCAAACTGGTCAATTCCCTAAAAAAAGACGCTCAGAGCGTCGTTGCGCGAAAGTGGTAGGGAGACACGACTAAGAACAAACTGAAACCACGCAGAATGTTAGAAAATTACATAGGTGTTCCACAAGGTTCGATCATGGGTCCCCTCCTCTTCTTGATATATGTGAATGACCTCCCTTCTTATGTGAAACAAGATGCTGAACTCACACTGTTTGTTGATGATACAAGAATAATTATTAATCCAGTAAAAGAAAGTCTGATAGAAAATGATACAAATAAGGTCTATGGAAAAGTTATGAATTGGTTTTCTGCGAATGGGCTTGCTCTGAACTTTGAAAAAACACAGTACATCCAATTTTCTGCTGCAAAAAGTATAATTCCTTCAATAAACATAACACACCAAAAGAAGTCAGTAGCCAGGGTAGAGCATACTAAGTTTTGGGTGTACATATAGATGAGAATCTTAATTGGAAAATTCACAGTTTGGATCTCCTAAAGCGACTAGGTTCAGCAACTTTTGCAAGTAGAATAATTGTCAATTCTGAGGATGTAGAAATTAGTAAGCAACATACTTTGCATAAAACTTCCTGGCAAATTAAAACTGTGTGCTCTGGAGCACTTGCCCGTGAAGGGCAATGGTCCCGAATTCGAGTCTCAGTCTGGCACAGAGTTATAATCGGCCAGGAAGTTTCATATCAGCGCACACTTCGCTGCAGAGTGAAAATCTCATTCTGGATACTTTGCATACTTACAGTCTCTGATGTCATACATATGTCATTCTGGGGCAACTTAACACTTAGGCAAAAGGTATTCACTGCTCAAAAGAAAGTAATTAGAATAATGTGTGGGGTTCATAGTCGCACATCTTGTAGGCACTGTTTAAAAGGTTAGGAATTCTTACAACTGCTTCACAGTACATTTACACAGTAATGAAATTTTTTTCTCAACAACATGGACCAGTTTAAAATCAACAGCGACATTCATGATTACAATACCAGAAAAAAGAAAGACCTTCACAATCCTTTACTTAACCTATCTTTGGCACAGAAAGGGGTAAAATATGCTGCTATAATACCTTTTGATAAATTACCAGATGAAATAAAATGTCTGACAGACAGCAGTAATAGTTTCAAAAACATATTGAAATCATACCCCCTTAACAACTCCTTCTATACCGTAGATGAATTCTTGAATATGAGTAAATAAATCTGGAGATATATGCATTTTTTGTGGGATAGATAATAGAAATATTTACGTATAACACTATAATGTAAAAACAAAAAAAGCTTGTTTCTTGTGCGCATTTCTTGTGCATTTGACACGTTCCACATCATAACGGTTTTTTCATGCTATTGATCAATGGAACACGTAACTACCTAACACATTGCTTTCATGACAGCCAGAGTTGTACAGGAAGCCCAAGATATTCGCCAGTATGGGGCCCATTTTGTAGAAGAAGTAAACCAGGAAACTGTAAGATTCCAGATATAGCTGCACTACGTTTGGAAGCGTGATCAAAGTGAATTTAACTGCGAACTAATTTCCGGTACGATACAACCAAGAAACAGGGAAAAAATCAAGTCTGCGCACAATACAGCTTGTAATTACACAATGAGTGGACATCTAATAAAGAACCCGTATACAGGGTGTACCAAAAGAATAACCCGATTTAAAGAAACATCATAACTATTATATTATTTGATATACGTAGGTGAACAATGCAACGTTGGAAAGAGCAAACTCTCGATTTTTACGTTGTTCCCGCTAGGTAGCAGCAGTGTGCGCCCACTTCAGTTCTATTAAAAATGGTGTCGGGGCAACAGAAAGCGTTTTGTGTTCTACGTTTTGCGCTGTGCGGATCAGCAATAACTGTTCAGTGTGGCTTTCGTACTAGATAGGGTGTGGATCCTCGTACAGTGCCGGCCGGTGTGGCCTTGCGGTTCTAGCGCTTCAGTTTGGAACCGCGTGACCGTTACGGTCGCAGTTTCGAATCCTGCCTCGGGCATGGATGTGTGTGATGTCCTTAAGTTAGTTAGGTTTAATTAATTCTAAGTTCTAGGCGACTGATGACCTCAGCAGTTAAGTCGCATAGTGCTCAGAGCCATTTGAACCATTTGAACCTCGTACAGCACAGAGCATTACACGATGGCATGGACAATTCCGAGAAACAGGTAGTTTGTCTAAAGGCAAATCGCCGGGCGGTCCGCAGATGTCTGACACAGATGTCGAATGCATCCGCCATAGTTTCACAAGGAGCCCGCAGAAATCCATTCGCCGTGCAACTTGTCAGCTCTGCATGCCTCCAATGTCCGCCTGGCGTGTATTGCGCCGACTTTTACACATGAAACCATACAAAATTCAGTTACTGCAAGCTCTTCGTGAAGGTGGCAAACAACAACGTGTGGAGTTCTGTAATTTCGTTCTTCACAAGATGGAGAATGACAGTTTCCTTCCATGCTTGACGAGGCAATATTCCAGTTAAATGGAAAAGTGAACCGTCATTATGTGAGGATATGGGGTACGGAACAACCACATGAAGTTGTACAACATTAGAGGGACTCTCCGAAATTTAATGTGTTTTGTGCAGTTTCACTGGAAAAGGTGTATGGTCCATTTTTCTTTACCTATTACAGAAAGCAAATATCTCGGTTCCTTGAGAACTTTCTTTTCTCATAGTTGGAGACTGATTCGAACGACTTCATTTACCAGCAGGATAGGGCACCGCCACACTGGCACCTGGAAGTGCGGGAATTTTTAAATCAAAGGATTACTGAACGATGGATCGGTCGCACTGGACCAAATGATTCAGCCTTACATTACTCGCCTCCAACGTCACCGGACCTGATTGTATGTGATTATTTCTTGTGGGGATGCCTCTGTTACCAACAACAGTGACTGAACTGACATATCCCATAACAGCAGCTGTGGAAGCTGTAACTCAAGAGATGCTCGCTGCAGTGTGGGATCAATTTGAATACCGCACTGACATATGCCGTGCATCTGAAGAGGGGCATACTGAACACCTATGAAAAGGTACTAAAAAATTTTTTTGAGTTTCCCATGTAACCTCCCCACCGCAATTTTAAAAGAAAGATAATTGACAATACTTAATAGAAATGGGTGCCAAGTGTAACCTCCCTACAAAAATTTAAAAAAAAAAAAAAAGGACGATACTAATTAGAAATGCTGATGGACATGACTCTAAGCGTAACCTGCCCACAATGAAATGTACTGACAATGGCAACAAAAAAGTGAAATTCGCAATCCGACTCAAATATAAATCCTTCAAAAGTAAAGTCCATTCAGTGACAAGAAAATTCAATTAAACCGAAATATCGGTTTTTGGCCCTGTGAAAAACGATCAGAATTAAAGTCTTACCTCAGAATAAATGGATGTCACATATCTGCTCTTGTTGTTGCGCACCGCTTGGAGGAACTGCATTGCAAATAATAATATTCTCTTTTTTTTTTTTGAGATTCTAGTGAAATTTTTCTTCAAAAAGAAGTGGAATGAAATGGGAAGTGCAACGCGATCTTTAGTTCAAAAAAAATTAAACTTTTGAGAAAATGCTTTTAAAAATAAAAAATTATTATTGGGAGACTTGTTGGAGAATAATTACAATAAATAAAATTTTTCATTATCTAATGATTATATTAATTAACAGTATACCTTATTCCTCATCTGGACCATTGTTGCCGACCGCCTACATCACACAACCGCACTGGGCTGCTACTTAGCGACAACTAACTCGCAAAGACTACTACTGACTGAGAACAGCTCGCAACACACGCGCGGTCAAGCGCACACTCTCTGGTCACAGATGCTACAATGCCTCGCCATCGCTGCTGCGTTACATACGTGTTTCATAACCCTCCACTCGGGGGGCAAAAATTTGGCAGCGATGGTGAGTCATTTGGACTTGCCAAGCGCGGCAAAATTTTTCTTTAATTAACAAAATCCTACAACTTACAGAATATTGAAATGTTGTGCACACGCACTAAGTACAAAATATATCAGACAAGGACAAAATGTGAATACTAAACATAGTAGCAAATCAGAAAAAAGTATATACAAACTTTTTGACAGATAACAAAGTGCACAGGCACTGAAAAAATTCTTTAGCATATTCAGAACAAATAAACAGACTGGCAAAAAATATTATGTTGACAAATGTACATGCACTGAAAAATGTCTTTAGCATTTTCACAACAAATAAACATAATGGCAAAAAAAAAATTCATGTCCAAAGTGCACATGCACTGAAAAATGTCTTTAGTATTTTCACAACAAATAAACATAATGGCAAACATCATGTCGACCAGTGACATAAGTGTACTCACACTGGAGTTTAGCGAATCGAAAAATGTATAACCTATGAACATAAATGATGTTACCAAAAAAAATTTTTTCTTTATGTGACAAGAATCAGGATAGGAAAGGGAAGGATTGCATCATGGTTGTAGCACTTTAGATTGCACACAGCTGCTCTGAAAGTCCATATCTTTCCACAGTAGTACAACACCAAGTGACACAACTTGAAGTTCTTTTCCCATCAGAATTTATCAGTGTAGCCAAGACACTGAACTGTCGTAGTAATGTTCCATGTTTTCATTTTGGCAGTACATTAGGTACACCAAACAGTGGGACCATAATAATGTCTTCATCGCTCATGGTGGTGGACAGCATGTCGTGTCAACACCACACTCTTACAAGGCACACCAACGTAGAATTAGTGCAAAACCAAATATAGTGCTCCATGATCACTGGGATAAACAGGACAAATGGACATTGCAGTAATTCAGGGTAGTCAGCTTATGAGGTGAAGGACATCAAGTCACATAATATTGACAATTACAGTCTTCATTGATAGTTCGTGGCATTCATAGCCCAGTTATTGAACATTTCTGTACCAAGTATGTAGTATTACAGAAAAATGTTCATTAATTGTTTTACACAGAATCAGTAGCCTTCTTTTCCTGGATACAAAGCATTATGAAATAATCGCATTCTTTTCAGTTACAGAGTATAATTAAGAATCATTAACCTTTTCCTAATTACAGTTAATTAATCATTTGTCATTAATTAATCATTTGTCTAATTACAGTTAATTAATCATTTGTATAATTGCAGTTAATTAATCATTTGTCGTTAATTAATCATTTGTCTAATTACAGTTAATTAATTAATCATTTGTTGTTAATTAATCATTTGTCTAATTACAGTTAATTAATTAATCATTTGTCATTTCAATATACTAAGAATTATTAGCCTTCTTCTAATTACAAAGCATTATTAAACAGTACCATAGTTAATTAATTATGTGTCATTCCAATCTATTAAGAATCATTAGTCTTTTCCTAATTACAAAGCATTATGAAACAGTCACATTCATTTCCAACAACAAAGTATCAACATTGAAAACAAGAGTTAATTAATGGCATAATTAATAACAATTTCGTTGATTGACATTAATTATTGGCACTCAGTGGCCATCAAGTATTGAATAGAATAAAACATAGTTCATCATTCAGTATTATTCAGATCATTACAAAGTCATTATTAAAAATCAGTTAATTACAGTCAAATCATTAGTAATCACAGGCATTACAATAAACAGTGGCAGTTATTAGCTAGTGACAAAGCATTATTTTGAATATAGTCTCATTAAGAGGTCATTACTCGAGTGACATGCTATTCAGAGTTGATCAGTATTATTCAGAATTATCATAAACTAGTGACATTATGTGGGACTGGTAATACATTTTTTTGGTAGCAATGCATTGCGTTGGGATCGATAATTAATTGCTGAGGCATAATACTTTTTGCTTTTGACCTATTGCTGCAAATGAGGATAGGTAACGTCATTCGTCATGAGTCAGCTGTAGCAAGATTATGTAACAAGGCAGTACATGTGATCACATTTATAAATGATAAACACAAATGGGTAAAAAAATATAAAAATGCAAGTACTAGAACAGGTATAATAAGTAACAGGTTTAGTAAGTGTCGTGAAAAACTTCTCCTGGAAAAAATACAAAAACGGATTATTGACCTGAAAGAAGAAACGCACACTATGCTGAAAAGTAGTGAACTTCGAATTAACAAGTAGTGAAATGTGTATAAAATGTGTTCCATAGCTGTCCTTTCCAAAACTTTCCGTCATCCTACTATGCAATGTAACACCTGCTGTCAAAGCAAACTGCAACAAATACTTAAATAACTACGTAGCATAAATACATTACTTCAACATTATCCTCATCTGTAAAGAAAAAAAAACTTCATTATTCATTATCCATATTATCATAACTTCACTATTATCATCACCTGTAAAGAAAAACTTCATTATTCATAATACCATTTCCTTCATCATTATTCATCAGTATTCACTATCATCTGCAAAAAAATCACTTCATTACTCATTATACAACTATTCCTTATCTCTAGCATATTTCATCACTAAAACTAAGACGTGTAGTTCTCTCTGACAGCCTGCATCAATCACCTTGTATTCTGAAAGAAAAAATTAGTTAAGACTGCTATTCTGTGATGAGTATAGTATAGTCTTGTTAATGCTTGTTAATCCTGATCCCTTTACTCTTCCTCATAAAGTTATTGCATCTCCTTTCGTTTATTCCGTAGGTGAAATTCCCATTTATGTTAAATTTATTTCTTAGAATCATCATTCCTTTCTGAAATTGATGAACAAAGATTAATGTCTTGCATTTAAATCCTATACCCACTAAATAATGACTGGTTTATGGTGACACAATTAACCATACAGCATAACATGACAGAAAACGTAATATGTCAAAAACATTGACAGTGTTCAGATGCAAAAAATGTACACAGAATAATACAATGCAGTAGCAAAAAAAAATGTGAAACAGTCACGATGTTGAGATGTCATAAGGCAAAAAAAAAATGTCAAAGTCGACTGGTGTGTGTTATATCTTAACTATTTCATAGTGCATACAAACAAAACTGGAGTACAGTCATATACACAAAAAAAATGGAAAATGTGCACGGTCTGATGTGTAACGACAAGAAAAGCGACCTGCTAACCTTACCTTGCCGGGCACTTGCCAAGAAAAAATACGATAATCATCAATAATTAGTCAGGTGAATTAATGATAATCATCAATAATTAGTCAGGTGAATTAATTGCATTAGTAAATGGCATCATAGTGTGTTGAATCATACAGTGGTTTCACTCAATAAACGGTTTAATGTTTGAGATATGGTGATTGCCTTTCGATTTTCTGGTTCTCAAAGTTTCGACGTGTACAACATTGGGGTGAGGGATGCTGCGAATCCGATACGGACCTGCGTATAGAAGTTCAAATTTACTGCACTTACCTTTTAATTTGCTGGATAAATAGTGTGTACGTACTAATATCTTCTGTCCAACGTGAAAGTCGCGGCGTGTACAAACCTGCTTTTGCTGTCTTCTCCGGCGCTCTGCGGCACGTTTGATGTTGTTCAGCGCAATGTCAATTATTTCGTGGTGTCGTAGGCGACGATTTTTGGGGAAGTCTATTAATTCTTTAATTTTGTTCGGTGGTTCAACGTTTTTCAGTATAACAGTCGGAGATAGCATAGTGGATTCATTTGGAATGGAATTAATTACATCTTGGAATGAGAGTATGTGTGTATCCCAATCAATATGTCTTTTGTGGCAGTATATTCTGCACAGCTTACCAATTTCCTTCATTAATCTTTCACAAGGGTTCGAAGAAGCGTGGTACTTGGATATATAGATCGGAGAAATGTTTCTAGCTCGTAACATGCGTGTCCATACACTACTACGAAATTGAGATCCATTGTCAGAAATTACTTTCATTACATGCCCTACATGAGATAGAAAATGTTTTACAAATGCTTTCGAAACAGTTTTAGCAGTAGCTTTGCGTAACGGAGTGAAAGTAACAAATTTTGAAGTGAGCTCAACAGCGACAAAAATGTAGCAAAAACCTCTGTTAGTTCTCGGAATCGGACCAAAAATATCTACTGCGGCCATGTGTCTTAATTTCACAGGTATAATGGGATATAAAGGAGGAATATGTGAAGTGGTGTCTGATTTAGCTTTCTGGCAAATTTTACAAGACGCTAAAACTCGTCGTATACGTTTTTCCATGTTGGTAAAATAACAGTTCTGTCTCAGTATAAGAAAACATTTTCGTGCTCCGTAATGTGCGTAACTTAAATGAGTGTACCAAATTAGTTTGTTAACCAGTTCGTCAGGAATGCATAATAACCAAATGTTGCTGTCAGGATGAGAGCGGCGAAACACAATGTCATTGCGTACAGTGTAGTGGTTCCTAATCGTAACATTTTTCCTATCTTGCCAAAGCTGTTTAATTTCTTTCCACACATTGTCTTTGTTTTGTTCTTGTGCTATGTCCTGTAATGACGATGAAATAAAATTTTCAAATGCAACTTGCTGAATGTACATGACACTGAAATTTGCTTTGCAGAAGTTGGTTGCGATGTCTTGCTGATTGTTGCCGAGAGAACGCGATAGTGCGTCTGCTATAACATTTTGTGTGCCGGGAATATGAACAATTGTAAAATTAAATTCCTGTAAATAAAGTTTCCATCTACTTAACCTGTCGTGAGTGAATTTAGCCGAAAGTAAAAATTGTATCGCTCTGTGGTCCGTGTAGACGGTGGTATGTCTGCCGTAAAGAAAGTGCCTAAATCTCGTGAAAGCCCATACAACACATAATGTTTCAAGTTCTGTGACGGAATAATTTCGTTCAGCAGGTGACAAAATGCGACTTGCAAATGCGATGTTTTTAATTACTGTACAACCATCTTCTTCAATTTCCTGGAAAATGTGTACGCCTAAAGCGGTGTTAGAACTGTCGGTAGCAATGGAAAAATTTCTGGTAAGATCTGGGTGCGATAACAGTGGAGCATTCAACAGAGCATGTTTCAGGTTCATGAATTCAGAGTGTGCTTGCTTATCCCAAGACCAAATACTGTTTTTACCTGTTAATTGGCATAGTCTAGGCGTGTCTAAAGCAGAATGATGAATAAATTTACGAAAAAAGTTAATTAATCCCAAAAAACTGCGTAATTGCTTCTTCGTCGTAGGAACGGTAATGTCACGTAGAGCTTGAAGTTTTTCCGGATCAGGTGCAATGCCTTCCGCTGAAATTACGTGTCCAAGAAATTTTATAGAAGTTTTGCCAAAATGCGATTTACTGAGGTTAACTGTAAGTCCTTGTGCATGGAAAGTTTGTAACAGTTGTTCAAGAATCAGATTGTGTTCAGACCAGTTAGCTTCTGCGATAAGAATATCGTCTACATACGTCGTAATTCTGTCTTTAAGTTCTGTCGGAAGTATTGTGTTCAAACCGCGAATAAAAGCTGCAGAAGAAATAGTTAAGCCGAACGGTAGTTTGCAAAATTGATAACAGTCGCCGAAACAGAGAAAAGCTGTGTATTTTCTGCAGTTCGGATGAAGTTGAATTTGCCAAAATCCCGATTTCAAATCTAATGTGGAATAAAGAGCTGTACCGTGAAATTTCTGTAAAAGTTCCTCTAATGTCTGTGGTCGATCTGTTTCATTAATAATAATGTCATTAATGTGACGTGAATCAAGTACAAGGCGAAGTGAGCCATCTTTTTTCTTAACAATATGTAGCGGGTTTATGTACGGACTAACTGCTGGTTCTATAATTCCTTGGTCGAGCATATCCTGCAATTCTTTTTTAACCTGTTCTCTGTGAATGTATGGAATAGGATAATGCTTTGCTTTAAATGTGTCATGCGGTTTGACTTGAAATTCATACATAAAGCCGGACATAGTACCAGGAATGTTGTCAAAAACTGGAGCTTGCTGTAAAAGAATTTTGTGTAATTGCGTTCGTTCGTCGTCTGTAGTTGCACTGCTCTCTTTAACCTTATCAGAAATTAACTGCATAACGTCGTAGTCAGCTTCGTCTGGAGTATTATAGTTATGTACGTACGTATCCGTGAACAATGTGGGATTACAGTCTATGTTACGTGTTGCGGAAATGACCTCTGTGCGGTTAATTGTTTGTTCTTCCGCAGATAAAGAGTGCTGAAATTCTAAAGCAAGTTGTACATTTTCATCCTTTAACATTAAATAAGAATTCTGAAAATCAATAACTGCGTCGTGTTGTACCAGAAAATTCGTACCTAAAATAACGTCTGTTGTCAATAAAGGCACAATCCAAAAATTAGAGTGAAAAGTATGACCTCCAATACAAAATGATAAATGCGTCTGTAATTTAACGTCTACACCTTTACTCGATACTGCTCCTTTCACTTTTGTTTTGCCTAAAGGTAGTGTCGGATAGGTATTCTCTTTGTTGCACTTATTAAAAGTCTCCTCATTTATTACTGATATAGGTGAGCCGGAATCAATTACTGCTGAGAATTTCGATGAACCAATTTTAATTTCGATAACAGGATGTGAAATGGTTTTCTGAATAACTGGTCTTTCCTGTAAAAGAGTGTCTCTGATGTCGTCAAAAGTAATTACATTTTCGTGAACAACATTTTGCGTGTCTAAGGTAGTGCTTGTATTATTGCAAGATGCGTCCTGTACATTATCTAGTCAGATTCTATCTGACGTGTTATTATTATTAGGAGGATTCTGTGGCATTTCGACTATTTGAACTGTCCTATTACTTCTTCCAGGCGTGTTACGCTCTGGATGGTACCTACTGTCGGGTTCATTCATGAGAATATGTTCTTGCGTATGATTTTGCTGTTGGTATGACCGACTGTTGTTAGATGTTCGCTGAAAATTGTCCTCATTATTTTTACGTCTGTCGTAATAGTCATTCCTATACGGTGCATTACGATAGGAATTGAAATACTGTCTTCTTTGTACGTAGTTGTTTCCTTGCTGACGTACGTTACTATTTGTTGGACCAGGGACTATGCGTCCACGCGGCGAAACATTAAAGCCTGGTTGACCTTGTGTATTCCATTGTTGGTTAGGTATCCTAATCGGCTGGTTTTGATGTTGTTGTTGTGAAACACCTCTATTGTTACTAAAGTGTTGTTCCTGTTGCTGAAAATTTTGACGGTATTGATAATTAGAATTTTGCCTGTTATTAAAGTTCTGGTAGTTATCGTTCCTAAAGCGTCTGTTATCTTTCCGATTGAAATTACGTCCCTGATCATAATTGCAGTACAGTTGTTGACCTTGGTTGTTACTCGAAAAGTTTTTGTTTACAAAAGAATAATCGGATTGCTGTACTTCCAAGAGCTGTAAAAGATCTCTGAACGCTGAAATGTTTTCTTTTTGCTGGCCCGTTAGAAGTGACACTCGTAATGACCGTGGTAATTTAGAGATGCATAGTTGTATAAGTGCGGATTCACTGTACGGTTCACTTAGGTACTGGTTTTGTTGTACCATATGCTCAAAAAATTGCGTTACACTGGGAAAATTTGAGTTTTCATAGTTTGGCAAACTAATTAGTTGGTCTTTAATTCCGCGCTGTGTCGTCTTCGACCAGTACGCTGACAGAAAAGCATTCTGAAATTCCTCTACCGAGTAACACTGTCTCGCGATCGGTCTCATACGAGTTGCCGGTTCGCCTTCCAAAAAACTGCAAATAAATTCAAGTTTATGTGTTACAGGCCAAGTCGGTGGAAGAGCAAAGCTAAACTGTTGAATCCAATCCAGTGGGTGAATCTGCGTTCTATCGTTTTTAAATATTTTGAACTTTCTTACTGACAGAAAATGTTTATAGTCGAAATTATCATCTCTGTGTAATGGAACAGGTTCAGGATCGTAAGAGTATCTATTGAACTGTGGTTGTTCGGAATCTAAGTCCCGTACTCTCTGCAGATTACCCAAATTATACGCGCTGCGTGAGTCTGATACATGTTCATAAAGTGGCGTCTGTTGTGTATTATTAACAGAAGTGTTTTTCATTTCTGTTACTTCTTGTTGTAAATTTGATAACTTCCTACGTATCGTGTTGTTAGATGAATCGATTTCATTAATTGTCTGCTGTAAATTTTGAAATTCAGGTGTTTGGATAAAAGAAACCGGTGCAGTATCGTCTGATTTATTGTCATTAGTATTTTCGATAGCATCAATACGACTGGCCAATTCATCACATTTTTCAGTCAGTATTTTAACCTGATCATCGGTTTTAGAATCAGACGCATTAATCTGTTTTTGCAACTTGCGCGTAGTTTCGCTCAGTTTTTTAACATCAGCTTTGATAACATCACAATCCTGTGTTAGATCTAACTGTTCGAATCTATCTGTCACTGTTTGAATATTTACTGTGTGTGTATCTGTTTTTGCTTTAAGATCAGAAATTTCATCCTGTAATTCCGCGTTCAATTGTTCTATGGTATTAATTTTGTCGGACACTGTAGTAATATTATTGTCTACATACGTCTTCGCTTTCGCGAATATTTTTCGTTTGTCCTCTTGTCTCTGTGCAGTGATTGTTTCCATGACTTGTCGTTTCACTTTGTTTTGATCTTGAATAAATCTGCGGAAACGCGTATCACTATTCTGTATGTGCTGATTAAAGCGCTCGTTAATCTGAGTGTTTTGCTGTTCGAATTTCGCGTCTATCTTTGCGTCCACTGTGCGCGAAAGTTCTACCGTCATTGCTTTAAACTCGTCCCGTAATTGTGTAGCTTTTTCAGAGCACTGTTTGGCGACTCCGCTAATTTCGTCTCTGAGTGTTTCTGTTGCGGCTGTTTGCATTTCCCTTAATTCTTGCGCAACCGACTTAATTTCTTCGCTATTTTTTTGTGAACAAGCCTCAATTTCCACGCGCAACTGTTCCTTAGTGTCATGGCACTGCGCGGCAACGGCTGTAATTTGTTCACTAAGTTGTTTGACCTGTTCATTGAGTTGTTGTTTAAGATTTTCGTTATCTTGTTTGTTCTGTTCCCTAAGTTGTTTAAAATCTTCACTCTGTTGTCTGACCTGTTCACTAAGTTTGTCTTGTTTTTCGTTCTGTTGTTTGAAATTGTTCTCCATTTTCTCACTTTGCTGTAGCATTATTGTCATAAATTGTTCCAAAGTAACATTACCTACTTTATTCTCACTACTGTTTGATGGTGTATCTACAATTGTCGCGCTTTGTGTGACCATTTGGTCATTCTGCAATTTACAAAAAGGATTATCAGTCGGACCTACACTGTCACTCACTATTTCGGAATTAAATAAATCCGTCCTACTTCGTGTGATCTGTTCATTTTCATTAGACAAATTTGTCTGTTCGTCACTTGAGTTTTCCAAATCGGGTGTGTTAAGCTCGGCAGCGCTCATTGCAATAGAGCGTCCCGCGTCATCAATTGTCGTCAAGTTAACAGACGAGACAATTGAGTTCGTTTGTTCATCATTAAGGTGAAAGTCATCATTAGTGGTTGGAATGCACTGATTGTTAGTGAACGCAGGATTGTCATCATTACGTTGCGTATCACAATTACTATCGGTCACGTTGTTTAAGTCGGTAATTTCATTCACAATACTTCGCGATACACTATTCACAGTCTTTCGCGGCATTTTTACAATAGTCAAAATTTTTCACAAAACAAATAAGCACAATGCAAAAGCAACACACAAATACAACAAAGCAGCAAATTGCCGTTGACCTGTAGAGAGAAAGTCACAATATTATTAAAAGCGTTGCGCCAAATCCTAATTATCTAAGCAAATAAGAGCAGATATCTGACTGTCGCTCAAAAGACTCTCAACGAAATACGATCCTGGCAGGGTCGCCAAGTGTAACCTCCCCACCGCAATTTTAAAAGAAAGATAATTGACAATACTTAATAGAAATGGGTGCCAAGTGTAACCTCCCTACAAAAATTTTAAAAAAAAAAAAAGGACGATACTAATTAGAAATGCTGATGGACATGACTCTAAGCGTAACCTGCCCACAATGAAATGTACTGACAATGGCAACAAAAAAGTGAAATTCGCAATCCGACTCAAATATAAATCCTTCAAAAGTAAAGTCCATTCAGTGACAAGAAAATTCAATTAAACCGAAATATCGGTTTTTGGCCCTGTGAAAAACGATCAGAATTAAAGTCTTACCTCAGAATAAATGGATGTCACATATCTGCTCTTGTTGTTGCGCACCGCTTGGAGGAACTGCATTGCAAATAATAATATTCTCTTTTTTTTTTTTGAGATTCTAGTGAAATTTTTCTTCAAAAAGAAGTGGAATGAAATGGGAAGTGCAACGCGATCTTTAGTTCAAAAAAAATTAAACTTTTGAGAAAATGCTTTTAAAAATAAAAAATTATTATTGGGAGACTTGTTGGAGAATAATTACAATAAATAAAATTTTTCATTATCTAATGATTATATTAATTAACAGTATACCTTATTCCTCATCTGGACCATTGTTGCCGACCGCCTACATCACACAACCGCACTGGGCTGCTACTTAGCGACAACTAACTCGCAAAGACTACTACTGACTGAGAACAGCTCGCAACACACGCGCGGTCAAGCGCACACTCTCTGGTCACAGATGCTACAATGCCTCGCCATCGCTGCTGCGTTACATACGTGTTTCACCCATTCACTAAAAAACAAAATTCATTGTATATGTTAATTAGTTAAAGAAATATGGATGTGCCAAATCGGATGATTCTCTTTGATACACCCTTGCATCTGTCTCCAGAGCAAAAACTTCTGCCCAGAAAGTTAAAAAGGCTATTGAAGACAATCTTCCACCACACTTACGTTTGGAAGCTACCAAAAATGAGAAAGGCCTAAAAGACCATTTAAAATACTTGTTCGTGGTTGCTGTTAATGACAATGTCGCAACAAATAACCGGAAGTGTATATTAATTTGTGATTCTTGGAGTGCTGACAAAGACACAACGATGATAAATGATTCATTTACGGGTAAAGACAGTGAATGCATGATCAATCTGTCAAAAACAACCAAATACGTACAGCCTTTAGAAGTAAGTTTCTTCCTCTGGTTTAAAATATATGTATGAAGGATAACAGACTATAAGAACTCTCTGCAGTGACTTCGACACTAAATAGGTACACTTAATTTTCATGATGAAAATGCGTTCTGTTATCCTTAACCAGCTGTCCGTTTCGGTGTACCAGCCCATGCTTCAGTATTCCTGGCAAACGGCTGCGTACAATACTGCTCGCACATGTTACTGAAACCAAGAACGTGATTCAAGTGGCATTTTGCGTCACAAGAATATGATTATGAGGATTGTCTAGACATTTCTTTCAAATAGTTCAAATGACTCTGAGCACTATGGGACTCAACTGCTGTGGTCATAAGTCCCCTAGAACTTAGAACTACTTAAACCTAACTAACCTAAGGACATCACACACATCCATGCCCGTGGCAGGATTCGAACCTGCGACCGTAGCGGTCGTGCGGTTCCAGACTGTAGCGCCTTTAACCGCTCGGCCACTCCGGCCGGCGACATTTCTTTCGCCAGATTTGCCTATTTTGGTTCCACATATTGTTTCATGCATATTTTTGAGGAACCTCACGAACATTTTTAAAGTCTGATACCGGGCGAACTAAGAGGAAAACAATCGAATGCTTTCACCATCCTAATTACAGCGGTAAGTAAAGCCTCTAAATACAACTGGAACAGCGAATTTCTGTTGGAGCAGAGAGGCCTCTCCTGCCAGATATCTCGCTGCATCAGCATTGCAACCTTCACACTAGGTAATAACAACATGGCGTCATCTTGGATAAAAAACGTACTTCTGTAGCTGTCAATGTGTCTGCTTGCAACACCCGTAGATATTGTGCCATGGCTCCCCTCAACTGCCAGCAATGCCCAGTTTATCTGCTGGCTTCTGCGCTTTACATCAGAATTACGAGGTGTTTTTTATTAAACAAATTAAGTTTTACGAAATTTTAGATTATGCTGACTGGTAGTTATACGGATAATTCAGTGCCTCTAAACGAATTCGTAGTACCTCACAAATCCGCCAGTTTTTTTCGCATGCTACTCGTGTTTATTGGTGTTCTTGATTGAACGGAGTTGAAAGCGGGGTAGAAGGGCTAAAAACGTATAAAATCAAAAGTTATTACAAAAATGCCAAAATAAAAATCAAGGGTTTTCGGATGAACCTTTTATCTCTGTGGGGTCCTGCCAACTCGTCGCTTATAGGGTGCCTAAAGGATGCAGCGTTCTCGGAATGCTATACAACAATACAAGCAAATCACACTAATAGTTTTTATTACAATAAAGATGATTGACAATACTCAACTTCGAATTTACAACGGTGTCGCAAGCAGTGGGCGACATGCAAAGAAGTCAGAGTCCTTTGTTATATACAATGTTCATGCGAGTTCGTCACACGGTTTATGGATCACTAATAACTGGTATTAGTACTATGCTGGTCTGCTAGTCTCCGTCTAGAACTGTGATAATACACTACTGGCCATTAAAATTGCTATACCACCAGATATTATTATTTCTGTTAGGAGCTTACATTTCGTTCATGGTTCACTATTTAATTAATATTATTGTGTGGGTTTTTGGTCAATTTTCATTTATCAATTTTGCGGGGAGTTTACGCTTGGGTCCATTTTGCATTATTATTAAACATTATTTTTGTTGGGAGGTTACACTTGGTTCCATTTTCATTTAATAAAAATTTCTGCGGGGAGGTAACCTCCTAACAGAAATAATAATATCTGGTAAATTTTATAAGGACAGCAGCGCTGACCTTCGGCCCTGTATTCTGAATAACAAAAGCAAAATTCTTACCTCAATAAACTGCAACTATATCTGCTCTTATTTATCGACACAGCTTCATGCAATGCTGGCGTATATATATTTTTTTGATCCTTGGCAGGAATGCATAGGAAATATTCTTTAAATTGAAATGATTACTTTTCTTTTAAAGAGTTGCTTTATAAAAAAATTATTATTGGGGCATTTTTTTCTGAACAAATTAAATTACAATTAACATACATTACTAAATATGGGCAAGGCTGCTTCTTTACCTTCTACAACAATACTCATCCTCCAGAGTCCTGACCAGAGTCGCGACCAGAGCACACAGCCGACGCGTGCCGACTCCCTACTACCGTATCCGACTGACTACTGCAGACTCGCGCAGACAAGCGCAGACTGACTACTACAGTCGACTCGCGCAGACTCGTGACAAGCAACAACTAACGATAAACTACTCTCTGGTCAGAGATTCTGTCATGCCTCGCCCATCGCCGGCGAAGCATACACCTTACAACCGTATCGCGACATTGTTGCTCGCGTTGGTCGAGATCCAATGACTGTTAGCAGAATATGGAATCAGTGGGTTCAGGAGGGTAATACGGAACGCCGTGCTGGATACCAACGACCTCGTATCACTAGCAGTCGAGATGACAGGCATCTTATCCGCATGGCTGTAACGGATCGTGCAGCTACGTCTCGATCCCTGAGTCAACAGATGGGGACGTTTGCAACACAACAACCATCTGCACGAACAGTTCGACGACGTTTGCAGCAGCATGGACTATCAGCTCGGAGACCGTGGCTGCGGTTACCCTTGACGCTGCATCACAGACAGGAGTGCCTGCGATGGTGTACTCAACGACGAACCTGGGTGCACGAATGGCAAAACGTCATTTTTTCGGATGAATCCAGGTTCTGTTTACAGCATCATGATGGTCGCATCCGTGTTTTACGACATCGCGGTGAACGCACATTGGAAGCGTGTATTCGCCATCGCCATACTGGCCTATCACCCGGCGTGATGGTACTGGGTGTCATTGGTTACACGTCTCGGTCACCTCTTGTTCGCACTGACGGCACTTTCAATAGTGGACGGTACGTTTGAAATGTGTTACGACCCGTGGCTCTACCTTTCATTCGATCCCTGCGAAACCTTACATTTCAGCAGAGTAATCCACGGCTGCATATTGCAGTTCCTGTACGGGCCTTTCTGGACGCAGAAAATGTTCGACTGCTGTCCTGGCCAGCACATTCTCCAGATATCTCACCAATTGAAAACTTCTGGTCAGTGGTGGCCGAGCAACTATCTCGTCACAATATGCCAGTCACTACTCTTGATGAACTGTGGTATCGTGTTGAAGCTGCACTGGCAGCTGTACCTGCACACGCCATCCAAGCTCTGTTTGACTCAATGCCCAGGCGTATCAATGCCGTTATTACGGTCAGAGGTGGTTGTTCTGGGTACTGATTTCTCAGGATCTATGCACCCAAACTAAGTGAAAATGTAATCACATGTCAGTTCTAGTACACTGCTGGCCACCGTAGATGCAACACCAAGAAAGACAAGAGGTAGCACAACAAAATTTATTTTGTAGATAACATGTTGACCAAGTATCAAATGATTACATTTACAGACGTCTGTGACATGTGGTTCCTGCCAGAATCAGTAGCCAGAGTAGCCGCCATTGTTGGAGATCACCGCTGCCACACGTCTCGGCATTGAGTCAAAGAGACGTTGGATGTGTTCCTGGGGTACAGCAGCCCAAGCAGCTTCCACACGTTGCCAAAGATCATCTGGTGTGGCAGCTGGGGATGTAATCCGGGTCACTCGTTGAGCAACCATGGACCACATGTTTTCTATCGGCGAAAGATCCGGAGAGCGAGCCGCCCAGGGAAGCACTTCAATCTGGTTATTGACGAAGAACCTTTGGACAATGCGTGCCACGTGTGGTCGCGCATTATCCTGTTGAAATATGGCTGTGGCCGAGCCCTGAAGGTAAGAAAGGACAACTGGCTCCAGCACCTCGGATATGTAGCGCCGGCTATTTAAAGTACTGGCAATGCGTACTAGAGGCGTGCGAGAGTAATATCCAATACCGCCCCATACCATAATACCCGGTGCAAGACCAGTGTGGCGGTGCATAATGAAGCTGTCCAGCATCCTCTCTCCACGGTGTCTCCACACTCGAATCCGACCATCGTGGTGCTGCAGACAGAAGCGTGCCTCGTCAGTAAAGACAACGTCATTCCATTCTGCCGTCCACATCCGTCTGTCATCACACCATTGGCGACGGAGACGTCTGTGGTTCTGCGTCAATGGTAGACGAAGCAATGGACGTCTTGCGGACAGACCACTCTGCTGTAAACGGCGTCGAATGGTACGCGCAGACACTTGATGATGCGTTACACACGCAATGTGCTGTGCTATGGTTCGGGATGTCACTGAGCGATCCGTCACTGCCATGCGCACAATTTGCCTATCAGCACGTGCAGTGGTGCACCGAGGTGAATGCGATCGACCACGTCGGTCCGTCGTACCCTCCTGCATCCAATGGTTACACATCCGCATTACAGTTGTTTGGTTTCGTCCAACACGACTAGCGATTTCTCTGTATGATAATCCACAATCTCGGTAAGCCACTATCCTTCCTCTGTCGAACTCGGATACTTGATCAAAAGATGTTCGCTGTTGTCTACGAGGCATAACTGATCGTCTTGTGAAACAACCACAAGGTAAACACACGTGCCTAACGTACACTCGTCGAAATCGCCAAGCCTTAAATGGCGCTATGAGGTGGCGCCACAGGCGCGCGTGATGTGCGTCTGCGCTGAAATTCTAATCAGTTGCATATCTCATCGCTGCAAGCTCATGGTGTAAATTTCACTCGATTCGGATGCTTCCTTCAGGGTGTTGCATTTACGATGGCCAGCAGTGTATAATACATTTGTCCAATGAATACCCGTTTATCACCGCATTTCTTCTTGGTGTCGCAATTTTAATGGCCAGTAGTGTACTATGCTGCCGACGCTGCCAGCAGCAGCTCTTATATTCTCTTCGCCTAGAGGGGGCTCCTGTGGTCATACGGTCCTTGTCAGCCGGCTATTGGCTGACGTCGTCTCAAGCCTTCTTTGCTCTTGCGTTCTTCATCTTCGTGCCGTCGCTTATCGTTAAGCCGGAACAATCTCATTTCTGCAAAATAGTGGAAAGTTCAGGTAGCGACGATGGTGGATGTGCAACAGCGATCACGCCCCTACACTCCCAAGTAGACCGTAACCGGTCGGTAATATTGAGATCTAGTAACTGTGGTAGCAAGGAGAGATGCGACAATTCAAAGGGGTTGGACAAAAATATGGAAAGACCGCGAGGAACGTGTGTTTGAACATAAATAGAATGATCACGAACGGCGTCAGTACAATATCGTCAATACGTTCCAAGTGTTCTGCGTAGATGCGAGTTCATTACGTCGGAGTTACGTAATTTCTATCATGCACAAATCGTTGGTGGTCATATGGTTGGTGCTACCAAAGCCAAAGTTTTTGGCGTTTCATGAGGCACCGTAACGAAGATGTACAAGATTTACACCGCGTACAGGAAAATCGGACCAACATTATCTCCTACGTCACTCGCCGTCGAAAGCGTATGCTGGGTGGTCGTGACGGACGGCCATTGAGAAGAATTGTGAGCAAAAGCAAGACGACGACAGCTGCAAAAGTCACTGAACAACTGAATGTCGCACTCGCGAGCCCAGTCAGTGCCAAAACAACACGAAGGGAGCTCCATAAGCAGGAATTGTACGGCGAGCTGGAACTCAAAAACCAGTCAGTGATGCAAATGCCCGTAACACGAAAACGTGGTGCAGAAGCCATATAACCTGGACTGTGCAACAATTGAAGAAAGTAATTGACTCGGATTAGTCTTGCTTCTCACTGTTTCCAACTTCTGGTGGAGTTTACGTGCCAAGAGTGAAACATGGCGGGGGTTAGATGATTGATCTGGGCAACCATATGGTCGTACTCCGTGGGCTCTACGGTTACTCCAAGGTAGCATTACTGTCAAGGATTATGTGACAATTTCAGCTGATCAGGTACATCCCATGGTACAATGTTTGTTACATACAATGTTTGTTCCCCATTTTTGATGCTGTGTTCCAAGACAACAGGGTAGCTGCTGTCACAGGTCGCATTGTGCAGGACTGATTTTGCGAGCACGAGGATGAATTGTCGCGTCTCACCTCGACACCACAGTTACTAGATCTCAACATTACTAAGCCCTTGTGGTCTGCTTTGGAGGGAAGGTTGCGTGATCGCTGATGCACCTCCGTCATCAACCCTACCTGAAAATGGTTCAAATGGCTCTAAGCACTATGGGACTTAACATCTGAGGTCACCAGTCATCTAGACTTAGAACTACTTAAACCTAACTAACCTAAGGACATCGCACACATCCATGCCAGAGGCAGGATTCGAGCCTGTGACCGTAGCAGCAGCGCGGTTCTGCACTGAAGCGCCTAGAACCGCTCTGTCACAGGGGCCGATCATCCCTACCTGAACTTGCTACTATTTTTGCATGAGTAAGACATAAGATTCATCGGAAAACAATACAGGCCCTGGCTTCATCCATTACGAGACGACTGGAAGTTGTTTTCCTATGATTTGGATTGAATTGTTTGGGGGAAGAGACCAAACAGCGAGGTCATCGGTCTCATCGGATTAGGGAAGGAAGGGGAAGGAAATCGGCCGTGCCCCTTCAAAGGAACCATCCCGGCATTTGCCTGGAGCGCTTTAGGGAAATCACGGAAAACCCAAATCAGGGTGGCCGGACGCAAGATTGAACCGTCGTTCGCCCGAATGCGAGTCCAGTGTGCTAACCAGTGCGCCACCCCGCTCGGTTCCTATCATTTATTAAGCATTTTGATGTGTTGTGTTTGTGGTGGTTCCAAATCTTCGTGTATTTCAAATGATTCTGTTTGGTCCCAGGATTACGTAACTGAGATTGAATTTTGCATGTGCAAAGAAGTAGAAGAGTTATTGTTGTATATTTATCGATGCTTTAATTAATTAAATCGATTAGTTAATTAAGTAAAGGTAGCTATTGTAATCGATGTATTTTGACCTCGTGTTTAGACTGAAATACACTACGTTAATTTCTTCAAAGGCTGTACGTAAACCCTGCTCCGGAATCTGGCGTTAAGCCTGTTACGACTGGTCGAGCTCTGCCTACAAGTCAGTACAGTGTGTGCTATAGTCGATGGGCGTAGTGCTGGCGCCTGCTATCGAACACCGCAAAGACGGTGCTCGCTATCGGAGCACCGCTGGCCACACCAATGAGACGGAAGTAGCAGGACACGCCCACGCCGCGCCACTGTCGGCGGCCTCTCTTGAAACAGACCGACCCACGGACACCAGATCAGTTCTGCGCCAGCCTACGTTCCAGTCGCCGGCTGCTCCACAGCAAGCAGCGGGAAGAGCACCGTGTCCGGTGGTGGCAACAGAGTTACAGATAACCCGTTAGACTCGTCAAGTTACCCTGCAAGTCCTCGCATATATCTGTGGACTTCGTCTTTGAACAGTGCTACGAGGAAGAGTTTCTACTGAACAGTGCTTCAAGTTACGTTACCAACGACAGTCTATTTCTTCAAGTTGCTAGACTGGTTCTACTTCTTCTATACATATAAAAGGTTATATCCTGATTGAGTAACTGACTGACTGACTCATCAGCGTCCAGCCCAAACCGCTACGGATAGAAATTTTAAATTTAGAGAAGGTGCGCATCTTATAATATAGGCATTCGAAAGGATTTTTCGAAATTCCAATCCTAAGGAGGTGAAATAGGTGGACGAAAGTATTTTCAAAAAATGTCGCTCTTATGGCAATTTTGAAGCTAGACCCATGAAAATTGGTATTTGGTTTTTGGGTCAGAAATAAAGAAATCCGTATTTCAGCAGTTTTGGAAATTTAACCCTATGGGGATGAAATAGTGGGTAAAAGCTTTTTTTTAAAAAAGATATCATTATTATAGAACTACTAAAGTATTTTTAGAGCTATATGTATGAACATTGGTATTTCACTTCTCGGTCACAAATGAAAAAAAAATACATGTTTCAGCGTTTTTGGAAATGAACTCCTAAGAGTGTGAAATACGGAATGAGATTTTTTAATGAAAATGCTTTATTCTGAACGCATTTTTAAAGGTAAATCTATGAAAATTTAAATTTGGCTTCTGAGTTAGACATAAAAAATTCTTGTTTCACTGTTTTAGGAAATTCAACCCCTTTGGGGATGTAACGGGGCATGCAATTTTTTATGGAAACAATTCATTGAGCAGTCATTTTCGAAGCTAAATCTATGAATATTTGTGTTTGGCTACTCTGTTAGAAATAAAACGTACGCATGTCACTGTTTTTGGAAATTCAAGCCCTTAGGGGGTGAAATAGGAGTGAAGCGTTTTTCGGAAATATTTCATAGCGAAAGCATTTTTAAAGCTAAATCTTTGAAATAGGTGTATGGCATCTCGGTTAGAGATTAAAAAAATACGTGTTTCAATGTTTTTTGAAAATCAACCCCCAGTGAAATAGGGCGAGACTGATTCACTGACTCATCATTGCCCAACCGAAAACGCTAAGAATAGAAAATTGAAGTTTGGAAAGAGTATGCACCTTATACTGTAGATACCATTTAAGAAGCCATTGTGCGAAATTCCACTCCTAAGGGGTGAAACAAGTTATGAAAGGCATTTTGAAAGTATGGCACTATGAAGGTAATTTTGAAACTACAACTAGAAAACTGGTATTTGGTTTCTACTCAGAAAATAAAAAATACGTGTTTCAGCATTTTTTGGAAATTGAGCGACTAAGAGCGTAAAATAGTGGGTGAAAGTTTTTAAAATAAATAATTACCAAAAAACTACTCAAGGACTTTTAAGACTGCATCTGTGCCAATTGTATAAAAAAATACGTGTTTCAGTGTTTCTGGAAATTCAGTTCGTAAGGAAGTGCACTAAGGGACAAAACATCATAAGAAAATATTTAGTTACATTAAAAAATTTAAAGCTAAATTTATGAAAATTGGTATTTGACTTCTCAGCTACATAAAAAGAAATACGTGTTACGGGATGCAAGTTGCTATGGAAATAGCTCAACGAGAACGCAAAAGGCGTGATTGAAAAAAACTTTGAACTCCAGCTACCAGACCCGCGTTTTGGTCAGAAGTATCTTCGGGAAAGACCATGCTTATAGGGCCTTCATTAGCCTGAAAAGCTTAGAAAGTGTTGGAATTTCAGAACAAAATAAAAATTCGATTAAATAAAAAAAAATCTCTGCAGGTCACACAGTCTGAGCGAACGAAGCAGCGAGCGCTCAGCTGGTCGCTGTATGTACATACTGAGTTGAAAAAAGTCGTGGAATAAATCCCAATATCGTGTCACTATTAGTAAAAGTTTTTGTCGATTGTCTGATGATGCCTAGAACAGGCGAAACGTGTCACAAGTGAAGATTAAAGAAACCTACCTTGTACAACCAAGACTCGTGTGTCTAAAGATCTATTACCGTTGCTGTACCAGTGCCATCGTGATTATTGTGCAATTGAGTGATTTTTATTCTTTTGTAAGTAACTGGGACTCCCTTCGTGCAGTTACGGTTTTGGAAGAAATATTTATTAACTAAACGAAACACGTTTTTGCTCTGTTCCGCAAAACTTTTTAATTTTGTATTACCCAGGTCTCGGTTTGTAAGCCCATTTTCTAGTACACAACTGATTCCAAAGATGTCAACCACACGAAGAAAATGCATGTCTACTTCTTCAGTTCTCAAGTTGACTGTAAACTTTACCTCCGCTGACTATTTTGAAACAATTACAGTTGTATTGTACTTCCTTCTGACATTCATTAGTACAGCATTCCCTCAACTATGAATAAACAGTCACTGGAGTAGAGCTATGTGCACAAGATTAGGTATTTGTGTGGTTCCTTATTTATGAACGAAGGTGCCAAGATTCCCTTCGGATGTAGACGTTGCAACATCTAAAAAGGGTAAATATTTGAACTGAGTCTGCTCATTCAATAGCAAATGTGGTGATACAAACATCTGTTTCTTAGTATCTAATAAAGGTATTTCTAATTGAGTGGGCTCTGCACCGTTCCCCTATGTGTAGGACCGCTACATCTATTACATGTTTGTGGTTCTGGTTCAAAACGGCTCTGAGCACTATGGGACTTAACATCTGAGGTCATCAGTCGCCTAGAACTTAGAACTACTTAAACCCAACTAACCTAAGGACATCACACACATTCATGTCCGAGGCAGGATTCGAACCTACGACCGTAGCGGTCGCGCGGTTCCAGACTGAAGCGCCTAGAACCGATGGCCACATCGGACAGCTTGTGGTTCTGGGTTAAGAAGTGTTCAGCAAAGAATGAATCTAGCTCCTTTACTCTGTAGCTCCTGTGAGGTTCTGACCACTCTGTCTGTCCCGTATAACAGGTCAGACGCTATTAGCAAATGACTTCCTAAACCCCATTACCATGATGACAGCTTGATTATCGTTTTAATTCAAGGAACTTCTACCTGATATCTAGGGGACATAGAGAAACATCTTTCTTTAAACTGTTACTCAGCCTTTCAGAAATTTTATCTACAAAAGGTAGACAGCACTTTCTTTTCTTTTTGGCCTGTCTACGTCGTTCATTTGGGCACACCAGAGATCTGGCTTGCTTTAGTCTTCTTGTTCAGAATGTTATTAACAATGTAGGATTTAAAGTCATTTTTTATATCTATTGTTTTTGTTATATTGAGTTCCTGACCATAATCTTGTCGGGAAATGGATTTAGGAAGGAAACGGTGGATCATCTGGTGGAATGCTGCACGTTTTTGTGCTGCTGGGTTTAGAGAGAAAGCTGTGATGAACGTTTCAGTAAACGAGTCTTTCCGGTTAATTTTAAATTTTCAGTTACTAATTTGTATCACTAAGCTCATGCCTAGGAAACTAATGGTGGGATCCTCCTAGCTCCGCACTGACCTTTATGTTAGTTTGACACAGGTTCATATTTTCCAAGAACTTTTGGAGTTGTTTAGTGAAACAGGGAAAAAAAGTGTATCGTTTAGTAAGTACAGTGTGCAGTGTTTCACTAAGAACTTACAGCTGAATCAATTAAAATGTATATGTCGGAGAAAAACTGGATTGTCTATGTAACGTACTAGACGACGGACTATTTGTCATACCAAGCGCCGGCCGGAGTGGCCGAGTGTTTCTAGGCGCTACAGTCTGAAACCGCGCGACCGTTACGGTCGCAGGTTCGAATCCTTCCTCGGGCATGGACGTGTGTGATGTCCTTAGGTTAGTTAGGTTTAAGTAGTTCTAAGTTCTAGGGGACTGATGACCTCAGAAGTTAAGTCCCATAGTGCTCAGAGCCATTTGAACCGTTTTGTCATACCAAGCGACTAAAGTTGGATCTACAACCAATTTTCTCTTTCGACACAAACATCGCTCCTTGTGTTGAGTGAACAGTACTCGTTTTTTTTTCTTTTGTATACCGAAATTTTAAACATACAAAAGGAAATTAGTTATCTGACAAAGAAATGTCCTTCAAAACAGATTTCAGCACGTAATATAATACACCCTGAAACGTAAACGATTTTTCTGGAAACGGAGCTCGGACAATCAGGTCGACAGTAAACTAGATCAGCTGTCGCTGAAATAACAAACAGGGTAGCCTCAAATTGCACGAGAGATAAAAGTCGTTTCATGGTTCACTGACAGTCTGAACGGAGCGGTGCCGATACGAGAACGTATTTACAGTGGACGGACGTCTCTCATGATAAAATGTGGCACTGTATTTGCGTCACACTTCTCAGAAATCTAGCAGAGGTTTGTTTGCTGTTAGAACTTCACCGTGTCCTTCCTCGCAAATAATTACCCAGTAATCAGAATGAACCTTAAACCCTTCAGGGTAGTGTGCATTCATTCATCCAGTCAGTCATTGTTTTTCATAAACCTCCACCGAGAATGATAACCTTCAGGGTAGAGGGCGAATCAAAATACACATTAACAAAATAAAATCTACTCTTTGAAAGTTAATATGTTTACAGTATCTACAATGGAGTATCACGATATGATCTAACATCGTGTTTACACCAGCTAAATGCATACTTCCTCGCTCACATTAAATATCCGTATGTAGCACCTGCTTTTAGTTTCATGTTTACGCGGAAACATTAGCATTTTTTAAAGAAGTTAGTGTCTAAATCAGTAACAGCAGAGGCTTGTTTATGATGTAATACTACAAGTTTATTGGTATACGCAAATCACAGTTCTACAGAACTGATTTTTACTATCAAAAATAAAAACACTATTAAGGATAAACTATTCTGGGAAGTGAATGTAAAAATAGGTGCACTGCTGCAGAAAATAATTCCACATTGTAACATAGACTGGAAATTTATAAAATGAATTAATACCTTTGTTTTTAGGTCAACACTATGAGACGTACTACTAAGAACAAAGCTTGCTGAATCGTCCTTCCTGATTAGGTTACCCAGGTATTCATTTGTTATGCTGTATAGCTGAAACCCCAGGGATTTTTGCACTCAGCATTCCATTTACCGTATGATCATTTATGTCTTCTACTAGGAATAGCAGGTCGTTTTTTGCTTACTTGAAAGTGCATAATATGCCTTTTTGTCAAATGAAGGTAAACTGTGAAGTTGCCGCAGGCTTTTGCAGTTATTATCTAGGCTGTGTTTGGTAAGTGAAAGATAAATTTTTACAGAACTCTTCTGCATCCAGAAAAAGTTATCTCTGCATATGGTGTACAACGCTCCTCACACCCCATCCTCACGAACCCATAAACATTTTGTAGCTCCTCAGAGCATAAATACGCGGAAGAAGCTAGCTTCTCCATTTCTAAATCAGTTACATCAGCAACCAGGCATTTTGAAAATGTAACTGTGGTAACACTTTCCAATAAATCTAAAGTGTGATTACACTTAGTATTTACTGTTTACACAGCAGATCTGCTCTGCAGGATTATTCACCTTTATCAGGTAAATATTGTAAGATTTACAGCAGAACCTTGTGCCTTAGCGCTACGCTGATAGACTAAGTGCCGTTAACTAGGGCTACTTGAGCTCTGAAAGGTATTATGAGCCCAAAAAGTAAAAAAAGGAATAAAAATCTGCTGTGAGGCACAACAGTTACTGCAGAGCTTTGCGACGTATTAAGAGTCCTGCAATATATGTTAAAGACAGAAAATAAAATACTTGAA
Source organism: Schistocerca serialis cubense (assembly GCF_023864345.2). Lineage (NCBI taxonomy): Eukaryota > Metazoa > Arthropoda > Insecta > Orthoptera > Acrididae > Schistocerca > Schistocerca serialis. The sequence continues at coordinate 970,536,582 of NC_064639.1, forward strand.
AATGGCATCAAAGGCTGAAACCTGGGTTGGACTTAAATAAGCAATAAAACAGTCAAATAGCAGTGTGTTCCATTAAAAATATTGTATAACTGTTGCTCAGCAACTGCAAAAACTATTTGTTACTGTTGAGAATGTTAGTACCATGATTCTCCGATCGATAGCAGCAGTATCTTTAGTACGAACAGATTTGTTAGTTCATATACTGACCACCAGTGAATCTGTCCTGGCTCGTTTGTCACTGTGAAAAATTCTTGTTTCGCTTACCCCTGAAACTTCCGTCTATACACGCTCCTTCAAAACTCGTACCTTTCACAACTTTATGCATAGTCACTTTAACTTATTTTTAAAGGTAAATCATATAAACAGGTTGATTTAAAAATTTGTCAACGTAACATGTGGAAGTGGGATATGTGAGCTCACTGTTATTCTCATGTTATTTGGGCTCAATTAACCCCGAATCACATTTCTAAACTTTAAAGGCAATATTGATGTAGACTCAAGTTGTCTATAAAATAAGTTCATTAGGAAAACTACGTTGCTATTTGTAAAATGTAGTTTATTAATTGGTTTTGTAGTAATTACTATATAGACGAAAAGGGCACTCTGACCGAATACCTGGAGCCTACAAAGTCCAAAAATGGCCAACGTGGAAGAATACTTTTTTCTACAAAGTGGAAGAAATTGATGGGAAAATTAAATCTCCAAATCTTGTAAAGGAACGTCTTTCTACAACGATTTCGAAGTACGTAGTGTAAATGCTTAAAATTATCCCCAATTCTTGAAATATGTTCTATGTTTCTATGACAATTTTTTGTTATCTATGGTACTTTTAAGAATAAAAACATGTTAACAATGCTTTCTAAAATACTTTCTCAGACAATTCGCACAAATGCAATATAGGTTTCATTTACTTGTTGCTTTTTATCCTGCTTAATAATTTTTAAAGCGATCTATCTTTGTATTTTCTTTTAAATTTATAGCTGTAAGACACTCCTCTAGTACGAAATTTCAGTCCTACTTGCACGAAACAGCACAAACGGTTACCGAATCACTGGGAAAACGGATTGAACTCAAATTACCCAACTATCACATGGAACCAAAGTAAATTAACTTCACTTTAAATTAATACGTGAAAAATAAGTAACCAATTAGAGTTGTTTCCTTGAAAATGTTCTGTAATTCTGAAAAACTTATTTGACTGATATTAAAAGAAAATGTGAAAAAATAAAATTTTGTCTCAGCTAGCCTTGGTTTACGGTATATTTTTGTATAAAGGCTTTCCTAAGGATTCTACACGCGCCGCAATAAGTAACACTCCTGAAGATATATACGGCACGCAAATCGATTTTTACGTGTAAAAAAAAGAACGGTTGATTATAGGGCCACAGTTGGTGGTCGATGTCGGTGGGACTCTTAAGCCCGTGTTCCGCTGCCGCCGATTAAAACTTTTTCGTTTGCTGTGAGTAGCGTTCCAGAACAAGCTGTGTGCCATTGTGGAACTTTCTCTCGCGTGCACGCCTCTCGGTTTGGCAGCACCACTTCATCAATGTGAGCCATGTGCTATTCTCCCAGGCACTAACCTAGTAATGACTTGCGGTGCACGCACATGGCAGAATCTTAAATTCCTTTGGAATTCGTTATGTCCCAATCCCCGCCGTCCATTTCCCCACATCTACCACAAAGCCGTACAAACACCACACAGTACATCGATATCCTGTGTTTGAATTACTATCGACATTCTGTTTATTCCTTTACAACTAATGACAGTTACATCCTTCCAATGTCGCAATTCCACTAGAAAGTGAGAGGTACTGGTAAGTTCTACGTTGTATCAATACGTATCACTGGGTCCTACGTGCAGTTAATAACCTGTAAGAGATTTCCTTCCAGCACATGTATGACATATGAACACATTCAGACGGAAGAGGCTGACAATGTCAAATTTTTGTGATTACAACTCGCTAATAAATTTATTCGGGAAGGGCATATCACAGAGCTGATGAAGCAGCTAAGCAAGTCTGGATTTGCAATGCGAATGAAATCAGATGTAGGAGATATAAATATAAAAAACTTACATACTTTGTTTATTTTCATACTATTATTTCACATGGGCTCATATTTTTGGGTAACTCGTCAAACGAGCAGAAGTTTTTAGAGTGCAAAAGCGTGTAATAAGGCTCATTTGCGGTGTAAATTCAAGAATATCTTGTAGAAACCTGTTCAAGAAACTGGATAATCTACCAACTGCTCCTCGGTATATTTATTCCTTAATAAAACCTGTTGGAACTATGTCTCTGTTTCTAATCAATAAATCAATACATAGTGTCAATACTAGAAATAACAATCTACAATAAGACTTAAAATCACTTACCTTGTTCCAAGTAGTTCCAATAAGTTGTCAGCAACCACTAAAAACTTGGTTTCAGGTAAAGCGAAGTTTAAACAGTGTTTGTAAGATTTTTTGGTAGGCAACTCTTTTTACTCTATAGATGAATATCTTAATAGGGACTGTTAGACCATCTTGAGTAGAAGTGTCTGTCAGATTTCGCTTTTGACAGCAGTTCGTTGCAGAACGGCGGGTATTATGGATCATTTAAGGAAAAATGTAAATTACAAAATATATTTTTAGCTTAACTCAGTTATGTGTGATAAAATCATATTTTCAACTTCTTTCCTCTAAGTTATAAAAATATATTTAGCAATATAGGAAGGGAAAATAACACAAAATGTAATTAGAATTAACCTTGCATTTTGGGCATTTTAAAAGTTGGCAGGTAATATAAGGCACACCTATATGATTAGGTTTATAAATTAAAAATACTGTTTCGAATAAAGGTTTTATTGTTTAACACTATACACAATGTATAACATATTATAGCTCATTTACCATATGATATATTTAGTTTACGGAGATCACAAAAGTAAGTCGTCAGTGTCCGCACAGAGCTCATGTGCCCAGCCTACACACTTGTTGCACTGAATCCGGTTTTACTCATAGCTTTCTCCACACAGAATACATTTTACATCTACAACGTCTTGAGAAGTCCTTGGTGTAGGACTGTCACTATGAAAAATTTTGATTTGTTCATTGTTCTTCTTATTGATCATCGTTCGTTCTTGTTTTGAAAAATTCTTTTGTCTCTTTTTCTGTTGTGCTTTTTCCTTTTGCTCTTCTGAATCTTTCTTGTCCTACACCATAATTTTTATTGGAGTTGATATAAATGTTTCGCTCCTCTCTGCCTTTCTATTTCGACATGTCAACCTCTTTTCGTTGCAGAACGGCAGCACTTGCAAAATCAGAATGTTCACTTGACTGCAGTGCATTGGAGGAAGTGGTGGTCTCTCCAGAAGTGATTGTAGATTCTTCTGCCTGGGAAGCAAGCTGAGTGGGGGGGGGGGGGGGGGGCTATCAGAGCTGCTGGTGAGATCGATGTCGGTGTCCTAGATGTAGCAACAACAGCCCCATCAGTCGTCATCTCGGGGAGAGGTTCGTGTACAAAGTTGGCAACATCACTGCCCATAAAGTCCCAGTCAGTAAATATGTCTGGGTTTGTCGGATAAATGCCTGAATTTTCAGCAATGTCTAGTCGACACACTTGCTTGAAGGCATCAGCTACCAATTTTGCAACATCCAAGTCATTCAGCATTCATTACTTCTTGACCCTGGATTAGCCCTCATCCACAAGCTGCAAGCAGTGTTGAAGCAGTTTTTGAAAGGTTTCACGAACTTCCTATCCAGAGGCTGCAACTTATGAGAGATCTGTGGCGGAAAAATTGATCATATGTATATGAAACTTCCTAGCAGATTAAAACTGTGTGCTGACCGAGACTCGAACTCGGGACCTTTGCCTTACGCGGGCAAGTGCTCTACCATCTGAGCTACCGAAGCACGACTCACGCCCGGTACTCACAGCTTTACCTCTGCCAGTACCTCGTCTCCTACCTTCCAAACTTTACAGAAGCTCTCCTGCGAACCTTGCAGAACTCAAAGGTCCCAAGTTCGAGTCTCGGTCGGGCACACAGTTTTAATCTGCCAGGAAGTTTCATATCAGCGCACACTCCGCTGCAGAGTGAAAATCTCATTCTGCATATGGATATGGTTTTAACTAGAAAGATTAGATTAGATTAGATTTCGCATTTGTAAGGGAAACAAAGTGTCGAAGCCACTAAAGACAAGCCTGAGCTGTCATCCAGCCGCGAAAATTTGGTAAACTAATGCTTTCGGTTGGAATGCCAATCATGAGGCGGTCATTCATTCGTTTCCTTGGGAAAATAAAAAGCGGAGGAATAAATTGGCCGGTTGCACTCATCCAAAATAGAAGTGTAACATTACATCGTCTCTCTTTAGAAGTAGTTTTCCCCACTTGACATTTGCCTTGCACTGTAATGACCTTGACATTTTCATGCACAAGGGGTAGGCCAGTCTAGTCCGCATTAAGAATTCGGGATGGACGAAAGCAATGCTTTTTTAAGAGAATTTCGAACTGGCTGAAGAACCTTTCGACCTGTGGCTTATTAAACCCTACACACCGCATCAGACTAGTTGATTGTGGTTTTCTGTAGACCATACAACTGACATGAAAATCTTTTCCAGCCATTTTTTCTCTTTTGTTGAATCTGTTACTCAAATTTAATTTTTCTGTCAGGTCCTAGGCCAGTTTCAAAAACTCTGTTTTGGACAGGGGCATTAGTCTCGAATATCTGAATTCATCAAATGGGCTACTAACAGTTACCCCCCCCCCCCCCCCAGCTCGCCACGCCACAACACTCCCCGTCCACATCAGCAACCTCGAGCAAAGATCTTAGGTGCTTCAGACCAGAGGGACGTCACATGACAGATCGAGCTAGTGGCGCCAGGAATTCGAAACGCGACCCCAGCAACCCCGTCACGGCTCAGTCACAACAGTCAACATTAGGTATTTTGTATATGATAAATTTATTAAAAGTGCATAACTATGTTTCATTTTGACTATGTATTAATTCAGTAAATATTAACTGCTTCAGTTTACTGCAATGTATTCATATCTTGACAATCTCCTGACGAATGGTCGGGGCAATGAGTATTATATTCAGATGTTCTATATTGTTTATGTTACAATTTCTGAAAGGGTACACACCCACGAGAATGATTTCATTTTTGGATCTATGGAATTAAAACTGAATCTGACCTAATATAATCTCTTTCATGAAGACGGTGGACTTACTTTGCTGCGCTGGTTTGATGTCTCATGCGATGTTATACTGAAGAATTTCAGTACAATGTGTTTGCCATACACTGATAGAAGTGGTTACACCATGAAGATCTCTCCGGTCTGTATCAGACTTTAGGGAGACATAATGGATACGGTATTAAATTCTTGAACTTTCATTTCGTTCAGAACAGGTGTCCTTCATCAAAATAAGTTTGAGTTTCAAATGGCTCTGAGCACTATGGGACTTAACGTCTGAGGTGATCAGTCCCCTAGAACTTAGAACTATTTAAACCTAACTAACCTAAGGATATCACACACATCCATGACCGAGGCAGGATTCGAGCCTGCGACCGTAGCGGTCGCGCGGTTCCAGACTGAAACTCCTAGAACCGCCCGGCCACACAGGCCGGCCAGTCTGAGGTGTGACCCATGGGCACAAATACACTTCAGCATTCATTATGGCACAAAATTGTGGAACTAAACGGCCTCCGGATGTCGTCTTGAACGATTTCGTGTCATGCTTGACACACGTGTTGCGTCAGTCTTTGAAGATTGCTGGCTTAAGGTTGATATGAAAGTGTTTATCCAAGATATGTTGAATGGGGGACAAGTAAGGGGATGGGCAGGCGAGGCAAGGTCCCATACATTCCTCAAGGCTTTTGTGGTGTGAACTGCAGCGTAGGATCTTGCAATATGTTGCTGGAATATGCCTTGAGTATGACAACAGTGTTTATCACTTTTGCCAAATACTTGCGAGCAGCCGGCCGCTATGACCGAGCGGTTCTAGGCGCTTCAGTCCGCAGCCGCGCGGTTGCTACGGTCGCAAGTTCGAATCCTGCCTCGGGCATGGATGTGTGTGAAGTCCTTAGGTTAGTTAGGTTTAAGTAGACCTAAATCTAGGTGACTGATGACCTCAGATGTTAAGTCCCATAGCGCTTAGAGCCATTTGAACAAACTTGCGAGCATTCACCCTCCTTCCAACAACTGGCAAATTAGTAATGTTTCTATACTCATCACGTCCCAGTACCAGAATTCCTGTGTTCTTTCACTAGGTCCTCTATGGACAAGTTGGCGTCGATCTGGCCGCCAGAAAAAGAAGTGAGACTCTTCACCGAACACGACAGAATGGCACTCAGTGTCCCAGTCGACTGGCCCTGCACCATGCAAGTTATCTTTGGTATGGTCTCAGCTGTAAACGACGCTAGATGACTCCAGATCTCAACCCAGGTTCCAGTAATCTATTCCAGATGGTTCGTGTCGACACTCTGCCTGTAACCTCAGTCCGCTGTCGTCATTAATCTGTTAGTCTGAGCCAGTCGAACTGTCCTACAATTGTCTGGTGGTTAAGCCCTTCTGGAAGCACCCAAGCCTACGCTTCTTGCCACACTGCCGGCTTGAGTTCACCTCGTCGCCACGCATCCTTTGCATACGAGTTCCCAAGATCTCGTCGTGACACCTGACGGCAATTAAATCATGCCAACTGACTCCTAAAATTTCATGAAGAGGTGTTCGATTGGTCAAAATATTCCCTGCCCACGTCATTGGGAATCCTCCTCGATATCGGTATCTCCCGCAATCCTTGGGTCACGAAATCGTGCTCCACGTTCCCTGCAGATGCAAATCCCTCTAAAATCACTCTCCAGACCAAATCGAGACTCAGATAGTTGTCTATGCGATCTGTCGATGTGATACTGCGACATACCTCATGCCATCAATTCTAACTTCCTCGAAGTTCGAACGATTGTAATAGGCTGCATGTGAACGACCACTGGGAACTTGATCGTGCCATCTTCTGATCGAAATTTCCACTATATTCCACGAGATTAGAAATATTGAAGTATAAGTTTCGTTGTATTCGGTCAAGATGTTCCTTTTGTAACATTTCTTTGAGCGTATTTTCAGCCTAGTTATCAGGTCCACTGCAGCCTCTGCTATTCCTCGCTGCACATCCTAGTTCCTACATTTTGGTCGACCTGAAAACAATTTGCGCCATTGGTCATAAAGCGTCGACACTATTATCACATATTTTACTGTATTTTAAATACTATTCTGTTCTGAGGTAGAGAGCAGCCACCACCGTTTTGTTGCTGCCGTCCGCCTCTGTAGCTGAGTGTTCAGTACGACTGACTGCCATCTGGAAGACCGGATTCGATTCCCGGTGCTGCCTGTGATTTTTACACCGGTGTCCAAAATTAAAGTAACAAGCAGAACTTTTGCGAGATTGCTTTTATTTTGCCACAAAACAGTATACGAAGGTGATGCTAAAGTAGAAATAATGTAAAAAATACAGAACTTAAACAACTGCAACATGTGTAATGGTACACAAAAATGTTCGTCGTGTTTTTCCTACTTAACGGATTTGCACACACATTGGTTAATGTGATCAGCCTGACAACGACGGGACATGCTGTGAATGACGTCATCAGTCTTATGTTCAGACAATGACGCCCATTACTCCAGCTGAGCTGCTCGCAGGTCTTAGAGAGAAATTGGTGAATGCTGACGCGATGTAACCCGACTCACTAGTGCATTCCAGACATGCTCTACGGGATTCAAATAGGGAAAGTGAGCAGACCACGCCATGCGTGCAATATCTTCCGTTGTAAACCACCCGCGCTCTATGAGGTCGAGCATTATCGTTCATCACTACGAAGTCTGGGGCCACAGCACTTAGCTAGAACCGCACATGAGTTCCAAAGATTCGTCACGATACCTGACAGTAGTTTAACCTTGCCAATCCAACGATACAATTTCACGAGGAGATGTTCGAGTGGTCATCGTAATCCCTGCTCACATCATTACGGATCCTCCTCCATATCGGTCTCTTTCCACAATGTTTTCGGTCCCAAAAACGCGGCCCGTATTCGTTACAGGAGCGGATCCGTCGAGAATCACTCTCCAGCCCAAATCGGGACTCTTCTGCGAAAGTAACATTGGCCCACTGTTCGACAGGTCAGGTAGCATGTTGACAACTCCACTCTAGACGTTCCCTTCTGTGAAGATGCATCAAAGGTACACATACAGCAGGTTCCTGACAGTAAAGGCCACTCTGTCGAAGCCTTCTGTATACCGTTTGCCTAGATGCAACATGCCCAGTGGATGCTGCGAGATCAGATGCAGTACTAAGGCGGTACCGTCGTGCCTTTACAGCCAAATATCGGTCCTCTCTTTCTGCCCTGGTCTCGGTCTCTGTAAACTGTCGCCACCCCCGAGAAACAACAGAACAATTCACATTAAGGGATCGGGGTTTGCGACTCTACTGCTTCCATTCTTCCTACGACTTTCCACAGCAGATAGTCTGGTAGGCGTCTTCCCTGTGCCCTGTGCCATACCGGCCGTAACTGTGTAAACAGCGACCATGGATGTGGGACTACCCGACAAACACTACCCGTTTGATACGTGTCCTGACGTCATCGTCAGTGTGGTTGTCCGTTGACCGGAATGCCATCCTGCTTGCAGAGCACGATCGTACGGACATCAAAAAAAATGTTTCAAATGGCTCTGAGCACTATGGGACTCAACTTCTAGGTCATCAGTCCCCTAGAACTTAGAACTACTTAAACCTAACTAACCTAAGGACATCACGCACACCCATGCCGGAGGCAGGATTCGAACCTGCGACCGTAGCGGTCGCGCGGTTCCAGACTGTAGCGCCTAGAACCGCTTGGCCACCCCGGCCGGCCGTGAATCAGACACAGGATGGGGAAACAGCGGTTCGTTGCGTTTATTTTGGACACCAGTGTACTTCATGGGGAGACTTGCATGGGGCGCAATCAGCCACGTGATGCACATTGAGGAGCTACTTGAACCGGATAGCAGCGTCTCCAGGTGACGACAACTGACAACGGCCAGGAGAGTGGTGTCGTGACCTACCGCATCAAATGGTTCAAATGGCTCTGAGCACTATGGGACTTAACATCTGAGGTCATCACTCTCATAGACTTAGAACTACTTAAACCTAACTAACCTAAAGACATCACACACATCCATGCCCGAAGCAGGATTCCAACCTGCGATCGTAGTAGCAGCGCGGTTCCGGAATGACGCGCTAAAACCGCTCGACCACAGCAGCCGGCACCTACTGTATCCCTGACACCATTGTCAGAGGTTGAAACGGCGATCAGTCGATACCCATGGGTCCGCCAGGCCTCTGGATAGAGTTTACTTTCACGCGACGTCTGATCTACGCATGTTCTTGAGACAGTTTTTTCACTGCGACTTACTGACAAAGTAGACGCATTTTACTTACCAATGTTCAAGCTTTGGTGTGCGCCACTAAGACAGAAAGGTTATTCGTGCGAGGATAGCTGTTAAGAAGTGTGTATGATACAATTTTTGGCGAGCTCCCATTCTACGTACGACAATGGACCCTCCTCTTGCGTGGCCATCTCTGTTTCTTCACTGATAGACGTTTGCTGTAATCTTCGATGTTCGGTTGGCCACACGTGGTTAACATTCCGTCACTTGACTGGTTCCATAGCTTGGTTCATTGTCTCCATGCTCGACCAATGGCTTACCATGAATTTCCTTTGCATTTATTTCCTTTCAAAGCAGGAAACGTACCATCGCTCGAGGACGCTTTATTGGTTTTCCTGACCTGGTGGCCTTCTGTGAAGAAATAATAAAATCGTAAATAATTTGCACTACAGAGCGGAAAATTATTCTTCGCGTTGCCACAATAATACGAATTTTGCTATCACATCTGGCTGAAACAGACTCGCCCCCTCTCTCCTCTCCTCTCCCCCCCACCCCCTCCGCCCCCTACCCTCATTCCTCTTCAGTACGGAGAAGAAAGAACTAGACGCTGCTGCTGTTCGATGACTGCCCGTGGTTCTGCACGATTACTCTACAACTCACGGTCAGCTCTGGAACAGCAAGTGGGGAAAATTAGGAAAAAAATGGCTCTGAGCACTATGGGACTTAACATCTGAGGTAATCAGTCCCCTAGAGCTTAGAACTACTTAAACCTAACTAACCTAAGGACATCACACACATCCATGCCCGAGGCAGGATTCGAACCTGCGACCGTACAGGTCGCGTGGTTCCAGACTGAACCGCCTAGAATCGCTCGTCCGCTGCGGCCGGCCGACTATTCGAAATGATCTCAAATGGAAGTAACGGAAAAGGCGAACTCTAGATTGCGATTTATTTGTAGAATCCTGAAGCGATGCAGTCCTTCAGCAAAGGAAATTGCTTACATTACGTTAGTTCGTCCAGTCTCAGAGTATTGTTCGTCTGTATGGGACACTTACCAGTTGGTTCTGATTCAAGAGTAAATCCCTCCATATGAGCTCTGATTTCTCTTATTCTATTGCAAAGGTCATTTCTTCCTAGGCAGGTGGGAACCAACAAAATATTTCGGCATCAGAGGGGAAAGTTAGTGACTGAAATTTCGTGAAAAGATCTCACTGCAACGAAAACAGCTTTTGTTTTATTGATGGCCACTCCAACTCGCTTATGCTACCAGTGACACTCTCCGGCCTTTCTAGCGATAATACAAAACGACCTGCCCTTATTTGATCTTTTCCAGTGTTCTCCTTCAACTGTATTTTGTAAGTATCCCACACATTACGCTTGTTCATGCTCTTCCAGAATATTCTCCGGATGAGTATGAACAAGCGTAATGTAGGCTCTGTCTCTAGTAGATTTGTTGAATCTTATCATCTTCTAAATGTTTTGCCAATAAAACGCTTTTTGGTTCGCCTTCCTCACAATATTTTTTATGTGAGGGTTCAAATTTCACTTTTTTTCAATGTTAATCCCTAGGTATTTAGTTGAATGAATAAGCTTTACCTAACAAACAATGGAAAATACTGGGTGGAATAATGAGAGTATGAAAAGGATAGATTGCTACTCAGCATATAGAGGAGATATTGAGTCGCAGACAGGCGCAATAAGAAGACTACTGAACACCCAATCTTTCGGCCAGAAGGCCTTCTGAAATACACAACATACATACACACATTCAAGCAAAAGCAGCTCATACACACATGACCACTGTCTATGGCTGCCGCGGCAGCATGTGTGAGCTGCGTATGCGGGACTGTGTCTGCGTATGTTGCCTATTTCAGAAGAAAGCCTTCTGGCGGAAAACTTACTTGTTTATTAGTATTTTTATTGTGCATTTTTGCGACTCAACATCTCTGTTATAGCTCTTAATATCGTGTAACCGAAATATAAGAGGTTTTCATTTTTTTAGCTCTCATGTGGATTATTACATAGGTTTTATAGTTTAAGGTTAATTCCCATTTTTGTCACGTGTAGAGGTATTACCTAAAGCATTTTGCAATTCATTTTGATCTTCTGAAGCTTTAGTAGACGATAAACGACAGCACCATTGCAAACTAAGAGGGCTTCTCAGATTTGCTTAAAATTCATTTGTGAGAAACAGTCTCAAAAACCTTCTGGAAACCTAGAAATATGGAACGATGATTTAAATAAGGAAACGCTGCACCAGTTCCGAATTTTTTCGTGCTTAGCACTTCGCGCTTCAAGAATTTATTCTCTTTGTCAAGAGCAAATATTTACAGGAGTATTACGTGTGATGTTTGCGTGTGTGTTTATCCGCCTGTCCTGCACTGTAGCTATCTTTTTGAGATTATACTGCAATTCGAAACCCAGAGAAAATAAATCCTGGGGTGGTTTTTTCTTCTATGCTGAGGTTGTAAATAGTATTTTCGACTATCTGTTTGCACATACTGTGCTTCTTCCATTGCGCAGAATAAGGTGTATGCAAATCATCTTTCACGCTGTTAGTTTTTTACATCACAATATATTACAAAGATATTATGACAGCATGGTTTCACAAAGGATTCGGCTACAGATTACACAACAGCCACTGTGACTCGGACAACTGCTGGCGTTCGATGAAGCAAACTTTTTCAGGGCTGGGTATGCTGATACGCAAAACTCACGGTATTAGTTCAGGAAAATGCACTTTCCGTTTAGACCTGATTGTGGAAGCGACCATTAGAGGTAACTGTGCACTGTGTGTCTCTCACGTCAAAGAATGTAATGCACCAATGTGCCAATGATCACGTTGCTGCGTGCTTAGAAAGGAAAAACTAACCATGCCACAGCTAATGCATGCTCGCAGGGTGTGATGACAGGATAGATGAAAAAATACACTCCTTCCTTCTTATGGACATGATCATAATAAATTTTAATAGAGTACTCAATAAAATGCTTTCATTCTCTTCAGAGCAAAATATTCTAGTTTTATTATTTCACAACATCATTAGACTGAGTTGCTCTTAATAACATGTGTTCCATTATTTACATAAATTTTGCTACTTATAAATTTACTTAAGCTATACTGACTGTTACTGACTTTTAAAGCAAGAATTATGCTTTACATTATTTTTTGAGGCAAATGTTGAGTAGTCTGTGAAGAAATGAACATTTTTATGGAATTTAATACAGTTGATACATGCAGGACAAACATTTGAAAAATTAACTATCCGATTTGTCATTGAGAGTATTCTTCCTTGCTTTTTGTGATGCACAAAAAATTCCAGCACCTCCATTAAATCCTTTCTATGCCGTTTCTGGAAGTGATGGAGATTCCTAAGCTCTATATTTTTGAAGGGGAGTCCAATGTGTTTTGAGTGTGCTGCTATTGATGATTTCGTGAACTGGCTATGTGTTTAACAGCTGATTTTTTCAGTCTGTTTAGCATGAAAGTTCCTGCCTATCTGTCCGATGTTGTAGCTTAAGCAAGTTTTACATGTGATTCTGTATATTCCTGAGTCTGCGATTTATCTTTTTTTATTTTTTACGGTGTGCAGTAATTTCTGTTGCAGTTTGTAGTTCGTGGAGAAACCTGCGTTCAGTTTATGTAACCTAACCAGGTTTGCTATTTTTTGAATTGATCATGAATGACACAGTTTCAGGTTTTCCAAAAACATGAATAATGATTGATGAAATGAAGTTAAAAATATGGAATGAACTTGAGGTCCACTGCCCATGGCACTCATTATTTCAAGTGCATAAAGAGCCAGATTTGTTTTACAAGAATGATTTTTTCTGGATCCGTGGTGGTTATGTGCCAGTAGATCGTTTTCTTTGAAAATGGTTCAAATGGCTCTGAGCACTATGGGACTTAACTGCTGAGGTCATCAGTCCCCTAGAACTTAGAACTACTTAAACCTAACTAACCTAAGGACATCACACACATCCATGCCCGAGGGAGGATTCGAACCTGCGACCGTAGCGGTCGCGCGGTTCCAGACTGCAGCGCCTAGAACCGCTCGGCCACTCCGGCCGGCCCCGTTTTCTTCGAGGGATTTCTTAAAGTTGGAACATAGCACATGTTCGAAAATCCTGCTATAGGTCGACGTCAATGGTATGGGTCTGTAATTCAGCGGACTACTTCTCTTTCTTGTGTAGTGTCTTGGTGTGATCCGTGCAGCTTTCCAGTCTTCAGGTGCGGTTCTCTCATCGAGCGAACGGTCGAGCCAGATTGTTAAGAATGGAGCTATTTCATCAACGTACTCGGAAGTGAACTAGACTGGTATATTGTCTGGATAAGAAGACTGCATTAAGTTGCTTCGCTACTCCGAGGATATCTGCTTCCAAAATGGCAGCTGCTCTTCGTTAAAACAACAGTCGAGCTTGCAATAATATTTGTTCAATATGACCTCTTTCGGCTTATGTTAAAACCATCCTCAGATTTTTTTGGGCCCCCTATGGCTGGTGTTGGCGGCTCCCCGGTTTATCGCGTGACACCACGATCGTACACTGTGACTGATGGCAGTGGAGCCATGTGTCAAATAGTGTGCAATTCCCGCGTCAACTATCGATTACGTCAGAAACAGCCGATGGCAAACGCTTCACAAGAAATTAAATGTCACTGCTGTAAGAAATGTAAGTTCTCGTAGACCAAGGACGAGAGGATCAACAGTTAAGACACTATAAACCATCAGGCAAGTAGTTATTTATGTTAAAATAAAATAAACAAACTTACAGGACGAGATATGAAGCAGTGTCATCTGGTGACTCTGATGTGAAGGACAAACATTTCGTTCCTTTTAAAGTTTTGTCGATCTCGACTGTTGTTTTAACCAACGTATAGCACCAGATCGCTGCGCTCCGTATACAATACTGTCTAAATTTATGGCGGCTGCTCTTGATTCAAATTCTGGTACATTTACTGCATCTTCCTTGCTGAAGGAATTTCGGAAAATCATGTTTACTAACTCCGCTTTAGTGGCGCTATCATCTCTACGTCCATCACGCGCAACAGTGTTGTTGTTGTTGTTGTTGTTGTTGCAAAAATAACAAATGAAAAGCGTGCCGATCTTCAGTCTCATAATTTTTTGTTCACTTCAAACTGAAGATTCTCTCGAATGATCGTGAGCGTCAGTTCTTTTTCAGTCGATGCAACGTATCAATACTGTGGCGACCGCGCTTCCTGAAACACAACGTTTGCGTATTGTACATTGCGACAGCAGCTGTGCCTGTATCAAACGACATCGATGGACCGTATTACGTGATAACGCACCTGCCAGACGTACGATTGGGAGTGATTAATTGCTGACATCTATTGTCATACGTCTGAGCCAGATCATCGGTTTACCATCGATCAAACAGGTGTTATAGAGTATTATAAGGCAATGACCGGAGGTTTCTGGCTCTGACGTGAAAAATCTTATTTGTTACGGAGGTCAAGGATGACTACTTGGTAGATTTCAGATAATGATCATCTGAAATCCAGCAGGCGCTCACTATTCACGTGATCTAAGAGGCTAAAGGTAAGGGAGAAATCTGGGATCCTGCGTATCTTCCCCTAAGGGGCAATACTTGATCGTTTAGTGAATAAAATGTAACTTGACTGAATACCTGATTAACGTGCGACTAGATCGATGATTTATGTCACGTAGGCTGAAGAAATTCAGCGTGTGAAGCGGAAGTAACTTGGGGCGTTACTCAGAGCAATGTTACGTATATCTCCCAAGATTTATGTAAACGTCTTTGTTGTTACGTGAAGTAGTTTGTAGATTCTACTGCTATTACTACAAAAGAGATCTATATAGAATGCTACTTGGAATCTGAAGTATTTTGCACAAATGTATTATAACCAGGAGCAAACTGTCAACCACGTTACATAAATAAGCTGTATAATTTTAGTAAGCCGCCATATATATATATATCCTGACTCAAGCACCCACGTAACCTTTAATTATATAGATTTGCACTTGAGATAGCTACACGAAGTATTAATCTTTAGCAGTCGTTGTTAGTAAAAACATAAATAATCGACACAAATTTCACTGCCATGAGAAAGCAAATTATTTTCTCCTCATCATGTGCTTAAATTGCATCCGAATGTGTAGATAATTCATCTTTGCATCTTACCACACAAAAGAAAAAAAAATGTGTAACAACCAAATACAAACCAAAATGCGACAGAAAAAAACACAGAAAGATAACAAAAGTGGAAGGCTAAATCAAAGGAAAACATAACACTCACACAACATCAGAGAAAGATAGATGTACACAAAACATCAAATTAAGAAAATCGAAGGGAGGTCTAGCTTAATATCAAAGGAAAAGTGTAAGAAATGCATACATTAATGAAATAAAGTGGAACGTAGTATTACAGGAAAACTGAGAACACGAGGTTCACAAATATAATTATATGACGGGAAAATAAAAGAGTGACATAGTAAAAGAAATAGAATGAAGGGAACCAGATTGAAATAAAATTGATAAAGAGGCTGTTATATACAGTACATAATAGGAGCAGAAACGCTTTGCTTTTCGATTTTGATCACTTCATTTGAAAGGAGGCTTCATAAAGCGCAAGAAAACGCATGTTACTGAGAGCAACGCAGTCCAACAAAGCTGATAGAACATGATATCAAAGAACAAAACTAGAGTTATTTCGCTCAGAAGAGAGATGAAATCATTCTATTGAATACTCTACTAAAATGCCGGTAAGAAGAAAATGTATTTTATTTTTTATCCCGTCATCAAATCCTGCCGTCATTCATGAACTGTGGTTTGGTTAGTTTTCCCTCTCACGTAGCGGTGAAATCATTGATACACTGGTGCATTACATTCTTTGATTTGACACTCACGCGGTGCAAAGCAGTGCACAGGTTATCTCTAATTATGACTTACACAATAAGCTCTAAACAGAAAGCGCTCTTTCCTGAGCCTGATGCCGAAAGTTTTGCATATCAGCATTCCCAGACATGAAAAAGTTTGCTTCATCGGACATCAGCAGTGGCTCTCGGTTCATCAGTTGCAAGGAAGTCAGTGCACTTTTATAGTGTGTTCTGCCTAGAAGTCTCTCAAATCTTCAACCACCTGCAGTTTATACAAATGAAACTTGAGATCATCCGGTAAACGGCCAAATGGACGTCGCGACAGTTCTAATGCTCGTACACGTAATCTTGCTGAATTTCCGGGGCTGTGTTCAAATGTTGCGCGCACTAGAACACACGTTCGCACATTTCTTCACCGGCCTGGTGACTGTTGGTTCAAAACACTATCACTGGCCCCCAGTCTGGTTACAGCCAAATGGCGATCATTAATGTTCCGCCGCAATGCCCGCTGAACTTCCGTGAGAAAAGCATTTCGAATAAAGGCTTCCACCGCCACAATTCGCGTCTGCACAGACCACCACACGATAGGACACTAACTGCCTGATCCCACCCCAATCAGGCATGTACGCATGCGCCTGTAGTCATGGTTACCAATAGCAGCTGGTAAATACGATACGCGACTTCTTGCGACATAAACCGCGTATGACAAGTAATTCAGACTCACAATGAGAGATATCGACAGGCGGTACACCTGCGTTTTCTTTTTTTGGGTCATCAGTCTTCTGACTGGTTTGATGCGGCCCGCTATGAATATCTCTCCTAAGTCAACCTCTTCATCTCAGAGTAGCACTTGCAACCTATGTCCTGAATTATTTGCTGGATATTTTGCAATCTCTGTCGTCCTCTACAGTTTTTGCCCTCTACAGCTCCCTCTAGTACCATGGAAGTCATTCCCTCATGTCTTAACAGATGTCCTATCATCCTGTCCCTTCTCCTTATCAGTGTTTTCCACATATTCCTTTCCTCTCCGATTCTGCGCGGAACCTCCTCATTCCTTACCTTATCAGTCCACCTGCTTTTCAAGATTCGTGTGTAGCACCACGTCTCAAATGCTTCGATTCTCTTCTGTTTCACTTTTTCTCACTTTCGATGTTTCACTACCATACAATGCTATACTGCAGACGCACATTCTCAGAAATTTCTTCCTCAAATTAAGACCTATGTTTGAAACTAGTAAACTTCTCTTTGCCAGGAATACCTTTTTTGACATTGCTAGCCTGCTTTTGATGTCCTCTTTGCTCCGTCCGTCATTGGTTATTTTACTGCCTCGGTAGCAGAATTCCTTAACTTTGTGACCATCAATCCCAATCTTAAATTTCTTTCTGTCTTATTTCTGCTACTTCTCATTACTTTCGCCTTTCTTCGATTTACTCTCAGTCCACGTCCTGTACTCATTAGATTGTTCGTTCCATTCAGCAGATCATGTAATCCTTCTTCACTTTCACTCAGGATAGCAATGTCATGAGCGAATCGTATCATTGATGTCCTTTCACCTTGAATTTTAATTCCACTGCTAAACCTTTTCTTTTATTTCCATCATTGCTTCCTCGATGTACAGATTGAACGGTAGGCGCGAAGGCTACATCCCTGTCTTACACCCTTTTCAATCGAAACACTTCGTTCTTGGTCGTCCACTCTTATTATGATGCCCTCTTGGCCCTTGTACATGGTGTATATTACCCGTCTCTCCCTGTAGTTTACCCCAATTTTCGTCAGAATTTCGATGATCTTGCACCATTTTACGCTTTTTCCAGTGTCTTGGTTTTTCAAAAATGGTTCAAATGGCTGTAAGCACTATGGGACTTAACATCTGAGGTCATCAGTCACCTATACTTAGAACTAATTAAACCTAACTAACCTAAGGACATCACACACATCCATGCCCGAGGCAGGATTCGAACCTGCGACCGTAGCAGCCGCGTGGTTCCGGACTGAAGCGCCTAGAATCGCTCGGCCACAGCGGCCGGCTCTTGATTTCTCTTTCGTGTTACCGCAACATCAGAATTGCCTCTCTGGTGCCTTTACTTTTCCTAAAGCCAAACTGATCGTCATCTAACACATCCTCAATTTTCTTTTCCGTTCTTCTGTGTATTATTCTTGTCAGCAACTCGGATGCATGAGCTGTTGAGCTGATTCCGCAATAATTCTCGTACTTGTCAGCTCTTGCAATCTTCGGAATTGTGTGGATGATATTTTTCCGAAAGTCAGATGGTATGTCGCCAGACTCATACATCCTACACACCAACGTGAATAGTCGTTCTGCTGCCACTTCCTCTAACGGTTTTAGAAATTCTGATGGAATGTTATCTATCCCCTCTGCCTTATTTGATCTTAAGTTCTCCAAAGCTCTTTTAAATTCTAATACTGAATCCCCTATCTCTTCTAAATCGACTACTATTTCTTGTTCTATCACATCAGACAAATCTTCCCCCTCATAGAGGCTCTCATGTACTCTTTCCATGTATCCGTTCTCTCCTCTGCATTTAACAGCGGAATTCCCGTTTCACTCTTGATGTTTCTCCCTTGCTTGTAATGCCACCGAAGATTATTTTGACCTTCCTGTGTGCTGAACCAGTCCTTCCGACAGTCATTTCTTTTTCGATCTCTTCACATTTTTCATTCAGCCATTTCCTCTTAGCTCCCCTGTACTTCCTATTTATGTCATTCCTTAGCGAGTTGTATTTCTGTGTTCCTGAGTTTCCCGGAACCTTTCTGTACTTTCTCCTTCCATCGACCAACTGAAGTATTTCTTCTCTTACCCATTGTTTCTTCGCAGTTACCTTCTTTGTACCTATGTTTTTCTTTCCAACTTGTGTGATGGCCCTTTTTAAAGATGTCAATTCCTCTTCAACTGTACTGCCTACTGAGATATCCCTTATCCCTGTATCTGTCTTAGAGAACTTCAACCGTATCTCGTCATTACTTAGTACTTCCGTATCCCACTTCTTTGAGTATTGATTCTTCTTGACTAATGTCTTAAACTTGAGCCCACTCTTTATCATTACTATGTGGTGATCTGAGTCTATATCTGTTCCTGTGTACGCCTTACAATCCAGTACCTGATTTCGGAAGCTCTGTTAGCGTGATGTAATCTAACTGAAATATCCCGAGTCACCCGGTCTTTTCCAAGTATACCTCCTCTTGTGATACTGGAACAGTGTTCGCTATTACTAGCTAAATTTTTTTGCAGTGCTCAATTAGTCTTTCTCCTTTCTCAGCCCCTGTCCCAAGCCCATGTTCTGCGACTTTTTTTTCAACGCCTTCCCTTACAACTGCATTCCACTCCCCCATGACTATTAGATTTTCATCTCCATTTATGTACTGTATTACCCTTTCAATATCCTTGTATACTTTCTCTATCTCAAGCTTCTGACATTCCGCGCCCCGACTCGTAGAACGTTATTCTTTCGCTGATTATCCAATTTTTTTCTCATGGTCACCTCCCCCTTTGTCAGTCCCCTCCCAGAGATCCGAATGGCGGACTATTCCGGAATCTTTTGCCAATGGAGAGATCATTATGACACTTTATCAATTACAGGCCACATGTCCTGTGGATACACATACCGTCTCGGACTGGAAGCGGTTAGAAATTATTTTCGTGCAGTATTCACCCTCCATCGCACTGTGGCTTATGGGGTACAGTTATAGACGTAAGAATAAGAGTTCAAAATGGTTCAAATGGCTCTAAGCACTATGGGACTTAACATCTGAGGTCATCACTTACAGAACTCAATTAGTCTTTCTCCTCTCTCATTCCTTGTCCCAGGTCATGTTCTGTAACCTTTTCTTCGATCCTTCCCCTACAACTGCATTCCAGTACCCCATGACTTTTAGATTTTCATCTCCCTTTACGTACTGTCTTACCCTTTCAATATCCTCATATACTTTCTCTATCTCTTCATCTTTATTTTTCGATGTTGACGTGCATACCTGAACTATCGCTGTCGGTGTTGGTTTTGCTGTCGATTCTGATAAGAATAAGGACATTACACACATCCATGCCCGAGGCAGGATTCGAACCTGCGACCGTAGCAGCAGCGCGGTTCCGGACTGAAGCGTCTAGAACCGCCCGACCACAGCGGCCGGCAAGAATAAGAGTGCACATCGTCTTCCTGATAGTGTCGGAAGTTCCATGCGGCTTTTCGCGGATGATGCTGTAGTATACAGAGAAGTTGCAGCATTAGAAAGTTGTAGCGAAATGCAGGAAGATCTGCAGCGGATAGGCACTTGGTGCAGGGAGTGGCAACTGACCCTTAACATAGACAAATGTAATGTATTGCGAATACATAGAAAGAAGGATCCTTTATTGTATGATTATATGATAGCGGAACAAACACTGGTAGCAGTTACTTCTGTAAAATATCTGGGAGTATGCGTGCGGAACGATTTGAAGTGGAATGATCATATAAAATTAATTGTTGGTAAGGCGGGTACCAGGTTGAGATTCATTGGGAGAGTGCTTAGAAAATGTAGTCCATCAACAAAGGAGGTGGCTTACAAAACACTCGTTCGACCTATACTTGAGTATTGCTCATCAGTGTGGGATCCGTACCAGATCGGTCTGACGGAGGAGATAGAGAAGATCCAAAGAAGAGCGGCGCGTTTCGTCACAGGGTTATTTGGTAAGCGTGATAGCGTTACGGAGATGTTTAGCAAACTCAAGTGGCAGTCTCTGCAAGAGAGACGCTCTGCATCGCGGTGTAGCTTGCTGTCCAGGTTTCGAGAGGGTGCGTTTCTGGATGAGGTATCGAATATATTGCTTCCCCCTACTTATACCTCCCGAGGAGATCACGAATGTAAAATTAGAGAGATTAGAGCGCGCACGGAGGCTTTCAGACAGTCGTTCTTCCCGCGAACCATACGCGACTGGAACAGGAAAGGGAGGTAATGACAGTGGCACGTAAAGTGCCCTCCGCCACACACCGTTGGGTGGCTTGCGGAGTATAAATGTAGATGTAGATGTAGATGAATGATGAGTAAAGCAGAAATTATGTTCAGAATTGAACAAACGGTTATCGTCTTAACTGGGTTGGATAAACACATTATTCTAAACACAACAGCAGGTCAGGTACCTGTGGCCACGCCTCATTGGCCGACACGTACGCCGGCTGGCAGCTCAAGCATTGTTTACGTTCCGCGGCGCCTACCTGGCGGGCGTCTAAAATTGCACACGGCGTCCTGTGGGCAGCTGCGTCGCGGTAACTGTGACGGCGCCCATGCGCGGTGAACCAGCAAAGGTCGACAGATCTTACTTGGTTCTACATGAATCTGAGCCAGAGTAAAAGGAGTTGAACCAATGCCACGTAGAAAATATGACTGGAACTTCCCTTTTGAAATAAATCTAGCTACCCTCCTGCCACCAGCTGATTGTTTGTTTAAAGTAAAGCTAGTTTTGCACGGGTCTCAATGATTATGACGTCATATCTCCTGAACATTTTTTTTTTTTTTTTTTGGTCATCCGTCTACTGACTGGTTTGATGCGGCCCGCCACGAATTCCTTTCCTGTGCTAACCTCTTCATCTCAGAGTAGCACTTGCAATCTACGTCCTCAATTATTTGCTTGACGTATTCCAATCTCTGTCTTCCTCTACAATTTTTGCCCTCTACAGCTCCCTCTAGTACCATGGAAGTCATTCCCTCATGTCTTGGCAGATGTCCTATCATCCTGTCTCTTCTCCTTATCAGTGTTTCCCAAATATTCCTTTCCTCTCCGATTCTGCATAGAACCTCCTCATTCCTTACCTTATCAGTCCACCTAATTTTCAACATTCGTCTATAGCACCACATCTCAAATGCTTCGATTCTCTTCTGTTCCGGTTTTCCCACAGTCCATGTTTCACTACCATACAGTGCTGTACTCCAGACGTACATCCTCAGAAATTTCTTCCTCAAATTAAGGCCGGTATTTGATATTAGTAGACTTCTCTTGGCCAGAAATGCCTTTTTTGCCATAGCGAGTCTGCTTTTGATGTCCTCCTTGCTCCTTCCGTCATTGGTTATTTTACTGCCTAGGTAGCAGAATTCCTTAACTTCATTGACTTCGTGACCATCAATCCTGATGTTAAGTTTCTCGCTGTTCTCATTTCTACTACTTCTCATTACCTTCGTCTTTCTCCGATTTACTCTCAAACCATACTGTGTACTCATTAGACTGTTCATTCAAATGGTTCAAATGGCTCTGAGCACTATGGGACTTAACAGCTGTGGTCATCAGTCCCCTACAACTTAGAACTACTTAAACCTAACTAACCTAAGGACATCACACACATCCATGCCCGAGGCAGGATTCGAACCTGCGACCGTAGCAGTCGCGCGGTTCCGGACTTCGCGCCTAGAACCGCGAGAACACCGCGGCCGGCGACTGTTCATTCCGTTCAGCAGATCATTTAATTCTTCTTCACTTTCACTCAGGACAGCAATGTCATCAGCGAATCGTATCATTGATATCCTTTCACCTTGTATTTTAATTCCACTCCTGAACCTTTCTTTTATTTCCATCATTGCTTCCTCGATGTACAGATTGAAGAGTAGGGGCGAACGGCTACAGCCTTGTCTTACACCTTTCTTAATACGAGCACTTCGTTCTTGATCGTCCACTCTTATTATTCCCTCTTGGTTGTTGTACATATTGTATACCTTTTTATATTGTCGAACGCTTTTTCCAGGTCGACAAATCCTATGAAAGTGTCTTGATTTTTCTTTAGTCTTGCTTCCATTATTAGCCGTAACGTCAGAACTGCCTCTCTCGTCCCTTTACTTTTCCTAAAGCCAAACTGATCGTCACCTAGCGCATTCTCAATTTTTTTTCCATTCTTCTGTATATTATTCTTGTAAGCAGCTTCGATGCATGAGCTGTTACGCAGATTGTGCGATAATTCTCGCACTTGTCAGCTCTTGCCGTCTTCAGAATTGTGTGGATGATGCTTTTCCGAAAGTCAGATGGTATGTCGCCAGACTCATATATTCTACACACCAACGTGAATAGTCGTTTTGTTGCCACTTCCCCCAATGATTTTAGAAATTCTGATGGAATGTTATCTATCCCTTCTGCCTTATTTGACCGTAAGTCCTCCAAAGCTCTTTTAAATTCCGATTCTATACTGGATCCCCTATCTCTTCTAAATCAACTCCTGTTTCTTCTTCTATCACATCAGACAAATCTTCACCCTCATAGAGGCTTTCAATGTATTCTTTCCACCTATCTGCTCTCTCCTCTGCATTTAACAGTGGAATTCCCGTTGCACTCTTAATGTTACCACCGCTGCTTTTAATGTCACCAAAGGTTGTTTTGACTTTCCTGTATGCTGAGTCTGTCCTTCCGACAATCATATCTTTTTCGATGTCTTCACATTTTTCCCGCAGTCATTTCGTCTTAGCTTCCCTGCACTTCCTATTTATTTCATTCCTCAGCGACTTGTATTTCTGTATTCCTGATTTTCCCGGAACATGTTTGTACTTCCTCCTTCCATCAATCAACTGAAGTATTTCTTCTGTTACCCATGGTTTCTTCGCAGCTACCTTCTTTGTACCTATGTTTTCCTTCCCAGTTTCTGTGGTGGCCCTTTTTAGAGATGTCCATTCCTCTTCAGCTGTACTGCCTACTGCGCTATTCCTTATTGCTGTATCTATAGCGTTAGAGAACTTCAAACGTATCTCGTCATTCCTTAGTACTTCCGTATCCCACTTCTTTGCGTATTGATTCTTCCTGACTAATGTCTTGAACTTCAGCCTACTCTTCATCACTACTATATTGTGATCTGCGTCTATGTCTGCTCCTGGGTACGCCTTACAATCCAGTATCTGATTTCGGAATCTCTGTCTTACCATGATGTAATCTAATTGAAATCTTCGCGTATCTCCCGGCATTTTCCAAGTATACCTCCTCCTCTCGTGATTCTTGAACAGGGTATTCGCTATTACTAGCTGAAAGTTGTTACAGAACTCAATTAGTCTTTCTCCTCTTTCATTCCTTGTCCCAAGCCCATATTCTCCTGTAACCTTTTCTTCTATTCCTTCCCCTACAACTGCATTCCTGTCGCCCATGACTATTAGATTTTCGTCCCCCTTTACATACTGCATTACCCTTTCAATATCCTCATACACTTTCTCTATCTGTTCATCTTCAGCTTTCGACGTCGGCATGTATACCTGAACTATCGTTGTCGGTGTTGGTCTGCTGCCGATGCTGATTAGAACAACCCGGTCACTGAACTGTTCACAGTAACACACCCTCTGCCCTACCTTCCTATTCATAACGAATCCTACACCTGTTATACCATTTTCTGCTGCTGTTGATATTACCCGACACTCATCTGACCAGAAATCCTTGTCTTCCTTCCACTTCACTTCACTGACCCCTACTATATCTAGATTGAGCCTTTGCATTCCCTATTCAGATTTTGTAGTTTCCCTACCACGTTCAAGCTTCTGACATTCACGCCCCGACTCGTAGAACGTTATTCTTTCGTTGATTATTCAATCTTTTTCTCATAGTAACCTCCTCCTTGGCAGTCCCCTCCCGGAGATCCGAATGGGGGACTATTCCGGAATCTTTTGCCAATGGAGAGATCATCATGACACTTCTTCAAATACAGGCCACATGTCCTGTGGATACACGTTACGTGTCTTTAATGCAGTGGTTTCCATTGCCTTCTGCATCCTCATGTCGTTGATCATTGCTGATTCTTCCGCCTTTAGGGGCAATTTCCCACCCCTAGGACAAGAGAGTGCCCTGAACCTCTATCCGCTCCTCCGCCCTCTTTGACAAGGCCGTTGGCAGAATGAGGCTGACTTCTTATGCCGGAAGTCTTCGGCCGCCAATGCTGATTATTTATCAAAATTTAGGCAGTGGCGGGGATCGAACCCGGGACCGAACACGTTTTGATTATGAATCAAAGACGCTACCCCTAGACCACGGGTACATAAAACTACACATTTTTGCAGGGACATTCTGTGGTACATGCAACCCGCCAGGGTAGCCGAGCGTGCTAATGCGCTGCTTCCTGGACTCGAGTAGGCTCGCCGGCCCCGGGTCGAATCCGTCTGGCGGATTTCCGACGAGGGCCGGTGTGCCGGCCGGCCTGGATGTGGTTTTTAGGCGGTTTTCCACATCCCGCTAGGTGAATACCGGGCTGGTTCCCACGTTCCGCCTCAGTTACACGCGTCGCAAACATTTGAAACACGTCCGCACTATTTCACGATTTACACTAGACGCAGACAGTTGGGGTACACTGATTCCGTCCTTGGGGGTACGGGGTGGCGGCAGGAAGAGCATCCGGCCATCCGTAACACTAACACTGCCATATCCGTTGTAACCACGCCGACCCTGCGATCGCTGCGGGACTATGGTGTAATTGAAAGAAAGAAAGATTCAGTGTTACATGCGGATACTGCCGGTAAAATGTGTTGCGAATAGAATTAATAGTAAAGAAGTAATAAAATAATATGAGGTGTGTCCAAGAAATATCGTAAATATTGTAATTTCGCAGGTTGTATTAGTCCGATTCGTGCCATTTTTCCATTTATTGTTGATGTGTTGGTAACCGTGTGTGAAACATTTCTGTACGAAGGAGGTTAGAATATAGACACACCCTTACCCCAAAACGTTCGACGAGTGAGAACTGCCTTCAAAGTGCAGACTTAGAACTGACTGTCAATTCAACGCATTAACGTTAAGAAGGTTAACACAGGGCTTTCACGGAGAAACAGGCCTCTAAAAATAAGGCTCATCAATATAGCGGACAGTCTTCAATTGAGGTCTATTCTCGACATAGATAACACGATCTCCCCTGTAGTCTAACATCCTTTATCTTTACACTGGTAGCCATACTGGATATTTAGTCTGCCGTCAGTTTTTGAGAAGGTTACACTTGTTTGTTTACGAGTGGCGATTACTGATTTGTTACAAAAATGGATAAGAGAATTTGCATTAAATTTTGCTCTAAAAATGTAATAATAGGTAACATGTTTCAGAAATGTGGATTACTGCTTTTGGTAAGTCTGCTATGAGTAAAACGTGAGTTTGCGAGTGGTATAAGCGTTTTCAAGATGCCCTGGAAGATGTTGACGTTGACGAGACTTCTGGACGCCCGAGCACATCGACAACAGTTGAAATCGTGGAAAAAGTGAAAGAAATGATCATGAACGATCGCCGAATCACAATCAGAGAAACTGCTGACGATGCTGGCATATATATTGACTAATGCCGTGATATCTTTTTGGATATTTTTGGTTTGAAATGTGTGCCAGTAAAAATTGGGGCAAATGCACTTGCTCACTCTTCATTGCTTGTTCGTGGATTTTTGGCGAAAAACAACACTGTAATGAAGACCCATCCTCCATATTCGTTAGATACGGCCCCTTGTCAGTTTTAGTTCCTGTCGACGATGATGGAACCTATCATCGAAAGCTTGGAATTTTGTACGAATTTGACGCGGCAAGTGAACCGAGAACTTTTCATGCACGTGTACGCTTTGTTTGTGTTTCTGACGTAACCACAAGCGCCGGTACGAAGACGAAGAACGTAAGGCCAGAGAAGGCGGTGAAAGGACGTCGGACAGTGGTGCGATGATTAGGACCACACCACGACAGTAGCGCTCCCAAGCTTAGCATATCGTAAACCACGGTTGTGTACCAATTTCTATTCCTCCGATTACAGCGCCATCAGTAGCGAAACGAAGAAATTGCTTCTGCCGTAAAATCGTAATCCGCAATAAAAAAAACGAGTATTCTCACTGAAGATTTCCAAGTTGTCACCCACGCACGGAGTGGGTTGGGGGTTGAGTGTGGTATCGTTGGATGTCCCACTACGAGACAAACAAATTGGAAATATAACTTATTTGAAGTAATGTGCAGTTTTAGATATATTTTAATGTCTTCAGGTAAAATGAACACTCGCTACACAAAAGTACTTGTGCCTAGTAGGTTTCTGCTACATGGGCATGTTTTATGTCATAAGAATCTCAAGTTTATTTTATTTAATAATGTGAATTACGTGACGTTTACAACAATGTAATTTATTTTCCCTTATACATTAAAATTTTACGTAATACACTGAAGAGCTAAGGAAACTAGAACTCAGCCTAATATTGTGTAGCGCCCACGAACACGCAGAAGTGCCGCAACACGACGTGGCAGGGACTCGTCTAATGTCTGAAGTAGTGCTGGACGAAAACGACACCATGAATCCTGCAGGGCTGTCCATAAATTCGTGACAGTATGAGGGAGTGAAGATCTCTTCTGAACAGCACGTTGCAAGGCATCCCAGAGAATCTCAGTAATGTTCATGTCTGGGGAGTTTGGTGGCCAGTGGAAGTGTTTAAACTCAGAAGAGTGTTCCTGTAGCCACTCTGTAGTAATTCTTAACGTGTGGGGTGTAGCATTGTCCTGCTGGAATTGCCCAAGTAAGTGGGAATGCACAGTGGACATGAATGGATGCAGGCGATCAGACAGGATGCTTACGTACGTGTCACCTGTCAGAGTCGTATCTAGACGTATCAGGGATCCCATATCACACCAGCTGCACACGCCCCAATCCATTATAGAGCCTCCACCAGCTTCAACAGTCAGCTGCAGACATGCAGGCTCCGTGGATTCACGAGGTTGTCTCTGTACCCGAACCAGTACACGTTCATCCGCTCCATACAATTTGATAAGAGAACGAGACTCGTCCGACCAGGCAACATGTTTCCACACATCAACAGTCCCATGTCGGTGTTGATGGGCCCAGGCGAGGAGTAAAGCTTTGCGTTGTGCAGTCATCAAGGGTACACGAGGGGGCCTTTGGCTCCGTAAGCACATATCGATGATGTTTCGTTGAATGATTCGCACGCTGACACTTGGTGATGGCCCAGCACTGAAATGTGCAGCAATTTGCGGAAGGGTTGCACTTCTGACACGATGAACAATTCTCTTGAGTCGTCGTTGGCGCCGTTCTTGCAGGATCTTTTTCCGGCAGCTGCGACGTCGGAGATTTGATGTTTTACCGGATTCCTGATATTCACAGTACACTCGTGAAACGGTGGTACGGGAAAATCCCCACTTCATCGCTACCTCGTAGATGCTGCGTACCATCGTTCGTGCGCCGACTGTAACACCACGTTCAGACTCACTTAAATCTTGACAACCTGCCATTGTAGCAGCAGTAACCGATCTAATAACTGCGCCAGACACTTGTTGTCTTATATAAGCGTTGCTGACCGCAGCGCCGTATTCCGCCAGTTTACATATCCCTATATTTGAATACGCATGCCTGTACCAGTTTCTTTGGCGCTTCAGTGTACAACGAAACACACTCCTGGAAATTGAAATAAGAACACCGTGAATTCATTGTCCCAGGAAGGGGAAACTTTATTGACACATTCCTGGGGTCAGATACATCACATGATCACACTGACAGAACCACAGGCACATAGACACAGGCAACAGAGCATGCACAATGTCGGCACTAGTACAGTGTATATCCACCTTTCTCAGCAATGCAGGCTGCTATTCTCCCATGGAGACGATCGTAGAGATGCTGGATGTAGTCCTGTGGAACGGCTTGCCATGCCATTTCCACCTGGCGCCTCAGTTGGACCAGCGTTCGTGCTGGACGTGCAGACCGCGTGAGACGACGCTTCATCCAGTCCCAAACATGCTCAATGGGGGACAGATCCGGAGATCTTGCTGGCCAGGGTAGTTGACTTACACCTTCTAGAGCACGTTGGGTGGCACGGGATACATGCGGACGTGCATTGTCCCGTTGGAACAGCAAGTTCCCTCGCCGGTCTAGGAATGGTAGAACGATGGGTTCGATGACGGTTTGGATGTACCGTGCACTATTCAGTGTCCCCTCGACGATCACCAGTGGTGTACGGCCAGTGTAGGAGATCGCTCCCCACACCATGATGCCGGGTGTTGGCCCTGTGTGCCTCGTTCGTATGCAGTCCTGATTGTGGCGCTCACCTGCACGGCGCCAAACACGCATACGACCATCATTGGCACCAAGGCAGAAGCGACTCTCATCGCTGAAGACGACACGTCTCCATTCGTCCCTCCATTCACGCCTGTCGCGACACCACTGGAGGCGGGCTGCACGATGTTGGGGCTTGAGCGGAAGACGGCCTAACGGTGTGCGGGACCGTAGCCCAGCTTCATGGAGACGGTTGCGAATGGTCCTCGCCGATACCCCAGGAGCAACAGTGTCCCTAATTTGCTGGGAAGTGGCGGTGCGGTCCCCTACGGCACTGCGTAGGATCCTACGGTCTTGGCGTGCATCCGTGCGTCGCTGCGGTCCGGTCCCAGGTCGACGGGCACGTGCATCTTCCGCCGACCACAGGCGACAACATCGATGTACTGTGGAGACCTCACGCCCCACGTGTTGAGCAATTCGGCGGTACGTCCACCCGGCCTCCCGCATGCCCACTATACGCCCTCGCTCAAAGTCCGTCAACTGCACATACGGTTCACGTCCACGCTGTCGCGGCATGCTACCAGTGTTAAAGACTGCGATGGAGCTCCGTATGCCACGGCAAACTGGCTGACACTGACGGCGGCGGTGCACAAATGCTGCGCAGCTAGCGCCATTCGACGGCCAACACCGCGGTTCCTGGTGTGTCCGCTGTGCCGTGCGTGAGATCATTGCTTGTACAGCCCTCTCGCAGTGTCCGGAGCAAGTATGGTGGGTCTGACACACCGGTGTCAATGTGTTCTTTTTTCCATTTCCAGGAGTGTAGGTTAGAGTTGAACACGTGAACGTCGATGCTAATCGTCGCATACATTGGTGGTTCGACATTCCCTGCCAGCCACGTAAACAGACGGAGCACCGACTCTGCACTAACAGCTTCATTTTGTAAGTTGTCTAGAGCACGAGTGAAGACGCGCGAGCTGTGTGTTAGCCGGCAATTTGACTTGAGCGCAACTGTTTGCCGGCCCCATCTGGAAGCGTCGCCCGCCAGCCCTTCAGTGTACAGTGGAGAGTATACAGTACGTCACAGGCTGACTGACGCCCTGCCTCGGTTACAGATAAGGCCGTCCGTTACGCGACGCGGCTTGGCGCCGGCGGCTGCGCTCTTCCGAGAACTGGGCTCAGGACGCGGAAATACCGCACTCCACTCTCTGGCTGACTTGTGGGCCGCTGAGCCAGTTCACGCCTCACTCTGTAACAGCTAACACTCCGCGACCCTCAAAGGAGCTCAAATGGTGACTCTTCCCTACGTAATCATCATGTCACCAATAGGGGCAACATTGGAATTTTGTGGTAAGGTGTTATGGGGCCAAACTGCTGAAGTCATCGGTCCCTAAGCTTACCCACTACTTAATCTAACTTAAACTATGTGAGACCTAAACTTTTCCCCGCGATTTGAATGTTCAAATAACTTACGGGTTTGCTGCCGGGTGACGTCGTCGACCACCGCCGATGTTTCGACAGGAGCACACACTGCCATTCTCAAGGCACAACTGCAAGGAGGAAGCAATGTGCAAGGGAATTTAATACCAAGGTTCACAGAGGAGAAACAAGGGAGATAGCAAACACAAAACAAGTAACTGCAGAGTCACCACACAAGCAAAGATAATCAACATCAGAAATATCCGTAGTGACTATTAATCAACAGGTGAGGTAGCACTAATTCTGTCCCTCTGTTTTTTGATGAGAGACAGAGCCGGATTCCAAGCAGCATTTAATCAAAATCCACCATAGTTTATAAGGGTGCTTGATAGTTTGATTTGAACAGCTACCTTAATAACACTATCGCAATAGCTGGACGTGCAAGCCAGAATTTCCATAGTATGACCGGTATCAAGGAAATGTATTGCAATAGCGGATATGCTCGGCTGTTGTAAGCGTATGTGGCGCTTATGTTCAATACACCGGTCTTCCACAGTCCTGATTGTCTGACCAATATATGACATGCCAAAACTGCAAAGCATACGATAGACACCAGCCTTACGCAAACCAAGATCATCTTTTACGGACGCCAACAAGGCCTTAATCTTATAAGGTAGTCGAAAAACACATTTCACATCATATTTCCGCAAAATACGGCCAATTCTCTTGGAAATGCTTCCTGCGCAAGGCAAAAAGGAATTAGACTTAGGTGCCACTTCGTTGCTATCGTCACTCACCCGTTGCACAGAATGCTGATAGCGCAAAGCACGTTTGATCTGCCTCTCACTATAACCATTCTGACGAAAGGTGACTTCGAGATGTGATAGCTCAGCCGCCAAACTTTCAGGGGCTGAGATAACGTGCGCCCTGTGAACCAAGGTACGAAGTACTCCTTCACGCTGAGATGGATGGTGACAACTATCAGCTCGCAGATGCAAGTTAGTGTGAGTAGGCTTCCTATAAACAGAATGTCCCAACGTACCATCAGTCTTCCTTCTGACCAACACATCAAGGAAGGGAAGGCATCCGTTCTTTTCCACCTCCATAGTGAACTGAATGTCCGGGTGGATTGAATTCAGGTGTTACAAAAACCAGTTTAAATTCTCACTACCATGAGGCCAAACAACAAAAGTATCGTCTACATATCTGAAAAACACGCGGGTTTCAAGGTCGCTGACTCCAATGCACGTCCCTCAAAGTCCTCCATAAACAAATTGGCCACAATAGGTGATAACGGGCTTTCCATTGCAACTCCATCAGTCTGTTCGTAGTACTGACCATTGAATAAAAAGTAAGTGGAAGTCAGCAAATCTGCTATTGCAGAACATTGCCTTGACACCGGTCATCCTACGGAATACAACAACACGGAGATTCTGGCTTGCACGTCCAGCTGTTGGGATAGCGTTATTAAGGAAGCTGTTGAAATCAAACTATCAAGCAACCTTATAAACAGACATGGTGGATTTTGTTTAATGCTGCTTGGAATCCGGCTCTGTCTCTCATCAAAAAACGGAGGGACAGAATTAGTGCTACCTCACCTGTTGATTAATAGTCACTATCGATATTTATGATGTTGGTTATCTTTGGTTGAGGGTTGACTCTGCGGTTACTTGTTCTGTGTTTGGTATCTTCCTTGTTTCTCCTCTGTGAACCGAGGTATTAAATTCCCTTGGACATTGCTTCCTCCTTGCAGTTGTGCCTTGAGAATGGCAGGGTGTGCTCCTGTCGAAATATCGGCGGTGGTCGACGATGTCACCCGGCAGCAAACCCGTAAGTTATTTGCACATAACTTAAACTAACTTACGTTAAGGACAACACACACACACCCATGCCCGAGGACCAATAGCGGTGACTGAAATTCGTCATAGGTGGATTGATTTATAACGCGCAACGAGATTTAGTCTTGTTAAAAACTATCTCACCCTCACAAAGGCGCGTACATAGTAGCCAAGGAAGGTCAACGAACGACAGCCAACCGCTTCTTTCGCCGAGTTTTGCTTAGTGCGTACTGGCGGCAGCTCGGAGCCAATGAAACGGTTGGCCTTGGTTGCTGTTCGGTCTCCTGGCTGTAACATCAAAGCGTTGGCGGTTGGTTGGCTTTGGGACGCCGGGTCGGATGTTTGTTGATTCAGTAGCAACTTACTGTGTCTCTAGAATGGGTGTGTATTTACGTAGTCCGGAACCACGCGGCTGCCACGGTCGCAGGTTCGAATCCTGCCCCGGGCATGGATGTGTGTGATGTCCATAGGTTAGTTAAGTTTAAGTAGTTCTAAGTCTAGGGGACTGATGACCTCATATGTTAAGTCCCATAGTGCTTAGAGCCATTTGAACCATTTTTGTATTTAAGTTTTTCAGGACAGCCTCAAGTTGCACTAATTTTATTTATCGGTTTCGCTCTTTAATTTAACCTGCATCATCAGAAATTCTGAAATTTACTTTTTACTGTGCAGTAGGTAGCTGTTAAACTAAGGCTCGAAATCAGTCACTAAAACATACTGAGTGCGATTCGTGGCTGCCCTGAAAAACTTAATTTCAACAGTCGCCTTTTACCCAGCAGGCAATGGCTGCTCTCACTAAGGCCGTGTATTTATTGTGTTTAAAAATAGTGGAGTATGGAGCGGAAATAGAGAGAGCACTAAAGTTATCGTGAACGGGAATGTTTATGGGCCCCTACGAACTACGATTATAAAAACAAATTGAAAAAGCTAGCGGTATGGAGGAAAATAACTCAGTTATTAGAAAGTGATAAGCACGATGTGAAAAGAGCGTGGTGTGTTTATTGACGTCCTTTGGCCGTAAACGAC
Organism: Schistocerca serialis cubense; assembly: GCF_023864345.2. NCBI lineage: Eukaryota > Metazoa > Arthropoda > Insecta > Orthoptera > Acrididae > Schistocerca > Schistocerca serialis. The sequence continues at coordinate 970,570,057 of NC_064639.1, forward strand.
AAGGAGAAACAAACAAAGCTAGGGGTGACTCTTAGCTTTCTGCTGCAGGTACACCTCTCTCCTAAATGAGGGTGTTGCCTTCGGAAATCTTAAGGCCTACACAAGTCAACAACAGTTCGAAATATGTAGCTCACATTAGGAAAAAAGTTATGCAATAGCCCATATTCCAATTACACTTTAACGTAGTCATTAATTTTGTCCCACAGCACTGCTCCCTACTTTTTAAAAGAGATGTCGTCCACCAGAGCCTATTCTACTTCTAATTTTTTCTGATGATCAGCTTCTTACAGTAAAATAAATGCTGCACGTGCTACAATTGCTAAATCCTCTTCCTTCCTCATAATGTCGGCCGGTGAGATTGTAATTAAAACGCCAGCTACGATTCCACAAGGCCGAATCCCTTGGTCCCAATCCCTTCGTGTAGTGTGGATGAGAATCCAATGCATTGGCGACTAAAGTTCAGCCGCATCCAGTCTCCGTCGTTCGCTGGTCTTCGTTGGCCTAGCATGTACACGCCTTAAGAAGTGTGTAAAACCCAATTATTCCCAGCTGCGACTAGCACCTTATGGGCAGCGGTTGCGCAGCCATCGAGTAGAGCCTATACCGTGGACTGTGGGATTTCACGCGCTGTTATATCTGGTTCAATATCTCAAAAGTGTAAACTGTTTTGCTCAGAGTCGTTTTCTAAAAATTAGCACCTTATTCCAGCTACCATTGAAGACAAATTAGAGAGAAATTCCACCTCAAACACGACACCGTTTCGTCAGTTTTGTTACACTCCGACATGTTTCAGCACTTTCCATGAGTTCTTCAGCGCGGTTTATTTATTTTCTTTCTGAGAATAATTATTACATGCTAACATCTTGTGGAGGTTGTTTATACTTGTTTGTATACAGAAATGAGCGATAGTTTGCCGTTAAATTTTACATTAGTTTACATATAAAGCTTAAAACACATGTCACCGAGTTACGTCATTAAATGATCTACGCTTATGCTAAGCCGAAAATAAAGCCTAGGTTACTAATATGGAAAATAAGATGCAGTTGTTCACCTAGCTATCACTTATTTATGTTGGTAGTTTCATATCTACAATGTATTCTACAGCTTTCCATCTGCAAACGACGAAACGTTTTCTATTTTTCTGGCTTTCGTCCACTTCAGTCTGAAAATCACTATATCGCGTTATTTAGCGTCTTACGATGTTTTTAATGCTGTTGCCTTCCTTACCTTGATTTTATCGTACTGAAACAGTCGCTTCTAGATGTCACACACTCGATTAACGTACTTTCTCGGTTTCTGTCGCCACTTCTCGTACTGCTACAGCTATGGACGTACATCTGATCAGTAGCCTCTTCGCGCGATTTCAGATGCTGTTGATAACCGAGATATTTAGCTTGTGTGTATGTTTTGTGTGTGTGTGTGTGTGTGTGTGTGTGTGTGTGTGTGTGTGACAGAAAGACAGACAGAGAGAGAGTGGGGGGGGGGGGGGGGGGAGAGGAAGAGAGAGGATGATGGACAGACAGACAGGCAGATAGAGCGAACGATGGAGGCAAAGATAGGATGTAAGATAGGCGAACACTTCATTATTGATGGCTATAATATGCTGTTTGAAAGGGGGGGGGGCAGTATTTATAAAGTTCTTCGACTGAGGCAAATAGCGTATTTTTTCTTGTGCTACTGATTCTCATATTTGGTAATTCTCTCCTATCGTCAATTTTTTTATTTTTGTCTAAATTGTTACCAGTTGTGACAATTTTGAAATCAGTTTCTGTTTTCTTTGGATGGTGATTCTGTGCTATTCATTGACGAAATGGTTGCCAGAATTATTTACAGAAGAATGAGAAGACTGGTAGAAGCCGATATCGGGGAAGATAATTTTGAAATCTGAAGAGAAGTAAGAACACACGAGGCAGTATTATCCTACTACTTGTCATAGACGAAGACTCCAGAAAGGAAAATTACGCGTATAGTGTTAGCACAATTAGATAAAGGTTGTTACAGTGTAGACTGAATACACGTTTTGAAATTCTGAAGGTAGCAGGGCTAAAATATACGAGTAGGAAGCGAAAGTTTACCTACAACTTCTGTAGAACCACACTGCAGTTGTAGACCTGGAAGAGGTTGAAAGGGAGGCAGTATTTGAGACGGGTGTGAGATAGAGTTGTAACCCAGTCCCGCAGGTTATTCGGTCTATGCAAATGAGCCAGTAGTAAACGAAACCAAAGAAGATTCAGAAAGGGCATTAAAGTCCAGGGAGGAGAAATAAAAACTTTAAGGGTCTCCGATGATATTGCAGATCTTTCAGGGTCAGCAAAGGACGTGGAAGATTAGTTGAACGGAACTGAAGTTTTAAAAATATGTTACTAAATGAATATCATTAAAAGTAAAACAAGGGAAGCGGTATACAGTAAAATTAAATCAAACGAAGTTGAGGGATTTACAATAAGAAATTAGACACTAAAATTAGTAGATGAGTTTTGCTATTCGGGCTGCAAAATAAATGACGATGACCTAACTAAAGACGATGAGGAATACAGACTTGCACTATCAAGAAAAGCGTTTTAAAAATGTTAGAAAGTCTTCTATGAAGATATTTATCCGTACTACAGCCTTATCGGGACTGAAACGTGGGCGATAAACAGTAAATAGGTTTTCAAATGGGATATTACAAGCCACAACTGAAGATTAGATGGGTAGATAAGACGAAGAGGTAGTGAATTGAACTAGGAGAGAAAGAAGCCTCGTGGCGAAACTTGAATCAAAGAAGGGATCAGTTTATAGGACACAGGAATTTCACTTTAGCTATGGAGGGAAGGGTGTGTTTCTTGGGGTGGGGGGTGGGGGAGTGGGACCAAGGCATGACTGTAGTAAGCTGATTCAATTGGATTTAGGTTTCAGTAGTGGTCAACAGGTGGAGAAGCTTACACATGATATATTACCGTTGGGAGCTGCATCAAACCATTATTTGGATTTAAAATCGCAACTACAACTTTTCACACTTTTTTCATGAGCGCAACATTACACCGAGGTGACACAAGTCGTGGGACAACTCCTAATGTCGTGTTGGACCCCATTTCACCCGCCTTAGTGCAGCAACTCGGCGTGGCATGGACTCACCAAGTCGTTGGGAATCTCTTGCAGAAATATTGAGCCATGCTGCCTCTATAGCTGTCCACAATTGCGAAAATGTTGCCGGAACAGGATGTTGTGCTCGAACTGACCACTCGATTATGTCCCAACGATATTCGACATAATTCATGTCGGGCGATCTGGTTGGCCAAATCATTTGCTCGAATCCTCCAAAATGTTCTTCAAACAAATCGTGAACAATTGTGGCCCAGTGACATGGCGCATTGTCATCCATAAAAATTCCAACGTTTTTTTGGGAACATGAAGTCGATGAATCGCTGAAAATGGTCCCCAAGTAGCAGAAAATAACGATTTCCACCAATGGACCCAGCCCATTCCAATTAAACACAGCGCACACCTCTATGGAGCCACCAACAGCTTGCACAGTTCCTTGTGGACCACTTGGCTCCATGGCTCTGCGGGGTTTGCGCCACGCTCGAACCCTACCGTCAGCTCTTATCAACTTAAATCACGATTCATCTGACGAGGTCACGGCATTCCAGTCGCCCAGGGTCCAACCGGTTTGGTCACGAGTCCAGGAGAGGCGCTGCTGACGATTTCGTGGTGTTGAAACGTCCCCTTAGAAAAATTAATGAACTACTGTGCTGATAAACCTCTTACATTATTTGATTTTCAAACAGCTGAGCAAAACTGAACGTACTCAGACATCACTCTCTTTACTTATCAGGAGTCCGCAGCTCGTGGTCGTGCGGTAGCGTTCTCGCTTCCTACGCCCGGGTTCCCGGGTTCGGTTCCCGGCGGGGTCAGGGATTTTCTCTGCCTCGTCATGACTGGGTGTTGTGTGCTGTCCTTAGGTTAGTTAGGTTTACGTAGTTCTAAGTTCTAGGGGAATGATGACCATAGATGTTAAGTCCCATAGTGCTCAGAGCCATTTGAACTTATCAGGATCACCACTAAACTGACACACAATATTTTTAGCGCAACGCAATCTGACTTTCAATAATGCCTACAAAAGAATGGCCCTAACTAACATTAGCCTATACCTTTCATGAATCACCTCACAAAAATCTTCGTTACTCGAACTACTGCAATACAGCGAGCGCTACTACTGCGAGCTAAATTAAAGATTCAAACTACAGAAGGCACTAACTACTGATAGGCATAGTTAGCAAATGAAAGATTTTGATAGAGAACAAACAATGTATTTATCTTAATAGTGTTCCAAAGTCATAATATATACATATCAGTCCATGATATCCAATATTACAAATTTACTCTTTCTGATGGACACACCTCCAGATCGTCCGCTCTCAGTGTCAAGGCACTCGCGTCGGTCGTCTGCTGCCATAGGTCACTAACGTCACATTTCGTCTGTGGCGGTCCCACCTGCTTTTTAGTCCTTCGTTTGTTGAATGTTGTAGTCCTCGGAGTCGACGTAATGCGTTGCTACACTGGCTAACTAATGGGGTTTGTGGATTCCGACACTGACTACTTTAAATGATGTAGCCGACAGGTGCACAGTTGTGTTTCATAGTACTTTAATTTCACTGTTTACAACGCCCCAATAATACACAGTTATATGGCCAGTGCACTATTGTTTTAAACTTTCCATAAGCCTCATTAATAAACTCCACATACTGCTACAATAGTTTACTGTTGAACATCCCTCCGCCACACACCGTTGGGTGGCTTGCGGAGTATAAATGTTGATGTAGATGTAGATCTACGAGCAGTAAAAGCATGACCATAAAGTCCGCAGTGGCTGGCTCTGAGCACTATGGGACTTAACTTCTGAGGTCATCAGTTCATAGAACTTAAAACTACTTAAACCTAACTAACCTAAGGACATCACACACATCCATGCCCGAAGCAGGATTCGAGCCTGCGACCGTAGCGGTCGCGCGGTTCCAGACTGCAGCGCCTAGAACCGCTCGGCCACTCAGGCCGGCAGTCCGCAGTTCTTGAAGAATAATCAGGTACGTATGGAGCAGATACTGTCACTGTTTTTACATATGGCCTAATTGTTTAACACTTATTTCACAGTTAAATTGAAGCATTGTTGTTGTTCTAACCTGCACAGGTTTCTTGTCTGAAATTCGGCCGTGGACTGACTGTCTCGTGACCAAAAATGGGACCCTTATACATCATCACAATAATAGGTGCTGAAACAACACATTGTTTAAAGTTAAATTTACAAAAATTACAATTAAAACTTAACTCACACAATTAACTTAATACATCGAAAAATTGCGTCAGTTTAACAGTTTCTCCTATTAAGAGGTTTAGGCTGAATTATTTGTTTAAATCATGAAATTAGCAACTATAGTATGCAAACAATACTTTTGACAAAACTGTTAATTACTTTGGAATTAGCTAGCATGTTTTCGAATAGAGCCAAATAAATACTTTCAGACTGCTATTGTTTCGTCTCCAAAATGTTTACAATTATTACAGAATTTATATTTGTTTATACGTCAACAATAGAATTTAAGTTACGAAACAATTACTGATTTCGCACTATAATGAAAGATACAACCTAGGAATAGTCAAAATAAGTTAGAAAATCAATTACATACATAAAACCAAGCACTAAATTAGATCTGGTGTTATGTTCTTTAAAACTGAGGACCAATCTTTCTCTGTTATGAAAATGCAGATTATATTCACGTATTTTTATGGTAAATAGTTAAAAGTAACAAAACGAATTTATGGAGGCAGATGGCAGAACAAGAGGGGAATTAAAATTAACCCAGCTTGCTTCGTCACATGTCCTAACGGGTACGTTTTTCATTCATCTCACATTGATTTCTGCGGCTATTTCATGCAGTGTTGCTTGTCTGTTACCACTGACAACGCTACGCAAACGCCGCTGCAAAGGCCGTTAGGCACAGCTTTGTTCGTGGTGAGAGGTAATGTCTGAAATGTGGTATTCAGGGTGCACTCTTTACACTGTGGATCTCGGAATACTGAATTGCCTAACCATTTCCGAAATGGAATGACCCATGCGTTTAGCTCCAACTACCCCCTAGTTCAAAGTCTATTAACCCCCATCGTGCGCACAATCATGTCGGAAACGCTTTCAAGCGAATCACCTGAGTACAAACAACAGCTCCACCAATACACCGCCCTTTTACGCCTTGTATACGCGATACTACCGCCATCTGTATTTGTGCATATTGCTATCTCACGACTTTTGTCACCACAGCCTATTATGAATTACGGAAGTCCATAAATCATCACTGGGGGCGTTTCCATTATAATGTACTTGGAGCGAGCGAATAAGAAGAAAACAGTACCGAATTGTTTCCAGATAGCAGAGACAATACTGCAACGGTATCAAGAAATACATCATTCTTCTAACGCGCTGATATAGGAGCGTATGACAACATACCGTACAGCCAAGCGGAGAGGTAGATTTCCACTCTGGAGAAGCGATAAATCGTTGGACAACGAAATTCATATTCAAATGTCGACAAAAACACAGTGCCGTCTGTAACGGAGAAACCTAAAACGTCGCTATAAAGCAGTTGTGGTCTGCCGCACAGTCCAGTTTTAGGGCGAACTCAGGGACGGCATAAATCGACTGTTAAAATTTGAACGCGCTGTATATACCCATTATTCTTCTTGGCTTTAATCTCTTGGAACATGAAGGTCATAAATCTAACACACAAATCCGAATTTGTGATCTCCTTCATTGCCATCTAAGTTACCGTTAAGTTTAATCTGGAGGTAAAGGTCAAACACGGACGAAGCAATAAAACAGTTCCACTTTTTGAATTAGGCTAATTAACTTAAAAACGGTGGAGAGCCTTAAGCGACTTGCAAGAAATGAAGAACATGAAAAACACTGCCCTTATTAACAGCGATCTCCGCATCAATGAAGAAGCCACATGGTTTCCTTTTCTTACCCTCATAGGTTTTATATTCATTTTATAGCCTTCGCCTTGAACCACCAAGATTAAAAATTCAAAACTTGTCGAATAATATTACAATACGGCGCATTTAAGAACACTGAAGGCGTGAAACAAGGCCAGGATTCGAATCCAGGTCTCCTGCTCACTAGGCAGATGTGCTAACCACTACGCCAACCTGGCACACTGTCCATGCAGAACCTCACAGACTGCCCTAGCTCACCTCGGTCCTCAATCCAAATTCCCATTCAAGCCTCGTCCCATTTGGCACTCCCCCTGAGCTCTAAGAGCACTACAGAGGCTCTCCAACTGTATTCGAGTAACACCTCAGCATCGATACAAACTTTCATTCGCTGCTTCAGTCGTCGTGAATACATAATAGATGTTTTGAGAGCTGAAAAGATTCCTGGAGCTATATAGCCTCGTTTGATTAATATTACTATAGTTTTTTGTGATTCATCTTGTCAAATGGACTTGTTAGCTTAGCTGCATTTACTAATACACTACTGGCCATTAAAATTGCTACACCACGAAGATGACGTGCTACAGACGCGAAATTTAACCGACAGGAAGAAGATGCTGTGATATGCAAACGATTAGCTTTTCAGAGCATTCACACAAGGCTGGCGCCGGTGGCGACACCTGCAACTTGCTGACATTAGGAGAGTTTCCAACAGATTTCTCATACACAAACAGCTGTTGACCGGCGTTGCCTGGTGAAACGTTGTTGTGATGCCTCGTGTAAGGAGGAGAAATGTGTACCATCACGTTTCCCACTTTGATAAAGGTCGGATTGTAGCCTATCACGATTGCGGTTTATCGTATCGCGACATTGCTGCTCGCGTTGGTCAAGATCAAATGACTGTTAGCAGAATATGGAATCAGTGGGTTCAGGAGGGTAATACGGAACGCCGTGCTCATCAAAAAGTGGCTTTGAGCACTATGCGACTTAAGTTCTGAGGTCATCAGTCGTCTAGAACTTAGAACTAATTAAACCTAACTAACCTAAGGACATCACACACATCCATGCCCGAGGCAGGATTCGAACCTGCGATCGTAGCGGTCGCTCGGTTCCAGACTGTAGCGCCTAGAACCGCACGGCCACTCCGCCGTGCTGATCCCAACGGCCTCGTATCACTAGCAGTCGAGATGACAGGCATCTTATCCGCTTGGCTGTAACGGATCGTGCAGCCACGTCTCGATCCCTGAGTCAACAGATGGGGACGTTTGCAAAACAACAACCATCTGCTCGAACAGTTCGACGACGTTTGCAGCAGCATGGACTATCAGGTCGGAGACCATGGCTGCGGTTACCCTTGACGCTCCATCACAGGCAGGAGCGCCTGCGATGGTGTATTCAACGATGAACCTGGGTGCACGAATGGCAAAACGTCATTTTTTCGGATGAACCCAGGTTCTGTTTACAGCATCACTGGAAGCGTGTATTCGTCATCTCCATACTGGCGTATCACTCGGCATGGTGGTATGGGGTGCCATTGGTTACACTTCTCGGCAACCTCTTGTTCGCATTGACGGCACTTTGAACAGTGGACGTTACATTTCAGATGTGTTACGACCCGTGGCTCCACCCTTCATTCGATCCCTGCGAAACCCTAAATTTCAGCAAGATAATGCGCGAGCACATGTTGCAGTTCCTGTACGGGCCTTTTTGGATACAGAAAATGTTCGACTGCTGCCCTGGCAAGCACATTCTCCAGATCTCTCACCAACTGAAAACGTCTGGTCAATGGTGGCCAAGCAACTGGCTCGCCACAATACGCCAGTCACTACTCTTGATGAACTGTGGTATCGTGTTGAAGCTGCATGGGCAGCTGTACCTGTATACGCCATCCAAGCTCTGTTTGACTCAATGCTCAGGCGTATCAAGGCCGTTATTACTACCAGAGGTAGTTGTTCTGGGTACTGATTTCTCAGGATCTATGCACCCAAATTGCATGAAAATGTAATCACATGTCAGTTCTAGTATAATATATTTGTCCAATGGATACCCGTTTATCATTTGCATTTCTCCTTGGTGTAGAAATTGTAATGGCTAGTAGTGTAGTTATAATATACGCTGCCTGACAAAAGAATCAGGCAGAAAAGGAGGTGGAAACGAAATGAAACTTTATAGGCTGAGAAGATACTTGATGTTACTGCAGTGATTTCAAATTAAGGTAAAATTTACAAAAAAAATTGTCAGCACGAGGCAATTTATCAGTATGACATTGGACCCTGTTTGCCCTGGATGCATGCGCTCATTCGGCTGCGAAGCGTGTCATAAAGCTGCTGCATCCTCTCCTGACGTAAGCTGGCACACAGCTGTTGGGACGGTGGGTCACAGTTGACTTCCGAGCTGGACGCAAGCATCTTCTGTCGTCGACAGATATGGAGATCTTGCTGGCCAAGAGGCTACCTCAACATCACACAGACATTTCATAGTCATGTGCGGTGCGTGGATGAGTGCTGTCCTGTTGGAAAATGGCACCACGATGTTATGGCATGAGAGGTGACACATAAGAGGATGTCCGTGACCTATCATGTTGACATGAGGTCCCACAATCACAGCCAGCCGTGACATGAAGACATACCCAATGGCTCCCTACAACATGACGTCAGGAGTAACAGCGCTGCTTCTCTCCGAAACAATGGGCTAGTGGGACCTCTCTCCAAGTCTCCGCCGGTGATGGTCATCCAGGGTAAAGCCGAACAGCGAATGATTCTCAACACGGTGTGACTAAATTCATCAGCAGTCCATGTTGCAAGTCACGGGAACACTCCAAAAGCGGCCGTTTATATTGCGGTGTTAACGGCAGCCTACTTATGGAATGGTAATTTCCTTGCCTGGATGCTGGAAGTCTCTGACTGATGAAGTGGGATGACACAGAATACTGCAGAGTTTCCATCACTTGTGATTCTTCAGTTTCTCCCGGCGTATTTCTTGCTCGAACAGTCCATGGGTGTACTGCCGGTTCATAGTGTCCAACGGTGTAAGTAGGCTATTTATGTTTTCTTATTGGCAACGTTACGTAGCGCTCTGTATGAAAATCACTGGCTGTGCTGTGTGCAGTCTGTGGCTAGTTTGCATTGTTGTCTGCCGTTGTAGTGTTGGGCAGCGGCAGCTGGGTGTTAACAGCGCGTAGCGTTGCGCAGTTGGAGGTGAGCAGCCAGCAGTGGTGGATGTGGGGAAAGAGATGGCGGAGTTTTGTAATTTGTCATGAACTGCTATATATATTATGACTATTAAGGTAAATACATTGTTTGTTCTCTATTAAAAACTTTCATTTCCTAACTATGCCTATCAGTAGTTAGTGCCTTCCGTAGTTTGAATCTTTTATTTAGCTGGCAGTAGTGGCGCTCGCTGTATTGCATTAGTTCGAGTAACCAAGATTTTTGTGAGGTAAGTGATTTGTGAAACGTATAAGTTAATGTTAGTCAGGGCTATTCTTTTGTAGTGTTTTTGAAAGTCAGATTGCGTTGCGCTAAAAAATATTGTGTATCAGTTTAAGCACAGTCATGTATAATTGTTCAAAGGGGACGTTTCAACGGGCACAATATTTCGACGATCAGGCATGTATAATTGTTCAAAGGGGACGTTTCAACGGGCACAATATTTCGGCGATCAGGCATGTCGCCATCATCAGGTGCGCTGACGAAATGAGTTGCTGAGGGTGGGCGGCAGTCTTAAATCCCCTCCCTTCGCTCCCTTCGCGAGGTGTTCTCTCAGTGGTCCGCGCCCGCACCTCAGCGGTCGGTGAGATACTCAGTGAAGGAAACGAACGGGCGACTAGGGCGGACGAGGCAGTTACACCGACGCCACCACAGGCGCCGACACCAGCGTCTCACCGACCGCTGACGCGCGGGCGCTGGCGCGGACCGCAGAGAGAACGCCTCGCGAGGAGATGGGATTTAAGACGGCCGCCCACCCTCAGGAGCTCAGTTGGTCAGCGCACCTGACGATGGCGACATGTCTGATCGCCGAAATATTGTGCCCGTTGGACACTATGGACCGGCAGTATACCCGTGGACTGTTTGAGCATTCCATCGCTTGTTCTCGGATGTCAGGCCCAGATTTGAAATGGTTATGATGTCCTTGGTACGCAATACAGCGATGCTTCCGTGATGAGGTCGGACGTGATCGACCAGAAATTTGACGACGAGTTATCTTGTCCTCAAGCTCCAGTGCAGTCCAACATGGGACCACTGTCACATCCAAATGCCGGCCGCTGTGGCTGAGAGGCTTTAGGCGCTTTAGTCCGTAACCGCGCTGCTGCTACGCTCGCTGGTTCGAATCCTGCCTCGGGCATGGATGTGTGTGATGTCCTTAGGTTAGTTAGGTTTAAGTAGTTCTGAGTCCAGGGGACTGGTGACCTCAGATGTTAAGTCCCATAGTGCTTAGAGCCATTTCTTTCACATCCAAATGCCACGCAAATTTTGATATCTCACGGTTCGACCAGGAGGACAAATAAAACGTCAAATCGAAAACATCTTCACCTGGCTATATTTCAGATTTTATTTTGCTTACGTGCCGCCTTCAGGTCCCTGATCGACTTGCATGAAGAATCCAACCTCGTGTGCAGTCGAAATAGGGGCCAGCATTCAGCAACTGGTATCCGTAGACTACTTTTCTTAGCAACAATTGCAGACTCCAGTTCTACAATTCATGAACGAAGGGATCGCGCTGTTAAAAGCGGTACTCTGTGGATGCGTTACTGAATGCGGCCGCTTTTTAGATTGCATATAAAGTTGAATTCGTCCTTCATGTCGGTCAGGGGGCGTGAAGATGGCGCAGTGAAACGCCGAAACTAGTGACATAAGTAAAATAAAATTTGAAATATAGGCGGCTGAAGGGGTTTCTGATTTGACGTTTTATATTGAAAAGCCAATGTGCTTCATGCGTCCTTCATAAAGGTGAACTTACTAAGAGGTGGACACATGGAGACCCACAACGAGGTGCCTTACAATGTTTATCAGATGCTGATTATGCTGCTCACACGAGTACGCGGTATCTCTGCGTCCTTCACGGTTATCACGCAACATCTGACGCTTTCACGCCGCTTATACTAACGCACTCTTCTGGTTGTCCTACCAGTCTAATCATTAGATACCCGATGACAGTGTGCAGGCGTACGAATTTACATTGTCACCCGACTATATCCTCTGAATGCTTCAAGCAGTGTATGTTGGCTTTATTTTTGCTGTTTGTGTGTACTATATGTTCTCGATTCGAGAATTGTGTCCGCGTGTTTGCGTACCATGCAGGGGTCCCGGGTTTCATTCCCGGCCGGGTTGGAGATTTTCTCAGCTCGTGGACTGGGTGTTGTGTTGTCCTCATCATCATTTCGTCATCACCGACAAGCAAGTCACCCAATGTGGCGTCACCTGAAATAAGATTTGCACCCGGCGGCTGAACTTCACTGGATGGGTCCTCCCGGCCAACAGTGCCACACGATCATTTCATTTCATTTTCTCCAGAGTCGTGCGACTCATCTTCAAATATCCATATGACTGTGCAATCAGTCGACTACACAATACAGTGGTCAACTGCAACAGCATGTTCGTAGAAGAGATATTATCCAAGTCCACTTCGCGTTCGTGTAGATAAAGAAGACATACCAAAAAATATACTGATTGATGAATTCTTCTCCTGTTATCAGCCGAGTGGTGGCGTCGTCTTGTGGCAACGTTTCAATGTGTTTAGTACCCATCATCTTCGCCGGAAGAAACGTTGCGACAAGACGGCTGATAACCCGAGATGAATTCAACAGTGAAATACGCCGAGAAAAACTGAAATCACAAATACACTGATTTTTCTGGAAATAGGATTTCTACATATAAATTTGTTATTTCTAAATAGAATATAAAAACAGTAAAGCGTAGCTGTGGAGCTGGGTATATTCGTATATTCGGACCCACAAACTAAATTTTCCTCCGAAAATAATGGAAAAGATCATGAAATATACTGATGTCGAGTTCCATTTCCTGTGTGACAAATTGACTGTCTTATAAATAATGTAGAACGACTGTTTAACAGGTGTGCGTGTATTGAAATCTGTACCGCTTTGCATAGCGACTTCTAGTATTTGCTTGACATTGTCTTGCTTAGCTACAAGAGCTTCAAGTAGACGTGTACAATATCTTTTCTTTGTGTACGAACTTTGTTTTGCTCGTTGTATTCGTTAGTCGACTAATTGGACAATGATGTGAATGTCTAAAAAAAAACTAAACTTCGCCCAAACAAGCCTTGAAGGTGACGTCCTCAGCCCACAGGTATCACTGGATGCAGATACGGAGGTGCGTGTAGTCAGCACACCGCTCTCCGGGTCGCAGTTTACGACACCGGATGTCTCTAAGGATATAGTGGTCGCCCCTACAATTCCCCTGTCACCCACTCTCTTCTCTATCTGCTCATACATGGTTCAGTCACACGTGACTGCGTATGTTAGGCGTCAATGTGCCATAGCCACACACAGACTGCAAGAGGCAGTGCCATCTAGAGGGCCAACCATAGCACCATCTGGTTTCCCACTTCAAGCTAGACGAGTTTCGTTCTTTGTAGTTTCTTCGTTTGATGCTTATTTCGTGAGATATTTGGCCAGGTCACTATCAGTGGACCACCCCATATAAAGCATACCCGTGGGTCGCGAAAAACAGTGCAGTCGTTGTCATAATGCGGTTACAGTATACAGTGCACTGCAAAACGGCGCTGTCAAAAACACGCGCCGAGGCAACTATAGTGCACCGAGGGCCTTAGATAACAGGAGTGAACGACGTCTGCGGAGATGTGTAGCGGTGAAATGACGTGAAACTGTCGAGCCACTGACTGCTCAAATGAACCAAGGGCTACCAACAGTGTCTCCTCAACGACTGTTAAGCGAACGTTGCTGCGTATGGACCCCCGCAGCAGGAACCTGGTTCGTGCACCCGTGCTGACTGGCGTTCGATGGAAACAAAAGCTGGGATTTGCACACCAATGAAACAACTGCCGGTCTTTTCAGGTGAATCACGTTTAGTGATCCATCGGTCAGGACGAAGCGTTATGTTCTGAGGAATGTTTTCGTGGCATTTGCTCAGTGATCTCGTCATTCTGGAAGGCACAATGGATCAACGTAAACAAGCATCTATCCTTGAAGACCATGTCCACCCTTACATTCAGTTTGTTTTTTCTCGGCACGATCCCATCTAGCAGCGCTACAATGCATCGTGTCACATAGCTAGCAGTGTACGTGCATAGTTCTTAAGAGCACCAGCATTAGTTTACCGTACTCCCCTGGCCACCAGATTCCACAGATGTAAAGATAATCTAGAAACCTTGGGACCATCTCGATGGAGCTGTTCGCGCCATAGATCCTCAGCCGAGAAACCAAGTGCAGTTGACCACGACAGCTGAAGTCGGCATTTCTCTACGTCAATTATTCAAAATGACAGTCACAATCGCACTATTTATTTTGCCGGCAACTGGTTTCAAGCTGCGATGGGGTCATCTTCAAGGCAGTTTACACTGTAAAGTTGTAATATTAGTAAGTAATTATGTACGTAATCTACAAGCAATTAGTCAAAGTTACATAAATAAACAGATTTTTATACCCCATTTGGTCACATGCTGGAGTCGTCACCCTGCCTGTGCACGGTTGGTAAGTATGCATCGTTGGTATTTTTTCCTTTATTGTGATTTCATTCCCCTGCCCCATATGGGCAGGGGAGGGCTGTCAGCGGCACAATCCGCCGCTCTTCAGCCGAGTGACATGACAACTAAAACAAGAATAAAATGTTACATACATAAGGTGATAAAAAAAGAGGAACATAAAACAGAGTAAGGGGAGAAAATGGAGGTAAAAATACATTGACATGGAGACGTTCATGGGGGACAGTTAAAAAAGTCACCAGAAAGTTAAAAAGAACAGTCGGCGATTCTTAAAACACAGAGAAGACACTGAATTCACATGCACAGGTTAAAAGTCGGACACAGTATTAAAAACACTCTACAACAACACACTTAAACCCATTTGGAGCACACACGACGAAGAATAAAACTGCCAGGTGGGACCTGCCGAGGGAAAGGTCAGAGAGGATGGAAAAGGAGGGGAGAGCAAGGGGCAGCAGGGAAAGCGGCGGAATGAAGAGAGTATGGGCGTCAGCGGGTACACGAAGAGGCAGGAGACACGTGGGGCGGGAGATGAAGAGGGAAGACAGGACAGGAGGGAGTGCAGAGACACTGAAAGGGGGCACAAGAGAGGGAGGCGGAATAGGAGGGGGAAGCCGCTCAGGTGGAGGGAGGGGGAGGAGAGGGAACCCTGAGGAGGAGGCAGGAAGATGGGGTCAGAGTTGGTAGGAAGGGTAGATGTCAGGGCGGAGCTCGTCATCCGGCAGGGGTAGATGGTGGAAGTTGCGTTGGGAAAGGAGATGGAGAGAGGGTGGGACACAACGGTAAAGGCGCAGTGACTGGTTGGGGGTGGAGAGGTTCAAATGGTTCAAATGGCACTGAGCACTATGGGACTTAACATCTGAGGTCATCAGTCCCCTAGAACTTAGAACTACTTAAACCTAACTAACCTAAGGACATCACACACACACCTATGCCCAAGGCAGGATTCGAACCTCCGACCGTAGCGGTCGCACGGGTACAGACTAGCGTCTAGAACCGCCTGGCCACCCCAGCCGGCGGTGGAGAGGAAGGGAAGGGAGCCACCAGGAGGGTGAGGGGGATCAAGGCGGCGGACAATATATAGTGTGTTCAAGGAAAAGGAGAAGATGGGGGAACATGTTTGGTGCACTGCATGAGCTTAAATAACGGCCAACAACACGTGGGCAGACGGTAACGCCCTCCACGGTGACCAACGGTAGTTACATGCTTAAGCAAGAAATCGTAAATTTTAAAATTTGTTCCAGTTGTAATGTAAAACATATTAAATATATAACTAATTAAATCTCGAGAAATTTACAATTATTTAAAATTCAGATAACTGTTGACCCACTCATTTTTGACATCATTTGTGGATAGAGTAGAGCCCTCTGTCTTTTGTGGTAGGGACGCCGTTGCCATGGGCGATAGTATATGTCAAGCGCCCCCTAGCCTGTGTGGTTTGGACGCTGTCATCATGGTAGCCGCTTCGTATAAGTCGTCTGCTGTAATACCATCTTTGCGTAGCGTTCGTTGTCATGGTAACGGCGTACCATAACGATTCTTCCGCCATGTTGTTGTCAATCCATATAGTTTTCTGCTGCAGCGTTATCTTTGCACAGCATGCGTTGTCGTGGTGTGTTCTGGCTGCTATCCATAAAAGTTGTTCCTAGTAATTAGTAAAAAACTTTAAAATCATTGTATTCTCTGTTATAAAATTAACATATTAAAAAAACGAAGTATATCAAGTGCCCTTAGCCTATTTGACTAGAATTCCGTCGTCATAGTAGCCTCCTCGTACGTGTCGTCTGCCGTAGCACGGCATTCGATATCGTTGCATCGGTGTACCACAGTCCTCCCTTCATCATGCTGCCGTCGATTCACATAAGTCGTTATATTATGGATACTCTTCCACAAAGTTGTTTCTGAATTATATATTAATATTTTAGGACTTATAAAGGTAATCTTTAAACTCTGGAGGTCTACATTATAAAATTAAAACACTATAATAAAATTAGTATCAATATACATCGTCATACAATATTAATATCCATCGTTGACTGTCTCGCAGCGGTCGGCGTCCAAAAGGAGTCATTCAGGCTTTGGACTGGTGATCGCATTAATGTGAGTGGACAGTGTAGAAGAAGCAAAGACGGAAATACGAGGTTCAGGAGTGGGAGTAAAATTCAGAAATAAAGAATACCAATGGTAACATTCGCTGATGATATGGCTGTCCTCAGCCAAAGTGCGCAGAATTACAGGACATATTGAGTGAAATAAATTGTCTACTGAGCACGGGCTATGAATTGCGACAGATATAAGTAATAAGGAGTAGCAGAAATGACATTAACGATAATAGTAATTGGGGACTATGCAGCTAAAGAAGTGAACGAATTCTGTTACCTCAGAAGCAAGATAACATATGAAGGATGAAGAAAGGAGGACATAAAAAGCAGATTAGCATAGCCAAAGAGGTCATTCCTGGCCAGAAGAAGGCTATCAGTATCAAGCATTGGCCTTAAATTCGAGGAAGAAATTTCTGAGAATATGCATGCGACACACAGCAGTGTATAGAAGCAGATCCTAGACTGTGGCAAAACTAGAGAAGAAGTGACCTGACGCATATTGGATTTCCAAGTACAGAAAGAGCTTGAGAATTAGGCGAGAGCGTTAAAATAATAGATGTAGAGGTCCCGCGCAGAATCAGAGATGAAAGAAATATGTAGAAAACTCTGGAAAGGAAGGGAAACAAGATTACAGCACACGTCTTACGACATCAGTGATTAACTTCCGTGGTTTAAAAGAAATTATACAGTGTTAAAAGCGCTAGGGAGAGCCAAAGACCGAATATATCCAACAAACAATTGAGTTCGTTGGGTGTAAGAGCTACTCTGAAAAGAGGAGGGTGGCACATAGAAGGGGTTCGTGGCCCCACTCCTACACACACACACACACACACACACACACACACACACACACACACACACACACACACACACATGCCAAATTATTTTCATTAGTTTCCTAATACACGATTTCACATTTGTCACCTTCCTTTTTAATTTCATCCCACCTTAATGAACGAAAATTACTTTATTAATTTCCTGACTTATTTCGACCACTGGTTGTCTTGAAAACTACATGATACAGAGTATCCCCTCAAAGTTATTGGTACAAATCGCAAGTGTATAACAAAAGCTTTTTCATTGTTCTGACAAAGTCTTTTCACAATATAGTATCTCCCATCTCAACTTTATCTACTTCTTCGTCCATTTGTATGGTAATGTTGTTGTTGATGTTGTGGTCTTCAGTCCAGAGACTGGTTTGATGCAGCTCTCCATGCTACTCTATCCTGTGCAAGCTTCATCATCTCCCAGTAACTACTGCAACCTACATCCTTCTGAATCTGCTTAGTGTATTCATCTCTTGGTCTCCCTCTACGATTTTCACCCTCCACGCTGCCCTCCAATACTAAATTGGTGATCCCTTGATGCCTCAGAACATGTCCTACCAACCGATCCCTTCTTCTGGTCAAGTTGTGCCACAAACTTCTCTTCTCCCCAATCTTATTCAATACTTCCTCATTAGTTATGTGATCTACCCATCTAATCTTCAGCATTCTTCTGTAGCACCACTTTTCGAATGCTTCCATTCTCTTCTTGTCCAAACTATTTATCGTCCATGTTTCACTTCCATACATGGCTACACTCCATACAAATACTTTCAGAAATGACTTCCTGACACTTAAATCTATACTCTATGTTAACAAATTTCTCTTCTTCAGAAACGCTTTCCTTGCCATTTCCAGTCTACATTTTATATCTTCTCTACTTCGACCATCATCAGTTATTTTGCTCCCCAAATAGCAAAACTCCTTTACTACTTTAAGTGTCTCATTTCCTAATCTAATTCCCTCAGCATCACCCGACTTAATTCGACTACATTCCATTATCCTCGTTTTGATTTAGTTGATGTTCTTCTTATATCCTCCTTTCCAGACACTATCCATTCCGTTCAACTGCACTTTCAAGTCCTTTGCTGTCTCTGACAGAATTACAATGTCATCGGCGAACCTTAATGTTTTTATTTCTTCTCCATGGATTTTAATACCTACTCCGAATTTTTCTTTTGTTTCCTTTACTGCTTGCTCAATATACAGATTGAATAACATCGGCGAGAGACTACAACCCTGTCTCACTCCCTTCCCAACCACTGCCTCCCTTTCATGCCCCTCGACTCTTATAACTGCCATCTGGTTTCTGTACAAATTGTAAATAGCCTTCTGCTCCCTGTATTTTACCCGTGCCACCTTCAGAATTTGAAAAAGAGTATTCCAGTCAACATTGTCAAAAGCTTTCTCTAAGTCTACAAATGCTAGAAACGTAGGTTTGCCCTTCCTTAATCTAGCTTCTAAGATAAGTCGTAGGGTCAGTACTGCCTCATGTGTTCCAACATTTCTACGGAATCCAAACTGATCTTCCCCGAGGTCGGCTTCTACTAGTTTTTCCATTCGTCTGTAAGGAATTCGCGTTAGTATTTTGCAGCTGTGACTTATTAAACTGATAGTTCGGTAATTTTCACATCTGTCAACACCTGCTTTCTTTGGGATTGGAATTATTATATTCTTCTTGAAGTCTGAGGGTATTTCGCCTGTTTCATACATCTTGCTCAACAGATGGTAGAGTTCTGTCAGGACTGGCTCTCCCAAGGCCGTCAGTAGTTCCAATGGAATGTTGTCTACTCGGGGGGCCTTGTTTCGACTCAGGTCTTTCACTCCTCTGTCAAACTCTTCACGCAGTATCACATCTCCCATTTCATCTTCATTTACCTCCTCTTCCATTTCCTCTATATACTCCCTCCACCTTTCTGCTTTCCCTTCTTTGCTTAGAAATGGGTTTCCATCTGAGCTCTTAATATTCATACAAGTGGTTCTCCAATCTCCAAAGGTCTCTTTAATTTTCCTGTAGGCAGTATCTATCTTTCCCCTAGTGAGATAAGCCTCTACATCCTTACATTTGTCCTCCAGCCATGTCTGCTTAGCCATTTTGCACTTCCTGTCGATCTCACTTTTGAGACGTTTGTATTCCTTTTTGCCTGCTTCATTTATTGCATTTTTATATTTTCTCCTTTCATCAATTAAATTCAATATGTCTTCTGTTACCCAAGGATTTGTACTAGTCCTCGTCCTTTTACCTACTTGATCCTCTGCTGCCTTCACTACTTCATCCCTCAAAGCTACCCATTCTTCTTCTACTGTATTTCTTTCCCTCATTCCTGTCAATTGTTCCCTTATGCTCTCCCTGAAACTCTGTACAACCTCTGGTTTTGTCAGATTATCCAGGTCCCATCTCCTTAAATTCCCACCTTCTTGCAGTCTCTTCAGTTTTAATCTACCGATTACAGCTGCTAAAGTGCAAAAAAAACTCTTAATTAAACAGTGAGGACTGATACATCATTATCATTTGATAGTTTACGAAACCAGTCTGCACAGGATCTTCATAAAGCTGACGCATGCCAAGAGAAGAATCTAGGTAACCCATGGTCAGATAGGTAAGTCAACATCTGTGTATTCGCAATCCAAAGAACTGTGAGAGGTATAGCCAACAAGCAGCTCAGTCACATAAGTGCAGCATTCACGAGGTAGATACTAGAGCACAGCATAATGAGTTCATGTTGACAATGCGATCAGTTGCTATTTTTTGCGCAGTTCATGTCCTTTTGAAGATGATCAGTGGTCGAAATGCGTCAGAAAATTAATAATGTACTTGTGGTCCAGACAGATATGTAATTAGAATGACCGCTCCATCTCCGTTTTCGTCCAGAAAATATGAATGATACAGGTCCATATGATTCATATGATTATCAGACGCAGGTGAAGTCTTTGGCACCGTATACCGCAGACTATAGACCTCGATGAAGACACGCATATAGGGTAATTCAGCTGCCCTACGGATGTCGTTTTATGCATCCCGTAATTTTGTAGGTGCCCTTTCACATTCTCTCGCTCGCTACACGCAAACTGTTGGACCCATAAAAAAGAACATCTTTGTGCGAAATGTAATGTAGATAAATTTTGTATGGGGGTACGTTTTAGCTGGAGGCCAGCTCGACTAAGCCAGTAGCTTAATAAGACCAGTCAGTGGAGACCAGAAAAGGTCAAACGTAGGAAATAATTCGTACAGTCACATATATTTGTGCAGTGGTAGGAGGGCGTGCGACGAACAACATCCTAGAAATTTTGACCAGTGGGGGCTGAGTGTGGGAATGGGGTTACCTTTGAGAGTCACTTTAGATGTTTTTCTGGAATAATTCGAAAACTACGGCTTCTAGTGAAAACGTATTCCAGTAAAAAATCTAACTACATTAAATTTCCTACAAAAAGGTCCCACTTATTTTACTGTAGGACTAATAGTTTTGGCGTAGGGAGCAAGAAAATATGAAAATCTGGCGCATGGTATACGAAGGCCAATATAACAACGCTGGTTGCCTAAAACGACAGTGGGAGGTGCTATTTAAAAAAAAAAGTGTGTGAAATCTTATGGGACTTAACTGCTAAGGTCATCAGTCCCTAAGCTTACACACTACTTAACCTAAATTATGCTAAGGACAAACACACACACCCATGCCCGAGGGAGGACTCGAACCTCCGCCGGGACTCGCCGCACAGTCCATGACTGCAGCGCCTAAGACCGCTTGGCTAATCCCGCGCGGTGGTGCTATTTAATCACCCTTTATAGCACAATTGATGTGCATGAGGAGATTATCTCACCAATGTCAGATTGTTTATTTTATTTATTGAATTATTTATTTGTTCCGTAGCTGACTGCTCAACACGCCAGATTGCCATGCAGAGGATCCAGGTACGACTCTTGGCACTGCCAGGAGCTTTTCCTTAATCGGAAGCCGAGACTGGGGTGTGATCAACCTCGTGATGCCAACTGTGAAATTTTTTTTTTTACTCATCAGTCTTCTGACTGGTCTGATGCGGCCCGCCACGAATTCCTCTCCTTTGCCAACCTCTTCATCACAGATTAGCACTTGCAACATACGGCCTCAATTATTTGTTGGATGTATTCTAATCTCTGCCTTTCTCTACAGTTTTTGCCCTCTAAATGTCCCTCTAGCACCATGGAAGTCATTCCCTGATGCTTTAACGGACGTCCTAACATCGTGTCCATTCTCCTTGTCAGTGTTTTCCACATATTCCTTTCCTCTCCGATTCTGAGCAGAACCCCCTCTTCCTTACCTTATCAGTCCACCTAATTTTCGAAATTCACCTGTAGCACCACATCTTAAATACTTCGATTCTCTTCTGTTCCAGTTGTCCAAGAGTCCATCTTTCACTACCATACAATGCTGTGCTCGAAACATACATTCTCAGAAATTTGTTCCTCAAATTAAGCCCTATAGTTGATACTAGTAGACTTGGGCAGGAACGCCATTTTTGCCAGCGCTAGTCTGCTTTCGACGTCCTCCTTGTCATCCATATCATTGATATCATTTCACCTTGCATTTTAATTCCAATCCTGACTCTTTTATTTCCATAATTGTTTCTTCGATGTACAGACTGAACAGTAGGGGCGAAAGATTGCATCCCTGTCTTACACCCTTTTTAATTCATGCACTTCGTTCTTGTCGTCTATTCTTATTATTCCCTCTTGGCTCTTGTAAGTATCGCATATTACCCGTCTCTCCCTAGAGCTTACCTCTATTTTTCTCAGAATTTTGAACATCTTGCACAATTTTCTGGGGACCTACTCGGCCGATTAGCTGCGACTCCCTGCCCCGCGGGATTAGCCGAGCGGTCTGTGGCGCTGCAGTCATGAACTGTGCTGCTGGTCCCGGTGGAGTTTCGAGTCCTCCCTCGGGCATGGGTGTGTGTGTTTATCCTTAGGATAATTTAGGTTAAGGAGTGTGTAAGCTTAGGGACTGATGACCTAGGCAGTTAAGTCCCATAAGATTTCACACACATTTGAACATTTTTTTGAGCTGCGACTCCAAGGTCAAGAAACCCTACAACGAGCGGGAAGGCGGTGAGTTCACCACTTGTCCCTCCACACTGAGTCCGATGACGCCATTGGTCACACAGCAGTTGGTCGTGGCCGACTGGGCCGCTTAAGAAAGAACTCAGAACTTTATACCTTAATTTTACTTCTGTACTTTACTATTTTTGTACTACACTAATGGGGAAACCTCGGCGCCCCAAAACTGCCAATAAGGATTTTACAGGAAGAAATGGACCCCAGAGTTTGGATCGTCATTCATCATTTATCGCATACAAAATGATTTATTCATAAAATGTTTCAGAATTAAAACAAATAATAAACTTAACATGAAAACATAAAGGTTTTTCAGCTCACACAAAGTTTACGATTTTAATACAGCAATTCAACAATACAGAGCTATCAGACAGAAAAAATTTAACTTGAAGGAAATTCAAAATTTGTTTGGATGACCTTAACAAACAACCCCTTGGAGGGCAAGAGATCAGTAACACTTCACTTAACATGAACCACTTAATCACAATTTTAGCAATTAACGAACGATCGAACGAATAATGACAATTCCCAAAATTTATTTACAATAGATAAGAAGCTGCAAGGGCTGCAGTCATGCTAATAATTATCCCATAGAAAGAACATGATGATGGCAATAAACGGTAAGAACTTGATGAGGGGATCACAGCCCCTGCTTATTAAAACAATTCTGAACAACACCTGGCAAGCCGGCCGAAGTGGCCGAGCGGTTCTAGGCGCTACTGTCTGGAAACGCGCGACCGCTATGGTCGCAGGTCGAATCCTGCCTCGGGCATGGATGTGTGTGATGTCCTTAGGTTAGTTAGGTTTAAGTAGTTCTAAGTTCTAGGGGACTGATGGCCTCAGAAGTTAAGTCCCATAGTGCTCAGAGCCATTTTTGAACACCTGGCAATCGCTGTTGACGGGGACAAGAGACCCCCATACTCCCAGTGAATACTATGGGCGAAATTCTTCATGCCCACCAACATTTGTAGGAAAGTCTTAGCATATGAACCTTTTTCTTTTAGACATATAAAAACGTAACAACAGTAAAAAAACCTACTGGCTTCTGTCTCGGGTTCTTCGGCTGATGTTTGTCTGAGGATTTTTCTGACGTTTCGCCAGCACCAGTGGCTGGTATTGTCAAAGCTTCACCCTCCATTGCTGTTGGTGGACTGGAGCCGAGCTCGCGGCCGCAGACTACATGAACCTGGCGCGCCAACATCAAAGGGCTTCTTGGTGGTCATTTCCGGTGCGCTTCTCGTCTTGCTACCTACGACGGTCGTTCGCTGCAGCAAGGGAATACAGGATCCGTTTACCTTGAGGCTTTCTTCTTTATTGTTGAAGCTATTCTCCTGTTTGTGTATTTCTATAGCTTCTCTGAACAAACGGCTGTGATAGGTCTTTTTTACAGCCAGAACTTTCGTGTTGGCGTGCTCTGCCACGGCCGATTTCTCGACCTCCTAAAGCCTGCAATGTCCCTTACGTTCTGTGATCCTGGTGTTGATCGACCGTACAGACATTCCAACATAAACTTTACTGAATGTGCATGGTATGCTGTACATTTCTCACATTGCAAGTGGGTCCCTTTCCTAATTTGCGGATCAGAGACACCCTTTGATCCTCTTTGGCAGTTCATTGAGAAGCAATGGGTACTCCACAAATTATTTTAGGAATATAACAGAGCCGAACACTCGACGGAATGCCACCTCAGAAAAAAATGTCGGTTACGGCCTTTTTGCCACACATTCCCGAAGTGAAATACGGAATCGGTAGTAAATTGCGTAAACACGGCGTAAAGACTATTTACAAACCGACAAAGAAGATCAAAGAGTGTCTCAGATCGGCAAAGGGGAAAAGGTACCCACTTTCAATGTCATTAATATGCCGCATATCATGCAAATTCGGAAAAGATTATGCTGGAATGTCTGGACGATCAATCAATACCTGAATCACAGAGCATAATCGACATAGCAAGTTGGGGCAGGTGGAGAAATCGGCCGTGGCATATCAAGCCCGGTGTGGGGCCGACCACAAAGTAAAATTCGCCGACACCGAAGTTTTGGCTGTAGAGAAGTGCTATCACACCCGCTTGTTCAGAGAAGCTATTGAAATACACAAACATGACAATAGCTTCAACAAGAAAGAAGAAAGTCTCGAGGTAAACGGATCCTGGATTCTCGTGCTGCAGCGAACTACCGTTGTAGTTACAAGAAGAGAAGCGGACCGGAAATCACCGCGGAGAAGCCATTACAAGTTGGCGCGCCAGGTACATATAGCCTGCAGCCGCGAGCTCGGCTCCAATCCACCACCAGCAATGGAGGGTGAAGCTATTAAAATGCCAGTGACTCATGCTGGCGGAACGTCAGAAAAATCATGAGACAAATGTTAGTCGAAGAACCCGAGGCAGTAGCCAACAGGCAGTTTGTCAACAAGTGGCCACGAAAGCCTTAACAACTGTGTAACAGTAAAGAGCATATACCAGTCTCAATATACAGCCCGAAGGTGTGGTAGTTTATAAAATTAAAACTCTTTTTCTTAACTGTGAAGTTAATGACCATTTGGAGAGCACAAGCGATAAGGCGAACACTCTCAAACTGTGTCAAAGAATCTGAGGGGAAGTGCAAAGCAAATACAGTTTACACTCAGTCGCAAAAGTATTCGGACAGCACGTAACAGCGCATAATTTTGCAGTTTGCCGCATGAACAAATACAGAAATTGCACTTTGTAATGTATTTGGGGCTCTGGGTACGATGTCGCAACGTAAAACACGCGTCAAATACGAAGAATTGTTGTTGGACATGTGTCTGTTACGTAATATTTCCTGAAAACGGCGTAGGAAGGTGCAACAAAAGTATTGGGACAAAGGCGGACAACGTGAGAGAATAGTTCATTCCGAGACGCACAGAGGGTGAAGCGACTGCAGTGTATCCGACATTTCCGCGAGACGATAGCGATGATTAGTAAACATGTATCGCGAGCCTGTGCAGGTCGACGATGGGATGCAGAGGGAAGTGTTCTACGTTCGATTGTCGTTTATCATCACGCGGAGGGCAAAACCTGCAGGGAAATTGCCGCAATACTGAACATGAAGAAAAGTGCAGTTCACGACATTATTAAACGGTTCGAGAAAGAAGGCCGATTGGAATTTCGTTGCAGTACAGGACGGCCACGGACATTTTCACAGAGAGATGAACGTGTGATTGTGCGAAAGGTACAACAGAATCCGAAAATATCTGCCACACGAATTGCAAGTGAGGTGGAGGGAGACCTTGGTATAAAAGTTCATCCCGAAACCGTGCGGAAGTACTACGACGTTCGCAGTACCATGGTCGAGTGGCACGGCGAAAGCCATTCACAAATGCAGTGAACCAGTGAACCAGCATTTTATCAGGATAATGATCCCAAGCATACCACGCATATTGTACAAATCTGGTTGCTCTTCGATTGACCGAAAGTATTGCACCCCCCTCCCCAATCACCAGGCCGGCCGGTGTGGCCGTGTGGTTCTAGGCGCTACAGTTTGGAACCGCGTGACCGCTGCGGTCGCAGGTTCGAATCCTGCCTCGGGCATGGATGTTTGTGATGTCCTTAGGTTAGTTAGGTTTGAGTAGTTCTACGTTCTAGGGGACTGATGACCACAGATGTTAAGTTCCATAGTGCTCAGAGCCATTTGAACCATTTTGAACCACCCAATCACCAGACCTTAACCCAATCGAACATTTGTGGGATAAATTGAAACGGACCCTCCGCGCGGACAACATCTATACGAAGGAGGCCTTGAAAGAGGAACTACGCCAAGAATGGGCAAATATAGGCGCAGATTTCACGAGAAAACTCGTGGAAAGTATGCCTAGTAGATTGGAGGAGGTATTGAAAATGAAAGGTGGACCCACAAGGTATTGACATTTTCGTCGTACAACTTATGAACATTTATTGGACAGTGTCCGAATACTTTTGTAGCAGCAGGGTGTGCAGGATGTTTCATTTTTGTTGTTAATTTTTTTGTTATTTATGTTTTGGAAACGAAATAATACAATATTTCTTTTGTAATTAATGCTGTCGCGCATATATGTTGCTAATAAATATGTTTGGGTTTCATAGTCAGTGTTTCTCGAGTACTAATTGTGAAACTTCCCACTGTCCGAATACTTTTGCGACTGAGTGTATATTGATTTGAATTCCGTGCACAGGAATGGCTCCGATAGCACCGTCTCATTCAACGGTAAACACAGTTAATGTCTCGCTACCCCGACCGTTCGACCGGCGGAGGGACAAACAGTGTACCGCTAGACTTCCGGCATGCGGAACAAGGATCACGAGCCCCAATCGAGCTCGAATACTCACGCCCGCACATAGCGGTACAAGGCCAACATGCGATCAAGTTTAGCGCAGACACAATCAATGCTCACCCGGTGCAGAGGCAACACCCGAAACTCCTCAGAAAATATCTGGCGGAAGAAGAAGGCTGTCGAATACGACCTCTGCTCGGCAGTACGGAATTCTGCATGGAACTGAGAGAGGGTAAGATAACAAATATGCACAATGATCACGGATTCTGCAAAGTAACAGTGTCAGTGATACAACTCAAACTCTGTAACGGATAACTTGCCTGCCTTCCTGGTTGCTCCAGAGGCCCAGCGTCCTTTTAGACTTGTCAGAGTACCGGAGGAGCTGCACTCCTGCGTTTGTTTTTACCTCCTTATTTTACGATATTTTAAACCAGCATCCCGACCATGTACCAGTATTTACGGATGGCTCTAAACAGGGGGACTCTGTTGGTTGTGCTGTTGTTTTCCCTGATCGAGTCGTCAAGTTACGGCTTCCTGCGGCGTTTACCATCTTTGATGCCGAATTGTTTGCGATCTTGCGGGCATTGGAGCAGATGAGATGTGTTCCCAGTCTTAAGTTTCTCATCTGTTCTGACTCCCTGAGTGCCCTTCAGACCATGCAACACTTGTACCCAGCGGATACGGTCGTCCAGAACATCCATGATGCCCTACTCCACCTGCAACGGCAGGGGAAGGAGGTTTCTTTCTGCTGGGTGCCGGGGCACGTGGGTATTAGGGGAAACGAACTGGCGGATGTGGCTGCCAAAGATGCACGTTCCCTCCCTCACGTTGTTGAATGTGCCGTCCCCCTCCATGCTGTTACCTCCCTTTTGCGTTTTCGTGTTATGCGTCAATGGGAAGTAGAGTGGCTGGCAGTCGGTGAAAATAAGCTGCGTCTGGTCAAGGCCACCACGCGGCCATGGCGTACGTCCTACCAGTCATGCAGGGGGATGAGGTTCTTCTCACTCGCCTCCGCATCGGACACAGTCCCTTAACGCATGGTTTTTACTCCGGCGGGAGGACCCCCCAATCTGCAGTGCTTGTGGCGTCCAGATTACTGTCCGCACATTTTACTTGACTGTCCTTTAGTCTCTGACCAGAGGGCGGTGGTTCCCTTGCCACCGGATTTCTCCTCTATTTTGCAAGACGACGCAACGACTGTGGTTAAGGTCTTACGGTTTTGTATCCTGTCCAATTTGTTGCCTCGTATTTTAGGGAGAGGATTTTAATGTGCTGCTGGGTAACTGGCTCACCCAGGTTTTAGGTAAGAGGTCCGCCAGTCACGATTACCTACTTGTTTCACTTCGATTTCTGTTCTCTTTTCCTTGTGTTTCCTTTCCTTTTTTGGTGCGTTCCTTCTCCTCTTGTTTTGCCACTGTATGTGAGGATTTGGAACTGCGTCAGGTCTGTGTCTTTTAGCCGTTCTCCTTGTTCGCTGTCCGTCTTCGTCGCTTCACCGCATGTGTTCCTGTTTCTATGCGTTTGGGCGCTGATTACCATGCTGTTTAGCGCCCGAAAACCTCAAACCACACACACACACACACACACGTGACTTGAATTGGTATTCAGCATCACTCTGAACGTAGCAGATCATAAAACCGATCCGCGCAGGAAACCATGAATCCGGAGTTCAAGCAGCAAACACCAAACTGCACTTAAAACATTTTCAGGGTTAACGCAACTGCAAATATAGAAGTCAGAAAACATGTTCAGATAAAACGATGTAAGCACAGGAAAATCACCTTAAAACATTTCCAACAGTCTACGTGTGACAGCATAAATTCTCCAGTTGGCACACAAGTGAACCAGGTCTACGTCGCAACAGCCGTCAGCGGCCTCCAAGCACCTAGGCTCCTGGTTAGCCCACAACATATCGCAAACACCCCCAACACCGGCCAAATTGGCAGCCTTCTCGCGAGGCACTTGTTGAGCTCGTACGGTCCTCACCTGTCTCCAGAGAAGCCTTTTTATCTCTGCCAGAAAGCGCCATCTCGCGCTCGAGTCACAAACGACGATCAAAGATCAAAACAGAGGGCAAGGGACGATATCCAGAGAGCCGCCATGGCTCACCTAGGCTATATTTTATTCTTCGAATTCCCTTTATGTTAAATATAGCGATTATACAGGGTGAAAAGTATTTAAACCGACAAACCCTGGGAGGTTGTAGGGGACATCAAAACAAATATTTTTCCCTAATGTCATTTTTTCCTATGAGGACTATTTAAACCGGTAGAGGAAGATTTCTCTGGCGGTAAATTAATTAAACCAACAAACACTTTTCCATTTTTTTTATGACCAAGAGACAACACATTAACACAAACCAGTTTCAATTACAGTAGATTTTCAAAAAGGCCTCCATTGACACGTAAACAGAGGTTACACCGTCGGATCATGTTTTGTCTGACACGGGCAAAAACCCCAGGAGTATCCTGAATTGTTCCTGCAGCTGCTACTATCCGAGCAACCAGATCCTCTTCCGATGCAACAGGAGTTGCGTAAACAAGG
Source organism: Schistocerca serialis cubense (assembly GCF_023864345.2). Lineage (NCBI taxonomy): Eukaryota > Metazoa > Arthropoda > Insecta > Orthoptera > Acrididae > Schistocerca > Schistocerca serialis. The sequence continues at coordinate 970,599,531 of NC_064639.1, forward strand.
TTGCACATCTCTCTCCACACAAAAAAGTTCAGAGGGGACATATCGGGGTATCGAGCAGGCCGTGGTACAGGACCGCCTCTGCCATTCCACGTTTCTGGGAACCGTCGGTCCAGGAATCGAGCAGCTCGTGGTCGTGCGGTAGCGTTCTCGCTTCCCACGCCCGGGTTCCCGGGTTCGATTCCCGGCGGGGTCAGGGATTTTCTCTGCCTCGTGATGACTGGGTGTTGTGTGCTGTCCTTAGTTAGGTTTAAGTAGTTCTAAGTTCTAGGGGACTGATGACCATAGATGTTAAGTCCCATAGTGCTCAGAGCCATTTGAACCATTTGAACCAGGAATCGACGCACACGACGACAGAAATGTGCCGGCGCCCCGTCATGTTGGAACCACATGCTTTCTTGTAGGGAGCGGGATGTCTTCCAGCAATTCTGGCAATGCTCTGTCTAGAAAATCGTAATAGTGCCTGCCGATTTAATGGCCTAGGTAGCAGATATGGCCCAATTAAACCGTCCCCAACTACACCGACCCACACATTAACGAAGAACCGCACTTGATGAGCGCTAGTATCTGTGGCATATGGGTTATCCTCACTCCAAACATGCGAATTGTGCATGTTGAAGACTCCATCAAGCCCGAACGTTGCTTCATCGGTAAACAACACAGAGGATGGAAATGTAGGATGCATTTCACACTGTTCCAGGTACCACTGCGAAAACTGTGCTCTGGGTGGACAATCAACTGGTTCCAGGTTGTGGACACGCTGTAAGTGAAATGGACGTAATAATTGCTCTCGAAGGACTGTTCTTACATTCGTCTCACTCGTTCCCATGTAACGTGCAATTGCACGAGTGCTGATTGAAGTATCCTGCTCCACATGCTGCAAGACAGCTTCCACAAATTGCAGCGTTCTTACCGTGCGACGGCGTCCCTGTCCAGGTAATCTGCTAAATAATCTGGTCTCACGCAGACGTTGGTACACAGCAGCAAAGGTCGTATGATGCGGGATACGGCGATTAGGATATTGTTGTTGATAAACCCACTGTGCAGCTCGTCCGTTGTGGTGCGCTACGTAGTACGCACCAACCATATCAGTGTACTCACTCCAGGTGTATCGCTCCATTAGTAAACAGAGACAAAGCACTACTACACTGGTGGACAGCAGTTTCCTAATACTGAAGACCGTAATACGCCCTCTAACAACTGACGATCGTAATACGATCTCTGACAACTGAAGAGCGTAATACAGCCTGCACCGGTTTAAATAATCCTCGTAGGAAAAAATGACATCAGGGAAAAATATTTGTTTTGATGTCCCCTACAACGTCCCAGAGTTCGTCGGTTTAAATACTTTTCACCCTGTAGAGTTAAAACTACAGAGAAACACTGCAATTACTATCACCATTTCTACTCTTAGTACTATCAACTTCACCACCGGTATTGCTACCACTGTATCTCTCTCTCTCTCTCCTAACAGGCCTCGATGGGCCAACGGTACCGACCGACCGCCGTGTCATACTTACCCTATAGGCGTCTCATTTCGAGTATATTAAAATGAGAATATTATGTCCACGAATCAGCATTCTTTTAGAAAGCACCGCTCGTGTGAACCACAGTTTGCCCTTTTCTGATATGATATACTGGGAACTATGGATAAGGGGCAACAGGCAGATTTCATGTTTCTAGATTTCCGGAAAGCATTTGACATGGTCCCCATTGCAGGCTGCTAACGAAGGCACGAGCGTATGGAATAAGTTCACAAATATGTGAGTGGCTCGAAGACTTCTTAAGTAATAGAACCCATTATGTTGTCCTAGACGGTGTTTATCAGAGAGAAGGATACCGTCAGGAGCGCCCCATGGAAGTGTGATAGGACTCCTCTTGTTCTCTACACACATAAATGATTTGGCAGACAGGGTGGGCAGCAATCTGCTGTTGTTTGCTGATGGTGCTGTGCTGTACGGTAAGGTGTTGGAAGTTGAGTGACTGTAGGAAGATACAAGACGACTTAGACAAAATTTTAGTTGATGTGATGGATAGAAACTAGCTCTAAATCGGGAAAAATATAAGTTAATGCGTATGAGAGGGAGGAACAAACCTGTAATGTTTGGATACAGTACTACTAGTGACCTGTTACTAGTGTTCTGCTTGATACAGTCAAAAAGTGGTTCAAATGGCTCTAAGCACTATGGGTCTTAATATCTGAGGTCATCAGTCCCCTAGACTTAGATCTACGTAAACCTAACTAACCTAAGGACATCACACTCACCCATGCCCGAGGCAGGATTCGAATCTGCGACCGTAGCAGTCGCGCGGTTCCGGACTAAAGCGCCTAGAACTGCGCGGCCACAGCGGCCGGCATTGATACAGTCAAGTCGTTTAAATAATTGGGCGTAACGTTGCAAAGCTATATTAAATGCAACGAGCATGTGAGAACTGAGGGTAGGGAAGAAGAATGGTTGACTTCGGAATATTGGGAGGATTTTATGAAAAAGTGGTTCACCTGTGAAGGAGACCACAACCAGGACGCTGGTGCGACCTATTCTTAAATATTGCTCGAGGCTTAGGATTCGTGCTAGGTCGGATTAAAGGAAGACATCGAAGCAATTCAGAGATGGACTGCTACATTTGTTACCGGTAGGTTTGAACACGACACTGGTGCGACCTATTCTTAAATATTGCTCAAGGTTTAGGATTCGTGCTAGGTCGGATTGAAGGAAGACATCGAAGCAATTCAGAAATGGGCTGCTAGATTTATTACCGGTAGGTTTGAACAGGACACTGGTGCGACCTATTCTCAAATATTGATCGAGGTTTAGGATTCGTGCTAGGTCGGATTGAAGGAAGACATCGAAGCAATTCAGAGATGGGCTGCTAGATTTGTTACCGGTAGGTTTGAACAGGACACTGGTGTGACCTATTCTTAAATATTGCTCAAGGTTTAGGATTCGTGCTAGGTCGGATTGAAGGAAGACATCGAAGCAATTCAGAGATGGGCTACTAGATTTGTTACCGGTAGGTTCGAACAGGACACTGGTGCGACCTATTCTTAAATAATGCTCAAGGTTTAGGATTCGTGCTAGGTCGGATTGAAGGAAGACATCGAAGCAATTCAGAGATGGGCTGCTAGATTTGTTACCGGTAGGTTTGAACAGGACACTGGTGCGACCTATTCTTAAATAATGCTCAAGGTTTAGGATTCGTGCTAGGTCGGATTGAAGGAAGACATCGAAGCAATTCAGAGATGGGCTGCTAGATTTATTACCGGTAGGTTTGAACAGGACACTGGTGCGACCTATTCTCAAATATTGATCGAGGTTTAGGATTCGTGCTAGGTCGGATTGAATTAAGACATCGAAGCAATTCAGAGATGGGCTGCTAGATTTGTTACCGGTAGGTTTGAACAGGACACTGGTGCGACCTATTCTTAAATATTGCTCGAGGTTTAGGATTCGTGCTAGGTCGGATTGAAGGAAGACATCGAAGCAATTCAGAGATGGGCTGCTAGATTTGTTACCAGTAGGTTTTGAACAGGACACTGGTGCGACCTATTCTTAAATATTGCTCAAGGTTTAGGATTCGTGCTAGGTCGGATTGAAGGAAGACATCGAAGCAATTCAGAGATGGGCTGCTAGATTTGTTACCGGTAGGTTTGAACAGGACACTGGTGCGACCTATTCTTAAAAATTGAAAAGGTTTATGATTCGTGCTAGGTTGGATTGAAGGAAGACTTCGAAGCATTTCAGAGATGGGCTGCTAGATTTGATACCGGTAGGTTTGAGCAGGACACGGGTGCGACCTATTCTTAAATATTGCTCTAAGTTTAGGATTCGTGCTAGGTAGGATTGAAGGAAGACATCGAAGCAATTCAGAGATGGGCTGCTAGATTTGTTACCGGTAGGTTTGAAAAGGGCACTGGTGCGACCTATTCTTAAATATTGCTCAAGGTTTAGGATTCGTGCTAGGTCGGATTGAAGGAAGACATCGAAGCAATTCAGAGATGGGCTGCTAGATTTGTTACCGGTGGGTTTGAACAGGACACTGGTGCGACCTATTCTTAAATATTGCTCAAGGTTTAGGATTCGTGCTGGGTCGGATTGAAGGAAGACATCGAAGCAATTCAGAGATGGGCTGCTAGATTTGTTACCGGTAGGTTTGAACAGGACACTGGTGCGACCTATTCTTAAATATTGCTCAAGGTTGAGGATTCATGCTAGGTCGGATTGAAGAAAGACATCGAAGCAATTCAGAGATGGACTGCTAGATTGATTACCGGTAGGTTTGAATAGGACACTGGTGCGACCTATTCTTAAATATTGATCGAGGTTTAGGATTCGTGCTAGGTCGGATTGAAGGAAGACATCGAAGCAATTCAGGGATGGGCTGCTAGATTTGTTACCGGTAGGTTTGAACAGGACACTGGTGCGACCTATTCCTAAATATTGCTCAAGGTTTAGGATTCGTGCTAGGTCGGATTGAAGGAATACTTCGAAGCAATTCAGAGATGGGCTGCTAGATTTGTTACCGGTAGGTTTGAACAGGACACTGGTGCGACCTATTCTTAAATATTGCTCAAGGTTTAGGATTCGTGCTAGGTCGGATTGAAGGAAGACTTCGAAGTATTTCAGAGATGGGCTGCTAGATTTGATACCGGTAGGTTTGAGCAGGACACTGGTGCGACCTATTCTTAAATATTGCTCTAAGTTTAGGATTCGTGCTAGGTCGGATTGAAGGAAGACATCGAAGCAATTCAGAGATGGGCTGCTAGATATGTTACCGGTAGGTTTGAACAGGACACTGGTGCGACCTATTCTTAAATATTGCTCAAGGTTTAGGATTCGTGCTAGGTCGGATTGAAGGAAGACATCGAAGCAATTCAGAGATGGGCTGCTAGATTTGTTACCGGTAGGTTTGAACAGGACACTGGTGCGACCTATTCTTAAATATTGCTCAAGGTTTAGGATTCGTGCTGGGTCGGATTGAAGGAAGACATCGAAGCAATTCAGAGATGGGCTGCTAGATTTGTTACCGGTAGGTTTGAACAGGACACTGGTGCAACCTATTCTTAAATATTGCTCAAGGTTGAGGATTCGTGCTAGGTCGGATTGAAGGAAGACATCGAAGCAATTCAGAGATGGGCTGCTAGATTTATTACCGGTAGGTTTGAATAGGACACTGGTGCGACCTATTCTTAAATATTGATCGAGGTTTAGGATTCGTGCTAGGTCGGATTGAAGGAAGACATCGAAGCAATTCAGACATGGGCTGCTAGATTTGTTACCGGTAGGTTTGAACAGGACACTGGTGCGACCTATTCTTAAATATTGCTCGAGGTTCAGGATTCATGCTAGGTCGGATTGAAGGAAGACATCGAAGCAATTCAGAGATGGGCTGCTAGATTTATTACCGGTAGGTTTGAACAGGACACTGGTGTGACCTATTCTTAAATATTGCTCAGGGTTTAGGATTCGTGCTAGGTCGGATTGAAGGAAGACATCGAAGCAATTCAGAGATGGGCTGCTAGATTTGTTACCGGTAGGTTTGAACAGGACACTGGTGCGACCTATTCTTAAATATTGCTCAAGGTTTAGGATTCGTGCTAGGTCAGATTGAAGGAAGACATCGAAGCAATTCAGAGATGGGCTGCTAGATTTGTTACCGGTAGGTTTGAACAGGACACTGGTGCGACCTATTCTTAAATATTGCTCGAGGTTTAGGATTCGTGCTAGGTCAGATTGGAGGAAGACATCGAAGCAATTCAGAGATGGGCTGCTAGATTTGTTACCGGTAGGTTTGAACAGGACACTGGTACGACCTATTCTTAAATATTGCTCAAGGTTTGGGATTCGTGCTAGGTCGGATTGAAGGAAGACTTCGAAGCAATTCAGCGATGGGCTGCTAGATTTGTTACCGGTAGGTTTGAACAGGACACTGGTGCGACCTATTCTTAAATATTGCTCGAAGTTTAGGATTCGTGCTAGGTCGGATTGAAGGAAGACATCGAAGCAATTCAGAGATGGGCTGCTAGATTTGTTACCGGTAGGTTTGAACAGGACACTGGTGCGACCTATTCTTAAATATTGCTCAAGGTTTAGGATTCGTGCTAGGTCGGATTGAAGGAAGACATCGAAGCAATTCAGAGATGGGCTGCTAGATTTATTACCGGTAGGTTTGAATAGGACACTGGTGCGACCTATTCTTAAATATTGATCAAGGTTTAGGATTCGTGCTAGGTCGGATTGAAGGAAGACATCGAAGCAATTCAGACATGGGCTGCTAGATTTGTTACCGGTAGGTTTGAACAGGACACTAGTGCGACCTATCCTAAATATTGCTCAAGGTTTAGGATTCGTGCTAGGTCGGATTGAAGGAAGACTTCGAAGAAATTCAGAGATGGGCTGCTAGATTTGTTACCGGTAGGTTTGAACAGTACACTGGTGCGACCTATTCTTAAATATTGCTCAAGGTTTAGGATTCGTGCTAGGTCGGATTGAAGGAAGACTTCGAAGCAATTCAGGGATGGGCTGCTAGATTTGTTACCGGTAGGTTTGAACAGGACACTGGTGCGACCTATTCTTAAATATTGCTCAAGGTTTAGGATTCGTACTAGGTCGGATTGAATGAAGACATCGAAGCAATTCAGAGATGGGCTGCTAGATTTGTTACCGGTAGGTTTGAACAGGACACTGGTGCGACCGATTCTGAAATATTGCTTGAGGTTTAGAATTCGTGCTAGGTCGGATTGAAGGAAGACATGGAAGCAATTCAGAGATGGGCTGCTACATTTGTTACCGGTAGGTTTGAACAGGACACTGGTGCGACCTATTCTTAAATATTGCTCGAGGTTCAGGATTCATGCTAGGTCGGATTGAAGGAAGACATCGAAGCAATTCAGAGATGGGCTGCTAGATTTGTTACCGGTGGGTTTGAACAGGACACTGGTGTGACCTATTCTTAAATATTGCTTAGGGTTTAGGATTCGTGCTAGGTCGGATTGAAGGAAGACATCGAAGCAATTCAGAGATGGGCTGCTAGATTTGTTACCGGTAGGTTTGAACAGGACACTGGTGCGACCTATTCTTAAATATTGCTCAAGGTTTAGGATTCGTGCTAGGTCAGATTGAAGGAAGACATCGAAGCAATTCAGAGATGGGCTGCTAGATTTGTTAGTGGTAGGTTTGAACAGGACACTGGTGCGACCTATTCTTAAATATTGCTCGAGGTTTAGGTTTCGTTCTAGGTCGGATTGAAGGAAGACATCGAAGCAATTCAGAGTGGGTTGCTAGATTTGTTACCGGTAGGTTTGAAGAGGACAGTGGTGCGACCTATTCTTAAATATTGCTTAAGGTTTAGGTTTCGTGCTAGGTCGGATTGAAGGAAGACATCGAAGCAATTCAGAGATGGGCTGCTAGTTTTTTACCGGTAGGTTTAAACAGGACACTGGTGCGACCTATTCTTAAATATTGGTCAAGGTTTAGGATTCGTGCTAGATCGGATTGAAGGAAGACATCGAAGCAATTCAGAGATGGGCTGCTAGATTTGTTACCGGTAGGTTTGAACAGGACACTGGTGCGACCTATTCTTAAATATTGCTCAAGGTTTAGGATTCGTGCTAGGTCGGATTGAAGGAAGACATTGAAGCAATTCAGAGATGAGCTGCTAGATTTGTTACCGGTAGGTTTGAACAGGACACTTTGTGACCTATTCTTAAATATTGCTCAAGGTTTAGGATTCGTGTAGGTCGGATTGAAGGAAGACATCGAAGCAATTCAGAGATGGGCTGCTAGATTTGTTACCGGTAGGTTTGAACAGGACACTGGTGCGGCCTATTCTTAAATATTGCTCAAGGTTTAGGATTCGTGCTAGGTCGGATTGAAGGAAGACATCGAAGCAATTCAGAGAGTGGCTGCTAGATTTGTTACTGGTAGGTTTGAACAGGACACTGGTGCGACCTATTCTTAAATATTGCTCGAGGTTTAGGATTCGTGCTAGGTCGGATTGAAGGACGACATTGAAGCAATTCAGAGATGGGCTGCTAGATTTGTTACTGGTAGGTTTGAACAGGACAGTGGTGCGACCTATTCTTAAATATTGCTCAAGGTTTAGGATTCGTGCTAGGTCGGATTGAAGGAAGACATCGAAGCAATTCAGAGATGGGCTGCTAGATTTGTTACCGGTAGGTTTGAACAGGACACTGGTGCGACCTATTCTTAAATATTGCTCAAGTTTTAGGATTCGTGCTAGGTCGGATTGAAGGAAGACATCGAAGCAATTCAGAGAGTGGCTGCTAGATTTGTTACTGGTAGGTTTGAACAGGACTCTGGTGCGACCTATTCTTAAATATTGCTCGAGGTTTAGGATTCGTGCTAGGTCGGATTGAAGGAAGACATCGAAGCAATTCAGAGATGGGCTGCTAGATTTGTTACCGGTAGGTTTGAACAGGACACTGGTGCGACCTATTCTTAAATATTGCTTAAGGTTTAGGATTCGTGCTAGGTCGGATTGAAGGAAGACATCGAAGCAATTCAGAGATGGGCTGCTAGATTTGTTACCGGTAGGTTTGAACAGGACACTGGTGCGACCTATTCTTAAATATTGCTCAAGGTTTAGGATTCGTGCTAGGTCGGATTGAAGGAAGACATCGAAGCAATTCAGAGATGGGCTGCTAGATTTGTTACCGGTAGGTTTGAACAGGACACTGGTGCGACCTATTCTTAAATATTGTTCAAGGTTTAGGATTCGTGCTTGGTCGGATTGAAGGAAGACATCGAAGCAATTCAGAGATTGGCTGCTAGATTTGTTACTGGTAGGTTTGAACAGCCCGTATGTATTACGGAGATGCTTCGGGAACTCAAATGTGAGTCTCCGGATGGAAGGCGTCGTTTTTCTCAAGGAACACTTAGATAAAATTTAGTGAACTGGTGTTTGCAACTGATTGCCGAACTGCTCTACTGCCACCAATATACACTGCGCGTTAGGATCACGAAGATGCGATAAATTACTGCCCACATGGCTCCATGCAGACAGTCGTTTTTCCTTTGCTCTACTTGCGAGTGTAACAGGAACGGAAATGACTGGTAGTAGTACGAATCATACTGTGGCCTGCGAAGTATCCGTGTAGATGTAGATGTAGCCGTCACTGGCTCTCCTAACTGTTGCCAGTTTTCGTGACCAGAGCCGCTAATTCTCAGTCGAGTAGCTCCTTAGTTGGCCTCACGGGGGCTGGTTGGGGTGTGGTCCCTTGATTGTTTTTTTTTTAAAAAAAACACTATATCCAGAACGATATGAACACATTTTACAGCGTTCTGTACGTCGTACAGCAGAGAAACACTTCGGAGACAGTGACTGTTTGCATCAGCATGAAAATGCAGCCAGTAATAAAGCAGCATCTGTGAGGCAGTGGTTTGTGGACAACAACATTCCTAAAACGGACTGCCCTCCTCTAAACCCAATGGCATACCTTTGGGATGAATAAGATAGTCCACTTCGCTCGAGACCTCAGCATCCAACATGACTACCTTCCCTGGTTTCGCTCTTAGTGAAGAATAGGCTGCAACTGCTCCGCAGAGATTCAGAGTGTCTGTAACAGGGTTCAGGCTCACCCTATATTAATATCTACGCTACTGGCCATTAAAATTTCTACACCACGAAGATGATGTGCTACAGACGCGAAATTTAACCGACAGGAAGAAAATGCTGTGATATGCAAATGATTAGCTTTTCAGAGCATTCACACAAGGTTGGCGCCGGTGGCAACACCTACAACGTGCTGACACGAGGAAAGTTTCCAACCGATTTCTCATACACAAACAGCAGTTGACCGGCGTTGCCTGGTGAAACGTTGTTGTGTTGCCTCGTGTAGGAAGGAGAAATGCTTACCATCACGTTTCCCACTTTGATAAAGGTCGGATTGTAGCCTATCGCGATTGCGGTTTTTCGTATCGCGACATTGCTGCTCGCTTTGGTAGAGATCCAATGACTGTTAGCAGAATATGGAATCGATGGGTTCAGTATGGTAATACGGAACGCCATGCTGGATCCCAACGGCCTCGTATCGCTAGCAGTCGAGATGACAGGCATCTTATCCGAATGGCTGTAGCCGGTAACGGATCGTGCAGCCACGTCTCGATCCCTGAGTGAACAGATGGGGACGTTTGCAAGACAACAACCATATGCACGAACAGTTCGACGACGTTCGCAGGGTCAATGGACTATCAGATCGGAGACCATGGCTGCAGTTACCCTTGACGCTGCATCATAGACAGGAGCGCCTGCGATGGTGTACTCAACGACGAACCTGGGTGCACGAATAACAAAACGTCATTTTTTCGGATGAATCCAGGTTCTGTTTAGAGCATCATGATGGTCTCATCCGTGTTTGGCGACATCGCGGTGAACGCACATTAGAAGTGTGTATTCGTCATCGCCATACTAGCGTATCACCCTGCCTGATGGCATGGGGTGCCATTGGTTACACGTCTCGGTCACCTCTTGTTCGCATTGACGGCACTTCGAACAGGGACGTTTTATTTCAGATGTGTTACTACTCGTGGCTCTACCCTTCATTCGACCCCTGCGAAACCCTACATTTCAGCAGGATAATGCACGACCGCATGTTGCAGGTCCTGTACGGACCTTTCTGGATACAGAAAATGTTCGACCGCTGCCCTGGCCAGCACATTTTCCAGATCTCTCACCAATTGAAAACGTTTGGTCAATGGTTGCCGAACAACTGGCTCGTCACAACACGCCAGTCACTACTGTTGATGAACTGTTGTATCGTGCTGAAGCTGCATGGGGAGCTGTAGCCATATACACCATCCAAGCTCTGTTTGACTCAATGCCCAGGCGAATCAAGAATCAAGACCGTTATTACGGCCAGAGGTGGTTGTCCTGGGTACTGATTTCTCAGTATCTATGCACCCAAATTGCGTGGAAATGTAATCACATGTCAGTTCTAGTAAAATATATTTGTCCAATGAATACCCGTTTATCATCTGCATTTCTTGTTGGTGTAGCAATTTTAATGGCGAGTAGTGTAAAGAAATTCCAAATAAAATGAAAGTTGGACGCTAATATTTCTTTGGAAAGATGGCCACTGATTCTGCTGTGGTGTGCATACGCTAACTCTGAGTCTGAGATTTTATTATCGCGAGTAGTAGTGAGCGAACTGTTGAAGGCGTCGGACGCAGCCTGCGGTGGAGAGAAGCCGCGCGACATTAGAGGTCGCAGCCTGCCGCGATCGTGTTAGTGGTGGCGGAGGAGACTTTGGTATTAATTGAAGATTTTTGGTAATTTGCCTTTTCGCTGCACGTAATTGTTGTTTGCTTGCGCACTGAAGGTATTTTGTCAGATTTTCGTATGCATACATTGAAGGTAATACTCGTATCTTTGCTGTTGCTAGAGACGTGATTATTGTTTACAGACATTGTGGGTTAATTGAAGTTGTTGCTAATTATAAACTCGAACTAAAGAAAAGGTCTGTGTAAAATTTGTCTGTGTTTAAATCATCTACTTTCTTAATATAGTTAATTAAAAGTTTTTAGTGGTTTCTTTCATTTTTAACACCGCGTAAGTCTTGTTGACCAAACGCCTCCTGATTATTCAGTTTCTAGATAACAATGACAGTGGTGGTTTCAGTAGCAGTGACCATGCATTGTACTCTGCACGGATCGCAGTTGTTGTTGTTGTTGTGGTCTTCAGTCCTGAGACTGGTTTGATGCAGCTCTCCATGCTACTCTATCCTGTGCAAGCTTCTTCATCTCCCAGTACCTACTGAAATCTACATCCTTCTGAATCTGCTTAGTATATTCATCTCTTGGTCTCCCTCTACGATTTTTACCCTCGAAGCTGCCCTCCAATACTAAATTGGTGCTCCCTTGATGTCTCAGAACATGTCCTACCAACCGATCCCTTCTTCTGGTCAAGTTGTGCCACAAACTTCTGTTCTCCTCAATCCTATTCAATACTTCGTCATTAGTTATGTGATCTACCCATCTAATCTTCAGCATTCTTCTGTAGCACCACATTTTTAAAGCTTCCATTCTCTTCTTGTCTAAACTATTTATCGTCCATGTTTCACTTCCATACATGCCTACACTCCATTCAAATACTTTCAGAAACGACTTCCTGAGACGTAAATCTATACTCGATGTTAACAAATTTCTCTTCTTCAGTAAGACTTTCCTTGCTATTGCCAGTCTACATTTTGTATCCTCTCTACTTTGACCATCATCAGTTATTTTGCTCCCCAAATAGCAAATCTCCTTTCTTACTTTAAATATCTCATTTCCTAATCTAATTTCCTCAGCATCACCCGCCTTATTTGACTACATTCCATTATCCTCGTTTGGTTTTGTTGATGTTCATCTTATATCCTCCTTTCGTGACACTGTCCATTCCGTTCAACTGCTCTTCCAAGTCCTTTGCTGTCTCTGACAGAATTACAATGTCATCGGCGAACCTCAAAGTTTTTATTTCTTCTCCATGGATTTTAATTCCTACTCCGAATTTTTCTTTTGTTTCCTTTACTGCTTGCTCAATATACAGATTGAATAACATTGGGGAGAGGCTACAACCCCGTCTCACTCCCTTCCCAACCACTGCTTCCCTTTCATGCCCCTCGACTCTGATAAGTTCCATCTGGTTTCTGTACAAATTGTAAATAGCCTTCCACGCCCTGTATTTTACCCGTGCCACCTTCAGAATTTGAAAGAGAGTATTCCAGTTAACATTGTCAAAAGCTTTCTCTAAGTCTACAAATGCTAGAAACGTAGGTTTGCCCTTCCTTAATCTAGCTTCTAAGATAAGTCGTAAGGTCAGTATCACCTCACGTATTCCAATATTTATACGAAATCCAAACTGATCTTCCCCCCCAAGGTCGGCTTCCACTAGTTTTTCCATTCGTCTGTAAAGAATTCGCGTCAGTATTTTGCAGCTGTGACTTATTAAACTGATAGTTTGGTAATTTTCACATTTGTCAACACCTGCGTTCTTTGGGATTGGAATTATTACATTCTTCTTGAAGGCTGAAGGTATTTCACCTGTCTCATACATCTTGCTCACGAGATGGTAGAATTTTGTCAGGACTGGCTCTCCCAAGGGTGTCAGTAGTTCTAATGGAATGTTGTCTATTCCCGAGGCGTTGTTTCGACTCAGCTCTTTCAGTGCTCTGTCAAACTCTTCACACAGAATCATATCTCCCATTTCATCTTCATCTACATCCTCTTCCATTTCCATAATATTGTCCTCAAGTACATCGCCCTTGTATAGACCCTTTATATACTCCTTCCACCTTTCTTCTTTCCCTTCTTTGCTTAGAATTGGGTTTCCATCTGAGCTCTTGATATTCATACAAGTGGTTCTCTTTTCTCCAAAGGTCTCTTTAATTTTCCTGTAGGCAGTATCTATCTTACCTGTCGTGAGATAAGCCTCTACATCCTTACATTTGTCCTCTAGCCATCCCCGCTTAGCCATTTTGCACTTCCTGTCGATATCATTTTTGAGACGTTCGTATTCCCTTTTGCTTGCTTCATTTATTGCATTTTTGTATTTTCTCATTTCTTCAATTAAATTCAGTATTTCTTCTGTTACTCAATGATTTCTACTAGCCCTCGTCTTTTTACCTACTTGAGCCTCTGCTGCCTTCACTATTCCATCCCTCATAGCTACCCATTCTTCTTCTACTGTATTTCTGGTTCCACTGACTCTGAGCACTATGGGACTTAACATCTATGGTCATCAGTCCCCTAGAACTTAGAACTACTAAAACCTAACTAACCTAAGGACATCACACAACACCCAGTCATCACGAGGCAGAGAAATACTGTATATTGTTTCCCCATTCCTGTCAATTGTTCCCCTATGCTCTCCCTGAAACTCTCTACAACCTCTGGTTTAGTCAATTTATCCAGGTCCCATCTCCGTAAATTCACACCTTTTTGCAGATTCTTCAGTTTTAATCTACAGTTCATAACTAATAGATTGTGGTCAGAATCCACATCTGCCCCTGGAAATGTCTTACAGTTTAAAACCTGATTCCTAAATCTCTATCTTACCATTATATAATCTATCTGAAACCTGTCAGTATCTCCAGGCTTCTTCCACATATACAACCTTCCTTTATGATTCTTGAACCAAGTGCTAGCTATGATTAAGGTGTGCTCTGTGCAAAATTCTGCCAGGCGGCTTCCATTACTTACCCCCAATCCATAGTCACCTACCACGTTTCCTTCTCTTCCTTTTCCTACTCTCGAATTCCAGTCACTCATGACTATTGAATTTTCGTCCTCCCTTCACTATCTGAATAATTTCTTTTATTTCATCATACATTTCTTCAATTTCTTCGTCATCGGCAGAGCTAGTTGGCATATACACTTGTACTACTGTAGTAGGCGTGGGCTTCGTGTCTATCTTGGCCACAATAATGCGTTCACTATGCTGTTTGTACTAGCTTACCCGCACTCCTATTTTTTTTTATTCATTATTAAACCTACTCCTGCATTACCCCCATTTGATTTTGTATTTATTACCCTGTATTCACATGACCAAAAGTCTTGTTCCTCCCGCCACCGAACTTCACTAATTCCCACTGAAACGTCCCCTTTTTGAAGAATTATACAAGACTGTGCTTTAACTGACACACAATTTTTTTTAGCGCAACGCAATCTGACTTTCAAAAATCTCTGCAAAAGAATGGCCCAGACTAACTTATACCTTTCACAAATCGCTTACCTCACAAAAATCTTGGTTACCCGAACTACTGCAATACAGCAAGCGCCACTACTGCCAGCTAAATAAAAGATTCAAACTACGAAAGGCACTAACTACTGATAGGCATAGTTAGCAAATGAAAGATTTTGATAGAGAACAAACAATGTATTTACCTTAATAGTCATAATATATATAGCAGTTCATGACAGTCTTACAAATTTCAAAACTCCGCCATCTCTCTCCCCACATCCACCACTGCTGGCGGCTCACCTCCAACTGCGCAACGCTATGCGCTGTTCACATCCAGCTGCCGCTGCTCAACACTACAATGGCAGACAACAATGCAAACTAGACACAGACTGCACACAGCACAGCCAGTGATTTTTATACAGAGCGCTATGTGGCGTTACCAATAAGAAAACCTAAACAGCCTACTTACATAGCCCCCATGCTCCCCACAAAATATTTTACAAATTGTTTTGGGCAGTGGCCAATAATGATTTGATAAAATTTTTCATAATTACAATAACAAAGATATCAAATGCAAACACTTATTGATACAATGTTGGTCAAAAGCTAAAATTTTCTCACAGTCCCATAAAGACAGTCCTAATCGATCATCACAGTAAAATAGCAGTGTTTTTCTCAAAGTCTGAGCAGTAGAAGCAAATGCACATGGAAGTAGTGGATTTCCATGCAGTATTGAAGAATTATTGTTGTCCTTCCAATGGAAAGACAGTGCTGAGCCTTGACATGCAGACAGGTAATGGGCTACAACAGAGCAAACCCACAGCAGAGTCAGTTGAAGTTATGAAGAATATTGGTACGTAGGTCATCACAGAGTAGACCCACTGTAGTCCTGGTAGAGATTACGGTATTGGTGGGCCACCAGAGGTGCAGACCCACTGCAGTCCTTGTAGAAATAATGGTATTGGTGGGCCATCAAAGATGCAGACCCACTGTAGTCCATGTAGAGACGGCCAGCAACCATCTGTTGCGACTGTGCAGGTGCACAATCACCATTGAAGAGTCTTGCGGATAATGTAGCAAGTCCATAACCACCACTTGTGCACTCACAAAGATTTTGGAATTGTCCTCAGAACCAGCAATGCTGTTATCCAGTCCCTTGCTGAATTATTAACACACATGCAAACACTAACAGTCCCTACTTCTCACATATTGTCCATATACTATGACCAACAGAAATGTGTGTAGTGAAATGTAACTTACAAATTACTTAATTTGATGAACTGGTGTCAATTACAATTTTATGACATAAGAATACAATAACAAAGGTACAGAATACATCATTAAAGAACATAACAATACAGATAACATTTGTAGTAAAACAGGCTTTACAAAAGAATAGAAATAGACATATACATCAGTGTTACAGGAATTATGACATAAGTAAATATATAAAAGATCAGAATAATTATTGAAACATCAACTTCACACATGAGCATTACAACAAAACAGAATAAATAATGTCTAAACACCTTTATGAAGAAAATAACACAGTATTTGAAAAATTCTACAACATAAATGTTATTAGCTAAACACATAAAGACGGGAAAAACACAAATACACAAGGGAACACAAACACATAGTGGACAGGGTTTCTTTTACTGCAGTATTTTGCAAACAAAACTTTCTTTACTTCTCGGAGATCTCCCTTCATTCGTCATTATTCCCAAAAAGTACTATCTATACCTGCTTTCTGTATTCTATTTATATTTCTTTCAAAATAATTATTTCTCAGTGTACAATACTCATTTTGGACCAAATCTTTTTCATATAAATTCTCAATGCATTTTTTCCCTATTGTCCACAGTCAGTTTCTTATATAGTCTACCCCCTCTTAAGATAACTTAAATCTACTGAGCTCAGATGCTAAACTAAGGGACGAGGCAATGCAGCAGCGCAAAACAATTAATGCAAACAGCAATGAAAAAAATGCAGATTTGCGAAGCAAGCAGCATTATAGAAATTAGCAAAGCAATTGCAGTATTACCACTAATATAAGGCAATGTGTAGCAAACAATAAAAATAAATCATTAGTAAAACTGGCTTAACAGAATAATACAAAGTCAAATTCAGTAACACTATGCCTGGCAAACAGCAGCAGTAAATGCTATAACTTATACCTAAGCATGACAAAGCTCAAGCAGAAAAAATAGTACACTAAAGACAACAATGCAGATAAGGGAAATGTCTATTCACATCTTAATATCTATGTAATTAAAGTGGTGCACCACAACTATTTCTACAAAAGAAATTACCAAGTACTTGAAAAGAAAATTATGAATGCAGTTCCTGTGAAGGTAAATGTCTTTTTGTGCTCCCTCATTTTTTTGAAAAAAAATTATTATTTACTCGATCTGTAGACAGAAAATATTTATATTAGTACATCTATAAAATTAAATTTCAACCAATGCTGCAGTGCAGCTAGAAACTAGATATTAAAGAAAATGAGCAAATATGCACAAAGGAAGGCATGAAACATCATTCATTAGCCATATGGCATTTCATAAGGTAGTACAGAAAATCTCTCAACTAGAAAGACAGTAGTCATAATCAGATGTATAGACATAAAATATTTCTCGTCATTTCATTAGACATTTCAGTAAATATAATAAATTAAGAGCGCCACAGTGTTATCATATGTTTTCAAGTTTGAGCGTGTCGTATTTGCGATGCTTTCTGCAAAGGAATGTCAATAGCGAGGATAATGGCCTCCCTTTTTTTTTTCTCCACCTAATGGCTTTCTTTTGTCAGGCGACAACCTCTGAGCTGGGCGCCCAAAACGCATTATGTCAAGGTCACTTACCTTTCTTACTGAAATATTTACGACAGCAGTTTCCGCTACAGTGACAGTCTTATATAAAAATATTTCACAGGTCAAGAATTTGCGTTACAAATCTCTAGAAACAAAATCCTATTGATATAACACTGTCCAAAAAATTTTCGCCAGCATTGTGATACATTCACGCATTTACACACATTTCATAACTCTTAGAGTACGATTCTTGGTTTCCAACAACCTTTTTCACAAACCAGAGTCCCTAACCACTACTCATTATTCCTTACCTTATTCGTCGACACTTCTTCAATATTTCATCATAACAGATACGTAGCATAATCAAATAACTCATATAGCATCAGCTTACTGATCATAAACATACCGCAACAGCATAATACACATAGTCATCGTAATAATAACATCATAACACCTCAGTCAACTCTCAAAATCGTCGTAGCTTCCTCCAATAATTTCAAAACCTAAAAAAAATTCTCTGCTCATGTCAAAAGTGTCATCTGCCTCAAACGTACTTTAAAAATCAGGATCCCATACCAAATACATCATTCAAAGCTCTCATAGTATCACAATGGTTCCAAAAAAATATGAACAGTTTACAAAGTACAGACAAAATACAGTTTCATAAGTGTGAAGTTATCCAACTGTGTAATTGCGTAAACATCTGTCACTGACGTAGTAAAAAGAATGTTTGTTTCTCTGTCAAATAATCAGATAGCTGTGTAATTCTGTGTTAGAGAAATATGGTACCGATGTGTAAAGTTGTATAAACAAATACCATATTAGCTAGGGCTCCTTGTGCTTGCCAAACACATGGTACACAAAGTAGGCGTGTACCCCCTGAGGATTAATGTAATTATAACCCCAGGTGTTACAGATTATTGCAATGGAATGAAATGTATCACGGAAAAACTTTGTATCATTGTACTTCAAATATTTTTAAAAATAAATGTTTTAAGTACAAAATTAATCACTCAAATACATGTACTGTTGCGCTAAACTGTGCGTCTTGTTGTAAGATAATCTCTGTGGAAGTGTCGTAGTTATCGTCCTCCGAAAGCTAAGTTCTGCAGAAGTCAATGTACTTACCTCACGATAAACAACAGTGAAATGCTTTGCGTATAGATATCTTAGTCATTATGCTTATTTCCGTGATGAAGAAAGTACTGTGCTGTAACGTATTGTTGTGCTACGGAAAAGGCTGTCTCATTGTAGCTATACCACAAAAGTTACTACTAAAACATGTTTTACTTTCCAGAATAATTCAGAAAAACTGTGCAGATATAAAACAGAAACACCGCAAAAGCAACATTGTAAATTGTCACTCATTAGTAGCGTCGTGATAAAACCGTGTAGTTGTCACAGAAACCCCAGAATGTATTTTCAAGTAAACCAAAATGTTGCATTAAAATCTCATTAGCAGTACCGGTACATGTTCGAAGTATGTAAGCCTGATAGTCGTTACGTAACCGTGCAGCTAACAAGCAAGAATGTACAAATAACAACACTGTGTCGTCTGTTCACTATAACAATGCATTCGTAATTTCTGTTTAAATAAGTTCTCTTGGTTCTTGACTGGATATTTAACTTCAAACATTGTTGCATGTTAACAGATTCTAAGTCTGACAAAGCATACTAGAAATGTGAAGCGAAAAATTTTATGGCAAAGACTAAGTTAAAAAGCAGATTATCTTTCAATAAACGGTTTTACATGTGAAATGTGGTGCAATCCTTTGCTCTTCCTAGTACACAGAGTTTCAACTTCAACGCAATTATCATGTGGTATACGTCGGATTCTGTAAGGTCCATTGTAAACTAGAAAGAATTTGTGACTCAAGTGTTTCTTCTTATGTGACAATGAATGAGCTTTAATGAGAACTTTCTGACCAATATATAATTTCTTTGCATTTGCTTTACCGTGTAGTTTTCTCCTTTTGTCTGCTGCAGATTTTATATTTTTAATAGCCAAATCAATTGTGTCTTTGTGTCGAAGTTTACATGTGTTCGGGAAAGGTACAAGCTCTCTGATTCTGTTCGATGGTTCTTCATTCTTCAGTACAAGAGTAGGTGGTAAAGCAGTGGAGTCATGAGGCATTTCATTCAGCACGTTTTGAAATAAGCGTAAATATCTGTCCCAATGCTGATGCTTTCTGTGACAATAAAGTCTGCAAAGCTTATTGATTTCTTTCATAATCCGTTCAGAGGGGTTGCAATGTGGTGAGTACAATGAAATAAAACAGGTTTGATTTAATGATTCCGAAGCATGCGTGACCAAACAGCAGATCTGAATTGCGGTCCGATATCTGAAATGACTTTACTAACATGTCCAACTTCACGTAAGAAATTTTTAACAAAGGCGTTGAATACAGACCGTCCAGTGGCTTTATGTAACGGAGTGAAAGAAATAAATTTTGAAGTAAGTTCAACAGCGACTAGAACGTACCAAAGTCCATTAGATGTTCTGACAAGCGGTCCCAAGAGATCAACAGCAGCAAATTCTTTTAATTTAGAAGGAATAATAGGAAACAACGGAGCACGATGTGAGACAGTAGATGGTTTCGCCTTTTGACAAAGTTTACAAATAGACAAGACTCTTTGAATTCTCTTTTCCATATTGTTAAAATAAGAAGTCGTTCGAAGAATATGATAACATTTTCGTGGACCAAAATGTGGGTAGCTGAAATGAATGTACAAATGAGCTTATTAACAAAATCATCAGGAGTGCAAAGTACCCATAGCTTGTCATCAACAGTGCAGCGTTTGAACAGTATGTTGTTTCTAACCAGATAATAATGCCGAATCTGTGTGTGTGTCTTTTCATGCCATTTGCTCTTGATGTCTTTCCAAATCGGATCTTTATCTTGTTCATGAGCAATGTCCTTTATAGATGTGGTGATAAAGTTTTCAAAGGCGACTTTCTGAATGTAAAGAATACTGAAATTTTTCTCGAGGTTGCCTTCTGTGTTACTTTTCTCAAGCCCAGCCGGTGCGCGTGACAGTGCGTCCACAACAATGTTCTCCTTGCCGGGAATGTAGACTACTGTGAAGTGGAATTCTTGCAGAAACAATGCCCAACGTTTTAACCTGTCATGATTTAATATTGAAGACATAAGAAATTGTAATGCACGATGATCACTGTATACTTTTACGTGCTTACCAGAAAGAAAGAAACGGAATTTGTTAAATGCCCAAACGATAGCTAAAGCTTCTAATTCAGTAACGGAATAATTTTTTTCAGATTTTGTTAGCACTCGGCTAGCAAAAGCAATGGTTTTCTCAACGGTAGTGTCATTTTCTATGGCTTCTTGAAATAAATGGGCACCAAGACTGACTTTAGAAGAATCCGTGCTAAGGCAGAAATCTTGTGACAGATCTGAATGAGCTAGTATTGGCGCGTTAAGTAATGCTTCTTTCAATGAATTGAATTCCAACTGTGATTGTTCGTCCCAATTCCAAATAGTATTTTTTCCAGTGAGAGAACAAAGTTTTGGTGTAACTAGAATTTGCATATTCAGAAAACGACGGTAAAAATTTACAAGACTTAGAAAACTGCGGACTTGTCTTTTTGTGGATGGAACTGGAATGGCTCTGATTGCTTCTAACTTTTCAGGATCCGGCTGAATGCCTTCAGAGGAAATAATATGTCCCAAAAACTTCACCTTTGTCCTACCAAATTCAGACTTTTCCAAGTTAACTGTAATTCCAGATTCTGCAAAAATATGTAACACGTTGTTGAGGATGCGATTGTGTTGTTCCCATGAGGCTTCTGCCATCAGAATATCGTACACATATAAGGTGATGTGACGTTTTAAGAACTCAGGTAATATGGAATTTAGCCCACGAATGAATGCTGCCGAAGAAATGTTCAAACCAAAAGGAAGTTTAGGAAACTGATAACAAACGCCGAAACAAAGGAAAGCTGTGTATTTTCTACATTCTGGATGGAGTTCGATCTGATAAAAGCTGGATCTGAGATCAATGGAAGACAACACTTTTACACCACTAAAATTTTGAAGAAGTTCTTCCAACGTTTGCGGCCTGTCTGTTTCAGGAA
The DNA here is from genome assembly GCF_023864345.2 of Schistocerca serialis cubense. NCBI lineage: Eukaryota > Metazoa > Arthropoda > Insecta > Orthoptera > Acrididae > Schistocerca > Schistocerca serialis. The sequence goes on from NC_064639.1 coordinate 970,621,109, forward strand.
TGATAATAGTATTGATTTGTTCGAATCTAAGACAAGCCTGATCGATCCATTTTTCTTCTCAACAACATGTAATGGATTGTTGTATGAGCTTACTGCAGGCTCAATAATGCCCTCGTCAAGCATAGATTGTATTTCTGTTCTAACACGGTCCCTATAATGCGCCACAATTACGTATGGTCTAACACAAAATTTAGTATGCTCACGAACACGAAATTGGTATTGAAATCCCTTGATTGTTCCTGTTTTGTGAGTAAAAATTGTGGAATGTGCTTGTAAAATCTCAAAAAGGTCTTGCCTATCAGTGTCATTACAATTCTTAATTGTTAGAATCTTATTACGAATTAACTCACTAGTATCAAATATGTCGTCGATATCATCCCTGTCAGTACTTGCAGAGTGATCGTTAGTGTCTAGTTCCATAGAAAATTCCGAACTGTTGTCTAACAGAAGGTAAAGCCGATTAATTTCATCGTCATGGTTTGAGAGTCAATCTTCAAATTTCAAAGCTATTGACTTACCTTCTTTCTCTAAACTTATTTCAGCATCGTGAAAGTTTAAGATTGCTTTGTATTCATTCAAAAAGTCTACTCCCAATATAATTTCCGTCGACAATAATGGAACAATGAGAAAGTTCATAGAGAAGCTGTGGCTTCGACAAAAGAATTCTAAGTTGGTTTGTTGGCGTACATCTACACTTTTTCCAAAGATTGCACCTTGTAATTTAATCTTACGTAACGGAAGTGCGGGCAATCGTTCGATTTGTTACATTTGCTAAAGGCTGTTTCACTAATTACTGAAATGGGACTGCCAGAGTCAAGTACTGCCGTAAATTTTACGTCATTTACTGTAATGTGAATCACAGGATATGCAATGTTGTTATGTTTTACGTCGTGTTCCTGGAGTAAGATGTCCCTAATGTCTTCCATTTTTACGTAATTACTAGCTACGGCAGCTGCGTCGTCAGTTTCATACGTACGTTTTGTGGCTGCCACCGGTATGAGTCATTGCCTATTGTCTCTTTGTTGGCGCGCGTCGTTATTGGGATTTGGAGACCTAACTTCAACAAATTCACCTTGTCGAGAGGGCCCTGCCGTGTTTGAATCCCGCCAGTTCTGATGCAATTCAGGTCTGTCGTTACGATTATATCGTCTGTCGTCATGTCGGTAGATTCCGTAGTTTCTTTCTTGTCTGTCACGTGGTGGAGAATTTCTCCCTGAATCGTAACTGCGCGCTGAACTGTTGCGCCTGAAGTTATTCTGTCTGCCTTGATAATAATTGTTTTGGTTCACATATTGTCTGTTTCTCTGATTGTCTCTGTGATAGTCATTACCATGGAGAGGTGATCTTTCACTGTAATTATTACTACTCTGCCAACGGTAGTCATACGGGCGGTGTCTGTTTTGGCCACGATTTGTGTTGTGAGAATAGCCTTGTCGTGTCCAGTTATTATTTCCTTCATCGCGGAATTGCGACGGATGTGACCTGTAATTGTTGTGTTCCTGTTTTCGCGTTCCACGATTGTCAGTGTCAATTTCTAATTCTTGTAAGAGTCCCTGAAAAGCTTCAATGTCGTCTTTGCAACGTCCTGCCAAAATAATATGTCGTAAACGTTCAGGTAATTTGATTAAGCAAATGCGGATGAGTTCTGAGGGGCTGTATGGGTTTGACAGGTACTGATTCTTGTGCAACATGTCTTCAAAATATTTCACAAGACTGGAGAATTCAGATTGTTCGAAATGTTTCGTCATTATGATGTTATGTTTTACTCGGTCTTGTGTAGCTTGAGACCAATACGCTGAGAGGAAGGCATGATAAAATTCTCCTTCACTGTGACAATCGTGAATGACCGATCGCATTCTTACAGCTGGTTCATTCTCTAAGTAGCCACACATAAATTCTAATCTGTTTCTAACGACCAGTTGGGAGGAAAACAATGAGAGAATTGACAGAGCCATGCTTGTGGATGAATGTCGTTGCCAGAATTCTTAAATGTTTTGAATTTACGTGTTGTAATGAACAGCTTATAGTCAAAGTCATCATGTCGGCGAGTCGCATATCGGTCATTGTTACGTCGTTTCGGCGGTTCCATTTCAAAATTCGGTGCACCTTGCCAATTCCTTTCATAATTTCCGAAATGCGCTGTGTTATTATTTTGTGGCTGTTCCGTATTTGTATGTCCCTCTTCCAGTATTGGGGCGCGAGTGTCCTCTGAAATACGTAATTCTTGTATTACCTGTGTCAGCTGATCTTGTACTTCCCGGATTTCTCTTTGGTGTTGCGAATTAATTTGATTCTGATTTTGTTTGAATTTCCTAATTTGTTTGCACTCTTCCGTGTCATTCAGATTATCATCTACCTTCGTAGATAAATTAGTGACCTGATCCGAAAGTTCGGCTACTTTCTCCGATAGTGTACTTATTTCCTCAGTGTGTTCTTCTGAACCAAGTTTCAGAGTATCTACTGTGTCCTTTAAGTTTTCCTGAGTTTTTTGCAAGTTGCGTAACCGAATCGTTAGATGCAACTGAGTCAAATTTAGCTTGCAAGGTCTCATGATTTTCATGAACAATAGTTTGCAGTTCTTTTATGGCTGCTTTGTGATTCTGTAATGCATTTTCATGCCGCGAAAAAATTGGTTGAAAATGCTCACTAATTGGAGTTTTTACGTCATTACAGACTTTTTGACATTTCGATTCAATGTTACGTAACTCAGTAGTTAAATCTTCACGTGATTGTTCAAGAGTCTGTTCCAATGGGTCTAACTGTTGAAGCTGTTGCTGTGTTTGTCTCTGATTTTGTTCCATCGTGTCTAACTTTTGAAGCTTTTGCTGTGTTTGTCTCTGATTTTGTTCCATTGTGTCCAACGTTTGAAGCTTTTGCTCTGTTTGTCTCTGATTTTGTTCCATTGTGTCTAACTGTTGCTGTGTTTGTCTCTGATTTTGTTCCATTGTGTCTAACTTTTGAAGCTTTTGTCCCATTTGTTGCATTAATTGTAATAACAATGCACTGGTGTCTGAAACGTGTTCCTCAGTGCTTTTCGGCAGTGAATTTGCACCGGCAACATTCACATTTTGACAAGTGGAAAATGTGTCTTGACTCATTTGAGAAAACGGTGAGAACCCAAAACCTGAGTCTACAGTATTTGCAATATTGTGTTCTGTCATTCCCGATTCCTAAGGCGAGCTGTTGCCGACCGATCGATCGATAACGCTTCCCTGTTCACTACCTGTTTCACTGTCTACATCATTATTTGACGCCCGCTCCATTTCCCTATGCACAGTTACCAAATTACTACTTTGAATGTCTGTTACTTCATTACACAGTGGTGCTGATAAGCTACGCTCGTCGTCACTTTTATTTCTCAGTTTACTTTGGAGCCTAGTGTTACGTTTTTCACACCCCATTATTGTCACAATATTTCACACAATAACACAGAAAAGCACAATTTGAAGAGCAAAAATAAGAGAACACATTAACATAACACTGAAAATAATATCTAGTTAATTGCAGCTGCGAAATACTTGGTGCAAATCTACATGCATGCCACAACTGTTTTACTGTACAACAATGAAAGACTGCAACTACAAAGGAGATTTTCTCTACAATTACGCGCTAGCAATAAACAAAAGCTACACTAAGTACACAAACTACAAGAAAAAATCAGAAGATTCCAGTGAGATATCCTCGGCTAAGAGTCGACATATGAAACGTCCCCTTTGAACAATTATATAAGACTGTGCTTTAACTGACATACAATATTTTTTAGCGCAACGCAATCTGACTTTCAAAAATCTCTGCAAAAGAATGGCCATGACTAACATTAACTTATACCTTTCACAAATCGCTTACCTCACAAAAATCTTGGTTACTCGAACTACTGCAATACAGCAAGCGCCACTACTGCCAGCTAAATAAAAGATTCAAACTACGAAAGGCACTAACTACTGATAGGCATAGTTAGCAAATGAAAGATTTTAATAGAGAACAAACAATGTATTTACCTTAATAGTCATAATATATATAGCAGTTCATGACAGTCTTACAAATTTCAAAACTCCGCCATCTCTCTCCCCACATCCACCACTGCTGGCGGCTCACCTCCAACTGCGCAACGCTACGCGCTGTTCACATCCAGCTGCCGCTGCCCAACACTACAATGGCAGACAACAATGCAAACTAGACACAGACTGCACACAGCACAGCCAGTGATTTTTATACAGAGCGCTACGTGGCGTTACCAATAAGAAAACCTAAACAGCCTACTTACACCACTATATCTAACTTTAACCTATCCATTTCCCTTTAAAGTTTCTAACCTACCTGCCCGATTAAGGGATCTGACATTCCACGTTCCGATCCGTAGAACGCCAGTTTTCTTTCTCCTGATAACGACGTCCTCTTGAGTAGTCCCCGCCCGGAGATCCGAATGGGGGACTATTTTACCTCCGGAATATTTTACCCAAGAGGACGCCATCATCATTTTACCATACAGTAAAGCTGCATGCCCTCGGGAAAAATTACGGCTGTAGTTTCCCCTTGCTTTCAACCGTTCGCAGTACCAGCACAGCAAGGCCGTTTTGGTTAGTGTTACAAGGCCAGATCAGTCAATCTTCCAGACTGTTGCCCCTGCAACTACTGAAAAGGCTGCTGCCCCTCTTCAGGAACGACACGTTTGTCTGGCCTCTCAACAGATACCCCCCCCGTTGTGGTTGTACCTACGGTACGGCTATCTGTATCGCTGAGACACGCAAGCCTTCCCACCAACGGCAAGGTCCATGGTTCATGGGGGTGCGGATCGCTCCTTTTGAATTATTTTAACATGTTACTGGTCACACAGTTTTAGCGGCAAGATGAGATAAGTTGTCTGTTGCGTACAGGAGCATTACAGTACGGTTGTAAAGAGACGTTAGAGAGTATCTTAAAACTCGCAGCCATATACTAGACGATTGATTTCTGTATGATTTGCAGGAAGAGTAATTAATTTCTACTTTTCTTTTTTATTCACAATCAGAATACTATTATTGTCAGAGATGCAATTCCACACGTCTTTCACCAGAGCAAATAATAGTTACACAAATATATTGAAGTTAATAATATCTTACAACTTTCAAAAATACACTCCTGGAAATTGAAATAAGAACACCGTGAATTCATTGTCCCAGGAAGGGGAAACTTTATTGACACATTCCTGGGGTAAGATACATCACATGATCACATTGACAGAACCACAGGCACATAGACACAAGCAACAGAGCATGCACAATGTCGGCACTAGTACAGTGTATATCCACCTTTCGCAGCAATGCAGGCTGCTATTCTCTCATGGAGACGATCGTAGAGATGCTGGATGTAGTCCTGTGGAACGGCTTGCCATGTCATTTCCACCTGGCGCCTCAGTTGGACCAGCGATCGTGCTGGACGTGCAGACCGCGTGAGACGACGCTTCATCCAGTCCCAAACATGCTCGATGGGGGACAGATCCGGAGATCTTGCTGGCCAGGGTAGTTGACTTACACCTTCTAGAGCACGTTGGGTGGCACGGGATACATGCGGACGTGCATTGTCCTGTTGGAACAGCAAGTTCCCTTGCCGGTCTAGGAATGGTAGAACGATGGGTTCGATGACGGTTTGGATGTACCGTGCACTATTCAGTGTCCCCTCGGCGATCACCAGTGGTGTACGGCCAATGTAGGAGATCGCTCCCCACACCATGATGCCGGGTGTTGGCCCTGTGTGCCTCGGTCGTATGCAGTCCTGATTGTGGCGCTCACCTGCACGGCGCCAAACACGCATACGACCATCATTGGCACCAAGGCAGAAGCGACTGTCATCGCTGAAGACGACACGTCTCCATTCGTCCCTCCATTCACGCCTGTCGCGACACCACTGGAGGCGGGCTGCACGATGTTGGGGCGTGAGCGGAAGACGGCCTAACGGTGTGCGGGACCGTAGCCCAGCTTCATGGAGGCGGATGCGAATGGTCCTCGCCGATACCCCAGGAGCAACAGTGTCCCTAATTTGCTGGGAAGTGGCGGTGCGGTCCCCTACGGCATTGCGTAGGATCCTACGGTCTTGCGGTCTTGGCGTGCATCCGTGCGTCGCTGCGGTCCGGTCCCAGGTCGAAGGGCACGTGCACCTTCCGCCGACCACTGGCGACAACATCGATGTACTGTGGAGACCTCACGCCCCACGTGTTGAGCAATTCGGCGGTACGTCCACCCGGCCTCCCGCATGCCCACTATACGCCCTCGCTCAAAGTCCGTCAACTGCACATACGGTTCATGTCCACGCTGTCGCGGCGTGCTACCAGTGTTAAAGACTGCGATGGAGCTCCGTATGCCACGGCAAACTGGCTGACACTGACGGCGGCGGTGCACAAATGCTGCGCAGCTAGCGCCATTCGACGGCCAACACCGCGGTTCCTGGTGTGTCCACTGTGCCGTGCGTGTGATCATTGCTTGTACAGCCCTCTCGCAGTGTCCGGAGCAAGTATGGTGGGTCTGACACACCGGTGTCAATGTGTTCTTTTTTCCATTTCCAGGAGTGTATGTATTGGAACTGAATGTAATACCCACTCAGTGACGCGAAACGAAGTCCATATAACGCTGTTTTCCTCTCCAGCATTTATTTGTAACTTTGGAGTTGAAACTCTCAGCGGTGGTTACGTTATTCTCAATTCTTTTGCCTAACCACACCTTTGGAATTCCCGACAATTCATTAACTGACAATTAACTATAACACATCGTACCAAAGATCACATGTGTCTGACAAACCTTAGTGCACTGAAAACAACATTAGTAATTTAAAGTTGCATGTAAGTGAAACAAAGCACTTTTTGATTAGCTTTCAACTTTTGACTTTTCATTGGTCGCTTGGTTAAAACTCAGACAGCATGATGGGGATATTGCTGGATCCCATGTGATTTTCTTTCTTGCCTCTATCGATGTAGTGCTGCAAGGATCATTTCACAGTTAATGTCGGCAGAGGTGACAACACATCAGAGCACATGCAGTAGAATGAAGACAGCTGCGTCCCTTCTCCGAGTGGATAAAAGTGCAGCTGAAATCATTTCAGAATTCGACACTGTGGTTTCTAGTTATCGTAAAGAGAGCCCAACAATAGTTGTTTTCGTCCGTTCTGTTTGCATACCAATGTGCATTTGAATAGAAATGTGATATTAGTATGATTTCCGCTTCACACTGCAAGAGATATGACGTAATTTTCGTGCGATATTTACAGTGTGCAGTAACACATGATCACCGCCCGAAATTCGGTATATACACTAGTGGCCATTAAAACTGCTACACCAAAACGAAATGCAGATTATAAACTGGTATTCATTGGACGGATATATTATACTAGAACTGACATGCGATTACATTTTCACGCAATTTGGGTGCACAGATCCTGAGAAATCAGTACCCAGAACAACCACCTCTGGCCGTAATAACGGCCTTGATTCGCCTGGGCATTGAGTGAAACAGAGCTTGGAGGGCGTGTACAGGTACAGCTGCCCATGCAGCTTCAACACGATACAACAGCTCATCAACAGTAGTGACTGGTATGTTGTAACGAGCCAGTTGCTCGGCCACCATTGACCAGACGTTTTCAGTTGGTGAGAGATTTGGAGAATGTGCTGGCCAGGGCACCAGTCGAACATTTTCTGTATCTTCGTGCATTATCCTGCTGAAATGTAGGGTTTCGCAGGGATCGAATGAAGGGTAGAGCCACGGGTCGTAACACATCTGAAATGTAACGTCCACTGAACAGTGCCGTGAATGCGAACAAGAGGTGACCGAGACGTGTAACCAATGGCACCCCATACCACCACGCCGGGTGATACGCCAGTATGGCGATGACGAATACACGCTTCCAAAAGTGCGTTCACCGAGATGTCGCCAACACGGATGCGACCATCATGATGCTGTAAACAGAACCTGGATTCATCCGAAAAAATGACGTTTTGTCATTCGTGCACCCAGGTTAGTCGTTGAGTACACCATCGCAGGCGCTCCTGTCTGTGATGCAGCGTCGAGGGTAACTGGGTAACTGCAGCCATGGTATCCGAGCTGATAGTCCATGCTGCTGCTAACGTCGTCGAACTGTTCGTGCAGATGGTTGTTGTCTTGCAAAAGTCCCCATTTGTTGACTCAGGGATCGAGACGTGGCTGCACGATCCGTTACAGCCATGCGGATAAGATGCCTGTCATCTCGACTGCTAGTGATAAGAGGCAGTTGGAATCCAGCACGGCGTTCCGTATTACCCTCCGGAAGCCACCGATTCCATATTCTGCTAACAGTCATTGGATCTCGACCAACGCGAGCAGCAATGTCGCGATACGATAAACCGCAATCGCAATAGGCCACAATCCGACCTTTATCAAAGGCGGAAACGTGATGGCACGCATTTCTCCTCCTTACACGAGGCATCAGAACGACGTTTCACCAGGCAACGCCGGTCAACTGCTGTTTGTGTATGAGAAATCGGTTGAAAACTTTCCTCATGTCAGCACGTCTTAGGAGTCGCTCTGAAAAGCTAATCATTTGCATATCACGGCATCTTTTTCCTGTCGGTTAAATTTCGCATCTGTAGCACGTCGTCTTCGTGATGTAGCAGTTTTAATATCCAGTAGTGTACTAATGAAAAAAAGAATCGCTGGGGCAACATAAACGGAAGTTGGTACGTGTGTTTCTACATCTGAAAGACGATGTCTATTCGTATTTCGCACCAGTTGCATAAGAGTGGCTCTAGCAGCGCCACTACGAGAAAGCAAATCACGTTTGTTTTAAGGAATGCTGTTACGGTCATGAGAGGTAACAACTTTTGAGATTGAACGTGGTGAGCCTCTAAGACGGCAAAGACGCCATTATCAGCACCTCACTGAGTTTGAACGAGGTCGTGGAACAGGACCTGAAAATCTGAATGTTCCTTCTTGGCTGGAAGACTTGGCAGGAATGTACTCTCTTCACATGATTGCTGGCAGCGGTGGGCACCAGAATGTACGGGCGCAATAAGATCGGGCTGCAGACAGCCACGTGGCACTAACAAGAGGGAGCACCATTGTGTTCGGGGTATGGCTCTGGCGCATGGCTCTGCATCTGCGGAAGCAGTTGGCACGAAAGTGACAGAGCGGACTGTTACAAATCGATTGCTTCAAGAGCAGCTACAAGCCAGGCATCCTGTAGCGTGCGTTCCAACTAACCCCAAACCTCCGCCATTTGCGCTTAACGTATCAAGAGAGAGCTCATTGAAGGGCAGGGTGCAGGTCTATTGCGTTTTCTAGTGAAAGCTGGTTCAGCTTCTACATCTACATCCATACTCCGCAAGCCACCTGACGGTGTGTGGCGGAGGGGGCGTTGAGTACCTCTATCGGTTCTCCCTTCTATTCCAGTCTCGTATTGTTCGTGGAAGGAAAGATTGCCTCTGTGTGGACTCTAATCTGTCTGATTTTATCCTCATGGTGTCTTCGCGAGATATACGTAGGAGGGAGCAATGTACTGCTTGACTCCTCGGTGAAGCTACTGAGCGTCTCTCTTGCAGAGTCTTTCACTGGTGTTTATCTACCATCTCCGTAACGCTCTCGCGATTACTAAATGATCCTGTAATGAAGCGCGCCACTCTCCGTTGGATCTTCTCTATCTCTTCTATCAACCCTATCTGGTACCGATCCCACACCGGTGAGCAGTATGCAAGCAGTGGGCGAACAAGTGTACTGTAACCTACTTCCTTTGTTTCCGGACTGTATTTCCTTAGGATTCCTCCAATGAATCTCAGTCTGGCATCTGCTTTACCGACGATTAATTTTATATGGTCACTCCATTTTAAATCATTCCTAATGCCTGCTCCCAGATAATTTATGGAATTAACTGCTTCCAGTGGCTGACCTGCTATACTGTAGCTAAATGATAAAGGATCTTTCTTTCTATGTATTCGCACCACATTACACTTGTGTACATTGAGATTCAATTGCCATTCCCTGTACCACGCGTCAATTCGTTGCAGATCCTCCTGCATTTCAGTACATTTTTCCATTGTTACAACCTCTCGGTACACTACAGCATCATCCACAAAAAGCCTTAGTGAACTTCCGATGTTATCCACATGCTCATTTATATATATTGTGAATGGCAACGGTCCTACGACACTCCCCTGCGGCACACCTGAAATCACTCTTACTTCGGAAGACTTCTCTCCATTGAGAATGACATGCTGTGTTCTGTTATCTAGGAACTCTTCAATCCAATCACACAATTGGTCTGAATGTCCATATGCTCTTACTTTCTTCATTAAACGACTGTGGGGAACTGTATCGAACGCCTTGCGGAAGTCAAGAAACACGGCATCTACCTGGGAACCCGTGTCTATGGCTCTCTGAGTCTCGTGGACGAATAGCGCGAGCTGGGTTTTCACACGATCGTCTTTTTCGAAACCCATGTTGATCTCTACAGAGTAGTTTTCTAGTCTCCAGAAAAGTCATTATACTCGAACATAATAAGGGTTCCAAAATTCTACAACTGATCGACGTTAGAGATATAGGTCTCCAGTTCTGCACATCTGTTCGACGTCCCTTTTTGAAAACGGGGATGACCTGTGCCAGTCATGGCCGGGTGCCGGCTAGGAGGAGGCCAGTTGAGGAACTACAATCAATCTATCTGCATGCTAGACACACTGGATCTATACCTGAAGTTATGGTGTCGAATGTGATTTCATGTGACGGTGGGAGCACTCTCGTGGCTATCCCATGCACACTGACTGGAAATTCGTACCTCAGTCTGGTGATTCGATCTGTTGTGCCGTCGTTCATGAACAGCATTCCAGGGAGTGTTTTCCAACATGATAACGCACGCCCACACTGCTGTTGTAGCCTGTCATTCCTAGAGAATGTTGCTTTAGCCTGCTCGATTACCAGTTTATTGTTTAGCTATTTAAATAAAAATATGGCATTTCAGTCTTTGGTCGTGAAAGGTGGCTACCCTGAGTCACAGCGTCAGAGATTGCGCCAAAGATTATTATTCCGCCGCCTCCACTAGTGCAGTAGTAGTTCAGAGGTTGCCGTGGGCAGTACTTGTTGAGAGCATGTCGAAAGCAGTACTAGTTCAGAGGATGTCGAGTGCAGTTGTTGTTCTGTTGGGCGAGAGAGTAGACGCTGTTCGGTTGGTGTAATGTATTGATTGAAGATGTTGCAATGATCACAGTGTATTTTTCGTCAATATATACTGAGGTAAAAAAAAATTATTTCACGTTTCTTTAATGATAGTGCTTCTTGGTCACAGGTTCAGTCAACAATGCATCTGGCTCGTGTTCATATATTAGTCTTGTAATTCTGGCTTGTATGTGCAATTATAGTATTTCTGGTTTTTCAATTAGTTCATTGTAAATGGTGTTTAAAATATCTTGTCGTATTGAGGAAGAACCGTGCCAGATACATGTACGTTGAGTCACACTACCACACACAGAACAGTTACACTTGTGTTTTGTTGTTTCGTAGCTTTTATAGTTGCAGGGGACTTAATTAATCAATTGTGTTAATGGAAATTTCTTGTCATTCTTTATTTTTATTTTATGCAGTCAGATTGCATGCTAATATTACTCAGGGCCAACCGGTTACGAGATATCGTAACCAGACTCACAGCTACTAAAGTTATTGCATTATTGCATTTTAATTAAGCCCCCATGCAATCGCTATTTTTTATTTTAAATGACCGGTTTCAGGCTAGCTGCCCATCTTCAGATCTGTTAGACAAAGTTAAAAATGTAGTTAACAAGAGAGATACAGTTAGTGATAAAATACACTCCTGGAAATTGAAATAAGAAGACCGTGAATTCATTGTCCCAGGAAGAGGAAACTTTATTGACATATTCCTGGGGTCAGATACATCACATGATCACACTGACAGAACCACAGGCACATAGACACAGGCAACAGAGCATGCACAATGTCGGCACTAGTACAGTGTATATCCACCTTTCGCAGCAATGCAGGCTGCTATTCTCCCATGGAGACGATCGTAGAGATGCTGGATGTAGTCCTGTGGAACGGCTTGCCATGCCATTTCCACCTGGCGCCTCAGTTGGACCAGCGTTCGTGCTGGACGTGCAGACCGCGTGAGACGACGCTTCATCCAGTCCCAAACATGCTCAATGGGGGACAGATCCGGAGATCTTGCTGGCCAGGCTAGTTGACTTACACCTTCTAGAGCACGTTGGGTGGCACAGGATACATGCGGACGTGCATTGTCCTGTTGGAACAGCAAGTTCCCTTGCCGGTCTAGGAATGGTAGAACGATGGGTTCGATGACGGTTTGGATGTACCGTGCACTATTCAGTGTCCCCTCGACGATCACCAGTGGTGTACGGCCAGTGTAGGAGATCGCTCCCCACACCATGATGCCGGGTGTTGGCCCTGTGTGCCTCGGTCGTATGCAGTCCTGATTGTGGCGCTCACCTGCACGGCGCCAAACACGCATACGACCATCGTTGGCACCAAGGCAGAAGCGACTCTCATCGCTGAAGACGACACGTCTCCATTCGTCCCTCCATTCACGCCTGTCGCGACACCACTGGAGGCGGGCTGCACGATGTTGGGGCGTGAGCGGAAGACGGCCTAACGGTGTGCGGGACCGTAGCCCAGCTTCATGGAGACGGTTGCGAATGGTCCTCGCCGATACCCCAGGAGCAACAGTGTCCCTAATTTGCTGGGAAGTGGCGGTGCGGCCCCCTACGGCACTGCGTAGGATCCTACGGTCTTGGCGTGCAACCTTGCGTCGCTGCGGTCCGGTCCCAGGTCGACGGGCACGTGCACCTTCCGCCGACCACTGGCGACAACATCGATGTACTGTGGAGACCTCACGCCCCACGTGTTGAGCAGTTCGGCGGTACGTCCACCCGGCCTCCCGCATGCCCACTATACGCCCTCGCTCAAAGTCCGTCAACTGCACATACGGTTCACGTCCACGGTGTCGCGGCATGCTACCAGTGTTAAAGACTGCGATGGAGCTCCGTATGCCATGGCAAACTGGCTGACACTGACGGCGGCGGTGCACAAATGCTGCGCAGCTAGCGCCATTCGACGGCCAACACCGCGGTTCCTGGTGTGTCCGCTGTGCCGTGCGTGTGATCATTGCTTGTACAGCCCTCTCGCAGTGTCCGGAGCAAGTATGGTGGGTCTGACACACCGGTGTCAATGTGTTCTTTTTTCCATTTCCAGGAGTGTATCTTAGTTTACAAAAAGAAACTTTGGAACGCATTAAATGCCAACATACCATATATTGCAGTTACAGAGTAACTTGTCAATACAGAACTATCGGTTCGCTGTCATAACTAAAGCAAATTTCAATCCGTTAAAACCTTATATCGCAGTTTTAGAGAAACCTGACTGGTAACAGTAAAAAGTGCCCTCTACCTATAAGAATTGTGCATATGTTATTATTTCACCGTACATATTAATGGCGAATGTACTTTTTAATAAAACAATTTTTAAAGTAATATCATATGGATAATCTTTTTTGAGTGGACCATGAACCGAAATAATTTACACTAATTTAAAATTTCTTTATATAGAAACTTAAAAACATAATTAAAATGTAGATATTCTTCCGAAAATGTGCGTTTCCTCTTCTTTGTTGTGATTGGTGGTGGAGAGGATTTCCCTACGTCAGAACGTATACAGCGCCACGCCGAGTCATCTTCCGCCGCGCCCAATTCACCTCGCCGCCAGTACGCTGAGGGCCGTTCCGCAGCAGCTGGTTCTTACTGAAGCGTGCTGTTGCATTCAAGAGTAAGCCTAAAACAGGTCTTGTTTAGTTGTTTGTCATCAAAATGTAAAATCTTATAGTGCAGATATATTCACTGCTTTATCTAATGGTTAGTGACTCTAAAGCCTACCACTTAAAGAATAAACAAGTTAATATTCATATTTAAAAATTAAATATAAACACATTAATTTTACAAAGTTAAAGTTTTCCTGTCTCCAGTTGATCACATATGGGTCATTATCGGACAACAAACGATTCCGCCCGCATCTCGTGGTCGTGCGGCAGCGTTCTCGCTTCCCACGCCCGGGTTTCCGGGTTCGATTCCCGGCGGGGTCAGGGATTTTCTCTGCCTCGTGATGGCTGGGTGTTGTGTGATGTCCTTAGGTTGGTTAGGTTTAAGTAGTTCTGAGTGCTAGGGGACTGATGACCATAGATGTTAAGTCCCATAGTGCTCAGAGTCATTTGAACCATTTGAACAAACGATTCCAGCGTCATCCACAACGAGCATTAACCGTCCCTGTATTGACTGCGCAAGTGCAACAGGCATGAAACTCCATCCCACAAACTGACATTCGGCACCCGTACAACACATGGACTTACGTTCCATGCTTGCATTCAACATTCTGGCAGTTACATAGGTTATAATGTACCAGAATCTCACATCTGCAAAAGCTTATCTGGTAGAAGCCGACCTCGGGGAAGATAAGTTTGGATTCCGTAGAAATGTTGGAACACGGGAGACATTACTGACGCTACGACTTATCCTAGAAAATAGATCAAGGAAAGGCAAACCTACGTTTCTAGCATTTGTAGACTTAGAGAAAGCTTTTGACAATGTTGGCTGGAATACTCTCTTTCAAATTCTGAAGGTGGCAGCGGTAAAACGCAGGGAGCGAAAGGCTACTTACAATTTGTACAGAAACCAGATGGCAGTTATAAGAGTCCAGGGACATGAAAGGGAAGCAGCGGTTAGCAAGGGAGTGAGACAGGCTTGTAGCCTCTCCCCAATGTTATTCAATCTGTATATTGAGCAAGCAGTAAAGGAAACAAAAGAAAAATTCGGAGTAGGTATTAAAATCCATGGAGAAGAAATAAAAACTTTGAGGTTCGCCGATGACATTGTAATTCTGTCAGAGACAGCAAAGGACGTGGAACAGCAGTTGAAGGGCAGTTGAACGGAATGGATAGTGTCTGGAAAGGAGGATATAAGATGAACATCAACAAAATCAAAACGAGGATAATGGAATGTAGTCGAATTAAGTCGGGTGATGCTGAGGGAATTAGATTAGAAAATGAGACACTTAAAGTAGTAAAGGAGTTTTGCTATTTGGGGAGCAAAATAACTGATGATGGTCGAAGTAGAGAGGATATTAAATGTAGAGTGGCAATGGCAAGGAAAGCGTTTCTGAAGAAGAGAAATTTGTTAACATCGAGTATAGATTTAAGTGTCAGGAAGTCGTTTCTGAAAGTATTTGTTTGGAGTGTAGCCATATATGGAGGGTGATACATGGACGATAAACAGTTTGGACAAGAAGGGAATAGAAGCTTTCGAAATGTGGTGCTATAGAAGAATGCTGAACATTAGATGGGTAGATCACATAACTAATGACGAGGTATTGAATAGGATTGCGGAGAAGAGGAGTTTGTGGCACAACTTGACTAGAAGAAGGGATCGGTTGGTAGGACATGTTCTGAGGCATCAAGGGGTCACCAATTTAGTATTGGAGGGCAGCGTGGAGGGTAAAAATCGTAGAGGGAGACCAAGAGATGAATACATTAAGCAGATTCAGTAGGATGTAGGTTGGAGTAGGTACTGGGAGATGAAGAAGCTTGCACAGGATGGAGTAGCATGGAGAGCTGCATCAAACCAGTCTCAGTACTGAAGACCACAACAACAACATCTCGCGCTTACATTAACACGGCGTATCTCGTGGTTACATTAATCTGTGATCTTGCAATGTTAATCACTTAAATGCGTTACCTAGATAAATGTATTCGCGAAATTTCATTACTTTACATTAATTATTTTTTGGTTTATGGTTTTTTCCCATAGTTGTATATGTGTTTTTGGCTACATCGGTAATGACGGTAGGTAACGAGTAAGGAACACTTTGAAACGTATATTTGTATCGATAATACTGAATGCAAGCGGGTCCGTCTTTTAGCTGTTACATTTACAGTCCTGCCAGGTGAGTAATGATTAACTGGCTGGAGCAGCTCTCCGTGAAATGGGTCTGTCATTAAGTGGACCGGTGCTCTTGGCAGACACGGCGGTCTGCATATAGCAGAACGGTTACAAAGGCGGCTGGCGGCCCACCAGCAGATTGTTCAGACGGATATATGCGGCGACCCGTGCACTGCTGAAGGAGCGGCATGCGTGTAGAATGGCGGGCGGCCAGCCCGGGTGACACAGGCTGACTCATAACAACGCTACACCAGCGGCGGTCTGCCCTGTCCCTTGCGTGTGCGTAGGCTTACAGGGGAACCTCCCCATCGCACCCCCCGCAGATTTAGTTATAAGTTGGCACAGTGGATAGGCCTTGGGAAACTGAACACAGATCAATCGAGAAAACAGGAAGAAGTTGTGTGGAACTATGAAAAAATTTAGCAAAATATACAAACTGAGCAGTCTATGCGCAAGATATGCAACATCAAGGATAACGGTAGCTCAGCAGCACCGTGGTCCCGTGGTTAGCGTGAGCAGCTGCGGAACGAGAGGTCCTTGGTTCTAGTCTTCCCTCGAGTGTAAAGTTTAATTTTTTGTGTATTTGGACCGCAAGTTCAGCAACAGGTGAATAGGGTACTTGCGCAAACGCCGAATGTCATTGTGAATTGCAGTGCGTCAGGAAAAATGGAGAAAAGACTAAAGAAAGACTTTACTGAACGTGTGATTTCTCCTTACGCGGACAACGATTTTGCCTTACTCCTTGACTGCTATACAGGACAGAAGGATCAGGCATTGTACAGTTTTAGTGTGGGAGTAGACGTGATTTCCATTCCTCCAGGTTGTACACCTCTTGTGCAACCGTTAGATGTGTTTGGTTTTCGGCAAGTGAAATATTTTGTGAAAAGATTCTATGATTTTGCGAAGCTGCACAGGTACACAGAGCAGTATTGTTTACGTGATCGTGTGTCAATTATCAAAGTTCAGGCACTCACACATAATCAACTTCGTTCTCCAGAATTCCAGGACATGTTCAGATTTGCTTGGACATATGCAAGATTTGGCGGTCTACACACGGAAAAATTTGAAAACGTTAAAAACATATGTTTTGACAGAGCACAGGGAAAACTGTGCAACTGTGAAATTGTTGCATTCATTTGTTGCAGTTTATGTGACAAACTCTTGTGTTTTCATCACTTTTTGGGAGTGATTATCACATCCACAAGAAAACCTAAATCGGGCAAGGTAGAAGAATCTTTTTACCCATTCGCCAAATGTACAAGTTCCTGTCATGTGACGCACATGCCGTCACCAGTGTCGTATAGAATATATCAGATGTGTTTTCCTGTGGAGGAATCGGTTGACTTATGACGTTGCGATCAAATGTTTTCGGTTCCCATTCGAGAGGCACGTCCTTTCGTCTACTAATCGCACGGTTTTGCGGTGCGGCCACAAAACAAAGACACTAAACTTATTACAGTGAGCAGAGACGTCAATGAACGAACGGACAGATCATAACTTTGCGAAAATAAAGAAAGTAAAATTTTCACTCGGGGGAAGACTAGTCCGCAGCTACTGACGCTAACCACGGGACCATGGCGCACCTGAGCTTTCATCATCCTTAATGTTGCATATCTTGCACGTGGACTACTCAGTTTGTATATTTTGCTTTTTTTTTTTCTTAGTTCCACACAACTTCTTCCTGTTTTCTCGATTGATCTGCGTTCAGTTTTTCAAGGCCCATCCACTGTGCTAACTTATAACCAAATCTGAGGGGGGTGCGATGGGGAGGTTCCCTTGGTAGTAGTGCCATTGTGGGCCAAGCTCCGGTCTGACGTATGTAAGTCGTGCTACGCAACACTAGTTTTTAACCTGCAGAACCTGCTACATACAATGAACAGCTTTGTAACGACCACACACTATAGATTGAGAGCACAATGAAGAAAAGACGGAAGTAATACGGTGTACCAGAAACGAGAGAAGCAATAAACATAACATCAATATTGGTGACAACGAAGTAGAGATGGGAGAAACCGATCGGTTAAAACCGATACCCGTAGTTTAGTTCTGAATAATCTGTATTTTTCAGATTTGTTTGGTCTCAGTAACAACAGGCTTTTTTTTATTGTTTACCAATAACCGAATGAAAAACCGGAATATCAGTTAGCCATAGCAAAAATTTTCTTTAAAAAAGGAGTAATTTTTATTTGTATTGGTTTGAAATATTGCGTTATTATAGAAAATGGTAAAAGCGAGCAGTGCAATTTTAATAACAATCCGTACAGAAACGAGCGACAAACACGTCGCATAAAAACTGGTACAGCAATGCTGAGATAATAATGTCCCCTTTGCCGTGTGTCATGGCTTAAGGTATGCATGAACGTGCAGTGTCCGAGATTTGGTCCCACCTGTTCTGTATCGTAGTTTCTAGCTGTCATCGCCGGACAACAGTTGTGTGGTAGAATGGCACCAACCCTAGTTTGGAAAGATTTCAACGAAGTGATGAAGTACAATGCTTCCTTTGCTTAAAAGAGTATGGATCTGTCTGCCACTTCTATGAAATAAAAATGAGGAAACGATTAGAGTAACCATAACCAATTAAAAACTTAACAACAATTGAGACTTCTTGCAGGCGCAGTCCAAGAGCAACGACCAGGAAGGCTGAGTGAAGCAATGCAACTCCACGATAACGCCCACCCACATTCTGCTAGACTGACAAGGGTTCAAATGGCTCTGAGCACTATGCGACTTAACTTCTGAGGTCATCAGTCGCCTAGAACTTAGAACTAATTAAACCTAACTAACCGAAGGACATCACACACATCCATGCCCGGGCCAGGATTCGAACCTGCGACCGTAGCGATCGCTCGGCCCCAGACTGTAGCGCCTAGGACCGCACGGCCACTTCGGCCGGCTAGACTGACGAAAAGCACTTTGCAGTTGGATTGGGAATTCACTCCGCGCCCACATTATTCAGCTTATCTTGCGCCTTCAGTTTTTCACCTTCTCCGCTCTCTATCGAACAACCTTCAAGGAACTTCCTTTCCGGATGAATATGTGCTCCGAACATGGCTCGATTAGTTCTTCGCCTTAAAAACCACGTGATTTCTACAGTCGCGAAATCTAAAAGTTACCCCAGAGTTGGCAGGCTGTTGTAAATAGTGAAGGAGAATGTATCACTGTTGATTAAAGTCCTCGTTATGTGTATCCGGAAATATGTTCCGAACTTATGCACCAAACAATCAATAACGTTGGTATAAGTGCTACTGTCAAATAGAGGGGTTGACACAGGAGAGGAATTCGTAGTGGCCTGCATCAATTCAGTTAGAAGGCTGATGACTCAAATTAGAAAATAAGTAACTTAAAAATAAATTATTGGTGTTTTTAATAGTTTATGTATACATTCACTATCATTTGAGACAGAGCTAAGTTGTAAAATAAATTTCAGCAATACAAGAATACCCTACCAGAGATGTGCCAAAATTCCTTTTTTTATTGATTTAGTTTTTAATATTGGGGTACTCGTTACATTAGATGGCGCATTAGATTCGCGTAAATACGATATTCACAATCTGAGCCAGTCAGCAACGTGTTAGTCCATCTCTCTCCTTTAAGCAAGCAGTTATTCGACTTGGCACTGATTGACGGAGTTTTGGATGTTCTCCTGAAGGATATCGTGCCAAATTCTGTCCAATTGGCTCGTCAGATCGTCAAGGTCCCGAGATGGTTGGAGGGCCCTGACCATAATGCTGCAAACATTCTCGATCGGGGAGAGAGCTGGCGACATTTCTGGCCAAGGTATTGTTTGCCAAGCACGGAGACGAACAGCAGAAACTATCGCCGTTTGAGGGCGGACGTTACCTTGCTGAAACGTAAGCCCAGCATGGGTTGGTGTGAAGGGCAACAAAACGGGACTTTGAATATCGTCAGAGTACCGCTATACTGTAAGGATGCCGCGGATGAGATCCAAAGAGCTCATCCTAGGAAAAGAAATGACTTTCCAGATCATCATACCTGTTTGTCAGGCAGCATGGCGGGCGACAGTCACGTGGTGTCTCACCGCTGTCCGAGACGTCTCCAAAGGCGTCTTCCGCCTGAAAACTCTTTGACTGGAGAAGTAATGTCTTGAGTGGTGACTCCCGCTTCTAACTGAGCCCCGATGACCTGCGGAGGTGTATCTGGAGACGCCACTAAATGTGGTGGGATACCAACCTATCGTTCGCCATACGGCACGACAACGAGGAGTTATAGCCTGATTGCCATTTCTTTCCATAGCAGGATCTCTTTCGTTGTCATTTTTGGCACCCTCACAGCACAGCAGTACGTTGACGATATTCTGTGCCCCGTTTTGTTGCCCTCCATGGCAAGCCATCCTGGGCTTACATTTCAGCAAGATAATGCCCGCCCGTACAAGGCGAGAGTTTGTACTGCCTGTTATCGCTTGCCAAACCATACCTGGGCCAGTAAGCTCGCAGGATCTCTCTCCATCTCGGGATTCTGATGATCTAATGGGCCAATTGGGCAGAATTTGGCCTCATATTCTCAGGAGAACATCCAGCAAATCTTGTCAACAATGCCAAGTCGAATAATCGCTTTTATTAGGTGGACCAACGCCTTATTGTCATGCTCAATTTGTGAAGCTCTTTCTCTTGAATAAAACTTCCAACTTTTCTGAAACTGTAATGGTTCGTTGCCCGTCCTTGTAATCACATCTACCGATTTCGGTCCCATTCGGATCATTCTTTCCTGGTGGGTTCTTTTTTCTGTGTTAGAGTGCACTAGGGGGAGCCTACAAGTCATTTGAGCTTCAATACGACAACACCACTAAGCAGTAAAAAGACAGAACAGTAAACAAATAAATATTGTTAAGTTACTGACGAAGTTTTTCGAGGTATTAGAGATATCGGCTGTGGTCAAGTCTAGGCAGTCGGTGACAGAAGGGATGCCGTGTCTATTCTCTTCACTAGTCGTCTTAACCGTACTCTTGAATTTCATCAATTTCCCGTGCCATACTGCTCTGGTCTTGCGGTTTGATTTGAAGGACTACAGGTGATTGCAAGTTTACACCCTAACAGCAATTGCTTTAATTTGTAAGCCTTCCCCTTGTCTACCTGATCATGCGTCTGCTAAAATATATCTGCCCTCAGCATACTGTCCCTGGCAGGTGCTTTGACATGTTCCTCTCTCTTGCATGTGCACATGCTTCCATGGCCCGAATGTCCACTGCAAGATTTACTGTTAAATAACCAAACCACCCGCTTGTTGTCAACTCCATAAAATACCATTCGAAGCAAAGCTACCATAAATCTCCCGCAACCATTAACAATGTGTATGCTCCTATCGACGCCTGCTCAGTCAGTAACATCCTCTCGTCTCATAGGAAATGATACCTGGGATGTACCAGCAACATTAAAGAATAGCCTTGTATATCAAAATAATAAGATAGTGATTTGTCCTCTCTCAACTGTTTAACTTAACTGTTTCACCGTGTTCGCCAATAAATGCACCGTAATGGGATCACATGCCTTATTTGAAGTAGATTAACTACCCCCCACTTTCACTTGTCATCACAGGTCGCTTGCTCGTGTCTTCTGCAGTATTCAATGCGCTGCTAGAATTTCGAGAGACATCATCATCGAGAGATCCAAAGAAAACAGGCAGAAGAAAATCCTACGCACCGATTCATTAAAGTAACCCACCAATGGATCAATATAACTTGCACAGTCTCAAGTGGGAAGGCGTGACTAGCTGTTCTGTACGTCACCTAAACCACTTTCTACTGACTCGTGGCTGAATTGAGAAACTTTTACATAGGTTTCGTACCATGAGTGTATCTTGCAAGGGGCACATCAAACCAGTGAGAAGACTGATGAAATTAGGGGAGACAGGTCACATCCCTGCCTTATCCCCTTTGTATGCCGACGGCCTTGTCGCAGTCATACCACCGTTTTCTGTCAGGTTACCGAACTTAAGCGCTGTCGAGTTTTGCTAGCACTTGGATGGGTGACCGTCTGTGTCTGCTGGGCGCTGTGAGCAAACGGGATGCACTCAGCCCTTGTGAGGCCAACTGAGTAGCTACTTGAATGAGAAGTAGTGGTTCCGGTCACAAAAATCGATAGTGGCCGGGAGAGCGATGTGCTGACCACATGCCCCTCCATATCTGCGTCCAGTGATGCTATCGGCTGAGGGTGATATGGCGGTCGGCCGGCCCCGTTGGGCCTTCCGAGGCCTGTTCGGATGGAGTTTATACCCCTTCTGATTAGATCACTTCGTTTTTGGTCTTCCATTCTTATTTTTGCCTCTTCGTCCTTGTACATAGTGAGTATCACTCCTCTTTCACCGTAGCTTACTTCTTGTATCTTTTTACAATGTCGAATGTTCCTTTAGGCTAGTAAATGCTAGTAGTATATCGTTATTTTTCTTAAGTCTTGCTTCTACAATCAAGCACAACGTCACAGCTGCCTCTCTCGAGCCTTTGCATTTCCTAAAGTCAAACTAATCATCATTTAACAGACCTCAGTTTTCCTTTTCATTCTTCTGTACATTATACTTGTCAGCAGCTTGGATGCATGACATCTTAAGACGATGGTGTACTCGTCCGTCTGTCCTCTTGCTGTCTTCGGTATTGTGAATATGATATTTTTCCGATAGCAGGTAATGAACAAAAGTACACTACTGGCCATTAAAATTGCTACACCAATAAGAAATGCAGATGATAAACGGGTATTCATTGGACAAATATATTATACTAGAACTGACATGTGATTACATTTTCACCCAATATGGGTGCATAGATCCTGAGAAATCAGTACCCAGAACAACCACCTCTGGCAGTAATAACGGCCTTCATACGCCTGGGCATTGAGTCAAACACAGCTTGGATGGCGTGTACAGGTACAGCTGCCCATGCAGCTTCAACACAATACCACAGTTCATCAAGAGTAGTGACTGGCGTATTGTGACGAGCCAGTTGCTCGGCCACCATTGACCAGCCGTTTTCAATTGGTGAGAGATCTGGAGAATGTGCTGGCCAGGGCAGCAGTCGAACATTTTCTGTATTCAGAAAGGCCCGTACAGGACTTGCAACATGCAGTTGTGCATTATCCTACTGAAATGTAGGGTTTCGCAGGAATAGAATGAAGTAGAGCCACAGGTCGTAACACATCTGAAATGTAACGTCCACTGTTCATAGTGCCGTCAAGACGAACAAGAAGTAACCGAGACGTGTAACCAATAGCAACCCATACCATCACACCGGGTGATACGCCAGTATGGCGATGACGAATACACGCTTCCAATGTGCGTTCACCGCGAAGTCGCCAAACACGGATGCGAGCATCGTGATGCTGTAAACAGAACCTGGTTTCATCCGAAAAAATGAGGTTTTGCCATTCGTGCACCCAAGTTCGTCGTTGAGTACACCATCGCAGGCGCTCTTGTCTGTCATGCAGCGTCAAGGGTAACCACAGCCATGGTCTCTGAGCTGATAGTCCATGCTGCTGCAAAAGCAGTCGAACTGTTCGTGCAGATGGTTGTTGTCTTGCAGACATCCCCATCTGCTGACTCAGGGATCGAGACGTGGCTGCACGATCCGTTACAGCCATGCGGATAAGATGCCTGTCATCTCGACTGCTAGTGATACGAGGCCGTTGGGATCCAGCACAGCATTCCGTATTACCCTCCTGAAACCACCGATTCCATATTCTGCCAACAGTCATTGGATCTCGACCAACGCGAGCAGCAATGTCGCGATACGATAAACCGCAATCGCGATAGGCTACAATCCGACATTTATCAAAGTCGGAAACGTGATGGTATGCATTCCTCCTCCTTACACGAGGTATCACATCAACGTTTCACCAGCCAATGCCGGCAACTTATGTTTGTGTATGAGTAATCGGTTGTAAAATTTCCTCATGTCAGCACGTTGCAGATGTCGCCACCGGAGCCAACCTTGTGTGAATGCTCTGAAATGCTAATCATTTGCATATCACAGCATCTTCTTCCTGTCGGTTACATTTCGCGTCTGTAGCACGTCATCTTCGAGGTGTAGCAATTTTGATGGCCGGTAGTGTACTTGTTTTTATAACAGATCTGAAGATGTCATTATAGACCGAAACCGGTACTCTGATGACAGAAAATTTGTGACCATATACGCGAAGTAAAGGAAATTTATTCTATATTCGGGTCACTGTTCAATTGTCGCAGCTTGTGAATAAAAGTAATTAATTCTCCTCCCACGTTATGGACAGTGAGACAAAGGTAGCGAGCTCTTCCTCAGCCTTTTGCCGCTGTGAGGTCGGGGTACACAGATTCCTGGATCGATAGAACATATATCAGACGTAGGGGGGATCCTTGGATGCAAGTACACGAAGCAGAGTCGATGCGGGTAGAATACTAAGACAAGTTGTTCGGCTGGGTTAGGGACTAGCTCGAACGCCGTGGCATCCGTCCTGAGACGCAGGAACCTCGATCGAGATTCTCAGGACGTCCGGATAGCTGCAGAACAGCCAGGAAGAGGGGTCACGTCCTCCGCATCGACGTCACGGTCCCAGCAGGTAGCCGGTTCTCATGCAGAGATGCGACCAGAAACGGTAAGGGGTCAGCAGTTCCTGCGGAAACGCGCGACCTGACTTTGTTCGTCACGTACTGCGTTCCTGCTCTACCAGTGCCTTGCCAAGGGTAGAGTTTCAGTCATGCATCAAATGTAAAAAGGGAATTACGTCGAGAGTCACGTTTCCAGACAGAGAGTGCACGGAGGTCGTTTCGATTTTTATTGTTATTCAGTCTCTTTGGCCGATTGTGAATTGTTACACCTCCGTTTCCACTGTGTGAGACTTTATAACTTTTTAAAAATATTTTTAATTTACACTACTGGCCATTAAAATTTCTACACCTCGAAGATGACGTGCTACAGACGCGAAATTTAACCGCCAGGAAGAAGATGCTGTGATATGCAAATGATTAGCTTTTCAGAGCATTCACACAAGGCTGGCGCCGGTGGCGACACCTGCAATGTGCTGACATGAGGAACGTTTCCAACCGACTTCTCATACACAAACAGCTGTTGACCGGCGTTGCCTGGTGAAACGTTGTTGTGATGCCTCGTGTAAGGAGGAGAAATGCGTACCATCACGTTTCCGACTTTGATAAAGGTCGGATTGTTGCCTATTGCGATTGCGGTTTATCGTATCGCGACATTGCTGCTCGCGTTGGTCGAGATCCAATGACTGTTAGCAGAATATGGAATCGGTGGTTTCAGGAGGGTAATACGGAATGCTGTGCTGGATCCCAACTGCCTCGTATCACTAGCAGTCGAGATGACGGGCATCTTATCCGCATGGCTGTAACGGATCGTGCAGCCACGTCTCGATCCCTGAGACAGCAGATAGGGACGTCTGCAAGACAACAACCATCTGCACGAACAGTTCGACGACGTTTGCAGCAGCATGGACTATCAGCTCGGATACCATGGCTGCGGTTACCCTTGACGCTGCATCACAAACAGGAGCGCCTGCGATGGTGTACTCAACGACGAACCTGGGTGCACGAATGGCAAAACGTCAATTTTTCGTATGAATCCAGATTCTGTTTACGGCATCATGATGGTCGCATCCGTGTTTGGCGACATCGCGGTGAACGCACATTGGAAGTGTGTATTCGTCATCGCCATACTGGCGTGTCACCCGCCGTGATGGTATGGGGTGGCATTCGTTACACGTCTCGGTCACGTCTTGTTCGCATTGACGGCACTTTGAACACTGGACGTTACATTTCAGATGTGTTACGACCCGTGGCTCTACCCTTCATTCGAGCCCTGCGAAACCCTACATTTAAGCAGGATAATGCACGACCGCATGTTGCAGGTCCTGTACGGGCCTTTCTGGATACAGAAAAAGTTCGATTGCTGCCCTGGCCAGCACATTCTCCATATCTCTCACCACCTGAAAACGTCGGGTCAATGGCGGCCGAGGAACTGTCTCGTCACAATACCCCAGTCACTACTCTTGACGAACTGTGGTATCGTGTTGAAGCTGCATGGGCAGCTGTACCTGTATACGCCATCCAAGTTCTGTTTGACTCAATGCCCAGGTGTATCGGGGCCTTTATTACGGCCAGAGGTGGTTGTTCTGGGTACTGATTTCTCAGGATCTATGCACCCAAAGTGTCATCACATGTCAGTTCAAGTGTAATATATTTGTCCAATGAATACCCGTTTATCATCTGCATTTCTTCTTGGTATAGCAATTTTAATGGCCAGTAGTGTAGGACCAGTACTATCTCGGGTTAACTAATAGATTGTTTACCAAGGTATGACGGTAATACCTGTCGCATGCTTCGCGCATAGATCTTTTCACAGACGCACGAACATCTACTAACCTCTGCTTGTCGTCAGTTGTGCGTTCTCTTCCGAACCGAGAGTGCAAAGGAACCATCCCGGCATTTGCGTGAAATGAATTACTGTAACCACGGAAAACCTAAATCTGAATGGCCGTATGCGAATTAACTAGTGACAGTACTGAAGAAATCTTGCTGATATCGTCCTTATTTCTCACGTCTTTCACTCGATTTTAACCATTATTCGTTGTCGGTATGAGATGGTAGCTATCAGTTTGGTATAACAGTCCGGAATCGTTATCTGTTGTCGGAGCTCGGCGACAAGGATTTCGTGCCACACGTTGTCATATGCCTTTCTTTCATCTACGAATATTGATAATTCGAGCAATTTTTCTGAGTTTTCGGATGACTAAATAATGGAAAACAACTTCCTCACTGAACGTCTATACAAAATTTACAAGATATTGCTAAGGGTCTGAAAGCACCTAATGTGAACTCCAGTATAAAATAAAAAATTGGATGTTCAAATAAATAATTCAAATCAGGTTTAAGGACTTCGTAGCCTTCACCTGTTGGCGAATTCTGTAAAAAACGTAACTTGCAGATTAATGCCGATATCTTTGCAGATATACTGTTACTTTGCAATCTTTCTGACATACTTATTTACCCTTTCCTCGTTTCGTTTTTTAATACATTTTCGTTTCCTGGCACATCTGTCCATTCATATCCTGTAGCTAGGAATTTAAACTTTTTTCAGGTTCTATCTTTTACAATTTTCTCGCACTCTGCTTTTCACTTCGGTGCGATACTGTGCCCCATCAGCACATTTTCATAAGCATATCCCTCAATTAAACATTGGTACCAGCCAAGCCTTTTTCTTTATTGAAAAGCTGTCAACTGTTATCTGCCATAATGCTTCGTTGATAGCAGTACTCTACTTTTAACCATCTACGCCATTTTGCTCTAAACCGATTCTAACCTTAAAAGAAAATCATGCACGATGGAAGACGTTGAAGTGGCAGCCCCCCTGTCCAACTATACCTGCGCAGCCGTCGTAAGGCGGCCAGCCGAAATAAAAAGTTACTGACTAGCTACATAGGGAAAGCCGGACGGAAAACCATACGACGAACCGGAAAAGGAAAATGGTTAAAGATTTTGGTATAGCGGAACATGTGAACTTACACTACTGACCATTAAAATTGCTACACTAAGAAGAAATGCAGATGATAAACGGGTATTCATTGGACAAATATATTATACTAGAACTGACATGTGATTACATTTCCCCGCAATTTGGGTGCATAGATCCTGAGAAATTAGTACCCAGAACAACCACCTCTGGCCGTAATAACGGCCTTTGTACGCCTGGGAATTGAGCCAGTTGCTTGGCCACCATTGACCAGACTTTTCAGTTGGTGATAGATCTGTAGAATGTGCCGGCCAGGGCAGCAGTCGAACATTTTCTGTATCCAGAAAGGCCCGTACAGGACCTGCAACATGCGGTAGTGCATTATCCTGCTGAAATGTAGGGTTTCACAGGGATCGAATAAAGGGTAGAGCCACGGGTCGTAACACATCTCAAACGTAACGTCCACTGTTCAAAGTACCGTCAATGCGAACAAGACGTGACCGAGACATGTAATCAATGGCACCCCATACCATCACGCCAGGTGATACGCCAGTATGGCGATGACGAATACACGCTTCCAATGTGCGTTCATCGTGATGTTGCCAAACACGGATGCGACCATCATGGTACTGTAAACAGAATCGGGATTCATTCGAAAAAATGACGTTTTGCCATTCGTGCACCCAGGTTCGTCGCTGAGTACACCATCGCAGACGCTCCTGTCTGTGAAGCAGCGTCAAGGGTAACCGCAGCCATGGTCTCCGAGCTGATAGTCCATGCTGCTGCAAACGTCGTCGAACTGTTCGTGCAGATGGTTGTTGTCTTGCAAACGTCCCCATCTGTCGACTCAGTGATCGAGACGTGGCTGCACGATCCGTTACAGCCACGCGGACAAGATGCCCATCATCTCGACTGCTAGTGATACTAGGCCGTTGGGATCCAGCACGGCGTTCCGTATTGCCCTCCTGAAGCCACCGATTCCATATTCTGCTAACAGTCATTGGATCTCGACCAATGCGAGCAGCAATGTCGCGATACGATAAACCGCAATCGCGATAGGCTACAATCCGACTTTTATCAAAGTCGGAAACGTGATGGTATGCATTCCTCCTCCTTACACGAGGCATCACAACAACGTTTCACCAGGCAACGCCGGTCAACTGCTGTTTGTGTTTGAGAAATCGGTTGGAAACTTTCCTCATGTCAGCACGTTGTAGGTGTTGCCACCGGCGCCAACCTTGTGTGAATGCTCTGAAAAGCTAATCAGTTACATATCACAGCATCCTCTTCCTGTCGGTTAAATTTCGCGTCTGTAGCACGTCATCTTCGAGGTGTAGCAATTTTAATGGGGAGTAGTGTAATAACATGGACATCGAGGCAGGAAGGAGAACTACATAAAAATATTTGAAGGGGAGAGTTGTGATATAGCATTTATCACAGAAACTAAAAGGAAAATGAAAGGAACTAGAGATATAGGAAATTATACTATGATATACATTGGAGTAGAACAAAGCAAAAGTGCACAAGCTAGGATTGCCATAATAATAAATAAAAAATGGACAAACCGACTGATAAGCTATGCATGGATAAACGAGCGGATATGCAGCATAAGATGTAAGATTTCTAGAAGATATCTAATCTGTGTAGCAGTGTATGTCCCAGAGGGAGGGAGAGCGAAGGAAAGCGAGACGTTCTATGAAGATCTACAGATAACACTAGATAGGATAAATAGGAATGACTGTATTGTAATTGGTGGAGACTACAATGCAAGAATAGGAAGGGAAAGAATAGATAATACAGTTGGCTATGCTGGAGAGACTACAATCAACAGCAATTGAACCATGTTAAGAGATTTTGTAACGTTCAACAACTTCAGACTATTAAACTCTTTCTTTAAACACAAAGACATACATAAATACACATGGCCCGCCAGAGGGTTCAGAACCATAATTGACTACTTCGTAGCAAACCAAAAAACAGCTGTTCTGTTTCATGATGTACGTGGATATAGAGGGTACGACATTCACACAGACCACTTCTTGCTACAAGCAAAAGTTGCCCTGAAGCAGAGATGGCATAAAACATGTAAAAAATCCCCAGAACAACCGAGAGAGGTATTTAAAGTCTACATACTAGAACAGGAGTCATTCAAGAATCTTTATCAAAGCCACTTAGGCACAATAATGCGCACAGTTCCAGAATCAGAGAGTATTGAAAATGAGTGGAAACAGATGTAAGTACGCTGTTTAGGGGCTATGTAAGAAGGCTGTTCAGGTTTTTATATTGGTAACGCCACGTAGCGCTCTGTATGAAAATCACTGGCTGTGCTGTGTGCAGTCTGTGGCTAGATTGCGTTGTTGTCTGCCATTGTAGTGTTGGGCAGCTGGATGTGAACAGCGCGTAGCGTTGCGCAGTTGGAGGTGAGCCGCCAGCAGTGGTGGATGTGGGGAGAGAGATGGCGGAGTTTTGAAATTTGTAAGACTGGATGTCATGAACTGCTATGTTTATTATGAGTTTTCAACACTATTAAGGTAAATACATTGTTTGTTCTCTATTAAAATCTTTCATTTGCTAACTATGCCTATCAGTAGTTAGTGCCTTCCGTAGTTTGAATCTTTTATTTAGCTGGCAGTAGTGGCGCTCGCTTTATTGCAGTAGTTCGAGTAATGAAGATTTTTGGTGAGGTAAGTGATTTGTGAAAGGTATAGGTTAATGTTAGTCAGGGCCATTCTTTTGTAAGGATTTTTGAAAGTCAGATTGCGTTGTGCTAAAAAATATTGTGTGTCAGTTTAAACACAGTCATGTACAATTGTTCAAAGGGGACGTTTGACAGATTAAGAACATATTAAGAACTGCAGCCAGTGAAGCTTTAGGTAAAACGAAACACAGGAAGAAGAAAAAAGGCCACATAATTTGGACAAAACAAACTGAGGAGGCTGTTGAAATAAAGAGAAAACTACATAAAAAATATCTAGAACACCCAACTCAGGAGAATAATGAAGCATACAAAAAGCAGCCACCAGAAGTGAAAAAAGTAAGCGGGAAGATCGATAAAGATGGTTGGGATAACTTTGTTGCCAGGATCGAAAACGATGTCCATGGTTGACAAACACTTGCATATAAAATGGTAAGACACTTGAGTAACAGCGAAAAGGATGTGGCAGATATCAATGTAATAAAGAACAAAGACTGGCTACACTATTATAAGAAAATGTGGACTGATGAAATCAACACAGAAAATGATGAAGATCTTGAAGCAAATCCAGATCATCTTGAATTCCAAGAATTAGAACATGCTCTCAGATACACAAAGAACCGAATGACAGTAGGAAGTGATGGCATTAACAGCGAACTAATAAAATATTCTCAGTAGCACTTAAAAAAAGGTTCGTCAGATTTTTTAATCTTTGCTAGATAACAAAGGAAATACCAAAAGAATGGAAGATCTCACTTATAAAACCAATATTTAAAAAAGGAGACAGATCAAAACCCGAAAATTATAGAGGCATATCCACTATTAACTATAGCGTATAAGATAGATGCTACAATAGTAACCGAAAGACTAAAACCTGTAATGGAGTGTCTGCTGTCAGAAGAACAAAATGGATTCAGGAAGGGGAGAAGCTGTACAGACAACATATTTATGCTACAGCAAATCACAGAAAAACATAAGGAATTCAATAAAGAAATACACATCGTTTTCGGAGATTATGTAAAGGCTCTTGATAAAGTAAAAAGACAGATATTGTGGGAAATTTTAATAAGAAGAGGTATACCAATACACATTGTACAGGTAGTTCAAAAGATCTATGCTAATACAAGAACACAAATAATTGGGGATAATGAAGAAACAACAAAGGTTATTAATTTAAAATTTCGACAAGGTTGCAGCCTCTCTCCACTGCTTTTTAAAATATAGATTGACGACATTATACGGCAGTGGAGAATGAAACTGAAGAACTACACACTATGAGTTTGTTATTGGCAGATGACCAAGTGTTAATTTCGAACAATGAAGATTGATTGCAGAGAGCTGCCTACTAACTATACCAAACATGCTAGATATATAATATGTCAATATCAGTACAAAAAAACAAAAGCCATGGCTTTCTATGGAAAAAATTCAATAAAAACAAAAATAATTGTAAACAACAAAATTATAGAGCAAGTAGACAGATTCAAATTTTTAGGAACCAATCCGTCGTACAGGGGAGACCTAGATCAAAAAGACTTAAATTGTACTATCAGAAGAGCCTTCCAACCTAAAGTTTTAAAAGTTATGTCACTACGAACATTACTATATGGAAGTGAATCTTGTGTAATGAAAAAGAAAGATAAAATAAGATTACAGGCCAATGAAATGAAATTCCTCAGGTACATAGCAGGATACACCAAGCTAGACTACAAAAAAATACAGATATTAGGAAGGAATTAAATATTTTCGAAATAACCAGGAATGTTGACGAATACCGACAAAAATGGATATCTTATCTGTTATGAATGGGCAAATCAAGAATACCACTACATTTTTGGCGATATACTCCGCAAGACCATTGGAAGACCTGCAAAACGATGGAAGGAACAGGTGTAGCTGCAACAGGCTGAGGGAAAGCCGGAAGAAGAAGACCTGTTCAGCTGTCCTCGTTTTTTGTGTTCATGACCACTAGCACCTTTCTTTTTTATCCTTAACCTAAATGTCAGCGTATCAATGCGCGTGAATAATTATAGGTTAGTATGGCAATGGTGAATGGCAGGATTTGCGTTTACAGGTGGGAGCTAAGGGAATGGTACTTGCAACATATGCTCATTTTCAGAAGCATCTTCCTCAGTTAAACGTTGGTACCAGCCAAGCTTTTTTTTATTGAGAATCTGTCATCTGTTTTTGTCATGTTGTTTCGATGATAGCAGAACTCTGTTTTCAGCCAGTTCCGTCATTTTGTTGAGAGCCGATTCACTGCCCTTGTTAGCAGAACTCTGTTTTCAGCCATTTCCGTCATTTAATTGAAAACAGGTGAACTCTGTTCAGCCGTTTACGCCAATTTAATGAAAACACATTCACTGCCCTTATATTAAATGTTCATCATGACTGTCATCTTTCCTATATGTTCATTAACCTTCATACTCTGCTAGGCAGTGTGGGTATATGATTGTCATTTGAACAAGCAAACACCTATATGCTTCCTAGTCTACATCTCCAGTGGTAACAAATATCCAATAATCACGTTAACCGCAATAACGGACACTATTGTATCTTTATTTATACAACCCTTCATTATAATTTAACTGCGAGAAAATACTAACCACACAGTCGTCAATGATTTTCATTGACAAAGGAAGAGTGTTCTCTCTGCCTCTCATCTAATCTCGCCTGCTTGGCTGATATAACGTCATTTTACTCTAAAATTTAGAAACAGTAGTAGATTTCATTGCTCGAATCAAAGGTAAATATGGGGTGTCTAAGTGAAACGAACATAATGACAAAAAGGAACAATTTGCACAACTCAAATTACATTACAACGAACTACATTGCATTGTTACCTGCAGAACGCCAGCAAGATGGAACATAGAAGAAAGAAGGACAACATTAACTGCATTTTCTTGTGCGATAAAGACTTCAAATGAAATGACATCGACACGAGAAATAAAATAAATTGAAGACATTAGTGTAGATGCTAATTGGAGAGAGATTGGAAGAGAAAAGGTAATGGCGGCGGATTGCATTCGACCAGGCTGAATGAAGACTGATGACCCTTGAAAAAGAAAATAATCCACCCTGTGCCTATTCCTACAATATACTGCTCTACAAAACTTAAGGACAAGCTAGATAGAACATTGTAACAACTAGTTTACGTACGTCCATCCTTTCGACAGGAGGACTTGGAGACGACGCTCGTTTATTATTGTGAGAAAATGAAGCGCCTACAACTGTCCTTATGATTATATTTACTTTGTTGCAACCAGTTTCGGCGCTTCAATGCGCTTTCGTCAGGCTGTAGTTGGTGCAGAAGGGGTTGACACGATCCCTATATACACCGCATCAGACGCCAGCATAACTGCATATGCAGACTATCTGAATAGTTGGTGTCATGGTTGGAGTGCTGACACCAAAGTATTCAGATAGTCGGCATATGCAGTTATGCTGGCCTCTGAAGAGGTATATACAGGGATCGTGTCAACCGCTCCTGCACAAACTACAGCCTGACGATGGCGCATTGTAGCTCAGAAAACTGGTTTCAACAAAGTAAATACAATTATAAGGACTGTTGTAGGCGTTTCATTTTCTAAAAACTGTAACAGCTCGTCGTAAATGAACGAAAGTGCGGGAGTATGTTAGCAGAAGTCTCCCAGCCGTGCACCGAAAGCTGGGTTTCACATGGTTTGAGGTCTGCGTGACAGTGGCGCAAAATGAGGCTGGTCCCGCAACACGGGATTTTTTTTTCTTTATTGTCATTTTGATACCTTACAAACAAGGTAGGCCGGCAACGGCCAATTTATGCCGCTATTCGGCCATAGAAAAGACATGCCGTACAACAGGAATACAGAAAATAAAACATACATGGAGGGCAAAAACGGGAGACAAACATAATAAAATAAACGAAGTCGTTCACTGACGCACTGCTCGGATATTAAAAAAAAAAAAAGTTCAACACTGCACACAACAGAGAATAAAGAATGTCACACGTGAATGGAGGAGCTCAGACGGAGAAACACTGATGCACTGAGGGGACGATAAACACGAGCACTGTAGCGATGACGCACTGTTCACACAAAAAATTCCAGGCGCCTCCCAGAGGGAAGAGGTGAAGGTAGGAGGGAGAGGGGGAGGGGGTTGATGTCAGTGGGAGAGGAAAGGGAGAGGGAGGGGAGAGGTCAGAGGGGTATGTGGAAGCCCGGGGAATGGGGGAGGGGAGGGAGGAAGAGAGGAGGGAGAGAAGGGAAAGAGGGTGCCCTGGAGGAGAAACACAGGGGGAGTAAGGGGAGGATCAAAGTTGGTAGGAGGGGTAGATGGAGGGTATGATGGCATCATCAGGGAGATGGAGTTGGCGGAAGCCACCTTGGGCAAGGGTATGGAGTGTGGAGAGATGGAGAGCGGGTGGGATGCGGGAGCACAGACGTGGCAGCGGACGGGAGTGGAAAAGGATGGGAGAGACAAGCGGGTGAGGGAGATCAAGCTTGCAGGAGGTGTAAAGGATCCGTATCCAGTCGAGGAAAAGGAGGAGGTGTGGGAACGGAATTAAGTCGTAGAGGATCCGATTGGGGGACGGGAGGCGGATGCGATAGGCGAGGCGGAGCGCATGGCGTTCCAGCATTTGAAGGGATTTGTAGAAGGTAGGAGGGGTGGCGATCCAGGCGGGATGGGCCTAACAGAGGATAGGGCGGATGAGGGATTTATACGTAGGTGTGGAGGACGGTGGAGGGGTCCAGACCCCATGTGCTGCCAGACGCAATACGGAACAGTTGAAGCAACTTTAAAGCACAGCATGTGTCAGTCAGAGTGGTTATGGTGCATTGCAGGTTTGTTTCAAGTGCATTTGAGATATTTCCGAACTACAGACTCTGCTGCCAAAGGAGAAGAGGTGGTCGACCACCGAGCAGATGACCGCAACATAGTACAACAGGCAAGAAGAAATTTACATCAAATAGCGGGTGCAACTGCAATCACATTTACCAGGATTGCAAGGCGCGCCATCTAACGCTCTACAGAGGCACCGCGACAGCTTGCGGATGGTTTCTTTGTTCAACAACCAGAACGTGCTATCCGTTGACACCACACATCAGAGGGCCCTGTTAGCGATGGTGCCAAGAAAATGGGGACTGGACCAACGAAGAATGGGGTCGCGTGCTCTTCTCGGATGGGAGGCAAAACTCAGTCGCTGAGTAGTGATTGTGGACATACCCTAATATGGCGAGAGTTGGGAACACTTTTTGCACCCAGGAAAATTCTCGGACATGGTCATTTTGGTGGTCCATGTGTTGTGGTGTGGCGTACTAACCTTAGGTGGAATGACCACATAAAACAAATACTAGGAAAATCAGCTGTCAGACTGAGACTCAAAGGAAGTATCTTAAGGAAATGTAACTCATACACGAAGAAAATGGCTTGCAAGGCGATTGCAGGGGTTGATTCTTGAGTACAGTTCATCAGCTTCGGATCCCTACCAGGTAGGACTGATAGAAGAGAGAGAGAGAGAGAGGATCCAGGGAATAGCGGTGCATTTCATCACGGGCTCGTTTAGTCGGCGCGAGAGCGTTACAGAGATGCTCGACAAACTCCGATGGCAAATGCTACAATAGTGGCGCTGTGCATCACGGGAAGCTTTGCTGTTGAAATTTCGAGACAACATTTTACAGGAATAATCGGACTACGTACTACTTCATCCCACGTACATTTCGCGAAATGACAACGAGGAGAAAATTCGGGATATTAGCGCCAGCACAGAGGCTTACAGACAATCATTCCTTATACGCACAACCTGGACAGTCATTACAAGACAGATTTGTGAGGAAATGGTAGTGGTAAATGGAGCCTGTGTTTATACGTGTACTTTTAATGTTATACTAAGTGCTCAATCAGTTTAAAGAGTGTGTGGTTTGCCAACTGGACCATTTATGACTTGTTTCTTTTCTCTTATGGTTTTTTTTATGTTGTAGTTTACTAGTAAGGTGAGGACGTGTTTTTTGTTGTTGTTTGTCGTTACGATTTCCATGTCTGTGTCCCTGGTTGTAATTTTATGTTGTTGTTGGTGTAAGTGTTCTGCAAAAGTTGAATGATTTGTCCCATAGTTCCATGCTCTTACATTTTCTTTGTATCTGGTGTCAAATGTCCTCCTGGTTTGACCTATATACCTTCTATCACATGTATTGCATTTCAGTTGGTATATTCCTGATTTCTGATACAGATCAGTTTTTCCTATTGTTTTTGGGAAGTATTTTTGAATTGAGTTGTTGGTTGTTGTGCTATTTTTATGCCTTGTTCTTTGAAAATATTGGATATTCTGTGTGTGTATTTGTGGTTGTACGTCATTGTGTACCATTTTTTACTTTCTTGTTCTTTCCCACTTTGTGTTGTTTCTATTTTTGTATTTTGTGTATTTGTTTGCGTGTGATTTTGTCCTCGCGTTGGTGACAGTTGGGTGTTTGTTCTTTTCTGTTTCTTGATTTTCTTGTTCAGCTTTATTACTAAGTTCTCTTTGTATCCATTGTTTGTAGCTACTTGTATTATAGTATTCATTTCTCTTTTGTAATTGTCTGTATCTAATGGCACTGTGTTTAATCTGTGCAGCATGTATCTAAATGCTGCCTGCTTTTGAGAACTGGGGTGTTGTGATGTCTCATGTATAATTGTGTCTGTTGTTGTCGGTTTTCGGTATATGGGAAATGTGTGTTGGTTGCTTTGAATCTTTATGGTGATGTACAAGAAATTTAACTGTCTATTTTGCACTTTCTCTATTGTAAAATGTATCTTATCATGAAGAGAATTTATGTTTGTGTGTAACTGGTAAGTTTTATTGTTTGGTTCATCTATCAGGCACAAGATGTCATCCATATATCCAATCCAGTATAGGATGTTGTACCTATTTGGCACTATCTTGTTAAATATAATCTGTTCTACATGGTTCATAAATACGAGTATGTTTGCTACGGTTCCAGACACTGGAGATCCCATTGGTAACCCTTCACTTTGTAAATAGAATTCATTATTGAACAGAAAATAATTCTGTTCCGTTATTAGCTCTAGAAGACTGTTTATTTGATGTATTAATGGGAAGTGTACTGCGTGTCTTAAGATTTTGTTCTATAAATTTTATTGTTTCAGTTATTGGTATATTGGGATATATATTCTCTACGTCAAATGACAGGAGTGTCGCTGTGTATGGAACTTGTATGACTTTTATGTACTGTCGTCTCGTAATTTGCAGTTTTCTGATAAGATTTTCAACATTTATCTTGCAAGTAGGTAAGTGGGAGCGTTTCTATAATTCACAACAGCTCAGACAGGGAAATCTTTCTTGTGTAGCTTTGATTGGCATCGGAGGGAAGGTGCGCTGGGATTTGTTTGTATCAGTTTTCCTTTTTCATTGTTTTTTACTGTATGTTCAATGTCTTTCAGAGTCTTTCGCAGCTTCGTTTAGAATCTCTTCGTTGGATCTGATTTTAATTTTATAATTTTATACACACACACACACACACACACACACACACACACGCACACACACACACACACACACACACACACACACACAAAATCGTTTCATAGGTTGGCAACACCCACAACGTGAACGAAAACAAACGAATAGGCATAGACACAGTGGCAGTGATGAATGAAAAACAGTTCAGAAAGCGCTTGTAAATAGTGCAGCGCAGGAACTAACGCAAAGTGCCAAAAACTGCCAAGTGCAGATATGAAATGAAGCCAGTCGGCACCAGCCACTGCTAGCAAGGAGGGAAAAAGCAGATTGCGTAAAGAAACACAGTAAGTAGTTTGCAGACCAACTATATGAAGAAAACGCAGTTTTTAATCTAAAACAATCAACAAAATGTACAAACGTGTGTACCCGATTTACAGAATACCACAGAAGATGCTTCGTAAATAAAAGCGAAACACGTCTGGCGTAATTCTTTTTAATTAGATTGTAGTCAGCTCGAGACAGATAACCTCTAATAACAGATTTTGACCATTTCATTCGGCGAATTCATCAACTTTCACACTGGATCTGCCACTCCGCTCTTCATCTTGCACTTTGGTATGGCCACTTTCAGAATCTCGACACCACTGTCTAACCGTTCCTTCGTTCATTACTGCAAGTCCATACACTAGTCCCAACTTCTGATGAGTCTGAACATCTGTATCTGCCCTTGCACACAAAAACCTAATTACAGCCAGCATTTTCCAAATGTTGGGAGTAATTATTTCAAAGCCAATTGTTTGCATCCCTTCACAGACAATCGACTACCGAATCAAAACAACGATTTACTATGCAATTAGCAGATGGCGCTGAGTTCGCGCAAAATTATTCTGAGGTTCCAACATTTCAAATTTAGCAAATGGCCGTTACTTTTCGGATACGTCTCATAGAAACACTGCATTTGTATGTGGAAACGATAGAAAGTAGTAACGGTTATAATTAATTATGATTAAAAATTATTCCATTCCATCTTGACGTGGTGGTATAGCAACATTCTATTGCTTTTATTTAAAAAACAGTCGTAGGTTGCAGAATGTTCTTTATTAATTTAAGAACGACGTGTTTCGCCCGGATAGTGCATCATCAGGTTATGTAAAAAATCAGAAATTTTCTGCCAAAAAGTATGCGTCAGGACGGCATGACACCGCTTAAAATGTACTAAAAGTCAACCTCATGGAGGTGATGCATCATGCCTCCTTGAAGGATGCTTTTTGGCAGAAATTTTCTAATTTTTTAACATAACCTGATGACGCTCTATGCAGGAGAAACGAGTCGTTCTTAAATTAAGAAAGAACATTCTGGAATCTAAGATTGTTTTCTTATTTTAAAAGCAGTTATAATTAACCACTTTGTGTGATGGACTTCATAGAACCCGAGAATTCACCTCGGTCGTACCTTACGTTCGCAAAGAGAGGCACGTCGTTTCTAGCATTGTTATGAATTAATGGACATTACGGACAAGAGAGGACGACATCGACGAAAGCAAATTTATCCAGTTAACTAAACTTTAGCGAGGTCACATTGTGGGTCTGCAGATGGCTGGATGGTCCTTCCGAAGGAAGCTGGTACGCATGTTAATTCCGGAGATCTAGGTAAAGCATCGTCCTTATTCCAGACTAAACAGAAGCATCTTGTTAAATATTTCCGCCAATGTGCACGAAATTTTTTCTTACTGTTAATTAGAACCAGACCTAGAATAATATTCTACAAACGGGTGAAATTTGTGTGTCTAGGAAACAACTTGTGACATGCAGTCTCGAAAACTATTAACCCACTGAAGTACCTTTTTTTTGCATAATATCTATGAGCGTGTCTAACGCCGGCACTGGAACTTGGGTGCAGGTCGCAACACATCATGTCCAGAGTGTAAACTAGCCGCTTAATACTGTAGCTAGCTTACTCTCCTCGTCATTCACTCTGTAGTAGTCACGACAGTAAAAAATGAAGACCAGATTCAAATTTCAACTCAAGATATTACCGTTCACCCTTAATTAACACACTATGCACCACAGGCAGCAACAATAAGACGAACTTCATAAAATATTCAGTTTCGACTGTCCATGCCGTGTTCACACGCAACTCCTTCTCCCTCAGACCTCCAAAAACTAGTATCAACGAAGCTTATGCGCTAAAGATACGCAAAGTCGCAGAGACTCTCGAAACAAAACTAGACGAAAAAAACATATTATATCAACACCAGCAGTATTCTGCAATTGTTAAGTATGTATGGGAATTGCATCTACGTTTTTTTTTTTGTGTACATACCACGTTTTGAAGAAAGATTAAGGAAAGACAAACCTACGTTTCTAGCATTTGTAGACTTAGAGAAAGCTTTTGACAATGCTGACTGGAATGCTCTCTTTCAAATTCTAAAGGTGGTAGGGGTAAAATACAGGGAGCGAAAGGCTATTTACAGTTTGCACAGAAACCAGATGGCAGTTATAAGAGTCAAGGGGCATGAAAGAGAAGCAGTGGTTGGGAAGGGAATGAGACAGGGTTCTAGCCTCTCCCCGATGTTATTCAATCTGTATATTGAGCAAGCAGGAAAGGAAACAAAAGAAAAATTCGGAGTAGGAATTAAAATCCATGAAGAAGAAATTAAAACTCTGAGGTTCGACGATGACATTGTAATTCTTTCAGAGACAGCAAAGGGCCTGGAAGAGCAGCTGAACGGAATGGACAGTGTGTTGAAAGAAGGATATAAGATGAACATCAACAAAAGCAAAACGAGGATAATGCAAAGTAGTCGAATTAAATCGGGTGATGCTGCGGGAATTAGATTAGGAAATGAGACGCTTAAAGTAGTAAATGAGTTTTACTGATTGGGGG
Source organism: Schistocerca serialis cubense (assembly GCF_023864345.2). Classification (NCBI taxonomy): domain Eukaryota; kingdom Metazoa; phylum Arthropoda; class Insecta; order Orthoptera; family Acrididae; genus Schistocerca; species Schistocerca serialis. The sequence continues at coordinate 970,661,508 of NC_064639.1, forward strand.
GCAAAATAATGATGATGGTCGAAGTATAGAGGATATAAAATGTAGACTGGCATTGGCAAGGAAAGCGTTTCTGAAGAAGAGAAATTTGTTAACATCGAGTATAGATTTAAGTGTCAGGAAGTCGTTTCTGAAAGTATTTGGCTTGGTTCAAATGGCTCTAAGCGCTATGGGACGTAACAGTTCTACGTCCCCTAGACGTAGAACTGCTTAAACCTAACTAACCTAAGGACATCACAAACATCCATGCCCGAAGCAGGATTCGAACCTGCGACTGTAGTAGCAGCGCGGTTCCGGACTGAAGCGCCTAGAAAGTATTTGTATGGAGTGTAGCCATGTATGGAAGTGAAACATGGACGATAAATAGTTTGGACAAGAAGAGAATAGAAGCTTTCGAAATGTGGTGCTACAAAAGAATTATTAGATGGGTAGATCACATAACTAATGAGGAGGTACTGAATAGAATTGTGGAGAAGAGAAGTTTGTGGCACAACTTGACAAGAAGAGGGACCGGTTGGTAGGACATGTTCTGAGGCATCAAGGGATCACCAATTTAGTACTGGAGGGCAGCGAGGAGGGTAAAAATCGCAGAGGAAGACCAAGAGATGAATACACTAAGCAGATTCAGAAGGATGTAGGCTGCAGTAGGTACTGGGAGATGAAAAAGCTTGCACAGGATAAAGTAGCATGGAGAGCTGCATCAAATCAGTCTCTGGACTGAAGACCACAACAACAACAAACATCACGTTTTGAAACCCTTCATTACAAGAATGCCTTATTGTATGCTGCGGTAGGACAACGTGAGGTCCTTTACTGCAGTTCATATCACAAAGGCCTTAACGTATCTAGAAATCTGTAACTAGCCTTCCCAGTCCTCTGGTTTACCACACATAGATCACGTCTGGGATGCGATGAAAAGACGTAAATTCCTTTGGTGTCTCCAGCCAACGAGCTTTATAATATGACAAAGCTTGATGGTGGACATTTCCGAACATAATGCAATTTGAGTTATTTAATACTCGTTATGTGATGAACATCTCCACAAAGTGATTTGGTACCTGTTTTTCATGGTGTAACACTTTCCATTACCGCCTCTATAAAATGCTGACATTAGAGCTACACTGCAGACGGGCTTCGGTGTCACTTCGATATAGTGGTTGCTATGGGCAAAAGCTCGTGAGAAGATTCCAGAACCGGAGGCTGCTTGCCTGTTCCGCGTTTTGTGGCTTCCCTGTAGCCCCGAGTAGTTCCTCGTGCAGGAAGATAATAGCCACAAGGCGACCAAGCGAAACACACGCTGGTAACAGACAGATATTTTCCTCCTCAAGCAGTATAGCTCACCCGTAGCAACACGCGCCGCTAAAGGGTCTAGTTACTGTATTCAGGCACCTATTACGGACTCTTAGTACCTGATAATTGGCCTAGTGTCCTCCCAGAAGACGATTTATTACGGTTTTATTGCGTGCACTATACTCGTAAATATTATTGCTACTCCTAAGCCCAATATAGTTCCCCTTATTACACCGATGGAAAAATTTAGTACTAAGTTTAATTATTACGACCTTCATTCCTGTGTTATAACATTGCTGAACGAGGTACGGGGTACGGACACAAAGATATTGATACTGTACTAGCCCTTTGCCGTGGCTTTGCCCACGTATGCATACGTCACATAAAAGGTGATTCTTATAATCATTTGAAGCGATGTAGATGATGTTGAGGCAAGTAACTCAGCACAAGATACACGAGGTCCCAAAAGTCGGGAAATAGCCCAAAAGTGAACAACAAATGTTGAACATGTGACGTCACCAGATGACGTACCTCGCCGTGCGTGCAGCGATTGCGCCTTCTCTGTTTTCGAACATCGTTTGTAAATGTGATGTGTTGTAAACGTAGAAGTCACGAAATTATTGACCTCGCTGTAATCAATCGAAAACTGTTCTTATTTTGTGTTTCTTTCCTTTTGTCCCTTTTTTTTCTTGTTTAAAGATTTTGTTTAGTAAAAAACAAGTAGGTGATTTATTGGTAGCGATGCAGTTCTGAAGTTTATACTTATTTACCTATTAAGCAGTGTGGCAAGTTTCTGTTGCATTTTACTTTGCAATTAACCAGCGGAGACCATGAGACCGGTAAATATAATAATTAATAGCACTTAACGGGGGGTAGGACGTCAAACGGGCCGACTTGGAACAGGAGAGGCACCACAGGACATTTTAACTTCCACTGTCTATTTTTACAAATAAATTCATAAAACTTTGTCAGCATGACCAGGAAGCATTCCGGATTCACACCCATAGCAGTGGAAGTTCAAAAACATAAAAAAAATTTTACGTGTGAAATTTCATCATTTTTTCACTTTCTATTGGCTGCATTTGTTGCTATAGGTACACTTTTCTTCATAAGTGAGAGAGATTCTTCGATGAATTTTACACAACATACAAACCATGCTTAGAGGTGTATGAAATTCTAGAATTTATTCAGTTTACGTAAAAATGAATGAGCTGTTACATTTTAAACTTCATGTTTAGAAAAAAACTCGAATTTTATAGTTAATTATCTGAACCTTAACCAAGTTTTTAAGAGATTTGGAAAATTCTAGAACTTTGCATTAAGGAGTTTGTATTTAATAAGCGTACCAAGTTTGAAAGTAATAGGATATTTATTTTGGATGTTACATGGATCTAAGTACAGAAATTTGTCTTTTGCGGAAAATGGCCGTTAAAGTTTCTGCTTGTATTTGGCATTCTTTTAGAACTGTCCAGCACCATAAACAGGTTCTTTTTCATTTTCCCAATCAGTTTTCTTCCTTGTCACATTCCTATGATGCACTCTTCTTGACTTTATCACCTCCAACGATGATCTATATGTTTTCACTACACGCTCTCTATCTATCGCATACAAAGCTTTGATGCAGTTCACTCCGGGCTTAATTCCCATATTCTCTGACACATATTTCCTGCTTTGCACACCACCATTAAAACATGGAACTGCTTCATAAACATCATTAGCAAGTGCGTTTCTTCCCACAAAAATGGTTTTTGGCAATCCTTCCCATACACATTGGTTAAAATTTTCATTTGGGTTTTGGGTACCGCCATGAAGACATTTCTTCAATAAGTTTTCATTTTCAAGGTCCCTGGATACGGGTTTGATGGTTTCCATTACAACAGTTGGTAGAGAATACCTGTGATGATATTCTTCGCCACCAGCAATTGACCTTCGGTAGCCACATCACGATTCACTTCCTTTTGGACACAAGTTGTGGATGTGAAAGCGTAAGACCCAAACTGCTTGCTTCATTTTTTTCTAGCCCCTGTTTTTCACAAAATAACACAGCCAAATGAAAATCGTTTGGAAATTCGCAACACCACACTGCAAGCCTTTCAAAACAGAGAACAAACAAAATCAGCGATCAGAACAATGCACGTCGCTAGCTGCAGAGAAAGTATCGATATTAATAGTCCTCTGTTTCACGTATGACAATCTCTGGTGCAAATATACACATTTGAATTCTAGAGAGCGAAATACACTAAGTATGACAGAAGAATGCTGTGCAGAGGGGTGTGACGTTGCTTCTTGGTGCACTTCAGACCAAATAACGTCCCTTATAATCTCTCAAATGTGCTATAAAATAGGCAAATTTTTAAAAAATCGATTTTTGAAAGGCTCCTGACGCCAACACATAATTATCTAATGCAATGCACGACTGCTTGTTTGGACTTTGACTATAGAGAGGAATATTACTGCTTGCATGTCACTTGCGTACCAATGTAACTCCAAAGTTGAGTATTGTCAATCTCCTTTATAGAAATAAAACTACGAATTTTATTTGCTGGAACTGTTGTATAGCAGTCCGAGAACAAAGCATCCCCTAGGCACCCTATACGAGATGAGTGGGTAAGACCCAACAGTTTCTATCCTAAGTGCGACATAGCACCCATGCGCCACTAAAATGCAAAACAAACATCAAGGTGTCTCAAAGTAAAAATTCATTTTCATAAAAACCTTAATGCGTTCAATTTTTCTTTCGTCGGTCATTGAGACGCTGCCTACTGAGAAAATAATAGCCATGATGAGATTGCACCATTGGCCGACGTCGTTTCACCGCCTTCTCTGGTCTTGGTTTCTTCGTCTTCGTTCTGGCGTTTGTGGTTACACCAGAACAGAAACGATTTTTCTAGGTACATGTCTTGAGTCATCGTACAAATTGTGATACCCGTGCCTCAGTATTATAGCAAACCGCTAAAGGTGCCATAATAAAATGGTGAAACCCACTGATAAAGTTGACATGGGGAAGGGGGGGAGGAGGAGGGGGGAGGGGAACAGTTGGCGCTGAATGGTTGCGAAATAGGGCAAAATGCACGATCACATGTCACAGTGCTTACTATTAACGTTTATTCGAAATACCGATTTCGAGCTTTCCTGCGAATCAAAGTTCAGTTAACTGCAGCTACGCCACCGTAAGAAACTGCCATTGACAGCAATTATATTAGGATCTGAAGATGACCTGCGGCAAGGTTCCGAACCGGTCATCCAAATAAACATAAATGGTGAGCTTAACGGTCTCGGACTTTCCTCAAGACGGTGGCAACTGTGAAAATCAGTCATGAATCAGTTTCCAACATACTGCACGACATTTTGGACATGACAAAGGTCATCGTCAGCTGAATTTAGCAAACGCTCTCACCCACTCAAAAAAACTGCCAAACTGAGGAAATGGCCAAAGTCTTGCGTCAGGCCAATCAAGATGACTTCTTTACCTGCATAATTAGGAAGTATGTGCTGGCTGTGTCATAATGACCTGGACGAAAAGTAGCAAGGCAAGCAATGGGCAGGAGTGGATTGATCAATACTGGACAGGGCAAAGACCTAACCATTATTGTCCAAGGTGATGCTGACTGCTTTTTGTGATTGCCATGGTTTAGTGTTGACATATTATGCTCATAAGTGGCAAACTATTGAAATCTCCTGCTAGGTTACAGGAGGCTGTCCATAATAAAGAAGTCTTGCAAGAATTTCCAGAATGTCGACGAGGTGATTTTAGATGTGGATCGTTTTCTGAACAGCCGAAATGCAGACGATGGGAATGCAGTTTGGTTGCGCCTTCCACAACAGCCGATATGTACTGAAAATGATTGGCGTCCACCTGTCGCAATGTCAGCGATAGTCGGAGACGTCACCGAGCTGCATTCCTCTAAGTTGTATGAACATTTTATAAGCCAGGGGAAACGTAAGTTTCACAAAATGCAGACATCTGCCACTACGCTCTACATTTGCATTATTACTTTGACTCTACTGTCTGACAGAGGGTTCACCCAACCATCTCCAAACTATTTCTCTACTGTTCCAGTCTAGAAGAGCGCGCTGGGAAAACAAACACTTAAATCATTCCGTGTAAGCTCTGATTCCTCTTATTTTATTAATACGCTCTTTTCTCCCTATATAGCGAGGCGTGAACAAAATATTTTCGGATCCGAAAAGATCACGCCCCATCAAAAAATGCCTTAGTTTTAACGATTTCCACCCCAGTTCGCTCTATCATATCCATGGCACGCTCTCCACTATTTCTCGATAATATAAACCAAGGCGCCCTACTTCCAATTTTTTCGGTGTCCTCTGTCAATCCTATCTGGTAATGATCCAATATGCATGGCAACGCTAGAAGAGGACGGACAAGCATACTGCAGGAAATCTATTTAGTGAATCTATTGCATCTGTGTTTTATTGGCAGAAAATAATAAAACGCAATCTTTGATTCGCGTACCCCACTGCATTATCTATGTGATCGTTCCAATTTAAGTTGTTCGTAGTTGTAATTCCTAAGTAGTTAGTTGAATTTACAGCCTTTAGATTTATGTGATTTGTCGTGTAACCGAAATTTAACGGACTGCTTTTAATACTCCCTTACGTGACCTCACACTTTTCATTATTTAGCGTAAATTGCGAATTTTCGTAACATATAGATATCTTCTCTAAATCATTTTGCAGTTGCATTTGAGCTTCTGGTGCCTTTACTAGACGGTAAATGGCTCCGTCATCTGCAAACAGACTAAGAGAGACGCTCAGACCCTCTCCTAAATCCTTTATATAGATTAGGAATAGCAGTGGACCTATAACATTTCCTTGGGGAGCGCCAGATATCACTCCTGTTTTACTCGATGACTTTCTGTCAGTTACCACGAACTGTGACCTTTCTGAGAAGAAATCAGGCGAATCCTGGCGGACAGCTGAAACGATACTACATGGGAGCGCAATTTGATTAGAAGTCGCTTAGGAGAAATTGTTTCAAAAGCCATCTGGAAATCTAGCACTGTAGGAAGACTGAATCAATTAGAGATTCCCTTTCGACAGAACGCATTACTTCCTGAGAATAAAGAGCTAGTTGTGTTGCACAAGAACAATATTTTCTGAATCCATGCTGAGTACCGGTATGTGTCAAAACATCATTTTCTTTGAGATAATTCACAATAGAATGAGATTTTCATTCTGCAGCGGAGTGTGCGCTGATATGAAACTTCCTGGCAGAGTAAAACTGTGCCCGACCGAGACTTGAACTCGGGACCTTTGCCTTTCTCGCAGGAGAGCTTCTGTAAAGTTTGGAAGGTAGGAGACGAGGTACTGGCAGAAGTGAAGCTGTGAGTACCGGGCGTGAGTCGTGCTTCGGTAGCTCAGATGGTAGAGCACTTGCCCCCGAAAGGCAAAGGTCCCGAGTTCGAGTCTCGGTCGGGCACACAGTTAGGAGAGCTTCTGTAAAGTTTGGAAGGTAGGAGACGAGGTACTGGCAGAAGTGAAGCTGTGAGTACCGGGCGTGAGTCGTGCTTCGGTAGCTCAGATTGGTAGAGCACTTGCTCGCGAAAGGCAAAGGTCTCGAGTTCGATTCTCGGTCGGGCACACAGTTTTACTCTGCCAGGAAGTAATTCACAATGTTCGAACACAGTATATTTTCCAAAATGCTGCTACAAATGCACGTCAGTGAAACGGATCTGTAATTCAGAGGATTAATTCTGTTTCCTTTCATGAGTATTGGTGTGACCTGTGCAAACATTCCACTCTTTAGGCACGGATTTTTCATCGAGCGAGCTGTTGTATATGAATGTTAAGTATGGAGCTATTATGTCGGCATAGGCTGAAAGTAATGTAATTGGTTTATAACCTGGAGCAGATTTACCTTTATTAATTGTGTAAGTAGGCTGTTTAGGTTTTTATGTTGTTAACGCCACGTAGCGCTCGGTATGAAAATCACTGACTGTGCTGTGTGCAGTCTGTGGCTGATTTGCATTGTTGGAATATTTTCTATTGTAGTGTTGGGCAGTTGGATGTGAACAGTGCGTAGCGTTGTGCAGTTGGAGGTGAGCGGCCAGCAGTGGTGGATGTGGGGAGAGAAGCCAGAGTTTTGAGGGGTTAAAATGGTCGGACGAGCTGGGCGTGTGTCCGTCAGAAAAAGGAAATTTGCAAACTGGATGTCACAAATTATACATACATATTATGACTTTTGAACACTATTAAGGTTAATACATTGTTCTCTACCAAAATCTTTCATTTTCTAACTATGCCTATCAGTAATTAGTGCTTTCAGTAGTTAGAATCTTTTATTTAGCTGGCAGTATTGGCGCTCGGTGTATTGCAGCAGTTCGAGTAACGAAGATTTTTGTGAGGTAAGTGATTCATGAAAGGTAAAGGTTATTGTTAGTCAGGGCCATTCTTTTGTATGGATTATTGAAAGTCTGATTGCGTTGCGCTAAAAATGGTTTGTGTCAGTTTAGTGATGATCAGAATAAGTAAAGAGAAAACTGTCTGAGTACGTTGAGTTTCGCTCAGCTGTTTGAAAACCAAATAACGTAAGAGATCTACCAGCACAGTCATTCTTAATTTTTCTAAGGGGATGTTATAATTGATTCGGGTTGCCTCACTAAACCGAAGATACCTACTTCTAAGTTACTCATATTCGTAACTGTTCTTGATTCTAAATCTGGAATATTCACTTCTTTTTCCCTGGTGAAGGAATTTTGGAAAACCGTATTTAACTATTCCGCTTTAGTGGCTCTGTCATCGGTAACATTACCATCGCTGTCGCGTAGTGAAGGTTCAAATGGTTGAAACGGCTCTGAGCACTATGGGACTTAACTTCTGTGGTTATCAGTCACCTAGAACTTAGAACTACTTAAACCTAACTAACCTAAGGACATCACACACATCCATGCCCGAGGCGGGATTCAAATCTGCGACCGTAGCGGTCGCGCGGTTCCAGACTGTAGAGCCTAGAACCGCTCGGCCACTCCGGCCGGCGCGAAATGAAGGTATCGATTCTGTCTTGCCGTTGGTGTACTTTACATACGGTTGGAATATCTTTGGATATTCTGCGAGATATCGAGATAGGGAGGATGAAGGACTTCACGTCACGACCAAGTTCCAACATGTAGCTTGGTACGAGGGTTGCCTAGAAAGTAATGCACCGCATTTTTTCTTCAACAATACTTTATTGAACATAATGAGAATTACATACACGAAAGAATGGTGTTTTGTATACACACCCATTTCTCCACGTAATCCCCATCTCGTTCTATGACATTCCTCCAACGCGAAACAAGGGCATGTATGCCGTGTTGGTACCAACCCTTGTCCTGCTGGCGGAGCCAGTGCTTCACTGTGTGAATCGCCTCCTCATCGTCCTCAAAATGTCTCCCACGAATGGCATCCTTTAATTGGCCCACTGCAACACGTCAGGTGTGACAGCTTTGGATGGTCTCCCCGACCGCTGCAAATCGTGGAGCGCCGCCAAACCGCCTTCTGATGAACTCAATCTCTGTGCCCGGAGACCAACTGTGCTTCTGTCGGCAGCAGACGCTCCACAGGCTTTGCACAAGCGTTTGTGATTATTACCCACAGTTCCTTTCTCCGTAGTGCGAAATTCAGTGAGGGCACTTTGCTTGTAACGTACATCACCTACTGAAGCCATTTTGAAACTGTCCTGCAGCTACGCTATCTGTCGGAAGTGCCGGAAACTTGCCGCGCTCGCTCAGGAGACTTCAGATAATACAAACGTAACGTTTCACATTCGTAGCATTGTTTCTGGCTGAGAAAAAAATGCAGTGCATTACTTTCTGGGCAAGCCTCGTATTTTGGAGGTGGCCATTTAAACTTTATGACCACACCTCGTAGTAAGACAGAAATCACTGTTTTGTGTGTGCGTGTGTGTGTGTGTGTGTGTGTGTGTGTGTGTGTGTGTGTGTGTCTATGTGTGTGTGTGGGTGGGTGGGTGTATGTAACGCAGTCTGTCACAAAGGCGGGTAAATTACCCGCGTCGGCGGACAAGCGGCGAACACGTGATGTACCCCTGCCTGCCACAATGACGGCTGGCCTATCTCTGACGTCTGCGGGCCTCTTAACAGCGAGGCGACAACGCGCTTTAATTGCTCGCTTGTTAGACGCCCGGCGCTACACCTGAACACACACAAACCGCGCGCGTACTCGCGGCACCCCGCTCTCGCGAAAACTTCCACCGGGCCTCCCAGTGACGTTGCCCTGGGCTGTCTGGGTACACCTGTCTCTACTGTACAGTTCACTGTGCTTGTTGACGTACCACTGTCAAATCCGTACCACTTTGTCCACGCAGGGTGTCAAAGGAAGAATGCTAACAGCTGTTCATTACCAGTAGGAGCCTGCTGCTAGGGCCGTACCGTATCTCATCGAAGCCTCTCGAGAACGTATCTCTAAACACTTTTTAAGATTCTGTACCTCTATCGGTAAAAATGGAACCATTAAAGGATCACTTTTCTGTCCGTCCGTCTGTCTGTCTGTCTGTCCGATTGTTAAAAATGTATCAGCTTGAAATTTAGGTTCCTGTTTTTTTTTTAATTATAGACTGAAATAACGGGAATCGAACCCGTGCCTCCTGCTTACTAGACAGGTGCACTAGCCAATAGGCCACCTTGGCACAGCAGTCCACACGACTGCACGGGTTACCTGGAACGCCGCCCTCCTCAGTCCAAATTCTCACTGCCGCCCCAGTCTACTTTAAATTCCCCCCTTACACATGAACAGAATTGCCGATGCTATCCATATTCTGGAATAGCACATCAGCATCGAACATAAATAGTAGCTAATGCACCTGATTTTTACTCGACGCTTCAGTTTGTATACATAGCTGGCGAAGCTTGTAGATGACAATGTAGTGGGTGGTCGTGGGATCACTCATAGAAAAATTCCTGCAGTACTTGGTGTTACAGCTGCACCTTTCTTAGATTGAAGTCAGCTGACAGGTATACCTGCTTAAAGGAAGTCCCTCTAACTAAGGGCTCACCTTCAGAGAATATCATGTTGCCAAGTAGAGAAGGAATTAGCATATTACAGATGTTGACTCTGAAATTGTTGTTATATCGGAGCACCACTTAAATAATTTGACAATTCAGAGACTTCCTTTACCAGGATACGGATTATATGGCTGTTTTTCAAGGGGTTCCTTGAAGGGTGGGGAAGTGGCCATGTATGTAAAAAACAGTATCCAATTTGAGTCCATAGACGTTTCACAGCACGGCACTGAACATATGTTTGAATGTGGTTCACGGGCAGTTGAATTAAGTGAAACTAAACTTCTAATTGTTGTTGTTTATAGATCCCCTAACTCCAATTTCAGAGCATTTATTCTCAAGCTAGAGAGGGTTCCTGATTCACTTTGTAGGAAGTACCAGAAATTAGTTATATGTAGTGACTTCAATATTAATTTTGTGTATGATAGTGCGAGAAAAAGGATGTTGATAGATCTTCTAAATTCACATAATCTGATGCAGACTGTGTTTTTTCCAGCTGGGGGGCAGGGGAACAGTAGCACAGCCATAGACAATATTTTTAATTCATTCTTCATTACTAGATGGGCACTCTGTTAGTAAAAGCGTCAATGGCCTTTCAGACCATGATGCACAAATTTTAACACTAAAAGGCTTTTGTACTCAAACCAATGTCATATTTAATTAAAAACTATGTAGGAAAGTTAACCCAACAGCAATAGAGAGTTTTTCAAACCTTGTCAAGGAACAAGAGTGGCAGCCGATAACATAGATGATAAATACAATGCATTCCTTAACACATTTCTCACGCTCTTTGAGAGTTGCTTTCCATTGGAACGTTCGAAACAAGGTACTAGCAGCAATAGGCAGCCCAGGTGGCTGACTAGTGGGATAAGAAACAGTTTTGTAAGGTGCTTAAAAATGTTATAAGGAGGGCAAAGAGTATGTGGTATGCAAATAGAATAGCTAATTCACAGGATAAAATTAAAGCCATATGGTCAGTTGTGAAGGAAGTGTCTGGTCAGCAGCACAAGACCGACGATATAAAGTCAGTTCGCAGTAAAAATATTTCTCTTACTGATAAATCAGATATATGTACAGTGTTTAACAACCATTTTCTGAGCATTGCTGGTGAATTAAATAAAAAATTAGTTTCTTCCGGGAATGGTATAACTCTCTTGGAAAATGCCTTTCCGATACTGATGCCTGAAATACTCCTCTGTGATACAGACGAGGGGGAGATTGCATAAATAATTAAATCACTGAAAACTGAGGACTCTCATGGATATGATGGAGTGCCTAGCAGAATATTAAAGTACTGTGCTGCACATGTTAGCCCCGTACTTAGCCATATTTGTAGCTTTTCCTTTAGAAATTGTCAGTTTCCTGAACGATTGAAGTTCTCGGTAGTAAAGCCGCTTTATAAAAAGGGAGAAAGGGATAATGTAGACCATTTTATACCTGTTTCTATGTCATGAGTGTTTGCTAAAGTTATTGAAAGGGGTATGTATGTAAGGATAATTGATCATTTGATATCACATAATTTGCTATGAAATGTACAGTTTGGCTTTAGAAATCGTTTAATGTCTGAAAATGCTACATTCTCTTTTCTCTGTGAGGTACTGGATGAGTTAAAAAAAAGGTTTCGAAGGCTAGGCCTATTTTTTGATTTAACTAAGGCGTTTGATTGTGCTGATCGCAAAATATTACTCCAGAAGTAGGAATACGGGGATTAGTTGGCAATTGGTTCACCTCTTACTTTAACAACAGACAGCAAAAGGTCATTATTCACAGTGCTGGGAATGGCTGTGATGTGGAGTCTGTGTGGGGTACGGTCGAATGGGGGGGGGGGGGGGGGAGGGTGCCCCAGGAATCTGTGTTGGGGCTACTCCTGTTCCTTATTATGATATGCTAACTAAACAAACACGTTTTTTAGCCTTGTTCCACAATTTATTATTAATGTTATTGCACAACCTAGATTTCGGGTTATAAGCCCATTTTCAAGTACATTACTGATTACTTCAAACTGGGCTTACAAACCGAAACCTAGGCTGTGCAATAACATTAAAATAAATTGTGAAACAAGGCTAAAAATAGTGATTGTTTAGTAAATTTACAATGTTTCACCAAGAACCCTCAGTTGATTCAATGAAAATAAATGATCTGCCCTCCAGTATTACGGGTAACTTTAAAAGATTTCTGTTTGCTGATAACACTAGCTTGGTCGTAATGGACGTTGTGTGCAACATACGCTCGATTTCAAATAGTGCAGTTCATGACGTAAGTTCATGGCTTGTAGATAGCAAACTACCGCAAAATCTCAGTAAGACTCAGTTTTTACGGTTTCTAACACACAATTCAACAAAAACCGACGTTTTAATTTCTCATCTACATCTACATCTACATCCATACTCCGCAAGCCACCTGACGGTGTGTGGCGGAGGGTACCTTGAGTACCTCTATCGGTTCTCCCTTCTATTCCAGTCTCGTATTGTTCGTGGAAAGAAGGATTGTCGGTATGCCTCTGTGTGGGCTCTAATCTCTCTGATTTTATCCTCATGGTCTCTTCGCGAGATATACGTAGGAGGGAGCAATATACTGCTAGACTCTTCGGTGAAGGTATGTTCTCGAAACTTTGACAAAAGCCCGTACCGAGCTACTGAGCGTCTCTCCTGCAGAGTCTTCCACTGGAGTTTATCTATCATCTCCGTAACGCTTTCGCGATTACTAAATGATCCTGTAACGAAGCGCGCTGCTCTCCGTTGGATCTTCTCTATATCTTCTATCAACCCTATCTGGTACGGATCCCATACTGGTGAGCAGTATTCAAGCAATGGGCGAACAAGCGTACTGTAACCTACTTCCTTTGTTTTCGGATTGCATTTCCTTAGGATTCTTCCAATTAATCTCAGTCTGGCATCTGCTTTACCGATGATCAACATTATATGATCATTCCATTTTAAATCACTCCTCATGCTTACTCCCAGATAATTTATGGTATTAACTGCTTCCAGTTGCTGACCTGCTATATTGTAGCTAAATGATAAGGGATCTTTCTTTCTGTGTATTCGCAGCACATTACACTTGTCTACATTGAGATTCAATTGCCATTCCCTGCACCATGCGTCAATTCGTTGCAGATCCTCCTGCATTTCAGTACAATTTTCCATTGTTACAACCTCTCGATACACCACAGCATCATCCGCAAAAAGCCTCAGTGAACTTCCGATGTCATCCACAAGGTCATTTATGTATATTGTGAATAGCAACGGTCCTATGACACTCCCCTGCGGCACACCTGAAATCGCTCTTACTTCGGAAGACTTCTCTCCATTGAGAATGACATGCTGCGCCCTGTTATCTAGGAACTCCTCAATCCAATCACACAATTGGTCTGATAGTCCATATTCTCTTACTTTGTTCATTAAACGACTGTGGGGAACTGTATCGAACGCCTTGCGGAAGTCAAGAAACACGGCATCTACCTGTGAACCCGTGTCTATGGCCCTCTGAGTCTCGTGGACGAATAGCGCGAGCTGGGTTTCACATGACCGTCTTTTTCGAAACCCATGCTGATTCCTACAGAGTAGATTTCTTGTCTCCAGAAAAGTCATTATACTCGAACACAATACGTGTTCCAAAATTCTACAACTGATCGACGTTAGAGATATAGGTCTATAGTTCTGCACATTGGTTCGACGTCCCTTCTTGAAAACGGGGATGACCTGTGCCCTTTTCCAATCCTTTGGAACGCTACGCTCTTCTAGAGACCTACGGCACACCGCTGCAAGAAAGGGGGGGCAAGTTCCTTCACGTACTGTGTGTAAAATCGAACTGGTATCCCATCAGGTCCAGAGACCTTTCCTCTTTTGAGCGATTTTAATTGTTTCTCTATCCCTCTGTCGTCTATTTCGATATCTACCATTTTGTCATCTGCGCGACAATCTAGAGAAGGAACTACAGTGCAATCTTCCACTGTGAAACAACTTTGGAAAAAGTCATTTAGTATTTCGGCCTTTAGTCTGTCATCCTCTGTTTCAGTACCATTTTGGTCACAGAGTGTCTGGACATTTTGTTTTGACCCACCTACCGCTTTGACATAAGACCAAAATTTCTTAGGATTTTCTGCCAAGTCAGTACATAGAATTTTACTTTCGAATTCATGGGGATAGAGTTAGTGAAACTGAACAGTTCAAATTTCTATGTGTTCAGTTTGATAGTAAACCGTCGTGGAACGCCCACGTTCAGGCTCTTCTTCAAAGACTTAATGCTGCCATTTTTACTACTCGAACGGTATCTGAAGTAAGTGATCATTCGACATTAAAATTAGTCTACATCACTTATTTTCATTTGTTTATGTTGTACGGTACTATATTTTAAGGTAACTCTTCCCATTCTAAAAGGATTTTTTGGCTCAGAAGCGGGCGAACCAGGCAGTAAGTGGTGTTAGTTCGCGCACCTCTTGTCGACCCCTGTTCACTAGTCTGGGTATTTTGATACTGGTCTCTCAATATGTATATTCTTTACTGTCGTTTCTTGTTAACAATATCAGCTTATTCCCAAGAATAAGCAGCTTTCACTCAGTTAGTACTCGACAGGAAACCAACCTGCGTTTGAACGCACTTCCTTAACTCTTGTACAGAAAGGTGTGCAGTATACTGCTGCATCCATTTTCAATAAGCTGCCACAAGAATCCAAAAATCTTAGCAGTAATCCACGCGCTTTCAAATCGAAACTGAAGAGTTTCCTCATGGGTCACTCCTTGTATTCTGTTGAGGAGTTCCTTGAAAAATTAAGCTAATTCTTATGTTATATTGTTGATTGCTTTTATTTAAACTTATGGTTTGACTTTTGGAGTTCATAAACATTTTATTTTTATCTGTTATTACTTTTGTGTTGTAATTTCATGTACTGACACGTTCCATGACATTGGAGATTTGCTCCTCAATTTGGTCCTGCGGATCGTGACGTGTAAATAAATAACATGGTGAGACTCGACAGTTCTGTTCGTGTGTAAGGAGGAATTTAAAGTAGGCTGGGTGGAGAAGGGAGGCGTGCCAGGGTAATCCGTGCAGTTGTGTGAACAGCTCTGCCAAAGTGGCTTAGTTGCTAACGCATCTGCTTCGTAAGCAGGAGACCCGGTTAGATACCGGCCTTGGTACAAATTATCACTCGCCGCTTCAGCCTATGTACATAAAATAATATCTGTATTAGATCAGTAATGTCTCTGAAGCCGTGTCATTTCATTTGAAATTTTTATCACATACTAAAGCCTACAGCCCCTTCGCAGTGTAAAAAAAATTGAAACTTCTAGGTCAATGCAGTCAGAAGATGTGACCATTTATGTCGTATACTTTGACACTTGCAAACTCGCGCATTAAAACCTGTAGGATACTTCCTGTTGGCCTAGAATCATTAAATTTGGCGAGACGCTAGATTTCACAGAACAAGAAAATGGAAATACGAATAACAAAAATTGGAACGATCACATAGTTAATGCTGTGGGCAAAGCGGATTATTTATTGACAGACCAATTTGAAACTGCAAAGAGACTTGGATCAGCATCAGGTGCGACTGACGGAGGACATCGAAAAAGTTCAAAGAAGGGCAGCTCGTTTTGCATTATCGTGAAATAGGTGAGAGAGGGCCACGGATATGATATGAAATGTGGCGGCAGTCATTTAAACAAAGGCTTTTTCCGTTGTGGCAGGGTCTTTTCATGATATTTCAATCACCAGCTTTCTCCTCATATTGGAAAATATTTTGTTGGTGCCCACCTACATAAGGAGAAATGATCATCGTAATAAAATAAGAGAAATAATAGCCCCACGGAAAGATTTAAGGATCATTTTCCCTTGTGCTGTTCGAGAGTGGAATAGTAGAAAAGTAGCTTGAAGGTGGTTCGATAAACCTTCCACTAGGCACTTTATTGTGAATTGCAGAATAATCGTATCAGATATAGATGGTTCCTCTGAGTAAGTCGTCAAGAACCATCAGCACCTGTGGAGATGGCCACCTCAGTTGTGGACGAAACGTCAGGAATGGAACGGTTCCATGGAGCACGGCTACACAACACGGAAGATTTTCTAGCAGCTAAGGCATCCGGTCGTGAAAGCCTTCATTGCAAAATCAAAGGGAGAAAAATAAGAATTGAAGTGCTCTGATTAAAAAGATTTAACATACATGGAACAAGCAATGACGGAATTATGAGAAACGTTCAGGAGTGGGGTTAAAATCCATGGTGAAAGGATATCAATGATAAGTTTCACTGAGACCTTCCTATTGCCAGTGAGAATGAAAAAGTATTGCGAGATCTGTCGAATGGGCTGAACGGTCTCAGCAGCGTATACTGTGAGTTGAAGGCAAAGCAAAGAAAGACGAAAGTAGACAGGAGTAGCGAAAATGAAATTAGCGGAAAAATCAACATAACAATTGAGGGACGTGAAGCAGATGAAGTCAAGGAATTATGCTGACTTGGAAACACAATAACATGTGACGTATGAAGTAAGGAGGACATAAAAAGCAGGCTAGCACAGACAGAGGGGGTATTTCTGTCCCAAAGAATTCTACCAGTATCATAGTTTTAATCTGAGAAACAAAATTTATGAGAATGTATTTTTGTAGCACAATATTAAATGTAAGTGAATCATTGCCTTCGTGGAAATCGGAAAAAAGAGAATCAAAGCGTTTGAAATGTGGAGCGTAAGATACAAAAATGTTTGTACTATCAACGAGAATTAGACGATATGCAGTAAGGAGCAATATAAGCTACGATAAATTGTTAATTTAATGATTTAACTATAATAATATGTTTTAGCTAAAAACTACAAACTGTTTCTTCTTTTGTTGCAGGTGCGTCGCTGAGACCTGGAGAGTACTGAATACTGTACTTAGCGTTACACAGGATTCTCTCTTCGCCGGATTCAGTGTTCAACCGCTCGACTGCTCTTCACCGCAACAAGAAGTCTGGCGCTGTATCACATCTTTTGCAGGGATTCTGCTTGTACAATGAAACAAACGAACCATAAGAAAATATATTGAATGTTGTTAATGTTGTAAACATTTTCCTTTTGCCCACGTTAGTGTCAAGTTCTGATTCACTGTATGACTTAAAAACTTTTTAAAAAAGTGGCATATTATTGTAAACTCTGCTAGTAAATAACACAGTTCAGTTATTGTGAAGATAATTTATCATCGTTAAGGTGTTCATATTACACTACTGGCCATTAAAATTGCTACACCATGAGGATGACGTGCTACAGACGCAAAATTTAACCGACAGGAAGAAGATGCTACGATATGCAAATGATTAGCTTTTCAGAGCATTCACACAAGGTTGGCGCCGGTGGCGACACCTACAACGTGCTGACATGAGGAAAGTTGCCAACCGATTTCTCATACACAGCTGACCGGCATTGCCTGTTAAACGTTGTTGTGATGCCTCGT
Source organism: Schistocerca serialis cubense (assembly GCF_023864345.2). Classification (NCBI taxonomy): domain Eukaryota; kingdom Metazoa; phylum Arthropoda; class Insecta; order Orthoptera; family Acrididae; genus Schistocerca; species Schistocerca serialis. Next base: position 970,679,234 of record NC_064639.1, read on the forward strand.
GTAAGGAGGAGAAATGCGTACCATCACGTTTCCGACTTTGATAAACGTCGGATTGTAGCCTATCGCGATTGCGGTTTATCGTATCGCAACATTGCTGCTCGCGTTGGTCGAGATCCAATGACTGTTGGCAGAATATGGACTCGGTGGTTTCAGGAGGGTAATGCGGAATGCTGTGCTGGATCCCAACGGCCTCGTATCACTAGCAGTCGAGATGACAGGCATCTTATCCGCATGGCTGTAACGGATCGTGCAGCCACGTCTCGATCCCTGAGTCAACAGATGGGGACGTTTGCAAGACAACAACAATCTGCACGAACATCTCGAGGACGTTTGCAGCAGCATGGACAATCAGCTCGGAGACCATGGCTGCGGTTACCCTTGACGCTGCATCACAGACAGCGGCGCCTGCGATGGTGTACTCAACGACGAACCTGGGTGCACGAACGTCATTTTTTCGGATGAATCCAGGCTCTGTTTACAGCATCATGGTGGTCGCATCCGTGTTTGGCGACATCGCGGTGAATGCACATTGGAAGCGTGTATTCGTCATCGCCATACTGGCGTATCACCCGGCGTGATGGTATGGGGTGCCGTTGGTTACACGTTACATGTTACATTTCAGATGTGTTACGACCCGTGGCTCTACCCTTCATTCGACCCCTGCGAAACCCTACATTTCAGCAGGATAATGCACGACCGCATGTTGCAGGTCCTGTACGGGCCTTTCTGGATACAGAAAATGTTCGATTGCTACCCTGGCCAGCGCATTCTCCAGATCTCTCACCAATTGAAAACGTTTGGTCAATGATGGCCGAGCAACTGGCTCGTCACAATACGCCAGACACTACTCTTGATGAGCTGTGGTATCGTGTTGAAGCTGCAGGGGCAGCTGTACCTGTGCACGCCATCCAAGCTCTGTTGACTCAATGCCCAGGAGTATCAAGGCCGTTATTACGGCCAGAGGTGGTTGTTCTGGGTGCTGATTTCTCTGGATCTATGCATCCAAATTGCGTGAAAATGTAATCACATGTCAATTCTAGTATAATATATTTGTCCAATGAATACCCGTTTATCATCTGCATTTCTTCTTGGTGTAGCAATTTTAATGGCCAGTAGTGTAAATGTGTCTACGAACAAGCTTATTTTCAAACATATGGAAGCTTTCATCAATCGATAACGTATGCTGGAAAAAATATTCAAATTAGGAGAAGCAGTAAAAGTGTTTAGCCGTAATACGTTTCCAAAACAGGATTTTGTGTTCCTAAGGAGTGAGCAATTAAATGAACGCGTATCAAATATTTTAATCCCGCGTAACTGAGTAGCGTTTACTTGTGTGTGTGTGTGTGTGTGTGTGTGTGTGTGTGTGTTATCTTAAACACAAACCTGGGAATGTGAGCTGACAACCCAAACGTGCTGCTTACGTGGAACTGAAAAGAATCCTGTGCGTAAAAACCGATCTTATTCGTAAACAAATAAATAAGCAGACCAATAATTTCATGCTCAGTAGTTCACTTGGTCCGCCCGGACTGATTGAGAAAGAAGTAACTGCTTGAAAAAAAACTGAAATACACGAAAATTTGTGGACTGACTTATGGCCCTCGTAAAATAAAGAAACACAGAACCTACACTGTGCAAAGGAAAGGAAACAACCACGTATTATGAAACTCACATGCAAAATGAAGTACTGGTAGAAACAGCAACAAGGCAAGACTCCGCAACAGCCAAAAAAAAATACTGCCAAAAACTAACTATAGTTGCTCCAGGGAAATTGGGTTCATAATATTGACACAGAATGCCAATGAAACACATCACTCAACCTTTAAGTTATAAAACCTCAGTTAGGAAGGAACTCACAAAAAAAATTATATACTCTGATACGAAAATTCGTTTAATCTAATAACTTCCATGGTAGAGTAAATTAACTCGATCAGTCAATAGAATAATTATCAAAAACTGGACTGTGACGAGGATGAAGCGGACCAACAATATAAGTCTACAAAAATAAAAATAAACTTATTACCTCTTCAAATAATGGTTTGTTCTTCATTTCAAAACCTTTTTTATGTTCCTATACTATCCAGCCGTTGTTCTGAGTCATCATTCCTCAATCTACAACTCACATAGTTCCAAAAGTACGTGCATGCATTACACTTTACACTCAACGAATCCGCGCCTGCTGCACACCCTAGCTATCCACTACTTCAAAGATTCTATGTCTCCACAGTGCTGCCATCGCAGACATAAATACTGTTGCCTAACAACTCTCTGATCACAGTTCTTCAAATATATCACTTTCCTTTACAAATGTTAGGACATCCAGTAATAGCAGTGTACATGGCTACAACACTAAGAGAAAGGATGATCTTCACTACGCAAGGTTAAATCCAACTTTGGCTCAGGAGGGGGTAAATTATGCTGCCACAAAAGTCTTTGGTCACTTACCTAATAGCATCAAAAGTCTGACAGATAACCATATAGCATTTAAAAGGAAATTAAAAGAATTTCTTAATGGCAACTCTTTCTACTGATTAGATGAATTTTTGGATATAGTAAGTGGGTAATTTACCCAACCCTCCCCCCCCCCCCAAAAAAAATTAAAAATATTAATTGTCCTATCTTATTTTGTGTAATGTAATATCTTGTATAGACACCTTTTATTAACCTGACACGTTCCACATCATTACGAAGTGTCGTATTTATGATCTATGGAACAAGTACTAATCTAATCCAATCTATAATCAAAAAATAGCCATCTTACGTCAATATTATCATCAAAAAATAGCCATCTTACATCCGTTACCCGAAAGTAACTATAAAGTACTGGGTGATTATAATTAACGTGTGGGCTACTCACATAGGTCCAGTATCTGAGTAATTATCGTAGGGCAGTGAAATTTGGTAGATATTCTAACAGGTTTATCGGACATAATTTATGCTGGTAAAAGTTAATTCCAATTTTGGCCACCAGGTGTAAATCTGGCACTGTCAATGCATGAAAGACGTATAGAAATGTTTTCATATGTAAAGCATTGGATATGGGACACGGGCAGAAAAGGCCAAACAAGTAAGAAAGACATAATGTCCATTTTATTATTAACTGATGCTTACACAATTTGTTCAGTATGAGCACCGGAGACGCCGACGAGATGCCAGATTGCATTTGGTGGCGAAAATTGGAACTAATTTTTTTCCAGCCCACGTTGGACTTCCATGTGTAGCTGCACTATAATTATAACCACCCGGTATGTTAACATGGAAAACATTTAACTTCAAATTTAAATGATAGCACAAAAACCAGCGATTCGCAGAACTCTGCTGAGCGCCCACGGAGGTTTGAGCTATCTAGATATGATAAAGGTCTTAGAAACCGACGTCCACCATGTCAGCTGTCTCAGACATTAGCTTCCGGTGCAAGGGTTTCGATAAAAAAAATACCAGCTTACGTCATTTACTGGTGTATTAGTCGTTCTGATAATAGTCTAAAGTGTAAAGGAATAAATTTCATGCGTAACTGGACTCGTTCAACTGATATTTGCTTTATGTGCGTGAATTATGGTTGCGCTTTTACTTTTATTGTGGTCGTTTTATGTCTGTGATTTGACCTTAGGTTTCCGATCAGTCCAATTCTAGAAGCTCTCTGGATGGACGCTGTGAGAATTCGTTACCATTTATTAAGAAAAATGCTGAATTTTGGAAGCAGCCTTGTCACATTACGTGCTTCTCTTCTTGTCTTTTCGAAACATATAACAAAAGAAAAGTCACAGTAACGAGGTTAAATGCGTGGTATTACTGGATCAAATATGCATTTCAGGCCAAAAAAATTTTTGAATATGCCTTCCTGAATCTGTGTTGTTCTCGAAAGTACTGTAATGTTTGATAACCAAAACAACTGTTTCGTGCACACAACAGAAATAAAGAAAAATGAACAGCCGTAAACAGTAGTCTACTAATGTTTTGCAGCATCTGATATGGCGGCTCTGGCTTCAAAGCAACGTACAGCGTAAATCCGTAGCGCTTTCTGCCCTTACTATACCTCCCAGGTATGAGCACCAACTTGAATATTATCGTTGGCTGTGTGACCAACGAATAAAATCAACAACTACATTACGACGACCAAGAAAACACTATATACAAAAGAGTTTCCTTTCTCACTTTATTCTTCGTCAGATGAGGTGAACCCGCATATCTTTACAGAGTAGATGACGTACAGTCAGAAAGAATGATATATTATAAAAAGATATGGTGCTGACAGGAGAGTACACGGTCAATTCATCATTCAAACACGCTCAAGAGGTACCTGTTTCACCGTATGTGCTATAGGAGGACTGATATAAAGTAGTAAGTTCTCTGTAGAATCAGCGAGGAAAGGAATGTGTGTAAAATGCTGACAAGAAGAAGGGACAGACTGATAAGATATATGTTTCGTTATCGGGGAATAGCCCCATGTTACTTGAGAGACGTGTAGAAGGTGAAAAGTGTAGGGATAGATGGAGAGTGGAGTACACCCAACAAAGTATCCTGGACGTTGGAGGAGATGAAGAGGTTAGCACAGGAGAGGAATTCGTGGTGGGCAGCATAAAACCTGTCAGAAGACTGATGGAAAACAAAAAACTTGCAGATCACTGTGATTGTTGACATTCCATTACTCCCACGCGAGGCTTTTACTTTTCATGTATTCGAAAACATTGTGTCTGATATTTATCTCCTATAATTCGACGAATCTGCATCAGAGAAACACTCAAAATGAATAGTATTTTGAAAGTCCTAGACACAAGGAATATGAACAGAAAGTGCCTATAAGTGACCTAGAGGAAAACGTAGGACGCAAAAGTTTTTACAGCACACATATTATCAATGTGACTATTCCACCCAGAAAACTACGTGTTTTCACATTCTGTGCGTTCCTGTCCGGTTCACGAAGCTATCATGCAAATAGCAACCCTGTGCTACGGTATTATGTTGCCTTTTTGCATCAGGACCTACAGAGATGCGCCTGTAATCGCAGAACCTACGTATATGTGTACATGGATTCTCTGCAGTTTACAGTTCAGTGCCTGGCAGAGGGTTCATAGAAAATCTTCAAGCTACACTACTGGCCATTAAAATTGCTACACCAAGGAGTAATGCAGATGATAAACGGCTATTCATTCCACAAATATATTATACTAGACCTGACATGTGATTACATTTCCACTCAATTTGGGAGCATAGATCCTGAGAAATCAGTACCCAGAAAAACCACCACTAGCCGTAATAACGGCCTTGATACGCCTGGGTATTGAGTCAAACAGAGCTTGGACAGCGTGTACAGGTACAACTGCCCCTGCAACTTCAACGCGGTACCACAGTTAATCCAGAGTAGCGACTGGCGTATTGTGACGAGCCCGTTGCTCGGCCACCATTGACCAGACGTTTTCAATTGGTGAGAGATCTGGAGAATGTGCTGGCCAGGGCAGCAGTCGAACATTTCCTGTATCCAGAAAGACCCGTACAGGACCTGCAACATGCGGTTGTGAATTATCCTGCTGAAATGTAGGGTTTCGCAGGGATCGAATGAAGGGTAGACTCTGGCTCTGAGCACCAGGGGGCTCAACTGCTGAGGTCATTAGTCAATGAAGGGTAGAGCCACGGGTCGTAACACATCTGAAATGTAACGTCCGCTGTTCAAAGCGCCGTCAGTGCGAACAAGAGATGACCGAGACGTGTAACCAACGGCACCCCGTACAATTACGCTCGGTGATATGCCAATATGGCGATGACGAATACACGCTTTCAGTGTGCGTTCACCGCGATGTCGCCAAACACGGATGCGACCATCATGATGCTGTAAACAGAACTTGGATTCATCCGAAAAAAATGACGTTTTGCCATTCGTGCACCCAGGTTCGTCGTTGAGTACACCATCGCAGACGCTCCTGGCTGTGATGCAGCGTCAAGGGTAACCGCAGCCATGGTCTCCGAGCTGACAGTCCATGCTGCTGCAAACGTCGTCGAACTGTTCGTGCAGATGGTTGTTGTCTTGCAAACGTCCCCATCTGTTGACTCAGGGACCGAGACGTGGCTGCACATTCCGTTACAGCCATGCGGATAAGATGCCTGTCATCTCGACTGCTAGTGATACGAGGCCGTTGGGATCCAGCACGGCGTTCCGTATTACCCTCCTGAACCCACCGATTCCATATTCTGCTAACAGTCATTGGATCTCGACCAACGCGAGCAGCAATGTCGCGATACGATAAACCGCAACCGCGATAGTGTAAAATCCGACATTTATCAAAGTCGGAAACGTGATGGTACGCGTTTCTCCTCGTTACACGATGCATCACAACAACGTTGTTTCTTTCTGAGGAATCGGTTGGAAACTTTCCTCGTGTCAGCAAGTTGTAGGTGTCGCCACCGGCGCTAACCTTGTGTGAATGCTCTGAAAAGCTAATCATTTGCATATCACAGCATCTTCTTCCTATCGGTTAAATTTCGCGTCTGTAGCACGTTATCTTCGTGGTGTAGCAATTTTAATGGCCAGTAGTGTATTTATCTGTCTTTCTACTCTCGAAGAGGGGGCGGGAAAAAACGAACACTTAAATATTTCTGTGCGAGCTCTGAATTCTCTTATTTCATTACCATGAACATTTTCCCTATGTAGATGGCTGCCAATAAAATATTTTCGCACTCGGAGGAGAAAGTTGGTGATTGAAATTTCCTGAGACTTCCTGCCGCAACGGGAAACGCCTTTGTTTTAGTGATTGCAGCCTCAATTCGCGTATTACATCTGTGACACTCTTCCCGTATTTCGCGGTAAAACAAAACGAGCTGCCAGACGTTACCTTTTGTGATGACCTCCAGCAATCGTGCGATACGAATCCCCTGCCGCGCAGTAATACTCCCGAAGAGAGGACGGCCTAGTATAGGCAGTCTCTTTATCAGACCTGCTGCATCTTCTAATAGTTCTGCCAACAAAACGCAGACATTACTTATGTGATGTTCTGGTTAGGTGACGTTCAACAGCCGTTAAGTAACTGAAGAAACACATTTTAACCATTAGCTGTTTTTATTTGAACCTCAAGATCTTCCTGTTTCAGCCGTGGACCATTTTCACGGGACATAAGGTAAAAACAACTCAGGTGAATACATAAGTCATTTTCAGCCAGAAAGGAAAATGACTGTTTTTGCCATATCCTGCCCACGAGCAAAATTGGTAGATGTTGAGGTTCGAATAAAAACAGCTGATGGTTAAATTGCGTTTCTTCACTTATCTGTGTACCTGTTGAAATTATTCGTAATTGTAGTCCGTAAGTGTTTAGTTGAATTGATATCCTTTAGATTTGTGTGATTTATCGAGTAAACGAAATTTAACGGATTACTTTTAGTACTCAAGAGGATGATCTGAGACTTTTCGTTATTTATATTAAATTTCCACTTTTTCCATCATACATATTTTGTCTAAATCATTTTGCAATTGACTTTGATCTTCTGATGACTTTACGATAGGACGATAACAGCATCATCTCTAAACAGTCTAGGACATCTGATCTGCTTGTCTTCGAAATCATTTACTGGTATATAGATTATGAACAGCAGATGGCCTATACACTTGCTTGGGAAAAGCTAGATATCACTTCTATTTACTCGATGATTTTCCGCCAATCACTACGAACTGTGACCATATTGGCAGGAAATCACGAACCTAGTCGCGCAACGGAGACGTTATTCCACAGGCACTCAGTTTATTTAAAAATCGGTTGTGAGGAACGTCGCTAAACCTTCTGGAAATCTAGAAATATGTTATCAGTTTGACAATCCCTGTCGATAGCACCAGTTACTTCGTGTGAACAAAGAGCTATAGTAGTCTAGAGTTTAACAAGAGCCATAGTTTCTGAATCCGCGCTTATTTTTTGTCAGTAGATCGTTTTCTTCGAGGAATTCAGGATGTTCGAAGACAATATATGTCCCAAAATCCTACTACAAATCAACATCAGCAATCTGCGTCTGTAATCCGGTAGATTGCTCCTATTCCCTTTCTTGAGTATTCATGTTGTGACCTATGCGACTTTCCAGTCTTTAGGTGTGGATCTTTCGATGAGCGAGCGGTTGTATATCATTGCTATGTATGGAGCTATTGTATCAGCGTACTCTGAAAGGAACGTAACCGGTATACAAACTGAGCCAGAGGCGTTGCCTTTATTAAGCTGCTTCGCTATACCGAGGATATCTATTTCTAAGTCACTCAATTTGGCAGCTGTTCTTGATTCTGGAATATTTACTATGTCTTCTTTGGTGAAGGAATTTCGGAAAACCGTGTTTAATAACTCCGCTTTAGTAGCACTGCGATATGTAACGTTTCCATTGCTATTGCGCAGTAAAGGTATTGATTGTGCCTTGCCACTGGTCTGATTTACATATGACCAGAAACTCTTTGGATTTTCTGCCGAACTTCGAGACAGAGTTTCGTTGTGGAAAGTATTAAAACCTTCGCGCATTGAAATCCGCAAAAATTTTCGAGAATCAGGAAACCATCACCAGTCTTGGAGATTTGCATTCTTGTAAATTAGGCATGTTTTTATCGTTGCATGTTTTTTGTACCATGGAGAACCAATACGATCTCTTATTAATTTATTTGATATACAGGGTGAAGAAAAATTGACGCACTCGGACTTCGCAGCGCGATTCCTCACATACTGGCAACACAAAAAAGTCTGTCACAAAATTTCGTCCTGCGCACATTTCGGGCAGTAAATGGACATTAAAGATTGGCTGTCTGGAAACACTGTAACCACGTGTACGGTAGCTACCTCTGTCAGGAGAGGGGAGTAGTGCTGTGCAGTTGGTGCACCTGACAGCGTTTTGGGTTAGCATGTAGGAGGTCTAGGGTTAGAAAAGAAATGGCTCTGAGCACTATGTGTCTTAACTTCTGAGGTCATCAGTCCCCTAGAACTTAGAACTAATTAAACCTAACTAACCTAAGGACATCACACAAATCCATGCCCGAGGCAGGATTCGAACCTGCGACCGTAGCGGTCGCGCGGTTCCAGACTGTGGCGCCTAGAACCGCTCGGCCACTTCGGCCGGCTCTAGGGTTAGGTTCTGGGTCGCGGCTTATTTGTTTATTTGCTAAAGGTAGTACGTGTGGTACGATATCCGGCGTCTTAATCGTCACACAGCGATTACGGTGAGTCTTCTACAAAACATTTGCAGTTACGTATTACGGGCACAGAAATGGAAATACACTCATTTTCATTGATCAGCTTTTAAAGAAACCTTTTGCTTGTCGTGGACGCGAATTGTTTCGCACAAATGCATCTACTAGATTCCAATCTTGTTTTGTGTGTCCCTAGCCCAATGATATCGATTAATACCAACTACTATTCTTGCCACGTTAGATCACATTCCGTTAGAGCATTACGTCACCACTAGGGATAGAAACGTGCCTTGGAAATAATTTTCGATGCGACCCTTTGGAACGGTACACAGAAAAAGGGTCTGGAGTCTAGCAGATGGAGTGGTGTGAAACAATTCTTCTCTACTACGTACAAAAGGCTTCTTTAAAAGCTACTCAATGAAAATTATTGTACTTCCATGTCTGAGTTCGTAATACGTAACTACAAATGTTTTGTAGAAGACCCACCGTAATAGCTGTATGACGATCAAGACGCCAGGTACCGTACCATGCAGATTACGTTCAGCAAACTAAAACAAATACGCCACAACACAGAATCGAACCCTCGACCTCCGACATGCTAACCCCAACCACTATCCACTGCAGGAACTGCATAGCACTACTGTCATCTACTGATAGAGACAGTCACCGTACACGTGATTAAAGTGTTTCCAGAGAGTCAAATTTTGTGACAGACATTTTCGTACTGCCAGTATGTGAGGAATCACGCAAATTTTTCTTCGCCCTGTATATCTCTCAGTTGCCACATCTGGTCTACTCTTACATAGTTAGTTTGGAAGGAATGGAGACTGTCTCGTAAAAATGCATATCCACGGAAATACTAATGCAGTGCTTTAATCGTTGCTCAAGATGTCTCGCTCGGTTGTTGTGTTCCGCCTTGTATGTCAGGAGGAGTGTCCGCAAGCAGCGAGGCACCTGACATAGCCTTGGGCAACAGCTATTGTTGTCTCCCTGTGGCGTATCAATGGCTCTGAGCACTATGGGACTCAACTGCTGAGGTCATTAGTCCCCTAGAACTTAGAACTAGTTAAACCTAACTAACCTAAGGACATCACAAACATCTATGCCCGAGGCAGGATTCGAACCTGCGACCGTAGCGGTCTTGCGGTTCCAGACTGCAGCGCCTTTAACCGCACGGCTGTGGCGTATCGAAGCTTCTCCTCCACACGTGCACAGTGCTGTCTCAGAATGTGCGCACCAAACGCAGTAAACGCCTTTCAGTACTTAGGGACGAGACACAGCCCAGACTTTCGACAATCTACATTCCTACTGAAACTGAGAAACACGTAACTTCCTTTCAAATATATCTCAGGTAAAGGCCACTAAAACTGGTGTTAAAACGAAGGCGTTCCATCAGTCGAGCTACCAGCGGATCTACCGTGAATGGGAGAGGATGGAGGTAACATGACAATTATTATTGTACACTGAAACGCCAAAGAAACTGCTATAGGCATGCATATTCAAATAAAGAGATATGTAAACAGGCAGAATAATGCGCTGCGGTCGGCAACGCCTATACAAGACAACAAGTGTTTGGCGCAGTTGTTAAATCGGTTACTGTAGCTACAATGGCAGGTTATCAAGATTCCAGTGAGTTTGAGCGTGGTGTTATAGTCGGCGCACGAGCGATGGGACACAGCATCTCCGAGGAAGCGATGAAGTGGGGATTTTCCAGCACGACCATTTCGCGAGTGTACCGTGAATATCAGCAGTCCAGTGAAACATCAAATCTGCGACATCGCTGCGGCCGGAAAAAGACCCTGTACGAACGGGACCAACGACGACTGAAAAGAATCGTTCAACGTGACAGAAGAGCAACTCTTCCGCAAATTGCTGCAGATTCAATGCTGGGTCATCAACAAGTGTCAGCGTGCGCACCATTCAACGAAACATCATTGATATGGGCTTTGGGAGCCGAAGGCCCACTCGTGTACCCTTGATGACTGCACGAAACAACCGACAATGGACTGTGGAAACATGTTGCCTGTTCGGAAGAGTCTCGTTTCAAATTGTATCGAGCGGATGGACGTGTACGGGTATGGAGACAACTTCATGAATCCATGGACCATGAATGTGAGCAGGGGACTGTTCAAGCTGGTGGAGGCTCTGTAATTGTGCGGGGAGTGTGCAGTTGGAGTGATATGGGACCCCTGATACGTCTAGATACGACTCTGACAGGTGACACGTACGTAAGCAGCCTGTCTCATCACCTACATCCATTCATGTCCATCTCTAACGGACTTGGGCTATTCCAGCAGGACAGTGCGATACCCCAAACGTCCAGAATTGCTACAGAGTGGCTCCAGGAACGCTCTTCTGAGCTTAAACACTTCCGCTGACCATCAAACTCCCCAGAGATGAATATTATTGAGCATATCTGGGATGCCTTGAAATGTTCTGTTCAGAAGAGATCTACACACCTCGTACTCTTACGGATTTACGGATAGATCTACAGGATTCGTGGTGTCAGTTCCCTCCAGCACTACGTCAGACATTAGTCGTGTACATTTCACGTTGTGTCGTGGCACTTCTGGCTCCTCGCGGGGGTCCTACACGATATTAGGCACGTGTGCCAGTTTCTTTGGCTCTTCAAGGTACAACTAAATGGAAAATTTAGGGTCCGTAAGATTACGATCGATTTGGCGTTAGGAAGAGAGAAGACTTCAGTTAGGCGTTTCTGGCGTTATGTTTGATAATGAATGCAAGACTTATTAAAAAATAAAAAATAAATAAAAACACGGCTCCTTCATAGGATCTGTTGACGTTGAAAAAAATTCGAAAACGTAAATTGGTTTAAGATGTTTGTAATCTTTAGACAAATAGATTTGCACTGTAAGGAAAGTCACGTTATACAGAGTGAGTTCGAGATGATTTCAGGAATCATCGGAGAAAGGTAAATGTACCAACTTGAGGTAAGTGACCGTGGGCCGGAGACGAAAGTTATAAGCGAAATCGTACCGATACGACAGTGGAACTCTTCTATTGCAAGCTCTTTGCTTTCTATATTTTGGGAGGAGTAGTATGGACCAAAATAAGAAAAAAATGTGTGGTTAAGATGGACTCTAAGATCCATACCTTAAGAGCTATGGGCACTTGTTCAGCAGAAGAGATGTGTTTCACACTAGCAAAGATAAACAAGTGCTCATAGCATAGCTCTTAACGAATGACTTTAGAGGTCGTGTTTGCTGGGCTTTTTTTTATTTGGTCCATACTCCCTCCGCCCAATATTTGGAAAGCAAGAGCTTGCAACAGAAGAGGTCCACTACCTGAGGTATCAGAACGATTTTCGCTTACAGTGTTCGAATGGTCGTTTCCGGACCAGGGTCCCTCACCTCAAATTGGTACATTTACGCTTCTCCATTATCTCTGAAAGTTTGTAACATCATCATCGAATCACTTTGTCTACAATAAGGACGAAGAGCGAACAGTATAACTGAAATACCAAGAGAAAAGTGTGCGAATGATATGGATGTAGGGGAGGGATACAGTCTTTCTCGTGTATTGTTCAACCAGAATATCGAAGAAGCAATGGAAGAAATAAAAGCTAGAAAATGTGATTAATGTTTTGACAGAAATCATATAAAGAATAAGATGCTCAAAGTAAGTGAAAAAGTGTTGAATAGGATGAAGCGTATTGTGGCAGGCCGCAACAAACCAGTACATATCATATCTTCCGACCTAAGATTTATTATCAGCGAACATTCTGCCAGGATGACATCGAAGCAATTCAATTCGGTGCTGCTAGATGTTACTACCGGTAGGTTCTATCAACACGTGTGTATTACGGAAATGCTCCGTGAACTCAAATGGGAATCCCTGGAAGGAAGAGGACTCCCTTTCCGCGAAACGCTATTAAGAAAATTTAGAGAACCACCATATGTGACAGACACCAGACTGCCATCATATATATCTCGCGTAATGGTTGTCGAGACAAGACAAGAGAAATCAGGGCTCGTATGGAAACATATAGATCGTCGTTTTTCCTTCACCTACTCAAAAATGGGAATGGATAGCAATGGTACAATGTACCTTCCGCAGTGTACTTTATTGTCACTTGCAGAGTATGTATGTATGAATGCAGACGGAAAAACGATTCGCACTTCGCTACCACTTCTTTAAGAACTGCTCGGAAAGGTTTCATTAAAAGAGTACAGGGAAAAAATCCAAGTCTGTTAATTTTCTTTTCGCAGTGAGTTTGAAATATCTTTAGATTCTCCATCGAATAGACAAACATACAGATGTATGACACAGAAACAGGTCAGTCATGGGTTTATTTGCTATTAATATTGTAGCACACAGGAAAAGAAGCAGGTAAGGCAACAGTTCCCACGAATACCGGTGCGTCATCTGCACTACAACTGATGGCAGTCCAATCGCCAAAATATGCTGCCATTTCTTAATGCAAGTTAATATTTCAATATTATGTAATAAATTGGAAGCCCACAGTAACGAATGAAGATACCCTACCATAATTTGGGCTTAAAATCCGAAGACGAACCGGCCGGATAGCAGATGTTAGAAAGAAAATAACATTAACTTCACATGAAACTGGAAATATTAGCGCCGGCCGCTGTGGCCGAGAGGTTCTCGGCACTTAAGTCTGGACCGCTACGGTAGCAGGTTTGAATCCTGCCTCGGGAATGTATGTGTGTGATGTCCTTAGGTTATTTAGGTTTGAGTAGTTCTAAGTTCTAGGGGACTGATGACCTCAGATCTTAAGTCCCATGGTGCTCAAAGCCATTTGAACCATTTTTGAATGCTAGCAGAAGCTCCTCTCTTAAATGTTCTGACGCCACTGTTGAAACAGTTGGATTACTACGCAAATTCGCCCAGAAATGTTCAGTAATAGTATTATTAATAGTGGTACGTATTAGTAATAGAAGACCACATCAGGTAAAAGTCACGACATTATGAGACGCTACAAGAGCATGCCGGCCGGTGTGGCCGAGCGGTTCTAGGCGCTACAGTCTGGAAGCGCGCGACCACTATGGTCGCAGGTTCGAATCCTGCCTCGGGCATGGATGTGTGTAGTGTCCTTAGATTAGTTAAGTTTAAGTAGTTCTAAATCTAGGGGACTGATGACCTTAGAAGTTAAGTCCCATAGTGCTCAGAGCCATTCGATCTATTTGAACAAAGAGCATGGTTGGGAAGCATCCCCTTTCATTGTCAGAAAATTGTGTGTGTATTGAAATACTTTGTAAATCAGAAATATGTACTGAAGTGTCCGTTTGAGACCTAGTCCTTGAAGGAAACTGAGTCCTCATCCGTTCGCTCTCGTGTACTGTGACGGAGAGATACATATGATGGAATCATGGTGTCCAGCATCATAAAAAAATTTGAACAAGTGCTTCAACACACAAGACAGGAGAATTTGAGCTATCTTCCTTATTCTCTTCAGGTAATTTTGAGTAGAAATATTAATGCTATATTTGCAATTTTTCGTTAAAACTGATCCTTCTCAAAAATATGTTCTCAGGTCTCTTACATATAATCTAAGGCAAAAAGGGGCACCCCAGACAAGTCTTCGGCCTGGAACCTCATTGACTGGAGTAGATCTGTCTTCAGTTATGAGAACTTCGAATTCAGCCCCAATGATCAGCGAAGACGTATCTGAGGATGCCCCGTACAATGGTGGGATATCAAACTGACTGTCGCCTCCTAAAAGGCCCCACAACCAGGAGTGGTGGCCGGGGTTGCAATTTCATTTCACAGGATGAAGCTTTTGGTTGTCATCCGCGGGACCTTTACAGCACACGGGTAGGTTCACGATATTCTATGTCTCGCTTTGTTGTCTTTCATGGCAAGCCATCCTGGACTCACGTTTTAGCAAGTTGATGCCCGCCCTCACACGGCGAGAGTTTCCACTACTTGTCTACACGCCTGTAAAACCCTAACTTGGCCAGCAAGACAGCCGGACCTCCCGCCAGCTGAGAACGTTTGGAGTATTATGGACAGGCCGTTCAACCATCTCGGCATTTAGACTATCTAAGACGCCAATTGGACAAAATTCGTGATGTGTCGCTTTGTTGTCTGAGAGTGTATTTCCAGAGCAAAGTATCAGAATATTACGAATCTCAAGAAGATCTGTGGTCGCACAGTAGTGACGTTTTTCCATGGATCAGCACAATTGTGATAACCTGTGAGATAACTTTGAGTCTTCACGTTTGTAATAATAAAGAATAATATTAAAAATGATATAATACAACAATTTAACAGTGATACAAATAAACTGAGAGTACTCTGCAAGCCTGGTTCTCTTTCTGTTGTTTGAATGAAATGCAGCATTGTTCCGTATTAGACACATTAAGCACCATTTCCTTTGGTTCATTACACAAACGACTCCAATATTTCACCTTGTTTGAAAGAATAACTTTGTCGCACTACCGTGTATTGTGTTTCGAAAAAAATGGTTCAAATGGCTCTAAGCACTATGGGACTTAACATCTGAGGTCATCAGTCTCCTAGACTTAGAACTACGTAAACCTAACTAACCTGAGGACATCACACACATCCAAGCTTGAGGCAGGATTCGAACATGCGACCGTAGCAGCAGCGCAGTTCTGGACTGAAGCGCCTAGAACCGCTCGGCCACAGCGTCCGGCTTGTGTTTCTAAACTAAAAGTTCGTTTTCTGATCTTTATGACAAAAACGACTTGCATGGTTTTCTTCCACGCACCATTCATTTGCAGTAGATAGGCTTTCAGCAGAACTGGAAAAATTGACTGACCAAGGCCAAGAATACAAATGTAACTTGAAAGATTTCGTTGTGGCACACCCCTATGGTGTAAGGCAGTTCTTCGCAATAGTTGAGAACTCTTCTCTGTAATGTGATATTAACACATATTCTCTGTTTTTCGTATTTTATTGATTCGTTAATTTATTTTGATTCAAAATATTTAAACAGCATTCTACACTCTTGCTCATAAATTAAGGATAATGCTGATACATGGTGAAACGACGCTATCGTTGGCGGTTTGTGGGTTTAAATCATCTCGGGGTATGACCATGGGGTGCATTTGAACTGCGGTCATCGCACCGTGGCGCTGGCAGCAGTCCAAATACGCAGAGGTGTGTTGCTGCGTGTCAGAGTACGGTGCAGCGAGTAAGTGTGCAGACGTTTTCAGACGTGCGAATGGTGACTGTGTGTTGAAAATGTATGTTGATGACGTTATGATGGGTAGAATACTAGGGCGACTGGAGGGTGGTCAAATACAGCAGGTCGTAGCACGGGCCCTCCGTATGCCACGAAGTGTGATCTCAAGATCATGGCAACGATTCCAGCAGACAGGAAACGTGTCCAGGCGCTATAGTACGGGACGTCCACAGCGAACAACACCACATTGCAGCCACAGGAACAGTTGTCTCCAGATACACCGTCTACAGATGACTGAACAGACATGGTTTATTCGTCCGGAGACCTGCAAGGTGCATTCCACCGACCCCTGGTCACAGGAGAGCCTGTAAAGCCTTGTGTCAGGAACACAATACATGGTCATTGGAACAGTGGTCCCAGGTTATGTTCACGGACAAGTCCAGGTATAGCCTGAACAGTGATTCTCGCTGGGCTTTCATCTGGCGTGAACTTATATCCAGATACCAACCCCTTAATGTCCTTGAAAGGCACCTTTATGATGGTGTGGGATGGGATTATGATAGTGCACGTACACGCCTGCATGTCTTTGAGAGAGGAACTGTAACAGGTCAGATGTATCGGGACGTCATTTTGCACCAGTATGTCCGCCTTTTCAGAGGTGCAGTGGGTCCCACCTTCCTCCTGATGGATGATAACGCACTGCCCCACCGAGCTGCTATCGTGGAGGTGTACATTTAAACAGAAGATATCAGGTGAATGGAGTGGCCTGCCTGTTCTCCAGACCTAAAGCCCATCGAACACGTCTGGGATGCTCTCGGTCGACTTATCGCTGCTTGTCTTCAAACCCCTAGGTCACCTTAGGAGCTCCGACAGGCGTTGGTGCAAGAATGGGAGGCTATACCCTAGCAGCTGCTCGACCACCTGACCCGGAGTATGCCAACCCGTTGTGCGGCCTGTGTACATGTGCATGGTGATCATATCCAATACTGTTGTCGGGGTACATGCGCAGGAAACAGTCGCGTTTTGTAGCACATGTGTTTCGGGACAGTTTTCTCAACTTATCACTAATACCGTGGACTTACAGATCTGTGTCGCGTGTGTTCCCTATGTGCCTATGCTATTAGCGCCAGTTTTGTGTAGCGCCCGTTGTGTGGCACCACATTCTGCAATTATCCTTAATTTATGAGCATGAGTGTACGTCGAAGTAGCTTTGACTCGGACGGTCCCACTGAACGTGGTAAATAAACAGAATACTGATGACCAACAAAAGCTGAAGTCCATTAACTCTCTGCTCATACGGTACAGTGGCTTGCGCAGCACAGTCGCAGAATAGATGTGAGTCATGCAATGCGGAGAGCCGTCCACATTGCGACGACACCGATTATTGTTTACAGACATTCACGCCGAAGAGCGCGTAATCCTCTTATCGACGGCGGCATTCGGAGATGCTGTGGAGCAATCGGATGATCGCCCCTGTCCGGGAAATGTTCGGTCCTTTGTTTACGTGGCGTGTGATCACGCCGACGGCACGTGCGATCCACGCCAAGACGCGTGTTGACAGACGGACTAGAATTGGCGCGGCCGTCTCACGTGGGACGCGCTGACGTAGCTGTCTGTGTGTGACGTGTGGCAGGCCGCTGGCGCAGCTGTGGATGCGCAAACTTTTGTTTCCAACACACCAGACCATCCCCACTCACGTCACGAGACACACACACACATTTTCGCCGACCAGCAGCATCAACTTTCAGAGCCGTTAATACGCACCATGGTACAAACACAAGATCTGTTCAGAAAACAATAGCACAGAGTGAGCGTAAAGTCTTCCCTTGACTATAAAAATTTATATCTAGGCAACTATACCAGAATAGCTGTCCGGTTTACTGTAAATGGTAACTTAATACACAAGGCTTTATATGGATAACGTTCCACGTGTGCTCCTTTTGATGCCCGCTGAATGCTGCAAGAGTGTGCGGCTGTCGAAAACTTCTACACTCAGTAACAATCGATAGAATCCTGACAGATACTCTTTAGTTATTCGTTAGTTAGCAACTCTACTAAAGGAGTAGTCCAACAACTTGGTTTTATTTTTTGTACATGGTTCTTTATATGAATTACTATGGTAAAAAGTCAAATTACAATAACTTTAATAGTTTCACATACAAGTTCACCTTTAAACCATATTACTACAGGCTCTGTCTCATCTATTTTACAATGATTCCGGCTCCTATGCACCCAACGCATTGTCGACGAGAAATAAGAGTCACCAATGTCTCTGTTGAACACCCGTTCATTTGATGTGTCCCGTAAGCAATCACAATTTAACCTTGTCTTGACGTACAGTGACTGACTTGTGACTAATTAACATTAAAGTTATCGAACAAACACCATTACAAGAAACATCAACGCAGTTGATATTATTGTCAGTCGGGCGTTCGGGCCGTCGATATTCCTTAGAGCAGCGTACGGCGTGGAGATCCCTTCGCTGTACTTGTTTCGACGTCAGCAGGGCCGTTGCTAGGTGTTTTGCCGCCCTAGGCGAAAACTGAAGCCCCCCCCCCTGCGACCACTACCAACAACATCCAACGTCACAACAATCCAAACCACCTATTATAATCATTAAACTAACAAGGAGAAGTCCCCTGCGGTGCGATCCACTCTTTGAAACTATCTGTACGATTATATAGACTAAGATCTTAGGTATCACACACGGCGGCCATTCACCCTGATGGGCCCTTGTTTGCGAATAACGACGAAAAAAGTTTGGGAATTTTGTGTGACACTCAGCAGCATTAAAAAACTTGCTTCATAACTTGTGGATGGGTGTTGTTGGATAGAATAAGAGCTGCACGTGACGGAGGTTGTGGGTTCGAATCTTGTCAAGTGCAGAATTTTTCTTGTAAAATCTTATTGTTAAATCTTATCGAAATTAATTCGGTCATTATTTTTTATCCAATTAATTGGCTTAAATGTAATTTTTTATTTCTATTCCTTGGTCACCTTATGAACTTTTTCATGTGTTTCATTTTTTTTTGTATCATTCTTTTTCCAATCTGAATTTTTGTGAATATGAATTTAATTATATTTATCTGTTATAATATTCAATTATTTGGGTTCGTGAAACTACGTGAAAAATGTATTTTTGTTACCAGACGTGGAATTTTTTTGCACGGTAGTGGTCAAAATGATTCAAATGGTTCTGAGCCCTATGCGACTCTACTTCTGAGGTCATCAGTCCCCTAGAACTTAGAACTACTTAAACCTAACTAACCTAAGGACATCACACACATCCATGCCCGAGGCAGGATTCGAACCTGCGACCGTAGTGGTCTCGCGATTCCAGACTGTAGCGCCTAGAACCGCTCGGCCACTCCGGCCAGCGGTAGTGGTCATACAAACATTTAAAACATAACATAAATACCTATTGCACTATAGAAAAAATAATGCAGACGAAAATTTAAATGAAAGACGGGTTTATAAGTAAAATGAAGATACAGTGAGCGCAATAATGTGGGCGAAGAAACGTGATGATAAAACAAAAGAAATTAAATCGAAATTAATACATAAAATTAATTAAAAACACATCAACAAAGATTTCAAGTGGAGAAAGAGTGGTAGGAAGAAAAATGGGAGCAAACTAAGAAGTTGACATTATGATTAAAATTATGCGACAAAGAATTGGGATTCAAAATTTACGTTTAAGTCAATCAGGCGAATATAAATGGCGATCAGAGTAATTTCTACAAGGATTTTTTTAAAAAAAGGACTTATTGCACCTGACGGGATTCGAACCCACAATTTCCTTCTGATGAAGCTGTTATCTTACCCCTTACATCATACAACCAGGCCACACAAGGCAAATTTTTTAACGCTACTGAGTGCCACACAAACATTCCGAACTTCTGTTTTCGTGAGTTACTCGCAAACGAGGGCCTACCAGGCTGAATGAGTGCAGCTCGTGTGTGATACCTGGGATCTTAACCTACATCACCGTACAGATATTTTCAAAAAGTCGATCGCACCACTGTGGACCTTACCTTGTACGGTGACCAGACGTCCTCATTTCCTTGGGACACCTAAGTTTTCACGCTTTGCTCTCAATTCCTTTAAAACTGATTGGGGACTAAAATGTCCTCAATTTCTTATTTTTTCCTTAATTTTTTGAAATTTCCCAAAATAACTGAAACAGGAACAATATGCTGAACATTTTAAACTAGAACTCAACTGAATATAAAAGTTCAGCAAAAATTGGCAGCAATTACATTTTTTATCACATTGCAAGGAAATGGAATAATAAAGGTGTGGATCTGTCTTCTAGTGCGAATGAATTTTTCCTTGAATATAATAATTTTGCTTACTGAAGAAGACATGTGGAAGCATCAAACTAGGTCATCAGCGTAATTGTAGTGTTATTTCGTGCTTGTTTTAATAGAAATATTTTAGAATAAGCAATAAAACTCATCCTTTTCAGAGTCCTCTTTCTTGCGATGGAGTAAAGTAAATAAATGGGGCGTTGATTGCAGTTTCTGTTCACAGTTCTACAACTTTTATTAGGCACCCCGGTGGTGCAGTGACATAAGCTACACTCCTGGAAATGGAAAAAAGAACACATTGACACCGGTGTGTCAGACCCACCATACTTGCTCCGGACACTGCGAGAGGGCTGTACAAGCAATGATCACACGCACGGCACAGCGGACACACCAGCAACCGCGGTGTTGGCCGTCGAATGGCGCTAGCTGCGCAGCATTTGTGCACCGCCGCCGTCAGTGTCAGCCAGTTTGCCGTGGCATACGGAGCTCCATCGCAGTCTTTAACACTGGTAGCATGCCGCGACAGCGTGGACGTGAACCGTATGTGCAGTTGACGGACTTTGAGCGAGGGCGTATAGTGGGCATGCGGGAGGCCGGGTGGACGTACCGCCGAATTGCTCAACACGTGGGGCGTGAGGTCTCCACAGTACATCGATGTTGTCGCCAGTGGCCGGCGGAAGGTGCACGTGCCCGTCGACCTGGGACCGGACCGCAGCGACGCACGGATGCACGCCAAGACCGTAGGATCCTACGCAGTGCCGTAGGGGACCGCACCGCCACTTCCCAGCAAATTAGCAACAGTGTCCCTAGACACTGTTGCTCCTGGGGTATCGGCGAGGACCACTCGCAACCGTCTCCATGAAGCTGGGCTACGGTCCCGCACACCGTTAGGCCGTCTTCCGCTCACGCCCCAACATCGTGCAGCCCGCCTCCAGTGGTGTCGCGACAGGCGTGAATGGAGGGACGAATGGAGACGTGTCGTCTTCAGCGATGAGAGTCGCTTCTGCCGTGGTGCCAATGATGGTCGTATGCGTGTTTGGCGCCGTGCAGGTGAGCGCCACAATCAGGACTGCATACGACCGAGGCACACAGGGCCAACACCCGGCATCATGGTGTGGGGAGCGATCTCCTACACTGGCCGTACACCACTGGTGATCGTCGAGGGGACACTGAATAGTGCACGGTACATCCAAACCGTCATCGAACCCATCGTTCTACCATTCCTAGACCGGCAAGGGAACTTGCTGTTCCAACAGGACAATGCACGTCCGCATGTATCCCGTGCCACCCAACGTGCTCTAGGAGGTGTAAGTCAACTACCCTGGCCAGCAAGATCTCCGGATCTGTCCCCCATTGAGCATGTTTGGGACTGGATGAAGCGTCGTCTCACGCGGTCTGCACGTCCAGCACGAACGCTGGTCCAACTGAGGCGCCAGGTGGAAATGGCATGGCAAGCCGTTCCACAGGACTACATCGAGCATCTCTACGATCGTCTCCATGGGAGAATAGCAGCCTGCATTGCTGCGAAAGGTGGATATACACTGTACTAGTGCCGACATTGTGCATGCTCTGTTGCCTGTGTCTGTGTGCCTGTGGTTCTGTCAGTGTGATTATGTGATGTATCTGACCCCAGGAATGTGTCAATAAAGTTTCCCCTTCCTGGGACAATGAATTCACGCTGTTCTTATTTCAATTTCCAGGAGTGTATTTAAGTCAAGTATGAAGGTTGTACATGCTTCGAGGCAGCGTAACTCAAGAAGTCCAAATTACCAAGAGACTTTACTCACCCACTGACAAGCAGAAATTCATACTGCCTCCCGAGAATCGACACGTTCCGGCGGTAAATCACCCTTCACATTTAAGCCTTTAGGCTGTTTTTCCCATGACCGTCAACAAATTACAAGACCGAACAATGGACAAAGTGGAAATATTCCTGAATGAACCAGCTTTCAGGTATGGCCAACCTGATGTTGCATTCTCAAGGGTTAGACGTTCATGTGACGTAAAACTAAAATTTTCACGTTCCCCTCACCAGGGAAAGCTGATTAAAGAATCTGATACGCGTAAGTGCGATTCTTTAAAGCAGTGTTTTTCAACTTTTCTGAATACACGAGCCCTTTCCAAGGAAAAATATTCTGGCGACCCCCAGAACCATAATAAAAGTCTGTCAGCGATTTCAAAGGCAACCTATTTAGTTTCCTTGCTATTGAAACTATACTGATCGACAAATCAAGAGGTCGCATTGCTCTGCGGGCAGAGATATAATTACATTCTAAGCTGCGGTAGAGGTGGGGGTGAGAAGGGGTCAGTGGTGTGCATAGTCCCGCGTTTTCGGTCACTACAATCAGTTGTCCGAGTACATCAGCAAGTACGCACGTGATTTCTGTCTTCGCGCTTCGCTCTGATCGAGCATAAAATGGACAAGTTTCTTCTGCTTTCTCCTGCAACCGTGTCTGTCCTTGGTAGGTGAGTGGTCAGCGAGACGGAATGTCATACCTAACGGCCCGGGTTCGGTTCCCGGCTGGGTCGGAGATTTTCTGCGCTCTGGGATTGGATGTTGTGTTCTCCTTATCATCATCATTTCATCCCCATCGACACGCAGGTCGCCAAAGTGGCGTCAACTCGCAACAATTGCACCAGGCGAACGGTCCACCCGACAAGAGGCCCTAGCCACACGGCATTTGCATTTTCCTGCAACCGCGACCTCCTGAGCTAGGCTTTACGATCCCCGAGGGCGTCGCGACCTACAGGCTGAAAAACACTGCTTTAATGAGAACGAAGTCTTTCGCGACGGCACTGCTATTTAAAACATTCTCGGTTTTCTTGCCTCGTCAGTTCGGGATAAAATCTGAAGCTTTCGGCGATAGCCCCCATCGTCATCGTCAGGGGCAACTGACTGTCTTGATTGCCTTTTTTTCTTTATTGTGATTTCATTCCCCTGCCCCACATGGGCAGTGGCACAATCCGCCGCTCTTCAGCCGAGTGACAAGACAACTAACACAAGAATAAAATGTTACACATAAGGCGATAAAAAAGGGGGACATAAAACAGAGTAAGGCGAGATAATGGAGTTAACAATACACTGACATGGAGACGTTCATGTGGGGACAATTAAAAAAGTCGACATAAAGTTAAAAAAAACACAGTTGGGAATTCTTAAAACACAAAGAAGACATTGAAGGCACAGGTTAAAAGTCGGCCACAGTATTAAAAACACTCCAGAACAACACACTTAAAACCCACTTGGAGCGCACACAATGAAGAATAAAACTGCCAGGTGGGACCTACCAAAGGAGAGGCCAGAGAGGATGGAAAAGGAGGGGAGAGAAAGGGGCAGCGGGGGAGGCAGGGGGATGAAGAGAGGAAGGGTGTCAGCAGGTACACCAGGAGGCAGGAGACTGGTGGGGCAGGAGATGAAGATCGATGACAAGGCAGGAGGGAGTGCAGAGACACTGAAGGGGAGCACAAGAGAGGGAAGGGGAAAAGGAGGGGAAAGCCGCTCAGGAGAAGGGAGGGGGAGGAGAGGGAGCCCTGAGGAGAAGGCAGTAGGAAGATAGAGTTGCTAGGAAGGGTAGATGTCGGGGTGAAGCTCATCATCTGGGAGGGGTAGAAGGTGGAAGTTGCATTGGGAAGGGAGGCGAAGGGTGTGGAGATGGAGAGAGGGTGAGACACAACGGTAAAGGTGCGGAACGGGCTGGGGGTGGAGAGGAAGGGAGACACCAGGGGGTGAGGGGGATCAATGCAGTGGACAGTGGACAGTATGTGGATGTGTTCAAGGAAAAGGAGAAGGTGGGGGAAGAGGAGGTCGTAGAGGATGGGTATGGGGGACGGAAGGCGGATGCGGAAGGCAAGGCAGAGTACATGGCGTTTGAGGATTTGGAGGGGTTTATAGAACCTGGGTGGGGCGGAAATCCAAGCCACACTGGCGTAACAGAGGATGGGGCGGATCAAGGATTTGTAGGTGTGAAGGATGGTGGAACAGTTCCCGTGAGATCACCGAAGTTAAGCGTTGTTGGTCGTGGCCAGCACTTGGATGGGCGACCATCCAGCCACCACGCGCTGTTGCCATTTTTTGGGGTGCACTCAGCCTTGTGATGCCAATTGAGGAGCTACTCGACCAAATAGTAGCGGCTTCGGTCAAGAATACCATCATAACGACCGGGAAAGCAGAGACTGGTGGGGCAGGAGATGAAGATCGATGACAAGGCAGGAGGGAGTGCAGAGACACTGAAGGGGAGCACGCCCCTCCTATCCGCATCCTCCACTGAGGATGACACGGCGGTCCGATGGTCCTGGTAGGCCACTCGTGGATTGAAGACGGAGTGAAGAATGGTGGAAGGATGCAGACCCCATGTCCGGCAGGACAGGAGTTTCAGGAGGTGGAGTCTGTTGTGAGCTTTGTTTTGGATGGTAAGGAGATGGGGAGTCCATGTTAGGTGGCGGTCGAGGGTGAGGCCAAGGTATTTGAAGGTAGGAGTGAGGTGGATAGGACGGGCATAAATGGTGAGGTAGAAGTCTTCACTGCTGCTGTGGTGGCCTTATATAGCCCGTGGACGGCTTGTGATTGGTCGGCGATTACGTACTGCTGTCGCAGACGATGTCAATGTCTGTGCTGGTGGCGCCACCGCTTCCGTGGGAACGTAAACCCTGCAAGGAATGTCTCTGCTGCTTCTCTGCATCGAGCGCTCGTTCCCATGCACCGCTCAGATAGTATCCACTATCACAGTTAAAGGTCTTCTCGCTCATTCTTATTTCAACAGCCTCCTTAATAACAGAATCCCAGTATGTGGTGGCATGGGATAAAATTTTTGTTTCATCGAACAGTATTTCATGTTTGTTCGTGAGGCTGTGCTCCGCAATTGCCGATTTCTCTATTTTTAATATGCCGTTGGTGTTCTGCACAGTGGTTCGAAATGGTACGAATGGTCTGACCTATATAATTGCTTCCACACTCACTGGGGATATTATAAATTGCAGCGACCCTGAGACCGAGACTGTCCTTAACAGGACGCACCATCTCCTTAATTTTCTTACGAGGACGAAAAATTGGTCTTATACCCCGTCACCAAGGAGGCCTGCAGAGGGCAGGATGTGGTTCAGTGTCCTATTCCCTTGCAGTCTGTCATTCCTGCACTCCACAAGAAGTGCATGGAGTTGTTGGAGGAAGAATGGCTGGCGGTGACGGCCAATAAACTGCGCTTGGTGAAGTTCACAACTCGGCCCTGGCGTACCTCCTGCGGGTGATCAGGCGGGAAGAGGTGGCCCTCACGCTTCTTCGGATTGGGCACTGTCCTCCCACACATAGCTTTCTATTACGGCGGGAGGATCGCCCGATTTGTGGTGCTTGTGGTGTGCACTTCTCTGTCCGGCACATTTTAACAGACTGCATTTTATACCGTGACGCAAGGGCAGAAGCACAAGTTGATGGGGATCTGCCCTGTGTTTTAGCTAATGATGAGACGTGTGTGACTATGGTTTTAAAGTTTTGTGATGTGTCTGGACTCTGACCTAAACTTTTAGGCTGGAGGTTTTAGTGTATTGCAAAGTGACTGGTTCCTCCCTTTTTCCTTGCGGTCAGCCAGCCAGTACCATCTGCTATATTGTTTTAGCTCTCGCTACCACTTTCTTCCTGGGTTGTCCATGTTTAACTGCTGGCGGCATGCTTCGTCCCACGCTTCGGTGTAGGTAGGCACATATTTTTCCAAGCTAGTTTCCTGTATCTTACGTTCTGTTCTATCTTATTGTTCTGCGTCTTTTCTTGACACCCCTCTCAATCTATTACTGAGCGGGCGCTGAAGACCTTGTCGTCGTGTGCCCTTAAATACCTCTCCATCCATCATCCATCTATACCTCGTCTACCCAGGGCTCTTCCTATTTTGCTGGATATAGCACCACACAAAGGGAGAACCTCAACCGGTGTTTCATCCTGTGAGTGTGCAGCACTTGCACATTTTCTTTTCCGTTTGGTATGTAGAACAAAAACTGTTGCTGACGAGGAACACTTGAAGTCCGAAATTTACCATCTGAAGTACGTGTTCCGAAAGAGTGACTATGGTGCACTCGAAATAATGGCAGCGCTCTCCAGCCGGCCGGAGTGGCCGAGCGGTTCTAGGCGCTACAGTCTGGAACCTCGCGACCGCTACGGTCGCGGGTTCGAATCCTGCCTCGGGCATGGATGTGTGTGATGTCCTTAGGTTAGTTAGGTTTAAGTAGTTCTAAGTTCTAGGGGACTGATGACCTCAGAATTTAAGTCCCGTAGTGCTCAGATCCATATGAGACATTTTGAGCAGCGTTCTTCAAGACATGGAAGAAATGGAGGTTATCGTCGAAAGCTTCAGATTTTATCCCGAAATGACGCGGCAAGAATACCGAGAATGTTTTACACACTGCTGTAAAGAATCGCCGGCCGGAGTGGCCGAGCGGTTCTAGGCGCTACAGTCTGGAACAGCGCGACCGCTACTGTCGCAGGTTCGAATCCTGTCTCGGGGCATGGATGTGTGTGATGTCCTTAGGTTAGTTAGGTTTAAGTAGTTCTAAGTTCTAGGGGATTGATGACCTCGGAAGTTAAGCCCCATAGTGTTTAGAGCCATTTGAAGCATTTTTTGTTAAGAATCAGGATTAGAGTTACTGGATACCGCTTAATGCACTGTTGAGTCAGACGTGAGCTCTGCACGTAAACAGAGACAGAGGCTAAAAGTGAGTCGTGCTTCATCCGCCGGACGCCTCCGCAAGGACATCAGCGCTTCATTTGATTGCCCCGCGACGCGCTGCATTCCTCTGGTGCGTCCTCGGGTGGGCAGCTTGGCGTCGCACGTCGCAGCGAAGGCTGCTGCAATCCGCGGCGAACCGCTCGCGAGGACACACAGACACGCGGCCGAGCCATTGTTTTCTTATTTCAAGCCGAGCTATAATGGCGGCGCTTGTGCAACCGCGTCTGTCTGCAGCCACCCTGCTATAAGCTCCCCGTAAGGAGCCTTTGTTTCGGTGCCAGCAGCGTACAGCGCTCTATTCACAAGCGCACAAATTGGCAGCCGCAGTAGTTACAGTGGGTCGTTAACAATTATGTGGACAGGTGAAATATGGGCTAAGAAGGTACTACACTGGTGGAAATTGGTATAAAAGCACACGGTTATCTGGAAAAAAAACGTGTTTATTTACGTATTTGGCATTGCACGCATTTTTCCCGTACAGTTTACAACGAAGCAAAACGAAATACATTCGCATTTCACCGTTAGAATTAGGCTGAATAGCCGGCCAGAGTGGCCGAGCGGTTCTAGGCGCTACAGTCTGGAACAGCGCGACCGCTACTGTGGCAGGTTCGAATCCTGTCTCGGGGCATGGATGTGTGTGATGTCCTTAGGTTAGTTAGGTTTAAGTAGCTCTAAGTTCTAGCGGACTGATGACCTCAGAAGTTAAGTCCCATAGTACTCAGAGCCATCTGAACCATTTGAACCGAATACTTAAAAATTGAAAAAAGAAGTTCTTTCAGGTAGGTAGGGACGACCGAGCTAGTTGGCGCAGTGGTTACCACACTGGAATCGCGTTCGGGAGGACGACGGTTCAAAACCCGCGTCCGCCCATCCTGATTTAGGTTTTCCGTGATTTCCCTTAATCGCTCCAGACAAATGCCAGGATAATTCCTTTAAAAGAGCACGGCCGACTTCCTTCTCCATCCTTCCCTAATCCGATGGGACCGATGACCTCTCTGTTTGGTCCTCCCCCCAAAATCAACCAACCTAGGAAGGGACTGAAGCTGGTATGAAGCCAGGTCCTCTAGATGGCGCGCACAGTGGTGAATGTCAACAGTTCTATATAGCTACAGTTTGGAGGTGTATCCCGTAACGTCTTACGGCAGTTATTGTGATAATACTGTGTAGAAAGCCTCTGTCGGGCGAAGAACAAGCAAGTATAGGGGCGAACGAAGAAATGGGCCTGTCTAATCGCCAGATTGCTAAAAAATTAGGATGAGACAGTTGTGTTACTCCTACTTCTGTCCGATTTGGTGAACAGTATGGCAAAAATGACAAATATCGCTGGACACTAAAAATTTGTCAATATCGCATACGCGTTTCATTCTGCGTAAAGCAAAAGTCAACAGCTTGTTTTCTTCTCAAATCGTGGCTGACTTGCAGTTATCAGTCACTTTCAGATGCGTTACACAAATCCTGCTTCAAGATGCGAATTTAGCATTCAAGGAACAACTCCATAAGCCACCTTTAAACAATGCGCAGAATGAAGCTGGACTGAAGTTTGAGGAAGGACACATGTCGTGGACCGTAGAATACAACATTAGCAATTTTCCATGATGAGAAGAAGTTAAGTTTGGATGGGCCAGATGGTTTTCAGTACTACTGGCATGATCTCCTTACTGCCTGGGCAGTATTTTGTACTTAAAGGCTCGTCCAACAAAGCATGGCTGCATTCCAAAATAAAGTCTGATGATTATACACGAGCGTTGGAAATTGAATTGGTTCGTGTGTATGAGGAATTTGACCATGATTATTCACTATTCCAACACGATAACGCTGGGATTTACACGTCTGCCAAGACGAAGTTGTGGTCTCAAGAGAAACGAATTTCACTTCTGAGTTGGCCACCGAAAAGTCCGGATTTAAATCCCATGAAGAAACTATGGGGGATAGCAGTACGATATGTTTATCTCAAAGCGTGGCAGTTTGAGACAGTGGCCGAGCTGAAAACTGCGATTCGAATGGAGTGGGTCTCACTCTCGGAAGATGAAGTCGCTGCCCTTATACAATCAGTGCCTAAGAGGATTTTCCCAGTTATTATGAGGAATGGAGGTTCAACTAGATACTAGGTCCCAGTTGTGAACTACTTGCTTTCCTCATACAATGTAAGCTTTCACGGCCGTTA
Source organism: Schistocerca serialis cubense (assembly GCF_023864345.2). NCBI lineage: Eukaryota > Metazoa > Arthropoda > Insecta > Orthoptera > Acrididae > Schistocerca > Schistocerca serialis. Next base: position 970,708,686 of record NC_064639.1, read on the forward strand.
TTGTCTTCACTTAAAACTTCCGGGCCGATAGGCCGTGGTCGAAGTAGAAAACTGTCTCCTGACGTTTCGTCTCCGACTGCGGGAGACATCCTCGGAGATAAAGCGGCGAACTGCGAGGAGAACTCGAGGAAGCGCTGATTATATAGGCAGTACAGAGGGCGCCACTGTTGATCACGTGGCGTCGGCTTTGAGATTGTCTCTGGTAATGCCAACATTCTCGATTGAAAGTGCAACGCTGACATCCAAATTTTATCCAGTTTAACACCTTCGTCTTTCCTGTTGAAATTATTACGATGTTTATCAATCTCGATAGCCTCTCTATACAAGCGTGCATAATAATGCGAGGTTTTTGATATGACGCTCGTCTCGCTGAATTTTATTTCATGATCACCTTCCTGGTAAACATGTTCCGCTACGGCCGATTTATCCGTGTGACCCAGGCGGCAATTCCTCTTATGTTCGACAAGACGGGTGATCACACTTCTCTTTGTGGTACCGATGTAAACCTGTCCACAACTACAAGGAATTTTATATACCCCCGGTGCCCTTGGACGACTGTTGTTCGTCGTTACTCCTGATTCTCTGCCTAGAGCGAAGTGCTCGATCTATATCCTTGCTAGAATAGCCATTCTTCACGAAAGTTGACCGTAGATGTTCAATCTCATCTTTTAGGTAAACAGGTTCCCAAAGTTTGTACGCCCTGTCTACCAAAGTTTTCATTACACCTCTTTTTTGTCGAGGGTGTTGGTTTGAATCTTTGTGTAAATAACGATCAGTATGTGTGGGCTCTCTATGACCCTTATGGCCCAACGTTCCGTCCCGTCGTTTAATCACAGACACATCCAGGAAGTTCAATTGCCCATTCCTTTCTGCCTCCATAGTGAATCGGATTTTCGGATTAATGCTGTTTAAATGTGTCAGGAAGGCATCCAACTCCTCTGCTCCGTGTGTCCATACTACGAACGTGTCATCGACATAGCGATACCATCTGGCTGGTCTCTTACTGGCAGTCTGCAACGCCCGTTGTTCAAAAGTCTCCGTAAATAAATTAGCCACAGCAGGACTGAGAGGACTGCCCATAGCCACCCCGTCAATCTGTTCATAAAAGTTATTATTATATTGAAAGTAGGTTGTGGTGAGGCAGTGTCGGAATAAAGCCACAATATCGGTGGGAAAAATATCCGCTATGCATAAGATAGCTTCGTTTACCGGAATCATGGTAAATAACGACGCAACGTCAAAACTGACGAGGATATCATCCGGGCCCACGCTCGTTTCCTTTAACTTGTCAATGAAATGAGCTGAATTTTTAATATGGCTGTCCGTCCTACCAACGTAAGGCTGCAGCATTGAGGCAAGGTGTCTAACTAACTCGTGTGTTGGTCCGCCTATGGCGCTGACAATTGGCCTCAACGGAATCCCAGGTTTATGAACTTTGGGTAAGCCATAAAGTCTAGGTGGGTACGCTTCTCTTTTACAAAGCAGCTTCTTATCGTCGGAGCCAAATGAAGACGCTTTTACCAGTCGATTTGTCATTCTGAAAATCTTCATAGTCGGATCTTTCTGGAGCTTTTTGTAATTGGAGGTAACCAAAATATCATTGATTTTTCCATGATAGTCCTCACTGTTCAGTATGACGGTGGCATTGCCCTTATCTGCATTAAGAACAATAATGTTTTTATCTCCATTTACATCCCTCAGCGCCTTCCTTTGAGCCTGCGACAAATTACTTTTAGGTGGCTTACATGTACGTAAAATCCTAGCCGTTTCCATACTAATTACGTCAGCGGACTGCTGTGGAAGCTGATGGATACCGGCCTCAATATTTGCTACAATATCCTCTGTGGGTACATTTTGGGGCGTCACAGCAAAATTGCCTCCTTTCGTTAGTACAGAAATTTCAACTTTCGACAAATCTTTATGAGACAGGTTAGTAACAGATCGAGAATTGTCCTCAACTGTACCCCCAGAAATGTTGTTCTATAAGTTACTGAACTTCTTCTTCTGCCTGTTTGCTGATATTTCTGCACTAACTTCCATAGTTTTGAATGTTAGACCGTCAATCTTACTCCAATCACCACACTGCATAGTATTACTAAGAAACAAGTGGAGATGAAAAAGTTTACTGCTGGTTTTGTGGTTTCCTTTTTTTTGTCATCAAACTTCTGACTGGTTTGATGTGGCCCGCCAGGAATTCCTTTCCTCTGCCCCCCCAACCTTTTCATCTCAGAGTAGAACTTACAACCTAGGTCCTCAGTCCATTGCTCGTTATATTCCAATCTCTGTCTTACTCTACAGTTTTTATCCTCTACAGCTCGCTAAAGTAGTAACATGGAAGTCATTCCCTGATGTCTTAACACACGTCCTACCATCTTGTCGCTTATTCTTGTCAGTGTTTTCTATATATTCCGTTTCTCCCCGATTCTCCGGGGAACTTCCTCATTCCTTACCTCATCGGTCCACCTAATTTTTAACATTCTTCTGCGTCACCACGTCTCAAATGCTTCGATTCTCTTCTTTTTCGGTTTTCCCATAGTCGATGTTTCAGATGGTTCAAATGGCTCTGAGCACTATGGGACTTAACATCTGTGGTCATCAGTCCCCTAGAACTTAGAACTACTTAAACCTACCTAGCCTAAGGACATCACACACATCCATGCCCGAGGCAGGATTCGAACCTGCGACCGTAGCGGTCACGCGGTTCCAGACTGAAGCGCCTAGAACCACACGGTCACGCCGGCCGGCAGTACATGTTTCACTACCATACACTGCTGTGCTCCAAACATACATTCTCAGAAATTTCTTCTTCTAATTAAGGCCTATGTTTGGTACTAGTAGACCTCTCTTGGCCAGGAATGCAGTTTCTGCCAGTACTAGTCTGCTTTTGATGCCCTGCTTCAACCATCCGTCACGGGTTATTTTGCTGCCAAGGTAGCAGATTTGCTTAACTTCATCTACTTCGTGATCACCAATCCTGATGTTACGTTTCTCGCTGTTCTCATTTCTGGTACCTCTCATTACTTTCGTCTCTCTTTGATTTACTCTCAGCCCATATACTGTGCTCATTACTATTGCTTCCATTCAGCAGGTACTGTAATTCTTTTTCACTTTTATTGAGGATAGCAATGTCATCAACGAATCTTTTCATTGATATCCTTTCACCTTGAGTTTTAATTCCACTCTTGAGTCTTTCTTTCATTTCCATCACTGCCTCTTCGGTGTACAGACTGAACAGTAGGAGCGAGAGACTACATCCCTGTCTTACGCCCTTTTTAATCTGAGCACTTTGTTCTTGATATTCCAATCTTACTGTTCCCTCTTGACTCTTGTAGACATTGTACATTACCCGTCTCTCCCTACAGCTTAACCCTATGTTTCACAGAATTTCGAACATCTTGCACCCATTCGAGAGTATCGAACGCGTTTTCCAGGTCGACAGATCCTATGAACGTGTCTTGATTTTCCGTTATTCTTGCTCCCATTATCAGCGCAACTTCAGTATCGCTGCTCTAGTGCCTTTACCTGTCCTAAAGCCAAACTAATCGTCATCTAACACATTCTCAATTTTCTTTTCCATAGATGTTGTATACGTTAAGTTATTCTGACAAAAATTCGTAACTCCCTTTATATCAAATTCCATCCCTAAGATTTTCTTCTTTCTCTAAATTCTTAAGTGCCAATGCTAATGGTGAAATATGAATGTATTTTATTTGATTTGTTGTAAACTGTACAGAAAAAAGAGTGCAATGCCAAAGACGTAAATAAACATATTTTTCCACAAATAACCACAACCGGAAAACCAATATGCAAAACAAAAACGCTACGAACTTATGCACCAGTCTAACATAAAAAGTGCAACTTTGCATAAATTCTACATTATTAATTTATTCTGTTAACCGCTTTTCGACTTACAAGGCCTTAATTAGATTTTAACTGACTATTGTGGTTCAAGAACGTAAAATACTCGTGGACAACATTTAAAAAAATGTTACACCGCATGTCAGTAGGGCTCTGTATGGTGTGGGGCGTGTGCAGTTGGAGTGATATGGGACACCTGATACGTCTAGATACGAATCTGACAGGTGATACCCACGTAAGCGTCCTATCTAATCACCTGCATCCATTCATGTCCACTGTGCATTCCGACGGACTTGGGCAATTCCAGCAGGACAATGCGACACCCCACAATTGCAGAATTGCTACAGAGCGCCTCCAGGAACACTCTGCTGAGTTGTAAAGCAACTGTTGTACAGCACATGCTGGATGCCGGCTAAGTTGCGCTGTCAGAGTGTAAATTAACATATATTGTGTTAAAGTGTGCTAAGTGATAGACCAACTGACCATCAAAATGGAAGCAGACAGATGGACACTAACGAAAAAAGCCGCCCATACTGTCGCAGTAAGTAAAAAACTAAATTTACATCCATATCGTCAGATGAACAACAGTCATGGCGATACAACAAAGCGTGTTCCATCTTCTTGTCACAGCGCCAGCACGCAGCATTACGCTAAAAATAAGTATGCAACCTCCAGAAACCATCTGAAGATGAACCTGAAAAGGTTCGAAAACCAGTTCATGGAATAAAACAATTATTCAAAAAAGTGACTGGTTGCTGTTTATGTAACTTATTTACATTCAATTAACAGTCACGGGTTCTAAAATATCCGTCATGGGTAAGCTTCATAAGTTAAGGAAAATTTGGAAATTTGTGGTAAGATAGCCGACCACGGTGGTCGAGCGGTTCAAGGCGCTTCAGTCCGGAACCGTGCGACTGCTACGGCTGCAGGTTCGAATCCTGCCTCGGGCATGGATGTGTGTGATGTCCTTAGGTTAGTTAGGTTTAAGTAGTTCTAAGTTCTAGGGGACTGATGACCTCAGATGTTAAGTCCCATAGTGCTCAGAGCCATTTGAACCATTTTTTGTGGTAAGATCCTATGGGACCAAATTGCTGAGGTCATCGGGGGGAGGGGAGAAGGGGAGGGGGGAGCCGTTCGGACCGTGGCAACGCGCCTTAGACAGCGCGATTACCCCGCGCAGCAAATTAATGTCTTGGTGTAATGATTGTCCCAAAAGTTTGCAAAGTATTTCAGTAATGTACCCAATAAACATCGCTTTGTAGACGGTAGTTAAATTTCATATTTTCAGAGTGAAATATCTTTCACCGAAGCAAGAAGAGATGTATAATAAACAGTTGCTTTTTGCATGCCGAATTTGGAACAGGTACAAGCGTCGAAGTCGAATTAAGTCGTGGAAGTAGACGTAGTCAATAACTGAAATACGTTAGAACGTTAAGGAAAGAAAAAAACAGTCTGCCATTGCTTGGAAGTTGATGTCTGCAGTGCGGCTGTTACGCACATCCCGATAACTCACAAAGAGGAAAATAGCCAGCAGAAACAGGTAGATAACGACTAAACGCTGAGACCTGTCTTAGCACAAACTGGACGCGTTTCCACGAACGCAATCTCTCTAGATGGCGAGCTACCCGGCCGTTCATTTCCCGCGTTGTCAGTCGCCGACGTCTGCGTCGTCATGCGCGACGAAGGTCGTGCAAATTGCAGGACAGCCGTTGCACAACGCAGCAGGCGCTGTGTAATGTGTTTGCTGTCGTGAGTACTCGTCGATGATGACACTCTTTGCTGACTGGAACTTAGTCTGTTTCCTAACAGGTATAATATAAATATTGCCCATGTTATCCAGCGCAACGTAGATAACGGTACCCAACTTGTTCCAAATGGTAACAACCTGTACTCAGCTTCGAGCTGGTGTATTCAATACGTTTAGGTCGCTTTGTATTTAAATATCAACAAACTTTGTTGCCTATTTATTAGGTTGGTGTATAACTTCGTAGTATTTTTGTTTTGCTTGTTGGTATTCCAATTGCTGTTGGCTGATCTCTCGATGGTCATTTTTTATTTGTAGTTCACAGTTGTTGTTTGAGTTTATACATATTCAATTTGTCATTTGGGGATAGTGAGTGGAGCTGTGGACGCTAGGAAATGGAGTGCCAAGTAGAGAAGTCGGAACATTTCCAACATGTTCAAGTAGTAGTTGTTGAAGTTTTTTGCGGAAGGAGACCAGACAGCGAGGTCATCGGTCTCATCGAATTAGGGAAGGATGGGGAACGAAATCGGCCGTGCCTTTTGAAAGGAACCATCCCGGCATTTGCCTGGAGCGATTTAGGGAAATCACGGAAAACCCAAATCAGGATAGCCGGACGCGGGATTGAACCGTCGTCCTCCCGAATGCGAGTCCCAACATATTCAATAGAGGGGTAACAGCAGCGGAGGCAGCCAGAACCTTTTGGTCTGTGTATGTGGATAACGCCACTGGATAGAGCACGGCAAGCAAATGGTTTTCTCGTTTTAAGGAGGGTTGTTTTGACATTAGTGACTCTCCACGTTCAGGAAGAGTTTCGGGGCCTAATGAAGAGCTTTTAAACGGAATGAAATTCTGACTCTGCAGCGGAGAGTGCGCTGATATGAAACTTCCTGACAGATTAAAAACTGTGTGCCGGACCGAGACTCGAACTCGGGACCTTTACCTGTTGCGGGCAAGTGCTCTGCCATCTGAGCTACCCAAGCACAACTCATGCCCCGTCCTCACAGCTTTACTTCTGCCAGTACCTCGTCTCCTACCTTCCAAACTTTACAGAAGCTCTCCTGCGCAGGTTCGCTGGAGAGCTTCTGTAAAGTTTGGAAGGTAGGAGACGAGGTACTGGCAGAAGTAAAGCTGTGAGGATTGGGCGTGATTCGTGATTGGGTAGCTCAGATGGCAGAGCACTTGCCCGTGAAAGGCAAAGGTTCCGAGTTCGAGTCTCGGTCCGGCACACATTTGTAATCTGCCAGGGAGTTTCAGCTTTTAAACGCATTAACCCACAATGCCGGCAGGGGTGGCCGAGTGGTTCTAGGCGCTACAGTCTGGAACCGCGCGACCGCTACGGTCGCAGGTTCGAATTCTGCCTCGAGCATGGATGTGTGTGATGTCCTTAGGTTACTTAGGTTTAAGTAGTTTTAAGTTCTAGGGGACTGATGACCTTAGAAGTTAAGTCCCATAGTGCTCAGAGCCATTTGAACCATTTAACCCACAATGATCTACGCCAGTGGACTCGAGAACTGGCAGATGTGATGAATTGTGATCATTCCATCATCGTGTTGAATTTGCATGGAATGAGGAAGGTTCAAAAATCTGGTGTACGGATACCGCATGCTGTAAGCTAAATTCACAAAAATCAGCGGATGGCCATAAGTGCATATCTGCTTGCCCGTCATCAATTATCTAGTGAACAACACCGACTCTCCCAATCCTGTATTGTTACTGGTGACGAGAAATGGTGTCTTTATGCTAACATAAGGAAAAAGAAAGGAATGGTTGAACCCAAACATAGCAGCAACTTCCTGTACAAAGACATGCGCGCATCCACAAAAGATAATGTGGTGGAATAGCGACGGGCCGGCCAGAGTGGCCGAGCGGTTCTAGGCGCTACAGTCTGGAACCGCGAGACCGATACGGTCGCAGGTTCGAATCCTGCTTCGGGCATGGATGTGTGTGATGTCCTTAGGTTAGTTAGGTTAAAGTAATTCTAAGTTCAAGGGAACTAATGACCTCAGGAGTTAAGTCCCATAGTGCTCAGAGCCAATAGCGACGGTGTGATGTACTACGAAATGCTTCCCAGAGATGTAATCGTCACTGCTGACTTTTATTGTCGAGAACTGAGTTGTCTTGCAGACGCAGACTAACAACAACAACAAAAACTAGAAAGACTGCGTGAAGTGATGCTAGTCCACTATATCGCCCACCTGCATTCTGCTAGACTGACAAAAAAAAAAAAAAAAAACGTTAAACAGGAGTTGGCTTGGGAAGTCGTTACGCACCCACCTGATTCTGCACTTTCAGATTTTCAGCTTTTCCGCTCTCTATCAAACAAAACATTCAAGAAACTGCCTTTCTGGATGAAAATACGCTCCGAACATGCCTTGAGGAGTTCTTCTCTTCAAAACCACGTGGTTTCTACAGTCCCGGAATCGAAACGTTACCCCAGCATTGGTAGACTTTTGTAGATTGTGAAAGAGAACATACTATTGATGACTAAAATCTTTGTTTCATGTACCTGTTGTGTTTCTTAAACTTACGCAAAAACTCTACGAATATAATACACTACCGGCCATTGAAACTGCTACACCACGAAGATGACGTGCTACAGACGCGAAATTTAACCCACAGGAAGAAGATGCTGTGATATGCAAATTATTAGCTTTTCAGAGCATTCACACAAGGTTGGCGCCGGTGGCGACACCTACAACGTGCTGAAATGAGGAAAGTTTCCAATCTATTTCTCATACACAAAAAGCAGTTGACCGGCGTTGCCTGGTGAAACGTTGTTGTGATGCCTCGTGTAAGGAGGAGAAATGCGTACCATCACGTTTCCGACTTTGATAAAGGTCGGATTGTAGCCTATCGCGATTGCGGTATATCATATCGTGACATTGCTGCTCGCGTTGGTAGAGATCCAATGACTGTTAGCAGAATATGGAATCGGTGGGTTCAGGAGGGTAATACGGAACGCCTTGCTGGGTCCCAACGGCCTCTTATCACTAGCAGTCGAGATGACAGGCATCTTATCCGCATGGCTGTAACGGATCGTGCAGCCACGTCTCGATCCCTGAGTCAACAGATGGGGACGTTTGCAAGACAACAACCATCTGCACGAACAGTTCGACGACGTTTGCAGCAGCATGGACTATCAGCTCGGAGATCGTGACTGCGGTTACCCTTGACGCTGCATCACAGACAGGAGCGCCTGCGATGGTGTACTCAATGACGAACCTGGGTGCACGAATGGCAAATCGTCATTTTTTTGCGGATGAATCCAGGTTCTGTTTACAGCATCATGATGGTCGCAACCGTGTTTGGCGACATCGCGGTGAACGCACATTGGAAACGTGTATTCGTCATCGCCATACTGGCGTATCACCCGGCGTGATGGTATGGGGTGCCATTGGTTACACGTCTCGGTCACCTCTTGTTCGCATTGATGGCACTTTTAACAGTGGACACTACATTTCAAATGTGTTACGACCCGTGGCTCTACCCTTCATTCGATCCCTGCGAAGCCCTACATTTCAGCAGGATAATGCACGATCGCATGTTGCAAGTCCTGTACGGGCCTTTCCGGATACAGAAAATGTTCCATTGCTGCCCTGGCCAGCACATTCTCTAGATCTCTCACCAATTGGAAACGTATGGTCAAGGGTGGCCGAGCAACTGGCTCGTTACAATACGCCAGTCACTACTCTTGATGAACTGTGGTATCGTGTTGAAGCTGCATGAGCAGCTGTACCTGTACACGCTATCCAAGCTCTGTTTGACTCAACGCCCAGGCGTATCAAGGCCGTTACTACGGCCAGAAGTGGTTGTTCTGGGTACTGATTCCCCAGGATCTATGCACACAAATTGCGTGAAAATGTAATCACATGTCAGTTCTAGTGTAATATATTTGTCCAATGAATACCCGCTTATCATCTGCATTTCTTTGTAGTGTAGCAATTTTAATGGCCAGTAGTGTATTTGCATCGGGTTGATCGTGTAGAAGAAACGTCGAAGGACATTAATTGCAAGAAGAAGGACGCTTTACATCTTGCTAGAATATGCTTAGAAAAGTTCTAGACCCGTCCTTCAGCAACTATGAATAGCCACCACGTCCCTACGTAACGACCCACTGGAGATGGTGCAGAAAACATCCGACAAGTAGCGACTCGAACGGAGGCATACAGACAGCCATTCTATACACTTGCTAGCCCTGAAGGGAACGTGAAGAAAACCTAATACATATTTCAACAAAATGTACCCTCTGTCACGAACTTCATATCATTCGCAGGGTGTAGATGTAGATGACGATGTATAAACTGCACGTATTCAGTTGCAAGCAGACGGTACTTGAAAAATGCAGTATTACTAGCAGCTGATGTTGGTCAGTTCCCTCAAATGTTGTGCATAAGTTTCACATTTGCAGCTACGAGGTATTCAAGAAAGGAAGAAAAACCGTTCTTAAAGACGCTTCTACGCTGGGCTAAGCAAATGTTTACGGGCTTGGAAGTTCCTGATTAGATCTGTACCAAGTAATCTCCGTTGATCTACATGGTGCTGTCTGTTACGGATGAGTAACATGAAAATCCAAGCTCTTCGTATCACTGTACCTACGGATGAGTAAAGCTTGACGTCATTGGAATTGCCTATCGATTGTGTGCCATCACCGAGGAATGCAGCGTTGTTTACATGAAATCCCCAATTTCTGTTATCTCGTAATCACGTGCACACCGATGTTGCAAAACACTGTACGCATTGCGTAGCACTCTGATTCCTTTGTCAGTAAACACAGGCGCGCTATGGTGCAACTAGCAAGCAGAAAAACCTGTCTTTGTCATCCCTGTATTACGTCGTACCAACACAGATCTACATCCGGCGTCATATCGGATGCTGACACCCGAACAACAAAATACATTTAGGTGTTACGCAGTCACTAGAACTTAGTACGCTTCCATTCAGGGAACAGCGAAATTCAGTAACAGTGTGCCAGATAAGTACCATTGAAACAAATCAATCGCAGCTCCTAACATTTCGTATAGGCTATGTTGGGTAATTTTGAAGTATTTAAGTACATTCGTCAAATCAGACACAAACTGTAGTTATTTTTATAACTGATTCAAGTGGGTGCTAAGACCATGTGACATGAAGGTGATCTTAAAATTGGCCGAAATCGGTTATTAAATATAATTCCAAATATAGACAACATGATGTTTGTAATTTTCAAAAGGGCGCTTTATAGTTTCATTTTGTATTACTCCTTTAGTGTAAGAGTTTCGCTTGTTCTTATCCATACAACATGAGCTAAGTGGCATTAGGAATTAGTGGTCTGAGCGTGGCAAGTTATATCCCGTAATCGGGTAGGTATGTTAAATAACTTCAAAAGAGAAATGTGTAGATTGACTTTATATAGAGCAGATATTAGTGTAGTAAGGAGGCAGGAAGAACGGGATTTGTGATCAGGTGTGCACAGGGTTAGGAAATAGGGGTAAAGTAACAAGAAAACAGGAATCCGTATGAGCTACTATACACAGCATAGTGAACGCATTAGTCAAAAGGAACGGAAACCACGACCCTCAATAGCAGTACAAGTGCCTTCTAGCGTTGCAACTGACGAAGAAAAGGAAAGGAGTGTCTCGCGATAAAAAAGAGATAAACCAGCATTTTGAAGGAAACTGAAATTAAATAGCGGGAAGTTGAAGAGAGGGAGGAATATTATAAGAACGTAAATAGGATAAAGTGAATCACACGGTAAGCCGCTTGGTGGAATTCCACACAGAGAACAATTTAATCACTACAAAAACAAAGTGAATTTAAACGAAGCATGTAAACGTGGAGGAGTCCTGGAGATATTGGAGGATTTGAAATGGAATACACGCAGGTGCAATGTAGACTAATAAAACAAGTTTTAAACTACCGTGCATTTCCGAAACCGGAAGTGGACTCCGACCATAATTTATTGGTTACGAAATACAGATTAAAGCTGAAGAAATTGCAAGATGGTAAGAAATTAAGGAGTTCGGACCCGGGTACTATCTTTGGATGGTATTAAATTTAATTCAGCAAAGGAGGACATACACCAAACACAGAAAATGAAGTGTGCAAATATGAATTCAGACGTCTGAAAAACTTAGATTGTTAGAAAGTACCTACAATGTGGCAAAGGAGGAATGGTTAGAGGAGAAAGGCAGACAGTTGATGAAAGCTTGATTATAGAAAAGACATGCTTCTTAAAGAAAGTTTCGCAGAAAAGAAAAGTATTTATATATATCAAGAACTCAGGTGTTAGCCAATAAATGTCAAGTATTTTGCTTTCTGTACAACAGGTCCAAGAAACAAAAATTTCTGAGCGATTAGATGCAGGCTCTGTAGCATCTTATATCACAGTGATGCTTCAGCTACCTGAAATCTAAAGTGATGTTAAAACGTGCCAGAAGAACACACTTTAATTGTTTCTTTAGAGGCTGTGTCGAAAAAAAAGCTGTTTAAATAGTACTTTCTGATACGTCTCTTTAGATTGAAGGCACCAGAAGAAAGCCCCTCGGTACGTAACCGTTTCGATCTGTTTTGCAGCTTAAACGAAGGTATTACTTCTTTCTCTGTAGGGACAGGACATCTTATGTCTAACTACTCTCACCTGAAATCTAGCGCTTAGCGATAGCAAACTGCAGTTGCTTCTGTGTTGCAAGGATGATGCAAAGTACCGTGCCTGCAACTCACTTTGTGCAGGTGCATTCTTTTATCATTGTTGTGCTACATGTCAAAATGACGCCACGAGATAATGTCACCGGCGAGAGCTCTGAGATCACTGTTAATGTTAGAACGGCTAGCAAACAACAGGCACACGTAATTGTCAACAGAACAAAGGCTACACCACATCTGGCGAGCGCCCATTCCCGTATTCAGGCGTCGGACCCGTTTCTCTGCAAAGCACCAAGCAGGGGAATCACATGCTTTAATGCAGGTGAACCCCTGTTGAAGCAAACAGATTATGTCTTAAGCTAGCATACGGGCGGAGATCTTTACGCAAATACTAGACTCTTCCCCTTAGACACTGCCATCGAAATGATCAATTTTCGTGGTATCACTCATTCATTGCGATACATAGGCATTTCCATCAACTGGCCGAATTCCTTTCCCTGCCTGTAGTGGCCTTGATGTTGATGGATTGAGTGAAGGGACCAAGCGGTTTTGCGTTTGACAGGAGTAGGATGCAAACTCCGCCTTTCCATCCCTAGTTATGTTTCCCATGGTTCCCTGAAATTGTTTATACCATTGTACTCATCAGACTCATCGCAATATGTGTTGGGCGTACTTCTGTTAGTACTATTATTTTCGCCCTACCCTTTCGCATTGTACAGGACGAACGACTGTTGATAAGCATCTGCATGAGATGGAATTTCTCTGAGTTAAGTGTGGAATGTAGGTCGCACGATGTGCAACCATTCAGCTTAACGCCCATGGCAGCACAAAACTGATGAATTAGTCCCCATGACTATTTCACGACTCGTACAGCAGAGTTCAAGTTAATTGAAACAAGACGATTAAACTGTAACCGTGCACATTTATTACTGTGTGTATAATACAGTTGGTAGCTTACCGAATACTAATAAATGACGTGTACTCCTTTTGCTTTGCTGAGTTGCTGAACAAGTTGTGGCATAGATTCGACCAAGTTAGAGCAAATGTTTCGTAGATCTTTGTCTTGAAACCACATTTTTACCACATTTACTAACAAGTATTCTTTTGTTGGACATTCATTTTCACCAAGACAACTTTACACAGTACTCCACAAATTCTCGATGGGACTTAAGTCTGATGAATTACTAGGCCACTGAAGCACATTAATGTTCTTTTCATCCGTGAATATCTTGACTGCTTTAGAAGTATGACACGCGTCCAGATCTTGTTGAAATGTTTCTCCACCTTATGCAAATGTCTATAGGATTACTCACTCCTGCGCTTAATGATTTCCATGTACTTGGTTGGATTTATCAAGCCATCAACTGTAACTAGTGCCCCAGGGCCACTTGTAGTGAAGAAAACCCAAAACATTTTTTTTGGGGTGGTATTTTACAGTCTATTCATGATGCTCAGTTGTTGCTGCCTCATGGTTCTTCGCCTAACAACCCTCGTCACTGAAAATCAGCCACTACAGGTTCAAAATGTAAATATTTTTGCCAATGCTAACCGTTTTTTCTTCATGGTTTTTTTTATTTTGTTAATTTTTATGTCTTCCGCCCACAATCAAGAAGCCTACGCCGTTTCGTTGAAGAGTCAATTTCAACCCCAGTAGCCAATGCCTCTGTCTATAGGTCCTTACTTATCTTGCGAGGATGAATTCTATTGTTTCTAAGCAAATTTTTTTCAGTTCTAAGAGAGGTTTTTCGTTTTCATCTAAATTTACCTTTTCTATTTGGAGACAATGAGGCAGTATCACTATATGCCCTAATGAGTATTGAAACATTAAATTCTCCCACATCAACAGTCGAGGCAACGTCTCTTATAAACGTGTGTTTTGTCTACTTCTCAGATGAAACGCCCATTTAAGCACAAACGTTTCCAGTCAAGAACTCAGAAATAATACACGCTATAGCTACATATCAGTGGCGGATACAAATGGGGGGGGGGGGCACCCCCTTACAGGGCCGCCCGCATTGCAACCCACGTCGCCCCCGCCAGTCAGCCCGCACGCTATTCGTTCGTTTCCTTCGTCAATCGACTCGACCGAATCGAGTAGTTGTACTTTCCTGTGTAGGACGCGCGTCCCCGTCATCGTATTTTATACGTTTCTGTCTGGCACGAAGATAGCTAACACATACCTACGAGAAAAGTTGCGGCCATTCTAGTCATCTCGATACGTTCTTCTGTCTGGCATTTGTTCGAGAAAAGCCGAGTATATTCTACTGTTTTCTAGTACAGAGAACCTTCTATATGGAGCGTAATAAAGAAAACTTTCTTAAACTTTGTGTGTGACTTGATTATTTTTTATTACGCTAAAGGTAAAGGTAGCTCAAGATATCTTTAGCTCCCCCTCCTTGAGTTTTTTCTGTATCCGCCACTGCTACAAGCTCTCAATTGATCTGTATGGGACCTACAATTGTTGTTAATAGTCAAGGCAACAATAGTCCGCCAGAAGTCCAAACATTTGGCGGATAAAATTGGTTACAGCTAACCAACTTCCTAGTAAAATATTATGAGCAAGTCCCAACTAATCTGCTCACTACTATAACAGCTACCATTACCTTTACATAATACGGTTTCCAGGCCGACCAGAATGCCCAGCTAATGGTTGGGTAATGATTCTTAAGCTACCTATTATTTGTGTAAATTACTTTTCCTTCGAACTATCCCAACGAATTTCCTTCTGACATCTTCTCCTCCTACAAATATTTTTACATGGTCGTTCCACTTTATTTTACTTATTTATTTATTTATTTAACCTGATCATCAGGGCCATCAGGCCCTCTCTTACATCGGACCAGTGTTTACCACATGCAGCATTTCACACATCAGAGTTACATCATGACAATACTTTAAATAAGAAAATTAGATTACTCTAGTCACAATATGAATAAAGAGTAATGACTCAGACCTAATAAAGAAGTACTGGCAGTATTTTTACAACAGGTGCTATACATACAAATTATGTTAAAAGTAATAATAGTAACAGTAAAAAAAATCAAATAATAATGATAAACATGAGAAAAACTGGCAATAGTAATGAAGATTTGTGCAGATGTACATTAATATCTTGGTGTGTAAAGTAGATGTTTACTAGTATACCGTGTTTTCGGGGAGGTAGACTTAAGAAGGGGGAAAGAGGGAAGTAATGAGCTGAAGTGCATTCGTGTACAGAGGAAGGCATTACTGTTGCTTAAGTAGATACGTCATTAACTGTTTTTTGAAGCCGGACATGTTTTTAAGTTCTCTAACATAACGAGGGAGGTTATTCCAGAGTCGGGTTTCCGCTACTGTAAAGGACTTGGAGAAGGTGACTGAGCGATGCAGTGGAACAGAGAGGATTTTATTATGATGGGAACGTGTGTTTCTGTCATGTTGTTCCGACATAAGCGTTAAGGACGAGGAGAGATATGAGGTACAATGTACATTTATAAGGCAGTAGAAAAGACAGAGTGTATGGAAATCTCTGCGTTTATCTGTACGCAGCCAGGATAATTTTGCATATGCTGGTGAAATGTGATCAAAAAGTCGAACGTCACAGATATATCGGACGCAGGCATTCATGAACAGTTCCAGACGTCGTGAGTTTTCCTGAGAGAGGCCTTGTAGGCTAATATCGCTGTAGTCAATGATTGGGAGTGTAAGCGTTTGTACTGATTTCTTTTTCAGATCTAAAGGGAAGAGTTTTTTATATTTTTGCAGGACATGAAGGGATGCTGATGCTTTTTTGCACACTGCAGTTACGTGCTCTGTCCAATTTAGATTTCCATCTATTATTACTCCCAAACTCTTTGCTGAGGGAGAGAAGTTAATATTTGTTCCATTTAGGATAAGAGATGGAACGGATTCTCGATGTTTTGGGCTAATGAGCTTAGAGTGACCAACAAGTACCGCTTGTGTTTTAGATGGGTTTAGTTTTAGTCCAATGTCCTGTGCCCATTTTGATAGTACATCGAGAGCAGTATTGAAGTTTTCAATAGCTTTCTTAAGATTGCTTGGTTTCGCACTTAGATACAACTGTAGGTCATCAGCATACATATGATATTTGCAATAAGTCAGAACCGATGACACTTCATTGACATACAGAGAGAAGAGTATGGGACCTAGTACTGAGCCTTGGGGAACGCCTGACACTACCTGCTACCATTGTGATTTTATATTCCCGGACAGGACGCGTTGCTGACGAGACGTCATGTATGAGCCAAACCATTGCACAGCACTTGGTGAGAAATTTAGACCGCTAAGTTTCGCTAGTAAGATGTCGAAGTCGACAGTATCAAATGCTTTGCTGAAATCTAAGAAGCAAATGATAGTCACTTCTTGTCTGTCCATGGCAAGTTTCAGGTCATCTGTCACCTTTATCAGTGCGGATGTTACGCTTCGCTGTTTGCGAGAAGCTGATTGGTATTCGTCTAGTACGTTGTTAGTAGTTAGGTAGTTGGTGAGCTGGCCATGGACTATATATTCTAAGGCCTTTGATAGTGCAGGAAGAAGGCAGACGGGGCGGTAAATCGCTTCTAAACGTTATTTAAAGCAAATGGCGTGCTGTGTCTTTTGAAAAGGAAACTTCCGTTTTCGTTTCCCATCCCATTCCAATCATTCCAATCTGAGTCTATGGGTCGACTACAGTAAGATTCGTTGTCGACAAGGACAAGGTGTCGACCTTATGGGAAGTTGTAGATGACATTACTGAAGATGCTGGTAAACATGCAGGAGTGGCATGGATGTATATTGCTTAAGACAGTGATGCAATGCGTGGTGATTTCTAGTGGAGGCAGTGGGTTTCAAATGGCTACTGCTTTTGGTGAACTATATTAACACACAAATCACTGACCGACGATGTCAGACATTCAATAATCGTCTACACTGAGCACTGGAGAAACAAAAACAGAACAGAGTTATGTCGTGGACAGATATAGAAACAGTCTGTGTACTACACTGAAAAACATAGCGCTGAAATAAAAAAAAAGGTTAATGCAGCAGCAAATTAGTCATACATATTGCAGGAGCAAGACAGTTTGTAAGAGGTGTATGTTAGGCAAACAATGCAAGAATTCGTATACTCATGAAGATAGAATAACATATTGCAAAAACAATAACGTTAAGAAGATTGTTGCAGTTGAAGTAGAGGTGGCAATTTAGCTTTGTATATCAAGTAAGAATAAAATGTTGATGCAGAAACAAACTTCGAAGGAAAGAACATCTGAACTGAATTTTTTCGAACCTCATATTATTTCATTTCTAAAACCTGCAAGAGAATCGTACTGCCTCCAAATATCTGTGTATTTTCTGTTACCACAAACGTTTAACGCTAATGCGTATGGATAAAGTACACTGCATTCATTCATTTGCTCACAGACATGACTTCAAAATTGACCGTATGACACTGCAGGAACATATATAACACAAGATGTTGGGATAGACTCTAAGCCTCTCCTCGGTCAAATACTGGAGAAAAAACTGTTTTATCAAACGAGATCAAATCTTTTCCTCCCGGTTGAATGTTCACCACAACGCCATTATTCTGTGATCACGGCTGAGAGCAGACCGTTCTTCGAAAGATCTATTTAAAGATGGACTACGCTATATTTCCAAGATCATGTACAAGGTAGCATAAATCAAGTGTAACTTTGCATATGCCATCTCCAGTCTAAATGCTATTTTCATGGGAGGAACACACAAAAATTTTAAAAAACTCATGAGACAGCGTTTCTTCAAAACCCGAAAATGCGGAAAGAAAGGCTTCGGAGATGTTTTGTCTGCTGATCTCCATACCCATCACACTGCTGTGTTTGCGGCCAGTTATCAACTCTTTCGTCACACCACGCGGCCACTACGACGTGGAGTTAGTCACGGGGAGGGACCGTGCTCCAAGAGTGCAGTCAGTCGGCTATCTCGTGTTCGGGAACCTGACGGGTGGTTGACTCGTGTAGGACCATTATCAACTGCGCTGCGCTGTCTGATTCATACTAATAAGCGGACCGTACGAACTTCCCCTCGCCGCATTAATTCATACTGATAAGGTGTGTAGTGCACAATTAGAACGTCAACATATGTAAAGAGAAAGATGCAACCCTTAAAGGTTTTCGAGAAAATCGATTTCGAACATTTTTGGCATGCTTATAAACTTTGCATGGTCGCTAGTATTCAATGAGTCCTCAGCCAAGTTTAAGCGCTTAGGTTCGTCCCTGGGTCGAATCTTGCTGTCGGTATTTTTTTTTTTTTTTTATTACCACGTAAGTCTAACAAGATTTATTATGAGTGCACATATGATTAGTAATTAATGATTTTCAATGAAAATTTTCTGGGTTTATGACCACATTGTCAATATATATAAAACTACCGATGTTTCGGTCCTTGTTGCAAGTGACCTTCTTCAGAGTGTTTTTGTTTACTAATTTTATTGAATGTGACAATGGCCGCGGAAGCCTGCGTTTATAATTAATGATTTATTAATTTTCGTACATTTTATTAAAAAAAAAGGCTTGCAGCAGACCAATAGCTCACTTGGATCATTGGTGAAGTTGATGAGTAAGCACGCAAATATAAATACGTTGCGATAACATCTTAAAAGTCAGACCAATGGATGATAGACGGTTCAGACAAAAAGTGAACAGAAGCTATAGAAGAATGCTGAATATTTGACGGGTAGGTTGGATTACTGACGGGGACGTACTGAAAGAAACTGGGGAAAAAAGAAATTTATGGCGTAACTTGACTGAAAGAAGAAAATGGTTGATACGACACAGCCTGAGGCATCAATGAGTAGTTCTTTTGGTAATGGAGGGAAGTGAGTGTGTATGTACGTGGATGGGGTCATGGGATGTTAATTGTAGAGGGACACAAAAGTTTGACTACAGTCAGCCGATTCAAATGGATGTATGATGCAGTAGTCATACAGATGTAAAGAGGCCTGCACAGGATAGACTGGCATAGAGAGCTGCTTCAAACCAATCTTCAAACTGAGGTCCACAACAACAACAGCAACAATAGCTGTAGTCAAGTGGTAGTAATAGTAGTAGTAGCTTTATTCATCCGTAGATCTCTTTTTACAAGGATATAGGACATGTCAAAGTATTTAGAAGTATAGACCAATTTAAAATAAGCTAATTCGTATACACATATATTTACAGACTTCTAGTTAGAGACAATCATTAGATTTCTCCTGATATACAATACTTTTTTTACACATAACTTATTAAATAATGTAATGCCACATTGTTCACTCATATCTCACTATCAGTCACTGAACACACTGTATACACATTGTTTCATAACACTTCACTCACTACACACACACACACACACACACACACACACACACACACACACTGGTGATCTCTGGGCCATTTTCTGTACCGCAATTTCCCATATGTTATCCTGAAAAACTGAGTCAGCATCCCTCCATAATGAGTGAGATGTTGAGCTCAGAAAGAGGAAGAGGTGTTAGTATTGTGCTATGCATAGCTTGGGGATAAGTATTTCTAGAAAGGAAGAAAAGAAGGAAAAAAACGTAAAGTGAAAGAGCTGGATATTTTATAATCATTATTATTATGATTACTTATTTGTATAACTTTTTTTATCAAACCCTTACTCTGTTTTAGCTAAGTAATCCTTCAATGTATAAAATGTGTTGCATAACAGGTACTTTTTAGCTGCCTTTTTAAATAAGGTATTTTGCCATTTCTTTAATATTTTTGGTAATTTATTGTACAATTTTATTACTTGATAGAAAATGCTGTTTTGAGTTTTATGTTTATTTTTTCTTGGTATATGTAAGTTGACCCTATCTCTTGTTGCATGGTAATGGACAGAGTTGTTTGTGCAGGAATTACCAATGTTATTTTTGATATGTACAACTGACTGGTAAATGTATTCACAAGGAGCAGTTCAAATCCACAGTGTTTTGAACACATCCTTACAATGAGCTCCAATAGTATTTTTGGTTTTATTCTTATGGCTCTTTTCTGGAGTTTAAAAATTGTGTTCATATTTTGTGCATTTGTTCCCCAAAAAAGAATGCCATAGCTAAGAACTGAGTGTACATATGAATAGTATATAACTAAAAGACACTGCACGTTACACACTGATGATAGGATTCTAAAGGCATAACATGATGATGACATTCTGTTTGCAAGTACCTTTGTGTGTTCACACGAATAAATATTCATTCCTAGAAATTTTGCATTTGTTACACAGTCTATAGAGGTTCCATCTACATTTAATTTAACGTTGTCATTTTTCCTCTTCAAACTGAAATTCATGGCATTAGTTTTCTTTATGTTCAATGTCACTTTATTACTTATTGATCAACCATTAACTTTCTTGAGGGTATCATTTGCTTTCTCGTCAAGGAGTTCTCTTGTTTTCTCAGTAATACTGCTGTCATCAGCGAAGAGGATTTTTTCACCATGAGTAACACTACTGGGAAAGTCATTGATGTATATCAGGAACAGCATTGGTCCTAATATGCTACCTTGCGGAACCCCTATATTAATGTATTTTGGTTCTGATAAGTGTTTTAGTGAATGTCTAAATGCTTAGATCTGTTTGAAGTATGTGTTATCTCTACCCTATGTACCCTATCTGTTAGGTATGATCGAAACCAGTCATTAGCTGCCCCTCTTATTCCTAATGCTTCTAATTTGTTTAATAGAATAGGAGGCATATGTGGGTTTCCATAATGAAGTATAGGACGAATAAAACGGAACTCTGCAACTCTATATATTCTACCTCCAGCGTGAAGACGATCTCAATGGAAGGAATATTGTTCGCCATCTAAAAAACATGCAATGAGACTTTGTGTTTCTCCGATATTGACGTTTCTTCTTCACATCATGCCTGGGTGAAGTACGAGCACACAGAATGGAAGAGACAGCTTTATACGAGCTTTGTGTGCTGACCTCTATACCCACCACACGATGTGTCTAAGCCTGCGTTTGTGCCCGTCCACAGTCATCGCCATCCCCCGCGGCTGCGCTGCAGAGTTACTCATTGGTAACTACAGCGTCAGTCTGCTATCACGTGATAATGAATCTCACGGGTGGATGACTCTAGTGCAGTTAACTTCGTAGCGATTTATGATTCACAGCAAGTTTCTTTGCACAACTGCTCCCCGTTGCAAGCCCTCGATGACTCACGAACGTCCCACCATCACTAAGACTCCAAACCCTTCCTCGCCGGTGCACAAACTCAACACCAAGGATACCAAGTGGAACGCTAATGTACACTACACTGAAGAGCCAGAGAAACTGGAACACCTGCATAATGTTGTTAAGGGCCCCCGCGAGCACGCAGAAGTGCCGCAGCACGACGTGGCATGGACTCGACTAATGTCTGAAGCTGTGCTGGAGGGATGATGATGGTGTCTGGTTTGTGGGGCGCTCAACTGCGCGGTTATCAGCGCACTTACAAAGTCCCAATTTTTTCACAGTCTACGCTCAACACTGTCACGTATGACGAGGGTCACGATGAAATGAGGAGGACATCACAAATACCCAGTCCCCGGGCAGAGAAAATCCCCAACCCGACCGGGAATCGAACTTGGACGGTGCTGGAGAGAATTGACACCATGAATCCTGCAGGGCTGTCCATAAATCCGTAAGGGAACGAGACGTTCGAGATCTCTTCCGAACAGCTCTTTACAAGGCATCCCTGATATCCTCAATAATGTTCATGTCTGGAGAGCCAGCGGAACTGTTTAGATTCAGAATATTGTTCAAGGAGCCACACTGTGCCAATTCTGGACCTGTGAGGTGTCGCATTATCCTGCTGAACTGTCGCTAGTCCTTTGGAACGACATTAAAGGACGTGAACGGATGCAGGTGATCAGACAGGATTCTTAAGTACGTGTCACCTGACAGAGTTGTGTCTAGACGTATCAGGGGTCCTATATCACTCCAATCGCACACACCCCATGCCATTACAGAGCCGCCACGAGCTTGTACAATCCCCTGCTCACATACATGGTCGATGGATTCATGAGGTTGTCTCCGTTGCCCTACGCGTCCAACCGCTCGATACAGTTTGAAACGAGACTCGTCCGACCACGCAACACGTTTTCAGGCATCAACAGTCAAATGTCGGTGTTGATGGGCCCAGGCGAGGCGTAAAGCTTTTTGTCATGCATTCATCAAGCCTACACGAGTGGGTCTTCACCTCCGAAAGCCGATATAGAGGATGTTGAATGGATCGCACACTGACACTTGTTGATGGCCCGGCACTGAAATCCGCAGCAATTTGCGGAAGAGTTG
This sequence comes from Schistocerca serialis cubense, assembly GCF_023864345.2. Lineage (NCBI taxonomy): Eukaryota > Metazoa > Arthropoda > Insecta > Orthoptera > Acrididae > Schistocerca > Schistocerca serialis. Next base: position 970,731,204 of record NC_064639.1, read on the forward strand.
CACTTCTGTCACGTTGAATGATTCTCTTCAGTCGTCGTTGGTCCCGTTCTTGCAGGATTTTTTTTCCCGCCGGAGCGATGTCGGAGTTTTGATGTATTATTTGATGCCTCATATTCACAGTCCACTCGTGAAATGGTCGTACGGGAAAATCCCCACTTCATCGCTACCTCGGAGATGCTGTGTCCCATCGCTCGTGCGCGGACTATAACACCGCGTTCAAACTCTCTTAAATCTTGATAATCCGCCATTGCAGCAGCAGTAACCCATCTAACAACTGCGCCAGACACTTGTCTTATATAGGCGTTGCCGACCGCAACGCCGTCTTCTGCTTGTTTGCATATCTTTGTATTCGAATACCAGTTTCTTTGGCGCTTCGGTGTACATTGCTCTATAGTCGTAAGCTTTACTAGTTATGATATTATTTTTACACAGGGTGTTCAAAAAAGTGTCGAATACTTTGAGAGGTAGTGGTACTCATCGAAACAAGAAAACTAAGTCCAGTAAATAGGGGTGCGCCGGCCTGGTTAGCCGTGCGGTCTAACGCACGGCCTTCCGAAGTGGGAAGGAGCGCCTGGTCCCCGGCACGAATCCGCCCGGCGGACTTGTGTAGAGGTCCGGTGAGCCGGCCAGTCTGTGGGTGGCTTTTGAGCGGTTTTCCATCTGTCACGGTGAATGCTGGCTGCTTCCCTTTATTCCACCTCAGCTATACTATGTCGGCGATTGCTGTGCAAGCAAGTTCTCCACGTACTCTACCACGCGAACATAGGGGTCACACGGGTCTGGTGTGCCGGCCGTGGTAGCCGAGCGGTTCTAGGCGCTTCATTTCGGAACCGCGCGACTGATACGGTCGCAGGTTCGAATTTTGCCTCAGGCATGGATGTGTGTGATGTCCTTAGGTTAGTTATTTTTAAGTAGTTCTAAGTTCTGGGGGACTGATGACCTCAGATGTTAAGTCCCGTAGTGCTCAGAGCCATTTGAACTCCTCTGGTGTGAGACGTTCCCTGGGGGTGGGTCCACCGGGGACCGAACCGCACAGTAAGCCTGAAAGAGTGGTTCGGTGTGAGGCGGCGGAGGGGTTACCCGTTTGACGGAGCGCCAGTGCAACGACTGTGCTAACATCCGCAACCAAGCGTCACGTAGCTCATCGTATTAACATCTCTATGTCGGAAATTATTCGTTTTCGGACCCCTATTTGAACTGTATTGTATTGTATTGTATGCTAACCGGGGGCCTGAAAACGACGCGGTCGCATAAGTGGACTGCGGTAGTCGTCGTGGGGCCGTGGACCACTGCGGCCGCGTCGGGGACGGAGCCTCTCAATTGTTTCCAGGGCCCCGGTTAGCATACAACACGATACAATACAAATAGGGGTCCGAAAACGAATAATTTCCGAAATAAATAGATGTTAATACGATGGGCTACGTGACGCTTGGTTGCGGATATTAGCACAGTCGTTGCACTGGCGTTCCGTCAAACATATCTTCAGGATATGATGATGTCTTACTCACAGTATTCTGCCTACATATTAGGTGGTCTACAGTCAGCTGTGTGGTTCGAGTCGCGTTAGCTACGTTACTTTTTGTCGTGTCTGTGTGGTTTGTCGTACAATACAGTCAACCCTTGGTACGTGTTACGGTATTTTCCCTTCTTCCAAACGTGAATTCACTTACGTATCTATTGCTATTCCGTTGTTTGTACGTACAAATGGTGCAGTACATTTACATTTTCTCTCTTCCACCACCTGTTACAACGAAAGCCTGCTACCCGACAAGTGAAATGGGGTATATGATATTCTGCTATGGTTTCACGAAAGGACGTAGCCTATGACCCCTTGCCCTCTTCACTGAAAAATATCCACAGCGCAGAATGGCCAGGCTGTACGGAGCCCCCGCACAGTTCGCACGCCTGACATGCAGGAGCATGTGCTACGCGTGGGGAAAGAAACCCAAAAAATGGCTCTGAGCACTATGGGACTTAACATCTGAGGTCATCAGTCCCCTAGAACTTAGAACTACTTAAACCTAACTAACCTAAGGACATCACACACATCCATGCCCGAAGCAGGATTCGAACCTGCGACCGCAGCTGTCGTGCGGTTCCACACTGAAGCGCCTAGAACCGCTTGGCCACCCCGGCCGGCGGAAAGAAACCCCTGGTACCAGTGTGCGACGATTAGCAGCAGCAGAAGGCATGTCTCACTGTCTTCAACGGTTGTACTCCTTTCATCTACATTCTACAGCACGTTCAGGCCATAAGGCCACAGGATCATCATGGCAGACGGTGGCTTTTGTCGCAGAAGTGTGCCGCAGATGCACTGTACACATCCAAGTTTTCATTCACAGAAGAGGCAGAGTTCACAAGAAATTGTGTTGTGGATTTCCATAACCAACATGTATGGACAGATGTAAATCTCGAAGCAATTCAGGAAAGAGGGCAGCAAGACCGATTCTCAATCAACGTGTGGACAGGCGTACTTGGCGATAGATTAATAGGACCATACGTTCTACCACAACGGTTAACTGGGGGGCATTATCTGGGCATTCTCATTAATCTACATCTACATCCATACTCCGCAAGCCACCTGACGGTGTGCGGTGGAGGGTACCTTGAGTACCTCTATCGGTTCTCCCTTCTATTCCAGTCTCGTATTCTTCGTGGAAGGAAAGATTGTCGGTATGCCTCTGTGTGGGCTCTAATCTCTCTGATTTTATCCTCATGGTCTCTTCGCAAGATATACCTCCGAGGGAGCAATATACTGCTTGACTCCTCGGTGAAGGTATGTTCTCGAAATTTCAACAAAAGCCCGTACCGAGCTACTGAGCGTCTCTCTTACAGAGTCTCCCACTGGAGTTTATCTATCATCTCCGTAACGCTTTCGCGATTACTAAATGATCCTGTAATGTAGGGCGCTGCTCTCCGTTGGATCTTCTCTATCTCTTCTATCAACCCTATCTGGTACGGATCCCATACTGGTGAGCAGATTCAAGCAGTGGGCGAACAAGTCTACTGTAACCTACTTCTTTGTTTTCGGACTGCATTTCCCCAGGATTCTTCCAATGAATCTCAGGGGCATCTGCTTTACCGACGATTAATTTTATATGGTCATTCCATTTTAAATCACTCCTAATGCCTACTCCCAGATAATTTATGGAATTAACTGCTTCCAGTTGCTCACCTGCTATATTGTAGCTAAATGATAAAGGATCTTTCTTTCTATGTATTCGCAGCACATTACACTTGTCTACATTGAGATTCAATTGCCATTCCATGCACCATGCGTCAATTCGTTGCAGATCCTCCTACATTTCAGTACAATTTTCCATTGTTACAACCTCTCGATGTACTACAGCATCATCCGCAAAAAGCCTCAGTGAACTTCCGATGTTATCCACTTGGTCATTTATGTGTATTGTGAATAGCAACGGTCCTACGACACTCCCCTGCGGCACACCTGAAATCACTCTTACTTCGGAAGACTTCTCTCCATTGAGAATGACATGCTGCTTTCTGTTATCTAGGAACTCTTCAATCCAATCACGCAATTGGTCTGATAGTCCATATGCTCTTACTTTGTTCATTAAACAACTGTGGGGAACTGTATCAAACGCCTTGCGGAAGTCAAGAAACACGGCATCTACCTGCGAATCCGTGTCTATGGCCCTCTGAGTCTCGTGGACGAATAGCGTGAGCTGGGTTTCACACGATCGTCTTTTTCGAAACCCATGCTGATTTCTACAAAGTAGATTTCTAGTCTCCAGAAAAGTCATTATACTCGAACATAATACGTGTTCCAAAATTCTACATCTGATCGACGTTAGAGATATAGGTCTATAGTTCTGCACATCTGTTCGACGTCCCTTCTTGAAAACGGGGATGACCTGTGCCCTTTTCCAATTTTTTGGAACGCTACGCTCTTCTAGAGACCTACGGTACACCGCTGCAAGATGGGGGGCAAGTTCCTTCGCGTAATCTGTGTAAAATCGAACTGGTTTCCCATCAGGTCCAGCGGCCTTCCTCTTTTGAGAGATTTTAATTGTTTTTCTATCCCTATGTCATCTATTTCGATATCTACCATTTTGCAATGTGTGCGACAATCTAGAGAAGGAACTACAGTGCAGTCTTCCTCTGTGAAACAGCTTTGGAAAAATTTGGTATTTCGGCCTTTAGTCTGTCATCCTCTGTTTCAGTACCATTTTGGTCACAGAGCGTCTGAACATTTTGTTTTGATCCACCTACCGCTTTGACGTAAGACCAAAATTTCTTAGGATTTTCTGCTGAGTCAGTACATACAACTTTACTTTCAAATTCATTGAACGCTTCTCACATAGCCCTCCTCACACTACATGTCGCCTCGTGTAATTTTTGTTTGTCTGCAAGGCTTTGGCTATGTTTGTGTTTGCTGTGAAGTTCCCTTTGCTTCCGTAGCAGTTTTCTAACTCGATTGTTGTACCACGGTGACTCTTTTCCATGTCTTACGATCTCGCTTGGCACATACTCATCTAATGCAAATTGTATTGCCTACCTTACTGCAGGCTGTGTCATTGCAGCACCGACTACAAATGTGGTTCATGCATGATGGCGCGCACCAGCACACTTTCGTCACAATGTGCGCGAGCATCTGATGTAGAAATTTCAGGAATGCTGTATTGGTCGGCAGGGCGGGAGGGGCGGGGGGGGAGGGGCTGTTATGGGGACACTTGAAGTGTGGCCGTGCGGTTCTAGGCGCTTCAGTTTGGAACCGCGTGACCGCTACGGTCGCAGGTTCGAATCCTGCCTCGGGCATGGATGTGTGTGATGTCCTTAGGTTAGTTAGGTTTAAGTAGTTCTAAGTTTTAGGGGACTGATGACCTCAGAAGTCAAGTCCCATAGTGCTCAGAGCCATTTGAACCATTTTGACACTTGAAGGAGCCGGTCTACGCCACGCCAATCATCAAACACAACAGGGTCGCGTCTTCAACGCATGCCAGCTGGTACAACAACAGTCGGGTATACTTCAAAGTGTGCGCCATTTCTTACGCCGGAGGACAGAGGGGTGCATTGTCATCATTGTCATGAATGGAAGCCACTTTACATATATATATATATATATATATATATATATATATATATATATATATATATATATGTATATATATATAATATGTATATATATATATATGACATAATCACAGTTAACTTTTCAGTTTATCGGCTTTGAATGTCTCTAGCGGACATCTTCAAATCCAGTTAATGCACATGAAGGCCATGCGCTGTCACTGAAGTCGCTAAATTATACTGTAATTAAATTTCTGTAATAAAACTTCACACAACGCTGCCAAATAGCAGTGATAGTTTACCACTCACATTGCAAGTTGATAATTTGGTAAGTTTCTAAAGTATAAAAATTTACTTAAAACTAAAAATTTTCTATATTGCATACAGAATAGTTGCCTGATAACTAGCATAGGCTTTTTGTACCTATCAAAGAATATATCTACATGCTACATAAATGCTTTCGTAAAAACACAGTCTTTAACAATAAAAGCGCGTCGCTACAAGTTCTTTTGAACAGTTTATATGCTATCAAAATGTGTGGTGGAGGAAAGAAGATTTTAGGTAAGGAAGAAATGTTTAAACTGTCGACGATTAAGTGTGCGTGAGTGTACGTAGTGTAGAGCAGTCATGTATAGTATCGTGTACACTGTATGAAAAGGATAATGTAGAAGCAGCTAATATTTGCACTGAGGTAACAGAAGTGATGGGGTACGTCGTAACCTCGCGTCGGACCTCCTTTTACCCAGCATAGTGCAGCAGCTCGACGTGGCATGGACTCAACAAGTCTTTGGAAGTCCCCTGCAGAAATACTGAACCATGCTACCTATACAGCCGCCCATAACTGCGAAAGTGTTGCCAGTGCAGGATACTCTGCGCGAACTCACCTCTCGATTATTACAAGGGAGACAGGGCAACCAAGAGTACAGGATGACGGCATCACCATCAAAGCGAACGGAAACTTGATAAACAACAAACCGGAAGTCGAAAACATTTTGAATAATCATTTTTTAAATATTGTAGAAAAAATAGGATCTGAATGTTCATTAGAAGAAGCAAGGCAGTTAATGGAAGAGGCCTTACCCACACCATTTGATACAATTGAAATTCCACCCACCTCTTCTTCTGAAATTAGGAAGATAATAAACTCTCTCAAGAATAAAAGCTCACATGGAATTGATGGCATTTCCAGCAGGATAATAAAAGCTTGTTCCCAAGAAATAAGTGGGATTCTTAGCCACATATGTAATAGCTCTCTGAAGCAGGGTATTTTCCCAGATAGACTGAAGTATGCCATTGTTATTCCACTGCATAAAAGAGGGGATACGTCTGATGTCAATAACTACCGCCCAATCTCTCTTCTGACTGCCTTATCCAAAATTTTTTAAAAAGTAATGTATTATAGAGTTACTTCACACCTTTGTAAAAATAAAGTTTTAACAAAATGTCAGTTTGGTTTCCAGAAGGGTTTTTCAACGGAAAATGCTATATATACTTTCACTAATGAAATATTAAATGCTCTGAGTAACCGGAAGTCACCCGTTGGAGTTTTTTGTCATCTATCAAAGGCTTTTGACTGTGTAAATCATGGAATACTTCTGGATAAGCTGAAGTACTGTGGTATGAGTGGAACAGTGCTCAAATGGTTTAAATCATAACTAACTGGAAGACTGCAGAAAGTTGAAATAAACAGTTCACATAATATACAAAACACTGGAGATTTCTCAAACTGGGGAACAATCAAGAATGGCGTGCTGTTCTTAATATATATTAATGACTTGCCATTCTATATTCACGAAGATGCAAAGCTGGTACCTTTTGCCGATGATACAAGTATAGCTATCACACCCAACAACAAGAATTAACTGGTGAAATTGTAAACGATGTTTCTCAGAAAATCATTAAGTGGTTCTCTGCAAATGGGCTCTCATTAAACTTTGACAAAACACAGTATATTAAGTTCCACACAGTAAATGGAAGGACACCATTAATAAATATAGACTTCGATCAGAAATCAGTAGCTAAGGTAGAATATTCAAAATTTCTAGGTGTATGCATTGATGAGGGGTTGAAATGGAAAAAAACACACTGAAGATCTGCTGAAACGTTTGAGTTCAGCTACTTAGGCTATTAGGGTCATTGCAAATTTTGGCGATATACATCTGAGTAAATTAGCTTACCACGCCTATTTTCATTCTCTGATTTTGTATGGCAATATATTTTGGGGTAACTCATCATTGAGTAAAAGAGTGTTCATTGCACAAAAGCGTGTAATCAGAATAATTGCTGGAGCTCACCAAAGATCATCCTGCAGACACTTATTTAAAGAGCTAGAAATCGTCACTGTAGCCTCACAATGTATATATTCACTTATGAAATTTGTTATTAACAATCCGAACGAATTCAAAAGTAATGGCAGTGTACAAGGCTACAACACTTGCTATCCACTACTTCAAAGATTCTATGTCTCCACAGTGCTGCCATCGCAGACATAGATACTGTTGCCTGACAGCTCTCTGATCACAGTTCTTCAAATATATCACTTTCCTTTACAAATGTTAGGACATCCAGTAATAGCAGTGTACATGGCTACAACACTAAGAGAAAGATGATCTTCACTACGCAAGGTTAAATCTAACTTTGGCTCAGAAGGGGGTAAATTATGGTGCCACAAAAGTCTTTGGTCACTTACCTAGTAGCATCAAAAGTCTGACAGATAGCCATATAACATTTAAAAGGAAATTAAAAGACTTTCTTAATGGCAACTCCTTCTACTCATTACATGAATTTTTGGATATAGTAATTGGGTAATTTCCCAACCCCCACAAAAAAATGAGTGTCATGTAATATTTTGTCTAATGTAATATCTAGTATAGACACCTTTTATTAACCTGACACGTTCCACATCATTACGAAGGGTCGTATTCATGATCTATGGAACAAGTACTAATCTAATCTAATCTAGTCTGTCCCGTAAGTATTCGATGGCATTCTTGTCGGACGATCTCACGAATCTTCCAGAATGTTCTTCAAACCGCGAACAAGTGTGGCCCAGTGACATGTTTAGGAAAATGAAGTCCATGAATGGCTGCAGATTGTCTCCAAGTAGCCGAACATATCCATTTCCACTCATTGATCGGTTCAGTTGGACCAGAGAACCCAACAGCCCACCCCATTACGTAGTCACCACCATCTTGCACTTTGCCTCGTTGGCTACTCGGGAGGCGGTCGTTGTGGCCGAGCGGTTCTAGACGCTTCAGTCCGGAACCGCGCTGCTGCTACAGTCGTAGTTTCGAATCCTGCCTCGGGCATGGATGTGTGTGATGTTCTTAGGCTAGCTAGGTTGAAGTAGTTCTAAGTCTAGGGGAATGATGACCTCAGAAGTCCCATAGTGCTCAGAGCCATTTGAAACATTTTTTGATTACTTGAGTCTATGGCTTCGTGGAATCTGTGGCACACTCGAACCCGCCATCAGCTCTTACCAACTGAAATTGAGAGTCATCTGACTGTGCCACGGTGTTCCAGTCATCTAGGGACAAAGCAATTTGGTCAAGAGCCCGAGAGAAGCGCTACGGCCGACCCGGGTGGCCGAGCGGTTCTAGGCGCTACAGTCTGGAACCGCGCGACCGCTACGGTCGCAGGTTCGAGTTCTGCCTCGGTCATGGATGTGTGTGATGTCCATAGGATAGTTAGGTTAAAGTAGTTCTAAGTTCTAGGGGACTGATGACCTTAGAAGTTAAGTCCCATAGTGCTCAGACCCATTTGAACCATTTTAGAAGCGCTACAGGCGATGTCGTCTGTTAGCAAAGGCACTTGCGTGCGTCATCTGTTGCCATAGCCCATTTTAACGCCAGATTTCTCCGCGTACATCCAGGCCCCCATGTGGTTTCCAACACGCAGTGTTGCTTGTCTGTTAGCACAGACAACTCTACGCAAACACCGCTGCTCTCGGTCGTTAAGTGAAGCCCGTCGGCCACTGCGTTGTCCGTTGACAGAGGTACTGCCTCAAATTTGACGTTCTCGGCACAGTCTTGACACTGTGAATCGCGGCGTATAGAATTCCCTAACCATTTCCGAAATGGAATGTCCCACGCATCTAGCTCCAATTACCATTCCACATTCAAAATCCGTTAATTCCCGCGCTGCGGCCATAATCACGTCCGAAACCTTTCCACGTGAATCACCTGAGGACAAACGACAGCTCGGCCAATGCATTCCCGTTTTATATCTTGTGCAGGCGATACTAACGGCATCTGTATATGCGCATACAGCTATCCTATGACTTTCTCAGTGTATACATATCGTAAAAGAAATCTGCTTAAGTGCTTTTGCAAAAACATAGCCACTAACAATAAAAACGAGTCGTATGCTGTACGTGAGGAACGGATGTTGAAATTGTCATCGATTAAGTATTGAGAGGCACCCACATGCCTTGCTCATACTGTGGCATCACGCAGTCAGGCCTGCAAGATGAGTGGTCTGCCGAGCGAGTGGATTTATTCTTATTTATCGAGTAACATCTTTGACTGATTATGAGCTCACAATTAAACTACGAATTATTCTCCTGTTTGAATATTACGCAACGGAAACGGATAACGCACGTCTGACTATTAGGAATTTACACAACTCTGATTGTTCACTATGCTCTGGCAATACCACATTTTCTTTCTTGCCCAACGGCTTTGATCAGCACGTGGCCATCGCACTGAATATGAATGGCGCACACATTATAAATTCTGGATGTCATAACTACACACTATTCGAAGAACAAGGTCACCAATCTTTTTCTTTTCACTACCTTTTTTATTCCGATAAATTCTATTATGATTCAAAGATAACCCAAACACACCATTACATTTTATACAACAATTACACATGAGAAATTCCGCCCAGTGGGCATGGCTTTACATTGGTGATTCTCTATCTTATGGTCTCGTAATGATCTAACGCTACAGTGCACTTTCTGGATAGGATGGTGGATCTTTTGCTATATCTCACGCTTCGACTCTCACACCCATCATCACGAAAATTTCCTCCAGACCGAGCGGTACAAAAAGGAACATGCATAACCCACTGCCTCTGAACCTATCTTGCTACTCTCCCATGCAAACCACACATACCTAAGTTACATCAAATACATCACACTGGCAACATAGAATACATCACAAAGAATAGTCACAACGTTAGAATCACTTCACTTTGAGCTTTCCCACTTCAATTAGTATTCATCCCAGTTTCACACGACACTGCCCCACTTCGTAACTTTTCTTTCCTACTACGAACTCTGGAGGATATATGCACATCTTCCTGTGCAATGCAAGCCAAATGGCGTTGCTGGATAGACAGCTGATTCACCAGGCTCTCAGAGTATTACAGTTTGAATCTAGCGTCACACGGAAACATAACATGCAAAGTAGTATTAAGATCATATTCGTCACACACGCGAGTCCTCAACTGATACCTTGGACGAGTACTTCTCTTTATCCTTTGTCTCATACACAGATTGAGACTCACACAGTACTCACCACGTGGAAGTACTCGTCTCTAATTTCAAGTCCTGCACACGCCATTTCTTAAATATTTCCAACTTATAGTACACACGCCAGTAATTCAGCTTAACTTTAGCACTCGGAAGTATTTCAACTTAGTACTAGCACTCGCAAGTATTTCAACTTATTGCTACACGTGGTTTCATTGTGAGCGTTGGTCACTTTCGAAGATTACTACGATCCCCTTAATATTATCTGCCTGACATTTAATTCTCCCCCCCAAAAGTTCCTGAGATAGAGATATAATTATTCCAAATTACTCTTAAGTATTTCACATGCATACCATCTCTCCACTCTTTTCTCTTTACAGAGCACACCTAAGACAGGTCTTACCAACACTAGATCCAGCGCTAGAGTGCTGAAACATGTCCGTTCTTCAGGTCATCTCGCACCTCTGTCGAGGTGGGGGAGCACCTTGCTACCGTATTGGTCAGCCACATTTCAGGCGCTCAAAGCTCAGGTAAATTTCATCTCTTTGGTTCCACCAAAGGTGACCAAAGAACCGTCTCAAAGATGATCATATCTTGCACATTCACTATCTGCGGTTAGCAGACGACCATACATTCATTCATTTCGCAGATCTCACCAAATTGGATATAGGGATTTATTTTGTGGGAGTGCACATGTGATCAATTAAATATATAAATTGTCCTTCTTTCCTACATTGGTATCTGGCTTCGGTGTATTAAGTGAAACTGAGTTATTATTACAAAAAATATGTTGTTCTGACAAGACTAACGAGGAATGTTGTACCGATTTTCAATGTCGGGCGGTACTGCACCCTTTCAGTATGGATGAGCGTGTACATGAAGTAGTACAGTCATGTATCGAATCATGTACACTATATCGAAAGCAAAATGTAAAAGCAACTTATATCTACATCGAGATATCTTCAGTCTAGTGCTTCAGACACCCAGTTTAAGTTTGTTTGGTCTGTTTAGAGAACATGTTTTGGAAGAACACATAAATTAATCAATGCCACATTGTTAGTCACATAGGGGACGTACCTCGCAGCTACAATGCTCATTAGACGTTTGTGTCAGCCAATCAGATGACAGCGTTGTTCCGCGTTTTAGAGCCGGTAGATTGACTAGTGTTACAGAGGACAGATAAACCAGACTTGATTATTAATATCCAATTCGGATAATTTTTCTGAGAGTTTTGTTTGCTAACGTGAGAACTGCCATGCGTACAAGAAGTTATGTACCACTTTGCTTACAGACAACAGCACGATAAGAAGTAAGGAACAGTGTAATATTTTCAGGAGAAGTACAACATTTTACTGTTAGTGAACTTTGTCGCGATTACTAAACGAAGGGTTGTTCGTCTGATATGGATACTGATGGTTAGTGAGAATGTTTCGTACGAACGAACTTAATAGCGATGGAATAAATGAGCCGTAACTTTTCTCTCATGAACTGTGCTTTGTAAAGGTGTACTTGTACTTTAGTAGGGATTCGGTGGCAGTTTTTTGTGACTTTTCTATTTGAAAGTACAGCACAGCTATTTTCCAATTAACTTACGCCACTTGGCTAGTGAATCTAGACCCCATGTGTAGAATGAACTTAAAACGGATTAACAATCAAAACTGTGCAATCTAGGGACAAATCTTACGCAGTCAATTTGTAGCAGCTGTCTTGACTGAGCTGCATCGTTTGCTGCCCTAGATCAGGAAGCGGGTTTGAGGAGCTTACTAAGATACGTGAACTAGGAAGCGGAAACGGCAGCGATGTCGCACTAGAAGGGGACTGTTTTGGAAATATGTAAATTTTTTACCTAATCAGTTCAGTCTCCTTCACGCAGGCCGAGAACTGTTCACGTCGCCCCACGTCGCCCTGGTATATGGCAGCCAGACGACGCGCCAGTATAAGCGACTTTGTAACCGGCGCCAGTTGGTACAACTCGTCCCCAGGGTCACAACGCACGCGACGCCTTATCTGACCCGGTTTCTGTGACGCCTCCATTCTACCGCTCTTGGCGCCAAGAGGGAAATAAGCCACGCTGTTCTTGCTCCATAGTACCGCCAAACACGCACAGAAAACTGTGTAAGCAAGCCTCCAGCTGACGCACTCATCATTGTGCTTTCCGCCGGACTTCATCCGCAGAGCTGTGTAGATGCTGAGACTGTTGCCAAACCGCTGGTATTATTTATTTATTCATTCGAGTAGCCCTTTTGGAGGGTACGAGAAATCATCTTTCGTTTTGCTTCTTTGTGTTTAATGTTCGTTGCTCCCAGACTTCCGTCATGCTTTGATAGTGTCGTACCTTTTCTTCCTGGATCCAATTTCTTCCTTTTGTGGGCCTCTTTCTTTCCTGAAATCCTGGCTTTTGTATTGCTTCTGCTGAAAGTATCTTGTTTTTTAATATGTCCGTTCTAATTCCAGTGGTTTTCATATCTTTGCCAATTTGGTTTGGATTTGCAGTTTTTTAGAAAGTTGAAGATCGATTCCATTAGTCTGTTACTATCCATTCGGTATGTGTGTCCTTAAAACAGTATTCCTCATTACATCAGTTACATTCTCCATTTTCACGTACAACTCTCTGTTTACTCTTAATTTGTATTCGACATTACTATTACTTGAAGGTCCCAGTATTTTCCTTATAATTCTTCTTTCAACTTTTTACAGTTTTTTATGATACCCAAATCTTACTAGTTTGAATGTTTCTGCTGCGTACAGTGTTTCAGGCCTTACCACTGTTTGAATGTCTTAGGTTGCTGTTTGACAGTTCGATAGAAACTCGGCCTTCTTTGTCATTCTGCTTCCCCTAAGGATCTTTGGTAATATCTCTTTGCCTGCACTGGTCTGCGTCTTAAGGACTGTAGGATGGTGTTACAGGGAATTATAAACCATTTTGAATTCCTAACAAATGTTGGGATCGCCCTGTCTTGAGGCGTCTGAACCCTCGCACCAATTCGTACGCTTTGGGGTCAACACCAAATCTGCTTCCATACAGTTGTTGTACCTCGAATTCTGCCTTTATAAGTTCTAAATTCGTTTGCGCAGATTGTATCGTCTCTCGGGCTAGATGTTAGCGTCTAGTCATTATTTGCATTTGTAATTATGATATTGTCGCCACCTGTAAAGTCTATCCCAGACCTTCCCGTTGGCAATGTGTTCCCTGACTTTCGAGTCTGCGAGGGTGTTTTTTATATTTGTGGCCGCACTTGCACGATTTTGGAAAGTAGGCGAATTGAGAGGCCTATTCAAGACATGAAGACCAAGTTTATGTATAGCGTCCTGAAGGCAGACTCCTCTTCCATCCTTTACTCTGCTGTGCCACAATGTTGATTTCGCGTTTGCGACCGTTACAAAAATTCGTCTGTTTTGTTAACCCAGTATTCCTGCTGTTTTTAAGTTTTCTGTGTAGGATTGTATCTCCTGACTGTACTGAAAATATTTATTGTTCTGAGGCAGCCACTATTTCTATTGTCACCGCGTGTTCGTCACAGATTCAGTATATCTTCGTCACTATTATGTCCTTACCCGGCACCTCAATCGCAGCCGTTGGATTGATGACATAATTACATAATCTGTCCTGTAACTGGCATGAGGGGCAATGCCCCGTTTCGGGAATATGGCTCCTGTATTCAAAGCATCTGTAGGTGCAACTCCTCTAACGCCTTCCCCGAGTTCATGCACCACCATGATAGTGCACGTCGCATTTATCTGGCCGACGTTAATCACTTGTCTCTGTTCCATTGCCGTTCGGTTGCGATTTGATTGTAAGTGAATACTACAGGAACCTACTGAGCACATAACTGTGGGGCAGGCTAGCCTGCCACTCTGTTACGACGCCGTTCTCCAGTCATCGATCTGGCGTTTGACATCAGGCTGCGTCAATGGGGCACCGGACCCCCACGCTAGGAAGTCTTCGCCTCGCCGCCGCTACTTCCCTCCCGAGTCGTCGGACAATGACCGCCGCAACCATCTCAGCACCTGGCGCGTCAGCACCGCCAAGGAAGCCCTCTCCCTCCCGGCACTGTGCATGAACTGCAGCGCCGTCCACAACACTACCTGTGCCGACGTGGGAACGCCATGGGTCGACGTCAGGACGAAGGTGTGTGGGCCTGTAGCTGTGCTAGCTTTAATGAAATTAAATTAAATGAAAAAAAAATAAATATATAATGAAATGATTTTGTTTTCAAATGTTACCTTTTTTAAATTGTTTTTGTTATTTGCTCTTTCTTTCATTCAGTACGTACGAACTTTGTTGTAGAACCTCTTATTTACGTGTGGTAATAAAAATTCATTTAGACAGAATTAAGTACATTTAAAATTACGTGAACTTAGTCAACCCTCTCATGCTGATAAATTCATATTAACTGATTAAGAATATTTAGTTGAGAATTATATCTTTTACATAATTCGGCCTTGGCACACATTTTCTAAATGCAGTGGTTTTTTTTTTTAAATATTTACTGAATTCTTTCCCGGCATTAGCTATGGAACACAAGACTGTCTCTATTAGCAGAAAATGGTAAAATATTGCCAAGCCGACCTGAACGTTTAATTATCATTGACAAAACACACTTCACTATACATTTAAGTTATTTGAAAGAACCAACAAATTGTTAAATTTCAACGTTAACTATCTGCCTATGAATGCACAAATGTGAAACTAGTAATAAATTCCGTCAGTCTCTGGATCGCTGTAAAAGAAAAACATGTTCTTAATTCACTGCCGATTTTTATCTGCTCCCGATTTACGGGTTTGGTTAATTTTTCTTAGCGGAACAATTTTTTAAATGTGGCGCCACAGCAAATCGTTCGGTCGCGGCACAGCCCAGCAACACCAGCGATAGCGATAATTGCTAAAAATGCTGAAAATTCTTAAAAAGAAATATTATAGATGACATGGGCAAGCTAATTTACAGTATTAATACACACTTTTGATAAATTATAATGTATTTAGACCACAACAATAATTCAACTTACATTAGTTTGTAATTTCTCCTCTAATGGCGGCTAACTCTAGATACAGACAGATGAAGTCTACCCATTCATAAAATGCTACGTCACAGGTTCCTCTCTCTCTCAGCTCTTGAGGAAGACGACAATGAATGCACACTATGTATTCCTATTTATACGACTCTCAACCGTTCTTGTCTCTTTGCACTCTGCGGCTGTATTTTACATTTTTCTTATCGCAGATATTGACACATTTCGTAATTACATTATGAGTATAGAAATATTACAATCCTAAATACATGGATAATATTACTACAGAAAATATTACAATAATAACGAATGTTCTTTACACAAAATTAAATAATATTTTTTGTTAAATAATTACAGTATATACAAATTGCTTCATAGCGGCGTATATATTACAATCAAATTTTAGTTTATTAATAGTGTATGTGCGGCCAGGGAACGTTACATAGCTTATAGTAATAGTAAACCATGCTGCAGCCATCCAAAGCGTCCTCTGTACCGAAGCCATGGCAAGATAGGCTCCTGCGAAAAGCGCAAACACAGTGAGTGATTAAAAACTGACCGTGAACGAAAAAAGAACAAGAAAGACAATTTAAGTACTGAACTTGAGGTTCGGCCTGGGAAAATAAGCCTTTCGCTCAGCTCGAGACTGAACTTCCTGCTGGCTGAGGACTGGAGAGAAACTGCTTAAGTTAGTGTGCGTCAAAGTATTTGATAGACTACTAAGTGCAATGGGAAGCACATCTCACACCATTCCATATCATTTCCTGTCAGCAACGTCTTGAATGACAGCTCTGTATCTCACTTTGAAACATTTACAGTAGATTTCAACGTCAAGTGTAGCAGAGATACCGATACAGCTGAGCTATTTAACTAAATAGTGGATTTCAAATCCCAGTATAAAGAACTTATGAGCACTGATTCAGCTTCCCATTTGGATATTTTGAAGTCTTTCAAAGTAAGGGGTTACGAGCTGCTTATCTTAGCCTACTTTAGCTCTGAGCACTTTTGTGACAATTCCAGTCACTTCAACATCTTGTCAACGCTGTTTCAACAAATTAAATACTGTAAAAATCTACTTAAGGTCGAGTATAGGTGAAGCAGACTGTCAGATTCAGTTTTTCCGGATTTCCAAAAGGGGTCCGATAGTAAGTAGGCTATCTACACATACAGTAAAAATGTTCTCAATTCATTAGATAATAAATTACAGGCTGTCGGTACATTTTGTGATCTGTCGAAGGCATTTGTGTGAATCACAATATCCTTTTAGGGAAATTAGAATGTTATGATGTAACAGAAAACGCTGCAAAATGGTTCAAGTCCTACATCTCTGACAGAAAACAAAGGGTGTCAGTAGCAAAGAGACATGTCTCAAGCTATCGAGCATCATACAATTGGGAACCAATAACATGTGGTGTCCCACAAGATTCCATTTAAGGGCCCATACTCTTTTTCTGTATATCAATGACTTTCCATCAGTAACATTACAAGATGCCAAGTTAGTTTTGGGTGATACAAAAATTGCAACAAATAGTAAATCAAATAAAGTCTTAGGAAGGTCGGATACTGAAATTTTCATGGACATTAATACATTGTTCATAGTCAATTCTCACAGAACTAATCAAATCTCTATTTGTTATGTGAATGTTGTCAGATATAGGTAATATAAATAAAAATAGAAACAGTGTACTATGCTTACTTTCATTCCACAATGCCATAGACGATTATTTTATTGGATAACTCATCTAGTCAAGCTAAAGTTTTTCGAGCCCAAAAACGTGCAGTACTTATTATTTGTGGTGTGAAGTCAAGAACGTTCTGCAGAGGGCTGTTTAAAAAACTGGTGACACTAGTTCTGCTTCCTAATATATATTTATTCCTTAACGAAATTTGTCATTAAAATATATCTTTTTTCAAACCAACCTCTCAGTACATGGAATCAATACTAGAAATAAGAATGACTTTCACAAAGATTTAAAGTCACTAACTTTGGTTCAAAAAGGTATCCAGTATTCAGCAATACAAATTTTCAGTAACACGTCAGCAGCCATAAAAAGTTTAACTAGTGGTAATGTTCAGTCTGAGAAGAGTCTAACGCATTTATTGGTGCCCAACGCCTTCTACTCCACTGATGAATTTCTTAACAGAACCGAATGATGCTTGTATATTACTATTAATATCACATAAAGTGAATATTGCATGCAATATGACTTCTGTACAAATTTTGTGTAATAATATGATCATTGTAAATAAATGCCATAAAATGTTGTTTATTTTATTCTTTTTTATTTGATGATATGTGGGTACAGTAGGTGAATATTTATCATATACACCTAAGTGTATTGAATGTTTAATATT
This sequence comes from Schistocerca serialis cubense, assembly GCF_023864345.2. NCBI lineage: Eukaryota > Metazoa > Arthropoda > Insecta > Orthoptera > Acrididae > Schistocerca > Schistocerca serialis. The sequence goes on from NC_064639.1 coordinate 970,749,079, forward strand.
TGGTGACAAGTTTCATATCCTTTTAAATGTAAAAATGCTTAACTTCTTTTTTTACCGATTCCACATTCACAACAGTAATTTCATTTGGGATGTGTGGAAAATACATTAGCATATCTGTTCTTATTTTTTAAATGTTTATTGTCAGTTCTTGTTTCCTGACATGTTCCACATACCAAAGCATCTCTTCACTATGGGTCAATTGGAAGAAAAAGTACATCTAATCTAATCTAGTCAAACACGACACAGCTGCTAAATATGACTTCAGTCATACAGTCAGTAAGTTTGCTTCGGCCAAAGCAAGGAAACAGAAAGAAAATTATATTAAAAACGTAATTCTTAAAAAGGAACACTTGATTATAGTCATTTTTCTTTTATTTCCACTTAATAATTTATGCACATTAATAGTTTGAGCAGCAAATAAAATATGTTCTTCATTATACATCATACTAAAATACAGGAGCTACAATAAACAATAAGAAATAAATTTTGTTTTACTTTCAATTTCTGTAGAAAGTTTATACAGCCGCAGTTTCTTTACTACACTAATACATCTAAGTTGTTGTGTGCAATGTTTTTCACATATATAGAGTCGTTAATTGAAGTAATGTTTATGAATAAAGCTTCATGTTTATTGAATCCTGGTTACATGTTACAAAATTTCCTAAATATTTCTAAAAAAAACTGCAGAAAGGTAGTTTTCTTGGGAGAGCGGACTGCAGGACCACCTCGGCACAGCCATGCTCCTTCGCCATCCAAGCGAACCTGGTGCTTCTAGGTGGGGTGCCATCATCACCCTGACAGCCAGAAGAACGACTCTTCGGCCGTCCCACAGCAGGCACTCCACCCTGAGCAGGCGAGAAGTATAAAAAGTCTCTTAAGTCCCATACAGATGCAATCAAGGGTACTTAGGACCTGCTAAAAGAAGCCTCAGAGTCCGGCTTGAACAACACTTGAATAATCATCATTTGGCCAACAATTCATTCCTGTAACACTATGTTTCCATCAGTGTCCGATCATTACTATCCTAGCATGTAGACAGGGGCCATACGAATTTAAAAACACAAACTGCATTTACAGAAAAGAAGAAAGACTGGAGTTAGACAATTTGTGGATCTCCACAGTACAAGCTCCGTAATGAGCGACGGTGCCACTCTGCACTCTTTGGTTGTGGTCGGATGACGTTACGACCAGACCTTGCGTGGTTGTATTTAACCAGTTCGCCTTGCTTAACCTGTTTAAGTTTTAAAATGAAGAAAGTACCTTTATGGACTGAGGATGCTCCCGCATTTGTGTACGAAAGGTCTGACACCTATTCGAAAAAGTAAAGTTCTCAAGATCAGTCGCGCACTTAAGTGGACACAAATTACTTAATATATCACAGTTTGGTTTTCAGAAGAGTTGCTCGACTGAGAACGCTATTAATACATTCACTCATCAAACAATAATACATTGCCAGGTGGTATTTCTGTGATCTTTCCAAGGCGTTTAATTGTGTAGATCATGTTCTCTCTTAGAAAAACTCGAGCCTTATGAAACTGATGGCTTCACAGACAGCTAGTCTGAATCGTATCTAACAAACAGAATGCATCATAGAAACGTGGGCGGATAGAGCAAGAAAAATCTGCGATCCTGAGCTATTTGACGTAGAATTAAAACATCTCACTAATGTATTGTTCAACAATTGTTATTCGTTCACTAAGGCGAAAAGAGCGTTAAGACTACAGCTTAGAAATCTTAGTTCTGGTGAAATCGGAAATTTTCCTGCCATTCATTAAGGGCATTATTGACCGCAGTGGAAAAACCTTGAAAAAGCGGAACATCGTGGTAATCTACAAACCCACCCGGAAGATATAAGATCACCTAAAATCGCCAGACGCTGGAAAAAGCAGGAAGTTATAGAATTCCGTGTAGTTGTGCGGACGTGTGAGTACTGCAAAAAGTACGGCCAAAAACCGACGAGAAGAGCACAAGGGCAATTACAGAAGAGGGAAGATTGACAGATCAGCTGTTGCGGAACATGCTTTGCAGCCAGGAGACCAACGCATTCATTTCGATAGGGCGCAAGTACTGGTAGCCACAAGCAGATACCATGAAAGGCTATACAGAGAGGCCATAGAGACCGTAAAACACTCCAGGAATTTCAATAGGAAGGAGTTGGGAGAGAAACTGAATGGCATCTGGATTCCTGCGCTGAAGGAGGCGTGTACCAGTCTTCCACCATGCGGTGATAGCAATTGCGAACGACGGCAGTCGACAACGGCCAATTGCACTCGCGTATTCAAAACATGTGACTCCGTCACGCCTCTAAGCTGAAGCACGCTGAAGTGGAATTTTGCTGTAGTCAGTGGCGTGCCAGGGTGTGAACTGGACATTTAAAGAAGTCACGATCCCCCTTGAAAATATCCTCCACAAATGGTGACGCAACGTGGGATATTAAGGTTAAATCCGTTTGACCACAGCAAATAGTCCAGAACATTATATTAATTGTGGGAATGTAAAGGGTTGTGATGAATAATCAATTCAATATCGAAACAGTAAAAAATCTTAGTGACTGGTCTGTTCGACATTTAAATTCTTACATGATCTGAGTTCACACCAGCGTGAGCCAAGTCAGCGACAAAAAAAAAATCACAAAGGGAGTCCCACAGGGTTCAATTTTGGGTCCACTCCTATTCGTTATATATGTCAATGACCTGCCACGTAACATTCAACAAACAAAATTGGTATTTTTTCCAGATAACCCCAGTGTTATAATAAATCTCATTAGAGAGAAAGCAATAAAAGAGTTGCAAATGGCATTCTGCGAAGGATTATTAAGTGGTTCTCTGAAAATGAACTCTCCTTAAATTTTGAAAAAAAGACACCTCCTGTACAACATAGTCATACTAATAATTGATGTAGCACATGAACAGTAGTCAGTAAATAGGGTAGAATGTCACAATTTTTTTGCTGTACATGCTGATGAAAACTTGATCTGGAAGAGCTTGTCGAACAATTAAGTTCAGCTACTTTTCTCTTTGTATAATTGCTAATCTTGGAAATAAACGTTTCAGTTTCCTAACATATTTCGCACATCTCCACTCAGTAATGTCTTACAGAATCAATTTCTGGGGTAACTCATCAGTTATAAACAAAGTATTGATTGCACAAAAGCGAACATTAAGAATAATGTGTGATATTCAACCACAGACGTCACCTAAGTACCTCTTCAATGAGAAAGGAATTTTAATGGTGGCGTCACAATACTACAGTCGCTAATGAATTTAGTCGTAAATAATCCGTCACTTTGAGAACAGTGATGTATATACCTACAACACTAGATGGGAAATGATCTTTATTACCGAATGTTAAACTGTCAGTGGTTGGAAAAGGAGATCAGTAAGCAGCAATAAAAATTTTTATCATTTGCCCAATGACATCAAGTGTCTGACAGGCACCAAATCAAATTTTAATTCTAACTTAAACCATTTCTCCTGGACAACTTCTATTCCACTGACGAATTTCTACTTAAAAAAGGGTTAAGTGTAGTTGTATGAGTAGGACTAAATATACTGTGTACACTAATGTCAACACACATCATGTATACATATCCCATACATTCACGTCATTCTGATAAAAGAAGCGTTCAAATGATCTATGGCACATGAAACTAACTAATTAACTAACTATCTAACTAACTGAAACGTGCATCGGATGATGGCCTAATCATAATGAAACAGAAATCACCAAGGATAGATGCAGTATGTTTTCTTGGTGTTCAAGCTTGTCATGTTTGACTTGAAACTCTAACTTTCGAAAACATTCTCAGTTTTCATTGACTGTAGCTGTCAGACTGTTGGGGCCAAGGTGTCTTTTGTACAGGGTTATACATCTAAATCTGTATCTACATCCACACACTGCAAACCACCAACACATATAGCCACCCAAACTACATACCCTGTACAAGCATTATATCATAAAATAAAACCGCACACACTGCAAGGTGACATCAGGAGGATGTTTTGTTTCGATTTTGTGTACTGCAGCTTCCCATTGCCTGAAAAATTGATCCATCATCCCTCCATAATGAGTGATGTGTTATACTGCGAAAATATGTTGTGGATTGATGGACGTGTTATTATTACTTACTTAAGTTGCATTTTTCACCAAAACTGTACTTCTTGTTATCTAGGGAACACTTCACTCTATAGAAAGTAATCCTTAACAAGTGTATTTTAACTGCCCATTTAAACACGTTTGTTTTAGAAATTTCAAAGGAAATTTTTTGCACAGTTTTATTCCTTTTTATAATATACTGTTTTCAATTCTATGTTTTTCATTTTTAGTAAACACAAGTTCAGTCTAGATCTTGTTCCATGGTAATAGACAGACATTTTTGTGCAGTAGTAACTAAGGCTATTGGTAAATATGAATTTGGTTTCCCTAATGTCTTTACCGGATATTTAGAGTGAGCACAATTACTATTTGTTTCATGGTTCTTTCCTGTAGTGCGAAAACTGTATTTATACTTTGTGCATATGTTCTTCAGAAAAGAATTCCATCTACAACTACATACATACTCGGTAAGTCACCATACGGTGCATGATGGAGAGTACCTTGTACCACTACTAGTCATCACCTTTCCTGTTCCAGCCCAAACTGCACCCAGAAAAACGACCGTCGATATTCCTCTATGCAATTAATCACTGTGATTATTATAAATACGTTGCAGAAAGTAAGTATATCCTGTTCTAGGTCATATTTCCTTAATGGTGCAGTCAGGTAGCGTTATTATATTAATGTTTGTGTCTGAACATTGTATATGAGGGGGCACTTCATCGGAGAGCATATTTAGGATTCACTTTTTGCATGTAATCCGGTTTCAGTACTAGGTGAGGGAGGGATAACTTTTTATCTTGTCTTCGTGATCCTTACACAAAATTCTCATTGGTGGCAGTGGAACCTGTAACCTCCCTCACCTAGTATTGAAACCGGACTACATGCAAAAAGTGAATCCTAAATATGCCCTCAGATGAAGTGCCCCCTCATATACAAAGTTCAGACACAAACATTAATATAATAACGCTACCTGACTGCACCATTAAGGAAATATGACCTAGAACAGTATATACTTACTTTCTGCAACGTATTTATAATAATCACAGTAATTAATTCATTTGCATCGACCTGACAATAAACATCTGAATTAACAAGAGTTACATGTAAGCAACTGTGCTTATAGCTTAATTGTGTGCAAGGCGCACAATGGAGCCAGTTTATTAAGATGACTCACAAATTCAAGTCGTAAAGTAGTCGCACTTTTATATAGAGTATGAACTCCAGCTCCATCAGCAGTAGCAATGATTGACGTACCTTCAGCTCTGAAAAAGCCTGCGCAGAAAGACAGAGTATTACTCATAATATTTACTGGATAATGTAATGTTGACTCCAGAAACAACTCAAAGGAATGGCTATCTTCGCTGAAGGCAAAATGCACTTTTTGTAGAATGGTTTAGTACGAATTGTAAAGTGCAACTCGGCGTAAAATTGTCAGAATTCGAAAAATGACGGCAAGGAAATTCGAATGACTATGAAAATATTTGACTAGAACAGCATAACTGCTCCCAGAATGTAGTTATGCTATGACAGCACACACAGCATTTATGTAGGAAGCTTGAGATATAAAACGCTACCACACCTGGATGATCGAAACAAAAGAAACTCGATATATCTCGAAAAATTTTGAAGAAAGCTCACTGAAAGGAAATGAGATGAGCTTGAAAGCCCTGTTGTTCGGATGGAGTAATAGAAAACCGATTCTCTACCATCCCACTTCTCAAAGCCGATCCTGTACCATCACCAATTCAGGAAGCCACAAGCGTAACTTTTCAGCGTAGGAAACACGCCCTAAATTTCTAAAAATACCGTGAAATTCCTCAACTCCAAGTCTTTCAACACAAATGCGAAAATAGGCACACGTTATCCGCACGACGTCTACGAATGAGCAGCAGGCTCTGATTTCAGTTGTATTCAAATTTTGCACAACCATATAAGATCTTACCATGCTGCAAAGCCCCACTCAACATCTCCAACCAGACTCTATCAGTCTGACTTATTTGTCCCTTTCAAACACACCGACTATCTTTTGATCACAGTTCACCCTTGAAATTGACTTGCAGAACCAGAAACACATAGTGTGTCTTCTGGTCACCTTAATGAAAATGCCAAAGACAGTTAGCCTTTCAAATAGCAGTAGATATCTTTGCAGTGTACCTGTGTATTAATAACATGCGATATAATTTCGGTAGTGAAAGTCATGAATGTGACAGACAATTTTCATCACAGTTCCTCTTACAACTGACAGCAGATTTGAAGTGTCTTTTGCTTGAAGACTCGCAGAAGGCCTTCTGCACTGACTCTGTAACATGCTGCCAAAAAGACAAAATGAAACATAGATCTATTGTCTACAGTAATATGGACACACTGTTATATTAACATAAAATATAACTTCATGTGTTAACAGGCAATCATTCCAACAGAGTAGTGACCCATGAGGCCATCAAATACTGTCCAAACACATGAACTGCAATAATAAAAGACGATAAATAACATAATACTGTACAAACATGAATAAAACATAAGATACACAACTGAGTCAGCCCTAATTCTGTCTCATAATCTCTATTAGACAATATCGGAGTACTGTTCATGGACTCAGGCACACTATCTAAAGTCTAATGATACCATTACTTGCCAACTCTGCAGTAATGAAAATACAAAAAATCTATAAATAAAGTAAGTGAAACAGAGCAGGACGTTGTCACAAAAAATAATTTGATGACAAAATACACAGAAACTTGAAAATTTGCGTAAGTTGGATTTCAATGTTGACTTGAAGGAAAAATTTCAGTAATGAAGGTAAAAAAATATACAGATTCAAATAAAACTGGCCATGATGAAGTCTTTACTTCCATGAGCTAACACGCAACCCTGACTTAACAAAAATAATAATTTTTGAACTTTTAATTTCTAGAATTTACGGTTTTTTACGAACTTTATGCAATGAGGGGAAGGTTGAGTAGTTTGGTTGCACGAATGGCTTAACTGCGTGCCACAGACACTGGTGCTCGAATGCGTTTTGCAGTAATTCTTGGAATGCTTTGAGACCTCAGACTGTACTGTGTATTTTCACATGCCACTAATGTGAACACACTATGATTGCACTGCGCTTGACTATACACTCTTGATAGCACCATGGGTAGACTGACTCGTGACTGTGGTCGCAGTCCATCATGCCGAGACGATGTAACTGCATCTGCAGTGGATGGACACATTTGAGCCACCCCTCCTTTAACAGTCCGTTTCAACTCTTTTGCAGCTAGCACTTCACTCTGGCTGGAAAGTGCCTTTAGTGTTTGTCCGCAGTGAGAGCCGTTCTGCCCAGCTGTCGTATGGAAACGCGCTGCTGTTACGGTCGCAGGTTCGAATCTTGCCTCGGGGATGGATGTGTGTGATGTTCTTTGGTTAGTTAGGTTTAAGTTGTTCTAAGTCTAGGGGACTGATGAGCTCAGATGTTAAGTCCCATAGTGCTTAGAGCCATTTGAACCATTTTTTGAGCTGTCTTATGCTGCAAGTGCTCCTTCAGAAGGAATGCCCATCATCTGGTTTGGTTGAGGTATCAGCTGAGAATAAAGCCCATTCTCTTGAGCGTCCTCACACTAGCATCTTTGTGATTATCTGTATTCCACATTCCAGCGTGAAAACACAAGCAAACAGTTAGTACTTGGGTAACAAATGATCTCAAATGGACATCATTTAATCATTACATCATGATTGTTATTTTTTAAAATAATGATAGTGATTCTTAATCACCTCTCAGAGGACGTGAATGATATTTTTATCGAGTCTCACACAATGAAACATAATATAAGCATTTCAAATGACCACCTCCGCATAAACACGTTAAATGGCATGCTTGTGCAGTATTTTTTATAGAAAAGAAAGTAGGTCTGAACCCTGGTAATTCAACATACATAAAATACATATTTAAATTTATGTTACCCTCTCAGTGAACTTCAGTCTGCAAAATCCAAGATCCTTTTGCTATCGAGCGCTCAGTTGCACAGGTTTTTCCTTATGTTACAAGATCTTTTTGAGTGCGTTTCCACACAGACTATCTTGCACCACTACACTTACTAGTTACTAACGTGTACCAAATTATTATTCTTAACCACTGGCAATTCTACAACATGGCTGCTTCAAACGCTACAACCTACTACGCAATGTGTGATAAACACACAATCCAACTTATTCATAAGCCCATGTTCATTCTCAACAAAAGGAGGCACAGTAGTCGAGAACTCACCTTTCCCCACTAAAGTTTGGTTCAGTGCCCCCTTACTTACTAATACTTCATTTGCAATAGTGTCTCTACCTGGTTCTGCATTTGACTCTGTAATTACAAAACCAAATTCATTCTTCAAAATTGGAGCCACAGCATTTGCGAACTCACACGCTCTCACTAACACTTCGTTTACAATGAGTACTTCCTTATTTACTAATAATTTTTACCTGTAATGCCCTTGGCAGGCTCCATGTCTGATTCATCATGTTCCCCTACAGTCACACGGATACTTGATCATGTTGTACATATACTGTACGTCTTCTAAGTCAGATTCATCTCTCAATTCTAGCTTAATACTTCCTGTGTGGTCAGTAAAGTCTACTGAAGTTTCCTCCTGAATATCCGCGGCTTCTTGCTTCTTCACAAACAATGGCTGGCACGGTACCAGCTGAGCTCTGCCCAATGCTAACAGCCAGTGGACCTCAGCAGCGGCAGGTTCATCAATTTTGTAACAGCTTTCTCTATCTCGCTCTGCTCTTATAATTCACCAATCTTATCTTTTGGTTGCTTTTCTGTTCACTTATTGATCCTTGATGATTAGCGCCTGCTTGTTCACACTTTTCTCCTAACATTTTACATTCACCCTTCATCTGTTCTATTAATTTATTAGTGTTAGCCTTCTGATCTTCTAAAATTCTTTCATTTTTCATATATTACAAGTAGATTTTTGTCAACTGAGCTTAAAGCATCATCCAGTAAGTCTTCTTGAGCCACATTGATCTTCAAAATGCAAAATGTCAACAGCTACAGACCAGTTTCACTAACAGATTCACCTCAAAAACAGAAAAATAAATCAACACAATACACCTTCCAACAGTATTTGTCATTTACAAAATAAAAACCAAAATAAAAAGGCAATCCCACTGCAAAATAAGCTAGTATTAATCTCAGCTGATTAGAAAACATGCCTCAATTGTCAGCAGTATCCCACAGAAAGAAAATTCCCTAACAAAAGCATTAGCATAAAAGAGGGCAACATTGTGATACTTTTAGCACTTACTTACTTTATCTTATATTATGTATTACATACCACTACCTTATATGTACTTACTTTAACTAATACAGATACGTACAGCGACATTTAGTTTCCATATATGTGGGATTTTGTAGTTTTTATCCTTTAATTTCGACAGAAATAAAGCTTTTGTATGCAGCGAGGTATTCGGAATGTGCAATACTAATTGTCACAAAGTAAAACCTAGCTAAGGACAGCATTGTCACAATGATGGCCTTACCTTGTGTTTCTTTATGAGACACACTTGTAAAACAGTTACAAAATTTCCACATTACTGAATTTTGTTTTATTGTGCACAAAAAATATTTGTCATAAAGTTTGCCAATTTGGTGAGATTAATTTTTCTAATTTTCTTAAAATCCGAATATTTACAGCCCTAACTTCACTGGTACAACATAATACAGAAGAAAAGTAAACTGCAGTAACGAACGTAACGAAACAAAACTTTTAGACACCTACTCATATTTCTCTTTAGTGTCCCCATATGAGAAAAAAACAAGTCGCAACACTTACTTTAAATGCAAAAGAACCAAACTTAACGATCCCAGAAGAGTTCGGCTTTCGTGCCGCGCATGGCACAATATCCCAGGCCACTCATGACATTCAGCAGTTATGCAAGGCTATGGGTGATGGTCACAGCAGGGGCGGTCTCTTTAAACACTGAAAACGCGTTTGATCGTGTCTGTCACGACGGAGGAATCTATAAGCTCCACCAGTATGACTGTCCATAACATTGAGAGGCACCCACATGCCTTGCTCATACTGTGGCATCAAGCAGTCAGGCCTGCAAGATGAGTGGTCTGCCAAGCGAGTGGACTCATTCTTATTTATCGAGTAACATGAACTCTATTACTCACAATTAAGTTAAAAGTTATTCTCCTGTTTGAATATTACGCAACGGAAACGGAAACGCACATCTGACTATTAGTAATTTACACAACTCTGACTGTTCACTACGCACTGGCAATACCACATTTTCTTTCTTATTTAACGGCTTTGATCAACACGTGGCCATTGCACTGAATATGAATGGTGCACACATTATAAATTCTAGATATCATGACAACATACAATTCGAAGGAAAAGGCCACCAATCTTTTTTTTCACTATCTTATTTATTACGATAAATTCTATAACCTAGACACACAAATTCTATAACCCACAACAATAACACATGAGAAATTCCGCCCAGTGGGCATGGCTTTACATTGGTGATTCTCTATCTTGTGGTCTCGTAATTATTCAATGCTACAGTGCACTTTCTGGATAGGATGGTGGATCTTTTGCTATATCTCACACTTCGACTCTCACAACCATCATTACGAAACTTTCCTCCTGACCGAGCGGTACAAAAGGAACATGCATAACCCACTACCTCTGAAACTACCTTGCTACTCTCCCACGGAAACCACACATACTTAAATTACATGACATACACCACACTGCAACATGGAATACAACACAAGGAATCGTCACAACGTTATAAACACATCACTTTCAGCTTTCCCACTTCAATTAAAATTCATCCCAGTTTCACACGACACTGCCCCATTTCGTAACTTTTCTTTCCTACTACGAACTCTGGAGCATATATGGACGTCTTCCTGTGCAATGCAAGCCAAGTGGCGTTTCTGGATAGACGGCTGACTCACCTTGCTTCTCTCCCAGAGTATTATAGTTTGAATCAAGCGTCACACGGAAACATAACACGCAAAGTAATATTAAGAACATATTCATCACACACGCGAGTCCTCAACTGATACCGTGGACGAGTACTTCTCTTTATCCTTTGTCTCATACACAGATTGAGACTCACACAGTACTCACCACGTGGAAGTACTCGTCTCTAATTTCAAGTCCTGCACACGCCATTTCTTAAATATTTCCAACTTATAGTACACACGCTAGTAATTCAGCTTAACTTAAGCACTCGGAAGTATTTCAACTCATTGCTACATGTGGTTTCATTGTGACCGTTGGTCACTTCCGAAGATTACTACGATCCCCTTAATATTACCTGCCTGACATTTAATTCTCCCCACAAAAGTTCCTGAAATAGAGAAATAATTATTCCAAACTACTCTTAAGTATTTCACATGCATACCATGTCTCCACTCTTTTGTCTTTACGGAGCACAGCTAAGCCAGGTCTTACTAACACTAGATCCAGCGGCAGAGTGCTGAAACATGGCCGTTCTCAGGTTCTCTCGCACCTCTACCGAAGTGGGGGCACCTTGCTACCATATTGGTCAGCCACATTTCAGGCGCTCAAAGCTCCGGTAAATTTCATCTCTTTGGTTCCACCAAAGATGACCAAAGAACCGTCTCAAAGATGATCGTATATTCATATTCACTATCTGCGGTTAGCAGATGACCATACATTCATTCATTTCACAGTTCTCACCAAACTGGATGTAGGGATTTATTTTGTGGGAGTGCACATGTGATCAATTAAATAAATAAATTGTCCTTCTTTCCTACACTGGTATCCGGCTTCGCTGTATTAATTGAAATTGAGTTATTATTAGAAAAAATATGTTGTACTGACAAGAATAACGAAGAATGTTGTACCGATTTTCAATGTCGGGCGGTACTGTACCCTTTCAACATGTCTTGAAGATGTTGAACTCTTTCTCACATAATAGGATTGGTGTTACGTCACTTGAGGCAGGAGCCGCCAAGGGATCTGTTCCGAGGTCGCCACTGCTTAGTATTTTCATGAGCAGCCTGCTAAAGAGGGACAGCACTCATCTTGGCCTCTCTGCAGAAGATACTGCTGTCTACGCAAGGCACTCGAAGCCCAGTTACACAGTTCCCAATATCCAAAGGCACTCCGACCAGATTAAGCAAGGGTTAAATTTCTGAAAGATAAAAATCAACCCGACTAGGTGCAACGCCATAATGTTCAAAGTAAAAAGAGACATCCCAAACACCAGATGTCTATTGGCTGGCTCTGAGCACTATGGGACTTAACATCTGAGGTCATCAGTCCCCTAGAACTTAGAACTACTTAAACCTAACTAACCAAAGGACATCACACACATCCATACCCAAGGCAGGATTCGAACCTGCGACCGTAATGCCAGATGTCTATTGACTGAAGGAAACTCTCCTGGTGTGACACGGTCACATATTGCGGTCTAAAATTTGATAGCAAACTCTTGTTGAATGTACAGGTATCTGACGCCTGTAACCGCGTGTTCGGGTAGACTCCATCAGTTATACCCATTGCTCAAAGGCAATGGATTGATCAGCCCAGTTAAGTTATGCATATGGAACATGGTGGTCCTTCTAATTTTACTTTATGGTTGTCAGATCTGGGGCGTAGCCGCAGACACTCACATAAGAAAACTACAAATAGCTGAAAATAAGGGTCTCAGAATTAAAACAAACAGCCTGGTTTGTCCTGAGCACACTTATACACAGAGACATAAACATGTCCGCCACCTCATCAGTCATTCAACAAAGAATCGATGCATTCTACACAAATTCAGAAAACTCATCAACTCATCTCACCCTTAGGCACCCTATTCCAGATAAACAACATCCGAACAACACTATCACCCGTCATTTCAGGGCTTAAATCACTCGAGAACACATACACACACACACATACCAAAAACGAAATAAAATCACATGTAATCACCAACCCCTACGTTCCATAACCCAAACTGAAACAATAGGCATTAACCAAAACCCACTGGTCATTCAAAACTGCTTGGACAAGAGTCCAGATATGACGTGGTGCAGTACGGTTGCTACGACCACTAAGTACAGACTCACTACAGAAAGAAACTTTATTCAACAGAAAAGGGCGACCTCCGCTCCACAGTAATCATTCCTGCCCGATATATGAATCAAATCCCACATTACGCTTTCAAACAGAAAATCTGCACATAGTGTCACGGAATTAATTCAAGCGTTTAATAAAAATGAAATATCAGGCTGCCTACACCGGGACACGATTCAACGAGAATTGTCTCTTGACTAGTGCAAACCTGCTCACAGGGATTTAAGCGTATGGCCCTCCAATACCGATGTGTGGCTGCATCACTGTCATGAATAACATTACTGCCCTCTTGAAAAAAATGGTTCAAATGGCTCTGAGCACTATGGGACTTAACATCTGAGGTCATCAGTCCCCTAGAACTCAGAACTACTTAAACCTAACTAACCTAAGGACATCACACACATCCATGCCCGAGGCAGGATTCGAACCTGCGACCGCAGCAGTCGTGCACTGCCCTCTTGAGCGAGGAGCTAAAACACTGGTGCAGACACAACATTCCTACTGCCCTGGTGTCATGTGCGCTTTCAATCATCGAAACTTACACTGTAAATGAGCTTTCCGCTCCACTTTAAACTATTCGTACTTCCCTCATAACCAGTTTCCAGACACACCCTATGTGATCAAAAGTATCCGGACACCCCCAAATACATACGTTTTTCATATTAGATTCATTGTGCCTCCACTTACTGCCAGGTACTCCATATCAGCGACCTCAGTAGTCATTAGACATTGTGAGGGAGCAGAATGGGGCGCTCCAAGGAACTCAAGGACTTCGAACGTAGTCAGGTGTTTGGGTGTCACTTGTGTCATACGGCTGTACGCGAGGTTTCCACGCTCCTAATCATCTCTAGGTCCACTGTTGCCAATGTAATAGTGAAGTGGAAACGTGAAGGGACACGTATAGCACAAAAGCGCAGAGGCCGACCTCGTCTGTTGACTGACAGAGACCGCTGACTGTTGAAGAGTGTCGTAATGTGTAATGGGCAGACATCTATCCAGACCATCACACAGGAATTCCAAACTGCATCAGGATCCATTGCAAGTACTGGAGGTGAGAAAACTTGGATTTCGTGGTCGAGCGGCTGCTCATAAGCCACACATCACGCCGGTAAATGCCAAATGACGCCTCGCTTGGTGTAAGGAGCGTAAACATTGGACGATTGAAAAGCGAGAAACGTTGTGTCGAGTGACGAATCAAGGTATACAATCTGGCGATCCGACGGCAGGGCGTGGGTATGGCGAGTGCCCGATGAACGTCATCTGCCAGCGTGTGTGGTGCCAACAGTAAAATTGGGAGGCGGTGGTGTTATAGTGTGGTTGTGTTTTTCGTGGAGGGGTCTTGCATCCCTTATTGTTTTGCGTGTTACTATCACAGCACAGGCCAACATTGATGTTTTAAGCAAATTCTTGCTTTCCACTGTTGAAGAGCAATTCGGGGATGGCGGTTGCATCTTTCAACACGATCGAGCACCTGTTCATAATGCACACTGTGGTGGAGTGGTTCCACGACAATAACATTCATGTAATTGACTGGTCTGCATAGAGTCCTGACCTGAATCCTACAGAACAACTATGGGATGTTTTGGAATGTCGACTTGGTAGCAGGCCTCATCGACTGGCATCGAAACCTCTCCTCAGTGCAGCACTCCGTGAAGAATGGGCTGCCACTCCTCAAGAAACCTTCCAGCACCTGATTGAACGTTGAAACACGTATGTAACATAGCAGCGATGGCGAGGCATTGTAGCATCTGTGACCAGAGAGTATGCGCTTGACCGCGCGAGTGTTGCGAGCGGTTCTCAGTCTGTCAGTCAGTCGTTGCGAGTCTGTAGCTCTGTCTAGTTGTCGCTATGCAGAGCAGTAGTCTGTCAGTAGTCGTCGCGAGCAGTAGCTCTGTCTAGTTGAGGGCAGTACTCTGTCAGTAGTAGTCGTGCAGTGCAGTACACTAATAGTCGTCATGCAGAGCGGTCGGTCAGTAGTAGCAGCCCAGTGCGGTTGTGTGATGTAGGCGGTCGGCAACACTGGTCAAGATGCTGAATGAGGTATACTGTTAATTAATATAATCATTAGACAATGTAAAACTTATTTATTGTAATCAATCTCTAACAAGTCCCCCAATAATAATTTTGATTTCAAAAGCATTTTTTCAAAAATTTTATTTTTTATTGAACTAAAGATTTCGTTGCACTTCCCATTTCATTCCACTTCTTTTAAAGAAAATTTTCAGTAAAATTACAGAAAAAAGGAATATTATTATTTGCAATGCAGTTCCTCCAAGCCGTGCGGAAAGATAAGAGCAGAAATTTGACATCCAGTTATTCTGAGGTAAGACTTTAATTCTGATTGATTTACACAGGGCCAAAGACCGATGTTTCGGTTTAATTGAATTTTCTTATCACTGAATAGACTTTAATTTTTTGTGAGGAATTTTTATTTGAGTCAGATTGCGAATTTCACATTTTTGTTGCCATTGTCAGTACATTTCATTGTGGGCAGGTTACGCATAGAGCAGTGTCCATTAGCATTCATAATTAAATATTGTCATGTTTCTTTCTTTCAAATTTTTGTGGGGAGGTTACACTTGGCTCCCATTTCTGTTAAGTATTGTCTTTTCTTTCCTATAAAATTACGGTGGGGAGGTTACAACGTATGCCTGCGAGAGTGGAATCTGTCATCAAGGCTAAGGTTGGGCCAACACCGTATTGAATTCCAGCACTGCCGAAGGAGGGCGCCACGAATTTTTAAGTCATTTTCCAGCCAGTTGTCCGGATACTTTTGACAACATGGTCTATGTCCATATGACCTTTCATGCTTCTTATCCTTTCGGGAATTGTTTCCCGCAGTTTGTTCCCATTTAGAAAAACTATATTTGTGAGGGAAATACACTATGTGATAAAAAGTATGTGGACTCTCCTATGTACGATAATATGGAAGTCACCAGTAGGTCCAGAATGAAATTATCATTCTGCAGCAGAGTATGCGCTGTTGCGAAACTTTCCGGCAGATCAAAACTGTGTGGTGAACTGAGACTCGATTTCGGGACTTTTGCCTTTTGTGGGCAAGTGCTCTACCAGTTGAGGCACTCAAGAACGTCTCGTGACCTGTCCTCACAACTCTACTTCCGCCAGTACCTCGTCTCCTGCCTACCAAACTTCATGGAAGTTCTGCTGCAAGACTAGCACGCCTGGAAGATAGGATGTTGTCGAAGCACGGCTTAGCTTCAGCCTGAAGAGTGTTTCCAGAATGAAATTTTCACTCTGCAGCGGAGTGTGAGCTAATACGACACTTCGCAGGAGGACTTTTGTGAAGTTTGGAACGTGGGAGACGAGGTGCTGGCGGAAGTAAAGCTGTGAGGACAAGGCGGGGATTATTCTTGAGTAGCTCAGTTAGTAGAGCACTTGCCCGCGAAAGGCAAAGATCCAGAGTTGGAGTCTTAATCTGCCAGGAAATTTCTGACCAGTAAACATCACGAGAGGCGGCCCCACGTAAATAAAAGGAGACGGGAGGTACTGCGTTGTCAGTAGAAAAGCACTTAACAGCAGAATGAGTCGGTTAGGAGAGCTCAGTAACTTCGAATGTGGAGTAGTCATTGGGTGTCACCTGAGTAACAAATCCATTACAGACATACAGTATCAACACTTTTAAAGCTGCCCATGTCGACTGTTGGTGATTTCACGGTAAAGTGGAAATGCGAAGGAAGACATTTGACACCGTCCCACAGTGCCATTTAGTGAAAAAAAATACGAGCATATCGAGTATCGGAGCAGATTTGCAGCTGTAGTCAAGAACTTCCTTGCAGATAGAACTCAACACGGAACAAAATCGACAGATGTAAAGTTAATTTCCCGAGTACCCCAAGGAAGTGTGATAGGACGTTACTGTTTACAACATACTATATAAATGGTCCAGTAGAAAGCATCAGATGCCCTATAAGGCTGTTCGCAGATGATGCGGTTGCTTATAACAATGTAGCAATGCCAGAAGGTAGTAACGATTTGCAGAATGACCTCCAGAGAATTGCTGAATGGGGCAGGCTCTGGCAACTGTGCTTTAACGTAAACATATGTAACATACTGCGCATACATAGGAAAATAAATCCACTACTGTACAGCTACACCATTGATGGAAAAGCGCTGGAAACAGTATACGCCGTAAAATATGTAGGAGTAAGAGCGACCTTCTGTGGAATGACGACATGAAACAAATAGTGGGAAAAGCAGATGCCAGATTCGAAGAATCTTAAGGAAATATAATTCATCCCCGAAGGAAGTGGCTTATAAGGCGCTTGTTCAACCGATTCTTGAGTACTGTTCATCTACCTGGGATCCCTGCCAGGTAGGACTGATAAAAGAAATAGAGAAGATCCAACGAAGAGCAGCGCGTTTCGTCAAGGGATCGTTTAGCCGGCGCGAGAGTGTTACGGAAATGCTCAACAAAGCCCATTGGCAGACGTTACAAGAGAGGCGTTGTGTATCACAGACAGATGTACAATCGAAATTTCAGGAAGAGTCGGACAACATATTTCTTCCCCCCACAAACGTCTCGAGTAATGACACAAGGAGAAAATAAGAGAAATTAGAGCCAATATAAAACCTTGTGTACAATCATTCTTCCAAGCGCTATTCGCCAGTGGAACAGGGTTGGAGGGCTCAGTTAATGGTAGAAAAAGTATGCTCCGCCACACACCATTAGGTGTGTTGCCGGAGCGCGACGTAGGTATAGATATAGAGCTGAAGCTAAACCAAGGTCACGCAAACCTCATGTACTGACGGAGAATATAAAATTATACGTGTTGTCGTGTTGGAAGTCAGATCTGGAAGCTGGGGAGATCTGTAGAGATTGAATAAGAGTCCCTAACCGTTTGTTTGTTCCCCATCCTGTCGTCTTCTGAAGTTGTATCCCCAGCGCAGAAGACAGCTCGTCGGTCATGGGATCTTCTTCGGCACAGGCCGCTATGCTGTCATCTCGAACTTGAACCTGTGATTGTGCTTTTTATGGGATGCCACTTGCCCAGGTTAGTCTCTGTATCTACAGAGGGCAAGATCTGTAGTACTGACAATGATGGTAGGCGACACCGCTCATTAATGTATCTTGTTTGTTTATATTTTAAATAATCACTTTTTACGCTGTCTTCTAGAACACTTGACATAGCTTTCTTAATAGTAACTTTCCTGACAACTTCCGATAAAGAGTACGACATGTCCGTCCGAAACAGAGATACACGTCCGGCTCTGAAGAACACCCAGTTCATGTCCAGCTCTGAAGAACACCCGAAACAGAGTGACTAACGCAGCCAAAGTACTTCGTCTCCCACGCGCACCAAAGCGACCCGAAGGTGTCCAAAGCACTTCAGTTGCAATATCATAACTCTTATGTTTCTCAAAACTAGTTATTATTTATTTCTCGTTCAGCTACAGGCAAAGCGTGATACACTTACAAACATCAACATAAAAATTTAAATTAACATTAACAATGATTTACAATAAAATTTTCAGGGTTTCCAGCCACAAAAGTGCTTAGTCACTTATCACATGTATGTCCATCAGATTTCTTCCCTTAAGTCCGTGTACGTCGCACTCAACTATATGCTGCATGGTTTGACTCTCTCCGCACTCACAATTGGGGTCCTGGGAGAAACCCCACTTTTTCAGCAAATATCCGCACCGACCAACACCTGTCCGCAGACGATTTAGGGTTACCCACACTCTACGTTGGAGTTGGAAGCCTGGAACTCGTTGAGATGGGTCCTCAATAAGGAAACTGTTATTCACTTTGCTTTCCTGCCATTGCTGTTTCCACAGGTTATCGATATCAATCTGTTGTTTGAGTTCTTTCCAGAAGGGATTTCTTGACATCAATCTGTCAGGGGGAGGAGGTAGGTCCCTGAACTTTTCTTTGTACCTCTGGATTGCTCTTGCACGTCTAATCGAGGGTGGTTCGATATTGGCAAGGACGGGCAGCCAAGGTTTCGGGGTGGGTCTTACTGTTCCTGTTATGAGCCTCATTGTCTCGTTAAGTTGCACATCAATATATCTGACATGCCTACTGCGGGCCCAGACGGGTGCGCAATATTCCACTACACTATACAGAAGTGCCAGTGCTGATGTGCGTAGAGTTTCAGTGGAACATCCCCAGGTTGTTCCTGCCAGTTTCATTATGATGTTGTTTCTTGTTTTCATTTTTTGGGCGACTTCGTACAGGTGGCTCTTATATGTGAGAGTGCGATCTAGCTTAACACCCAGATATTTTGGCGTTCTATCGTTTTTCAAGAATTTACCTTTTATTTGCACTTTTAGCTCACGATTTGCATCTTTGTTACACAAGTGCATTATTGATGCCATGGATTTAGTCGGATTTACTTTGAGGTGCCAGTTGTCAAAACTAGTGAACATTAGTAAACAAAAACGGCAGAAACGGTAGACTAGTAGGGTAATCATGAGAGACTGTCATACTGAAAACTGCGTTAAATACAATGAAAAGTACGAGGCATGCTTTTTTAAATAAGGTCCGTTTGAACATACGTACACAACGAAAGATTATTTCAAAAAAGTAAAATTATTTTCAGAAAGTACATACTTCACTCCATTTTTCGACATAGTTGCCAAGTTTGTTCAAACACGTATCACATCTCTCAACCAATTTTAAAATAACATCTTCAAAGAAACTTGCCGCCTGCTCCGATAACCAAGAGTTCACTGCCGTTTTCAGGTCGTCGTCATCGTTGTAACTGTTGCCATTGAGGTGTTGTTTGAGGTGGAGGAACAGATGGTAATTGCTCGGCGTAAGATCAGGGTGCGTGATCTAAAACTTCCCAGCCAAAACTGTCCAATAAATCGCGGGTCTGACCTGCAGTGTGATGGAGAAGGGCAATTCCCTTTGTCAGCATGCCGCGTCTTTTGTTTTGAATCGCTCTGCGTAGATTTCTCAGGGTTTGGCAGTATGCTTCTGCATTGATAGTGGTTCCTCGTTGCATGAAGTCGACCAACAAAACACCATGCCTATCCCCAAAGATCCACGCCATGATTTTGCACTGGGACAGAGTCTGTTTGGCCTTCACCTTTACAGGCGAGTGTGTGTGTCTCCATTCCATGCTCTGTTGCTTCGATTCGGGCGTGACATGTTTCGTCTCCAGTTACGATCTGACTCAAGAAATCGTCACTTTCTTCGTGATAACGAGTCAAGAACTTCATCGCACACTCAAATCTTTGGTTTTTGCGGTACTCTGTTGGGAGTTTCGGGACCCAAAGGGAGCACAGTTGCCTAAACTTAAGGTATTCAGAAACAATTTTGTAAAGCACTGATCACGACACGTCAGGAAATTCGTTTGAGAGACCTGTTATTGTGAAGCACCTGTTCTTACAAATCTTCACTTCAACTGAAGCCATCAAATCGTCTGTAATCAACGAAGGGCGACCGGAGTGGTCCTCATCATGGACGTTGTCACGGCCATCTTTGAATTCTCATACCCACTTACGCACTTTGCTTTCACTCATAACAGTATCACCGTACGCTTCGCAAATCTGTCGATGAATTTCTGCTGTAGACAGGTTACTTGCTGACAAAAACCGTATCACTGAGCGAACCTCACATGCGGCGGGCGAGTTGATAGCTTTAAACATTTTAAAAGCGCAGAACAGAACCATACAGGTTAGCTACAGAGCTGAAACTGAGCACTGTTGCTCCCGAGGCATGCCGGTACACGACGGACGCGCTCGTTGCGGTATGCGCGCGAACTACTAGTGTCTACAACAAAACGGACTTTACTTAAAAAAACGAGCCTCGTACATAAATAATTAATAAGAGAAGTCAAGCGTTTTGGCGCTTAACACCCGAATGTGCCGACCAATCAGAAGCAAGTTCAGTGCAATTGGCGGACTCTCCCACGGGAATGGTGCATACTGTACCATCTGCTGCTTGTACCATACTCCACTTTTGTACGATATGCTACTTCACGTGTATCAGGCTGCATGAGGCGAGCTTCTAGCAAGATAAAACACTGGCGGCCACAGCCAGGAATGTCACAAGAGGAACCGACTAGCACTGTGAAGGGTGGTTGTAAAAATCGCATGAAATCAACAGAAGGAATCACTCGTGAGTTCCAAAGTGCTACCAGTTGTCCAGCAAGCACAGTTGACTGTGCACAGAGAGTTGAAAATAATGGGGTGCAATCTTCGAGCGGCTCCTCATAAGCCACACATTTCTGTAAAAAATGGTTCAAATGGCTCTGAGCACTATGGGACTTAACATCTGAGGTCATCAGTCCCTTAAACTTAGAACTACTTAAACCTAACTAACCTAAGGACAGCACACACATCCATGCCCGAGGCAGGATTCGAACCTGCGACCGTAGCAGCAGCGCGGTTCCGGACTGAAGCACCTCGAACCGCTCGGCCACAACGGCCGGCCACTCTTGAGGAAGAGTAAAGAACGACGCCGCTGGATAGTGGCTGACTCGGAACGAGTGACTGGAAGCTATGAATCACGCTGTAGAGCGTGGCAATGCGATGAAAGGGTCTGGGTTTGGCTAATTCCTAGAGAACGTTATCTGCCATCACGTGTAGTGCTAACAGTGGAGTACGGAGGAAGCGATGTTATGATATGGGGCTGTTCCTCGTGGTTAGATTGTGGTCACCTTATTGCGTTTAATAAAATGTTAAATGTGTGCGGATGAGATCTTACAGCACTGTGTACTGTGTACAGCAGAAAACAGTTCAGGGGCGATCGCTGTTTGTATCAGCATGAAAATTCTCGTTGTCATAAAGCAGCACCTATGAGACAATATATAGTGGAGGATAACATCCTTGTATGGACTAGCCTGACAGAAACGCGACTTGAATCCAATGGAACACATTTGGAAAGAGTCACGAGGACTACACTATTGGCCATTAAAATTGCTACACCCAGAAGAAATGCAGATGATAAACGGGTATTCATTGAACAAATATATTATACTAGAATTGACATGTGATTACATTTTCACGCTATTTGGGTGCATAGATCCTGAGAAATAAGTTACCAGAACAACCACCTCTCGCCGTAATAACGGCCTTGATACGCTTGGGCATTGAGTCAAACAGAGCTTGGATGGCGTCTACAGGTACAGCTGTCCATGCAGCTTCAACACGATACCACAGTTCATCAAGAGTAGTGACTGGCGTATTGTGACGAGCCAGTTGCTCGGCGACCATTGACCAGACGTTTTCAATTGGTGAGAGATCTGGAGAATGTGCTGGCCAGGGCAGCAGTCGAACATTTTCTGTATCCAGAAAGGCCCGTTCAGGACCTGCAACATGCGGTCGTGCATTATCCTGCTGAAATGTTGGGTTTCGCAGGGATCGAATGAAGGGTAGAGCCACGGGTCGTAATACATCTTAAATGTAATGTCCGAACAAGAGGTGACCGAGACGTGTAACTAATGGCACCCCATACCATCACGTCGGGCGATACGCCAGTATGTCGATGACGAATACACGCTTCCAATGTGCGTTCACCGCGATGTCGCCAAACACGGATGCGACCATTATGATGCTGTAAACAGGGCCTGGATTAATCCGAAAAAATGACGTTTTGCCATTCGTGCACCCAGGTTCGTCGTTGAGTACACCATCGCAGGCTCTCCTGTCTGTGATGCAGCGTCAAGGGTAACCGCAGCCATGGTCTCCGAGCTGATAGTCCATGCTGCTGCAACAGTAGTCGAACTGTTCGTGCAGATGATTGTTGTCTTGCAGACGTTCCCATCTGCTGAGTCAGGGATCGAGACGTGGCTGCACGATCCGTTACAGCCATGCGGATAAGATGCCTGTTATCTCGACTGCTAGTGATACGAGGCCGTTGGGATCCAGCACAGCATTCCGTATTACCCTCCTGAAACCACCGATTCCATATTCTGCTAACAGTCATCGGATCTCGACCAACGCGAGCAGCAATATCGCGATACGATAAACCGCAATCGCGATATGCTACAATCCGACCTTCATCAAAGTCGGAAACGTGATGGTACGTATTTCTCCTCCTTACACGAGGCATCACAACAACGTTTCACCAGGCAACGCCGGTCAATTGCTGTTTGTATATGAGAAATCGGCCACCGGCGCCAACCCTTTGTGAATGCTGTGAAAAGCTAATCATTTGCATATCACATCATCTTCTTCCTGTCGGTTCAATTTCGCGTCTGTAACACGTCATCTTCCTGGTGTAGCAATTTTAATCGCCAGTAGTGTAATTCGGTCCAGGTCACAGCATCGGCTCTTGAAGGATAGTGGGCTGCCATTCCTCCGCAGACATCAGATACCTGACAGATAACGTCCCCAGTAGAATTCTAGCCGCCATGAAGGCGAAATGTGTACACATCTCATGTCAATGTTGATACGTTTGATCACATAAGCGTACACAAGAGGAGCTACAGGAAAAAAGCTAATGTGATGATAAAGGACATGTTGGAGGGGAAGACCTGGAGTCATTTGTCAACAAAATGGTTCAAATGGCTCTGAGCACTATGGGACTCAACCGCTGAGGTCATTAGTCCCCTAGAACTTAGAACTAGTTAAACCTAACTAACCTAAGGACATCACAAGCATCCATGCCCGAGGCAGGATTCGAACCTGCGACCGTAGCGGTCTCGCGGTTCCAGACTGCAGCGCCTTTAACCGCACGGCCACTTCGGCCGGCGATTTGTCAACACATGACACAAATTAATCACACGTTAATATGTGATGTCGGCACTTAATCACAGGAGGTAGGAAGCGGACCGCTGAAAAGGTCATAGCACTATCTGTGAAATTTAAATGTGATTCCACTTTATCCTCATTGCGCAGATCTTGGGGATCGCTCATCGCCTGGCTTAAAGGCTCTTGAAGCTAATAACTGATCGGAGAATGCGGTAGAAACTGCCGATTACACTTTCTGCACGCCAGAGGAATACGCTGCAAACATTAAGTTTAATCCGTCATGTGATTAACTGTATATACCGTATCACTGGACACACTTAATCTTGTAATACATCTGCACCTGCTCGCGTGAGGGAATACCACTGCAACGTGGTTTTCCCTGTGGTTTAAGGCAAATGCGGTTGCTAACTGCCCGTGCGGGCATTGCGTAACCATCTTCGTTGACTCAAGACATAAAAATTTGAAAGCGGGATATACCGGCTGTTTCCATTCCTGTGATACAAGCCTTCAGGGGCGACGGAGAAGAGCAGATGCATCGAATTAAGACAGTGAACTATAGTCTGAAAACAATTTGAGTCGAAGAGAATGAAACTGAAAAAAAATTAGTTGGTCACTTGGCGACGACAAAAATTGAAGTGGACACACGTTTGTAATGTTTTTATTTATCTGAGCACCTTTGACCATGAGCTACATTCAAGGGCTGTATCACGTGGCATCCGCTCGAACAACAGCGGTGTTGGTCTATTAGGCAGTAAAAATATGTTGCCACGAGAATATCTTCAGTCGTGAGGCGATTTATTTCTTTCAGTCTTCATTTCGTTCTCCCTTACTGCGATGTTCAGGACTTGATGGCTGTGCGTTGCGGGTGAATATGTAGCTGCTGCTAGTGAATGTAAATGCGAGGATGAGTGGGTATGTGGGAACTGAAGTAATTTGGTAACACTGTGGTGAATATATGTCCACGTAGATTTTCCCAGAGTATTAATCAGCTGTATTGTTATCGGGTCTGGAATTAGATTATACAGTCATCTTAATACAACATTTCAACGATCCATCTGAAGATCAGGGTCAGATGGGTCGCTGAAATATTGTGTCAAGATGACTGCAGGCCCAACAAGAATATGATCGGTAGGGTGAGGACTTGCGGAGAGTTTGTGAGAGGGGAGTCTGCAAATGCTAGACACTACACAAAAAAACAAATTCTATACAGAGTATGAAAGCAATCCGCTACACTTGTGGCATACTGGATGAAGAACGCTCCATTGCAGACAGGATGCATCTTCATTAAATATCTACCTTTGGTATGCTGCTTGTATCAATAATAAGAAACATTTCTTATCTGGACAGTCTAAAGTTAACTTTGTCTTGTCTGCAAAATATTTGTAACTGCTACAGTGATATTTATCACCTGAAGTTCCCCCTTTCATCAATAAATGAACAAGCAAAAACATTCTATGGCAATTATTTATGAACTTATCATAAATGAATGACAGTACCTCGAGTGCAGTTAGTGTAATATAAAATAAATATATCTTTTCTGGGCACATAACTTCACAGAAAAATGCTTTCTTACCGTTTTGTCATGTCATAAATTACTTTTAAATGATAACCAAATAATTTGCTGTTCCTCAATGCTTTTCGACCTACACTAATGATTATGTTTAATATTAATGTAAGTGTTCGATAAACTGCCCTATGTTCATACAAAAATGAATACAAAACATGGTACAAAAGATGATCGGTTCTAGTCAGTTTTCATCAACTTCATCCATTTACGTGACAGTCACGTCTTCAGCTAGTTACAAAACACTTGATACTGGTGATATGTAATACACTTGAGTAATCTCTTAATATCATCTGTCTTCTTGTTGTTTACAGGTACTTTCCCATCATACGCTTCTGTTTCAGGAAACCCAGAGTTCTTGTTGGAAAAAAAAATGTCCTGGCTACGATATGGTGATTTTTATCATTTGGAGTAAGGCTTCAAAATAAACAGTCGGTTAAGGCTGAGGTTGGCTGCGTTAACTTTGTTACCTAAACATACCTTATTACTGCTCAAAGAAAGCTTTTGTGTGGCTGGCCGGTGTGGCCGACCGGTTCTAGGCGCTTCAGTCTGGAACCGCGCGACCGCTACAGTCGCAGGTTCGAATCCTGCCTCGGGCATGGATATGTGTGATGTCCTTAGGTTAGTTAGGTTTAAGTAGTTCTAAGTTCTAGGGGACTGGTGACCTCAGATGTTAAGTCCCATAGTGCTCAGAGCCAAAGCCTTTGTCGTACACAGAATACAGGATAATACAACAGCATACCACTCTAAAATGCCAGCCAAGATTGCCTTTCTTTCGTTTCTTGTTTCTTCATCATTATTTGAAACTTCGAACTCTGAGCTGGTCATCTTAAAACGAGGGACATTCTATAAGTAACGCAGCACATTTTTTTTTTTTTATAGCATGTTTGTTTCATTCATGATTTCAACACGCCATATTATTCCACACTCTTTTGGCTAGAGACCCCTATTTTTCAACATAATCTCCATTCCATATGATAACCTGATGCCACCTTACTTGGAGGGCCTGTGCGCCCGCATGGTACCACTCTACTGGTCGACGTAACAGCCAACGTCTTTCTGCATCAATTACCTCCCCATCTCCCACATACATACAAACGTATGTGTGCAATTTGCAGAATAATCGCGGAAGATCCTTTATAAATAAAAGCGAAACGCGTCTGGTGTAATTCTTTTTAATTAAATTTCAGTCAGCTCAAGGCGGATAATATATAGCAACAGACTGTAATATTGATGACACAAGTTATCAATAATTTGTTT
The DNA here is from genome assembly GCF_023864345.2 of Schistocerca serialis cubense. Taxonomy (NCBI): domain Eukaryota; kingdom Metazoa; phylum Arthropoda; class Insecta; order Orthoptera; family Acrididae; genus Schistocerca; species Schistocerca serialis. Next base: position 970,775,755 of record NC_064639.1, read on the forward strand.
TCCTCAATTAGTAGCATTATCGCAGGTTCCTCACATAGTCCACCCACTAAACACGTGTGTTGTGGTGCTCTGTCCATTGCATCGCTGATGATAAAAAGTGAGATACTTACGCAACAAAAGCTAAGTATCTCAAGAAAACGTCTTCTCCAAGGTGTAGATAGTACCTACAGTAGTCCAAAAATTGCTTCATTACTCGCTTCGAAACAGATAAATGAATTAATTGACAGCTCATCACAGCAGTACATGCGTAAGGGCTACTAGAATGCAGTACACAGTATTGTTCAAATGGTTCAAATGGCTGCTTAAACCTAACTAACCTAAGGACATCATACACATCCATGCCCGAGGCAGGATTCGAACCTGCGACCGTAGCGGTCGCGCGGTTCCAAACTGAAGCGCCTAGAACCGCTCGGCCACACCGGCCGGCACACAGTATTGTTATTATTACTATTATAATAATTACTAGAATGGTTAGACACAAAGCATTAACTGCTTAACGTCCGCCAATTTATGCCACTTTAGAACTAAGCAGTCCAGCAATCAAGTGATTTACAAACAGCCAGTACAGTGCACACATCTGAACTCGTTTGATTTTAAATGTGGTTGCCCTGTGCAGGTCAAGCAAGTGCCGCAGTCCACGGAAAGTACGTTTTAAACGAGTGTCTACTTTCACTGTAGTCAGCTTTCTTATGTGAGAAGAAGTTGTCGGTAGCACATGCGACGAGACACGACACACATACATTCAAACTAAACATCATTCATTATTTTAAAAATAAAAGTGTTGTAACAAAAGTTTTCATTTCACAGTTTAGTTGGCTGCTAAAACTGGTGATAATTTGGAGGAGGGGGGCGAGAGGGAATCAAAAGACGGCAGATGGAGGGGGGAAGGGGATGGGCTGGGCTTAATAAAGTGCGCGTCATTTACGACGGCGGCCGAGTTTAGGTTCGCTCTGCGCATATGATGTCACAAAACACAGTCAGCCAATGAACAGAGAACGACGTTGCCAGAGCTCGACTGCAGTGCAGAGTACGGACGAGTGTCTTTACTTGTAGAAACATTGTCATAAATAAAAGTAATAGAACAAAAGCAATGTCTTGATAGCAGACTTTCTTTTATTGAAAGTTTGGAAAAAGCATTCTTTATACCAATTGCTTCATATTCTATTAATTAATTAAAACAAACAAGCAATAAGCCTCCTAATTCAGGCGATAGCAAGGAAAGGTGTTTGTATCATTCTCACGAATCGCTTTTTCGCAATAACGAACAGCGGTAATTGTTTATTTCCTATTGTACTTCGACGAAACGTGAGTAATTCATAGTCATACCAACAGTGTTTGTCGGTACTTTGCGTGATATTTTAGAGTCCTCCAGGAGTTCTCTTGAATGACGAGTTGCGTTAGCATAATGGTTCAGGTGTTTTGCTGTTAAGCGAATGATTCTGAGTTCAAACTTTGTTTGGTGCTTAATATTGTCTTTATTTAAAAACAATATCGAAGTGTCTTACTTCATGAATTTTATTCGTTTGAATGTAATTTTTTGAAATTTCTAGTGCTTTGTCTCTTCATTATAACCATAATAAGTTTTCGGTTTTTCTAATTTTGTACTCCAATATTTCTTTTCACGGCAATTAAAAACAATGAAAAGGCAAACATACAATATCCATGTTATCTGTTTTGTTTGTATATCTTCTCTTCCGCAGTCTCTGTTTTACTATTCATATTGAAATATATGCTTTTGCGACAGTATTGAAAATATTATTTAGAGTAGAATTTGAAATATATTCCTCTTCTGCAACTGGAATAAGCGCCTTATTTAGACCAGACGCGTTTTTCGCTTTTTAAGTATCTTCAGTGGACAGTATTTTGTCTCCTCCATTGCCAAATCACCTTTCGTAGTTTCGTGCTGCGGTAACACAATATTTCTCAATATTACATACGACACGTATCTGGTTCAAAATGGTTCAAATGGCTCTGAGCGCTGTGGGACTTAACAGCTATGGTCATCAGTCCCCTAGAACTTAGAACTACTTAAACCTAACTAACCTAAGGACATCACACACATCCACGCCCGACGCAGGATTCGAACCTGCGACCGTAGCGGTCACGCGGTTCCAGACTGAAGCGCCTAGAACCGCACGGCCACACCGGTCGGCCACCTATCTGGTACTTAAATTATATGAGATATTGTTATACAGTAAATTTTATATGAAGTTTAGGTGTCTTGTCCACATTTCATTCTCAACATTGTAGCAACAAAAATCGACCATACGGAAAGTATACACTATGGACTTTTATCTCTGCAAACTCTTCCGTTCAATGGTTTACTACATTTAATGCTGCACATAACTGCGTCATTTATGGGGGGAAGGTATCAGTCAAGAAGATGAGTAAAAATCAAATTTTTGGGCCAAATAGTTTTTTGAAATCAAATGATAAGCGTGTCAAAGCAGTCGGAACACCATTCGTCTGCACAGGCGAGCAGTGCAGTGATGACAAAATCGCGCACAGCTTGGAATGTGGGGAGCACGCACTGTAGCAGCGAAAGGGTTAATGCAGCCGTGGTGGCATTACTTCATAAACTGCGCGCTCCCCTCTAAACGTAAGTTTGCGAACTATACTATACTATGGCGTTGCTTCTCTTGGCGCGTGCGTCGCTTGCAACTGGCAACGCAGCAATCTCCCGCGTCTGGGCGGGCATGCGCGAGCCGCCAAGATAAAAAAAATTCAACTATAACTAGGGTGACCAAACGTCCCGGAAAACCGGGATTGTCCCGGTTTTCATCCCTGTGTTCCGGTGTCCCGAAAATTTGTTTCGGGACGCTCAGAAGTCCCGGAATTCAGTTTTTAAATACATTTCGTGAAACTTTCTCAAATTTTTGGGATTTCGCTATATTAAAGGAAATACAACACAATAAATTAATATATTTTAGCTTATTTGTCTAAAACCTCCATTGTCCCATACTAGTAATCACAGTATCAGTATTGATACACTCAGGCAATAATTTACTTTGAGCGGTACTTTGGTCAACAAGTAGTAAGTTGTATTATTGTAACAGAGCTATGAAACCGTCCGATTATCGCGCCACCTACTCACACACTCATTGTCAGAACAGTGTAATAGTTGATGTTTTGTCAGACAAACTGCAATAGTTTTTTCTCGTACTACGAGGTGCATTCAAGTTCTAAGGCCTCCAATTTTTTTTTCTAATTAACTACTCACCCGAAATCGATGAAACTGGCGTTACTTCGCGACGTAATCGCCCTGCAGACGTCCACATTTTTCACAACGCTGACGCCATGATTCCATGGCAGCGGCGAAGGCTTCTTTAGGAGTCTGTTTTGACCACTGGAAAATCGCTGAGGCAATAGCAGCACGGCTGGTGAATGTGTGGCCACGGAGAGTGTCTTTCATTGTTGGAAAAAAGCCAAAAGTCACTAGGAGCCAGGTCAGGTGAGTAGGGGAGCATGAGGAATCACTTCAAAGTTGTTATCATGAAGAAACTGTTGCGTAACGTTAGCTCGATGTGCGGGTGCGTTGCCTTGGTGAAACAGCACACGAGCAGCCCTTCCCGGACGTTTTTGTTGCAGTGCAGGAAGGAATTTGTTCTTCAAAACATTTTCGTAGGATGCACCTGTTACCGTAGTGCCCTTTGGAACGCAATGGGTAGGGATTACGCACTCGCTGTGCCAGAACATGGACACCATCATTTTTTCAGCACTGGCGGTTACCCGAAATTTTTTTGGTGGCGGTGAATCTGCGTGCTTCCATTGAGCTGACTGCCGCTTTGTTTCTGGATTGAAAAATTGCATCCACGTCTCATCCACTGCCACAACTGACGAAAAGAAAGTCCCATTCTTGCTGTCGTGGCGCGTCAACATTGCTTGGCAACATGCCACACGGGCAGCCATGTGGTCGTCCGTCAGCATTCGTGGCACCCACCTGGATGACACTTTTCGCATTTTCAGGTCGTCATGCAGGATTGTGTGCACAGAACCCACAGAAATGCCAACTCTGGAGGCGATCTGTTCAACAGTCATTCGGCAATCCCCCAAAATAATTCTTTCCTCTTTCTCGATCATGTCGTCAGACCGGCTTGTGCGAGCCCGAGGTTGTTTCAGTTTGTTGTCACACGATGTTCTGCCTTCATTAAACTGTCGCACCCACGAACGCACTTTCGACACATCCATAACTCCATCACCACATGTCTCCTTCAACTGTCGATGAATTTCAGTTGGTTTCACACCACGCAAATTCAGAAAACGAATGATTGCACGCTGTTCAAGTAAGGAAAACGTCGCGATTTTAAGTATTTAAAACAGTTCTCATTCTCGCCGCTGGTGGTAAAATTCCATTTGCCGTACTGTGCTGCCATCTCTGGGACGTATTGACAATGAACACAGCCTCATTTTAAAACAATGCGCATGTTTCTATCTCTTTCCAGAAAAATCGGCGGCCTTAGAACTTGAATGCACCTCGTATGAAACGCAATGCCGAAACGTGGCTGCAAGTTCAGTGACTGTTATTCCAAGGAATGGAATTTCATTAAGAAAGGTCGTTTTGATTACGAAGCAGAGTGTTCCGTAAGTAACTGTTTTACTAGTATAAGTCATGGTGGACGTTCCGACTTAGTTGATCACATCAGGTCAAAGAAACACGTTAACAGATACAGTGCACCGAGCTGCAGTAAAACTCTACAAAATTATTTTGTGAAGCATCAGTCAAGTGAAGAGACGAAAGTTCGAGCAGCCGAGCTTACACTAGCCTACCACACGGTAAAACATCACCAAACTTATAGAACTAGTGATTGTACTAATAAGCTTAACAGCATTATGTTTGATGATTTTTCCTTTGCAAAAAAGTGTAGTTCAGCAAGAACTAAAGTGTCAGGCTTAGTAAAAGGAATTATTGCTCCCCAGAGTGTAAAGGAAAGCCTTGAATACATCAAAAAGTCTTCTTTCTACGGGATATCCACTGATGCCAGCAATCATAAGGCCACTAAAATATTTCCGTTTGTTGTTCAGTTTTTCGATATTAATCAGGGAATTCAGACCAAATTTTTGAAGGTGGGCCGGCCGAAGTGGCCGTGCGGTTAAAGGCGCTGCAGTCTGGAACCGCGAGACCGCTACGGTCGCAGGTTCGAATCCTGCCTCGGGCATGGATGTTTGTGATGTCCTTAGGTTAGTTAGGTTTAACTAGTTCTAAGTTCTAGGGGACTAATGACCTCAGCAGTTGAGTCCCGTAGTGCTCAGAGCCATTTGAACCATTTTTGAAGGTGAGTTCCCTGCCTAATGAAACACCTGACGAAATTTCAAGATTTTGTATGAATACTATCGAAATGTTTGATCTTGAGAAAAATAAATGTGTGGCATTTTGTGGAGACAACACCAAAACAAACTTTGGTGGTTTAAAAAGATAAGGCAAATACAACGTATTTACCAAATTAAAGGCAACATTGCATGAAAACATTGAAGGCATAGGGTGCCCTGCACATGTTTTACACAATAGCGTGCAGACAGTTTAAGTTGTGATGTTGAAACTATCGTCATGAAGGTATACTCACACTTTTACTTACACATATACTGTTAGAACAGAGAGGCTTAAGGAGTTCTGTGATTATGTGGGAACTGGATATATGAATGTAATGTGTCACTCGAAAACTCGCTGGTTATCACTGTTTCCAGCAGTTGAAAGAGTAATCCGCCTGTTTGAACCGTTAAAAGATTTTTTTCCTAAATGAGGAAAAAGCCCACAAAATATTGGTTCAGTTTATCAGTAACCCTTTAAGTTAAGCATACTTACGGTTCATTCACAGTCAGCTTAGCACTTTGCAGCATGGGATAAAGGAAATTGATGGAAGCACGAAAAGTGTAATAGAGGTAAATGATGTTTTGAAAAATACTCTGGAAACTAAGAGGAGAGAACAGTAGTTCATTTCTTTTCATGTTAAATCTGTCCTCAAAAGAGCAGAAGTATCAGAAGTAGCGGAAAGGAGTCTTAGAGAAGAAGTTAACAAGTTTTATGACACTGGTGTAGAATATCTCAGCAAGTGGAGCGCCTCATATTTGCCCTCATCGCCGGTGTTTGATTGGATGTTACTGAAGAGAGTGCCAAATTGGGAAAGTGTTGAAGAGACAGTTTCTTATCTGAAGAGTAAAGAGATTGAAATCGATGATTCCATTCTCTTTGATCAGTTCGGCATACTGACAAATTTTGTTGAAGAAAGTCTTCACAAGTGGAATGATGAAAAAAAAAAACACTATTGGAATGTCATTAGAAGTGGGTGAGTTTTTTAAAAGCTGTGACTGTCTTCAGCATTACTCTGAGTTGGTAGTAATTGCAAGGTATTTATTTGCAATCCCAGCCGATAATGCCAATGTGGAAAGAATATTTTCGTTCATGAATATCCAGTGGACTGATTAAAGAAACAGAATGGAGGTGGACTCTCTTGAAGCAATCCTGCAGATCCTGTACAACTACAAAATGGATTGTGCCGAGTTTTATCACTGTGCCTCAAAGAACAAAGACATGATCAGGAAGGCTGGAGGCAGTGAAAAATACCCTTTTCTCCAAGGACAGTCAATTCCATCTACAAGTGCTCAGTAATATTAAAGCTCATGTTAATATTGATTAAAAGTTGAATGGCTGTAAAATTTTGTAAAATCGTTATACATTTCTTTATTACTGTATACGTTTATTAAATGTCATTAATTATACAGATAATCTAGATTATATCAATCTTTTGTATCCCCTTATTAGTTATAATAATCGGATTATCAAAATGTATCAACAAAACATTAATATTTAAAATTAAGAAACCTGGGTACATGTGGAATGAGGTGTCCATTGGCACCCGGGTGAATGTGTCCCGGTTTTCACCGAAAATAATTTGGTCACCCTAACTACAACTAACATCTGATTGCACTCAGGGGTAATGGTATAAAATATTTCAGGAACCACTGCCGTAGTGAGCACCCGCCTCACTACGAAGTCTCGTTTGCATGTTAATCTTTCGTATTTAAAATTAGCTCACTATCTGCAGGAACAGCTAACAAATGAGAACTGAGGCAATGACGACACGTTTTGCTAGTGTAGAGGGCGCATGACGCGAAAGCCTCACTGCTGGATTATGCAGCGGCAGCCGCGAGCGTACGCAGTGCCTCGTGGAACCGAGCAGCGCTGACCCGCCCCACCCCGGCACCAACCTTTCCCCTTCCCCCTCCCACAGACTGCTGCCGCAGCGCCGGCTGGCATCGACCGCGCCGCCTCTGACGTCACGGCGCAGGCCGCCCACACGCCGCCGGCCCGTGCCCCTGACACTGGCCGAGCCGGCCACGCCCCCGCCGCCCGCAGACGGGGTCACGGCGGCCCGCCGGCTACCCAGGTCAGCGCGCGCGCGCACACACACACACACACACACACACACACACACACACACACACAGGGAACAGCCACAGCCCCTCTCACTGTTCAACCCTTCAGTTCGTTGCAGCGTAGAATTGAACCATGATCAATAAGATCGCGCTTCAGCTGTATGACATACCTTTATTTATGATCCAACTAGCTTCGCGGCGTTAGAGCCACATCCTCAGGGATACAGACTTATATTTTATTCCAAACGATAAGCAGTATGTGACCCAACATTCTTTGTTTTGTGTTAGCAGAAGAGCCAACACCGTGTTACGAGTGGAGGCCGAAATGCACGCGTTTTAGCTCACGCAGGCTGGCGTGAGGAGGGAAGAACTATACTGACGTGAGGTCTGGAACATGACGAGGAATGAGAATTCAGAAAGTGGACGTAATTAGTTTGATACTTAACTTTAATCCATTAATGATGAACGTCGCTCTTGACGGTACATGATCCACAATATTATCTGTTCAGAATACATTCTTGAAGTAATTATAGTAACTGAATATGGCGCCTTGCTAGGTCGTAGCAAATGACGTAGCTGAAGTCTATGCTAAACTGTCGTCTCGGCAAATGAGAGCGTATGTAGACAGTGAACCCTTGCTAGCAAAGTCGGCTGTACAACTGGGGCGAGTGCTAGGGAGTCTCTCTAGACTAGACTGGCCGTGTGGCGGCGCTCGGTCTGCAATCACTGATAGTGGTGACACGCGGGTCCGACGTATACTAACTGACGGCGGCCGATTTAAAGGCTACCACCTAGCAAGTGTGGTGTCTGCCGGTGACACCACACTTTGTCCAGTTGTGGCAACATTGTTTAACTGTCAAGAGATCGGTGGTCCAATTTAAAATAGAACAGAATGCACGGAACATCATCCACATACAGGAAACTGGGATGATGTTCCCTGCATTCTCCTCTATTTTAAATTGGACTACCGATCTCGTGACTATTAAACATTTTTGTCACAAATGGGCGAAGATGGGTCATCTACTGCTTATCATTTGGAATAAATTACAAATCTGTATCCCTGAAGATGTGGCTCCAACGCTGCGAAGCCAGGTGGATCAGAAATAAATATTTATCGTACATCTGAAGTGGTTTTATTTACCAACTTTCAGTTTTAATTCCGGTAATTTCGAAAAATTGGCCAGCTGTGAGTAGGACTTGGGCACTTACAGTTCTGTAGGAAGTTGTATTGTATGGTATTGTATGTTAACCGGGGACCTAGAAACGACGGAGAGGCTCCGTCCTCGCCGCAGCCGCAGTGGTCCACAACCCCACGACGACTACCGCAGTCCACTTCACCCCTCCGAAGCCCCACACCGAACCCAGGGTTATTGTGCGGTTCGGCCGCCGCTGGACACCCCAGGAACGTCTCACACCAGACGAGTGTAACCCCTATGTTTGCGTGGTTGAGTAATGGTGGTGTACGCGTACGTGGAGAACTTGTTTGCGCAGCAATCGCCGACATAGTGTAACTGAGGCGGAATAAGGGGAACCAGCCTGCATTCACCGAGGCAGATGGAAAACCCCCTAAAAACCATCCACAGACTGGCCGGTTCAGCAGACCTCGACACAAATCCGCCGAGCGCATTCGTGCCGGGGACCAGGCGTTCCTTCTCGCCCGGAAAGTCGTGCGTTAAACCACACGGCCAACCGGGCGGGCTGTAGGAACTTGATTATGTATGTAGACGGTTCATACATTACCGAAATCTAGGTTCTCGACGACTTTTTCCTGCTATCGACATTCATACTGGCAGGCTATCTGTCCCAGGGATTTCAAGACTTTCAAGTATGAAGCACTCCGTCTTTAGGCCACAAGTGGCCCATCGGAACCATCCGACCGCCGTGTCATCCTCAACTGAAATTGAAGATAGGAGGGGCCGTGTGGTCAACACACCGCTCTCCCGGTCGGTATGATGGTATGATGAGCCGCTACTGTTCGGTCGAGTAGCTCCTCAATTGGCATCACGAGGTTGGGTGCACCCCTAAAAGTGGCAACAGTGCATGGCAGTCCGGATGGTCACCCATCCTAGTGCCGACCACGCCCGACAGCGCTTAACTACGGTGATCTGACGGGAACCGGTGTATCCACTGCGGTAAGGCCGTTGCCTTTCGAGTATGAAGAGGATGAAATAATCGGCCAATCAGTTGCAAAACAAAGGTTTATTAGCCTTTTAAAGGTTTAAAGTACAATGTAGCCCCTTGCCTAGTGACTTTACAATAAGGGCTAATAAACCTTTGTTTTGCAACTGGTTGACTGATTTTTTTCTCCTCTTCAGATTCACACAGTTGCTGTTTCGCACCCATGTTTAAGATTTTGACTTTTGAGGATGTTTTAATTTCATGTTTGAAGTCGGAAACAAATGAGAAAAGAAATATTTTTTTCGTGTGATACAATTACGAATTATCAATTTCGGGTTTTTCCCTTTACTTGTACTGTGAAACTTTTCGTCTTGCCAAATTTCATGATTATACGTCAAGGGGAAGGAAGCTGTAGGTCTCAATGGGTGAGTTTTAGAGTATCAAAGTATGTGACATAAATGGTCGTATCTTTTGATTGCGTTGACTTAGAAGCTTAACTTTTGGCACCACCAAAGGACTATAGACCTCAGTACGTGGCATAAATTTCGACTTGGTAACTCTACCCGCTCGTAAGAAAAATGAATCAGTTTCGAGTATCAAAATATGTGATATAAATGGCCGCTTTAACGTAAAAGCTTCACATTTTTACACCGCCAAAGGACCACAGACGGGCAGACAGATAACAAACGACAAAAAAAATCGTGTTATATAACTACAAATTCACAATTTTCGGATTTTTTATTTTATTGTGTAGTGAAACCTCTGTTCTTGCCAGATTTCATTAATTCTAGATCAACGAGAAGTACCCTATACGTTTCAATGAATCAGTTTCGAGTATCAAAATATGTGATATAAATGGCCGCTTTAACGTAAAAGCTTCACATTTTTACACCGCCAAAGGACCACAGACCTTAACATGTGACAACTTGATACGTTTAACTGTTACTGAGAAAAAGGGTTTTGAACAGACAGACAGATGGACAACAAAGTGATCGTATGAGGGTTCCGTTCTTACCGATTGAGGTACGGATCCGTAAAAGTACAGCTATTTGTGAACTACAAACATCCAGTGAGCTTATGTATTGCAACTTCCTGGTAAATAAAAATTATATACCAGACCGGAACACAGTTTTAATCTGACAGAAAGTTTCCAAACAGCGCACACTCCGCTGCAGAATGAAAAATGCATTCCGGAAACAGTCCCCCTAGCCTGTGGTAACCGTTTCTTCACAATATTCTGTCTACCAAGAGTGCTACTCCTGTAAGGTATGCAAGAGGACTTGTGTGAATTTTGGAAGACGTACTGACGGAAGAAAAGCTGTTTGGGTAGGTTGCTAGTCGTGGTTGGGTAGTTCAGTCGGTACAACACTGCCCGCGAAAGGCAAAGGTTCCGGGTTCATCTATCGATCCGGCACGTATTTTAAATCTGCCACGAAGTTTCGAAACAGTGCACACTCCGCAGCAGAGCCAAACATTATCTCTGGAGGTTATGTGTTACTTTAGAAGGCAGTTTCAATTTCTACAGGGTAACCAGAACTCCACAGACGAACGTTTAAAGGTGGTAGTATGGACCAATATAAGAAAAAAAAGTCTTGTAGACCTGGGCTGTAAAATCCATACCTTTAGAACTATGAGCACATTTTCATCTTCTACACTGTGGAATACATCTTTTCTGTTGGAGAGTTCGCATTAGAAGAGATTTGTTTTACACTATCGAAGGTGAGGATGTGCTCATAGTTCTAAAGGAATGCACTGTAGAGCCCATGTTTACTGGAATTGTTTTGCTTCTAAAGTTCTTTTCTGTCACAACCTCGGATACTGATCGTTCCTCCTGGGACACAATGTATTTACTAAAAAACATAAGAGCGCTAGTAAAAAAAAAAGGAACACAGCGCTATGAAGTACCTGCATATTACGAGAATCTGCTTCACTCGTGATACAAGGTGAAATTCCTCTAAGTTGTTTGATTTTCATTGCACATGTTCCATAAAAAAACTCATCCGTGAAAACACTGAAAATGAACATCCTACGTGACTAAACAAATTCGTTTCAAGTAGTTCTCTCTATTCTGTAATTACACAATCATACACAGCAAACGCAATACCTAATGCACGAATGGAAACTTTTTGTAGTTCTCAACCTTCCGAAGAGTGTTACTTATTTGTTCGATTAATATTTATGTAAACATAACGCGTAAGGTCTTGGTTACGATGGCGTTTCCGCTCCAAGAAAGTATGTTTAAAGAACATAGTCATGTGATCCTTTTTTTGTTTTAGAAACTGTATCAATGTCAGAAATATTCTCTCGTATAAATAAACAATATGAGAATAGTAGCATAAACAGTGTGAGGTTTTACGAGTGGGTATAAAAGTTTTAAAATTGGCCGCAAAAGCGTGACCGACCAGCACCGCTCAGGGCGTCCGATAACAATAATGACCTCGACGTATTGATTCACTTATCCAAGAAGGCAGATGACTTACAACTAAACAAATATTTATAAAAAGTCAAGAGTCGAGGGGTAAGTGTTGCCACAACTCATTCGATCATTCAGAACAGACTAAACTACCGAAAGACTTTGGTAAGATGGGCTGCCAGAGATCTTAAGGTTCTTTGCAAAGAACTGAGGTTTCGTTTTTGTGCTGAGCTCGTAAATGGTTTCAATAGTGAAGGTGAATTTTTTAATAGGATTTTAACCTATGGTAAAACTTGAAAACACAATTTCGAGGCGGCGTCGAAGCGTCAAATAATGCAGTGTAAACCCGCATGAACGTATCCCTGTAAGAAATTCAAAACTCAACCGTCGGCTGGTAAGATCACGCTGACCACCTTTTGGAGTGTCCATGGTCCGATCTTCTGTAATATTTTTGAGGAGCAACGCATTATCAACAGCTTGAGCTACTCATCCACGATTGAAAACAAAAGTCAAGCCCAAGCTGAAGAAATGTCCGAGACATTATTCAAGACAACTCTTTATCTCATACGGCACAACTGACCCTGGGAACTATTGGAAAATTGGATTGGTGGCTCCAGCTTCATCCTCATTTTAGGCCACACCTTGCCCCTTCCAACATTTATATATCGGGTCGGATGACACAAACTTTGCACGGCACGAAGTTCAATGGCAACGAAGAATTAAAAGAGAAAACTACAACTGGCATCGACATCAACGTAAAATATTCTCCACCGGGTAGTATCAGAAACCTAATAATATGAGTTACTGCATAGAAGTTGGTGAGGATTACTTGGAAAATAGATAAAAAATTGCATTGATTTAAAAAACCAGTTTGGTGTACAGCAGTTTGTCTAATTATTGACTGACCCTCATGTATGAAAAATGGAAAATCTCCAGGTCCCGGAGGAATTCTCATTGAGTTGATACAAGAAATGCAACAGAAAACACCCTAAAAATAATTAAACCAATATTTAACAAGTGTTTGTCCAAACAGAAGACCACCCCCCTCCCACCACCAATAAAAAAAGGAAAAACCTACGTGATACCACTTCATTAGAAAGGATCAAAAAGAGATTTCAGCAACTATAGGGGCATTAGAATTACTGCACCAGTGGGAAGGCAGCATGGTCGAATTAAAAAAAGAACTTCTTCTGAATGTAATTATAATACGAGAAGAACAGACTGGCCTAAAAGCAGCTCAGTCCTGTGTAGGTAACACATTTAATATAAAAGAGTTAACTGAGAAAAGAAGAGCTATGGAAAGAGGCACTCGTATGATATTTACAGATTTTAAAAAAGAACAAAAAAGATAGCGCACCACTAAAGAATCTATGTCGATACCTTGACGAGAGCACAGTAAATAAAATACATGTTGCTACAAGTTAAAAAATTTACGAGGATTAGAGACGAGAGTTGAAAAAGCGGAAGACATTTCCAGGGCCGGCCGGAGTGGCCGAGCGGTTCTAGGCACTACAATCTGGAACCGCGCGCGACCGCTGCGGTCGCAGGTTCGAATCCTGCCTCGGGCATAGATGTGTGTGATGTCCTTAGGTTAGTTATGTTTAAGTAGTTCTAAGTTCTAGGGGACTGATGATCTGAGGTTAAGTCCCATAGTGCTCAGAGCCATTTGAATCATATGAACATTTCCAGGATAATATGACCAACCAAAGAACTTAGACAAGATTGCTCTATAGCAGCTACTCTGTATAAATGTTATGAGAACGAAGTTCTTAGGGATGCATGAAAAAGTGTGGAGTACTGGTCCTAGACCCGGATTACAGACCGAGTTTACTATTCGCCGATGAACAAATTGCAATGGGTGCAGATGACTATGGTTAATTATAAAGTAAAATATGAAGAAAACTTAGAAACATACAATAATGCCAGAGTAATAATAATTTTTTATAAACTATCTCTGTATGGTAAGTAAGCAACATGATATTTTCATAAACGGAAAAGCTACTGAAACATGTCAAAGGTATAAATATCGGAAAGTTATAATCTTAGACCAGGCTTCCAGAAAACAAGAAATGAGGCAGAGAACAACACAAGCTAAACAAGCAATCCATAAGCTGAGTTCCTTCCTTTTGTCGAATAAAATTAAGAAAAAGACAAAAAAAGGTTATATGAGTCAATAACATAAAGCTTTTATTTAAAAGGAGCGGAATGCAGGAAATGCCAAAAGAAGATAGAAGAACACGTGATGTCGTACAGATGGGTTTTTTCAGACACGTTTTTAGAGTTCCAAGACGAGAGAAGATACCAAACACGGAAATCAGAAATCGAATGGTGGTATGGGCATATGATGAAATTAAGGGATGTGCGTGGCCAGAAAAAAGTACGGTGTTGACAACCTCCACAAAAAATAAAAAGAGGAAGACCCTCTACAGAACGGAAAAACGAAGTGGAGGAGGTTAAGCAACGAAGAAATTTGAATGATGATTTATACAAGGTGGTGGTGGTTGTTGGGATGTTTAAGGGGGACTAAACAGCGAAGGTCATCAGTCCCCCATTATACAAGGACTGAGAGGCTTGGGTACGAGGTTGCGAGATAAAAAAAAAAGTCTTCTTACGCTTCAGGACAGGTTGGCAGTCAGATACAATAAATGTCTCACTACTACGAGAAATTGTGTAAATCCTAATGAAAAGACGTACAGATTGTTTTTAAAAATACAACTCAACCTCTCTCGTGACCGACTGCTTCACCAAGTCTTGACGAAACGCCTCAAGTGAATCTTGGAAATTTCTGTTGATTGAGCTTTCGCCCAGGTACACGCAATGGAAAAAGCGCAAGAAACCGCAGTACAGTCGTCGTACATTTACTGCTCCACCCAAGTTGCGATCCAGACGTTCCAGACTTTTGCATCTACACACTATAACCTCTCGAATATGAGTTCAGTGTCTTAACAACTGCACTGCCCCATTCAGTTGGTCGCTACTGTAAATAATCTTTTGATCATACACAGTTTGCACCACATAAATTATAATACAAAAGAAAATAGTTTATCACTGTACACACAATGGATTTATTTATTTAATTTAATCGTATGGCTAGGGCCCCCCGTCGTGCAGACCGTTCGCCGGTTGATGGTCTTTCAATTGGACGCCACTGCGGCGACCTGCACTCGATGAGAATTATAGGATTATGATGAGGACAACACAACACCCAGTCCCTGGGCGGAGAAAACTCTTCGACCCAGCCTGGAATCGAACCCGGGCCCAGAGGGTTGACAATCCGTCACGCTAACCATTCAGCTACCGGGGGCGGACACACTATGGATATCAGCTGGTGACTGTCCGATTACGAGACCATGTTGCTATGCCCCTTGCACTACCTCTAGTCTGTCCTGAAATCTGACGTCTGGCGCGGAAACATGATATTATGTCCTTTCCTCGTCTTCATGCCCTTCCTTCAGTCCGTTCGAAAAACGGAGTCAGCACCCCCTTGCAATGAATGGGATGTTGACCTCAGGAGAATGACAAAATTTTGTATGCTTGATGATCCACATTTTGTAAGAATTTTTTAAAAATATATCTTGTTGATCAACCTGAGCTTCATGAAAAAGCATTTAATTATCGGACCGTTTATCGGGCATATAGCCCATCATCAGTGGCCTATACACTCTCCAGTCACGTTATTGTGACCACTTGTCAGAAGCCAAAATAACAATCTTCTACAGTTCGAGTCGGGCAGTAAGAGTGTCAGTGGGGTTCTGAAAGGTACTGACAGGGATGTGGAGCCACGCCATCCAGCGCCGTGGCCAGTTTCTTGGTTGAGGATCCATGCCACGAACAGATCTATCAAGGTTGTGCGACATATTCTCTAGTGGGTTTTAATCCGAGGAGTCTGGTGACCGGGGGAGGTGTGATAATCCCGTCCTGGTGCTTTTTGAGCCACGCAGGTACACTGCGAGCTGTGTGACACATTGCATTGTCCTGCTGGTAGATGCCATCGCGCCGAGGAAGAACATGCATGTAGCGGTGGATGTGATCCCAAGGATAGATGCATACTTATGTTGATCCATTGAGCCATCCAGAATAAAGAGATGTCACGAAAACATTTCCCGGAGCACGCTTTCATACACTACTGGCCATTAGAATTGCTACACCACGAAGATGACGTACCTACAGACGCGAAATTTAACCGGCAGTAAGAAGATGCTGTGATATGCAAATTATTAGCTTTTCGGAGCATTCGTACAAGGTTGGCGCCGGTGCCGACACCTACAACGTGCTGACACGAGGAAAGTTTCCAATCGATTTCTCGTACACAAACAGCAGCTGACCGGCGTTACCTGGTGAAACGTTGTTGTAATGCCTCGTGTAAGGAGGAGAAATGCGTACCATCACGTTTCCGACTTTGATAAAGGTCGGATTGTAGCCTATCGCGATTGCGGATTATCGTATCGCGACATTGCTGCTCGCGTTGGTCGAGATCCAATGATTGTTAGCAGAATACGGAATCGGTGGGTTCAGGAGGGTAATATGGAACTCCGTTCTGGATCCCAAAGGCCTCGTATCAATAGCAGTCGAGATGATATGGCTGTAACGGATCGTGTAGCCACGTCTCGATCCCTGAGCCAACAAATGGGGACGTTTGCAAGACAACAACCATCTCCACGAACAGTTCGATGACGTTTGCAGCAGCATCGACTGTCAGCTCGGAGATCATGGCTGCGGTTACCCTTGACGCTGCATCACAGACAGGAGCGCCTGCGATGGTGTACTCAACGACGAACCTGGGTGCACTACTGGCAAAACGTCATTTTTTCGGATGAATCCAGGTTCTGTTTACAGCATCATGATGTTTGGCGACATCGCGGTGAACGCACATTGGAAGCGTCTATTCGTCAACGCCATACTGGCGTATCACCCGTCGTGATGGTATGGGGTGCCATTGGTTACACGTCTCGGTCACCTCTTGTTCGCACTGACGGCAATTTCAAAAGTGGACGTTACATTTCAGATGTGTTACGACCCATGGCTCTACCCTTCATTCGATCTCTGAGAAACCCTACATTTCAGCAGGACAATGCACGACCGCATGTTGCAGGTCCTGTACGGGCCTTTCTGGATACAGAAAATGTTCGACTGCTGCCCTGGCCAGCACATTCTCCAGATCTCTCACCAATTGAAAACGTCTGGTCAATGGTGGCCGAGAAACCTGCTCGTCACAGTACGCCACTCACTACTCTTGATGAATTGTGATATCGTGTTGAAGCTGCATGGGCAGCTGTACCTGTACACGCCATCCAAGCTCTGTTTGACTCAATGCCCACGCGTATCAAGGCCATTATTACGGCCAGATATGCACCCATATCTGGGTACTGATTTCTCAGGATCTATGCACCCAAATTGCGTGAAAATGTAATCACATGTCAGTTCTAGTATAATATTTTTGTCCAATGAATACCCGTTTATCATTTGCATTTCTTCTTGGTGTAGTTTTAATGGCCACTAGTGTACGTTTTACACCGTAGACGGCAATGGCCATCTGTCCGATGGAGCATAAAAAGTGATTCGTCTGAAAAGGCCAGCTGTCGCCACTCAGTGGTCATCCATTTCCGGTATTGCCGTGCAAATTCCAGCCTTCATCGCCCACGAACAGCAGTCAGCACGTGTGCGTGAACCGGGTGCCCCCTGCAGAGGCACATAAGCAGCAATGTTTTCTGAACGGTCATTGAGGAGACCCTGTCGGTAGCCCCTCGTCTCGTCTGGGTGGTCCTTGATTAACCGTTGCTCGTCCATTTGTGCGTACACATCTCCGCGGCCGTCGTTCACACGTCACATATGGCCCTTGCCGCTCCACAATTGCTTCGGCGCCGGTTTAGCTTAACGCCCTTTTGTCACACACGGTATTCTTCAACCTCGACGGCATGGGAACAGTATACACAGTAAACCGTTTCGGAAATGCTTCCAACTTTGGCCGGAAAGCCAATGATCACGTCCTTTTGGACGTCAGATAAATCGCTACCTTTCCGCGTTCCTCCGACACGCTTTATACACCCTCCACTGTTAGTGCTGCCACCTGCCGTGTGTGAGAGATTATTGCAAGTTGATATCGAACATGCGCTGTGGTCACATTAATGTGACTGGGCCGTTTATCGTTTGTGTCTATGTCAAATTACGTGTGTGCCAAGTATTAAATCTTGATGATATTTAAATCGATGTAGATCTCTGTGGCGCACAAGTTGTCGTGTGTACGTATTATAGCTGTCAAATTCTAAACTACCACTCTTCTTGGTCGTATTTGACACAACTGTCACGGGATGAAAAACTCGTCTGAAACGTTGGTTTATTCAGACATTTTAAGTATGTCATAAGATGATGCGCCAGTGGACCCTCAAGAACTTTGATGAGGATGACGGTGGCCGCCTAGGCGCACACATTTGTATAATGTTGCGTAAGTTTCTGGAAGGAAGAGTAGGTCTGTTCATATTGTAGCTTAAGGGGCTGCACTCTAGCGCTCAGCAGTGTCTACATTTCTCTTAGAAGTAACCGTTTGTTCACCTATACTTTTCCTGGGAGAAATATTCCGATTAACTGGTTGAGTCCCATAGATACAGACCTCAAGAGAGTTTGAGAACGTAGCTGTGCAACTGCTGTAGACTGTCAGTGTAAGTATCGGTGAAAACACCTCCACCAGAATTTTAAGGAGATTAAGATGAGGCACCAAGGAATGTGGGCTGAAAGTATTATTATGCTCGACTACTGATGGATCTTGAATGAAGAGGATAAGGACGAACGTTGAACGAGGATATCTAAAACGAGGAAATTTGAATATTTTAATGTAACAGAGTATTCATGATACTGCAAATTTATTTGTTTACCATTTGCGTAAAAAATAAAGTGGAAATTATAAAAATATAGAGCTCTACTGAAGTTTTATTTTAATATTTATGGTTCAATTACTTAAATATTCCAAATATGAATTCTTATTTTACAAAGAATCCTGGCGTGGTAGAACAAAATGAAAGTAATTTTCAGAATCGGCATACGCAGTGAGTCTAGAACACTGTTTTTGAGAAAACATTTCATAAAATTGCAGGCTAGTGTAATATTAGTTTTGTACAGATACGCAGGGTTATTCAAATTCAAAATGAGCTATGCACTTTCAGGTGATTGTAAAAATGTTCGTATTGAGGTAAGATTTATATTGTCCAGTCTCATTGATGTTGTAACGTTCTTTAAAAAATCTCTTCTTAATACATTGAATGAAAGTGTAACATTCTTTAAATAAATCTTCTTTTTATTACATTGAATGGAGGCCTGAAATGGGAATGCATACAAAACTGGAATTATCGCCTAGCGTGTTGGAACTGCAAGTGCTGTGCTTACTCTGTGTTATTGTTAGCAAAAAAATTATGCCAACTGACTGGGGACTGCAACTCCCAGTACCAATAAAGAAATACAGTCACCGCAAAATACATTCAGCCCCTTAGGTAATGAATTCTCTGGCCCTGGTCAAGACTGATAACTCTGGTACCTGTGCAAATAACAGATAGAATTGTCTTACCTCTAAAGCAGCGACGGTGGATCGCGACACGTTCTGGTCTCTCATGAAGGATAATAAAATATGCTAGCTATTGGCTCCACGGTGTGCAATGCTGGCCGCAATACTTTGCAGTACTCATGAATTGCTTTTGGCTGATAAGCGAAAACATTTAAGAAAATGTGACCTGGACAGGGAGGAGGTACTGAATTGGTGAATTAGTAACACTGACCTTTTCAATAGTGAAATTGTATTCGAAGTTAAGTTTGGCTTTCCAAAACATCTGACAACTGAAATTACATTACACAGAAAAGTTACATCCTTTTTAATAATTGAGTGATAAACAATGAGATTTATAAAGAAAGTATTATTTAACCTCACTAAAAAAGCATAAAGCATATCATCAAATTGCCTATACCTTTGTTAACATATCTTAGAAACATTCATCATCATCATCATTTAAGAGTGATTATGCCTTTCAGCGTTCAGTCTGGAGCATAGTCCCCTTTATAGAATTTCTCCATGATCCCCTATTCTGTGCTAATATTGGTGCCTCTTCTGATGTTAAGCCTATTACTTCAAAATCATACTTAACCGAATCCAGGTACCTTCTCCTTGATCTGCCCCGACTCCTCCTACCCTCTACTGCTGAACCCATGAGTCTCTTGGGTAACCTTGCTTCTCCCATGCGTGTAACATGACCCCACCATCTAAGCCTATTCTCCCTGACTGCTACATCTATAGTGTTCACTCCCAGTTTTTCTTTGATTTCCTCATTGTGGACACCCTCCTGCCATTGTTCCCATCTACTAGTACCTGCAATCATCCTAGCTACTTTCATATCCGTAACCTCAACCTTATTGATAAGGTAGCCTGAATCCACCCAGCTTTCGCTCCCATACAACAAAGTTGGTCGAAAGAATGAACGGTGCACAGATAACTTAGTCTTGGTACTGACTTCCTTCTTGCAGAAGAGAGTAGATCGTAGCTGAGCACTCACTGCATTAGCTTTGCTACACCTCGCTTCCAGTTCTTTCACTATGTTGCCATCCTGTGAGAATATGCATCCTAAGTACTTGAAACTGTCCACTTGTTCTAACTTTATTCCTCCTATTTGGCACTTAATCCGTTTATATCTCTTTCCCACTGACATTACTTTCGTTTTGGAGATGCTAATCTTCATACCATAGTCCTTACATTTCTGATCTAGCTCTGAAATATTACTTTGCAAACTTTCAATCGAATCTGCCATCACAACTAAGTCATCCGCATATGCAAGACTGCTTATTTTGTGTTCACACATCTTAATCTCACCCAGCCAGTCTATTGTTTTCAACATATGATCCATATATAATATGAACAACAGTGGAGACAGGTTGCAGCCTTGTCTTACCCCTGAAACTACTCTGAACCATGAACTCAATTTACCATCAACTCTAACTGCTGCCTGACTATCCATATAAAGACCTTTAATTGCTTGCAAAAGTTTGCCTTCTATTCCATAATCTCGTAGAACAGACAATAACTTCCTCCTAGGAACCCGGTCATATGCCTTTTCTAGATCTATAAAGCATAGATACAATTCCCTGTTCCATTCATAACACTTCTCCATTATTTGCCGTAAGCTAAAGATCTGGTCCTGACAACCTCTAAGAGGCCTAAACCCACACTGATTTTCATCCAATTGGTCCTCAACTAATACTCGCACTTTCCTTTCAACAATACCTGAGAAGATTTTACCCACAATGCTGATTTAAGAGATACCTCTGTAGTTGTTACAATCTTTTCTGTTTCCATGTTTAAAGATTGGTGTGATTACTGCTTTTGTCCAGTCTGATGGAACCTGTCCCGACTCCCAGGCCATTTCAATTATCCTGTGTAGCCATTTAAGACTTGACATTTCACTGTATTTGACGAGTTCCGACTTAATTTCATCCACCCCAGCTGCTTTATTGCACTGCAATCTATTGACCATTTTCACCACTTCCTCAAATGTGATCCTATTTCCATCCTCATTCCTATCCCATTGTACATCGAAATCTGAAACATTACTGATCGTATTTTCACCTACATTGAGCAACTCTTCAAAATATTCCCTCCATCTGCCCAAGGAATCCACAGGATTCACAAGCAGTTTTCCTGACCTGTCCAAAATACTTGTCATTTCCTTCTTACCTCCCTTTCG
Organism: Schistocerca serialis cubense; assembly: GCF_023864345.2. Taxonomy (NCBI): domain Eukaryota; kingdom Metazoa; phylum Arthropoda; class Insecta; order Orthoptera; family Acrididae; genus Schistocerca; species Schistocerca serialis. Next base: position 970,797,373 of record NC_064639.1, read on the forward strand.
AAGACTGCTAATTACACTCCAGAATGGTATTCCAGCAGCTTGACCCAAAGTCTCCAACCTGTTTCCAAAGTCTTCCCATTACGAAAGGGAAATATCTAACTAGCCTTTGCATCAAATCTGTTTACGTACATTCTGGGGTTACTCAACAATTGCCAATTATCAGGCAACTCATCTAAACTAGCGCGCTGGCAAAACGAAAGCCCTAAATATTAAACATCTTTACCTTGCTTGCGAGAAGTTTGCTTCCAGATCTATGGTTCCAGCAATACATGTAGTCGTAACTCCTACATTATAATTTAACAGTTGGTGGCTTCACAGAGCACACCACAAGAACTGCCTCCTCCATCCTCTTTCGCTCAGCGAGAGCTTGCTGTGCGCCAAGCACTCTCTTACCCCAACACTACAATCTCAGACCAGAAACAGTAACTTTGGCTCTGCGGTCGTGCACAGTCAGCGTTCAGTTTTCAGATTTATAAAGCCCATGAGAGACATACACCGTTTATAACATAATAGTTTCATTTTAGTTTTCATTAGTATCATTACAATATTCGGGTGCCACATATAAGAGTATATTTATTAAGATGGTATACAACTCCGCCATACCCGGTCCCAAGGCCGGTTGAGCAAGGAGGAGGGGGAGGAGTAACACCTCGTTAAAAAACCTTGGATCGCCTGGCCCGGGTGATAGTACCTCGTGAGGGCCCCTTGCCAGGGATACGGTGAAGCCCTCAACGGCAGCGAAGGCGGAGAAGATGGACTTCGGTACGGCGGAGCTGGCGGAAGAGGCAGCCTCTTGTCCAAGGCACAATGATGTGCAAGAATAAAAGTTACACCCTCATAAACTGTCATGCACCTATAAATGCCGACTACAGAAGAAATCTGGAGAAAGTAAATAAATTCTGGGATCTTTTAGAATCTGAAATTTCTATCATACCTAAAAAGAACGTTAAAATACTTCTTGCTGGCTTCAATGCGCAAATTGGGAGGGAAAAGAAATTTCGAACTATTGTAGGTGAATATCCAGCACACTCAAGAACAAACAGAAATGGTGAAAGACTGATCACATGTGTAAAATGTTCCAGTTAAAATTCATGTCCACACATTTCCGCAAACTGCCAAGAAAAGCCAAAACATGGAGACATCCAAATCCAAACCTAGGCGAATTTCAACTGGATCACGTAGCCATATCTAAAAGGTACATCACGGAAATTATGAATATTAAAATAGTCAGAAATGGGGAATTCGATTCAGATTATTATCTCTCTAAGATTAAAATAAAATTTCTCCCATCTAAACCAAAAAAGGAGACCAAGAAAGTGATCAGATACAACACCACTACAGCTAATACTACAAAAGAAAATATAGAAAAATTTAGAGAAGAAATTGAGACAAGTAAAGAAGGTGATTGGCGTGAACTCCAGATGAAAATAACTCAAGCAGCAGAGAAAACTTCAGGATTATCCAAGAATAAAAAGAAGACACGGTGGAATGAGGGGTGTGAAGAAGCACTAGTACAAAGGGCTCAAAAATGGAGAAAATGGAGATGTTCGAAAAAAGAGGAAGACCTTGAACAATTCAGACAACAAAGAAAAGAAACATCAAAAATAATACGGAAAATCAGAAGGAACTTTGAAAATTGTCAGCTTATTGAAATAGAAGAAAATTTCACCAAAAATAATTGTAGAAATTTTTCCCAAACATTTAAACACATACTTAAAGGATATCAGGCACCGAGTATTTGTTTCAACGATGAAAATGACAAAATAGGATTAAATAATAAAGAAAATTGTGAAATTTTAGCAAAATTTTTTGAAAAGTTGTTAAACTGTCCACTTCCAACAGATAAATTAGAATTTCCAGTGACACCTCAAAATCTAGAGGAAGATTTCCCGCCAACAGAGCTAGAAATTCATGAAACCATCAAAACACCCAAAAACAATAAAGCAAGTGGTGAAGACTCCATTACAGCAGAATTGTTGAAGTGGTCAGAACCAAAAATCATAAAGGATCTACAGCTGCTTTTTGAGAACATTTGAAAAACTGAAAAGATTCCAGTTGAATGGAAAACAGCATTAATCCACCCGCTACATAAAAAGGGAGACAAACAAAATGTAAGTAATTACAGAGGAGTGCCACTTCTGCCATTGGCATACAAAATATTATCAAAAATTCTCCTCAACAGTGTGGTAGATACTTTAGACAAACAACTAGGAGAATATCAGGGTGGTTTTCGAAAGGGAAGATCCTGTGCAGAACAAATTTTTAACTTAGTAAATAATTCGCCATATAATGTTAAGCAGCAAACCAATACTAGTGTCATTTATAGATTTCAAGAAAGCATTTGATTGTATAGACTGAGAAACGATAGATAAGGTCATTAGAGAATTTGGTGTTAAATCAAAACTAGCAAAGATAATTCGTGAAACAGGTACAGTATCTAAAGTCAAATTTATGGGAGAAGTATCTCAGCCTTTTGAAATAATAACTGGTGTTAGACAAGGTGATGGTTTGTCACCTTTACTGTTTAACTGTGTTCTAGAAAAAATTGTAAGGATCTGGAATTTTGAGCCAAAATTCACAAAATTGAACCAATAACCCTGGGAAGGAAAACAAATGAAATTAAGGTAAACTTGGCTTTTGCGGATGATTTCGCAATACTTTCAGAAAACCTGACAGAAGCAGTTACTCAAATAAACATTCTGGAAAAATTAGCAAACAGAACTGGTCTCTCAATTTCAGCTGAAAAAACAAAATTCATGACAAATATAAAAAATGCACCAAAGTACATAGAAACACAAATAGGAAAAATAGAGGGAGTAAATAAATTTAAGTATCTTGGAGAAACTATACAACAGAATGGACTAGAAAAATCTGCAATAGACGTAAGAATTAACAAAATGGAAAGAGCATATGGTTTGACCAATAATATTTACAACAAGAAATGTATATCTAGAAAAACAAAACTAAAACACTATACCACAGTGATACGACCAGAATGTTTATATGGATCTGAATGTGTAACGATGAACTATAAGATGGACAAACTAGAGGTATTGGAAAGAGGGATTATTAGAAAAATAATGGGTGCAATGAAAACTGCAGATGGTTGGAAAATAGGAAGTAATGAGGATATCTACAAAAATATAGAGAAAATATCTGAAGTAATGGCTAAACGAAGATTAACCTTTTTTGGAGATCTCTACCGAATGGATGGAAATGGACTAACAAAACAAATGCTCCGATATTTTTGGAAGAAGAAATCGACAATAGGATGGATTACAGAAGCAAGAAAAGATCTTGAAAGAAACAACATCAAAGAATCAGAAATAGCAGAAAGAAACGGTTTTAAAAAGAAAATACTAAATTTGGAAGGCTTTTAAAGCAGAAGAAATAAAAAATCGGGAACAACATGGACAGAAGAAAGGAAGAGACTTCATGGGGAGAAAATGAAGGAATACTGGAAAAATAGGAAACAACAACAACAAACAATATATAAATTTGACAATCTTCTTCTGTGCGGATGCACAAACAGTGCCCGAACTTTTACGGGAATCGGCAGCAAAGCCGCGAGTTGTGAGTATGATGGGCAGGGGCACTATGAATGTAGTGCGGGACAGCACGGTAGCTCAGCGTGTTCAGAGGGTTACCTGTCCTCTGTAATAAAAAACTGAGTCAACGGCTCAACACAACTGGAACGGTTGTTGTGGGACATCCGCACCGAACAAATGCAACGGAAAAAATGGGAAAAAGAAAAAAAAACGATAGATAGAGCGTCTGCCATGTAAGCAGGAGATCCCGGGTTAGAGTCTCGGCCGGGGCACACATTTTCAACTGTCCCCGTTGACTTATATCAATGCCTGTATGCAGCTAAGGGTATTAATTTCATTGTAATTACATATAAGTGTGTTCCAGTTGATTCCTTTCAATGTGACCGCTTGTGGAAAGCCTGAATAACCACCTTTTGCAGGACGGAGTGCTGCAAGACGTACAGGAAGACAGTCAATGGGTTCTGGAAGGTACGGATAGCGATGTGGAGCCATGCTGATTCCAGTGCCGGGGCCAGCTGGGCTAGTTTCCTTGGCTGAAGATCCACGACGCCAACAACATGGTCGAGATGGCTCCACAGATTCTCGGCTGGCTTTAAATCCGGGGAGTCTGGTGGCCATGGAAATACAGTAAACTCATGGTAGTGCTCTTCGAACTACGCACGTACACTGCAAGTTTTGTCACGCACTGCATTGTTCTGCTGGTAAATGCCATCGTGCAGAGGAAAAAATTCATTTCACATAGGGTTGCCTATGGTCCACAAGGGTAGATGTCTATTTGTTTTGATCCACTGTGCCTCCCAGAATGATAAAACCAGTCAAGGAATGCCACGAAAACATTCCCCGGACCATACCTCCCCCCTCCTACAGCCTGGAGCCTTACAACGATTGTTGCACAGTGTTTGCGTCCAGATGTTACACGCCACTGAGCGGACACCAGCAGCGGTACTGGCCTGCAAGTCCCAGCTTTCGTCGCTGATGAAAAGCCGACGGTATGGGTCCATGAATCAGGCGCGTGCTGTGGAGGCCCATATGCAGCAATGTTCACTGAACTGTCGTTGAGGGGGCACTGTAGGTAGCCGCCCTGCTTTTGTATCAGTTAACTGTACCGCTCACATGAAAGGTAGGTACACCACTGAAAATCATCCTCTGGATGAAATCGTCCTCTTCCATTAAGTGCTGTGGATAAATGAAAAACTTTTCCTGCAAACGTTAGTCGCCATGTTGGAACAACTGAATCCGACATGGTTTCATTTCCAGGCGGTTCCTCAGCATTTCCCGAAGAGATGGTTGTGGAACTCCTAGCTTGTGACTGGCACGGGACGTGATTTTTGTCGACTTCAGAGGAATGTATCCCTGATCTGTTCAACTTGTTCCTCAGGTGCAGACGACCGCCCACTGCTTTTCCCTTTACAAAGAAATCGTCTTTCTTAACATTTCTGTATCCACTCGTAAATAGATTGTCCAGTAGATGGAGCTTTGTTAAATGTGGTCTTGAATTTGTGCCGGAATCTGGTTGCGGACTCGCTCTTGCAGAATTTCGCACGGAAAATGCCTTCTCCGTTGGTCTGACAGCCAAGTTGCTGGAGATCATTGTAACAAAAAAACATAAAAAAATAACTTCTTTAGATTTTCACCCTGCAGGAGAGCTTCTGGAAAGTTTGGAAGGTAGGAGAAGAGGTACTGACGAAATTAAAAGCTGTGAGGATGGGGCCTGAGTCGTGCTTGGGTAGCTCAGTTGGTAGAGCACTTGGCCGCGAAAGGCAAAGATCCCGAGTTCGAGTCTCGGTCCGGCACACAGTTTTAATCTGCCAGGAAGTTTCATTTTCTTTAGTTACTGTTTCCATACGTACAGCGATTGGACAAAAATATGGGAACACCGCGAGAAATGCTCGCGTGAACATGGTATTGTGTATATGGAACCGGGGACCTAGAAACGAAGGAGAGGCTTCGTCCCGCCGTAGCCCTCAGTGGTTCACAACCCCACAACACCCCACACGGAACCCTGGGTTGTTGTGCGGTTCGGTCCCAGTGGACCCTCCCCCCCCCCCCCCCCCAGGGAACGTCTCATACCAGACGAGTAGACCCCACTTGTTTGTGTGGTAGAGTAATTATGGTGTACGCATACATGGAGACAGAGTTTGCGCAGCAATTGCCCACATATTGTAACTGAGGCGGAATAAGAGGAACCAGCCCGCATTTGCCGAGGCTGATGGAAAACCGCATAAAAATGATCCACAGGCTGGTCGGCATACCAGACCTCAACACTAATCCGCCGGGCGGATTCGTGTGGGGACCGGCACGCCTTCCCGCCAGGGAAGCAGCGTGTTAGACCGAACGGCTAGCCGGGCAGGCTGCGTGAACATTAATTCGAATACTAACCAATCCTGCAGGTTGCGCTGTTGTATTTCGCCACGAACGCCACTTGTGCGGTATCCTCAATACGCTGGAACTGTCAGTCATGGTCTGAACACTTATACGTAGCGAGCGCATTTATCGGAGCCAAGTGAATTCAAAAGTGCGCAAATTATTGGTAGTCGTTTGGTTGGTGCTTCTGTAACCAAGATAGCCGAAGTACGTGGTGTGACAAGAGGCATCGTTTCGAAAATTTACATGGCATACAGGGAAAGAGGAGAAATCGAATATTTATACTGTACATAGGGAAAGCTACACTACTGGCCATTAAAATTGCTACACCAATAAGAAATGCAGATGATAAACGGGTATTCATTGGACAAATACATTATACGAGAACTGACATATGATAACGTTTCCACGCAATTTGGGTGCATAGATCCTGAGAAATCAGTGCCCAGAACAACCACCTCTGGCCATAATAACGGCCTTGATACACCTGGGCATTGAGTCAAACAGAGCTTGGATGACGTGTACAGGCACAGCTGCCCATGCAGCTTCAACACGATACCACAGTTCATCAAGATTAGTGACTGGCGTATTGTGACGAGCCAGTTGCTAGGCCACCATTGACCAGACGTTTTCAATTGGTGAGAGATCTGGAGAATGTGCTGGCCAGGGCAACAGTCGAACATTTTCTGTATCCAGAAAGGCCTGTACAGGACCTGCAACATGCGATTGTACATTACCTTGCTGAAATGTAGGGTTTCGCAGGGATCGAATGAAGGGTAGAGCCCCTGTTCATGACACATCTGAAATGTACGTCCACTGTTCAAAGTGCCGTCAATGCGAACAAGAGGTGACCTAGACGTGTAAGAAATGACACCCCATACCATCACGCCGGGTGATACGCCAGTATGGCGATGACGAATACACGCTTCCAATGTGCGTTCACCGCGATGTCGCCAAACACGGATGTGACCATCATGATGCTGTAAACAGAACCTGGATTCATCCGAAAAAATGACGCGTTGCCAGTAGTGCACCCAGGTTCGTCGTTGAGTACATCATCGCAGGCGCTCCTGTCTGTGATGCAGCGTCAACCGCAGCCATGGTCTCCGAGCTGATAGTCCATGCTGCTGCAAACGTCGTCGAACTGTTCATGCAGATGGTTGTCGTCTTGCAAACGTCCCCATCTGTTGACTCAGGGATCGAGACGTGGCTGCACGATCCGTTACAGCCATGCGGATAAGATGCCTGTCACCTCAACTGGTAGTGATACGAGGCCGTTGGGATCCAGCACGGCGTTCCGTATTACCCTCCTGAACCCACCGATTCCATATTCTGCTAACAGTCATTGGATCTCGACCAACGCGAGCAGCAATGTCTCGATACGATAAACGGCACTCGCGATAGCCTACAGTCCGACCTTTATTAAGTCTGTAGTACGTCATCTTTGTGGTGTAGCAATTGTAATGGCCAGCAGTGTAAGTGACAAGGCGGAAGAAATCCTGCGTTGAGAGATCGTCACGGACCGTCATTGTAGGGGATTGCAACGAAAATCAAGAGGACGTCAGCTGCAAAACTACAGGAATGGGTGTCGCAGTTGTGATGTCTGTCAGCACGAAGCAACACGAAGTAGGAGCTCCATAAGCAGGGAACTGCAGGGCCAGGTGGAATTCCACAACCACACTTCAGTGACGCAAATGCCTGTGCAGGGAAACGAAGTGCTGAATCCATAAAACCTGGAGTATGGGGCAATGGAAAAAGTCATTTGTGAGGATGTGTCACGTTGCAGATTGTTTCCAACTTCTGGCCAAATTTAAGTCCCAAGAGTGAAACATGACGGGACCTCGCTGATGATTTGGGCAGCCGTATCGTGGTATTCCATTCGCCCCAAGGTTACTCTGTAAGGTCGCATTACTGCGAACGATTATGTGACCACTTTGGCTGATCAGGCCCATCCAATAGTACAATGTTTGTTCCGCAGTGGTGATGCTGGGTCCCAAGAGGAGAGGATCCCTGCCACGCATCTCGGATTGTCCAGGACTGGTTTTACGAGAGCGAGGATGAATTGTCGCATCTCTCCTGTCCGCCACAGACACCAGACCTCATTATTAATGTGCCTTTGCAGTTTCTGCATCTACATCTACGTGATTACTCTGCTATTCACAATAAAGTGCCTGCCAGAGGGTTCAATGAGCCACCTTCAAGCTGTCTCTCTACCGTTCCACTCTCGAACAGCACGCGGGAAAAACGAGCACTTAAATTTTTCTGTGCGAACCCTGATTTCTCCTATTTTATCGTGATGATCATTTCTCCCTATGTAGGTGGGGGCCAACAGAATGTTTTCGCAATCGGAGGAGAAAACTGGAGATTGAAAATTCATGAGAAGATCCCCTCGCAACGAAAAACGCCTTTGTTTTAATGATTGCCACTCCAATTCACGTATCATGCCTGTGACACTATCTCCCTATTTCGCGATAATACAAAACGACCTACCCTTCTTTGTACTTTTTCTATGTCATCCGTCAGTCCCACATGATGCAGATCCCATACCGCACAGCAGTACTCCAGAATAGGGCGGACAAGCGTGGTGTAAGCAGTCTCTTTAGTAGACCTGTTGCACCTTCTAAGTGTTCTGCCAGTGAATCCCAGTCTTTGGTTTACTCTACCCACAATATTATCTCTGTGATCGTTCCAGTTTAGGTTATTTGTAATTGTAATCCCTAAGTATTTAGTTGAATTTACAGCCCTCAGATTTGTATGACTTATCGCGTAATCGAAATTTAGCTGATTTCTTTTAGTACTCATGTGAATAACTTCACACTTTTCCTTATTCAGGGCCAATTACCACTTTTCGCACCATACGAATATCTTATCTAAATCATTTTGCAATTCGTTTTGATCATCTGATGACTTTGCAAGACAGAAAATGACAGCATCGTCTGCAAACAATCTAAGACGGCTACTGAGATTGTCTCCTATGCCGTTAATATAGATCAGGAACAATAGAGGGCCTATAACACTTCCTTGGGGAACGCCGGATATTACTTCTGTTTTACTCGATGACTTTCCGTCTATTACTACGAACTGTGTGACTTTTCTCACAGAAAATCACGAATCCAGTCGCACAACTGAGGCAATGCTCCGTAAGCACGCAGTTTGCTTAGAAGACACTTGTGAGGAACGGTGTCGAAAGCCTTCTGGAAATCTAAAAATATGGAATCAATTTGACATCCCCTGTCGATAACACTTATTACTTCATGTGTATAAAGAGATAGTTGTGCTTCACAAGAACGATATTTTCTGAATCCGTGCTGACTATGTGTCAACAAATCGTTTTCTTCGAGGTACTTCATAATATTCGAATACAGTATACGTTCCAAAACCCTCCTGCACATCGACGTTAGTGATATAGTCCTGTAATTCAACGGATTACTCCTACTTCCCTTTTTGGGTATTGGTGTGACTTGAGCAATTTTCCAGTCTTCAGGTACGGATCTTTCTGTGAACGAGTGGTTTTATATAATTGCTAAATATGGAGCTATTTTATCAGCATACTGTGAGAAGAACCTGACAGGTATACAATATGGACCGGAGGCCTTGCTTTTATTATGTGATTTAAGCTACTTCGTTACTCCGAGGATATCTACTTCTATGTTTCTCATCTTGGCAGTTGTCCTTGATTTGAATTCAGGAATATTTACTTCGTCTTCTTTGGTGAAGGAGTTTCGGAAAACTGTGTTTAATATCTCTGCTTTAGTGGCACTGTCATCAATGACTTCGCCGTTGTTATCGCGCAGTGAGGGTATTGATTGCGTCTTGCCGCTGGTGTGCTTTATGTATGACCAGAATCTCTTTGGGTTTTCTGCCAGTTTACTTTGGGGAGAAGGGTACTTGATCGCTATCCACCTCTATCACTGTTACCTGAACTTTCCAGTACTTTGCAGGAAGAGTGGTATATTAGTCCCTCAAACATCATACGAGACCTGTATTTATCCATTCCCAGACGACTGGAAGTTATTTTGACTGCCAACGTTTTTCCTGTACCGTATTAGGCATGGTAATGTGTTGTTTTTCCAAGTTTTTGTCCACGCCCTTTATAACCATACACTACTGGCCATTAAAATTGCAACACCACGAGGATGACGTACCTACAGACGCGAAATTTAACCGACAGGAAGAAGATGCTGTGATATGCAAATGATTAGCTTTTCAGAGAATTCACACAATGACATGAGGAAAGTTTCCAACCGATTTCTCATACACAAACAGCAGTCGACCGGCATTGCCTGGTGAAACGTTGTTGTGATGCCTCGTGTAAGAAGGAGAAATGCGTACCATCACGTTTCCGACTTTGATAAAGGTCGGATTGTAGCCTATCGCGATTGCGGTTTATCGTATCGCGACATTGCTGCTCGCGTTGGTCGACCTCCAATTACTGTTAGCAGAATATGGAATCGGTGGGTTCAGGAGGGTAATACGGAACGCCGCGCTGGATTCCAACGGCCTCGTATCACTGGCAGTCGAGATGACAGGCATCTTATCCGCACGGCTGTAACGGATCGAGCAATCACGTCTCGATCCCTGAGTCAACATATGGGGACGTTTGCAAGACGACAACCATCGGCACGAACAGTTCGACGACGTTTGCAGCAGCATGGACTATCAGCTCCTAGACCATGGCTGCGGTTACCCTTGACGCAGCATCACAGACAGGAGCGCCTGCGATGGTGTACTCAACGACGAACCTGGGTGTATGAATGGCAAAACGTCGTTTTTTCGGATGAATCCAGGTTCTGTTTACAGCATCATGATGGTCACATCCGTGTTTGGCGACATCGCGGTGAACGCACATTGGAAGCGTGTATTCGTCATCGCCATACTGGCGTATCACCCGGCGTGATGGTATGGGGTGTCATTTCTTACACGTCTAGGTCACCTCTTGTTCGCATTGACGGCACTTTGAACAGTGGACGTACATTTCAGATGTGTCATGAACAGGGGCTCTACCCTTCATTCGATCCCTGCGAAACCCTACATTTCAGCAAGGTAATGTACAATCGCTTGTTGCAGGTCCTGTACAGGCCTTTCTGGATACAGAAAATGTTCGACTGCTGCCCTGGCCAGCACATTCTCCAGATCTCTCACCAATTGAAAACGTCTGGTCAATGGTGGCCTAGCAACTGGCTCGTCACAATACGCCAGTCACTAATCTTGATGAACTGTGGTATCGTGTTGAAGCTGCATGGGCAGCTGTACCTGTACACGCCATTCAAGCTCTGTTTGACTCAATGCCCAGGCGTATCAAGGCCGTTATTACGGCGAGAGGTGGTTGTTCTGGGTACTAATTTCTCGGGATCTATGCACCCAAATTGCGTGAAAATGTAATCACATGTCAGTTCTAGTATAATATATTTGTCCAGTGAGTACCCGTTTATCATCTGCATTTCGTCTTGGTGTAGTAACTTTAATGGCCAGTAGTGTGTAATACACATGCCTTATCTCAATACAAACATCTGTTACAGTCGGTTGAAAGTGTCTAGATCACAAAGTTAAACGAGACGCATTTGTTTGTGGCAACAGCAGCTAAACAAGGAAATATTGGTGCCTTCATCAGATCACAGACATGTGATCTTTTTCCAGCTTTACTTGGGAAAAACCGCTTGAGAAATCGTTAACTCGCAGGGTAACAAACAGGCTCTAAAACCTGAATGGCAGTAGCGTGTTTTATTACTACTATTTTCTTTCACTGAATGAAGCGGCAGCAGTTGCAAACATTGTAGTAAGGATTCATTAAGGCTGACGACATTCGGCGGGTAGGTTGCGAAATTCAAGGTCACCTTCTTCTGGCCGTGTAGAGTGACACAGCGAAAGTCGCATCCCGGCGGCGTGTGTGTTTACTGCGCAGCTCACGAATGTGCGCCTCAAGATACATTGGTAACCTCATCATCATGTGTGACGAACGTCCTCCAAACATGTTACGGGGGTCTTGCCACGTATAGCCTAATCAAGTCTGAATCTGAACACTGCAGAACATTTCCTTTAAACTTAAATTTGGCCATTATGCATGGAATTAATTGGGTCTGCGACTGCATTTCATAATTTGTAAAACAATCCTTTCTCAGCTCCAGCCATGTTTATTTTCCGTTGTGTGTTGACTCGATGCTTTCTGCCAGCATGCTGCGGCTGTCAGTTTACTTATACATCAATTATTAATTACAGACTCATGTGAACTGCGAAGAGAGTTACTGAGCAACTTGGCAAAACATTGAGTCACCACAATTCTTTGCTGATGAACATACATTGATATGCAACAAAGGTTTTACAAAAGAGAGCGGATGTAGTGCAATAAACAGCGGTGATAACAAAAAAAATTACACAATGTTTGTCTTTCTTTGGTTTCCTGGGGGCCTTGGGAGGTATGAAACGGTACAATTACAAGACAGTTTCGTTACTATTCTCTTGTACCTACAAACATGTACTGATGAATGTCATTTTCTTTTAAAAACAAAAATGGCTAGTAAACAATCTTTTGCAGAAAGGCTTCGTATACCTACACAACAACGTGAAATTTTGTTCGCTACTTTTCTACCCAAATCAGTGAATGCGGAACATAGGAAACGTCCATGGGATGCAATACCTGCATTGTTTAACGTACCAAATAAGCCACCATAACTGTAGGTGAAGACGAAAACCACGCAGACGTCATAATACTCGCAAAACGTCAAAAGCAATAAAAAAATTTCCAACACAGAAGAAACCAATACTACCATTGTTGCTAGACCCGAGCCACAAACGGCAAGAATATCTTAACACAGTCGTATTCTGAAGAAAAGTAACTACGTTTACGAAAGTAGCCGTGTGTTAGAACGCCGAGTGATATGTAAAAATGAGCGAATTATTAGCTTTTGTGCAAATTGTTACATGTGAAGAAAAGTGCCTATCATAAAAACAGATGAGAGCAGAAATATATGCTTTTCATGCATGGAATATTGTCTTTATATTTTCTTGCTCCGACGCGGAGTAAGCTGCAACTATAAACAAAATGGTAAAGTATTTCTTCATGAATATGGTGTAGCGTATGTCACGTAGTGAGATCCAGCTCTTTTTTAATTTACTCGTTTGTCGATATCATTCATATCTCTTGATAATTTACTTATGCCTGGGTTGTAAAAAATATAACTAATTCATCAATTAAGTAGAAAAGTAATTAAAAACAGACATTATTCTTAAGGCGTTTTCGCTCCGTTAGGGTCGCTAATGTCGTTCCAGCTGTCAGATGATAATTTTCACATCAATGAGTGTCGCGACGTATAATGTTGGACTGCGATACTCCTATAACTTTTTACGGATGAATTGTTATTAAAATAAATAGTACATCACTCATCTCAGTATTTCTGCCATACTTTTTACATTCTATTCAGGAATTTGTTAATTTTCACTGCTTCTTCCGAATCACATCATAACGCTTACTCATCATTGGCACGTTGGTACGGCGATGGTCTACTCTAGGAGGTTCTTATAAAGCTGTTCCAGCGTTTTAGTAGTCAAGTAGCAGCCTAATTTATTCTTGAAACTAGACACTTATCTCTGCCGCGGGAATCTCACCAGCTTCCGACACAAATCTGGTCGGCTATAACTTCGTCAACACTCTTAGCTACTTTCACTGCTGCTTTCACTGACGCTTTCATCTGTAACGAAGACGTTTCTGTTAGCTGCTCTGCAATGGCTGTTACGTCGTTTTCGTTTTCATGTACTACAGTAATGTGGATACTGTGTCGGCTCTATCGTCTAGCTCTGCCCACGTTGTTGGTCCTCGAGTTGCTTCTGCCATGTTCTTCTCGTGTTTGTTACAGTCCACTTGCTCATGTTTAACATTTAGCCATCCAAACATATTGCGGAGTGATTATAGCATCTTCCGCTTTTTTTATTCTGTATTAATTTCACTTTCTCTTTCAAATTCTGAAGGTGGCAGGGGTATAATACAGGGAGCGAAAGGCTATTTACAATTTGTACAGAAACCAGTAGGCAGTTATAAGAGTCAATGGGCATGAAAGGGAAGCAGTTGTTGGGAAGGGAGTGAGACAGGGTTTTAGCCTATCCCCCAAGTTATTCACTCTTTATATTCAGCAAGCAGTAAAGGAAACAAAAGAAAAATTCGGAGTAGGAATTAAAATCCACGGAGAAGAAATAAAAACTTTGAGGTTAGCCGATGACATTGTAATTCTGTCAGAGACAGCAAAGGACCTGGAAGATTAGTTGAACGGAATGGACAGTGTCTTGAAAGGAGGATATAAGATGCACATCAACAAAAGCAAGACGAGGATAATGGAATGTAGTCGAATTAAATCGGGAGATGCTGCGGGAGTTAGATTAGGAAACGAGACGCTTAAAGTAGTAAATGAGTTTCGTTATTTGGGGAGCAAAATAACTGATGATGATCGAAGTAGAGAGGATATAAAATGTAGACTGGCAATGGCAAGGAAAGCGTTTCTGAAGAAGAGAAATCTGTTAACATCGAGTATAGATTTGTCAGGAAGTCGTTTCTGAAAGTTTTTGTACGGAGTGTAGCCATGTATGGAAGTGAAACGTGGCCGATAAATAGTTTAGACGAAAAGAGAATAGAAGCTTTCGAAATGTGGTGTTACAGAAGAATGCTGAAGATTAGATGGGTATATCACATAACTAATGAGGAGGTATTGAATAGAATTGGAGAGAAGAGAAATTTGTGGCACAACTTGACATGAAGAAGGAATCGGTTGGTAGGGCATATTCTGAGGTATCAAGGGATCACCAATTTGGTATTGGAGGGCAGCGTGGAGGGTAAAAGTCGTAGGGGGAGACCAAGAGATGAATACACTAAACAGATTCAGAAGGATGTAGGTTGCAGTAGGTACTGGGAGATGAAGAAGCTTGCACAGGATAGAGCAGCATGGGGAGCTGCATCAAACCAGTCTCTGGACTGAAGACCTCAACAACAACAATTTCACTTTTTCCAGAATCTAGTGAAACTTCATCAGTTTCATAAATATCATTATAAAACTTGTGTGGTTTCTTGTCCATTGGCTGATGGCCGTAAGATTTCCACTGGTACCAATACCTATCTATATGTTTGTTCCCTCCGAGTTCGTACAAACGTTTTTGAAATTGTAAAATAAGTATTGCAACATTAAGAAGTAGTTATTTTGGGTATATTTACTACATCTGTATCTACATTTACATACATACTCCTCAAGCCACCGCACGGTACATGGCGGAGGGTACCAGGTACCACTATTAGTCATTGCCTTTACTTCCCTCTCGTGTTAAAGGCATATTACTGAGTAAGAATAGGTGCAAAGAAATTTTCCAATTTACGTTGTGAAGTGAACCCTCTGTTTTCTTCAGTATACAACCAAGAGTGGCCTTACAATGTGGAATTTGCATTATCATAAGTCGCATACAGGAGCATATTTCTACAGGTGTCGACAAGAGCTTATTGTTGCCTTCAGTGCAAAGAGTTGATGCAGCTAATCCACCCTGTGCAAGCCTTTTCATTTCTGCGTAACTACTACAATCTACATCCATTTGAACCTGAATTTTGTAGTGAACCTTTACTTCCCTTCACAATTCTGACCTCCCATACTTCTCTCTATTACCACACTGATGCCTGTAGCTGAGTCCTATCAACCAGTCACTTCTTTTAGTCGAATTCTGCCATAAATTTCTCCTCAGTTCGATTCTGCACCTTTGCATTTGTTACGAGATCTACTCATCTAATTTTCAGCATTCTTCTGTAGCACAACATTTCTCTTCTTGTCTGAAATGTTTGTCATCCACATTCCACTTCCGCACGAGGCTACACCCCAAATACGTTCGGAAAAGACTTCTTAAGACTTAAATTTATATCTGATACTACCAAATTTCTCTTTCCCAGAACCCCTATTTTGTTGTTACCTGTCTGTATTTTATATCCTCTCTACTTCAACCATCATCAGGACAGTGCTTCTGCTTGTAGCTACGTTTTGCACCTTACGCAAAAAGGGACTTTTTTGAATAAAATAATTGGGACTATTGCGCCGCGCTATTATTGATTGATTTATTTAACCTAGCAAGATTAGGGCCATCAGGCCCCCCTTACATCTAACCAGGCATTCTACTTATTTTACATTCGTATGTTTTGGTAGGCATGCTAAACTACATCAGTACAAAAAGTGAAATAAACAATTACAAAGGCACACTTGGAAAAATACATACATATAGAGTTTATATTCGTAGATGATAAGTACTGTTATAATTAGACATTTTGAAAGAGACAGATTTTAAACTTGCGCAAGGTAAAGGGCAGTTTGTTCCAGAGGCGGACAGCGGTAACTGAGAAGGAGTTTGCAAAAGTTTTTGTTTTGTGAATGGGCACAATTAGGATACCAAATAAGAGTGACCTCGTGTTTCGATTATGACGGCATGAAAGGTGTTTAATCTCTGAAGAAAGATACTGGGGTGCTTACGCGACGCGGAGTCGGTGAAGTAGACATAGAGTGTGGTAGTCACGCAATTTGTCCGCCCGCAGCCACCCTAGCTGGAAGTATGAAGCACTAACATGATCATATCGGCGAATGTTGCAGGTGTAACGCAGACAGGCATTCATAGTTAGTTCTAGCCTTCGGTTGTTGCCTTGCTGAATTACATCACAATAGTGGAGGTTCGGTAGAACGAGTGCTTGCACGAGCTGGCGTTTCAAGTCCTGTGGAAATACGTTCCGAAACTTTTTGAGAGCATAGAGACAAGCGGACGTCTTCCGGCACACTGCGACTGTATTCTCCGCCCAGTTGAGATACTCATTCAAAGTTATAGACAAGTTCTTAACTAGAATGAAATTTTCACTCTACAGTGGAGTGTGCGCTGATATGAAACTTCCTGGCAGATTAAAACTGTATGCCGGACCGAGACTCGAACTCGGGACCTTTGCCCTTCGCAGGCAAGTGCTCTACCGACTGAGCTACCCAAGCACGATTCACGCCCCGTCCTCTCCGCTTTAATTCCGCCAGTACCTCGTCTCCTACCTTCCAAACTTTACAGAAGCTCTCCTGCGAACCTTGCAGAACTAGCACTCCTGAAAGAAAGGATATTGTGGAGACATGGCTTAGCCACAGCCTGGGGGATGTTTCTAGAATGAAATTTTCACTCTACAGCGGAGTGTGCGCTGACATGAAACTTCCTGGCAGATTAAAACAGTGTGCCGGACCGAGACTCGGTAGAGCACTTGCCCGCGGAAGGCAAAGGTCCCGAGTTCGAGTCTCGGTCCGGCACACAGTTTTAATCTGACAAGAAGTTTCATATCAGCGCACACTCCGCTGTAGAGTGAAAATTTCATTCTAGAAACATCCCCCAGGCTGTGGCTAAGCCATGTCTCCGCAATATCCTTTCTTCAAGGAGTGCTAGTTCTGCAAGGTTCGCAGGAGAGCTTCTGTGAAGTTTGGAAGGTAGGAGACGAGGTACTGGCAGAATTAAAGCTGTGAGGACGGGCCGTGAGTCGTCCTTGGGTAGCTCAGTCGGTAGAGCACTTGCCCGCGAAAGGCAAAGGTGCCGAGTTCGAGTCTCGGTCCGGCACACAGTTTTAATCTGCCAGGAAGTTTCAAGTTCTTAACTGTTTTCTGATATGGTATTGGAATACCGTCGAGCAGAATAGGAGGCAGCCGTTCGCGGAAATCTGAACTTAATAATTTCTCTTTCTATTATGAACTATTGAAGCAATTAAACTGGCGACGTTTTGGCCGACACGCTGCGCTGCTCTTCAGAGTGGTTCACTGATAAAACAGCTGAACTGCCAACATTTCGACCAACTTACTGCGCTCTTGCGCAGGGCTGGTCACTGCTAACCGGCCTGAAAAGGACCGCGGCAAGTCGGTGGAAACGTCGGAAATTTACTTTTTTTTAGTAGTTTTTAATGATACGACCCAATACCCAAAATTAATTTTTTGAAAATGACACCGGAGTCTACGATCTTACATCAGAGACATCTCCATCCGGACAGCAACATAAGCCAGCCGTGCCGTCGACCCCCACGCTGCTTGCGTGGACAGTACTTGGGGCACTTCCGCATGCGCGTCACTATCGACCGCACCAGCTGCACGTTTGTGTACGTACATTCGGCTCTAGCACTTTCGGGGGTCGACAGTATTGCGCAGCTCGGCTGCGACAGTCGACCGGCGCCGTCGAGTATCGATTGATGCGCAGCGGGTGGGGAGGTGCGTGGGGGGAGCAGCCTCACGTGGACCGCCGCGTGACGTCGAGCGCCGCAGGGTTGGCAGCCCTGTGCCAAGGTCAGCGACACGGGGCGAGCCCTCCTGTTCCACCCTCGCCACTGTTGCAGCAGCTTGTAGACACGCGGCGTGCAGTCACGTGCTAGCCGATCTCTTGTCTACTTTCATGAGGCCATTGGTAGTAGTTCCGGGAGAGATACGACAGCGTGAAGTGAAGCTGTCTTCAAGAAAAAGGTTGCATTGAGCACAACACTGCTTTAACGATCTATTGATACGTAATCAGCATGGTTTCAGAAAACATCGTTCTTGTGCAACGCAGCTAGCTCTTTATTCGCACGAAGTAATGGCCGCTATCGACAGGGGATCTCAAGTTGATTCCGTATTTCTAGATTTCCGGAAAGCTTTTGACACCGTTCCTCACAAGCGACTTCTAATCAAGCTGCGGGCCTATGGGGTATTGTCTCAGTTATGCGACTGGATTCGTGATTTCCTGTCAAGAAGGTCGCAGTTCGTAGTAATAGACGGCAAATCATCGAGTAAAACTGAAGTGATATCAGGTGTTCCCCAGGGAAGCGTCCTGGGACCTCTGCTGTTCCTGATCTATATAAATGACCTGGGTGACAATCTGAGCAGTTCTCTTAGGTTGTTCGCAGATGATGCTGTAATTTATCATCTAGTAAGGTCATCCGAAGACCACTATCAGTTGCAAAGCGATTTAGAAAAGATTGCTGCATGGTGTGGCAGGTGGCAGTTGACGCTAAATAACGAAAAGTGTGAGGTGATCCACATGAGTTCGAAAAGAAATCCGTTGGAATTCGGTTACTCGATAAATAGTGCAATTCTCAAGGCTGTCAATTCAACTAAGTACCTGGATGTTAAAATTACGAACAACTTCAGTTGGAAAGACCACATAGATAATATTGTGGGGAAGGCGAGCCAAAGGTTGCGTTTCATTGGGAGGACACTTAGTAGATGCAACAAGTCCACTAGACAGCTTACACTACGCTCGTTCGTCCTCTGTTAAAATATTGCTGCGCGATGTGGGATCGTTACCAGGTGGGATTGACGGAGGATATCGAAAGGGTGCAAAAAAGGGCAGCTCGTTTTGTATTATCACGTAATAGGGGAGAGAGTGTGGCAGATATGATACGCGAGTTGGGATGGAAGTCATTAAAGCAAAGACGTTTTTCGTCGCGGCGAGATCTATTTACGAAATTTCAGTCACCAACTTTCTCTTCCGGATGCGAAAATATTTTGTTGAGCCCAACCTACATAGGTAGGAATGATCATCAAAATAAAATAAGAGAAATCAGAGCTCGAACAGAAAGGTTTAGGTGTTCGTTTTTCCTGCAAGCTGTTCGGGAGTGGAATGGTAGAGAGATAGTATGATTGTGGTTCGATGAACCCTCTGCCAAGCACTTAAATGTGAATTGCAGAGTAATCATGTAGATGTAGATGTACACCTTTAATAGGCCATTAAAACAATATATGTGCAAGTAGTAAGGTGAACTATTCTGGCAATTCCAAGGAAATCGCAAGAGAAGTTTTATGCGTCTATTACGTGGAGTATGTATCTGTGCGTAGGTGCCGCACGTTGCAATTCATGGAGGCCAAGTGGTTCAGCTTTGCTCGCGGAGTCGTGAGGCGAGGACGCCCGCTGCGCCCCACCTGTTGTGGAGTCCGAGCGCGCGTTGTTTACTTCTCGCCGCGGTTTCGTGTGCTGACTCCCTCTTACGAGCGAACCATGGCATACTCTTACCGCCGCTCAACGATCAAGATCGCATTCCACGCAGAACATGCACGGCCAAGACATGAAATTGACAACTTTATATGGGCTGGTCTTAACCTGGATTTGCAGGATATCAGTGGCATTCACTTCTCCATCACTGGGAACGTTCTGTATGTTAAGATACACACCAAAGGACTATGTACCAAAATTGCGAACCGCCACGCGCGAAACCTCGAGCGTAAGATCCCCAACGGACACGTGGGTATAGAGATGGGGCCCCTCCACGCCCGCACCAACGTGGTGACCAAACCAAAAGTCCTACTTTCACCTCCGTCAACATGTTACTTATCTAATTGGTGGATCACTGGATCTTGGGCTGTGATGTTATCCGTGCGTCTGGGTAAGACTACGCATTAACACGGTCCATCATGTGACAGATAGTGGACGAAACGCGAATGAGCGTAGCAATTTGAAGAGCAGAGGGAAAAAAGTGCCAAGGCTCGTGCCGTTGGGAAAAAAGACCCTCTGCGACAGTGGGATGAGTAGTAAGAGCAGTAGTGCCTTACTAGCTGTGATAGTTCAAGCAAGGTTGGGTTTGTTAGTGTGGGTATCATGCATGCATCGTTACTGTGGCAGGCGATGGCGATGTATCCCGGTTTGCTGCGGCCGCTCCATTCGTGGAACAATCAGGATCGTTATATACTAGTGGGAGATCGGCCATAGATCATCTCACTGTGTGGGGTGTGTGTGTGTAGCTTATCTGCATGTAGTGTACGGTACGGCTTCCCTGCGTGGTGCCAGTTATTCGGCAAGTTTGTTCCAACTGGATATCCAGTAATCTGCGAGTGTCTGGAGTTTCTGTATAGTCTTGTGGTGAGTTTGTGGATTGCCTCCGTGAAAGTCTCAAGTCGGTATTACCGGTGAAGGTCCGCGATGCGTGTACATCGCGGAGCATTGCTTATGATTTTGAGTACTTTGTTTTGTATGATCTGCAGGCTTGTGGGCGCAGCGTGTCCCCAGACAGGAGCTGCGTACGTCATCAGGGGTCGAATAAGTGTCATGTGCATGGACCTCTACACCCTTCTGTTCAGTGTGCTACGCCTGTTGAGCATAGGATAGAGCTGTTTGAGCCTCGCGCTAGCTCGGTTGGTCATGTGTTGTATGTGGTCCCCCCAGAGTAGTTTCCGGTCCAGCCAGACACCGAGGTATTTGACTTTCTCGCGGAAACGTATTGGGCGTGAATGTAGAGTTATTGGTCTGCAGTAGCGGTGTTTGCGCAGTTGCTTCGATCTTCTAGTGAACAGAACGGCTTCGCACTTGTTGACGTTTACTCTAACATGCCATTTCTCTAACCAAGGCTCAGCCACTCTGAGTGCGATCTGTAAGCGTGACGTAATGTTTGATGATTTCCAATCTTGCGCGAGGATGGCTGTGTCATCCGCGTAGATTGCCATCGTGGTGTTGTGTGTGGTTGGGAGATCGTTTATGTAGAGGTTAAACAGTAGGGGCCCTAGGATGCTTCCCTGGGGTACTCCCGCGTGTATACCGTGTCGTGTTGATTGTTTCCCCTGCACGTCAGTGTTGAAACTCCTGTCTGTGAGGTATGAGACGCGCCAGCCGGTCGGGGAACCCCGCGTCGCTGAGTTTGCGAATGAGGCCGTTGTGCCATAGACAGTCGAAAGCCTTTTCGATGTAGAGGAACACCGCCCCTGTTGCTTTGTTTGTGTTGAAACCATGTGTTATATGTTCAACGACCCTTAAGAGTTGTCGTGTTGTAGAGTGGTGATTCCTGAAGCCGAATTGCTCCGGTCTCAGGATGTCATTTGTTATGCAGTGCCTAGCGATGCGTTTGAGAATCACCTTCTCAACAGTCTTGCTGAGCGAACTCAGAAGATTGATGGGTCGGTAATTTTGTGGGAGGCTGTGGTCTTTCCCCGGCTTCCTGACCATCAGGACCTTGGCCGTCTTCCAAAAGGCGGGGAAGTGATGGTGTTTTAGTATGGCATTCCTTATGTGTGTTAGGTATTCAGTGGCTTTATCTGTGAACTCCTGGAGGACACGGTTTTGAATGCCATCATGACCAGGGGCTTTCCTAGCAGCGGAATGCATTATAGCCCAGGAGACTTCGGCTGCACTAGCATGTCGAATGTCGTCGCGCGATGGTTGGGCTAAAATGTGTGTAACCTCCTGGCCAGTAGCAAGTGTGAACACTGGATCTGATGGTACCAGGATCGGTGTGAATGACGCTACGAGTGTGCGGGCCATTAGTTCTGCTTTCTCCTCCGCTGAGTATGCAGGTCCGTCAGGCCCTTGAAGCGTTGGGGTGTATATTTTCTCCCTGGTGAAGTGTCGGGCTAGTTGCCACACGCCAGGTCGCGCGGTGTCCAGCCCCTCAAGTTTTTGGTTCCACTGTTGTATTCTATGTGTTTGTATTTTGTCGTGTATGATGCCCTGTAGCCTGTTAATGTGCCGTTTGAAGTACTGACGCCTGGTACGCTGCCATTGTCTCCTGAGGCGATTCCTCATTGAGATTAGGCTCGGGATTTCCTGGGGCAGGGCCGCACTGTGTTGTTGTGAGGTGCGATCAGGTATGGTGCCCGCCATTACGTCCTGGACGGCGTACCTGCACTGGCTGTGGCATGTCTGCCAAAACTGTGTCCGGCGTTACTTCCATTGCGCCATCCACATTTCTTCCTGTCATCTATACCGCGGTCACCGCACCAATGCCTATCTTCTGCACGAACCATGTGACTCATCGCGGGCGATGACTGCCTTAATGGAGACTAATCCGACACTTTCCACATCACTCCAACCAGACACTGTTAGGAGGAGCCACTTGCCTGCCTGGTACCGCTGACCATGGCACGAAGATGGATCTGACGCCTTGCGTTGTACCAGCTTCTGCCTTTCTTCCAAGGAGGAGGTGGACTACTGCTCCCACTGGAACACAGACCAGCATGTACGTAAACAGGAGGCGCCACGGAAGGGCCAGAAGCGACACTGTGC
This sequence comes from Schistocerca serialis cubense, assembly GCF_023864345.2. Lineage (NCBI taxonomy): Eukaryota > Metazoa > Arthropoda > Insecta > Orthoptera > Acrididae > Schistocerca > Schistocerca serialis. The sequence continues at coordinate 970,820,256 of NC_064639.1, forward strand.
GCCATCGGATGGTTATCTTCAAAGAATTTGACCATAAGATGATGACAACTTGTCTGATGATGCAAAGTCCTCTGACATGCAGATGTCGAACGCTGATGTTCCGCCACCTCACTCCACGACAGCTTTATGTCGTAGTGATGCAGCAGCACCGAACCCTCCTGCAAGCGTCCTGTTTGGCGTCCCTGCTGCTGAGCCAACTCCACCTGTGTGCACAGTGGACGACCCATCCACCACATCTGTACTGACGAGCTCATGGGTTGATGACATCGAGGATGATGCTGTGCTACTACCTGCTGTTGTGGAAGAACATATCCCCATGGAGGTGTCGGGACAGCACTGACACAGTGACTGAAAATGCGATGGGTGCAGCAGCTGGTCTGCCCCTAATAGTCGCCAAATAAGTGGACGCCACCTTCCCAGCAGAAATGGAGATTCAACAATACCGACTGGCGACTCTCAACATCAATGCCATTCGTGTGCACCATAAACTGACTATGTTGCAAGATATCTGAATGCAGCGGATATAGATATTGTCCTTCTCCAGGAGGTCTATGTCGAGGATTTCGCCAGCCCTTTCAGATACACTACTCACGTCCCACACACGTCTCCCACTGGCAGTGGCCTAATTGCGGAAGACTTCAAGTTCCTCCCTGATGCGAGAGGCATGCCGCGCACTCTGCATGACGTCAGAATCTTTAATATTTAAGCGCCCTCCGGATCGGGACGACGCCATGAACGGTCCACTTTCTTTGTAGATCCAGTCGCGCCCCTCTTTACGGGATGCCAGTATGCCCTAATCTTCATTGGGAATTTTAGCTCTACCCAGGTCCTGAAGTACCAACTGCCACAATACGTTCCATGTCTGACACTCTCCAACCATCATGACCAACCTTTGACTCGTGAACAGGTGGGAGTATGTGCATGACCATAGGACAGGTTTCACGTACTACACCAGCCGTATACATGGCGTCCATCTGTCGCGCACAATTGTTCAGGCACATGGTCTGCTGAAATATGGCTTTTTCCGACCATGCCGTCTATAGATGCACAGCCACCTAGCACCGCCAGATGGTATAGCTTGGGCGAGGCCCCTGGAAATCGAACATGACACATCTACATTCGCCTGAATGCCGACAGCTCGTGGAGGCAACGTGGACGTCATGTGCCCATCGGTCAGGGGCTTACCTGACTGCGCACTCTTGGTGGCTGTTGCGTGCCAAGTCGTCTTTTAGGAAGACATTGATTGGTCATGGCAGGGAGATCGGCGCCTGGAGGCGGCACTCGCTAGATTTTTTTTTAGCGCATTCTCCAAGGCCGCACTCACACGCTATGAACCGCGCAGATGGGCAGATTACGGCACTTTCGAGGCAGCACCTCAAAGAGACATGCACCGTGGATAGAATGGACCACGAAGGGCCGTCGATATACCATTCTTCTGGAAACGCCAGCGTCGGCGACGGGAGCTGATCCATGCTGTAACTTTATCCAACGGTCTCTGTGTCACAACACAACGTGCGATCGGAAATGCTCTCTGCACTCACTATAGACAACTGTTAGCAGACCACCATCATCACCCAGACGCGATTGAGAAAATCTCTCGCCTTATGTATGGCACACTAATGCAGGACGCACAGATGGCGTTACTTAAGGACGTGACTGAGGAGCAGATCACTGCGGCTGTACTGGCTGGCGCGCCTCACAAGTCGCCAGGATCCAACAGCCTCCCATTAGAGCTTTCCAGGACCTACCACCAATACTGACACCTGCCTGGATGGACATATATAATGACTTGATGTCCCATGAAGTACAGCTTCCTGGTGTCTTCCTCGAATGACTGCTCGTTATTATCCATAAACCAAATGGTGGAATCTCCTTCTAAAAATGGTTCAAATTGCTCTGAGCACTATGGGACTTAACATCTGAGATCATCAATCCCCTAGAACTTAGAACTAGTTAAACCTAACTAACCTAAGGGCATCACACACATCCATGCCCGAGGCAGGATTCGAATCTGCGACCGTAGCAGTCATACGGTTCCAGACTGAAGCGCCTAGAACCTCTCGGCCACACTGGCCAGCGGAACTTCCTTCAGTGACTATCACCCCCTATCACTCAAGAACTGTGATACGAAAATCTTTACGCGGCTTTTGGCAGCATATCACAGGAAGGTCGCCCGAAACGTGGTGTCCCACGATCAGGCCTCTTTAGGAAGCAATCACAACATCTGGTTTGCCTTATGTAGATACCGTGACATAATCATGCTTGTGTGGGTGTTCCCCATCCTGGCCTCCCTTGATTTCAGGCTGGCCTTCAATAAGGCTCATCACTCCTATCTGACAGCAGTAATGTAAAATGTGAGATTCCCAGACAGCTTCATGGAGGCCATAATGCGTTTACTCTAGGGTGCAACATCTAGGATCCTGTAGAATGGTTACTTTCGCAGCCGGCCGTTGTGGGCGAGCGGTTGTAGGCGCTTCAGTCCGGAACCGCGCTGCTGCTACAGTCGCCGGTTCGGATGTGTGTGCTGTCCTTAGGTTAGTTAGGTTTAAGTTGTTCTATGTGTAGGTGACTGATGACCTCAGATGTTGATTCCCATAGTGCTCAGAGCCATTTGAACGTTACTTAACGCCGCCCATCCTGGTAGAATGATCTGTATGACAAGGATGCCCTCTTTCCGCAATCCTGTACGCTCTCTCCATGGAACCGTTACTTTGTGGCCCCTGACAACGCCTCACCTTGATGACTCATGGTGCACACACTTTTTGTTGCACAGCCTATGCAGACGACCTGGTCCCCCTCTTGCGCAATGGCAACGATGTTCAGGCAACGACGGAGTGGGCGGAGTCCTATGGCGCTGCTTCGGGCAGCGTCCTTAATGTTCACAAATCTCTGTGTTGCCCGTAGGCCATGAGCTGCCTGGTCAACGCGTCGCTCACCTGCGGACCTGCGATAGCTTTCAGTTGCGTAGCGCAAACAGCTGTAGACGAAAATAATAGCCGTCTATAGAGCTATGAATCGGTGTTGCCAAAGAGACGTTCACAAAATCGTGTTGTCATGGATGACTGTGGTCATGGAGCTTTCTCGGATCTGTCGTAATAAGCGCCTACTGTTAAGGGCCACTTGTCGCCGCAAATCCGCTGTAAAATCAATACCCAGACATCTTACCACGTCGCAGATGACTGTGACTACGATATCACGTCCGAATCGCTTAACGCTTTGCTAGGCCGGCCGGTGTGGCCGTGCGGTTCTAGGCGCTTCAGTCTGAAACCGCGTGACCGCTACGGTCGCAGGTTCGAATCCTGCCTCGGGCATGGATGTGTGTGATGTCCTTAGGTTAATTAGGTTTAAGTAGTTCTAAGTTCTAGGGGACTGATGACCACAGATGTTAAGTCTCATAGTGTTCAGAGCCATTTGAACCATTTTTGAGCGCTTTGCTAAATACGTTTCGTGCTGTGCTTGCACACTCGTTCTGACTAAGCCTTGCAAATGGTCCTGCAGGCAGAAACTGGCTGGCTGGGTGTATAAGGACCCAAAGTACTCGTAAACTTAATGAAGTAAGGGAAGGTGGCCGTGGATGATAGTAACATTATCTTCAAATATATACTGAAATCACATTTTCTTGACAACTCCCTGGAAGAATTTTTGAGTATTATATATATAAACTGCGCTCAGCCTACAGAAATAGTCCGGGATCATCTCACACCGAAACTACTGCAGGAGTACATATAAAATTTCGTTTCTAAAAGCAAATTGGTGAAATGTATAACCGGCCAATGCCGGGTTTGGCAGCCAGTGAAGAAATAAAAGGAGAGTAGGACAATCATGTCGATAGTCAGCATATCTTCATATTTTTACTGAGAAACTGTACCGTAATATTAAAACGAACTCATTCCACATTGTAGCGAGAAGTCGCAGTTATGATAGATGGAGCATACATACACTTAAGAGCCAAAGAAACTGGTACACCTGCCTAATTTGTGAGGGCCCCGCGAACACGCAGAAGCGCCACAACATGACATGACATGGACTCAACTAACGTCTGAAGTAGTGCTGGAGGGAACTGACTTCACGAATCCTTCTGGGCAGTACATAAACCCCTAAGAGAACGAGGGGATGGAGATCACTTCTGAACAGCACGTTCCAAGGCATCCCGCATATGCTCAATAATGTTTATGTCTGGGGTGTTTGGTGGCCAGTGGAAGTATTTAAACTCAGAAGAGTGTTCCTGAAGCCACTCTGTAGTAATTCTGGATGTGAGGGGCGTCGCATTGTCCTGCTGGAATTGCCCAAGTCCGTCGGAATGCACAATGGACGTGAATGAATGCAGGTGATCAGGCAGGATGCTTACTTACGTGTCACCTGTCAGAGTCGTATCTAGACGTATCAGGGGTCCCATATCACTCCAAATGCACACGCCCACACCATTATAGGGCCGAACCTTGGACATGCTGCAACGGATCCATTTTGCTAATGTTTATGCTCCATCGCAAATTCCACATGTGGTCCAGTGTCTGTGTGCGTGTGCGTGCGTCTGCATGTCTTTGTGCTACCAACTCTATTCGTAATAAATTTTCGCAGACAGTGACGCTGAATGTGCCTACACAAATATACCGATGAACGACACATAGTTCAGGGGTATGACACCATAAACACGGAGAATCGTGAAAAAATGCAACATAATGCATGAAGACTTAGTACGTTTATTATTCTTTACTACTAAGAAAGTCCTACAGTCTAGTAAAATTAAGGAAATCCCTGATACATGGCAGCGTCCTTCGCAAAGTGTAATAGTATGCGTGTAAAAAATGGTTCAGATGTCTCTGAGCACTATGGAACTTAACATCTGAGGTCATGAGTCTCTAGAACTTAGAACTACTTAAACCTAACTAACCTAAGAACATCACACACACACATGCCCGAGGCAGGATTCGAACCTGCGACCGTAGCGGTCGCGCGGTTCCAGACTGTAGCGCCTAGAACCGGTCGGCCACCCCGGCCGGCTATGCGTGTTAAGCCCGAGGGGTAAGAATAACTGACCAATCTGACTGATTCCCTCGTGAACGTGGAAAGACTCGTGTATTTCCAACACACTAGAGAGAACATAGCTGCACACTGCTTTCAATGGCCTGTTGCCCCTGACAACAGCGTGGTATACCGTAGGCCCGGTATAGCGGTACAGGCCTGCGTCTCAAAGACACAGGTGTTAATCTGTGGCCCCAACAGGTGCCCCCATTTGGCCTGCAGCCTGCAGCGTTACGGGCTTAACGGCGGCGACAGTGACCGTTGCGTGACAGATAAGCCGTTCATGTCCGCGTCGGCCTTCATTTACCCAAATGGCGCCACGTCACGGCACTATGCAGATAAGCGTGGAGGTCAGTCGGGGTACTGACCTGTTAATGGTTCACAACCCGGCAGGTTTAGAAAAGCACTTAAAATTCCCTCTCACGGGTCAGGATGGCGAGGTCCGAATTTCTTCACTGCATTGCTTGATCTGGGAGTTAATGCGTCCGAACCCTTAGAAATTATGCCTACGTAACTTTATTTCCCAGGCGTAAAAACTCTTTAAAATAGATGGTGTTGTTGGGAGACAATCACGCCTAAATGAGCGACAGTTTGTGTATCAGTAACTTCAAACTAAAATATTTCTGCTAAAAAGAGCGCTACCCTTGTTCCACATCTACGTCTACATGGATACTCTGCAAATCACATTTAAGTGCCTGACAGAGGGTTAAAGAGAAAGAATTAAAGGTTGTGGTAGTTCGTTGGACGTTTCAGACTGCCCAGATGAACCCGAGGTTTTCAACTTTGCACATTTTAGACCTGTCCGTAACCGGGATCACATCTCAGAGACAGTTTATTCAGTCCGAGGGAGTCGAGTGTCGTCACTTTAGGTGTGTATTTTCAAAATCAAAATTAGTTGGATGAAGCAGAAAAACCTGGTAAGGGAAACAGACTGCTAAAACACTGCTCTCTTATTGTCTGTGCCCCAGTATCCAGCATAATACATCTACATCTACATCCATACTCCGCAAGCCACCAGACGGTGTGTGGCGGAGGGTACCTTGAGTACCTCTATCGGTTCTCCCTTCTATTCCAGTCTCGTATTGTCCGTGGAAAGAAGGATTGTCGGTATGCCTCTGTGTGGGCTCTAATCTCTCTGATTTTATCCTCATGGTCTCTTCGCGAGATATACGTAGGAGGGAGCAATATACTGCTTGACTCTTCGGTGAAGGTATGTTCTCGAAACTTTGACAAAAGCCCGTACCGAGCTACTGAGCGTCTCTCCTGCAGAGTCTTCCACTGGAGTTTATCTATCATCTCCGTAACGCTTTCGCGATTACTAAATGATCCTGTAACGAAGCGCGCTGCTCTCCGTTGGATCTTCTCTATATCTTCTATCAACCCTATCTGGTACGGATCCCACACTGCTGAGCAGTATTCAAGCAGTGGGCGAACAAGCGTACTGTAACCTACTTCCTTTGTTTTCGGATTGCATTTCCTTAGGATTCTTCCAATGAATCTCAGTCTGGCATCTGCTTTACCGACGATCAACATTATATGATCATCCCATTTTAAATCACACCTAATGCGTACTCCCAGATAATTTATGGTATTAACTGCTTCCAGTTGCTGACATGCTATTTTGCAGCTAAATGATAAAGAATCTATCTTTCTGTGTATTCGCAGCACATTACACTTGTCTACATTGAGATTCAATTGCCATTCCCTGCACCATGCGTCAATTCGCTGCAGATCCTCCTGCATTTCAGTACAATTTTCCATTGTTACAACCTCTCGATACACCACAGCATCATCTGCAAAAAGCCTCAGTGAACTTCCGATGTCATCCACAAGGTCATTTATGTATATTGTGAATAGCAACGGTCCTATGACACTCCCCTGCGGCACACCTGAAATCACTCTTACTTCGGAAGACTTCTCTCCATTGAGAATGACTTGCTGCGTCCTGTTATCTAGGAACTTCTCAATCCAATCACACAATTGGTCTGATAGTTCATATGCTCTTACTTTGTTCGTTAAACGACTGTGGGGAACTGTATCGAACGCCTTGCGGAAGTCAAGAAACACGGCATCTACCTGTGAACCCGTGTCTATGGCCCTCTGAGTCTCGTGGACGAATAGCGCGAGCTGGGTTTCACATGACCGTCTTTTTCGAAACCCATGCTGATTCCTACAGAGTAGATTTCTAGTCTCCATAAAAGTCATTATACTCGAACACAATACGTGTTCCAAAATTCTACAACTGATCGACGTTAGAGATATAGGTCTATAGTTCTGCACATCTGCTCGACGTCCCTTCTTGAAAACGGGGATGACCTGTGCCCTTTTCCAATCCTTTGGAACGCTACGCTCTTCTAGAGACCTACGGTACACCGCTGCAAGAAGGGGGGCAAGTTCCTTCGCGTACTCTGTGTAAAATTGAACTGGTATCCCATCAGGTCCAGAGACCTTTCCTCTTTTGAGCGATTTTAAATGTTATTCTATCCCTCTGTCGTCTATTTCGATATCTACCATTTTGTCATCTGTGCGACAATCTAGAGAAGGAACTACAGTGCAATCTTCCTCTGTGAAACAACTTTGGAAAAAGATATTTAGTATTTCGGCCTTTAGTCTGTCATCATCTGTTTCAGTACCATTTTGGTCACAGAGTGTCTGGACATTTTGTTTTGATCCACCTACCGCTTTGACATAAGACCAAAATTTCTTAGGATTTTCTGCCAAGTCAGTACATAGAACTTTACTTTCGAATTCATTGAACGCCTCTCGCATAGCCCTCCTCACACTACATTTCGCTTCGCGTAATTTTTGTTTGTCTGCAAGGCTTTGGCTATGTTTATGTTTGCTGTGAAGTTCCCTTTGCTTCCGCAGCAGTTTTCTAACTCGGTTGTTGTACCACGGTGGCTCTTTTCCATCTCCTACGATCTTGCTTGGCACATACTCATCCAACGCATTATGTACGACGATTTTGAACTTTGTCCACTGATCCTCAACACTATCTGTACTTGAGACAAAACTTTTGTGTTGAGCCAACAGGTACTCTGAAATCTGCTTTTTGTCACTTTTTCTAAACAGAAAAATCTTCCTACCCTTTTTAATATTCCTATTTACGGCTGAAATCATCGATGCCGTAACCGCTTTATGATCGCTGATTCCCTGTTCTGCGTTAACTTTTTCAAATAGTTCGGGTCTGTTTGTCACCAGAAGGTCTAATATGTTATCGCCACGAGTCGGTTCTCTATTTAACTGCTCAACGTAGTTTTCAGATAAAGCACTTAAAAAAATTTCACTGGATTCTTTGTCCCTGCCACCCGTTATGAACGTCTGAGTCTCCCAGTCTATATCCGGCAAATTAAAATCTCCACCCAGAACTATAACATGGTGGAGAAATCTATTCGAAATATTTTCCAAATTATCCTTCAGGTGCTCAGCCACAACAGCTGCTGAGCCAGGGGGCCTATAGAGACATCCAATTACCATGTCTGAGCCTGCTTTAACCGTGACCTTCACCCAAATCATTTCACATTTCGGATCTCCGTCAATTTCCTTCGATACTATTGCACTTCTTATCGCTATAAACACGCCTCCCCCTTCACTGTCCAGCCTGTCTCTGCGGTATACATTCCAATCTGAGTTTAGGATTTCATTACTATTTACGTCTGGTTTCAGCCAACTTTCTGTCCCTAGTATTATATGAGCGTTGTGACCGTTTATTAATGAGAGCAGTTCTGGGACCTTTCTGTAGACGCTTCTGCAGTTTACTATTAGCACATTAATATTGTTATTCCCTGTTGCATTTTGCCTACTCCTACCTTGCTGCGTCTCAGGAGGCGTCTTGTCGGGCCTAGGGAGGGGATTCTCTAACCTAAAAAACCCCCATGTGCACTCCACATGTACTCCGTTACCCTTGTAGCCGCTTCCGGCGTGTAGTGCACGCCTGACCTATTCAGGGGGACCCTACATTTCTCCACCCGATAGCGGAGGTCGAGAAATTTGCACCCCAGATCTCCGCAGAATCGTCTGAGCCTCTGGTGCCTTCCACTCGGCTCCAAACCAGAGGACCGCGATCGGTTCTGGGAACGATACTACAAATAGTTAGCTCTGATTTCACCCCGCGAGCGAGGCTTTCCGCCTTCACCAATTCCGCCAACCGCCTGTACGAACTGAGGATGACCTCTGAACCCAGACGGCAGGAGTCATTGGTGCCGACATGAGCAACAATTTGCAGTCGGGTGCACCCAGTGCTCTCTATCGCCGCCGGTAGGGCCTCCTCCACATCTCGGATGAGACCCCCCGGCAAGCAGACAGAGTGAACACTGGCCTTCTTCCCCGACCTTCCCGCTATTTCCCTAAGGGGCTCCATCACCCGCCTAACGCTGGAGCTCCCAATAACTAATAAACCCATCCCCGAGTGTGCCCGCTCGGACCTTGCTGAAGGAGCAGCCACATGTCCACTCACAGGCAGAGCGGGCGATGCCACACGGCCAGCCTCCACATTGACCCTCCGCCTCGTGCGCCGCGAACGCCGCTGAACCCGCCACTCCCCTTGGGGAGAGGGTGGCCCAACCGCGCCCAGTACACGCGAAGATGTCTCGACAGCAGGGACAGTGGGTGAAGCATGTAACACGAGCTCATTCCCCAACCGTTGTAACAAGATGAAAGTTTCATACCTTTTTTGTCAGGTACATCTGCTGAAGGGCCTGTATAGGAACGGAGAATCAGAGTAGACGAGAAACATCACTGCTTGGTGACGCTGATCCGTCAAAGGGAAACGACCAAGTAGACAGGGAGGCTTGTGGGGATAACAGAACTGAACGATGTGCCACACCTCTACAGGTGGTAAACTAATCATGGGGTAACCTAATCATCAATGGGAAGAAGAATGGTTGAATATTCGGGACAAGAAGCTGCAGGCCGTAAAAGAAGCTGTCTGTCTGTGGCGTTCCTCCTTCAGGTCCCATTTCCTTACAGAGCACAGCCCCCTTACACAAGGTTGTTTGCTTCAGCTGAAGTATCCACATGTTTGTGGGGTATACAACTTATGCTTTTCCATACCTTCATGTAGTGCGTTTGATATTCTGAAGAGAGGGGAGCTGCAAATCGAACTTAGGACCTGTTCCTCTATTTTAGCTGTCATCAGAAGTGTGTGGCAAAACTTTTTTCGATTTTAAGCTTTTGGGCTGGAGTTTTCGTGATTTGCAACTTGTCCCATCTTTGTTTAGTCCAGTCATCAGCCATGCACAGTGAAACACTTCAGCATGGGGTTGGACTGTTCCATTTTTGTTGGACTCATTTAAGGAATTCTGTGTGACGACTGAGCCGATTTGTAGAATCCTGTTTGTTAATATCATGGGTAATGTTAATGATTGTAAAAATCAACCGGTTGACACCTATTTCATATCCTTTTTTTCTCTGTCTACGTACATGTTTATTTAATAAGTTGCACATCTCTGTATTAGAAATGGATAAGACGATTTCTAAAGGAAGATCCACCCAACGCCAAGTCTATGACCTGAATGCTTACCGGAAGGCACGATCTGACCGCGACGCCACTTTGTCATAGTGGAGCCGTGCTGTCCCATATGGCTCCAGGTCGTTAGAATTGCGAACTTCGTCTGGCATGGCAGATACGAATTCCTGAAAGGCTCGGTTTCGAAACAGTGTTGTGCGTCCAGCTAATGTCAAATTAATTATTGTATGAGCCACTGTCCCTGTCAAAAAGAACCTCTTCGTGGTCTTTTTCACTGACAGACCTTCCGAAAAAGCTGAAGGGACCGTCCTGCGCAAAAGACAGCTGTTATCACGTGGGAAAGCCTGTAACACCATAACTCTAGTGCTTTACTGATTTATTTTGCTTTTGTTTCATTTAATATTACATCGTTAAGCTTCTGTAAACGTGTTTGATTGAGTAGATAACACAAAATTGTATACTCTTTTCTTTGTTAAAACTTTGATGTCATGATTTGATTCTATGCAGTGTAGTATATCTGTCATTTAAATTCTTTGTCCCATTTGGAGGTAACAAAACTTACTATACATAATTGTAATTTCTGTGTGAATAATTTTTTGTAGAAATGTCAATATGTGAAAATGTTCTGTTTTATTTAATGTGTTTGTTTGCTGTTATGTAAACTGCTGACCTTCACTTAGGGTTCCTAGTGGGTTTGTATGTAAAAGGTGAAGTGGTTCCCCTCGGGAACGGAACTGTGTAGCCTGCGCAAATTGTGGTTGGTCTAAGTAGAAAAGGTGGAATTGAGAGTCAGTCGGGGACGAGCTACGAGTCGGGGACGAGGTACCAAACTGTGCACTGCCACGTAAATGTTGCATATTGTGCTGGTTCCGAGAGAGGCTTTTTCTGCCACTTTACAATGCCTCGGATGGATGGATAAATAGCTGGAACTATTCTGGAATTTGTATCTGTCATCGCCACCAAGAAATGACAGAGTCCAGCAGTTCTACCTGCAAATCCACCTACCAACATGCAGTTGCCACCACATTGCGCAATCACTGTATCGGAATGCTATAATAATGTACAGTGACGGATCAGCTTAATGGATGTGTTAGTGTGCTCAAATATAAGGTAATTTATAATTGAATTTATGTACCTACCTTGATTTTTCTCCTTATCATAACACTTCTCAGGTTCCTCTCTGTTTGAACTAAAGTGATTTTCGAGTGTCCTTACTGAAAGAACATTAAAGCCCAGTTTTTGCTAATTAATGCCTCTTGAACATAGTAAAAAGAAAGTTAAAGTTAATGTGGCAAGAGAGTGAGTTAAAGTTAATGATGATGCTTGCTGAAAATAATTTTCCTAGTAAAACAGCTTATTAATGTGTTGTTGCCAACTTCAAATTAAAAGTTCTTAAGACTGAGGCTTATAAAGTTTTGCTTAATAAACGATCACATTACTGCCTGTTGTAAATCGCAGAAGGTGAATCAGTATCTTACATATGTTAATTTTGTCTCTCAATGTAGTAAAAGTGGAAAACTGCAGTTGTGAAAAGTTATATACTCATGTTTGCTAAGTGTTTGTCTCTCTTGTGTATTAATAATATAACAGGATCCACAGTTTGTCTATTGTGTTAATGCTAGGTAACAAGTAATGGGAAGACCACTAATTATGAAAACCATAATTTCTTTATTCAAATGATAGTGAGAAGCAACCTGTTAGTGGATTCCAATTAACTTTCATTTTAAATAGTAAAGTATTTAACTGAGAGAGACTTAACCTATATCCAATTAATGATTCTGCAGTGAATAGTAATAATAACGTTATAAAGACCATCCAGTTTGTATAAGTCCTGAAAGTAATAGTGTGTTTCGGTACCTGTTATAATTTTGCAAATAGTTTGTGCTGCTCTAACTGTTAGTTTCAATCTTACCGTAAACATATGTATGTGTCAGAGTTCACTGGACTCGCGTGTGACAAAGTATAGGTTGTGTTTATCCATTAAAGTTACTAATAACTATTTTCTTGAACGAGAATGTTAATCATTCTCTTGCCTAGTTAGGCTGGCGACCGTTTTCTTTATCAGTTAAACAGTGCAGATAGGCAAAATTTTGTTTGTTACTGTTCAAATATTTACATAATTCTGACTTTCATTTCCGATAAGCCACCTCCGTTAGGTACAACACGGTCAATATAACAAAATTCCTCTCAGAGGGTAACACTGCTCTGTTGCTTTATACCATAATTGTTTTAACAAGATAGTTTTATTTCACGACCTGCCTACAACTTTAAGGTTATGGTATAGCATTAGCGGACGGTAGTGTTATAAGCCGTATGACAGTTAAAACTTTTCTTCTTCTTTGTGGTCGCAGAACCACATGAACAACAAATTTCTCTCTCGCAGTGTGGGAAAACATCTTTTTGGGTAGCTTAAAAAATACGCTCTAAGAGAAAAAAAAAGACGCATCACGAATGAATTATCAGAATGGACAGAATATCGGTAGATGTGGTGTGCGTGAACAGACAGACAAATGGTTACAATTTTAGAAAAATTGTGAGATTTATTGAAGAGAAAGAGCTTCGCAAATTGACCACGTCAATAACGAGTTCGTCATCTCTGGCTCTTCTGCAAGCAGTTCTTTGTCTTGGAATTGATTGATATAGTTGCTGGATACCCGCCTGAGAGATATAGTGCCATATTCTGTCCAACTGGCGCGTCAGATTGTCAAAGTCTGGAGCCGGTTGGGGGGCCCTGCCCATAATGCTCCAGACGTTCTCAATCGGGGAGAGATCCGGTGACCTTGTTAGCCGAAGTAGGGTTTGGTAAGCATGAAGACAAGCAGTGGAAATTCTCGCCGTGTGTGCATGGGCATAATCTTGTTGAAATGTAAGCCCAAGATGGCTTGCTATGAAGAACGACAAAACGAGGCACAGAATATGGTATGTACCGCTGAGCTGTAAATGTGCAATGGATGATAGTCAAAGGGATCCTGCTATGAAAAGAAATGGAACCCCAGACCGTCACCTCCGGTTGTCAGGCCGTATGGAGGGCGACATTAGGATGGTATCCCACCGTTACCTGGGGCGTCTCCAGACGTGTGTTTGGCCTGGAATCTCATTGACTGGAGTCCAGTTGTCTTCAGTGAGGTGTCCCGCTTCGGACTGAGCCCAGATGACCAGCGCAGACGGTCTGGAGACGTCCCTGACAGCATGGGCATACCACGCGAGGGACAGGGGGGGGGGGGCAGAAATGCTGCATGTTTTCTCGGATTGTACAAGTGCATTCTTGTATTTAAAATATTTATTAAAAGCAGTTTTTCACTGGTTTACTGTTTAATTTAATAAGAAGTGCTGTATGTTGTCTAGAGTCCTTGTTTCCTGAGACTAGTATGACCTGCCCCCCCCCCCCCCCCCCCGTTCAGACCCAGGGTACGCCCTTGCCTGACAGTATCAATCGATACCAAGCCGAGTAACTGCTTGTATAGGGCCACGCGTTATTGACTTCCTCAATTTGTGAAGGTCTTTCTTGTAAACAAACCATTCAATTTTTCTGAAAGTGTAATCATTTGTTTGACTGTATATGTATATGATATATTAAAAAACTTAAAACCCGCCTCGATTGCGAAAAAAGCAACCGCCCAGGTCATGGCCCATCGAATATAGGCCGGTGTGAGGTGGAGTTAAGTTAAATAGTGGAGTTAAGTTAAATAGTGCTTTTGACTTTGTACATATGTACTGTTTGTGGTTTCCTTTTCTTTTTCGTTTATAAATGTATAGCTATGGTGTTCTTTTAATCATTGACAAAAGTCTTCTTAGGCACTTGTGGGTTTTATTGTTGTTCTGAAGAAGGTGTAGCTATCTACGCCGAAACCTGGGCTAACAACACTAGGTGCTTTTTTCGCAATCGAGGCCGGTTTTTAGTTTTTTAGTATATTAACCAACGATTGCTGACACGCTGCGATGTTAAAGGTTCTTAAACGTATATGACATCTACCTATTTCTGGCTCCAGGTATTGCAACACTTTAACTGTTGATATATTCTGAGCAACAACAATTGCGCCATACTGCAAAAACATTCGGTGCATCATCGCAGGAGCTATACTTTATACTGTTTACACCTTCGTTAGATACAAATAATTGTCTAGATGAGATTGTTAAAACACCACCTATAAAAACATGTAAAACATACAAGTACGAAAGCATCAGTAAGTTATACAAATACAGTTTAATTATAATAAAAAACATAGCAAAGCGTTACTTAACTCTGGTCAAACATTGAGCTTGTAGACAGCTGAAAAAAATGGTTCAAATGGCTCTGGGCACTATGGGACTTAACATCTGAGGTCATCAGTCCCCTAGAACTTAGAACTACTTAAACCTAACTAACCTAAGGACATCACACATATCAATGCCCGAGGCAGGATTCGAACCTGCGACCGTAGCGGCCGCGCGGTTCCAGACTGAAGCGCCTAGAACCGCTCGGCCGGCAGGCCGACTGTATACAGCTGATAATGTGCTTATACTCACATTCATAGCATGACGTAAAAGAAGAGAATCACCCAGAAAGGGAAGAGGAAACGAAACGAAACTTCACAGGTAGAAGGGAATGTCATGTTATTTCCATGATTACAAAATCGAGTCAAATTTACGAAGACTTTGGCAATATGTGTCACCTCCTCTGGCTTGAATGCGTGTATTGATTCGGTTGGGTAGGTTGTCTTAAAGTCGTTGTATCGTATCCTGAGACAAGCTTGCCCATAACTGTTGTGACTGGTTCTTGATATCATGGACATTGACACTGAGGTGGAATTGGCATCCGAGCTGGTCATACAGCTGGGGAACCTTGCTGGCCACGGCATAGCCTCGTCACGCGGGCAATTCATAGAGACACATGCCATATATGGATGAGAGTTTTCCTGTTGTATGATAGTTGCACGAGACTATCGCAAGAGAGATAACACTTGAGGACGCAGAGTTGTGACGTCAGAGTTCACTCAATCATTACCAGCTGTGACCTGAAGTCATAACCAATGGCTGCCCACTCCATGACGCCAGGAGGAAAGCCTGTCAGCCGGCCGCTGTGGCCGAGCGATTCTAGGCGCTTCAATCTGGGACCATGCGGCTGCTATGGTCGCAGGTTCGAATCCTGCCTCGGGCATGTTTGTGTGTGATTTCATTAGGTTAGTTAGGTTTAAGTAGTTCTAAGTCTAGGGACTGATGACCTCAGGTGTTAAGTCCCATAGTGCTTAGAGCCGTTTGAACCCTTGAATGACAGTCCAAATTACCACAAGAATCGGACCGCTCCCCATGTCAGCTCCATACTCGCCGATGATGGTTATCCGGATGAATGCAGAACCGTAGTTCATCACTGAACACAATGCGACACCATTTATCAGCATTCCATGCTTCCCAGTCGCAGCACGCCTCAAAACGCTGTCGTTTGTGGTGTGTTAACGTCAGAGTGCACATGAGATGTTAATTCCCCATTCCGACTACTGTTAGTCTGCAGCCAACGGTGCAGGATGACCAGATTGTTGCTTGGAGTCCATTACCTGTTCCTCGGATGTCGGGCGCAGATGTGCGGGGGCTACGATTTGTCTGGCGCACAGTACGGCGATCTCCCTTGTGGTGGGTGGTCTGATGTGGTCGACAGAAACCTTCGCGGCGAGTATGCCTGGCCTCACGTTCCATGCATCCGAATGCCCCACGAATCTCGATACTGCACAATTCGACCATCCGATCAAATGGAGACGAAAATGGTACCCCTTGCGCTCTCTGTCCATGTGTCGATAACGCTGTCTCACACGAGTACGAGACGTCTATTTGACCTTCAACGTGATTAATCAACATCTGACGCTGTTCACACCCCTTTATACAGGGTGGTCCATTGATAGTGACCGGGCCAAATATCTCACGAAATAAGCATCAAACGATAAAACTACAAAGAACGAAACTCGTCTAGCTTGAAGGGGGAAACCAGATGGGGCTATGGTTGGCCCGCTAGATGGCGTTGCCATAGGTCAAACGGACATCAACTGCTTTTTTTTTAAATATGAACCCCCATTTTTTATTATATATTCGTGTAGTACGTAAAGAAATATGAATGTTTTAGTTGGACCACTTTTTTCGCTTTGTGATAGATGGCGGTGTAATAGTCACAAACGTATAAGTACGTGGTATCACGCAACTTTCCGTCAGTGCGGACGGTATTTGTTTCGTGATACATTACCCGTATTAAAATGGACCGTTTACCAATTGCGGGAAAGGCTGATATCGTGTTGATGTATGGCTATTGTGATCAAAATGCCGAACGGGCGTGTGCTATGTATGCTGCTCGGTATCCTGGACGACATCATCCAAGTGACCGGACCGTTCGCCGGATAGTTATGTTATTTAAAGAAACAGGAAGTGTTCAGCCACATGTGAAACGTCAACCACAACCTGCAACAAATGATGATGCACAAGTAGGTGTTTCAACTGCTGTCGCGGCTAATCCATACATTAGTAGCACGCAAATTGCGCGAGAATTGGGAATCAAAAACGACGGTGTTGAGAATGCTACATCAACATCGATTGCACCCGTACCATACTTCTATGCACCAGGAATTGCATGGCGACGACTTTGAACGTCGTATACAGTTCTGCCACTGGGCACAAGAGAAATTACGGGACGATGACAGACTTTTTGCACGCGTTCTATTTAGCGACGAAGCGTCATTGACCAACAGCGGTAATGTAAACCGGCATAATACGCACTATTGGGCAACAGGAAATCCACGATGGCTGCGACAAGTGGAATGTCAGCGACCTTGGCGGGTTAATGTATGGTGCGGCATTATGGGAGGAAGGATAATGGCCCCATTTTACCGATGGCAATCTAAATGGTGCAATGTATACTGATTTCCTACGTAATGTTCTACCGATGTTACTACAAGATGTTTCACTGCATGACAGAATGGCGATGTACTTCCAACATGATGGATGTCTAGCACATAGCCGCGTGCGGTTGAGGCAGTATTGAAAGCATATTTCATGATAGGTGGATTGGTCAGCGAAGCACCATACCATGGCCCGCACGTTCACCGGATCTGACGTCCAGGGATTTCTTTCTGTGGAGAAAGTTGAAGGATATTTGCTATCGTGATCCACCGATAACGCCTGACAACATGCGTCAGCGCATTGTCATTTGATGTGCGAACATTACGGAAGGCGAACTACTCGCAGTTGATAGGAATGTCGTTACACGTATTGCCAAATGCATTGAGGTTAACGGACATCATTTTGAGTATTTATTGCACTAACGTGGTATTTACTGGTAATCACGCTGTAATAGCATGCGTTCTCAGAAATGATAAGTCCACAAAGGTACATGTATCACATTGGAACAACCGAAATAAAATGTTCAAACGTACCTACGTTCTGTATTTTAATTTAAAAAACCTACCTGTTACCAACTGTTCGTCTAAAATTGTGAGCCATATGTTTGTGACTATTACAGCGCCATCTTTCACAAAGTGAAAAAAGTGGGCCAACTAAAACATCCATATTTCTTTACGTACTACACGAATATGTAATAAAAAGTGGGTGTTCCCATTTAGAAAAATGCAGTTGATATCCGTTTGACCTATGGTAGCGCCATCTAGCGGGCCAACCATAGCGCCATCTGGTTTCCCCCTTCAAGCTAGACGAGTTTCGTTCTTTGTAGTTTTTTCGTTTGACGCTTATTTCGTGAGATATTTGGCCCGGTCACGATCAACGGACCACGCTGCATATTGAAACTTCTTAAAAATGATTTTACTTAAACTGCTGAGTGCTTACTCAGTGTTCTTAAGCTGCAGAGTGAAACTGAACGTACTGAGCCTACTTACTCTTTAGTTATTATCATTTCAGCACTGACCCACAATATCCTAGCGTAACGCAATCTGACTGCTCAAATATGATAACCTGACTTCAGATAATTAATACAAAAGAATGGCCCTGAATTAGAAGAAATCCTGACTATAACTTATACATTTCATAAGTCACTATTTGGGGAGCAAAATAACTGATGATGGTCGAAGTAGAGAGGATATAAAATGTAGACTGGCAATGGCAAGGAAAGCGTTTCTGAAGAAGAGAAATTTGTTAATATCGAGTACAGATTTAAGTGTCAGGAAGTCGTTTCTGAAAGTATTTGTATGGAGTGTAGCCATGTATGGAAGTGAAACATGGACGATAAATAGTTTGGACAAGAAGAGAATAGAAGCTTTCGAAATGTGGTGCTACAGAAGAATGCTGAAGATTAGATGGGTAGATCACATAACTAATGAGGAAGTATTGAATAGAATTGGAGAGAAGAGGAGTTTGTGGCACAACTTGACAAGAAGAAGGGACCGGTTGGTAGGACATGTTCTGAGGCATCAGGGGATCACAAATTTAGCATTGGAGGGCAGCGTGGAGTGTAAAAATCGTAGAGGGCGACCAAGAGTTGAATACACTAAGCAGATTCAGAAAGATTTAGGTTGCAGTAAGTACTGGGAGATGAAGAAGCTTGCACAGGATAGAGTAGCATGGAGAGCTGCATCAAACCAGTCTCAGGACTGAAGACCACAACAACAACAAGTCACTTACTTCACATAATCTTCATTACACGAACTATAGCAATGCTGCGAGCACCAATACTGCCAGCTAAATAAAAGATTCTAACTACTGAAGGCTATAAATACTAATAGGCATGTGGTTAGCAAAGGAAAGATTTTGTTTCAGAGCAAACAATGTATTTACCTTAAGAATGTGGTAACCAATTCAAAAATTATATAATCGACCGTGGCATACAGTTTCAAAAATTATATAACCATGAATAATATTCAATCTCCAAGTCGGAGACGTCCAGATCGTCCGCTTTCGCTAACACTTCAAACCTCCAACCTCCATCAATGCAAACTACCCCCATCCAACTTCCATCGCTGCTGCCTGTTACCTCCAACTTCCATCACCGCTACTGCTAACTTCCAACTGCTAGTGCGATCAGCTACAGAGTCTCTTACACAGTGCCACAACGCTGTCACAGTTATTAATGCAGTGCGCTAGAGAGCCCTGCCAACATACGAGGGTAATCCCAAAAGTAACGTCTCCTATTTTTTTTATAAGTACATAGACCTGTTTATTTCTACAATGGTTTCCATCAGTTTACAGCTTGAACATTTAGCTATTTTTAGACATAATCACCATTTCTGTCGATGCATTTTTGTAGACGCTGTGACAGTTTTTGTATGCCCATGTCATACCAGCTCGCCGCCATGCTGTTCAGAAAGTTATGAACCTCTTCTTTCACCTCGTCGTCGGAGCTGAATCGCTGGGACCACAGTTAACGCTGACAGGTACTGTGAGACTCCGAAAAAACTGAAACGGGCGACTCGAACCTGAGAAGAGGAATGTTGAGCAAGGGCGTACACATTCTCTATGACAACGCTCGTCCATACATCCCTCGGCAAACCGTTACTCTCCTGCAACAGTTTCAGTGGAACATAATCACCCAACCACCCTACAGTCCTGACTTGGCGCCCAGTGATTATCACCTGTTCCCTAGGTTAAAAGAACATTTTGCCGAAAAGCTATTCAGCTCCGACGACGAGGTGGAAGAAACACATATTATATGTGGTAAAAAAAAAAAAGAGAAAAGAATAATTGAACTGGATGAATATAATTACGTGGGCAATGATTGTGTGAACTTTATGTAATAAAGAGAAACTATTATGTGTTATGTTTTATACTTGCATTGAATTATGTAACGATTTTTTTTAAAGATCATATCTCTGTCGGCGAGTACTGAAACCGCCACAGACGATACTTATTAAATATCAAACAAAGATGAGAATATGTCACAACGAGTATAAATAGTAGTGACCGAGCATTAATTTCACTGTCATCTTTTTGGAGTTACGTGAGTAGGAAGAGCCTGTGACGCTATATTGTATACTTGTGTAACTTCTTTTGTCAAGATTGAGAGAAGGACGCCATTAGGTATTGATTTGTAAAGGTGTGTAAGAATTTAATCTGTCTAAATGTTTTGAATAGAGTTACTTACAAGGGAACCTCCCCATCGCACCCCCCTCAGATTTAGTTATTAGTTGGCACAGTGGATAGGCCTTAAAAAACTGAACACAGATCAATCGAGAAAACAGGAAGAAATTGTGTGGAACTATGAAAAAATAATCAAAGTATACAAACTGAGTAGTCCATGTTGACGATAGGCAACATCAAGGACAGTTTGTACTTAGCAGTGCCGTGGTCCTGTGGTTAGCGTGAGCAATTGCGGAGCGAAAGGTCCTTGGTTCAAGCCTTCCCTCGATTGGAAAATTTAATTCTTTATTTTCAATTTATGTCACAAACTCTTATGTTTTCATCACTTTTTTGGGAGTGATTATCACATCCACAAGGAAACCTAACCAGGGCAAGGCAGAAGAATATTTTTACCCATTCGCCAGGTGTACAAGTTAGGTGGGTCGACAACATATTCCTGTCATGTGACGCACATGCCGTCACCAGTGTCGTATAGAATATATCAAACGTGTTTTCCTCTGGAGGAATGGGTTGACTATGGCCTTGCGATCAACTGTTTTCGGTTCCCATTGGAGAGGCACGTCTTTTCGTCTACTAATCGCACGATTTTGCGGTGCGGTCGCAAAACACAGGCACTAAACTTATTACAGTGAACAGAGACGTCAGTGAACGAACGGACAGATCACAACTTTGCGAAAATAAAGAAAATAAATTTTTCGCTCGAGGGAAGACTTGAACCAAGGACCTCTTGCTCCACATCTGCTCTCGCTAACCACGGGACCACGGGACCACGGCACTGCTAAACTTACACTGTCCTTGATGTTGCTTATCTTGCAGATGGACTACTCAGTTTGTATATTTTGCTTATTTTTCCATAGTTCCACACAACTTCTTCCTGTTTTCTCGATTGATCTATGTTCAGTTTTTCAAGCCCTGTCCACTGTGCCAGCTTATAACTAAATCTGAGGGGGGTGCGATGGGGAGGTTCCCTTGTTAGTGAAAACTTGCATTATGATTTGTAATAAGCTTGCCTGGTATTTTATCCCATCCTTTTAAGACATTTCCAGCTTTTTAAATATTATTCGTGGAGCAGAGCTGCGCTACGAACGAACGAGCCACTGCCGCGGCGCATTCAAACTGCATGAAATGAAACCAATCATACCGCAAAGAAGCGGACAGGTAATAGTGAACTAAAATTATTTCTTTTAGCTTTCGGGATTGCAGGGCAGAGCAGCAAATTTTATTATGTGTTTTGCAGGAGGAAGTGGGCTGCGGTTGATACATTATTAACAGTGCAAAAAGATAATTTACCTTCATGACATAAAAGAAATCTTGCTGTACGTAGTTCTGGTCTGGCAAACATAATAGTAAAAACATTTTTTCTCTGATAATAGTCTCATGTTCTCATGTTAGTCGTGGTACTTACTAGTGTTTTAATGTTAACAAAGATCCACTGCAAACTTTTGATGTTGAACAAACATTGCGTACTGTAACATCAGTATTGTTAACGAAATTATTTTCAGTAGCCTTTTCAGTAACTGCAAAGTAAGAAAGATATGTTGAACTTTATAGCGGGTTACAGTAACGAAACAATGTTCCTTTTATAGAAAGCCAGATCCAGAATAATAAGAACATAATATTTTTGTTTTGTTGAAAATTAATGATCCAAAGAAAGTCACAGCACAGCATCCCTAAAAGTATTTCAGGGTTCTTTTCGTAGCAACATATTTTATCTCATATATTGGTTGTTATGCGAGCAACAACAAAGAAAGACAACGAAAAAAAGGGTTCACAACTTTCTGAACAGCATGGCGGCGAGCTGGTATGACATGGACATACAAAAACTGCCACAGCGTCTACAAAAATGCATCGACAGAAATGGTGATTATGTCGAAAAATAGCTAAATGTTGAAGCTGTAAACGGACGTACACCATTGTAGAAATAAACAGGTGTATGTACTTATAACAAAAATAGGAGACTATACTTTTGGGATTACCCTCGTACAAACACATGAACAGCCTACTTACAATATCCCACAGGACAAATACGAACAACAATGACTGATGAACTTTGGTTGCCGTTCTACCTCTCACAAAGAAAAGCAACTCTAATCATTTACATACTCACCGACGGTCAGTACGTCTACGAAGTTACATCAACATCTAAGCATGTTTTCTGGGTGCTACACGTTTTCGTCAGGAAGTGCAAGTTGAACAGTAATCCCCAATGGAAAACTAAAACTGTAGGTTCTACAGTTTATAATGTATTACGTAATGTTTGTACCGTATTTTACGGACTATAAGACGCTACTTACTGACTATAAGGCACTGTGGACTATAAGATGCATCTTGATTTTCAAGCAATTTTTTTAAAATAACAATTTTAGATTTTTGTTATTAGATTGCAAAGCCAGACTAAAATAATTCTTAGTTTGTAAAACCTAAATGACCTTTAAAATCTCTGAAAACCTAATCTGAAATTTCTTCTTCTTCTTCTTCTTCTTCTTTTTTCGTCATTATCATTGCCTCTTCATATTAGTAATAGTGTTCAGTGCCATCAAGAGCGTTACTTATGCCGTATTTCTTGAAAAATTTAACAATAATGTTTTCTCTCACTGTATACCACGACTGTCTTATCCACTGACACACTTGTTTGATTGCAGGTCGTTTTAAAGTTCCCTTCGGCGTGAATTCATGTTGGGTTTCATCCATCATCCATTTGCTCCACTCGTCTCTCATATACACTTTAAATGGTTTATTTATCGAGACATCAAGAGGTTGAAGCTGTGAAGTAAGTCCTCCCGGAATAACAGCAAGCTCTGTTTTCTCTGTCTCAGTTTCATAGAATTTTCCAAATGACTGCTAAACTGATCTAGCACAAGAAGAGAACTTCTCTTCAACAAAGCACCTTTCCTTCTCTCCCATACTCTGTCAATCCATATTTCATACCAGCCTCGTCCATTCAACCCTTTTCATGTACGTGAACAACACCTGGTGGTACTTCAGAAGGCGTCGGTATTGGTGTAGTTTTTCATGTCCTCTTGTTCTTTTGTTACAATTGTAGCATCATTCATGGCAACAGTTCTGTTACTAGAGTCACAGGAGTTTCGTCCACATTCGTTATTTGGCTAGTTCCACACTGGTTTTCTTTCTATATTGAATAATAAAGCGATTAAAAGATAACACTTTCTCTTCGTACTCTTGTGGCACTTTCTGAGGTATTTTGGTTTTGGTTCACATTGATAAATCTGTAGCATCAACCAACTCCATCCTTTAAGTCGGTCAAGTTCCACTATAGTGCTAGCTTAAGAGCTTGTATTTGAATCACTTTTGTATTAATTCCAACACCATTTTGGCGATGTTATTGGATCCATTTCAAGGGCTGAAATGCCGCTCAGCTGCTCTGTTTCCAGGTTTTTCTGCACATGCCATTACTTTCAGTTTATAGCCTCCAACAAATGAATACCTTTTACTTTTTTCCATTACGGAGGTAGCTACTATCAAAAATATTGTACTGTTACCGATAACACAAATCACTTTCAATTCAACTTGACTGGCACAGTAGATTGCAAAGACGCGTCATGGGCTAGACAGTGTTCTGGGTTTGTTATGGTGGGGCGGGAGGGAAACAGTGTTAGTAAGCTTGTGAATCCCCGTGACTCACGTTCGTCACATCGGTAAACTGCTGCTGCCAATTGAATCCAGTGTTGTCAGATTGAGTCAGATTTCCCGCGGCATCGAATATATGGCCATTTTTAAGTCTGGCGGGAATTTTAAATCAAACACTGGACATTTTTTATTAATTTCGAGTATAAGAATTTTGGAAGCCATTTTTCAAAGAAAAAAGAGCGTTTTTTAGTCCGTAAAGTTTGGTACGTGTATTCTCTGCATAAGTGACATTATGCTTACATTGCATTATACTTGGTGAGAAATGATTTAATGAGGTGCAGTTTGCAGTTATTGCATACGCTTGACTTGTCTCCTTTGGTGCAAGTGTTCCGAGGATGGTTGTATTGATTGCCAAAATAAAGATCAGCAGAGTTGTACATTGCTATCCTTTATTGTAACTGTTCAACATCACCTACACAAAATATTCCTTCATTATCTCATTTCTCTTCGTGACTAACTGAGAACTGACAAACAAGTAAACATTAGAGAACAGTTTTGTGTGTGGGTAGGTGGATGGGCGCGAGCGGCTTGCGCGCGTGCCTGTATATGTTAGTGCGTTTGTATTTTATTGCTATTGGTTTTTAGGGAAGTGGTGAATTTTAATTCTTATCAAAAACCTATGGTTTTACCCCTTTTAGGCACATTCGTCTCACAGAAAATAATGTATGGTCACTAAAGACGTAGCGGTCGTGTATCCCAACACCATATCAGATTATTTATCATTCACAAAAAGACATGGCCGATTTCAAGTGCCTTAGTGAAAATGAGTGTGCAAACAAAATATGAGTCGTATTTAGTGGTGCCTCGATCTAACGTGTGTGAAGGCATCACAATCGCCTTAATACCAGTCTAGAGCTATACACCACTGCACCGGGTCAAAAGTGTTGCCTAACGTCAAAGAACTTGTAAAAAGAACTAGACACCCCGTGGGCACTGCAGACGCGGGGTATTTTGAACTTCTGCTCGACGATGCTGTGACTGTGCGAGTCTGGTAAGCTGAAGTGTATTGTGACTTGTAAGGACGCAGGTCGAATATTATACACTCCTGGAAATTGAAATAAGAACACCGTGAATTCATTGTCCCAGGAAGGGGAAACTTTATTGACACATTCCTGGGGTCAGATACATCACATGATCACACTGACAGAACCACAGGCACATAGACACAGGCAACAGAGCATGCACAATGTCGGCACTAGTACAGTGTATATCCACCTTTCGCAGCAATGCAGGCTGCTATTCTCCCATGGAGACGATCGTAGAGATGCTGGATGTAGTCCTGTGGAACGGCTTGCCATGCCATTTCCACCTGGCGCCTCAGTTGGACCAGCGTTCGTGCTGGACGTGCAGACCGCGTGAGACGACGCTTCATCCAGTCCCAAACATGCTCAATGGGGGACAGATCCGGAGATCTTGCTGGCCAGGGTAGTTGACTTACACCTTCTAGAGCACGTTGGGTGGCACGGGATACATGCGGACGTGCATTGTCCTGTTGGAACAGCAAGTTCCCTTGCCGGTCTAGGAATGGTAGAACGATGGGTTCGATGTAGGTTTGGATGTACCGTGCACTATTCAGTGTCCCCTCGACGATCACCAGTGGTGTACGGCCAGTGTAGGAGATCGCTCCCCACACCATGATGCCGGGTGTTGGCCCTGTGTGCCTCGGTCGTATGCAGTCCTGATTGTGGCGCTCACCTGCACGGCGCCAAACACGCATACGACCATCATTGGCATCAAGGCAGAAGCGACTCTCATCACTGAAGACGACACGTCTCCATTCGTCCCTCCATTCACGCCTGTCGCGACACCACTGGAGGCGGGCTGCACGATGTTGGGGCGTGAGCGGAAGACGGCCTAACGGTGTGCGGGACCGTAGCCCAGCTTCATGGAGACGGTTGCGAATGGTCCTCGCCGATACCCCAGGAGCAACAGTGTCCCTAATTTGCTGGGAAGTGGCGGTACGGTCCCCTACGGCACTGCGTAGGATCCTACGGTCTTGGCGTGCATCCGTGCGTCACTGGGGTCCGGTCCCAGGTCGACGGGCACGTGCACCTTCCGCCGACCACTGGCGACAACATCGATGTACTGTGGAGACCTCACGCCCCACGTGTTGAGCAATTCGGCGGTACGTCCACCCGGCCTCCCGCATGCCCACTATACGCCCTCGCTCAAAGTCCGTCAACTGCACATACGGTTCACGTCCACACTGTCGCGGCATGCTACCAGTGTTAAAGACTGCGATGGAGCTCCGTATGCCACGGCAAACTGGCTGACACTGACGGCGGCGGTGCACAAATGCTGCGCAGCTAGCGCCATTCGACGGCCAACACCGCGGTTTCTGGTGTGTCCGCTGTGCCGTGCGTGTGATCATTGCTTGTACATCTCTCTCGCAGTGTCCGGAGCAAGTATGGTGGGTCTGACACACCGGTGTCAATGTGTTCTTTTTTCCATTTCCAGGAGTGTATATTTAATGGTGCATGAATACAGTACTTCTCGGTAGTAACTGTACTGTACAGTATTTAAATGCAAGAATAAATTTGGGAAAGGAATATTGTGTTACCTTTCACAGGTACATGTATACATTTAGATATTTTGTGTTAAGGGCTTTCGGTCGCAGCACTTAAATTTTCGGAAGGAATACATCACTGACTTAACATTTTCTTTTCTTTTGATAGTAGCCGCTATTTTTGACAGTACTGGCTGGACTTGAGACTCAAAACGCTCCATTTCATGCTTCCGTAAAATGGTTCAGATGTTGCTGAGAACACCATACAATCGGCTATCAGGATTCACCTGCACACTGCATGTGGTACGAACGGTAATAATGTGGCGCACAGGATGCCAGAAAAATCATGCGATGCTAAATACATTTTACTTCAAAAATTTGGAGCACCAAACAACGGAATGATACAAGTGGTGCTCATGCCGACATAATAAGCTGCGTTTTGTTGTGAACAAAGAGTTACGGTAAATTTCTTGTATTACATAAGAAATTGGTAACCAGTGTCTGGTTGCCGTTTGTTCGTAAATTAAATAGCTATTTTGTAGTTACATATTTCAATGTGACATTATGTTTGTGACATAACTCAAAGGAAAATGTGGTACGATCAAAGGCGCGTAAGTTTATCACTAGAATGGCCGCCGAGGAGCCTTTCAAATTGTGTAGTAAAGGTTTTTGTGTGTCCATCCTTCAGATCGATGGTTTAAGAGACTTTAGCCATTCACTTATGTAATAAAATGGACACATACAGCCGTCCTTTCCATGTTGTCTGTTATATGGTTACCAGTTTCAAATTGTCCGCTGTTAATATCAGACCACTTATGGGATTGTAGTGCCTTGACTAAGTTGCTCTTGTATACGTGTTTACCCGTGACGCACCGCGCTACACGTTGCGACTTATGCGTTGGCATACGGCCGCTTGTCATGGGTGACTGTGACTACGATATCACGTCTGAATCGCTTAACGCTTTGCTAGATACGTTTCGTGTTGTGCTTGCACACTCATTCTGACGAAGCCCTGAAAATGGTCCTGCAGGCTGAAACTGGCTGCCTGTGTGTATAAGGAAAAACAGAGAAGAGTTTTAGCAACTGTGTTGATTCCCTTCATTAGGACGACTCTAGTCTCAACGTGAATGTATAGTTCTCTAGCAGTGTTAAAAACCATAATATTACTCACTGGAAGATTTGAACTGTGGAGACCGAAATACAACACAGTCTTCTGAAGTAGTACCTATTTTCTTTCGCGTAACTCTAACAGCGCATGCTATCGCGTAGTACAGTCAGCTTGAGGAGGGAATTCATACCAGCCTGCGGCATTCGAAATTTGCGGGTCACAAAGCAAATTGTCGCACGCAAGACCTTTGAAATTCCTACAAAGACTCTTTACGACCTCGCCAACAGCTTGGAATTTCCGTTTCGGCGAAAATCTCTAGTCACTCTTTACTTACACTAAACTGACACTTCAAACAAGAAATACTGTAGGGTCACAGATTGTAGGGTCTCAGATTCTGAAAACTTGCCGAAGGAACTGAGCCACTTACGGAAAGCATTCAAGGAAGACGGCTTCAACAACAGCCAGATTTCGCAAGCTATCTTTCCGAAAATACATAAGCAGAAAGACTCCAAGGAGGACTCGAAGAAGTTTGCGTTCTTGCCGTTTTGTGGCTCAATAACAGGGAAGATAAGCCGGCTCCTAAAGAAGCATAATATCGATTCGGTCTTCAGGGCTCCAGCAAAAACTCGACAACTCTTGAGGCCTGTGAAAGACGACGTAGGCCTCTTTTAGAACGCCAGGAGTATATAAAATACCTAGCCCGCCCGGTAGGCCGTGCGGTCTAACGCACGGCTTTCCAGGCGGGAAGCAGCCCCGAGGTACGGTAAGCCAGCCAGTCTGCGGATGGTTTTTAGGCGGTTTTCCATCTGCCTCGGCAAATGCGGGCTGGTTCCCCCTATTCCGCCTCAGCTACACTATGTCGGCGATTGCTGCGCAAACAAGTTCTCCACATACGCGTACACCACTATTACCCTATACCTAGCCCGCCCGGTAGGCCGTGCGGTCTAACGCACGGCTTTCCAGGCGGGAAGCAGCCCCGAGGTACGGTAAGCCAGCCAGTCTGCGGATGGTTTTTAGGCGGTTTTCCATCTGCCTCGGCAAATGCGGGCTGGTTCCCCCTATTCCGCCTCAGCTACACTATGTCGGCGATTGCTGCGCAAACAAGTTCTCCACGTACGCGTACACCACTATTACCCTATCACGCAAACACAGGGGTTACACTCGTCTGGTGTGAGACGTTCCCTGGGGGGGTCCAGCGGGGACCGAACCGCACAATAACCCTAGGTTCGGTGTGGGGCGGCGGAGGGGTGAAGTGGACTGCGGTAGTCGTCGTGGGATTGCGGACCACTGCGGCTGTGGCAGGGACGGAGCCTCTCCGTCGTTTCTAGGTCCCCGGTCAACATAACATATAAAATACCTTGTGGGTGTGGACGGTTCTACATCGGACAGACTGTGCGTACCACTGAACAGCGCTGTGCAGAACAGGGGAGGTGTTTCTGTGTACGGTACTCAGAGACATCAGCAGTAGCAGAGCATGCATTAGAAAACGGTAATCGTATTGCATTCGACGAGACATCTATTATGACACGGACTAACATTTTTGGGGAGAGCATAATAAAAAAAGGGATCTAAATAAAAATTTGTGACAACACGCTCAATAAAGACGGCGGCCTGCAGCTAAGCACAGCGTGGGATCCCGCCATCGGAAGGTTAAAGCGGGCGCGGCGGCCGCACAACGCAAAAATTACCATATATGGGACGGAGCGCGTACCAGTAACGTCACGGAAGGCGGTGCGGCTATATAAGGACGGCAGCAACAACCAGAAGAGATTCATCACCATCGTCCTTCAAAATGTTCATCCCTTTCAGCGCCCCCACACCCTCCAGCAGATCTCCCTTGCCGCCCGTTCCATATTCCAACTCAAGATGTACGCCACCTACTCCAACAACCAGGCCCATTTCACTTTCTCCCGTCTTGACACCCTCGTCTAAATCCCTGTCATGGCGCGACAGCAACGCATCCTTTTCAAGAATATCCGCTCCCTCTCCGCCAACAAGAACCTCTTCCTGCACACCCTTGCCACCCACTGCGTGGATGCCTTCCTCCTCAATGAAACCTTCCTCCAACCCCACCACTCCATCCACACCTCACCCTATCTCCTCCACCGCTCCGATAACCCCCTCCCAATTGCGCGTGGTGGAGTTGCCATTGGTCACCACCGCCAGATCCCCGTTCGGCTCCAACCTCTCCTTCCCGACCCCACCGAACACCTGATCCTTAGTCTCTTCTTCCCCAGCCTTACCGTTACCTGCGCCACCATCTATGTCTGCCCTAACGCCCCTATTCCCTTCGACTTCCTCTCCCACATTGACCGTACCTTCTCCTCCTATGTGATCGCCGCCGACCTCAACATCCATAGTCGTTCCGCCGCCCAGTTACGGCGGTGGCATCGGTTCCTCTCCTCCCTTCAAGGCGACCTCATCCCCATCCCCCAGCACACCCGTCCCAAATCCAACTCCACTCCTGATGTTATCCTCTCCTCCCCCAACCTCCTTGGCCGCATAACGGTGGATGTCCTGGAGCCTATTGGTAGCGACCATCTTCCTGTCCTCCTCACCGTTTCAGACGGTCGTCGCCCTCGCCCCGACCCTCGTACTGACCCTCCCCCTAAGTATGTCCACGACTATTCCCATGCCGACTGGAATGCCTACCGGGATACCCTTTCCACCCAGGTCGATAGCCACCCCTTCACCTACCACCACCCTGACGATGTTACCCATGCCGCCTCCTTTCTCCAGCAGACCTTGTCTGAGGCCGTGGAGGCCCACGTCCCTACTGTCGCCATCCACCCCCACCGTCCTACCTTACCCCCACAGGCCGTTCTCCTCCTCGATGAATCCCGTCGTCTCTACCGTGCCTTCCTCCGCACGCATGACCCGGACACACTACGACGCCACCGGCAACTCCAGCAACACATTCGTAATTTGCTCGAGGCTAAGAAACGCCGGGACTGGCGACAGACATGCACCCGTTTAAATGCTACCCTACCAATCAACTTGTCCGAGTTCTGGTCGGCCTTCCGTCGCCTTACCGGAACTAAACCCTCCCCCTATTATCCTCTTCTCCATGATGATCACGCTTTCCCTGACACCCTTAGTAAGGCCAATCACTTTGCCTCCTACCTCTCCGATGTCTTTTCCATCCCCGATGATCCCCAGTTCGATTACTACCTCTTCCCGGATGTCCGCAATCGAACTGACACCTCCGTCCCTCCCCTCGCTCCTGGTTTCCAGTACTTGGACAACATTGCACACACGGAACTCAATGCCCCTATCACTACACAGGATCTCATTGCTACACTCCGCACAAAACGCAACACCGCTCCTGGTCACGATCGTGTCACCTACCGTCACCTTCGTGAAGCTCCTGTCTCTTTCCTCTCCACCCTGGCCAGGCTCTACAATGTAGTCCTGTCCACCGGTTACTATCCCGACCTGTGGAAAACCTCCCGTATCCTCATGTTCCTTAAACCTGGCAAACTGCCGTCCGCCATCTCCTCCTACCGTCCCATCAGCCTTACCTCGGTCTTCAGCAAGGTCCTGGAATCTATCCTCACCCGACGCATCCACCAGCATCTCCGCCAGCACCGCCTCCTTCCAGTTACCCAGTGTGGCTTTCGGCCGTCCTTCTCTTCCGACGACCTTCTCCTTCATCTCACTCATCTCCTTTCCGAACAGCTTAATTCCCGTCGCTCCGCAATCTTCCTCTCCCTGGACCTCGAACGTGCATATGACCGCGTATGGCATTCCGGTCTCCTCTTCAAGCTCCAAACCTTCGCCCTTCCCATTAACTACGTCCGTCTGATCGGCTCCTTTCTCTCCCGCCGTCCTTCCTATGTCACCATCCATAACACAGATTCCTACACCTTTTTCCCTTCTGCCGGTGTGCCCCAAGGCTCCGTCCTCTCCCCCCTTCTGTACCTTTTGTACACGGCGGACATGCCGCCGCCGTCAGCCCCCGTCCACCTTCTCCAGTTTGCCGATGACACCGCCTTCCTTGCCCTTGCCCCCACCCTACAGCGCTCCCAACACCTTCTCCAATCCCATCTTGACCGGTTCACCGCTTGGTGCAACCAGTGGTTGCTCAAGGTCAATCCCTCCAAAACCCAGGCGATCATTGTAGGCAAAACCACCGCTTCCTTCCGCCTCCTTGATTTCTATCCCACCATCTATGGCCGTCCTATCGCCCTCAATCCCACCTTTCAGTACCTTGGTGTCACCCTCGACCGTCGCCTCTCCTGGACTCCCCACCTCCGGACAATCCAAGCCAAGGCACGCTCCCGCCTCAGTCTCCTCAAGCTCCTCTCTGGCCGTACGTGGGGTCTGGACCCCTCCACCATCCTCCACACCTATAAGTCCCTCATCCGCCCTATCCTTTGTTATGCCCATCCGGCTTGGATCTCCGCCCCCCCCCCTACCTTTTATAAATCCCTCCAAATCCTTGAACGTCATGCTCTCCACCTCGCCTATCGCATCCGTCTCCCCTCCCCCATGCGGATCCTGTACAATCTCATCCCCTTCCCCCACCTCCTCCTTTTCCTTGAAAGGATACGGATCCTGTACACCTCCCGCAAACTCGATCCTCCTCACCCGCTCGTCTCCCCGATCCTCTCCCACCCCCGCCCGCTGCCGCGCCTGTATTCGCATGTCCCACCTGGTCTCCATCTCTCCACCCTCCTTACCCTCTCCCAAGGTGGCTTCTGCCAGCTCCCCCTCCCTGATGATGCCCTCCTCCCCTCCATCTACCCCTCCTGCCCCACCCCCCACTTCTGGTGTCCTTTCCTTTGGGCACCCTCCCTCCCTTCTCTTCCCTTCCCTTCTCTTTCATTTTCCCACGTCCCCTCCCTCCACCCCTCTTCCCCCAGGTTTCCCCTTCCCTTTCCTCCCTCCCCCCTTTCTCCCCTGCCCGTGGCATCTCTGCTCTCCCCTCTCGCTCTCCCACTCCCCTTCCTCGTCCTCCTCTCTTGGCAGGCCCGGGACTCGCCACGCATAGTGAACATTCGCGCGGCGGAGATCATCGACATCAGTATCTCGTGTGTGTGCTTCGTTTTGTGTTTCGTGCAGTTACGACTCCACTGTTCACATGTGCCATCGCCGTTCTCCGTGTTTTGTGCGCCATGTCCACAAGTGTTAGTGTTTTTATCGTCCAACGTGAACGGCTTCATGTTTATTGTTTTTTTTTTTTTGTATCTCCATTTTTTGCCCGCCGTTTTTTGTATTGTCTGTATCACCTCTGTCATGTTGTTGTTCCACTTAAGGCTGAAGAGCAGCGTAATGTGCTGCTGCCAGCCCGCCTGTATAGGTGATTAAAATTACAATAAAGGGGAAAAAAAAACAGAAGAGAGTCACCACTTGACAATGGCCGGGGAGAACTCGGCCGAAAGCTCGTGGATTTTATACCACTCGACGCGGCTGGAAGCCCGAGAAACCTTTATTTGAAAGTCAAAGAGTATACAGGGTTTGCGAAGAGAAAATATTTCTCCCTAATTAGCGAAATATTCTTCAAATCAATAAGTTTCTTGTACTACTCAGTTTCAAAAGTAGCCTATGTTCTTCATCAGGATTCAAGCCATTTACATACCAAATTTCAGTCGGAATACTCCCCTTAGAAAAATTTATGAAGTGACTGAGCTGGTAAACCCCTTATGTTACTTGATTTTCAAACAGCTGAGCAAAACTGAACGTACTCAGACATTTCTCTCTTTACTTATTCTGATCATCACTAAACTGACACACAATATTTTTAGCGCAACGCAATCTGACTTTCAATAATCCCTACAAAAGAATGGCCCCCGACTAAGAATCACCTCACAAAAATCTTCGTTACTCGAACTACTGCAATATAGAGAGCGCCAATACTGCCAGCTAAATACAAGACTAACTACTGAAGGCACTAACTACTGATAGGCATAGTTAGCAAATGAAAGGTGAACAAACAATGTATTTACCTTAATAGCCGGCTGGTGTGACCGTGCGGTTCTACGCGTGTCAGTCTGGAACCGCATGACCGCTACGGTCACAGGTTCGAATCCTGCCTCGGGCATGGATGTGTGTGATGTCCTTAGTTTAGTTAGGTTTAAGTAGTTCTTAGTTCTAGGGGACTGATGACCACAGAAGTTAAGTCCCATAGTGCTCAGAGCCATTTGAACCATTTTTTTTACCTTAATAATGTTCAAAAGTCATAATATACATATATATCAGTTCATAACATCCAGTATTACAAATTTACTCTTTCTGGCGGACAACGTCCAGATCGTCCGCTCTTAAAATTCTGCCATCTCTCTCCCACATCTACCACTGCTGCCGGCTCACCTCCAACTGCGCAACGCTACGCGCTGTTCACATTCAACTGCCCAACACTACAATAGCAAATACGTATTCCAACAATGCAAATCAAACAGACTTCACACAGCACAGTCAGTGATTTTCATATAGAGCGCTACATGGCGTTACCAACATAAAAACCTAAACAGCAAACTTACATAATGGCGTTACCAACATAAAAACCTAAACAGCCTACTTATATAAGTTTCAGCAGGTTAGTGGTGAGAGCTTAACAGGTACTGTTTGTCCCGCATTTGCAATATTAGTACGGATAAAACTTTCAGCGGGGATATTCTTTTTTTCCGTGATCCGATACTGATGAACTAAAGTATGCTGGAGTTACGATATTTTGTCTAAAACTGACGTAGTGAGACTATGGCTGTTTACAATTAATGTAGGTTAATTCTTACAAAGAAGAAGACAGCAACCAGCCACTATTAGTGCTGCTATTTGTTTAGGTAAATAGCGCCGTAATCGGTTTCGAACTGGCAAGTTCATCATCAGACGGCTGTTCACATGATTTGCAAGATACACTTTATATAATAGTCAGTTTTCGATTTCGATCAGTGGAAGAATAAAAATCGAAAACTGACGATTATGTTTTCTTCTTTGTAAGAATTAACCTACATTAATAAGCTGAAGTTACCTGTGAAAACCGCATGAAAAAGATTAACGTTTTCAAACAGACAGATAGGAAGACTTTAGATCACGATATCTTTTTTTCCGTGATCCGTTATCGATGAAACAAAGCCTATGTGGTGCCCCAATCTATACACAAGTTACCTGCGGAAACACCACGAAAATTCGTCTAGTTAAGTTTGGAGGATCTTGTCCATTGATACAGAAGATGTCCCCGAGACGAGAGCGAGAAGGAAATTTCATATCTTCATTCCCTCTAAACAGGGGTGATTTTGTGTGACGTTAATTTTAATGCTGCACCCTCCAAACTAATTACTTGTGATGTCCAAGATGGCGGTGGATGTTCGAGAGGCTTCTTGTTTTGAAGAAAGATGCCAGAAGCGCAGCGATACCTTCCTGCGAGATAGTTGGCGCTGAGACCAACTAATAGATCTGGAGAGTTCCCTTAGAAGTCACTTAAGAGACGGAGTTAGGGTGGCAATAGAAAATACTGCATAGCCTGACAATCTGCTGTTTTCTTGTTGGGACCAAGTATCTATCCAAAAGCCAGCAGGGTTACTCAGTTATATCAGGGTCTGTGTAGTCAGCATCCAGCGTAGAGGAACTCATGGGTAGCGCCCCGTTAGCGAAAGTCAGCCCGTATGGCCCCACACACTTATAGGAATAGTCAGAGAGTTTGAAAATCGAGTATGACGTAAATGATATGCGTGTTTCACACAATCCGAAAACAACCGCCAACGGCCGGCTGTCTGCATATCACTGTGGGATGCTACGGCCTACAAGAATGGTAACGCACTATCATGCTCCAACTGTAGCTAATCACTGCTAGCGTTTATCCCTCTATTCCTCTCTCGCTCATCTCAACCCCTTTAATGACTTCCTTGATGTCATTTTGTAATCTTTATTTTTAATTGGTGCCTGACCACATGTGAAACTTGTCACTGACTACTGGTATGCTCTTTGTATAAAACACTCTTAGACTTCTTGCCGCGTCAGTTCAGAGTAAATACCCAAGCTTTCGACGATTGATTCCACTGTCTTCGTCAAGAGCAACGGGGACTGTCAAAACTGCTCATGTGGTGGTCTTATATAGTCCATAGAGACTTCTGATTGGTCGATAATTACTTAATGCTGTCCCCGATGGTGTCATCACCTGCGCTGGTGGCGACACCGCTCCTCTAGTAGAGTAAACATTGCGACGAATATCTCTGCCTCTTACCTGCATCGAGAGCTCGCTTCCATGCAGCGCTAAGATTATATCCGCTGAAGTTCCTGTCGCACATTCTTATTTCTACAACCTCTTTAATTACAGAATCCCACTGCGAAGCAGCCAGGGACAAAACTTTTGTTTCGTCAAAAAGTATTTTGTGTTCGTTCGTGGGAACAAGCATGGTGTTTCCCTTTTCAATCGGAAGTACCACAAGATCTGTTAATACCACTGAATATCACAACAAGCTGATATCGTTGTTGTATGGTAGTACGTACACAACTCTATCATGCAGCATAAAAACGGTGGAGCTACTGAAAGGATTCTAGTCTACCAGAGGATGTCATCAAAAATCATAGACCACAAGTTCCAAGAGCTCCCAGACTTTACGGGTTATCTAAATCCACAAGGAAGGTATTTCACTGAGGCCAGTTGCTAGCGCTGTTGGTTTTCCTATCTATAGGCTGGCCAATATTTAACCAAGCTGATGACGCCAATAGCTGGCCGCTGAGAACATCACATCATAAACTCTCAGATGTTCATTGATAAAATTAAACAGACTAGAGTTGGCACAAACGATATTTTAGTCACCCTGAATGTGATCTCACTATTTACAAAGATCCTATGGAGGACACATTGAAACTATTGGCAGAGTATTTTCCTCCTGAAATGATGTTGTTCCGACATGTTATCAGGATCATCTACTTCTTATATGGCAGCAAATTTTATGAAATGACCGGCGGAGTGGCTACGGGTTCTCCGTTGGCTCCAGCAGTGGACTGCTTTCTTATGGAACATTTTGAGGAACATGTATTAAATCTGGCTCCCTTTCGTTCACCTTCATTTTACCGTCATATTGATTCGTTTATTGCCTGGCCACGAGACATAGAAGCTCTTGAGCACTTCCTTGAAAGTCTGAACAATATGTACCCAAACATCCAGTTTACAGTCGAGAAAGAGGAGAAAAAGTCTGCCATTTTAGACGTGTTGGTACAATAAAGTCGGATGGATATCTCGAGCAGTCACTGTACAGCAAGTCGACGCACGCTAATTTATATCTTAGCTCCCAATTTTTCATCATCCAGTCCAGAAGAGATCAGTTTTAAATAAGTTGGTACACAGAGCAAAAACTGTTTCTTACGAGGATCACTTGAATTCCGAAATTAATCCTCTAAAATACGTATTCCGAAATAACAGCTATGGTTCACGTTATATGAAGTAAGAAAAGGAGGAGGAGGAGACTAGTGTTTAAGGTCCCGTCGACATCGAGGTCATTAGAGACGGGGCACAAGCTCGGATTAGGGAAGGATGGGAAAGGAAGTCGGCCACGCGCTTTCAAAGGAACCATCCCGGCATTTGCTGAAGCAATTTAGGGAAATCACGGAAAACATAAATCAGGATGGGCGAATGCGAGTCCAGCGTGCTAACCACTGCGCCAATCCACTCGGTTACAGGAAAAGGAGACGTGAAAACTTTGAACGTTCATGCGGTGAGCTAACGACTGCATTGCTTCCTTTCTGCGGCGCTACATCCAGCAAAATAGGCAGGTTGCTGGGAAGAGGAGGTGTAAGGCGCATTTTCCGACCTCCTACATTTACATCTACATCCACACTCCGCAAGTGTGGCGGAGGGTACTTTGAGTACCTCTATCGGTTCTCCCTTCTATTCCAGTCTCGTACTGTTCGTGGAAAGAAAGATTGTCGGTATGCCTCTGTGTGGGCTCTGATCTCTCTGATTTTACCCTCATGGTCTCTTCGCGAGACATACGTAGGAGGAAGCAATATACTGCTTGACTCCTCGGTGGA
Source organism: Schistocerca serialis cubense (assembly GCF_023864345.2). Classification (NCBI taxonomy): domain Eukaryota; kingdom Metazoa; phylum Arthropoda; class Insecta; order Orthoptera; family Acrididae; genus Schistocerca; species Schistocerca serialis. The sequence goes on from NC_064639.1 coordinate 970,858,023, forward strand.
GGTATGTTCTCGAAACTTCAACAAAAGCCCGTACCGAGCTACTGAGCGTCTCTCTTGCAGAGTCTTCCACTGGAGTTTATCTGTCATCTCTGTAACACTTTTGCGATTACTTAATGATCCAGTAACGAAGCGCGCTGCTCTCCGTTGGATCTTCTCTATCTCTTCTATCAACCCTATCTGGTACGGATCCCACACCGGTGAGCAGTATTCAAGCAGCGGGTGAACAAGTGTACTGTAACCTACTTCCTTTATTTTCGAACTGCATTTGCTTAGCATTCTTCCAATGAATCTCAGTCTGCCATCTGCCATTTTAAATCACTCCTAATGCCTACTCCCAGATAATTTATCGAATTAACTGCTTCCAGTTGCTCACTTGCTATATTGTAGCTAAATGATAAGGATCTTTCTTTCTTTGTATTCGCAGCACATTACACTTGTCTACATTGAGATTCAATTGCCATTCCCTGCACCATGCGTCAATTCGTTGCAGATCCTGCTGCATTTCAATACAATTTTACATTGTTGCAACCTCTCGATATACTACAGCATCATCCGCAAAAAGCCTCAGTGAACTTCCGATGTTATCCACAAAGTCACTTATGTATATTGTTAATAGCAACGGTCCTACGACTCTCCCCTGCGGCGCACCTGGAATCACTCTTACTTCGGAAGACTTCTCTCCATTGAGAATGGCATGCTGCGTTCTGTTATCTAGGAACTCTTCAATCCAATCACACAATTGGTCTGATAGTCCATATGCTCTTACTTTGTTCATTAAACGACTGTGGGGAACTGTATCAAACGCCTTGCGGAAGTCAAGAAACACGACACCTACCTGGGAACCCGCGTGTATGGCCCTCTGAGTCTCGTGGACGAATAGCTTGAGCTGGGTTTCACACGATTGTATTTTTCTAAACCCATGCTGATTCCTGCAGAGTACATTTCTAGTCTCCAGAAAAGTCATTATACTCGAACATAATACGTGTTCAAAAATTCTACAACTGATCGACGTTAGAAAAATAGGCCTATAGCTCTGCACATCTGTTCGACGTCCCTTCTTGAAAACGGGGATGACCTGTGCCTTTTTCCAATCTTTTGAAACGCTACGCTCTTCAAAAAAATGGTTCAAATGGCTCTGAGCACTATGGGACTTAACATCTATGGTCATCAGACCCCTAGAACTTAGAACTACTTAAACCTAACTAATCTAAGGACAGCACACAACACCCAGCCATCACGAGGCAGAGAAAATCCCGGACCCCGCCGGGAATCGAACCCGGGAACCCGGGCGTGGGAAGCGAGAACGCTACCGCACGACTACGAGATGCGGGCGCTACGCTCTTCTAGAGACCTACTATACATCGCTGCAAGAAGGGGGGCATGTTCCTTCGCGTACTCTGTGTAAAATCGAGCTGGTATCGCATCAGGTCCAGCGGCCTTTCCCTTTGGAGCGATTTCAATTGTTTTTCTATCCCTCTGTCATCTATTTCGATATCTACCATTCTGTCATTTGTGCGACAATCTAGAGCAGGAACTACAGTATAGTCTTCCTCTACGATGATAAAGGAGATGCTACGCCCTGTTAAGGAAAGCCTCGACCTCAGGATCGCGAGGATTTATAACATTCCTTGTGAGTGCGGCAGCAGTTAAGTCGGTCACTCCATCCGCACCATTTCCGAACGCTGTGCAGAACATCAACGGCTTGTTAAAAATCGATAACTGGAGAAATTTGCACTTGCTGAGCACAGCCTCCCAAACAAATACAATATACTGTTTGACGAAACAAAAGTTTTGTCTCGTGCTCCTTCTTATTAGGATTATGTTATTAAAGAGGCTGTAGAAATGAGAACGTGCAGCAGGAACTGCAACCGTAGCAGCGGATACAGTCTTAGCGGTGCACGGAAGGGAGCTCTCGATGCAGGTAAGAGCCAGAGATACCCGTCTCAGTTTTTACGCTGCTACTGGAGCGGTGGCAACACCAGTGCAGACGCTGACACCATTTGAGACAGCATTACTTAATTACCGATCAATCAGACGCCGTCTAGGAACTATACAGGGGTACTATCACGAAATAAGCTTCTAACGAAAAAACTACAAAGAACGAAACTTGTCTAGCTTGAAAGGGGAAACCAGATGGCGCTATGGTTGGCCCGCTAGATGGCGCTGCCATAGGTCAAACGGATATCAACTGCGTTTTTTAAAATAGGAACCCCCATTTTTTTATTATATATTCGTGTAGTACGTAAAGAAATAAGAATGTTTTATTTGGACCACTTTTTTCGCTTTGGGATAGATGGCGCTGGAATAGTCACAAACATATGGCTCACAATTTTGGACGAACAGTTGGTAACAGGTAGGTTTTTTAAATTAAAGTATAGAACGAAGGTACGTTTGAACATTTTATTTCGGTTGTTCCAATGTGATACATGTGCCTTTGTGAACATATCATTTCTGAGAACGCATGCTGTTACAGCGTGATTACCTGTAAATACCACACTAATGCAATAAATGCTCAAAATGATGTCCGTCAACCTCAATGCATTTGGCAATACGTGTAACGACATTCCTCTCAACAGCGAGTTGTTCGCCTACCGTATGTTCTCACATGCATGGACAATGCGCTGACGCATGTTGTCAGGCGTATTCGGTGGATCACGATAGTAAATATCCTTCAACTTTCCCCGCAAAAAGAAATCCCGGGACGTCAGATCCGGTGAACGTGCGGGCCATGGTATGATACTTCGACGACCAATCCACCTGTCATGAAATATGCTATTCAATACCGCTCCAAACGCACGCGAGCTATGTGCCGGACATCCATCATGCTGGAAGTACTAGTACATCGACATTCTGTCATGCAGTGAAACATCTTGTAGTAACATCGGTAGAACATTACGTAGGAAATCAGCATACATTGCACCGTTTAGATTGCCATCGATAAAATGGGGGCCAATTATCCTTCCTCCCATAACGCCGCACCATACATTAACCCGCCAAGGTCGCTGATGTTCCACTTGTCGCAGCCATCGTGTATTTTCCGTTGCCCATTAGTGCATATTATGCCAGTTTACGTTACCGCTGTTGGTGAATGACGCTTCGTCGCTAAATAAGCGGCGTGCCAAAAATCTATCTTCGTCCCGTAATTTCTCTTGTGCCGAGGGGCAGAACTGTACACGACGTTCAAAGTCGTCGTCATGCAATTCCTGGTGCATAGAAATATGGTACGGGTCCAATCGATTTTGATGTAGCATTCTCAACACCGACGTTTCTGAGATTCCCGATTCTCGCGCAATTTGTCTGCTACTGATGTGCGGATTAGCCGCGACAGCAGCTAAACACCTACTTGGGCATCATCATTTGTTGCAGGTCGTGGTTGACGTTTCACATGTGGCTGAACATTTCCTGTTTCCTTAAATAACGTAACTATCCGGCGAACGGTCCGGACACTTGGATGAGGTCGTCCAGGATACCGAGCAGCATACATAGCACACGCCCGTAGGGCATTTTGATCACAATAGCCATACTTCATCACTATATCTACCTTTTCCGCAATTGGTAAACGGTCCATTTTAATACAGGTAATGTATCACGAAGCAAATACCGTCCGCACTGGCCGAGTGTTACATGATACCATGTACTTATACGTTTGTGACTATTACAGCGCCATCTATCAAAAAGCGAAAAAAGTGGTCCAACTAAAACATTCATATTTCTTTACGTACTACACGAATATGTAATTAAAATGGGCGTTCTTATTTACAAAAACGCAGTTGATATCCGTTTGACCTATGGCAGCGCCATCTAGCGGGCCAACCATAGCGCCATCTGGTTTCCCCGTTCAAGCTAGACGAGTTTCGTTCTTTGTAATTTTTCTTTTGATGTTTATTGCGTGAGATATTTCGCCCGGTCACTATCAATGGACCACCCTGTATACAGTCCACCACAGGAGCAGATTTGACGTCAGTTGCTCTTGACGAAGACGATGAAGGTAGCCGTCGAAAGCTTGACGTTTCACCCTGAATTGACTCGGGGAGGAGTCCGGGAATGTTTTTTGCAACAGTGCCGTCGCGAGAGACTTTCATTCTTTTAGTGCATTCTTTCCTCCTGATTTCGACGCCTGATATTCATTTTCCTGATATGAAACTTCCTGGCAGATTAAAACTGTGTGCCGGACCAAGACTCGAACTCGGGACCTTTGCCTTTCGCGGGCACCTGCTCTACCAACTGAGCTACCCAAGCACCACTCACGCCCCGTCCTCACAGCTTTACTTCTGTCAGTACCTCGTCTCCTACGTTCCAAACTTTACAGAAGCTCTCCTGCGAACCTTGCAGAACTAGCACTCCTGAAAGAAAGGATTTTGCGGAGACATGGCTTAGCCACAACATGGGGGATGTGTCCAAAATGAGAGGTCCCGAGTTCGAGTCTCGGTCCGGCACACAGTTTTAATCTGCCAGGAAGTTTCATATCAGCGCACACTCCGCTGCAGAGTGAAAATCTCATTCTGGATTCATTTTCCTGTTTGTTTGTAAATCTTTAATGCGGAATATATTTCAATTAATGACCCAAATTTTGGCTTAATCTCATTGTTATGACTGTCGTTCACGCCTTCGTGTCCACCTTCATCTCCATGATAAGCTTTGATTAATCGATCTTGAAAGCGACTGATTCACATCTGCAAGCAGAATCGAGTCAGACGCTTCCAAACACACATAGTACGGTATCATGTTTTATAGGTACCACTTATTTGAGGAAACAGAGAGCAGGTGAGGCGTACCACAAGTTCAGTTCATGATGATATTAATAAAAAATTATGGTGGGCATCATATGTTAATGGTATGCTTAGGAATTTAATTTACTCGAATTTTGATTAAAAATGTGGAATTTTCTATAGGGAAAAATGAGGCAAAGACGTGGTCGTTTGGCTCAAATCCAGTTTGGTAATGTGTACACACAGTTCCGAACGTCCTTAAGGCTGATTTGACCAATGACCACGAATATAATATTAATTACAATAGCGCAAGGTAAGTAATTAAACACAGCCCCGATGTTATTCAATCTTTATATTGAGCAAGCAGTGAAGGATACAAAAGAAAAATTCGGAGTAGGAATTAAAATCCATGGAGAAGAAATAAAAACTTTTAGGTTCGCCGATGACATTGTAATTCTGTCAGAGACAACAAAGGACCTCGAAGAGCAGCTGAAGGGAATGGACAGTGTCTTGAAAGGAGGATATAAGATGAACATCAACAAAAGCAAAACGAGGATAATGGAGTGTAGTCGAATTAAATCGGGTGATGTTGCGGGAATCAGATTAGGAAATGAGACGCGTAAAGTAGTAAATGAGTTTTGCTGTTTGCGGAGCAAAATAACTGATGTTGGTCGAAGTAGGGAGGATATAAAATGTAGACTGGCAATATGCAAGGAAAGCGTTTCTAAAGAAGAGAAATTTGTTAACATCGAGTATACATTTAAGTGCCAGGAAGTCGTTTCTGAAAGTATTCGTATGGAGTGTAGCCATGTATGGAAGTGAAACATGGACGATAAATAGTTTAGACAAGAAGAGAATAGAAGCTTTCGAAATGTGGTGCTACAGAAGAATGCTGAAGATTAGATGGGTAGATCACGTAACTAATGAGGAGGTATTGAACAGAACTGGAGAGAAGAGAAATTTGTGGCACAATTTGACTAGAAGAAGGAATCGGTTGGTAGGGCATATTCTGAGGCATCAAGGGATCACCAATTTAGTATTGGAGGGCAGCGTGGAGGGTAAAAATCGTAGAGGGAGACCAAGAGATGAATACACTTAACAGAAGGATGTATGTTGGAGTAGGTACTGGGCACAGGATAGAGTAGCATGGAGAGCTGCAACAAACAAGTCTCTGGACTGAAGACCACAACAACAACAGAAGTTTTTGAGTGGGATTTGCAACCTGCATACTTACATACGAGTAGGACTATTACGACTAGAAGAAGATAGTTTTTTACAAAAAAGAACATGTTTGTCTTTGTTATGGTGATACACCACAGAAATAACAGGAAGTGAACTAAGTTGCTGTTTATTTTTAGCTCCATGTTGACCTCGAAGTCCAGCGTGAACCGGTTTTTGGTGAAAATCTGCAAATCGTGTCGCCCCTCAGCCGAGACCTGCTTTGGCCTCTATCGGCCACCACTAATGAGCTTTGGAGTCTCCAGAGAACAAGAACTTGCTCCAGGTGTTCTCCAGGCCAGCTGCCATTCGGCACTGACGTGTTGAGGCCACGCGTGGTGACTTCGGTTGCTACCGGCGTTTACAAGGAAACAGCAGCAAGTGCGATTTTATGAAGCGTATGAACCTGGCTTCAGAAATTGACAGTTTATATCTTCAGTGATCGAAGGTACGGGGCAGAGCAGTTAGTATGAATTACCACTTTCCTATGAATTCATGGGTTTTGAGAAATGCTTTGTCTCTATTTTAATAAAATACATTATCTAACTAAAAAAGAAACACCCATAAGTACAGAAAGAAATGAAATGGAACTTGATGGGTTGAGGCAATATGTGACGTTATTTCAGTGGTGCACTGAGCCTGTTGGGAGGAGTGCCGTATAGCCGTTTATCCTCTCCTGAGGCCTTCTGACACACAACTGTTGTAACCAGTCCTTGATAGCCTGTATACTGACGCTGAAATGTAGATGGCTCCAAAGCTGGTCCCACAAATGTTCTATCGCCGTCACATCTGGGAATAACTCTTTGCTATTTGGGGAGCAAAATAAATGATGATGGTCGAAGTACAGAGGATATAAAATGTAGACTGGCAATGGCCAGCAAAGCGTTTCTGAAGAAACAATACTTACAATAACTTCGGGTCATTTCTTCAGGGTGCTGTACTTTTTTTTTTTCAAGCCTGCAACGCTCGTACCACTGTTCTTGACTATTAATATATTCAGATTTCAATTTCAATTTCAGTTAACTTCAACATACGGGTGAACTGTTGTGTTTTGTAAGACATTTGAAAACAGTAAGCACATCGTAATTTTTACTTATCATTTTCGATCCTTGCTCTCGACGAAAGTTCATCGTGACCATTCCATTACAGTCCTGCATTTCTTTTATTTTTGTATGATGTAAGTGAAATGAATGATTCTTGTATTACTAACGAATTAATTTCAGCATCCATTTTAAGTAAATAGATCAATTTATTCACATTATCTCCTTCTTGGTCACATAACATTTGTATCAAACAACACAGTTATTCAACATCTACTCGCAGAATGTCTTTTTGCATTTATCACTTATACAACTACTGTCAAAAAAAAAAGAAAAAAAACAATTCAGTTCAAAGATGTAGCTAGTGAGAAATACAAAGTTGTACGTGAGTTGACATAAACGAATGATTTACGTGTACTCGTTAAAATAACTTGAATTTCTAGAAATTAATTGTATAAAGTGAAATAAGTTTTCGAAACGTTTTACTTTTATATTGTGATTAGAAAAATAAATGAAAGTATTTTTTGAATGTGTCAGGATCACACACACAATTATTATTGACACAAATATTACCTCAGAAGCACATCTGTAACAATTTAACTGAACTTTATGTATGAAAATGACGAAATGAATTGATAGACGCTGCGTCAGAACTTAAAACGAAGAGACCGATTTCCGATGAAACGAACTTCTATGCATCGAGAAAAATTACAATACGTTGACAAAAACATTGCAGATTCAATAACAAGACGGAATGTAAGCAGCTTAATTTTAACACTTGACTTCTATGTACCAAATTCTCTAACCCAAGTACCTGTATTCTTTGAAAATTTACAACTTATTGATTTGATTCGCAGGTAGATTTGTTGGCTAGTTGTTATCTTGCACTTGTGAATCACACAGGGTTAGGCTCTTTATTGTCACTGAGCATGCGAGTTAAACATTGGTAGCATCCAAAAGGACCATGCAGAGGGAATTTAAGTGTCCTGGAATTGATAGCTTACAATCATTAGACAAATTTCCCAAGAAAACTCCAGATTGTTGACAGAATTGAATTCGTAACTGATGCAGAGTATACAAAAGTGTCGTGATGCAAACAGATTCATAAAAAAAAGTCATCATCAGAAATGTGACGATACATAATAATGTCATCACTGTTTTTGTCTCAATCTTTGGTTTAGTTTATTTCATGCATAACTTTAATGTACGGTTTTTACAGATGTGCAAACGACAAATCACATGTAAAAAAAGTGATGAAATAATTTGATTTTCATATAAAATAACAAAATTTTCCCCTGGGAATTCTAATAATTTGGTCACTGAGGAACATTGCTTAGTGAGCACTAAGTTCTGAAGGATATTTGAACATTTGTAGGATACTGTGGGGCCGGCCGAGGTGACCAAGCGGTTCTAGGCGCTACAGTCCGGAACCGAGCGACCGCTACCGTCGCAGGTTCGAATCCTGCCTCGGGCATGGTTGTGTGTGATGTCCTTAGGTTAGTTAGGTTTAAGTAGTTCTAAGTTCTAGGGGACTGATGACCTCAGAAGTTAAGTCCCATAGTGCTCAGAGCCATTTGAACCATTTTAGGATACTGTGGGAAGTAAACAAAAGTTCATTCTCTCATCTCAAAGACGTCTGAATGGCTTCCCAAAGATATAACGTCTTTTTTGGTACAAAAGAGGTTTCAGGCTTTGTAAAGTCCAACGCACAAGCACGACACTGCGTCTTAACACGGCGGCGCAAATTTCCTCGGACGAGGAGGAGCAGGAGGAGGACATCAGTGTTTAAGGTGTCTCTGAGCACTATGGGACATGAGGTCATCAGTCCCCTAGAATTGGAACTACTTAAACCAAACTAACCAAAGGAAATAACACACATCCATGCCCTAGGCAGGATTCGAACCTGCGACCGCAGCAGCAGCGTGGTTCCCGACTGAAGCGCCTAGAACCGATCGGCCACAGCGGCCGGCTAATGTTTAACGTCCCACCGACAACGAGGTCACTAGAGACGGAGCACAAGCTCGGATTATGGGTGGCATGATGGAATAGGAAATCGCCCGTGCCCTTTCAAAAGAACCTTCCCGGCATTTGCCTGAAGCGAATCAGGAAAATCACGGAAAACGTAAATCAGGATGGCCGGACGCGGGTTGGAGCCGTCGTCCTCCTAAATGCCTGTCCAGTGTACTAACCACTGCGCCACCTCGCTCGGTCGAGTTTCCATCGAGAGTGGCATCAACTTCCCGGTTGCACGATATTCAATGGTCGACGCAACATCACAAAGTTCTCTATATTCAATGTATTTTTTCTTCGTGATTTCATATCTACAAAAGGGTCAGATCACTGAATTTGTCTCATACAGGTCTGCTATTCAGGGGGCAACAATAGCATAGTTTTACTTTAAAAAATAAATATTATAAAAATAAAAAATGAAGTTGATGTCTGGATTTCGATTATTAATGAAGTTGCAAGACATTGTTTCATGAGTCCCTGGCCACTGTTCGTCTAGATGAAAACCTGGTGGTAGTCAGGGGAAGGAAGGATTCGGTTGCGATTGTGGACGGGGCTGTAATCAGTTACTATTGGTTGCCTTTTACAATTACACACAATTTATTTTAAACCAGTAATTCCAGACTCAACAATAAATAAAAAACTACCACACGTTATTAATGAAGGAATAAACAACGGTGTAAATAATAGTGTTTTCAGTGAATTACAATTACACACAATTTATTTTAAACCAGTAATTCCAGACTCAACAATAAATAAAAAACTACCACACGTTACTCATGAAGGAATAAACAACGGTGTAAATAATAGTGTTTTCAGTCAGTTACAATATAGCAAATCACCATTAAAAACAGATACAACATATAATGTTTTAAAAGCAAGCCACTGTGATCTGGGCAGAAGGCCTTACACGCCAGGAATGGCAATAAATTAAGAACTGCTGAAAACTCGCTGCAACTTACAAATTACATGTATTGAAATATTAAAGGCAAGTCGCCACAAACACAGCAGACGACATCAGACACCAGGAATGGCAGTAAATGAGGTTCTAAAGGCTTACTGCGTAAATACAAATACCAAAATATAATTTTAAGGCAAGCTACCACAATCACGGCTGAAGGCCTTACACGCCAAGAATGGCAATAAATTAAGAATTGTTTAAGAACTCGCTGCAATTTACATCTTACAGGTATTGAAATATTAAGGTAAGTCGCCACAAACACAGTAGAAGGCATCAGACGCCAGGATCTGTAGTAAATAAGATTTTAAGGCTTACTGCTCAAATACAATAGCAAAAGTTAATTAAAAAAAAAGGTAACTGATCCAGACGATGCCCCAGGAATCGACCTCTGAGAAGGTCCGTCAACAAACATTTTCGGGAGCGATGAGATAGGCAGCCAAGAGTTGCATTCACTTCACAAGATGGTAACTCAGACTAGTGGCAGTCCAAGGAATGACTAACGATAATCTTGCTGAAGCTACCTGACGTCCGATAAACCAAATGCAACAATGGAACAACACGCCAAAGCAGGAACCGGCTTCCAGCACTATGTCCAGAATACTGTGCTTAGAACCCCCGGAACGAGAAAGTAAACATAACCACCAGAGTAGAGGAATCACCAACCGGCCTACAATGAAGAAAGCTGTCAAAAGTAGGATGAGGTGAAAAAGTTTGGCACTTTACACTGTGTGTATTCTTGTAAACGCAATTTCCGCTTAAGTCTGTGTCACTGCACTAGATAAATAACAGCGAATAGCACGTTAATTGTATATAATTACCATTCTGTCGTGTTTGTTATAGTGCTTGACGCTCGAAATACCGAAAAACGCATGTTGCACGATGTTGCAAGCCGATGGCAGGGTATAGACACAGAGAACTACGAGGCAATGCGATCTACTTGGGCACATAGTTCGGCTCAAACAAGTTATGAGGTTGTTTACACGAAATGAAATGGAACCCCTCATACCGATAAACGTTAGACGGACCACCTCTCCGATGACGTGAATCTATTTCGACCCAGCCATTCCCCACAAGCAAACTGTATCACGCAGAGACGGACACGGCGTAGCTTGTGAGGGTTCAAAGCTCAACATCAAAATGGTGCAAATGGTTCTGAGCACTATGCGACTTAACTTCTGAGGTCATCAGTCGTCTAGAACTTAGAACTAATTAAACCTAACTAACCTAAAGACATCACACACATCCATGCCCGAGGCAGGATTCGAACCTGCGACCGTAGCGGTCACGCGGTTCCAGACTGAAGCGTCTAAACCGCACGGCCACACCGGCCGGCAAGCTCAACATCCCGAAATCCTGCGCACATCTGGGACGCCGTTGGGAGAGATAGGCGCGCCTTGGAACTAGCACAGTGAACTGTGTGCGGCTTGTCTCATTGGATGCTTGTCTTCATCTCACAGTTGCACGTAATGCAACGTTCTCAATTATTAGTGAGGCCCGACATTTTCAGGGAGGGTACTGCGATCTTAATGTAATTTATGAAATAAACTTTTCTTTTAATTTGAAACATTTATAGTGCCTTCACCGCAATTTTTTTCCTTGTACATTTAAAGCACGGTAACTAGTTTCGGTTGCTTTCTACCACAATCTTGAGATCGTCCAAACCGTAAAAAAGCGATGAAAATGCATTAAAGACTATCATCATTAGCTGTAATCAATTACATGCTTTCATACTGTAGGCCAACAAAACTATGAAATTACGTAGTTACCAACTTCATCACGAGTGAGCCAGGTTGTAAACCATAATCGCGCAAGACGACGGTAATAAAAAAGGCGAAGGGGCAGTTGCATTAGTAAAAATTGCATTCCACTCTGTTCTCCTGCAATTTGCTCCCTATACGACTCCCTCTATACACCGTCCATCATAAGAATAAATCTCATGTAAACATTACACAACGTATTTTTCCGCGTTTTCTGGAACCTAATTGGATTTAGTTTCACGTGTAACGGAAGCCAAGCTGTTTCTAGTACAGTCAAGTACGATAATGACGATACGTTTTATGCTATCCGTTACGCGTACACCAAAAATGGCTCTGAGCACTATGGGACTTAACATCTGAGCTCATCAGTCCCCTAGAACTAGAACTACTGAAACCTCACTAACCTAAGGACATCATACACATCCATGCCCGAGGCAGGGTTCGAACCTGCGATCGTAGCAGTCGCGCGGTTCCGGACTGAAGCGTCTACAACCGCTCGTCCACCCCGGCCGGCACGCGTACATCGACTGAACGATAATGCGGGACAACACAGCTTTACCAGCGGATTTAACATGGGACAGCACTAGCCAACCAACTGGTCCAACTAACGTGCAATGATGTGAACAGTTGTAGTAAAGACGAAAAAAAAGAGACGAGTGGAAAACAGTATAGCCATGAATGCCATTTAATTTTTAAACAGAAGGGAATAGTGGTAAAACTCAGGCGATAGCTTCGTAGGTGATCTGATGGGAAACATAACATGATCTCGATTTTAACTAACATAGTATTCTAATTAAAAACAAGAGTGATGAAAATACCTGATTTTCTGCTTGAGCCATGTGCGGCTTAAAAGCGCACTGCTAGGATTTCACCATGTAGTTAAGTATTGAAGTCACTGAAGGTATTACAGTCTGTCGTTTAGTAATCTCTGAACTTCTTCCATATCGGACTCCGAGAAATACGGTACATTACAGTACTGCTATGTTGACAGCCAGGTGATCAGCAACAGAATCCCAAGCCACCAAAAAGTCCACACTTCCTCCTTCTCCTCTTTTATGACGTGCTATTCTGCGTTTCGCAATCGTTCGGCAGTGACGTGTTACAAAGCTTCGTACGTTTCGGCAGCTTAAATGTCTTGTTATTTCTCGCGACAAATCCCTTAACTTGGCTCCGTGGTGGATACATATGGGGGGGAGGGGGGGGGGGGGGGAGTGCCACCCGCACCAGCCCCCGCCAGTCAGCCCGCACTCTGAATCGAGTTATCGAGTAGTTGTACTTCCCTGTGTAGCACGCGCGGCCGCGTCATCGTATTTTATACGTTTCTGTCTGGCACTAGGGATCGATTTAATGGCTTATCTCTGTTGAACACTCCCGGTAGCTGAGTGGAGCCGGCACGGTAGCTCAGCGTGTTCCGTCAGGTTAGCTACTCTCTGTAATACAAAAACTGAGTGAACGGATCAACGATGAACCTGAACGGGTGTTATCGGACGTCCGCCCCGAACGAATTCAACGAACAATATAAAACAATGTATACACTAATATGGTATCTGTTCTTTCGGACATGTCCGAAAGAATAGATACCATCGGTGACCATGCAGCTCGTTAGAATGAAATTACAATGAAATGAACATCCTTAGCTGCTTACAGGGTTTGACATGTGTCAATGGGGACAGATGAAAATGTGTCCACCGACCAGGACTCGAACCCGGGATCTCCTGCTTACATGGCAGACGCTCTATTCAGTTTTTTTTCTTAGCAGCCATACACTTTAACCACTTTTTTTGTAAGCGCTCTACCACCTTTTTTATTTTTTTACTTTATTTTTTCTTTTTTCTTTTTTTTCTTTTTTTTAATTTTTTTATATATTAGTGGACCGGTGGGGGCTCGGAGGGGGCAAAGTGGGCTGGGGTCGAAACCCGACGCCTGGCCAAAGTGTCCTCCTCACCACCACCGAGCCTGCGGTGCTTAGGGAAATGGGAGACACAGGAATCAACAGTAGTGGAAGGCGTTGTTGTTTATTTATTTGCATGTGTTTTTGTAATATTCACTAATATCATGAAATTATGTGAACACATCGGCGAAAGAGAAAAGAAATATAGATTCTGGTTAAAGAAAAAGAAAGGAAAAAGGAAAAGCAAAAAGAAATAAAATCCGCGCAATCTGCGACGCGCTCTCCCATCCGCGGAGGTCAGAAGTAGAATAGATCGTAGGCGGTTGAAACTCAGACACCGCCGGGGGAGGAGGGGTAGGTGCCCTCTGAGCCAGGCACCCCCCAACTCAGTGGAGGTCTAACAAAGACCGCTCGAAGATAGTTAGCAAATAATGTTCGGTAACGTGGCGTGTTTTCGAGAGCTGCATGGGCTGTTCGTAAATAGGTCCAGAAGTCGAGGGGGGATTTAGGTCCCTCATGAAAGAGATAAGCGACCGCCCACCCTTTGACCCACGTAATAGCATGACATTTGGCGGCGGGAAAATGTCTGTCCTCCGGGTATAGAAACATTCGAGGTTCGATTGTGTCTGGTGGCACCCGGAGATAGTAGGCAATGATTTGCTGCACGAAGCGCCATACATCTTGCGATGAGGCGCAAGTCAGACAGTGCTCATCAGTGTCCAGTTGCTGGCAAAGGAGACAAAGAGGGGATTCTGACAAGCCAATGTTGTGCAGTCGCTGCTTCGTGGCAAATTTCCTGTTGACTATGTGATACCACAGTGCCCGGACGTTCGTAGGGAGGAAGGGCTGGTGGACGGTAGTCCACACTATGGGCCACTGGATGGAGGGATGTTTGGTCTCCATCACATCCCGGGGAACACAGCGCAGCAACAGGCTGTAAAAATCCTTAGTCCTGGGTGGGCGTGTGTCTGGGAGACTGGTATGCATGTAACTGTAGTCAAAGAAAAAGGTCGAAATATGGGACACATGAGGCACGATATAGCCGACAGACACCGGTGGTGAGGTGGAAGCAGGTAGGAGGACCTCAAGCAAGCTGCGTGTTAGAGATGTACCCTGGACCATCCACTGTTTTCTCATGGTACTCATGTACAAGGCTGCAGCTCGCATACGGACATTGACGAGCCCGACGCCACCATACCGTGAGGGCAGGGTAAGTGTCTCATAACGGACTTTAAACATTGAACCAGCCATGAGATAATAGCCAAAAGCCGCCTGAAGGTTGCGCCCAATTGCAGTTGGCAGAGGGATGTGAAACAATTTTGATGCCACATAAAGATTAAGAAACTCAACCCGTTGAAGTGTGTGCTCGCGGCGCAAGAGGTTCTGGCGGACGTCGTTGCGGATGACGTGTAACAGGCGACAGAAATTCGTTGCCGGTGTGCGTGTGACCGTGGGGGTAAAGGTAATGCCCAGATATCGGAAAGTCCGCACAAGCGGCAGAGGTGCCACTTCACCCTCCTGGAGGCCTCGTCCAATGTGCATTCCAGAAGATTTGGTAACATACCCATAACGGGTAATCAATTCGAGGACTCCTCGAATCTCAGAGCCGGAGCGAATGAGGAGGAGGAGGTCATCAGCATATGCCCGACAGCGAAAAGTGTGTTGGCGTAGGGTAAGGCCAGAGAGCTTGGTCGTCAAGCCCCCAGTAAGGGGCTCAAGGGCAATGACATACAGGAGGGTAGAGAGGGGGCACCCCTGCCGTATCGAACGGCAGATAGGTACCGGCCCTGCTAAACGTCCATTGACTTGGAGTCTGAGCCGCCGAAGACACAGAGGATAGCGCAACTGCAGGGATTTATCTCTGGCACGCCTCCCGCGAGACCCACATTCTCAACGTATTGTCCCGCACTACATTCGTTGTGCCCCCGCCCATTCTACTCATTACTCGCGGCGCGTTGCCGATTCCCGTAAGAGTTCGGGCACAGTTTGTGCATTCGCACAAAAGAAGATGGTCAAGTGGCCGGTGAGCCTTAACTATATATATACGCCGAAGTGGCGTCAAATCGAAAGACTTGCACCCGACGAACGGTCTACCTGACGGGAGGCCCTAGTCACACGACAATTATTTGCCCTGACGTTGATTGTCCTATTGACGATGTAATTAACCAGTTTCCCAGGAAGGATAGGCGCACAGAATTCATCATTTAAGGAAGAACCACAATTGTAACTATTTTAATATCATAAGGTGGCACTATCTTGTATATGTGTACAATCAGTTTTTTAAAAAAAAGACTTTCTTAAACTTTGCATGTGACTTGATTATTTTTTATTACGGTAAAAGTATAAGTACCTCAAGATATCTTAAGCACCCCCTCGTTGAGGTTTTCCTGTATCCGCCACTGCCTCCAAATCAATTCTATTGGTTTCATATTGCAGTGTTAAGGTGAGACCTGTAAAAATGCAGCATTTGTACAGTCTATTCGATGCCATGAAAGTTATTGTTTTCCATTTTCTACGACGCACGTTGTTCTGCCTCGTGGGAGACCACATCTGCCTTACAAAACAATTTGATCCAAAAAATTTAATTGTGTAATGCTTTGCTAAATTCAAAATCTTTAACAATCTTTTATAAAATATCGATAATTAAGAACGTGTATTTGCCATAAAAACCAGAATTGTGCGTTTGATGTGTAATTAGAAACTAGAAGTCGCGCATTTTTCTTGAAAAAATGATGGTTAAGTATGAGTTAATTACCATATGGTAGATAAGTTTAAACAATTTAAGTATTCAAACGGAACAAGAAAATTTCTTTCGAACCTCCGTCTACCAGCCCAGTCGATTTTCAATCCATAACGTTACCACTTACGTCACGAATGCAATTAAAATACCGTCCCTTATAATTATTTAAACGAGGGTTGGAACTTTAATAGTTGGCAACTATTTATTTACAGCTCGTACAAAATAGATACGTGTTTCAAAGTTTTACTGACCTTCAAAGTAGTCACCAGTATTGTGCATAACCCGTTGTCAACCATGTGGAAGTTGTAGGATACTCTTAGCAGTGCCAGTTGTGTTGACAGTTCGAGCGTCGCGGTCTATTGCCCGACGAATTTGAAGCAGTTCTAAAGCGAATGCCGTGAAGTATTTCCTTCAGTTAGGAATCGATTTGAACTCCCGAGGTCTTAAGTCAGGGGAGTGCAGTAGGTGGTATAGCACTTAGCAGCCCCATCAGTCAAACAAATCAGTAACAGCTTGCACTGTACGTGCTTGAGCATTGTCTTGCAAAATAATGGTCAGGTTCTGCAGAAAATGTCATCACTTCTGTCTCTATGCTGTTCATTTTTGGAACGCAACCTACGACCAGCTTAGAGAGAGAAGTGACGATACTTTCTGTAGGACCTGACCATCATTTTGCAGAACAATTCTCAAGCACGTACAGTGCAAGCTGTTACTGATTTGTTTGACTAATGGGGCTGCTAAGTGCTATACAACCTACTGCACTCCCCTGACTTAAGCCCTCGTGAGTTCAAATCGCTTTCTAAACCGAAGGAAACACTCCACGGCATTCGCTTCAGAACTGTTACAAATTCGTCGGGCAATAGACCGCGCCGGGCGAACTGTCAACACAACTGGCACTGCTAAGAGTATCCTACAACTTCCACATGGCTGACAACGGGTTATACACATTGCTGGTGACTACTTTGAAGGTCAGTAAAACTTTAAAACACGTATCTATTCTGTACGAGCTGTAAATAAATAGTTGCCACCATTAAAGTCCAACCCTCGTAGTGTTTCTCGAAAAGCGTCAAAGCTGATTTTCCCTGTAATCTTGTAAAAAACATTAAGACCAACTTGTTTCTAGCCATTAACGGTGTTTCGCGCGCGTGTTTCACTACGAAGCAGGAAGCTGTGTCATCCATTTTCTCGATACATATGAACAGCGAGACAATCAGCGCACAAGTAGCGCTTACAGAAACTGTGAATGTACACGATTTTTTAAATAGAAATTAGGTAGCTAAAGTATGATTTAGGAAAACGTTGATGGCTGTTAATAAATCAGAATGTCTTAAAGTTTCATTTACAGTGACGTAGTAATAACATATCTAATAAGTAACTTGGACCTACTTCCAAGAGCAGAACAACACCAGTGTACGACAGCTACGGCTGCTGACCAATAATCGTGTTTGTGTTTCTTTACATCAGCTTTATTCTTATGATGAACGGAGTATAGTACCATGTCCCATCATTCTGTCCCTTCTTGTACTTAGTGCACCGGCAGACACCGAGCCGTGTGAACGCGTCAGCAGCGGTAGCAACAGCAGCATTTGCCTAACACGCAGTAATTTAATTTAGTTTCTGCTTTTTTCACGTTCTTCTGCAAAGGAGTGAACTGTACCTGTGTATTTTACTGTCTAAGTTGGTGGCTAGCAAATTGCTGTAAGTTTTTGTTTTTGCGTGCGTATCCTTGTGTAAGACGGCTTCCTAGTATAATTTACCGTCACCTAAGTTTAAATCTCGTGCTGGTACATACCTGTAGCATACTGCATAGACCAGTGCGTTCTAGTTTGCTTACTTATATCGTCCAGTGACTTTCGGGTAATGAGAGTTTCTTGCAACAGGTAACTGTAGATACAACCACTTCTGTAGAGAAATTTATTTCCATTTAAAAGTTTGCTGTGTCAGGGCTTAGTGAGGAATCTGCAGAGCAGTTTTTAGTGTTTCTTTTTTCTCCTCATTATATTCTGAATACATTCCAAACTCAGTGCGCTATTTGAGATCTATCTAATTTTAGACCTTACAATATGGCTAGGAACTGCGCTTCTTGTGAGCGGGCACATGGAGAATTGGCTGCTGTCCGCAAACTGCTTGAAGCAGCATTGGCTACCGTCGACATGCTTCTGGCTGATTTTCAAAGTTGGGGCAGCTTTGGGCCACTGGCGACGAGACCTGCGACACCTCTCGTGCCTTTGGAATCCACTAGTGACCTGGGTGTCACTGCATCTTGCGATTCGCAACATCCGACCGGTCCATCCTCACACGAGATTGGGTGGCAGACATTGTGAAACTTCTTTTTGAAATTTTTTACTTAAACTGCTGAATTCAAGTGAACGTTATTAAACTGCTGAATTAAACTGAATGTACTGTCTCTTTGCCACATTATCATTCAACACTGACCCACAATATTCTAGTGCAACGCAATCTGACTGCTCAAAAATGATAACCTGCTTCAAATAATTAATACAATTTTGTACTAATGGCCCTTACAGTCACCACTCAAACTTCTCTTACTCATTAATTACTCATAATATTCAACGGTAACGCGATCTGACTGCTTTAAAATTAACTCAGAAGAATGGCCCTGAATAAGAAGAAATCCTGACAATAACCTATACATTTCATATGTCACTTACCTCATAAAAATCTTCATTACACGAACTACAGCAATGCCGCAAGCACCAGTACTACCAGCTAAATAAAAGATTCTAACTACTGAAGGCTCTACCTACTGATAGGGATGTGCTTAGCAAAGGGAAGATTTTGTTGCAAAGCAAACAATGTGTTTTTACCTAAATAATGTGACAACCAGTTCAAAAATTATATATAATCGTCCGTGGCATCCAGTTCCAAAAATTATATAACTATGAAAAATATTCAGTCTCCAAGTCGGACACGTCCATATCGTCCGCACGCGCTAAAACTGCAAACCTCCAACACTGCTAATTATTAACCTCTAACCTTCGTCCCTGCTGACTACTCACTCCCAACTTCCATCACTGCTGGCTGTTCACCTCCAACTGCTAGTCCGACCAGCTACAGGGTCTCTTACAGAGTGCTCACAGCGCAGTCAGAGATTTAATACAGAGCTCTACATAGCGCTACCAACATACAAACACATAAACAGCCTACTTACTATTGATGGGTTCGCGTGTCACTGTACGGACGGTGAAAGGGGGAGCAGGTCGCGCGGCTGGCTCCCTACGCCTTAGCAACAGGTACGAGGCACTACGCAGTGTTGATAATAACTCAACCAGCACGGGATGCCTCTCCTGTTGGGTCAGCGGTCGATTTTCCGGCCCTGTCCAGACAAGTGCAGAGGGTGGGTACACTTGTCATTGGGAGCTCCAATGTTAGACGGGTGATGGAGCCCCTCAGGCAGATAGCAAAGCCGGGAAGGAATTCCAATGAGCATTCGGTATGCTTGCCGGGAGATCTCACCCGTGAAATGGAGGAGGCCCTGACGGTGGGTATCGAGCGCACTGGCTGCAACCGGCTGCATGTAGTGGCACATGTCGGCACGAATGGTGCCTGCCGCTTGGGTTCTGAGGACATCCTCGGCAGCTTTCGGCGGATGGCTGATTTGGTGAAGGCAGCTAGCATCGCACGCGGGGTGCAGACTAAGATGTCTATTTGTAGCACCGTTCCCCAGGGTTGATTGCGGTCCTCTGGTTTGAAGCAGAGACGAAAGTCTAAACCAGAGGCTAATACGACTCTGTGACAGTACCGGATGCGAATTTCTCGAGCTCCGCTATAGGGTACAGAATTGAAGGCTTCCCCTTAATAGGAGTGCACTACACGGAGGAAGCGGCTACTGGGGTAGTGAAATACGTGTGGCGTGCACATGGGGCTTTTTTAAGTTAGAGAAAGCCTCCCTTGTGATCAAAGACGATTTGCCTGATAAATTAGCCACAATGTCCTCGGAGAACATTAGTCGTGGCGGACCAGAGTAAGAAAAGGTTAATATGAGTTTAGCAAACTGCAGGAGCATCCAAGGAAAGGTCTCACAATTGGTATCGCTTACTGAAGGTTGTAAAACACGGATAGTGTTAGGAACAGAAATCTGGTTGAAACCGGACGTTAATGAAACGGAATCCTAAGTTCAGATTGGTCCAAAATGGTAATCGGATGCTTTTATGGAAAGCTTGGGACAGGAGCTCTAGTGGCAGAGCGCTTGAGACAGAACTTGCAGAATATTAGTAATTTTCCTGATCATGCCGTTGTAATAGGGGGTGACTTCAACTTGTCAGGTATAGATTGGGAGTGTTATACCATCAAAGCTGGTGACATTGTTATGGATGTCTTGTCCGAAAATTGCTGTGAGCAGATAGCTAGAGAACCAACTCGTGAGGGTAACGTCTCAGACCTCCTGGCAACAAGAGATCAGAACTCCACGAATCAATTAACGTAGAGGGAGGTATCAGTGATCATAAGCCTGTGACAGCAACTATGATAACGGGTCTGACAAAGAATGGAAAGAAAGGCAGGAAGATATTTTTGAGGATATAAATTTCATAGTATCTAAGCAGTCACCACCAAATATTCGGTGATGAGGAAGAACAAGTGGAAAACAAGTGGAAAAAATTCAAATGAATCGTGCAATATTCCCTAGACAAATATGTTCCGAGTAAGGTCTTAAGGGATGAGAAGGACCCGCCATGGTATAATAGCCGTGTTAGAAAACTGCTATGTATGCAAACAGAACTTCACCTCAGATTCAAGAGAAGCAAAAACCTGCTGAACGAAGCGAAAATGATCGTAAGGAGAGCAATGAGAGAAGAGTTCAATGACTATGAAAGTAAAGCTTTGTCAACCGATCTGAGTAAAACCCTAAGAGGTTTTGGTCGTACGTAAAATCAGTAAGTGGGTTAAAATCATTTGTTCATTCACTCAGTGACCATACTGGCACCGAAACGGAAGATAACAGAGAGAAGGCCGAAATACTGAATTTGGTCTTCCACATTGTTTCACTGCGGAAGATCGTAACACGATCCCCCCTTTCAAACGTCGTACTAACTTCAGAATGACCGAACGCGGAATAGGAAAACAACTACCATCGCTTAGTAGTGGAAAGGCTTAGTACCAAAAGAGATACCTATAAGATTCTACAAACATTGTGGGAAGGAACTTGCTCCCCTTCTAGCAGTAATTTATCGTAGATCACTTGAGCAACGAAGGGTACATAGCGACTGGAAAAAAGCCCAAGACATTCCCGTTTTTAAGAAGGGCCATACCGACATATGCACAGTGGCATAGACCTACATCGCTGACGTCAATCTGTTATAGAATTATGGAACATGTTTTATGCGGAGCAGATTTACGACTGGTTTCAAGACTTCCTTGCAGGCAGAACTCAACACGTCACTCTTAATGGAACAAAATAGACAGGTGTGAAGATAATTTCCGGTGTACCCCAAGGAAGAGTCATGGGACCGTTACTATTTACAATATATATAAATGATCTAGTACAAAGAGTCAGATGCTCTCTAAGATTGTTGGCAGATGATGAGATTGTCTATAACGAAGTAGCACCGCCAGAAGATACTAACGATTTGCAGATGGCCTCCAGAGAATTGATGAATGGTGCAGGCTCTGGCAGTTGATCCTGAACGTAAATAAATACACTCCTGGAAATTGAAATAAGAACACCGTGAATTCATTGTCCCAGGAAGGGGAAACTTTATTGACACATTCCTGGGGTCAGATACATCACATGATCACACTGACAGAACCACAGGCACATAGACACAGGCAACAGAGCATGCACAATGTCGGCACTAGTACAGTGTATATCCACCTTTCGCAGCAATGCAGGCTGCTATCCTCCCATGGAGACGATCGTAGAGATGCTGGATGTAGTCCTGTGGAACGGCTTGCCATGCCATTTCCACCTGGCGCCTCAGTTGGACCAGCGTTCGTGCTGGACGTGCAGACCGCGTGAGACGACGCTTCATCCAGTCCCAAACATGCTCAATGGGGGACAGATCCGGAGATCTTGCTGGCCAGGGTAGTTGACTTACACCTTCTAGAGCACGTTGGGTGGCACGGGATACATGCGGACGTGCATTGTCCTGTTGGAACAGCAAGTTCCCTTGACGGTCTAGGAATGGTAGAACGATGGGTTCGATGACGGTTTGGATGTACCGTGCACTATTCAGTGTCCCCTCGACGATCACCAGTGGTGTACGGCCAGTGTAGGAGATCGCTCCCCACACCATGATGCCGGGTGTTGGCCCTGTGTGCCTCGGTCGTATGCAGTCCTGATTGTGGCGCTCACCTGCACGGCGCCAAACACGCATACGACCATCATTGGCACCAAGGCAGAAGCGACTCTCATCGCTGAAGACGACACGTCTCCATTCGTCCCTCCATTCACGCCTGTCGCGACACCACTTGAGGCAGGCTGCACGATGTTGGGGCGTGAGCGGAAGACGGCCTAACGGTGTGCGGGACCGTAGCCCTGCTTCATGGAGACTGTTGCGAATGGTCCTCGCCGATACCCCAGGAGCAACAGTGTCCCTAATTTGCTGGGAGGTGGCGGTGCGGTCCCCTACGGCACTGCCTAGGATCCTACGGTCTTGGCGTGCATCCGTGCGTCGCTGCGGTCCGGTCCCAGGTCGACGGGCACGTGCACCTTCCGCCGACCACTGGCGACAACATCGATGTACTGTGGAGACCTCACGCCCCACGTGTCGAGCAATTCGGCGGTACGTCCACCCGGCCTCCCGCATGCCCACTACACGCCCTCGCTCAAAGTCCGTCAACTGCACATACGGTTCACGTCCACGCTGTCGCGGCATGCTACCAGTGTTAAAGACTGCGATGGAGCTCCGTATGCCACGGCAAACTGGCTGACACTGACGGCGGCGGTGCACAAATGCTGCGCAGCTAGCGCCATTCGACGGCCAACACCGTGGTTCCTGGTGTGTCCGCTGTGCCGTGCGTGTGATCATTGCTTGTACAGCCCTCTCGCAGTGTCCGGAGCAAGTATGGTAGGTCTGACACACCGGTGTCAATGTGTTCTTTTTTCCATTTCCAGGAGTGTATAAAATATAGCGCATGTATAGGAAAATAAATCCACTACTTTATAGTTACACTATTGACGACAAACCGCTAGAAACAGTATCTGCCGTAACACATCTAGGAGTAACCATCCGGAGCGACGTTAAGTGGAATGACCATATTAAATAAATAGTGGGAAAAGCAAATGCCAGACTCAGATTTATGGGAAGAATCGTAAGGAAATGTAACTAATACACGAAGGAAGTGGCTTATAAGGCGCTTGTTCGACCGATTCTTGAGCATTGTTCATATATATAGGGTCCCTAGCAGATAGGACTGATAGAAGAGATAGAGAAGATCCAAAGAAGAGTGGCGCGTTTCGCCACGGGATCGTTTAGTGGCACGAGAGCGTTATGCAGACGTTACAAAAGAGGCGTTGTGCAGCACGGAGAGATTTACTATTGAAATTTCGATAGAGCACTTTCTAGGAAAAGTCGGACAATGTATTACTTTCCCCTAAATACGTTTCGCGTAACGACTATGAGGAAATTCGAGAAATTAGAGCCGATACAGAGGTTTACCAACAATCGTTCTTCCCACGCGCTATTCGCGAGTGGAACAGGGTTGGAGGGGTCAGTTAGTGGTACAAAATGGACCCACCGCCATACACCATTAAGTGACTTGCGGAGAAGGTGTAGATGTAGGTGCAGATGTAGTGTTTGCACGCATTCCTTCCGTCGCCGATTCTGCGGACAATCCCTAGCGTCTTATCAAATGGCTCTGAGCACTATGGGACTCAACTCCTGAGGTCATAAGTCCCCTAATACTTAGAACTAGTTAAACCTAACTAACCTAAGGACATCACACACATCCATGCCCGAGGCAGGATTCGAACCTGCGACCGTAGCGGTCTCGCGGTTCCAGACTGCAGCGCCTAGAACCGCACGGCCACTTCGGCCGGCTAGCGTCTTATCACTCCTAATGGAGTGATTTTCAGCATACTGCTGTAACACCGCAACTCAAACGCTTCGATACTCTCTGAGCCTGCGGATTATGCATGTTTTTCTGTCTAACGTTTCGCTCCTGAGCTGGAGACATCTTCAAAGGCTGTACAGACGTAGTTATTTAATCCTCAAATATATACTTAAACAAGTATATATTTGAGGATTAATTAATATATTAGGCCAAAGTGGTCAATTGTACATAGAGACTATTAAAAGAGGCACTAACACCCCGCTTAAGGAATACAAAAGAAATTAGCGTCTGGGCAACACGTAGTAATCGTCAGTAGCAGAACACGCACTGGAACCAGGAAACCTCCGAATTCGATAACACGATATTATTGTTTTAAAAAGTGACAATCCTGTTATGCTAGGATGTATTCAGTGTCGATAAAAATTCAGAAACACAGAAACAGCTTCAACAGAAAAGGGGGAGGAGTGAAATTGGACAGGTAGTGGGCTTCAGTACTAAACATAGCGTATAGTTCCGTTTCAAACGTCAGCAAGACACGGTAACTTTGGCAGCGGAAGGATGACGTCACAGCTCGACCGTTGTGCATTTACCAACTAAAAGTTCGGCGGCTTCGACTAGCTAAACAAATTTACGTTTGAAATAAACTATGTCTTTATAGACTCTGAGTAAGTCTTCTTCAGAAGGAAACTAAACGTTGGCCCAGAAGCATACCATAGAGCACTGCCTAATGAACATAAAATCAGTGTCACCTAGTTTCCTATAATTCTTCCTCACTTTCCAGGGAATAGTAACGAAATCGACGAATCTCGTCATTGATATTCTTTCACCTTTCTGAATTTTAATTTCACGTATGATCAGTTTTATTGTTTTTATTGTTGCTTTTCGACTCACAGGTTGATGACAAAGATTGATCTCTGACTTATGCCCTTTGATCTGAGCACTTATCTCTTGGTTTTTCCATTTTACTGCCCCCTTTTTGCTGGTGAGTATATTACCCGTCTTTCCGTATAGCGTATAACCATTTTTCTGAGGATTCCAAACCTGTTGCATCACTAAATATTATCGGACGCTTTTCCTAGGTCGAAAAACGCTTTGAAAGTGTGCTGATTTTTTTTTAAAATGTAGCTTCCATTATCAAGCATAATGTCAGATTTCTTTTTTTTTTTTATTGATTTTACCTAAACTAAAGCCAAAGGTGGCATGGAGTGATTCGCGCTGCAAAGTTATTTTACACCATTCCATTGGTAATGAATGTATCTTGGATTAAACAATGGAAACTCCAGATAGGAACAACAGCAATGTAGGAAAAGACAGACTTCTACTTACCGTAAAGAAGACACGTTAAATCGCAGACAGGCACAATTAAAAGACACTTACATAAAGCTTTCGGGCACAGCCTTCAAGCCCGAGATCCTGGAGCTGGTGGTCATGTGCGCATCAGGTGTGCTTGCTTGTGTGTTATGAATGGTGAGTGTTTCTCTTTTGCTGATGAAGGCTGTGGCCGAAAGCTTTATGTAAGTGTCTTTTAATTGTGTCTGTTTGCAACTTAACATGCCTTTTTTATGGTAATTAGCAATCTGTCTTCTCTTACATTGTTGTATCTTAGATTAGCTTATTTTGGATAAATGATCGAGATGGGGATATAATATGTGGAGCTAAACACCCAGGTGAATAGGTAGGACTGAAAATGGGTCTACGAAATGAAATAATTGGTAAATACTCTTATCTGACATGTCTTATCTGACATGTCGAACACATGCCCCGAAATTTTATATGCAGGAAGAATAGACCGAAAGTTGGTTTTGCGGTAGTGTAAATGTTAACAATGGAGATAAAACTGAATTGATATTTATTGTATTTAACGCTTAATGTTAAGCAGTGTGCAAACCCTCTTTTGCTTCGTAAAATCTGACCGTCAACTGTGTAAATGGAAGAAAGACTTACAGGAAGCAAACTCGCATTCGTTGTACAGAGCGGACAAAAAGTCCCGATACCCCCATTAATAATCAACATAAACCCCAAAACTTAGTTGAATAACGTGAACAACAGTTCTTTCGAGAAATTTTCTTGAGTTGAGAACCAAGTAAAGCAAATCGTGAGAGGCAGTGCGTCTTTACCGATGGAGATCTACAAGACTGGGCCCTCCAAATCACAGCTAAGATCAACATCACTGATTTCAAGTCTTCTTTGATCTGTTTATGAAGATTCAAGAAATTTTACAGTACAGAAAGACGCAAAACAAAGAAGTTTACTGCAAATGAAGGTGAAGACGAGATGCCATTAATTTGCGGCTAATGTGAAGACGAAGCTCTCTGTTGTTCCCACATCTGCTGTGTCTAAGGCCGATGAGTTAGGTTTCGTGAGTGAACTGTGAGCGAACCGCGCTTTATCATTTCCAGAAGAAAGAAGACCATCTGTTGTGCAGCCGATTAATGCTATGACACATTCATCCAGGGCATTGACAGTGATAACTATGATTGGATTACTCTTTCTGCAGTTTCGTGTGTGTCTTCAAATACCTCAAGTCATATTAGGACCAAAAATTAAAAAAAATCTGTTAAGTGGCAACAATGTTACAATCAACTTATCAGAAATCGTGAAAAGTAGGAAAGAATAAGTTTCAAGATTTCATTCGAAACGGTTTCTAAGCAGTTGCAGAAATTAATTAATTGCTTATGTTGGCCTGGATATAACGATATCTCTTTCTTTCAGGATAATGAAAAGCTGTCGAAATAATTCAGATTCCACCCGGAACAATCAATGCAACTGTTGACAAAGAATTTTTCGACTGTGGAAAATACTTTTAAGAAAACTGTCGAACAATATAGCTCAGTAACATTTGAGGTTTACCAAAAGAACAGTATTCTTAAATTTCAGTCATTTGTGCATTATCGGTTTGCGTCGCGACGTTTGAGAAATTGCTCCATACGCAGCACAATAAGCGGAGCAACAGCCAGGACAATTTCTTGCTCCACAGAAAACTTGTCCAAATAAAACTAATTACTGTGAAATGCCTGAAAGCATTACTTTATCTTACGTCAAGTCTGCCTGGTGCAAGGAATGCGGAATAAACGGGAAACTCATCGTTACTAAAATATACATTATCCAGAAATGATCATAAGAACTTTGATATAGGAATGTCACAAAATTAAGTTTGTCTAAGAAATATTTCATTTCGATAAATTAAAGTCATGATTGTTGGAAGTTGTTTGTAATGTAACATCAGACACTGCCTTGATTCATTTTGTTTTGCTAGTAACCTTTCGAAGAAATAAATGTGCAACAGTTTATCTGTCCACGTGAGCTGCCTCTTACTCGAAAGATTAATCATGTGTTACACTTTTTGTATCGTTTAGGTGCTTCAGATTCGCCTGTGTCACTCCAGATATTTGCACTACGCAGCGCTACGCTCTCTTGCCGCTGTCGAGCGCTAGGTGGGAAGGGCTGTGCAAGCTGCTGTCGTAAGTGGTTCTTCGTGCGACAACTATGAGTAACTTTATTACTTTTTTTAACGCTTGGAGTGCGTCTTGGCAGCTAAAATTTTGACAATGCAATTCTTTCGTCGTATTCTCCGCGCATAAAAAATTTCGGAATAGGTTTCGATGAGTCAGACTGGATCATTCCCTTGTTAGTATGCTACTCTGTTCATCGGTAAGTTTAAAACGGAAGTAAACATTGGCCTATGTATTCTGGCACGTTTGTTGTAATCTCACTTCTCACTGATTTTTGTTTTCAGCATGAGTTTTCACTACATAACACGAAGCGGCTTCACTCATTTCCACAGCACATACTAACGACAAGGCTACATAGGCACAATTGCCGAGACAGTGGAAGAGATTTGAAACAAGAACTACTCGTGTTTTACATTCATCATAGTGAAGAGCAAAAACTGAACTTTCAGGGCCTTAGTGAAATGAGCCTTAATAAGTCACGGCTGCAAAATACTAACGCGAATTCTGTACAGCCGAATGAAAAAACTGATAGAAGCCGACCTCGGGGAAGATCAGTTTGGATTCCGTAGAAATATGGGAACACGTGAGGCAATACTGACCCTACGACTTATCTTAGAAGCTAGATTAAGAAAAGGCAAACCTACGTTTCTAGCATTTGTAGACTTGGAGAAAGCTTTTGACGATGTTGACTGGAATAATCTCTTTCAAATTCTGAATGCGGCAGGGGTAAAATACAGGGAGCGAAAGGCTATTTACAATTTGTACAGAAACCAGATGGCAGTTATGGAAGAGCAGTTGAACGGAATGGGCAGTGTCTTGAAAGGAGGATATAAGATGAACATCAACAAAAGCAAAACTAGGATAATGGAATGTAGTCGAATTAAGTCGGGCGATGCTGAGGGAATTAGATTAGGAAATGAGACACTCAAAGAAGTAAAGGAGTTTTGCTATTTGGGGAGCAAAGTAACTGATGATGGTCGAAGTAGAGAGGATATAAAATGTAGACTGGCAATGGCAAGGAAAGCGTTTCTGAAGAAGAGAAATTTGTTAACATCGAGTATTGATTTAAATGTCAGGAAGTCGTTTCTGAAAGTATTTGTATGGAGTGTAGCCATGTATGGAAGTGAAACATGGACGATAAATAGTTTGGACAAGAAGAGAATAGAAGCCTTTGAAAGGTGGTGCAACAGAAGAATGCTGAAGATTAGATGGGTAGATCACGTAACTAATGAGGAAGTATTGAATAGGATTGGGGAGAAGAGGAGTTTGTGGCACAACTTGATAAGAAGAAGGGATCGGTTGGTAGGACATGTTCTGAGGCATCAAGGGATCACCAATTTAGTATTGGAGGGCAGCGTGGAGGGTAAAAATCGTAGAGGGAGACCAAGAGATGAATACACTAAACAGATTCAGAAGGATGTAGGCTGCAGTACGTATTGGGAGATGAAGAAGCTTGCACAGGATAGAGTAGCATGGAGAGCTGCATCAAACCAGTCTCAGAACTGAAGACCACAACAACAACAACAGTGAAATGTCACTTTCCAAATGTATAAAAAGTAACCCCAATTTTAATTCACGCCTGAAAATATAAATAATTTTACATGCATAAATAAATTTGCATATTAAATGAAAGAAACGATGTAGTAATGAGACGATGTATTTTTAATTATTCATTAATTATTTTGTAAAGAACTATCTATGAATTAAAATGTGTGAAGAAAACTGTGAAACAAAACGTAGTAGGTACATTCGTTTGTCTAACGATGTAAAAAAAGCGGAACAGGCTTGTTCTCTCTCTTTCTTTTGTCCTCCACTGCCGAGATTGGTTGTGCGTCACTTTTACGCTATTGTTGAATAATTATGTTAATTTTATGTTAAGTAGCAGTGTTTCATTTGAAGATCCTCTCCTTGCTATTCATGTTATATGTGATTTTATTACGCATTTTTTTACTCCAGTTTCAGGAAGAGAAGTTGCTGGCGCATTGTCTGGTGGTCACGGGCGAACACTGTTAGTGTCCATTCACCGTTTAATACATCTGATTATAATTCATACGTCTCTGAGATCATTTTTATCCATCTTTTTCTCTCAAAATCCGGGAAATTTTTCACGCGAACCGCTTAATATTCAAATAGGTCATTGGCCTGCAAACATTGTCGTCTACCAACGCACTCGCCGGCCTGATGTGCTGACGATGCTGGAAGCTTAATCAGAAAACAGAGTAAAATTTTTCTCTGCCATGTTTTATCATTTCAGTACCATTGCCTCTAGCAAAGCAAGAAACATTCATTTAGTGTTTTCAACTAGAACTTACCAATTATTCAATGCTTTCTTAAAAGTCATGTTTACTAGCAGAGAAAAAATCCTTTAACATTCTCTTTTAATTAATTGACTTACATCTATCTACCAAAAATAATATAAAATACCTTACTTTTTTATTGAGAAACGCTACATTAGCGTGTCTCACTATGTTCTTCACTCTAGAATAATGAAATATCTAATACACAAGTAGGACCTATTTCCAGTGACATCACAACATATGGTGTAGCTCCACCCCGCCTGAAGACCAATCGTTGATCGCATATTCCTTACATTAGTTTAAACTTACGATGAATGAAGTATACCACAACCAGAACAATACAACAGCCCATTTTAGTAACTAGATATCTTCAACAATATATCAATATGTTCCCTGATGAACATAAAATCTCGTTCAGGACGACGATCCTTGCTACTAAAAGCGTTGTTTGACGAATAAAGTGATAAATTCCAGCTGTTTCCCTGGTCACTAATTCACTGTGTGTTAACATTGACGAATATATCTAGGATGTCTTCGAATAACATTTCAGACCTCGCTAACCGTCTGCTCACAGTCCATCAGCACTACACCGAAATTCACACTATCTGCTTGTTGAAATCTGCGCCATCTTCATTCGTAGCTGCACCCAGACTTGAGTACTGTGGCGCAACGAAGTGCAAGTGTTCTGTGTCTCGGAGATGGACTAGCCACTGTATTAGATTGTTAGTCATAAAGCCTCGTCTCACCAGCGTGTATGCGACAGCAGAGTACATTGTGCAACAATCTGTCACTTAATTACGAGGTTACCCGCTTGCACGCGGCAAGCGTTGTACTGCGCAGTTAGGGAGCGACGGTGCATTTCTTTAGACATTCTACTACTGCTTACAGTTCTTGTTCCTTGTAAGCTCGACGAATTTTCTCATTAAATGCACGTGCCGATTCATAGCCCTACTAATAATAAATTAGTAAATTATTCAAGGTTAACAGTAATTACTCGAAGGTTCCGCTGAGCCGGCCGGAGTGGCCGTGCGGTTCTAGGCGCTACATTCTGGAAGCGCGTGACCGCTACGGTCGCAGGTTCGAATCCTGCCTCTTGCATGGATGTGTGTGATGTCCTTAGGTTGGGTAGGTTTAAGTAGTTCTAAGTTCTAGGTGACCGATGACCACAGCAGTTAAGTCCCGTAGTGCTCAGAGCCAATTGAACCATTTTGGTTTCGCTGAAAAGGACACGGATAATTTCATTCCCAATCCTTGTCCATTACGAATCTGTAGTCTGTCATTAATGACATCACCGTTGACGGGACCTTAAAACCCTTATCTTTCTTCCTCCGCCGGCCAGTGTGGCCGAGCGGTTCTAGGCGCTTCAGTCTGGAACCGCGTGACCGCTACGGTCGCAGGTTCGAATCCTGCCTCGGGCATGGATGTGTGTGATGTCCTTAGGTTGGGTAGGTTTAAGTAGTTCTAAGTTCTAGGGGACTGATGACCTCAGACGTTGAGTCCCATAGTCCTCAGAGCCATTTGAACCATTTTTCTTCCTCCCAGTGGCGTAACAACCACTCCATCTTCTTCAGTGTGAAAGGTAGCTGTCCTATTTGCCATATCGATTTTCAAGTAGTTTTGCCCATAAATGTGAATGAAGTTTGAATTTGATAAATGTACTCAACTTCAGTAGTATCGCTATAACAATATTCTTTGTAATTCTGTTTCTGAGATCACAGATCAGATTTGTCAGAGTAGAAGTTAGTGTGTGTTAGACAGTCTGGGTATATACTTCTTTTGAGAAGGTTGGAAACTGGCCTGCCGTGTAGTGCAGGCAGCAGTATTTGAAAAGGATTGCGTTTTAATATATTCTGAGGAAAACTTTTGGGGAACTGTGAGGATATGTATGAATGCAAGAATGTCAGAAGGGAAGTTCTGTAAGATAATCCAGGTTTTTCATACATTCCTAATTATGTGGTTTCTTATTGTTAGAAGATGTATGGTTAAAGTTTTCTGTAAGAAGTTTTATAGTGAAGCACATGGATTTGTCTTATAATTGAAATAAGTGTCAGCGAAAGTAATTGTACACAGGAAAATTATTGAGAAAGATTTTTGCTAACTTGTCTAGTTGTGAGAACTTTAGGAAAGGGTGTATTGTTGTTAATGAAGTATAGTTATACTTGGAGTCTTTGTTCTTATTTTATCGGCTGTGAAGTTTAGTTTCTCATCTTCTATTATTTGCCTTTGCGAATGTGTTTGTATACTCGCTTTACACATCGCGAGTTGTGTGCTGCAGAAGCATTTTTTTTTTTTTTTTTTTTTTTTTTTTAAAGTGATAAGATTCCGTCTTGCACTGTACATCGCAGGGACGGTAAATGAAATTTGATTTTGACAGTTTCATCGTTATCAGGTTGCAGAACAGACGAGCGTCTCGTGCGCACAGGTACACCAACAAATTTAATTATCACCAAAATTTATGTCCACTATAAGGCACAGTGATTGTTGGAATGTATTTGTTGTATTTGTAAAAATATCATATCATTTCAGAGGTTTAAAATCAATTAAAAATTTCGAAAAAGTGCTATCTTGTGAGTTTTCAGGTAATTTTACCAGCAAATCAGATGCGTTAAATTTTACGTTCATTTGCTTTGTAATCAAAGCAACAGTTCTGGTATAATCATTGTTTGCAAGACTACAGATAAAGATTAAAAATATCAGGGCCAACATTTTAACCAGTATCATTCTGTTTTGCTGTCGAGTAACATACGTAGATTTAATTGAAAACGGATATTTCAAAAAAATGGCTCTGAGGTCATCAGTCTCCTAGAACTTAGAACTACTTAAACCTAACTAACCTAAGGACTTCACACACATCCATGCCCAAGGCAGGATTCGAACCTGCGGCCGTAGTGGTCGCGTGGTTCTAGACTCTAGCGCCTTGAACCGCTCGGCCACCAGTCGAAAACGGATATTTCTCTCAATTGTTTGATGTGCTGCCTAGCCTGGATTTCGCATCGTGTAGCGTGTGCTTCACATACTTAGCGTTCAAAAATTTAATTTTAACACATTACTGTTGCCCTGCACTGACATTTACGTATTTCAATATCAGAAAAGTTTTATACATTTATCAGGTACCAACCACATGCAAACACGAGTTTAAGAATAAGTTTACACATTACTTTCAAGTGCAAATTGTGCATTTATAACTGTGCTAGAATCTCTGCGACTCGATGTGACGAAATGTTAAGCGATTTTCTTAAATTCATCAGTCTCTTATGGTTGATGCTGTTCTTCTTGTATTTCTACGTTGTACGTTGTGCTGAGCTTTCACCTCTATGTAACTTTGTGTGTGTGTGTGTGTGTGTGATGGAGGGGGGGGGGGGGGGTCATCATTCTTCAGACTGATTGGATGCGGCCCGCCACGAATTTCTCTATCTTGCCACCCTCGTTATCTTACATCCCCACTTGCGCCCAGCATCCTCAGTTACGTGTTTGTTGGATGTATTCCAGTCTCTGTTTTCCACTACAGCTGTTACCCCTTACAGTTCTCTCTAGTAACATAGAAATTATTTTCTGAAGTCACAACACATATCCTATCGTCCTCTCTCTTCTTTTTGACAACGTCTTTGTCATATTTCTCTCCTCACTGACTCTGCAGAGAACCTCCTCATTTCTTATCCTATCAGTCCATTTAATTTTCAACATCCTTCTAAAGCACCACATCTCAAATTTTTCGAGTCTCGTACATTCTCAGAACTTCCTTCCTCAAATTAAGGCCTATGTTTGATACTAGTAGACTTCTCCTGACCAGGAATGCGCTTTCTGCCTGTTTTAGTCTGTTTTTTTATGATCTCTCTGCTTCATTCGTCATGGATTATTTTGCTTTCAAGGTAGAAGAGTTCGTTAAATTCAACTATTTCATGATCGCCAGTTTTGGTGTTAAGTCTCTCGCTATTCTCATTTCTGCTAGTTCACATTACTTTCGTCTTCCTTCGGTAGTTTTTCTTCACTGTCACTGGCGATAGCAGTGTCGTCAGCGGATGTTAACATTGATATCCTTTCATCCCGAATTTTAATCCCACTCTTGAACTTCTCTTTCATTTCCGTCATTGCTTCTTCGATATATAGTTTGAACAATAGGGGAGAAAGAGCGCATTCCTGTTTTCACACTTTCTAATGCGACCATTTCGTTTTTGTTTTACATTCTCATTGTTCCCTCTTCGTTCTTATATGTATTGTATATTACCCGTCTTTTCTTATAGGTTACACCAATTTTTCTGAGAATTTCCAATATCTTGCACCTTTTTACACTGTCGGGCGCTTTTTGCAGGTCGAAAATTCTTTGGGAAGGTGGCTTGACTTTTCTTAAACCTTGTTTACGTCATCTACCGCAACGTCAGAGCAGCCTCTCTGGTAGCCTTTACCTGTTCTAAAGCCGAAGTGATAGTCACCAAGCACATCCTCAATTTTTTTTCCACAGCTACTATATCCAACATCCTGTATAACCCTTTTTTAGATATTCTAATCTTTCTCTGCTGCTACTATTTTTCCCCTCCACCTCTCGTTTCAGCGCCAGGTTAACCATTCTTGGACGCCGTAGTATGCACCACAAAAAGCTTTCTCTGGGAAAGGTCTGCCATAGACTTTGCAATCATGGCCTTTTCGTGGGTAGATCCAGTGTGTAGCGTAGCCACAAAGGTTGCTTTCTCCAGTACCAGAAACAGAGTCATAGAAAATTAATTCAGATAATCTGATTGCCGACTCACATTGCTGGCAATATTATGAGTCGATTGACACCGATCATGGACCTTTCAGTGGATTAATTTAAAGTTTTGCTAATTTATTTATTTAATCGTGTCAGAAAACATACATCGTATATAAAAACAATATGCGGGTAAGTCCAGTCTGGTACTATAAGCATTACCACCTTTCTACAAACAGATGTTACATAAAACATGCATTTTAAATGCTGTATGACCAATATTTAGATACCCTACAGATTTCATGGGTAGCTGCCGTCAGTTCTTTTAGTGAGTATATGGTTGGGCGCAGCTTAGACATGAGGAAATGATGCATGGTTTGCTCTTCTCCACATTCGCTCGGGATGCAGTCGCAAGAAAATCCCAGTTCTTAAAGTTAGTTTGCAAGAAAATGGTTCAAATGGCTCTGAGCACTATGGGACTTAACATCTGAGGTCATCAGTCCCCTAGAACTTAGAACTACTTAAACCTAACTAACCTAAGGACATCACACACATCCATGCCCGAGATAGGATTCGAACCTGCGACCGTAGTAGTCGTGCGGTTCCAGAATGAAGGGCCTAGAACTGCTCGGTCACAGCGGCCGGCGTTAGTTTGCATCTGCCGACTCCAGGTAGTAGCCTGTTGTGCATTTCCCACGTCGGCCAACTTCCTTCATGACCAGAAGGCAAGTTCTCGCATGGTACCATCCATTCTGTGATGTTGCGGTCTCACTGACGCTAAAGGTTGTTCAGTGACGGTTTCTGTGGTATGGAGGAAGCTTGGTCTTGATTTGTGTCAGGCAATATCTGATGAGTAACGAAAAAAGGAGAATGGGTGTCTAGGTTTATTGTTTTATTTCTTTCTAGTCGGGCGGTAGATTCTCGGCGATGTCCGGGGGTAGCATACTTCTTGGACGTAGACCTTTTGGAGTGGAACTGATCTCAGGCATCCTGTGACAATTCTGCAGGTCTCGTTTAGGGCAACGTCAAACTGTGTGGCAGGCAAGACAAGCGAATCTGCTGCAGAATAACAGAGGAATAACGCTGATATTCTCAGGACAAGAGACGGTATCTCCCAAGTTGTATAGCCTAGTTTCCAGAGGATGTTATTTCTTGGTGATACGTTTTCTTTGGTGTTCAAGCAGTGGATTTTGTAAGTTAGTGTTCGATCAAGGGTGACTCCTAAGTATTTGGGTATAGCTCTGTGTTCTAATTATTTTCCCAGTTCACCTGCAATTTTCTTCTTCCTTGTCTGGTTTTTAGGTGGAAGGCGCATACTTGTGTTTCTGGCGGATTGGGTTTTGACTGGTTGTCTTGACAGTAATTACTGAGGTCTTTTAAAGACTGGGACAGCTTCCTTTCAACATATTCGAAACTTCTCTCTCGTGCTGCTGTTGAACGATCGTCTGGATAGATAAAACTTTCTGTTCCTCTGATAAGGTTTGGCCATTAGTGTAGATGTTAAAGAGGATTGGAGATAGAATACTTCCTCGAGGGAGGCCTTTTTTCCCCTTTTCTTCCCTGTACTTCTACGGCTTTGGTTCAAAAATGGTTCAAATGGCTCTGAGCACTATGGGACTCAACATCTATGGTCATAAGTCCCCTAGAACTTAGAACTACTTAAACCTAACTAACCTAAGGACATCACACAACACCCAGTCATCACGAGGCAGAGAAATCTACGGCTTTGGAATTTAATAAAACTTGCGATTTGATCATGAATGCTAATTTTTTTACGACCATTAAAACGCACCAATGTCATGCCTACAAAGTGAACTATCGGATGGGAGGGACGGGAGCTAAAATTTTTCCCGTTCCCCGATTAAATACTATCACAATTCTTCAAACTGGCGGGTTGCCTTGAATTTCCTATCACTTAGGTTCAAGCATGTCCAGCAGGGACGGAGTCACGCAGGAACACAAGTTCGGAGCGTCCTGCGACAGGTTGGCACCCAAGCGGGTCCAGCAAGCTAATCTTGAGACGAGCCACGTCTCCAGTCTGGGACACAGGATCCGTTTACTTTCCCCCTTCTGTTAAACTGGCGAAGATAACGTTTTAGCGTACGGCGGAAGTGCAATGCGAGGAGGTTTTCTTGTTAACGTAAGTACCGAGAGACCAGCCCTTAGCCCCATCTGTACGCAGTTGTTCGGAGATGCGAGGTGCGCCGCTTCATGAGTAGCAGTAACGCGGAAGTGGCCGCCATCTTAGCCAAGACTGTCCTTTCTACACTTGGAAGTAGTCCCGCGTACCGTTACATTGTTATCGTGTACTATGAATACCAACCGGGGTATTGCAGCGACGCCAGTGGACTTTCAGGCGCTGTTACTAGAGTTACCACGCTCGCGTCCGGTTTCATGTGTAGCAGCTACATCTTGCCGCCTTTGCTCCTGCTTTTGCACCTCAACTCCCGTGATTTACATACAATTAATATGATGGAGTTACAATTCTCGCCAGAATTCTCTCTCTCCCTCTCTCTCTCTCTCTCTCTCTCTCTCTCTCTCTCTCTCTCTCTCTCTCTCTCTCTCCCTACGGTTCAGTTCTCAGTTATATTGCTTCGTTGAATTTCATGTGTCTTTGTCGTTTGTGTCTCCTGGCCTACAGCGGAACAGAACCTCGCTATTTATGTTAACTTTCTTCGTGATACAGTCTTATTGTTTGAACCAACACTGCCTCTGTGTTTTTATGGTTACAAGAAAGGCTGTTTCAAAAATACTTTTGCAGATTTTGGGGGCGGTTTCCTTACACCAAAACAAGGAAAAAGTTCATGTAAACGTACGTCCAAAAATCCTTCGTTTCCGACTTATAGTGCGTTTAAAATTAGTTGCGACTTTTGACGTTTGACTGACCGCAAGGGGACGTGACGCCGTTGCCCAGGTAACACCAATCGGCTGCCAGCTTTCCCTACCACGCCGCAAGCGGTTCAATGGGTAAAGCGCTCCTGCTGCCACACAGTGTAAGTAAATAAATGTCTTGTGACTAGGGTCTCCCGTCGGGTAGACCGTTCGCCAGATGCAAGTCTTTTGATTTGACGCCACTTCGGCGACTTGCGCGTCGATGGGGATGAAATGATGATGATTAGGACCACACAACGCCCAGTCCCTGAGCGGAGAAAATCTCCGACCCACCCGGGAATCGAACCCGATTTTTTTTTTTTTTTTTTTTTATCGTTGTGTTTGGTCGTTGCGGACGCCGCAAGACATCCTGTTCAAGTTCGGTGGTTGATCCTTCCACTCAGTTTTTTATTACAGAGGCCAACCGGCTCTCTGACCGAACACGCTGAGCTACCGTGCCGGCATACACTTAGGATTGACATTCTCTCGCGCTGACTACATAGCTACCAGGCGCGGACGCTACGCAGTGTATAAACAGTACTACATGGTGTTACGCAGAAGTTGCATCAATGAACGTCAGCTCTCGTTGTAAAGTCGTATTTTGTAGCGTTGAAGTGTTTTGTACTCGACAGATATTTTGAACAGGTGTTTTGTGTTTGCGCTGCATTAATAACAACAGTGCAGTACATCCGAATACGAGATTTGCAATAAAAGTGTCATCCACAAATACGTTCACCACATGGGAAGATAACTTTCTATTACAAAACATTCCTTGGAATTCGACAATAGTAAAGGACAAAACGCCATACCACTCTGTTATGATGAATAAATCTCCAACAATACAGTGGAAGAAAGCGGATATTTTTCTCTGGATACTGCGAAATATTCCATGAGATAATGTGGAACTTGCGAAGTTAATGGAACTTGCAGTGCTTTATAAGTCAAAACTTCATGCTACCAGGTCAACGAACTAGTTAACCGTAAAGGGCATACAGTAATTTAATCCGGATACCTCCGTATCATGCTCATTTAAATCCGACAGCGTATATGGGCCTAGATGAAAAGGAATTTGGCAAAAAACAACAAGAAGTTTACGCTCAGTGATTTTGAAACGCCGACAAAAGAAGTCACTGCAAATGTTACACTACAGGACCGCTCTTGAGTTTTCATCCACACCAAGATGTTAGTTGAGCAGACGTTGATTCATGAAGGGCTGTGACGACTTTTGAAGAGTGTTGTGTTGGCAGAAGAGCCAACACCGTGTTACTAGAGGAGGCCGAAATGCACGCGTTTTAGCTCACGCAGGCCGGCGTGAGGAGGGAAGAACTATACTGACGTGAGGTCTGGAACATGACAAGGAATGAGAATTCACAAAGCGAACGAAATTAGTTTGATACTTAACTTTAATCCATTAATGATGAACGTCGCTCTTGATGGTACATGAGTCACAATATTATCTGTTCAGAAGACATATTAACGGAATATGGCGTCTTGCTAGGTCGTAGCAAATGACGTAGCTGAAGGCTATGCTAAACTGTCGTCTCTGCAAATGAGAGCGTAAGTAGACAGTGAACCATCGCTAGCAAAGTCGGCTGTACAACTGGGGCGAGTGCTAGGGAGTCTCTCTAGACCTGCCGTGTGGCGGCGCTCGGTCTGCAATCACTGATAGTGGCGACACGTGGGTCCAACGTATACTAACCGGACCGCTGCCGATTTAAAGGCTACCACCTAGCGAGTGTGGTGTTTGTCGGTGACACCATAAAAAGTATAACTTCTGTTGTTGCCATGTTAAAATCTGTTTTTTTTTTTTGTTAAAACACAGCAGAGTTAAGAAATATTCATTGCACAAACATTCTAATGAAGTTGAAATTGCGACAGAATCCTGAAATAGTGTATTAGTAAACCAACAACTGAGTGCAAGTCAGGTTAATAGTTTACGAAACAGCCCATTCTCACTATAAAAACAAACGTGTAACTTATTCACTTACGTTGTTGCAAAATCCACAACAATACTCGTTTCACCAGCTACCGATGGCCCCCCAATAATTACATTATGTCATGTAAAAATTCTGTAGTCGCATGAATAACTGAGTGGATACGAAGTTTCGCATAGTAATCTTATGGCAAAATGCTCCTCTTTGCGCGCTATTATGTTTCGATATCTCAACTCATTTATGGGATACGACGAATTTATGAATATTTCATTCTAGGTTTTTCAATGACGCACGTGTTCGTGAGGGAGCACTTTATATACGTTCCATTTTCTCGAGATTCGAAGCAGACAGCGAGTTCAAAGAATAATTCAATATATAATCTACATTTAATTCGCAGCAACAGGCAACGTAACAGGTATCAAACACAAATTTGTAGCAGCATCCATTTTTCACTTCAAACTAAGAATTTCCTGCTGTAGTTTACCTACTATTGAAATATGATCGTTAACGAAATGGTAGGCGGTTCGTGACGAAGATGAAGAATTATAATATGTGCAAGAGTCAGAGTTTAATACCGAATAGTTTCTTGAAAATCGCTTGAGAAAGATCGCAAATCGGTCGGCTTGCGCGGCCTGACAGGTTCCGTGCCGTGTAGGTCTCGCGTTATCGTCACCCGCTGACGCGCCCAGCACGCGCTGCCAACCACGCTTCCCTCCACTCGCTCCGTACTGAACTGTCAAAAGTTCCAACATTTTAAACGCACTGTAGTAAGGAATGTTTACAATTTAGGTGATTGGAGCTCAACAACGCACAAACTCATAATAAATGGTCGAAAT
This sequence comes from Schistocerca serialis cubense, assembly GCF_023864345.2. Taxonomy (NCBI): domain Eukaryota; kingdom Metazoa; phylum Arthropoda; class Insecta; order Orthoptera; family Acrididae; genus Schistocerca; species Schistocerca serialis. Next base: position 970,898,430 of record NC_064639.1, read on the forward strand.
GCCCTCCTCTTGCTTCTAAACATCCATGCAGTCGTCGAATCATGGACTGTCGCACCCATTCAAATGCTCCCTGACGGTTTCGAATGGTTTCGTAGGCTTCCCTGACACGTCGATGAAGAGTTGCTGGATGCGGGTGGTCTTCTGCATAGGTTGTTTATGGTGCCCCAGAGACAATAACCCAAACGATCGAGATTGGGAAATCGTGCGGGACACGAAACTGGTCTTCCTCTACTTACCCAGCTCTCATGAGGTACCAACAACGAGACTGAATGGTTCTTGAGCTCCTTCATGGATAATGTCGTGTTTCTACACTACTGGCCATTAAAATTGCTACACCAAGAAGAAATGCAGACGATAAATGGGTATTCATTGGACAAATATCTTATACTAGAACTGACATGTGATTACATTTTCACGCAATTTGGGTCCATAGATCCTGAGAAATCAGTACCCAGAAGAACCACCTCTGGCCTTGATACGCCTGGGTATTGATTCAAACAGAGCTTGGATGACGTGTACAGGTACAGCTGCCCATGCAGCTTCAACGCGATACCACAGCTCATCAAGAGTAGTGACTGGCGTATTGTGACGAGCCAGTTACTCGGCCACCATTGACCAGACGTTTTCAATTGGTGAGAGATCCGGAGAATGTGCTGGCCAGGGCAGCAGTCGAACATTTTCTGTATCCAGAAAGGCCGGTACAGGACCTGCAACATGCGGTCGTGCATTATTCTGCTGAAATGTAGGGTTTCGCAGGGATCGAATGAAGGGTAGAGCCACGGGTCGTAACACATATGAAATGTAACGTCCACTGTTCAAAGTGCCGTCAATGCGAACAACAGGTGACTGAGACGTGTAACCAATGGCACCCCATACCATCACGCCGGGTGATACGCCAGTATGGCGATGACAAACACAGGCTTCCAATGTGCGTTCAGCGCGATGTCGCCAAACACGGATGCGACCATTATGATGCTGTAAACAGGACCTGGATTAATCCGAAAGAATGACGCTTTGCCATTCGTGTACCCAGGTTCGTCGTTGAGGACACCATCGCAGGCGCTCCTGTCTGTAAAGCAGTGTCAAGGGTAACAGCAGCCATGGTCTCCGAGCTGATAGTCCATGCTGCTGCAAACGTCGTCGAACTGTTCGTGCAGATGGTTGTTGTCTTGCAAACGTCCCCATCTGTTGACTCAGGGATCGAGACGTGGCTGCACGATCCGTTACAGCCATGCGGATAAGATGCCTGTCATCTCGCCTGCTAGTGATACGAGGCCGTTGGGATCCAGCACGGCGTTCCGTATTACCCTCCTGAACTCATCGATTCCATATTCTGCTAACAGTCATTGGATCTCGACCAACGCGAGCAGCAATGTCGCGATACGATAAACCGCGATAGGCTACAATTCGATCTTTATCAAAGTCGGAAACGTGATGGTACACGTTTCTCCTCCTTACACGAGGCATCACAACAACATTTCACCAGGCAACGCCGGTCAACTTGTAAGAGGTCCGAGCAGATGTAATTTCGATGTCTTGCTCATGCGCTGCCTGCGATAAGCGAATCTCTGACCAGAGAGCAGTGTTGACTGCAGTAGGAACTGTGTAGCTGTAGCAGTAAGTTGTTGCTAGTCTACAGTCTGCTCTGGTCTGGTCTGGTGTATCGTGTTGGCTGGGCGGGTCGCGGTGCAGCGATGCCGGAGCGTGAGTATTATTGCATAAGGTAAAAAGCAACCTCGCGCATATGTAGTAATGTTATCTCAAGTCCCATGTAAATGTTTTAAAAATGTCCTAATAATAATCTTTCTCATATAAAGTAATTTTTGACAACCATTCATTTCAATTTAAAGAATTTACTAATTTCTCCAATCCATGATCATCCCGATTATTGCAAAAGAAAAATCAGTTGTTTCCCTTTCATAAATGACAAATCTATCGGCCAGCATTGCACAGGGCTGTGCCAGAAAAATTTATTGCAAGAGCAGATATATATGCGTTATCCGGCGACTTCATTGAGGTAAGAATTTTTCTTTTTTTTTTATTCAGAATGATCTTTCAGGGCCATGACGCAGCACTGCTGACGTCCAAAATTTACCAGGTTAAATTCACAGTCAATTATTGAAAAGTTATAAGTGAGCGACAATTTAATTGAGAGGTTAGTTACATTGTATTATTACCAGGTTGTGGAAATTATTTTGTTGGGACGTTACACTGAATGTGAACGACATAATTATAATTTTTTACTGTTGAGAAATTTTGTTTACAGACTAGGCATCGTTTTGATGAAACAGAATGACAAATTTCCACAACCAACACAGATGGGAGATGAGAGATTTGAGGAATTTTTCTGTTTTGAAGTTACGCTAAATGTGAAAGAATTTTGTAGGGAGGTTACAAATGAGAAAGAATCTTGAGGGGAGGTTACACTTGGTTATTTTGTGGGGAGGTTACAAACTGCTGTTTATGTATGAGAAAGCGGTTGGAAACTTTCCTCGTGTCAGCACGTTGTAGGTGTCGCCACCAGCGCCAACCTTGTGTGAATGCTCTGAAAAGCTAATCATTTGCATATCACAGCATCTTCTTCCTGTCGGTTAATTTTCGCGTCTGTAGCACGTCATCTTCGTGGTGTAGCAATTTTAATGGCCAGTAGTGTACTTACTTGAAAGGGCACATCTTCTAGTAGGTCTTGGTGGGTGTTGTGAAAATAGGTTCAAAATGGTTCAAATGGCTCTGAGCACTATGGGACTCAACTTCTGAGGTCATGAGTCCCCTAGAACTTAGAACTAGTTAAACCTAACTAACCTAAATACATCACACACATCCATGACCGAGGCAGGATTCGAACCTGCGACCGTAGCGGTCTCGCGGTTCCAGACTGCAGCGCCTAGAACCGCACGGCCACTTCGGCCGGCTGAAAATAGGTAACACGTCTAAGACGTGCTGGGAGGACGTATGGCCCTACCATACAGTCAACTACAATTACAGCCAACGCATAAATCTTAAACTGATTTGATGTCTAGCATGAATTGTAGCATAAGGATTGCTATCGGCCCATCTGTGTTGGTTGTGGAAATTTGTTATTCTGTTTCATCAAAACGATGCCTAGTCTGGACAAACAAGGGATTGGCAGTTTGCGCAACAAACCATCGGAAAAAGTTCTCGTGTGGTGGGTCATTGACAGGCATAAGATCCTGCAAACGTTGAAGATAACATGGTTACATGAGTTGCTCGCGAAATATCCTCCATGATGAACTCGGAGGTATATCGCATGCCAGGGCCACTTGCCTTGAGTAGATACCTGGCTCTTCTTTAACAGCCTGTACAATGTGCTCTTCCTCATCACGTGTAAGAGCAACACGTGGTCTGACTCGATCAATATAGCCTGTGGTGCTACGGATCGCGTCTTTGCAAAGCGACGATATACGCCACCTGAAACGCCCCCTTAGAAAAATTGTACATGACTGTGCTTAAACTGACACACAATATTTTTGGCGCAACGCAATCTGACTCAAAAATCCCTACAAAAGAATGGCCCTGACTAACATTAACCTATACGTTTCACAAATCACTTACCTCACAAAAATCTTCGTTACTCGAACTACTGCAATGCAGCGAGCGCCACTACTGCCAGCTAAATAAAAGATTCAAACTACTGAAGGCACTAACTACTGAGGGCATAGTTAGCAAATGAAAGATTTTGATAGAGAACCAACAATTTATTTACCTTAATAGTGTTCAAAAGTGATAATATGTAGCAGTTCATGACATCCAGTCTTTCAAATTTACTGTCTCTGATGGACACATGTCCAGATCATCCGCTCTCAAAACGCTGCCATCTCTCTCCCTACATCCACCACTGCTGGCGGCTCACCTCCAACTGCGCAACGCTACGCGCTGTTAACATCCAACTGCCCAACACTATAATAGCCTACAACAATGCAAACCAGCCACAGACTGCACACAGCACAGCCAGTGATTTTCATACAGAGCGCTACGTGGCGTTACCAATAAAAAAACCTAAACAGCCTAGCCTGTGGTGCTACGGATCCCGTCTTTGCAAAGCGACGATATGCGCCACCGATGGTTGTTACAGTCGTGTAGTCTCGTGTCCATTAACATTCGGGCAGCCGTACATAAAAATCATGTCTGCCTGCTCACGAAATGCATATCCTGCCATGTTTGAACGGAGTACTTTCAGTTAACTCATTACCTATAGTTATGTAGACAATGGATATCTTGAAGAATGTGAACGACTCTCCCTGGCAACACAACGCCATCTAAGACACAATGAGTCAAATGGGTGCACAGAAAAGTGAAGTTGTTGGGTTGCACCTTGATTGCCGTTGGAAATCCACTTTCATTAATAATTCGAAAACAAAAGATTTTCTCACATAATTATGTTTATAGTAACTTTTTTCTTGCTTTGGTATAAGGTACATGTTCCAGTTTTGCAAAAGTATTTCTAAATGCCACGTATTCTGCAATTTTTAAAAAGGTCTCTCTTTTTCTTTGGCCTGCCCCTCCGCTTTCAGATAACACCTATCAGCACTAAACAACTACACCCCCTAAACAACTACGCCCCCTACAAGTGGTAAAGAATCCGACAGCCTACGCAGTCAACAGGTGCTATATCAGCAGATGAGTGGCATTTAGCGAAATCGACAAATTTTGATCCCAGTCGCCGCAGGTCCATCACTTGTGTTAATCACTCTGACTCTTTGTTATATCCAAGTGATTGACATACAACTCCTCCCTACAACTTTTTAATCACTTGTTCTTTTTAGTACTTCTTATTTCGAGCTTCCTATATACTTATTTCCTCATCTATTCCTTTTATTTCTTCTTCATTTCGTACTTTATCTTATCTTAATGTTTAGAATTTTCAATTAAAATTTTGTAGTTTCTCCTTCTTCGGGTTTCCAATGGTAATCGTTCCGCCTCGATAGAATGCTAGTTTCAAGCAGTACACACAGCAGCTTCTTCGTCATTTCCATACCATTATCTGATACCAAAGAACCCTTTCATTAAAGAAGGTTTCCTTTTCCTGTGCCGATCTACTGTTGATATCTTCCTTGTTTGTGAAATCCTGCGTCTCCCAGGTATGAGATTTATTTCATTAATAAATAATGAGGACCACCATAGCTGTATTGATACACATTTGTTGTGTCACGGCCGATTTCGTTCGTTAGAACATCATGCTGCCTGCAGTTAAATAAAAACAAGAAACTAGGCTAAAAGCTTTAGTATCTTGACCAATAAAATAGGCAGCTCACAGTGCCTACGGGCTTACAATAAATCCTCGCTGTAATGTCCCACTATCATGATGTAGGAGGTGTAGTTGTCTTATGTAACGTCAAAGGCTAAATCTGACGATCGTACACACGTTCTACTGACCACGTGAGAGAATCGTGACGAGCAGCTATGTGCATGCGAGACGGCATGCTTTGTACACTAAACTGTCCACGCAGGGGCGCTCCATGAGAGAGGTAAATACGTAAAAATACTATTATTTCAAGTCAAGTACGCTACATCGATTGTGGGATCATGATCATCACAAGCAATGACGAAACCTTAAACACAGTAACACCGTTAAAGTGCAAAAAAGAATCGCTGTACAGTTATTCAAAAAGATTGCAAAACTAGATACCAACAAAGCAGAACGAAACAATTACGCACCATAACAAGAGAACACATGACATTGCTTACAGAATGTTGCATCGTCATTCGACAGATATGACACAAAGTAACTGATCATACATAACGGTTGTAAGATAATTATGTACAGTACAACAGAAACAATAATTATGATCTCGCAGTATAATCATTATTCGTGAGTAGTGTGATTATGAAAGGGTACAGTACCGCCCAACATTGAAAATAGGTACGAAATTCTTGTCAGAAGAACACATTTTTTTTGTAAAATAACTCAATTTCAATTAATACAGCGAAGCCGGATACCAGTGTGGGAAAGAATGACAATTTATTTATTTAATTGATCACATGTGCACTCCCTCAAAATAAATCCCTACATCCAGTTTGGTGAGATCTGTGAAAGGAATGAATGTATGGTCGTCTGCTAACCACAGATAGTGAATCGGAATATATGATCATCTTTGAGTCGATCCTTTGGCTACCTTTGGTGAGACCAAAGAGATGGAAGTTACCAGAGCTTTGAGCGTCTGAAATGTGGCTGACCAATAAGGTAGCAGGGTGCTTCTCCCACTTCGAGAGAGGTGCGAGAGAATCGGAATACGGCCATGTTTCAGGTACTCTGCCGCTGAACCTTCTGCTGTAAAGACCTGTTTTTTTTTTGTTGTGCTCCGTAATGAAAGAGTGGAGGCATGGTATGGATGTGGAATATTTAAGAGTAGTTAGAATTAATAATTTCTCTTTCACAGGACCTTTTGTGGGGAAAATTACAAAGTGAGGCAGGTAATTTTAAGGGGATTGTAGTAAACCAACGGTCACAAAGAGCCCACGTGTAGTTATAAGTTGAGATACTTCCGTGAGCTTAAGCTGAAATATTTAAGAATTAATAGCGTGTGTACAATAAGCTGAAATATTTAAGAATTAATAGCGTGTGTACAATAAGCTGAAATATTTAAGAAATAGCGTGTGTATCATAAGTTGAAGTATTTAAGAAATATCATTCCGTGTGACGCTGAATTTAAACTCTGAGAGAGAATCAAGGTGAGTCGGCCGTTTTTCCAGCAACGCCACATGGCTTGCATTGCACAGGAAGACGTGCGTTTATCTCCAGAGTTCACAGTAGGAAAGTAGAATTACAAAGTGGGGCAGTGTCGTGTGAAACTGGGATAAATATTGAAGTGGGAAAGCGGAAAGTGATGAAGTTGTAACCGTTCTTTGTGTAATATTTCATATTGTTGTGTTGTGTATGTCTTGTAATTTGGGTATGTGTGTTTTGCATGGGAGTAGCAAGGTAGTTCCGAAAGATTTGTGGGTATGCCTGTTCCTTCTGTATCGCTCGATCTGGAGGAAAGTTTCGTGAGGATTATTGTGAGAGGCGAAGTGTGAGGTATAATAAAAGATCCACCATCCGATCCAGGGAGTGCACTGTTGCGGTAAATAGATTACGAGACCATAGTATAGAGATTCACTAACGTAAAGCCATGCCCACTGGGCGGAATTTCTCATGTGATTTTGTTGTAGGTTGTAGAATTTGTATGTTTAGGAATAAATCAAATAGTGAAAAGAAAGAAATTGGTGGCCTTTTTCATTAAATTGTATGTTATCGTAATGTCCCGAATTTATATAAAAGCCGTTAAATCAAAGACAAAAGGTAAATGTGGTATTGCCAGTGCGTAGTGTACAGTCAGAGTTCTATAAATCACTGATAGTCAGATGCGTGTTTCCGTTGCGTATTATTCATACAGGAGGATAATTTGTAACTAAATAGTAAGATACGAGAATTCATGTTGCTCGATAAATTAAGGAAGATTCCACTCGCTTGGCAAACCACTCATCTTGCAGGCCTGACTGCTTGATGCCACAGTATGAGAAAGGCAAGTGGGTGCCTCTCATAATTTCGACCCTGCCAGGATATTTTTTTGCCAGGATATTTTTTTGCCAGGATACTTTGCCAGGATATTTTGCTGTTAGGGTTTGCTGTTAAGATTTTTTTTATGGAATGTATTTTGATAGCACTAAGAAGTAAAATTTTTTTGTTTTGTTTGCAATTTCTTTCTGGATTGGTGAGGATCTTTTATTTTTTTATGAAATTAATTGCTATATCGTCCAAGGCTGGAAGATCGTTGTATAATTCTTTTTGCGTAATGTCTGTAGTAACTAGGTCGCAGTCGAAAAGTGTAGTCACCATGGAGAATAGCAATTCTGTGGTGAACGTAGCAGTGCAGCAGGAAGTAGCTGTTGACCATGGGTTAACGAGCGAGAAAGACACACTCGGGAGGGGTTGAATTGTCCAGTGGACCGCATCTGGGTGATCCTTTATGCGGCGGGCTTTGTTCACAATCGGGGGCTTTTCCCGACGACGCGGGCGAGTCGGGACTACGTCAGGTATGCAGTGAAAGTGCAGCTACCCTTAGGGAAGCTACGGTTTCTCAGGCGAACGAGGTGAGCGCGTCGAAAGTAGCAAATGACAATGTGCTACTGCAGTTTTTACAGAGGATGGATAGAGACAATAAGGAGAGAGATAGGGAGAATAAGGAAATATTGGAAGCGATGGACAGGGATAATAGGGAAAGATTGCAAGCGATGGATAAAGATAATAAGGAAAGATTGGAGGCAATGGATAAGGGAAATAAAGAGGCAATGCGGAAGCTACTCTCAGTTATCGATGAGCGTCTGTCCGCAGTTAATAATCGGTTAGACGAGGGGGAGAATAATCTGGGTGTTTTGAAGCAAGTATGTGACGCCGTGAAAGAAAAAGCCAATAATTTGGAGGGACGAATAAGTTCAATAGAGAGCGATATTACAGAACGTAGGGATGTGTTGCCGGATGAGCGAATCAAAGAGATAGTGGAGGACTTACTTGCAGATAAACAAGGGGCATTAGACAGCGTGGAAGCTCAAGTCACCCGGCAGGAAGTGGCGCTAAATAAATACAGGGATGAAGTTGCGGAGGTAGTGGTCAGAATGAATAAGATTAGCGCAGATGTAGAAAAGATCAGTATAAGAGGCGAAACAGGCTCTGACAGTACGCAGCGAGAGGTTTATGCCGACCAGGAGGAGATACAATCACTATTACAGTTTAAAGAGGCACAATTAGAAACAAATAGGAAACATAGGGAAGAACTAGCACAGTTGCAATTAGCGTGCAGAAGCGAAGGTGAAACACCACCAGGTAGACTGCAGAGGGAGAGTGAGATAAATTCAAAAATCGAAAATAGGCAGAAAGAGGATGACGAACTCAGAGTTAGAAGAACGGTTGTGTCGGATAAAACAGGTGGCAAACCCAACTGGGTATAGCCCAAGGTCGGAAAACATAAATGCGGAAGAAGAATGTAGGAGGCACTTCGTGTCGGTACAAAATTTCACTTGCTTTCCGGATCCTGATAACTATCAACATCCATGTCTGTGGCTCTCAATTTCAAGATTCATTACCTGAATCGTGGGGACCGCTCCTCAAAATGAAGTTTGTGTGTAACCATTTGAGGGACGAGGCTAGAGAAAAAATGCAGGAAGTTATTAAAGACTGTAGCAGCTACAAGATATTTTGTGACAAGTTTTTAAATGACTTCTGGCCGAAAAGTAAGCAGGACCAGGTTAAGCAAAGCATATTGATGATGCCAAATTGTAACGAAGGTAGTATAAGAGATCCAGTGGCGTGCTATCAGGAAATGCTGAGACGAAATAGGTATTTGGATGTGCCATACCAACCTGGGGAGCTCATTAGGATCTGTATAACGAAGTTGCCAGTGAGATTGCGCAGAGATATAGTGATAGCAGGCAGAGGTTTGAACGATTCTGCGTCATTTCAGCACTTCTTACAGGAACTGGGTAATGAGAGCAACATTGTGAACGGCGACATGACTCATAGGTCAGACAGAGTTGAGGATAGGAGCGGTAGAAACTATCAGAATGACAGGAGAGCATGGGATCAGAGGAATGACGGAAGTGGAAGATGGCGAGGAAATAGGGGGCAGAATTCATGGGGATATCGACCAGCAAACCGGGAAAATAGATGGGACAGAGATGGAAGAAGAGGGGAAAATCAAAATGATGGGCGAAGAGAGGATAGGCAGTCATTGCGTTCACGACAGGACAATCATTGTCACAATTGAGACGATCAAGGGAAAACAATCTCGTGGGCTTCATCACATTTCTAACATCAAATTATGGAAAAGTTAAGGATAGATCGAAAATAGGCAATTTATGGTAGATAGTCAGTGTATTTATTTGTGGTGTGTAACGTTGTGCAGGGGCAAATCGAACATAAGTTTCAGGCGGGATGTCAGGAAGTATGACGGAATAGACTGGTCGAATGAGTCATGAACAGGAGTCGACAGAGTGGGGTATGTACGTATTTTTTGTCATATGAATAAGGATCAAGCAGAAACGAAGTGATGATTAATGAGTGGATAAAGATGGTAGATAGAGAAGCGACGTGATAAATAGTAGTGGATAAAGGTGTTATTTAAGGAGAGAAGCGACGTGAAGCAGTGTGATTAATAAAGAGAGATTCGACGTGATGAAACAGTGGTAAATAAAGGTGAGTAGAATTGAATAATGTGGAGATGTCTTAGATGTATGTTACAGAGAGGCCTGTGTATGCTGCAATAGAGATAGATGCCAATGGCGAAGGAAGACCAGGAAATGATGGAGTAATGGACGGACGGAGAGCCGAAATACGAATGAAGAGATGAGGACAACTGCACAATGTGAAAGGACACAAAGGGAGTATGAGATCCAGATGCTGAACGTTGTGGAATACTGACGTAAGATGTAATATAAGTGTAGATCTAATTCTTAGCATAACATTTGCGATTTGGCAAAAATAATATTTTTTGTTGTTGTTGAAGCCCGGTACCAGTATAACTAATCAAAACGGTACCAATAATGTGTACAGTTATTTTGCAGGTTGATTAATTTGTGTATTTTTTGTTCTTAGATGAAATGTCGCGATTCTAAGTTGGTGTTTAGCAGAATGATTAATGGGTAAAAGCGAATGCGGAAGTAAGCCGATGGAGAGAGGTGCCAGAGTGAAAGGACGAATTCGGAGACTGGAATGCTATCTCTGAAACAGCTTCATGTGTTATGTGGTGTTATGAGTATAAGGGAGCAAAGGTATGGTATCTTGTCGTGAGTGTGGTGGTTTTAAGGTTAGCTGACTTCTAGACCTATTCTGTTAGTGTATTAATGGATTGAATGAGAAGGAAAATGTGATTTCTGGTGAGTGAGAGTCGTAGAGTAGTGTGATCAATGCGCACACTCCTGTAAAAGGGATGCTACCGATCGGTAACTAAAACATTATTGTGTATTGTTTTATTTGACTGAACCTCGATGGCAGGTCAGGATCTGACATCTGGATGGTTCATACATGTCCTAGAAATGTTGTTATATATAATAAAGTGTAAAATAGATAAAGAGATACTAATTTCAGTGTGTCACAAGCACAAAGGTGCATTGTATGTTGTAGATTTAGAGTCAACAGTTTCTAAAATGTTTGTTGTGTTAGGATGTTAAAGTAGTTTAATATTTAATAACCAGTGGTAGGTAATTGTGAGCTGTGTAGATTATTTCTTATTTTTTTGTTAGAACACTTTCAAGGGGTATTAATTTCAGTCTGTCACAAGCACAAAGGTTCATTGCATATTGTAGTTTTAGAATCAAGTTTCTGATACTTTCACTGTGATAGGATGTTAGAGTAGTCTACTATTTTATATTGTAATTATGAGTGGTATAGATTGTTTATTATTCCTTTTGGTTTTTTTTACACTTTCATGTTTTGTATGAGGGACGACAGGTACAATGAATAGCACGGGTATGGGCTGTCTATAGAAAAGAGATAAATGTTGATGTTGTATGTGTAGAAAACTAGGGTGTATAATTTTAATGTAAGAATTTCCTTTTGTCTGTAATGTTGCGAGATGCACGGAAGGCTAACTGATTGGGTGTCGTAACGCCCATACCGCTAGCGGGCCGAGCTGACGATGCCATGGCGACAGGCGACAGAGCCGCGGCACTCCCCACTCCACTGTCGGACGGGGTACACTCCACGCGCCCGCTACAGCAGGTCAACGGCCTGGGGCGACACGCACGTACCACTGGCCATTCATGAGTTCCGCCACCCTTACGACTGGGGAAGGTATCCCGCGGAGGCAACAGCGGGTGGTTTCTTCTGCTCAACGGCGCGCGCAGCGGCGCTACTGCAGAATGGACGAGGCGCGGCAGAGCCCGGCGAGCATTTTTTTTTTACCAGCAGCTAATAACTAGTACTGGACTGTGGAGCCGTGAAACAAGATGACTGCGACTTTCCATAATGTGGAAAGTGAAGGACTGGTGTTTCCACGTTGTGAGTGGTGGAAAAGATTTTGTCTTTAGCAGACAGGACGATCGTTTTGTTTTGTCTTGACCACTGAATGGTGGGATCCATAAACTTTTGGCAGTGACTTGTTAAGTGTGCTTTGTGAATTGCATGTGGGACACTTGGTATACTTAGAGGACAGTTGTCGTTTGGTGAACAATTATTGTATGAAGGCAAGAAACTAGAGTGGGACATTGACATTTGCGTCTGTAGTAAGAGACATTTCTTGAACTGGTGCGGGAATAAGTGCTGTTTGTTGAAACTTACGACTTTTAATTACACCATGAACTGAAAGGACAGAACCGTGGGTAATAGTAGTTGTAGGGCCATTTTTTTGGACGAACAGATTCGTGTGGATGGTACTCTGACAGTGACTAAGACATTTGTCTTTAATGTGAGATACAGTTTACTGTTCAGTGCGTGTTCAAAATGCCGATTTCAGTGACTCAAAGACTTTCGTCCGGGTAACCATGGGAGAGCTTTGACACCGAGACAGTGGTTCTAGGAAAACTATCAGCAACTTTTTGACCCCAAGAAAATCACAGAATGAAAGGTTTCCGTGTGACTCGCAAGATAGGGAATAATGTATTTGTAATTGTGTAAATGTTTTTTTTGTTTCATTCCTGAAGGGACAGCAAGTGTATTTGTATTTCATCAACATTTGTGTTTAGAATAGTGTTTGTTTTTTGTCTGTTCTGGGTTATCAAGTTCACGTAGCATGTTTATTAGAATATTTGGTACAATGATGCTCTAATTATAAGCCAGTGGCGTAATACTAACGTAGCGGTTCATGTAGCATTGATCAGTAAGATTGTCACAGGGGACAAGAGTTTGCATTGCACAACAAATATCGGAATTAACTGATGTATTTTGAGGTCGTCCATAGTAATAATCTTGTTGGTGTTTTGACTGAAGCCACTTATTTTTTATTATCACAGTGGTGACATTTTACATTAAAGTGTAACAAAGGCTAGTCGAAATGCAAGTTCTTGTCGTCTATATGTGTGACAACAGAGAAAGTATTTTTTATTTGTTTTAGAATTATTGAAATTTGGATTACTCATTTAAATAACGAAGATCCCAGTAACTAAAGCAAAATTTTATCTCAAGATTATTTTTTCATTTCTATGATGTGATGTTTTGTCATGTAGATTGTTGTAAATTAGTATGTGTACGTTACTCCGGATTGTGGAGAGTACAATAATGCAACAACTGCCAATTTGGTAAAGTAACAACATTTGGTCGTCAATTTGAGGTCACGAGGGGCTAAGGTCTCCTCCTGGTTATTTTGATGAATTGCTACGTTTGTTTTAATACAATTTTCTTAAAAAAAAAATGTTCGGAACTACCCTCGCATTGCAAGGATAGTACCGTGCCATTTTTCTGCATGGGTAGCCGGTGGTGAAAGGGTACAGTACCGCCCAACATTGAAAATAGGTACGAAATTCTTGTCAGAAGAACACATTTTTTGTAAAATAACTCAATTTCAATTAATACAGCGAAGCCGGATACCAGTGTGGGAAAGAATGACAATTTATTTATTTAATTGATCACATGTGCACTCCCTCAAAATAAATCCCTACATCCAGTTTGGTGAGATCTGTGAAAGGAATGAATGTATGGTCGTCTGCTAACCACAGATAGTGAATCGGAATATATGATCATCTTTGAGTCGATCCTTTGGCTACCTTTGGTGAGACCAAAGAGATGGAAGTTACCAGAGCTTTGAGCGTCTGAAATGTGGCTGACCAATAAGGTAGCAGGGTGCTTCTCCCACTTCGAGAGAGGTGCGAGAGAATCGGAATACGGCCATGTTTCAGGTACTCTGCCGCTGAACCTTCTGCTGTAAAGACCTGTTTTTTTTTGTTGTGCTCCGTAATGAAAGAGTGGAGGCATGGTATGGATGTGGAATATTTAAGAGTAGTTAGAATTAATAATTTCTCTTTCACAGGACCTTTTGTGGGGAAAATTACAAAGTGAGGCAGGTAATTTTAAGGGGATTGTAGTAAACCAACGGTCACAAAGAGCCCACGTGTAGTTATAAGTTGAGATACTTCCGTGAGCTTAAGCTGAAATATTTAAGAATTAATAGCGTGTGTACAATAAGCTGAAATATTTAAGAATTAATAGCGTGTGTACAATAAGCTGAAATATTTAAGAAATAGCGTGTGTATCATAAGTTGAAGTATTTAAGAAATATCATTCCGTGTGACGCTGAATTTAAACTCTGAGAGAGAATCAAGGTGAGTCGGCCGTTTTTCCAGCAACGCCACATGGCTTGCATTGCACAGGAAGACGTGCGTTTATCTCCAGAGTTCACAGTAGGAAAGTAGAATTACAAAGTGGGGCAGTGTCGTGTGAAACTGGGATAAATATTGAAGTGGGAAAGCGGAAAGTGATGAAGTTGTAACCGTTCTTTGTGTAATATTTCATATTGTTGTGTTGTGTATGTCTTGTAATTTGGGTATGTGTGTTTTGCATGGGAGTAGCAAGGTAGTTCCGAAAGATTTGTGGGTATGCCTGTTCCTTCTGTATCGCTCGATCTGGAGGAAAGTTTCGTGAGGATTATTGTGAGAGGCGAAGTGTGAGGTATAATAAAAGATCCACCATCCGATCCAGGGAGTGCACTGTTGCGGTAAATAGATTACGAGACCATAGTATAGAGATTCACTAACGTAAAGCCATGCCCACTGGGCGGAATTTCTCATGTGATTTTGTTGTAGGTTGTAGAATTTGTATGTTTAGGAATAAATCAAATAGTGAAAAGAAAGAAATTGGTGGCCTTTTTCATTAAATTGTATGTTATCGTAATGTCCCGAATTTATATAAAAGCCGTTAAATCAAAGACAAAAGGTAAATGTGGTATTGCCAGTGTGTAGTGTACAGTCAGAGTTCTATAAATCACTGATAGTCAGATGCGTGTTTCCGTTGCGTATTATTCATACAGGAGGATAATTTGTAACTAAATAGTAAGATACGAGAATTCATGTTGCTCGATAAATTAAGGAAGATTCCACTCGCTAGGCAAACCACTCATCTTGCAGGCCTGACTGCTTGATGCCACAGTATGAGAAAGGCAAGTGGGTGCCTCTCAATTACAAAACACATATTGTCACTAAACACGGAAAAGAGTTAAGAAAACTGGATGTTTCCGTCCCATGTTGTTAACAAAATTAAAATTGGCATGTGTTAAATTTGCTGCAGTTATCTACATTAGCAGAGAAACAAATGCCAGTGCTCACACGAAGCTGTATCGTCATTATGTGTCGAGGTAAAACTATGAGTAAGTGACGCATTACTCAACAATTGTGACGGAACTATGTACACTATAACAGTTACAATAATTGTGATCGTACAGAATAATAGAAACTAATGAACAAACGTGGTTACCAAAAAAAGTATTGTCATCCATTATGCAAAAGAATTAAAAATAACTGAAATCTATGGTTCCAGTTATACGTTGTTAACAAATTAAAAGCGAACTGTATTGAATTTGCTTCAAGCATGTACAATAAAAGAACAAATGCCAGCGCTTACACAATGTTGTATCGTCATTAGACAAATAAAAGGCTGATTAAACAAATTATCACGAATTCATAATACACAATATAGCAAAAACAGCATCTGGAAACACGCAGAATGATGGTTGTCACTAAACTTGTAAGAAGTTAAAATAACTAAACTGGATGGTTCCAGTACGTTGTAAACAAAGTGAAAAACTAACTGTGTAGAACTCACTACAATTGTGTGCAATAAAAGAGGAAATGACCGTGCTTGCAAAAAGTTGATTCCCATTAATCATTAATATTGGTATCAGGTGTGGATCTCAGAATAATCAAGATAGGGCCTTTTTCACTTACAGCACTAATGTGACGTTTCCCGTTTTGATGTTAAGTAAGCTCTCATTCCTGTCTTTGCTACTCTCCGTCACCTTCGTATTTGCTTTCTATACTTAAGCCGTAAGTATGCTGTTTATTCCTTTCAACTGTCTTCCTTCACCGTCGTAAGGACTTTGTCTCCTTGGTACTAATATCTTTTGCCACTGGACTTTCATTCCGTTTCTTTCCTTCGCCGGTATTTGACCGCTTTTCTTAAGTTGCAGCTCTCTGTCCGACATCCTTGTTAGCACGAACTTGTGTATGTCGACCTTCCACTCTTATTAGTCTCACTTGCGTTAGAATGAATTAAGACCGTCCGTCTTCTTGCAGGAACGCAGTAAATTGTCTTGTTTAATTTCCAGACACGTTGCATCACAGTTGAGTCATCTCAGCTGTGTGTCTGTCTTTTGTTGTTTCTGAAATATACAAATTTGATGTAGGTTAGGAGTATGTTGATTTCACTTACTACCGTTGTTTAGGTGAGTTATGTACTTTCCTTTCTCTACATTATGCATGCCCTGCGCCTGCCAACAGAAACCAGCCACAAGTCTATACTAACACAGCATTGTGCAACACAGGGATGTCTAAATTTAATTTTTGGTTAGACTATAACCTCTAAACTGCGTATTCCGGTAAAATAGTGGCATATACCCCTTTTTGACGCTTACAGTTGCAGTATTGACCTTTTCTGAGCCGTATTCGCTTATTATTTGCCGTTTAAAATGACCTGTGGGCATCGGTAAAATTTCATGAGATTTTGTTTCGGTAAACTATTTGGTTTGCCATTTATGGATTGTGCTGCGGATTTATAACAGCGTTTACTTACATTTTATCATGCTCAAAGATGAATTCTGGGTGTTTCTTCGTTGTTGTGGTTTACACGAACTTTTCACTGCATATTTCGGTTTCAGGGTTACGCTGTTGACAGTCGTTTGTTTCATTGTTTTGCTTTCGATTAGCGACCGTGAAATTTATGTTTTATAGATAAGGTAGACTACTTGTATACCTCTGTATTTTAACCCCTATCTTTAAATAATTATGTACATCTTTTCCGCCTTACAATGTTGAAGAATTTGTCTACATCCACAAATGGTGATGCCTTTTCTTCGATTCGTCTTGTACTACCTAGGACCACTTCATCATTGCTTCACTGGTCCTTTTCCCTTGCTGAAATCAGAGAGATCTTCGTCCAGCTTTTCTTTCCATTCTTCTAGACTGCATCATTGATGGCAACCAAAAGTTCCAGCAACCACGCCTGTGCAACATCCACCCGATGAGTTGTGCCCTGTCATTTATACATGTTACCAAATTGAAATCCCCTACCGCCTTTCTCACTCTGTATGTTATGGCTTATCTCAATAACTACTGTAGTGATTTTGATACGGTTTTAATAGGTAGATTGATTCACGAGGAAGGTTTGTGTGCATAATTTGTAGTTGTAGTAATGATGAGTGTCTAATATATGTATTCCTATCTGTTCCATATTTAATTGGCGTTTGGACTGACATCTCGTGGCAATGATTGTAGCTAGAAGCTCGTCAGCTACCTAGGAGGCGGTAACTGGCGGGAAAGATAGAGAACTAAGCAGTCGCCGCAACTCCAGAGAACAGACGAACTTGACCAGAATCTATAACCATCTATTATACATTGTAAATTAAAGTCACCCTCCGTGTTTATCTGCCTGTTTGTAATGACTGATCTCAGGAACTATTATAGGGATCTTGATACAGTTTTCGCTAATAGAGACGGAGATGATTCAAGAGCAAGATTCGTGTGTATAATTTATTACCGCTGTTCCAGACAGGGCGTCAGGCCGTAGGACATACAGCGCTGACCTCTTAAGCCAGGCATGATCGTTGGTGTACGAGGGCAGAGTGCTGATAAGTTCTTGTCTTTGTAAAGAAAAAGTGCTGTTATGGGTTTAAAAACCAACACATTCCCTCTTGAGCTCAATAAATTTATGACATCTTTGTTCCAGCGTCCTTAACCCATCTAAAAATAAAGAGTTCGATTGCGCTAGAAACCACTCATCACAGCCTTTCTGGCATCCTCAGTGTGCAGATGGTTCTGGATGTTTGGGAACAGATAATAGTCTCAGGGTGACAGGTCAGGTGAATAGGGTGAATGTTTGAGGATTTCAAAGTGAAGATTGTTATAACTTCATCTGCACACTGTGAGGTTCTTTAGTTGATAAGGAGCCAGAAAAAGATGCTGTTCATGAACAGAGATTTTGATATTACATCTAATACCAAAGAGTAAAAATAATACACAATTTCGTTGTAATTGCAGCGTCAGTTTTTTTCTTCTTTATTGAGTTTCGATTCCCCCCGAAGGGGGTGGGCTGGCAGCAGCTTAGTACGCCGCTCTTCAGCCTACAGAATTTGTTTTAAAAAGATGAAGATAATAAATAATAAAAGACGCGATAAAATCTGTGACTTAAATGGTAAAATGGCGGAAAATCGTGAAACTTAAAACATAAAACAAAAGGTTGATTTGCTAATAAAATACATATGAAGCAGACAGGTAAAAGAATAGACACACAATTTAAAAAAACATGGCGACAATCTGGTTTCTGTTCGCAAGAGATATAAAATTTACACCCAGCGACAGCATGGTTTCTGTTCGCAACACTTTGGAAAGACGAACAACACTGAACATTCACTTGAACACTGCGCTAAAAAAATTGGCACAAATGTAATATACCACAGCCGAGGGCAGATGGGGGCGGGGGGGGGGGGGGGACATGGACAGATGACGGGAAAGGAAAGGGGGGAAGGAGAGGAAAAAACGAAGTTGGAGGGGGGGGAGGGGGGAAAGGAGCTGATGGAAGACGAGGACCGATAAGAGAGAGAGAGAGGGGGGGGGGGCAGGTGCTGGGCAGGCGTGACAAGGAGTGGGGAAAGGCAGAGGAGGGGTATACAAAAGGACAAGGGGGTGGGGGTGGGAGAGGGGAGGCAGAGAGAGGTTAGGTGGGGAGAAAACAGGATGGAAGGGGGGAAGAGGGAGCCTAGGGAAAGGACAGGAAAGGATTGGGGGTGAGGATCAGGGTGGATAGGAGGGATAAATGGAGGGAGAGAGGGCATCATCTGGGATGGGGAGTTGATGGAAGCCCCTTGGGAAAGGATTGGGTTGATTTGGGGGAAGAGACAAAACTGCGAGGTCATCAGTCTCATTGGATTAGGGAAGGATCGGGAAGGAAGTCGGCCGTGCCCTTTCAAAGGAACCATCCCGGCGTTTGTCTGGGGAGATTTAGGGAAATCACAGAAAACCTAAATCAGGATGGCCAGACGTGGGATTGAACCGTTGTCCTCCCGAATGCGAGTTCAGTATGCTAACCACTGTGCCACCTCGCTCGGTTTGGGAAAAGAGATGAAGGGTGTATAGATGGAGGGTAGGGGGGACACAACAGTAAAGGTGTAGCAGAGGGCGGGTATTGGAGAGTAGCAACCAAGGGGTGAGGGGTATCAAGACGGCTGGAGATGTAGAGTATGCAGATATGTTCGAGGAATAGGAGCAGAGGGGGGAAAGGAATGAGGTCGTAGAGGATCTGCGTGGAGGACGGGAGGTGTATATGGAAGGCGAGGTGGAGTGCTTGGCACTCGAGGATCTGTAGGGAGTTATAGAATTTGGGAGGGGGGGGGGACGGATATCCAGGTGGGACTGGCATAACAGTGGATGGGACGGATTAAGGATTTCTAGGTGTGGACGATGGTAGAGGGGTGCAACCCCCATGTCTGGCCAGAGAGGAGTTTGAGGAGTCGGAGGCAGTTGGGGGCTTTGGATTGGACGGAGTGGAGATGAGGGATCCAGGTAAGGTGACGGTCAATGGAGAGGCCAAGGTAGGTGAGGGTGGGGGAGAGGCAGACAGGACGGGCACAGATGGTGAGGGAGAAATCCAGGAGCCAGAAGGAGCGAGTGGTACGACTATGATGATTGCCTGGGTCTTGGAATGATTGATTTTCAGGAGCCACTGGTTACACCATGCGGCAAAAAGGTCAAGGTGATTCTGGAGAAGGCGTTGGGACTGTTGGAGGGTAGGAGCGAGGGCAAGGAATGCGGTGTCATTGACATACTGCAGGAGGTGTACTGGAGGGGGGTTGGGGCATATCTGCCGTCTACAGGAATGCAGCGTTAGTTGCTAACGGTAGATATATAGATCACGAGAACTTGCCACTACGAAAGTCTATAAATGTTATTCAACTGGCCAACACACAAAATTGGGTTAGTGCATGAATTTTCGAACTTAAGTACACCCGCCGCTAAAGCTCTGGAGAGGGGATGCTTGCATCTCATTGGTAGCGGCTTGATCTTTTCGTAGCAGCGCCCTCGCGCCGCGGTGGAGGCAATAGGAAACACAGCGGTGTAACGCGGCCCGCGTGTTTGAAAGTGCGGCCGACCAGATAGCGGCGACTCAGCAAAGATCTGCTAGTTTTTGCTGCGTGATGTCCATGTTGTCAGGAGGGGCATTGTCTTGCAGAAACCTCTCAGCTTTCCTCGTCGTTCGGAGACTAACTGTTCCTTCAATTTGTCGAGAAGTTCAATATCGTGCTTTGCCGTGATGGCTTTATCATATTGTGAGGAACCAAGAAGTAGGATTCCATCTTTATCCCAAAAGATGCGATGAAGTTGTCTGTTGATCTTTGTGTTTTGAACTTCTTTGAACGTGAAGAACCACTGTGTCTCCATTCTTTGGACCGTTCTTTGGTCTCTGGATCATAAGTGTATATCCATGTTTCATCCATGGTGACGACATGGTCCAAAAATCCCACAGTATATCGGCGAAATTGTTCAAAAATTGGACTATGAAGGAATCAATAGTTCACGCTTTTGGTCTGCACTGTAACATTGTGAAGGCATTAGGCTAAGGGCTTTCTCATGTTCAAAATCTTGTCAATAATATTGTCCATACGTTCTGAGGATGTGCCACGAGTCCCTGCTATCTTTTCAGAAATCGTCCTCCGAAGGTCCATGGTCGTGTAATGAAGACCACCCACGGTTTGCGGAACTGTGACTTGAGTTGGCGTTCCAGGACGCTCTTCATCCTCAATTCTGAAATGCCTTGTTTCAAATGCAGCAACCTGATTCTTGATAGCGGAGTATGAAGGGCAGTTACCACCCAGTGTAACAGACATATCATCATAAATTCGTTTGGTCGTGTTCCCTTTCAAATAAAAAAAAAATGAAATAAAATAATTTAAACACATGGCGACTCTCTTGCAATGTGTATTCTCTGCTTTCTTGCACCAACTTCACTTCAAACCCTCTAAGAAAAATAAAAACCTATGTTACTGCTACGCAATGGCTATCAAATGTATGTAAATAACAAGATTTAATGCCAAAACATCAGAGTTCACCTACATTAATTTTAACTGTGAGAAGCCAAATACTTACCAGCATCCCTTGTTCACTAATTGAGGACCGTTTTAACAAAACTCAACAAACGCCATTTTTTTAACGGACCTGGTTCTTTAACACGACCCTCACACAATGGCTAAAAGAAAATATAAAAAAAATGTTCAAATCTTTGTGAAATCTTATGGGACTTAACTGCTAAGGTCATCTGTCCCTAAGCTTACACACTACTTAACCTAAACCATCCTAAGGACAAACACACACCCATGCCCGAGGGAGGACTCGAACCTCCGCCGGGACGAGCCGCACAGCCCATGACAGCGGGAGAAAATATGACAAAAGTGAATATTTGCTATTGTAAAATGCGCCTCAATATACCAAATTTTCACAAAATTCTACATCTCCATTTTTCAAGCTTCCACAAAGCTCAGCTAATACTTCTTTTACATTGCATGGCTGACAATTAGCCTTTTCACTCACGTGTGTCTATTATCATGCAACTGCATAACTAAATCTAAATCTACATCATAAACCAAGTTTGCTTGGCGTTTGTTGGACAACAGTGCATACTGTCCAGCTTAATTCTCTTTCATTTTCAGCCACGCTTTTACTACAAGATTAGTAGCTGTTGTAGTCGACTCTTGTTAGAACGTCATTATTAAGATGAAACCTTCCAGGAGATGAAAAGTGAGATATAAAACAGGAGTTGTGAACGTCAAAAGGGGGAGAAGTGTTTGATAGCAGTTTCAGATAAAGATCTGAATATAGACTGTAGCCATGCTGAAAAAACGAAAGAGACGAAAGACAAAGCAGGACTTTTGTATTCCAGAGATCGTCTGACGTAAGTTGCTGTAATATCTTGGCTCACACAATATTTGCTATTCATTACAGCAACTTATCTCAGACGATCACGACCAAAAACTGACTTAAGTTGCTGTAATGATTAGCAGATATTCTGTGAGCCAAGACAGAAGCAAGTTTATAGTGAAGTAGCATTGTATCGATATACACGTGTAAATTACCAACGTCCAACATTCCCTCCAGCGATGTTGGTTTTGTGAGCCGAAACCAGTAAAGGAATAATGTTACGTTGGTACAGCTGGTGGTTTACATTATTTGAAGTGCTTGACAGTCATAGATTGTTGCTTCAGGAAAGTAATTTTACCAGTATGGCGGATAAGTGTAGTACGCCATGTTCCAACGCCTGTAACTCAAAAAGGGCTACTCCAGATTACAAATGTCGTGCATGAACGTTGTAGAGTATCGATTTCTGCATAAAAAGGGTTTCTAAATTTTAATATTCGGTCACCCCTTAGCAAAGATACGAATAATTATTCGTAGCAGTAAAGAAGAAACACGTATGAAAACGTGGATACGGTGAGTTTTGTAAAAATTTGTAATTTCACCTTTTCTCTCAATAAAATAGATTAATCATGAACTTCAGTTATACCTTCATCTGTGCCTATCGACATGGATGACCAGTATTATATTTCCGAAATTTTTTGAATCAACGATATTGAGTACAGCTAAAAAGTACCTCTCCTGCAAAATTCTGTGAATGGCATGTGCTGAGTTTTCTTAAAACGGTTCTCAGTTGCTGTAATTATGTAAAATGTGATGACAACTTGTCGATCGAGCAAATGTGCCTGCTTATAGTACTGAACCTTGCTCCCCCACCCCCCCCCCCCCCACCCCGCCACCCTTTTTTCCCTCGCAATTTCAGGGGAGCTGTTCGCAAAAATGGCAGGGCAAGCCTCACTGGACGCGAGCGAACTTGCTTTCGATCAATTACAGGAGATTGTTTGGCGTTGTAGGGGCACAAGACAGACAACGAGAGATACTGTAGACCACACAAAGCTTAATATCTGAGGTCCTGACAGATAGCGGCACTTGATGCGCGACGTATCGTATCAGCTATCTGTGAAGGGGAGGCGCGGTTTGGTGCTTTGTTATCTGTGACTGTGCGTGGCAGTCGCTGGGCAAACACGGACGCACTCGCGTCTGGCGCCGGGGCGTACCTTTTGTGTTGCATAAGCGCAGTTACGTAAGCGCGCCCAGCTAGGTTGAGGAGTAGGCGTCTTGTGGTCCCTGGCCACCGGTTGCTACTGTGCTAGTAGTAGATTCTCTGGCAGCGCGCCATGTTTGGGTCCGAGGGCGTCCTACGCTCGTTTGTTTTCGTTCGCACAGCGGTGTATACACCACAAGCAAGGAAGGTGGTGCGATGCGCACTATGCAGCCCCCAGCCTACTCGTTAAATTCGTGTGAGATCCAGATCTCATTTTCCGCTTCAGTTTGAAGGTGCATCAGTTTTACTTTTCTTTTTATTTGAATCATCAGGCTTGTGACCTGGTTGATGCGACTCGCCGCGAATTCTTCTCTTGTAGCAACCTCTTCTACATCTACATCTACATGGATACTCTGCAGATCACATTTAAGTGCCTGGCAGAGGGTTCATCGAACCACCTTCACAATTCTCTGTTATTCCAATCTAGTATAGCGCGCGGAAAGAATGAACACCTATATCTTTCCGTACGAGCTCTAATATCCCTTATTCTTTCGTGGTGATCGTTCCGCCCTGTGTAGGTAGGTATCAACAAAATATTTCCGCATTCGTAGGAGAAAGTTGGTTATTGGAATTTCGTGAGAAGATTCCGTCGCAACGGAAAACGCGTTTCTTTTAATGATGTCCACCCTAAATCCTGTATAATTTCTGTGACTCTCTCTCCCATATTTCGCGATAGTACAAAACGTGCTGCCTTTCTTTGAACTTTTTCGATGTACTCCGTCAGTCCTGCCTGGTAAGGATCCCACACCGCGTAGCAGTATTCTAAAAGAGGACGGACAAGCGTAGTGTAGGCAGCCTCCTTAGTAGGTCTGTTACATTTTCTAAGTGTCCTGCCAATAAAACGCAGCCTTTGGTTAGCCTTCCCCACAACATTTTCTGTGTGTTCTTTCCAATTTAAGTTGTTTGTAATTGTAATACCTAGGTATTTAATTGAATTTACGGCTTTTAGATTAGACTGATTTATCGTGTAACTGAAGTTTAACGAGTTTCTTTTAGCACTCATATGGATGACCTTACACTTTTCGTTATTTACGGTCAACTGCCACTTTTCGCACCATTCAGATAGTTTTTTCTAGATCGTTTTGTAGTTTGTTTCCATCTTCTGATGACTTTATTAGTCGATAAACGACAGCGTCATCTGCAAACAACCGAAGACGGCTGCTCAGATTGTCTCCCGAATCGTTTATATAGATAAGGAACAGCAAAGGGCCTATAACACTACCTTGGGAAACGCCTGAAATCACTTCTGTTTTACTCGAAGACTTTCCGTCAATTACTACGAACTGTGATTTCTCTGACAGGAAATCGCGAATTCAGTCACATAACTGAGACGATATTCCATAAGCACGCAATTTCACTACGAGCAGCTTGTGTGCTATAGTGTCAAAAGCCTTCCGGAAATCCAGGAATACGGAATATATCTGAAATCCCTTGTCAATAGCACTCAGCACTTCTTGTGAATAAAGACCTAGTTGTGTTTCACAGGAACGATGTTTTCTAAACCCATGTTGACTGTGTGTCAATAGACCGTTTTCTTCGAGGTAATTGATAATGTTCGAACACAATATATGTTCTAAAATCCTGCCACATATCGACGTTAACGATATGGGCCTGTAATTTAGTGGATTACTCCTACTACCTTTCTTGAATATTGGTGTGACCTGTGCAACTTTCCAGTCGAGCGAACGGTTGTATATGATTGTTAAGTGTGGAGCTAATGCATCAGCAAAGTCCGAAAGGAACCTAATTGGTATACAGTCTGGACCAGAAGACTTGCTTTTATTAAGTGATTTGAATTGCTTCACTACTCCGAGGATATTTACTTCTACGTTACTCATGTTGGCAGCTGTTCTCGATTCGTGTTCTGGAATATTTACTTTGTCTTCTTTCATCCTAGAGTAGCACTTGTACCCTACCTTATCAATAATTTGTTGATAAATTTCAAGCTCTGTCTTCCCCAGCAGTTTTTACCCTCTGCGGCTTCCTCTAGTACCATGGCAGTTGTTCTCTAATGCCTTAACACATGTGCTACCAGAAAAAAGGAAGTAAAATTAGGGTTTGTAGTTTTAAATAACGACAGTATTTGGAATAAGTGCAGTCGTTGGGGTAAGGGCAGGTGTGGGAATGAAGAGAAAACATCTTTAAAAATGAATGGAACGATGTAAAATAATGATCATGAGTTTTTGACACGACCTTGTACGAGGCATGTTTTTTAAGTAAGTACTGTTTTGAAATTAAAAAAAAAACGTGCTAAGATATCACAATAATTTTATTTTTACATGAAAGCCTGTACCTTAATCTACGCACTGGCGCCATTACAGTCTGATTCTTCCTTGTTTACGTTGTGTACTGAGTGTTTAAGATGCCTCCGATAATCGTGAGTCCCGCCGACTGTGAAGTACGGGCTATTACAAGATTTCTCAGTGTTAAAGGCCTAAAAGCGATCGATATTCATCGTGAGGTCTGTGCAGTTTACGGAGAAAAAAACATTATGAGTGATGGAATGGTAAGAAAATGGGTTGAGAGCATTTAAAGATGGCCGCACAAATGTGCATGATCAACAACAGAGTGGGCGTTCAAATGGTTCAAATGGCTCTGAGCACTATGAGACTTAACATCTTAGGCCATCAGTCCCCTAGAACCTAAAACTACTTAAACCTAACTAACCTAAGGACATCACACACATCCATGCCCGAGGCAGGATTCGAACCTGCGACCGTAGCGGCCTCGTGGTTCCAGACTGAAGCGCCTAGAACCGCTCGGCCACAGCGGCCGGCTGTAGACAGCTAATAATGTGCTTATACTCACATTCACAGCATGATATAAAATAAGAGAATCACGCAGAAAGGGAAGAGGAAACGAAACGAAACTTCACAGGTAGAAGGGAATGTAATGTTATTTCCATTATTACAAAATCGCGTCGACTGAAGCGCCCACAACCGCTCAGCCACACTGGCAGGCGGAGTGGGCGTCCTTCCGTCGTTAATGAAAGTTTGGTGCAGGAAGTGGACAATAGCCGGCCGAAGTGGCCGTGCGGTTAAAGGCGCTGCAGTCTGGAACCGCAAGACCGCTACGGTCGCAGGTTCGAATCCTGCCTCGGGCATGGATGTTTGTGATGTTCTTAGGTTAGTTCGGTTTAACTAGTTCTAAGTTCTAGGGGACTAATAACCTCAGCAGTTGAGTCCCATAGTGCTCAGAGCCATTTGAACCATTTTTTTGAAGTGGACAATAAGGTGAGAGAAAACAGACACTTTACGACTTCCTCCTTGCGGGATGACTTTCCTAATGTTTCTCGTAGTGTTTTGTATGGCATTGTGACTGAGCACTTGAATTACCGAATACTGTGCGCACGTTGGGTACCGGAAATGTTGACGGATGTGCACAAAACCAAACGTTTAGGCAGTGCATTGACTTTCCTTGAGCGGTACCACAACGACGGTGATGATTTCTTAAGCCAAATTGTAGCGGGCGATGAAACATGGGTGGCCTACGTCACACCAGAATCAAAGCAACAGTCCATGGAAGTTGAGCAAGGGCATCGTTTTGCTGCAAGACAACCCCCTTCCGCATGTGGCGAATCAGACTAAAGATCTCATCACATCTTTTCGATGGGAAACTCTAGATCATCCTCCTTACAGCCCCGATCTTGCGCCCAGTGACTACCATCTGTTTCTGCACTTGAGGAAACACCTGGGCGGTCAGCGTCCTCAAGACGATAACGAAGTCAAAACAGTGCTGATGCAGTGGTTAACAAGTCAGGCGGCAGACTTCTATGAGGAGGGTATTCGAAAACTGGTACAACGTTATGACAAGTGCCTCAATACTGACGGAAATAATGTAGAAAAGTAGATTAAGGTACAGGCTTTCATGTAAAAATAAAATTATTGAGATATCTTAGCACGTATTTTTTTAAATTTCAAAAGGGTACTTACTTAAAAACTCGCGGATCGTATATACATTTCCATGCATCGAAAAATGTGTTTTGCATCAAGAATATTTGTCTCGGCTTGCACGGAGGGCAGAGATCAGGGACTGTCAGTAACACCGCATAGCCTATAAATTTAACTACACAAACATTTTCAGTTAAAGTAAGCACGTTAGGACGTAGTAGCAATAGGTAAATCACAATTCAAGGCGGCGATAAGAAACATGTTCGTCGTTTCGAAAAGTATAGTCATTTAGAAAAGTCAAGCTGTACGACATGCAGACATAATGGCTTACCGCTCTGGTCACGGTTATTATCTGTGACAATACTATGTACAAATTATATTAACCAGTAAATAAGTAATCTAAAAGAAAAAAATATTTGTAGTAAGATAATATTAAATGGGAGTCTCTCATTCGCGATTAATAAGTTAACTTCGTAAAATATAGGTACGAAGCTGGGCATGCGTAGCGCCCTTTTGCTTATGACAGAAAAAAGTCTCTTTTACCTTAAAATTTTCCACAAATAGTTTTATCGCAAAATCGATATGCGATGTAAGAATCCGGTAAAAAGACCTTTCTAACGATATCTCATTCATCCCTGTACGATTAGTATATGAGAAAAAGGGACGTCAATTTGATAAATGATATATATCATGATCAACATGCTGGACAGACTTATAATAGCATGTCACCGATCATTTCAACGTCTACACTGAAGCCCTCATAAGAAACTGAAAGAGGGAGGTCCATGAAGATACACAGCTGAAAGAGGACTACCATCTAAAGTTTACTCTATATGCCGATGATGTAATTGTGTTGCAAAATACAGAAATAGACTTGCAAAACTCTGTATATAAGTTATTTGAGTTCGGAAGAAGACATTACAATTTAAAAATATCCACTACTAAAACAAAAGTTACGGTCCACTGCGGGAAATTGACAGCTCGTTATAAGATTGTTATCGAAAACAAGATATTTGAGCAAGTCTCCAATTCCAGTTATTTAGGCAGTGACATAAGTCTGTACGTAGACGAAGACACAGCAAGGAGAACCAACAATTTCAACATTTATGTTTAAATATAAACAAGAATTTAAAAAATAAAGTTAGAAAAGATCAAATTGAAACTGTATAAAACAGGGGCAGTTACTGGGCTACTTTATTGCCGCGAATCCTGCATTGAGCAGAAATGAGAAGAACTGTGAAAAGTTGGTCAAGGAGGGACCACATTAAAAAATGATGACATTCGGGCAGAATTGGGAATTTATAATTTAAATGAGAAGACCAAGGACACAGGGGAGAATGGAGACAACACTTCAAGCGGATGGGTGAAAACAGAATTTCAATCGTTGGAAACAAGTATAAGCCCTCAGGAAGAAGAGATGTAGGACTGTGGACAAAGAGAGAGAGTTAATTATGTGAAGTCGGAACAGGAATATTGCCTACGCCTCGAACAGCAAGACGACGAATAAGAAGATTGAAGTTAATTTTTGATAACAACAAACTTTTCCTCTGACTAGTAATATGTAGTATTTACGGATGAGCCAGGATTCACAAGAGATGGCAGAGTAAATAACCACAATACGCACGTGTGGGTAGACGCAAATCCTCGAGCAATCATGGAGGTGAGGCACCAGGATCGCTTCAGTATCAGTGCATGGGCAGGAACTGTCGGTGACAGACTCCTAGGACCATACAATTTACCAAGCAGATTGACAGGTGCTGTGTATCGTAGTTTTCTGCTTGATAAATTACCAGTACTATTGGAGAACGTTACCCTTGGAAAGCAATGATTGTTCATTCACGACGTGGCACCACCCCATTCTCAACGAATCGTGCGACTGTACTTAATTACAACGTTCCATAGATGATGATTTTGTACAGAGGAGGTCCGCTAGCATCACCTCCCCATTCGTTGGACCTGAATCTGTTGGATTTCTTACTCTGGGGACATTTAAAGGCATTGCAATTTGCGCAACCCGTCGACAATGTGCAGACGTTGCACTGTCGTATAGCCAATGCATGTGACGCAGTCCGAATGGAGTCAGGTGTACTTGAAAGAGTGTGTGATTCACTGCGAAGAAGGTCTGAGGGATATTTTAGGATGCGTGGTGACCCCATGCGACACTATCCGTAGTGTCCTGAGTGACAGACAAATGGGCGCTGGAGCCTAGACTGGCCAATCTCTCAACATGTTTTGGTTTCCAGACATATGATTATACGATTATTTACTCTAGTTTTGACCAATACCACTTCCTGCAGGAATGTGTGACACTGTTGTATACAACCAGTACTAATAATTTTATTATTTTTAACTAACTTCGATTTTAAATCATCGACAAGTAGATAAATATGTGACAGAACAACGGAAAGACTGACAGATACAGACTTTAACAGAGATCGATTTGGTTTCCCGAGAAACGTACCAAAACGCGAGGAAATGCTTATCCTATTGCTTATCTTAGGAGGTCGATTGAAAACCGAACTTACATTTATAGTGTTTTTGGGTTTAGAGAAAGCTTTTGGCAGTATTGACTGAAATTCTGAAAATAGCAGGGATAAAAATAGAGGGTGAAAGGTTATCTACAACTTGTACAGTAGACAAAATCCGAAGGACATGAAAGGGAGCAGTACAGAAGGAAGTGAGACTAAATTGTAACCTATCTCTCATGTTATTCCATCTGTACACTGAACGAGAAGTAAAGGAAACCAAAGAAAATTTTAAAACAGAATTAAAGCTCAGAAAGGTCTTTTGATGGCGTTGCAATTCTATCAGAAACAACAAAAGTCTTAGAAGATATACTGTACGGAAAGGACAGTGTCTTGAACAGAGGTAATAAGTAAAACAAAGGTAAATGAAGTGTTTGTTGAGGAGGAGGAGGAGCAGGGAGATTAATGTTTATCGTTCCGTCGACAACGAGGTCATTAGAAACGGAGGACAAGCTCAAATTAGGGAAGGATGGGGAACGAAGTCAGCCGTGCATTTTCAAAGGAACCACCCCGGAATTTGCCTGAAGTGATTTAGGGAAATCACGGAAAACCTAAATCAGGATGACTGGACGCGGGTTTGAACCGTCGACCTCCCGAATGCGAGTCCAGTGTGCTAACTGCTCGGTAAAGTGTAGTTTGAATTACGCCAGGTGAAACTGAGGGAATACGGTTAGGAAATGAGACGCTGAAAGTGTCAGGCAAGTCTTGCTAATTTAGGAACAAATCAGATGTGCACGACAGCACCAGAGAGGATTGAAAACGTAATATGGCAACAGCAAGCACACCTTTTCTGAAAAAGAGAATTTTTGATAACTTCAAATATAGATTTAAGTCTCAGGGAGTCCTTTATGAATATATTTGTCTAGCTTATAGCCTTCCATGGGAATGAGATATGGATCATAAACAATATAGACAAGAAGACGCTTTTGAAATTTAATGCTGTAGAATAATGCTGATGAGTAGATGGGAAGATCGAATAACTAGTGAAGATGCGCTCAATCGAAATGAGAAGAAAAATGTACGAAGTAGTTTGAGTAAAATCGTCTCTGTGCCATGTTCTGTAAATCATTTTCTCTATAAGGAACACGACTTTGGAACAACTTCAAAAGAAAATAGTTTCAAACTTCAAAAGACAGCTAATGGGCTCACCTTCTATCGCAGTAGATATCTCTTCTTGCAGCTCACTCTCGTCAACCCTCCTTCCCCGTCATTTTTCCCTCCTCTTGCCTACAAATTTCTCTAACGAAATTGTCTTATTTCACTTCATAGTCACTTCAGTTTCAATCCTCTCTTCTTTCGTTATCCCCTCCACTTCCTCTAATACCAAACAAGGCTTCAAAAGTGCTAAACTAATCAATGTCATTCTTGATGCCTCCATTTTAATATTTTATTATTATTATTATTGTTACTATTATTACTATGATTGTTGTAAATTATATCTTTTTGTTTATAATGTAACTTATTATTATTAAGATAATAATTACTGAGGTGTTATTATTGAGGCAATAATTAATTAATATCATTCTTAATTCCTCTGTCATTTTAGCATCATTATTAGCATTAGAATTTTTGTAATGCAAATTATTATTATTGTGTTTGTTATATAATATTTTTGTACGAGTATGTGTTCTCCTTGGTGAGATGTAACAGAGGGCCTTAATGTCCTAATCTGGTTATACTAAATGAGCAATAAATAAATAAAAGAAAGGACAGGTTGGTAGGACATATTGTGAGGCATCAAGGCATTGGCAATCTGATTGCAGAGGTAAGTGTGGGAGGCAGAAATTAACGTGGGTGACCAAGGTTTGATTCCAGTATGCAGGTTCAAGTAGGAGTAGGTTGCAGTTATATAGACATGAAGAGGCTCGCACAGGATAGACAGATTGGAGGGCTGCTCAGGTCAGTAATTGTTTGGACTCTCACAAGCTTATGTTTACTAGTATTTATTCCATAGATTTGTCCTGATAGTAAGTGCCGAAGAGTGAACGCCTAGACTGAAGCAGCCTGTTGGCGGGTATTAAACCATATCTATCTTCACTCTATGAATTTTCAAACTGGGGTATAGCTTAGATACTTCTTAGATATTTAACATCCCTCTTTGAGTCAGTTCTGAAATGTGAAAAAGATGGGTTCAAGTCCAACTAGTTTAATAATATGCTAATCATGTAATGGATACGTGATTGCAGAGTATATACTGTGATGTGTCTGTGTGAGGGGACTCCAAGAGAGGCACAGAGAAAGCTGTTTGCCAGACAGTGAAATCCAGGTGAAACTCCAGAACCGCTACTGTAGTGGCAGGAACGCAATGGACACAACACCTATCGCTTGTTTGACCAATAGGTCAGAGCAGTAATGCGCAATTCAGGAAACATTCCAAGGAACTTAATATGATTTACTATCTAAGTAGGACACAGCGTTTACAGATTTCGTTCAATAAGTATTACTCAAGAATGGAATACTTTTAGAAACGACCATGTCTGGCAAGTGATGTAAGTGGAGGCCACAACAAACATCAAGAAGAAATGCTAACAAATAATTCCAGTAGCAAGACGAAGAATTTTGGCTAGTCATTCAGATATAAGATGTAACCGTCTAGCTCTCTTTAGTTCAGAGTCATAAATTAAGTGTGTACTATTTTGAAGTAATCAACCACTTTTACGCATATAACATAAATTTCTGTGAGATTTAGAAGCGCCAATAAACCTTCACTTATACGTTAATTACACAGAGCAGAAGATCGTTTCTCGTTGAAGTTAATACTGCACTGTCTTAATTTTTTCCAGAGTGCTATTCTGAAACAACTATTTAAATTTGGCATGGTTGTATTTTCCAAAAAACAATAAAAACATTTAACTTTAATTAATAAAATGAGCAACTACATGTATAGTAACGTTCATAGTCAGCTCATTAATACTGCCTCATAGTGCATCCTAATTCTTACTGACCAACTCCTCAGCAAAGTTAGTCGCTAGTCTATAGTGTTAAATGATACAAATGTACTTTACTCACACTATTATTCATTTACATTCATTTGCAATTTACATAACATGATTTTTATATGATAACAACTGATTTTGTCTTTCAAAATTGTTATTTCCTTGGTTTTAAAATACCCAATTTTAATGTTTGCAATCCTAATTTAACTAACAACTACAATGGCAGTTTCTACTTGCAACCTATAAATCTTACTAAATACTGATGAAGTACTACTGCTGACAATTTTCTTTTGCAAGTGTATTAAAATAATCATATTCCATCTATAATGATAAAATAAACCATGTTTTTCACTAAGTTTCACATTTTATACAGTTAGATGGAAATCCAGTTTCTTAATAAACTGCAGGATTCATAATATAGCAGTGAAACACAGGATGTGTAGCCATTAATCCAGACACATTCTTAACAAAGCTCTTTTCTGTCAATACATAATAGTACTTATTTAGATAATTTGGAGATAGCATTATCTTCCACAAAACCTATTATATTTCGTCTAGTTTCACAACTTTGCCGTGATCTGTGCTGGGCTAGAGTGACATAGCAGTCAGCATTTATTTGCTATTAAGTGTTAATCGCTTCTAGAAGATTCTCAAAATTTCTTATGTTTGTAATGTTTGCGTATTCTGGAATATTCGATATCTGTATAAATAACAGTACTCTCCATCCAGGAGTTCATTTCAGTTCTGGCTGTACGTTGGTGTTGGTAGTGCGTAGTGAACGTTCTCACAATGCTAGGTGCTGCACTCAGCTGACTGCCTTGCTTTCGAATTAAGGTTTTGTGGTTGCGTGACAACATATGTTAGTAAAGCTGACTCGATTTTCTTTTGCGAAATGTATAAGGTACATAATTTTCAATGAAATACTATTTGTAATTTTGTAAATGATTCATACAGTTACGTGTTTTCATGCTAATTTCATCAGTAGTACAAACTGACAGTCCAAATTCTTACACATATCGATTTTCGTTATTGTATACTAACTCAAAATTAGTATCTTCAACAAAGTTTTTTGTGTAGTTACTGTTATTAAGTAATGAAATAGTAATCGGTTTGTTGGTTTTGTGTAAATAAGATATCTTACAACAATTACATTTCAAAGGACCGACCAAAAGCAGTTTTTTTCAGAATATAGGAGAGATATGCTCCAATTAGAGGTACCTTTCCCCTGATGTGGGGCATTTAGACTTCAGCTGGAATTTCACTCAAGTTTTTCTGAACGAATGCAACAGTTTTATTATTCATAATCATTAGTAGGAGACACTGGTCCCATTCTGATCAAGTCGATGTATTCACACTTCACCACTGTACATAGAGATACTTTCCTCCGTGATGCAGCATGGACATTACGCATCGTCTGATACCAATAACATTCCAGTCAGTGGTTGACGATGAAATGCGCTAGAGAATTCTCAAAAAGGTCCACAGGCCAATAATGTTCCATTTGTCTCAACGTATTAATCAATGACCAGGAAAGTGACCCTGTAATGTTGTTAACACAATGGGGGTTTTATAGTCTTCTTTTTGCTTTTAGTGTATGATGAAATATCAGCGATCATTTACTAATACATTTTGTAAAGTTTAACTGCAACTAAGTGTTAATTTAGTCATGTTCCATAACAAAATAAATTTTGAAGACTTACAATATACATTACTCCAATTGGTGCAGCTAGTACGTTTTACCCTTTTATATGACAATTATTGAAACACCCACTCAGGTGCAATTTATGGTTAATAAATGTAATTAATGTAAATTATT
The DNA here is from genome assembly GCF_023864345.2 of Schistocerca serialis cubense. NCBI lineage: Eukaryota > Metazoa > Arthropoda > Insecta > Orthoptera > Acrididae > Schistocerca > Schistocerca serialis. The sequence goes on from NC_064639.1 coordinate 970,932,896, forward strand.
ATCTCAACATGAGTACTGCAATAAAACCGTCACTCTGTAAATAAATTCCTGAAGCGAGTTTAATAAATTCCTCACTTAAATTGTATGACCATATATGTCCGAAGTAGTAATTTACTTATACTGTCAGTAGTCAGTTGCATCATCAAGATAATTCTCTGCCGATGGTGCCTTCATGATGTCGCAAAGTCCTTTTCCAAACATGCATTTCTTTCCTGCAAAGATCTACGAAATAAATCAATCGCTATCAGCATTGTCTTTGTTTTAATGATCATCTGACAGTTCTGACAGCTTAGAGCCACTACTTGTCTTGAGACTTTCACTAGTAGGATAACAAAGAGATAAGCGGCATACGAAACATCAGCAAAACAACTGTAATGACTGAGTATTATTCGCGCTTATGTCACCTGGTCGCTAGCGTTATCGTACGGTCGCCCGATGCCGCTCAGCCGTGTGGCAGATGACGCCACCCACTGCTTTTGGTGGTCAGCGAGGAAAAGCTGTCTTTCACGTCACAGAATCTTGTTAGTTCCAGTTCAAAAATGGTTTAAATGGCTCTAAGCACTATGGGACTTCACTTCTCAGGTCATCAGTCCCCTAGAACTTAGAACTACTTAAACCTAACTGATCTAAGGACATCACACACATCCATGCCCGAGGCAGGATTCGAACCTACGACCGTAGCGGTCGCGTGGTTCAAGACGGTAGCGCCTCGAACCGCTCGGCCACTCCGGCCGGCTTAGTTCCAGTGGCACAGCAGACGTAGCCGACAGTATTCGTGAATTGCTTATCATGAATTTTATGTTCGAACGCTAAAAGCCTTACCCGTATACATTAACTCGTTTTTGCTTGATTTCAGGAAAGGAGACATTTAAGGAAGGTCTGAGACTGCACAGGTGGCTGCCAGTGAGGTCGCCAGGTTCCAACCCAGAAAGATCAGAAAGTGGTATCTTTTAATGTGATGCCATTTCTGTGTTGACTTTCGTAGAACATTAAGGTCTGCCAATGGTACTTTTATATGTACAGGTCTGAAGCCGGTTGATTTAGAGTTACAAGGTCTCATTTCCAAGGTATTTTCGTATCAGAATGAGAAGGAATAAAAGTAGCCTTCAATCTACAATTAACGACCGTTGTAATAATTTAAATTTTCTTCATGTTCTCATCTCAATCACCATTTCCCATTCACTACTCAGTCCCTCTTTGCCCCTCTCCTTTCTCTCACCTTTGCTCTCCAGATCCGTCTGTCTCTCTGTCTTAATTTACACTGCTTTCTTCTTCACTATCTTCAGAACCTCCTCCTCCCACTAGATTCTTATTCTTTCTGCCTCCTTGTCCCTCTCCATCCAGTCTCCTTTGTCATTTTCCACTTCTTGTGCTTCATTGTTATCGTTTTCCTCTTTTTATTTCCTTTTTATTTTTTCAGCACCTTTTCACACTTCTATGTGAAATCTCGACCTCTTGACAAGTGTCTTCGCCAGCCTCTTCAGAAGCAAAATTGCTGAAGTTGATGCAAAACTCCTCTACTACGGTAAATTGTACGTAACATACGATCACAAAAAATTTCAATAGTGAATTGCTAATGTAGATGTAGCATCTGGTAAGTTAAAGACGTAAGTACTCGTACGTCCAAGACGGTACCCGGACTGACTGATCGTGAGACTAAGTGGGATTTGTGTGGACACTCCCTGTGAAACGGAGAAAAACCAAAGGGCAGCTGCCAATAAAAAAAAAATTCTTCCAAGATCCTAGGAGATTTGGATGTTGTATTCCACTCTCGGAAGCCACGCAATAATCAAGTTAAGAGGCGGATTGTGGCAAACACAGTGAGCAGCAAGAATTAAAATTTCTTTCCCCTAAAACTGAGAAGAAGAAAAATACGACGAAAATAAAATAGAGCCAATGGAAAAAATAAAAATGTAAATTACATAAAAATGTGAAAAATGGATGTTTTTCCTGGAACGGTTTTTGGGTTATTAATTATTAAGTGATCTATCATATATGTATTAGCCCTACAAAACAAGATCTGAACGTGTAGAGAATATTACAAAATGAATACTATAGTTCGATCCACGAACGATGACAGTTCGCGCATGTCGAGGCACGGACGGAAATGACATTGTTGACGATTCTAAGCGACAGCTGTGGTACGAGCATGCGCTTGCTTTTCGCTCAAAGGAAGCGACTATCCTGCAAATTGTGTCTGTCGCTTGCTTACACAGAATTTATCACGTATATCATCAACAGCAATGGCAACTCGCAACAAATGAAATATAAATTCACTAAACAACTTCCTACGATCACGTTTAATGCTCGCATGAGCTACAGCATTCAGAGCAGAGCGCTCAGAACGCTACTGAAGACTCATTGGCTATCGGAGTATGCGTGGTATAGGTCCGCAGAACAAGCGTAAATTCGACCACCATCGTTCGTGACTCCAACTATGGTCACATGATGGGACGGATAGAGACAAGCGTGTGTAAGTCGTAAATGACGTCGTCGTTTGGTTGTGTCGTCTACATTTTAAACAACCGCTGGTACGTTTAGCTTGCTCTATACTAATTAATCAAGGATATTCGGACAACTTTTGACTTTAATATTGGGTTGGTACACCTGACATTAGTATTGGGTTGGAACACGCTTCACCTTTATTACCACTGCTGGGGACAGTTTCAGCGAGGTGTCTCAATGTTTGTGGAGGAATAACAGCTCATTCTTCCTCAACACCCGAAACCAGAGAAGGCAATGATGAAGAACGCTGGGGTCTGGAACGAAGTCGATGTTATAACTGATCCCAAAGAATTTACACTTTGCTCTGGTCGGATCTGGGGCAGGCCAGTCCATATTAAAATTGTTGTTGTCCACAAACCATTGTCTCACAGATGCTTATACAAACACGCAGCGACTTTGAACTGCTCCTCTACTGTACGCAATACAAAGTGCTGTAAAATTTGTTCACAGAGTTCCGCATTTAGCTTTTCTTAAGCGCAATAATGGGACCACACCTTAACCACGAAAAAGATACCCATACCGCACTTCACTGTCAACACTAAAGATGATGCCAGGCAACTTTTTTCTACCATTCGCAAATCCAAACCCCATACACTGGATTGCCACAGGGTGTATCGTGGTTCGTCACTCCAGATCACTCGTTTCCAGTCATCCAATGTCCAGTGGCGTTGATCATCACACCACCTAAAGCGTCGTTTAGCACTGACAGCAGATATGTATGGCTTATGAGGAGCTGCTCGACCTTTGTGCCCCATTATTTATAATTCCCTACGCACATTATACACTACTGGCCATTAAAATTGCTACAGCAAGAAGAAATGCACATGATAAACGGGTATTCATTGGACAAATATATTATACTACAACTGACATGTGATTACGTTTCCACACAATTTGGGTACATAGAGCTTGAGAAATCAGTACCCAGAACAACCACCTCTGGCCGTAATAAAGGCCTCGATACGCCTGGCATTGAGCCAAACAGAGCTTGAATGGCGTGTACAGATACAGCTGCCCATGCAGCTTCAACACAATACCACAGTTCATCAAGAGTAGTGACTGGCGTATTGTGACGAGCCAGTTGCTCGTCCACCATTGAGCAGACGTATTCAATTGGTGAGAGATCTGGAGAATGTGCTGGCCAGGGCAGCAGTCGGACATTTTCTGTATCCAGAAAGGCCCGTACAGAACTTGCAGCATGCGGTCGTGCATTATCCTGCTGAAATGTAGGGTTTCGTAGGGGTCGAATGAAGGTTGGAGCCACGGGTCGTAACACATCTGAAATGTAACGTCCACTGTTCAAAGTGCCGTCAAGACGAACAAGAGGTGACCGAGACGTGTAACCAATGGCACCATATACCATCATGCCGGGTGATGCGCCAGTATGGCGATGAAGAATACACGCTTCCATTGAGCGTTCACCGCGGTGTGGCCACACACGGATGCGACCATCATTATGCTGTAAACAGAATCTGGATTAATCCGAAAAAATGACGTTTTGCCATTCGTGCACCCAGGTTCGTCGTTGAGTACACCATCGCAGGCGCTCCTGTCTGTGATGCAGCGTCAAGGGTAACCGCAGCCATGGTCTCCGAGCTGATATTCCATGCTGCTGAAAACGTCGTCGATCTGTTCGTGCAGATGGTTGTTGTCTTGCAAACGTCCCCATTTGTTGGCGCAGGCATCGAGACGTGGCTACACGATCCGTTACAGCCATATGATCTCAACTGCTAGTGATACGAGGCCGTTGGGATCCAGCACGGCGTTCCGTATTACTCTCCTGAACCCACCGATTCCATATTCTGCTAACATGCATTGGATCTCGACCAACGCGAGCAGCAATGTCGCGATACGATAAACCGCAATCGCGATAGGCTGCAATCCGACCTTTATCAAAGTCGGAAACGTGATGGTACGCATTTCTCCTCCTTACGCGAGGCATCACATCAACGTTTCACCAGGCAACGCCGGTCAACTGCTGTTTGTGTATGAGAAATCGGTTGGAAACTTTCCTCATGTCAGCACGTGTAGGTGTCGCCACCGGCGCCAACCTTGTGTGAATGCTCTGAAAAGCTAATCATTTGCATATCACGGCATCTTCTTCCTGTCTGTTAAATTTCGCGTCTGTAGCACATAATCTTCGTGGTGTAGCAATTTTAATGGCCAGTAGTGTAGTAGCTGGACTGCTGGAAGCGCTTTGGAACTCACTAGCGATTCCATCTGTTGATTTCAAGCAATTTTTTACAACCACCTCCGCAATGCTAGACGATCGCTGTGCGCCAGTACGTGAGCTCTGCCTAGTCTGGTTTAGCTTCAGTTGTTTCTTCACGTTTCCACTTCCCAATCACATCACCAACAGCAGTCTTGAGCAGCTTTAGAACGGTTGTAATGTTCCTGATGGATTTGTTGCTCAGCTGACGTCCAATGACTAGTGCTCATACAAAGTCAGTGAGCTCTCTCTTGCGACCGACCCATTCTGCTCTTACCGCTTCTCTGCTGACAACACAACACTTCCGGCCTCTTTTGTACCGGCGGGTCCGCCTCACGTGACATCTAGTGAGCACCTGCGCATTACACAGGGGTGTCCGGATACTTTTGATCTGATAATGTACTCTGCTGATGTATTAGCAGCGATGCTAAACGATAAATTTTTATTTAAACCGTGATCAAAGTTTTTTTTTTCTTCTGACGAGAACAAATTTAGTGTTCTTATTTTCTGTCGTAAACACGTCACACGCAATTCTTCATTTGTGTCGCCATACTGTCCATAGTTTCTCTACAATTCTTGAAAGTATTTTGGTTCTGTCGTTATAACTACAAAAAATGCGTCTTTTTTCACCAGACACATTTCGCCTTATTGAGGTAAAACACAATCAGTGATCTGTAATTAAGTTATTTACATTTCGATTTAGTTTAATATCGAAAAACAGTTCATTAATAATATGTTAGTCTTTATTTTCGGTCATTTCCGCTTGATTTTCATCTGCATCGAGGAATGCCGTCTTCTAGTACATACACTACTGGCCATTAAAATTGCTACACCACGAAGATTACGTGCTACAGACGCGAAATTTAACCGACAGGAAGAAGATGCTGTGATATGCAAATGATTAGCTTTTCAGAGCATTCACACAAGGTTGGCGCCGGTGGCGACACCTACAACGTGCTGACATGAGGAAAGTTTCCAACCAATTTCTCATACACACACAGCAGTTCACCGGCGTTGCCTGGTGAAACGATTATGTGATGCCTCGTGTAAGGAGGAGAAATGCGTACCATCACATTTCCGACTTTGATAAAGGTCGGATTGTAGCCTATCGCGATTGCGGTTTATCGTATCGCGACATTCCTGCTCCCGTTCGTCGAGATCCAATGACTGTTAGCAGAATATAGAATCGGTGGGTGCGAGGGAGTAATACGGAACGCTGTGCTGGATCCCAACGGCCTCGTATCACTAGCAGTCGAGATGACAGGTATGTTATCCGCATGGCTGTAACGGATCGTGCAGCCGCGTCTCGATCCCTGAGTCAACATATGGGGACGTTTGTAAGACAACAATCATCTGCACGAACAGTTCGACGACGTTTGCAGCAGCATGCACTATCAGCTCGGAGACCATGGCTGCGGTTACCCTTGACGCTGCATCAAGGACAGGAGCGCCTGCGATGGTGTACACAACGACGAACCTGGGTGCACGAATGGCAAAACGACATTTTTTCGGATGAATCCAGGTTCTGTTTACAGCATCATGATGGTCGCACCCGTGTTTGAGGACATCGCGGTGTACGCACATTGGAAACGTGTATTCGTCATCGCCCTACTGGCGTATATCCCGGCGTGATGGTATGGGGTGCCATTGGTTACACGTCTCGGTCACCTCTTGTTCACATTGACGGCACTTTGAACAGTGGACGTTACATTTCAGATGTGTTACGACCCGTGGCTCTACCCTTCATTCGATCCCTGCGTTTCCCTACATTTCAGCAGGATAATGCACGACCGGATGTTGCAGGTCATGTACGGGCCTTTCTGGACACAGAAAATGTTCGACTGCTGCCCTGGCCAGCACAGTCTCCAGATCTCTCACCAACTGAAAACGTCTGATCAATGGTCGCCGAGCAACTGGCACGTCACAATACGCCAGTCACTACTCTTCATGAAATGTGGTATCGTGTTGAAGCTGCATGGGCAGCTGTACCTGTACACGCCATCCAAGCTCCGTTTGACTCAATGCCCAGGCGTATCAAGGCCGTTATTACAGTCAGAGGTGGTTGTTATGGGCACTGATTTCTCAGGATCTATGCACCCAAATTGCGTGAAAATGTAATTACATGTCAGTTGTAGTATAATATATTTGTCCAATGAATACCCGTGTATCATGTGCATTTCTTCTTGGTGTAGCAATTTTAATGGCCAGTGGTGTAAGAGATGTTTCTCTTCTGTAGGCACTGATAGTTTTGGTCTACTGTTTAGTTGCTCTGCAGCACTATCCTTATTTGAAGTTTTTAACAGTACACCTTTTTGTACACCACTGTTTTCTGTTTTGTTTTTGTTCGAGGGTCGTTCAATAAGTAATGCCTGACTTTTTTTTAAGAAAAACATTAATATTTATAGACAAACGGCCTTGTTGGTGCTTCACATTTGATGTCCTGTGCGCCGGTGAAGTTTCGAACCGTTCTGGCAGATGGCAAAGCCGTAGTAGAGTGTCAAAATGGCTTCTACACACGACACACGTTACAAGCAGCGCGCTGTTATTGAATTCTTGTGTGCAGAAAAAGAACCTGTAGTGAACATCCATAAACGTTTGTGTGCAGTGTATGGCGATGCTGCAGTTGATAGGAGTACAGTTGGGCGACAATAAAGAAAGTTACAGCCTCAGGAAATGCAGAAACAGAGCTCCACGATCAGCCACGCTCGGGACGTCCTGTCACAGCCAGAAGTATAGGTCAAAGACAAATTAGTGGCAGGGTTATGTTGGCAACACTACAAACCACAAACCACAATAAAAAGAAGTATAAAAACAAACAGAAAACAGTGGAGTGCGAAAAAGTGTGCTGTGAAAAACATTAAAAAAATGCGTAGTGCTGCAGAGCATTAGACCACAACTATCAGTCTCTAAAGAACAAAAACATCACCGTTGCGCTAGCAGACGGTATTTCCCGATGTAGGCTAGAAATCGAGCGGGAATCGCCGTAAGTAAAAACCAACATATTCCAGAATGAGATTTTCACTCTGCAGCGTAGTGTGCGCTGATATGAGACAGCCTGGCAGATTAAAACTGTGTGCCAGACCGAGACTCGAACTCGGGACTTTTCCCTTTCGCGGGCAAGCGCTCTACCGACCGAGGAGACGAGGTACTGGGAGAATTGAAGCTGTGAAGGTAGCTTGCTTGGGTAGCTCAGTCGGTAGAGCACTTGCCCGTGAAAGGCAAAGGTCCCGAGTTTGAGTCTTCATCCAACACACAGTTTTAATCTGCCAGGAAGTTTCAACATATTGCTTCAACATATTTTTTACGAAGTGGTTTTTTGATCTTGGAGCAGAACAAAATGTAAAGAACTTAATTACAGATCATTGATGATGCTTTACCTCAAAAAGCGAAACGCGTCTGGTGAAAAAAAAACGCTTCTTTTTTTTAAGATGCAACGGCAGAAAGAAAATACCATCAAGAACGACACAATCAGGTTTATTGATGATTCTGCTGACGGGTGGCTAAATGCAAACAGCTCATGAACCTAAAGGTTAAATGCAATGTATAAATATAAACTACTCGTTGTTTTATTAAATTACTGCGTGACGGTTCGCTTAATTAAGATCCAGGTAAAGTTTTTAAAATGAACATTGTGTTCCAGTCTACTTCGAATATAGCAGCGACTGAAAATAAAAATAATGAAATCGGTACTAGTATCATGGTCTTCTATCATAGTCCAGTTTAAATGCACGATTACCCCACCCGACCTAAAGCTAGGCCAGAAGTGAGGATTGTTTCCGTCAAGTAACACGTAAATAATATGTGAAACTTTGCCCTAAAAAAACGCTTAATCTTCTGGTTTTTGTTGGAGTTTACAACCTGTTGTTTTTTCTCCAGTCATCTGTAACGATGAGCGTGTCTCCGAGGAGTATTGGTTCAACCATATACATGACATTCCAGAGTCTTAGGTAGCTTAGGCGTTTTCACCGAGCAACTGCAAAAGAGAGGAGGAGGAGGTCGTGACCTAGCGTGATATACTGCAGTAAATTTCCGATATTAAGGAGACGTTCTGAAGTTCTTTACCGCAAGTCACTTCCATTTCCCTCCGCTCCCCGCCAGTCGTTTAATAGTCGATTTAGAACTCATCAGTTTGAATGTTTGCAAGGATAGGCCGAGTTTCCAACTGCACGGCAAAACACGGCCGTTTGGAAAGCTCGTTTATACGTCTATCAGTCTCGTATATCCGCTTGCGTACGTCCGATCGTAAGAGTTAGCCCAGACCGCTTGTCAAAATACATCGAAAATCACTCTCGTTATCGGGCATCGTAGCTGTCAGTTGGAGTTTATGACACAGTTTGTGCTCTGACATACCAGTAAGCCCGGATTAGTGTCATATACTTGGGCACGCCACAACTTTTACAAACACATTCACTCATTGCTAGCTTCGTTCCGTACCTAACAATACGTCAGCCAACTACTGTACTTAAGAGTCTTTCAGGGTACTGACAATAAATAAGTTACCATATTGTAGCTGCTTTCATTCATTATAATGAGTTATATGAGAATGTTCTAGAGAACTTCTCTTTCGAGAAGTTTTTTTTTTTTTTTTTTTTTTTTTTGCATAAGCTCATGCAATAAGAATAAAATATGGTACTCATCTACGATCGTCCTGTGTTACTGGTATTCAAAGAAGTTCAAAGCTCTTGATACCTTCGCAGTGGAGTGTAGGGCAAGTAATTTGATGTAACTCCCAAATATCGATAAACGTCTGTAAATTGCCGTTTGGAAAATGGGTTCTGCTGTTTACTTGTGGTCAGTTAAGGTAACAGGCTTATCACAGAGTTATTGGCAAGGTTTCGTTCTTACAATTTGAATACAATTGTTTTCCTTTTATCTTGGAGTGGAAGCCAGCCTGGGAAACGACTAATGTGGTCTCTCGATGCAGGTAGTAAAACTCGAGGAAATACTGGCAATACTACTTATAACACTTCTACTCCTACTGCTATACCATAACCTTTGAGTTGGAGGCAGATCGTATAATATAACTACCTTGTTACAACAATTATGATATAAAGCAACAGTGGAGTGTTACCCTCTGAAAGGAATTTTGTTATGTTGACCGTGATGTACCTAATGGAGGTGGCTTATCGGAAGTGAAAATCAGAATTACGTAAATATTTAAACAGTAACAAACAATAATTTACGTATCCACACTGTCCAAATGATAATAAAAACGGTCGCCAGCCTAATTAGGCATAAGAATGAGTAACATTCTTGTTCAAGAAACTGAATATAAGTAACTTCAATGGGTAAACACAGCCTACACTTTGCCACACGAGAGTGCAATGATCTCTGGCACCTGCATATGTTAACGTTAAGATTGGAGCTGACAGTTAGAGCAGAACAAACTATTTGCGTAAATATAACAGATTAAGATACACACTATTACCTTCAGGTCTTAGTCAAACTGAATTATCTCAATAATATTACTATTAATATTCATTGTAGAATCATAAATTGGACATATGTTAAGTCTCTCTTACCTAAATAGCTTTCTACTTAGAATAAAATTTAAATGAAATGCACTGACAAACACTTTCTCGCTGATCTATGACTGCAAACAATTACTGTAATCATAATAAATGGTCTATCTATCAAATGTATCCTACTAGTGAGCACAATAAACAAACTGTAGATCCTATTACACTGAAGATATGCACTTTGTTATACACATGGGATCCTTATTTTAGCAAACATAACCATTAAACTTTCATCAGTAATTTGACTTGTTACTGCAGTAAGACACAAGTTAACATAAAGCATCAGGCATTGACTCACCTGGTACAGTGGACAACAAGCTGTATTATTCATTTACTGACCAAAATTTTATAAGCCTTGGTTTTAAGAACTTTTAATTTTGAAGTTGGCAGCAACTGTTTTAGTACCTGTTTGTACTACTTTATTACTTTAGATTCTATTTTTCCCTTTAGTTTCTTAGCAAGCCCACAAACTTTTAATAAGCAGTTTTAATTGCAAAATTACATTCAGCAAACATTATTTACTTTAGCACATTCTTTTGCCACATTAACTTTAACTTTCTTTTTGCTGTGTTCAAGAGATATTCGAGCGCGCGCAGAGGCTTTCTGGCAGTCGTTCTTCCCGCGACCCATACGCGACTGGAACAGCAAAGGGAGGTAATGACAGTGGCATGTAAAGTGCCCTCCGCCATACACCCTTGGGTGGCTTGCGGAGTATAAATGTAGATGTAGATGTAGAAGAGGCATTAATTAGTAAAACACAGGACTTTAATGTTTGTTCAATAAGGACACTCGGTAATCACTTTAGCATGGGGAGGATCCTAAGTGGATATGTGATAGAGGATAAATCAAGGTATTTTTTTTTTGTTTACCTTATATTTGAAAACAAATATATCATCACTGTACACTTCTACAATTCCTTGGCTCCCTTACAGTGATTGCGCAACGTGGTGGCGAGTGCATGTTGGTGGGTGGATTTGCAGGCGGAATTGGTGGCGATGATAGATATCAATTCCAACGTAATTCCAGCTAATTACTGCATCAATGCGAGGCTCTGTCACACTGGAAAACGGCACAAAACGCCCCTCTCGGCACCAGCGCAATTCACAACCTTTTCGTGAGCTGTTGGTGGTTCAGTAGCTCATCCTCGACTACCTCTCTTTTCCACCTTTCTATCCATGGCAACCACATTTTGCGCGCGCGCTACACAGTTCCGTTCCCAAGGGGAACCACACCACCTTTTACATACAAAATAACTAAGAACCCTAAGTGAAGATCAGCAGTTTACATAACAGCAAACAATCACTTTAAACAATACATATCGTTTGCACATATTGCTAGTTCTACACAAAATTATTTAAATAAAATTATTCAGTTTTAAAGATAACCAAAGAGATTATACGAGAAAGACAAAACATATCATTTGCTCATATTGTACATATTACAGAAATTACACTTCCTACGATCTAAAAGACATCAAGGTTTTTCAACTGAGAAAAGATTATACATGTTTTATACAGTATTGAATTAATAATAATTGCAAAAGCTCGACGATATGCTCTTGAATAAACAGAAAGCAAAAAAATGTATCAGTAAACAGTTAGGTACGGTCAGAGTTGTGGTGTTACATACTTATCTTAGAAGATTCATAGAAGAAAGACCGGCTTACATTTGTACACTCATAAAATGTTTTTGAGAATGTTGGGTGAAATACTCTGTCTGAAATTCTGAAGGTGGTCAGGACAAAATGAAGGGAGCGGAAGATTGTTTACAGATTTCGCAGAAATCAGACGGCAGTCACAAGAGTCACAGACGAGAAGGCAGTTATTGCGTTGGTGCATAAATTCGTAGCTTTTTCTGTAAGTTTAATAAAAACAACGGTTACACATAACAAAGACTTTAGTGACTACTCACATATTCTCCTTTACTATTTACAACAGTCTGCCAACGCTGGTCTAAGTTTTCTACTCCGGGACTGTAGAAATCAGGTGGCTTTGAGGTGAAGAACTCGTCGAGCCACGTTCGGAGCGCATTTTCATCCGGAAAGGAAGTTCGTTGAAGGTTGTTCGATAGAGAGCGCAAAAGCTGAAAATCTGAGAGCGCAATATCAGATGAAAAAGACGGGTGCTGAACGACTTCTTAACCCAACTCCGGTATAGTGCTTTTGTCAGTCAACCAGAATGCTGCCGCGGCTTATCGTGGAGTCTTCCTGGTCGTTGTTCTTGGATTGCGTCTGCAAGACGTCTCAGTAGTTGGCCATAAATGCCAGCAGTGATCGTTTCATCTCGGGGAAGAAATTCATAGTACATCACTCCGTCACTGTTCCACCGAATGCATAACATTCCTTTTTGTAGATGGGCTCACGTCTTTGTTCGGGGGGGTTGCTGCTTTGTTTGGGTGCCACCATTCCTTTCTTTTCCTTATGTGAGCATAAACACACAATTTCTCGCCCCCATTAACGATGCAGTGTAAGAATGATCGGTGTTGTTCACGAGTCAATTGACGACGAGTAAGCAGAGATGCACACATGGCCACCCGCTGATTTTTGTGATTTTGACTTGGAGCATGCTGTGTCCATACACCTGAGTTTTGAACATTCCCCATTCCATGGAAATGCCGCACGACGGCGAGAATTAGATTAGATTAGATTAATACTAGTTCCATGGATCATGAATACGATATTTCGTAATGACGTGGAACGAGTCAAATTTTCCAATACATGAGATAATTAAGTTAATTTAACAACATAATTAAGTTAATATAACAACTTTTTATTTTTTTCTTCTTTTGTTTAATTTTTTTATAATTTTTTTTTCTTTTTTTTCTTAATTTATATCTAAAAATTCCTCTATAGAGTAGAAGGAGTTGTCATTCAGAAATTCTTTTAATTTCTTCTTAAATACTTGTTCGTTATCTGTCAGACTTTTGATACTGTTTGGTAAGTGACCAAAGACTTTAGTGGCAGTATAATTCACCCCTTTCTGCGCCAAAGTTAGATTTAATCCTGAATAGTGAACATCATCCTTTCTCCTAGTATTGTAGTTATGCACACTGCTATTACTTTTGAATTGGGTTTGGTTGTTAACAACAAATTTCATAAGAGAGTATATATACTGAGAAGCTACTGTGAATATCCCTAGATCCTTAAATAAATGTCTGCAGGATGATCTTGGGTGGACTCCAGCTATTATTCTGATTACACGCTTTTGTGCAATAAATACTTTATTCCTCAGTGATGAATTACCCCAAAATATGATGTCATATGCAAGCAATGAGTGAAAATAGGCGTAGTAAGCTAATTTACTAAGATGTTTATCACCAAAATTTGCAATGACCCTTATTGCATAAGTTTCAGCAGATCATCAATATGTTTCTTCCAATTTAATCTCTCATCAGAAGACACACCTATAAATTTTGAATATTCTGCCTTAGCTATATGCTTCTGATTAAGGTCTATATTTATTAATGGCGTCATACCATTTACTGTATGGAACTGTATGTACTGTGTCTTATCAAAATTCAGTGAGAGTCCGTTTACAAGGAACCACTTAGTAATTTTCTGAAAGACATTATTGACAATTTCATCAGTTAATTCTTGTTTCTCAGGTGTGATTCCTATACTTGTATCATCAGCTAAGAGAACTAACTTTGCCTCTTCATGAATATAGAATGGCAAGTCATTAATATATATTAAGAACAACAAAGCACCCAAGACTCACCCTTGTGGAACCCCATTCTTGATAGTTCCCCAGTTTGGGGAATGTGCTGATCTTTGCATATGATCAGAGTTCATCGCATTTGCCAGTTCTCGAATACAGTGACGCGGATCATTGTGGATTAATGCGTTTAAACAGTCTTCATCAAACCTCGAAGGTATCCTGAATGTAAATGTCAAAACGATCCGCCTTAAAACAAGAAATCCATTTTCTTGCCGTGCTCTGTGCAATGGCATTATCTCCACACACGGCGCAAACGTTTCTGGCTGTCTCTGCTGCCGTCACCCCTCTATTGAACTCAGAGAGAAAATATTTCGGAAATATTTCGATTTCTCCACTTGGCATTCCATTTTCTACCGTTCTCAGCTATCTTCACCATCTCCAAATGACAATATGTCAACTCAAACGGAAACACTGAATTACAAATAAAAATTATTGTCGATAAGTAAACCCCTAGCACCCTGAAAACCAATATGCAAAACAAAAACGCGACAAACTTACGCACCAACCTAATATATGAGTCAAATGACATGAACACGAGATAGTAATAGTCGAGTAGAGAGTGAGACAGGGTTGCAGCCAATCCCCCACATTATTCAACCAGTACACAGAGTAAGAAAGAACGGAAATCAAGAAGAAATTTGGAAAAGCAATTAGATGAAATAAGAACTTTTCAGTAGGCTGATGAAGTGATTTCGTGAGAGATACCCAAAGATTTGGAAGAACAGTTGAACAAGATGGATAGTGTCCTTAAAATGGGGTGCAAGACGAACATTAACGAAAGTAAAGTAAGAGTAATTAAGCGTAGCCGAATCAAATGATGTGATGCTGGAGGAATTAGATTAGGAAATGAGGCGCTAAAAGTAATAGATAAGTTTCGCTATTGTGACAGCAGATTAACTGTTGACGGTCGAAGTAAAGAAAATTAAAACGCAGACTTTTGATGGAAAGAAAAGTATTTTTGAAGAAGATAAATTTGTTAACATTGAATATCAGTTTAAGTGTTAGAAATTTTTTTGTGTCTCTACCTGGAGTGTACCCTTCTATGAAAGTAAACTTAGTATGACAACACTGTAATTGACGTAAATGAACATAAGGGGGACCCTAATCACTAAAGTCCAATGAAAAAATAAAGTTGGTGTTCTGCCTACATCAGATTATTGCATCCCTGAAAGAATACTCTTATTTAAGCAGCAAGAAATTGTTGTAATAGAATGAAAACAGGTTATGTGTACATTAAAGAAACAGTAAACACAGAAGACGGATTTAAAAAATGGTTCAAATGGCTCTGAGCACTATGGGACTGAACATCTGAGGTTATCAGTCCCCTAGAACTTAGAACTACTTAAACCTAACTAACCTACGGACATCACACACATCCATGCTCGAGGCTTCCAGACTGAAGCGCCTAGAGCCGTTCGGTCACACCGGCCGTCAGACGGATTTCAGAAGGAAAAAAAAAGTTTCCGTTGCTGGTAGCTAACTCTGAAGTTCTGGGTTCTATTCCTGGTGACCACCTTCCTATGTTATGTGGTGGAGAGGTTTGCAATGGGTTCCAGTTATCCCCGAGAAGCCAAAAAAAAAAAAAAAACTGCTTGATAAAATAAGAAGTGAAATCCACACACAAGCCTCCTATGTGAAGTCAAATCTTGTCTTTCACTAGGCTGTGAGCTACAAAACGTCCATTCATTATTTACTGACACTTTTCAACGACATCAAGGTTCA
Organism: Schistocerca serialis cubense; assembly: GCF_023864345.2. Taxonomy (NCBI): domain Eukaryota; kingdom Metazoa; phylum Arthropoda; class Insecta; order Orthoptera; family Acrididae; genus Schistocerca; species Schistocerca serialis. The sequence goes on from NC_064639.1 coordinate 970,948,567, forward strand.
GAAAGGTTGTACAGTTGGCGATTATGGCCGACACGGCTTGCCAACGAATGTTAGTCCTTGATTATGTGACAGCAGAAGATTTTTCGCTTTAAAAAAGAAATCATGGCACAGTTGCCAACGCTTTAGGTCAAGAACAGCAACCTTATCTCGCGGGTGATTTAAACTCGCCCTCACATTGGTGGCACATTTCCCCTGGTACGCCTTGACCTAGTAATGCTTTCAGAGAGACACTGCAGCTCAAATGACATTTTATGATGATAAAAGGTTTCCAGACAGTTCTTTGTTACTAAACTCTGAAAAATACACACTATACGCAATTCGGTAGTTGTGAGAGATTTCCTCCCAGCATATGTCTGAAATTTATCGACAAGCAGACTGTATAACGAGATGTAGCTAATTTCTTGAGAGTACCACTTAATTATAAATTCACTGGCAGAAGAATACCAGAGAACTTCAGGAAAGCCTAAACAAATCTTTGTGTGCCATGTGGGCGTTGACAGACACAGGTGATATAAAAATCAATAACGTTGGTATACTTTCCTAAATGAATTCTCTAATGGCATAAAAGATTATATTCAGGGTGATTAATCAAGCAAAGCTAAAGTTAGCTGAAACCAAAAATGTGTGAATTCAAGATCATCCTGAAGATCAGCATTTAAGCCACTAGGAATGCTAACTACTATTTTGGGTATATTTATTTCTTAACATCCTCAATCCCGAGTTTAGATTGTGTGAATGAAAAGTTTATATTGTTGGTAAGTGCGTTGATCTGGCACAAAATAATACTTTGCTTTTATTGTGTCCTTGTCCTGTATCAGTGCAGGGTAGGCATGGTTAGTTTAAGGGGCGGCCTGATGCACTACCTGTCCCATCTGTTACCTCCTGAAACGGGATATGTTTATGGCTCAAATGGCTCTGAGCACTATGCGACTTAACTTCGGAGGTCATCAGTCGCCTAGAACTTAGAACTAATTAAATCTAACTGACCTAAGGACATCACACACATCCATGCCCGAGGCAGGATTCGAACCTCCGACCGTAGCGGTCGCTCGCCTCCAGACTGTAGCGCCTAGAACCGCACGGCCACTCCGGCCGGCCGGGATGTGTTTACCCCAGCTGTCTGTTTACAGTGTTATTCATGTGAAAGTGAGCGAAAGTTTTTTCGAGATGTTTGCTAATCCTATAACTGAGTCAAGGCTTGGTTACCAGCCCAGTATTCACTTGGTGGGATGTGGGAAACCGCCTAAAATCCATGTCCAGGATGTTGTGACTTAGCACGACAGCCAAGTCACAACGAGAGGAAGCCGAAATGCACGCGTTAAGCTCACGCAGATTGGCGTGAGGTCTGGAACAGTTAAAAGGAAATGAGAACTTAGAAAATGGACGCAGTTGCTGTAATACTTAACTTTAATTCACATTTGTAGAACATCGCTCTTGATGATACATGCTTCACAATATTAATTATCAAAGCTATGGCGCCTTGCTAGGTCGCAGGCAATGACTTAGCTGAAGGCTATGCTAACTATCGTCTCGGCAAATGAGAGCGTATTGGTCAGTGAACTGTACAGTCGGCTGTACAACTGGGGCGAGTGCTAGTACGTCTCTCTAGACCTGCCGTGTGGTGGCGCTCGGTCTGCGATCACTGACAGTGGCGACACGCGGGTCCGACGTATACTAATGGACCGCGGCCGATTTAAAGGCTACCACCTAGCAAGTGTGGTGTCTGGCGGTGACACCACACAGGATGACCGGCGCTCCACCTCTTGTCGTTAAATTGCTGGGTGGATTGGATCAGGGCAGGTGCACTTACCAATCCTGGAGGCAGAGCTTAAGATGCACGGCTATTTGAGAGAGACTCTGGGAAAAAATAAGGCTAAAATACCAAATTTAAGAAACTGTAGTGTTTTTAAAATATTAGGCCATGTCATTTAATTATACACTGAGGTAGCAAAAGTCACGGGACACGTCCTAATACCGAGACGGACCTCCTTTTGCCCGACGTAGTGCAGCATATCGATGGGGCATGGACTAAACAAGTTGCTGGAAGTCCCCCTACAGAAATATTGAACCATGCTGCCACTACAGCTGTCCATAATCACGAAAGTGTTGCCAGTGCACGAAATGACCTCTCGATTGTGTCCCATAACTTGGCTCTGAGCAAGCGGTTACAGACTGAAGCTCTCCGCCTCTCCGGACGGCTTTGGTCCTGTTCTTGCAGGATCGTCTTCCAGCCGCAGCGATGTCGGAGATTTGATGTTTTACCGGATTCCTGATATTCACGGTACACTTGTGAAATGTTCGCACTGGAAAATCCCCACTTCATCGCGACCTCGTAGATGCTGTGTGCCATCGCCCGTGCGCCGACTATAACACCACGTTTAGACTCACTTAAATCTCGGTAACCTGCCATTGTAGCAGCAATAACTTATCTAACAACGGCAGCAGACACTTGTTGTCATATATAGGCGCTGCCTGTTTACATATCTCTGTATTTGAGTACGTATGCCTATACCAATTTCTTTGGTGCTTCAGTGCATGACATCAGTGATTATCCTGTATTTTCATTTATGATATGTTGTTGTTGTTGTTGTTGTTGTGGTCTTCAGTCCTGAGACTGCTTTGATGCAGCTCTCCATGCTACTCTATCCTGCGCAAGCTTCTTCATCTCCCAGTACCTACTGCAGCCTACAGCCTTCTGAATCTGCTTAGTGTATTCATCTCTTGGTCTCCCTCTACGATTTTTACCCTCCACGCTCCCCTCCAGTACTAAATTAGTGATCCCTTGATTCCTCAGAACATGTCCTACCAACCGATCCCTTCTTCTAGTCAAGTTGTGCCACAAACTCCTCTTCTCCCCAATTCTATTCAATACCTCCTCATTAGTTATGTGATCTACCCATCTAATCTTCAGCATTCTTCTGTAGCACCACATTTCGAAAGCTTCTATTCTCTTCTTGTCTAAACTATTTATCGTCCACGTTTCGCTTCCATACATGGCTACACTCCATATAAATACTTTCAGAAACGACTTCCTGACATTTAAATCTATACTCGATGTTAACAAATTTTTCTTCTTCAGAAACGCTTTCCCTGCCATTGCCAGTCTACATTTTATATCCTCTCTACTTCGACCTTCATCAGTTATTTTGCTCCCCAAATAGCAAAACTCCTTTACTACTTTAAGTATCTCATTTCCTATATTCTAATTCCCTCAGCATCACCCGACTTAATTCGACTACATTCCATTATCCTTGTTTTGCTTTTGTTGATGTTCATCTTATCCCCTCCTTTCAAGACACTGTCCATTCCGTTCAACTGCTCTTCCAAGTCCTTTGCTGTCTCTGACAGAATTACAATGTCATCGGCGAACCTCAAAGTTTTTATTTCTTCTCCATGATATATATTTTCCGAAAAAAATTTGTATTTATGGTTGCAAATGTTTGAAATTGCGGTAGATTACTTCCAATGATGAGTTCTTTATCATTACATGTAAATTCGAGTGTCTCACGCGACTGTCATATCGATCCTCCTGCTTGTGATTAAGTGTGAATAGGTTTTGTTCAGACCAGTTTGACACACAGAACATGAAGGTCTGTTGTAGTTTCCTTCTCTCTCTTGGCACATCCTGAACACCTTCTTCTTGTTCAATGTTCAGTTGGTAGCTGGTACCCAACATTCACCATAAATCTGCGCTCAGCTGTTGGTTGTCTAACAGCGACTTTGAAAGTCACGCCTTTCTTGCCCATTCTAATCATACGCTCTGCAAGTCGGATAAGAAAGTCCGTCAATGACATTTTTATGGCACGACAATAACGAGCAAACAGTTATCAATGAAATTTGAAGACAGCAAACCTACCTGCACAGTCTGCAGTCTGTAACTACAATACTGGCCATTAAAATTGCTACACCACGAAGATGGCGTGCTACAGACGCGAAATTCAACCGACAGTAAAAAGATGTTGTGATATGCAAATAATTAGCTAATCAGAGCATTCACATAAGGTTGGAGCCGGTGGCGATACCTACAACGTGTTGACATGAGGCTGCATCACAGACAGGAGCGCGTGCGGTGGTGTACTCAACGACGAACTGGGTGCACGAATGGCAAAATGTCATTTTTTCGAATGAATCCAGGTTCTGTTTACAGCATCGTCATGGTCGCATCCGTGTTTGGTGACAGCGCGGTGAACGCACATTGGAAGCGTGTATTCCTCATCGCCATACTGGCGTATATCCCGGAGTGACGGTATGGGGGCCATTGGTTACACGTCTCGGTCACCTCTTGTTCGCACTGACGGCACTTTGAACAGTGGACGTTACATTTCAGATGGGTTACGACCCGCGGCTCTACCCTTCATTCGATCCCTACGAAACCCGACATTTTTAGCAGGATAATGCGCGACCGGATGTTGCAGGTCCTGTACGGGCCTTTCTGGATACAGACAATGTTCTACTGCTGCCCTGGACAGCACATTCTACAGATCTCTCACCAATTGAAAACGTCTGGTCAATGGTGGCCGAGCAACTGTCTCGTCACAATACGGCAGTCACTACTCTTGATGAACTGTGGTATCGTACCCTTCATTCGATCCCTGCGAAACCTACATTTTTAGCAGGATAATGCGCGACCGGATGTTGCAGGTCCTGTACGGGCCTTTCTGGATGCAGAAAATGTTCGACTGCTGCCCTGGCCAGCACATTCTACAGATCTCTCACCAATTGAAAACGTCTGGTCAATGGTGGCCGAGCAACTGTCTCGTCACAATACGGCAGTCACTACTCTTGATGAACTGTGGTATCGTGTTTAAGCTGCATGAGCAGCAGTGCCTGTACACGCCATCCAAGCTCTGTTTGACTCAATGCCCAGGCGTATCAAGGCCGTTATTACGGCCAGAAGTGGTTGTTATGGGTACTGATTTCTCAGGATCTATGCACCCAAATTGCGTGAAAACGTAATCATATGTCAGTTCTAGTATAATATATTTGTCCAATGAATACCTGTTTATCATCTGCATTCCTTCTTGGTGTAGCAATTTTAATGGCCAGTAGTGTATGAGAATTCTGTAAACCACTAGCAGGCTCCCTTTACCAGCAGGAGATTGATACACAGCAATAAAATGCGTAAAATTCGCACTGCCTCGTTGAGAGCCTATCGTGGGACACACACGTTCCAGTGGTAGCGAAACAGTTAAGCAATTTGCTACTCCCATACTCAGAAAAGTTAATTCTGTTAAAATGAAAGGCCGCAAATGGAAAGAAATGTAGCGCCACAACATGATAAACAGTAATATTACAGCTTCCATTTCACCCCATCAGGATAGTGAGAAACTCAGAAAACATTCTCAGCAGCCGTAGAGAAAGCCGTCAAACCCTCAAATTGGGAAGACAAAGAAGGGATCTTCGTTTGGCTGCTGATATTGTACTGTTTATCTCAAATGCAGATAGGGCTTCAACTGGTGAAAAACTGTATAACGTATGGGAGCGGTCAAGAAAACCTGGTGTCACAAGACTAAAGCAATGTACACTCAAACACTTTTGAAAGAAAATAGTACAAATTAATAATGGTTTCAAAGAATAAACCGAAGAGATGACGGTTAGACTGTCAGCAAAGGTAACAGTGTCTGAAGTGCTTTTGGTAAACTATTTATTTATTTAATCGTATGGCTAGGGCCCCCCGTGTGGCAGGCCGTTCGCCGGGTGCCGGCCTTTCAATTTGACGACACTGCGGCGACCTGCAGTCGATGAGGATGAAAGGATGATGATGAAACAGCACAACATCCAGTCCCTGGGCAGAGAAAATTCCCCGACCCAGCCGGGCATCGAACCCGGACCCATAGGCTTGACAATCCGTCACGCTGACCATTCAGCTATCGGGGGTGGACTTTTAGTAAACTAAACAGAGTTCTCAAATCAAAATTTCCCGTTTACCTGAAAAGGGAAGTTTACATTCAGTCAGTATTATTACGAATTTACAAGTATGTCCATGAGACACGGGATTAGAGTGCGAAAGCCATTCAGAAACAGAGGACTGTTCAGTGAACAATAGAGTGATGCATGTTGAGACTTACAGTTTAGAATTTATTCCGGGACATAGAAGCAATGACCGCGGGCAACGAACTTGACGCCATCTATCCTCTTCTTGCCGGCAAAACGTCTGCGATGAAAATTTCTTCCTCGAACAAGTCTCAAACCGGCTATTTCCTCGTCGAGCCCCACCACACATCCGTGCGTTTGCGCCCTTGGCGAAGGCGCCGAGTTTGATTCTATTGTATATGCCGAATGGCTGTGATATCCGTGGCGTTGCTACGCTGTTTGTTGGTTACATGCTATGCAGCTCAGCGCAAGAGAAAAGTAAAATTACATCTTTTTAACACATAACGGTACTGTTAGGCTGACAGGCTGCGCTGCCCTCATATTTTACCCGAGCTTCCTTCAGGTTTCCAATTTTTGTCGTTGCAAAGCTATATTTACGGTCATAAATGTAAAATACCCCGAAAACTCTTTCAGGCCATATAGTATGGGATTTGTTATAAAGTATATGGTCAGTATTCTCTTCTCAGAGAATCTTACAACCCACACCATATAGTGTGGATGTGTTATTAAGTATATGGTCAGAACCTCTTCTCAACAGACGACGGACCAGTTTATTATAAAAGAAATTTCATGCGGCTAGCGTGAATGCGACATACACTACGAGGCAGCGGGAACCGCAGGGCGCGCCTGCGTGATTAGGCTACCCGCTAAAGCAGAATTGCAGTTGTGCGTCTTACAATGAGGAAGAATTCCGTGTTTGATATAACCCAAGCACTATTTTTCTGAAAGCATGTAATCACGTCTAAATTACTACAGTGTTACAACAGCTCCTTAAGATACCAGAAAGATATTTATCCAAAATGGTGTACGCTTTTAAAGAAACTGGAAAGAAGTCCATAAACAGTTCGAAAAACGGAATTTATCGCATGTGGGGATCTTAAAATTCATACGTGTTATCTCTTCGACTGTCTCATAGAGACACATTTTTTCTATTGTCTTACGAAATTCATGTCACAAAAGACGCCGACAGCTTGTGAACCTTCCCCCAGTCATGAAAGCATCGTCCTTCTTACGTGTTGACATTTAAAAGCACTTTTTTTTTTGTTTCTTACGGGTGCAGACACGGATACGGTTAATGGTGTAGTCATTTGCAAACCAATTACACAATCATCATTTTTATTATAATTATATTAATGATGCAGTATTAAAGAACACAGCTGTGTTTCAATTGAGCGTGCCTGAATGTTGAATATTGTTTATTGTATGCTGCAGCACAAGTTAATTCTAATATAAGCATAAACGTTTACGGAATTCCGAAAACAGTCACACCTACACGCCGAAACGTATTATAGTCTATTGTAGAGTCAGTTGAGCAGTGGCGTGCTCAACAACAGTAAACACTATACCGGTTTTAAAGAGTTTGAAAAATCAGCCGAGTTGTAAATAACTATTTATTAGCCCTTGACCTAGGTTTCGATATTAGTAAAAATATCTTCTTCAGAAGTAGTGGGCCTTCTTACATCACATTCAAACTGGAGAAGACAAACTGAAAGCAATGTTGTTCGCAGGTGACTTGATGATCTGGGGAAACAGGCAGGAGAAGATTCAGGAACATCTGGATGCTTGGGAAGAAACTGACAGTATGAAATGAAATTTAATGTAAACAAATGTGAGATCCTGGTTACAGCTAAAAGAAGTGTAGATCAACTAGTGGAATAAGGATCGAAGGTGAACAATTGAAGAAGGTGGAGAGTGTCAAGTACTTGGAAAGTGTGATGGAGGAAAATGGAATAAATGAGAAAGAGATCAGTAAATGTGGCAGACAGGCAGAATCATTCCTGTACAGTGTTAGGAGCCAGGTTTGGAACGAAAACGTCCCACAAAAAAGCAAGGAAGTAATTTATAGAAGTTACTACATCCCAATGCTGACTGAAACATGGGTAATGAAGAAAAGAGATGTAAGGAGATTACGTTCCTCAGAAGTAGAATAGGACTGACAAGGAGGGACGGTGTGAGAATTGAAAGTGTAAGGGAAATAGTGAAAGAACTCTCGCAGAGCAGAATAGAAACATAAATTCTAAGATGGTATGGGCACTTAAAGGTAATGGAAAACAAGAGGATTCCCAAAAAGATATATGAAATGGAGATGAAAAGGAAACGACCAAGACGAAGACCAAGGGTTAGATGGCTGAAAGGGTGAAAGTGTATGTCGGAAAAAGAGGTGAGGACTAGACCAGAGTGAACATAGAAAGATGGTGGGAAAACAGGACTAGATGGCGAGACTTATGTTCCAAGCTGATCCAGTCTTGGGCTGGAAATTGTCCAGGACGATGATGATGATGATGATGATAGCATGAGTGTTTTGCACGCAATCTCCGTTGTAGACTGGTTGCATTTTCAAAGTATCCTACCAATGATGGGAAGACTGCCACCTACTTCACCTACGACGGAGCCTATGCTATCACTTCATGTACCTATGGATTTTAATCCACCAGATAGATCGTACAGACCCTTCGCTAATAAAGTTTCGACCGTTCGCGGTGACGTTTGTGTGCATTCTTGCAGTGGGACTTGAATTGCGTCCGCTCGCCGTGCTGCGCAGTTGGGCTTAACGGAGCTCGCCGGCCAGACCCAGTGGCAGTGACTTTCAGGAGGCGACGACCCGTAGTTAACCCAATTCATCGTGCATCCCCGCCACGCCGTGAAGCCACTCCGTCGTACACGCAGCGCACGCCTGACTGTAAACCCACTGCGCATCTCGACTGCGCACGGCCCGTTCGGTTGCTTTCGGCGGCGCCCGCTGCTCGTCGGCCGCGCTCGTGCGCCGCGCTGAAGTTATAAAACCCACCTCTGCCCTGATTTCCCGCTAGTTTTATCGGCGTAAGGACGCTTGGAAGTTGGTGTTGTTACCAGTAGACCGTTACAGTGCTACAAGCAATCGCTCTGTTTTGACTACATTGCGTCGCCACGCTAACAGTTTGATGTGAGTACCCATTGCTTTATGCCTTCTCCTGCGAAATGACTCGGATTGTGTGAGTGCACAGCGGAACAGCTGATGTTGTAGCAGTTTGATTGCAACACAGCATTCTGTAGCTGACAATCGTGTGCTGAAGTGACAAGATGTTCATGGGAATCGCTATCGTATGAAGCAGACTTCACGAGCAGTCTGCTGATAAATATCTTCCCGTAACTTGGAAACGAAACGCTTTCTCAAGCGATAGGAGGAGAGAGAACCAGTCAGCTTGCTTCACCCGCTTTCCTTGGCGAGATGCAGACGCTACAAGACAGCTAGCGGTTCGACCCGCTTTCGTCAACCCGCTCTTTTAAAGCGTTGGGTGACTACCCTGCTGTCAAAATTTCAGAAGTCAGAGTTGCGAAAGAAGTTATATAAGACAATTACATACTTGCCTAAATTTTGTATTTACACCCTATCGGTTCCGACCTTATAAAATGAGTTTCTCGTAGTTAAATATCAGCAGCTCCTCTGTGCACTGAGATCATTATGTTTTCAACATTTTATTACTGCTGAGATGTATGTGACACCATTTCATTTTAACACTCACTCATATGGACACAGGCTACGTTAGCGAAATTTACGTTTTTTTTTTTCGTTAACAATGACGTAGATTAGTTCGTAGAGCTATAACTGAAAAAAGCTTGTAGATCTTAAAACCTTAAGAGATACCAGTGTTCATAGCGTTTATATGTGCTGGAGTCACGTTTGTCACCATACAGGGCAAGCGGCGAAAAAACTCGAAATTTGTTGGGAATAACTATTTTCAAATATTGCCTTAGAGCGTAACTTTTCGCTTCCATGCTTGGTTGTTTGTATTCTTGAGTTTTTGGAAATGTCACTATTGTTGAAACAGGTTACAGCGGCAATTGCACACCGAAGAATTACATATGCTATCGACAGGGAACATGTACACAACTACATAGAAAACTTAGCTTGCATGTATGTTGAAATTACAGTAACAATGCTTATAAAATCACTATACTGCTTGGTGGATGGGAGTACTTTGATAACAAGCTGTTTTGTTTTGATTTTCTTTTTTGTTTATAACCTTGGTTAGTTATGCGTTACGGGATAAATTTAAAACAAACAGTCGTGTTGTTGCGAATATTACTGAGGAAACTTGCTACTGCTAAGTATCACCCGCGTATGCGCAAGAGGGTAGTTGCATCTGGAAAGAAATTTGCATATAATTTGTAAAATCAGACAATTCATTCATTCATTTCGTTGCAAATTGCGTAAATGTAGTTTAAAATATATGAATCTTATAGTACTGCGTATAGAGCAGGAGGGAGGATTAGGTGATGGAATTTTAATTCCTTTCAGTGTATCGAAAGTGTGTCATTTTGACATCTGCTGCCAGAAGGCAGTTATTGCATTTGGGAAGTAAAACTCATTTTTGTTGCTTCTTGAAGGAAATCGTTTAAAATGTTTGCGTTTTCTGTGACTGTCGAGAAGCTAAACTACAATCCGCTTAAAAAGCTAGTACACGGCAGTATATCCTGGGGAGTTAAACTTTTGATTTATGTCACTCATTACTATAATGATGTTTGCGTGTTAGTAAATCACATGCTTATTTATATGCCGTTGCAGTATTTTAAAAAAGATCTGTTTTGGGCTGTAAACCTTTGTTTTGAGTTTAGCTATGTCACAGGAGTGTCTAATCAGTGGACCACTGATGAATTTTTGACGTTCACCTGCACGATTTAATTGTTCCACAGCTATATTTACTTTTTCTTGTGTCATATGCAAATACTATTGTACCAGTCGAGGAACTTTCTACACATAATCTCATTAGATAAGTAGCTTGTTCGATGTTACATATGCTAGTGTACCATCATTCGTTATGCTGCGGTAGGAATCAGTTGTTTGACAACACTTACCCAAGCTACGGGATGACTGTACGGGAATGTAAAACATTGCTTCCCTAGTGAATGTATGAGGTGGCAACTTTTATAAATATGTTACAGAATCAGCTGTCGACTAATTACTCAGAAATTTCACAAATTTAAAACAAAGTTCAGTCTGCGAACAGTATTTCACTAGTTTTCATTGATGGGTCGATAGTAAACAATCGAGATTGCTAAACCGAAGCTGTTAGTTGGGAGCAGCCGAAATATTACACACATATGGACTAAACATACTTTGAATGTTCCTAGAATTGGTTTTCCGGGCGTAACTTGGGTCAGTTTTCACTTGATTTTGCCTGTTTCAAGGTGAAAAAACTCTTACCCTTATTAAAAGGAAGAACAGATGCTTTTTAACCTTCTTGGACATTGCGGAGATCTAAAACATCTTCAGTTTCAGAGTTATTACGTGATTGTTATAGGGGATAGAGACTTTAAAAAAACTGCTTTCAGAAGTTGTGCATAGAAAATGCAGTGGGATTCGAAACTTTGAAAAGATCCGTTGCTGAGCGAGATCTGTTAGTAATTAATGAGGGAAAAAAATTGTATTTCAGTGACTTTTCGAGAAGAGGTGATAAGTGTGAACTTGATCTGTTTGGAAAAAAAGTTACGTAACTTCGGCCGTAATTAAAATCAATAAAGATTTTTTAACTTGCTTAGGAACGCTATGGAAATTAATACCACACATGAATTAGACTTTTTATGTGATTGTTGTTGGAAACAGAGACCTTAAAGCGATTTGCTATCGCCACCATGGTGGCTGCCTACAGACAATTCATGCCGCGACGACATAGCAGCTTCAGACTTTAAACATTAGTCGCAACCTGTTTTAAATCACACTTGTGTAGAGGTAGATGGGTCCGCTTGGTGCACAGGTTCACTGACCGTGTTCTGCTGCCCCTTGTGGCCTGTGTCAGCACAGGCGGGATGGCTTTCGCACAGCTGCAGTTCCCACGGCGGCTCGTCGCCTTTGCCCGCGAGCGGTCTAGCGCTGCAGAAGGTTAAGCGTTTGGTCCCTGAACCGATTAGCGCCTAAAGATAGCGCCGGCTGCGTAACGCCTCCCTCTCGGCAATACACGTGACTCGTAACTAGTACGCCATGCGCTGCTTGCGACACGTAAAGTCGCTCCGTGTTGTACGCCCCCTCCTCTGTCAAGTACACTGGCGGCGAGAACTATGCCCAAGCGTGATCTCTAGGCGCAGTTCACGTTCCTAAACGACTCTCGTTGTAAAATTTCCGCAGTCCTACGCAAAAATACAATGCTGCCTCGTGTTTCCCAATAACGGTCTTGAATGCCTACAATCCTCAGACCGCTGTGGAACCCCCCTTTCCTCCCTTGTTATGTTTATTCCTGAAGTCTCTTACGATTACACAGAAGAAATCTGACTCTTTGCTACGCAAATATGCAAATTTCTGCGTAAGTTTCCCTGCAATTCGCACGTCTGGCGCCATTGGATGGGTCAGTGGCACAGAACAACTTCGCAACGTTTGTGAAGCCACGCAATGTGTCTAGTTAAGCTCCCTCCTCTTTTGCGTGGATTAAAAGTTGTTCCTTGGTAGGATAGCCAATACTGGTGAGATCTTCTACATTTACACTCCGCAAGCCACCCAACGGTGTGTGGCGGAGGGCACTGTCATTACCTCCCTTTCCTGTTCCAGTCGCGTATTGTTCGCGGGAAGAACGGCTGCCGGAAAGCCTCCGTGCGCGCTCGAATCTCTCCAATTTTACGTTCGTGATCTCCTCGGGAGGTATAAGTAGGGGGAAGCAATATATTCGATACTTCATCCAGAAACGCACCCTCTCGAAACATGGACAGCAAGCTACACCGCGATGCAGAGCGCCTCTCTTGCAGAGTCTGCCACTTGAGTTTATTAAACATCCCCGTAACGCTATCACGCTTACCAAATAACCCTGTGACGAAACGCGCCGCTCTTATTTGGATCTTCTCTATCTATCTCTGTCAACCCGACCTGGCACGGATGCTACACTGATGAACAATACTCATGTACAGGTCGAACGAGTGTTTTGTAAGCCACCTCCTTTGTTGATGGACCACATTTTCTAAGGACTCTCCCAATGAATCTCAACCTGGCACCCGCCTTACCAACAATTAACTTTATATGATCATTCCACTTCAAATCGTTCCGCACGCATACTCCCAGATATTTTACAGAAGTAACTGCTACCAGTGTTTGTTCCGCTATCATATAATCATACAATAAAGGATCCTTCTTTCTATGTATTCGCAATACGTTACATTTGTCTATGTTAAGGGTCAGTTGCCACTCCCTGCACCAAGTGCCTATCCGCTGCAGATCTTCCTGCATTTCGCTGCAATTTTCTAATGCTGCAACTTCTCTGTATACTACAGCATCATCCGCGAAAAGCCGCATGGGACTTCGGACACTATCTACTAGCTCATTTATATATATTTTGAAAAGCGTCGTTATGCAGCTGTGTTACAGTTCTTTACAGCCCAAGAGACGTTAAAACGAAAGACGTCACTCCCACTACTTAACTCCAATCACGAAGCAGATCTTGATAAGATACGATTCAGATTCCAGTACTAAGTTAGTGAATATTCGAACAAGCTACAAAGACTGAAATTAAGTGCTGAAACCGGTTTCTCCTTTGACATTTAAACATTGGATGAAGGGGGCGCAGCATCGTTGTACGACAGCTTTCGCACGAATCTGGTTTTTTTTCTGAGAAAAAGAGGTGCAAAATCAAAATAAGCATCATATCACTTCAGACTGCTAATCTCCCCAAGCATCTCGAATGTCATTAGTATGGGGTTGCTTCAGTATATGACTGCTAACGAAGTCATCTGGATTGGCCTCACACGGCTATATCATTTTCGCTGCAACCTGTGGAGTGGGCAATGTTGTTTTGGTTCCTGTAGCAGAGTGCTACAGTACTGTGGCCCCGAGACTTCAGTGAATGCCATTACTACAGACATGTACTTGAAAACAAGCAAAAAGGTATTACGTAACGTTATTTTTTCGAGTTGACATCAGAAACTTTGAGTACCTCTCGCAATTACCCCGTTTACACATTGTACGTCGATTCGGGACTAGGCGTCGCCACCAAATGGCTCTGAGCACTATGGGACTTAACATCTATGGTCATCAGTTCCCTAGAACTTAGAACTACTTAAATCTAACTAACCTAAGGACAGCACACAACACCCAGCCATCACGAGACAGAGAAAATCCCTTACCCCGCCGGGAATCGAACCCGGGCGTGGGAAGCGAGAACGCTACCGCACGACCGTCGCCATCAAAGTCAACTGGTTTGGAAAACGTGGTGATAACTGGGTTGACATCTGTTACTGCACGGTCAAGTAAAACAATCGCCAATTCAGTGGTGACCATACCATCATAGCGATGCCCTAGATAAGGAAGACAGAAATGTGTATACGTCGGCACACCGCGCTTCACAGGGCTCACTAAATATCACAGACTCAGGAATGTCACCACTGCACACTAAAAGATTAGGATTGTCGAAAACCACGTGTGTCCTTCTTGTCCATAAGGCATCGTTCACATGGTGGTATTCTCGTTGGGGGCTCTTCTCATGAGTAGAAATGGGGTCCCAGATAGTTTCGCCATCGTCTCTCTCGGTCAAAGGAAGCAGGAGCCTACTGTCCTATCAGGCTGCTTCTACAACGCCATGCGTCACACCATCGCTCCCAAATTCTGTGCGAGTAGTTTGAAACGCACGCCACAGACATGACGGTGCTTAAGCAGCCCCACCAGTTACATTGACCTCAATGCTGCTGAGCATATTTAGGACGACATCGACTGATATTACCACGGCTTGCGCCCAGCTCAGACCAATCTCGTGAGCTGCGGGTGGTGACAGAGTGGTCATGGGATTTCACCCCATCACTATTGGTGTCTCATGTAATCCGTACCATGATGCTTTATTGTCGTCGGTAGGGTGAATCGGGTGCTGCACTATACTGGGTTTTGTATGTAGTGAGTTGAAAAGGTCCCAGTGTGCAACCTTGAGGGACACTTTACTCTGCATCTGTATCTGACGTCTCCCTGCCCAGAACGAGGCTCTAAAGCGATGAAATGTCTGTCGTGACTATCCTTGGCACCTAGTGACAGGTGACGGGAAGTAAGATGCAAGTGGATGGTACTCTCACCGCAGACACGGACGTAGACGCCCCTATGTGGGTCGGCAAGCGTAGCCAGCCCCCTCCGTGTTTGTTGTGGCGCCGCGCTTTCTTTCTGCAGCGGTGAAAGTGGGTTTCTGCGCTCTTGGGCAATGCTGCGGCGTGCGGAGGCGAAACTTGCGAAAAGCGGGGGCGGACAGCCTTGCAGACCCAGCTGGTGGCTGCAGCGGCGGAGCTGGTCGTACTTACGTAACCGGGCGGCGTGCAGCTCGCTAGGCTAAGGTCTACCACTCCTCCGCATGCCACTGCCCCAGCTTTCTCGTCGTCATTCCACCTCTTATTACCCTCACCGATCGCCCTACATTCTCGTACTTCCTCTGAAGACTGCCTTAAAGCCTATGGCAGAGCGTTACTTTCGATATCCTACATCTTTCTTCACGAATATTAGTACGAAGTGCCCCCTGCTGCGCACAGCACAGTGGCTGCAAAGTATACAAGGCGTATTGGTAGCGAAATCTGACGCGGGAGAAAGTATACTATAATACAAACAAAAACATTCCAGTAAGCTAGCCATTGTGGCCGAGCGATTCTAGGCGCTTCAGTCTGGAGCCGCGCGACCTCTACGGTCGCAGGTCGAATCCTGCCTCGGGCATGGATGTGTGTGATGTCCTTAGGTTAGTTAGGTTTAAGTAGTTCTAAGTTCTAGGGGGCTGATGACCTCAGATGTTAAGTCCCATAGTGCTCAGGGCCATTTGAACCATTCCAGTAAACATGGGTCCGCAAACGACCGTTGTACAGACAGGAATTTCGAATGGTTGTTGTAAAAAAAAATGATTTTTTGAAAAAGAGAATAAAACTGAACTTATATTTTCATTTCCACGATTCTCCTCAGTTCACTTATTGATTTACGTACTTTTTAGAGTAAAAGTTCACTCGTGCTCCCTGGGCATTAGCAAAATTTAAAAAATGAAATCTAAAGGCTACGTTAGTAACAGTGCATCTTACAGTACCAAATTTCGACTATCTGCAGTACAGTTAATTGTTTTGACAGTTTAATGATCCAAATCTTCCAACTCTCCCGATTTGGGCGGAAGGCTCCCAATTTTCCACTTTTTCTCCCGCCTCCAGATTATTCCATAATTTCTCCTGAATTTTAGCTAATTGTCATCAAACCTAAAAAATTGGTTTTGAAAGCTCACCATGTCAATTCTTTTTTTTCCAGTGGTCGGAAGCTTTTTGCTCGTTATTAGTTTTTAATCGATATACATATCGAAGTTTATTGAAATTTGGAAGTTGCGCGCGGCGTGTATGTCGATTGTTATTTTTCTCCTTTCCCAAACATTTTGTAGAATTTTTTTTCTGTAGGAAATTTCCACCATTTGACTGTCAATTGTTGATTTATTTTACACAATCATTATTTCGGCTTCATAGCCATTCTCAAGCGCATGTTGAAATATGTCTGACCTGTCTGTTGTGGCATGTCACCGTCGTATTTATTAAAGAATGCGATTACATATCGACGGTACATAATATGGCAGACACTGTGCACAACGAGAAACCATTAACACACCGTGTGGCGTATTTAACAGCTAATATATTCCGGTGACCTGCATTCGGACTTCTATTGATAAACTCGACGAACAGAAGTGACAAATGAAGGTCACAGGAATATATTAGCTGTTACATACGCCATACTGTGTGTTAATGGTTTTTTCACTGTGCACAGTGTCAGCCATATTATGTATCTTCGATATGTACACTTACCTTGTAATGCGACAACTGGTCTACAAGACCAGAAATGTTTTTTTTTTCTCTACAATGACATATTTTAACATTTCAACGTGCACTTGAGAATGGCTATAAAGCCGAAAAATGACTGTGTAAAATAAATGAACAATTAACAGTCAAATGGCGGAAATTTCTTTCAAAAGATTCTAGGTGACGGCGATCCCCCACGAAGGAAAGATCATTCTGTGGAACGTATACCTGTACTGTTTGGTTTTGTGCTAGTCATCGAGCCAGTGTTTACAATTTACATGCGTATGTCACAAAACATACGGCGAACACTGTTTTACTGCAGTCGTACTGTTTTATTTAAACCACAAAACATCCCGGTATAGTACCGACTACCAGGGGTGCGCTACAGGTAAGAGGTAGGAATTAACCTTTTGGGTCGTTCTAGTGTTTTCATTTGCATTTTATAGCTGTTATATAGCTTTGTGACGTCATAGGGAGAGATCAATTGTTTCGGGATTGTATTGAAAACTAGCCGCGGATTGATTTTAAAAACTGAACCTCCTGATTTCTGGTTTTCGAAGGTTGGCAAGTATTTTAATGGCGTTACGGTACATTTTGGCGTAGTTGATTTACGCAATAAACGTCACAGCAACTTTACGCTAACGTACCCATCCATGGGTAGTAAATTAAAGTGTGCCTAGCTTTGACTGTTCAGCAGAACCCATTATCTTCAGCCAGACTACTTAGTAACGGCGTTCTTTAGCATAACAGGTATTACTCGTATCTGGGGTGAGTAACTTTAAATATGCACGTTAGTCATCGGCTGCTGTTTCACGGTCGTAGCTCCCCTACTTTGTTTGTTTGGAGTATTTTTGCTCCATTCGACGCCTCCCTGCCCTGAAATGAAATGATCGTACGGCATTGTTTTAGTTGACGCCACTTCGACGACTTGCTAGTCAATGATGATGAAAAACACACCACACCCAGTCATCTCGAGGCAGAGAAAATCCCTGACCCCGCCGGGAATCGAACCCTGGACCTCGTGCGCGGGAAGCGAGAACGCTACCGCAAGACCACGCCTCCCTGCCCTGACCATCAGGTTGTTTCCCTCTACCATTGTATAGTTGTCATTTCATGGTCGTTGTTTGGGCATAACAAATGTGCTCGCTGTGAGGGAAAGGGTAGAAATAGGAAACCAGTAGACCAAAGTGAACGGCAATTTCACGATATACCGCTGGAAAGTATGGGGGGAGGGGAGAAGGGAAAGAGCTGCTGTCGAGAAAGTCGGTCGCGCTGCCGCAGAAGTGAAAACTCTCTTCCAAGACGGAAGTGGTACGGAAGAGGGTTGTGGCGGGGGAGGGGGGGGGGGTGACCTCACGACAAGCTTTTCGTAACATCCGGAAACAGACCGTAGCTGACGCCATCGATTTGTTTGTAAACAAATCGTTACATAGCCACCGTGGTTAGAGCCACATCGTTAGCCTTTCCTTGCTTATTTTCGTCTCGGTAACCCAGTATTTATTTTCGTGGTATATAGTGTTCCGGTAGACACTCTATAGATACAATTGACGTGTGAGAACGACTGTGGTTTTCTGTATGGCACAACGGGGGACAGACGGGAAACGTCGGCTGTGGAAGCCGTGAGAACAAACAGCATCCTGTGGGAGTTAATCGGGAAGTGTTAGGAAGGAGGGCGGGGAAGAATATACACGCTGCTGAGTGGCTAAATTGCTAACGTTCAGAGGTCACCAAAAGCTTAACTTGCAAATGTGCCTGCCTTCTCAACCATTATATGCAAATGCTACCTGTTTGCCTGATGTATATGTTCGGTAATTTTTGAGAGTAAATGAGGTTGGCTGAATACTTCAGATGTTTCTGTGGGAGTTTACAAACAAATGTATCACAGTTTTATGGGCGCGTTGCCTTTCTGTGATTACCTACATTGTAGCCCCTTGTTACAATTATAGTTGCACTTGGAGAGAATATCGCAAGGGAAGCGATGATTAATCGTATGTCACATGTCGTGGTAGACTGTCGCAAGCAGATATACTTCTTATGGCCAGACGGTCAAGTAAGTGATGAGGTCCAAAACGTCATAAAACGAATTGTTATTACTGTAAGTTACTGCAAGGCATACGCAAGGAGATGGCGAGAAATCTTTCGTAGTTGTGAGTTAGCAGCTTTATATAGTGGTAATTAGCCCTTTACTCAATAAAAAGTCAGATCCGTTATGCATTCCTTTTGCGTGAGTATATTAATAAAGAGATTTCTGAAATTAGGGCACATTTTTTCTGACAGGGTTGCTATTTTTTTTTTCAGTATTGTATTTCAATTCCCCATCGGGGGCGGGCTGGCAGCAGCATATGCGCTGCTCTTCAGCCGAAAGACATAGAACAAACAATAGGAGACAGTGAAAAATATACTAAGGAGAGAATATGGTGAACATAGATATAAAAAAGGGGAACATCATGGAAGGCAATAGACAAAAAAAGGGGCGACTGTAAAATGGAGATAAAACTTAAAAAGTAGCGCACACAAAAAGCCACACACTGCGACAGTTAAAAGAGCACAAGGAGGGTTGCAAACCTCGCTACCGGTACTTTTTGTTATCACACCAGTGATATTTTATAGGCGACTGCCAAGGAACGCTACATTATTGCAGTGTAGTAAGATACGTTCACCTTTGCACGATTTTCGTGCCTCGATGTTACGAAAACTGTAAACTGCTCATTCTTCAATTCAACAAGAAAAGCCACATCCCAGTTCGCCTGTACGAACTTAACCAGTTTTTAACGGAATCATTTATATCGAGAAGGCCCAATGCACAGTGCTGCTCCCCTATTTGTTCTGTTACTTCCATCGTTTGCCGGTAGATGTCACTAGGGGTCCCGTCGCCTGTTGAAACTCCGTTCCCGCCTTCATTCCTGCCTTCGATCGGATGTTTTCAGTCGTGTATTTTCTTACTACGTTTAAGACTTGATGAATTATAGCTTGTAGCAGTAAACTACTAGCATGTTCAGTCTGGGAAAGGTTACTATGCGATACTTGGGGGAGTCGTCTTGCATAAATCTCTTGCGGTTCACAAGAAGAGTGAAAACATTTTGTCGTCCTCCTTGGTTGTTCATCTCAATACGTAAGTATAGTATTTAATACGGGCAGTATATTGTTGAACACAATATTTTAAAACGTTTCAAATTGTCAAACACGGCGTTTCCGAAGTTGTCTGCCGCTTAGTCGCACAGCTTCGCTCACTCTACTTCCCACATGCGAAGTTTCCTTGATGTAGACACCTGACGGTCATGAAACTCTTACAGGACACAAATATACGACCATCAGTTTCTTCTGCAACCCTCACTGCTGCTAGGCATGTGACAAGGCGCCCCCCGCGCCCCACTCCCTTCATCTTGCCACATACCTTACGCACAGTGGCCCGCGCACACGCGTATATTCCATGCCGTACACACGTCGGGTGCGTGCTTTCGCCAGAATGACGCACTCGTGGAGTATCCGCGCTGACGACCGCATTCCAGCAGGCGGCACGTGTCGCACTGACCGCGACACACACACACACACACACACACACACACACACACACACTGGCGGCCTACTTCCAGCATCGTCTTAGAAGCATCCGCCACATCGCTATTCCTCCGTACCCACCTACATTCCGTAGTTGTGGACTTCTGTATCGGGGTTGACAGTTGCGAAATGTAACTGTTACTTTATTTTCGTGCTATAGCATAATTTCAGGCTTAGAACATTTGTTAGCGGTTCGGATCCCCATTGTGTCCCTTAACCCTTTCGTGAGCCGTGGGAAACATGCTTCCCACTACAATGAACTCGCTCCTAGTCCCGTGGGATTCACAGTTCCCACCTCTGTATGATGCTACCATCTAGTGAACAGTATAAGGTACTACTTCCAATCGGAAGTTCCCGCCGTTTTTGCTGTACCTTCGCACAGAGGCATTGTATAGCAGAGTGTTGCTCTGTAGAGGAGCCTTTCAGTGCTGTTTGCGTGACATTTTGTGATTTCCCCCCCCCCCCCCCCCCCAAGCTATGGTATAAGGTAAATACTTTTGATTTACCCAAATATACGAAGGAAAACGTAAAATTGGATCGAGGGGAATTCCAGTTTGAAACAAAAAGAGCCATTTCTGCAGTAAAATGGATGGATAACCGTCGAGTCACTTTCCAGTCCTCAATTCATGACACATGAGAAACAGCCACAGTGAAATGGAAAAGTATTAGTACAGAGATTTCTTGTCCTGAAGTTGTGGCAGAATACAACAAAATAATTGGTGGTGTTGATAAGTTTGATCAATTACGAGAAAGGTTTGCTACTGGCAGACGTTCTGTAAAATGGTGGCACAGAATATTTTATTTCCTGGTGGATGTTGCTGCAGTTAACAGATTTATCCTGTGGAAAATAAGTAAAAGAGAAAGTGGACAGCATGATCAGCTCACATACGTATCTGCAGACAACTGATCGCTGGCTCCTCATCCCAGAAAAGGTGTGGACAAAACCCTGTCTTTATGGCAAAAATGGGTAAAGTACTTAAGATTTTCGTCATGTGGCTGTAGGGGAGGATCAATCCGTTTTAGGAGAAACCGACTGGACGTGCCGTCATTGTAGTACCAAAGCTGCGGAAAAGAGCACTCGCTGTGTTTGTACATATCGTCAAATACCACTTTGCATAGACCCATGTTTCAGAAAATTTCATGGCAAGTAATTGTGAACAATCATTGTAACAAGAGAAGTAAATTAATCAAATAAATGACATATATTGAAAAAGTTGTTTTTGTCATTTAACTCCAAGGAAGGGCAGTGGGAAGAATACTTCCCACCTTGTTGTGTGACCTCACTTTCACAGTTGGAGCAAATTTTATATTCTGTATGATAAATATACCTATCTGTTAACTACTATCTGCTCTCCATTCATTAAAAAAAAACTGCTCAATAATTTTGCCCACGGAAGGGTTAACAATGCACATGGCGTGACCAGTTCTTATTCTCTTCAGTCTTATCCACTCACTTTTCTCACTTCAGTTCAAATCCTGGTAAACTGCCAGATGGATCTTGAACACCTTGACGTTTTATTGTTGCAGCATTCTTTCTCTTGCACCACTTTTCTTTAGCGTCAAACTTCTTGTTGTTTCTTCCAGTATGCCATAGTTGACTGCGTGATATAAAGCGGTTTCTAGGGGGGGATGGGTATAAGTCTTTCTACTAGACTCGCCGAAGAAATCTTCTTCTCGAAGGCGACTCCTATCGCGGAAGTGTAACCACGTCTAGGGTTCCCGGCTGAGTACCGATGTTTTAGGGTATTACTGGATTTCCGTGCTTCACTGTAGGATAACAGTGGGGGGGTTAGTGACGAGAGGCGGCGTGACTTGCCGCCGTATCTATTTTTAGGACGGGCGCCAGCTGTTACGCAAAGTGTCTGCTGGGCTGGCAGCAGGCGGTTTTGAAATGAAGCCGCCGCCGGCGGGGGTGGGAGAGGAGAGGGCCTGGTGTAGGGGGGGGAGCGGTGACCGGGGGGGGGGGGGGGGGGGGGGAGGGGTAGCGTAGCTCTTGTGTTACGGCTCCGGCGAAGGCCGCCTTCTGTCTTGTGACGGGTCGGCCGGCTTTGCACCTGCATTCTCTGCGACTCCGGTTACAGGCGGGAAAGGAACGGAGTGGTGGGGGAGTAGGGGCTGTGAGGCCTGGTTAAGTCCGCCAGCCAGTGCTCCCACCGTAGAGCGGCAACAGAGACCTGTTTGCAGAGTACATTAAGATATCGTAAATCAAAAATAGTTTCTATTAGATGAAGGTCTCATGAAGCGTAAAGCAGTAATCAACTCGAAGTTTGATTTGAATAGCTTGCTACCTGACTGATAAATGCCCAGCTGGAATTGATAAGCCCTTAGGCCTGGGGATACTTAACATCCAACTCGACACATCGAGCATTATAATTTTATTTCCTCTCTAAACACGATATGCAGTACCGTTATTTTTTCTTCTTCCTTTTTAATTTAACTGTGTTTAGTACGTATTACGATAAGCATCGTTAATGTCAGGTTGTTCTACTCTCGATTAGCGCTCCATTTGTTCCTTATTTCGGAGTGGCATTTCTTCGCTTTCGTACGAGCAAAGTAATTCTTGCCGGTGTCTTGCTTGTTCAATCAAAATAAAACTCTGTTTCATAGGGAGGGGCTCCTCTTTTAGTCTTGGCTCTTAGACACTCTGACAGCCTTGCGAGCTTCTCAGGCTGTTTCTGGCCGCCCTGCACAAAAAGAACAGTTCTGTCACATTTTGTGTATCTTATTACAAAGCACGTTGCATTTCGAGTCTATAACCTCCATCTGTAGGTGCCGAAGCCGTTTCTTCGGAACTCGAAATATATCGTGTTTCGCAATAAAACCCACGATTAGTGACTGAAAGTGGAAAGTGTGCTTTGATGCCCCCTTCTTATCCATTGGTTCATTTTGCTACTGACTCGTGAAAGCATGTTTGACCAATTATACGCATTTCCGCTGAGAAATGATACGGTGATCCAACATTCTCATTTCCAGACGCTTGTATTTTTCCGTTGATATGGATGCTGCTTCACAAGTGGAAACAGAAACTGGAAATCTTAAATTGTTCGTCTTTCTTTTCCCAGCTCAGCTAACACGCATCTGATGCCAGTTTCGTTAATCGAAGCTGTATACGACTATTGAGAGAGCCAGTTCGAATTCTGGCATTGCAAAAAATGTTCGCGTGCAGGGAAGTAGAGCACGTGAGAAACACTTCTCGTTAGGCGGTGCATCAAATGCAGCTTTAACATTCGAATCTTCCTAGCTGTGTTGTAGTGCTAGGGCGTAAGTGTGGTGAACATACGTCCGTCGGTTGCGGGCGTTAAGCGTGGCTGGTACTTCTGTCCTGCTCGGAATCAGTACGTTACGTGGAGATACTGATCTAATGCCTTGTTTAGTACATCGCAAATAAGTGTACGTAGTTACCATCTGATGCAGTTACACATATGATACTTCAAGGCGGGGGGGGGGGGGGGGGGGGGGGAGAGGAGACGCCCGGGACATCAAAGCAGAATTCCCACATTGTCCTCAACATACCGAAGTATAGAGTTGACTGTAATGATAGTTGCTTCATGATTCAGTAAGTGATGCATAAGGAGCAGGTTCGTATTCCTGACAATAATTTTTTTGGCGCTCTCCCGTAAGATTGGCCGTTACCCGAGTCCCTTCTGCGAGTAAATATTACGCTCCCCTTTTGGGCGTTTGCAGCCCAACTGGTGCGGACTGCTAGTCTGGGGCAGGAGCAGGGTTACCTCCTTCCCCCCATGGGGGGGGGGGGGGGCTGAGCTCATTGTGGCAGCCCCATTGTCCTGGCCCGGCCTTGTCTGCCCCTGTGGCCTTGGTGCTCCAGACTGCAGACGGTGTCTGTGGGAAGTCCAGCTGCAGTCTCGTGTGTGCCGCGCCGCTGTCCCGTCTACGGCCTCGTCGTCGACGCCATCGTTTCGCGTTGTCGTTACCGGCGCTTTCCGGGAGCGCTGGTCGAACCGTCTAAATGATCGCTGATTCTCCTCAGTAACAGTGACTTGCTTTACGAGACGCGCGTTACGAAACAACTTTTTTACAGGTGCGTACAATACGTCAGTTGGACATTATTTGAAGGCCTTCCATTAATGAAGACGCAAATATAAAGAAACAAACACGTAGTCATTTGTAGCAAAAGAGAAAACTACCGTTGAACGAGATTTTATTACATTACACATTTTACGTAAGCGCATAGTATCACATACATTTTCATTAATGACCGGTCGCGCCCTGAAACGATTGTAGAGTTAGCCCATAAGCAACACAAACATACCCTAAGCCTTAATAAAGCTCACGGTCCAAGAAGAAAAAAGAAATATTCATCTCGGGGAAGTCAGACATTGTAGACAGAGAAATCGTCGGCGCTTTATTCTGCAGCCAAACCGCAGATCCAAACTTTCAATTGCCGTGTGAGACGAATTCCTTTGCCAGTGTTAAAAATGAGAATTTACAACTTCTGCCATTCTTTAAACTATATCGACATAGATCAGCAGGATCAGTTTCTTAAACCCTTTATCTTCCAACATTCCAGGTAACTTAAACAATCGTTTTGCCTTTTCCGACGTTATCTTAACTGATCAATCTGACTGTGCTCGCGCGAAAAAGAGGAAAAACCATTCGCCGACTAGAACCTGAAGTATGAACATTACAACCAGCTTACGGCGTCGTGTAATAAAATGGAAGTGCCGGCTCCGGAACGCTAGGGAAAGTGGTTTTAGAACACAATAACCGGAAGTGAACGTCGGAGGTATGCGACGCCCGCAGTGTGCCCCCGTCTTACGTAAAGGCGCATTCTGCTCAGCGTACAATAACGATGCAAGAACCATGTCCAGTTAGTGTCTCAAAATCACAGCTGAGCGGGCGTATTCATGCAGTTAACTTAAACGTGTTACAGGTGAAACCTCGGTATCCCAAACAATTTAAGAGGTAGTTACGATTTTGTAATAATAATAATAACAATGATAATAATAATAAATACACGCCTACCTTCTAAGTGCACCCCCCCCCCCCCCCTCCGGAAGGACGTAAATGATTACAGTATATTTCGTGCGAACAAATTAAAACCTGCATAGGTATGTAATAAACTCCTCAGCTGCATCAAGTTTTATTTCAGACATTTGTGCGCTAACGGAAAATACCACGAAATCTAAAGAAAGAATAATAATAGGAATACGATAGCATTCTCAAAATGTCGTAGCTACAGGACCTATTTCAATGGATTTTCTTTTAACATTAACTCGACTTAGAAACAGAGTTATATATCTTTCTGTAACTGCACAACAAAACAAAATTTAAATTCGTTAGCAAAAGGATAACACGATCTCTAAGTATCTACACTAACTATGGCGTCAGCTCTGTAATAAGCTGAAAAGTGACAGTATACAATTCGTGTAGCAGTTTGCGGTAAGATTAAAAGTAATAGATCGTACCTTTCATTACTCTCAACTATGTGAGTAGGCTTCATTATTTCGCTTGTACTTTCAACGGTCAGCAAGGAATTCAACGTCTCATTTCAAAGATAGTTGCTAATCGAGCTGCAAGGATGAAAACAATGTTGTTAGTTAAAAAGTAGCGCTTCCTCGCATATCGTATACTTCAGCCCTCACGATTAATAAAAGAATTTGTCATGGTAGAGATGCAGAGTAAAAGGTTTTATATTTTGCATCGCTCGACCTACATGCAAGTCATTGAGCGCCCGCGCGAATGTCGCTCGGCCGATAGGCCTATGTTCCACATCGATATGCGCCCGCATTGTGGAATGCAGCGCCGCCAGCCAACGCTTCCGGAACCACTATTTCTGTAAGCGGCCGCATTCCAGCGTGGCGGCGGCGCGAGGGAGTTTTGCTCGTCTGGGTTTTCTAAACTTTTTTTCCCGCCTGTCTCACGCCCCGTGGCCGCCGTTGCGGGCTGCATTCCTAGTCTGAGGGGAAGGGACGAAGAGGAGAGGAGGGAATGTTTACGGCGGCGCCACAGCCGACACCCGCGACGCGGTCGATAAAGGCTGGAGCGCGTGGCGGCCGTTGCGTTGGCGGGGGGGAGCGGATCGCATCTTAGCCCGTGAAGACTACAAAAGCGTCTTTCCCAGTAGTCGATACCCGACCACTTTTTCTTGTACGTCCATTATCCCATGTCATTATTGCCGACATCCCGCGTGTCCTTTGACATCCGACTTTCATTTATAATCCTGGAGCCGCAATAATTGCGACCTTTTTAACAGGAAATATGACAGTCACACCAATAATTCATTAGAAATGGTTTAACTGGTTGCACGACGATTCGTGCTGTATTACGGTACCTATACGGAATAAACTTACAGAAGTCTGTGAAAATTGCCTTGTGAATACAAATAAGTGAATTTGGGTTTTATCCTGCAAGAAACGACGCGAAGAAACGAAGTAATACTGCAAACTTGTGAGACAATGTTTATGAGGGATGGAACAAGCATCTCTTACTACGAACTCAGGGACGGAGAAAGTAATATCTCTTAGTGCTCTCGTCAACAGTAAAGTTTTGTAACATTAAAAAAAAAATCACTGGACGTATACTGAGCGATTTGCGACTGGCTTTCAAGAATTCCAACCACGATGTGAAGCGCATAAATGCGAACAAGCAATCCTTTGGGAGAAAAAGTTCATTTTTATACTTCCCATCTTACGACAAAGTCAGCACATTTATTGCTGTTGCGTGCAGTACGCTCCGCCATCTCCATTTCGTGAACCATAAGAAACGTACCTCATAAGCAATAAATAAGACACAAATTAGTGACATAAAATCGCATAACGTACACGCAGAGTGGACTTTGATGAGAAAAAGTGAGACCAACGAAATTCAGGGTGTAGACAAGGTCGTGCGTACGCCAGTGTAAATATTTACAATTTCGGCTTACGTGCCCCGCCCTCGCATCTACACCCCCGTTTTCCGCCCCTCTGGGCGGGCTGCCAGTATTTTTCCGTTCACCCCCTACCCCTATCCACACTACCCCTACCCGCCAGACTGTCTGGGGCGCCGGCGCAGGTTGAATGACCTGCTGGAGCGCGCGGAGCCGGTAACTTTCCACTCGCCGCCCATTGGTCGGCCGGTCAGCGGGAGGGGTGGTGGTGGGGGGCTCGGCGGCTGGAGCTCGGCGCGCGCGTTGCAGAGGCCTCATTGTTGGTGCACCAGCTATCTCGGCAGGACTACAGGCAGACAGCTACTCTTGCGACACGTGCCCCACCTCCAGTAGGTAAACAAAACAACGTGACTCCTGTGCCATCGTGAATTGTATCTACGATAGGAATAGCACGGACGAAAAAGTGATTGTACGAGGAAATAAAGCAAGCAATCAAATCCCGCAAAGCGGACTTGGCGCATGGATTAGAAGTGAATCACATTCTCCATGAGAACTCATGTTCGATCATAACGCCAAGCTTTATCTTTGCAAATTGTTCGTTACTTACGCTGCGAAAGAGTAGAGAATAAATTATAATGAAGTGTTCTTTCTTCCTTTACAGAATCAAGCATCAGAGATGTCGCTCGCCAGCCTTCATCCCGCAGAAATGCACGGCCACGACCAGTACCACAGGTATGTGTCATTATGTTGCACGTTTCGTTATTAATGCAGCACGTGTAATGATTAGACTATTAAATAATACGGTAGCGTGTGTGTGTGTGTGTGTGTGTGTGTGTGTGTGTGCGCGTGAGGTGCATTCTGCATCTGGCGACTAGAGGAGCAAGAAATTTAGTTGCAAGTTACGCTCCTGCTTATTTTTTTACTTTGGTCGACGGGAATGATAGGCAATTATACCAATTCCACTTAGTCGCACGGAGAGAATGTCGGGGTGGTGTGGGTGAGTATGTGTGTGTGTATCTGTGTGTGTTAGGAAGAGTGGGGGAGGGAGCAAACGTTTTCTAAAACACTTGTTAATGTTTCCGTATTGTATCTACAATAGTGGTGGTGGGGGGGGGGGGGGGGGTGGAGGGAGAGCATGTATGCTCCGCGCTTGTGCATCAGGTATCCGCCCCACTCCCCGTCTCGCTCATACCCCCACTTCCTCCTATAAGGTAACGAATGCACGCAGCGCTGGCGGCATTGCCTTCACCATTTGTAGGGGATAAGATAAAAAGTGGAAAGTGAAACGATGTGTGTAACGCGCAACAGGACTGTGTAACAAAACACACAGCATAATAATGTCGTATACTGTATAGTTTCTTTCCTGCTGGAAGTGTTCAAAAATTTGTAAGAACATAGTTACCTTGAAGGAGGAAATACAGCTTGTTTAGCGTTCTTTCGCGTGTGTTTTCTTATTTTTTTAAAAAATTGATTTGTTTATTCGTCTTTGCAGGAATTATCAGTTGTGAACTTCTTCAGACTTCTTTCTGCTTCCATCACTTCCCTCTTCTTAAGGTTTTGCGTGTACTTCTTGGGCGCCTTTCGAACGTAGGTCTAGTTAAGAGCGTTGAAAATGCGATTTAGATTCATATCGCAGTACACTTTTGTAAATGTAAACTTGCAGTTTCATTATGTTTTGCAAGCAATGCCGGCTACATTCTTCATTCCTTTCCCATCAGCGTCCAAACTGTTAGGGTGGGGGAACTGGCTGTTGTATTAAAGCGCGCGCGCGCACACACACACACACACACACACACACACACACACGCACACGCACACGCACACACTCCTGGCATTCCCCAGTGGTATTACAGTATCTCTTACGGCCCAACTATAGCATCACTGCACTAGAATTCGAACAACAAATTCTACTTGCATCTTAGTTTACTTTCATATTCTAAAGAGGAACACTTTTTTACAGCGTAGCACCCGTAAAATTTGCACACCGACAGTGCTAGAATGGGACTGTGGGTGTGTAAATATTGCACTCGACTTAAAGAATTAATTCTGTAAAACTTACACCGAAATTGGATAAGCTTCGTTTAGATTTAAGGTGAAAACCACTGGCAGTATGTTCCATTACATTTTATGAGCATGTTGAGGCACTTCACATGTATTTTTCATGGCCATAAATAAAAGGTTACGTTTCTTGCCACGTTCTGATATTTCCTATCTCATGTTTATCTGTAAGGTGTCACTGTGATGCTAAGCATGTCTTGTGAACATAAAATCATTCTTCCTGGTGGAGTTAAATATAACTCGGTAAAAGCAGCTTCATTTTTATACTGGGTGTACTGTAATATTAGCTTGTTGCAGAATATACATGTAGGTAATAAAGCTCCCATTTTTCTTAGCCATTACTGACTGTTTGTGATTTGCTTCCAGCAGTCTCTTGCACCGCAGTGCAAGCATTGGCAGTTCTCTTGAGGAGCTCCAGAGTTACTTTGGTGCAGCAGCTTCTGAGCCAGTGTTGTCAATTGAAGAACTTCGTCTGCAGCTAAATTCTTGCTTCACGTAAGTATACAAATGCAATTTCTTTCTCGTATTGTTTGATCCACATCACTTTAACCAGTTTTTAGGATAATGAATGCTGTAGACTTAAATAAGTTGGCATTTAGTGTATAAAATCTTTGATTTTTAGTTATCTTTGATAAATCTATATATATTGTGGTTCAAACCAACATACTTGTTTAACACACTCACTTTTACTGAACACAGCTGTGGTGTAAGCTGGCAAGAGGAGCACGTGTCGCTGGACTGCCGAGAGTGCGGTGGCTACTCCCTGGAGCGACCCTGCCCACTTTGCGATGGCCGCTGTGACTCTGTCTGGAAGCGGGACCTTACCACTGTAAGCACCTAGCACATTCCAGTTCCAAGAGTAGTGTAATAGAATAAAGGGCAACATTTCCATGAAGACTTGCTGTCACATCATTTACTGCTGCAGATCAATACAGCGGATAGGTAACAAAGGTGACAATGATTATATAAGTTAGTCAAAAAGAGGAATTTTGTATGACATGGGCCAAAAAGTTTTAGTGATAATACTTCCATTTTAATTAGTGTACAAGGAAAAAAAGAACACTTTAACCTCACTATTTGTTTTCTTAAACAAATTATATGCAAGCAGCAACTCTTGCGCCCAAGGCAATAGTTTGCCGAGTGCTGCTTTCACAGTTTGAGTGGCTGTACACATTAATCTAAATATCTTTGACTTCTGAGGTATAAACATATTGCAGATCAGTCAGAAGTATGTTGCAAGTCTAGTATGTGTTTTCTTGTCATGAAATCATTCTGAGAGAGATATGTAACTGTGAATTGTCTCTTTTCATCAGTCTCATGCATCGGGCAAGGCGCGCTGGGAAGGATCTTGCGCGTTGGAGGCAGCCGCGAGTAATAGCACCACCTCGGCAGGTGACAAGACGTCGCGGTCACCCCTGGACGATGAAACAGCGCGGTTATGTGTCCGGCTAGAGAAGCTGTCCTCGTGATGTGCCTGCATTCTAGGCACTGACTGAGTGAATGCACCTCGCCTCGCCTCCAACCCGGGAACCTCTGTGTGGCCGTAGCTTGGCTGGTGAACTTTCAATCACCTGCTGTGTTTTATTGCAGACTTATTTTTTTGCATCTGTCTCATTGTACATTTCCATACATTCACAGTCTGTAATTATCATTTGACGTGTTAGATTGTTCGTAGTGTGATGACTTTACACTATTAATTTATTTGGTCTCAAGTGATGGACTCATGTTTATAAACTTTGGAGAAAAGTGTGATGGGCA
This sequence comes from Schistocerca serialis cubense, assembly GCF_023864345.2. Classification (NCBI taxonomy): domain Eukaryota; kingdom Metazoa; phylum Arthropoda; class Insecta; order Orthoptera; family Acrididae; genus Schistocerca; species Schistocerca serialis. The sequence goes on from NC_064639.1 coordinate 970,979,603, forward strand.
GCTCGCCACACACAATGTTTTGTCACATGTGAAACTGTTGTGCTATCACAGGCTGTCTGTTCACTTAGATTATTTAAGTGTCATTGTGATGTCTTTACCATTATACACTGTTCCAGCTGCATTTATGATCCTCGTGGTTCAGATTTTCAGTCGTGTAATCTGCCACTTGCTCAGCACCTTAAGTGATATTAGTTTGCAGTCCCACAGTATGCAGAATTGATGTGCCTGCTGGAGCTCCAAACTGATAACACTACTAGTCTTGAAAGTGTTGCTGACTTCACTTAATGAGATGGGGATTAATATCCACACAGAAAATTGAAAACAGATAGCCTAGTGCAATATGTTGGCAGAAACCGATCCACGTTTACTGATTTGACTAAGCACAACATGAACGCATACGGTTTCGACTGAGGTTCCAGTGTTAAAAAGACTTATTTAAGCATTACTGTTAAGAAGTCTGATCACGAATCAGTATCATTTCCTGGCACAATTCCAGAGGTTCAGCTCTTGGCTTTAAGGTTTTTATTTCCATTGAGCTCAGCCGCTGTTTAGTTTTTACTTTTAAATGTTAACATTAGAATCAAAATCTTTAGAAATACCACCTTGTCTCTTCAAGTGCATGAAAATATTTTTTTGCAGTTCTTTGTAAAAGTATTTAAAATTCTATGGAAAATCAAAGTTGTTAACATTTAAAAGATATTTTGATACTTGGCTTACAAGCTGTCCACTTTATTAAGGAATGACTGTTTGTTAAAGGCAGTGCAAGTTCAAAAAACTGAAAAAAATTTCAGTCAAATTAGCATCGTCTTAACTGTATTATTTATGTGTGAACTGTAGTCTCAGCACTTGCATTGCCTAACTTGTCTCTGTCGTACTATTACTGATAACTAGTTAATGTAAATATGTGTAGATCTGAGATAAAATCCTTTCCAGAATACAATCTGGCAGCTTTTTTATACAGTGTTTTGTCCTGAAAACCATCTTACTGTTGTAGTTCTGCATTTCTGTGGACTGCTTATTTTGTGAAGCACATAACATTTTCTTTGTTGATACTGTCACAACATTTGAGTGAATTGTACTTAAAATTTACCAAAATAAGCACAGTCCTTAAATAAGTTTTCTAAATGTTGATTTCAGGTGGATCTCCCATACATATGTCAGTTTATTGTATGAAAACATGCATTCGGTACTGGATATGCTGGTGTTAACATGCAACATATGTTTTTGTATGGAGGATATATTAGTCAACCATTTGCAAGCGAGTTTTGTGTCTGCAGTGGAGAAAACTGTGATTACATTCAGTTTTAAATTGCAGGCTAGCATCTATTGTTTTATTTCTTCAATTCGGCTTATTGTGCCGTACGTCCACATTGTTTGTAAAACCATGTGAACCTGTTATTTGATCTGACAGTTACTGTATCCACTTGAATAATTGTTCCTTGAAGCTTTTAAAGTTTTGTTACTGTGTAGTAGTCATCAAAGGAAACTGTAAGAGAATCTTGGTAATGTACGACACAATTTGTAAGGCTGTAATTTAATTTTTGAGTAATTTTTGTACGTATGTTATGTTCTCTTGCATCATGACACTCGCTTTGTGTGGAATAAAATAATTGTAGAAGAATGTAAGTCTTTCTTTCAAACACTGACATGTTCCTATTAACAGAAACAGGGTTTAAAAGATTCGCAAATATATGTTGCATATCCGCCCGCCCCCCTCTTCACCTCCTGGTCTCCGTTGCACTAAGACATGACTACAATAAAGGAACAATTCTATCATAAAATAAGACAGACCTCCTGCAATAAAAGTGGTCTACAATAAAATGTGTTGAAACTAAGAAGTCAACATGATTTAACATTTAGTGAAAATCCTATGCCGCAATGTTATTAAAATACTTTTAAAAAGTGTATAATTTACAATATCTTTCTCTGTGTGAAAAAGTTAAATGCTGTGTCAATTTTACTAAGAATAGGTGTGGGTACTGATACAATGTTTGTAGCTCAGAATGAAACAGGGTGTATATAATCCAATAAAATGTCTTTAAAGTTCTTGATGTCAGTAGAAACAGTGGGTGGGCGGGCGGGAACGCCCGCGCTCAGCAGTTGGGGCTCCTCTCGGATGTTAATGGGAAACCTTTTAAACACAGGTGAGACCTGAAGTAGTGCACATTAAAGAACTGTGAGTCACTCCATAACAAATGACATGTTCTACAATCAGTATGAAGTAGGTTTTAGTGATCTTATTTACAACCTAAAAAATGTAGTCATGAGTTACTTAGCCAAAAAGATAAGAAACTGAAGGCACTGGACCAGAATGAAAGATAAATATGTACATTTACAACACTTGAGACAGAAGTAACAGTGCTTTCCAAATACCAAAACTGGTACATTTTGAACAGTTACACATTCCATTCTTTTTTTTTTCTTCATAGTTTTTAAACAGTGAACCATGGTCATGCTTCAGAAAAAACAGATCAGTAATAAACTGTCACATTGTTCAAATAATTTCTAAACATAATACACTAAATTCACCTGTATCAAGATAACCATCTGGAATTCAATGGACTTTTCAGGTAGAGATCACTGCAGTGGCACTATATCACCATCTTGGACACAGAAATGAATATTATTTCATTTATCTTTTCTTAAATCTCTGCCCCATTTACAATTAAACATGCAACAGCTCCATCAGAGATCTCTTCTGTGTGTGCCTCTTGACAACTTGAGGCCCCTGTTATTCAGTGAGTAGTCTCATTTACTCATAAATACCTACATTCAGCCAGAGCTTTCCTACATGTGAAAGTTAGCCTACTAATTTCATACTGCTTTATCTGTGACAACAACACAATTGGTGTCCCGTGACATATTTTCCATATTTTCTCTCAATAATGTTTTGTGGAATAGTTTTCTGGCATAAATCACTACTTTTCTGATTGCACAAAAGTGAGCAGTAACAATAATACGTGGTGTCCACGAGCAGTTGTCATGCAGGTAGCTCTTCACAGATTTAGGCATTTAACTGTAGTGTCACACTACATATGTTCATTAATATCTATCACAGTTTGAGAACAGTGATGTCCTTGCCTACAACACTAGAGAAAAAAATTGACCTCTAATACCCACTAATAAAGCTGTCAGTGACTCAGAACAGAGTTCAATATTTGTCAACAAATATTTTTTATAATTTGCCCAATAACATAAAAATGTTTGGCAGGTAGCAAAGAAGATTTTAAATCTAACCTAAAATCATATTATGCCGAACAACTCCTATTCTGTGGAAAAATTCCTGTTTTGAAAGTGGTAGCCTAGTTTTTAAGTGTAGTTGCGTGAGGACTACAAAATAATGTGTTCATTAATGTCAACACTAATCATATACAGATATCCTGTAAACGGACTCATTCCATATCAATTCGATAAAAGAATTGTAACTGGATGCTGATGTAAACAGCATTAATGTGTAGAGGTCTTCACCACACTCCTACTATTCTAAATGGAGAATTTAAACTGTATCAGTCATTATTGCAATCAGCTTACACTTTCAAGGATAAGACCAACATCATGACAACAGTTTTATTATTACATAAAAAATCACTGTCACAATGCAACTGTCACTTTACTGAAAATGATAATGAGTACATTTTTGAATACATATCAAGTAAGGTTAACATTACAGTCCAGCATTATTTTTACTTGGATACTATTTAATTGCTGCAGAGGAATAAAATGTTTCTCATTTTCTTTTGCAATTATGCCCACAAATAATCCAAGAAAATGTGCAGCAGTATCAATATGCCACTTCTCTTTGATGATCCTACAACTTTACTTATTCATATATTTTCACAATTGGCTCTGAGTATATCATGAGTTATGATTACTATCTTTTGTAGGATTAATGGCCCCTTCTGCATAATGATTAATAATTTCACGGGCCTCTTCCGAAAAGCTGTGACAGCTGTTCTGCTCAGAGGTGGTGTAATTGTTGGCCTGATCTTTTAGAACACTGTTGCTTTCCTGATTGCTATCTTTTATAGGATTAATGGCCCCTCCTACATAATGTTTAATAATTTCACGAGCCTCTTCCGAAAAGCTGTGGCAGCTGTTCTGCTCAGAGGAGGTGTAATTGTTGGCTTGATCTTTTAGAACACTGTTGCTTTCCTGGTCAGCGTGATTGCTGTCCCGCCCTGCAGAGTTAGAGTTAAGATTAATGGCGTTTTCTATATAATAATTAATAATTTCATGGGCCTCTTCTGAGAAGTTCTCAGTGCTGTCTTGGTCTGTGGAGATATAATTGTTGACCTGTTCTCCTGGGATATAGTTGCTTTCCTCTTCTATGTTGTGAACTCCATTTCTTTTTATGGATTTGCTTTCTCGTGGGGCATTCCAAGGCTGCTCATCAACAGATCCAAATGCGAGGTATAAGAAGTAAGTACCAGCAGAAGTAGCAGCAGCTATGTAGAACACCTTGTCCCACTGTGCCAATGTTTTCTGCAAAAAAAAAGTGTTGGTACTGATTACAAGTGCAACTGAATAAAGAAAAATAAATTACAAGATTTCACCTTACTGCTGAAGAAATTAGTATTTCTATTAAAATATGAAGGATTCCTACTTGATCTTGTCTTTTCCCCGCTATTCATTCGTCTACTGACTTCACTACACTATTTCATCTTTCAAAGTTACTCATTCATCTTTTATTGTATTCCAGATTCCGTTAAATACAGCAGTCAGATACTGCCTAATGCTCCTTTTGAAACTCAAAACAACCACTGACTGTTTCCACTTATTGAGAATCCATCTCAATATCCTACACTTCTGTATATTCTTCCAGTTCAGTCTGCAGTCCATACCCATAACCCTCAAAATGGTTTCAGTTTAAAATCTGGTTTCAAAGTCTCAGTCTTACTATTGTATAATCTATTAGAAACCCTCTGCTATCTTCATGTTTCTTATACATATGCAGTCTTCTTTCACAACCCTTAAACAAGATGTTTACAATGACTGAGTTGTGTCTGTGCAAAATTTTACCAGTGGCAGAGTTTGGAAAAGTTGCTCAGAACCCCGAGTCAGGGGAGTCTTCTCAGATGGGACGAGAAGGAATTTTGCAAGAAGAATTTGATAGAGCACTGAGAAACCTATGACAAAACAAGAACAGATGACATTGCCACAGAATTACTGAGATTCTTGGGAGAACCAACAATGTGGTGGGTAAGATACATACAGCAAACAAAGTACGCTAAGATTTCAAGAATCTCAATTCAAAAGAAGGTAGTGGCATGAATATTACCAAATCACCAATTGGTAAATCATAGTTTCAAAATACTAACACAAATTATTTAAAGAAGATTGGAAAGACTAGTAATAGTTGGCCTTGAAGACCAGTTTGGATTCTGGAGAAATATAGGAACACTTGAAGTAGTACTGACTTTGCAACTTATTACCTTACCTTCTGATGAAGTCACCCTTAGAGGTGACGAAACCTGGTCAAGGTATATAGAAAACTTATGCAACCGGTTGGCAGGTTTTTACATATTTTTCAAAAAATTATTATAGAAGTTGGATTTAAAAAAGACAAACCTACCTTTATAGCAATTGTAGATTTAGGACAATGCTGACCAGAATACATTCTTTGAAATCAAAGGCAGCGGGAACAATTTACAGAAAATTAAATGTTATTAGTATATATTCTTCTTTCATAAGATGTGAACTGTTATTTATTCGTCTCATAATATGCAGATGCTAATCATTTGATTATAGTACAGGAGACATGTAAAAAAGTGGAAACATAACTTCACTAGCTTAGTGCCTGCTGCTTTGCTTGCGTTTGTGTAGTAATTACATAAAAAAATTAATGTATTGGTAAGCTGTTTCTTTTTTATGCTGACAAATTGTTGTGGTGACTGTTAAATAGCTTTCTTTGATAATTTCACAAATTGCAACACCTTCTAGACTTTTCACACTAATTAAGGCTTCTAAAGCATGGTCTTTTTCGAATGTACTTCTGACCAAAAAGCGATTCTGGTAGCTAGTGTCCAAGGTTTTTGTTAATCATGCTTTTTGCTTTCTTACGGTGACATTTCCATAGAAACTTTCATCCCCTAACACATAAGTGTACATCAGTCTTCATGAATTAGCTCCTTTTTTTTAGTGTAATGAAATATCTTCTTAAGCATTTTTCATCCCCTGTTTCACCCCCTTGGGAGCTGAATTTCCAAAAACAGTGAAACGTATTTTTTTTTCATTTCTGACAGAAATGCCAAATACAAAATTTTGATCGATTTCGCTTGAAGAAAGGCTTTCATAGTATATAATTCCATAAAACTTTTCACCCCCTATTTCACTCCCTTCGGGGATTAAATTTCCAAAGTTACTGAAATACGAATTTTTTTATTTCTAAAAAGAAGTCAAAACCAGTTTTCATAGATGGATCTTTAACAATGCTTTAATAGTTATTTAATAATGATTTATTTTCAAAAGACTTTCTGTCTCTATTTTACCCCCTTAGTGGTCAAATTTCCAGAAATGCTGAAAAACATATTTATTTATTTCTGACTGAGAAACCAAATACCAATTTACACAGCCCTAGCTTCAAAAGTGTCATATTTGCAACACATTTTTCAAAAAACCTTTCATCCCATTTCACCCCTTTGGGGAATTTCAAAAAAATCCCTTCTTAAACAATGCCTACAGTATAAGATCAACAACATCCTCTGCAAATTTCAAGTTTCCATCCTTATTAGTTTGGGCTGGGAGATGATGAGTCATTGAGTCAGTCAGTCAGGACATTGGCTTCTATATAAGGAGACTGATATGACACTATAGTTTTGGTGAAAAGACAGTGACATTTACACAACAAAACTATTGATAAACTACCTCCTCTTCAAATATTTCATGCATCCTTCAATAAATCTTTAACTGAGAAGTAGCACTGAAGTTTATAATCATGTAGCTCCCCTTCCCCTCCTCCCTCCCAGTGAATCTAGTTTCATACTCAGAATATTCTTGCCTGTTAGTTTGGTGTAAATGTTCACAGAGTCCGAGCACATATGTTTAAATGATGAGAAGGGAGCACACAATTAGCTTTATTTCTCATATTATAACAGTTTACCTTGAATAATTATTAGTTACTATGTTAAAAGATGATAAGATCATAGATATATAGGGAGGTAACGGTTAATTATTGCGGGTCTTTAAATAGTGGGTGACGTCGTTCTAATGATTCTTTTATGTAGTTTCAGTAAGCATAATATGTTGCTCGAATTTCTTCAAACAACTATACTGGCCATGCCACCAACCAACCACTGCCAGCACATGCAATTAAACCGCGGCCACCCCTTCCACACCAAAAAACCCCTCCCACGCAGCCTGGCCACCCGGGGACAGCATATCTGCAGTGACAAGAACTACCTTGCCCAGTATGCGGAAGGTCTCACAGAGACCTTCGCAGCCAGGCACTATTTCCCAGCCCTTGCCCACGAACAATTTCCCATTCCATATTTTCACACAACCCCAATCCTCCCAACACTCCCCAGAACCAGGGAGTACCCCTTTTGTCACTCAGAACCACCCCAAACTGGAGCAACTGAACCACATCCTTCATCAGGGCTTTGATTACCTATCACCATGCCCTGAAATGAGAGACACCCTACCCATGATTGTACCCACCCTCCTAACGTGGTGACGTGTCAGGCACCCAATCCCCACAGCAAGCTAGTCTATCCCTACACCACTTCCAATCCGAGCCCCTTGGCACAGGGATCATATCCCTGTGGAAGACCCAGGTGCAAGACCTGCCCAATGCACCCATCCAGCACTTACCTATTCCAGTCCTGTCAGAGGCTTATACTACCCCATCTGGGGTCAGGTCACCTGTGAAAGTAGCCATGTCATTTACTACCTCTGCTGCAACCATTCCACAGCTTTTTATATTGGTATGATTACCAACTGGCTGCCCACAAAGATGAAAGCTAATTGTCAAACTGTGACCAGAAGCCAGCATGCAGCTGAACATAATATGCTCAATTGCAAAAGCTCATTCAAAACATGGACAGTCTGGATCCTCTTCTCCACCACCAGATTTTCTGAATTTTGCAGATGGAAGTTACCCTTACAAAACATTCTTCGCCCCAGAAATTACCGTGGTCTCAACTTACCATTCCATACTGTCCCCACACCCTCCACCCAACAATTTCCCTCCCCCCTCTTGTCCTATCATATCACATCCTCCCAATTCAAGTGCCCACACCCTCATTGTGAGCTGCTCTCTGCCAAGGCACCCACCAGTCTGCTCCCATCCTTCAACACTCGCCCCTTCTCCCTCAGCCTCCCAATGCTGCACCTGGCAGCTTCATCCTACTGCCTTGTAGTCACTGCACGCTGCATGAGACAGCGCTCTACTTTCCCCTCTGCACCCCCTTTCCCCCCTCCTACCATGCTATTCCTCCTCCCTTCCCTACACTACAGTTGCAATCTGCTCAGTGTGGCCAAAGATAGTGAACATGTGTGCATGAGGAGTGCCTGCCTGTGTGAATTTGTGGGCATGTTTTCTTTTCTTTTCTGAAGAAGGCTTTAGCTGAAAGCTCCGTGTGTAACAGTCTGTTTGTTGTGCCTGTCTGAAACTCAACATGTCATCTTTACAGTGAGTAGCAATCTATCCTTATCATAACTGTTGATATTCCAACCTGGAATTTTCACTGTTTTGTACATTATAACGGATTGGAAGCAGCTATGGTTGCGAATTTCCTTATTATTGGCACTGGCTAATATTTGCAATGCAAATGCAAAGAAACAAAATTTGTTTAGTAAATACTCAGCTTGTTTAGTCCATTTTAAATTATTATCTGTGTTTAATCTTAAAAATTTTCTTGGGCTCTACTTCTAGATATTGATTTTTACGATATATTTCAGTTTCCTTGGGTTTTGGCTGTTTATTCTGAAATGGGTGATGTAGGTTTTTGGGATGTTCAGTGTTAATCCATTCAGCTGAAAACATGGTTCTAATGATTTAGTGTATTGGTGGTGTAGACAGGGGTGCTTTCTGACTCATGGTATTCAATAAAATGTATCATTTGCAAATAAAACTGATGGGCATTTACATTAATGCACAAACGATAAATGCAGAACAAAAGCAAAATAGTTATAATGAAGCCCCGTGGGACTCATAGGAATATCTTTGTAGTCACTGGCATGAAGAAAGTCCCATTTTTTCAATATATTCATTGTTCAAACTAACATCCTTAAAACGATTTAATTATAACTCGAAATTTTTAGCCTGAAATTGGAGAAAATGAGAAGGTTCATGTCAATTTATTATACCAAAATATTACCAGGTTTAAAAATAGAATTAACATATCTCTGATCTGCACCCTACTAATTATGTAGGTAAAAAATGTATTTCTGAAAACCATTCCACCACAGAAAGAGGAATGCTGAGTATGAATGGGTATAGGTTAGGATGGTAGTTCAGGTACCGAGAAAAGAGAAACTGGCACATAGGCTAGGAAATAATACAAAATAAACACACCGACAGAACATCATCTGCACAGGAGTTGAACAGATACATTCTGAGAATTACAAGCAAATGTCTTATTATTGTAAACTAATAAAAGAAAAGTACAGTAACTATATACACAAAATACAAACTTTAAACAATGTAAAATCCAGGGTGGAATAATAACAATATCATGGAAATGACAGATTGCTACTCAACACCATTTCCAAACTCCAGAAAAGAACCATAAAAATAATAACCAAAAATACTAGTCGAGCTCATTCTAAAGATCTGTTCAAAACACTGGCGATTTTAACTGTTCCATGTGAATACATTTACCAGTCAGTTGTACACATCAAAAATAACATTGGTAATTACTGCACAAACAGCTCTGCCCATGACCATGCAACAAGAGATAGACTCAACTAACATTTACCAAGAAAAAATAAACATAAAACTCAAAACTGCATTTTCTACCAAGGAATAAAACAGTATGATAAATTACCAAAAGAGATTAAAGAAATTGCAAAAATACACTTATTTAAAAAGGCAGCTAAAAAGTACCTACTATCCAATACATTTTATACAGGGTGTTTATAAATGAATATTGGGGTTTTAATGCCTTATGATATTTATTATATTAAACTTACAGTTATAAATGATATGTCAAATGAAAGAGCAACTCAAACAGTTTCACCAAGAACCTTATAAATGTTCAATGTGAGCACCATTTGTCACACGGCACACATCAAGTCTATAGCTGAGTTCTTCTCAAATGTTGATAGTGTGTCTTCAGTGATTGTAGCAACAGCTGCTTCAATTCGGTTTCTTAATTCATGGAGGTCTGCTGGTAGCGGAGGCATGTACACACGATTCTTGATTAAGTCCCAAAGGAAAAAATCGCATGGCGTTAGGTCGAGTGAACATGGAGGCCATGCAAAGCAAGCCCTGTCATTGGGCCCCTTGTGGCCTAGCCAGCACTAGGTTACAGGGAAGTTCAACCAATCGCGTACTTCGCTATGCCAGTGAGGTGGTGCATCATCTTGCTGGAAAATGAAGTTCTGTGGTTCATCTTCTTCCAACTGCGGGAAGAGCCATTGCTCTAGTGTATCAAGGTAAGAAGTGTCAGTTACAGTAGGTACACCAAAAAAGAAAGGCCCATAAACTATCCGCCAGGATACGGCACAAAAAACAGTCACTTTAGGGGAATCTCGTTGCATTTGTACCACTTCATGAGGATTTTCTGAGCCCCAGGTACACACATTGTGAGTGTTAACATGTCCACTAAGGTGACAGGTCGATTCATCGCTGAAGACAACATTATCCAGAAAATCTTCATCATCATGGAACAACATTTCGTTTGCAAAGTTGGCACGTAATCCATGGTCTGCTGGCTTTAGAGCCTGTAATAACTGTAAACGGTAAGGATGTAGTTGTATGCATTTTCTTAAAACTTTCCAAACAGTCAACACAGGAACTTGTAATTCATGATTAGCCTCCCGGACTGATTTCTTTGGGCTACGAGTGAACGACTCTCTCACTCGCTCAACAGTCTCTTCACTAACTCTTGGTCGTCCTGTGCTCTTCCCTTTACAAAGGCAGTTGGTATCTTCAAATTGATGATACCATCTACAAATGTTATTATCACTTGGAGGATCACAACCGAACTTCAGCCGGAATGCACATTGCATAGTAACTACAAATTCGGTGTTTGCGCTGCGCATGTGCACTGGTGCCAAACACAACTGTTTGAGTTGCGCTTTCATTTGACATATCATTTATGCCTGCCTGCAACTCAATATCTTCACTACATACTGCATAGCTATCTATCCTTTTCATAATATAAAATCAAACTTCAGAACCATGGCTTAGATATTACTGCGCTGGACAGCCTTCTGAATACTGTGCCACATTAGTGAAATTTGGTCATTAAAACCAATACTCCTAAGTGTGAACAAGCCAGAATTAGCAATGTTTTAAATGTATCATGCAACTGAATAGTATATTAACATATACAGGACTCAAATGTCAGTTTTATGTCAGACAGTACTTGCCTTGTGAACCTGGAGTTGATGTCCAGTTTGGCTTCCCTGCCAGTAACATTCCTATAGAGCCTTAAAGGTCATAAATAAAAATTTCTTTGATTTTTAATTACTGGCAATTATATATTCAACTGATTTTCAGATACTGACATGGAAATATGTGCAGATATGGAATGGAATAGTCACATAGGCTCAGTCATAAAAAAACAGGCGACAAACTTCGGAAGATTCAATTGGTCCACAAGAGGATTGCTTACAGAACATTCACGTGACTCATCTTAGAATATTGCTCAAGTCTGTGGGCCTATACCACACAAGATTAGCAAGGGTATTGAACATATACAAAAAATTGCAACATGAATGCTTTGTTTGATCCACAGGACGGTGTCATAGAGATACTGGAAAAACTGAACTGGAATCACTTGGAAAATGCAAAATAACCAATGAAAGTCAACATACAAAGTTTGAAGAACCATCTTTCAGTGAGAAATCTAGGAATATACTACAACCCCTACATACTTGTTCTGTAGGGATTGTATAGAAAACACTACACTAGTTATAGTACTGCAGAGGCAATTAAGTAATTGTTCTTCCTGTACTACTGTAAGTAGGCTGTTTGTGTTTTCTTATTGGCAACGTTACGTAGCGCTCTGTATGAAAATCACTGGCTGTGCTGTGTGCAGTCTGTGGCTAGTTTGCATTGTTGTCTGCCATTGTAGTGTTGGGCAGCTGGATGCGAACAGCGCGTAGCGTTGCGCAGTTGGAGGTGAGCCGCCAGCAGTGGTGGATGTGGGGAGAGAAATGGCGGAGTTTTGAAATTTGTAAGACTGGATGTCATGAACTGATATATATATATATTATGACTTTTGATGACTATTAAGGTAAATACATTCTTTGTTCTCTATTAAAATCTTTCATTTGCTAACTATGCCTATCAGTAGTTAGTGCCTTCCGTAGTTTGAGTCTTTTAGTTAGCTGGCAGTAGTGGCGCTCGCTGTATTGCAGTAGTTCGAGTAACGAAGATTTTTGTGAGGTAAGTGATTTGTGAAAGGTACAGGATTGAAAGTCAGATTGCGTTGCGCTAAAAATATTGTGTGTCAGTTTAAGCACAGTGATGTACAATTTTTATAAGGGGATGTTTCATATGTCAACCCTTAGCCTAGGATACCTCACTGGAATCTTCTGATTTTTTTCTTGTAGTTTATGCAATTAGTGCAGCCTTTGTTTATTGCTAGCGCGTAATTGTAGAGAGAATTTCCTTTGTAGTTGTAGTTTTTCATTCTTGTACAGTAAAACAGTTGTGGCATGTATGTAGATTTGCACCAAGTATTTCGCAGCTGCGCTTGCAAAAATACGAGATATTATTTTCAATGCTATGTTAATGTGTTTTCTTATTTTGCTCTTCAGATTGTGCTTTTCTGTGTTATCGTGTGAAATATTGTAACAATAATGGCGTGTGAAAAACGTAATACTAGGCTCCAAAGTAAACTGAGAAATGACAGTGAAGACGAAAGCAGAGTGTTAGTGCCACCATGTAATGAATTAACTAATGTTCAAAGTAGTAATTTGGTAATTGTGCATAGGGAAATGGAGCGGGCTGCAAATAATGGTGTAGACAGTGAAACAATTAGTGAACAGGGAAGCATTATCGATCGATCGGTCGGCAACAGCTCGCCTCAGGATTCCAAAATGACAGGACACAATCTTGCAAATACTGTAGATTCAGGTTTTGCGTACTCACCGTTTTCTCAAATAAATCAAGACACATTTTCTGCTTTTCAAAATGCGAATATTGCTGGTTCAAATGCACTGCCAAATAGCACTGAGGAACATGTTTCAGACACCAGTGCACTGTTATTACAGTTAATGCAACAAATGGGACAAAGGCTACAAAAGTTAGACACAATGCTTGAACAAAATCAGAAACAAATGGGACAAAATCTTCAAAAGTTAGACACAATGGAACAAAATCTTCAAAAGTTAGACACAATGGAACAAAATCTTCAAAAGTTAAACACAATGGAACAAAATCTTCAAAAGTTAGACACAATGGAACAACACCAGAGACAAACACAGCAACAGTTAGACACAATGGAACAAAATCAGAGACAAACAGCAAAAGCTTCAAAAGTTAGACACCACACTTGAACAAACACATGAAGATTTAACTACTGAGCTACATAACATTGAATCGAAATGTCAAAAAGTCTGTAATGACGTAAAAACACAAATTTGTGAGCATTTCCAACCTATTTGTTCGCGTCATGAAAATGCATTACAGAATCACGAAGCAGCCATAAAAGAACTGCAAACTATTGTTCATGAAAATCATGAGACCTTGCAAGCTAAAATTGACTCAGTTGCATCTACCGATTCGGTTACGCTACTTGCAAAAACTCAGGAAAACTTAAAGAACACAGTAGATACGATTTCAACACAAATGGACACTCTGAAACTTGGTTCAGAAAAACACACAGAGGAAATAATTTCACTACCGGATAAAGTAGCCGAACTTTCAGATCAGTTCACTAACTTATCTACAAAGGTAGATGATGATCTGAATGACACAAGACCTGTAGCCTTCACTGACACTGAAGAATATGAACAAATTAGAAAATTCAAACAAAATCAAAATCAAATCAATACACTGTACAAAAGAGAAATCCGGGAAGTACAAGATCAGTAGCCACAAGTAATACAAGAATTACGTATTTCAGAGGACACTCACGCTCCAATACGGGAAGAGGGACATAGAAATACGGAACAGCCACAAAATAATAACACAGCGCATTTAGGAAATTATGAAAGAAATTGGCAAGGTGCACCGAATTTTGAAATGGAACCGCCGAAACGAAGTAACAATGACCGATGTGCGACTCGCCGACATGATGATTTTGACTATAAGCTGTTCATTACCACATGTAAATTTAAAACATTTAAGAATTCTGGCAACGACATTCATCCACAAGCGTGGCTCCATCAATTCTCTCATTGTTTTCCTCCCAACTGGTCATTAGAGCACAGATTAGAATTTATGTGTGGCTATTTAGAGAATGAACCAGCTGTAAGAATGCGATCGGTCATTCACGATTGTCACAGTGAAGGGGAATTTTATCATGCCTTCCTCTCAGCATATTGGTCTCACGCTACACAAGACCGAGTAAAACATAGCATCATAATGATGAAACATTTCGAACAATCTAGATTTTCCAGTCTTGTGAAATATTTTGAAGACATGTTGCACAAGAATCAGTACCTGTCAAACCCATACAGCCCCTCAGAACTCATCCGCAATTGCTTAATCAAATTACCTGAACATTTACGACACATTATTTTGGCAGTACGCTGCAAAGACGACATTGAAGCTTTTCAGGGACTGTTACAAGAATTGGAAATCGACACTGACAATTGCGGAACGCGAAAACAGGAACACAACAATTAACGGTCACATCCGTCACAATTCCACGATGAAAGAAATAATAACTGGACACGACAAGGCTATTCTTACAATGTAAATCGTGACCAAAATAGACACCACCCGTATGACAACCGTTGGCACAGTAGTAAGAGTTACAGAGAAAGATCACATTTCCGTAGTAATGAATATAACAGAGACAATCATAGAAACAGACAATATGTGAACCAAAACAATTATTATCAAGGCAGACAGAATAACTTCAGGCGCAACAGTTCAGAGTGCAGTTGCGATTCAGGGAGAAATTCTCCACTACTTGACCAACAAGAAAGAAACTATGGAATCTACCGACATGACGACAGACAATATGATCGTAACGACAGACCTGAATTGCATCAGAACTGGCGGGATTCAAACAGGGCAGGGCCCTCTCGACAAGGTGAATTTGTAGAAGTTAGGTCTCCAAATCCTCATAACGACACGCGCCAACAAAGAGACGGACAATGACTCGCACCGCAGGCAGCCACGTGCGCCGGCTGTGCTTGAGAAAAATAACATAGACGCTAACCTTGAGAGAAATTTTAGCATTCCTTACTGACGTATACCGCATGATAATTGCATTCAAGTTGAACCTCTAGGAAGAGTAAAGCATTGCACCACATTCCACATGTAAAACCGTTTACTGAAAGATAATCTGCTTTTTAACTTTGTCTTTGCCATATAACTTTTCACTTTACATTACTAGTATGCTTTGTCAGACTTAGAATCTGTTAACATGCAACAATGTTTGAAGTTAAATATCCAGTCAAGAACCAAGAGAACTTATTTAAACAAAAATTACGAATGCATTGTTATTGTGAACAGACGACACAGTGTTATTGTGTGTGTACATTCTTGCTTGTTAGTTGCATGATTACGTAACGACTATAAGGCTCACATACTTAGAACATTTACCAGTACTGCTAATGAGATTTTAATGCAACATTTTGGTTTACTTGAAAATACATTCTGGATTTAAAGTACTTTCTGTGAGATACCAGATGACACAGTGGTTACTTTATGTGACAGCTACATGATTTTATCATGACACTACTAATGAGTGACAATTTACAATGATGCTTTTGCGGCGTTTCTGTTTTATATCTGCACAGTTTTTCTGTATTATTCTGGAAAGTAAAACATGTTTTAGTAGTAACTTTTGTGGTATAGCTACAATGAGACAGCCTTTTTTGTAGCACAACAATACATCACATTACAGTACTTTCTTGATCACGGTAAGGTACGTAATAACTACGATATTTATACGCAAAGAATTTCACTTTTGTTTATGATGAGGTAAGTACATTGACTTCAGCAGAACTTTGCTTACAGAGGACGATAACTACGACACTTCCACAGAATTATCTTACAACAAGACGCACAGTTCAGCGCTACAGTACACGTATTTGAGTGATTAATTTTGTACTTAAAACATTTATTTTTAAAGATATTTGAAGTACAATGATACAAAGGTTTTCCGTGATACATTTCATTCCATTGCTGTAATCTGTAACACCTGAGGGTATAATTACATTCATCCTCAGGGGGGTACACGCTTACTTTGTGTACCATGTGTGTGGCAAGCACAAGGAGCCCTAGCTAATATGGTATTTGCTTATACAACTTTACACATCGGTACCATATTTCTCCAACACAGAATTACACAGCTACCTGATTATTTAACAGAGAAACAAACAATGTATTTACCTTAATAGTCATCAAAAGTCATAATATATATATCAGTTCATGACATCCAGTCTTGCAAATTTCAAAACTCCGCCATTTCTCTCCCCACATCCACCACTGCTGGCGGCTCAACTCCAACTGCGCAACGCTACGCGCTGTTCGCATCCAGCTGCCCAACACTACAATGGCAGACAACAATGCAAACTAGCCACAGACTGCACACAGCACAGCCAGTGATTTTCATACAGAGCGCTACGTAACGTTGCCAATAAGAAAACACAAACAACCTACTTACATACACCCTAGTGTTAAGATGTGACATAGGTATTAAACATGGCCATTTTTACTGTAATATTTTTTCTGCTTGAGCTTTGTCATGTTTAGATATAAGTTATTACATTTGCTGCTGCTGTTTGCCAGGCATAGTGCTACTAAATTTCACTTTGTAGATTTACTGTAGCTTGCTTTGACAATTTCCATTTTTTTGTCATTGCTGTTTGTGTTAATTGTTTTGTGCTGCTGCATTGCCTCGTCCCTTAGTTTAGCATCTGAGCTCAGTAGATTTAAGTTAGCTTAAGAGGGGGTAGACTATATAAGAAACTAACTATGATGAATTGGAAGAAATGCATTGAGAAGCTATAAGAAAATGGTTTGGCCAAAAAAGTATTTTGAAAGAGGATATGAACAAAAAAAGTAGGGTTTAGGGACAACAGGTTTAGGTAGGATTTTCTTGGAAATAAATGATGAGGTAAGATAATGGAAAATAAATAATGAGGCAAGACATGTGTGAACATATAAATACAGAAAGCATGCTTGGATAGAATTTTTTTGGTGGAAACAAATGTTGAAATAAGAGGAAAGATATATGGAATGAAGTTTTGGGGTGGACTGCAGTACCAAATGTCACACTGAAAACAAACCCTGTCCTGCATTTTTGTGTTATTACACTATGTGAATTTGTGTTTTTCCTGTCTTAATGTGTTTAGCTAATAAGAGTTATGTTGTAGAATTTTTCTGATAATATGTTATTTACTTTGTAAAGATGTTTAGACATTATTTATTCTGTTTTGTATTAATGCTCATGTGTGAAGTTGATGTTTCAAAAGTTATTCTGATCTTTTATGTATTTACTTATGTCATAATTCCTGTAACACTGATGTATATGTTAGTTCGATTCTTTAGTAAAGCCCGTATTACTACAAATGTTATCTGTATTGTTATGTTCTTTAATGATGTATTTTGTACCTTTGTTATTGTATTCTTATGTTATAAAATTGTAATTGACACCAGTTCATCAAATTAAGTAACTTGTAAGTTACATTTCACTGCACATGTTTCTGTTGGTCATAGTATATGGACAATATGTGAGAAGTAGGGACTGATAGTGTTTGCACGTGTGTTAATAATTCAGCAAGGGACTGGATAACAGCATTGCTGGTTCTAAGGACATTTCAAACAAATTTTTTGTGAGTGGACAAGTGGTGGTTTATGGACTTGCTATATTCTCCACAAGACTCTTCGATGGTGATTGTGCACCTGCACAGTCGCAACAGTTGGCTGCTGGCCATCTCTACAAGGACTACAGTGGGTCTACACCTTTGATGACTCACCAGTACCATTATTTCTACAAGGACTGCAGTGGGTCTGCACCTCTGGTGGCCCACCAATACCATAATCTCTACCAGGACTATAGTGGGTCTACTCTGTGATGACCTACCTACCAATATTTTTCAAAACTTCGAATGACTCTGCTGTGGGTTTGCTGTGTTGTGGCCCATTACCTGTCTGCATGTCGAGAGTCAGCACTGTCTTTCCATTGGAAGGACAACACTACTTCTTCAAGACTGCATGGAAATCCTCTACTTCCGTGTGCATTTTCTTTTACTGCTCAGACTTTGAGAAAAACACTGCAATTTTACTGTGATGAATGATCAGGACTGTCTTTATGGACTGTGAGAAAATTTTAGCTTTTGACCAACATTGTATCAATAAGTGTGTGCATTTGATACCTTTGTTATTGTACTTATGAAAATTTTTATCAAATCATTATTGGCCACTGCCCAAACCAATTTGTAAAATTTTTTGTGGGGAGTATGGGGGCTATGTAAGTAGGCTGTTTGTGTTTTCTTATTGGCAACGTTACGTAGCGCTCTGTATGAAAATCACTGGCTGTGCTGTGTGCAGTCTGTGGCTAGTTTGCATTGTTGTCTGCCATTGTAGTGTTGGGCAGCTGGATGCGAACAGCGCGTAGCGTTGCACAGTTGGAGGTGAGCCGCCAGCAGTGGTGGATGTGGGGAGAGAAATGGCGGAGTTTTGAAATTTGTAAGGCTATGTCATGAACTGATATATATATTATGACTTTTGATGACTATTAAGGTAAATACATTGTTTGTTCTCTATTAAAATCTTTCATTTGCTAACTATGCCTATCAGTAGTTAGTGGCTTCCATAGTTTGAGTCTTTTAGTTAGCTGGCAGTAGTGGCGCTCGCTGTATTGCAGTAGTTCGAGTAACGAAGATTTTTGTGAGGTAAGTGACTTGTGAAAGGTATAGGTTAATGTTAGTCAGGGCCATTCTTTTGTAGGGATTATTGAAAGTCAGATTGTGTTGCGCTAAAAATATTGTGTGTCAGTTTAACCACAGTCATGTACAATTTTTCTAAGGGGATGTTTCACTACATATTTCAATGGTTATTAGAGATGGAGCACAAACTCAGATTGTTTCAGCAATGGGGAAGGAAATGCGCCATGACCTTTCAAAGGAATCATCCCAGCATTTGCCTGGAGTGATTTAGGTAAGTCACTGAAAACCTAAATCTGGCTGGCCGGATGCGGATTTGAACTGTTGTCCTCCTGAATGCAATTCCAGGCTGCAAACCATTGCACCGATTCACTCATGGCCCACGAATAAGCCTTAATAAATGATACAATGGGAAGTATCCTGTGCCATGCAGTTCACAATTGAGTCAATCCATATGAAGTGGTCCAGTGATGGTTTCTTGACCATTTTGAAATATTTTAATTTTTTTAATATGTGATTGCCCTAGAATTGAGAAGTTCAAAACAGGTTTTAAAATAATTTACCTTGCACCTTTACTGGATGGCGGCCATTATTATTTGTAGGCACCCGACGATTTTTCAGTCTGGAGACATTAGCAAAAATTTGAATCTCTCTGCACTGGGTTAAGTTCCAACATTGCAATTGACATGATTGTTTTCAGAAAAGTGTCCTCTGCAACACTGTCTATTACACAAAAGACCCTAAATTCAAAAATAAACAGTCAAAATGACCTCCAAAGTTTGGTATCCAAATTTTCAAAAATCCACTTTTTAGCCGGAAAGTTATAAACAAAGAGTGATTTATGATAGTCTATTTTTTCCTACAGTTAGATAGATAGATTTATGAGAGTCTATTTTTTCCTATAGTTAGATATCATACACTACTAGCCTCATATAGAGCAAGAACACTTACTAATGTTTCCTTAATCTTTTATGAATTTTTCAAATTTGAAAATTTTCATTTTTTTTTTAAAGTTTGGGGTTAGTTGTCTCAGGTGGGACTGAATATAAAATATTAATTTTGCACAGTTTGTACACCTATATGATAGCAATGTACTGTAGAAATTTCAACATTGATATCTGACTGTGAACAAAGATATGAATTTTTGAAAATGAGGAAATAATTTGCATTACTCTACAATTGATCTTATGGCTGTTGCCTATTTAAATGGTTTATGTTTCACTGTAATAAAATTTAATTGTGACATATATTTAGTTAACACTATCACCCAATATTCATTTAGTTTATTTATTTTTAATAATGCAATATTAAACAATAGGAGCTTTCACTTTTGTTCTGTAGTAATAAAAATGCCCATTTATGTTTAGGTTTATTGTCAATAAAGAAGTAAATTATTGCTGGGTGTGGCATTGTAGAAGTAAATTATTGCTGGGTGTAGCATTGTTGTAGTCAGTCTGTTTTGAAACCTCTGTTAGAGTGGATGTAAATACTTCATCGAGAGTGTAAAATGTGTTATATGCTTTGTTCTGTGTGTAATTTGTAATTAATTTTGAGAGATTAACTGGACTGCAATAACATGGATGAACAGTGCTCTGTTGGACACGTAGCAAGTGAAGTGTGTCACAAAACAGTTTACAGTTCAGTTTCAAAAAACTTGAAAAATGTCAATGACTTTGATGAAGTTAGACAAACTTTGTTTAATTTTCAAGTAAGTTCTTCTGTAACATCAGTGTGTGAGTATCATGAGAAGAAATATATTCTGAAGTACAACCACATCTTTGGAAGAGAGTGCTAGTGCTGTGATCTGCTTGAACTTCATTAAAAGCTGTTTACTATAGGTTTGAGGGAAATAAAACTTGAATATTTGTCCTTGTTATGCAAGAGTGAAACAGCTTTCCAAGTGAAACGTAATTTGATTCCTGGAAATTCTGTCTGCCCAAATTGTTACTCAAAAATATTTGTTGTGTATCCAGAAGCACCTAAACTTGTTAATGAAGTTTATATTCCTGATGAGGAAGCTGTCAGCATATTGGATTTTGCTTGTTCTAAGTTAACATATCTCCTGCTTTGAAAATAGTAAAATTAAGTACCAGAAAAAGAAAAGCAGCTACTGAAAATAAGGTACAATAAATTTCAGACAAAATTAGAAAAGACTTGGAATCATGCTTTGATAATACAGATTCCAACATTATTTCTAAAGAAGAAGAAAACCTACCACCAGCATCATTTGACACTGAATATTAGAGCTTAATAGAGAAATTAAAAAAATTAAATGTTGAGTGACATCTAAAGAGGAAAAAGTTAAAAATTTTAGGTTTGCTCCCTGACTCATGGTCAAGAGAAAAAATAGTTCATGAATTCAATGTTTTTCATTGTTAGGTTAAACTAACCCGAAAATTAGTGAAAGAGCAAGGCATTCTTCCAGTTTTAGGAAAGAAGAAATGAGTAGGTATAAGTGAAGAAACAAAAAGATCCAGCAGTTTTTTGAAGATGATGAAAACAGTAGAATGTGCCCAGGTTGCAAAGATAGTGAAAGAGTTGTTATAAATGGAGTTAAAGTAAGAAAGCAGAAACAACTAGTGCTGTCAAATTTAAATGAACTTTATGTAGCTTTCAAAAGTTCTCATCCTGAATGCAAAATTGGAAGGTCAAAATTTTGTGACCTCCGCCCTAAGTGGTGTATTTTGGCTGGATCCTCAGGGACACATTCTGTATGTGTTTGTTCATATCATCAAAATGTCAAACTGATGATTGTGGGTGCAAAACTCAGTGATCTTAACTACAAAGAGTTACTAGATTTAATGGTCTATGACACTAACAGTTATGACTGTATGATGAGTTTGTGTAATAAATGCCCTGGTAAGGAAATCGTTATTGAATTGTTTCGCGAATATGATGAAGAAATGCCAGACAGTATTACCTTCAAACAGTGGGTAACAATTGACAGGGTAGAAATGATAACAGTAGTTAAATCTCAGGAAGAGGACGTGGAATCTTTAATTGATAACTCATAAAAACTCAAAAGTCACCACTATGTTTCTAAAATTCCAAAGTAAGTTTTTGAAGGACAAAACTGAATGCATAGTGCTAGCTGATTTTGCAGAAAATTTTACATTTGTGATTCAGGATGCAATACAAGGGCACCACTGGGTCAATGACCAGGCAACAGTGCATCCATTTATCCTTTACTTTAAAAATGAGGAATATGAAATTTGCAGTTCTTTAATTTTCATTCTAAGTGACTACTTAGAGCACAACACTTTGACTGTACATGTGTTTCAAAAGTATGCAATAAATTACATAAAAGAAAATTTTCCCACAGTTCAGAAGCTGATATACTTTTCAGATGGAAGTGGTATTCTGTATGAGAACAAAAAGAATTTTTCAAATCTGTGCAGCCACAAAGTAGATTTTGGGTTGGAGGCTGAATGGTACTTATTTGGATCTTGCCATGGTAAAAATGCATGTGAAGGAATACGAGGTACAACAAAACGTGAATGCATATGAAAACAACACTTCAAACCAGATTTGAAAACTGTATAGCAATAAAAGGAACAAGGCATTTCCACAAATCCCTTGACATTGCAGAAAACTTAGTTCGATGTATGTAACATCAGAAAACGAAATTTATGAGGATCATTGTGCCAGTAAAATTACATCTCTGTCTTGAATTTTGAATGACATACTGACATGTGTATGATGGACAGTGGTGGCTTGCAGAGGTTGAAAGAATAAGTTGAAAACAATGATGTTTTTGTGCACTTTTACCACCCTGCTGGACCAAGAACATCATTCAAGAAATCTACTAGTGTCAAAGTTTGGATACCAATGAAAAATGTTTTAAGGAAACTCTCAGTGCTTGAACTTACCACAGCAAATGGGAGGTCTTATTCTATATCACAGAAGCTGTCTGAAGAAATAAATGTTCTTAACATTCACCACCAGGTTTAGGAACAGTCGCATCTCAAAGGATGTTAATTGAAAATATTTGTTGTCAAAATAATATAAATGTTAATTTCAGTGATGTTTCCACTTTTTGTATATAATTCAGTACCTTACTTAAATAATAATTTATTATATCCCACCAATATCACACATGGATAGGCAACAGCCATAAGATCAGTTGTAGAGTAATGTGAATTATCTCCTCATTTTCAAAAATTCATACCTCTATTCACAGTCAGATATCAATGTTGAGAAATTTTAACAGTATGTTGCTATCATATAGGTGTACAAACTGTGCAAAAATCTTATTTTTATATACAGTCCACCTGAGATAACTAACCCCAAACTTTACAAAAAATGAAAATGTTCAAATTTCAAAAATTCATAAAAAATTAAGGAAAAATTTGTAAGTGTTTTTGCTCTATATGAGGCTAGTAGTGTATGATATCTAACTATAGGAAAAAAATAGACTCTCATAAATTACTACTTGTTTGTTATTTTTGGGCCTAAAAAGTGGATACTTGAAAATTTGGATAACAAACTTTGGAGGTCAGTTTGACTGGTTATTTTTGAATGCAGGGTATTTTGTGTAATAGACGATGTTGTAGAGGACACTTTTCTAATAACAACCAAGTGGACTGCAATGTTGTAACTTAACCCAGTGCAGAGATACTCATATTTTTGCTAATGTCTCTAAACTGAAACATTGCCACGTGCTTACAAACGAAAATGGCCACAATTCAGTAAAGGTGAAAGGTAAAATTTTTTTAAAAAACTGTTATGAACTTCTCAATTATAGTGTAACCACATATAAAAACATTAAAATATTTAAAAATGGTCAAGCAACCAACTTAATTTTTATTGGACCACTTCATTTGGATTAAGTAGTTTCAGAATAGAAAGTACTTGGGTAACATTTCTGTGTTGGTTAAAGTGGAAGTTTGAGTTCACGAAGTAAATGCTAAACACCTATGCACTAATAGTCTGCGAACAGAGAGCAAGTGGTTAATCTCTATGCCAGGTCTCTTTGGTGAACACATGTAATTATAACACTTAGGGTCAACTGCACCAACGCCGATTAAAAAGCAAGATGACCGAGGGTCCCGTGATCACAGTTAAAACTTAATCGCGTTTAAGTTGTCTCTATGCTGCGCCAACGTTAAATGCCGAGTACCAAAACGTGGTTAGCTAATCGGGAGTTTCACCGCAGTTAACTCCACGTGTTACAAAGGAAAGTGCCCATATACATGCAAAGATAATGATATTTGCTGACTGCCTGTGACAAGGGGGTTGTAACTGCCTTGGTCTGTGGTACTTATGTGCACTTTTCACATTGTTGTCATAATGTGAGCGTTGTTACTGCACTATGAAGAACAAGGAAAGGACGCCGAAATTTTCCAAATTCAAAGTAGACATACTTTTGGAGTTGATTGCCTCCAATTAAAGTATATTACAGAAAAAAAAGGATAGTTGCACAGTTAGGGAAAAACTGGATGCATGGGAAAATATAGCAACACCATTTAATTCAACTCCAGGTAAAATTAAATTTTATTTGAATCATAAATCAATAAATATCTGTTAAAAATGTAAATTAAAACACTATTTTTCATGGTGCTTAGATTAATATTGAATAACAATTCAAGATACACACAACAAAAATGATATCAGCTACTACAAAATATATCCATTTCAGGCGTAACAAAAAGAAGGCCTGAAAGGCTTAAAACATGTTACGAGAATTTGAAGAGGAGGTTGCAGAAGGATTTGGCTGAAGAGAAGGTTCAAGTCTATAAAACAGGAGGAGGGAAGGCAGTACCAGTATCTAAAAAGAGTCCAAATGAGGAAAAACTACTGAAAATAGTTGGCTCATCATTGAAGCACTGGAAAATACCTTTGATTTGAATGCACAGTACAGTGTAATGATTCTAAATGTAGATGTAATTGATGATGCAGTGGTTGGTGATGCCTGCAGTACCACAAACAGTAATGAAACTGTAATTGCTGCTGAAGCTGGCGAAAGCCTTATCCCAGCACAGGTTGTTATGGAGAATGTTTAACAACCCTTCTCCAACCTTCAAGTGCAGGAACACAAGAAACATGTAATTGGAGAAGGATGCCACTGAGGCCTAAACCAACTTCCTCCTCTGCACTGGACAGTGTGATGCAGAAGAGGGTGGAAGTACTCCAGCAGCAGCTGGAATTGATGAAGAGAGAACATATGAAAGAAATGAGAATAAAAAAATCTCAAAAGATTGGCACTAAAAGAAAAATTAAAATATTGGAAGCGGAAGAATTCTACCGAATGTAATGACAATGTTTAAAAAACGCTATGGTATTTGTGCACTATAATAATTTCAAATAAAAAGAATTACATATTTTACATGTATTAAGTAACAGTTTACCTCAGTGAAAATGTTCATCAATTACAGGGCGACGAACTGCTCGTCCTGGTAATGTGGCATCATGATATGTTTGTTGACCGGGAGGCATTGGCTCATTATCATCGATATCGGGGTCCCTCTTGCTACATAATAGCCTCAGCAGCCGCATAATTTCCATATCCTCTGGTGGCTCTTCCTTGCTTGTGCTCCTTGCAATATTATGCAAGACAGCCATACTTACTATAATTGCCATTGTCTTTTGTGGATTACACCTCATTCCCATAGATAAAATGGGGACTCTCCTTTTCCACAAACCGTATTGTCTCTCCACAGTGTTCCTTGTTGTAATGTGAGACCTATTATATCGGTGCTCTGCCGCACTCAGTGGATTTGAAAGTAGTGTCAATAAGTAAGGTCTGCATGCATAGCCACTATCTTCTAGTAAGTGACCGACTGGTATTTCACCATTTTCAAACTGTGCCTTTCAAGCGCAATTACGAAATATTGTACTATCGTGCACAGAGCCAGGCGACCAAGCCACAATGTCCCGTATTATTAAATTGTGGTCGCTGATTGTTAGACAATTAAAGGAGAAATATGATTTCCTATTGCGGAAAAGTTCTGCATTCTGTCTCCCAGGTGACTGAATCCTTATGTGGGTGCAATCCACTCTACCAATGACTCCAGGAAATCAAGCCAGTGTGTTGAAACCATCCCTCACAGAGCGTACTTCCGCTCAAGAAGGAAACTTCATGTATTGATGAGACATTGTTGCCATGATTCCTGACACTTCACTTATAATTCCTTGTGCCGTTGTAGAATGTACATTAGCACTGTCACCAATTACTATATTAAATGCTCCAGTTGCGTACGCCCTTAATGTCATCAGAAGTCCGTTCATGGGTGAGACCGGATTATTTTGGTAAATTGGAAATTCTAACCTATCGTGGATTTGATCCAATAACCACCTCACTGTTTCTTTTGAAAGACGAAACCTCTCTTCAAATTTCCAGTCACCATAATCTTCGAAAGGATTTCCCCTTACCACAAGTACACCAACACAGTTGTGACGATTTATTTGTTGAAAATATAGCATTTCTTTGTCTTCTATGCCATCTAAAACATCAAAACGCACTGCCATGTTACGTGTTTACAATAAGTTAATCACGATCAATTTAAGATAATCGACCCTTCGAGCTCAGTTAACTTTAATCATGATCAAATCCCTCGATTAACTTTGATCGAGGACGGTCAGCCGAATATCGAGTTAATCAGGATTAAAAGCTGACTTGACCACGGTTAACTTTTAATCGGTGTTGGTGCAATCGGCCCTTGCTGTAAAAGTTTGCATCATGCTGATAATGTGTCACATCATGATATTGGTTTGCATTAAAGTCGATGCCTGTCTAATATGATTATACCATTTCTGTGAAAATTTGTGTTTTGATACTGCACATTTATAAACTCTGCCTTATCTGTATCATTTATGTCACATCTTGGGCTCAGCTGTAAACAAGAACCTTGAAAATGGTAATGTTTCATAAAGATAATTTACTGGACAGTGTTATATATTCTGGGGACCACACTACAAATTATCTCATGTGCACTGTTACTTTCATGTTCCTGTCACTGTATAGTATGCCTCTGTGAACTTCAACAGGTACTATGACTCTAAGTAATGGTTGGGTGTGTTCTCTTCCATGTATGTGTGTGTGTGTGTGTGTGTGTGTGTGTGTGTATGTGTGTGTGCGTGCGTGCGCGGATAAATGGGGTCTACCTTCAAGCATCTGCCAGCACTGTTTTTCCAACTTCTTCTCAGGGGATAGATCTACCAGTACTATTTTTCCAACATTTTAGTTACTCTCTTCTGGATCAAACAATGCTGTGACCATTCGCTACACCCTTCTTTGTGTCCATTCAGTATCCCCTGTTATTCCTATTTGGTATGAGATGCACACACACTTGAGCAATGTTATATTATGTGCTCTATGAATGTTTTGTGTTTTGTAAGCAGACTCCTCTGTAGACTGACTGCATTTTCTCAAGATTTTGTTGCTGATAAGAAGCATCAGTTTCAGCTGAATCACAATACAATCCACGTAAAATGTTTTACATTGGAATCTCCTTATCTACAGTTCAGAGTGGAGTTATGTACTCTGGTGCACAGATATTTAACAAGCTCTCATCTACCATACAACAAGAAATTGGGACTCTCAACCAATTCCACAGAAAATTAAAAACTTCCCTCAACAGTCAGTCCTACAAATTGTCTGACTATCCAGATTCAAGGATTGAATATTCCTATTAAATACATGGCAAGTAGCAGTGGTCATTGTTGCATGGCAATTAGTAGTGTGTTGCAAACAGGCCAGTGTTGTTACAGATGTAGATAACTGTTTTCATTGAAAAATGGGAACTTATCAAATAAATATACGGCTGCCGACAAAAGATAAACAGCAGTTACAAAGCAGTAAAGTACTGCAAATAGACTGTATGTTACAGATGTATGTAACTATTTTCTTTGAAAAGTACGAATATCTCAAATAAACATAAACAGCAGCTGTTTAATTTAACAAAGAAGCAGATGATTTTTTGCTAAATTTGTTGCTTATTTTATTCCACAACCCTGAAGTGTCTGTATTGATGGAATCTTTCGAACATGATGAATGAATGAATGTATGCTGGGGGCAACAGTAATTGCTTTACTTTGGATACCTTGGACACACTCTCTTGGTTAGTGTGATGAGTAACATCAATGAACTTATGTCATGGGCCTCTTAACACTAAACAACTTCACACACTGACACAAGCAGACAATAAAATGAATAAACACAGAGGTTTACAATGCCAAACATAGGAATGCATACTAACAGAAGAAAGACATTAAAAATACAACCAGCTACAGTCTCTACGAGAGCAATAGTTACACAACCTCTGACAATAAAGTTCGGTGAATAGTCCGGTAACATTAATGTAGATAAACTACAAACTATAGTTACCTTACTGTCCTTCAAAATAGTCACCTCCCATAACTATGCACCACTGAGCTCTGTGATACATGTCCTGGAAACTTGACACAAAGTCTTCTTTGGGATGAGGTTCAAAAACAGCGTCATTTTTCATTGGATGTCAGGAATATCACCAAATCTCTTTCCTTTCAAAGTGAGTTCGAATTAAGGGAATAGGAAGAAGTCAGGAGAATCAAGTTGCACCACCCCCTTCTTGCCAGGAACTGTTTGATGATACTGACTGTGTGTAGGCGAGTGCTGTCGTGCACAAATAACCAGGAACTTTGTTGTACATACTGGGGTATATGATAGAAATGGCAACTAAACAACACATTCAGTTTCCAGAATTTTAAATTTTTAAGAGATAGTTTGTGATGTTTGTAGTTCCACTTGAGAGAGAGAGAGAACATTTAGATTTAGTGACATTTGCCACACTAGTAAGCCAAAACTTGAGTTTCTGTCATTCAACCTTAAGGAGCACTCTCACCACAAATCTTTCTTGACTGTAGCAGTTAATCACCCCCCCCCCCCTCCCCTCCACTCCCGCTTAAGAAGACTATAAATCAGGATATTATATAAGTGCCATGAACAGAACATATAAAACAACTGAAATCCAAATACACCAGCAGAAAAATTGCTCAGTCTAATGTCCAAACAAGCCAACTTGTTATCTTCAGGCATGAAAACTGAACAAAAAGTAAAGATTATATACCAGAAGACCTAAAGTTAAAGTTATGACAACAACAAATAACACCAAAAACAAAAGCTAAATATCTTTAACTGACATGGATAACTCACATAAACAATGTCATAGTAGAAGCAAGATAATGACTCAGACTTGCAAAACTGACTGAAGAACACATTAACAGCAGTTAAATCAAACATACAAGATCTTCATTAGACCAATTCTCAAACATTCCAGGGCCACCTGGATGGCTCACCCAATCCAAACATAAAGACTATCCTGCACTGAAAGAAAAATCATAATAATAACTACAAGATATAGTGTATGTTTGCCAAACAATAGATATATAGATATTCAGCAATCACAGGCCCTGCAGACCACACACTGCCTCCACAAACTACCTCCATTCCTTCCTGTATTGTGCCCGGTTCTTGCAGGTGTCTTCAATTCCCAGGGCTGCTAGGTCCTTTGCCAGGTCGTCCATCCAGCACTGTCTTGGTCGTCCAATGGGGCATCTGGTGATTGGTTTCCCCACTAGCGCCATCTTCGCCTGTCTTCCATCTGGCATACGGGCTACATGGCCCACCCATTGTATTCTTTTGCTCTTTATCTTCTGTAGGATAGTTGGTTGTTGCATCAGAAGGTAGATTTCCTCGTTTTTCCTCCTCCTCCATTCTCCGTTATCTAACACTGGTCCCCATATCTTCCTCATTACTCTTCTTTCAAATATTAATAGTTTTTCCCTTTCTCGCTTAGTCATGCTCCATGTTTCTGAACCATACATTACTGCTGGGCATATCACTGCGTTGTAGATTTTCATCTTAGTGTTCACTGAGATCGATTTAGAACCAAGCGCCTCTCTGAGGGAATGCATGCATTTCGTTCCCACTGCTATTCTTTCCTTGATGTCCATTTTTATGTTAATAGTTTTTCCCTTTCTCGCTTAGTCATGCTCCATGTTTCTGAACCATACATTACTGCTGGGCATATCACTGCGTTGTAGATTTTCATCTTAGTGTTCACTGAGATCGATTTAGAACCAAGCGCCTCTCTGAGGGAATGCATGCATTTCGTTCCCACTGCTATTCTTTCCTTGATGTCCATTTTTATGTTGTTGTCCATGGTAAACCACGATTCCAAGTATTTGAACTGGTCTACTCTTTTGAACCTCTCGTCATCTATCTCAAGAAATTCTATCTGCTCTTGCCTTCTTCCTAATTGCATGAACTCTATTTTGTCTCGATTCAGTTTGAGCCCTACCTTCTGTGCATTATTGTCCATTTTCTGGTACATTTCTTTCAACTCGTGCTTTGATTCACTTAATAGTACTATGTCATCTGCATATGTGAGACAATTGAAGTTACCGTCCATCTCTACTCCAGCCCACTCCTGTTGTCTACACTGTTTTATTACTTTCTCTAAGATGACATTGAACAGAACACATGAGAGAGCATCCCCTTGTCTGAGACCTGTCTCAATCTCGAATGTTTCTGATGTGGCTCCTCGGAAATGTACTGCTGCCTTTGACCCTTCCATACAAGCTTCTCGGGGATTCTGAAGTCCTGCATTGCATTGTATAGGCTATTCCTGTGGATGCTGTCATATGCACATTGAAAATCGACGAACAGGCTGTAGATATCTTTATCATATTCCCAATGTTTTTCAAACAATTGTCTTAGTGTGAAAATGTGATCTATTGTCGATCGGTTTGGTCGAAAGCCAGCTTGGTACTCCTGTATGTTGTTCTCTATGAATGGTTGTAATTTTCTGAGGATAATGATGGACAGCACCTTATACGTTACATTCAACAAGCTGATTCCTCTGTAGTTACTGCATTCCATTTTGCTTCCCTTCTTGTATATTAGGCATATTATAGCCAATTTCCATTCTTCTGGCAGTTTCTCCTTCTTCCATGTCAAGTGGATCAGTTTATATATCTCTAAGTGTAAGCTCTCACCTCCCTCCTTGATTAATTCTGATGTTATTCTGTCCTCCCCTGGGGCTTTGTTGTTTCTCAGTCCTTTGATTGCGATTTTCACCTCTTCTTCACTAACTTCCCATTCTTCTTCATCTTTCCTTTCCTCTGTAGTGTTTTCAGGTAATATCCCATCTTGGTCTGGGCGATTCAACAGCTCTGAGAAGTATTCTTTCCATCTTTCTACAATTCTTTCCTTGTCATTTATCAGGTTGCCGTTCTTATCTCTAATGAAAAAAGTTGGGCTCTGAAATCCATGTTTCCGATTTTTTATGTATTGGAATAATTGCCTTGAGTTCTTGTTTTGGCTCTCTGCCTCAATTTGTTCTAGCAAGCTGGTTACATATATTCTCTTCTCTGCTCTTAGGATTCGCTTTGTCTCCCTTCTGATGTTGATAAAATGTTCCCTTTTCTGCTCATTCTCCCTGTCAGCTAGCCATTTCTCTCTCATCTCCCTTCTCTTTTCTGTAGCCTTCTGGCATGTCTCGTTGAACCATTTCCTCTTCTTAGTTATCTTCTTTCTTCCCAATATATCCTCCGCTACACTTAGTACTGCCAAAAAATGCCATGTATAAAATAGCTAATATAAAACCTTTACAATACCGATTCATTGAACTTTCTAGTAAAACAGGACTGAACACATATAGTACTGGTACTAATACAATGACAATGGACCAACTTAAAGATAAAAACAAAAGTTTCCAAAATTTCAGTATAGTTACCTGCAACAAAATGAAAACAGGTTAGAACTACAATGAAACAGGATGGCAAACAGGACTAGCCAGTAACATCAAACATCTCTTAATATTCATTCATTCATTCATTCGTTTATTTATTGGTCCATTTGATTCATTACATACTTAAACAGTACACTGAATATAGGACAAGTCAAAATTGCAAAAGGAGCAGAAACACACACACACACACACACACACACACACACACACACACACACACACACACACACAAAGAGAGAGAGAGAGAGAGAGAGAGAGAGAGAGAGAGAGAGAGCATGACAAAATTAATTACAGATAACAATCATAAATTACAAGTGACAAATATAGCAATTTGAATTTAACCATTATTACATAATCATTGTTTACAAGGCTAATTTTTGTAATTTAAAAATTCTTTTACAGAGTAAAAACATTTTTCCACTAGAAATGACTTAAGATTATGTTTAAAAAATTTTATGTTGCTGCAATTTTAAATCACTGGGTAAGCTGTTATAAAGCTGAACTGTTATCTGTGATACACTTTTTTGGCACAGTGCTGTTCTACACTGTGACATGTGGGTATTATTTGTGTTTCTTGTGTTGTGACTGTGTATATGCTTATTTTGTTGAAGATGTCCAGTGTTTTCTTAGTTTGCAGATAGCCCTGATTGCTCTTTTCTGAATCCTAAAGATCTTCATGCTGGTGGCTGAATTACCCCAGAAGATTAGCCCATATCGAAGTAGTGCATGGAATAACAGCCAATAAAGAAAAACTACTGTCCACAACATAGTTAAAGTTTTTTTTTTGGGGGGGGGGGGGGGGGGGGGAGGAGGCTACACTCACCTGTAAGTTGAATGGCAGGTTGCACCAAACACCCAAACACCCCCCCCCCCCCCCCCCCAAAAAAAAAATCAAAATATAAAATAGACAATAAACTGAAAATTGCTCTTTCTCCCCATTTACAAATATGTAGAGTCCATCAAGTGTAAGCTCTCTCATCAGTCCAATCTTTCCTTACAGAGGAGAGAATGAAACATCTTGTCATGAAAAACATGATGATTGTTACTTTCAAAAAGATGGTACTTTCCCAATTTTGATGCTTAGTTCTTGTTCAACAACAAATTTTAAAAAATTAGCACTGGTTATTATTGCCTGCAGCATGCACATATATCATAGTCATAAACAACATTTCATTACTCATACAATTATAAATACCTGCTAAAATATTCTTGTAAGATATTCATTAATGTTTTGTATTCAAGGTGTCTTGCAGCCTCCATATAGCTGATAAATGGCATTTTCCATCTGTGTACAAAGACATGGATGCTTACTTTTTATATTTTGTATTTACTGGACCAATATCAAGCACATGTTTATCAGCAGCAGTCTTGTATTTTGCTAACAGTTTTCAATGAGCTTATTGCAGATGTTATCAGTTTTAAATGGTTTCTTAAACATTCTCACATTAGTACAAAAATAAAAAAAATAATTTATCAAAAATATTAATGTAAAAAGGAACAAAAAATTTCTGAGCTTGTTTGTTATCAGCTCTTTTGCACACTGTAATGTTAAAGGGTGATGTAGCACAAAATGTAGAAATGAGGTTTTTAGGAGAAAGTTAAAATCCATACAGGTGGACCATCACAGTAATCTGGAATTGTATGTAACTCATCCACACATAAAAGTAAGAGAATATGTTTTACAGCCAGCTGCAGTCAACCAAAGGTTCAATTAAAATAACAAGTGGCAAAACAAGAAATACGTAGAAGGAGTAAGAAGATGAAACATGACAAAAATAAATAAATATTTCCACAAAAGTTTGTCAGTGAACTAGATTTATACTTAAACACAATGCTAAGGTACTTTTAGTGGAACATACATTGCCTTGGGTGAGAGCACCAACAGTGACAGGTGCCAGAATGCCAGTAACAGTGATGATAGTATGCAGCAAGCCAGCAATGGTGCCAGAGAAGTTCCTGGCGAGGTCCATGTGGTTGAGGCAGCTGCCACCATACAGTGCACTGCTAGCCACTGTGGTGACCACCATCAACACCACAACAGCTGTTTCATCGCAGTCCGCCAGAGTAACTCCCAGAAGTGCTGCTGCACTACCCAATCCTGCTGTTATATCATTAGTAATTTCATTAGTGTTTTAAATGGATACTGCATTCAAAAGTTACACAGAAAGAAACATTTTTTCTTTGCCACTAGCATAAGTACAGCCATTACATCTCCATATCTGCATACCTTACAAGATGCCCTTCAACAATAATGATGTCATAGTTACAGATACTATTTGATTAAAAAATTCCAAAAATGTACAGAGAAGGACATTTGACATTTTCAAATTTCAACACATATCCATCACTGTAGTTTCAGAATATGATTTCTGAGTGATTAGCTACCATTCCAGTACTCATTAACAATGTAGCAACAGAATGTTCACAATGCTGATTTTCATAACTAAACATCTGAAATAGCACAGCACTCCATACACAGTGAACAAAAAGAACTAACACACAAATGTTTGTGAGCCATACTGGTGTTAAACTTTACAACAGACTTCCAACCTATGTCAGAAAGTTAGAAGATGAAAATAAGTTTAAAATATAATTTAAAAATTTCTACTGGGACAGTCTTTTGACTCTGTCAGTGACTATATTGCCCAATAATATTTTGCCATTATTTTTATGTTCAATAATATTTTCCTATTAAGTTTACATTAAGCCAAAACTGAAAATACTGTCTTTCGCCCTCAACAATGTCATTATATTTACACATCTAACTGACAGCTGATATAAAACTTTTAACGAATCACTGTTGTGTATAGAAGGGTTTCCCATTAACACATTACGAAATTTTAATAACAGAAGAGGAAATGTACATAAATTTGTATTACTTTTTGGATCACTTTGTATTATTTTGTGTGTATCATTTTATGTTATACCTATTTGTATGTGCAATTTTACTTCTTATGGATTCACATATAATTTACATGTACTTTTGGACAACATACACACAGTATTTACTGCCTACAGACTGATAAAGAAATTAAGAAATAAATAAATAAATTGTTATATATCATGACAGAGTCAGCTTTGGTGTTGTAAAAAGGGAAGCAGTAAGATCGGTTTGATGACAAAGGTGAAGAAATTTTAAGTCTCATTAGTGAAAAATAGAGGGAAACATTCCACGTGGGAAAAATATATCTAAAAACAAAGATGATGTAACTTACCAAACAAAAGCGTTGGTATGTTGATAGACACACAAACAAACACAAACACACACACAAAATTCAAGTTTTCGCAACCCACAGTTGCTTCATCAGGAAAGAGGGAAGGAGAGGGAAAGATGAAAGGATGTGGGTTTTAAGGGAGGGGGTAAGGAGTCATATATCCACCCGCACATACACAGAAACAAGCAGACATTTGTCTGCTTGTGTCTGTGTGTGTGCGGATGGATATATGTGTGTGTGTGCGAGTGTGTACCTGTCCTTTTTTTCCCCCTAAGGTAAGTCTTTCCGCTCCCGGGATTGGAATGACTCCTTACCCTCTCCCTTAAAACCCACATCCTTTTGTCTTTCCCTCTCCTTCTCTCTTTCCTGATGAAGCAACCGTGGGTTGCGAAAGCTTGTATTTTGTGTGTGTGTTTGTGTTTGTTTATGTGTCCATCAACATACCAACGCTTTCGTTTGGTAAGTTACATCATATAAATCACATATTATGTGGTCTTGTTAAGGTATATAACTGGTGTGCTTCCAAGTGTTCAGTCAAGTTATTGTTTCTATTTTAAATATTTCGACAACCAATCCAGTCGACTTCTTCAGGTGCTTAGAGTTGTGCTGTTATGTATACTTGCTGTCTGGTCTCCAACCAGACTGTGAACCACTGATGGTCTTTCACCACATTTAGAGCTGACTTTGATGCACAATGCCCATCACACATCCAAGGGCATAATGGATGCTGAACTCAGCTAAACATGGCAGTGCAAGATGAATGATAGTTCACAGTCTGGTTGGAGTCCGGGGAGTGAATGCACACAACAGTACGACCTGCAGCACCAGAAGACAACAACTCACATTGTGATTGGGTCAGTCATCAAAATATTTGAAACTGAAACAAGAATGCAGCTGAAAACACAGAAGCACATCATTAATCAATCACACCAAGAAAACCTGAGAGATAATATCAGTATTAACTGGTTCTTTTCAAAAATTTGTCGATGGCGTATGAATTATGTAGATCGTTGTCATTCCTTATACTGAATGCATGAACTGAGTTGTTTTAAAATGGAGATTATTGTATTGTATTTGCCCGATACTCTTTTCCTCTGGACGCCAGGCAAGCCATGCAGACAGCCGCCCCGCCAGGAGGACACTGGTAAACGGCTTTCATCAACTCTGGGCTAATTCTTGTATGGCCTGAGCTGTTTGCCACAGAGTTACATGTTGCCTCCACAGCATCTGGGTATTTCAACTCACTGACAGGCAGTGTGCCTGTCACAGACAGTGAGCATTGTCATCAGGGCACTGTTCTGCTATGCCAGATCATGTGCCCTCGCAGCGCCATGCAGATATCCAACTGCTCCTCACTATTTTGGCCACCGCCTGACCGTACAGAGTCAGTTATGCCCTACACCTCAAGGCGGCAGAACCAGCAGTTCTGTCCAGCCGAATCAGCAGTTCAATTCCAGCACTACCAGTTGCCAGTACCAACCATATTGTCTCACTTTGGCAGACCCAGCCCATTTCATCCTGGTCTTCACCATCAGCCTGTCAGCCATCACACACTGGCAGCAATGGCCCAGTAATATCCTAGATCTTCACACCACTGCCTATCATGACTCAGTGTTCTTTTCATTTTGTTAATCCATATTGGTTGTAAAACACTTTTAATAAAAAGTCATGATTGGTTTCATGTCAGTAGAAGACACATCCTCAGGTGATCCGTACACATAAGGAAAAATTCTTTTGCAAAGACTCCTTAACAATAGTGTAAAGAACAAAGAGATAACAAAAAGTTGTACTACTGAACTGTGCTTGAAGAGTACTCACAAAGATTCTTTTTAATAGGTCTTCACTAAAGGTAAATGGCTTAGAGCCACTCCCCATCATTTGGTTGTAAACAAATAGCGCACTAAAAGCAGTAGTCCTTCTTTAAGATGAAGGGGGGTAGTGGAAGCTATAAAAATAAAATGTGGATAAAAACTAAATGGGCCAAACCAAGTTGTCAACCAGAAATGCATTGAGACAATATCAAAGTCTGAATGCAGTACACGAGAAGAGCCTTACTACACCACATGCAGGGTGGTTGAGCAACAGCAGGCAAGGAATACTGTCTGAAAAAGACTGAGTCTCATTTATAAAAATAATGAAAGTAGACAGTTAAAATGCAACATATTAATAAAATCTGACTGATAATATAAATTCCCTCTTCCACAAATACAGTTTATAAAGTGCTGAAAGTGGCTAATTAAAACAAAAAATATTAATAAAGTCTGAGCGGTAGTACAAATTCCCTCATTCACAACTACAATACACATTAGTGGGCAAAAGCAAGGGGCTACTCTTGGAAACTAAAGACTTGTGATAATAAAATAGTGGGCAGCCCTGTGGATGCCAACACCAGTTGTCTTGTAAGTATCTTCAATGCTGGCTCTGCTGTGGCCAGCCCTCTCACCCTCCTCCCGCCCTTGTGGCCAGTCCGTTCATTCCTGCTAGCACTCCTGTTGTTGTTGTTGTTGTTGGTGTTGTTGTTGTATGCTTAGCAACCAGCTGATCCTGTTGTGTGTTCTGCTGGGCCTTGGACTAAGCCTTCTTGGAAGTTTCCCTGAAAGCCCCACCAATGCCCGGTTCTTTGCTTTCACCACCTGTGATGCGAGGCCAGTTCCTGTTCCCCTGCACAGACAGGGCATGCTTGGTTTGTTGGCTAATTTTTTTGTGTTACTTAGTGGTTCACTTCTGTATTTTTATTAGTTGTCTCTTGCATTCTTATTCAGTGGTTATGCACAGGGTGTCTCACGAAAGATGCCCAGGAGGGCTCGTCAGGTCGTGCAGCACAGCCACCAGCAGTCACCACCACATCTGCCGGCCGCCGCCATGCCCAACTCTCAGACACTAATCTGCTAGACTGATTAACTTAAGCTTACTTTTATTTACAGTTGGTGTTCAAAATGATGTCCGTCTGTGGTAAGATCAGCCTGACATCTCCTGAACACATTAGCAAACATTCAATGAATTTCAGCTACCAATATCTGGGAAATGACTAGCCAAACCCTGTCTTCCAACTCTTTAGGCATTTGGGGATTGGTTGCACACAACTTGTCTTATAATATTCCCCAAAGATAAAAATCATGTGGATTTAGATCTAGAGAATGAGGAGGACAGCCAACTATCCTACGATCATAAACACATCACATTGCTGTCATAGAAGCATTGGCAATATGTAGTCTTGCATAGTCCTGTATGAAATAATTCTACATCTTTCCATCAGGTGTTAGTTCTCCAAAAAAAGGATGCAGTATATTGTTCATATACCTTTCAGAATGTATTGTTTCATGGAAAAAGATTGGTCCAATAATTCGTCTTGCATTAATTGAGTGACACGCTGCTGTTTTCACATCATGCACAGGTTGTTGATGTAACTCATGAGGATTTTCTGAGCTCCAGTTCTGAGAATTTACAGACCCTCACAAATGCAGCCACACTTCATCAGAAAAAGAAGCATCTCAGGACCAACTTCCTCATCATGCACAGACTGTAACAGCCATCTGCAAAAATGATGTCGAGCAACAGTATCTGAGTTCCTCAGTTGACGAACTACCATTATTTTGTATGGTTTCCATTTCAGTTTGTGCACAGCTCTGTGAGCACATGCTCTTGACACACCAGTCTGAAGTGCCAAACAGCTCAGACATTTTCTTAGACTTCTTCCCAAGGACAGCCCCCCCCCCCCCCCAAATAAAGAAAAAAAAAATTCAGTATGGAAGACACGAGCATGGTAATTTTGTCTGAGGACCGAGCCCAGCAACATACAGGCAGAGAAAGCCCCCGACTCAATGCAGTTGCAACAATATTTGAAGCAATTAAACTTGCAAAAAAATTCAAAACAAGAGTACACTCAGTCGCACAGCGTAGACGGCACGCGCAAAGTATTGGTGTCCGAGAACTACGCATAGTGACAACCGGTAGATGCAGTGGCAACAGCCGAATAATGCGCCGTGTGAACTGCGGACCCTTCCCAGGTATCTTTCGTCTGACACCCTGTACTTTCCAATGTCCTTATGTACACATCAAGTTTTTATTCAGTTCAGTGTGGAAGGAATACAAGGTACTTTTATTTTATTTTTCTGCTCAATTCCCAGGCATGTTTTCCTTTTGCTGACTATATTGTTGATTACACCAGCTCCCTGAAGAGTCAGCGCTGGCAGTGGGTGGCCTCCCACCTTGCGTATGATAGTATCATATCTTTTTTATGGTTGGAGGGATGTTGTATCCATCTGGTAGTCATCTCCTTCACACAACAGGCAGGCAGTGTGGGCAGCAGCCCCACCAAGAGGATGTGGATAAATGTCTTTCATCAGTACCAAGATGTTTCTTGTATAGTCTGGGCTGTTTACCATGGAGTTACACGTCACATCCACATTGTCTAGTGGTACGAATCTCACTGACAGACAGGGTACCTGTCACAGACCGAGAGCACTGTTGTCAGGGAACTATTTTCCTACACCAGGTCACATGCCCTCAGAGTGCGGCATAGATATCCATCTGCTCCCAACTATTTAGGACAAAGCCAGACTGTGCAAAATCAGTTACACCGTACTCCTCAAATTGGCAGTGCCAGCAGTTCAGTCCCAGCACTACCAGATGACAGCATGAGCCACTTCATCTCAGTGCTCCATGCCGGCAGACCCAGGCCATTTCATTCTGGTCTTTGTCAGCAGCATATCAATCATCACATGCCAGCAGCACTGGTCCAATAACATCCCAGATCTTCACATTCCTGCCTATCATGACTCCAGGGTTCGTTGTGCAGGCACATCCCAAGACAATGTTATAGGAGAGACGTTTATGTTGTATGCAGTTGTGTGGATATTCATATAAGGACATCATAATTGAGTTTTGGTTTTATTAATAAAGTTATTATTGTAAAAGTGTCTTTGATCATGCATCAGTACGAGGATGACTTATACTATTCATGACAAATTTCATTAAGGGGTAAATGCACTAAAGATTGGCATCACAGACACATGATCGTCAGCTAATTGTTATAACAAAAATACTGTCTACTGAATGTTCATACTCATCAAAATACGGATCCAGATGAACCTGTAGCTCTAGCTAACCCAGAAACAGGTTTCCTAGGTGTATAGTTGTGAGAAGACCTGGAATGGGTTGAACA
Source organism: Schistocerca serialis cubense (assembly GCF_023864345.2). Classification (NCBI taxonomy): domain Eukaryota; kingdom Metazoa; phylum Arthropoda; class Insecta; order Orthoptera; family Acrididae; genus Schistocerca; species Schistocerca serialis. The sequence continues at coordinate 971,019,895 of NC_064639.1, forward strand.
TGTTGAATATGCTAATGGCAATCTTAGTAGAGAATATTATGACTTAAAGACCTCTGACCCTTGTGTCAATATGAAAACAATTATGTCTACAATAAGGCCCACCTAAATAATAGTACAGTATTTGAGGGAAACTCTCTAGCATCATTCAGTACTTCTAGGATACAGGAGGAGGCCACCAGAACAGTAAATGGAGGAAAAACAAGGCAATAATGCAAACCTGCCTTCACAGTACTTAATATACTTCCCCTGACACATACTTATATTGTCGGAGACACAGTCCTAGTTGGCTGTGAGCCAACAACCATATATGAACACGATTTATACAATACAGCCAACTGGTTTCGACATTGATTATGAATGTCTTCATCAGACAAAATAAAAAACAATTACCTTTAAAAAAATTACAAAAACCATTACTATAGAATAAAAATCAAGAACAGATGGTTATTATACTGAACAAATTTATGGGTGATCATACTCATATATGGTAACAGTTGAAAACAGACTTACAAGCAAAATTTTGCTCATAAATCTGTTTTCACCTGTCATTACATGTAAGTATGCTCAGCTCATAAATTTGTTCAGTATAATAACCATCTGTTCTTGGCTTTTCCTCTATATTAATGGTTTTGTAATCTTTTAAAAGTAATTGTTTTTGGTCACATGTGTGTGAGTTGCTTTTGCATGTGTGTGTGTGTGTGTGTGTGTGTGTGTGTGTGTGTGTGTGTGTGTGTCGTCTATTTTTGACAAAGGCCTTGTTGGGCAAAAGTTTATTTTGTGACAGTCTTTTTGTTGTGCCTATCTGCAACTCGTGTCTCTGCTTTATAGTGAGTGGCAAGTTTTCTTTTCATTATATTATTATTAATTCCATCCTGGATTTACCACTGTTTTATTATTTTATTTATTTATTTATATCATATGGATCTTCACAATAAACGTTGAACATAAATGATGCAATTTGTTCACCAATTTAGTATTTGCCTCTTTTTAACGCTGATAGCTGCCAATGAACAGAGCATTAACACTCCTTGAATTGTTAGCTTGTAAGAAAAGCTTCACTCATGCCTCTGGACTTAACACAGAGCAGGCAAGAGCTGGATAACACTAACAAGGGGAAGGCCTCAGACACGGCTGACCGATTCAGCTCAAATTTGGCAGGTCATTTGTGTACTACCTAAGACGAAGGACTCTAAGATATTTTGGGTCAACACCCCCGCAATTTTGAGAAAATCACCCCTAAAAGTTATGACAAGCAATCGACTCAAAATTGGGGGGATCGAAAGATAATTGTAAATATAGCATTTTTCATCATCAGGTAAGGGGTCCGCAAACGCAAACTTTTCCAGAAATCGAGGAAAGAAACTTTTACAACTGCCGCTTCTGTACCCACATGTTAAACACTTTTCGGCGACAGTACCGACAGCACAACGGGCAAGGTAGCTGGCTGGGAATCGGAAAACCCGGGTTCGAATCTCGAAGAAACCTAGTTGATGTTCTGTTTGTGTTTTTCCATATCTCAATTGATAGGGATAGGATCACAGATAGCCAACTGCGTGACACTTGTTTACAGCGAGGCATGGAACAGAATGCACGCGGGTGTCCCGGTTGCCTCTTCATCATATCATAGTTGTGAACCTGGAAGAGTGAAGGTGTCCAGAAAGAGCCTAATAGAAGTCAATCGGAAAGAGTTGTTTTCCGTCATTAGGCTGCCGCGAACCTCGCAGATACATGTAGTGACTTTTCCATCGTTAATGCACCGAATGAAATACGTTTTGTGAATGAATACAGTGCTCATCCGTAAGTAACATATGACGAGTACTGTATGTAGTTTGTAGTAATTACCTCGTCTGTTTATGCCCTAGTAACTAGTTATTGTTTGTTGTGTCATATCTTTAAAGTGCATAATCTGAATAATGGAGGATATACACCGTTCGACTAGTGCTGTATTATATAGCTGAGAGCCTGTCACAGACGATGGCAAGCGGGAAGTTATGACGCTGTGATTTGGTTTGTAAAAGTGTTGCAAGACAGATGCATTATCAATGCACTACCGGAAGCTGGCAGTTCTGTTTCTCGGCGTTCCAGATTGATAGGAGCGGTTATCGTCGAGCAATTTTTGGAGCTGACGAACAAAATGACATTTATTGATACTGAAGTACTCCACCATGAAGATGAAGCAGAAGATGATTCAGTGGAAGATATCCCGACTAGTGAATCGCAAAATGGTCATAACACTTTGGAAGTCTCCACATCACTGGGAATATGTGCTTCATCTGTTCCCAATGAGTATTACGAACCGGTTACTAAACGATTGAACTACGTCACCATACCCCTTAAAATAAAAGTAAAGGTGGTAGCGCTAGCCAGGAATCAGCCAAATTGGAACTTACAAACACTGCAAGAGAATGGAGCAACAACAGCCCTGAAAAGGAAGAAGGACTTGAAACTGTGGGAAAGTGATATCATTAAAGGAGAGACAAGATACGACAAATACCAGGCGATAAATAAGTGGACATACGACCGATTTGTCGAATCTCGCTGTTGTAACGAGAATGTAACAACGAGAATACTTCAGGAGTGGGCTGCAGGTGCAGCACTTCAATATACAGCAAACAAGGATTTTACGTTTGCTACATCATTATCTTGGGTAAGAAATTTCAAATCGGAGTATAAAATTTGTCAACGGCATGTCACTAAATACGTCTCTCATAAGGAGGTAGGTACAAAATATAGAAGTTATACAGAAAGTGGCGGCTCTTTTCAGCACGCAAATGGCGTCACGTATGACCGCTTTTAATCGTGATTATGTGATCAACACCGATCAAACAGGATGCGAGTATTGGGTGAACACTCTATGCACGTTATCGCATAAGGGAGAAAAACGAACCCTTGTCGCAGTTGGTAGTAAAAACAATCCAACACATTCGTACATGGCACAGTATGCCAGCACAGCCTCTGGAAAAGTGTTGCCTAAGGTTTTCCTGTGTTTACAAGAAACGAATGTTACATTTGGTCCTTGGGTTATAGAAGAGGCCAATCGTTTAACCGACTTGTTGAAAAATGTTTACATTACCTGCTCCAAATCCGGGAAACTGACAAATGCGATTTACAGAACATTTCTTGAAAATGTTTTAAAACCATACGTTTCTGATAACAAGTTTTGTCTAATGTTGGATTCCTGGAGTGGACAAATTAATACTACAATATATGACACAATGTTTATAGATGGCGAGGGTCAGGAGACGCGCTCAGTTAAAGTAATACCTCCAAACTGCACACCTGTGTGCCAGCCGTCTGATGTTTATTTCTATCACCAAGTTAAAAACTTTATTTCCAGGCTTCAGAGTTGCAGTGTGCTTCTAGAAACCCAGCGGGAATTGCACAACAGCACGGATGCAATAACTATTCACAGCATAATTTGTAACCAATTTTCAGCACTGATTTTTCAGGCAATGATATCGTAAGCGTGGTACACATCAAAATTAATTCCTGAAAAAGATGTATTTTTAAACGTAAACCTAGTTTGTTTTCCGCCGATTCTTCGGAAGGAACAGTGTAGCTGTCGAAAAGATTGCATTCATTAGATGTTCTTGGTGTCGTGAGTATATTTGTTTCAAATTTTTATATGACAAATACCATCCATCTAGCTGTTCGAAGAAAAGTGAGGACAGGTAACAGTGACTGGAAGAGCCATCATAAAGTGACCTGGAGTAACATTTTAGTTGTTTACTATCCCAAGAGGTTTGAGAAATTTAGTTGCCTACCTTACCATTATCATTCCTTATTGATTTGCTTACCTTATTAACCCTCCTATCCTATCAATTGAGATATGGAAAAATACAAACGAAAAGAAGAACATCTGATAGGTATCTTCGAGGTTCAAAACCGGATTCTCCGATTTCGAGCCAGTTACCTTGGCCGGTGCGCTATCGGTGCTGTCACCCAAAAGCGTTTACCATGTGGGTACAGACGCAACAGTTGTAAAAGTTTCTTACCTCAATTTCTGGAAAAGTAAGCGTTTTCGGATGCCATACCTGATGATGAAAAATGCTCTATTTACAATTATCTATCGATCCTGCCAATTTTGAGTCGATTGCTCGTCATAAACCTTAGAGGCGATTTTCTCAAAAAGGCGCGGGTGTTGACCCAAAATATCTCAGATTCCTTCGTTTTAGGTTGTACACAAGTGACCTGCCAAATTTGAGCCGAATCGGTTGGCTGTGTCTGAGGCCTTCCCCTTGTAAGTGGTCCTATGTCCTCAGCGCGATTACTTGATGTAACGTTGTAAGTCCTCAAATAATTATGCAGTACACAGTCTATATTCATACCCCAGCTTACAGTCAAAGGGTTTTTTGAACACATGAAACCTGGAACTCAATATACCAAATGCCCATTCCACCGTTTGATGTGCACAAGATAGCCTGTAGTTAACAACTTTACTTTTCTCATTAACAGTGACTTTATATTTACAGTAGAGTTCAGTCAGTTCTTTTAATAACAGAAACACTTCATCACCTACAAAAACATAAGGAGTTCTGTTCTGTTGTCCAGGAAGTGGTTTACCTTGTGGGATATGTAGAGTCCCATCAGTCAGCTTTTCTCCTAATGCTGAATTTGAAAAAAAAAAAATGTTTGCATCACTAAATCTGTGTATAATGGAACCATTAAGACTACAGAGTAATGCTGTTTATAACCGAAATACAAGAAAATGAAGGATTTCTCAGTGTGACATGTTTCCCATTAACAGCTCCAGGACAACTGTAAAACTGCCACTTCCTATACAACTCGGGGTGCTGTGCTGTGTAACTGCTATGCGATGAACCACAGAGGCTCTACTGGTCTACCGTGCCTCTGCTCTGCCTCCGCTGTGGGCAATGCCTTAACAGTTTAGATTGGCCTGACACGGATTTAACATTTTTATAAGATATTCCACTACATCAATGGGTTGCACCATTTTGTTTTGGCTCGTATAGCAGCGTGCTATGGTACAGTGGCACAGGGATTTCAATGTGTATGTTTCTACCATCCTACTATCCCAATAGACAGTTAAAAAAAATTTTAACGCTGAAAGGAATATTTCTTCATATGTCTGAACTCAAGTTCTGCTAATGCATTAGATTTTCTCTCTAGTGCCCCTAATCAACTAAAACACTGAGATTTGGAAAGGTTCCTTAATTCAAAAGCATCACCCTCATGTTAATTCATCATCATCTTGTGAAAATTCTACAACTGTCAGTCACCTTCTTGTAGTCCTCTGGCATTCATCACTTCCCAACTCCAGCTCCATCTAGATCATCCAAAGTTTCTTCGTTCCAAAGTTTCTTCTTTTCGCTTGAATCCAATACCACACTTTCTTAGGCAATCTTTTCTACACAACAATAGTATTTTAGACATTTCACCTCTATGTTACCTATTATTGATCTATCAACACCTAAGTCTCAGTTATTTGGTATACAGTCCAGCTTGGAGATGCCACAACTTCACTACCAAAAATCCATCTCTACTGGAAGCAACTCGTTTCTCTGATGATTGTTTATTATCCACACATAGCAACATTTTAAACAAGTGAATGATACATCACCTGTTTGGTCCTTTTTGTTATTCAAAAGGACTCAGTTCAGTTGTCATATGGTCCTCCTGCCCTGCCATATTTTATTGTTTATGTCATCTTCACTTTTTTGTTTGAGGATATCATAACCCCCAGATACTTAAAAGATGTACATCTGATGGTACTACAATCTGGTCATCAGTGAAGAGAAGTGTGTACGAGGTTTTATTCCTACAGGATCTCCCAAGTGTTCCTCCAGACTTCATCTGCTTCCTCCACATAGACTTTTAAATACCGTTGATGCTGTTGCACATACTTGGCATAGCCCACTTGTAACAGGAAACTCGGCTGACACTGAATTTCTTACACTGACTGCACTCACACAGTCCATATAAAACTGTTTAGCTGCTTTGATGTAAATGCCACTATTCTTCACATTGTTAACAGATTGTTTTGTGGTACTCTATCACAGGCCTTCTGCAAATCCAGAAAGACTAAATGGGTCTCCTATGAGTCTGGCAATTCCCTTCTATTAAAGTCCATAATGTGAATATTCCATCAACTCTTGTGCACCCTAGTCTAAAATCCTTCTGTACTTCAGATATTATAACCTACATCTCTATTCTTTCTTCTAAGATTCTCCGTACAAATGTGCTAGTGATGACATCACACTTACATCCCAGTAGTTTCCACAGTGCTGCCTATTCCTTTTCCTACAGATTGAAGTAATAACAGTCCTTCTCCATTCCTTGCGTACCTGTTCCCCTTTCAAACACTTACTATACAACTGGGCCAACAGGAGCTGCCGCTATTAAATCTATGTTTACTCCATCTGGAACCGGTTATTCCCCATTTTTCACATGCTTCGGCTTTACTTAAATGTTCACCTTCTTCCATCAAATTTAAAATTCCTTGTATAATTTCTTTTCTCTTCTCGATAAGCAGGGCTTTGTAATACTTTACCCTCTACTCCAGGCTTATTAGTGTAATCCCAGCTCTATCTTTGGTTTCAACTCTCATCATCTACTGTATCTTTCATGCTCTGCTTGCTTTAGTACCACCAAAGTTTTCTTCTGTATTCTCTCTGACATGCAGCCAAGTCTAATTTTTTTGCTTCAGTAATGGCCCTTTGTGCTTCTTTCAGTTTAGTTACATACATTTTAAGGTCTTCATCAAGTCAAGTGCTCAACCATTTATTATAGGCCTCCTTTTTCATCTGCACAATTTCTCTACTTCCTCATGCCACTATGAATTCCTCCCCTTTTTTTCAATTTCTTTTTCTCCCCCAGAGCTTCAAAGGTCACCTAATATGTCACTTCTGTAGCAGACTGATACATATTCCATACAGTATCATCCTCCGTATGTTATGTCTTTGCTGCCAGTCTAAGTTGATAGAGGAAGTGTGTTGAATTCTCCTGCAAATTTAACAGATTATAGTGGATCTTTGAAGACTTTTTATACTTGCCATCTCTTCACCTACAATTTCTTTTAGCCTAAAGGGAAAGTAAACTACCAAAACCAGTAAGTAATGGTCTGAGCCAGATTTGGGGCCCTGTAAAACTCATGTGTCCTTAATAAATCACATGGTCAATTACTGAAGTTAACTTCTGAGTCACTTTTTCCTGTGCATAGTGACGTCAGCAAATGAGATAATGAATGGATAGTTTAGGTATAAGTCAATACATCAAGTTAATTCAAAGTAGCAGCTTACCTCTCAGGTACACACTTTACAAATTTTCAATTTGGTGTACTAAGGAAGTACCTGGTAACTTAAATATTGCTTACATACTCAAAAAATGTGACTGTAATATAAGTGACAATTATTTGGGCATATCACTTCCATTCATAACGGGTACATTTCTTGCTAGAATCTTACGAAGTTGTGTTCAGGTTGTCTCTGAGAGTGTTCTTACTAAGTCAAATGGCAGTGTACAAAGATCCACTGGCTCAACTGGCAGTGCAGAACAAATTTAATAAAAATGTAGAGAATATCAACAATATCTGTTCTTACTTTCTATAATGAAATATTCTTTCTGGAAACAATCCCACTGCCTGTGGCTAAGCCATATCTTCACAATACCCTTTCTCCCAGGAATGCTCATCCAGGAAGTTTAGCAGGAGAAATTCTGTGGCTTTTGGAAGGTAGGATATAAGGTACCTGCGGCACAAAAGTTGTGAGAATGGGTCATGCTTGACTAGTTCACTCAGTGGAGCATTTGCCCACAAAAGGCAAAGGTCCCGTGTTTGAGTCCTCGTTTGCTGCACAGTTTTCATATGCCACGAAATTTCATTATCAGCACACACACAACCACAGAGAGAAAAATTCATTCTGAAAAGATTCATTCTTTACTAATTTCCATGATTCTGGAAGGCATGGTATCAGCAACTATTCTGCTTAACCAAATTATGCAATAAATTGCAGATAACTATCAAAATTGCAATATTAATTTCCTTTATATTTGGCGACTATTTCTGAGATCAGGTGAATGAAGTTCAGCTCCGTACTGCTTTATACTAAAGATGTATTTAACTAAAATGAAAATTCGTGTGGCTGTCATAATGTATGTTATTGCATAGCTTATCAAATGATTTGATAATGAGCTTAGGCTTGAAACTAGTAATCAAGTACTAATGGAAATTAATATTTCAACTTTGACGGTCCTCTGCAATTTGTTGCATAATTTGGGAAGGCTCATTCTGGAAATCAAATCTGAGGATTAAGTCACCAACTTGCAAGTCCTAGGAAGAGTGGACATCAACAGCATTGAAACCACAATTGTTGTATATCAGCTAAGATGGTTTTGGCATGTTTGCAGTATGAGTTATATCATGATTACTTGTTACTGCTTTATAGTGAGCTACAGTTCAAAACACCTGGAGTTCCTATGTCTTAAAGATTAATGCAAACAAGTAGTGAAGATGATCAACAACAGCCCAGATACAGGGGAAGAAAATATTCTCAATCATGTTACCAAATTATCCATAGAGCTGATGGTATTTTTGAAAGAAAAAATTTCACTTATTAAGAAGACAAATGATACAGATGCATTCATTAACATATAATGCTCCATGAATTCCAACATTAATGATAGCCTTTAACAATGTGGACCAAGCCACCCTACACATCAGTTCGCAGAAGCAGCCATTTCGAGCTACTTTTGTAACATTCATAACAACCAACTACAACAACACTAATGTAATTACACTGATAATTAAGGGAATTATATCTAGCTAATTAACAGAAAAGTAGCTAACAGTACTCTGAAAAGAGCCACTGCATGTACTTGTAACATTTCTCACCTGCTGACTTTATCTAATGCTTCCAATTAAGTGTATATTTAACTTAACAGAGAACACTGCCTGCCACCTACCAACTGGTACAGTTAAAAGTCTGTTAAATGAAAAGATTTGTATAAACCAAATTTCACATTAATGAGTCAAAATGTTCTGATAAATCAGAGATGGACTGATCAACAAAATCTTCTTTTAGTTTACTTCTGAATATTTGGGGATTTCTGATTTCCTGCCTGCTAGCAACCTGCTAAAAGACTTTTGCAGCAGAATATAAAAATCCATTCTGAAACCTAAACATCGACACATAGTCAATATGGAAATTTGTGTTGTGGTTATGACTTTCAGAATTTATTCTAAATCCATTGTTAACACTAAAAATAGGATGCATGTGTATATGTTCCGTATCTCCTCTCGAACCACTGAATTTTTTTCAACCAAATTTGGCACACATACTGCCTGCCCCACAAGAATCAGCATTATGGGGGTTAGAACCTCATAGCTCTCATAGTAGCAGAGATATGAGCAATAAAAGGCTTCTCAGCCCCTGCTGCATGGGCCACCCTGCACACCAGGAATGTAATGTGGGGATAGAATCAGCTTATTTTATCGGCCACCAACACTGATGCATTTCCATGGAGGCATTCATAATTCCGTAACAAGTGGCACTGACCATGGCTGGATTTATATGTGTCTATGTCTCTGTCCAGCATCTCCTAAACAATGGATCAATTTCAACCAAATTTGGTTCTACTTGCTATCTGGTAATCAGCACTGTGTGGGTTAGAACTCCTACCTCCCATAGGAGTAGAGATACGGGCAAATAGACTTTTTCTTTTTTCTTTTTTTTTCACCCCGTGCTGTGCACGATGGGTTGTGTGGGTAGTGTCGGCATGCATTGCAGGGGCTATACTTGTGGATGGGCACAGCTGAGCAAAGAGAGGGGGAGGGAGGGATAGTGAGAGAGGGGGGAAGATAGGGTGGACAGAGAAAGAAAGGAGGATGAGGAGATGAACAGAGAGGCGGGGTGAGATGATGGGCAGAGAGAGGGGGAGGAGAAGATGGACAAAGAGAATGTGGAAGAGGTTTGAAATGGACAGAGAGAGGGGGCAGAGGACATGGACAAAAAGAGGAGTGAGAAAGGGACAGACAAAGAGAGTGTGGAGGAGAATGACGTGGAAAGAAAATGTGGGAGGAACAGATGGGCAGAGAGGAGGGAGGAGGTTATGGACAGAGAGAGATGGTAGGAGGCATGTTGTGTGGGCAGTAGCTGCATGCATTGCATGGGCTACATATGCAGATGGGTACAGCTGAGAAAAGGGAGGGGGAGAGATTAATAGTGAGAGGGAGGAGGAGTATGAGGTGGACAGAAAGGGGGGGGGGGGGAGGAGAATATGAACAGAGAGAGAGAGCACAGGAGGAGATAGACAGAGGAAGCTGTGGAGGAGGATGTGATGGGCAAAGACAGGGGGTGGAAAAGATGGATAGGAAGAAGGGCAAGGAGGGATGTACAGAGAGAGGGGGAGGAGGAGATGTACAGCGAGAGGGGGGGATAGCAATTGTCAGAGAGAGAGAGAGGCAGGCAGAGATGGTCAGAAGGAGGGGGAGGAAGGGGAGATGCAGGAGGCAGTTGGAAGGTAGTGGGCAGGTGGGAAAGGAAGAGATGAACAGAGAGAGGGGCGAGGAGGGGACTGATGGAGAAAGGGGGAGCAGGAGATGTACAGAGAGAGGGAGAGATGGTCAGAAAGAGGAGGAGGGCGGGGGGCGGGGGGGGGGGGGGAGGAGGAGGAGGAGGAGGTGGAGGAGGAGGACAGAGAGAGGGGGAGATGTAAGAAACAGGTGGAAGGTGTAGAGGTGTAGTGGGAAAGTGGAAAAGGAAAAGGGGGAAGGGAAGATGGAGAGAGACAAGGGGAGGAGAATATGTACAGAAGAGGGACAGAAAGATCTGGTCAGAGAGAGGGGATGGTGGACAAAGAGAGGGTGGGGGAGAAGATGAGAGACAGAGCGATGGGAAAGGAGGAGATGGAGAGACAGAGGTTGGAGGATGAGGTGGAAAGAGAGATGGGAGAGGAAGAAGTCAACACAGAGGGGCTGAGGACATGTATGCAATATATGTCTTGAACGCATATGCGAATGAAGCTGCGAGGAAATGGCTAGATATTAACTATAAATATGTTAGGGAGTACATGTATTGACACGTATGGTCTGTGGAAAGGCTTCTTCAAGATGTCTGGTAATCAGCTTTATGGCACTTTCGTACCACCAGTTGCATTGTCCCAGAATATTATGCCATAGGACAGCATGGAATGAAAGTATGCTAGCAATCCTGTGTGCAGGTCAAATAAGAAGCTACATAAAACTCTAACATGGTCTTCCCCTATCAGTCTCCCTGCAAGTTTCACACTCAAATCAAACTTTCTAGCCATCAGAATAGGCACATAAGATGTAACAGGCAACAAAGACTTTTAATAGCATATTTATTTCTCCCAATCTTGAAACTTTACAACTGTTATTTTAGGTTCTTTTTCTTCAGATATTTGGCACAAAAATGACATCCATTTTCACTGGAACTGACAGACTGTATCACAGAACACTGTATTTGCTGTAACAGTGTTTGCATGTCATAGTGAAGCTGCTGTACTGCTACCGCCTTTAACATTTGGAAACATCACCTGAGAACGATGAGGAATGTCAATGACAGAAAGAATCAGTTTTTATGGCGAAATTCAAAAAGGATCAGAATTCAAAACTTAATTTTCACAAACTACAAAGGGTTGAACCACAACTCTAGCACTCTTGGATAGAGAAAGGTTTAAAATTTAATGTTCAAATTGTTATGCATTCAATGTAAGTATGATCAGTTACACAACAAACATCTAAATGGCAGCTATTCTTTTGCCTTTCAAGAATCTGCTGGTCTCTAACTAAGAGATTCCTTTGACAGTACAGCACAGCAGGTGTTAACTACAAGTGAATCCCTTTCGTGTTGATTAACTACCACATGATTTTAAGTCGAAATCTAATATTATGTCAATTGAATGTACTTGAAAGATGAAATGTGGATTTTTTTTATATAAAAAAAAAAAAAAAAACCTTTTTCAAAAAAATTATCCAAAAAATTATCCTCTTCCATGTTCACTGCAGTGCAAAAGTTCTACCTTTTAGTGTGGTAGTCATGATGCAATGCTTGCAATAACAGCAGACTGTGTGACTTCTGATACAGATTATGTTTCAGAACTCACCGTACCATTGGCTAAGATTTTAAGGTCATTGCTTGCTCATGTTGGGGATTTCCTAGGGTTCCTTTGGTAAGTTGTACAGATATGCTCAACATTTTCACCCACCTTGCTTGGTTGACCTGTGCTTTCTTGTTTGCAGGTGTAACCCTCTACAATGAATTTTCAATGATTTGCGTATGAAAAGGCTTTTTGTGGAACTGTTGGCAAAATGCACATCATACATCAACAATGGAATCTAAGTTGGCTAAATGCAGCACACAAAATGATTGTTCCTGTGGTATTGCCAATTTTCTACCGACAAGCAACAGCACAACTGTGACTTGGGAATTGAACTTCTATGTGGACTGCTCAACACTTTCAACTTTTCTCTGACTATGAGTACTGGGGTTATTTTTCTGTCTTTTGTTGTTTCTGAAAGGTAAATTCTTAAAATCTGTGGTTTCATTTGGATGAACTTGTGTTATGATGCTCAGCATGAATTGATGGTACACTGGAAACTCACAATCATGGCCAGAAAATGGATAAGGTGTCTTTGAGAACAACAGAATAATAATAATAGAAACTTCATAGTAAAACCTCATGCTTTTTATATTTCGAGCAAAAAATTGTACAAAATATTCAAAAATGGCTTGTAGTAGTGAAGACAATTTGGAATTGTATAGAAGATTGAAAAATAAATAAATGAATTCACAAGTCACCTGAGCGATCAAGCAGAGGAAACAACAAAATGAGCAAACACATTACAGTGAGAGTGCAAATGTTGCCTTGACATGTGCTGCAGCTGCGGATGTGACCTCGGAATGGTATAGTGCCACAAGTTGTAGGCCACTGTTATACAAAAACTCACGGCTAGGTATGTCCCAGGGAGACCAATAACTACTTCTAATATATGAAACAAATGAATGAAGATGAAGCTTAAATAAATTCTTTCTGTGTATGTAATCAAAATTCCTTCACAAACATGTTACATTTATACAGCAACACAACACAGGTCGCTCAAGAGGGTAAAGGCTTAGGACCATTGGTATTCTATGGAAGCAAGCTGAGCACTGCTTAGCCAGCATAAATTGGAAACATTGGCGAAAGTAATGGAAATATTTAAGTTTAAAAGCATTCTCTGCTTGGGCTGATAAATGCAAAACTATACAATAGTTTTGGATCAGCACTACAGATTTTCATGGTTCCTAGCGACTTCATAAGTTTGCACTCACTATGAGCTATGATTCAGACAAGGACTGATATTCTCTGAATATTCTGTGCATGCGGCACCTGGAGCTCTGTGATGCATGGCTCTGCCTACCCTGTTACCCCCCCCTCACCAGATCCCACAGTGAATCAACTGTGGATCTTCTTGCGAGGAAATACGGAGAAAGTTATAATTTTTTTTCTGGTGCGAAGTAAAACATATCAAGGGCTCAGATGGAAACCCAGTTCTAAGCAAAGAAGGGAAAGCAGAAAGGTGGAAGGAGTATATAGAGGGACTAAACTAGGGTGATGTTCTTGAGGACAATATTATGAAAATGGAAGAGGATGTAGATGAAGATGAAATGGGAGATATGATACTGTGTGAAGAATTTGATAGAGCACTGAAAGACCTAAGTCGAAACAAGGCCCCGGGAGTAGACAACATTCCATTAGAACTACTGACAGCCTTGGGAGAGCCGCTCCTGACAAAACTCTACCATCTGGTGAGCAAAATGTATGAGACAGGAGAAATACCCTCAGACTTCAAGAATATAATAATTCCAATCCCAAAGAAAGCAGGTGTTGACAGAAGTGAAAATTACCGAACTGTCAGTTTAATAAGTCACAGCTGCAAAATACTACGCGAATTCTGTACAGACGAATGGAAAAACTGGTAGAAGCTGACCTCGGGGAAGATCAGTTTGGATTCCGTAGAAATATGGGAACAGGTGAGGCAATACCGACCCTACCACTTATCTTAGAAGCTAGATTAAGAAAAGGCAAACCTATGTTTCTAGCATTTGTAGACTTGGAGAAAGCTTTTGACAATGTTGACTGGAATAATCTCTTTCAATTTCTGAAGGTGCAGGGGTAAAATACAAGGAGCGAAAGGCTGTTTACAATTTGTACAGAAACCAGATGGCAGTTATAAGAGTCGAGGGACATGAAAGGGAAGCAGTGGTTGGGAAGGGAGTGAGACAGGGTTGTAGCCTCTCCCCGATGTTATTCAATCTGTATATTGAGCAAGCAGTAAAGGAAACAAAAGAAAAATTCGGAGTAGGTATTAAAATCCATGGAGAAGAAAATAAAACTTTAAGGTTCGCCGATGACATTGTAATTCTGTCAGAGACAGCAAAGGACTTGGAAGAGCAGTTGAACGGAATGGACAGTGTCTTGAAGGGAGGGTATAAGATGAACATCAACAAAAGCAAAACTAGGATAATGGAATGTAGTCGAATTAAGTCGGCGATGCTGAGGGAATCAGATTAGGAAATGAGATGCTTAAAGTAGTAAATGAGTTTTGCTATTTGGGGAGCAAAGTAACTGATGATGGTCGAAGTAGAGAGGATATAAAATGTAGACTGGCAATGGCAAGGAAAGCGTTTCTGAAGAAGAGAAATTTGTTAACATCGAGTATAGATTTAAATGTCAGGAAGTGGTTTCTGAAAGTTTTTTTGTATGGAGTGTAGCCATGTATGGAAGTGAAATATGGACAATAAATAGTTTGGATAAGAAGAGAATAGAAGCCTTTGAAATGTGGTGCTACAGAAGAATGCTGAAAATTAGATGGGTAGATCACATAACTAATGAGGAGGTATTGAGCAGAATTGGGGAGAAGAGGATTATGTGGCATAACTTGACAAAAAGAAGGGACCGGTTAGTAGGACATGTTCTGAGGCATCAAGGGATCACCAATTTAGTACTGGAGGGCAGCGTGGAGGGTAAAAATCGTAGAGGGAGACCAACAGATGAATACAGTAAACAGATTCAGAAGAATGTAGGCTGCAGTACGTATTGGGAGATTAAGAAGCTTGCACAGGATAGAGTAGCATGGAGAGCTGCATCAAACCAGTCTCAGGACTGAAGACCACAACAACAAGAAGTAAAACATACTCATGGGTAAGGTAAACAAGTAATTACACATTAAGTATATAGTTCTGCACTATATCAATACCATAAATAGCCTTTATAGATTATAATAACCATCACACAGGTACGCTGCCATTGGTGGGAAGGTAAGCAACCTAGCCCATAGTATATCATACTGCTGAGTGGCAAAATCATGGTAACACTAGCCAGGTTGAATGTGGGTCTCTGTGGCACAACTTTTCTGCTCACAGTTTCCAAGAGGAGGGGAACATAATACAACTGGGTAGACCTACAAGTGAATCATGCATCACAACTAGAAATCTTCCACACCGTATTTCAATATGTGACTTTACAGCACCAAGAAGTGGCTGTCAGGACACCCTGATAAGCAAAATCTAAATAAAATCAATTATGCTGAACTCATACATATTGTCAGTGAATATGTATGTTCATTTAGAACATACATGTCAAATCTAATGCAGAAAGACTTGACTGCTTCTCTTCAAAACACATCTATGGATAAAATAAGAAAGCAGAAAAATGAATCTAATTTTGTCTCAGTTATTCTGGATGAAGCAACAGATACATGCAATTTCTCACAGGTCTCCTCAGTACTTCATTATGTCACAGCTGTTCAGCTGTTGGCCAAGCCCATGAAACATTTCTAAAATTCATCAAAAAGCTCAGCAATTGGCTGGTCATCTGAAAGGATTGTAATTGATAATGGTAAACATGTTTTCTACTGTAATTTTCATTCACTGTATCACTCGTTGACTGAATTCGTTGCTACTGCAAGCTACATCAAAGATCAAAGAATGCAGGATTCATTTCCTCTCTTTGAATGTTCTTCCAGTTTTCACCCCAAGTCCACAAAAAGAACCTGGGTTCTAGATGAGGAAGTAAAGAAACAAGTGCCTAAAGGTTCTGCCATGCAGTGGAGTTCTGCATCCCATTTAGTGAAAACTTATATCAAAGGCAACTAGTTTCACTTTTAAAAAATACAATAGATCTAGATAAGTGGGATGAAGAAGCCTATACTGCTGCTTGTGGATCTGAAATCATGAGGCAAGATGTCTGTTTACTTTTTGTTTTACATACTTTTGCAGATTGTTCCCTCTTACTAACACCTGATTTGGTATTTTGAGCTTACTACATTGGCTAATGTGTAATAAAATTAATGAATTGGCTGAAATGTTGCATATCAAATGTGATGGATTTTAATGAATTGGGAAGGATTCATTCATGGCCAATATATGGCTCAACCAGTTACTAAAACTGCAGTCAATTTGTAAACAAACTTTGCAAGAATCTACTGTAAAATTTCATACACAGTAATGTTGCAGTTACAATGTAGATTCAGTAGCTTGGGCTCTCTTGTTATTTTTGCAACTTTTAAATGTACACAATTTTGACCAATATATAGACAATATTACCCTGAACACGCATTACAATCACTAAAATATTGCTATCAGTCAGTTTTAGTTTTTTGTTGTTTAAGATCATGGCTAGTGATTGCTTATATTTCCTGAGAGATGTGTCATAAAAGTGTTGGTGATTTGTTGAAGTTTATTATGAAATTGGCCCCAGACAGCATACTGTGATCTTGTGAGAATACTTATTCTAATTATCCCTCCATCCGGTGCCTCAGTTGAGAGAAATTTTCAGCAATCAAAAGGATAAAAAACTATGTATGTAGCTCACACAATCAAGAACAGCCTACAAACCTAGATCTATTATTAACTGAAAAGGACAACCCACACCAGCTGAGGTCTGAGTTTTACAATCAGTTGATCAACGAATTTGCAA
Organism: Schistocerca serialis cubense; assembly: GCF_023864345.2. NCBI lineage: Eukaryota > Metazoa > Arthropoda > Insecta > Orthoptera > Acrididae > Schistocerca > Schistocerca serialis. The sequence goes on from NC_064639.1 coordinate 971,036,833, forward strand.
AAAATGTAATTCATATTTAAAAATGACAGTTTTATTGTATTGTAACTGCTTACATTTACAAAAAGTTCAGTACATGCGACAGCTTATGACACACCCAAAAGTATTTCCTAAGTTGTTTCCTAACAGCCTATTTCACCTGTCTACATGCGTTTGTATTATACTATTGGACACATTCATGGGCCTGCTAAGGAAAATGACTTTGTGAAATCGATCAAATTAACTGGATCCCTACCTCTCAAATCAGAAATAACAATTCTTACCACTCAGTTGAGGCAGGGACCACCTCACAAATGAGAAACAAAAATTGTACATGATACAAAACAATAATCTAATATAATGTAATTGGATAGATAAAAAAAAATATACTCCCCATATGGCGGCAAGAGAAAACACATACGAAATAAAGTTTTTCTTACGCAAGCTTTTGGAGCCAGTGGGTACTGGCAGAAGGGTTGAAGGGGAAGGAAGAGGGATGAAGGAAAAGGACTGGAAATGTTTAGGAAAAGGGGTAGAGTTCAGAAAAGCCACACAGAATCCTGGAGCAAAGGACACTTACCAGATGGGATGTACAGGAAAGACTGATTATTGGGGACTGCACCGGATGAGATTTGGAAACTTTAAAGGTGGAAGACAGAGTAAAATACAAAACTGAGATTACTGCTAAGAACATCATGCACAAGTTAATAAAAGTGCATTGTATGTAACAGAGGTGGGAGGGGGAATGGCAAAAACCAGACAGATCAGAAAATGAAAGATGTAGAAAACTAAAATAGAGTGAAGAAAGGAGTAGTTACTGTGAAGAAATACTGAGACAGAAGAAATTAAAGTAAACTAAGATCAGGTCGGTAGCAAGGACCAAGGACATGTTGTAGCACTAGTTCCTACCTGTGGGGTTCTGAGAAACCAGTGTCTGGGGGAAGAAACCAGAAGGCACATGTAGTGAAACAGGCACTGAGGTCTTGATGTCACATTGTAGAGAATGCTTTGCAACAGGATATTATGTGTTGCCAGCACACACCCTCTGCCTATGCCTATTCAGCCTTACTGATAACTTTTTGGTAGTCATACTGATGTAAAAGATCGAACAGTGTTTACACAACAGCTGGTATATGACTTGTGGCATTTCACAGGTGGCTCTCCCTTTAATAGTAAATGTTTTGCCAGTTACAAGGCTGATATAGGTGGTGGTAGGAGGATGAATAGGGCAAGTCTTGCAGTGGGGACGGTCACAGGGGTAGGGAGATGGATGCAAAAGGAGCACAGGGTCCAACAAGGGCATCACAGAGATTGGGAGGACACTGAAAAGCTACTGTAGGTGTGGTGAGCAAACTCTCAGGCAGAATGAATCTCATTTCAGGGCATGATTTTATGAAGTCATGGCCTTTTCTGAACTCTGCCCCTTTTCATAAAGCTCTCCAGTCCTTTTCCTTCACCCCATTCCTTCTCCTTCAACCTTTCTACTGGAAAAAGGAGCCACTGGCTCCAAAAGCTTTCATAACTAAAACTTTTCTTTATATGTGTGTTTTCCTGCTGCCACTCGGTGAGCAGATTTTTTTTATCTATCCCATTACATTATGTTAAGAATTGATTATTTTTGTTGTTAAACAGTTATCTAAGAAATATATATGCCTTTACATTAAGTTGTGTACAAGCTTTTTCACATTTTGAATGGAAAATGTTTTTACAAGCCCTTCTGGAGTTTGGTTCATGATGTTACAATTTCTACACCAAACAGACACATTTACTTTGTGCATTTCAAACATGTCCTCAATTTGAACATAAACTATTTGTCTGAAATTGTGGTTTCATAATATGTGTTGTATGCTGTGGTTAAGTTCAATGAGATTTAAATTACCATCACATATGTAATACAAAATTAAGTAAATAAACAGCCAACTAATAATAGAACACACTGTATTTACCAATTCCATTGAAAACTTTGTATGCTGCTAGATGAGACAGCCACCCTCTGTCCCTCAGCCACTGTGAAAGGAATCCAAACAAGCTTCCAGTAATCCATGCGAAGAGGTATGGCACTGCTGATAATGTCCCACTCTACATCAAAAGGAAGAGCTACAAGACATTATGAAACATCACTAGCTACAGAAAAAGCACAACAAAAAGACCTTGATATAACATTTATTGTACCTTTACTACTAACAAGAGTCAGCTTGGCTTTGTCTGTAAACTCTTCTTGAGCACTTGGTTTCCTAGATCTGAGTCACTTGGAGTCAGAAGACCTCAGGTCTTTAGAGTTTTGTTATTAATGTCTGTTAACTTTAACAAAAAATTATGCATTGTAGCAGTTTTGTTTCATTTTAATGTTAATTAATTTCACCTAGCGAGATTTTCATGAATGGTTAGAGGAAATAAACATGCAAAAAATGCCCCATGACCGTACGTTCCCTTGCCTTCTGATGGTGTTTGCAGCATAAAGTGCATTATTAGTAAGTTCCTTTCTGTGAGTGTATTGTGCCTGAGTTCCAGTGAGTTTCAGTTTCTTGTGAATAATTGCAGCACATTATGAGTCTGGAAACAGCACAATATGAATTCAGTGGGAATTTATTAGGCAAAAGTTTGGAACATGAGCTTAGAATACAAATGAAGGAATTTGGTGTACCCATACCCAATCTAAACATCAATTAAGAACAAAAATAGTGTAAATTCATGCAAGGGTATACACGCAATTTCAGCAGAGCACTGTACAATGCAGCTGAGTGGTTCTGTGGTTCTTAAGTGAAAAATGTATTTTTCTGTTTCAATGTCTTGTTACAGATTGTAATGGTAGCACCAGTTCTGAGAATGGTATCACAGACTTAAAGAATTTCTATGCAAAGGTGAAAAAATACAATTCAAATGAAAAACATGTAAAATGGTTTAAATGAAGTTTCAGTGCTCAGGAAAGTGGACATTACGCGCCAACTACACTGATCAGCCAGAACATTGTGATTACTGACTACTATCAATATAAATCCAGCTAGGTGACAGCAGCGTCACCTGGTGAGGAATGACTACTAGTCAGACACATGCATGGTGCATGTGGTATCAGTGAGCATGGTGTCCGTGTGTAGAATGCGGAAGGTGCACAGTATATGTGAGTTTGACAGAGGGCAGATTGTGATTGCCTGGAGGCTTGGCACAAGCATTCTGGAAACTGCATGACTTGTCTGGTGTTCGAGGAGGGTTAAGGTGAGTGCCTTCAGCACATGGCAAAACCAAAGTGAAACCACATCCAGGCATCGTGGAGTTGAGCAGCCACCCTTCATTACAGATTTTGGACGTCACAGTCTGGGGAGACTGGTAAAACAGGACAGGCAGTGAACTGTGGTGGAATTAACATCAGACTTTAATGCTGGGCAGAGTAAAAGCTTGTCTGAACCCACAGTGCACTGAACACTACTAACAATCGCCTCTGCAGCCGAAGACACATGCATATGGCAATGTTAACACCATGATATCCGCAACTATGACTGACATGGGCACGTGACCATCAGCACTGGACATTGGCACAGTGTCAGAGCATTGCGTGGTCTGATAAATCCCAATACCTTCTTCATCATGCTGGTGGAAGGGCATAAACCCGTTGCCTTCCAGGGGAACAGTTCCTTGTTACCTGTACTGTGGCATGGAGTTAAGCTATAGGAAGCTCCATTATTGCCCTGGGAAACATTCATGTGGGCATTCATGGGTCCAGTGGAGCTCGTGCAAGGCACCATGACGGTCAAGAAGTATCGTATACTGGTTGCAGGCCACACCCCTTCATGATGATCATGTTTTCCAAAAGCAGTGGCATTTTTCAACAAGATAATGTGCAATGTCATAAAACCAGGAGTGTCATGGAGTGGTTTGAGGAATCCAGTTGTGAATTCTAATTGATGTGCTGGCCCCCCAACTCACCAAAGCTGAACCCAATTGAAGACTTCTGGTGTATGATTGAATGTGGCATCATAGCTCAAGGCCACCATACCTGGAATTTACGGGAATTAGGTGACTTGTACGTAGAGATGTGGTGCCAACTCCCTACAGCAGCCTACCAAGTCCTCATTGCTTCCATGCCACGACATGTTGCTGTGGTCATAATGTTCTGGTTTATCATTGTAGATACTGCCTACCTATGTAAAGACATACAAAACAAAATATGTCAGTATATTGGTATATAGTGGTTAATGTCTTATACTGCATTAAATTTTGTGGAAAATTTTAGTTTACCATTAGAGGTCATGATGAAACAGGAAAGTCCGGCCACCTACAAATTTATCAGGGACTAGTTGGTCTAATGTCAGAACTGGACAGAGCCTTGAAGCACCATATTGAAAAATCAGAAAACCAGGTTTTCTTAGGTCTGTCCAAAACATTACAATATACTGATAACTTTTACTTTAAGGACCATCTGACTACAACTGAATGAAACACAATTTTCATGCCATACGTGTTTCGCCTTTATTTTCTACAAGGAATCTTCAGTGGCAGGTTGCGTCGACAATTTTCTACATATTACGCTCCTGCTGCATTTTTTATGTTGTTCCTCTTCTTATAAATGCCAGTTTGCGGTTTTGTTTCCCACATTTCACAGCACTAGGAACTGAACACTTGTTTTGATGCAATGTTTTGGTTTGTGTTGCTTTGGTCTGTAGATGCTAGCCATACCGCTATTGGTGCAGTATTAGAACAGCTCACTCATGACACTTGGCAACCACTAACCTTATTTTCACATCAGTTCTCACCTTTGCAGCAAAAATGGAGCACTTACGATCATGAACTTCTTGCTATTTATGAATCGATCAAGCACTTTCACCACCTGTTAAAAGCCAGAGAGTTCACAATTTTTACTGATCACAAGCTGCTTACCTATGCTTTTATATAGAACAACAACACATGCTCACCAAGTCAGTACAATCATTTAGAGTTCATGCCCAATTATGCAGTGACATCCTTCACATGTTAGGCACTGACAACATCATGACCGACTGTCTTGAGTTAGCAGTGTAACAGATGCTACTGATTTTGCACAACTTGTAAAGGCACAATAATCTGACCAGGAACTCCAGACTCTACTGAAACATGCATTGTTCATCCTACAGTTTAACTGGTTGATGTTCCTGCTACTGACATGAAGGTACACTGTGACATTACTAGTAGGTGGCTTCATCCTTTTCTGCCTCTCGCATTCCACAGACGTGCTTTTGACGGACTGCACAACCTGTGATACCATGGTGTTAGATCATCAACTAACCTGATTTCAAAAATTTTTATAGCGTGGGTTGCAAAATGGTTGTTACAAGTGGACTCACGTGTGCATTCAGTGTCAGTGCAGCAAGATATGATATCAGATGCAAGCACCAGTGGGAGATTTTCCAGATACAATGACACAATTTGTGCATGTGCACATTGAAGTAGTAGATCTGCTACCTCCATCATATAGTGAGCCCCGTTTGTAAACTGCAAATGATCGTTTCACTTGCAGGCCAGAAGCAATACCAGTTGACAACATATCAACAGAAATGCTAGCCTTCGTCTTTATCTCAAACTGTATTTCCAGTTTCAGTTGTCCACTGCACATCACTACTAACTATAGCCAACATTTTGAATCAGAGCTATTTACAGAACTTATCAAATTCTGTGGTGCTATTCCATCATAGGATGACAAGCTACCACCCATCAAGCAATGACGTGATTAAATGCTGGCACCATTCTTTGAAAGCTGTACTGATGTGCCATGACACTAATTTTACAACAGCCTTAGCCATGGTCCTGATTGGTCTTCGCAACACATATACACTGGGCTTGGATTCTTTATCAGTGGAGTGCACATACAGCAAACCCTAACAAAACCCTGGCAAATTCATTGACCCAAGTGTCATGCAGCTTCCTGACCCTGACCAGACAGACTTTGTTTGTCACCTGAAAGAATATAATGTGCGCATTCACCCTCATTGAGCCGGCCGAGGTGGCCGTGCGGTTAAAGGCGCTGCAGTCTGGAACCGCAAGACCGCTACGGTTGCAGGTTCGAATCCTGCCTCGGGCATGGATGTTTGTGATGTCCTTAGGTTAGTTAGGTTTAACTAGTTCTGAGTTCTAGGGGACTAATGACCTCAGCAGTTGAGTCCCATAGTGCTCAGAGCCATTTGAGCCAACCCTCATTGAGCATCCTGATATGGCATGAGACCAACATTTGTGCATCATGATTTACAAATAGGCACACATATCCTGCTATACAAAGATGGTGTCAAAGCAGTGCTACAAAAATCTTACACAGACCCACATGGTGTCATCAAAAGAGGAGCATGGACTTTGGTCATTTTAGTGACACAGATCTACCACAGTCTCGATTGTTGGGTGAAATGAGCTTACATGTTCCCAGAAGTATCGCCAACACATTTACCACAGAGCCAGCCTCAGTCTCATTCTCAAGCACAACTGCACCTCCAAAAGCAGACCTGCTATCTGAACAAGAACATGCTCTGGATGTGGAGTGCACTTCCCAGCAAGATTTTTGCTTGACACTCCATTTCCCACAAGGGGGCTGATGTAGCAACATAGATTTTAAATTACTGTTGGCTGGTGTGTTTAAGCGAGCTGTCAAAAGAGTTCACACTACAGCTGCCAGAGGCACTGGCTTGCCATTTTTTCTCTGTGCATTCTGCAACTTTTCAAGAATGACACATACGATGATGATTCAATTATAGACAGTTTTGTCAAAGTCTTCTCTAGTGCTATAAACTTTCAAGTATATCAAATGTGCAATTATAGTTGGATGGGTGGCTAATGCCTAGTTGCACTAACTGTAAGGAGACACCTGAAAAACTGATAGCTCAATGTAACAACTGTGCTCCTGTAATGTATGGCCATGTTAGAGTTAAAGAGGTGTATGAAAATGTTTACTTTATTCACTGCCACTCACGCCAGTTAAATTTAATCGCTGAGCATTGCATTACAGGCAATAACCTAGTGCAGATCTTATTCAGCAACTTGGATGGAATTTCTACCTTTTTTCCCTGGCTCCTAAATGCACAGCTGTCCTTGACAAGATGCTGAAGAAATATATTCCTACCTTTCCTCAGTCCAATAGATGGAATTTCAAATCACAAGAGTGCAAACACTACATAAAAATATCAAAAGAAAATTGTTGAGTGCATGGAAAAAAATACAGATGGTGACACTAACAATTACAAGACCATGGGACCCAAGAGTTTCCTGTAAAATGAAGATTTCCTCTTCTGGTTACATTTTTTAAAAATAAAATCATCCTTACTGTGACATCCTGTTCCAGAACTACAGCAAATTAATATTGATGCTGTGGGAACTATTGACTATGAACCTCATTTTGCAGCATCTGTCCTGGAGGTGGTGGTGATGACAGTGGTGGTGGTGGTATGCACAGGGCATTCAACAGCGAGGTCATCGGCACCCATACTCAACTAATGGGAGAACAAAAGCATCTATCAAGCATATTAGGCTCTCATTTGACATTGAACATCACTAGGAGCAAGAAGAACAAACTGAAAAATGCGGTCACCTCATGGAATCAACAAAGATGTAGGCACAAGATGTCTGTGGCTGCATCATGACTTAGATCAGTGATCAATTCATTTTTACTGATTGCTCATCAGTTGGACACCTGTTTGGACCATTGTTGTTTCTGAAACATCAAATTGTTTCATTTTTCACAGAAGGAACTAAAATTTGCTGTTGCTTTCTTACGTTATGAACTGAATGTACGGAACAGCTGAAAGGATTTCATGAAAGCATTAGGTCCTTTCACATTACTGAACTTTCTTTATGAAAACAACTTGGCATAAGCTTTTCCTGAAACTGTTAGATTCCTTCAGATATTAGCAACTTTTCCCATTGATGAAAGGAGAGGCAGAATGCTGCTATCTACACTAAAATGGATGATAACATTCATGCAAAATACCATGAATGATGACAGGCTTTGTGCACTTGGGATGTTTTGTCTTGAAGAAGTACCACAGAATTATCAATATTTCAATGGGATGTTCACACACCATTTCAGAGAACAGACAGGGAGATGAGATGATTTCATCTACAAACAAATGAATTAAGGTAAGCAAAACAACATTGATAGGTGGTAAGAAGCAAGTCCCTTATTGTAATTGCCTATTTAGCATACTAAACATGTAAACATGTTTATCCACCGTCAATTTTTCAACATTCAGCATAACAAAGTGAACTAAAAAAGATGTGTGCTGGAGAAACTTTTGATGCACTGTATCTCTTAAACTGTATATTTTCATAATGTACATGTATAAACATGAAAACCAACAAATACAGTATGTTAGTTATTTCATAATTTTTGGACATGCACCCAGGATATTAGTAATTCTTGTTCCGATATTTCGGCTGACAAGCTCTCAGCCATTCTCATGGTGAGCTGCTTGCAAGATTTTTGATCACTTTACACAATACTGTGGAGGAAATGCACGTGGGTCAGAGATAACACTGTTGGTAACAAGAGTGTCAGTTATAGACAAAACTTTATCCATCCAAGATCAAAACAACGAAACACATAGTATGTTAGCTTTTGCAAACACTTAAATCAACATGATGACTGCTCTGTTTGTCCATCAGTCATTCACAGCACAGCCGGCCGGAGTGGCCGAGCAGTTCTAGGCGCTACAGTCTGGAACCGCGCGATCGCTATGGTCGCAGGTTCGAATCCTGCCTCGGGCATGGATGTGTGTGATGTCCTTAGGTTAGTTAGGTTTAAGTAGTTCTAAGTTCTAGGGCACTGGTGACCTCAGCAGTTAAGTTCCATAGTGCTCAGAGCCATTTGAACCAATCACAGCACAATACTTCTGACATCATGGAACATCACTGTTTATCAAGCAAACATAATATATTACATATCTCAAGTTTAGAACTTAAAACACGAAAAATATTATGCATGTAGCAAGGTTAACATACACTACATAAAGACCTCTCCAAAATGTGTCTTTTAGTGCAATTTGTTACGATAAAGTGTTGGAAAATGTGAAATTAGCAGATAAATATGCTGCTTATTGATCTTATTTTGGTGTTGTTTAATACTTGGTTATAAAATGGAAACTATGAGCCATGCCTGGTGACGGCAGATGTTTGGTACAATTCACGAATCACAGTTATAGTGCCTTCGCGGCTGCTTTACTGATTAATAGCAAGAACAGCAAGAAGAAGATTACAAAAGAAGGTACAGTTTAGTAATGAGAACCAAGTGGAACTAAAACAATTTGACCAAAATATGTCCAGGCTGATAATGTGTGTAGGCTGCTAAAGTGCATGATTAAGTATGAAGAAATTCAAGAATATAGACTTTATTTGACATAAAGATGAAAGATAAAGTTCTATTTTTCAATTTGTTTAACTGTAATTGTGCAAGCATCTTCTAGAAAATACTGAACTATAAAATGTGATCCACAGACATTACATTTGCCATTTTCATAATTCTCTTTACAAAACAGATTTAGATTTAGAATAAATTTATTCACCTATGAACACTCTCCATGCAACTATTATTAGAGAAGTACTCGATCTTTAGACATTATAATTTATGAATTAATGTATTTACAGTAATTAATTGATACAGCTGTAGTAATACATTATACACTCCTGGAAATGGAAAAAAGAACACATTGACACCGGTGTGTCAGACCCACCATACTTGCTCCGGACACTGCGAGAGGGCTGTACAAGCAATGATCACACGCACGGCACAGCGGACACACCAGGAACCGCGGTGTTGGCCGTCGAATGGCGCTAGCTGCGCAGCATTTGTGCACCGCCGCCGTCAGTGTCAGCCAGTTTTCCGTGGCATACGGAGCTCCATCGCAGTCTTTAACACTGGTAGCATGCCGCGACAGCGTGGACGTGAACCGTATGTGCAGTTGATGGACTTTGAGCGAGGGCATATAGTGGGCATGCGGGAGGCCGGGTGGACGTACCGCTGAATTGCTCAACACGTGGGGCGTGAGGTCTCCACAGTACATCGATGTTGTCGCCAGCGGTCGGCGGAAGGTGCACGTGCCCGTCGACCTGGGACCGGACCGCAGCGACGCACGGATGCACGCCAAGACCGTAGGATCCTACGCAGTGCCATAGGGGACCGCACTGCCACTTCCCAGCAAATTAGGGACACTGTTGCTCCTGGGGTATCGGCGAGGACCATTCGCAACCGTCTCCATGAAGCTGGGCTACGGTCCCGCACACCGTTAGGCCGTCTTCCGCTCACGCCCCAACATCGTGCAGCCCGCCTCCAGTGGTGTCGCGACAGGTGTGAATGGAGGGACGAATGGAGACGTGTCGTCTTCAGCGATGAGAGTCGCTTCTGCCTTGGTGCCAATGATGGTCATATGCGTGTTTGGCGCCGTGCAGGTGAGCGCCACAATCAGGACTGCATACGACCGAGGCACACAGGGCCAACACCCGGCATCATGGTGTGGGGAGCGATCTCCTACACTGGCCGTACACCATTGGTGATCGTCGAGGGGACACTGAATAGTGCACGGTACATCCAAACCGTCATCGAACCCATCGTTCTACCATTCCTAGACCGGCAAGGGAACTTGCTGTTCCAACAGGACAATGCACGTCCGCATGTATCCCGTGCCACCCAACGTGCTCTAGAAGGTGTAAGTCAACTACCCTGGCCAGCAAGATCTCCGGATCTGTCCCCCATTGAGCATGTTTGGGACTGGATGAAGCGTCGTCTCACGCGGTCTGCACGTCCAGCACGAACGCTGGTCCAACTGAGGCGCCAGGTGGAAATGGCATGGCAAGCCGTTCCACAGGACTACATCCAGCATCTCTACGATCGTCTCCATGGGAGAACAGCAGCCTGCATTGCTGCGAAAGGTGGATATACACTGTACTAGTGCCGACATTGTGCATGCTCTGTTGCCTGTGTCTATGTGCCTGTGGTTCTGTCAGTGTGATCATGTGATGTATCTGACCCCAGGAATGTGTCAATAAAGTTTCCCCTTCCTGGGACAATGAATTCACAGTGTTCTTATTTCAATTTCCAGGAGTGTATTTGCTTACTAGACTATACACGTTACATCTGCATTATGCCACATCAAAAAAAGTTTTGCATCACCTCGGTTCCAAGAGTTCTAGAAACTGTACAGAAAACTGTAATAGAGATCAACATAAACATCATTTCCGTCCTTTTTATTGCACATGAAAACCACACATTGCATGTTGCACCATCATACAGTGAGACCTTCAGAGGTGATGGCCCACACAGGTATCTCTAATACTCAGTAGCATTTCCTCTTGCATTGGTGCATGTCCGTATTCATCGTGACATACTATCCACAAGTTCATCAAGGCACTGTTGGTCTAGATTGTCACACTGCTCTACGGCAATTTGGCATTGATCCATCAGAGTGGTTGGTGGGCCATGTCATCCATAAACAGCCCTTTTCAATCTATCCAAGGCATGTTTGATATTGTTCATGTCTGGAGAACATGCTGGCCTCTCTAGTCGAGGGATGTTGTTATCCTGGAGGAAGTCATTCACAATATGTGCAAAATGGGGATACGAACTGTCATCCACAAAGACGAATGCCCCGCCAATATGCTGCCGATATAGTTGCACTATCAGTCGGAGGATGGCATTCACGTATCGTACAGCCGTTACAGCACTGCGACGTATTCGGCCCCACATAATGCCACCCCAAAACGGCAGGAAACCTCCACCTTGCTGCACTCGCTGGACAGGGTGTCTGAGGCATTCAGCCTGACCGCGTTGCCTCCAAACACATCTCTGGCGATTGTCTGGTTGAAGGCATAAGCGACACTCATTGGTGAAGAGAATGTGATGCCAATCCTGAGCTGTCCATTCAGTATGTTGTTGGGCCCATCTGTACTGCGCTGCATGGTGTCGTGGTTGCAAAGATGGACCTCGCTCCTATTGCGCACAGTTTGACTCATAACATGACATCCTGTGGCTGCACAAAAAGCATTATTCGACATGGTGGTGTTGCTGTCAGGGTTCCTCCAAGCCATAATCCATAGGTAGCGGTCATCCACTGCAGTAGTAGTCCTTGGGCAGCCTGAGTGAGGCATGTCATTGACAGTTCCTGTCTCTCTGTAACTCCTCCATGTCCGAACAACATCGCTTTGGTTCACTCTGAAATGCCTGGACACTTCCCTTGTCGAGAGCCCTTCTTGGTACAAACTACCAATGCGGGTGGGATCGAACCATGGTATCGACCGTCTAGGCATGGTTGAACTACAGACAACATGAACTGTGTACCTCCTTCCTGGTGGAATGACTGGAATTGATCGGCTGTCGGACCCCCTCTGTCTAATAGGTGCTGCTCATGCATGGTTGTTTACATCTTTTGAGCGCGTTTAGTGACATCTCTGAACAGTCAAAGGGACTGTGTCTGTGATACAGTATCCACAGTCAATGTCTATCTTCAGGAGTTCTGGGAACCGAAGTGATGCAAAACTTTTTTGATGTGTGTATATTGATTTGTTTAACAATGCATATTGTACAGTACTGGACATTACTATTTTTGATAGCTTACCATCGTAAAGGTAGCTCCACTGTTATGTTTTCTTGAAATTCTTCCACTGTGATGTAATCTTTACTTTTCCCAAATTTACTTTTAAATTTATTCATACACAATGTGCGAGTAATTTGTGAGAGTTTATTTAAATATAATGCCAAGATGTTATAACTGTGGTGGATCTTTGTTAGTTTGGTGTATGGTATGTCATTTACATGTGCATTTCTTGAGTCATGTCGATGTACAGAGTTCTTAAGATGAAACTCATTTATATTCTCATTACTATAGACCAGGTAACAATAAATAATAAACTTAGTACTGTCATAATATTAAATTCCTTAAAGTCAATTACAAGATTCTTGTGATGAATGCTCTGCAATACTTCTAACTGCCTTTTTCTACCATTTAAATATTTTTTGAACCCCTGGAATTTCCCAAATTAGAATTCTATAGGTCAAATGTGAATGGAAGAAGGCAAAGTATGCATAGAATATGGACATTTTGCTGATACAGCCTCTCAATTTATGCAAAAAAATACCCTACCCGAGAGCGTTAAATAGTTTGTCTGTATACCTCATGTACATATGGCCACTATGAAAACCACTAAGTTTTACTGGCTCATTGTCCTGTTTTGGTGCATTTAAATTGAACAACATGTCTTCAGTTTTTGTATCATTTACCTATTACCTACATTGTTTCAAATTTCCATGGCTTACAAACTGCATTAATTAAACATGTTTTACTTCAGGAGCCTGAAACTATACAATATTCTTGTTGCAGTACTAATTCAAGTTATAAAACCAGTTAAGCAATTACGAATTATTTAATGTACACAGCCTCAGGTGAAACAGAACACAAGTTATATTAAGAATATTAAAACTGATTGTATTTTGATTGGTTCTTGGCTCTGAAGAACTTTTATAATTATTAGTTCATTCATGCCTTTCACATATTTGTTCCAAAAATCCCTTCATGAAAGAGATTCTTCAAAAATATGCAACAAGTCAGATTATACATTATCTAGCAGGATCAGCCACTGCACACTTCTTCTGTAATACGCCTGTATATTACCAACCATTTACAACTCCTCTTAATCTACTATGACAATAGTCACTGTTCTTCCCCTACTCAGCCAATGTTTTTCTCTAACGCTTCATATGAAGAAGTTATGTAGCTTTATGGAGAAAACTTCCTGCAAATATTCAACACTAGTGGTAACTAGAATTTCCAGCCCCAAGTGAAAATTGGTAAATTACAGAATGAGTGGCTAATAAGATACCTTTTATACTTTAGTTCTGAATATTTAGAGATTTTAAAATTCCTGACCAATGTGTACAACTGGTAAAGTGTCTTCCTTCGAGTCTACAGGACAGTATCAGTGAAAAAACATTCCAGAAACTTCTAAAGGAGTATTTTATGGAAAAAGAACTTTATAGTGTAGAAGAATATATGTGTAAATATTGTCGAATGTTATTATCACCTGCAGTATGTATTGTAATCACCTAAATATATTGATCTAACAATTGAAAACCAGGATGGAATAATGAGAAAATTATGAAAAGGATAGATTGCTACTCACCATATAGAGACTCAACATCCCCTCTATATGGTGAGTAGCAATCTACCCTTTTCACAATATTATTGTAAATATATTTTATGCTTCATATGACTTTATACATATTGTCGCAGAAGAAGCTGAGTAGCTCCATGGTGTAGTGGTTATGATACTAAACTGTTGCATAGAGGGTTGTGAGTTCAACACTCACCTGGATTGCACAATTTTAATTTCTATATTAGGTTCGAGTACACTCTAGAAGTATCCACAACTGTCAAGAATTATTGTACTGTAATGTTCGGTAGCTGTATATATACTGTAGGTGTTCTGGCCAGAGGCAGATCACTCCGCGCTCTTGTATGTGCAAGTGCTGGATAAATCTTCGTTAAGTAAGTTAGTGTTTGTCATTCATCTAATTACACCTTCTTTTACGTGACATTATTCTGGTGGAGATGCTGGGTATTGGAACTTGTGATAGTGCACATTATCAATGACACAGTAGCTGCCATCATGCAACAACAGAGCCACCATTTACATGGCGAGAAACTCAAGTTCGAGCCATATTCAACAGATCACAATCTATCAGAGACAGAAGAAGAAGAGGACATTATGATGACAGCAACTGAGTGCCACCACATGAGACATCCTTCCGGGTTCTCTGGTGGTGATGGCCAAGATCCAAACAAGTGGCTGAAGGTATATGAGCATATAGCCAAATTTAACAAATGGGATGACACCATGTGTTTGGCTAACATATTTTTCTACTTGGAGGACACTGCCAAGCAATGGTATGAGAACAACGAGGAGAAGTTCACAAACTGAGAAGTATTCCAGGTGGAACTGCGCAAGTATTTTGGAGACACACAACAACAGAAGGGCAAGGCTGAAGACAAATTAAAGTGCAGGGCATAGTGTCCATGAGAAACTACAGCATCCTACATTCAAGACGTCTTGGAGCTGTGTAAAATAGTGGATCCTAGAATGAAGGAGGAAGATAAGGTTGCACATCTCATAAAGGGTGTTGCTGAGGACATGTTTCAAGCCCTACTCCTGAAGGAGGTTTTGACAGCAGACAACTTCATAAAATGGTGCCAGTATATTGAGACACTGCATCAATTCACAAGTGTTCTTCATCAGACAGTGAGAGAGGATGTTCAGAAGGCACTTGGATTGCACAGCGAGCAAAAAACTGAGATGCTTCAAGAGGTCATAAGGGAGGAAGTGGAACCAGACACTGAACCCAATCTCTCATCCTTCATTTCCCTTTAAAACAGTGAAAAAGTCAAGAGCCAGGCGGAGTTACATTCCTACAATGCAGCATGAGGAACCTGTTCGGGCACCAAGGAAGATTGATGTCTGGAGGACCCAGGATAACCAACCAGTATGTTTCCACTGTGGACGACCGGGACATGTGGTGTGCTATTGTCGAGAAAGGCAGTGGATATCTGATGACGCCTGTGCCAGCTGACAGCAGACCGATATTAGCCGATGCCAACTCCGGGACGACGAAGGTGAACAGGAAAATGTAGGTGTAGGACGACGTAGGTCACCACTGTCGCAAGCTAGCCACTGGAGAGGACGCTCCCCAACATGCTGATCAAGATCTCCATTGACGTTTAGAAGCTCCAGCCGATCACTTAGCCACCGCAACCTGGAATACTGAAGGGTGCGACCTTCCTTGGAGGTGAGGCCGCCGAAGAGAAAAATCCTCCGCCGGTGATCACTACAAAAGTGATAGGAAACTACGTCGATATCCTCATGGATGGCCAACCAGCCCAAGCTCATGTGGAATCTGGAGCATCATATTCAGTCATTTCGGAGAAGTACCGTCGCCAGTTGCAGAAAACCGTATTTGTCGACAGCAAAACATCTCTGCTGAAGGTGGCTAATGGGAAATATGTAAAACCTACAGGAAGATGTACCATTCATGTGGGTATAAGTGACCATACACAGCCCTTAAAATTCATCGTCTTAAAGACTGTAGTTATTACGTCATTCTCAGATGGGCCTTTTTAAATCTTCTGAGGCAATTATAGATTGTGGTTGCTCGAAGGTTATGCTAGACGAGATGAGATACTGTGGACAGGAAGATGCGCATCCGAGTGTGTGGAGACTATGCGTGCTGGATGAAATGATCATTCCTGCAGTCAGTGCTAGAAAGGTAGCTGTCACGTGTCATGCCATGCATCAACCCATGGATCCTGTAGTGGAATGTAAGAGAAGCATACTACTGAAGAATAATTTGATCATCCCAGCCTCTGTCATCTCGTTTAAGAACAGATTCGGTAAATTATGGATAGTGAAATGTTGCCGAGAACCACAGATCCTTCCAGGATGCATGTGCATAGCAAACGCTGAGCCGTTAATTGAAGAACAGCTCAGCATCATAGAAACCTCCCATGCCGAATCTGTGGGTGAAATTAGCGCTACCACTATGAGATAAGATCTTCTAGCTTGACTATCACCAGATCTCACTAAGGAACAACAGAAGAAGCTACTTGCCATTCTTCAAGAGTTCTCTGAATGCTTCAATTCACAGGTGAAGAGCAAACTAAAAAAACTGATGGTGAGGCACTGGATTAGCACTGGAGACCATCAACCAATAAGCCAGAGAGCATACTGTGTGTCAGCAACGGAACGTCGAATAATTCATGATGAGGTAGAGAAAATGATGAAGAATGACATCATTCAGCCTTTGCAGAGCCCATGGTCGTCACCAGTGGTCCTCGTCAGGAAGAAGGATGGCAGTTGGTGCTTTTGTGTTGATTACAGGAAGCTTAATAAGATAACTAAAAAGGATGTTTACCCTCTTCCACAAATTGACGATACACTTGATTGTCTGAAGGGAGCTAAGTTTTTTTTTCAACCATGGACATGTACTCAGGATACTGGTAAATCGAAATAGATGAGGCTGATCATGAGAAAACTGCATTCATCACCCCTGAGGGCCTGTATGAGTTTAAGGTAATGCGGTAATGCCGTTTGATTTATGTAATGCACCAGCAACTGTTGAACGGATGACGGATAATCTTCTAAGGCACCTGTGTCTTTGTTATTTAGACGAAATTATAGTGTTCTCAGAGACATTTGATGAACATATAAAAAGACTGAGGGCCATTCTTAAGTGTTTCCAGCAAGGCGGACTGAAACTTAATCCAAGAAAGTGTCTCTTTGGAGCAAAAGATATCAAAATACTTGGACACCTTGTGTCAAACGAAGGTGTGTGGGCCAGATCCACAAAAGGTGAGATCTATAATGGAATTTCCTATTCCTAAAAGTATTAGAGATGTGAGAAGCTTCTTCGGATTATGTTCTTATTACCATCGTTTTATCAAAGACTGTTGTATCAAAGCCAGACCCTCCAAGACTTGTTAAAAGCTGATGCTAAATTTATCTGGGGTGGTGCTCAACAAGATTCTTTCAATGTGCTGCGAAAAGTTCTGCCGACTGATCCTGTGCTTGGTCTGTCTGATGAGAGAGCACCTACAGAACTACACACAGATGCCACCGGGTATGGGATCGGTGCTGTTCTGGAGCAAATTTCGGATGGAAAAGAGAAGGTTATAGCTTATGCTTCTAGGACACGTACAAAAGCAGAGAGAAACTACACAAATACAGAAAGAGAAAGTCTTGATGTGATCTGGGCCATGTGCAAATTTTGACAGTATCTCTATGGAAGGCCATTCACAATTGTTACAGATCATCATTCACTTTGTTGGTTGACAGGTCTTAAGGATACAACAGGATGACTTGCCAGGAGGGCACTACATCTTCAAGAGTATGACATTACCATAGTGTACAAAAGTGGAAGAAAACACCAAGATGCCGACTGTCTCCCAAGAAACCCTGTGCAAGACCATCAAGACTTTGATGAAGATAATGACTGTCTCGCTGCACTCCAGGATGTCTCTGCTGTGCAGAAGAAGGACGCCAAGATATCTCAAATTATGCTTGCCTTACATTGGCCAGCGGATGTGAAAGGATAATTTAAGGTAGTTACTGGATTACTTTGCAAGAAAAACTCTGATCTGTTTGGAAAGAGGTGGCTACCAGTGACTCCTAAACACATGTGCTTAGATGTTCTACAGAAATTCCATGACACACCTGAGGTCGGACATTTAGGATTTATTAAGACATATGATAGGATCTGCAAGAGATTTTTCTGGCCAGGTTTATTTAGGAATGTCCGTCACTATGCGTCACACTGTTGAGAGTGACAGAGGAGAAACGCAGTTCCTCAGAAACCACCTGGCCGACTCATACCAATTCCACCAGCCGAAATGCCTTTCCAGCGTGTTGGGATTGACCTCCTCGGACGATTTCCAACGTCTGCTAGTGGCAATAGATGGATTATTGTTTGCACTGATTATCTGACATGCTATGACATTAAAAAAGCCGTGAGAACAGCTGAAGCATTCGAGGTAGCCAAATTCTGTATTAAAACTCGGTGCCACTAGGTCATTAATTACGGATTGAGGAAAAGTTTTTCAATCGAATCTTGTGACAGAGATACCCTGTCGGTGCAACATTACTCATCACATGAAGACTGCTTACCATCCACAAAGTAACGGGCTTACTGAACGCCTTAATAAGACCTTGGCCGATATGCTATCAAAGTTCGTCAATGTTGAGCAGAGCAACTGGAATGAGGTGCTATCTTTCATGACGTTTGCCTACAACACCGCCAAACAAGACACGACAGGATTTACGCCATTTTGATGGTACATGGGCGTGAGGCAACTAGGACGATGGACACTGTGTTTCCATTACATCCTCATGACATGGACAACAACTACATCTGCCAGGTGTTAACCAGAGCTGAGGAAGCTCGGCAGTTAGCTCGACTTCGCATGCTGCAAGCTCAAGAAAACAATCGCCAAAGGTACGACACGAGCCACCGCCCTGTTGTCTACCAGCCTAGTGACCTTATTTATTTATTTATTTATTTACATGTCCAGTTCCGTAGGACCAAATTGAGGAGAAAATCTCCAAGGTCATGGAACGTGTCATTACATGAACTTACAACATAAAAGTAATAACAGATAAAAATAAATGTTCATGAACCTGAAAGAAAATCAGTCCATAAGTTTAAGCAAACGCTATCAGCATTACAATGAGAATCAGCTTAATTTTTCAAGGAACTCCTCGACAGAGTAGAAGGAGTGACCCATGAGGAAACTCTTCAGTTTCGATTTGAAAGTGCGTGGATTACTGCTAAGATTTTTGAATTCGAGTGGCAGCTTATTGAAAATGGATGCAGCAGTATACTGCACACCTTTTTGCACAAGAGTTAAGGAAGTCCGATCCAAATGGAGGTTTGATTTCTGCCGAGTATTAACCGAGTGAAAGCTGCTTATTGTTGGAAATAAACTAACATTGGTAACAAGAAACGACAATAAGGAATATACATATTGAGAGGCCAATGTCAAAATACCCAGACTCGTGAACAGAGGTCGACAAGAGGTTCGTGAACTCACACCACTTATTGCCCGAACCGCCCGTTTCTGAGCCAAAAATATCCTTCTAGAATGGGAAGAGTTACTCCAAAACATAATACCATACGACATAAGTGAATGAAAATATGCAAAGTAGACTAATTTACATGTCGAAGTATCACTGACTTTCGATACAGTTCGAATAGTGAAAATGGCAGTATTAAGTCTTTGAACAAGATCCTGAACGTGGGCTTTCCACGACAGCTTACTATCTATCTGAACACCTAGGAATTGGAACTGTTCAGTTTCACTAATCATATGCCAGTTCTGTGAGATTAAAACGTCGGGTTTTGTTGAATTGTGTGTTAGAAACTGTAAAAACTGAGTCTTACTGTGATTTAATGTTAGTTTATTTTCTACAAGCCATGAACTGAGGACATGTACTGCACTACTTGAAACCGAGCCAATGTTGCACACAACATCCTTTACTACCAAGCTAGTATCATCAGCAAACAGAAATATTTTAGAGTTACCCATAATATTAGAGGGCATATCATTTATATAAATAAGGAACAGGAGCGGCGGGCACCCCTCACTTGACAGTACCCCACTCAGATACCACATCACAGCCGTTATCAACATTGTGAATAATGACCTTTTGTTGCCTGTTGCTAAAGTAAGAGGTGAACCAATTGTGAGCTACTCCCCTAATTCCGTAATGATCCAACTTCTGGAGCAATATTGTGAGATCAACACAGTCAAATGCCTTTGTTAAATCAAAAAATACGCCAAGCATTTGAAACTTTTTGTTTAGCCCATCCAGTACCTCACAGAGAAAAGAGAATATAGCATTTTCAGCTGTCAAACGACTTCTAAAGCCGAACTGTACATTTGATAGCAAATCGTGTGATATAAAATGATCAATTAACCTTACATACACAGCCTTTTCGATAACTTTTGCAAACACTGATGGCATAGAAATAGGTCTAAAATTATCTACATTATCCCTTTCTCCCTTTTTATAAAGCGGCTTTACTACTGAGTACTTTCATCGCTTAGGAAACTGACCATTCCTAAAGGAAAAATTACAAATATGGCTAAATACAGTGCTAACATGTGCAGCACAGTACTTTAATATTCTACTAGACACTCCATCATAACCATGAGAGTCCTTAGTCTTCAGTGATTTAATTATTGACTCAATCTCCCTCTTGTCTGTATCACAGAGGAGTATTTCAGACGTCAATCTCGGAAAGGCATTTGCTAAGAAATTTATATGATTTCCTGTAGAAACTAAATTTTTATTTAATTCACCAGCAATGCTCAGAAAATGGTTGTTAAATACTGTACATATATCTGATTTATCAGTAACAGAAATATTATTACTGCGAACTGACTTTATATCATCAACCTTGTGCTGCTGACCAGACACTTCCTTCACAACTGACCATATGGCTTTAATTTTATCCTGTGAATTAGCTATTCTATTTGTATACCACATACGTTTTGCCTTGCTAATAACATTTTTAAGCACCTTACAATACTGTTTGTAATGGGCCACCGTAGCTTTATTGTGACTACTTCTAACATTTTGATATAATTCCCGCTTTGTTCTACATGATATCCTTATCCCACTAGTCAGCCAACCAGGCTGTCCATTACTGCTAGTACCCCGTTTAGAATGTTAATGGAAAGCAACTCTCAAAGAGCATGAGAAATGTGTTATGGAAAGCATTGTATTTATCGTCTATATTATCGGCACTATAAACATCTTGCCACTCTTGTTCCTTGACAAGTTTTGAAAAACTCTCTATTGCTGTTGGATTAACTTTCCTACGTAGTTTGTAATTAAATACGACGTTGGTTTGAGTACAAAAACCTTTTAATGTTAAAATTTGTGCATCATGGTCTGAAAGGCCATTGACCCTTTTACTAACAGAATGCCCATCTACTAATGAAGAATGAATAAAAATATTGTCTATGACTGTGCTACTATTCCCCTGCACCCTAGTTGGAAAAAACACAGTTTGCATCAGATCATATGAATTTAGGAGATCTACCAACATCCTTTTCCTTGCACAATCATGTACAAAATCAATATTGAAGTCACCACATATAACTACTTTCTGGTACTTCCTACAAAGTGAATCAAGAATTGTAAGCTACTCCCCGTACTCCATAATGTTCCAACTTCTGCAGTAATATTTTGTGGTCAACACAGTCAAAAGCCTTCGTTAAATCAAAGAAAACACCTAACGTTCGCAACCTTTTATTTAATCCGTCCAAAACCTCACAGAGAAAAGAGACTATAGCATTTTCAGTTGTTAAGCCATTTCTAAAACCAAACTGTACATTTGACAGCAAATTATGTGAATTTAAATGCTGCAGTAACCTTGTATATACAACCCTCTCGATAACTTTAGCAAACACCGATGGCATAGAAATAGGTCTATAATTGTCAACATAATCCCTGTCTCCCTTTTTATAAAGTGGCTTCACTACCGAGTACTTTAATCGGTCAGGAAACCGACCACTCCTAAAGGAAAAGTTACAGATATGGCTAAGTACTGAGCTAACATACGTGGAACAATACTTCAGTATTCTGCTAGATACCCCGTCATATCCATGAGAGTTCTTGGTCTTTAGTGATTTAATTATTAACTCAATCTCCCTCTTGTCAATATAATGGAGGAGCATTTCAGGTAACAGTCTCGGAACACTTTTTTCTAAGAGCGCTATATGATTCCCTGTTGGGACTAGGTTTCTATTTAGTTCACCTGCTATATTCAGAAAGTGATTATTAAGTACTGTACATATATGCGACTTATCAGTAACACGGACATCCCCACTACGCACTGATTCTATATTCTCGACCTGTCTTTGCAGACCAGCCACTTCCTTTACGACTGACCATATGGTTTTAATTTTATCCTGAGACTTAGCTATTCTATCTGCATACCACATACTTTTTGCCTTCCTAATAACTTTTTTAAGCACCTTACAATACTGTTTGTAATGGGCTGCTGCATTTAGATTTTGACTGTTTCTAACGTTTTGATATAATTGCCACTTTGTTCTACAAGATATTCTTATCCCTTTAGTCAGCCACCCAGGCTGCCTGTTTGTGCTAGTACCCTGTTTTGAACATTCTAACGGAAAGCAACTTTCAAAGAGCACGAGAAAAGTCTTGAGGAAAGCATTATATTTATCGTCTACTGTATCAGCACTATAAACATCTTGCCACTCTTGTTCCTTGATAAGGTTTACAAAAGTCTGTACAGCAACTGGATCAGCTTTCCTAAAAAGTTGGTAACTATATTTAACATGTGTTGCAGCACAAAAATCTTTTAGACTTAAAATTTGTGCATCATGATCTGAAAGGCCATTCACCTTTTTGCTAACAGAATGCCCTTCTAATAATGACGAATGAACAAAAATATTGTCTATGGTTGTTCTACTGTTCCCTTGCACTCTCGTTGGAAAGAATACGGTTTGCATAAGATTATATGAATTAAGGAGGTCTACCAGCATCCTTTTCCTTGCACAATCACTTATACAATTAATATTGAAGTCACCACATATAACTAACTTTTTGTATTTCCTATAAAGTGAACCAAGAACCTCCTCTAGCTTTAGCAAAAATGTTGTGAAATCGGAGTCTGGGGATCTATAAATAACAACAGTAAGAAGTTTAGCTCCACTAAATTTAACCACACCTGCACAACATTCAAACACCTTTTCAGTGCAGTACTTTGAAACATCAATTGACTCAAATGGGATACTGTTTTTCACATACATGGCTACTCCCCAACACTGCAAAGAGCTCCTAGAAAAGCTGCCAGCCAACCTGTATCCTGGTAAAGGAAGCCTCTGAATTATCTCCTTATTTAAGAAGTGTTCAGATATACCAATAATTTCAGAGTCAACATCTATAAGCAGTTCACTAACTTTATCTCTAATACCTTGTATATTTTGATGAAATATACTAATTCCCTCATTAATCGGATACCCAAGCTTTGTAGAAAGTGGTTTCTTTGTTAGAGAGACTTCCCTTAAGCAGGAATACCTATCAGCTGACTTCAATCTAAAAAAGGTACAGCTCTAACACCCACAACTACCGGAATTTTCCCATGAGTGATCCCACCACCCCCACCTATGCTGTCACCTATAAGTTTTGCCAACCTCCCCTTCCCATACCTGTTGAGGTGCAGGCCATGTCTAGTGAAACCCGTCCTACTGATAGACTCCACCGACACCACTGAAATGTGACTCATGCCTTCTGTCATCAGCGCACCCCCAAGTCTCATGTTATTACGCCTGACGGCTGTATTAAGATGAGGCCAATCGTGACGCTGAAACAGTTCCACGAAATGCACATTCGTGTTGCCAGTCTGAGTGGCTATCTTTTCCAGGTCACCATCTATGTCATACTCCCCATCCCTATCAATACTATTACCAGCCCCACCCACAATCACTACCTGATCCTCTTTAGTAAAATCCCTACATAACCCCCCTATGTTAAAAGTCACCTGAGCCAATCCTGCATTAGGCTTCACAATGCTGGTGACCTGGTACTCACTCCCCAAAACTTCCTGCAACTGCTGGCCTACACCTCTACCATGAGAACTACCTAACAGCAGAACCTTCTTCTTTCTCTTAGACTTTGCAACTGTCCTAGCCACCGTAACTGCTGAGGTCTGCTGCATACTTCCTACATCTACAGCTACTAGAGATTCCTCTCCACTAGACTCTGACAGTTGGTCATATCTATTACAAACACCAATAGTAAAACTATCTGAAAATCTCCTTCTCCTAGCAGATCTCTTGCCAACAGCCAGCTCCCATTCCCCAACCCCCTTCTCCCTCCTCATCCTATCTAGCTCCTCCTGTGCGTTTTTCAACTGCACCTGAAGGGCACAGATCTTACGCTCCTGCTCCTCTATCAACTTATTCTTGCTACATAACCTGCAGTTCCAGGAGAGGATCTCACCAGAATGCCCACTGGCTTCCCCACTGCATTCCCCCCAGTGAAAATACTTCGAACAAGTCTCACACCGCAATCCACTACTCACGAACCTACGGCAAAGCCCACACTTCTCACTCATGGTAAAATTTTTCAATTATTGAAACAAGAAAACAACTTTATCTAAGTTCCGCTACTACAATAAGAAGATGTTAAAAACTGACTACAATTATCACAAACTTGCTCTACAAGGGAGGTAACTACTATTATTGACAGTATTAATCAACAACAAATGAGAATATAACAAAATACTAACACAGAAAGAAAATCAAATGTCTAATGACAGTAACGAAACTGAAAGCAGTTCGCAAAAATTTCTTCTGAAGTTATTTCACCGGAAAACACCAAGAACACCGGTCTTGAAATTCTCTGCCTACGAAGAAAGCAGATACTTGTATTAATACTACTACAACACAGCCGATACCAATACCAGCAAAACTTCACAAAATTATTAGCTAAAACCAAAAAATTAAAACGACCACTGTAACACTAAGCGAAGTTAAAACACTAAATGAAAATTTTACTGAAGTATTTCACTAGAAAGAATAATAAAGGTCAGTTGAAAACTAAAGCACGAAATTTACTAACGACTTCAACACACTGAAAACTATAAAACACAGCGAGAGAACGATTACAAAGTTTATTAAGTCATTATTTAGCCACAAACGGCACGCAACACCGCTGAAATCTATTAAATTTAATAACCGTATTACAGAGCACAAATAAGTTTGTCAGTACTTAGCTTATATCCGCTACAGCTGCAGTGCACGCCGCAAAATGTAAACACACTACTGAGGCACGAGGCTTAGACAAACGACGAAAGCAGACTCACAAATAATAGCTCACTCGAGTCAATAACACAGGAACAAAGACTGAGAGTAATGAAAATCCACTAATAAGTTACTTTTACGGCAAATATTAAAACAAATAAACTTTAAAATAAGTAAATGAAGTCTAAAATTTATAAAATATTAACGAGCTATTTCAACAGCAGTGCAGCACACGTGATGTCACACCAAAGGATCTTCACTCCTATTCAGAAAACGTTACTTTGGACCTTATAAGGTTGTAAGACAGTTGTCTGATGTTACTTATGAAGCTGAAGATTTTGACTCCAGCACAAGACGATGAAAGATCAGAGATACAGTGCACATCCTTCAAATGAAGCCCTATAAGGATCATGCAACCCAGGGTAAATTCGAAGCTCCAGCAACAGGCAAAAAGCGGAAAGGTGACAAAGAGTGTAGCGGCAAAAGAAGTTATAAGAATATCACTGCCAGGGCGAGAATCAGTCATCAGGAGTGTGAGTATGCAGGACCAATGCCTTGTTCCCAGACTAGGGAGGACGTAACACCAAGATGCTGTTCACTTAAGGAGGGAGCAATGTTGCAGAAGAAGCTGAACGGCTCCATGGTTATGATACTAAACTGTTGCATGGAGGGTCATGAGTTCAAAACTCCCCTCGATTGTACAATTTTAATTTCTATATTCGGTTCGAGTACATTCTAGAAGTATCCACAACTGTCAAGAATCATTGTACTGGAATGTTCTGTAGCTCTCTATCTACTGTATGTGTTCTGGCCAGAGGCAGTTTGCTCCGCACTCTTGTATTTGCACGTGCTGAATAAACCTTCGTTATGTGTAGTTGGTGTTCGTCATTCATCTAATTACACATTCTACATGACAATATGTTATGTTATCAGCAGAGTTAAAATAGCATGTACATAACTTCAAGACCTAAATATGAGGAAAAAATGTATATGACATTACTACCATTATTGCCAGTTTGATGTTTTCTATTGTACTACGTAGGCCAAATTTTTTAAGACATTAGATTAAGTGGACTTGTCCTATATTACAAGCATACCTTAGCTGCTTTATTTCAAAAGATTTAATACACTTGGAGTAACAATAATCAGATTTTATAATTCATTGTTTTATCATCTATGCATCATGTTCTGTAAATAAATCAAGAACATTAAGAGATGTGGAACATATCAAGGAACTCACTAAAATAGAGGGAAATTCTGTGTGAAGTACCAACTACTCTCTATCACTGATGCTAACTGATTTCTTAATAAATGCCAATATTAGGCTTCAAGTGCATGATGGACAAGAAAATTAGGTTTTATATTATTTTCCATTCAATCCACACATGTCTCGTAATGATACACTGTCACCATTTAGTAAGCAAAAGGTACATTTTATAAATTTACTACATGATCCAATAAGGATCTTCTTCACTTTTATACATGTGGTTTGTAGTTTAAATGCCATAAATAGGATGTTTGTGTTTTTATAAGAATATCAATATGAACAGAAACTGAATACAAATAATACTAATTTTGTCATTTTTTGCACCAGATCTTAATTTTTTCTGTTATGCAATTATATTTGAAGTTATTGTTATTAATATTGTTGGTTAACACTTTCAAACTAACTTAAGAAAAGATGCTGTAAAGTAACTACTCTGTCATTGCTGTATTTCTTTGCTGCTTCTACTTCTACATATATACTCTACACCTCACCAAAAGGTGCATTGCGGAAGGTAATTTGTACCACTACTAGTCATTTTTTTTCACGTTCCACTCGCACACAGAGCAAGGGAGAAACAATAGTCCACATGCCTTCAAATGAGCTCTAATTTGTCTAATCTTATCTTCATGGTCCTTACCCCAAATGTAAATAGGCAGTAATAAAATCATTCTTCAGTCAGCTTCAAATGCTGAGGCTCTAAATTTTCTCAATAGTGTTCTGCAAAAAGAACATCATCTTCTCTCCAGGATATATTATCCTTGTTCTTATTCGTGATCTCACAGTTTGCAGAAGACAGTTACATGTTGGAAGTTGTATTACGAAGTTGTTGTGCCTGCTAGTTGGATATACATTGAGGTGACAAAAATTATGACATAGCAAAATGCACATATACAGATGGCGGTAGTATGCGTACACACAGTATAAAAGGGCAGTACATTGGCGGAGCTGTCATTTGTACTCGGTGATTCTTGTGAAAACGTTATCAACATGATTATGTCTGTATGATGGGAAATAACAGACTGTGAACATGGAATGCTAGTTGGAGTAAGAGGCATAGGACTTTCCATTTTGGAAATTGTTACAGAATTCAATAATCTGAGATCCACAGGCATTACCTCTCACCACAGGAAGTGCGGTGGCTGACAGCCTTCAGTTAACCACAAAGAGAAGTGGCATTCACATAGAGTTTTCAGAGCTAACAGACAAGCAACACTGTGTGAAATAATCACAGAAATCAATGTGAACGTATGATGAAACAAGCCATTCGGATTATGCAATGCAGTGATATCTGGTGTTAATGGGCAATGGTAGCAGATGATTGACTTGAGTGTCATGTGCAGTGCCTCTCATGGGCTTGTGACCATATCGGTTGATCTTAGATGACTGGAAAGCCGTGGCCTTGGCAGATGAGCCCTGATTCCATTTGGTAAGAGATGATGATAGGGTTTCCATGTGGTGCAGACCCTAAATAGCAATGAAGCCAATTTGTCAACAATACATGATGCAAGCTGGTGGAGGCTCCGTAATGGTGTGGGCTGTTTTTACATGGAATGGACTGAGTCCTCTGGACGTTTGGCTTTGTGGAGACCATTTTCAGCCATTCAGGGATGTCATGTTCTCAAACAATGATGGATTTTTTATGGATGACAATGTGCCAAGTCACCAAGCCACAATTGTTTGATCACCTGATATGAAACCCAGCAAAGATTTATGGGACGTAATCAAGAGGTCATTTTGCACCAAACATCCTGCACCAGAAACACTTTCACAATTAAGGACAGCTATAGAGGCAGCAGGGCTCAGTATTTCTGCAGGTGACTTCTACAACTAGTTGAGCCCATGCCGCATCGAGCTGCTGCACTACACCATGTAAAAGGAGGTGTGACACTATATAACAAGGTACCCCATGACTTTTGTCATCTCACTGTATTCTATTTGGTCAATAACAAATACTTGCGACTCTTCATTCGAGGTTAATGATAAGATCAGGCAGGAAAAATTCATACTTTGAGATTAACTGTGCCAAGAACATGAGATTAGTTAATGTATTCAGTCACCAATATTCACAGTCAGATCAAGTATACCTTCTTTGCTTCTGCTTTTTAAGGAATTGAAAAGCATTTATACAAATCAGTTCACTGTGGAAAGTGTCAGGTTTGACAAATATCATTTTAATACTCTATTTCACTATTACACAATAGAGATTATCAATGAAAATGATCAATTTTTAAAAATGTAAAGTAACTGGATAGATAAAAAGTCTACTCACAATGCGGCAGCACAGGAAGAAACGCATATAAAGGTTAAGGAATCTGAAAGCTTTTGGAACCAGTGACCCCTTCTTCTGGTGGAAGGAGCCAATGGCTCTGATAGCTTGCAAACTTCCTTAACCTTTATACATGTATGTTCTTCCACTGCCACTTGGTGAGTAGAATTACGTTAGAATTTCTATGTCTCACAAATTACTGATTACTAATTATGATTTCTAGCCACTGAAGGTGATAATCAGATTGCGATTATTTCTAAAATCAGAAGGCTTTGGTCACGAGACAATTTCAAGACTGTAGAACTACATTTTTGTAATATTTTGTTTCAAACATACACTGCCTAACAGAAAAATGAGGCACCCAGGAAAGGAGGAGAAACAAAATAAAACTTTATAGGAACAAAATGAAACTTTATAGGTTGTCGCTGTTGTTGTGGTCTTCAGTCCTGAGACTGGTTTGATGCAGCTCTCCATGCTACTCTATCCTGTTCAAGCTGCTTCATCTCCCAATACGTACTGCAGCCTACGTCCTTCTGAATCTGCTTAGTGTATTCATCTCTTGATCTCCCTCTATGATTTTTACCCTCCACGCTGCCCTCCAATACTAAATTGGTGATCCCTTGATGCCTCATTTCTTAATCTAATTCCCTTAGCATCACTCAACTTAATTTGACTACATTCCATTATACTCGTTTTGCTTTTGTTGATGTTCATCTTAGATCCTCCTTTCAAGACACTGTCCATTCCGTTCAATTGCTCTTCCAAGTCCTTTGCTGTCTCTGACAGAATTACAATGTCGAGAGCATATATGACGTTACTGCAATGATCAGAAAATCGAGTCAAACTTACAAAGAACTTGGCAGCTTGAGGCCACTTCTCAATAAGATATTTCACATCAACTGGCCTGGATGCATGCACTAATTCTTTTGAGAGGGTGTCATGAAGCCACTGTATCCTTTCCAAAGTAAGCTAGCCCACAACTTTTGTAACTGGTCCTTAATGTTTTGGGTACTGGTACTGGGATGGAGACGACAGCCTAGCTGGTCTCACACATTCTGTTTGGGACAAATATGGGGATCTTGCTGGCCACAGGAGTACCTCAATGTCACACACACAGTACATGGAGGCACATGCCATTTGTCTTAATGGTACTGTTGAAAAATGACACCAGATACTGCCGCCTGAGAGGTAACACAAGATGACGCAGGATGTTTGAGATGTACCCTTCTGCTGTCAGAATTCCCTCAATCACAACCACCTGTGACCAGAATACACACCCAATATTTCCCCGCACCATGATGCCAGCAGTAACATTGCTGTGCCTCTGAAAACATTGGAAGAATGGGATGTTTTCCCAGGTCACTGCCATACTCACCGACAGTGGTCATCCAGTGTAGGCAGTACTGTGATTTCTGACTGAACACAATGGGATGCCATTGATCAGCAATCCATGCTTCAGAGTCATGGCACCACTCCAAATGCCGCCATTTGTATTGTGGTCTTAATGACAGCGTACGTGTCAGACGCTAATTCCCTAATCCTGGTGCTCCTAGTCTACAACCAATGGTGCAGTATGACACAGAATGTTACAAGGATTCAATTACTTGTTCTCAGGTAGCAGACAATATGTTAAAGGGTTACAATGTGCTTGGTACACAATATAGTGATCTTCCCATTGTGGTAGTCAGACATGGTCAACCAAATCCTTGACAATGAGACTGTCTACCCTCACGTTCCTGTGTAGTCCAACATTGGCTCTCTGTTACAATAGAATGCCCCATAAATCTGGATATTGCATAATTCAACTAGCTGGCCAAATGGACATCCACTGTGAGACTCCTCTCAGATTCTGTCACTAACTCTTAATTATTTACGTGCCTGCCAATTTGTATATGTGTACTAAGTTACACTGCACCCGACAATGTCTTCTGGGTGCTTCACTTTCTTCTGTCACGCAGTGTATATTGCTAACAGTGCATATTTGATCAAGCAATGGAAAATCTAGCTGGCCTCAGTTGCCTGAGACTGCAGTCACATGTATGTGAGTTGCATTTGTGTGTGTGTGTGTGTGTGTGTGTGTGTGTGTGTGTGTGTGTGTGTGTGTCACCTATTTTTGACAAAGGCCTTACTGGCCAAAGCTTTATTTATGACTGTCTTTTTGTTGTGCCTATCTGTGACGCATAATCTCTCTATAAGGTGAGCAGCACTTTTCATAATGTGACTTCTGAAATTTTCCCAACGTATTTCTTCTTCCACAAATTTTTGGGTTAGCAGCCGGACCCCCTCAATATTCTGCCACAATATTTCTGCCTAAAGACATCCAGCCATCCTCAGGTGAGTAAACAAAGCACTGAAGAGACCTGATGCAGTCAAGGTATTTATATCAAATTTCATGCATGAGAACCATACTGGTGGTATACAGTGCATGCGTTAGGTGATGACATGCACAAGATAGCCAAGTTGTGTGTGCTGCCCTCAATGGTGAAGTAAGAACAAACTAATCGCTGAGTATCGACTGAGCATGTCGATTCCGTTGTGACCGCATCATTTTAATTATAGGATTCCAGTTTTTATCAAGATGAAATCCATTGCTACGATTCATTAAATTATCGGCAAGATGTATTTCCACAGATTCTTTAATTACAGAGTCCCAAAAGCTGGTAACGGTGCTAAAATTTTGGTCTTATTGTATTCCATTGACTGTCCCATGGAAATGCAATGTTCTGCCACTGCTGGTTTTAAAGGTTGCCACAGACGGGTGTGTCTTTCATGTTCTACACAGCGTTCCTGGACCGTTCGTGTCGTCTGACCTATATATGGACAGCCACACTCAAAGTGAATTTTATAAACACCCACCTTCCTCAATTGTAAATTGTCTTTAACGGATCCAACTAAGGCCCTGCTCTTTGCTGGTGGACGAAAGATAAGCAATCTGCCTATTTTAGAAGACAGGTTCCTGGCATATGGAAGGAATGCAGTTGATTTATAGTCATCACTTGAATATACAAACTGCTTAGAAAGAATAATATTAATGTCATCTTCCATCCACCAGCAAAGAGCAGGGCCTTAGTTGTATCCGTTAAAGACGATTTACAGTTGAGGAAGGCGGGTGTTTATAAAAGTGTGGCTCTGCATATACAGGTCAGACGACACGAATGGTCCAGGAACGCTGCGTAGAACACGAAAGACATGCCTGTCTGCAGCAACCTTTAAAATCAGCAGTGGCAGAACATTGCATTTCCATGGAACATTCAATGGAATACAATAATACCAAAATTTTAGCGCCGGTGTCCAGCTTCTTGGACTTAAAGAATCTGTGGAAATACGTCTTGCTGATAATTTAATGAATTGTGATAACGGCTTTCAGCTTGATAAAAATTGGAGTCCTATTATTAAAATGATGCGGTCACAACGGAATCGACACGCTCAGTCGATATCAGCTATTAGTTTGCTCTTACTTCACCACACTGAGGGCAGCACACACAACTTGGCTATCACACGCATGTCATCACCTAACGCATGCACCGTAAACAGCCAGTATGATTCGTATCCGTGGAATTCGCTACAAATACAATGACTGCATTAGGTCTCTTCAGTTCTTCGTCTACTCACCTGAGGATGGCTGGATGCCTCTGGGCCAAAATATCATGTCAGAATGTTGATGGGATCCAGCTGCAAACCCGAAAATTACTGGAAGAACTTTTCATAATTGCAGTAGCCACCAGAAAGATCGCGGGAGGCGCACATGGGCAGAGCGCGTCACAGACGGTAGTTGCCGCTAGTAGAGTCCCGTCCACCAGAGGGCACACGAGAATTCGGCCGCAACCTCTACCGGCGGAACAAGAACAACAACTCAGGCAGCACGGGCCGTGCCCAGTCAGTTCACATCGGGCATGCCTAGGAGAGAGTTCCCCGGTCTACGCTATGTGAAGTGCGACGGAAAACATGAACCGTGTTACTACCCAATTGGCGACGAGCAGGGTCGTTCTTTCGCGTGTTGAGTCGTTGTTCCGGTTTCGCAGCTTATCCATGGCATGGACGAATTAGTGCGGGTTTTGGTTGAGCAGCAGATGGAGCTCATGGCACCCATGAAACAAGTGCTTCCGGCGTTGCTCTCCACACAGTCTGCTCCAGCACCGTTCCCTCCTCCCTTTCCCCCATATGATGAGATGGTGGAGGATTGGGACGCATATGAACATCGCCTTCAGCAGCATTTCCAGGCGTTTCATGTTTCTGATGTGGAGATATGTTGTGCTCTTTTCTTGTCTTGGATATCTCCCTCGCTGTATCAAGTTTTGCGGCAGCTAGCGCCGTTGCAGGAACCCTCGTCCCTGTCTTTTGACGCATTGTGTTCATTGCTGTCTTCACATTATTGCCGCCGCACGCATGCTGTGGCAGCTAGGATTGAGTTCTATCAATGCAAGAAGCAGCCCCATCAGTCTTACTGGGCGTGGGCTGCTACCCTGCACGGTCTTAGTCGCAAGTGTCATTTTGTCACGGAGCAGTCGCAAGAGTCGTATGCCCACATTATGGTGCGCGACGTCATTGTTCATTCGGCCCCTGATAGGGAGGTCCAGCAACGGGCCCTGCAGTTAAGAAGACCCTTCCCTTGACGAAGTCCTGTCCATTGCTCAATCATATGAAGTCTCTCACGCCGCAGGTCAACAGTTGGAAGGGTGGTGCGACGTCGTGGCGGTTCAGGGCAGCGCGGCCGCGTCCACTGCGTCTGGGGTGGACGACGTACGAGTGGTACAATCCAGCCGTTACGGCCGCTCCCACACGACGCGTAAACAGAGTTCCGGCCGCTGGCCCCTTACCATCCTGTGCGTCGTGCTATATACATCATGATCAGAGTGCCCCCAGCGTTGGGCCGTTTGTCGCAAATGTAATAAAAAAGATCACATTGCTAAAGTTTGCCGCTCAGCCTCAAACGAATCGAAGGAAGCAGGTACAGAGGACATGGACGCTGACATTCAGGAACTTTCATTGGGCCAGGCTCCCGACGCATTGGCACACAAACTCTTTATCAAGTCGTTGGTTCGGTCGCGCCGATTACAACTGCAAGTAGATACGGGCGCGGCAGTTTCTTTGTTGTATGCACAAACTTACTCCGACCTTGGGTCGCCCCCATTGGCGCCAGTTTACCGGTGTCTACACGGTTATGGTAAACAGTTCATTTCTCTACTGGGTCAATTCACTACCGACGTGACTTACAAATCAGTTACTCGACCTATTACTTTTATTGTTGTCAGTGATGCGAGCTCCGCTAACCTTTTTGGCTTGGATGCCTTTCAAGCTTTCGGTTTTTCTATCGCTGACGCCATACAGTTGGTCTCCAAAGACATTCCCAATCAATCATTGGAATCTTTGATCTCGGACTTTCTGGATATATTTGAGCAGGGCTTGGGGTGTGTTTCAGACTTTGAAGCTTACTTAACGTTGAAGGCGTCGGCTCGCCCACGTTTTCTACGCGCGAGGCAGATCCCCTTGGCTCTCCGCACTCAGGTAAAAGAAGAGCTAGAGCGGCTGACAGCCTCGGGGTTGTTCTTCCAATTTCTTCTAGTGAGTGGGCTTCGCCCCTCGTTATTGTCAGGAGACCCTCGGGAAAATTATGTCTTTGTGGCGATTTCAAGGCCACCATTAATTCCCAATTGGTGGTGGACACCTATCCTTTGCCTCGTGCTGATGAATTGTTCTCCGCCGTGACGGGAGGCCAATATTTTTCAAAAATCGATCTTTCAGAGGCTTATCATCAGATACCACTTGATGAGGTCTCCAAACGGCTGGCGGTTGTCAACATCCCATTTGGCCTTTACCAATACCAGCGGTTGGCCATCGGAATATCCAGTGCCCCGACGATATTCCAGCGTTACCTTGAGTACGTCACGTCGACAATCCCTCATTGTATTAATTACCTGGACGACATAATTGTCACAGGCCACAGCACGAAGGAACACTTGCACAACCTTCGCACCCTCTTTCTCAAATTCAGGTCCGTGGGCTTGCGCTGCAACCTGTGTAAGTCAAACTTCTTCCAACCGTCCATTGAGTATGTGGGCTACACCATCTCTTGGCATGGCGTCCAGCCGCTCGGAAGTTTGGTCCAAGGTATCGTCGACCTTCCTCGGCCTGCTTCGCTGAAGGAGTTACAAGCTTTTTTAGGCAAGATTGCCTATTACCACGGGTTCATTCCCAGGGCTTCCACCATAGCCCGCCCCCTGTACTGCCTTCTGCGTAAAGGTGTTCCATTTGATTGGTCGCCTGCATGCGAGCGAGCGTTCACCTCGTTGAAGGGCCTCCTCACGTCAGCGCCGTGTCTGGCTACATTTGACCCCCATAAGCCGTTGGTCCTGACTACAGATGCTTCGCAGTATGGGGTGGGGGCAGTCCTGGGCCATCGCAATGCGGATGGTTCCGAGCAGCCACTGGTGTTTGCGTCCAAAACTCTTAGTCCCGTGCAGGCCCATTACTCCCAGGTGGAAAAAGAGGCTTTGGCCATTGTCTACGCTGTTACCAAGTTTCACCCTTTCTTGTATGACACGAAGTTTCAGTTAATCACTGACCATAAGCCGTTAATATCGTTATTTGGCCCCGCCTCTCAGATTCTGGATAGGGCGGCCCACAGACTACAGTGCTGGGCCTTGTTCCTCTCTAAGTACCATTATGACATTCATTTTCACCCTACCAGACAGCAAGCCAACGCAGACACTCTTTCCCGTCTTCCGGTGGGCTCGGATCCTAAGTGTGATCGAGAGGAGATTATGTGTTTTTATTTGGATGTGGCATCCCGCCAAGCGGTTGATGGCTTCCTGATCACTAGTCCTAGAGTCGCCAGGGAAACGGCAGCTGACACGGTTCTCTGGCAAGTAGTTAGCCTCATTCAGCAGGGGTGGTCATCCCGAACTCCAGTCCGGGCCTCGGACCCCCTTCGTAATTATTTTGTTCTACGAGAACGCCTCTCCATCTTGGAAGGAGTTCTCCTTCTGGCTACCGATGATACAGCTCCTCACGTGGTTGTTCCTGCTAGTTTGCTGAGGGAAGTCTTCACGTTATTACACGAGGGGCACTGGGGTGTTTCCCGTACTAAAACCTTGGCTCGCAGACATGTGTGCTGGCCCGGTATTGACAGAGAAATTGAGCACTTGGTGGGCGGCTGTTCCCAGTGTGCGAGCCAACAGGCATCTCCCAGGTCAGCGTTCTCTTCATGGCCGCCTGCAACCCATGCATGGGAATGTGTTCACATCGATTTTGCGGGCCCATTTCTCAATGGCTTT
This sequence comes from Schistocerca serialis cubense, assembly GCF_023864345.2. Taxonomy (NCBI): domain Eukaryota; kingdom Metazoa; phylum Arthropoda; class Insecta; order Orthoptera; family Acrididae; genus Schistocerca; species Schistocerca serialis. The sequence goes on from NC_064639.1 coordinate 971,072,935, forward strand.
TGGCTCATTGTCATTGATGCTTATTCCCGATTCCCATATGTGGTTCGCTGTTCCTCAACCACTTCAGAAATTGCAATCCAGGCACTGGCAAAAATTTTTTCTGTGGAAGGTCTGCCAGTCACCCTGGTCTCGGACAATTGACCTCAGTTTATTTCGCAGACCTTCCAGGATTTTTGTAGGCTCTTCGGTATTCGGCACGTTTGCTCTCTTGATCCACAATCGAATGGGGCAGCCGAGCGCATGGTGCGTACATTTAAGACGCAGATGAAAAAGTATGTGTATGAATTTCCTGCGGAGGAAGCGTTGACGTTTTTCCTGACGGCATACCGGACCACACCAATGGTAGAACGTAGCCCCACAGAGCTCCTCCACGGGCGCCAACCTAGGACTCTGCTGCACCTCCTCCAGCCTGGTCCTCGCCAGTCTTCGCAAAACGGAGTACCCGGCTTTCCATCGGGTATGTTGGTCTGGGCACGTGGGTTTGGTCACAATTCACGTTGGATACCGGCAGTGGTCCTGGGCTGAAATGGCGGCCGGCTCTATACCTTGCAGGTGGGGGACCGAGAGGTACGTCATCACCAAAATCAGCTACGTCCACGTCTGGGCACCCACCCTCCGACCCCTCGGGCACCGGCTTCCCCATTACCGGCACCCGTGTTGGTTTCTCAGGGGACACTACCGCCCCCCCCCTCCCCCCCCCCCCCGTGACTCCACCGCACTGCGATGGTTCTCAGCCTTGGCAGCCTCCAGTAGCTCCAGCACAGGCATCGCCATTGTTCGAGATGCCCCAGCGAGAGCCGGCCCCTCTCGCAGGCCCTGTTTCTCAGGAGGCTGGTTCACCTGGGGTCGTCCCTTCCCCATCGTCCCGCCACTGGGTCTTGCCCCTCCCAAGGTGGACCGGGATCTGAAGTTCGACGGCTTGTCTCCCCTTCTGTCCTGGGCTCTGGTGGTGGGACGACGAGGGCCTCTTTGTGTGGGTTACTTCCAGCCGAATTCGAAGGTTCTGGCTCGAGGGTTGGCAGATCCCCTCGACTCCAGCCTTCCGATGGACGTGGAGGTCATTGCTCCTGCACGACGCTCCACCTTCTGATGCAGTGGATCACAGGGGCTTCACCCCCCGAAGGAGGAGGAGTGCAGTAGCCAACAGAAAGATCGCGGGAGGCGCACATCGGCACAGCACGTCATGGACGGTAGTTGCCGCAAGTAGAGTCCCGCCCACCAGAGGGCACGCGAGAATTCGGCCGCGACCTCTGCCGGCGGAACAACAACAACAACTCAGGCAGCACAGGCTGTGCCCAGTCAGTTCACTTCGGGCATGCCTAGGAGACAGTTCCCCCGGTCTACGCTATGTGAAGTGCGCCGGAAAACGTGAACCGTGTTACTACAATAATATTGTTACATATTTGATTAAGTTTAGATACATATTGCATATTCTTCTAACTTTACTGTATGAACAATATATTTTTTTTTTTAACTGGAGTTCTAGGTACTTCAAGAACATAAGTATTTGTTTTATCACATCCTGAAATAAATGCATCAGAGGAAAGAAAAAAAGTCACAATAATATAGTTATGGGCTTCTGCTTCAGCCAAGCATTATAAAGGACACACATAGATTTAACAACAAATTCATAGGAATTATATGTGTTGGAGGAATTTGGATTTGTCCCCAGATTCACTCCTTTCACTGACAGTATTCTCATTATCTGAGTTATTCAGTCTGAAATGCAGCAGAATTCCACTTTCTCTGATACCATTCCTAACAAAACTACTATTTTTCTTCTTCTTGTTTCTTTTCCTTTCCTGCTCCGTGTGTAGCATGCACATGAAATACCAACATTCTTTTATAAGCTATAATTCCTACAGTTCAGAGAATGAATTCAGCTGGCTGATGGCAGTTATATAAATATTTCATACAAAATATTTTACTTAAGATAAAATAACTCAATGTTTAAGATTCAGAAAAACCACACACACTTACGAGGTGTACAACTTTGCTTCCACCATTTTTTCCGCAACATTTGATGCTTTAATGAAACAAATTGGTTACAAATATATCATTCAAAGTACTTCCCATCGCTGGCCACTACTTTCTCCCATATTTCGGGCAGTGTACGAGTCCTGCGTTGAAAAAAATTATTCATCTTTTGAAGTAATCCATGAATCGATCCAATTCGTGACTTCTTCATGAGATCGGAAGAATTGATCAGCCAGGCCATGCGCCATTGATCTAAACAGGTGATGGTAAGAGGGAGCAATATCTGGAGAATACGGTGGGTGGGGTAGGAGTTCCCGTTTTAATGTTTCCAAGTATGTTTTGACCTCTTTTGCAACGTGGGGTCGAGCGTTGTCGTGCTGCAAAATCACTTTATCGTGCCTTTCATTGTACTGTGGCCATTTGTCTTTTAATGCTCTGCTCAAACACATTAATTGCATTCAATAACGAGCACCTGTGATTTTTTCACTTGGTTTTAACACCTCATAGAACACGACGCCGAGCTAGTCCCACCAAACACAGAGCATGATCTTGGAGCCGTGAATATTCGGTTTGGCCGTCGATGTGGAAGCATGGCCGGGATATCCCAATGATTTTTTGCATTTAGTGTTATCATAATAAACCCATTTTTCGTCCCTGGTCACAGTGCGAGGCAGAAATCCCTTCCATTTGTGCCTCTGAAGCAACTGTTCACAAACACACAAAGGCCGTTCAACGTCTCTTGGTTTTAACTCATGCAGGACCCAAGTTCCTCCTTTCTGAATGATACCCATAGCCTTGAGATGTTTTTAAATGGCTTGCTGGGTCACTCCCACTAATTGTGCAATTCTTCTTGAGTTTGAGTTTTCACTCAACAATGTCTCCAATTCTGCATCTTCGAAAACATTCTCTCTTCCACCACTATGCCAGTCTATGACGTTAAAATCACTGTTCTTGAAGCATTGAAAACACTCACAACACTTTCTTTCACTAATAGCGTCCTTACCATATGTATTTGAGAATATTCGATGAGACTCAGCCGTTGTTTTCTTCATATTGAAACAAAACAGTAGCACCTCCCGCAAATGACGAGTATTAGGCTCGTAAACTGACATTTTCAATCAAGAAATTAGTCGTAATGTTTGAATGAGGTTATGTTGACTGAGGTCCAAGCTAACAGCCTGATGTCTGTGATCTGTTTCTTTTGACCTCTACTTACCATTGTCGCCACCTATCGGCAAACAGCGGAAGCAAAGTTGTACACCTTGTAGAATTTCGACTCTGCTATTACGTGTTGGTTTTTAAGAACGCTTTTATTTTTTCAAAATTTTGTAGTTTAGGAAAAATCACTATTCAAAATTGTACCTGTCGTAACAAGAACAGGTTATTAGAGTTTCAGAACGCCAACCTTCCGAAGATGCAATGTTGCAATTGTGCAGCCCTGGTTTCCACAGGTCAGTAACACATCTCAAATATAAAATTTTTGGTTTCTTAAATATTCTTGTTGGGCTTAACCAGATATCAGGAAGGACAGAATGCATTTAAAAATCTGCTCATGGAAATAGAACCTAATATTAATGTAATTTATGGACTATACAACCAATAGTTACTTCTATACCAACTGTGTAAAAGTATTGATTATAACTCCTATCTTTTACAATATAATTGAACATGTAATTGCTATGTATTTTGATATTCTGGAAATTATTTATGTACAATTCTTAAAACAGGCACAGTGGATAGTGGCACAGTAAGTTCTCTTTGAGCATCAACTGCGAAAGGTTCCTAGTCTCAGTGTTCCACTTAGTACAATTTAAACAATACTGCCACACATATAATAAAGTTTACACTATGTGGAGTTTATGTATAGCGCTGATTTTAACAAACTCAGGAAACTGCACACTGATCCGTGTAAATTATTCCAAGCTCCCATTTATTTGTCAACTAAAACACGGAAAAGAATCATTCATAAGACGTTGAAGAATCACTCTCCACAGCTTCAGATCTGTCATTAGTGCCCACCTACATACCAAATTAAAGCTGTGAAGGCAGCTCATGAGTCACACCACATTAATTCTGGAGAGCAAGAAATTTTCATAGGACTGCATACTCCATAGGAGAGCGAATGATTCATTCTGAAAACTTATTGTCTCTCATCCCATATCTTACTACACACCATTTTCTACAATTATTAGAGCTTCTTCCCATTGCATTCATATGAGCATAGGAAAAATGATTTCTTAGACACCTCTGTAAATGCTGTAATTAGTCTAATCTTGTCTTTGCAATCCATATGAGAGTGATGTTGTTGTTGTTGTTGTTGTTGTTGTTGTTGTGGTCTTGAGTCCTGAGACTGGTTTGATGCAGCTCTCCATGCTACGCTACCCTGTGCAAGCTTCTTCATCTCCCAGTACCTTACTGCAACCTACATCCTTCTGAATCTGCTTAGTGTATTCATCTCTTGGTCTCCCTCTATGATTTTTGCCCTCCATGCTGCCCTCCAATGCTAAATTTGTGATCCCTTGATGCCTCAGAATATGTCCTACTAACCGGTCCCTTCTTTTTGTCAACTTGTGCCACAAACTCCTCTTCTCCCCAATTCTATTCAACACTTCATCATTAGTTATGTGATCTACCCATCTAACCTTCAGCATTCTTCTGTAGCACCACATTTCGAAAGATTCTATTCTCTTCTTGTCCAAACTATTTATTGTCCATGTTTCACTCCCATACATGGCTACACTCCATACAAATACTTTCAGACACGACTTCCTGACACTTAAATCTATACTCAATGTTAACAAATTTCTCTTCTTCAGAAACGCTTTCCTTGCCATTGCCAGTCTACATTTTATATCTTCTCTACTTCGACCATCATCAGTTATTTTGCTCCCCAAATAGCAAAACTCCTTTACTACTTTAAGTGTCTCATTTCCTAATCTAATTCCCTCAGCATCACCCGACTTAATTCGACTACATTCCATGATCCTCGTTTTGCTTTTGTTGATGTTCATCTTATTTCCTCCTTTCAAGACACTGTCCATTCTGTTTAACTGCTCTTCCAAGTCCTTTGCTGTCTCTGACAGAATTACAATGTCATCGGTGAACCTCAAAGTTTTTATTTCTTCTCCATGCATTTAATGTTGTGACAGTGCCACGACATTTAAGAGTGCCGCCACGTCAGTACGCGCAAACGGCGATAGAGGCGCTCCGCAACTCAGCTGAGCGCGGGAGCGCCACCTAGCTATGAACGGTGCCGGCCGCATGTCACGGCATGGCAGTCGAATGACCGATACGGAATTGGTAGCATGTAACCAGCTATTATTTCTACATTTGTATATCCACGCAATTTATTAGTTATTAAAGGTTATAACACTTTTTGGCGATGAGGATGGGATATTTTTGTTCCTGCGTTGTGGATTTGTGTGTTCGTGTCGGGGCAGACATGGAACAGCTTATGCAAGCGCTCATTGAACAGCAAACACAGCTGACAGCTGCTATTCAGGCGTTGTCGACGTCGCTTACTCATCATCTGTCTTCCTCTTCTCCGCCTCTGTTTCCTCCTTACGACGAGGCCGCTGAAGACTGGGAGGATTATGAGAAGCGTTTGCGGCAACACTTCTTGGCTTTCGGCGTTGTCAACGCTACTATGTGTAAGTTGTTATTTCTATCTTGGATTTCCCCACGGATCTATCAGCTGCTATCTCAGTTAGCCCCACTGCAGGAACCTGCCTCTCTGTCCTTCCAAGAAATGTGTGACTTATTGTCTAACTATTACCGAAAAAACACCCACGTCGTTGCCGCCTGCGTGGCGTTCTACTGGTGTCATAAACAGCCCCATCAATCTTACCGGGCTTGGGCGGCGGAACTACACGGTCTGAGTAGGAAATGTCAGTTGTCACGGACACTCATCATGAGTCTTATGCTGATTCAATGCTTAGGAATGCTATTCTACGGATTGCTCCTGGTAAAGAAGTTCGGCAACGTGCCTTACAACTGCCAAACCCGTCGTTGTCAGAAGTTCTAAGCATCGCTCAATCTTTTGAAGTGTCTCACGCTGCTGGTGCGTAAATAGACGCGTGGTGTGATGTAGGCGCTATACAGACCACTTTCGACACGGACAATTTGCCTGTTTCCCAGGGGACCGACGATGTGGCGGCGGTTCACTCGCGTCAACAACGTCGCGTTGGGCCGCCACACTCGCAGTGAAAACAGCAACCACAGAAGCAGGTTCGTTCCGCACTTCCTTCTTGTCCACGTTGTTTTGTACAGCATGACAGGGCCACGTGTCCAAAATGTTGGGCCACATGTAATTCATGTAGGCAAAAAGGCCACATTGCTTCTGTGTGTCAGTCCCCTAAAGTTCCTGTCGACGAGGACAAGGCATCGAACATGGATGTTAACTGTGTGCTTTCTCAAACAAATAAGTTGTTTGTTACTGTTCGTGTTCTGGATAAAGACATTCGCATGCAAGTGGACACTGGCTCTGCAGTAACTCTCATTAATTCTCGCACGTATTTGGAGTTGGGCTCCCCTCCCTTGTCTCCAGTTACGCGAAATCTGAGAACTTATAATAAACAGAAAATTCCTATCGTTGGCGAGTTTAATGCTTCCACTACCTACAAGTCTGTTGTTCGGCCCCTCACGTTTTATGTGGTGGATCATGCGGGCACTGAAAACCTGTTCGGTTATGATGCTTTCCAGTTGTTCGGGTTCTCCATTGATGATGATGTGCACCTCATATCTGAGGATATTCCGTATCAACAGCTGGATTGATTGTGTTCTGAATTCTCGTCCGTGTTCTCTGCTGGTCTGGGTCGTGCCAAGGATTTTGAAGCCCACATTACTCTTATACCTACAGCTCGCCCTAAGTTTTTCCGGGCACGCCCTATTCTGGTGGCGTTGCATGCACCTGTCAAGGATGAGATAGACAGGTGAACAGCTTCAGGGATTCTCCTTCCTGTTACCTCCAGCGAATGGGCATCGCCAATCGTGGTGGTTTCTAAACCAAACGGGAGTCAGCGATTGTGTGGTGATTTTAAAGCCACTGTCAACGCTCAGAGCCTCATTGACACTTATCCTCTTCCCCGTCCTGAGGAGTTATTTACCAAGCTCGCTGGGGGCCAGTTCTTTTCCAAACTTGACTTATCAGAGGCGTACCATCAGTTGCCGTTGGATGCGTCTTCCAAGGAATTTCTCGTCATCAACACTCCTTGTGGGTTGTATCAGTACCAGCAGTTACTGTTTGGCGTCGCTAGCGCGCCGGCCATTTTTCAGCGGTTTTTGGAACAGCCCTCAGCTTCCGTTCCCGGCTGCATAAACTATCTGAATGACATTGTTGTCATGGGAGCCTCCACTGAGGAGCACTTTCGCAATTTGCGTTCACTGATTCGGGTTCTCCATTCGGCTGGGTTGAAGTGCAATCTGGACAAGTCACAGTTCTTCCAACCCTCCATCGTGTATCTTGGTTTCCACTTGTCCCGTGAGGGTATACGTCCTCTACGTCAGCATGTTGCGGCCATTGCCGCTCTACCCCGGCCGTCTACGGTAAAAGAACTTCAGGCGTTTCTAGGCAAGATTGCTTATTACCACAAACTTATTCCATCCGCGGCGGCGGTAGCTCATCCTCTGCATCAGCTGTTACGCAAAAACGTTCCTTTCTGTTGGTCTGACGAGTGTGAGCAGGCTTTTGCCCGCCTGAAGGCTCATTTGCAGCTGGCGCCTTGTCTTGCCACATTCTGTCTGGGTCAGCACTTGGTTCTGGCGACTGACGCGTCCCAGTATGGCCTAGGGGCTGTTCTCGCCCATCGGTATGAGGATGGGTCGGAACGACCCATCGCCTATGCTTCCAAGACCCTCAATGATGCGCAACGGCGTTATTCTCAAATCGAAAAGGAGGCGTTCGCTATCGTTTATGCTCTAAAAAAGTTCAGCGTTTTTTTGTATGGTTCTAAGTTTCACCTCATCACCGACCACAAGCCGCTGGTCTCTCTGTTCAGCCCATCGGCGTCGCTTCCGGATAAGGCAGCTCACCGCCTGCAACGTTGGGCTTTATACTTGTCTCATTTTCACTATGAGATTCACTATCGCCCCACGGCCCAGCACGCCAACACTGACGCGTTGTCGCATTTGCCGATGGGCCTCGACCCGGATTTCGATCGAGATGAACTACTCTGTTTCCACATTGATGAGGCAGAACGTCGTGCGGTCGAGGGTTTTCCGCTTACAGGTTCACAGGTCGCATCGGCTACTGTGCGGGACCCGGTCCTGCGTCAGGTGATCGGTTTTATTCAACAGGGTTGGCCGGACAGGACCAAGGGCCGGGCATCGGATCCCCTTCGCAACTACCATGCCTTGCGCCTTCGTCTGTCTGTTCGTGATGATGTTGTTCTTCTGGCCACGGATGGCGCATCTCCACAGGTCGTGGTGCCAGCCTCTCTTCGCAAAGATGTTCTCAAACTGTTGCATGAAGGCCATTGGGGAATTTCTCAGACTAAGTCCCTGGCCCGCAGGCACGTTTATTGGCCCGGTATTGATTCGTACATCGCCCACATGGTCGCTGCGTGTGGTCAGTGTGCTCAGCAACTGGCTGCACCCCGTACAATGCCCTCTCCGTGGCCTGACCCGGCGCAGCCATGGGAACGGGTGCACGCTGACTTTGCCAGCCCCTTCCTCGGCACTTATTGGCTGCTGTTGATTGACGCCTTCTCGAAGTTTCCGTTTGTTGTTCGATGTCCGTCGCCCACCACTCCGGCGACGCCGCTGGCTTTGTCCAAAATCTTTGCGCTGAAAGGTCTTCCATCCACGATCGTTACGGACAATGGCCCTCAGTTCTCTTCGCAGGCCTTCCGTGATTTTTGTACTGGACACGGGATTCATCATGTTACAGCACCGCCCTTCCATCCGCAATCGAATGGGAAGGTCGAGCGCCTTGTCCGCACTTTCAAAAGCCAGATGAAAAAATTCCTTAGTGATTTTTCCACAGATGACGCTCTGTTGCATTTTCTGAGTTCTTATCGCTTCACGCTTCTGGGTGATCGCAGCCCTGCTGAACTCTTGCATGGCCACCAACCGCGCACTCTACTGCACCTGCTTCACCCTGTCAGGCCTTGTACTGTGTCCCCTCATGCGGGAAAATACTCGGTGGGCGCCAACTTGTGGGCACGAGGGTATGGATCTCACCCTAAATGGATTCCAGGGGTGGTCAAGGCTCTACACGGCCGCCGGCTTTGTGAAATACGTACGGACGACGACATGGTTGTTCGCCATTACGACCAGATGCACCCACGAGTGGTGGCCACGCCGGTGCCACCGCCCCTTCCTTTGCCTCCACCAGCCTGAGAAGCCAGTCCTGTCGCTGCTGCCGATCTCCCGTGCGTGTTGCTGCAGCCGACGTCGCTACCGCTTCCGAGTCTGCCGGAACCGGCCCCAGTCGCGACGCTACCTTCTCCGGGACCCATCTCGCTGGAGCACACCCCCAGGTCCACGACACCTATGGATGCTGCTCTGGAGTTTTCACCCATCATCTCATCCAGGAGGCACGTTCCACGCACGGGCTTCCGTCCTGTACATTTTCGACCGTACTCTCGTGTTTCTCCGCGGGATCTTCTCGGGGCCTCCCAAGAGGCCATGGATGTCTCCGCGCTGTCCGTGTCTCCCAGGAAGTGAGCGTTTTTTTTCAAGGGGGGAAAAGTGTTGTGACAGTGCCACGATATTTAAGAGTGCCGCCACGTCAGTACGCGCAAACGGCGATAGAGGCGTTCCGCAACTCGGCTGAGCGCGGGAGCACCACCTAGCTACGAACGGCGCCGGCTGCATGTCACGGCACGGCAGTCAAATGACCGATACGGAATTGGTAGGATGTAACCAGCTATTGTTTCTACGTTTGTATATCCACGCAATTTATTAGTGATTAAAGGTTATAACATTTAAATACCTACTCTGAATTCTTCTTTTATTTCCTTTACTGCTTGCTCAATATACAGATTGAATAACATCAGGGAGAGGCTACAACCCTGTCTCACTCCCTTCCCAACAACTGCTTCCCTTTCATGCTCCTCGACTCTTATAACTGCCATCTGGTTTCTGTACATATTGTAAATAGCCTTTTACTCCCTGTATTTTACCCCTGCCATCTTCAGAATTTGAAAGAGAGTATTCCAATCAACATTGTCAAAAGCTTTCTCTAAGTCTACAAATGCTAGAAACGTAGGTTTGCCTTTCCTTAATCTTTCTTCTAAGATAAGACGTAGGGTCAGTATTGCCTCACGTGTTCCAACATTTCTACGGAATCCAAACTGATCTCCCCCGAGATCGGCTTCTACCAGTTTTTCTGTTCGTCTGTAAAGAATTCGCGTTAGTATTTTGCAGCTGTGACTTATTAAACTGATAGTTCGGTAATTTTCACGTCTGTCAACACTTGCTTTCTTTGGGATTGGAATTATTATAGTCTTCTTGAAGTCTGACGGTATTTCTCCTGTCTCATACATCTTGCTCACCAGATGGTAGAGTTTTGTCAGGACTAGCTGTTCCAAGGCCTTCAGGAGTTCTAATGGAATGTTGTCTACCCCCAGGGCCTTGTTTCGACTCAGGTCTTTCAGTGCTCTGTCAAACTCTGCATGCAGTATCGTATCTCTCATTTCATCTTCATCTACATCCTCTTACATTTCCATAATATTGTCCTCAAGTACATCGCCCTTGTACAGACCCTCTATATACTCCTTCCGCCTTTCTGCTTTCCCTTCTTTGCTTAGAACTGGGTTTCCATCTGAGCTCTTGATATTCAAACAAGTGGTTCTCTTTTCTCCAGGTCTCTTTAATTTTCCTGTAGGCAGTATCTATCTTACCCGTAGTGATATATGCCTCTACATCCTTACATTTGTCCTCTAGCCATCCCTGCTTAGCCATTTTGCACTTCCTGTCGATATCATTTTTGAGACATTTGTATTCCTTTTGCCTGCTTCATTTACTGCATTTTTATATTTTCTTCTTTCATCAATTAAATTCAATATTTCTTCAGTTACCTAAGGATTTCTACTAGCCCTATTCTTTTTACCTACTTGATCCTCTGCTGCCTTCACTACTTCATCCCTCAGAGCTACCCATTCTTCTTCTACTGTACTTCTTTCCCTCATTCCTGTCAATTGTTCCCTTATGCTCTCCCTGAAACTCTGTACAACCTCTGGTTTAGTCAGTTTATCCAGGTCCCATCTCCTTAAATTCCCACCTTTTTGCAGTTTCTTCAGTTTTAATCTACAGTTCATGTTGTTGTTGTTGTGGTCTTCAGTCCTGAGACTGGTTTGATGCAGCTCTCCATGCTACTCTATCCTGTGCAAGCTGCTTCATCTCCCAGTAACTACTGCAACCTAAATCCTTCTGAATCTGCTTAGTGTATTCATCTCTTGGTCTCCCTCTACGATTTTTACCCTCCACGCTGCTCTCCAATACTAAATTGGTGATCCCTTGATGCCTCAGAACATGTCCTACCAACCGATCCCTTCTACTAGTCAAGTTGTGCCACAAATTTCTCTTCTCCCCAATCCTATTCAATACCTCCTCATTAGTTATGTGATCTATCCACCTTATCTTCAGCATTCTTCTGTAGCACCACATTTCAAAAGCTTCTATTCTCTTCTTGTCCAAACTATTTATCGTCCATGTTTCACTTCCATACATGGCTACACTCCATACAAATACTTTCAGAAACGACTTCCTGACATTTAAATCTATACTCGACGTTAACAAATTTCTCTTCTTCAGAAACGCTTTCCTTGCCATTGCCAGTCTACATTTTATATCCTCTCTACTTCGAACATCATCAGTTATTTTGCTCCCCAAATAGCAAAACTCCTTTACTACTTTAAGTGTCTCATTTCCTAATCTAATTCCCTCAGCATCACCCAACTTTATTCGACTACATTCTATTATCCTCGTTTTACTTTTGTTGATGTTCATCTTATATCCTCCTTTCAAGACACTGTCCATTCCGTTCAACTGCTCTTCCAAGTCCTTTGCTGTCTCTGACAGAATTACAATGTCATCGGCGAACCTCAATGTTTTTATTTCTTCTCCATGGATTTTAATACCTACACCGAATTTCTCTTTTGTTTCCTTCACTGCTTGCTCAATATACAGATTGAATAACATCGGGGACAGGCTACAACCCTGTCTCACTCCCTTCCCAACCACTGCTTCCGTTTCATGTCCTTCGACTCTTATAACTGCCATCTGGTTTCTGTACAAGTTGTAAATAGCCTTTCGATAACTGTATTTTACCCCTGCCACCTTTAGAATTTGAAAGAGAGTATTCCAGTCAACACTGTCAAAAGCCCTCTCCAAGTCCACAAATGCTAGAAATGTAGGTTTGCCTTTCCTTAATCTAGCTTCTAAGATGAGTCGTAGGGTCAATATTGCCTCACGTGTTCCCATATTTCTACGGAAGCCAAACTGATCTTCCCCGAGGTCGGCTTCTACTAGTTTTTCCATTCGTCTGTAAAGAATTCGCGTTAGTATTTTGCAGCCATGACTTATTAAACTGATAGTTCGGTAATTTTCACATCTGTCAACACCTGCTTTCTTTGGGATTGGAATTATAATATTCTTCTTGAAGTCTGAGGGTATTTCGCCTGTCTCATATATATTGCTCACCAGATGGTAGAGTTTTGTCAGGACTGGCTCTCCCAAGGCTGTCAGTAGTTCTAATGGAATGTTGTCTACTCCCGGGGCCTTGTTTCGACTCAGGTCTCTCAGTGCTCTGCAAACTCTTCACGCAGTATCATATCTCCCATTTCATCTTCATCTACATCCTCTTCATTTTCCATAATATTGTCCTCAAGTACATCGCCCTTGTATAGACCCTCTATATACTCCTTCCATCTTTCTGCTTTCCCTTCTTTGCTTAGAACTGGGTTTCCATCTGAGCTCTTGATATTCATACAAGTGGTTTTCTTTTCTCCAAAGGTCTCTTTAATTTTCCTGTAGGCAGTATCTATCTTACCTCTGGTGAGACAAGCCTCTACATCCTTACATTTGTCCTCTAGCCATCCCTGCTTAGCCATTTTGCACTTCCTGTCGATCTCATTTTTGAGACGTTTGTATTCCTTTTTGCCTGCTTCATTTACTGCATTTTTATATATTCTCCTTTGATCAATTAAGTTCAATATTTCTTCTGTTACCCAAGGATTTCTACTAGCCCTTGTCTTTTTACCTACTTGATTCTCTGCTGCCTTCACTACTTCATCCCTCAAAGCTACCCATTCTTCTTCTACTGTATTTCTTTCCCACATTCCTGTCAATTGTTCCCTTATGCTCTCCTTGAAACTCTGTACAACCTCTGGTTCTTTCAGTTTATCCAGGTCCCATCTCCTTAAATTCCCACCTTTTTGCAGTTTCTTCAGTTTTAATCTACAGTTCATAACAAATAGATTGTGGTCAGAGTCCACATCTGCCCCTGGAAACGTCTTACAATTTAAAACCTGGTTCCTAAATCTCTGTCTTACCATTATATAATCTATCTGAAACCTGTCAGTATCTCCAGGCTTCTTCCATGTATACAACCTTCTTTTATGTTTCTTGAACCAAGTGTTAGCTATCATTAAGTTGTGCTCTGTGCAAAATTCTACCAGACGGCTTCCTCTTTCATTTCTTCCCCCCAATCCATATTCACCTACTACGTTTCCTTCTCTTCCTTTTCCTACTATCGAATTCCAGTCACCCATGACTATTAAATTTTCGTCTCCCTTCACTATCTGAATAATTTCTTTTATTTCATCATACATTTCTTCAATTTCTTCGTCATCTGCAGAGCTAGTTGGCATATAAACTTGTACTATTGTAGTTGGCATGGGCTTCGTGTCTATCTTGGCCACAATAATGTGTTCACTATTCATTATTAAACCTACTCCTGCATTACCCCTATTTGATTTTGTATTTATAACCCTGTATTCACCTGACCAAAAGTCTTGTTCCTCCTGCCACCGAACTTCACTAATTCCCACTATATCTAACTTTAACCTATCCATTTCCCTTTTTAAATTTTCTAACCTACCTGCCCGATTAAGGGACCTGACATTCCATGCTCCGATACATAGAACACCGGTTTTCTTTCTCCTGATAATGACATCCTCTTGAGTTGTCCCCGCCTGGAGATCCGAATGGGGGACTATTTTACCTCCGGAATATTTTACCCAAGAGGACGCCATCATCATTTAACCATACAGTAAAGCTGCATGTCCTCGGGAAAAATTACGGCTGTAGTTTCCCCTTGTTTTCAGCCGTTCACAGTACCAGCATAGCAAGGGCGTTTTGGTTAGTGTTACAAGGCCAGATCAGTCAATCATCCAGACTGTTGCCCCTGCAAGTACTGAAAAGCCTGCTGCCCCTCTTCAGGAACCACACGTTTGTCTGGCCTTTCAACAGATTACCCCCCCCCCCTCCCCCGCTGTGGTTGCACCTACGGTAAGGCCATCTGTATCGCTGAGGCAAGCCTCCCCACCAATGGCAAGGTCCATGGTTCATATAGACCTTTTCTAAATCTTTTGAAATTTGTTTTGAAAGACAAAGGATTCTAGTATCACAGTATTCCTCACTTAAACCTGGTTCTTGTAATTTTTAAAGTGGCCTTTCAAGAGATAAATGTCTGTCAGTTCAGTCTTTTCAGCACTTTTGTGACCCTCATCATGGGTCAAAAAAACCTGTCACCATTTGTGCTGCCCTTCTTTGAATATCATCACTATCCCCTTTTAATCCTATCTCATCTGGGTCTCACACACTTGAGCAATATTCTAGAATGGGCCAGATGAGTATCTTGTAAGCAATCTCCTTTCTGGATTGACTTCATTTTCCTAGTAACCTACCAGTGAACCAAGGTCTTAAACCTATACTATCTACAGATGAGCCTATGCAATCATTTCTTTCCATATTCCTAACAATTGAAACTTCCTGGCAGATTAAAACTGTGTGCCCGACCGAGACTCGAACTCAGGACCTTTGCCTTTCGCAGGCAAGTGCTCTACCATCTGGTTCGCAGGAGAGCTTCTGTAAAGTTTGGAAGGTAGGAGACGAGATACTGGCAGAAGTAAAGCTGTGAGTACCAGGCGTGAGTCGTGCTTCGGTAGCTCAGATGGTAGAGCACTTGCCCGCGAAAGGCAAAGGTCCCGAGTTCGAGTCTCGGTCGGGCACACAGTTTTAATCTGCCAGGGAGTTTCATATCAGCGCACACTCCGCTGCAGAGTGAAAATCTCATTCTGGCTTCCTAAAAATTGTTTAATCGAGGTATTTGTATGAGTGATCGGTTCCAACTGAGACTTGTTGATATTGCAGTCAAAGGATTTTTGTTTTATAAACATTTCTGAACATTTAAAGTGAGTTATCAAGCACCATTTTGAAGTCTTATCAGAATGTTACTGAATATTTGTGCAGCTTTTTTCATACAGTATTTCATTGTAAATAAATGTGTAATCTACATAAAATATCAAGTTACTGTTAATATCATCTGTAAGGTCACTAATACAAGGTGTTTGAGAAAAGTAATGAGACAGCAATGGGGAGCAAAATAACTGATGATGGTCGAAGTAGAGAGGATATAAAATGTAGACTGGTAATGGCAAGGAAAGCGTTTCTGAAGAAGAAAAATTTGTTAACATCGAGTATAGATTTAAATGTCAGGAAGTCGTTTCTGAAAGTATTTGTATGGTGTGTAGCCATGTATGGAAGTGAAACGTGGACAATAAATAGTTTAGGCAAGAAGAGAATAGAAGTTTTCAAAATGTGGTGCTACAGAAGAATGCTGAAGATTAGATGGGTAGACCACATAACTAATGAGGAGGTATTGAATAGAATTGGGGAGAAAAGGAGCTTGTGGCGCAACTTGACTAGAAGAAGGGATCGGTTGATAGGACATGCTCTGAGACATTGATGGATCACCAATTTAGTATTGGAGGCCAGCGTGGAGGGTAAAAATCGTAGAGGGAGACCAATAGATGAATACACTAAGCAGATTCAGAAGGATGTAGGCCGCAGTAGTTGGAGACGAAGAAGCTTACACAGGATATAGTAGCATGGAGAGCTGCATCAAGGACTGAAGACCGCAACAACAACAACAACAACAACGAGACAGATTTTTTATGTACTAAAGTTTTTATTTTTTTAATACAACAATATTGTTCCCTTCAAAGTAGTTCCCTTTGGCAACTATACACTGTCAGAGTTGCTGCTCCCAGTCTTAGTAGCAACACTGAAAATCTTCAACTGGTAGGGACTTTAAAATGTTGGTCTCTTTTGAATGTTCTCCAGAGACCCAAAATGACATCCTATTACAATATTTTTCAATTTCAGGAAAAGAAAAAAGTCACAAAGACTCAGATCAGATGAACAGGGGGCTGTGGAACAAGAGGAATGCCTAAAGAGATAAAAAATCAGGGGTATGCGTGACTGTGTGACATGGGACATTGTCATGATGCAACATCCACTTGTCAGCAATGTTCTCTCACTTGATTCGCCCTTTTCCTTAGCATTTCAAGAACTTTGTAAAATGTTTGGTTGACAGTTTGTCCTGGAGGATCATATTCTTTACGCACAATACACCTACTGTCAAGAAGCAAATCAGCATTGATTAGTTGTTTGATATGCTCATTCAAGCTTTTTTCAGTCAAGGAGATGTCTCCGTGTGCCACTGCATCTTGTCATACTCAGATCCAGGATTCATCACCTGTGATCACACTACTGAACCATTCATGGTCATTGGCAATCCTCTCAGGAAGATCAATGCACATTTTTCTTTGATTAACCTTCTGGTCAGTTGTGAGGTATTTTGACATTATTTTGGCACAAACCTTTGGCATGTGCAAAACTTCTATCAAAATTTGATGTATGGTGAAAGTGTTTAACATTTAACTGGTCACCCATCATCCCGATTGTTAAACATCGGTCTGTTTCTCACAAGAGCACACAGATGTTCAATGTCTTTGAAGCTGAAATTCTCCCTGAGTGAAGTTCATCTTCAACGTGTTCTCGTCCTTTCTAAAATGATCTGTGCCAGCTAAAAACTTGTGATCTTGATAAGGAATGTTCCCATAGGCCAGTTTCAACCTTCTGCAGCTTTTCGAAGGTCACACTCATGGGTTTTAACACAAAACTTGATGGCATGACATTGCTCTAAACTCTGCTTTTCCATTTACATAACACACAACAAAAATACAACTTCACTGATGGCACTCTCAAAAATCAGAAGATGGATGTATGGAGTTGAAACTCAAACTGACCAACGTGAATGGATGAACACATCGGTCTACAGAAGTAGACACCAGATTGTTCACGGTGTTGTCAGAGTCACAACTTTCCTCACACACCTTATATATAACTCTAATAGCAATGGTCCCATCACATTCATGGAGCACACCTGAAGTTACTTACAGATCTATCAATGATTCTGCCAGGTCATACTTTGCCCTGACAGTAAATGTGACATAATATTATATCATCCTTTTCGCTTTTATCTGGGAATAAGTGACAAATGTCTTTACAAAGACCAAAACCTGCATTCTAAAGTCTGTTTTTGTGTTTTTAATGTTGTCACAGTGTCTGCATAATACAGTGTCTGTAATAATATAACCAAACAAAGAAGGTGCACTCTGTGAATGCTACAGCAGAGCAGAGTATAGAGTATAGAGAGCAGTTTAAACTTTGTAATTTTTATGAGAAGACAGTTCTACATGACAGCTTTGGCCCATGGCTTACAGGATGTGATGTGACAAAAGTGCATATTGGATTTTGCATTTTAACTTTATTGTGAGTGTTTTGACAGTTGATCCTTAGGATTTTAACAGTCTTATCTGTGAAGGGCATCTCTTTGGGCCATATCTTAACACATCTACATATGTAATACGCAAGCATTGTGGAGGGTAGCTTTGAGGTGTAACATGTCATTTGTAGAATGAAATGTTCCATGTTCTTGATCTTCATTGGGCGATGAAAGATGTTCATGAGTTAAGGTAGGTAGTAAGTGGGAAGCACCATACTTCCAGAACGTTTTTGATGGTTTGTGCAGATCGGAGTTGTACTGATCCTGTGCTATCGGCTTTGAGGGCCATGGACTGGTGTTTCTACCTGCTAGGTGAAGTTGTTTGCTCCTAGGGGACACGAGTGATGGGCGTGGAGTGCACGTGACTTCCATGATGTCACAGAAATTGTCCCCAAAAAGACACCTGATATTCAGATTTTATTGTAACAATTGTTCACTCTCTTGTGAGATCCACTCATGAAAGCATTTAGCTTGAGTTTTATGCCTATGTAGTCAATTAATTAGAATAAGTTAGGATTGTATGTTATAGGAAGCAAACTGAGTTCAACTTCTTTGGATGTGTCATTCCACGAGACACAGGACAAAAGTCTCTTTCAGTATTATCAATGCTAAGGATCGAATTCCATGACAGAGAAGCTGGTTCACAGTTCAAGGACTTCAAGGGCACTGCATAGCAGGACCCTTGCAGCACTAATATTGTATGGTGACCGACAGAAAACGTAAGAGAATTGGAAAAATCTAGCAAAATACTGGAGCTGCAGACTGACTACTGGTCTGTTTCAATGGCCCACTCCTGTCACCACCAGTAGGAAAATAAGCTATGAAATATTCCACCTTGTACCACTGCTCATGATTCCCTGTCCTGTTCCACTCACAAATGGAAGAGTGAAAAACAACTGTCTCCTTCTGAGACTACTTCCTATGAGCCCTGATTTCTCTATCTTGTCTTCATGTTCCTTACATGAGATGTGTGTCAGTGTTACTGGGATTATTTTGCAGTCTGTCACAAATGCCTGTTCTCTGAACTCTCAACAGTATTTGACAAAAAGAAAATCTTCTTCCCTTTCCCTATACAGGTTCCCATTTGAGTTTACAGAGCATTTCCATAACACTTGCATTTTTATTGAAGCTACAGGTAACAACTCTATCAGTATGCCACTGAACTGCTTCAACAGCTTTCATTAATCCAATGTGCTACAGATCCCAAACACTTGAGCAGTACTCAACGGAGGGTTGTATAAGTGTTCTGTACACAATCTGCTTCACAGATGAGTTACACTTTCCCAGAATTCTCCCAATAAACCAAAGTCGACCAAGTGCCTTCCCTATAACTGACCTTAAATTCTTTTTTCATTTCATGTTGCTTTGCAATGTTATGCCTAGATATTTAAATGGCATGACTGTGTCAAGCAGCACACAACTAATACTGCACTCAAATATTGCTCAATTGTTTTCCCTACTCACCTGTGTCAACTTCCATTTTTTCACATTTAGAGCAATGTGCCATTCATGTGACCAAACAGAAGTTCTGTCCTATACCTTTCTACAATCACTCACTTTCCTGTATGTTACAGCATCATCGGCAAACAGTTGCAAACTGTTGTTCAATCTATCCATCAGATTGTTTATGTTTACAGAAAAAAAAGAGCAGTCCTATCATACTATTCTGGGGTATCCTGACGATCCCTTATTTTCCGATGTACACACACCATCCAGGACAACATACTGGCTTCTATTACTTAAAAAGTCTTTGAGCGGTTTGCATGTTTGAGAAGCTAATTCCATGTGCTTGGATCTTTATTAACAGCCAGCAGTGTGGCACTTTATCACATGCTTCCAGAAATCTAGGAATATGAAGTCTGCCTGTTGCCATTCACCCATGCAAGGAATGTGCAAGCTGAGTTTCACTCGAGCAGTGCTTTCTAAACCTGTGTCAATTTTTGGGCAGAAGCATTTCTCTCTTAAGGAAATTTGTTTCATCATAACTTAGATGGTTCAGATGGCTCTGAGCACTATAGGACTTAACATCTGAGGTCATCAGTCCCCTAGACTTAGAACTACTTAAACCTAACTAACCTAAGGACATCACACACATCCATGCCCGAGACAGGATTCGAACCTGCGACCGTAGCAGCAGCAGCTGCTTGCAGACTGAAGCGGCTAGAACCGCTCGGCCATAGCAGAATCTCCTCAATAATTCTGCATCAAACCAATGATTTGGATATTTGTAATTTTGCAGATCTGTTCTGTTGCCCTTCTTATATATACGAGGCCTGTTCAGAAAGTAAGCTCCGATTGATTGCCAAATTGAAACCACAGTGAACATCAGAAATGTTTTACTTGTAACAATTAGCTACACCTTTCAGCTACTTCTCTATGTAGTCGCCGTTCTGACTTAGACTTTTGTCATAGCGTTGTACCAACTTTTCAATAGCCTCATCATAGAAGGCAGCCGCCAGTGCTTTCCGCCAATTCTCCACGCTGGCCTACACCTCGTTGTCTGTGTCAAAATGTTGTCTTCAAAGACAGCGGTTCATGTGACCAGAGATGAAACTCAGGGGGAGACAATTGCGGACTGTATTGTGGGTAATCTAACATTTCCATTTGAAAACGATGCAGGAGCATCTTCATTGCCCCTGCAGAATGCGGCTGAGAATTGTTGTGAAGACGAAACAGCACGACAGTTATGTAATGTTAGTTGCATAGCTTCAGGCAAAATTTCTCACCAGGCCCTCGTACTTGGCGGCAGACACTATTTTCTAGACATCTTTATGCACTCACTGCGAGCTCAGAAATGAGAAGAGCGACGTGATGCTAACTGGGGTTATACTAGAGACACTACCCAACACATCTGTGCAAAGCATTATCAGATTTTCATAGTCGTTTCCATTTCGCGACCAATCGGAGCTTACTTTCTGAACGCCCCTCGTAATAAGTGTCACCAGCACTTTTTTCCAAACACTTTGGACTTCCCACTGGGTGGAAAATTCATGATAAATGCATGCTAATTACAATGCCCATGCAAAAAAACTGAATTCAGATTCCCTTTGCATCTGGCAACTTATTTTTTTTCAACTCTTTCACTTGCTTTTCAATGCCAGGGATGCCTATTTTTATGTCCTCCATACTGGTGTTTGTGCAGTGGTCATATGATGATATGAAAGTGCAATCCTCCTCTGTGAATAGTATTTTAAACATGAAAAGTTATTCTTCATCTTTCCTGTTCCTGTCTTCTACTGCCACACCAGACTGATCTACGAATGACTGAATAGGAGCCTTTGCCCTCTTTAGCAATTTCATGTAGGACTAGAATTTTCTAGGATTCTTGGCAGGAGAATCTATCATTAACATATGATTGTGGAAGCTGCTCAAACATCGATCTTTTTATAGATGCATGAATTTCTACAAATTTTTCCCTCTACATTTTTCTTAAACATCAAGTGTACAACAAAGCTTTTTCCAAATTTTATTATTAAACTGCAGTGGGTCTTTTCTATCCTTAATACACTTACTCGGCAGTTACTTTTCCAGCGCATGATTTAAGATTACTTTAAATACTGCCAATAATTCTCATGTCCATCATATTGAAACTAAATGATGTCCATTCAAATGTTTATCTGGTCTTTCCAACATAAAAACTCTCTTAGACTTCTTGATGGGTTTATTCACTTTAGCAACCATCACTATGATGATACTGTGATTGCTAATCCCTGTCTCTATACTGACATTGTCATATGTCATTAAGGATGGGCCTATTTGCATCTAGGAGATCTAAACATTTCCATTATGTGTTGATTCTCACACTGATTGTTCAAGTTATTTTTTGGAGAAAGTTTTCAGAACTACTTCACAAGACTGGCTGTTTTTGCCACATGCAACAAATCCATAGATATTCTAGCCCATACTTGGTAGGTTAAAGTTGCCTCCAACTAATATTGCATGTTGGGGTACTTCCACACTACTGAAAATAAACATTCTTCGAATGATTCTACAACTGTTACACCAGGATTGGGTGGCTGCAAAACCCTCTAATGATTCATATGAATTTACCTAAATGGTTACTCAAGGCTCAGATAACACCAGTCACATTCAATTTTGACATTTATACACATAATATTTTTGACAACTGCAATGAATACTCCACCTCCTATGGTGTATGACCTGTCTTTTCAGTATACATTCCATACCTCTTTAAAAATTTCAGAGCTTTTTACTCTGTATTTCACCCACTCTCAGGTTCTGAATATAATTTGAATATGACAGCTTTGCTAGAGGGTGGTAAATTCAGGAAATTTGTTACAAATGCTTTGGAAATTTATTGTTAAAATTTGGACACCCAAAGTGCCTTTATGCTGTATGCAATATGATTTCACTCTCTCAGTATTGAATAGTGAACATTTATTGGAGGATTTCAAACTATTTTCTAGCTTGCAAAATACAATGTGCACTCCACAAGTAGTCTGCTACCTATGTAGCTGCTGCCTCTATCTCAAGTGACATGAAAGGGATACGATGTGCCACTCCTCCTGAAATGAACATGGCTCCCTCATGATGGGCACATTGACAGGTGCCTCAACAGCACAGCCCATGGCCAAGACAACACACACTTGAGGTGCCCATGTGATGTGCCAGTTTCTTCACCTTCGTTGAACCCTGTGGCAGCAATCTGCAGATGGCTGACCAAGGCCAACAATGTCTACAACTGTTTGGAAACAGTGGTCAGTTCCTCTTGTGTCACACACTGCAAGCACATTTCCTACCCACGTCTACACTAAAATTTGAAAAGAAATATAACTAACAAGAACCCTGTTGTGTTTTACACACAGATTTGCACCACCAAGGTTATTAAGGTCACAAATGCAAACAATTAGAAAACACTGCTGTCACTGATACTGGTTCACTTCACAATGGCAGATAAGTAATGCGAGTAAGAGTGTTTTCACTACCATACTGCGGTCTCCTAACGATATCGATATTGGGACTGCATGGAGAGTCATATAATCTAATAACTCCTTGTGTGCACCCCACATACAGTCATCTGTCTGATGCATAATGCACATTTGAGTCATTTAGAGGAACCCTACAGTCTCTGGTTCAAGCCTTCTGCTCGACTCAAATCCAGAGAGCTATGATCAGTTCTGAGGGAAATGCTGCAGTTGTGAGCTTTGTTGAAACTCCATGAGCAAGGCAGTCTTCTCAACCTTCTTTGCTAGCTGCTGGAATGATCCCAGTATGACTTTAGAGTCCAGACATCAGGCATCATTTGTTTCAATGTGGACCACAATCTCCAACGTGATGTGCCCCGTTCCCTCAATGGCTGCCAGAATAGACTATCTGAAATGTTGAATGAGGCCTTCAGGCATACACACTGAGTGTACAGAGAACATTTCCCTTTCCTTGCTGCCACTTCTCTAGGGGCACTATTAATCATCACATATTCAAACCGCTGACAGTTAACAGTCCCCTGCCCTTTTGCATATGCTTCCCCCTTATGTGGTACACAGCAGGCTTCCCAACAGGTAAAATGTACTTCATTCGCTCAGTGTGAGTTGGATACAGCACTGCAAGATCGTTGGAAGTCAAAAAGTAGTAACAGCTTTTTTACCTCCTGAAGACATGCTTATGAACAGTAACTATATTTAGGCCAACGAAAGAACGCCCCTGATACTTCAAACACATGAAGCACCTTGTGCACGTAGGACCATAGCACAATCCAAGCTCTGAAATTTGTAAAAATTGCCATAAGGATGGTCCCGCATTGCCAGTCATACAACTCACGGTAACACGTGGTCAATAGATGGGTGACCAATGCAGTATAACAAAACAACAAACATCCACTTAGCAGCATTGGCAAAACAGATGCCAGCTATCACAGACACTCCTTCAGCATCTCAAACTGTAATTCATCGTGTGCCTGAGATCAGTGTTCAGAGTAAAGCTGCATTGAGACTGGTGAAGTTTTTCTGAACAGTAAAAAAATAACTCTAAATTAACCTCAATGATTCTCTTTTAATTTCAGAATCTATTATGCTAAATGGTTTGCAAGTTCCCTACACACAATAAAGTGATTTGTGTCACAATGAGTGAAAAATATGAGATACAATTTACTCATTTGTGCTTCAAACTTTTTTCAAGGTAATGCTCAGTTACAGATTCACATTATAATGTCAAAAATGGAAGTAATTAACTGTCAAAAGTGAAAAGTAAATAGAACATGATATGACACGTGGAATGTTTCCCTCTATTGTATATAAATAGTTCAATATACAATATTACGGGTACAAGGATTTCTTGGACACATCATATTTTATACACAAAACTGATGAGGATTAAATAATTCTCAAAAATATATCTCATATCATCTAAGTATGCAATTACATTAGGAGGGAAGGAATTCTTTTAATTTATCAAGCAGAATTCTGCACTCCACATAATTGAGATGGGAAAGTCAGATTGAGAAAAGCAGAATTTTGAGAAGATTTGTGAGGATTCACATTTTTGCAAACTTAACCAAAGTGAGAGTAGACAGGAACAAGAAGCTGCTGCAGTGGAGGCAAAAAAGTGTCGGAACTCTGGTAGTCATAGGTGTTTGGACAGTGACCAGCAGTACTTGAGGCCAGGGCTACAAGGTGTGTTGATGGACAGTTCCTACCTGTGTCATTCATGGAAACTGATGTCAGAGTGCAGAAGATTCCAAACAACATAAGTTGTACAGGATGTCAACTGAATTGAGTAGGTTGTGCTGAGAAGCCTGCTCTGACATTGGGTAATCAACCTTGCTCTCAGTCACTATTTTTGGTGCCATGTATATAGCAGGGCAACCCAGTGTGTGGTCATGCCTCCATAAAAGGCCATGCACTAGCTGCATCAGAGTTCATAAAGTGATTTCACAGGTTGTTCTAACTGATGGGTCAGATGTGTCAGTGATGAGACTTGAATAAGGTGGTTCCATGGGAAATATTTTGACCTTGAGTCTCCCACAGAGATATGGAAAAAGTGACAAAAGGTCATGATTTGGAGACAAATATGCGTTGTCTTCTTTTTCTTGTACCTTTGTCCCACATCGGTGCAAGTTTGGGGCCAGATGTCCATCCTGCCCCCCCCCCCCCCCCCAATTAGACACCCCCCTGGGATGGAATATGTGTACCCCAGCTGCCAGTATGTAGTGTTATTCATATGAAAGTGGCCAAAGTTTTCTAAATGTTTGCAAACTGCATAACTAAGGTGTAACTTCGGTACAAGCCCAGTATTCAACTAGTGGGATGCAGCAAATTGCCAAAAAATCACATCCAGGTTGGCTGACCCACCAATCATTGTTGTCACCTGCCAAGCAGATTCTATTCATGGCTGGAGCACATCCCTGTCCCAGATGCAGTGCTTTAACAGCTATCGACACGGGTAGGAGAGATATATTAGTGGATTTGAATATTTTGTAGGTTGTGTGCAAGGTGCGATCAAAAAGTAATAGGAATTTTTTGATTTCATGGGCTTCTTACATCTGACTTTGGCTGGTTCAAATGGCTCTGAGCACTATGGGACTCAACTGCTGAGGTCATTAGTCCCCTAGAACTTAGAACTAGTTAAACCTAACTAACCTAAGGACATCACGCACATCCATGCCCGAGGCAGGATTCGAACCTGCGACCGTAGCGGTCTTGCGGTTCCAGACTGCAGCGCCAGAACCGCGCGGCCACTTCGGCCGGCATCTGTCTTTCAAAATATTTTTATCATGTTGGTACATGTGTTCCTGGCGTATGTCTGGATTTTCAGCTGTTTCGAATATTTAGTTTACTATTGTCAGTTGAAAAGGCTATATGTATTCTCAAACGCTTGGCAAATTTTTACTTTAGGAAAAGATGGATCAAAGAATTTGCATTAAATTTTGTTTGAAAAATGGGATAAAGTGCAACACCACATTCAAAATGTTGACTGTGGCTTTTGGTGACAGTAAGAAAGAGAACAGTGTAAACACTTCAAAGAGGGTCCAGAAGAAGCTGAAAATAATGACTGTCCTGGATGCCATAGCAAATCAATTAATGACAACAATGTGGAAGAAGTAAAGAAAATGATTCTCGAAAACAGTCATATCACCATCAGAGCCATTGCTGATGATATCGGCATATCCTTTGGCTCATGACAAGCAATCGTTTTGGATGTTTTGGGCATGAAACATGTAGCAGCAAAGTTTGTTCCAAAATTGTTCCCCCTCTCCAGACATCTGGTAAGTGAGCTCATTTTATGTGTGTTAGTGTTGTGTGGTGGCGAGGTTGGGTATTGGATAACTTAACAAGTGGCCACCCAATAAGAGTTCATTAGCCGGAAACGGGTGACATTTCCTTGATTATGACCAAGCATAGTCTTCGAGACTCAGTGTTTATATTTAAAAGGTTGATGATTGATACTGTTGCTGAATACAGTACATCGGAAATACATGTGAAAAGATGAGACTGAGTTATAAATGACACAAGAAAAGGTGGTGACTGGGCCCCTTCATCACGTATTGCCTCGTCTGGAACAGTTCGTGTTGACTGTCTTGTTTTTCCGTTACTGCTGCAACCTAGCAATAATTGTATCATAATTCCACGGTGAAGCTAAATGTTGCAAGTTGTGTTGGCAACACCGATCATGGATTACATCAGCTTTCCCTCTCTCACATCTCCCCTTTCCATGATGGCCTAAAATATTCCCTTAATTCCGCCATCACCCGTGGTGCAAACCATCTGTCTTTTGAGCCACCTATAACTTGCTCAGTCACATCAAAAGTCAATAGGAAGAAAACAGGATGAGTTAAAGTGAGACATTGCGTAAGAACTTAGAATGGAGGTAATCATTACTAGGAAGAAATGTAAAATTGGGGAATTATTAGCATTGATCTCATGGGTTTTTCACAGGGGTAACAAATTTATGGCTAGATCCACGAAAAATGTAAAATCAGGAACTAAAAATCGAAGTTCCATTGTAGTCCTACAAAGAAGTTATTTTGATCCATTTCGGATTCATAAGAAGACAGTGAAGTGTAGCCTCAGAGAAATTTATATAAAATCAGTATTGAAAGTGAATCAGTGCATGGGACTTAACATGAAACGTTCCAGGTGTGTTACACTGCTAAAAAATGAAGAATATTCTGATAATTTACATGACAGTGATGAAGAGTATCAGCCACCTACAACCACAGCGGATGAACAATTAAATACTTCAGTGACTTCTCTTGGTTTGTCTCTCATGAAGACACACAAAGTTGAGAAAAGAGACAGGCCCAGTTATGGTAGAAGAAAACTACAAGAAGCTCAAATGGAATTAAAACACAAAATAGCTGACACACTAATGGTGGAAGAGGAAGAACTATCTGCTCCAAAGGAACAGAAATCATGCCAGAAATGCTCTGATTTGGACAAAATTGTTTCTACATATATGGTAAAGCAAGCTAGGAAAATAAAAGCAGCCCAAGGAGTGCTTCCACAACTTCAGCAGGCTCAGGGTAAACAATTGAGCTCAGAAATAAAGGTACTAGCGTCGGAGTTTTATAAAAATAATGACTACAGCCGAATAATGCCTGGAAAAAAAGACTATGTAATGGTGAAAATGGGAAATGTATGTGTACAGATGCAAAAAAGACTGTTGCTATGCAACATATGAACTATATGTAGAATTCAAGGAATCTTTTTTCAATCTTCGGCCAAAATGGGTTGTGCCTGTAAATGCATGGGGCACACACAATGTTTATGTATGTGAGAACCATCAAAATGCTAAGCTGATGTTTGCTGCTATAAAGGATTCTGGTCTGGATTACAAAGGTGCAACGAAGCTGCTAGTATCAGTTCCTACTAGTGCATGATACACAGGTGTGAAAAGTGTCCTGGTAGGGCAAATCTCGCAGAACACATGAATAGCAAACTGTATGGTGAACTTCTTATGGATGACGATGAACTTGTTTCTTATAAACAATGGACACACATGGATCACACAAGTCTTGAAACAAAGCAAAGTACAATGGAAGATTTTGTTGAAATGTGTTGTCAAAAAACGGACAAACTCACCACACACAGCTTCACAGCAACAGCACAATCAGCTTATCTCCAGGTTTGTAAGGATAATTTGAAAAAAGATGAAATTATAGTAACACTAGACTTTTCTGAAAATTATGCATTTATAGTTCAAGATGCCATCCAAGGATATCATTGGGACAACAGTCAAGCAACTCTCCAGCCATTTGCGATTTGCTATAGAGGTGAATCAGGTGATGTGTCTGATATGAACCTGTGCATTTTTAGTGACTGTTTAATTCATGATGCCATTGCAGTTCATACCCACATTCGCACTGTATGGCATATGTGAAAAACAAGCTGCCTCCCATACATTTTGCGAAATACTTCAGTGATGGGGCAGCTAGTCAGTACAAAAACTATAAAAATCTCAAAAATTTATGCATGCATTACCATGATTTTCAGATTCACGCAGAATGGAATTTTTTCCCAACAAGTCATGGTAAAAATGTATGCGATGGTATTGGTACTACCATTAATCGCGTGGCATCATGAGCTAGTCTGCAGCACCCTACAGAAGGTCACATTCTAACACCTCTTCAATTACTTACCTAGGTACAGAAACATATCTCTGGCATACAATCATTCTATGTTTCGAAAGATGAGGTGAAATCAGTCAAAGAGTAGCTAAAAAGCAGACTAGAACACGTTAAAACTGTTGCAGGCACAAGGAGCCATCATCACTTCTCTCCAGCGGACTCCAACAATGTGCGGATGAGCAGACTGTCCCGTTATAGCTATAGGTTCATGCACAACATGTGTCTTCACAGTGTGTCTGACTCAGGATTCAGAAGCAAAAGCAGCAACATACAACCAGGTTGCTATGTTATTGCTGTTTATGATGACAAATGGTACTTAGGATGTGTTGCAGATTGCTGTGAAGCAGAAGGTGATGTATTTGTGAACTTCATGGCACCAGCAGGACCAGCAAGATCATTTCATTGGCCACGTTTGGCAGACAGGTGTTAGATTCCTTTTGAACATATTCTTATGACAGTTCCAGTTCCTACCACAGTGTCAGGAAGACAGTACAATTTGCCACTCAATGTACAAAGTACAGTAGCTAAAGTGTGGGAGAACTTCTGTTCGAAGCACAATCAACTGGTTTTTAGCAGTTAAGGTGCAGTAAACATTAATGATAGGTTGTGTTAATCTGTCAATATGTTGTTGCTTAGTGATTAAACAGTTGTGGGAGAGGATAAGAAGAGGCAGAACAGTTTACGATATGTTTTTACAAAATTGTGTTGTGGAACAATGGCCACATCACCAAATACATCTGTCAAATTCCATTGTACACAAATGTCTTTCAATAACATGCTGAAATTTTGGGATATATATCATTATGGTCTACTTATGCAGTGTGTGAAATTTGGCTTGGATACCACTTGTCCCTTTTGTGCTACCACACTTCGAAAATCCATGTTTTTCAGGTAATTTTTCAAATTTTTGTGTGTACGTAACTCAATTTTTGTGACTGATATGGGCATGATGAGTTCTGTGTGTGTTTAGGCCACATTAAGCTTACCACAAAAAAATTTTTACCCCTTTTGAGCGAATTATATTTGGCATAGAGGGCACCTACAATATGTACCTTTTAACGTATTACATTTTTTAAATCACATTTTGGAATTTTTTATTTTCCCTCAGAAATACGTTGTTCATGTTTTGATTCATGGAGTGTGTTCTCTAAATGGATGTTACTGGGTTGTAAAAATTACACTGGACTGTGTGGAATAGTTCCGAAGTTATTAAGACCTGAAGTTGGGTCTGAAGATAGATTGCCAGATGCGGGTTGCAATTTCTGGGTCACGCCACCTTCTTTCACAAGTCATAATTCTGGAACTAATTGTAAGGGGAAACTAATACTTGGCACACAAGTGTTCCACACAGGGTAGAATTAGTGTACTGAATTTCAGTCAAATCTGAGACTATGCGCTGGAGCCCCTGGTTGAATTGACATGGAATGATCCTATTTGTTTATCCATTCCCCATTAGAACCATGCCAAAAGTGTCATGCAGAATATTCTACATTAAAACTAGGTTCAGCAATGAATACAAAGTTCACTTAGTCTACATCAGATACACATTATCGCATGAGATTGGTGAACAAGTATCATATCATAGCTTGGTTGCTGAGTGCATCTCTCCTAACATTCTCCTTTCCGACGAATTGCGAGAATGTATAGTATAAGTTAAGTTTCTTGTAAGCTGCTTGAATAATAACTGAGAAATCTCGTAATGTTATTATGATATGAAAAGAGTCATTTTCACAATTGCAGTACACTTTCTTGGTGAAAAATATGGCAAAATGCTGTCTATTAACAAGAGGTGGTTCCAGTGCTGCCCTGTGGGGCACAGGTGCCCTCGAGTGTCCATCAGCTCACATGGAGGCAGGCACAGATAGTATATGCTTCCCATTCTAAGCAGGCACTCAGCCAGAGCACTATGGTCCCCTACGCAATGGCTCATTTGCCTGACTGCCTGCACGTCATTTGTTTGCCCAGCACAGTATTTAAAAATGTAGGAAACTATTTTAGAAATACAAATATAATAAAGTAAATATTAAGTTCCAATAGGAATTTTACAGGAATTATTTCATATAGCAGCAATATCTACATCTACATGATTACTCTGCAATTCACATGTAAGTGCTTGGCAGAGGGTTCATCGAACCACAATCATACTATCTCCCTACCATTCCACTCCCGAACAGTGCGTGGGAAAAACGAACACCTAAACCTTTCTGTTCGAGCTCTGATTTCTCTTATTTTATTTTGATGATCATTCCTACCTATGTAGATTGGGCTCAACAAAATAGTTTCGCATTCGGAAGAGAAAGTTGGTGACTGAAAATTCATAAATAGATCTCGCCGCGACGAAAAACGTCTTTGCTTTAATGACTTCCATCCCAACTCGTGTATCATAT
This sequence comes from Schistocerca serialis cubense, assembly GCF_023864345.2. NCBI lineage: Eukaryota > Metazoa > Arthropoda > Insecta > Orthoptera > Acrididae > Schistocerca > Schistocerca serialis. The sequence goes on from NC_064639.1 coordinate 971,103,677, forward strand.
CTGCCACACTCTCTCCCCTATTACGCGATAATACAAAACGAGCTGCCCTTTTTTGCACCCTTTCGATGTCCTCGGTCAATCCCACCTGGTAAGGATCCCACACCGCGCAGCAATATTCTAACAGAGGACAAACGAGTGTAGTGTAAGCCGTCTCTTTAGTGGACTTGTTGCATCTTCTAAGTGTCCTGCCAATGAAATGCAACCTTTGGCTCGCCTTCCCCAAAATATTATCTATGTGGTCTTTCCAACTGAAGTTGTTCGTAATCTTTACACCCAGGTACTTAGTTGAATTGACAGCCTTACGAATTGTACTATTTATCGAGTAATTGAATTCCAACGGATTTCTTTTGGAACTCATGTGGATCACCTCACACTTTTCATTATTTAGCGTCAACTGCCACCTGCCACACCATACAGCAATCTTTTCTAAATCGCTTTGCAACTGATACTCGTCTTCGGATGACCTTACTAGACGGTAAATTACAGCATCATCTGCAAACAACCTAAGAGAACTGCTCAGATTGTCATCCACGTCATTTATATAGATCAGGAACAGCAGAGGTCCCAGGACGCTTCCCTGGGGAACACCTGATATCACTTCAGTTTTACTCAATGATTTGCTGTCTATTACTACGAACTGCGAACTTCTTGACAGGAAATCAGGAATCCAGTCGCACAACTGAGACGATACCCCATAGGCCCGCAGCTTGATTAGAAGTTGCGTGTGAGGAACGGTGTCAAAAGCTTTCCGGAAATCTAGAAATACGGAATCAACTTGAGATTCCCTGTCGAATAAAGAGCTAGCTGTGTTGCACAAGAACGATGTTTCCTGAAACCATGCTGATTACGTATCAATAGATTGTTCCCCTCGAGGTGATTCATTATGTTTGAATACAGTATATGCTCCAAAACCCTACTGCAACTACGTCAATGATATAGGTCTGTAGTTTGATGGATTACTCCTACTACCCTTCTTAAACACTGGTGCGACCTGCGCAATTTTCCAATCTGTAGGTACAGATCTATCGGTGAGCGAGCAGTTGTATATGACTGCTAAGTAGGGAGCTATTGTATCAGCATAATCTAAAAGGAACCTAATCGGTATACAATCTGGACCTGAAGACTTGCCCGTATCAAGCGATTTGAGTTGCTTCGCAACCCCTAAGGTATCTACTTCTAAAAAACTCATGCTAGCAGCTGTTCGTGTTTCAAATTCTGGAATATTCCATTCGTCTTCCCTGGTGAAGGAATTTCGGAAAACTGCATTCAATAACTCCGCTTTAGCGGCACAATCGTTGGTAACAGTACCATCGGCACTGCGCAGCGAAGGTATTGACTGCGTCTTGCCGCTTGTGTACTTTACATACGACCAGAATTTCTTCGGATTTTCTACCAAATTTTGAGACAATGTTTCGTTGTGGAACCTATTAAAGGCATCTCGCATTGAAGTCCGTGCCAAATTTCACGCGTCTGTAAATTGGCTAATTTCAGAAGAACGTGAAATCCCGAAGATTGGCTAAAATCTTCGGGATTTCGCGTTCTTCTGAACTTCGCATGCTTTTTCCGTTGCCTCTGCAACAGCGTTCGGAACTGTTTTGTGTACCACGGGGGATCAGTTCCATCTCTTACCAATTTATGAGGTACAAATCTCTCAATTGCTGTTGCTACTATATCTTTGAATTTGAGCCACATCTCGTCTACATTTGCATAGTCAGTTCGGAAGGAATGGAGATTCTCTCTTAGGAAAGCTTCTAGTGACACTTTACCCGCTTTTTTAAATAAAATTATTTTGCGTTTGTTTCTGGTGGATTTGGATGAAACAGTATTGAGCCTAGCTACAATGACCTTGTGATCACTAATCCCTGTATCAGTCATGATGCTCTCTATTAGCTCTGGATTGTTTGTGGCTAAGAGGTCAAGTGTGTTTTCGCAACCATTTACAATTCGCGTGGGTTCGTGGACTAACTGCTCGAAATAATTTTCGGAAAAAGCATTTAGGACAATCTTGGAAGATGTTTTCTGCCTACCATCGGTTTTGAACAAGTATTTTTGCCAACACATCGAGTGAAGGTTGAAGTCCCCACCAACTATAACTGTATGAGTGGGGTATTTATTTGTTACGAGACTCAAATTTTCTCTGAACTGTTCAGCAACTATATCATCGGAGTCTGGGGGTCGGTAGAAGGAGCCAATTACTAACTTAGTTCGGCTGTTAAGTATAACATCCACCCATACCAATTCGCACGGAGTATCTACTTCGACTTCACTACAAGATAAACCACTACTGACAGACACAAACACTCCACCACCAATTCTGCCTAATCTATCTTTCCTGAACACCGTCTGAGACTTCGTAAAAATTTCTGCAGAACTTATTTCAGGCTTTAGCCAGCTTTCTGTACCTATAACGATTTCAGCTTCTGTGCTTTCTATTAGCGCTTGAAGCTCAGGGACTTTCCCAACACAACTACAACAATTTACAACTACAATTCCGACTGTTCCTTGATCCAAGCACGTCCTGTATTTGCCATGCACCCTTTGAGATTGCAGCCCACCCCGTACTTTTCCGAGGCCTTCTAACCTAAAAAACTGCCCAGTCCACGCCACACAGCTTCCGCTACCCGTGTAGCCGCCAGCTGAGTGTAGTGAACTCCTGACCTATTCAGCGGAACCCAAAACCCCACCACCCTATGGCGCAAGTCAAGGAATCTGCAGCCAACACGGTCGCAAAACCGTCTGAGCCTCTGATTCAGACCCTCTACCCGGCTCTGCACCAAAGGTCCGCAGTCGGTTCTGTCAACGATGCTGCAGATGGTGAGCTCTGCCTTCATCTCGTAAGAAAGACTGGCAACCTTCACCAAATCAGATAGCCACTGGAATCCAGAGAGAATTTCCTCAGATCCCAAGTGACACACGTCATTAGTGCCGACATGTGCCACCACCTGCAGCTGGCTGCACCCTGTGCTCTTCATGGCATCCAGAAGGACCCTTTCCACATCAGGAATGACTCCACCTGGAATGCACACGGAGTGCACACTGGCTTTCTTCCCCTCCTTAGCCGCCATATGAATTAGTACAGACTTCTACTCACCGCAAAGAGGAGTTATTTAGTGACAGGCAGGCACATTTAAAAGTAGACAATAGGAATTATTGAGTTATTGAACAAAGTCCTTCATCGGATGAGGAAACACACACACACACACACACACACACACACACACACACACACGGCCACTGTCATATCCAGGCACTTTGGCCCCACCATAGTGAGTTGTGATCTAGGCATCTAGTTTGCCATTGCTCAGTTATCTAGTAAAACATCTACATCTTCAACCATGGTCAGCAAACTACTGTGAAGTACACAGCCAAGGGTATTTTCCACTATACCACAAATTAAGATTTTTCCCCATTCAATTCACATATTTACTGTAGGAACAATGACCACATAAATGCCTTTGTGCAGGTGGTAATCAGTCTAATCTTATCTTTGCGAGCCTTCAGCAGGAGCTTTATTCAAAGAAGCAGTTTTCTTTCTAATTTACTTGATTACATTTAGCTACTGCAAGCATGAAAAATTCTTAAGTGGTATAATGACAGTTTATTGTTAACACAACATGAAGTTGAGTTTCTATGGTTTGCATCTCTTTTTTTTTACATATACCCTGCCTTGTTTAACATCCCTGAATGTTCTCCTTTTTGGCGGGATTTATGGAACACAATAAATGAATCAGCAAAAGTGAGAATACTTCTGAAAAAAGCTTACCGTCATCATAAACTACCAAATTGTGCAGAGAACTGTAACTTCAGGTCATGAGGATCCATAGTGCTGTTCGTCAATAGGTAAAATTTTAATTTCAGATTTTTCTGAAAACTGAATTTATGATTTACTCAGTAAAGTAATTTTGACTCTGTTACTTGAGACTTTTTAGCAACCATTACTTCTGCATGTCATTTTCCCCATTTACAGCACTACATGAAGGTGACAAAGCTTACTCTCTATGGCCCAATCATGTTTGCAGGTCTCCATGAGTATTCAATTTTTTAAATTATAAATTATTTAGGAATAAAGATGACTCACCAAGAGGCAGAAGTGCTGTTCCATCTCGATGATGCAGTGCCTCTGCCTTTCGGTGAGTCATCTTCTTTATCTGTAAATAATTTGCAATTCTCAACCATAATTTTTTAAATTTATTTAATTAATGCCCTTGGTATGATTTTTGCATTAACTTGTCTTAACATCTAGATCATTCTGTACCTTTTCAGGGCTCAAGTGCATCACTGTATTCAGATATGTTGGTAGTTCACTCAATAATGTGAACATAACCCAGGCAGTACCAGAGTGAAACAGTATTGCTGTCCACACAGGCACTGATGTTAGCAGCTTGTCCCATGGCACTGGTACAGCCACCTAAAACACAATAAAAAATTAATACAGTTACAGTAATTTTATATAAGGCAATCACTTATAGTGCTCATGTTTGTATCTGTAGGCACAAACAGGATATAGTATTTAGTGATAGTCGACTACCAATACAATGTAGAAAATTAATGAATGAATATACTAGATTGAAAACCATTTTCATATGGTAATTTAAAGTCCTTAGTACAGAATATAAGTAGTGGAAGGAGTAAAGGTAGGTAATAACTCACAGCACAGTTGAGGTGTTGATTGGTCAACAGGAACATAAACAAGAATGAATGTGTTGCTAAGCTTTGTTACAATTTCCTTCTTCAGAGCTAGTTAGTATCGAAAACACAAACACACACATACACTTTCATGTCTATATCAACCCGGCCAACTACACTGTACCGGTACAGTAGTTTGAGCTAGTTTCCACCCCTCATGACCTCGTTCTAGAAAGAATGTTAAATTCAGACTTCCTTCCCCCTCCAGAGACTCTCCCACAAGCCTTATTGGATTAGTACACCTGACACAAATGATAAAATGAGGAATACAGTTTTCATTTTGTTACAGGGTTTAGTCTCCCAAAACTTTAAACCTCATAGTTACTAAAAGCAGTAAAATGTTTAAGGCCTCAGAGTCATTAAAATTTAAAATCATGAACATATAACTCCAGTTAAAGCTTTACTGCTTCAATCAACTGACAACTGTATGCAGTCTATAACTGCTGAATTGTCTAATTTTGGATGAATAAGCATATGTGTGATAATGTTAGTGCAAAACTGCAGATAACTGTATGAAGGACACTTCACTATGGCTTTTGATTGTAGTTTAAAGTAGCGAAAACTATTACTCATGAGACACACATCATGTCCACTATAGGTCACAACTCACAAAATAAAGAAAAGACAGAAAATTGCTTAGCTTATGGATCTTTCTTTTTTGTCTTTAAGTCATCAATCTTTTACCTGGTTTGATGCAGTCCACCACAGATTCCTCTCTCGTGCCAACCTCTTCATCTCAGAGTAGCACTTGCACACTATGTCTCTATCTTCCTCTGTACTTTTTAATCTCTACAGCTTCCTCTAATATCACAGAAGTTTTTTCCTGATGTCTTAACACATCTCCTGCTGTTCCACAGTGTTTTCCATGTGTTCATTTTTTCATCAATTCTGCAAAGAACCTCTTCATTCATCCAATAAGCCTAGCAAATTTTTAACATACTTCTGTAGCACCATATCTCAAAAGCTCCAATTCTCTACTTTTCTGAAGTTCCCACATTCCATGATTCACTATCATATAATGCTGTGCACTGAAAATGCATTCTCAGAAATTTCTTTCTCAAATTAAAACCTTTGTTTGACACTAGCAGACCTCTTTTGGCCAGGAACGCCCTCTCTACCTATGTTAGTCTGCTTTTTATGTCCTCCTTGCTTCATAAGTAATGTTTTATCTTACTTCCAAGATAAAAAAATTCCTTAATTTCATCTACTTTGTAGCTGCCAATTTTGATGTTAAGTTTATTGTTAGACTCATTTCTGCTATAGTCTGTTAAGTAAGAGAATGGTCAGCATTACACACAGATGGTAAAAAATATTGCCTTAGTTCTTTCACAGCCCTACAGAAGAACCCTTCATCATTCATCTAATGTGCATAAAGCATTATTTTACATTGCATTCTTGACTGAGATAAACAAGAAGAGACATGGGTGCAGCTTCCATGTCAAGTTTTGAAGCTGCGTTTCTCTGCAGCCACCCCAAAGGTCTGAAAATGAGTCATGCTGTGACATCTAAGTCATTTGTACAAAGGTGGGTAATATACTACAAATTGATTAAAAACATGGACGACTTTACAATGCACTTCATTCATGTGTTGTCTTGTTTAATAAACTAATGATTTATGGACATTACATGAAGGACAAAGGTTCCCTTTATTGGGCTGTGAATGAACTGACATGAAATCTTTGACCATCTGCATATAATGCTGACCACACTCTTACTTAACAGACTGCATTTCTCATTACTTTCGCTGTTTTTTGGTTTACTCTCAATCCATAGTGTATGCTTGTAAGTGTGGTGTCACCGCCAGACACCACACTTGCTAGGTGGTAGCTTAAATCGGCTGCGGTCCATTTAGTACACGTCTGACCCGCGTGTCACCACTGTGTGATCGCAGACCTAGCGCCACCACAAGGCAGGTCCCGAGAGACGATATAGCACTCGCCCCAGTTGTACGAGGAGATTGCTAGCGACCATACGGACGAAGCCTTCCTCTCATTTGCCGAGAGCCAGTTAGAATAGCCTTCTGCTAAGTCCATGGCTACGACCTAGCAAGGCGCCATTAGCCTTACCTACTTTGAGAGTTATAGTATAAATGTCTCAAGAAGAATGCTGTAGTCATCAAATAATAAAGTTAAGTATAAAGCAGCTACGTACTTTTCTTGCTACCATTCAATAGTTATCCTGTTCCAGAATTGACGCCCGTCGGCGTGAGTGTGTACGCGTGCCTTTCTATCGGCTACCCGTCACTGTGGACTGGCTGCCTTGTCAGTCCACTTCAGTAAGATTGTTCAATTCAGTCAACAGGTCATGTAATCCTTATTGACTTTCACTGCTGAATTTTACTATTGTGTAGAACCTTTCTTTTTATTTTCGGCATTGCTTCTTTGATTTACAGATTGAACAGCAGAAGCTAAGGACTGCATCGCTGTCTTACACCTTTTTCAATCTGAGCACTATGTTCTTGGTCTTTCATTCTTGTTGTTTCCTCTTGGTTGTTGTACATACTGTATTTTATCCATCTTTTCTTGTAGCTCACTCCTACTTTTCTAAGTATTTTTGCATCATTTTATGGTAAAATGCCTTTTCTTTGCCAACAGATCCAATAAATGTGCATTGATTTTTCTTAAGTTTTGCTTCTATTATCGAGTGCAATGTAAAACTGCCTCTCTGGTGCCTTTATCTCTCTGAAAGCCAAACTTATCATCTAATAGATCATGTTTTTCTTTTCGTCCTGTACATTATTCTTGTCAGCAACTTTGATGCATGAGACGTCAAGCTGATTGTGCGATAATTCTCATACTTATCTGCCCTAGCTACTTTTGGGACTGTGTGGGTGATATTATTCCCAGGGTATGATGGTATATCTCGTAGAGTCTACACACCAACTTCCTATCTCTTTGCTGACAGCTTTCTCCAAAATTCTAGAAAAGCTAATACATGTAAGAATTACTGATCATCTCGTGAAGAATGGACTTGTCAGTAAGAGCCAATTTGGCTTTCAAAAGGGCCATTCAACAGAAGACGCAGTCTATGCACTTGCAAATGAAGTCCTAGAAACCCTTAATGAAAAAATCCTAGCACTTGGTGTCTTCTGAGATTTATTCAAAGCATTTCACTGTGTTCATCACCAGATTCTCTTGCAAAAAGCAAAATTAGTAGGAATAAGTGGTGTTGCAGGCAATTGGCTACAGTCGTACCTCCAATACAGAAAACAAAAAGTTGTCTTGAATAGCTCGGGTGGAGTACGTGACACTTCCTCAGATTCTGAATCGAGTTCCATTACATGTGGAGTGCCTCAGGGCTCAATTCTTGGGCCACTATTATTCCTGATTTTTATAAATGATCTACCATCATGTACAAATCTGCCGTGTAAATTTACATTATTTGCTGATGATACTACAATTTTTAGGAGCAGTAGAACAGACAACAATCTTGAGGAACTCATTAACCACATACTCTCAGATGTGGTTAACTGGTTTAAGGTGAATGGTCTCTCATTAAATTCCAGTAAGACCAGCTTTATTCATTTCTGTACAAAAACAGAAAAAGAGAGAGAGATAAGTGTGACATGTGGTAATCAACCAATAGTAAGAATGGAAACAACAAAATTTCTTAGAGTGCACATTGACAAGAAAATGAACTGGTCTTCACATATTATTGATCTCTGTAAGAGGCTTAGCTCTGCTACCTATGCTTTACGAGTTGTCACTACATGTGTTGAACCTAACACTGCAAAATTGGCATACTATGGCTATTTTCATTCTCTCATTGAGTACGGAATTATTTTTTGGGGCAACCAGTCATAAGCAAGGAAAGTGTTCATTGCACAGAAGCGAGCTTAAAGGATTATGTGTGGATTGTGCCCAAGAGACTCGTGTAGAAATAGTTTTCGTAAACTTAAAATATACACAACTACATGTCAATATATTTTTTCTCTCATGTGTTTTGTTTGTAAAAATATAGAGATATTTCAAACAACAGTAATTATCATGAGCATAACACATGGAGGAATAATGACACACACAGCGAGCTGAGAAATTTGAGCTTGGCACAAAAGGGTGTCCACTACACTGGAGCTAAACTCTTCAATGCTCTTCCTCCCGAAATAAAGACAGAGATTCATAACAAGAGTAAGTTTAAGAAAGCACTAAAAATATTTCTGCTAGAAAATGCTTTTTACGGTCTAGATGAATTTTTAACTAAATAAATTGTAATATTTTAATATTACAATACAAGTTGACTTAATGCCACTAAGAATGTTATTTAACCTGAGCTCTATATCTGTGTGTGCTCTGTGTATGTTTTCTGTAGTGTTTTAATGATTCTAAGAAAATATGTATTTTCTTTTTCTGTATTGCTGGCCCAAGAATTTACTGTATAAATTTTTATATAATTATGTACTCAAATTTCTGTATATGCTATAAGATTATCAGATTGTACTTGTAAAAAACTGACTCGTGCCTTGTCCTTGTGTATCCAACACAGTTGGCCTATGGAACACGAAATAAATCAAATCAAATCAAATCAAATTAATAGTCATTTGTTTACTCATTCCCCATCGATTTTAGAAATTCCAAAGGAATGTTACCTACCCCTTCACTGTTATTTGATCAAAGTCTTCCAAAGCTTTATTAAACCTGGTCTCTAATACTGCAGATTCTGTCTTCCATCTTGACTCCAATTTCATCACTTTTCACATCATCAGGTAAGTCCTACTCCGCTAATGTACTTTTAACACCTGTCCAGTCTCTACTCTGTGTTTGACAGTGGAATTCCAATTACACTCTTAATGTTGCCACCCTTGCTTTTAATTTCACAGTAGACTGTTTTAACTTTTCTGTACACTGAACCAGGACTTCCAAAGATGATTTCATTTTCAATTTCTTCACATTTTTCCTGTATCCATTTCAGCTTGGCTCACCTGAACTTCCACAAGTGGCTTTCATTGCTGCATTCCTGTCTTTTCTGAATAATTTTGTACCTTCTTCTTTTGTCAATCAACTGAAGCATTTCTTCTGTTACTCAAGGCTTCTTCACAGTTACCTTCCTTGTGTTTAGACTTGTCTGTCCAACTTCTGTGATTAAACTTTTATCATTATATTACTTCGCACACATCTCATCATTCCTCAGTATATACTCCTTCTTTAAATCTCTCCCTCTCTCCTCTACACACAGACCAGTAAATAGGCATTGTGTTTTCCAGCATGTCGACAACAATGATGCATGTTGCTTGGATTCTGAGGCCATCCTCATTTCTTACAAGCAGCTGGTGGAAGGCATGAAGATTGCTAGCCTCGCTTGTGGGGTGGAAGCAGGTTGGTTGTAAATTTTAGTTTTTTTATTTATCAACTATGTGTTTCACCTTGTTTAGGCATCTTCAGACTGATCTTAATTTGGTATTTCTTAGGACGATCCTTTAGATAGTGTAGCTAAAGGGCATCATCGAGCACATCAGGCGAACATTGCCTTCGTTAACCTCAGTAAATACTTTCTAAATGGACACGAGTGACTCCAAGACCTGCATAAAAGGAGCTCCTGTGAACATGAACGTGTCACTGGTGTCCATCTAGAAAGTATTTACTGAGGTTAACGAAGGCGATGTTGGCTGATGTACTTGACAATGCCCTTTAGCTACAACGTCAAAAGTATCATACTAAGAAATACCAAATTAAGATCAGCCTGAAGATGCCTAAATAAGGTGAAATGCGTAGTTGATAAATAAAAAAACTAAAATTGCAACCAAGACTGTTTTCAACTAATACTATTAATATCCAAAACACTCGTTCTGGTAACTTGCAAAAATATAGTTTTGTAAGCGTCTGAAAATTTTCAAAAATAACCTATTTCTCATGTAATTATACTATGAAATTAGAGAATGACTATTTTGGATGAGGATAGCCTACTGCTCTCAAGAATTATAAAAGAGCAAAAGTAAATTTAAGCCTACAATTGACAACAGCAGTACGAGTTTATCACTGCACTTGTGAATGTTCAAAATTTCACAATACATCACAATACAAATTGGTACTGATAAATTAATGAAAGATTACGCAGAAGCAATGTGAACAGTAAAATATGTGAATCTACATATTCAATTGGCACACAAATCTTGTACACGCAGTCTCACACAAAGTAAAAAACCAAAGTCGGCTTTTACATATAAATAAACGTGTAAATAGTGCAGATTTTTCACTTAGCTGTTTCCGTGCCACCTTCCACACAGGCATGCCAAAGAGGAACACTGCAACGTGCATTTATCTCAGTCAAAATTGCTAAAATGTGCAACACCAACAAATTATGTCTTCTGCCTGTTGCAGCTAACAATGCAACAATGTGGTGAGTAACAATCCATCCATTTTATATTGTTGTTATTTCATATGAAAGTGTAATAGAGACGCCCAGGAGACTTAAAAGAGAAGCTTCAGAAGATGATGTTATTGTCATGAAATTGTGTTGGATGAATTTGGGGAACTTGTATTTGGAAGAAAGTGCAACAGTTCAACTGCCTCCATTGCATATCTCACATAGGAACCTTAAGAAGAAGGTAAGAAAGATTATAGATAAATTGAGGGAAAGTCAACCACTCACTTATAGTGGATCTATGTGTGGAGCACAGAAACACATACAGGAAAAAGCATTCACACTAGCTTTCAAGCACTAGCTTACTGTCTAGCAACAGTAAACACACACATACACACACACACATCTTGGCCATGGGATTATTCATTTGGGTGGTGGTTATGTGGTTGTATGTGTGAATGTATGTACTATTGCTAGATAAAGAGCTAGTGCTCAAAAGCTGGTGTGACTGCTGAGTGGTCATCCTTACTCTACTTTACATTTTGTTGCGTCCACAAATTCCCATTATTGTGCATACCAAGGCATACAGAAAGTCTTTTTTTTCCTTGCTCAATATGCAAATGGAATGAGATAGAAAATAACTAGTGTTAGTACAAAAGTATTGTGCTGTGACTTGCAGAGTATATATGGAGCTTTAAATGATTACTGGAATTTCATTCATCCAGTTAATCATATTCAATAGATACTATCACAAGAAAAATCTACAGGAGTGAAGAATGTGTTTAGGTATATATTAACAGACAAAATCATTTGTAAGAAACTGCATTAATAACTAACTAATGGATAAATGTCGTGATTACACAAGATAGATTTAATATAGTAAAATACAGCTTAGAATCAGCTTCTCTATGTCCCACTAAGTGATCCTCTTGGTTCTCAAAGTGCAAGGTGAATCTAGGAAATTGGGTGGTGAATCTACAAAATGTGAAAGGTGAATCTAAAAATGGTAAGTGCTACCTGACAGAGACTATGTCGTTTGATTCTGTGAAGAACCATCTGCTGATGAGAACAAAAATGGAAAAAAACCAGCATAGAGGAGGATCTACTGATAACAAATGATTACGTTATTAATGGCACAAAATTGTAAATGGATATTGTACAATAGGTTATTAATGGCACAAAACTGTAAATGGATATTGTACAATACAGACAGAGAAAATGAAATAAATAATTTCTTTATTATTTTAAATGGTCTTCAGGGATGTTATTACACCAAACAGCCAAAACAAATATTTAAAATTTTTGAATAGCTTGCTCAAAAGTTAATGTCATCTAGGCAGTTTCTCTACATAAACATGAGACATCTACTGTAATTAGGTCACAATACTCTTAGTACTGCATAACACTATCAGAAACTAATTATGCATACTGTATGTACTTCTGTCACCAAAAACTGTAATACTGTTGGATCACAACACAAATGTAGATATACGTTGTGTGTTTTAGTTTACATTTTGAATTATAAGGGTGTAAAGTAATGATCGTAATTACCTTTTCTCTATTTTCTTTTACACCAAGTCCTTGTAGTATATGCAACTTCTCTTTTTCAGAAATACGTGGATGTTGGCTAGGAGAATCATAAATCAGAAAAATCCAGGGTATAAACCAGATAACTGCAACTACTCCAAACAAGTAGAAAGCCATTGGCCAATCACTGGCTCCAACCAATACGCCAGAAATGGCCATGGAAATCAGGGTTCCAAAACTGGGAGCTGCAGGCATGAGAAAATAACATACTTCATACTTTCAGTGAGGAAACATTTTTACTCTACACTGAGATGACAAAAGTCATGGGATAGCTATATGCACATATACAGAGGTACACAAGGTATAAAAAGGCAGCATATTGTCAGAGCTATTATTTGTACTTACATGATCCATGTGAAAAGGTTTCTGATGCAATTATGGCTGTACAATGGGAATTAACAGACTTTGAGTGTGGACTGGTAGTTTGAGCTAGGTGCATGGGACATTTTATTTCTGATATCGTTACGGAATTCAATATTCCGAGGTCCACAGTGTATGCCGAGATACAAAATTATAGGCATTACCTCTCACCATGGACAACGCAGTGGCCGATGGCCTTCACTTACAGACTGAGAGCAGTAGCATTTGTGTAGAGTTGTTGGTGCTAACAGACAAGCAGCACTGTGGGCCTCAATCGCAGAAATCAATGTGGGATTGCGACAAATGTATTTGTTAGGACAGTGTGGTGAAATCTGACATTAATGGGCTATGGCAGCAGACAACCTATGCGAGTGCCCTCATCACTTGAAGCACTTCTCCTGGGCTCATCACCATAACAGTTGAACCCAGTTGGAAAACCATGACCTAGGCAGATGAGTCCTTATTTCAGCTGGTAAGAGCTGATGGTACAGTTCAGGTGTGGTCAGACCCCATGAAGCCATGGACCAAGTTGTCAACAAGACACTGGGCAAAATGGTAGTGGTTTCTTAACAGTGTGGGTTGTGTTCACATAAAATGGACTAGATCCTCTAATCCAACGGAACTGACCACTGGCTGGGAATGGTTATGTGCGGGTACTTGGAGAACATTTGCAGCCATTCATGGATGCCATGGTCCCAAACAGCAATGGAATTTTTATGGGTGGCAATGCAATACATCACTAGGACACATTTGTTCATGATTGGTTACAAGAAATTTCTGAATGACATGAGCAAATGATTTGACCACCGAGATCACCTGACACATATCCAGTCAATATTTATGGGAAATAACTGAGAGGTCAGTTCATCCCCTTCATCCTTTGCGGGCAATACTTGCTCAATTATGGATGCCTATAGAGGCACTACAGCTCAATATTTATGCAGGGGCTTCCAACAACTTGTTGAGTCCATGTCACACCTAGTTGATGCACTACGTCAGGCAGAGGATATGCAACACAATATTAGGAGTATCCCCTGATTTTTGTCACCTCAGCGTATACTTAAATCTATAACATAATAACAAGAACACAGAGAAAAGCAGTTAACTACTACCTTTTGATTCTATGGCATACATGTGAATCACTACCACTCAGATATGTGATAGGATTGCACAGTTACATTGTCGAAGCAAAGTGGATGATAAAATGTTAACAGCATACTTGTAAGACATTTTTATTGATAAGATATTATTCCATGCAACATATTTCATCAAAAGACAATATAGAGTCATGTAGAACAATGCGTGATGCAACTAAAATTGTCTAGAACTCGTGAAAAAAAGTCATGAGTGATTATGTAAGTCAAAGATACTGGGTGGACAGGAAATACAACAGTCAGAAAACTGACATAAAGGCCATTACAAAATCATTCTAAATGATGGCATAGCTACCAGTATGAAGCAGTAGAATGTAAATGGATAGATGAAAAATCTACTCACCAAGCAGCGGCAGGAGAACACACACACAAAATAGTTTAACTTTTACAAGCTTTCGGAGCCAGTGGCTCCTTCTTCTGGCAGAGGAGTTGAAGGGGAAGGTAGAGGGTTGAAGGAAAAGGACTGGAGAGGTTTAGGGAAAAGGACACAGTTCAGAAAAGTTACCCCAAACCCCGGGTCAGGGGCGATTTACCAAAAAGGATGGGAAGGAAAGGGTGAGTAGATTTTTTTATCTATCTATTTGCATTATATTTTCAATACTTGATTATTTTCGTTGTTAAGCGTGAAGTAGTAGGTAAAACAAAGACAGAGTAGACTAAGGTGAAGAGAAAATGCAGTGGCTTCTTCTAATGAAGTGGCTGCTTCACAACCTGTGCCATCTGTATCCTTCCATACATCAGTTTCACTGGATCATGTAGATGGGAACTCTTCTTGCAACACATTCTTTGATTCTGTTAACACTCATAGCCTCTATCTCCATTAGCACCTGTCCCACACCCTCCTCCATCCTTCTCACCATGCTCCCTGATTCACTCATCCTGTAATCACACCCTCCTCTCCACAGTCTCCCTCGTCCTCTTGTTCTACTTCCTCCTTTGAAACCATAGCTCCACCATGCACAACCCACCAAAACCCCTTACCCCAGTCAAAGCACAGTACCAGCAATGTTGTCCACCTGGGACAATATACGCATGCAGGTACATGTGTATTCTTTTAGTTCTGGAGGAGGTTTCATCCAAAGGCTCGACAACATTCTCTGTTTAGTTCATGTGCCAAGGAGCAGCTCAACACCCCACCTATGCAGTGAGTTGTTGCCTTTATTCCTTCCATTATTTAAATTCAACCAAGGACTTCCTACAACCCTACATCTTCATCTATGTTATTTCCTAAAATCTTTGTATTACATGTTCTTTAATTGTCCAAGCTATTTATTTTATTATTTACACCATGTGTTTCACACTATCTGATTTCAAAAACTACATACATTGTTTTGGGTTAATTCACAAAAAGATTTTTTTTAATAGGCACTTATTTGTATTATAAGTATTTAGGGCAGCCTCATTCCAGGCTCCTCCTTTGTCTGAGTCACTCTATAATTTTCATTTCATCAACACACACTGTAAGTTTCTGATCAACAATGTGTCAGAAATCATTAACATAAATAATAAATATGAAAATTCTTGCAGATTAAAACTGTGTGCTGGACTGACAATCAAACTTGGGACCCTTGCCTTTCGCAGGCAAGTGCTCTACCAACTGAGCTACCCAAGCACAACTCACGAACTGCCCTCACAGCTTTGGTTCCACCTGTACCTCATCTCCTACCTTCCAAACTTCACAGAAGCTCTCCTGCAAAACTTGCAAGACTAGCAGTCCTGGAAGAAAGAATATTGCAGAGACATGGCTCAGCCACATCCTGGAGGATGTTTCCAGAATGAAATTTTCTCCCTGCAGTGGGTTGTGTGCTGATATAAAACTTCCTGGCAGATTAAAACTGTGTGCCAGACCAAGACCCGAACTCGGATCCTTCAATACCCTTTCTTCCAAGAGTGCTAGTCTTGCAAGAGAACTTCTGTGAAGTTCGGAGGGTGAGGACGAGGTTCTGGTGGAAGTAAAGCTGTGGAGACACGTTGTGAATCGTGCTTGGGTAGCTCAGTCAGTAGAGCACTTGCCTGAGTTTGAGTCTTGGTCTGGCGTAGAGCTTTAAACTGCCAGGAAGCTTCATGTCAGCGCACACTCCACTGCTGAATGAAAACTTCATTCTGGAATAATAAATATTATTACTGTAAGTAAAGAACCTTTCAGCACACCATGTTTGATTGTTCATAACTTATGTCTGTACTTGATTATATTTCCTCTACCTGTACATCTGATTTCTGTTCATCATGTCTTGTACAATTTTATAATGTCACATTTTGCTTAAATCCCTTACTAGAACAGCTTCCCGTAACCTCAGAATGATTTCCACTGTCAAATATCTTAAGCAGGTCTTCAATTAACTCGTAAATCTTCTGTTATCCATCTAGAGATCTCACAATATGATTAACTAAATCTGCTGTTGTCACTTTTGTTGATTCACCTTCCCTGAAACCATGTAATGTCTGCAAAAGAATGAATGATACTGACATATAACTTCCTAACTCACATTTGTTCTGCCAACTTTACAAATTTTTAATACATCTGGATACATTTATTTATTTATTTATTTATTTATCTATTGCTTATTAAGCCTGACCAGATTAGGGCCTTAAGTCTCTCTCTTACATCTGACCAGGAGCGACACATACCAGACATATTACAAAAACTTCCCAATAATAATAATCACAACAATGCTGACAATAAAATTAATAATAATAATAATAGTAATATTGTTGTTGTTGTGGTCTTCAGTCCTGAGATGTTGTTGTTGTGGTCTTCAGTTCTGAGACTGGTTTGATGCAGCTCTCCATGATACTCTATCCTGTGCAAGCTTCTTCATCTCCCAGTACTTACTACAACCTACATCCTTCTGAATCTGCTTAGTGTATTCATCTCTTGGTCTCCCTCTATGATTTTTACCCTCCACACTGCCCTCCAATGCCAAACTTGTGATCCCCTGGTGCCTCAGAACATGTCCTACCGACCGACCTCTTCTTCTAGTCAAGTTGCGCCACAAACTCCTCTTCTCCCCAATTCTATTCAATACCTCCTCATTAGTTATGTGATCCACCCATCTAATCTTCAGCATTCTTCTGTAGCACCACATTTCGAAAGCTTCTATTCTCTTCTTGTCCAAACTATATATTGTCCATGTTTCACTTCCATACATGGCTACACTCCATACAAATACTTTCAGAAACGACTTCCTGACACTTAAATCTATACTCTATGTTAACAAATTTCTCTTTTTCAGAAACGCTTTCCTTGCCTTGCCAGTCTACATTTTTTTATCCTCTCTACTTCGACCATCATCAGTTATTTTGCTCCCCAAATAGCAAAACTCCTTTACTACTTTAAGTGTCTCATTTCCTAATCTAATTCCCTCAGCATCACCAGACTTTATTCGACTACATTCCATTATCCTCGTTTTGCTTTTGTTGATGTTCATCTTATATCCTCCTTTCAAGACACTGTCCATTCCGTTCAACTGCTCTTCCAAGTCCTTTGCTGTCTCTGACAGAATTACAATGTCATCGGTGAACCTCAAAGTATTTATTTCTTCTCCATGGATTTTTAATGCCTACTCCAAACTTTTCTTTTGTTTCCTTTGCTGCTTGCTCAATATACAGATTGAATAACATTGGGGAGAGGCTACAACCCAGTCTCACTCCCTTCCCAACCACTGATTCCCTTTCATGCCCCTCGACTCTTATAACTGCCATCTGGTTTCTGTACAAATTGTAAATAGCCTTTCACTCCCTGTATTTTACCTCTGCCACCTTTAGAATTTGAAAGAGAGTATTCCAGTCAACATCGTCAAAAGCTTTCTCTAAGTCTACAAATGCTGGAAACGTAGGTTTGCCTTTCCTTAATCTTAGTTCTAAGATAAGTCGTAAGGTCAGTATTGCCTCACGTGTTCCAGTATTTCTATGGAATCCAAACTGATCTTTCCCGCGGTCGGCTTCTACTAGTTTTTCCATTCGTCTGTAAAAAATTCACATTAGTACTTTGCAGCTGTGACTTATTGAACTGATTGTTCGGCAATTTTCGCATCTGTCAACACCTGCTTTCTTTGGGATTGGAATTATTATATTCTTCTTGAAGCCTGAGGGTATTTCTCCTGTCTCATACATCTTGCTCACCAGATGGCAGAGATTTGTCAGGACTGGCTCTCCCAAGGCCATCAGTACTTCTAATGGAATGTTGTCTACACCTGGGGCCTTGTTTCGACTCAGGTCTTTCAGTGCTCTGTCAAACTCTTCATGCAGTATCATACCTCACATTTCATCTTCATCTACATCCTCTTACATTTCTATAATATTGTCCTCAAGTACATCGCCCTTGTATAGACCCTCTATATACTCCTTCCACCTTTCTGCTTTCCCTTCTTTGCTTAAAACTGGGTTTCCATCTGAGCTCTTGATATTTATACAAGAGGCTCTCTTTTCTCCAAAGGTCTCTTTAATTTTCCTGTAGGCAGTATCTATCTTGCCCCTAGTGATATATGCCTCTACAGCCTTACATTTGTCCTCTAGCCATCCCTGCTTAGCCATTTTGCGCTTCCTGTCGATCTCATTTTTGAGACATTTGTATTCCTTTTTGCCTGTTTCATTTACTGCATTTTTATATTTTCTTCTTTCATCAATTAAATTCAATATTTCTTCTGCTACCCAAGCATTTCTACTAGCCCTCGTCTTTTTACCTACTTGATCCTCTGCTGCATTCACTACTTCATCCCTCAGAGCTACCCATTCTTCTTCTACTGTACTTCTTTCCCCCATTCCTGTCAATTGTTCCCTTATGCTCTCCCTGAAACTATGTACAACCTCTGTTTTAGTCAGTTTATCCAGTCCAGGTCCCATCTCCTTAAATTCCCACCTTTTTGCAGTTTCTTCAGTTTTAATCTACAGTTCATAATCAATAGATTGTGGTCAGAGCCCACATCTGCCCCTGGAAATGTCTTACAATTTAAAACCTGGTTCCTAAATCTCTCTCTTACCAGTATATAATCTATCTGATACCTGCTAGTATCTCCAGGATTCTTCCATGTATACAACCTTCTTTTATGATTCTTGAACCAAGTGTTAGCTATGATTAAGTTATGCTCAGTGCAAAATTCTACCAGACAGCTTCCTCTTTCATTTCTTAACCCCAATCTATATTCAACTACTATGTTTCCTTCTCTCCCTTTTCCTACTCTCAAATTCCAGTCACCCATGACTATTAAATTTTCATCTCTCTTCACTACCTGAATAATTTCTTTTATCTCATCATACATTTCATCAATTTCTTCATCCTCTGCAGAGCTAGTTGGCATATAAACTTGTACTACTGTAGTAGGCATGGACTTCGTGTCTATCTTAGCCACAATAATGTGTTCACTATGCTGTTTGTAGCAGCTTACCCGCACTCCTATTTTTTTTATTCATTATTAAACCTACTCCTGCATTACCCCTATTTGATTTTGTGTTATAACCCGGTATTCACCTGACCAAAAGTCTTGTTCCTCCTGCCAGCGAACTTCACTAAAACAACAACAACAATAATAATAGTAAAGTGCATTTAGAATGATATGGATTAGCTTAGCACATTTGAAGCTATGTTTATTATTATCAGAAGCAGAATGGATAAAGGAAGAGGAGAAGATTGAAATGACAGTGACAGTCTCTTTTAGGACAGAACAAAATATAAACAGAGAATGCTGATGACAAGGAGTAGGGAAAAGTTTTTGGGGAGGGGGACTAATGTGAATGAGTTGCACAAAGTGTAGGAGAGATGGCTACGGTGATAGAAATCTGATCATTAGCAGTCTTTTGAAATTTGGAAGGTATTTAATTTCTCTTATATTTTGATGAGGATTGTTGCAAAGTGAGGTTCCTGATATAGAAAATGATTTAGAAAACATTGCAGGGCTATGTGATGGTGGAGAGAGAATTTTAGTTTGTTAAGAACACGTATTTCTGCTGTGCTGTTCAGACAGTAGAGTAACAGTTGAGGACAAATAAGGGGGAGTGCAATGATTGAGAAGGCAGTAGAACAAACATAGAATATGATAGTCTCTAAACTTATTGACATGTAGCCATGATAACTGTTTAAAGGCTGGTGTGATATGGTCGAAAAAGTGTACGTCACAAATGTATCGTACCAAAGCATTCATTGTCAGTTCCCGCCTGTGTGAGCTTTTATGAAATTCTTGGAGAATGGCACCACCATAGTCAAATATTGGAAGTGTTTGTGTTACTATGAGCTTCTTTTTAAGTTCAAAAGGAAATACTTTTTCATATTTCTGTAGTGACTGAAAAGACACGTCTTCATTCAGTACAGTCTAAATGATGGTCCAGAATTATCCCCAAGTTCCTTGCTGAAGAAGAAAAGGTTATTTCCGAGCCATTTAGAATTAATGGTGGAAGAGATTCTCTGAACTGAGTTGTAATAAGACAGTCTAAGATTCCTTGCATTTTAGATGGGTTAAGTGTCAAACCTATACTCTGCACCCACAGCGATAGGGCAAGTAAATCAGCATTTACGAGGTGGATGGTTTGTTGGACTTGCACTTAGATATAACTGAATGTCGTTAATGTATATGTGATATTTGCTTTGACAGAAAATAGTTAACATGTCATTAACATATAATGAGAAGACTAATGGACCCAATACTGATGCTTGTGGGACCCCTGATCCTATGTCATTCCACTGTGAGCTTTTCATTCCAATCATTACACAATACTGGCGAGATGTAAGGTATTAGTGGAACCACTGTACACCACTTGAAGAAAAATTCTGACTTGTAAGTTTAGCCAGTAGAATGTCAAAGTCAACAGTGTGAAAAGCTTTGCTGAAATCCAAAGAGAACATAATAATCACCTGCTGTTTATCCATGGCTTGTTTCAGTTACTTAGTCAATTTCATAAGAGCAGTCATTGTGCTGCAATTTTGCCAGAAACCAGACTGGTATCCATCTAAAAGATTACTTGATGTTAAATAACTAATAAGCTGCTAATGTATTATAAAGCCTTGGATAGCACTGGTAGAATGCAAATGGGCCTGTAGTTGGAAGACTGTTTGACAGATTCCTTCTTGGATAATGGTTTTATGAGATCCTGTTTCCAGGAAAGATGCTGGAAGTCAGAGAATGGTTTAAAATGTCCGTTACTCTTGGCAGCAGAGGACTGATGAGATGATAGATCATTTGTACTGTTATATTATCATGCCCTGCAGCTTCTGAACAAATTTGCTCAATTGACTTCTGGACCATGTAAGAGCATAGAAGCTGCAGAAAGAATTTTTTGTCTGTAGCAACCATTGATACTTTAACGGAACTGATGGCTTGTGGCCTCATGCATTGCTCGAATAAAGATATTGGCCAGGCAAAATACTTATTTAGATCCTCAGTAGCAACTAGAGGTTTGGCTGAAGATTTGGGTTTGCTTACTCCTAGACTTCATAGGTTTTTGCACACAACGGCCGGTCTGTGAAAGTCCTCAGTCAGTGAGAGGGCATACCTGCGTTTTGCACTCCTCACAGATTGGCTAACTCAGTTGTGTAGTAGGTGATTGTAGGTAAGATGATTATCAGAAGTTAGGTGGCATTTGTATGTCCTCTGTGCTGCACTTCCAACACTCATAATGTATTTGAGGTTGTCTGTATGCCATGATGCATGTTTTCTCCTTACTCTTACTATTTCTGGAGGTCCACATTTGTTGTAACAATTACTGAATCTCGTAGTGAAGTTGGACGCTTTACACTGAAGTTATTTCTTGCCATTGTCTTCCAAGAAATATCATAGGCACCAGCTGTAGGCTCAGACATATATGAGTCCTTAAAATCTCTAAAAGTCACCACCTGTGGTTTGTTCTTTGGGAATTGCAATGAGCAGTTCATGAATATTACATCATGAACAGACAAGCTGGGTGCAGATATCTGATTGGTGCACCTTACTCTGTTTGGAGATTTAGTTGCAAATATATTGATAATGTATTGACTGTCTGCTGTATTGTGAGTATGCCCAAGTGGGATCAGTGTAAGGTATGAGCAGGAAAGCATACACGTGAATTTTGATACAGAAAGGCTGCTGTTTATAAAATTTATGGTGATAACTTCAGTCAAAATTATGTGGTCATACAATGATTGAAGGCTTGAGAGATTTAAAGCTATAAAGCTGTCCAACTTCAGGTGGACAAATATATTACATAGATGACACACATTTTACTGAGTGATTTGATCTCAATGAACACGTATCAGGTTGTTTGTCCTCATTTTTGGATGTGAGCACAACCTTGGGGAACAAATTTGCATGTGCAAATACTGTCATAGCTTCCGCCCTCATTTCCTATATCTGTGAACTCTCACAAAATGTAACCGTCAGGACTTACAGAATCAGAAGGGATAGCCAGATTCAGCCATGTTTCAAGGTCCTGAAATATGCAGCAGAACTTGGTCAGGTGAGCTGGTAAGGACTGCACATTTGTGCAAGTGAGCAGTAGTGTAAAGCTGTAATGAGTTGTCTCCACTACTATCCAGCAGGTAGGGCAGACAACTGTCCCAGAGTCAGTCATAACTGAGTGTCTTGTGGAATGCATTGAGTAGGGGAGGAGGGAGGCACATGGAGCTATAAATGGCAGGTAGGAAGTGGGATAAAACAGCTAGAGGAAGTGGTGAGTTCTGGATGGGGTACACTTGCCCAACACAGAGCATGTTTTCTAGAAATTGATAAAACATGGTGATAGTATGAGCAGTGTATGACAGTACGATATAATGGTAGTAAAAGAGTGATATACTGAAAATAATAATAATAGTAATATTAATAATAATAAACCCCGTGGAGGCCCGGGAAAAGAATAGGCCTCCGGTATGTTCTGCCAGTCGTAAAAGGCGATGAAAAGAACAAACCACTAATAGGGCTAACCCCCCTTTTAGTGTGATTAGTTGGTTCAGGACAGAACTAAAGAAGCCTCGGACAAGCGCCGTCATGGTCGGGGACGACGCTTGAACCCTATGCCCGCCCACAATGGTAACGACACTGCTAGCCAACTGGAAAATGATTTAAATCCAAATAGAGGTGTTTTGCAGGATATGCTTCCTGCAACCACCCTAGAAGGAAAACAAAGACAGAGGATGAGATGGTCAGATGAAGTTAATCGACACCTCATGTTCTGTTATTACCAAACAACAAACCTAGGAACCAACACAAATGGATACAGATCACAAGTATGCACAACATTTATTACCAGATACCCAGAATTAAAATTTTTAACAGAACAACGACTAGCTGATCAGATCCGTGTAATAATCAAAAATAACAGGATACCCCAGTCAGAATTAGACAACATCAAACAACAAGTACAACAAATACTGGAACAAAATAATGTGCAATTAGAAGAAGAAGAAAATACAGTAATGGACTCAAACATCCCAGAGCAAACAAACAAAGAACAACACACATCAATTAAACAATCAGAGGAAAACGAAATCTTAGGACAGCCACCAGAACAAGCACAAATAGAACACGAAGTGACACGGATGTTAGATATAGAAGAAGAATTTCAGCTGATATATATAGAATACAAAGACACAAATACAGACATTAGACCATTGTTGCATAGACCGCCAAATAACCCACAAGTCGAAACAACAATAAAAACTATCAACACAATCATACACAACAAAATAAATGAAAACACAACTATGGAAGAGTTACAACTACTGGTTTATGTAGAAGCACTCACTACACTAAATATACACACTAGGCAGAGATCAGAAGGAACCAACACACAGAAGAAACCCACAAAACCAGCATGGCAACACAGGCTACAGATCAGAATAGAAAAACTGAGAAAAGACATCGGACAGCTAACACAATTTATAAGAAATGAAATGTCGGAACAAAAACGAAAAAGGTTAGGTAAAATCTCACAACAAGAAGCGATAGAGCAATTAGATGAAAAGAAGCAAAAATTACAAGCATTGGCCAAACGACTTAGAAGATACAAAAAAAGTGAAAATAGAAGGAAACAAAACCAAACATTCAACACAAACCAAAAGAAATTTTACCAGACAATAGATAACACACACATTAAAATAGACAATCCACCAAACATAACAGACATGGAACACTTCTGGAGCAACATATGGTCAAACCCGGTAGAACATAACAGGCATGCACGGTGGATACAAGCAGAAACAGACACATACAAGATGATACCACAAATGCCTGAAGTGATAATTTTGCAACATGGGGCACCCAAGCAATTAATTCTACTCACAATTGGAAAGTCTCTGGAAAAGATAAAAAAGCAAATTTCTGGCTAAAGAAGTTCACCTCAACACATTCACATCTAACTAAATTATTTAACATTAATGATATGAATATAATAGAGGGAAACATTCCACGTGGGAAAAATATATCTGAAAACAAAGAAGATGAGACTTGCCAAACAAAAGCACTGGCAGGTCGATAGACACACAAACAAACACAAACACACACACAAAATTCTAGCTTTCGCAACCAAAGGTTGCTTCATCAGGAAAGAGGGAAGGAGAGGGAAAGACGAAAGGATGTAGGTTTTAAGGGAGAGGGTAACGAGTCATTCCAATCCCGGGAGCGGAAAGCCTTACCTTAGGGGGAAAAAAGGACAGGTATACACTCGCACACACGCACATATCCATCCGCACATACACAGACACCAACTGTTGCTTCATCATGTGTGGATGGATATGTGCGTGTGTGCGAGTGTATACCTGTCCTTTTTTCCCCCTAAGGTAAGTCTTTCCGCTCCCGGGATTGGAATGACTCCTTACCCTCTCCCTTAAAACCCACATCCTTTCGTCTTTCCTTCTCCTTCCCTCTTTCCTGATGAAACAACCGTTGGTTGCGAAAGCTAGAATTTTGTGTGTGTGTTTGTGTTTGTTTGTGTGTCTATCAACCTGCCAGCGCTTTTGTTTGGTAAGTCTCATCATCTTTGTTTTTAGATATAAATTATTTAACAGTTACATTGCAGACCCATACACATTCCCTGATACACTTACACATGGAATAACTTATCTGAAACCTAAAGATCAAGCAGACACAGCAAACCCAGCTAAATATCGCCCCATAACATGCCTACCAACAATATACAAAATATTAACTTCAGTCATTACACAGAAATTAATGACACATACAACACAGAACAAAATTATAAATGAAGAACAAAAAGGCTGTTGCAAAGGAGCACGAGGATGTAAAGAGCAACTGATAATAGATGCAGAGGTGACATATCAAGCTAAAACTAAACAAAGGTCACTACACTATGCATACATTGATTACCAAAAAGGTTTTGATAGTGTACCCCACTCATGGTTACTACAAATATTGGAAATATACAAAGTAGATCCTAAATTGATACAATTCCTAAACATAGTAATGAAAAATTGGAAAATCACACTTAATATCCAAACAAATTCAAATAATATCACATCACAGCCAATACAGATTAAGCGTGGAATATACCAAGGAGACTCATTAAGTCCTTTCTGGTTCTGCCTTGCTCTGAACCCACTATCCAACATGCTAAATAATACATATTATGGATACAATATTACTGGAAAATACCCACACAAAATCACATATTTGCTATACATGGATGATCTAAAACTAATGGCAGCAACAAATCAACAACTCAAGCAATTACTAAAGATAACAGAAGTATTCAGCAATAATATAAATATGGCTTTTGGAACGGACAAATGTGAGAAAAATAGCATAGTCAAGGGAAAACACACTAAACAAGAAGATTACATATTGGATAACCACAGCAACTGCATAGAAGCGAAGGAAAAAACAGATGCCTATAAATATCTAGGATACAGACAAAAAATAGGAATAGATAATACAGATATTAAAGAAGAACTAAAAGAAAAATATAGACAAAGACTAACAAAAATACTTAAAACAGAATTGACAGCAAGAAACAAGACAAAAGCTACAAATACTTATGCTATACCAATATTGACCTACTCATCTGGAGTAGTGAAATGGAGTAACACAGACCTAGAAGCACTCAATACACTTACACAATCACAATGCCACAAATATAGAATACATCACATACATTCAGCAACAGAAAGATTCACATTAAGCAGAAAGGAAGGAGGAAAGGGATTTATTGACATAAAAAACCTACATTATGGACAGGTAGACAATTTAAGAAAATTCTTTCTAGAACGAGCAGAAACTAGCAAAATACACAAAGCAGTCACTCATATAAATACATCGGCTACACCACTGCAATTTCATAACCACTTCTACAACCCTTTAGATCACATAACATCAGCAGATACGAAGAAAGTAAACTGGAAAAAGAAAACACTACATTGCAAGCACCCGTATCATCTAACACAGCCACACATCGATCAAGACGCATCCAACACACGGCTAAGAAAAGGCAATATATACAGTGAGACGGAAGGATTCATGATTGCAATACAGGATCAAAGAATAAACACCAGATACTACAGCAAGCATATTATTAAAGATCCCAATACCACAACAGATAACTGCAGACTTCGCAAACACCAAATAGAAACAGTAGATCACATCACAAGCAGATGTACAATACTAGCAAATACAGAATACCCCAGAACAAACCTGACATCATACTCACCAATAAAAAGAAGAAATTAACACAACTAATCGAAATATCCATACCCAATACAACAAATATACAAAAGAAAACAGGAGAAAAAATTGAAAAATACATCCAACTGGCTCAGGAAGTCAAGGACATGTGGCATCAGGATAAATTTGACATTATACCCATTATACTATCAACTACTGGAGTCATACCAAACAATATCCACCAGTACATCAATGCAATACAGCTACATCCAAACTTATATATACAACTACAAAAATCCGTAATTACCCGAAAGTTCCTAAATGCAATATAACATAAACCGTACAGTTAAAAGGAAGTCACGCTTGATCAAGGTCCGCGTCACTTTCCATTTTTGACCAGACATAACGTCTGAGAAAAGAAAGAAATAGTAATAATAATAGAGGGAACAGTAAGAGCAACAGTTTATAATAAAACAGGAATAAAATAATAGCATAAAACAAAACAGTAAGAGATGCAGGGAAACAATATATCTAAGGTTATGTCAATAATGAATTACATGATTATTTGGCAGTAAATTAACTGTCTGAATCAAAATCCTGTGAGACTATTGTAGTAATAGCAAAATAATGACTATATTGGTACTATTGAGTATGAAAACTGAACAAAAATATATAACTAATACTAATAATAAACCTAAACAAACAAACAATGATAACAGGAAACTGTTTCAAAGAAAACACTAGAGAACAAAATGTTTGTTTACAAAAGATCACTCTTTTCGAGCTCACACAGCTTAGTCTTCTAAGTTCCATACTGTTGCTCCCTGTGTGCTTTTTTGTAGCAGTCTGTACAATTATCGTACCATCCCTGGTCCACAAATTTTACAACCCGAACTGAGAGATGGCACCATTCAATACTTCCCTCCTTTCACATGTAAGGTTCTCATGTATGATTACACCTGATTTTGCTAATTTCTTCTCTGTCCCTTCTTCTACACAAGTATTCAGCACCTGTATAAGGTCTTTAGCAGATTGTTACTGCACTCCTTTATGAGATATGTTTAATTGCTTTATTATGTTTAATTCCTCCATATTAGTTGCTGTGATGAATACAAGGCCAAAAAAGAGTGGACTATAGTTATTTAAGGTGCTATTTTTAGTACTGGCAATGAAAATATTTAAAGTAGAAAATACTAATTCTAATTTTTGGAACTACGTGTTTTTTCTTCAGGAAGGGCAGCAGTACTGAATGAGAAAGTGTGGAGAAGGGAGGGTGTGATATGAGGTGGCTGTGGACATGGGGAGGCAAAGGTGAAGGAAAAGGAGGCAGAGAGAGTAGGTTGTCAAAGGTAATACATTAGAGGTTATGCTGTTAAGTGGCATAGCAAGATGTAAAAAACAGTTGAAAGAGGAAGAGAAATGAAAAATGGAAGGAATAATACAGAAGGAAAAGATGGAAGCAAAGGAAACTAGGGTCTCCTGTATAGTATCCAATGAGATCATTGGAGGTGGAGTATAAGCTCAGACTGGGGAAGGAAATCAGCCATGTTGTTTCTGAGGGAACCATCTCAGCATTTGCCTTACACAATTTTGGGAAACTATAAAAACCCCAAATCTGGATGGCCAGTTGGGGATTTTAATCACCATCCTTCCAAGCAAGTTGAGTGTCTTACCACTACATCGCCTTGCTCTGTCTGAGCCTCAGTGAAATAGAGGTCTGCATTCAGGAAGCTGACTTTCGATAAGTAACAGATCAGTTTATGTTGGTGAAAAGGTATTAAGCTTTGACGGAAGCAGAGCAATTCTTCACCACAAGTCTAGACCAAAATGTGCTGTCAATAGTGCTGTATCAAGCCAGGAGGTGATGTTTCTAGAGTATGATGAGGATTACCTCTTTGTTGACAGAATGTGTGCGACAATGAACAACGATTTTGGAAGACAGTCTGGTGGTCACTAGAAGACATAGTTTTCATGGGCTGAGTGCCCATGAGACATGGGATGGTAGGGCAAGGTCATATGGGTGATGATAAGGGAGGTTTCAAATGGACAGTCGGTGGAAAAGGATCTGAGACATTACCAGGATGGATTGGTGTCACTCAACCTACTTCTCTCTCTCTCTCTCTCTCTCTCTCTCTCTCTCTGCGCGCGCGCGCGCGCGCGCGTGTGTGTGTGTGTGTGTGTGTGTGTGTGTGTGTGTGTGTGTGTGTGTGTAGTGTGCACACACGTTGCTTGCACTGAAGCAGAATTTTTTATATTTTGTTTCCACTCATGATTTTTCATTGTGGTAAAATAAAGAGAATGCAAAAGTAGTTACACAACAGAAAAATAGTAATTTTCCTGTAACTCTTCAGGCTTTCCCGGTGAGATCTTGACATGTGGAATAATCGGGTCTACTGTACACCCCAGGAGCACCATCAGGTGGGCGCGGACTGCGAATGGAGCGCCCGACACTAGACGGGCCTCAGACAGCTGCCACAGCTGCAGATGGTGGGTGAGGCAGGCGCGGATGTCCGTCGGAGCACCAGGGAAGTGCCAACACCTCAGGAGCAGCGCCAAGTGGGCACAGACCGCGAATGGAATGCCTGACACAGGACAGGCCTCAGAGAGCTGTCACAGATGGCGACCAAGTCAGGCGCGGACATCCGAGGGAGCACCGGGGAAGAGAGAACACATTACAAGCAGGGCTAGGCGGGCGTGGACGGCAAAGAGAGCACCCAGTGCCCTCTGGGCATAAATACTGGACAAGATCCTCCAATACGGCAGTCTCAGGTAGCACCTGAAGGAGGCAACGAGCTACGTAGCCGAAATATTGTGCCAGAGCGACACAAACATCCGGCAGTAGACCCGATTATTCCACATGTCAGTCATTTTCCTGATGGTCATGTTTTCAGCATGGATGTGAAACACAATTTCGATTTGATAGGAAGTCACCTTGAGCTACCACTGCAATCAGTCAGTGATACAAAGAGTATTTTCTGAGTAGCTAAAATATGCAGCAGTTGTGTCCATTTATAAAAGTGTAGTAAGCTCTACTTACAAACTAATCCCATTTCTTCTTATACTTCTAAATGTTTTGAGAAAAGCAGATTACAATAGAATATATACCTACTTTCCTGACAATAATGTGAGGGCGACCTCTCACCTTGCCTTTTGTGAAGGTTTCTCTGTGGAGAAAGTCTACAAAGGAGAAAGCTAACAAAACGCACGTCACATCCTAGAATATTGCTTTAACTATGTGAAACTCAGACTTAATAGGACAAACGCAGGAATACTGAATGTAAAAAAAGAACAGTACAAGTTGTCACAAGTTTGTTCCATCATCTTTCAAATGTGCATCCAGAATAATATTTCTTCTTCTGATATTTTAGTTGATCACCTTACAGCCATCTTCAAGGTGAGCCCCTGGCACAATTTAAATCACTTGACACAATACTGTGGAGTAAATGCATGTGCATCAGAGATTCAGAGATAACATGGGTCACAGATTTGTTTAACTCATCAGAGAGTATCACAGAAAAGTTGAAAAACCTGAAGAGGTAGAAGCAGTAAAACAGATGCCAGCTAACCTGTGAAAGCCTGCTTATATTGTTTATTTGTCCCAGAATCATTTTAGTACACTGTTTGCACATGTGGTATAGGACAGTGGTAAGCCTAGTTAATTTACAATACAGTAGCCATTTTGACTACATAGTTGACATAATCAAAATGTATAATAATGTAGGTTGGTGTACTACATTGCTTCTGCATGTGATAATACCAGTTATTAAGTGAGATGACATGAAAAGCACAACGTAAACTATTTTATGAATTGACAATTAGTAAAATTTGGTAAATGAGGTTTACTTATTACGATGTTCCATAAACTCAGACAAAGAATAGAAGCAGTGGTCAAGCAAGATCTGTTTTAACTTTATTTTATATGCAGTTAATGTTTGGTATGCATTTGAGGTAAGAAGACAAATGGTTTTATAACATAACTCCAATATGATACACTCCTCTTTTGCATAAGTTTGTATTTACTGTATTCATGTGTAGGTTCATCTTCTGCCTAGTTTCATCTATGCATATATCATAGTTGTGTTTGAAGAAATTTTTCTTTTTTAAGATGCTGTCTTTTGTGAAAATTAGCATTTTGTATATATAACAGGTCCAGAACCAACCCTTGTGGGACTCCATAGCTGATTTTCTCTTCATCACTGTAAAAACTAGAAATTTTTTGTGTTTCACTATCTTTGTGTTTTATTTTTGTAATCTGCTGATAATTACTGAGGTACGACTGGAGCCACCTTTCAGACTGACCTCTAATTCCATCAGTAACATTGAAGGCTTTACTTAGATCCAGAAATATCCTAGTCTACCGTATCTTCCTTCGCCGTCGGCGTTGTCATGGTTACCGTGAGACACCGTTATACCAAGAGGAAAGGCGCGTCGATCTTAGAGCATGAGATATGATGACCTTAAGCCATTGACAACACACAACGGTCACGGTAGCACCTGATTCCAGAATAGCTGCAGTAGTTAAGATCTACGAACTATCCCCTGTTGACCAGGTCCCCGAAACTTAACTCGTAACGAGATCCCTTCAAAGCAAATTGTCATAACGATCATCTATAAAGGCTTCGTACAACGAGAATAAATGTTACGGTTTATGGAATAATAACAGATACGACCAAACTGTCTTGTCTCTTCTGCTTTATTTAACATAACTTCGTTCACAGTTTCATTTCGCATTCACCACTCATTCACCGAAACCCTTTGATGAACAGTTTTGGTTGCTTAACACCAACAGTCAATGATAATGATACAGCTTTTCTCCTTTTTATAAATTGAAGCCCGCTCTCCGTGATATAATAAAAAAAAACCGGTCTCAATACCGTGTGCCTCGTGAGACGCGAATAGACTTATCCTGGAACTGACCGCCCTGTAGGTGTACTCAATTTAATGACCACACTTCACTGTCGGCTATTTCGCATAACTGAATGTCCATTTGTTAATCTGATTATACACTGTAGCTATTTAAAATTCGCCCCTATATTTTTCACAACGCACAATTAGCACTTCGTTACTTGTTTTCTTTTTTTTCTTCTAAGAGTAAACGGAAAAAAAAAGACGCCGTATCATCGGCTTAGTCGATATAAAGCAAAACACCTTAATATGCCCAATTTTACCTCTTCTTATAGGATCGGCTACCTTACTCATTAATTTATTACATATTATTTCCAATAACGCTAAACAGGTATCGCCGTTATATTTTAATTGTATTCAAAAGCATGTTACTACTATTATGATCGACCAAATCATAACAAATCGCGCGGCGTGCGTTTTTAACGATAACTTTACGCTATTCAAGTTCCGTTACAGCTGTCTTGACTCGTAATGTTACACTAGGTACATGCTGCTCATCATCCAATGCCTTTAATACTTCAGTTTTGAAGGCAGAATTTGCTGTGAGTTGACTTTCCAGCTCTGAGCCCATGTTTGGAGTCACTTATCAGCATCCCTATATTTAAGAAAACTGTTAATCTTCTAAGGAACATTTTTTCCATAATTTTGCTGAAGCCTGACTATACTGAATCTGGCTTATAATTAGCAATATCACTTTTTGCACCATTCTTATGCAAATGTTACTTTTGCATTTTTTAGAGTATTTGGAAACATACCAGTCTACAAAGATGGATTTACTGTCTGTTAATGGTACTGCAATAAATGTCATGCTAGCTTTGATAATTCATTCACTTCCATGTCCAGTCAGCATTCCCAAAAAATAGTAGCTGTGATAGCATTGTCATTTCCTACATAAACATCTTGTATTGTGCATGGGTTGTCCAGGAGGGGGCATACAAGTGGGTGGCTTGGATATTCTTCAGCCCTGCAGTCGCAAGAGATGTCTGTGCTTGCTGGAAGGAATCCCCAGTTCTTCAGGTTGGTCTTGCATCAGGGAACGCACACTCTTATGCAGTTGAGGGACCTCCATACAGGGTATTGTAGGTTTGCGAGAGGAGCTAGTTGTTCTGGTCGATAATAGCATCTGGTATCTCATCAACACCCACTGAATATTTATTAGGTAATTCTTTTAGGATTCTTGACAGCTCCTCAGGTGTCGCTGAATACAAGAAAATGTGTTTGGATGAATTTTTTGGCCTGAGTAACTGGCTAACTGTTTGTAGAGGTGTAAAGTTTAACAAAACAGTATTAAGTGAAGAATTTTGGAATATACTAGAGCCCCTTTTGTGTCACTCTCACAGGGACCACAAAAACAACATTACACTAATTACAGCAAGCACAGGTGAATTTAAGCAGTTATTCTTCCCATACTTTGTATGCAATTGGAATGGGAAGAAAACCTGAACAGAATTTTCTTAGTTTTCATGTTAGGTCAATTGAGATAAAATTCTTGAGCTTTTGACAGCATTCATCAGCATTCATCACCATCACCCTCAGATTTTGGAGATGATTAAGAAGCTGAAAGCAGCCCAAAATGATACTGTGTTAAGTCTTGATGTATTGTCACTATTTATGAGAGTGCATTGCATTGGATCTTTTGGCTAAAGGTTTTCTACCCACTACAATATTATCAGATTGTTTTGCCATAGCCTAACAATAGCATATTTCCTGTACCACAGCGAATATTATGAAATGACAGGTGATGCACTCTCCTTTTTTGCCAAAAGTGGCAAATTTCTTCACAGAACATTTTGAAGAACAAACACTCAGGTCTGCACTATTTCAACCATTTTGCTTTTTCTGATACACTGATGACACTTTCTTAATATTGACTCACAGTGAATTGGCACCGCAACAGTTCACAGATCAAATGAATGATGTACATCGCTACATCAAGTTTGCATCGAAGTTGGAAAGGGATGGCAATCTAGTTTTCTTGGAGCGCTAATTGAGTGCAAGGTAGATGGTTGGCTTGGTCGTGTGATCTGCAGGAAGGCACCCCACATCAATAGATATCTGAATGCTGATAGTTTTCATCATGTTGTGGCAAAGTGGTCATGAACACTTTAATACATAGAGGTGTGGCAATTTGCTATGATGACCATCTTCAGTTCAAACTAAATCATTTAAAATAGTTAAACAAAAACAACAATTACACCACAAAAGATGTTCCAGACACTTTCAGGTGCAACTGATGTAGGACACTTCATGATTCAGCTAAATAGGCTATGTCAGCAGCATTTCTTCCTTAGTGTGGTGCAATGACTAACAATATAAGAAGTGTTGTCCAGAGGTATGTATTGTGAGACTGGTATTCTAGCCTGCTCCAAAAAAAGATTCAGGAAAAATTACGCTTCTATTAATGATTATGCTTGTCTTAATAATGCCAGGTGTGTATGTTATTCTGTACTCCATAGGACAAACCACCTAACAGTTGCCAAGTTCTGTGCTGAGTGCAGGCACACTATGAAACAAAGACAACTGCATTAGTCAGCCAAGGCTGGATATTGTCTATTGCAGGCCAGTCAGTAAGTGGCTAGGTGAGCACAAGTGCACATATTAACTTGCCATCTTTGTAGTGAGTGTTCACAGTACAGTGTGTCTGTTAGACATTATGTAGTGCAGGGAAAGTGCAGGCTGTGTGCTGTCTTCAGAGGACTGACTATATGGCAAGTTCACACAATATGGTAAGTAGCTCTTTTAAAGTTGATGAAAAGCACCATTCTGTTCAAATTAGGAACCTCAAGGTGTATGCCAGTATCAATTTATAAAATGTCACTGTAGGATCCCTAGCTACAGTCAGAACTTACAAACCTGCAGTGGATAGGAAGCTACGTGAAAAGGTTCATAATAAAATAAATTTTGTAGACTTGTATAAAATGTTTCTTTAACATAAATTTCCACAGCTTAACAAGGTCACAGCTATGATTATGTCAATGTTTGGGCCCACATATTTTTGCGAGTAATTTTCTTCTGCAATGAAGAGAGTGGAACTTATCTATGGAAGCTCATGACAGACTTCAATTTAAAATCTTATCTTCAAATCAGCTGTGCTCAGAAAGTAATACCAGACAATGATGCTTTAGTGACAAGCAAACGTAGAATTTGTCGACATGAAGTGTTTCTATATTTAGCGTATGAGCAAAATAGTTGCAAAATGTAAGTTGATGTCTATTTAAACTTCATTCAAAAACAACATTTATCATAAGGCTGCACCAATCATAATGAGTATCATGTTTCGTACTTAGCTGCTCCGTATTCTTCACCTCAGAGATTAAAAGAAATGTAAGTTTCATTTCATTGTCATTTTTCAACAATGCAAGAGTTTCAGGAACTAAATTTGGTACAAAAGGCATTAACTAGTCACAATAAAGCAATACACCTCAGCAAAACTATTGGCAGCCATAGAATAGACTTGTTGACAATAGTTGCTTGTGCTGAGCTACCATGTTCTGATTCCTCTCAACCTCCCCTCCTCTTCCCCCTTCCATTACTCGCTGTGAGCTTGTAGGTTGTTTACTGCTGACACACGAGTGTGAGCCAGCTAGCAAATGCAGACTGGTGAACAGGCCTGGCCTTGAGAATGACCATAGAGTACAATTTGAGTAAAAAAGGATCTAGGCTATGGTGACTAAATACTACAATTCTGATATAAAAGAAACAACCAAGACTGGATTATAGCATAATAATTTCAACAGAGTATATGGCCACATACTTAATAAGGTATGGGGGCTGCTTTGGAAACCAAACAGAAACATAAGAAATGCTTGACAGTTACAGATTAACAAAATTCTGTAAGAGTTAGAAAACTATTAGTATTTTATGTAACCTTACCAAGGTCTTTAATATATCATGAAATCAAAACATTAAAATATTGTGATGTCAGCTGTACACTACATGTTTGCGAGGGGAAACACAGAGAGTAGCATTAACATATTGTCGCACATTAAGGATATCGACAACTTCTGTTGAACTCCTCAAGCCACTGTACGTGTGGTGGAGAACAAAAAGTGCACAAGAATCATCCTCTTCCTTTTATATTCTAATCACTGACTGCCCACAGGACAAATAGTTGTTGCAATCTCTCTTTGTAACCATGAAATGTTCTTATTTTATCATTTTGGTCACTAAACTTGTTGTGTGACAGAGAGAACAAGTTTTCTTGGCTTACTTACTAAACTGAAATGAAGGCTTTCCACGGTACACTTTTTTAAAATGTTTCCTGAGCAAGGTTATTGAGCATTCCCATGATGTTCTCTTATATAGTGGGCAATGCTATGATAAATCACACAATTGTCCAATCAATCTTCTCTTTCTTGCTGCTAATGTAACCCGTTGAGCCCAGATTGACAAAAAATACTCGAAATTGAGAGAAAGATGGTTTTGTGAGTGAGTGCGTTACATAGTTATTTTTTTTTTGTTCATAACTGCAACCAGTCGCTATGATGTGAATGAATTAGTTTTACGATTATATTACACTTTCTCTGTAAAAAAATATGGCAACATGCAGACAATTTATGCAGTTGTCTTAAGTTATATTTTTTTCTCTCTCCTTTAAACACAGTGATTTCCATTGCTGCTCACAAAAATTGCAACAACTTGAACATGGCATACAACATACATCCAACTGGCATGAAGTGTACTATATGCTTGGATATACAAATGATTAGCATTTCAGTGCAATCACACAAGCAGGCAGGAGTAATGTCCTCCACATTCTGTACATAAGGAAAGGTTATACAGTGATGACATTTAAATATTGTTTGTTAAAACACTGTGTTGTGCTTTTTGTAAGAAACAGAAATAACTACCAGCTCATGTTTGGCAGTGGTACAATAGTGGTCTGTCGAGGTTGTAGTTTATTGTTTTGCAATATCTCTGCTCACTTTGGTTGGTACCTCGCAAGTTCATGTGAATAAGGAACTGAAGGGTTCAGGAGTGCCATACTGAGTACCACGCAGGGTCTCAAGAGTACCACACGATTAGCAGCTGAGAGGAAAGACCTACTGTATGCTCAGATGTTCAGAATTCCACAGCCATAACATGAACTTGTTGCACCCAGACTATTGGTGTGGCTTCCCTTGATGCAGCAACAGAGGGAATTGTGCTAGCAATGATACACCAACAACAACAACACAGGGTACAAGAGTGGTATTACGTCATCCTCTCAGACAGTACTGTGAACAGCATCATAATGGATTTATCCATGTACAGAGGCTCTGTGGAGAATGAATGTTGCCAGATTGCATTTGTCACTGTCATAAAGACCCAGCACCTGGTGTGATGGTATGGGGTGCCACTGGGTATACAAAATGATCATCTCTGGTTTGGTAACTAGTAATTTGGACAGCAGGCTTTATTTTTGTTATCTTTGAGGTCTCCGTGATACTATATTTCTATAAGACAATCCAAGACTGTCTATTGTCTGTGACATCCTGACCTACCTCAATACAGAGGATGGTTGACTGACGACCTGGCCAGCATGTTCTACAGATCTCTCACCCAATGAAATCATGTGGCCATTGGCTGTCGGGGGATTGGCATGTACCTTTTGACATCCACTACAACTCAGCCATAAAGTTGAAGCACCTTGTGATCACATACTTCTATCTGTCATCAGAGCTCAGTTTGAGTTGATGCCCAGCCGGGCAGCTGTTGTTGCTACCACAGATGGCTGTTCTGTGTACTACGTTTTGCACCTTGTATGACCCCCACAATTATTTTATAATGATACCATCAACTGGGACTCCTTTACTCAACCAGGGTTACTTTACACACCTCCCACTAAATTCTATTGAGCACCACATGTCACTGGTTTTGAAAGTTCTGAGTAAAATGGCTGCCTAGATAAGACACAGTGAACTTCACTAGTAGTCTTAAAATTGTAATTGTGTTGTTCATACATCATCCTGCTGAATGATGAATGTAATTAATGGGATGTAGATATTTTACATTGCCAAGAAACTTTCACTGTCATGTCATAGTTATGTTCTAGCTGTTATTCTTGTTTGTATGGAATGTATTCCAATAAGGGGTCAAGAGGTGGGAACTGTAGGTGAAGGTCTTATTTTGTTGAGGCATGTTACTAGCAAGCCGAAAACAACTGAACTCATGCTGGGGCGGGGATTTTTACAAAGGCTGTTAGATATAAACAAAAGTCAACTAGCACTACTGCGTGTTCAGTGTATTTGAGAGTTGTAGACAGCAAAATGGCCTAAGCATCTTTTATAAGGTCATTTACATATATGCAGACACTTATGCTAGTACACTTGTTGTTTTAGGTTCAGATTCAAACCCCAACACTGCCAAGAACAGATGGTAGGAAACCTGGTTCTCACAGCCATGCAGACTACATACAGCATGATATTGACTGTGTAGTAGAAGCTGTACAGAAGGGACTGGATTTGTGGCAGATGAATGCAAGTTCCACATCCCTATGAAAACCATTGTAAACAAAGTGAAGGAACTTCAAGGGAAAAACCCTGGAAGGCCAACATTGTTTTCTCAAGATGAAGAATTACAGTTAGTGCAACTGAAATGACTCACCATATTCCATTTATTCTTGTAACAGGCACCGACAAGTCAATAAAGCTATTAAAAGTGTCACACAACTTGAGATTTCTGTTTTGTTTGCATTTAAAATGTCCAGACACATATAAAGTTACCCATTGTGAGGGAATACTGTCGAATATCTCGCTAAGTACATTGTGTGATAAAAAGTATCCGGACACTCCCAGAAACATACATTTCTCATATTAGGTGCATTGTGCTGCCACCTACTGCCAGGTACCTGGCAGTACTCCGTATCAGTGACCTCAGTAGTCCAGCAGTCATTAGACATCATGAGAGAGCAGAATGGGGTGCTCCGCAGAACTCACGGACTTCGAATGTGGTCAAGTGATTGGGTGTCACTTGTGTCATACATCTGTATGTGAGATTTCCACACTTCTAAAAATCCCTAGGTCCACTCTTTCCGATTTGATAGTGAAGTGGAAACGTGAAGGGACACATACAGCACAAAAGCATACAGGTCGACCTCGTCTGTTGACTCACAGAGACCGCCGACAGTTGAAGAGGGTCGTAATGTGTAATACGAGGGGCGTTTGAAAATTCCATGCAAAAATAAAAACTACTTATGTGTTTGGGGTAAACCTTTTTTTATTTTTTGACATAGTCTCCGTTTGGACTTATACCTTTTTGTCCAATGCTGTTCTAAGTTGTTGATCCCTTCCAAATAATAGGAATTGTTCAAGTCTGCAAAATAGCTATTAGTTGCTGCAATCACCTCCTCGTTTGAATAAAATCTTTGTCCCACCAGCCATTTCTTCAAATTGCAGAACAAATAGTAGTCCGAAGGAGCCAAGTCTGGAGAATACGGGGATGTGAAACAAGTTGGAATCCTATTTCCATTAATTTTGCGACCACAACTGCTGAGGTGTGTGCTGGTGCATTGTCGTGATGGAAAAGGATTTTTTTGCGGTCCAATTGCCGCCGGCATTTTTCTTGCAGCTTGGTTTTCAAACGGTCGAATAATGATGAATAATATGCATCTGTAATAGTTGTATGCTTTTCCAGATAGTCGATGAGGATTATCCCTTGCAAATCCCAAAAGACAGTTGCCATAACCTTTCTGGCCGAAGGAACGATCTTCACCTTTTTTGGGGCAGATTCCCCCTTAGTAACCCATTGTTTAGATTGTTGTTTGGTCTCAGGAGTGATGAAACGATGCTTAAAGTCCTGTGGATTCTTCCTGAACAGCTGCAAACCATCCTTGCAACACTTCACACGATTCCGTTTTTGGTGAAGCATGAGCAATCGTGGAACCGATCTTGCAGATATCTTTCTCAAGTCCAAATGTTTATGCAAAATATTATGTAAGCGTTCATTCGAGATGCCCACAGCACTAGCAATCTCACGCACCTTAACTCTTCTATCATCCACCACCATATCACGGATTTCATCAATGATTTCTGGAGTTGTAACCACCACAGGGCGTCCAGAATGTTCAGCATCATTTATGCTCATAAGGCCACTCTGAATTTTGTTTTAATTTTTTTAAATTTTATAGCAGCAAAATAGCCATTATAGTTATACATTAGATTACAATCATTTGAGAGTGAATTACAAGGATGTATTGAGAGTTTGCATAAATCTTAGTAGTAGATTACATTCAGTGCAGGTATTATAACAGATTATCATTTGAACCATTTATTGCATAGTCTCTAATTGATCTGGTCCTCTTGTTGCATATTTCTATATGGTATCTCTCACAAGACTGTCCACATAGTGTACACTTGCAAAGGTTTGACGGTTCGTGGTACGTTGTATTTGCACAAATTTCATGGTGGAATCCGTGTACTGTGAGTCTTGTAAGTACGTGCCTCATCTCAAAATTTGCTGCTGTCCAAGTGCGGTCGACCATGGCCCCAGATCCATAGAATTCCGTTGGTACTTCCTCTCTTTTCTTGAGTAGCGATGTGTTGGGAAATAAGAACCTTGTCCTAGATCCTCTATGAGGAAAGATTCTCGGGCGAGAAGGTAGACTAATCTTGATCTTGTGGTTTTTGCTACCCCTAATGCTCTTTTGATATAGGTTGCTTTTACTCTTTCCAATGTTTCTAAGTTCTTTTCATTTAGGTGTATCCATATGATTTCTATCCCATAAGCCAGTATCGATATTATTTTTGATTTCAAGAGTGCCATAGCTGTGTCTAGATTTAGTGTTCTGATGGAACTTACTTCGTTTATTGTTCTGATGGCTTGTGTCGCTTTCTCTGTTGTGTGTTTAGTGAAGCACTTTGCGGATGGCTGGAGTGTTATCCCTAGATATTTGTAATGTTTTGTGATAGATATTTGCTTTCCTTGTAGTGCAATTCTTGTCTTTTTGGGATTTGCCCGCCTGGTCTGAATACCATCATTTCCGTTTTGTCGGTGTTGATTACGAACTTGTGTTTTGTGCACCATTTTTCCACTCTGAAAATTTTGAAACCACTTATAAATTGTTCTAATCGAAGGAGCAGAGTCACCTCAATGTTTATCAAGCTTCTCTTTAGGCGTTTTGCCTTTCATAAAGTAATGTTTAATCACCACACGAAATTCTTTTTCGTCCATTTTTTGACAATCACTCGACTCCCTTAATTCACATGAATGCCAAACACAAAGAAATAGACCAATATAGCTGAAGCTTGGTGTGCATTCTTTCCAAAGATGCTACTAACTAAACATGACCTTGATATGCGCCAGTGGTGCCATCTCTCGGACTTTGCACGGACTTTTCAAACGCCCCTCATAGGCAGACATCTACCCAGACCATCACACAGGAATTCCAAATTGCATCAGCATTCACTGCAAGTACTATGACAGTTGGGCAGGAGGTGAGAAAACTTGGATTTCATGGTCGAGTAGTTGCTCATAAGCCACACATCATGCCGGTAAATGCCAAATGACGCCTTGCTTGGTGTAAGGAGCATAAACATTGGACAATTGAAAAGTGTAAAAATGTTGTGAAGAGTGACGAATCATGGTACACAATGTGGCAATCCGATGGCAGGGTGTGGGTATGCCGAATGCCCAGTGAATGTCATCTGCCAGCATGTGCAGTGCCGAAGTAAAATTCAGAGACGGTGGTGATATGGTGTGGTCATGTTTTCCATGGAGGGGGCTTGCACCCCTTGTTGTTTTGCATGGCACTATCACAGCACAGGCCTACATTGATGTTTTAAGTATCTTCTTGCTTCCCACTGTTGAAGAGCAATTTGGGGATTGCATCTTTCAACATGATTGAGAACCAGTTCATAATGCATGGCCTGTGGCGCAGTGGCTACACGACAATAACATTGGACTGGCCTGCACAGATTCCTGACCTGAATCATATAGAACACCTTTGGGATGTTTTGGAACGCCGACTTTATGCCAGGCCTCACCAACCAACATCGATACCTCTCCTCAGTGCAGCACTCTGTGAAGAATGGGCTGCCATTCCCCAAGAAACCTTCCAGCACCTGACTGAACGTACACTGTGGAGGCTGTCATCAAGGCTAAGGGTGGGCCAACACCATACTGAATTCCAGCATTACCGATGGAGGGCGCCACGAACTTGTAAGTCATTTTCAGCCAGGTGTTTGGATACTTTTGATCACATATTGTATGTGTATGTGTAAAGTTACCCCTTGACAGGGTAACTTTACACACAATGGTTTGTTTTCTTTTAAAGGCATGTCACAAAGGTTAAAATTTCCTTAAGAACATTGATAGTACACACAAATCCATTTCTATCAATTATACAACTAATCACACTTCATAAAATAAAAAAAAACACAAAAAATGTGTGTAGTGACCGCAGTTGACAGGTTTCAATTTTTGCTTTGATAAGTGATGATCTTTCACATCAATGCATCCCATGAATAGGAAGTACTTGTTACGCAAAAACAAATAGGAATATTATATGTTTTTGATTATCAAATAACTAGCTGAGATTTCTTTACAAAACTTCAATTTCATGCACTTCCATGCCAGTACATATGCTGTTTAACCCTTTGAATGTGACATGTGAGACATCCTAGCCAAGTCTCATATGCTGCACTGTCACACACTCACAGTCACTTGCATGCTGATAACTCCCCCATGTACTTCCCAGTTTTCAGTTTTTCTTTGCTCCACGCTTTTGACAGGTGCTGGATGGGTTTGGAGTATTTACATTCTTTACAATATTTGCACTCTACACAGTAGTCTGTCACAATACAACAGTCTCAAAACAAAGTGCAAAACTGTGGAATGAACAGAAATCACAGGATGGACATTGAAGAATCATTTGTTGGGTTTACGGAAAACTGTTCAGTGCAGTGACATCTCATAGCATGTGTTGAGATTGAACTGAGAACAAAATGAGTTTCTGTACAGTGAAACATCATCTGTTTTGTTTGTAGCGAGCAAGCAAGTCTGGCAAGGGGTTTTCAAAGCCCTGACATGAAACCCAAGTCATGTACTGTACAATGACTGGCCACGCCTGTGTTTAGTGCAAACAATAAAAATTTGTGAGAATCCACCAACAGTGCTGCAATCAAATGGACATCATCTCCCACCACAACTAAATGATGAAAATCTGTAAGTCTCAAAACTTCTATAGCAATCACCAAGCCACAGACATGTTGGCACTGAACTGTTATGGCTGTCAACTGCTCTCGGGACACAGTACATTAACAGCCCACAATAGTTAAGTGGTTAATATCAATCATGGCAAATAATAAAGA
Source organism: Schistocerca serialis cubense (assembly GCF_023864345.2). Classification (NCBI taxonomy): domain Eukaryota; kingdom Metazoa; phylum Arthropoda; class Insecta; order Orthoptera; family Acrididae; genus Schistocerca; species Schistocerca serialis. The sequence continues at coordinate 971,146,529 of NC_064639.1, forward strand.
TCAGTTTCAAATGGACTCTGTTAAAAATGACTACAACACAACAAACAACAAATTATTTTCATGTCTAATCATACATGCATGACTGTTGCAGGGAGGCTCTTGTAGAATGTAAATACTTTAGCATTAACTTTAATCCTAAAGTATATACATGCATGGCTACAGTACAAAGTTGAGTTACTTACTCAGCTGCATAAAACTTGAACAAACTGTTCACAAGCGTAGCACTACAAATTGGAAATTAACAGAAACACAAAACTTAATTAAAAGAGTACGTCATTAACCACACCTCCTATAAATTATCTCTCTGTATATGAAGTCACTGTTTCTCTTATATACATGTGGCACACAGCCTAGTTAAAGAATCTCTAGTTGATAACATGTATGACGAGATAAAAGAAAATATTCAGGTAGTGAAGTGAGACGAAAATTTAATAGTCATGGGTGACTGGAATTCGTCAGTAGGAAAAGGGAGAGAAGGAAACATAGTAGGTGAATATGGATTGGGAGGAAGAAATGAAAGAGGAAGCTGTCTGGTAGAATTTTGCACAGAGCATAACTTAATCATAACTAACACTTCGTTCAAGAATCATAAAAGAAGGTTGTATACCTGGAAGAATCCTGGAGATACTAAAAGGTATCAGATAGATTATATAATGGTAAGACAGAGATTTCGGAACCAGGTTTTAAATTGTAAGACATTTCCAGGGGCAGATGTGGATTCTGACCACAATCTATTGGTTATGAACTGCAGATTGAAACTGAAGAAACTGCAAAAAGGTGGAAATTTAAGGAGATGGGACCTGGATAAACTGAAAGAACCAGAGGTTGTAGAGAGTTTCAGGGAGAGCATAAGGGAACAATTGACAGGAATGGGGGAAAGAAATACAGTAGAAGAAGAATGGGTAGCTCTGAGGGATGAAGTAGTGAAGGCAGCAGAGGATCAAGTAGGTAATAAGACGAGGGCTAATAGAAATCCTTGGGTAACAGAAGAAATATTGAATTTAATTGATGAAAGGAGAAAATATAAAAATGCAGTAAATGAAGCAGGCAAAAAAGAATACAAACGTCTCAAAAATGAGATCGACAGGAAGTGTAAAATGGCTAAGCAGGGATGGCTAGAGGACAAATGTAAGGATGTAGAGGCTTGTCTCACTAGGGGTAAGATAGATACTGCCTACAGGAAAATTAAAGAGACCTTTGGAGAGAAGAGAACCACTTGTATGAATATCAAGAGCTCAGATGGCAACCCAGTTCTAAACAAAGAAGGGAAAGCAGAAAGGTGGAAGGAGTATATAGAGGGTTTATACAAGGGCAATGTACTTGAGGACAATATTATGGAAATGGAAGAGGATGTAGATGAAGACGAAATGGGAGATAAGATACTGCGTGAAGAGTTTGACAGAGCACTGAAAGACCTGAGTCGAAACAAGGCCCCGGGAGTAGACAACATTCCATCAGAACTACTGATGGCCTTTGGAGAGCCAGTCATGACAAAACTCTACCATCTGGTGAGCAAGATGTATGAGACAGGCGAAATACCCTCAGACTTCAAGAAGAATATAATAATTCCAATCCCAAAGAAAGCAGGTGTTGACAGATGTGAAAATTACCGAACTATCAGTTTAATAAGTCACAGCTGCAAAATACTAACGCGAATTCTTTACAGACGAATGGAAAAACTGGTAGAAGCAGACCTCGGGGAAGATCAGTTTGGATTCCGTAGAAATGTTGGAACACGTGAGGCAATACTAACCTTACGACTTATCTTAGAAGAAAGATTAAGAAAAGGCAAACCTACGTTTCTAGCATTTGTAGACTTAGAGAAAGCTTTTGACAATGTTGACTGGAATACTCTCTTTCAAATTCTGAAGGTGGCAGGGGTAAAATACAGGGAGCGAAAGGCTATTTACAATTTGTACAGAAACCAGATGGCAGTTATAAGAGTCGAGGGGCATGAAAGGGAAGCAGTGGTTGGGAAAGGAGTGAGACAGGGTTTTAGCCTCTCCCTGATGTTATTCAATCTGTATATAGAGCAGGCAGTAAAGGAAACAAAAGAAAAATTCGGAGTAGGTATTAAAATTCATGGAGAAGAAGTAAAAACTTTGAGGTTCGCCGATGACATTGTAATTCTGACAGAGACAGCAAAGGACTTGGAAGAGCTGTTGAACGGAATGGACAGTGTCTTGAAAGGAGGATATAAGATGAACATCAACAAAAGCAAAACGAGGATAATGGAATGTAGTCAAATTAAATCGGGTGATGCTGAGGGAATTAGATTAGGAAATGAGACACTTAAAGTAGTAAAGGAGTTTTGCTATTTAGGGAGTAAAATAACTGATGATGGTCGAAGTAGAGAGGATATAAAATGTAGACTGGCAATGGGAAGGAAAGCGTTTCTGAAGAAGAGAAATTTGTTAACATCGAGTATAGATTTAAGTGTCAGGAAGTCGTTTCTGAAAGTATTTGTATGGAGTGTAGCCATGTATGGAAGTGAAACATGGACGATAAATAGTTTAGACAAGAAGAGAATAGAAGCTTTCGAAATGTGGTGCCACAGAAGAATGCTGAAGATTAGATGGGTAGATCACGTAACTAATGAGGAGGTATTGAATAGGATTGGGGAGAAGAGAAGTTTGTGGCACAACTTGAGTAGAAGAAGGGATCGGTTGGTAGGACATGTTTTGAGGCATCAAGGAATCACAAATTTAGCATTGGAGGGCAGCGTGGAGGGTAAAAATCGTAGAGGGAGACCAAGAGATGAATACACTAAGCAGATTCAGAAGGATGTAGGTTGCAGTACGTACTGGGAGATGAAGAAGCTTGCACAGGATAGAGTAGCATGGAGAGCTGCGTCAAACCAGTCTCAGGACTGAAGACCACAACAACAACAACAGTTGACAACATTTGAATAACTCTGATGTAATGTGTCTTTCTTGTTATGGTTTTGAGTAAGTAAGTATGATGCATGTGCACACAGTGTAGAGTCATATTTGTCCTCTTGCCATTGCTGCTGATGATCATAATAATCTGAAATACAATCATAATGATGATGAGAGAAGACAGATGGTGAAATCCAGCCTACTACTTTCGAATACCAACAAATGGAGTGCTGAGTTTAATATCTTCATCTGGCGATTGAATTACCATCAGCAGTAGCACATGCCCTCACTCCATGAAACAGTAGTAAGAGGTTTGGAATTTAAGCCAGGTCATTGGTGAAAAACCTAGCGACCAGGAGTGTTAGATCTTCTCCTCTCCTTACCTTGTGATCAAATCCTTGAGATGAAAATTTATCACCATCAGGATTCAAACTGGCTTCCTCTGTGGAGAGTTACCATGGAAGCATGTGTAAGCAACCTCAGTTATGTTAATTGCAAACAGCCTATCTTTGTACAGTATGAGTAGGTAGCTGTTTTCTTCAACATTAATTAAGATACTCGTGCAAGTTTATACTACAGAAGGGATGTGACAGTGCCACAGCTGATACGTAAACTCTTACCTATGCCTCAGTACATTTTTGTATTTTCAGTGTCTTGATGTTTGCTTTTCAGTGCTGTATTGAAAGGTATTAAAATTGTACATAACATCATTACAACACCAGCAAAATGATTGTAAAATGTCCATCATGAACTCTCAGTATAAAAATTAAAGGTGTTGTGTTGTGACAGAAGTATGATGCAAAGATCCTTTGGACAAGCATGCTTGTCTGAAGGAACAGGCACTGCAGTGACTATAGCTGTTACGAAATACACGAAATGTATACACAGTTGCGAATATGGACAAACATCAGCTGTATAATGGAATGACGACAATGAAAATTTGTTCCACACCAGGATTTGAACCCAAATTAACTTTCAATTAACAACTTTTCAATGTCATCATTCCACTACACAGCTGATGGTTGTCCATATTCACAGCTGCAAATACGTTTCATTAACTGACTATGTTTAGCTCATTTAAAAAACAAAATCTTCCACAACTTCAAGACATGATACTAAAATATGAGTAGACAGGAGAGTGGAGACATTAAGAAATTTCAGAAACAAAAGAAAACTAGATACATTAGCCAATAACAAAAGTCTGAACTATGTATTACACTTACCTATAGCAGTAATGATGACCAAGCCAACAAGAACCATAACATACAATTATTGCTTTCTCCAGCTTTCTGAACTGAAGACTCCCTGCACAGACAATGAAATAAATAACTGAAGAATGAAGAAGACATGGCGAAGTAAAAGCTGACTCAGAATATGAATACAATCAGATGACAGATGAGAACAAGTTGGAAAAAAGGAAAACATGAATTTTTCCTTCTTTGCTTCTCTGAGCATGTGATTATGTTCTTAACAGTTAACAGGACTTACAATTCCAGTAGGCCGACCAACATTTCACTGTGATGAAAGTGTTTTTACAGGTCTTTGCTATCTATTTAAGAAGAAATGTGACATTAATAATTGTCATCGAGTAACTCTTTGTTTATGAATTTCTTTTGAAGTTTTTCACTCTACAGTTGAATGGTAGTGACACTTTTTACTTATCTACTGATTCTCCATCATCCGAGTGATTCTTTACGTAAGTATTATTTGAAACTGCCCTTTTAATAATATTGTTTGATTTGAAACTGAAAACCTTTTCGTGTACAACAAACAGTAATGTAAAATATTATACAGACACTGAGCTGATCACAGAATACATGAATGTAAAGTTGATATGGAAGAATAACTTTTACATTCTATATTGTTGTTGTCACATATTTAAGGCATCGTTTTAGCTAGCTTTCATTATTTGCGATCAATAAAACAAAAGTGTCATCTTTGAGGCCAAAGCAGCAAGCTAGTGCAATGGTTCCTGATGTGGAAGAAGACAGTTTAAACCCTCATGTTAGCAGAAGTTTCATATTCAGTATGCGGTCAACAAGAAGACAAAAAGAGGTGGCAAAGTTTTCTTGATCAGGCCATTCAAAAAATCCCCAAACCTCTCAGCAGTACCTCATGGAATGAAGCAATGTGACATTGTTCAAACTGATTCATCCACAAACTGGAGACATTAAGCTCATTGATCCCCAACTACTATCTGGGGGTATTAGGCTATGTGCAAGAACCAAATTTCACTTTTTTCACTTAACTCTTTCTCTGACTCTTATAATATAACAGAATTAGTAGGATGAACATAGCACTTCATTCTACACACTCTCTTCACAGTTACCTGAACTAAGTATGGTACTTGTACTTTGAGCAAAACACCAATGATTCTAGAAGAGGAAGTGCCAAAGACTGTAAAAAAATTATCAATTAAGCAATGGAAAGTCTAGGATGAAATGGCAAAATAATATGCAATGGATTGAATGGCGCTCACCACATAAAGGAGGCATTGAGCTGCAGACACGCACAAAGAAAGATAATATTAAAAATATTTAAATTTTCACGTTGCTGAAGGGGTGTGGGTCGGGGTGGAAGGGTAAGGAAGAGGAGGGGAGAGAAGTAGAGAAGAGCAAAGGACTTGTAGGTGAATTAGTGGAACAGAAGGCGTTTGTGTACTGTAGTGGCAGCAGGGAAAGGGGGTCCACAGATGGTGGACAGGACCTAGCAAAGGCTACAGCCAGGGTGGTTAAAAAACTGTCCTCTTCAGCCGAATACGCCTCAGAAGGCACAACGGTACCAACCAACTGCAGTATCATCCTCAGCTGGTAGGTGTCATTGGATACGGATAGGGAGGGTATATGGTCAGCACACTGTTCTGGTCAGTTTTTGTGACCAGAGCTGCTGCTTATCAGTCAAGTAACTACTCAATTGCCCTCAAAAGGGCTGACTGCACCCAGCTTACAAACAGTGCTTGGAAGAGCTGGATGGTCACCTATTCAAATGCTAGTCAAATCTGACAACGCTTACCTTCAGTGATCTGCAAAACCAATGGCATAGTGTGCTTATGAAAATGAAGGACATGTTGTAGGGTGAGTTCCCACCACTGCAATTCAGAAAAGAAGAATCCAAGTGGCAAGGGCTGTGAAGTAGTAATTAAAATGAAGCACATCACGCTGGGAAGCATGTTCAGCAACTGGGTGAGCCAGTTGTCGTTAGGCCACAGTTTAATGGTGGTCATCCATACAGCGAGACAGCTTGTTAGTAGTTATGCCCACACAGAATGCAGGACAGTGGTTCTACATCTACATCTACATCCATACTCCGCAAGCCACCTGACGGTGTGTGGTGGGGGGTACCTTGACTACCTCTATCAGTTCTCCCTTCTATTCCAGTCTTGTATTGTTTGTGGAAAGAAAGATTGGTGGTATGCCTCTGTGTGGGCTCTAATCTCTCTGATTTTATCCTTATGGTCTCTTTGCGAGACATACGTAGGAGGGAGCAATATACTGCTTTTGACTCCTCGCGGAAGGTATGTTCTCGAAACTTCAACAAAAGCCCGTACCCAGCTACTGAGCGTCTCTCTAGCAGAGTCTTCCACTGGAGTTTATCTATCATCTCCGTAATGCTTTTGTGATTACTAAATGACCCTGTAACAAAGTGTGCTGCTATCCATTGGATATTCTCTATCTCTTCTATCAACCCTATCTGGTACGGATCCCACACCGGTGAGCAGTATTCAAGCAGTGGGTGAACAAGTGTACTGTAACCTAGTTCCTTTGTTTTCGGACTGCATTTGCTTAGGATTCTTCCAATGAATCTCAGTCTGTCATCTGCTTTACTGACGATTAATTTTATATGGTCATGCCATTTTAAATCACTCCTAATGCCTACTCCCAGATAATTTATGGAATTAACTGCTTCCAGTTGATCACCTGCAATATTGTAGCTAAATGATGAAGGATATTTCTTTCTATGTATTCGTAGCACATTACACTTGTCTACATTGAGATTCAATTGCCATTCCCTGCACCATGTGTCAATTCATTGCAGATCCTCCTGCATTTCAGTACAATTTTCCATTGTTACAACTTCTCGATATACGACAAAGTTTATAGATCCCAAGGCTGCATTCACGGATGTCCTTGCCTTTGGTGGTGTAGGAGGTGCCAGTGACATGGATATAATAGAAGGACAAGTCTTGCATCTGTGTCTATCACAGGGATATTAGCCATGATGCAAGAAGTTGGGACCAAAAGTGCAGTAGGAACAGACAAGGATATTGTGTAGATTGGCTGGGTGGAGAATACCAATGTGGGAGAGGTGGGGAGGATAGTGGAGAGGGTATTTCTCATTCCGGGATGAGAGATAGTCAGATCCCTGATGAAGACTGTGACTCAGTTGCTCGAGTCCTGGTTTGTACCGAGTCATGAGAGAATTGCTTTTTTCTGGCCTGACTATTGGTATGTTGGGGATTGGAAGTGACTGGTGAGACAAGGCATGGGAGATTTTTTTCTGTACAAGGGTGGGTAATTATGCTTTCAGCAAGACCATTGTTATACTTGGAGAGGGAAGTTTGCCACTGCAGATGCGATGACCAAGGGTGGCTAAGCTCTTTGGAAGGGACTTCTTGGTGTGGAATGGATGGTGGCTGTCAAAGTGGAAGTATTGCTGGTGGTTGGTAGGTTTGATGTGGACATGGGTACTGATGTAGCCATCCCTGAGGTTGAGGTCAACATTTTGAAAGCCTGTATGCTGGGCTAAAGGGGACCAATGTGAAACAAAAGGCGCAGGAGGTGTTTAGGTTCTGGAGGAATGTAGATATGGCATATCCTCACCCTCTGTCCAGATCATGAAAATGTCATCAACCAATATCAAACAACTGAGGGGTTTGAGATTCTTTGTGGTCAGGAAGGATTTCTGTAGATGGCACATGAATAGGTCTATATAAGAAGGAGCCATGTGGATGCCCATGGCTTCACCATGCAGTCAAAGGAGAAGTATAGTTGGTCATGGTGAACAGGAAGGAGGTTGTTTGTTTAGGGTCAGTCAGGCATTGGGAAAGGTAGTTCTCAATAGTGGCATGATCACGAGCATTGAGGAGATTATGTGGAGGGAGGTGGCACCACCAGTGATGAGAAGGGTGCCAGGTGGTAAAGAAGAAGCAACTGTGGAGAACTGGTTGCTCTCTTTTATATAAGAGGTTAGGCTACAGGTAAAAGGCCTAAGGCAGTGGTCCACAGGGGCAGTGATTCTCTATGTGGGGCACAGTAACCAGCCACGATTGAACACCCTGGGTGGTTGGGTTTATGGACCTTAGGAGGCATGTTGAAAGCAGGAGTTTGTGGAGTGATGGGACTAAGGAGAGAGATAGGGCAAATTTTCCGGAATGGAATCAAGGATTTGAGGAAGGAATAGAGCCTGTTGAATTTCTGGAATGGGGTCACTGTGGCAGGGCTTGTTGGTGGATGGATCTCGCAGTTGGCAGAGTCCTTCTGCCAGGTACCCCTGGTAATAACAACACTGGTAGAGCATTTGGTGGGACATAGTATTATAAGGCCAGGGATAAGACTGGTGGTTTGTGGTTCTTTCTGCAGATGTGATATTCATTTGCATGTTGATGGATTTGGGGAATGACGGTGAGATGAAGTTCAAACTTAGGATATTCTGGAAAGTTAACAGTGCGTGATTTGGGGGTAGTGGGGTGGAACACTGTTGGACAGAGAAGTAAACTGAGTCAGACAGGTTTCAATATTGGTTCTGGATTGAGTCTAATTGGTAGGGGGATAGGTGCAAAAGTGTTTCCACTATAGGGACCAGGAGAAGGAGAGTTAGTCTTTAACAAGCCCAGCATGACTAAATTTGGGAGTGGTGTGAAAGGGAAGGCCTCTGAAAAGGACTGATAGTTCTGCAGGACCAAGGCTTTTGGATAAGAGGTTCACTGCAATATTGTACAAAAGCTCAGTGTCTGGGTTCTGTAGGGTGGTGGGAGGGGGTTTCTGAGGATGTGGTAAATGTAGTAGGTCTGCAAGGCAGGGTTTGGTGGCTACAAGGGGATATGGGGGAGGTTTGGTGGAAGCTCTTGTAGTGGTGATGCATACTGGTAGTACAACATGGGAATATTAGGTGAATAGATTTTACACTTTTTTTAGGTGGCATTGTGTGTACTGCTCTAGTTCCTGGAGGGCCATGATTTCCTTCTGGGATATTGGATGCATGAATTTGGGATTGCAGTGCAGGAGAATTTTATGTATGTAGAAGAGGTAGTGGAAGGGGTTTGGACCTGTCTGATATGGTTTTACAGGGCCAGATTGGTGAGGCTTATGGACAGAAATTTGAACAGATAGAGTTCAATGTGGAAGGAGGGGTTGCAGCCGGTAATGAGTAATCTGATTGTCAGGGCATTTGGGGAGATTCCACAAGCTAGGCAACAACACAGTACCAGTATGTGGGACTGGCTTCTGGCTAGGGAGACTGAACCTTTCCTTTATTGGAGCAGATGAAATGAGTAACAATCCACAGCAGAGTACATAAAATGCACAAACTACCAGTTCCAGTCAGCAATGATCATCTTCAGATACTGGCATCGTCAAATAATAAACACAAAATCACTGCCAGCAGCATCACACATAATATAAAATATGGTATATACTAGAGTCATCTTGTTCACAGTGCTACTGTACAAAACAAACTCCCAGTTTGTTTCAAACAGTAGCACTGTTAACAAGACGACTCTAGTATATGCCAAATTTTATGTATGTGTGATGATGCTGGCACTGATTTTGTGTTTATCATTTGACGATGCCACTACGGCTCCATTACTTTTTCTCCCCTGGTAGTCTGAGGACCTACAACTTTGTGACCATAGACGTGAAAGATAGAAATTTATTTTACACTTTCTGGATCACTGTTCCATTCATGATCATGTCGCAGCTTGTGAAGCACAAAAATACATCCTCTCCAAATATAGCAGTGGTCTCGTTGAGGCTTTCACCTTGTCCAAAAACAGATCTCCCATGTCTTGTCTCACCAGTCACCTCCCATCCCCCATATACCCATAGTCAGGCCACTAAGCAGCACTCCTCTAGTGACTCAGTACCCCTCAGGACTGGAGCAACTGAATCCTATTCTCCACCAGGGTTTCAACTATCTCTCATCCTGCCCTGAAATGGGAAATATCCTCCCCACCTTTCCCATAATGGTGTTCTACCACACACCCAACCTATGCAATATCCTTCTCCATCCCTACTTCATCTCTGCTCCCAACCCATTGCCTCACGGTTCATACCCCTGCAACAGACCCAGATGCTAAACCTGTCCCTTGCACCTGACACTACTGCTTATTCCAATCCTGTCACTGGCATCTCCTAAATCACCAAAGATCCGTCTGTTATTCTGCCCTGAAATGAGAAATATACTTCTCATTATCCTCCCCAGCCCTCCCACAGTGATTTCTATCGCCTACCCAACTACACAATATCCAAATCCATCCCTCTTCCACCCCTGCTCCCAACCCATTGCCTCATGTCTCGTACCCCTAAATAGACCCAGATGCAAGACTTGTCTCATACATCCTCCCACTACCACTTAATCCAGTCCTGCCATTGGAATACCTTACACCTGCAAAGACAGGGCTATCTGTAAAAGCTGCTATGTGATCTACAAACTTAGCTGCAATCACTGCGCAACACTCTGTGTTGGCATGACTGCTAACAAGCTGTCTGTCTGCATGAAAGGCTACCAACAAACTATGGCCAAATGACAACTGGACCACCCAGTTGCTGAACATGTAACATCATATTTTCTGAACTGCACAGGTGGGAACTCTCCCTACAGGATGTGCTTTGTTCCCATAGCCCCCCTGGGTTCAACCTTCACTAGTCCCTATCTTCCACATTTCCCCTTCTCTACTTACCTCAGCACAGCCTCCCGATGCTACACCTAGCAGCTCTATCCTGGCCTCACCAAGTCCCTACACACTCCCACAGGCAGCAACAGCTTCTTGCCTCACCCCTACCCTGTTATCTCTCTCCCCCCTTTCTGATGTGTGCCTCCTCCTTAACTCCACCAACCACCCACACCCAGCAGATTGCTGTTCACATCAGATGCAGTCGCACTCTGAGCTTAATGCCACGTGTGCGAGTTGTTGTGTGAATGTTTTGGGAGTTCTACTTCTGATGAAGGACTTTGTCAAAAAGCTTAAATATCTCTAGTAAAATTTTCAATTATGTAGTTATGTTTCCAATACGAACTTTATTTTTGACATTAAACAATAAATGTACTGGCATGTAAGTGCAAGAGTTCATGGAAAAGGTCCATGAAAATCTTCTTCCATAACTCTATGTCATATTCTTATCAATCAATATTGGCCTCAGCACACTGCCTCATAAGATCATCCCGTAACATGGCAGGCAGAGAATGTATGCAGAGAGGCCAAGGCATAAAAAATGCATTTAATAACAAAGTAGGCTGAATTGAATTTCTTAATTTGTTAATCCATGTATTGATTGGATAATAAACCGTCATTCAGTGGACATTGTGGAATTTTGCACGTCAATTTTCATTTGTTAGCATGTGCCATATCTTCAGACATTCCCAATCCTTCCACAACCACCAAGAATCAGCTACAAAGGTTCCACCCCATTGTCACCCAATTTCACCATGGACTGGAATAACTGAACCATATCTTTATCAGGTCTTTGAATATCTCTCATCATGCCCTGAAATGATAGACATCCCACCCAAGATCCTTCCCACACCTCCTAAAGTGGAGTTCCATCACACATCCAACCTACAACATGTCCTAGTCTGTTCCTGCACCACTCCCACTTCCAATCCCTTGCACAGGGATCATTTCCCTGTGGCACATTAAGGTGCAAAACCTGCCCAATTCCCTCAACCAGCACTGCCCACTCCAACCCTAACAGGCTTACCTTACCATATCAGATGCCAGGCCACCTGTGAAAGCAGCTATGTCACACATCAAGTTGTCCACCAGGATGAATGGTCACTGCCAAACTGCTGTAAAGAACAAAGTTGATCACCTGCTGGCACAACATGCAGCTGAGCACAATACACTCAATTTCAAAGGCTGCTTCACAACCTCCGCCATCTGGATCCCACCCTCTACCACCTTCTCTGAACTGTGTAGATGGGAATTATCATCACGACACATCTTTTGCTTCCATAATCTCCCTAAACTCATTCTCCAGTAACCCACTGCCCCACACTCTTCAGCCAACAGTTTCCCCTTCCCCCATCCTGTCATTTCCTTCATGTCTCCACATCATTTCCAGTGTGTGTAGCTCCCCACTGGCTCTGACAGCCATGTGTCACCATTTCTAGCCCGGGTACCTGCCACTCCTCCCTCCTGCATTTCTAGCTGGCAAGCTGGCTGTCTCCCTCTGAGCCACTAGTCACTCACCACAATTCTACTCTCTGCCTCCCACTTCTCTCTCCCTCTATCCATGCCATCCAACACTACCCCCACCACAATCTAAGACCATTTGCTGAAATGCAGTGCTGGCACTGTTCGCCCAGGTGGCACCATATTAGGGCATAGGTAAGTGTGTGTGTGTATGTGTGTGTGTGTGTGTGTGTGTGTGTGTGTGTGCATGTGTGCGTGCGCGTGTGGTTCAGTTTACATTAACTAATAATAATAACACAGTAGGAACAAACTCATGAGTTTCACAGCCCTAAGGAAGCTTTTGATCTACTTCAATTTCAAAAGCTTATGTATCAATGTTGCAGCTATTTTTCTGTCCACATGAAACTGAGTGGACACTACAGGTATTTCAGGCTTTTCAGCTCAAAATATGTTCAGTGGTCACTGCACCACATCAAAAATCCTTGAAGATAACAAACAGACCTCAGAGATTCTTGAAATTAATTTAAAGTTGAAGCTCTTTTTTAAAATCCCTCTCACTTATGACTGTCAGTTCCAATTGACTGACATCAAGAGTGTCTTGAGAACTGTACTCCTCCCACAGAAAGTGGGAAATTTGTCATTGCAACATGTAGTGAAAATGTAGACACTGAACAAGATACAGCAAATGGAATGTCCTTAAGTGGATACAGATACAAGCATAATGTTAGAAAAATAAATAAAAATTCCATAAGTGTACAGAAACTTCAGAGAAATGTTTTATTTTACAGTGACTTATTGTCACATAATAAAGACAGGAAATAATAAAACAATGATATATTTCCAACCAACTTTCAAAGAAGCATGTGAGAACTCAATAATAATGAGATAAACATTAGTAATACAGTATACTTTGTGTGAAGTTATTCTAGGAGCACTCTCAACATACAAACTTGAGCAATTGGTTAGAAAACCAACTCGAGTTGGGAACATATTAGATATCTTGGCAACAAACAGACCTGATCTTTTTGAGGAAGTTAACCTAGAAGAAGGTATTAGTGACCATAATGTCGTTGTGGCTTCTATGTCAGTGGAAGTTGCAAAAAAAACCAAAGAAACAGTGTGGAGTTTTCTTGTTTGGGAAAGCAAATAAACATTAATGAATATCTTCATAGTCAGCTCCAAGCATTCACTGCAGCACACAAAGATATTAAGCATCTTTGGTTGGAATTTAAAGGTATTGTCCACCATGTGCTAGAGAAGTATGTGCCTAGCAAAAATATAGGAGAAGGAAAGGATCCACCTTGATACAACAAACATATTAGGAAGTTGCTGAGAAAGCAGAGAATTTTGCACAGTCATATTAAACGTAGTCACTGCCCTGCTGACAAACAAAAATTATGTGAAATGAAAGCAGCTGTCAAAAGGTCAATGAGAGATTCTTTTAATGAATTTGAAAGCAATACTTTATCTGCAGATTCTAAAAATAACCCCAAAAAATTTTAGTCGTACGTAAAATCTATGAACGCTACAAATAATTCAGTACCTTCTCTTGCTGACAGTACAGGTAATGTAACTGATGATGGTAAACAGAAGGCCGAAATCCTAAACCTAGCTTTCAAAAACTCATTTACAGTAGAGGGCTGCAGCACCATTCCCCTTTCAATTATTAAACAAACACAAGAATGGCTGACATAGTGTTTAGTGTCTCTGGAATTGTAAAACAGTTAAGATCCTTAGACACCAGGAAGGCATCTGGCCCAGATCGTATCCCCGTAAGATTATATGTTGACTATGCTACAAATATAGCACCATTCTTATCCATCACCTATCAGAGATCATTGGAAGGGCAGAAAGTTCCATGGGACTGGAAGAAGGCCCAGGTCATAGCAATCTATAAAATGGGTAGAAAATTGGATGCACATAATTACTGGCCAATTTCACTGACATCGATTTGTTGTAGAATCATGGAACTTTTTGTGTTCAGACATAATGACCTTTCTAGACTCTGAGAACCTCATCTGCAGAAACCAGCACAGTTTTAGGAAACAGTGGTCATGCGAGACACAGCTGGCCCTCTTTGTGCATGATAAACAACAGGCTCTAGATACTGGCTCCCAGGCTGATGCCATATTTCTCGACTTTCGAAAGGCATTCGACTCAGTTCCGCACTGTTGCTTGCTCCAAAAAGTGTGCGCTTACGGTCTATCCGATGACATATGCGGTTGGATAGAAAGTTTTCTAACAGACAGGGAGCAGTGTGTCGTCCTGAATGGGGTGACTTCATCAGAAATAAGCGTAGCTTCAGGTGTGCCCCACGGCAATGTAATAGGTCCGCTGCTTTTTACAATTTACGTAAATGATCTGGTTGATGGTATTGACAGTGGCATTGGACTGTGTGCCGATGATGCTGTAGTCTACAGGAAAGTAGTATCACACGAAAGTTGTGAACAAATCAATGAGGATTTGCAGAAAATAAAAGCGTGGTGTAATGACTGGCAGTTATCTCTCAATATTGGTAAGAGTGTGACTATTCGAAATGATCTCAAATGGAATGATCAGATTACACAAGTAATGGGCAAGGCAAACTGTAGATTGCAGTTTATTGGTAGAATCCTGAAGCGATGCAGTCCTTAGGAAACAGCTTACAATACGTTAGATCGCGCATTCTTAGAGTATTGTTCGTCTGTATGAGACCCTTACCAGTTGGGTCTGATTCAAGAGATTGAGAAGGTCCAAAGAAGAGTGACAAGATTCATGACTGGTACATTGCGAGAGCATTAGAAAATTTGAAGTGGGTCACCCTTGCAGATAGACGGCACGTGAAACGGAAGGGGCTGCTCACTTAATTCCGAAATCCGATCTTCGCTGAGGATGTAGAGCACATATTATTACCACCAACTTTCAAATTGTTCAATGATCACCATTCAAAGATAAGGGAAATTAGAGCTCGTACTGTGGCGTTCAGACAGTCGTTTTTCCCTTGCGCGATCCGCAAGTGGAAAAGATGGAGGGGGGGGGGGGGGGATTTGACTTTGGCGCGAATTGTGCCCTCCACCACACACCACTTGGTAGCTAGCGGAGTATATATGTAGATGTAGATGAAGTAGTAAAACATTATTAACTTTTAAAGGAAGAAAATGGTAAGTAGCAACTTCTGAATAAATTAAAGCAGTGTACCAGGCCATGTCCCTAACACACACCCTTGCCTTTCAAGGGCAATGACCTACTAACTGAACTGCCCAGGCTTGACTCACGACCTGCCTTCACAACATAAATTGTCTGTGTGTGTGCGTCTGTGTTTGTATGTCTGGAGCTTATGGGCACTCAATGGCGAGGTTATCAGCACCTGTGCACTCATTAAAACGAACAAATGTGGACAAAATCTCCAAAATTTTTCCAGACTCAAGCACTCAAACTGACCACACAACCACTCTATCTCATATGCACCAAAACAAAAGAGAAAGAGTAAAAGTAGCTATACAAGAAATTAAAACACAAGTAAAATGACAAAGGAGCTAAAAGAATAACAAAAGGAAATGTCACTGGCTGACCACTTACAAAAAATATGGGTGAGCCAGTCATCCTGTTAACACATTAAAATCATCTCCCTGAAATCTTGGGAAAAACATTGGACAATTCACAAAACTCTAAAGCTCGAACCACATTTGCTTGAATGTTACTTAAAACAGAGGGCAGATCCATCAGAAAATCCACCGTCGCCCACTAATCAGAAAATAAAACACAGTCCAGGAAAATGTGATGCACAGTGATCTGTAC
The DNA here is from genome assembly GCF_023864345.2 of Schistocerca serialis cubense. NCBI lineage: Eukaryota > Metazoa > Arthropoda > Insecta > Orthoptera > Acrididae > Schistocerca > Schistocerca serialis. The sequence goes on from NC_064639.1 coordinate 971,162,534, forward strand.
ATCATAAGCACCACATGTTGGAGGGTCCTCTTGCCGGAGCAAGAAGACATGCATCATAGGGCTGTGGCCTCTGTGAAAATGAGTAACGAGGACCTTGTCCCGTCAACATGGCAGGAAGGAGGTACGCCACGCTCACAATGTGGGCTTTACTAGACGGAGCTTATCACCTGTCGGCTACTTATCCTCGCACCACCACGAGACTCTGGATCTTAATAGTGACGCTATAGTATGCAGGGGGATGACACCAAACAAGATCATAACATGCCTCCTTGGCTGATAGATCAGCCCTTTAATTCCTGCAATATCCATGTGCCCTGGCACCCTGCAGAAAGATACCTCCTTCCACACTAGTTGTAGCTGGAGGAGGGCATGTTGGATATTCTGAACTACTTTATCTGCTGGGTACACAAGTTGTAGAGAGTGAAGGGCACTCAGAGAATGGGAACAGACAAGAAATTTAGCACTGGAAAAATGTTTCATCTGCTCCAGTGTCTGCAAGATCGCATATAATTCTGTGTCGAAGACAGTAAAGTACTGAGGCAGCTGGATCTTGAGGACACAATCCGGGAAAACAACAGAGCAACCAATAGAGTCATCTGTAAACACAGCTACATAGTTATGGTTCTCATACAAAATGTCAGAAAATATTGATTAGAAACAGAAGCAGGAATGCAATCTCTCCTGTACTGTACTAAATCAAAAACCATCGTGGGCCTTTGTAGTGACAAAGGTGGCAGGCAGTTAAAATCCTGGATTTGTGGCTCCACACCAAGTGACTCCAGCATACACTGCATGCAGATCCCAAACAGCAGTGTTGCTCATGGACGATTGGAGAAAAGGCATTCCAGAGGTAGATGAGCAACAGTATGGTATGCAGGTGAAGTTGGAGCTGTGAGGAACTCACATGCCTGATGCACCACGAGGAGCTGCCGCAGGATAGTGAGTGGCAGCTTCCCAGCCTCTCCCACAGACTGGTATGGAGCTGGTCCTGTAAGCACCTGTGGCTGGCCTATTCCCCTCATTGTGGATAGCATCAATAATTTTGCTGACCTGTACACTGTGCAGCCATAGTCCAGCTGCCAACACAAATGCCGTATAGAAATGGAGCATATGTGGCCTGTTTGCTCCCCAACCAGACTAGATGACGGTTAACCATTTGCTGCAGGGTCTTTCCTACACAGCTCACTAACGTGATGCTCCTGTAACTACTGGGAGATGTGCAGTCCTCTTCTCGTCTGAGCAGAAGTATCAGAATTGCCTCTCCCCATGAATGGGGGAAGTTTTCTGTCCGCCATACAAGATTAAAACATTCGAGAAGTATTTCCTTCAACACTGCTAGCAAATGTCGAAGCACACAGTACCAGATCTGGTCGTGACTGAGTGCAGTGTCACAAGTCTCAGACAGTGCAGAGTCCAAATCCTACATGGAGAAAGCGGAGTTGTAGGACTAAGAAGTGTTGGATCTGTAGTCCAACTTGCCCTCTCTACAGTCAAACGATAGTGACCAAATGCTGGATCATGGCTTGCATTGGCAGTAGTTTTTTGCAAAACTAGTATCTGAGCGAGGCCTCTGGATGTTGTTTGGAGAACACCTATTTCATCAGTGCTGCTATTAGTAAAGAACTGAGTTAATCAGAAATCCTACGAATGACTTCAAATACTTTGGTACAAGACGTGGAACTGTTAATACAGCCCAGGAATGCTTGCTATGACCATTTCTTGCTCTCCTTAATGATGCGCTGACCTTCGGCCCTCACGACTTGAAATGCTCGGAGGTTGTCTGCTGTCAGGAGGCAGTCAAACTGTCGAAGAGACGCACGCCTGTCCCTGATTGCTGAAGGGGCCTCAGCCGTACACCAAGCTATAGGTCTCCTCCTAAGATGACCTGAGGACTTCGGGATTCACAGGTTAATGGCACAATGTATCATTTGTGTGATGTGTTCCACCCATTCCTGTATACTGACACAGTGTTCAAACACAGCCAGCTGGCTGAACAGCACCCACTTAACCCTGCTGATTGTCCACTTCAGTGGCTTCTCTTAAAGCAATCCTCCATCCAGTAGGTGGATCCACATTGGGAAGTGGTCACTGGAATGAGGGTCATCAGCTGTTTCCCACTGTGCTGAGTCTGCAAGAGCTGGAGAGCAGAAAGAGAGATCGATGGCTGAGGATGACCCAGCAGCAGTCGAGAAATGAGTGGGGCTGCTCATGCTGAGGGTGCACAGCTCCTGACACATCATGGGATTCTCCAAGATTCGACCCCTGGGGCAAGTATAGCTTGAGCCCCAAAATACATTACTGGCACTGAGATCACCCAGTAGGAGAAACAGATGGGGGAGTTGTCCAATAAGGCCTGTGAGAGCCTCAGAGTCTATTGCATCCTACAAAGGTAAATAAACAGAGCAGATAATGATCTTCGGACCCACATGAACTGAAACAGCTACTGCTTGCAGGTCAGTGACCAAACTGAGAGCAGAGGAGTGGTGTGTGTTATTGACAAACATGCAACACATCCCTTGGCTCTTTCCTCAGCCAGGTCATCCTTTCCGAGCAGGACATAGCCCAGTAGCACAGGGGCATCAGTGACTTTGAAATGTGTTACCTGTAAACACAAGCACAGGGGCCATACCTATGCCAGGAGTTTCAGTTCCTCCACATGAGTCCTGAACCCATTCATGTTCCACTGTAGTGTGAGAGCAATTTATCACACAGATTGTACTTCTACCCTATCTTTCCACCAGGGTGGGGTACCCACAATGAGCAGAGTTTCAGCCCTGGGGCAAGATAGTTGCCACAGGCAGACTTCACAGTCTATTTGCTCTGAAGCAGACCCAGCAGAACCATCAAGTTAAATGACATCAACATTATCCGATTATTTACTGCCTGTTTTCACCTGTGGTGGAAGCTTCCCATTTGCTTTTCTAATCTGGGAGGGCTCTGTTGGAGCTACTGCGACAGTAGCTGAGGCAATGCCAGACTTTAAACTGGGCTCTGCCTTTGGAGGCACCAGGAGGTCTGCAGTAGTGGCAACTGTTGCTTTATTTGACGTTCTAGGGAGGGCTGTGGGATCTAAAACAACTGCTGCTTGACATGTGCATTGACAAATGCCAGTACTAGTGCTGACACTAGCAACCTCTGTTTGGATAAGTGTTGGCTGTTGAAAGAGACCTTTTAAGGGCTGAAGCAAATGATGTAGTGAATGTGGGAGGCTGCAAGGCATTATAGATCTTCTCGACCTCGCGATATGGGGTGCAATTCAATGTCTTAATCTCTTATATTTTCCTTTCTTCAAGGAAGATAATGAAATCCCTCTTCCAGATAGGGTGATCCCCAGAGCAATTCACACATTTCAGAGGGGAGGAGCAACCAACTCCATCATGGGCAGCCTTGCCACATGTGGCTTCGCTCTTACATTCTAAGGGGGTGTGCCAAAGTGACGGCATTGAAAACAGTGTGTTGGCTGGAGACATATGACCATACATTTGGACGAACGAAACCTCCTCAAAATGCTCTGGGAGTTTCGTGCCACTGAAGATAATAATGAAGGAGTCATATTCTATGAGATCCCCATCCACCCTTTCCACTATATTTTTCCACATCAATGATCCCTTCCTGAGTCTATTCATCCTTCAGTTCCTCCTTTCAAATGTTGACCCGATCTCTAACGGTCACAACACACATGCTATAGTTCAAGGTGTTGTGGAGCTCTGTTTCCATGGCATATTTCCCAAGGCACTTAGCCCTCTGGCAGTTGGCGACTTGCTGGGAAGTAGCAGTTTCAACCAACAACATTCTGGTATGCAGTCGCTTGACTGATTTCAGGATACCTGTGATGCCCTCTAAACCTTTCTGAATATATAAAGATGAAACCTTATCAAAGCTGTCCTCTTTTCGCTTCACAATTAAAAACACATTCTGACCAGCAGTATGACCAGCAGTATGTGTTCTGTTACAATAGACTGAAGAACTCCATATAATCCCTGTATCAGAAGGGCATGCTACATGCACCTTCTTGTTAAACCGGGTGTTAGTACCTATCAATGGAGCACCATTTCTGCTGGGAGAAGGAGATGATTTGGAGGGTTCCATTTCAGTCCCATGGGCAGCCAAGGAAATAAGAATCCACTCAGAGACCCACAAGTCTGAGTAAACCTTATACAAGTGAGGTGGGGCAGGTTCCCCAGAGGTTGCTGGCTAAAGACTGTTCCAACTGAACAGCTATGCATCTCATCAGTGCACAGCGCATCTTGAGACTGACATGCTTTTTTTAGAGGTTTTTACCATCCTTGCAATTCAGGTGGTCAAGCCAAGATCCCCATTCCCTGTACACACAATGTTCTACTGCTACACCACACAGTGGTCGCTGATGCACAGCCAGAACTTACGATGACAGACGATTGGTGGCACTTACCAGTCCCCACCTCAGGAACCCTGGGGTCACCAAGCCCATATCCAGCAAGCAAATGCTGAGCCCCTCAGGACCACAACATAAGTTCTCCTGTATCTGTCCACTACCTTAAAGGCCCTACGAAAGCTGACCTGCATATCATGATGGAGTTTCAGTCCTGAATTTATTAAACTCAGAAGAAATTGCCAGTATTAGTGAACGCAGCTGAAACAGTTAAAGCTTCATTTGACCTGGTTAAGACGTATGCAATGAATATTTGAAAGACAGTATTCTGAACATGTCATATTAACAGTTAATGAAGCTGAATATTGTTTTATTGAAAAAAATCTAGAAATTATGACAATATTATGAAAATTATACATTGCTACTCACAATATACAGGAGATGCTGAGTCGCAAACAGGCACAACAAAAAGTCTTTTTGTTGTACCTGTCTTGTGATGCAACCTCTGATGCATATGGTGAATAGCAATCCATCCTTTTCATAATACTGTCATTATTCCATCCTGGATTTTCCACTGCTTAAATCTAGAAACTGACATTTGCAGCTTCTTACTATAAAATAATGTTATGAGAGGGCTTTTGCAAACATGTATTTTAATCACATACATTCATAACTTACCAGAAAATATTAATCCTGTTAATTGTGTTCTTTCTTTTGGAGTGAGCCATTTTGCAACTAAGCAGTGGACCGAAGGCAATACAACACCCTGTAAATAATAGAGAAATTTTGGAAAAGGACTTTTGCTGCAGTTTTTAAAAAATAAACAGCAAGTTCAGACGTAACAAGTGGGTACTCCTCATCTGTCCTCACCAGCTTCCAATAATTATCGCTTTTTTCCCCCCAAGTCTACTATATCTTCAATACAGTTGTCTATGTAACATGTGATAGATACATGAAAATATGCAAATCATTTATCAGGCCAAGTTCAACCTATGAGCCAATTAACAGAATTCAATGTAATGACCTACACCATTCAAAAGCTAAGTATTCTGACTTGACAGTAACATACTTTAAATTACCTAAGTGTAATTATCTTCTGAAATAGTTTAACTTGAAGTTCAGAGCCACTTAACATTTTCATGCAGATTTTGCCCTAATCACTGTGATTCTAACCTTCCATTACCTACTTTTGTTACAATAACTCTTCTGCACAATATGACACACAGTACTAATTAATTAACTCACTAATTAATAATTCCACGTAATTTACTATACCGTGCTTACACTTGCAAACACGGGGATTCACATCACAGAATTGTAATAGTATCTGTGTATTTTTCTAAATTTCCAAACAATAACATATTTGTACGTCAAAATTTAGCAAAGGCTTGCTGCTCATTCAAAACAGTCAGGTTCAACCTAGCTAATTTTCAAAGTTTTATATAGTTTACAAAATACCAGTTTGTTCTTATGCCAATATTTATAATACCATTTGAGCCCCAAAATCTGCAGTCTGTGGTCATAAGTCATATAAGCGGCAAGTTCATGAGAAAGTTCATCACAATAGGTCCAGTACAGCTAAAGCACATAAAATGTACAGCACTCAAGTCAAATTTCATGTTTTTTTCATTTATCTCTTAATAACTCAGTGACATTACATTCCAATTACTTCTTATTCTGAATCTGTGTGTGACACAGTTGACAGTTTCAGATCTCAGCAATGTCCTACTGAGACAGCGATAATCAATTGCCAGCAGAGAAGTCTTAACTAATGAGAATATACGTTAATGTGCACTTGTTTAGTTTTGGCGTAGCTGCTCAATCTGAAAGACAATGTGTTATTCTAGTGGGATTGTCCTGCCACTTTACATAGTATTTAGCTCTGTGTCTATAATGTCAATTGTTCTTACGCTACCCTAAACAATTACTAATTATCTGACTGAGGTTAGGTCCACTGCACTAGGACTGTGTAACAGTAATGACAAATAAGAGCAGTATGTAGCTGTTTATTTACCTGAATTTAACAGAAGCTTGTGAGATTGGAACTGGCTATAAACAGTAACTTTTAATTGTATCAAAAGTGATATTACAAGTGTTTTCAGCCAGCTTCGATAACTGAGAGAAGGGGTACCAGCTACTGAGGGCAACAAAGTGGGTAAAGTGAATTTGATACAAAGAATCTAACCAAAGTTTATGTTCGATGAAGTAGTACATAAACAGAAAGAAAATAAATATGAAAAAAGATGAACAAGAACAAGTTTTATAGCAGATAATATCTGTATACATTTATTATGAGCAGAAGACATATGCAGATGTGTTATATAAGAGAGGAGCACATGCTAAACAAAATCCTTGCAGTCTTATGAGTTAAATTTCTTTCAGGCCTGTGTTGTAATGAATATTCACAGTATCTTAAAATTGTTCAGTGAAGCTGGACATGCACTTGGATCCTTAACTTAATAGCGCACATTTCAATTATTTCCTAACATTTATAAAATCTACATCCATACTCAGTGTGTTTTGTGCAGATAAGGCTACAAATTTTATGATAACCATTTCCCCCTTTCCTTTCATGGATGGGATGGGAAGAGAGATTATCAGTACATCCCTGCACAGCTCAAATCTCTTTAATTTTACCGTCAGCAGCGTTACACAATATGTATGTTGGAGGAAGAAATACATTTAGTGAGTTGTTTTGGAATGTGTACTCCTGGAATTATTATTATTACTATTATTATTGTTATTATTATTATTATTATTAGAGGAGAGTCTTCCATGATGACACACATCTTTCCTGTAGCCTTTCCCAATGAATGTCGTTGGCCCTTTAACACTGATGAAACAAACCCATGATGAACCTTGCAGCTATTATTCTGATCTTCTCTATCTTGTCCACTAAGTCAGAAATGAAAGTGTCCCAGACTTGTTAAATGAGGATTTTGTAAGTGAAAGTTTTCATGTGTAAGTGAAAGTTTTCATGGATGAATTACACTTCCTTAAGTTTCTTATGATAAAGTCAGTCTGGCTTATGTATTGTTTGTACACTTAATGCATGTGCTCAGTACATTCTAAATCAGTGAAGGATGATTCCCGTGAATAAAAACATCAGGTTTGAAACTTCCTGGCAGATTTAATATGTGTGCCGGACTGAGACTCTAATTCAGGATCTTTGCATATCACAGGCAAGTGCCCTACCAACTGAGCTACTCAAGCATGACTCACAACCCTTCCTCACAGCTTCACTTCCACCAGCACCTCATCTCCTACCTTCCAAACTGAGGAAGCTATGAGAAAAGGTTGTGAGTCGTGTTTGGGTAGCTCAGCTTGTAGAGCACTTGCCTGCAAAAGCCAAAGGTCCTGAGTTTAAATCTTGGCCCGGCACTCAGTTAATCTGGCAGGAAGTTTCATATCAGCTCACACTTCGCTGCAGAGCGAAAATTTCGTTCTATGAACATCATATTTTTCAGCTCTGTACACACATTACATCATATTTATTTACTATGGGAGCCAGGCAACAAGTTTTACACAAAGAACTGTTCATCTGCAAGCTTTCCTGTACTTTATAACATTTTTTACAATATGATCTCAATGAAATTAATTGAATTCCCTGCAAACAGCTTCAAAGAGATACAAATATTGTTTTCCTCATCACATATTAATGTCAACAACAGAGCTACTGACAGTCCAGAAAATGCAGGAAATTTCTGTTACACATCTGGGAGGAAATTTAAGAAAAATGTAGAAAGTCCTGCATTCTTAGGAATGTTTTAAATACAGCCAATTCAGCCACATGAGCAGCAGCAGCAGTAGCAGCAGCAGGAATCCTGACTGTGACATGTTTCTGCCTGATTTTCAGCAAAGCCTCCACAAACTGTGCTTTAATGTAAGAGGTCTGTTCAAAAAATTCTGGAAAATTTGTAATTTTGTACCAACGGTGTGCTGGAGTGAAATGTGGTTGGCATCCCTGCACACGCCTGTGTTTAATGTGTAACTGCCATAAGTTTCATTGTTGTACATCTGTTAGTTATTTTTTAGTGCTGTATCGGGTAGAACACTGTGTCACACAGTTTGCAAATTTCAAGATGGCAGAGTAAAAGGAGCAATGCATCTGCATTAAGTTTTTCATGAAACTCAAGAAAACCTTTACAGAGACACACCAAATGACACAGGAAGCATACGGTGATTAATGCTTCAGCCATACTCAGCGTTAAAAGTGGTTCACGCAGTTCAAAAATCGCCAGATGAAAGTTACAGATGACTCTTGTTCAGCACGACCTTCGACGTTTACTGACGATGCTCATGTCAGGAACATCAATGAAACTGTGCAAGTCAATTGCAGACTGACTGTCTGAGAGAATGCAGAAGAATATGATATTTCAGTTGGATCATGTCATGAAATCCTGACACAGCATCTTGGAGTGCATCCTGTCACTGCCAAGTTTTTCTCATGGTTCATGAGTCAAGACTAGAAAGACCTCCATCTCACAATCTCTGAAGAGCTTTTGGATCATGCAAATGAGAACGAAATGTTCCTTAAAAGAGTCATAACTGGTGATGAGATGTGGGTCTAAGTTATGATGTTGAGACCTAGGTTCATTCTTCACAATGGGTCAGGTAAAGTTCTCCTAGGCAAAAACAGCTCGTCAGGTTAGGTCAAATGTCAAAGCCATGCTGATGATTTTCTTTGCCCGCAAAAAAGCCAAATGTCCTGAGTTTAAGCCTTGGTCCGGCACTCAGTTAATCTGGCAGGGAGTTTCACATCAGCTTGTGGCAGTCCTGCCTGCTTTTTATTTTCTTCATTTGGTATCCTCAGTGTCATCATATTGTGTTGCTCCATGGGCTGAAAAATGGGATGTAGATTCCGACACTGACTACTGTAAATAATGTTGCCTACAGGTGGACAGTTGCATTTCACCGTACTTTAATTTCACTTTGCACAACCACCCAATAATACAGTTATATGGCCAGTGCACTATTATGTAACCTTCAATAAGCATCATTAACAATTACCAGGCAAAACTCCACATACTGCTACAATAGTTTCTCGTTAAACATCTACGACCAGTGAAACCTAACCACAAAGTTCACAGTTCTTGAAGAATAATAAGGTACATATGGGGCAGACACTGTCACTGTTTTAACACACAGCCTAATTATTTAACACTTATTCCACAGTTAATTAGAAGCATTGTTGTTGTTGTTGTTCTAACCAGCACAGGTTACTTGTCTGAAACTCAGCTGTGGACTGACTGTCTCGTGACCAAAAATCAGGTCCTTATATTTCATCACAATAATCGGTACTGAAACTACACATTGCTCGAAGTTAAATTTACACTAAAACTTAACTCACTCAGTTAACTGAATACATAGAAAAATGAGTTCTTTTTAGCAGTTTCTTCTACTGCAAAAGTTAGGCCGAATTATTTGTTTAAATAATGAAATTAACATATATAGTTACAAAAACAATACTTTTGGCAAAACTGTTAATTACTTTGGAATTAATTAAGACTGGCTTTGCTAACATGTTTTCGAATATAGCCAAATAGATACTTTAAGATTACTAGCATTTTGTCTCCCAAACATTTATAATCAGTGCAGAATTTATATTTGTTTATACGACAACAGTAGAATTTAAGTTATGAAACAATGACTGATTTCGCCTTATAATGAAAGACACTAACTAGGAATAGTCCAAATAAATTAGAAAATCAATTAGATACATAAAACTTAACACAAAATTAGATCTGGTGTTCTATCCTTTAAAACAGATGGTCAGCCTTTCTCTTTTATGGAAATGCCGATAATATTCATGTATGCTAATGGTAAACAGTTAAAAGTAACAAAACTAATTTAAGGAGGCAGATGGCAAAACAAGAGGGGAATTAAAATTATCCCAGCTTACTTCATCACAAGCTCACACTTTGCTGCAGAGTGAAAATTTCATTCTGTGAATATCAGATTTTTCAGCTCCGTACACACATTACATCACTATGAGAGCCAGGCAGCATGTTTTACACAAAGAACTGTTCATCTGCAAGCTTTCCTGTACTTTATAACACTTTTTAACAATATGATCTCAATGAAATTAACTGAATTGCCTGCAAACAGATTCAAAGAGATACAAATATTGTTTTCCTCATCACATATTAATGTCAACAACAGAGCTACTGATAGTCCAGAAAATGCAGGAAATTTCTGTTACGCATCTGGGAGGAAATTTAAGAAAAATGTAGAAAGTCCTGCATTCTTAGGAATGTTTTAAATACAGCCAATTCAGCCACATGAGCAGCAGCAGCAGCAGCAGCAGCAGGAATCCTGACTGTGACATGTTTCTGCCTGATTTTCAGCAAAGCCTCCACAAACTGTGCTTTAATGTAAGAGGTCTGTTCAAAAACTTCTGGAAAATTTGTAATTTTGTACCAACGGTGTGCTGGAGTGAAATGTGGTTGGCATCCCTGCACACGCCTGTGTTTAATGTGTAACTGCCATAAGTTTCATTGTTGTACATCTGTTAGTTATTTTTTAGTGCTGTATCGGGTAGAACACTGTGTCACACAGTTTGCAAATTTCAAGATGGCAGAGTAAAAGGAGCAATGCATCTGCATTAAGTTTTTCATGAAACTCACGAAAACCTTTACAGAGACACAGCAAATGATACAGGAAGCCTACGGTGATCAATGCTTCAGCCACACTCAATGTTAAAAGTGGTTCACGCAGTTCAAAAATGGCCAGATGAAACTTAAAGATGACTCTTGTTCAGGATAACCTTTGACGTCTACTGATGATGCTCATGTCAGGAACATCAATGAAATTGCACAAGCCAATTGCAGACTGACTGTCTGAAAGACTGCAGAAGAATATGACATTTCAGTTGGATCATGTCATGAAATCCTGACACGGCATCTTGGAATGTATCATGTCACTGCCAAGTTTGTCCCACAGCTCATGAGTCGAGACTAGAAAGATCTTTGTCTCACAATCTGTGAAGAGCTTGTCGATGATGCAAATGAGAATGAAATGTTCCTTAAGAGAATCATAACTGGTGATGAGATGTGGGTCTAAATTATGATGTTGAGACCCAGGTTCAGTCTTCACAATGGGTTGGGAAAAGTTCTCCAAGGCAAAAAACAGTTCATCAGGTCAGGTCAAATGTCAAAGCAATGCTGATGGCATTCTTTGACACAGAAGGATTAGTTCATCATAAATTTGTGTCACAGGGACAATCTGTTATTTGATGTTACTACTGGCATGTGTTGTGACACCTGCACGGAAGTGTGAGAAGGAAACGGCCTGAAATGTGGCGAGACAATTCTTGGCTCTTGCATTATGATAACGAACCCTCACATTCATCCCTGTTGGTGTGCGACTACTGCACTAAAAACGAAATCACTGTGGTGCCCCATTCTCCTTACTCTCCAGACCTGGCCCCTGTGGACTTTATTTCCAAAGTTGGAAACACCATTGATAGGATGAAGGTTTGCAACGACAGATGAGACAAAAGAAAATTCGCAGACAGTGCTTTGCATGATCCAGCAAGAGGCATACCAAGACTGCTTCCAGAAGCAGTAATGGCATCGTAGGCAGTGTATAAACTGCGGAGGAGAGTAAAGACCATGCACAATAAGTAAAAGCTCATCACAGAAAAATTTTTTGGACTAAGTTCCACAATTTTTTGAACAGACCTCTTATAGTTATTCTTACTCTTCTCCATTGCTGTCAGTATGAGATCCTGTATCTGCTGCATCATAAATCATGCTCTTAGCTGTGAGGCAATGGCAGATGTCTGCGCATGTCACTGCTATGCCAGACTGCCAGCTATACCGCTTTTGATATTTGTGATCATTCACTATCTTCTCCATTTTACCAAAAATAATTTTACTGTAGGTTCATAGCTCCTAAAATCATCTCAAATAACTCTTCCATAGCAACACATTATTTCTTTATTTGGTCAGTACTAATTCCAAGGCCAAAGTCGCACTATGAAGTGCTATGAAATACCAGGAACAACATGTAAGTGATATGGAGATGCTTTTGGATCTCAAATGGGAATCCCTGGAGGGATTTGAAGCTGGCTGCTGAACGATTCTACTGCCGCCAACATACACTGTGTATAAGGATCACAAAGATAAGATATGAGAAATTAGGGCTCATATGGAGGCATATTGACAGTCACTTTTCCCTCGTTCTATTTACAAGTGGAACAGGAGAGGAAATAACAATTAGTGGTGCAGGGTACCCTCCACCACGCAACGTATGATGGCTTGTGGAATATCTATGTAGATGTATAAAAAATACATGAAGAGTGAGTCTCAGTTAGCACACAGATACAAAGTATTGTGAGATACAGACAAAACTTTCCAAAAAATTATACACCCCATCTATCCAGAAGAAAACCATACCTATCATAAATGTTCTTACTGTTAGTTATGCTGCCATCATTTAGGAATAGTTAGCCATAATTTGTTTTTTTTTTTTTTTTTTTCATTGGAGACTTCACTTTGCAGCTCAAAAATAATTTTGACAAACAGCACTTCCAGACTGAAATAAATGTGCACACACTTCTAGAATGTTTAGACAAATATTGACCATACAACTACCACATTTGTGCTATACACAAGAAAACTGTGCTCTATCTGATAAATTATTCATTATTGATAAACTCTTATATGGAAATAATTATTTAGGAGTCAATATAATGCTTAAATATGAAACACTCCATTTCAAATTGCAGTTCATTCCTAAAAGCGATACACTATCACCTAATGCTCAGCCACCAGACAAACAGCTGTGTAACGTGAGCTGTCACCATTCCCAAAACCTAGCAAGGCAAGTCCCAGAGACTACACCTCCAGCAGTAAACTCAATACTGAAAAAGAAAAGCCTCCGAACAAAGAAAAGAGTAGGTCAAAAGCAGGAGAGCCAGAAAGCTATGCCTCTGCCCAGAGCTGTTGTAAGTACACACAAAAGAAAGGAAACTGAGGACACTGTTTCTGATATCTCTTTGAAGAGCGATAATAGCACGAATTATGTCAATCCCCTTGGGAAAACACCACCAGATTTGACTCTAATGAGTGATCCAGCACATGCAGGTGGTGCTAAATTTAGCGTAGAAAGAGGAATTCATACAGCTACAGTTGTGTGCGCACCATACATGATGTACTGGAAAATGACCTACAAGTTATGGGTCTAGAGTCTGGGCACGAGGGCAAAATGCACTGATGTAAAAAAAATAAATAAATAAATACCGGGTGATCAAAAAGTCTGTATAAATTTGAAAACTTAGTAAACCACGGCATAATGTAGCTAGAGAGGTAAAAATTGACACACATGCTTGGAATGATATGGGGTTTTATTAGAACCAAAAGGAAAACAAAGTTCACAAAATGTCCGACAGATGGCGCTGGACAGCAAAACAGCAGTGACTGTGCATGACAATCATGTATAAAAGGAGCTGTAATGAGAGAGAGAATCAGATGCGCCAGCAGTCACAGCATGTTGACGTTACCTGAAAAGGCGCTTTTAGTGAAGCTGTATTATCAGAATGGGGAATGTGGTAGTTCAGTGTTACGATCCTATCGCCATAGGAAGGGGATTCGAACGGGTAAACGTCCGTTGACAAACGCAGCTGTGGCGAGAATGATTTCGAAGTTCGAAGCCATGGGTTGTTTAGACAGTAGACCCCATAGTGGCCGACCAAGCACAAGGCGTAATACTGCTGAGAAAGTTCAGGAAGAAATGGAGACTGTAGCGGGTTCATCTATGCACGGGGAAGTCAGCGCTCGTGCAGTCGCACGTCGCACCGGCATTCCATACACTACTGTTTGGTTGGCACTTAGGCATACCCTCCGATGCTATCCGTACAAAATCCATCAGCATCATGAACTGTTACCTGGCGATTTAGTGAATCGGAGGGCATTTGCGGTGTGGGAATTTCAAAAGATGGCGGAAGATGACGATTGGTTGTGTAACGTGTTGTGGACCGATGAAGCTCATTTCACACTCCGAGGGTCTATCAACGCCCACAGCTGCAAAATTTGGGCTACCGAAAATCCTAGAACTGTCGTGGAAACTCCATTGCACGACGCAAAAGTCACGGTATGGGTTGGATTTACCACATCTACCGTTATCGGGCCTTTTTTCTTTGAGGAAATGCGTGATTCTGGTTTTGTAACTGCTACCGTGATTGGTCAGAGGTACGCCGATATGTTACAGAATCACATCATCCCCAGCCTGGCTGATAAACACCTGCTGGAACGTATGATGTTTATGCAGGTTGGCGCTCCACTCCATATTGCTAGACACATGAAAGATCTCTTGCGCGTGTTGTTTGCTGATGATCGTGTGCTCAGCCGCCACTTATGTCATGCTTGGCCTCCCAGGTCCCCAGACCTCAGTCCGTGCGATTATTGGCTTTGGGGTTACCTGAAGTCGCAAGTCTATCGTGATCGACCGACATCTCTAGGGATGCTGAAAGACAACATCTGATGCCAATGCCTCACCATAACTCCGGACATGCTTTACAGTGATGTTCACAACATTATTCCTCGACTACAGCTATTGTTGAGGAATGATGGTAGACATATTGAGCATTTCCTGTAAAGAACATCATCTTTGCTTTGTCTTACTTTGTTATGCTAATTATTGGTGTTCTGATCAGATGAAGCGCCATCTGTCGGACGTTTTTTAAACTTTTGTATTTTTTTGGTTCTAATAAAACCCCATGTCATTCCAAGCATGTGTGTCAATTTGTAGCTCTCTATCTACATTATTCTGTGACTTTTTGATCACCCGGTAAATAAAAAATAAAAACGAGGAGGAGTTGTTTGAGCTAAATGGAAGTTGGTAGGTGTGTTTCTATATCTGAAACACGATGTCTGTTCGAACTTCACTCCAGTCACATACAACTGGTGCTACTATGAAGACTCAAATCACAGTTGCTTTAGATATGTGCTGTTGGTCATGAGTGTTAGTCACCCTTGGGATTGGATGTAGCGAGTTGATATTAATCAAGAATCCCTTTACTACTACAAAGGTGCTATAATCAACAGCTCACTGAGTTTGAATGAGGTCATGCAATAGGGCTATGAGAAGCTGGATGTTCCTTCTGTGATACTGCAGAAAAACTTGGCAGGAATGTAGTCACTGTACATGACTGCTGGCAGTGGTGGCCATGTGAAGGTATGGCTGCAAGAAGACCGGGCTCAAGACAGCCACATGGCACTACTGAGAGGGACGACTGTCATTTTCAGTGTATGGCTGTGGCGCATCACACTGCATCTGCATCAGCAATTCGAGTAGGAGATGTCACCACAGTGACACAATTAGCTGTAACAAATTGATTACTTCAAGGACAGCTCCAAATAGACACCCTGTTGTGTACATTCCACTGACTCCAAACCTCTGCCATTTGCGACTCCTGTGGTGTCAAACAAGAGCTCATTGGAGGATGGAGTGTAGGTCTGTTGTATTTTCTGATGAAAGCTGGTTCTGCTTCAGTGATAGTGATGGCCGTGTATTAGTTAGAAGGAGGACACATGAGTGCCTGCGAAACCCCTTCTGAGGCCTAGACACACTGGACCTACACTTGGAGTTATGGTCTGAGGTACAATTTGGTATGACAGCAGGAGCACATACTCTGGCTGCAAATTTAAACATCTGTTTAGTGGTTCAACCTGCTGTGCTACTATTCATGAACAGCAGTCCAGGTGGTGTTTATCAACAGGATAATGCTCACCCACATACTGCTGTTGTAATCCAGTGTGCTCTGCAGTGTTGTGTTGCCTTAACCGCTCAATCACCATATTTGTCTCCAATCAAGCATGTATGAGACACCATCGGACAAAAACTCCAGCATCATCCACAAAAAGTATTAACTGTCCCTATCGTAACCGACAATGTGCAACAGGCATAGAACTCTATTCCACAAACTGACATCCAGCACCTGAATGACACAATGCATGCACAGCTGCATGCTTCCATTCAACATTCTGACAATTACACCAGTTATTAGTGTAATGGCATTTCACATCTGCAATGGCTTTTCTCACACTTACATTGGCCTGTAAACCAGCCACATTAATCACTTAAATATGTTACCTGGACAAATGTATTCCTGAAATTTCATTACTCTTGATGTTAGGACTTTTATTCCTGTTGGTGTAGTTTTCAAATTAGACACTTCTCTTATTAATAAGAGCAATGTGATAGGGAAGATCTTCTGTCGACATGGATGTTATTGAAGACACAGTTCTGGTGTAGTACTTCTCTACTTCAAAGTGTGTTACACTAAAACGTATATATCAAATCATTTCTGTGATTTTCTGTTCTGATACAGACAACTTTTTGTCATCTATATAGAACACCATCATGTAAAAAGTAAGAAATTCTTAGTTTTCCCTCACCACTGCTACCATACTTCCTTTTCACCAGCTTTAAACACCTGCTAGTATTCTGTCCTCTGTGGATTTGTCTCAGTATTTCCCATACTTCTTTCTCATACTTCACCGCCTTCAGCACATTCATAATTAACATTCCTCCTTCCCATTTTTTTCTAAAATCACCAGCAACTGTGACACCTTATGAGTCACCCAAGTTGCGACTTAGTCTTTATTATAAACGGCAGTGCTTTGTGATTTGTTACTAAAATGGTTTCCTACAGGCTCAATAGTAGCTAAATTTAATAAATCCATACAACAATGCTATTGTCTCCTTCTCTGTGACAAAGTTCCTCCTCTCCCAGGGAGTCAAGATGCTACTGGTGAATGCTATTGTTCTTTCCATGAACTTACCTACTTCTTTGTCTACTTTGTTTAGATAGGCTCCCACTTTTTATTTTAAACTGTCACACACCAAGTAAAATACTTTCATCAGGTCTGTGTGTCCTAAGATTCCAAATTATTCAATTTTTTCTTAACTCCTTGAAACCCATCTTTGCATTCCTTACTCCAGTGCAGATACTCTGCTTCTTCAGCAATCTATTTAGCAATTCATTGTTCAGGGTTCATTAATCTACAAAACAGTGATAGAAAGAGAAAATATCAAAGAAACTCTTCAACTACTTTATTTTGTTTTTTTACAAAATAATCACTCTCACAGATATGAATCTGAAACATGTACTCTTCTTGTATTGGACACTGCCACTTTAGAACATGTTTAATAATATAGGAAAGGGTGACATTAAGTAAAATCCACAAATGAATTTTAAATTAAGTAAAATTTTGTACTCATCTGTATAATACTTGCAGTTCCAAATTCAAGGCTCATTGTCTTCTTTGTCTAGGGATGAAAAACAGGCTCTGGGTTTTATATTCACAGTAAAGAAGCTTTTTTTTTTATAATGAAACTTGCAATGGCTTATTTGACATTTCTGTTTCTTGTTAGAACACCAAAATTCACAGTGTAAACACTTTTCATACTAAAGGGCACTTCTCTGTAAATACAGCCTTTTCATGATAAGTATAAGTCACAGAGCACAAATATAAACATAAGATGCAATATTCACACATACATGTAGCCACCTACTGATTGATACAAATAGCATATTTGTTGCACAAGTTACTTGTTAGATACCGACTCAATGACTGTCAATTAACTGGACTACTTTGGGTCAGAATTTGTTCTATATATTAGAACATGACCTTCAAGTTTGTATAGCTAAAAATTCTGTTCACTACCCATCTCGACAAGTTTTTCCATCACATGTACTATTTTAGCCTCGTTACACTAGTTTTAACTTCCTGGCATTGTACAACAATTAATTCACAACATTTCTACTTCTACCCAACAACACTTACAGCAACAGTGCCATATACAGTCTAGTATGCCAGTAAACATTTTGCAACTCTTACTTGTTTTTCTGTTTGAGAATGTAACTTACTGCACTGCCATCATTGTTATGTAGTGATACCAATGTCTATTACCAGGGTAACTTTCCTGCATAGTGATGGAGGCCATTGTTTCACACGTATGACACTTCTTCCACATGTATCAATAACTACTGTTATTCACACTCATGGTATGTTCCCTAAAGTTGCCTTGCACATTTCAACATCATTCCACTGCCTGGTTGTTGGATCTGAACACTGTGTCATGCCACTGTAGGTCACTTTCAAGCTTTCAGTTTTCAAATGCACATCACAGCACGTGAAAGGCAAGGTTCTGGTTTTGAGCCCTAGTCTGGCACAGAGATTTAATCTTCCAGGAAGTTTTGAACAAAATCCACACTCCACTGCATAGTGGACGATTTATTTTGGATTTACATGTATTTTCAAATAACAGGTGGGAGATTAACTTATGAAGTGGTACTAGCACTTTTTGATTAGCTCTTGTACTTACAAGTAGCCTTGTACACACTTACCGAGACTGCTCCAATTGTGATGCGTAGTACAATGAAGGCTGGCAGCCCCGCTCGTGCAGCGGCCGGTGCAGCTAATGAGAGCAACCCTGCAGCCAGTACAGCAGGCCCACACACATATCGTGCACCTAAACACTCAGAGACCCAGCCCCCTAACAGCTGTGTAGCCACATAGCCATAGTAGTAGCTGGACAGAGCTTGTGCCTGGTCAGCCTCATCCCATTCCAGCTCCCCGCCACTGGCTGGCTCACTCTGCAGGAATAAAATCGTTGATGGCAAAACAACGTAAATTTTTTGAATAGAAGAATAAACAGTACATTATATTTGCTTAGCCAGCTGGCCAAAAATGCTGGAAACTGTTTTACCAATTATAAATTATGGGATAGAACTGTGGGGATGTACTGCTGCTGTTTATTTTAACAGAGTAGTGGCGCTACAAAGGAGGACTGTTAGGCTGATACACGGGCTAAGGTACAGGTGGATCTGATGATGTGCTCTTCTCAAAATAAATAGCTCTCTGTCTACTCCTTGTTGAGTCATAGTAAATAGCTTGTTGTTGTGTTTCGAAATACTAACCACAATACAAAAAATATGCAGTGTTATTTCAAGCAAAGAATGAAACTGAAAATACCAGACACAATCTATACATCAGTGGCTTTATTTTTTACTACAAATTGCCAGATTCTAAAAGAACACATACTGAGGACTCATGTAAAACATTATTAAAATCATTTCTTATAAGTAAATACACTCACTGAAAAAGTTGTAAGCCCCTTAAAGATCCAACTTTATAATATGAAACAAAATTGTGCATGACAGTAAAACATGAAGCTAGTATAAGATGTAGATTTTTGTAAACAGTAAGAGAAGACAGAAGATATGAAAGTATCAGTAGAGCACAACATAAATTTGCTAGACAACAAAAATAAATAAGATGGTAAATTGTGAAAACAGTTACATTTATATAAATGATTTTATGAATTAACTTTTGTACATAAATGTAATATTACGAACTGTACAATGTGTCATTATTATTAAGTATTGTAACAGCCTGAATATTTTTTATTCTTCTTCCAAGTTAGCGACATGAGAACCCACATGTCATACCACCAGTGCCGATGCTGTGGTGTCAGTGCTGATGTTGTGGTAATGCCCTGGTGACTGACAAGCTTTCGCCAACCAGATCAGGTGAGTTTATCTATAGCAGATCGGGGAGGATGCTTGCTCTTCGGTTACTGCTTTTGGCAAGCATCCGATCAATCTTGGAGAGACTGAAGTTTTGCACAATGCTTCCCCTTATATAGGATCTCTGTATCCCTTTGATTTAAACAGGTCATCTGGTTAGAACAGCATGCACATATCTATTATGTTTAGGTGCTCCAAGGTGGATGGAGGATCTGTGACAGTGCAAATAAATCAGTGACACACAAATATACCCTTCACCGTGCTGCGATACTTGACTTAAGTTGTACAGCAACTTGTTGGATGTGCTTATGGACAGACACAACTAGGCATTGGCCTGTCAAGTCAACAAGACTATGTCCATCACAATGTCAATCATTGTAGTAAAGATTTGTCCCTATGTGAAGGCTACAGGTGACTCCACTAAGTCTCGCAGGCTGATCTCCACAATGAACTGTAGCCATGATCAGCAACCCTGGAACTCCATAACAGAGCTGTCATATGCCAACACCGGACATGAACCACTGCTGCCTGTGGCCACAGCTTATCACAATGCAGAAGTCCAACTCACTGGCAGTGAGCAGAGGTTGCTGATTGGATTGTGCTTGTGACTGGCAGCAAACTTCAAAGTGCCACCCAGGGTGCCAGTCAGAAACTGTGTCAGCACACCAGCTCCTGTTGTGTCCATTGGTGAGGTCACAATACCCTTCTACCCAATAAACCAATAAACATTTTGGTGTCAATTATACCTTCATCTTATTACCCCCTAAATGGTTAGGACTAGGGCTCAGGGAAAAGATCCATGTAGACAAAGTCTTTCAGTTGTTGAGAGAATTATTAACAGTAATTGTGTTAAGAATGAGCCAAGTATGGATCAGTTAGATCAGTTACAGCAGTAAATTGCTGGACTCAAATTAGAAAGTCAACAAAATTTAAATTCAGCAGTTGCAGTTGCAACTGCAAGAGTATCTAGTGGAGATGAAAAAATGGAAATCAAACCAACCCCCCCCCCTCCCTCCCCCCAGGCAGCACATGTGTCAAATCCACAAGTTCCTGTGGTTTCACCACCGGTGGCAATAGCAGTTAATCCAGTAGTAGACTTTTCATTGAGTAATTTTATACAATCTTTTTCACGATGCTTGAATGAAAATGTGTGTACGTTTCTACAAAATGTTAGAGATGTTGGTTGTATGTGGCTGAGTAAATTTTAATTGAATATTACTCAACTTAAATTATTTGGTGATGCCAGGAGGTATGTTGAATCAGTAGATTCACTTACAAGGGCTTCCTCTTTCAAAATCCTTGGGTGTGGATTGGTGGAATGTTTTGCACACAAAAAAAGGTGTTACTCTGTATTGGGATAAGTTATCTACATTGAGGAAAAACCTGCTGGAGATTTTGAATCATTTTCATACAGAATCTGGACAAAATAATGATATCCCGTTACGTGAGGCAGATGTGCATGCAATTCATGTCTTTATAACACAGGTTGATCCTAGAATAGGAAATGAGATAAAATTAGGGTCCCCTGATACATTACAAGTAGCGGTATAACTTGCTCTACTAAGGGGGGAGGCAAACCAATTTGTAACAACTGCAAGCCAAGTGACAAATGCACACCGTGTCTGTGTAACTGGTGCCTCGTGTGGTTGCTGCTACAGTGGCGCATGGGTGCTGAGAGCCGTGTTGCACACATTGCCAAAAAATACATCATATGCAATAGGCATGCCCTAGTTTGTGATACCAGCATAACATGTCTCAAGTGTTAAGAGATGCTCGCAGAGGAAATAATAGAGGATGATATTTTGGAAATATATCAGGAGCTGGAGTAGCCACTGCCCCAAGCTCCCACTGACTCAGATTAATCTGGTGAGGAACGAAGGCATAGAAAAGGTCGGAAAAGTGACTTTGAATCGTGAATGGGATAACAAAAATGTGAAGTTATTATGGGATAACAGTACACAGGTTAGTTGCGATGACCACTGTGTCCACATGGTGTTGTGATTGGCGCGTCTGCCTAGTAATCAAGAGACTTGAGTTTGAATACTGGTCCAGCAAGAATTTTCAACCTTCCACATTGATTTAAATTAGTGCCCACTTGCAGCCGATGCTTGTAATTCTTTTGTGTCTTAAGAGTTTATTATTTTCTCCCCTTAGTGACCAGCATGCCTTGCCGCAGGTTCGCTGTCATCTGAGTAGATTGGTAAGTGAAATAATAAGCCTAGAGATTATTTTGAAGATTGGTTAAGTATTATTTGCACTTACAGGAGATGTACAGTCACAGGACAATCCAGATTTTGAATTGCTCCTAGAGAGTGATTTACAGTGCTGCATTTGTGGTACAGTTGATTTTGGTTGTGTAGTGCCTGAATAGGTGACCAAGAATTTCTGTTTGGCAGTGACAGTATTATACAGGCATGAGAAGGGCAGGAAAGGATTCACCCTATCATGCTCAGAAGACTGATGCATTTCAGTGCTTAAATCAACTGACTGCAAAACTACATGCAGTGGGATGTGAAGGGTTCTCTGAGTGAAGTTCAAATCTAAATATCACAAACTCACTTACTCTGGTCGATCTGATTTCCAGGAATGAGCTGGTCAATGAGATGCAAGCACACATGAAAAGAAGTATATGTCAACAGGCTGAACTGAATAAAGACACATTTTTGCCAGTTAGTAGTGATGATATCCAAGTGTACATGTTTAGCAACTATACAAGAGTTACTGGCAAATGACACTGTGAACTGGGAAGACAAGAGAAAGAAAAGGAACAGGAGGAAATTAAGGTGTAATATGTAAATAACAGAGATGTCACAACTCTCCTAAAACATAAATTACAGGAAAAGTTGATGCATTTGGCCAAGGATAGAAAGTAATTTAGCACCAAAATGAGGAAGGTAGGAGACGAGGTACTGACAGAATTGAAGCTGGGTCATTCTACATGAAGTGTCCTAGGGTTCCCAGCTCGACCATCTTCAATTTTGATGAAATTTGTACAGGATGTACCTGAGGGTCCTAAATGAACTTATGCAAAGTTTCAGGCTCACCTGTAACTTGGTTGAGGTGCTAGAGCCATTTTCGTGAAGACTACTTTTACAGAGACCGAAAAGTTGTGAAGAAATCATCAAGTTTGGCATTCCACTGTTCCTAATGTAAAAGAGCTAGACTCTTGCTTCTGAGTATAGTGGTACAACTTTGTGTGCTCTACACACAAATGTCGCAAGTAGAGTTCAGAAAACAATGCATTTGGCATAATGTCAGTTCAAAGTGGGCAACAAATCTTGTCGTAAGAAATTTGCCCCATAGTTTAACAAGGCATAAGTAGTGGAGAAAGTGCGCTATGGAACTGGTCTTTTGCCAAACTACTGTCTGTCTGGGTGTTTAGTATATCACAAATTTTGGCCTGGCTTGTGTGTTTAATTACAGTGCTACCATCCTGTAAATTTGCCAAAAAACATGAATGTATCAAAATATACCCGTGTTCAAAGTCATGTATCTCAAAATGGTCACCTACCACAATACATTCATTAACACCATTCAACAGAGTACATTTCATTCTATTAGAAAAACTTATTTTCATTTTGTTGTCTCTTTGGGTAAGATGCAAAAATGTCGCCTAGCATTCGGAATTTTGTTGATTATGTCTTCTTTCTTTAGATATTCATTTTGCTGTTTATTTGGTGACTTTAAACCTGTTTGTGACAGATTCATTGCTAAATTTAACCATTTAACAGTACTAGAGACAGCTACATAATTTTTGGGAAGCTGAATGCTTATTAATTTTATTCCTTTTCTTTATTTAGGACTCGACAATTTGATTTTAGTGTCTGAAGCATATCAAGTTGTTGCTAAAATGGAAGAACAAGATGAAGTTAATGTATGCAATTTTGGAAATACTGATTCCCCATGCCATTTAATGACATACAGTGCCTTAAAAGGACTGAAAGCTGTGAAGCAACTTTCCTTAGAAGAACAAGAATTACTAGACAGAGTGTTTTACACTCAACTGAAAATACTCAACTATGCTTTCATCATGAAGCTTTACTCCTAAAAAGATTTGAATTTTTGCAAAGATCATGCTGCAACCCATTTGGCAAGAAATACCACACTATACGAAAAAGCTTGCGCTCAATCAACATAGAAACAGCTGACCTACTAAAAAGGATAACCATGTCTGATATTAAACCAAAAAATGTGCCCTTACTGTGCAAAAGAATTTGGTATGTTGAAATATTCACAAATGAACATTACATATCAGTCAGATGAAGATGATGAAACTAATGTTGGTCGCAATTTGAATACAAGCTTAACATCTGTTGGAAAATCACCATTAAAATTTCAACGATTTGGTGCAAGGGATACAAAAGGGTATGCAAAGTGCAAAATACATCAAGTTGAAGGTGCAGTTATTAAGAAAATTGCAGAAGTGGGAGGACTTGATCCCAGCGAATTGGAGCAACCATCTCAAACCAGGAGACTTGATTATATTAATGGATTTCGCAGAAAATTACTCCTTTATTGTCCAAGAAGCAGTGCAGGGATTCCACTGGGAAAATAGTCAAGCTACAGTACATCCATTTGTCATTTACTACAAAGATAACGAAGACCTAAAGAGTGTCAGCTACTGCATAATCAGTGATTGCCTCCGACATGACACAGTTGCAGTGCATGTGTTTTTAACATACGTGATCAAATCCCTTAAGTGCATTTTTAAAGAAATTAAGCATTTTCATTATTTTAGCGACAGTTCTGCAGCACAGTACAAAAATTTTAAGAGCTTCCTAAATCTTTGCCATCATCAAAAAGATTTTGGCATTACTGCAGAATGGAATTTTTTTGGAACAAGCCATGGGAAATCACCATGTGATGGAAATGGGGGCACAGTTAAGCATTTAGCACCAAGGCATGGTGCACGGCCAGCACATCTTGGCACAGTGTTACACCGTCCAGGTTATCTGGATACTTCCCACCAACACCAACCTATCCGAACTCCGGAGATGGGAATTTGCTCTTCAATATATCCTCTCTTCCCGTTACCCACCAGGCCTCAATCTCCGCTAATTTCAAGTTGCCGCCACTCATACCTCACCTGTCATTCAACATCATCTTTGCCTCTGCACTTCCGCCTCGACTGACATCTCTGCCCAAACTCTTTGTCTTTAAATATGTCTGCTTGTGTCTGTATATGTGTGGATGGATATGTGTGTGTGTGTGCGAGTGTATACCCGTCCTTTTTTCCCCCTAAGGTAAGTCTTTCCGCTCCCGGGATTGGAATGACTCCTTACCCTCTCCCTTAAAACCCACTTCCTTTCGTCTTTCCCTCTCCTTCCCTCTTTCCTGATGAGGCAACAGTTTGTTGCGAAAGCTTGAATTTTGTGTGTATGTATGTGTCTGTTTGTGTTTCTATCAACCTGCCAGCGCTTTCGTATGGTAAGTCACATCATCTTTGTTTTTTTATATATATATATATATATATATATATATATATATATATATATATATATATATATATATATATATATATATATATAAAAAAACCCTTGTAAATTTTTTTTTCATTTGGAAGATTTTAACGTATCTTTATGGTAATTTTTTTTAACATTTAGATATAATACACAAACTTATTCCAAAATTTCATACTGATATCTTGAGAATTCTTTAATATACAAATTTTTTTAGTTGTGAGGACACGTTTAAGTTACGATTTCCGATTGCTGAAACAACGTCAAATATAAAAACTTTAAAAATTGATAAAAGAAAAACTAAAAGAGACACAGCAAAAAAATTTTACAAGTGCTTTCAGGATGATAAAAGAAGTAACTGTACCAAGTTTCATCAAAATCTGACATGGTTGGTGTCAAGGCCTGGGTGACTTGACATGGAATGACCCTCATGACACACTGAACACTTCACGACTTCATCCAAAAATCTCAATAGTTGAAGAAATTTTATTAGAGACAATGCACTGTCCCCAATCATTGCCGACAACTGAAAACTGTTGACCTCGTCAGTCATATCCATACCTACCAAAGACATAAACAAACAATTTACCAAAATTCACACATGACGAACAGAAAAAAAACTGCAATAACATCAGCATAACAAAACTAAAATTGTTAACTCACTGAAAAGTATTCTGCTGAAAGCACAGTCACTACCGATACCACACACGCGCAATGCTCCCACGCAAATGAACCCCATACGCCACATAACACACTACCCATAAACACATCACCAGAGAGAAACACCGACCGCAACAATACGCCAACTGTAAAGACGCCACACACGCAAACTAAACCTAAAACATCACCTAACACACAACACATAAACACACCACCAGAGACCACCACCGATCACATCAAAACGACACCTACAAACATGCCACTCTCACAAACTAAATTCCGCGCTGTCGTGATGTCACACACCACAACAGCCTTACGTCATGGGTCAAAGCCGACAGGTGGGATCAGACACTTCAGTCAATCTGAGACCATCACCATTTTGTGCCAATTCATGAAAAGCGACTTAAGATTCACAGAGTATCAAATGATACATTGCCCTTTATAGCAAATGTTAACTGACATGCTAAAGTTGCTACGAAACATGTTGCCATTAATGAACTACAGCCTGGCCAGTATGTTGCTTGCATTTACGATGGAAAATGATAGGAAATATCTGTGGAGTTTCATGTGAAGAAAAAGATGCCTTGATTAATTTCATGCATCCTCATGGAGCTGCTCAACCATTTCATTGGCCTACTAGAAAAAGACACATACTGGATCCCAGAACAACAGATAATTGCAGTCATACCAGTCCCAGCTGCTTCAATGATGGGGCGATAATACAGTTTGCTGGAAGCAATAGTTTTGGACGTCAGCAAAAAATTTAAATCATTTAACAATTGAAGAATTCTGTATTATGGCTTGGGAACTACAGAGAGACCCAAAAAAGGCTTGGGAACCTGCTAGATACCAACATTCAGACTTGGGAACCTGCTAGATATTCGCATTCTGGCTTGGGAACCTGCTAGACACCCACTTTCAGGCTTGGGAAGCAGCAGTAAAGAAACCCACCAGTGGCTGACCTTGCATGGTTATCGGGCTTGGCCCCCTGGCGATGGGGTTACCAGTCTTGAGCTTGGTTTGAACACTGGTATATTTTGATACATTCATGTTTTTTGGCAAATTTACAGGATGGTAGCACAGTAATTAAAGACACAAGCCAGGCCAAAATTTGTGATATACTAAACACCCAGACAGACAGTAGTTTGGCAAAAGACCAGTTCCATAGCACACTTTCTCCACTACTTATGCCTCGTTAAACTATGGGGCAAATTTCTTCGACAAGATTTGTTGCCCACTTTGAACTGACATTATGCCAAATGCATTGCTTTCTGAACTCTACTTGCAACATTTGTGTGTAGAGCACACAAAGTTGTACCACTATATTCAGAAGCAAGAGTCTAGCTCTTTTACATTAGGAACAGTGGAATGCCGAACTTGACGATTTCTTCACGACTTTTCGGTCTCTGTAAAAGTAGTCTTCACGAAAATGGCTCTAGCACCTCAACCAAGTTACAGTTGAGCCTGAAACTTTGCATAAGTTCATGTGGGGCCCTCAAGTACATCTTGTACAAATTTCATCAAAACTGAAGATGGTCAAGCTAGGATCATCTTCTAAACTGGGACATTTGACATGGAATGACCCAGCTGTGAGGACAGGTCATGAGTCGCGCTTGGGTAGATCAGATGGTAGAGCACTTGGCCGCGAAAGGCAAAGGTCCCAAGTTCGAGTCTCGGACCGGCACACAGTTTTAATCTGTCAGGAAGTTTAATTTAGTACCGTTTTTGAAGAACATCAGGATTTGCCTGTTACAAATCTGAGGCAATATGAGACTTCCACTGGAGATTTTAGGCCGATCATTTGAACATCATATATAATACCACATTATTTGCAACCTGTGGCTGAAGAGAGCATTAGAGAACAGTTGGAATTGGGGATAATACAACCATCATGCAGTCTCTGGTCTTTGCCTAATGTTGTTGTCCTGAAATGGACACAAGTTGGAGAAAAAACTTACCAAATATGTGTTGACATGTAAGCTTTGAATAAAGCAACAACTTCAGACTCATATCCTCTCTTCAGAATGGATGAAACACTGGACCGCATAGGAAATTGCTAATATTTCACAAGATTACATATGCATTATGCCTATCATTTATACTCTTCACCCCAGCAGATCATGAGAAAACTACATTTTAGTACCGTCACAGCATTATGAGTACAAGAGGATGTCATATGAAATCAAATGCAAATTTCCAGAACCACATGTAAATTATTTGGGCCACATAATTTTGGTCAATGAAGTTCAACTCAATCCATGGTTAACTGATGCAGTAAAATACTTCTGCTGCACCCTCCTCCCACGACCCCGTCCCATCCCGTCTTTGTAATGTGAAAGAATTACAGTTATTTCTCAGTTTAGCAAACTATTATCATCATTTTGTGCCACAGTATGTCATTATTGCCAAACCTCTTACCAAATTGTTAAAGAAAGGAGTAATAATCATGTGGTCTCCTGAGTGTGGAACAGCAATACTCAAATTAAAAGAAATCCTAACACAATCACCTGTTTTGGCATACCCTAATTTTGAGATATCACTTATACTCTCCTGTGATGTCAGCAATTTTTCAATCGGCTGTGTTCTTAGCCAAGTACAAAGAGAATTTGAATGCCCTTTTCGGTATGCATCTAGGCAATTAAATACAGAGGACAAGAGAGAAGGCGCTATTAGCTCCAGTGTATGAAGTGAACTATTTTAAATGCTACATGTAGGGGAGAAAATTTACCATTGTAATTGATCATGCCACCATAATGTGGTTTGTTGAGCGTAAAGGACTCTAGTAGCAAGTTGACTAGATGGCCCTTAAGATGAGTGAGTGTGATTACTCACTAAGGCACAAGCCAGCAAAGCTACATCAAAATGCTGATGCCTTAAGTTGAAAAGTTCAGTATGTACAGACTGACAAGGTCGTAATTTCTGGTCCAGAGACAAGGCAGTAAGATGATGCAGAATGCAAGAAATCTGCTGCACCCCCAGACTTTTGCTGATAAAATCGTTTGTCATAAAACACCCCAAGGCTATCGGCTTGTTATTCTGAAATCCCTAAGAGAAAGAATTATGCAGCAGTCACATGATTGTGCCACAGTGGTAAAAAGATAACTACTGCATGAATTGTATCAGAGTTCTGGCTGCGTACTCATAAGCAGGATGCTAAAAATTATGCATTGTCCTGCTTACCGTGAGCACAAAAAGCCAAATACATAAAACCAAAAATGCCCCTCCAAACTCTTCCAGAAGCCACTAAATCTTTTAAAATGGTTGCTCTTGACATTGTGGGACCATTCCTAATTTCATCTCAAAACAATAAATATGTTTTATCAATTATTGACCACTTTTACAGTTTCTGAATTATGGGGCCTCCAGCAGATAGGAGTGCAGAAACACTCAACAAAGCTTTCGTGACACATCTTATTTTGCTGCAAGGAAGCCCTGAAGCCATCATAACATGTCAAGTGAGCAACTTCTTATCATCTCCTTTCATGCAGGTTTGCAAGTTATTAAAAATCAAGAAATCCATCCAAAAACCAATGGTAAGTAGAGCATGTCTACAATTCTGTTCTCAAAACACTGTTTTATTATGTGAATCAAAGCCATACAGGCTGGGACAGACTGCCCCAGTTCATCGTGTCTACAAAGAATGAGAGAGAGCATGAATCTATTGGTTGCACTTTGTTCAAGATGGTACAAAGATGCAAAACATGTTCACTATTCAAACTAGAAGTTGCCCCCACATGTTTATGCACCAGCAGTAAAATAGCTGCCTGTAAAATGGGGGATCACTAGGAAGTTCACATCTCTCTTGGAAGATCTCTACTAAATAATATGCTTAACTCATTAGTAAATGCAGAATTACAGTTGCCACACCTGGTAGCACTTTGACCAGCTAAAACTTTACCACGAATGACATGGCAGTGATTGGCAGAAATCAGCTGATTCAGAGCCTCAGACTCATAAAGAACAGCCACACACCCCAAAATTGCACCCCAGTTGGCATTGTACTCCTAAGCACTTGTATCCTTTAGTTACATGCTATTCATATGTACACTCACTTCTCAGCTTTGGAATGCTTTTCTGGGGAGCACATGCACAAAATATGGACACAGTTTTCAAACTACAGAAAAGGGCTATAAAAATAATAACAGAAATAGTAGTCAAGTTCATGGTAAAGATTCAAAACACTGGGGATTTTAACCATACCACATGAGTACATTTACTGATGGGTTGTACACATCAAAAATAACATTCATAATTACAGCACAAACTGCTCTGTCCATGACCAAGGAACATGAGTAAGACTGAACTTACATTTAGCAAGAAAGAATAAATATAAAACTTAAAGCATTTTCTACTGAAGAATAAAACTGTATAACAAATTACCCAAGGACATAAAAAGGTCAAATGAAGCTTATTTAAAAAGGCAGTTAAAAAATACCAGTGAAACAATACATTCTATACTTCTAGACAACCTGATAGGTTTCCTGTGGTTTCCCTAAATTAATTCAGGCAAATGGTGGCATAACTACCTCCAAAACTGAGTGGTCTATGCAACTGACTGCTACGCAAGGACCCAGCTTCAATTCCTGCTACTGCTGGGGATTTTTTTCTTTGTGGGAGGATTGGAGCAGACTGCACTCAGCCTCGTGATGCCAACTGAGAAGCTATATGACCAAGTAGTAGCGGCTACCAGTCACAAAGACTGACTACAGTTGGGAGAGCAGAATATTGATTGCATGACCCTACATAATGCAGCCAATGATGTCACTGGTGGAGGATGATATAGCACTCAATTGGTACCGATGGGCCTACCAAGGTCTGTAGATGGAGTTTACGTAAATGCCAGGATGGTTCCAACCATAAGGCCACACATGACTCCCTGTCCCATCCTTGTCAAACTAGACCTGTATTGTATATAAATGGCCGGTATATATAATCTAAGGGGAAGGACAGATTGCTGCTCACTATAAAGATGACAAGTTGACTTGCACACAGGCACAATGAAAAGATATAGATTTAGCCAAAGCTTTCTTCAGGAAACATGCACACACACGCCCACACACACACAAACACACATACATACACAAACACACACACACACATTCAGAAGACCAAACACACCTCACAAGAGCAAACACACCTCATGCACACACAATTGCCATAGCCGGCGACGTGGACTGGAATGCAACTGTCATGTTGAACAAAAGCAGCAATCTGGAGTGGGGTGTGGAAGGGGGAGGGATAGCAGGGTATGATGGGGGCGAGGGGAGGGGAGAAGAGTGCTGTCTGGGCCATCTTGATCCTCCCCTCCACCACCAGCTTTTCCAAACTGCACAGAGGGGAGTTATGTTAGAACACCTTCTCCACGCCCAAAATAATGCCAGCATCAACCTATTGTCCACTCACCTTCCACTCAACAGTTTCTGCCCCCATCCTATCACCTCCTCCCTATTCAAGTCCTTGTGCCCTCCCTCACTGTGCGTCACTATCTGCCTATGTACCTGTCTGTGTTTCCCCTTTTCTGCTCCCCCTTCCCCTTCTTCCCTGCCCTACAGTTTTCCGAAGCCGCACCTGGCAGTCTTGTCTTGCCTCCATCTAGTTCCTACACACTCCGCCAGATTGCACTCTTCTCTCCCTCCAGCCGTACGCCGCTGTCCCTTCCCATTCCCACCCCACACCAGACTGTTTCTTTAATTCAACATGACCGAGATGGCAGTCATATGTGTTTGACTTCTGCTTGATTCTGTGAAAATATATCTGTGTGTGTGTGTGTGTGTGTGTGTGTGTGTGTGTGTGTGTGTGTGTTTGTGTTTACTTTTCTGAAGGTTTTGGCCAAAATGTAAATGTGTATCAGTCTTTTCATTGTGGCTGTCTGCAACTCAAAGTTTCACCTTTACAATGAATAGCAATCTTCCCTTTTCCTAATATTATTGATGTTATAACCTGGGGTTTTCATCATTTGATTTTGAATAAATGATCTTAAATTGTAATACCTAGAAAATCCTTTTAAAACTGATTTACAGATCAATAAATGGCTACTACTACTACTACTACCACATCGAGAGATAGGTAAATTACACACAGACACAATGAAAAGACTGCTCAGGCCACAGCAGCCAGAAACAGATGCCATATGTGTGTGTGTTTTTTCTATTTTGGAAGAAGGACGTTTTTGTCTGAAAGCTAGCTTAAATGTTCAGCAGTCTCTTCACTGTGTCGCTCTGCAACTCAATGCCTTCTCTATGTAGTGAGCAGCAATCTATCCTTTTTTATATTGTTGTTATGAATCAGTATTCAGTACCATTACCTTTTTTGATAATGATGGATACTCTCCACCAACCTTTTGTTAGAGTGCTGCAATTTATGATTTAAAAAAACTAATCTGATTTTTTAATGTAAATGGGTAGATAAAAAAAATCTAGTCACCAAGCAGCGGCAGGAGAACACACACACAAACATGTTTAACTTTTACAAGCTTTCAGAGCCAGTGGCTCCTTCTTCTCGCAGAAGAGTTGAAGGAGAAGGGAGGGGGGTGAAGGAGAAGGACTGGAGAGATTTAAGGAAACGGGTACAGTTTAGAAAAGTCACTTGGAACAAGGGGTTAGGGAAGACTTCCCAGATGAGATGAGAAGGAAAGACTGATTGTTGGGGAGTGCACCTGAAGAGATTTGAAATACTGAGAGCTTAAAGGTGGAAGACAGGGTAATATGCAAGACAGAGATTACTAATAAAACAGTGCATGAATTAAAAAGAGTGAAAAGCTGAGTGCACTGTACGTAACAGAGGTGGAAGATGAGATGGTGAAAAATAGACGGGTCAGGAAATGAACGATGTAGAAAATTAAATTGGAGTGAAGAAAGGAGTAGTTACTGTGAATAAATGCTGAGATGGAAGGAATTAATGCAAATTAAGGTCAGATGAATGGCGAAAACTAAGGACATGTTGTGGTGCTAGTTCCCACCTGCAAACTTCTGAGATACTGATATCTGGGAGAAGAATCCAAACGGTGTGTGTGGCGAAACAGGCATCGAGGTCATGACTGTCTTGTTGTGGATCATGCTCTGCAACAGGATATTGAGTGTTTCTGGTATACACCTTCTGCCTATATCCATTCATCCTGACTGATAACTGGGTGGTAGTCCTACCGATCTAAAAGGCCAAATGGTGTTTATATAACAGCTGATATATGACATGTCGTTTCACAGGTGGCTCTCCATTTGATAGCATATGTTTAGCCAGTTATAGGGTTGCAAAAGGTGGTGATAGGAGGGTGCATAGGGTAAGTCTTGCAAGGGGGATGGACACATGGGTAGGAGCCATAGGGTGGAGAGATGGATGCAGAAGGAGCATAGTGTCTGACAAGGATATTGCAGAGATTAGGATGGCAATGAACTGCTATTCTAGGTATGGTGGGCAAAATCCAAGACAGAATGGATCACATTTCAGGGCATGATTTTAGAAAGTCATAGCCTTCTTGAAGTAGCTGATTAATACATTCATGACCAGGACTGAGTGACAAGTAGTGTGCTCTGAAGTTGCTTTTTGAAGGGATCAGCAGTACCAGGATTAGATGTGATGGCCTGGGAAATCTGCTTTTGAACTAGGCTGTTGGGATAATTACGCCCAATGAAGGATGAGGTGAGAGTGGTGGTATATTTCTGTAAAGAATCTGAATCCGAACAAATAAGTCTGACTGAATGTCAAGGCTGTATGGGAGGTAATGTTTCACATAGAAAGGGTGGCAACTGTCAAAATGTAGGTATTGTTGTTTGATTATTTTTGTTGTTATTTGATTTTTATACATTCTCATTCCTTGTGTATCCTGCACCCCTCACTTCCTGTGATCTGAATGACCAGCTTTTTCTTTTTAACCTTTCCTATTCTATCCCTCTCTCCTCCCTGAGGAAGGAACAAATAGTTCCAAAGCTAGCATAATATAATTAGTGCTAAGCATTTTCCCCTTTGAACATAAGGACTTACCAGTACTTGTGTTTCATACTTTATCAGTAAAAATTTATTATTGGATTGTTGTCTTTTTGGAATTAAATAAATTGTACTTTAGCTCAAACATCATTATTTGAAAATATTAAATCTCCCACTGAAAAATGTATTCAAACCAGGGAATTATTTGTCAATTTTCCATATTACATCAGTTAACAGTAGAACTTACCACTGATAGAATGTGCTAACTTATTCACGTGTGAATGGACAGTCTTTATAGCTTGCATAGACCATGCAATCCTTAACATTAGCCCTTTGCTGCAGGGTTTACTGGGCAAAGTAGTATAGTTGTATGACTGTAATCAAATCCAGGAAGACTACCATTCAGATTCCCCTCTGGCCATCTACATGTAAGTTTTCCACGATTACCCCAAACCACTTAAGGCGAATGGTGAAGTGCCCATTTAAAAGGCATGTTTAATTTTCAGCCCCATTCTTTCTCAGTCTGACTCTGTGCTCCAACCCTAAAGTTTTCAGCTACATTTCACATTAGCATATATTTGTCAAGGAAGGCCCCATCTGTTAGTAGTGCAGGAAGCAGATGGAATGGAAAGCCAGCACAATCGATTCGAAGCCCAGATCCCGTCACCACAACAAAGGCTGAAACTCTCTCCTCTCTTCTGAAGGCATGCAATTGGTCCTCCTAACAATACTTCCTGTCACATACCAGTAGTTTTAACAGTTCATTTCTGACAGGAATGTGACACAAGATGATGAGTAGAAACTCACTGAAATGTTGACTCAAGATGGCACTGCCACTCGGCTGATAACCCAAGAAGGTCAGTACCTTATCATTCTATCTTTTTAGATGATATCACACAACTTACAAATGGAAAACATGTTCTCAAGTTATATGACTTGAAAATGTGTTTCCTCGTACTTCCTGAACCTGTTCTCTGTTATCAACTGAGTGCTAAAATGGCTTCTCAACTTTCCCTTGTTCTCCTATAATGAACCTGCTGACTTTCTAACATACTTTTCATTTTCCTTTCCATTCTTCAGTACAGTTTTTTTGTGTATTGTATTTTACACTACTGGCCATTAAAATTGCTACACCAAGAAGAAATGCAGATGATAATCGGGTATTCATTGGACAAATATATTATACGAGAACTGACATGTGATTACATTTTCATGCAGTTTAGGTGCATAGATCCTGAGAAATCAGTACCCAGAACAACCACCTCTGGCCATAATAATGGCCTAGATACGCCTGGACATTGAGTCAAACAGAGCTTGGATGGCGTGTACAGGTACAGCTGCCCATGCAGCTTCAACACGATGCCACAATTCATCAAGAGTAGTGACTGGCGTCTTTTTACGAGCCAGTTGCTCGGCCACCATTGACCAGACGTTTTCAGTTGGTGAGAGATCTGGAGAATGTGCTGGCCAGGGGAGCAGTTGAACATTTTCTGTATCCAGAAAGGCCCGTACAGGAAATGCAACATGTGGTCGTGCATTATCCTGCTGAAATGTAGGGTTTCGCAGGGATCGAATGAAGGGTAGAGACACGGGTCGTAACACATCTGAAATGTAACATCCACTGTTCAAATTGCCGTCAATGCGAACAAGAGGTGACCGAGACGTGTAACCAATGGCACCCCATACCATCACGCCGGGTGATACGCCAGTATGGTGATGACAAATACACACTTCCAATGTGCGTTCACCACGATGTTGCCAAACATGGATGCAACCATCATGATGCTGTAAACAGAACCTGGATTCATCCGAAAAAATCACGTTTTGCCATTCGTGCACCCAGGTTCGTCATTGAGTACAGCATCGCAGGTGCTCCTGTCTGTGATGCAGCATCAAGGGTAACCGCAACCATGGTCTTCGAGCTGATAGTCCATGCTGCTGCAAACGTCGTCGAACTGTTCGTGCAGATGGTTGTTGCTACAATCCGACCTTTATCAAAGTCGGAAAGGTGATGGTACGCATTTCTCCTCCTTACACGAGGCATCACAACAACGTTTCACCAGGCAACGCCGGTCAACTGCTGTTTGTGTATGAGAAATCGGTTGGAAACTTTCCTCATATCAGCACATTGTAGGTGTCGCCACCGGCGCCAACCTTGTGTGAATGCTCTGAAAAGCTAATCATTTGCATATCACAGCATCTTCTTCCTGTCGGTTAAATTTCGTGTCTGTAGCACGTCATCTTCGTGGAGTAGCAATTTTAATGGCCAGTAGTGTAATACTATGATACTAGATAAACAATTTAGCAATGACTTCATGATTTACTCGCAGTACTTTAGGACTTACCTGTGATGCTGTGTCGTTGCTGTATGGATACACGTCAGTGATCATATGAGAGGTGGAAGCCGTCTCAGTCTTGACCATAGCCACGATGGCTACCGACAGGTTGACCTTGAGTGTGTACTGCACAGCGATCCCCATGAACGCCATGAAAGACACAATGTAGCGGGTGGGGATTGCTACCATCAGTCCTGCAGAAGTACACAATACTGTCCAAAACTCTTGTAATTATTCATCATCCCACAAAATATTTTGCAAAGGCTCTGCAGATTATTTGGACATGTATTTCACCTCTGTGCAGTCTACGGGCTAAGGCAAAACAAGTGTGTTTTGAAAGAGCTAACTTTAAAACCAGATGTAAAGACTAAAGTACTGCATGCTACCTCCGTGGCCGGTCATAAATCAGGCCGACCACTTCAGCCATAGGCTGTACTGACACCAATGCAGATTTTTTTCTAGTGGACATTTCACACAAACAGTTGTTGTTTGCTTGTAGCACTTAGGTTAACTAAACTACAAGCTGCCATTGGCCTAGTCTTGGTGACCTATATACCATTCTGCTTATTATTCTTTCTCTCTTGCACATGTAATGCTTACTGACTGAAAATAACATTATTTTGGTGTGGTTAACTATTTTACTGGTATATTAAGGTGCAATAGTCATGAAAAATGAAAAAGGGATGCTATTAATTGTTATTTATTTGAGGCAGCCAAATATACTGTCCTCTTGAACTGGAAAACTTTTAGGAAACTCTCATTCCTTCACCTAAACTGATTATCGCCCCAGTGCCACATATTCAAAAAGATCACTTATTATGTGGCGTACCGGTAATCCCCATATTCCAACTTTTTAATTCAGGCTTTCACCAACCTAGTGGCACACCAAATTAAAGTATTATCACAAGGTCATCATAACTGACACATAATGTGTCTCCAGTTAAACCCCAACTCTAATTGACTTTTCAGCATCTAAAATTCAGTATTAGATTTTCAACAGCCTTCACGCCAGCTTCAATTCTCTTATAAAGCTTATAATTTTAGAATACCTGGCAATCAGAAATATAATTATTATACAAATTTATGATGAGATTTGAAAAATGAACTCAAAGTGGGAATTACTACAGGGAAGATAATGCTCTTCTGACAAGGCACTATTATAGAACCAGGATTTGAGACCAACTGCAGAATGGTTCTGCTCCCACTAATGTACACTTTACGTAAGGACACAAAGATAAGATGGGAGAAATTAGTGCTTATATGGAAGCTAAAGCCAGTTGTTTCTCCCTGTTTTATTTACGAGTGGAATAGGAAAGAAAATGACTAGTAGTGGAATGTGGTACCCTCCACAATGCATAGTACAGTGGCTTGGAGAGTATGTATGTAGTCGCAAATATAGATCCATTGGTAAAGATTTGTGACCATTGCATTCTGTCATTCGAACTGCAAGCAGATCTCCACACAAGGATGACCTGTCCTCACTCCATTATTCTCCAATACCTGACCATCTGTTGCAACAGATGACACTTGTGCACAACTACCTGTGGAAGTGAGCACTTGCTGCCTCTTAACTGTAGCCCTGCTCATGCCCCACACCACTATGACTTTATAATTGGCATCCAACTCCAAATTACTTGCAATAAAATGATCAAAGAGCACAATATGCTGCTTGCATTGTTACAGGAACTGTCACAATGTGGGCTGTCAATTCAGCTTGAATAAAACACTGGTGTCCCATACACTAGGATTCAAATCTTCCAGTAATATTCTGCTGAATTAAGTACGACAAAGAATCAAATAAAAATGGTAAACATGCAATAAAAAAGAGAAAAATAATGTCTGTGACCTGTCAGTGGATTAAGCATGTTCCTAACAGTGTGCCAGATGTTCATTACGTGGCACATTGAGTGGAAGCACAAATACTGATTCATCAGTAGAGTGAGTATGGTCTCCCCAACAGTAACTTGCATCAGTGTTCTGCTATTTGGTTTCAGCACACAGAAAATGTGAAACATATTAAAATTAAGTGCAAAATGAAGGTCCAGTATGGTGATGCACAGTAGAAAATCTAAGAATGAGGTTGTAAGTTTAAAAATGATCTGACATCCATGGGTGATTCTAATTGTCCAGGTCAGGTATGTAGCATTGTGCTTCCACAAAACATTTCAGTTACTGAAGCTACTAAAACTGGGCTTCACTGTAGGAACTGTAAACATTAGGCATGTTTCAGTACACCACACTGTGTATGATGTGCACCAATATCACAAAGTGCTGGGTGCCCCAATAGCTAACTCCGGAGTGTGTTGATATGGTGAACAACTTTTGTTTGCACTGGATCAGAAAGTGATTCCTCTGCATGCAAGAATCTTCACTAGGAACACAACCATCAACCAAACATGATGAGTTAAAGGCCAGTCTTCATTACTCAAACCAAAACAGTTCTAAGACAATCAACAGCAGAGCAGATTAAGTTGACCATCTTTTGTGATGAAAACGGCGTCTCTTTCAAAGATTACTTTACTAAAAGGTTAATAATCAATATTTATGCATGTTGCACCAAAATGATGCTGACAAGCTTCAGGGAGTTGTAGAGGGTGTCTTGAGGAATCAACTAAGGACAGGCACCTGTGTCCAGAAATGTAATCCAATAATGCAACAGGGCATTGAAAATTCATGGGTAATACTTATCAACTAGCCACCTCTTCAGCAGCAAACATGAGCTCATACACTGATTGACGGCAGGAGGAACTTCATACAATTGGTCTGAAAGAATACAGGATTTAGAGAAAAATAGAAAAACCTTGTGGAAAATCAGTTTGAGTTTCAGAGAAATGGAGGACACACAAGGCAATTATACTTACCTTACAACTTATCTTAGAAGAAAGGGTGAGGAAGAGCAGGCCTGAGTTTGTGACATTTGTAGATTTGGAGAAAAATTTTTATAGTGTTGACTGCAACACACCCTTTGAAATTCTGAAGGTAGCAAGGATAAAATACAGTGTGTGAACATTTATGTATAACTTATTTGGAAACCACACCATAGTCAAAGGGCATGGAGGGGACAGAGAAGTTGAGAATGGAGTGACACACAAGCTGTGAAAGAAACCAAGGACAACTTTGGAAAGCAAATTAAAATTAAGTCAGAACACATTTAAACTTTGAGGTTTGCCAATGACGTGATAATTCCATCAGAGATGGCAAAGGACCTGGAAGAGAAGCTGAATAGAATGGACACTGTCTTGAGAAAAGATGATAACCTGAATTTCAATGGAGGTAAAACAAGGGTAATGGAGTGAAGCCAAATTAAAACAGGTGATGCTGAGGGAATAAATTAGAAAATAAGACACTGATAGTAGGAGATACACTATGTGATCAAAAGTACCTGGAAACCCCCAAAAACATACATTTTTCGTATCAGGTGCATTGTGCCGCCAACTACTGCCAGGTACTCCATATCAGCAACCTCAGTATTCATTAGACATCGTGAGAGAGCAGAATGGGGCTCTCCGCGGAAATCACGGACATCGTATGTGGTCAGGTGATTGGGTCTCACTTGTGTCATATGTCTGTACTCGAGATTTCCACACTGCTAAACATTCCTAGATCCACTGTTTCCGATGTGATAGTGAGGAGGAAATGTGAAGGGACACAAAAGTGTACAGGCCGACCTCGTCTGTTGACTGACAAAGACTGCCGACATTTGAAGAGGGTCATAGTGTGTAATAGACAGACATCTATCCAGACCATCACACAGGAATTCCAAACTGTATCAGGATCCACTGCAAGTACTATGACAGTTAGGCGGCACATGAGAAAACTTGGAGTTCACGGTCGAGCGGCTGCTCATAAGCCTCACATCACGCTGGTAAATGCCAAACAACTCCTCGCTTGGTGTAAGGAGCGTAAATATTGGACGATTGAACAGTGGAAAAATGTTGTGTGGAGTGACGTATCATGGTACACAATGTGGTGATCCAATGGTAGTGTGTGGGTATGGCGAATGCCCGCTGAATGTCATCTGCCAGCAAATGTAGTGCCAACAGTAAAATTCGGAGGTGGTGGTGTTATGGTGTGGTCATGTTTTTTAAGGAGGCGGCTTGCACCCTTTGTTGTTTTGCATGCCACTATCACAGCACAGGCCTACATTGATGTTTTAAGCACCTTCCTGCTTCCTACTGTTGAGAGAAATTTGGGGACAGGGATTGCATCTAACACCAACGAGCACCTGTTCATTATGAATGGCCTGTGGCGGAGTGGTTGCATGACAATAACATCCCTGTACTGGACTGGCCAGCACAGAGTCCTGACCTGAATCTTTTAAAATACCTTTGGGATGTTTTGGAACACCAACTTCGTGCCAGGCCTCACTGACCGACATTGACACTTCTCCTCAGTGCAGCACTCTGTGAAGAATGGGCTGCCATTCCCCAAGAAACCTTTCAGCGCCTGATTGAACATATGCCTGTGAGAGTGGAAACTGTCATCAAGGCTAAGGCTGGGC
Source organism: Schistocerca serialis cubense (assembly GCF_023864345.2). Taxonomy (NCBI): domain Eukaryota; kingdom Metazoa; phylum Arthropoda; class Insecta; order Orthoptera; family Acrididae; genus Schistocerca; species Schistocerca serialis. Next base: position 971,203,299 of record NC_064639.1, read on the forward strand.
CAACACCATACTGAATTCCAGCATTACTGATGGAGGGTGTCACGAACTTTTCAGCCGGGTGTCCAGATACTTTTGATCACATGGTGTATTTAGTCAACATAATACCTGAAAATGGCAAAAGTACACAGGCTTTAAGGTGCAGATTGACAATAGGAAGAGAAACATTTCTGAGAAAGAGAACTCTGTTAACACCAAATACAAATTTACATGTTAGGAGGATCTTTTCTGATAAACAGTTCACAGAAGATGAGAGTAGGTCTGAAATGTACTGTTACAGGAGAATGTTGAACATTGAATAGGAACATAAAAAAAAGAGGAGGTACTGAATTCAACAGCTAGAAAGAAAATGTATGGCACAACTTTACTAAAAGAAGAAAGTTGACAGAACTCATCTAGATGTAGCAAGGAATCATCGAATTGGTAATGGAGGGAAGTGTGGGGGTAAAATTCCTGGAGGGATACCAATGCCTTACAGAAGCAAGTAGATTTAAATGGGTGTAGACTGCAGTAGTTATGCAGAGATGAAGGGGCTGACACAGGATAGATTAGCATGCAGAGCTGCATCGAATGAGTCTTCGGATTGAGGACCACAACAACAACAGAGAATGTTGATGCATTTACATCTGACACAACAACATTGCTTCGGGCCTGTCACAGTTTTATCTGGGAAAAAAGGACAGGTATACACTCGCACACACACACATATCCATCCACACATATACAGACACAAGCAGACATATTTAAAGGCAAAGAGTTTGGGCAGAGATGTCAGTCGAGGCGGAAGTGCAGAGGCAAAGATGATGTTGAATGACAGGTGAGGTATGAGTGGCGGCAACTTGAAATTAGCGGAGATTGAGGCCTGGTGGATAACGGGAAGAGAAGATATCTTGAAGGGCAAGTTCCCATCTCCGGAGTTTGGATAGGTTGGTGTTAGTCGGAAGTATCCAGATAACCCGGACGGTTTAACACTGTGCCAAGATGTGCTGGCCGTGCACCAAGGCATGTTTAGCCACAGGGTGATCCTCATTACCAACAAACACTGTCTGCCTGTGTCCATTCATGTGAATGGACAGATTGTTGCTGGTCATTCCCACATAGAAAGCGTCACAGTGTAGGCAGGTCAGTTGGTAAATCACGTGGGTGCTTTCACACGTGGCTCTGCCTTTGATCGTGTACACCTTCCGGGTTACAGGACTGGAATAGGTGGTGGTGGGAGGGTGCATGGGACAGGTTTTACACCGGGGGCGGTTACAGTGGTGGGAGCCAGAGGGTAGGGAAGGTGGTTTGGGGATTTCATAGGGATGAACCAAGAGGTTACGAAGGTTAGGTGAACGGCGGAAAGACACTCTTGGTGGAGTGGGGAGGATTTCATGAAGGATGGATCTCATTTCGGGGCAGGATTTGAGGAAGTCGTATCCCTGCTGGAGAGCCACATTCAGAGTCTGATCCAGTCCCGGGAAGTATCCTGTCACAAGTGGGGCACTTTTGGGGTTCTTCTGTGAGAGGTTCTGGGTTTGAGGGGATGAGGAAGTGGCTCTGGTTATTTGCTTCTGTACCAGGTCGGGAGGGTAGTTGCAGGATGCGAAAGCTGTTTTCAGGTTGTTGGTGTAATGGTTCAGGGATTCAGGACTGGAGCAGATTCGTTTTCCACGAAGGCCTAGGCTGTAGGGAAGGGACCGTTTGATATGGAATGGGTGGCAGCTGTCATAATGGAGGTACTGTTGCTTGTTGGTGGGTTTGATGTGGACGGATGTGTGAAGCTGGCCATTGGACAGATGGAGGTCAACGTCAAGGAAAGTGGCATGGAATTTGGAGTAGGACCAGGTGAATCTGATGGAACCAAAGGAGTTGAGGTTGGAGAGGAAATTCTGGAGTTCTTCTTCACTGTGAGTCCAGATCATGACGATGTCATCAATAAATCTGTACCAAACTTTGGGTTGGCAGGCTTGGGTAACCAAGAAGGCTTCCTCTCTAAGCTGGTGGTGGTGGATTCATTTCTATTGACTGTCATGATGAATCAGTTATATGAACGCGTTGTGTCTGTTCTTTTGGACATGTCCAAAATGACATACACAATGCGGAATTCACATCTGTGATACATATTATGTAAATTGGAGGTGGATAGGAGAAAAGGAATGGAAAGGGAAGAAACTATTGATGTCAGCTGCATTGGGACTTCATGCTAAATCAGCGGTGATGGGGAAAATGTCTGCCGAACCGGGATTCGAACTCGGGGTGTCCTGTTTATTAGGCAGTTGCATTAACCATTGCACCACCCAAACACAGTGTTAATCACAATTGCACGGACTATCTCCGTACGCCCCTCGGCCAACCCATACTGCCACCTAGCACCACCAATCCACAAAACCCCATCTATGTCCTCCATGTTCACTACTTTGAGATTCCCACAGGAGATCAAACAAAACTGTGCATCAGCACCGGAGGTGGTGGATTCATAGTCCATTGAGGCAAATCAATTACATGAATGCAAGGTGTCCTTTCTTTCAGGCATGTCTGAAAGAACAGACTCAACAAATTCATATAATTTGTAAATTGTCTGCATGAAAGAATGGACACCACACATTGATATAATTTAAGGGCAATGAATCCACCATTTCCTGAGTGGATGCACAATTTCATTTGACCCTCTGTGGGAATCTCAAAGTAGCGAACATGGAGGACATAGATGGAGATTGTGGATAGGTGGTGCTAGGTGGGAGTATGGGTTGGCTGAGGGGCGTACCAAGGCAGTCCGCACAGTTGTGATAAACGTTGTGTCCAGGTGGCACAGTGGTTAACACAATTGCCTGGTAAGCAGGAGATCCCAAGTTTGAATCATGGCCCAGCACACATTTTCATTTATCAGGTGCTGATTCCGCATAAAGTCCCAATGCAGCAGACACTGATACTTAACACCCCTTTCCATTCCTTTCTCCCCTATCTATCTTTAATTAATGTACTAAGTATTACAGCTGCGGATGAATGCTATAGATTACTGTTTGCAGGTATTCTGTTACATACAAGACTTCACATGCCATGCATTCCGAAACCTTGTTTCTATCACATCTACCATATCTATCAGATCTAGGCAGTTTCTATATGTTTGGAGCCCTCACTGAAATTTTTATTTTATTTCATTTCATGTTCTGCATCCCTGTAGCGAGTGAATTGCAACGATATGGAATGTGTCAGATTCTACATAGTTCAAATACAACTTGTATAAATACAATAAAAAGATACAATGTAAATAAAAATCAACTAAACAACAGCACAATCAATTAACAGAAAATTGTGTTTCACATGTTAGGGATGAGTAACATATTTCTAATATGGAATGTGTCAGATTGTACACAGTTTGAATATGTCTTACATAAATAAAAGATATAATGTAAATAAGGTATCAGCTAAACAACAGCACATTCACTTAACAGAACATTTTTGTTTCACATGTTAAGGACATGTAATATATAAAGGAGTCAAGATAAACTAAATATTCCAAAGGAAATACAGGAATACCAATAAATAATTGTGATATGCCTATGATAGTACTCAAAATAAAATTAATTACTAAGTTAACAACACTTGCAAATTTATTGATTATAATCATTTTCTTTCACATATTCATCAACTGTATAAAAAGAGTTCTCTATCAGGCACTCCTTGAGAGTTTGAATGCTGGAAATCTTTTGTGAAGGCATTTGATGTGTGGTGGAAGAGCATTAAATAGCTTAATGCTGGAGTAACAAGTTTCTTTTTGAAACATAGTGAGACTTTTCAGTTCAACGTCCAGACTGTTATTGGTTCTTGTATTATAGTCATGAAATTGGCGGTTATCTTTGTAGACAGAAGGGTTTTTATAAACAAAGGTCAACGAGGAAAAGATATATTGTGAGAAGGTGGTAAGGATCCCCATCATTTGAAACAAGTGCCTGCAAGAGTGCCCGTGATGGACACCACTCATTATTGTAACAGCTTTTTTTTTGTGCAGTGAAAATTTTCTTTGCGAGAGGTTGTTTGCCCCAGAATATAATAGCATATGACATTAATGAACGAAAATAGGCGAAGTACAAAGCCTTAATGGTGTCTACTTCAGCCACTGAAGCAATAACCCGAAGTGCAAATATTGCTGAGCTAGGTGTTTTATAAAGATGAAGAATGTGTGCTGACCAGTTACATTTTCTGTCTATATAAGCACCCAGGAATTTTGTAACCTCAGCTTTTTGTATTTCTTGATCTCTGAAGGGCAGCAAGATGTTCCACTCCAATTAAAATGTAAGTTATATTGTGCATACTTCCAAACAATTTCTTTCATGATGGGATGCATGCAGATAACGAGTGATGACATGCAGAAGGCAATTAACAATATCAACTGATTTTCACATGGGTAATTAACTGTTGCAAACTGCAACATCCATATTATTGTCTGCCTTCACAAGACAGTATTTCAAAATGACTGCAGTCATAACAAATCCTGAGTTGCGAATTGAAACAACGATTTGGTGGTAGTAGTAGTAGTAATACTAGCTGTATTAAAAGTAGTAGTAGTTCTATGTCATTATATACACGGATCATTTTTACAAGGGTAATGGACATGTATGTTACTACAGCTTATGAACAAAAAAAGTAAAATCATTCATGTATATTAGCATTTACAAACTTAAAGATCCAGCTCTAAAATGATGGGACAGGTAGCTGGCCACAGCCATGTAATAGGAACCATCCTGGCATTAGGCCTACCTTAAGTAATTTAGACACATCACAGGAAACCAAAATCAGGATGGTGGATGGAGATTGGTGTCTCCATCCTTCTGAATACAAGCCCAGTTCCTTTTAAACAGTGCTACTTTATTCGGTTTATTCCTAGTGTACAAACCTGTTTCGTAAATAAGTTCTTTAATAATCTAAATGACTAGTGCTACATTGTTCATTAATTTCCCACCACATTATTTTCTAACGTAACACTACACACACTATCAGCTTACACTGGGACCACAGCGAGTACGTTTGGTATCCATTTTTTGTACTGGAACTTATTATATGCCAACCTGAGGAAGCAGACTCAGTATCTGTCTATAATGAGAGGGACACTGAACTGAGAAAAAGGCTTATGTGCTAGTATCATACACTGCAGAGCTTTGGGAGTTGGGTTTTCCAGAAAAGAAGAAGAACAGTGTTTGAAAGTATTATGTGAAATGATAAACATTTTACGTTACTTTAAACTTTCAGTTGGTTGTGAGGCAAGCTTGGAAGGTGTACTAGGTAGCATACTGCTTTTCAAAGGCAGGATTACAAGTTCAAACTGAAGAAACACTAAAATGTGTTGTCTGCTGGCTAGTGTTGACACCTTTCTGGATGTCTTCCTTGAGCGAGCTCACAGTTTTGCCAACACTGAATGTATTGTCCGTTTATGATTCACTACAGGTATAAAAATTAATTTAATAACTTTCAGTCTTGCTAATGAATTTAATAAAGAAGATTTGCTTTATTTATTTTTTAAAAATTTGTTTCTTAGAATACTGGCACAGACATTGATGTCTGAAAATTACTGGGGAGGCTTTCATTCACACTACAGTACTAAATTTTAATTTCTTTCTGCAATAATTCTTCAATGAAGCTGGCAAACCAAGCCCAAGTAATGCACTTCATCTCCCTATCTTCTGCTCATTAAACTGATTCTGTGTGCATCTAATAATTAAGTAAACATGTGTGGCTTTCAAAGCACTATCCCATTTTTTTACAATTTAATTCTCAGAATGTAGGCAAAGACTTAGATACATGAAAATTACTGGGGAAGAATTTATTCATGCAACATTTTAAAAAAATCTTGTTTTCTCTCTGCAATTAATGCATAAAAGTGTACAAGTAAGTTCTCAGATGTAGGATCTGGATCAAACTTTAGCAGACACGCAGAACCAATTAAAAGTCATGGTCATGTGTCACATACATACCTATGATACTGAAATGTAGAGAAGTATATCTTTAACTACAAATCACAACACCTGTCACACAGAATGCCAAAAATTGTAGTTTAAGAAAAATATGCAAAATAAGAATTACAATTGGCAACAAGAGACACTGACTGATTACATAAGATGGCAAATGTCATTGTTACGTGACTTATAAGAAAATAAACAGTGGCATAATATATAAATACGAACAACATTATGCATATAATTTGGAATAACTGTAGAATGGAATCGACAGTGTCTCGAAAAGAGATTAGATGATAAACATCAACAAAAGTAAAATAAAGGTAATGGAATGGACTGGAGTGTAGTCTAATTAAATCAGATGATGGTGAGAATTTTGATTAGGAAATGAGACACTTAGGCAGCTAAATGACAATGTGGCTGGCAATAGCAAGACAATTTTTTTCTGAAAAAGAGAAGTTTGTTAACATAAAACAAAAATTTAGGTGTTATGATGTTTTTCCTGCAGGTTGGTTGGTTGGTTTGGGGAAGGAGACCAGACAGCGTGGTCATCGGTCTCATCGGATTAGGGAAGGATGGGGAAGGAAGTCGGCCGTGCCCTTTCAGAGGAACCATCCCGGCATTTGCCTGGAGTGATTTAGGGAAATCACGGAAAACCTAAATCAGGATGGCCGGACGCGGGATTGAAGCGTCGTCCTTCCGACTTCCTGCGGGTATTTCTGTGGAATGTAGCCAAGTAAAATAAACGAAAAGCTTTTGAAATGTGGTGCTAGAGAAGATGGCTGAAGACTAGATGCTGGATCAAATAACTACTGAGGAAGAACTGAATCAACTTGGTGAAAAACGAAATTCTTGGCAAACATCGATTAAAAGAAGCGACAGAGCACATCCTGAGGATCAAGAAATGGCTAGTTCTATAAAGGATGGGCGTATGGACGGCAAACATTGTAGAGGGACACCAAGGCATGACACACAATTAAACAGATGAAAATGGATTTCGATAAGATTTCAAAGCGGTGCAAAAATTGCAACTTACTTTAAATGTTGAGAAACGTAAAACCGTGCTTTTCACAAAACTATGAAACACAGTATCTTATGACTACAATATCAATGAGTCACAGCTGGAATCGGTACCTGGATGCAAGAGTTTGTAAGGATATGTAATGGAACCTAACAAAGGGGCAGATAACAGATTGCCTTTTACTGGTCGAATACTGGGGAACTGGAAAACAGTCGTGCAACCCATCCTAGAATACTAGTGAAGTGTGTGAGACCTGTACCAAATAGGACGAAGAGGTGATATTCAAGGAAGAATTACCCCTTTGTTTGACCCACGGGAGAGCGTCATGAAAATGCTGAAAGAAATGAACTGGCAGACACTTGAAGATTGACACAAACTATCTCGCAAAAGCCTTATTAGAAAGTTTCTCGAGCCGAACAAACTGTAATCGACGACTCTACGAATTTACTACAACCCCTTACTTATCGCTCCCACATGGGTCGAGAAGACATGGCTAGACTAATTACACTGCAAACGGAGCCATTTACCCAGTCATTCTTCCCGCGCTCCATGCCGTGTACGTGAACGGAAAACGGAGAAAAGCCCAAATACAATGTCGACATACTAAGGTAAATGTCCTTTGCCATGTACTTCACTGTGGTTTGCAGAGTGTGTATGTAGATGTCGATTCCAATACCGTAGTAACGCAGATATAAAGAGATTTGCTCAGTTAGACTAGTGTGAAGAACTACATCACACCAGTCTTCGAACAGAGGACCATAACAACAATAAGATGCTATTTGTTCACAACGTCCTATTCGAGGGCTCCCTAGATCTGTATCTAAGTTGCTCGATTCCATGTAATGAACATTTTGTGTCCGGCCACAGCCAACAATGGTGATCTAAAAATACAGTACCTGTCTGTACAATAGCCATTACGAAGTGATTGTACTGCCACGACGAATCAGTAAGCACATGTGTAATGTCAGCACTGCTTGACAAATGCGCAGCTTGTACAACTCCCACTTATTACTGTCCTGTGCTGCCACTCTCCCAGAGACCTTCAATGCGTTGGACTTGCATGGGTGGAGTTTACTCCCTTCGCTCTTCAAAAATCTCGGACCGGACGTCGTGGACAGTCCTTGGAGCGGATATGCAAATAAATTTTTTATCCATCTTTTCGATATTGTAACTCTTCTTACTTTCCGTGGTTGCTAACAAAATTTATCTTTAATTATGTTTTGCATTTAGGTCCCTACTTAACCACCACCTAGGAAATCGCTACACATTCCAAAAGTTATGCCAGCATGTGCAACAATGATGATTGTAAAGGTCATTGCTCGTTTCAATCTCATAAATTTAAGCTGTGCTCTTACGTCACAACATAACCACCACCTCGGAAACCACTACAAATTATGAAAAAAACCGTATGATATAAACCAAGTAACAATGTCTCACTGCATATCACAGAGTTACCGCATTTTTTGACAAATGATATACCATAAAATCCCATTTAGTTAATATATATTCCGGAAGAGGCGCTATATCTGCGACGATCCCAAACTAGTTCGTTGATTATCCGCAAAAGGCGCTAGCACAGCCCTCACTCATTCTCCCTTGGGCCCGGATTTATGGTGAAATATAGCCGTGACATCGCTTATTTATGTTCCATAAGTAATATTTTATAATTATTAGTTACTGAGGTTTTGAAATGAACTGTGTTTGACACCAGTACGTTTGACAACATACAATACTGCGACACAAGCTCGCCTCCGGAAAATAATCATGACATGATTGTAACCGATGGTGGAATAAAATATTAGCTGCTGTGGTGGACAAAAACGTGTTTATTTATTCACGATACAGTTTCAAATAACCGATTCAGAGGATTTCAGTGTTCGCTAGTGACGTAAATAAATTGAAGATAATAACAAAGAGATTTCGGAGAATTTTCTAACATTTTCTCTGCTATCATCAATAAAAATCTCTGTTAATAGGCTAAACTTGTTTTCAAACAAAAAAAAGAATAAATGGGTGCATATTTTGCAACTTTCTCAGAATCTCATAGCATCTACGACGAACTCGATAACTTAATGCCCTATTTCACGACATGTGAGTTATAAACTTCTGTGAACAGTTTCGTAAGCGACTACGAAATTTTAAAGCGAATGATTATATTTGCTGCTGTCATTTTCACAGGTAGTGCCGGGCGATTTATGCTTCCCATCAAACTGAAAAGTTTCCCGTGAAATTTTTCGCTATTACATCCAACAATTATTCCAGAATTAATTTACGGATACTGCATTTCCTGTACCAGTGCGGTAAGTGAAACGAAAGGAATTGTCCTGAGATTCGTATGAAAACTGATCACCAAAATACTGATGATGTCGACATTTAAAGTGGGCTAATTCTTTCAAATGTCACAACTCCTGTTTAGGAAGGTGAGTCATTAGTGAAGAAGGAAAGAAATATTTTAGCTCTTAAAACAGTAATAGGTAATACCTTCGAGATGATCTGTTAATTCACCGAAACTCTTAAATCACGATATTTAATCACTGGTCACAAATCTTCAAAGGGCAGTGCGTGATATGCAACGTACGGGTTCCTTCTGTAACTGAAACTGCGAGAAAATGTAGTCCCAAAAAGTAAATAATGTCATCTTGGACTGAATATATTACATCTTTTCTCATGGTGAAAAATAACTTACTCGACATCATTTCCATTCTCAAAATTAGACGACAATGACACGCACAGTTGACGCAATTCCATTGTTATGATTTTATAGGTGACACAAGCACCAAGTAACATCCTTACGAAGAGTTGGAGTTATCCAAGTCACCGCAAGTACTACTAAACTTGGCATACGTTACTTTGCAGTTTTTGCGTTTCCGTTCATAACAAAAAATGTTCAAAATTTGTGTGAAATCTTATGGGACTTAACTGCTAAGGTCATCAGTCCCTAAACTTACACACTACTTAACGTAAATTACCCTAAGGACAAACACACACACCCATGCCAGAGGGAGGACTCCATGACTGCAGCGCCCTGGACCGCTCGGTTAATCACGCGCGGCGGTTCATAACAACATTACAGGACAGAAACTGTAATTTAAAAAAAAAACATCACTGCTTTCACAAAACTACCATCTGCTGCTCACATGGCGAACTAGTATAGTATCAGTTTTTGTTGTTTGTGGCCGTTTACGAACGGGTAACTAATATGGAGAACGGAAATATACTCAGTGAAAGGTCTGGAAATTACACGATAGCAGTGATATTTCTCGCATTCCGGTAAAACGATCCAGTAAAAGCAGAAAGAGTCGCCGAAATATTTTACTATCGAAAAACAAGAAGTATTATTTATTTAGGTTAATTAACAAGGTCCAGAAAACAATTTTAACTGACTAATAGAAATCAGAAGGCTGGTTGTTTCTTGTCAAAATAGTACGGCATTGTTGAACTTTAAATCTCCAACGACAGCTCAGGCACTCTAGTGGAAATGCTTCAATAACTGGCTTTGCAGAGTCGTCATCATCATCCTCATCACCATCATCAGCCATTTGAAATCCGGAGTAAAAGTATGGTATCTCTCAGTCTTTCCCATTCATTACAGTGTTCAGATGTACGTATCCGTGTTGCTCCAGCAGGTTTTTGAAGAATATCTCTTGGAATTCACCAGACTATTTCCTTGTTTCATTGACATTTCATTCACCAAGCTTATATGCTAGAGTACCCTTTCATTTTCATTATGGCCACAATTACATCTTCCACTCCACTCTCTGTCCAAATCGGTTTGTTTGTTTCCTATCTTACCTATTTAATTCCAACATGCATGTCTCCGTTCCTCTCCTTATGTCATTCGTTTATTACGTTTTAGCGTCGGAAGCCCGTGTCTCATATTCATAAGTCAAATCAAGTAACGCAAACTTATTGTTTGTTTATTTATTTTGTGTTCCGTAGATCCAGATAGCGAGTGAATCGCAAAAATATGGAACGATGTAACGTAAATAAAATGTCAATTACAGAACATGTACTGAATTAATGTAAAATTGTGTTTCACTATGGAAGGGTGAATAATATACACAGGAAGCAAAGTTACGCTAAATATTACAATAAATAAAAACATAAACATAAAAACTAAATTTTCACTTGTCTGTGATAGTGCTCAAAATATTTAAAAAAAATGGTTCAAATGGCTGAGCACTATGGGACTTAAATTCTGAGGTCATCAGTCCCCTAGAACTTAGAACTACTTAAACCTAACTAACCTGACATCACATACATCCATGCCTGAGGCAGGATTCGAACCTGCCACCGTAGCGGTTGCGCGGTTCCAGACTGTAGCGCCTAGAACCGCTCGGCCACTACGGCCGGCTCAAAATATTAGGTTGGTGCATAAGTTCGTAGTATTTTTGTATTGCATGCTGGTATTTCAGTAGCTATTGGTTTATTTATCGATTGCCATATTGTATTTGCAGTTCACTGCAGCTACTTTAGTTTACATTTTGTCGTTTAGAGATAGTGAGTTACGGACGCTATAAATTGGAATGTCAAGTGAAGAAGTTGGAACTTTTCAGAGTTCAATAGAGGGATGACGACAGCGGAGACAGCCAGAAACATTTGCACCATGTTTGGGGATAATGCCGTTGGACAGACCACGGCAAGAAAACGGTTTTCTAGTTTTAAGAAGGATCGTTTTGACATTAGTGACTCTCCACGTTCAATAAGATCAACCCATTAATCTACAACGATGCACGTCAGTGTACTCGAGAATTGGTAAATCCGATAAACTGTGATCATTCCACCATTGTGCGACATTTGCATGCAATGAGGAAGCTTCAAACGCTGGGTGTGTAGGTACCACATGCTTTAAGCGAAAATCACAAAAATCAGTGGGTGGCCATATGTGCACATCTGCTGCCCCGTCATCAGTTGGTTCGTGTATTGTTATAGGCGACGAGAAAATGTGTCATTATGCTAACATAATGAAAAGAAAGGAATGGTTAGCTCAAACAAAGCAGCAAATGGCTCTGAGCACTATGGGACTTAACAGCTGAGCTCATCAGTCGCCTAGAACTTAGAACTACTTAAACCTAACTAACCTAAAGACATCACACACATCCATGCCCGAGGTAGGATTCGAACCTGCGGCCGTGGCAGTCGCGCGGTTCCAGACTGAAGCGCCTAGAACCTCTCGGCCACCGAGGCCGGCCACAAAGAAGCAACTTTCCATATAAAGACCTGCGCGCATTCACAAAAAATAGTGCTATGCATCTGGTGGGACAGCGATGATGTGTTGTACTACGAATTGCTTCCACTAGGTGTAACCATTACTGGTGACATTTATTGTCAACTGAGACACTACAGACGTAATCCAAGAAAAGCGACCAGGAAGGCTGTGTGACGTTATGCTACTCCATGATAACGCCCGCCCACATTCTGCTGGCCTGACAAAACGCACTATACTAGTGGGAAATCATTCCGCACCAAACTTACTCGCCTAATCTTCGGCCCTCAGATTTTCAGATTTTAGTCTTTCTGTCGAACGATCTTCAAGGAACTTCCTTTCCAGACGAAAATGCGATCAGAACATGTCTCAGCGAGTTCCACGCCACAAAACCACGTCGTTTCTACAGCCACGCACAGGCGCCGACTCCATGGGGCCTGAGGGGGCCCGAGCCCCCTCAACAATTCCTTTGGGGCGGCGGAGCCCCCCCCCCCCCTCCCCAATAATTTAAGAAAATAATTAGTTATATTATGCTCTGTAACATCACAAAATTATGTTGTTGTTGTTGTGGTCTTCAGTCCTGAAGCTGGTTTGATGCAGCTCTCCATGCTACTCTATCTTGTGCAAGCTTCTTCATCTCCCAGTACCTACTGCAGCCTACATCCTTCTGAATCTGCTTAGTGTATTCATCTCTTGGTCTCCCTCTACGATTTTTACCCTCCACGCTGCCCTACAATGCTAAATTTGTGATCCCTTGATGCCTCAGAACATGTCCTACCAACCGGTCATTTCTTCTTGTCAAGTTGTGCCACAAACTCCTCTTCTCCCCAATTCTACTCAATACTTCCTCGTTGCTTATGTGATCTACCCATCTAATCTTCAGCATTCTTCTGTAACACCACATTTCGAAAGCTTCTATTCTCTTCTTGTCCAAACTATTTCTCGTCCATGTTTCACTTCTACATAGAGCTACACTCCATACAAATACTTTCAGGAACGTCTTCCTGACACTTAAATCTATACTCGATGTTAACAAATTTCTCTTCTTCAGAAACGCTTTCCTTGCCATTGCCAGTCTACATTTTATATCCCCTCTACTTCGACCATCATCAGTTATTTTGCTCCCCAAATAGCAAAACTCCTTTACTACTTTAAGTGTCTCATTTCCTAATCTAATTCCCTCAGCATCACCCGACTTAATTCGACTACATTCCATTATCCACGTTTTCTTTTGTTGATGTTCATCTTATATCCTCCTTTCAAGACACTGTCCATTCCGTTCAACTGCTCTTCCAAGTCCTTTGCTGTCTCTGACAGAATTACAGTGTCATTGGCGAACCTCAAAGTTTTTATTTCTTCTCCATGGATTTTAATACCTACTCCGAATATTTCTTTTGTTTCCTTTACTGCTTGCTCAATATACAGATTGAATAACATCGGGGACAGGCTACAACCCGGTCTCACTCCCTTCCCAACCACTGCTTCCCTTTCATGCCCCTCGACTCTTATAACTGCCATCTGGTCTCTGTACAAATTGTAAATAGCCTTTCGCTCCCTGTATTTTACCCCTGCCACCTTTAGAATTTGCAAGAGAGTATTCCAGTTAACATTATCAAAAGCTTTCTCTAAGTCTACAAATGCTAGAAACGTAGGTTTGCCTTTCCTTAATCTTTCTTCTAAGATAAGTCGTAAGGTCAGTATTGCCTCACGTGTTCCAACATTTCTACGGAATCCAAACTGATCTATCCCGAGGTCGGCTTCTACCAGTTTCTCCATTCGTCTGTAAAGAATTGCGTGTTAGTATTTTGCAGCTGTGACTTATTAAACTGATAGTTCGGTAATTTTCACATCTGTCAACACCTGCTTTCTTTGGAATTGGAATTATTATATTCTTCTTGAAGTCTGAGGGTATTTCGCCTGTCCCGTACATCTTGCTCACCAGATGGTAGAGTTTTGTCAGGACTGGCTTTCCCAGGGCCGTCAGTAATTCTAATGGAATGTTGTGTATTCCCAGGGCCTTGTTTCGACTCAGGTCTTTCAGTGCTCTGTCAAACTCTTCACGCAGTATCGTATCTCCCATTTCATCTTCATCTACATCCTCTTCCATTTCCATGGTATTGTCCTCAAGTACATCGCGCTTGTACAGATCCTCTATACACTCCTTCCACCTTTCTACTTTCCCTTCATTGCTTAGAACTGGGTTTCCATCTGAGCTCTTGATATTCATACAAGTGGCTCTCTTTTCTCCAAAGGTCTCTTTAACTTTCCTGTAGGCAGTATCTATCTTACCCCTAGTGAGATAAGCCTCTACATCCTTACATTTGTCCTCTAGCCATCCCTGCTTAGCCATTTTGCACTTCCTGTCGATCTCATTTTTGAGTCGTTTGTATTCCTTTTCGCCTACTTCATTTACTGCATTTTTATATTTTCTCCTTTCATCAATTAAATTCAATATTTCTTCTGTTACCCAAGGATTTCTACTAGCCCTCGTCTTTTTACCTACTTGATCCTCTGCTGCCTTCATTACTTCATCCCTCAGACCTACCAATTCTTCTTCTACTGTATTTCTTTCCCCCATTCCTGTCAATTATGCTGGAATTTTTTATTTTCCTTGTTTGACGATAGTTACCTTTTAAAATACTTTCAGTAATGAGTTAAAACAATTATTATGGTAGTAAGCAGGTTAACTGAAAACGAGTGTTGTGAATCACGATGGTGTTACGATGCTGCGGGCACACTTAGAATTTGTCCCGGTGCGCGAACCTTCGGGTAAAGTCTGGCGCCGGCGGGCCGGTACTGCGGCCGTGGCGACATCAGGACTGGAGCAGAAGCGCCTGGAACCCTCTACCTTGACCCTTCGAAACATTACGACACCGCGGCCATATAAAGTCCACGCTGCTGTCGCAGTCATTCAGTGTGGATAGTTTCGTTCAGTGCACGCTGCAGACGTGTTTATTGTTCCGACTTTTGTGTCTAGTGGATTATTTTATATGACTATATTTTATTCGTTTAATTTAGTTTCTTAGTATATTGTGAATTAACACTTTGAGGACTGAGCGCGAGTGTGAACGCTTAACCGGCTGGTACTGAGCGATTTCACAGTTTTTTCTGAATTTCCTACAGCAATTCTATACCACAGAAAATACATTGCTCTTTTGCATTTAAAAACTACGTCCGTTCCCTTCAGAGTACTGCAAAGAAATAAACATTTACGTTAGTGGCAAGGGTTGTATATTATTTTGAGACTATGCTGTTTTCACAGTGAAAAAAATTTTTTTAAAGTTTTAGGACCTCTATGTTACATAGGATTGAAGTTGTTAGTTTTAAATGAATAACTGTTGAAATAAGAACTTTTTTTTAATTAATAATCACACAGTTACATTTGCTTTTCTATGAAATATTTCGAAACATTTTGGAAAACAAAGCCCTACGTCACAGGTTTCACAATAATATCGCGTGTCTTTCCTTGAAACTTTACCATATCTAGCCTTGCTTGTTTCTGCGCATACTTTGCACCTTCTCTGAGGCCACTTAGACAAATTTGTGGGTGGAATTAATTTTGGAAAATGTCTTCTGCTTAGTCTATTGATGGGTGAACTATTCTGATAAGTGCATGAGTCTAAGAGGCCACCTTTGTGAACCAAGTTCTCTGCTAACTCTGTAATGTATAACCAGATACACTCCTGGAAATGGAAAAAAGAACACATTGACACCGGTGTGTCAGACCCACCACACTTGCTCCGGACACTGCGAGAGGGCTGTACAAGCAATGATCACACGCACGGCACAGCGGACACACCAGGAACCGCGGTGTAGGCCGTCGAATGGCGCTAGCTGCGCAGCATTTGTGCACCGCCGCCGTCAGTGTCAGCCAGTTTGCCGTGGCATACGGAGCTCCATCGCAGTCTTTAACACTGGTAGCATGCCGCGACAGCGTGGACGTGAACCGTATGTGCAGTTGACGGACTTTGAGCGAGGGCGTATAGTGGGCATGCGGGAGGCCGGGTGGACGTACCGCCGAATTGCTCAACACGTGGGGCGTGAGGTCTCCACAGTACATCGATGTTGTCGCCAGTGGTCGGCGGAAGGTGCACGTGCCCGTCGACCTGGGACCGGACCGCAGCGACGCACGGATGCACGCCAAGACCGTAGGATCCTACGCAGTGCCGTAGGGGACCGCACCGCCACTTCCCAGCAAATTAGGGACACTGTTGCTCCTGGGGTATCGGCGAGGACCATTCGCAACCGTCTCCATGAAGCTGGGCTACGGTCCTGCACACCGTTAGGCCGTCTTCCGCTCACGCCCCAACATCGTGCAGCCCGCCTCCAGTGGTGTCGCGACAGGCGTGAATGGAGGGACGAATGGAGACGTGTCGTCTTCAGCGATGAGAGTCGCTTCTGCCTTGGTGCCAATGATGGTCGTATGCGTGTTTGGCGCCGTGCAGGTGAGCGCCACAATCAGGACTGCATACGACCGAGGCACACAGGGCCAACACCCGGCATCATGGTGTGGGGAGCGATCTCCTACACTGGCCGTACACCACTGGTGATCGTCGAGGGGACACTGAATAGTGCACGGTACATCCAAACCGTCATCGAACCCATCGTTCTACCATTCCTACACCGGCAAGGGAACTTGCTGTTCCAACAGGACAATGCACGTCCGCATGTATCCCGTGCCACCCAACGTGCTCTAGAAGGTGTAAGTCAACTACCCTGGCCAGCAAGATCTCCGGATCTGTCCCCCATTGAGCATGTTTGGGACTGGATGAAGCGTCGTCTCACGCAGTCTGCACGTCCAGCACGAACGCTGGTCCAACTGAGGCGCCAGGTGGAAATGGCATGGCAAGCCGTTCCACAGGACTACATCCAGCATCTCTACGATCGTCTCCATGGGAGAATAACAGCCTGCATTGCTGCGAAAGGTGGATATACACTGTACTAGTGCCGACATTGTGCATGCTCTGTTGCCTGTGTCTATGTGCCTGTGGTTCTGTCAGTGTGATCATGTGATGTATCTGACCCCAGGAATGTGTCAATAAAGTTTCCCCTTCCTGGGACAATGAATTCACGGTGTTCTTATTTCAATTTCCAGGAGTGTATTTGCTTGTATTTCGCGACGTTTTGTACAAAATGTATGAATTTACTGTCATTTACACTATTGTTCAATAAAAACTCTATTTCTTCATCTCGCAAGCCCATGACGAAAATAAAGCGCAAAGCTATCAGCCGACAACAATCTAAAGTTTCGAACTGCCGCGCGCCTGTTGAAGTCGAGTGTGAACGCGGCAAAGCAAATGACTCAAAATATACTCCTGTATCACCTCCAACAGTGACATATGCTGCCATCTATAATTTTTTCTTGGTACTAGGATAACCAGAGAGTACTTTTATACCTACTGAATATGAAAGTCACGCGCTGGGAGTCGTTAACATCGCTGATAATCGGCCGACGTAGGAGCTACGTCGATTGTGTTTTTGGGGTACTGTCGGGCCGACGTAGAAGCTACGTCGCTCGTCTCGAAAGTGTTAAGTTTGCAATGGATACATTTCTTACCAAAAAGGCGCGCTTGGAAGTTGATGCTACTGAAAGTCAACCACCAACAATTATTGTGTCGTCAATTGCTTCGTCGTCTTCAGGCGAGAACCGTTCACAGCCAAAACCTGGACAATCCGATAAGGGAAGATCATTTCAGAAGTCTTGGTTGGTCAAATATTCATGGCTAGAATATGAAGTTCTTCGCAAAACCTGCAAAGAGGCAGATGCTAAAAATCTATTACAATTTTCTTCACTTAACTGGAAAAAGGCTTCGTAAAAATTCCGTCTTCATGAATATACGCTTATGCATAAAGAAGGTGTTCTGAAACTAAATTCTGTCAATAACCGAAGTGTTGCCTCCCAATTGAATGAACAGGTTAGATAGTGATATGAAGAAAAGCCGTTTAGCTCTTGAGACAGTTTCTACTACCGTGCAATTTCTATGCCGACAAAGACTAGCAATGAGAGGGCACGAAGATGTAAACACAATTTTTTTTCAACTGTTGGAATTCCGAAAGAATGACATAGCTGAGTTTAAAGATTGGTTAGAGCGTTCGGGGTATAAGTGGACGTCCCACGATATTCAAAACGAGATCATTGACCTACTAGGAAAGTCTGTGTTGAGAAAGTTATTGGCTTCATTCAAGAAGACTGAACATTTTGCTATTATGGTTGACGAAACAAGTGATTCTTCGATTCACCAACTAGTGTCATTTTGTATTCGTACTGTCGATGATTCCTTAATAATTAACGAAGACTTTATTGGCTTATACGAGACCCCCAACACTGAATCACAAAATCTGTTTAGTATTTTAAAAGACGTTTTTGCTCGTCTTGATTTGTCAATGGATAACTTAAGAGGATGGTGCCTCGAATATGAAAGGTAAGTTCAAAGGACCGAAAAAGTTAGTTTTGGATATACAATCAATAGTGCGCCCTCAACTGGCCTTCTTCTAAACAACGCACGACCATCACTGGCATCGAGGCAGGACCAGCTTTCATCACAAAACACAGCAGACCTCCACCCTGCCCTCCAATAAGCTCTCGCTTGACACCTCTGAACTCACCAGTGGTGGTGGTTTGGGGTCAGGGCGTCTGGCTCGGAGCTGTCCTTGAATTAAGCGATTTTTAACAGTTCGTTGTGTCACTGTGGTGCCAACGGCTGCTCATGTTGCTGTTGCAGATGCAGTACGATGCGCCATAGCCGTCCACCGAACACGATGGTCTCCCTTCTCGGTAGCGCCACGTAGCCATCCGGAGCCTGATCTTCGCAGGAGCGTACACTTTCGTGATCACCGCTGCTAGCAATAATGTACAATGCCTACATACCTGCCACGTCTTTGTGCAACATCGCAGAATGCATATCCAGCTTCTTGTAGCCCTATTATTAAAAAAAGTAAACGGCCTTGTTCAAACTAACTGTGCTGTTGATAGTGGCTTCTTTGTCGCCTTAAAGGTATTCTGACGAACGTCAATGCACTGCGTCCAATCTCAAATGCAACAAGCGCTCACGACCGTTACAGCGTGTATCTAAAGCAAACTTGATTTGCGTCGTCATTGCGGCACCCCTAACGAAATTTTAATAGGTGTCATCTTTCAGATGTAGAAACACGCCAATGAACTTTCTTTTATGTCTCACAACTCCTTCTTGGTGTTGCGATTTCTTTCCGTCAATGAGCTATTCATAAACTCCGTTTAGTTTTTAAACAATGTGAATGAAACTTCCTTGCAGATTACAACTGTGTGCCGGACCGAGACTCGAACTCGGGACCTTTGCCTTTCACGGGCAAGTGCTCTACCAACTGAGATACCGCCGGCCGGTGTGGCTGTGCGGTTCTAAGCGCTTCAGTTTGGAACCGCGTGACCGCTACGGTCGCAGGTTCGAATCCTGCCTCGGGCATGGATGTGTGTGATGTCCTTAGGTTAGTTAGGTTTAAGTAGTTCTAAGTTCTAGGGGACTGATGACCTCAGATGTTGAGTCCCATAGTGCTCAGAGCCATTTGAACCATTTAAACTGAGCTACCCAAGCACGACTCACGCCCCGTCCTCACAGCCTTACTTCTGCCAGTACCTCGTAGAAAAGCTTCTGTAAAGTTTGGAAGGTAGGAGACGAGGTACTGGCAGAAGTAAGGCTGTGAGGACGGGGCGTGAGTCATGCTTGGGTAGCTCAGTTGGTAGAGCACTTGCCCGTGAAAGGCAAAGGTCCCGAGTTCGAGTCTCGGTCTGGCACACAGTTTTAATCTACCAGGAAGTTTCATATCAGCACACACTCCGCTGCAGAGTGAAAATCTCATTCTGGGGACATCCCCCAGGCTGTGGCTAAGCCATGTCTCCGCAATATCGTTTCTTTCAGGAGTGCTAGTTCTGCAAGGTTAGTAGTAGAGCTTCTGTAAAGTTTGGAAGGTAGGAGACGAGGTACTGGCAGAAGTAAGGCTGTGAGGACGGGGCGTGAGTCGTGCTTGGGTAACTCGGTTGGTAGAGCACTTGCCCGCGAAAGGCAAAGGTACCGAGTTCGAGTCTCGGTCCTGCACACAGTTTTAATCTTCCAGGAAGTTTCATATCAGCGCACACTCCGCTGCAGAGTGAAAATCTCATTCTGAATGTGAATGAAGTTACAGAATTTGTCTTGCAGTTGTGTAAAAGTACACACTTACTATTTTGCCGCATTGTTTCCAATCACACTGAGATATTTTTCGTAGCGCAATAGTACAATTCTTGCCGCCTGCACCCATCTGGCATAAATCTCCGGGAGCACAAATAAAGCTGGAGTAAGACAGTCGTGCCAAATAGGTAAAAATGAGCGAACCAGTGCCCACGACGAAGAGAAAAGTGGTCGACCGAGTATTTTGAATGCGGATCTGATTTCTTTAGTTGACGACAGGATTTCTGTAAAAAGTGATTACCGAAGATTTGGATTACTGGAAATTCAATGCCAGATGGGTGCAGGCGGCAGAATTCTACGATTGCGGAATTTCAAAGCTCGTCAGACGCTGCCACAAACGTCTCACTGTGCCTGGAAACAATGTGGAAAGATAAGTTAAAGTGTGTACTTTCACACTATTGTAAGACAAAGTCTGTAACTTTATTCACATTAAAAAAAAGTGGGGGTTACTTTATGAATAGCTCTCGTATATATTATTATTGTCAGTTACTTGAATCATACTCTCCAAAGCAGATTGCGCAAAAGTTCTTGCTTTGCTGTTTTCGCGATTGTGAGAATGCTGTTCTTGCAAAAGTAAGACGATTTGTGTCCAGCCTCAACGATCCTGTGCGCTTACTAGGCTGATGGTCGTTTGGTGGCCAAATCCCACAATGGTATTAAAATTCTGCTGGAATGTTATCTATCCCTTTTATTTCGTTTGACAAAAAATTCTCCAAAGTTCTTTCAAAATCTGACTCTTGATATTTGGTCCCCTATGCCTTCCATATTGAGATACAGTCCCAGTTCTACGACGAGTGTTTGCTTCCAGACGCTCCACGCCGTACACACCAACGGCCATCTGTCCGATGGAACATAAAACGTGTTTCAGCACAGGCGCCCAAATACCAGCCTTCGTCGCTTATGAACAGCAGTGAGCATGGGTGCATAAACCAAGCGTCTGATGCGGTGGTCCGTATGGAGCAACGTTCGCCGAACAGTCGTTGAGCAGACATTTTTTTAGCCCCTTGGTTCGTCTGGCAGTCAGTTACTGAACAGTTGCACGTCTATTCGCCCGTACATACACTGAAGCGCCAAAGAAACTGGTATAGGCGTGCGTATTCAAATACAGAGATATGTAAACAGCCAGAATACGGCGTTGCGGTCGGCAACGCCTCTATAAGACAATAAGTGTCTGGCGCAGTTGTTAGATCGCTTACTGCTGCTACAATGGCAGGTTATCAAAACTTAAATGAGTTTGAACGTGGTGTTACAGTCGGCCCACGAGCGATGGGACACAGCGTACCCGAGGTAGCCGAGGTAGCGAGGAAGTGTGGATTTTCCCGTACGACCATTTCACGAGTGTATCGTGGATCCGGTAAAACATCAAATCTCCGACATCGCTGCGGCTGGAAAAAGATCCTGCAAGAACGGGACCAACGACGACTGAAGAGAATCGTTCAATGTGAGAGAAGTGCAGCCCTTCTGCAAATTGCTGCAGATTTCAATGCTGGGCCACTAACAAATGTCAGCGTGCGAACCATTCAACGAAACATCATCGACAAGGGCTTTTGGAGCTGAAGGCTCCCTCGTGAACTCTTGATGGCTGCTTGACACATACGCTTTACGCCTCGCCTGGGCCCGTCAACACCGACAGTGGACTGTTGATGTCTGGAAACATGTTGCCTGGTCTGACGAGTCTCGTATCAAATTGTATCGAGCGGATGGAGGCAACCTCATTAATCCATGGACCCTGCATATCAGTAGGGGACTATACAAGCTGGTGGAGGATCTGTAATGGTGTGTTGCGTGTGCAGTTGGAATGATATGGGATCCTCGATACTTCTAGATACGACTCTGGCAGGTGACACATACGTGAGCATCCCTCTGATCACCTGCATCCATTGTGCTTTCCGACGGACGTGTGCAAATCCAGCAGGATAATGCGAACCCCACAAGTCAAGAATTGCTACAGAATGGATCGAAGAACACTCCTCTGAGTTCAAACACTTCCGTTGGCCACCAAACACCGCAAACATGAACGTTATTGAGCGTACCTCTACATCTACATCTACATACATACTCCGCAATCCACCATACGGTGCGTGGCGGAGGGTACCTCGTACCACAACTAGCATCTTCTCTCCCTGTTCCACTCCCAAACAGGACGAGGGAAAAATGACTGCCTATATGCCTCTGTACGAGCCCTAATCTCTCTTATCTTTGTGGTCTTTCTGCGAAATGTAAGTTGGTAGCAGTAAAATTGTACTGCAGTCAGCCTCAAATGCTGGTTCTCTAAATTTCCTCAGTTGCGATTCATGAAAAGAGCGCCTCCATTCCTCTAGAGACTCCCACCCGAGTTCCTCAAGCATTTCCGTAACACTCGCGTGATGATCAAACCTACCAGTAACAAATCTAGCAGCCCACCTCTGAATTGCTTCTATGTCCTCCCTCAATCCGACCTGATAGGGATCCCAAACGCTCGAGCAGTACTCAAGAATAAGTCGTATCAGTGTTTTATAAGCGGTCTCCTTTACAGATGAACCACATCTTCCCAAAATTCTACCAATGAACCGAAGACGACTATCCGCCTTCCCCACAACTGCCATTACATGCTTGTCCCACTTCATATCGTTGTGCAATGTTACGCCCAAATATTCAATCGATGTGACTGTGTCAAGCGCTACACTACTAATAGAGTATTCAGACATTACAGGATTCTTTTTCCTATTCATCTGCATTAATTTACATTTATCTATATTTAGAGTTAGCTGTCATTCTTTACACCAATCACAAATCCTGTCCAAGTTATCTTGTATCCTCCTACAGTCACCCAACGACGACACCTTCCCGTACACCACAGCATCATCAGCAAACAGCCGCACATTGCTATACACCCTATCCAAAAGATCATTTATGTAGACAGAAAACAACAGCGGACCTACCACACTTCCCTGGGGCACTCCAGAAGATACCCTCACCTCCGATGCCTTGCTCCGTGCTGTTTAGAAGAGATCTTCCACCCCCTCGTTTTCTTACGGATTTATGGACGGCCCTGCGGGATTCATGGTGTCAATTCCCTCCAGCACTACTTCAGACATTCAGATGGTTAAAACGGCTCTAAGCACTATGGGACTTAACATCTGAGGTCATCAATCGCCTAGACTTAGAACTACTTAAACCTAACTAACCTAAGGACATCACACACATCCATAGCCGAGGCAGGATTCGAACCTGCGACTGTAGCAGCAGCGCGGTTCCGGACTGAAGCTCCTAGAACCGCTCGGCCACATCAAAAAATGGCTCTGAGCGCAATGGGACTTAACTTCTAAGGTCATCAGTCTCCTAGAACTTAGAACTACTTAAACCTCACTAACCTAAGGACATCACACACATCCATGCCCGAGGCAGGATTCGAACCTGCGACCGTAGCGGTGGCGGCGGTTCCAGACTGTAGCGCCTAGAACCGCTCGGCCACCCCGGCCGGCTAGGTCACATCGGCCGGCGCTTCAGACATTAGTCGAGTCCATGCCACGTCGTGTTGTGGCACTTCTGCGTGCTCGCAGCGATCCTACACGATATTAGGCAGGTGTACCAGTTTCTTTGGCTCTTCAGTGTATCTCTGCAACCATCGTTCACCCAAGTCATATATGGTCCGTGGTGCACCACAGCGTCATTTTGCCGTGCAATGTATACTTTAACTACAGCAGCACGCGAACAGTTTACAAAGTTCACCGTTTCGAAAATGCTTCCACCATTGGCCCGAAAGACAATGATAATGCTCTTTCGGAGGTCAGATAAATCGCTCCTTTTCAGCAACACGACATCGACCGGACGGGTTTCGCGTCCCCACGCCAAGTTCATACACGCCCTATTGGTAGTGCTGCCACCGGTTGTCTGCGAATGGTTATTGCACGTTGACGTAGGCGGTGGTGTCATTAATGTGATTGGACCTTGTAGCAGCGCGTCTAAGAATCCGTTCGATTCGTTCTGTCATGCATGGTTAGGGCTCCGAACGGTGGAACAGAAATCTCGAAGAGGACGCACTACCGTCCTGTATGCAGTTTTCTTTACAAGTTTACTGCACTTTTCCAGTGCCCTTCCAAGAACTGTAATACTTCCACTTATTTTCCCTACCACTGATTTTACGTGTTAATGTCGATTGGTAGCGTAGCCTGGAATCTCACTAGACAAAATATTAGCCACCCGCCTGAAAGACCACACTTCTCACTTTGGAGTGCTGTAGATTGCAGAAATGGAGTCGATATGTGACCCTCCACCGTCGAGGTAAGTCTTGTGGCGTGTATGTGCCAGTATGTTGTATGTTTTTTCACTTTGTGATAGTCACAAACACATGGCTCACAATTTTAGACAAACAGTTGGTAACAGGTAGGGTTTTTAAATGAAAATACAGAACGTAGGTACATTTTAAATTTTATTTCGGTTGTTCCAATGTGATACATGTACCTTCGTGAACTTATCATTTCTGAGAACGCATGTTGTTACAGCGTGATTACCTGTAAATACCATACTAATGCAATAAATGCTCAAAATTATGTCCGTCAACCTCAATGAATTTGGTAATACGTGTAGCGACATTCCTCTCAACAGCGAGTAGTTCGCCTTTCGTAATGTTCGCACATGCATTGACAATGCGCTGACGCATGTTGTCAGGCGTTGTCGGTGGATCACGATAGCAAATACTCTTCAACTTTCCCCACAGAAAGATACCCGGGGACGTCAGATCCGGTGAACGTGCGGGCCATGGTATGATACTTCGACGACCAATCCACCTGTCACGAAAAGTGCTACTCAGTACCGCTTCAACCGCACGCCAGCTATGTGCCAGATATCCATCATTTTGGAAGTACGTCACCATTCTGTCATGCAGTGAAACGTCTTGAAGTAACATCGGTATAACATTACGTCGGAAATCAGCATACATTGCACCATTTAGATTGCCATTGCCATCGATAAAATGGGGGCCAATTATCCTTCCTCCCATAATGCCGCACCATACATTAACCCGCCAAGGTCGCTGATGTTCCACTCGTCGCAGCCATCGTGGATTTTGCGTTGTCCAATAGTGCATATTATGCCGGTTTACGTTACCGCTGTTGGTCGCTAAATAGAACGCGTGCAAAAAATCTGTCATCGTCCCGTAATTTCTCTTGTGCCCAGTGGCAAACTGTACACAACGTTCAAAGTCGTCGCCATGCAATTCCTGGTGCATAGAAATATGGTACGGGTGCAATCGATGTTGATGTAGCATTCTCAACACCGACGTTTTTGAGATTCCCGATTCTCACGCAATTTGTCTGCTACTGATGTGCCGATTAGCCGCGACAGCGTACATAGCACATGCCCGTTGGGCATTTTGATCACAATAGCCATACATCAACACTATATCTAGCTCTTCCGCAATTGGTAAACGGTCTATTTTAACACGGGTAATGTATCACGAAGCAAATACCGTCCGCACTGGTGGAATGTCACGTGATACCACGTACTTATACGTTTGTGACTGTTACAGCGCCATCTATCACAAAGCGAAAAAAGTGGTCCAACTAAAACATTCACATTTCTTTACGTACTACACGAATATGTAATAAAAAATGGGGGTTCCTATTTTAAAAAACACAGTTGATATCCGTCTGACCTATGGCAGCGCCATATAGCGGGCCAAGCATAGCGCCATCTGGATTCTCCCTTCAAGCTAGGCTAGTTTCGTACTTTGTAGTTTTTTCGTTTGATGCTTATTTCTTTAGATATTTGGCCCGGTCACTATCAATGGACCACCCTGTGTAGAATATGCATGTTGTGCCGTTTAAGGGAATGGGGTAAATAATAGAAATATTAATCTTTAACACTCTAATATTTATATATTGTTTCATACGTGCATTTCTTGTGCACTTGACACATTCCACATCATAGCGGCTACCGTACCGTGCGATTGATCAATGGAACACGCAACCACATAACAAACTAACGAACTAACTCCTGTGTATGGGGACCATGTGCTCTAAGCCAAAATCACAAAAATCAGCGGGTTGCCATAACTGCATCTCTGCTCGCTCCCATCAATGCCCATTCGTATCCATTAATATTACTGGTGACGACAAATTGTAACTTTGTGCTATCGTAAGGAAAAGAAAGGAATGGTTGAGCCCAAACAAAGCAGCAACTCTTCGCACAAAGACCTGCGTGCATCCACAAAAGGTAATGTTAGGCGTCTGGTGGATCATCGACGGTATAGTGAACCACGAATTGCTTCCCCGATGTGTAACCATCACTACCGACACTTATTGTCAACAACTGAGACGTCTCGCAGACGCCGTCCAAGAAGAACGACCAGGAAGACTGCTTAAAGTGATGTTGCTCCACAATAAAGCCCGCCCGCATTCTTGTAGACTGATCAGAAACACTCTACAGGATTTGAGTTGGGAAGTCGTTCCACAACCGCCTTATTCACCTGATATTCCTCCCTCAGATTTTCAATTTTTTCAAACAACAACCTTCAAGGAACTTACTTTCCGCACGAAAATGTGCTCTCAACATGGCTCGACGAGTTCTTCACCTCAAAACCACGTCATTTCTACAGTCGCAGACTCAAAAAGTTATCCCAGCACTAGTAGACTATTATGAATAGTGAAGGAGAATATATCATTGATAACTGAAGTCTCTTTATTAAACTTACGAAAAAACGCTACGAACTTACGCATCAACCTTATCTGTTTTTTGTACATTCTCACATTTAAAGGAGAACTCAATGTTAGCAGCTTCTAGCAGAATTGGTATCCAAACTTATTGCATCTTGTCACAGTATTAATGTGTAATTCTGCTTTGAATTGCTTACCACACCATTCAAAGCAGAATTACATGCACATTACATGACAAGGAGTAGTAAGGTTAAATATTAATTCTGTCAACAGCTGCTAGCAAGGAGGTCTCCATTAAATGCGAGAACGTACGAAAAACGGATGCGAGCAAAAATAAAGTGGAATGCGAGCAATACAGTTACAACGCATTTAAACCGAGCAATTCGCACACAGATTCGTAAGCAGTGACAAATATCGTGTGTACACAGAACACGATGCTACAAAATCAGCTTGTGTTTTATATGAAAAAACCAATGTGGAGTCATTTACTTTGCCCAGTATTACGGATACGAGCAAAGATCAAGCAGATTACGAGAAACATACTTTTACAGTGCAATTCAAATGGTTCAAATGGCTCCAAACACTACGGGACTTAACATCTGAGGTGATCAGTCCCCTAGACTTAGAACTACTGAAACCTAACTAACCTAAGAACATCACACACATCCACGCCCGAGGCAGGATTCGAACCTGCGACCGTAGCAGCAGCGCGGTTCCGGACTGAAGCGCGGCTTGGTCACAGCGGCCGGCACAGTGCAATTCAAAGAGTGCAATTTTTCATCGATAGACTTTGAGAGACGTCATGTGACGTCCGCACAGATCCGATCTCTCCAAAGAACTAAGACCACGACGAAAAAGATAAGAAAAATGGATAGCGCCCTTGACTTCAGTGCAGAAGGATCCGTGTTCGATTCCCGGTGCATCAGATTTTTTTCTGTGGTAAGGAGAAGTAGTATTTCAGAGCTAGATCAGAAATGTAAGGACTATGGAATGAAGATTAGATCTTCAAAACGAAAGTAATGTCAGTGGGAAAGAGATATAAACGGATTGAGTGCCAAATAGGTGGAACAAAGTTAGAACAGGTGAACGGTTTCAAGTACTTAGGATGGATATTCTCACAGGATGGCAACATAGTGAAAGAACTGGAAGCGAGGCGTAGCAAAGCTAATGCAGTGAGCGCTCAGCTACGATCTACTCTCTTCTGCAAGAAGGAAGTCAGTACCAAGCCTAAGTTATCTGTGCACCGTTCAATCTTTCGACCAACTTTGTTGTATGGGGGCGAAAGCTGGGTGGACTCATGTTACCTTATCAATAAGGTTGAGGTTACGGATATGAAAGTAGCTAGGATGATTTCAGGTACTAGTAGGTAGGAACAATGGCAGGAGGGTGTCCACAATGAGGAAATCAAAGAAAAACTGGGAATGAACTCTACATATGTAACAGTCAGGGCGAACAGGCTTAGATGGTGGGGTCATGTTACACGCATGGGAGAAGCAAGGTTACCCAAGAGACTCATTGGGTTCAGCAGTAGAGGGTACGAGGAGTCGGGGTAGACCAAGGAGAAGGTACCTAGATTCGGTTAAGAATGATTTACAAGTAATAGGCTTAACTTCAGAAGAGGCACCAATGTTAGCACTGAATAGGGGATCATGGAGGAATTTTATAAGGGGGACTATGCTCCAGACTGAACGCTGAAAGGCATAAGCAGTCTTAAATGATGATTATGATGATTATGATGGTAAGGAGATCTGGTACGGGGTCCACCCAGCCCTCGTGAGACCAAATGAAGAGCCGTTTGAATAAAGAAGCAGCGGTATCATCAGGATTCATGTAGTAGCAATGACGGCAGGAGGGATTGTCAACATGCTGATCACATGTCCCATGATCATAGATCGCCCCTCATACTGTCTTGTAGGCAGCAATCGTTTTGTCAGAACAGGCCTAATCCGTGGGTGGTGTTTGCTTTCTTATGAAGAGGTCTCGTATTTAGGTATTGGAAGTCTGTCTAGGAAAAGATCTGTCTGAAAAGATCGAGGTTTATGATTATAAAATAATATGACTCATTTAAATGATCTCTACACAGCTACACGAACAATCGTGTCGAGCGAGTTAGCGTTCTGGTTAAGACACTGAACTCATATTCAGGAGGAACAGCGTTCAAATCTCATTTTGGGTATCCAGATTTCGGTTTTCCCTGACTTCCCTAAATGACATGATATGAACGCTCGGATGGTTCCTTTGATAAGGAAACGGCCGATTTCCTTGCCCTTCCTTATGTGCTCTGTGTTTATGCTCTGTTGTAATGATCACATCCTTGACGCGGCGTTAAATGCTTTTCATAAATGACTAACTTTCATTAGACATGTTCGAACGGGAGTCCAGAATTTAACGCTCTATCTACGATGAAGTCATTACAAGCTCGGGTTAGTCAGGGATTGGGAAGGAAATATATCGTAATGTCTTATAAGCGATAGAAACTGTAGCGAAATATCGTGCCGGAGGTGATTAATACGAGCCGCTTAGCGACTAAATAGAATACTCGTAGCACTATTCTGTCGATCGTAGGAAGTGCCAAAGTTAAAGTTTGTGCTGTAGGGACTTGGGTCTAAAAGTTATACTCTAAATGCTAGTCGCCGTCATATAATCGCAATATCGGTAACAAACCGGCAAGAAAGTTTCTTGTGCTGAAGGACAGGCCTTGACGAGCGCCGTCATAAGACTGGAGTGCCTCTTCTGAATAATCAGGTGGCGGTCAATGCTTTTGTTCTTATTCACCTACTTTCGCTCTGATAACATCTCTGACGTTCGTCGAAGGCTAAATGGCATCCGGTACTCGTATTAAATTACTTCGATTTCTTGTGCGTTTCTGCTCCTCTTCAGTTACTGTATTCTGCTTAATGTTTCTCACTATTCTTTCTTATTTATTTATTCTGAGAGTCTTTTAGATTTGTCCAGGTATTCTTCAGCTGTTTATATGGAACGCTCATTTTCACAATTGCGTTACAATATGTCCTATATTTGGTATGCAATGTAACATTTGAGGGAAAATGCTACAGAAATAGTGATATTGATGATGATGATCATGATTCCTGAAGATGCTAAGGTTGTAGCTTTTATCTCTGGGTTTGTACTGAAGCGTTGTTCAAAACGGATTATGCGCTGGTGATCTTCTAAAGAAATCAATGTGGAGACTTTTTCTATAACTTCCAGAGCTAAGTTGTTAACGTCAACCAAAACAAGAACTTTTTTCTGGATATTCACAAAGAATAGGACTGTTCAGGTAATAAGTGATGTTGCTACGCATTTTCATATTCCAGAAAGGTGTGTTTCTAATTATTGAGGAGCCAATATTTAATTTATCTTTGTCGTTAAATTCCTACAAACATGCAACAGCACAAAAAATGTTATATAAACGTGACTCAAACATAATATTTAGCGAAATTATGTTTATTGTGACTCGTAAGTAATTCAAATACAGCACTTTTATTGTTTTTCCTTTATTGCTTAATTGCTTAATAATTGCTTAATAATTGCTTAATAATTCTCAAAAATGAGATCGACAGGAAGTGCAAAATGGCTAAGCAGGGATGGCTAGAGGACAAATGTAAGGATGTAGAGGCCTATCTCACTAGGGGTAAGATAGATACCGCCTACAGGAAAATTAAAGAGACCTTTGGAGATAAGAGAACGACTTGTATGAATATTAAGAGCTCAGATGGAAACCCAGTTCTAAGCAAAGAAGGGAAAGCAGAAAGGTGGAAGGAGTATATAGAGGGTCTATACAAGGGCGATGTACTTGAGGACAATATTATGGAAATGGAAGAGGATGTAGATGAAGATGAAATGGGAGATACGATACTGCGTGAAGAGTTTGACAGGGCACTGAAAGACCTGAGTCGAAACAAGGCCCCCGGAGTAGACAATATTCCATTGGAACTACTGACGGCCTTGGGAGAGCCAGTCCTGACAAAACTCTACCATCTGGTGAGCAAGGTGTATGAAACAGGTGAAATACCCTCAGACTTCAAGAAGAATATAATAATTCCAATCCCAAAGAAAGCAGGTGTTGACAGATGTGAAAATTACCGAACTATCAGCTTAATAAGTCACAGCTGCAAAATACTAACACGAATTCTTTACAGACGAATGGAAAAACTGGTAGAAGCCAACCTCGGGGAAGATCAGTTTGGATTCCGTAGAAACACTGGAACACGTGAGGCAATACTGACCTTACGACTTATCTTAGAAGAAAGATTAAAGAAAGGCAAACCTACGTTTCTAGCATTTGTAGACTTAGAGAAAGTTTTTGACAATGTTGACTGGAATACTCTCTTTCAAATTCTAAAGGTGGCAGGGGTAAAATACAGGGAGCGAAAGGCTATTTACAATTTGTACAGAAACCAGATGGCAGTTATAAGAGTCGAGGGACATGAAAGGGAAGCAGTGGTTGGGAAGGGAGTAAGACAGGGTTGTAGCCTGTCCCCGATGTTATTCAATCTGCATATTGAGCAAGCAGTAAAGGAAACAAAAGAAAAATTCGGATTAGGTATTAAAATTCATGGAGAAGAAATAAAAACTTTGAGGTTCACTGATGACATTGTAATTCTGTCAGAGACAGCAAAGGACTTGGAAGAGCAGTTGAATGGAATGGACAGTGTCTTGAAAGGAGGATATAAGATGAACATCAACAAAAGCAAAACAAGGATAATGAAATGTAGTCTAATTAAGTCGGGTGATGCTGAGGGAATTAGATTAGGAAATGAGGCACTTAAAGTAGTAAAGGAGTTTTGCTATTTGGGGAGCAAAATAACTGATGATGGTAGAAGTAGAGAGGATATAAAATGTAGGCTGGCAATGGCAAGGAAAGCGTTTCTGAAGAAGAGAAATTTGTTAACATCCAGTATTGATTTAAGTGTCAGGAAGTCATTTCTGAAAGTATTCGTATGGAGTGTAGCCATGTATGGAAGTGAAACATGGACGATAAATAGTTTGGACAAGAAGAGAATAGAAGCTTTCGAAATGTGGTGCTACAGAAGAATGCTGAAGATTAGATGGGTAGATCACATAACTAATGAGGAAGTATTGAATAGGATTGGGGAGAAGAGAAGTTTGTGGCACAACTTGACCAGAAGAAGGGATCGGTTGGTAGGACATGTTCTGAGGCATCAAGGGATCACCAATTTAGTATTGGAGGGCAGCGTGGAGGGTAAAAATCGTAGGGGGAGACCAAGAGATGAATACACTAAGCAGATTCAGAAGGATGTAGGTTGCAGTAGGTACTGGGAGATGAAAAAGCTTGCACAGGATAGAGTAGCATGGAGAGCTGCATCAAACCAGTCTCAGGACTGAAGACCACAACAACAACAACAACAATTCTGTCCATAGAGGGTTAACAAATGAATAGTATCAGAGAGAGATGAGTAACATTAACTGTTCCGGCGTAACGACAAACGCTGACACGACGATCAAGAACGGAGGAGCAGAGCGGGCTGTGAGACGACGTCAGCCGAAAGTACGCTGACGAACCCCTGTCTAGGACGACACCAAGACAGGACGGCCTCGACACGAACAAAATACACTACTGGCCGTTAAAATTGCTACACCAAGAAGAAATGCAGATGATAAACGGGTATTCATTGGACAAATATATTATACTAGAACTGACATGTGATTACATTTTCACGCAATTTGGGTGCATAGATTCTGAGAAATCAGTACCCAGAACAACCACCTCTGGCCGTAATAACGTCCTTGATATGCCTGGGCATGAAGTCAAACAGAGCTTGAATGGCGTGTACAGGTACAGCTGCCCATGCAGTTTCAACACGATACCGCAGTTCATCAAGAGCAGCGACGGGCGTATTGTGACGAGCCAGTTGCTCGGCCACCATTGACCAGACGTTTTCAATTGGTGAGAGATCTGGAGAATGTGCTGGCGAGGGCAGCAGTCGCACATTTTCTGTATCCAGAAAGGCCCGTACAGGACCTACAACATGCGGTCGTGCATTATCCTGCTGAAATGTAGGGTTTCGTAGTGATCGATTGAAGGGTAGAGCCACGGGCCGTATAACACATCTGAAATGTAACGTCCACTGTTCAAAGTGCCGTCAATGCGTACAAGAGGTGACCGGGACGTGTAACCAATGGCACCCCATACCATCACGACGGGTGATACGCCAGTATGGCGATGACGAATACACGCTTCCAATGTGCGTTCACCGCGATGTCGCATACACGAATGCGACCATTATGATGCTGTAAACAGAACATGGATTCATCCGAAAAAATGACGTTTTGCCATTCGTGTACCCAGGTTCGTCGTTGAGTACACCATCGCAGGCGCTCCTGTCTGTGATGCAGCGTCAAGGGTAACCGCAGCCATGGTCTCCGAGCTGATAGTCCATGCTGCTGCCCCAATTCTATTCAATACCTCCTCATTAGTTATGTGCGCTACCCATCTAATCTTCAGCATTCTTCTGTAGCACCACATTTCGAAAGCTTCTATTCCCTTCTTGTCTAAACTACACTCCTGGAAATGGAAAAAAGAACACATTGACACCGGTGTGTCAGACCCACCATACTTGCTCCGGACACTGCGAGAGGGCTGTACAAGCAATGATCACACGCACGGCACAGCGGACACACCAGGAACCGCGATGTTGGCCGTCGAATGGCGCTAGCTGCGCAGCATTTGTGCACCGCCGCCGTCAGTGTCAGCCAGTTTGCCATGGCATACGGAGCTCCATCGCAGTCTTTAACACTGGTAGCATGCCGCGACAGCGTGGACGTGAACCGTATGTGCAATTGACGGACTTTGAGCGAGGGCGTATAGTGGGCATGCGGGAGGCCGGGTGGACGTACCGCCGAATTGCTCAACACGTGGGGCGTGAGGTCTCCACAGTACATCGATGTTGTTGCCAGTGGTCGGCGGAAGGTGCACGTGCCCGTCGACCTGGGACCGGACCGCAGCGACGCACGGATGCACGCCAAGACCGTAGGATCCTACGCAGTGCCGTAGGGGACCGCACCGCCACTTCCCAGCAAATTAGGGACACTGTTGCTCCTGGGGTATCGGCGAGGACCATTCGCAACCGTCTCCATGAAGCTGGGCTACGGTCCCGCACACCGTTAGGCCGTCTTCCGCTCACGCCCCAACATCGTGCAGCCCGCCTCCAGTGGTGTCGCGACAGGCGTGAATGGAGGGACGAATGGAGACGTGTCGTCTTCAGCGATGAGAGTCGCTTCTGCCTTGGTGCCAATGATGGTCGTATGCGTGTTTGGCGCCGTGCAGGTGAGCGCCACAATCAGGACTGCATACGACCGAGGCACACAGGGCCAACACCCAGCATCATGGTGTGGGGAGCGATCTCCTACACTGGCCGTACACCACTGGTGATCGTCGAGGGGACACTGAATAGTGCACGGTACATCCAAACCGTCATCGAACCCATCGTTCTACCATTCCTAGACCGGCAAGGGAACTTGCTGTTCCAACAGGACAATGCACGTCCGCATGTATCCTGTGCCACCCAACGTGCTCTAGAAGGTGTAAGTCAACTACCCTGGCCAGCAAGATCTCCGGATCTGTCCCCCATTGAGCATGTTTGGGACTGGATGAAGCGTCGTCTCACGCGGTCTGCACGTCCAGCACGAACGCTGGTCCAACTGAGGCGCCAGGTGGAAATGGCAGGGCAAGCCGTTCCACAGGACTACATTCAGCATCTCTACGATCGTCTCCATGGGAGAATAGCAGCCTGCATTGCTGCGAAAGGTGGATATACACTGTACTAGTGCCGACATTGTGCATGCTCTGTTGCCTGTGTCTATGTGCCTGTGGTTCTGTCAGTGTGATCATGTGATGTATCTGACCCCAGGAATGTGTCAATAAAGTTTCCCCTTCCTGGGACAATGAATTCACGGTGTTCTTATTTCAATTTCCAGGAGTGTATTTATCGTCCACGTTTCACTTCCATACATAGCTACACTCCATACAAATACTTTCAGAAACGACTTCCTGACACTTAAATCTATACTCGATGTTAACAAACTTCTCTTCTTCAGAAACGCTTTCCTTGCCACTGCCTGTCTACATTTTATATCCTCTCAACTTCGACCATCATCAGTTATTGTGCTCCCCAAATAACAAAACTCCTTTACAACTTTAAGTGCCTCATTTCCTAATCTAATTCCCTCAGCATCACCCGACTTAATTCGACTACATTCCATTATCCTCGTTTTGCTTTTGTTGATGTTCATCTTATACCCTCCTTTCAAGACACTGTCCATTCCATTCAACTGCTCTTCCAAGTCCCTTGCTGTCTCTGACAGAATTACAATGTCATCAGCGAACCTCAAAGTTTTTATTTCTTCTTCATGGATTTTAAAACCTACTCCGAACTTTAGTTTTGTTTCCTTTATTGCTTGCTCAATATACAGATTGAATAACATCGGGGATAGGCTACAACCCTGTCTCACTCCCTTCCCAACCACTGCTTCCCCTTCATGCCCCTCGATTCTTATAACTGTCATCTGGTTTCTGTACAAATTGTAAACAGCCTTTCGTTCCCTGTATTTTACCCCTGCCACCTTTTAAATTTGAAAGAGAGTATTCCAGTTAACATTGTCAAAAGCTTTCTCTAAGTCTACAAATGCTAGAAACGTAGGTTTGCCTTTCCTTAATCTTTCTTCTAAGATAAGTCGTAAGGTCAGTATTGCCTCACGTGTTCCAACATTTCTACGGAATCCAAACTGATCTTCCCCGAGGTTGGCTTCTACCAGTTTTTCCATTCGTCTGTAAAGAATTCGCGTTAGTATTTTGCAGCTGTGACTTATTAAACTGATAGTTCGGTAATTTTCACATCTGTCAACACCTGCTTTCTTTGGAATTGGAATTATTATATTCTTCTTGAAGTCTGAGGGTATTTCGCCTGTCCCGTACATCTTGCTCACCAGATGGTAGAGTTTTGTCAGGACTGGCTCTCACAGGGCCGTCAGTAGTTCTAATGGAATGTTGTCTATTCCCAGGGCCTTGTTTCGACTCAGGTCTTTCAGTGCTCCGTCAAACTCTTCACGCAATATCGTATCTCCCATTTCATCTTCATATACATCCTCTTCCATTTCCATGGTATTGTCCTCAAGCACATCGCCCTTGTATAGATCCTCTATATACTCCTTCCACCTTTCTGCTTTCCCTTTATTGCTTAGAACTGGGTTTCCATCTGAGCTCTTGATATTCATACAATTGGCTCTCTTTTCTCCAAAGGTCTCTTTAACTTTCCTGTAGGCAGTATCTATCTTACCCCTAGTGAGATAAGCCTCTACATCCTTACATTTGTCCTCTAGCCATCCCTGCTTAGCCATTTTGCACTTCCTGTCGATCTCATTTTTGAGACGTTTGTATTCCTTTTTGCCTGCTTCATTTACTGCATTTTTATATTTTCTCCTTTCATCAATTAAATTCAATATTTCTTCTGTTACCCAAGGGTTTCTAATAGCCCTCGTCTTTTTACCTATTTGATCCTCTGCTGCCTTCACTATTTCATCCCTCAAAGCTACCCATTCTTCTTCTACTGTATTTCTTTCCCCCATTCCTGTGGTTGTTCCCTTATGGTATCCGTGAAACTCTGTACAACCTCTGGTTCTTTCTGTTTATCCAGGTCCCATCTCCTTAAATTCCCACCATTTTGCAGTTTCTTCAGTTTTAATCTACAGTTCATAACCAATAGATTGTGGACAGAGTCCACATCTGCACCTAGAAATGTCTTACAATTTAAAACCTGGTTCCTAAATCTCTGCCTTACCATTATATAATCTATCTGATATCTTTTAGTATCTCCAGGGTTCTTCCATGTATGCAACCTTCTTTCATGATTCTTGAACCAAGTGTTAGCTACGATTAAGTTATACTCTGCACAAAATTCTAGCAGGCGGCTTCCTCTTTCTTTTCTTAGCCCCAATCCATATTCACCTAATGTGTTTCCTTCTCTCCCTTTTCCTACTCTCGAATTCCAGTCACCCATGACTATTAAATTTTCGTCCTCCTTCACTGCCTGAATAATTTCTTTTATCTCATCATACATTTCATCAATTTTTTCATCATCTGCAGAGCTAGTTGGCATATAGACTTGTACTACTGTAGTAGGCGCGGGCTTCGTGTCTATCTTGACCACAATAATGCGTTCACTATGCTGTTTGTAGTAGCTTACCCGTTCTCCTATTTTTTTTATTCATTATTAAACCTACTCCTGCATTACCCCTATTTGATTTTGTATTTATAACCCTGTATTCACCTGACCAAAAGTCTTGATCCTCCTGCCACCGAACTTCACTAATTCCCACTATATCTAACTTTAACCTATCCATTTCCCTTTTTAAATTTTCTAACCTACCTGTCCGATTAAGGGATCTGAGATTCCACACTCTGATCCGTAGAGAGCCAGTTTTCTTTCTCCTAATAACGACGTCCTCTTGAGTAGTCCCCGCCCGGAGATCCGAATGGGGGTCTATTTTACCTCCGGAATATTTTACCCAAGAGGATGCCATCATCATTTAATCATACAATAAAGCTGCATGCCCTCGGGAAAAATTACGGCTTTAGTTTCCCCTTGCTTTCAGCCGTTCGCAGTACCAGAACAGCAAGGCCATTTTGGTTAGTGTTACAAGGCCAGATCAGTCAATCATCTAGACTGTTGTCCCTGCAATTTCTGAAAAGGCTGCTAGGAAACAACGTTTGTCTGGCCTCACAACAGATACCCCTCCGTTGTGGTTGCACGGATAAGAAAAACAAAATTGGTAAGTTGTATGTTCTTTTTTCAATTTTAATACCTTATTTTTCGAACAATGAAAGGCTAGCGATATTTAGTTGCTTCCCCTGTACAAGTCCATTTCACTAACTAATTAGTTGGCAATACCTGTGGTGTCGGACGCCTGTGATCCGAGAGTGTTCACCACAGTCACTGGTGACCATCACTGGCGACCGTCCCCAGTGTCCCAGAGTGAAACGGGACTAAAGTAATGTACGCTCGGCAGAAAAATCACACACATTACTGCACTGATATTTAATGGCAAATGGACTCTTCCGTCTGAAATGTTTGCGGTAACGAGAAATATTTCATGGTCAAGAACGCATATCAGAAGTGGTTCAGTTACAAGAAAGCGAGACCTCTCTGTCGTCAGCCATTTCGCTTCTGCTGGCTCGTCATTTGACAGGAACGTCCGGCACGAGTAGTGTTCTCAAGAACCAAGAACTGCGCAACGCAGTGTAGCATATCGCATGGTGCATGCCATCTATTGACGATACAGCGAAGTCATTCACGGAGTATCTAGAACATTCACCACAGAATGACGCCCTGCTACCAGCTACGTCTTCAGTTTTTTAGGTCCTCTGCTGTTGTTCTCTGGTTATTGCGACATGACATGCTGCATATAGCTGAACACAGTGTCAGTGCATAGTGAGATACGGGCCCCACACTGTTACATGTGTGCCTGTGATTGTTTGCGATAAATGTTAAAGTTTTAATAACAGCATTTGGTTGGGCTTCAGGATGCCTTGAAAGGATACGGATCCTGTACACCTCCCGCAAACTCGATCCTCCTCACGCGCTCGTCTCCCCGATCCTCTCCCACCCCCGCCCGCTGCCGCGCCTGTATTCGCACGTCCCACCCGGTCTCCATTTCTCCACCCTTCTTACCCTCTCCCAAGGTGGCTTCCGCCAGCTCCCCCTCCCTGATGATGCCCTCCTCCCTTCCATCTACCCCTCCTATCAACTTTGACTCTGCCCCACCCCCCACTTCCGGTGTCCTTTCCTTTGGGCACCCTCCCTCCCTTCTCTTCCCTTCCCTTCTCTTTCCTTTTCCCACGTCCCCTCCCTCCACCCCTCTTCCCACGGGTTTCCCCTCCCCCTTCCTCCCTCCCCCCTTTCTCCCCATCCTGTGGCATCTCTGCTCTCCCCTCTCGCTCTCCCACTCCCCTCCCTCCTCCTCCTCTCTTGGCATGTCACCAGACTCGCACACGCATAGTGACCATTCGCGCGCTGGAGATTGTCGACATCAGTATCTCGTGTGTGTGCTTCGTTTTGTGTTTCGTGCAGTTACGACTCCACTGTTCCCATGTGCCATCGCCGTTCTCCGTGTTTTGTGCGCCGTGTCCACAAGTGTTAGTGTTTTTATCGTCCAACGTGAACGGCTTCATGTTTCTTGTTTTTTTGTATCTCCATTTTTTGCCCGCCGTTTTTTGTATTGTCTGTATCACCTCTGTCATGTTATTGTTCCACTTAAGGCTGAAGAGCAGCGTAATGTGCTGTTGCCAGCCTGCCTGTATAGGTGATTAAAATTACAATAAAGGAAAAAAAAAAAAACTTCAGGATGATCTGAGTTTCCAAAACAAATGCGTCTGCAGAGAAATATATTAAACACAGAGTTCTTTTAATGTCTATCAGTGATGATAATGTTTTCATTAACTAGTTTTTGTAGTAAATAAGTGATTTTATAGCACATAGTGTATCTCTTATTGCTTAATATTTGGTATAATAAACTATAGGTCAATTTTTAATTTTAATCATATCTGTGATGTAGATAATTTTTTTTAAAATTCCTGTAAATACAGAAAATATCTACCAGTGTGTCAAAATATCGATGT
Organism: Schistocerca serialis cubense; assembly: GCF_023864345.2. Classification (NCBI taxonomy): domain Eukaryota; kingdom Metazoa; phylum Arthropoda; class Insecta; order Orthoptera; family Acrididae; genus Schistocerca; species Schistocerca serialis. The sequence continues at coordinate 971,242,929 of NC_064639.1, forward strand.
ATCGATGTTTTTGTGTCTGTGACATCTATATTTTTTGTAAGCATCGATATAATATATCGATATTTCCAAAATTTTACTCATCCCTGTGTAATAGAACTGAAAATGGAGTACAATGTGGGTGCAGGAACAAGTTTTGTGGAGCGCACCATTCAGCGTGGTCTGCAGGAAAGTAGTATCACACGAAAGTTGTGAACAAATCAATGAGGATTTGCAGAAAATAAAAGCATGGTATAAAGACTGGCAGTTATCTCTCAATATCAGTAAGTGTAACCTACTGCGTATAACAAGGCGAAAATCCCCATTAACATACGAGTACAAAATAAATGCCCAGTCCTTGCAAGTGGTAACATCTGTCAAGTATCTGAGTGTGAGTATTCGAAATGATCTCAAATGGAACGATCAGATTACACAAGTAACGGGTAAGGCGAACTCTAGAGTGCGGTTTATTGGTTGAATCCTGAAGCAATGCATTCCTTCAACAAAGTATACTGCTTACAATACGTTAGTTCGTCCAGTCTCAAGAGTATTGTTCGTCTGTATGGGACCCTTACCAGTTGGGTCTGATTCAAGAGATTGAGAAGGTCCAAAGAAGAGCGGCAAAATTCGTCACTGGTACATTTAGCCATCGTGAGAGCGTTACAAATCTCATTGAAAGTTTGAAGTAGGACACACTTGGAGATAGACGACGCGCTAAACGGAAGGGGCTGCTGACTAAATTCCAAAATTCGATCTCCGCCGAGGATGTAGAGCATATATTATTACCACCAAATTTCAAATCGCGCAATGATCACCATTCAAAGGTAAGGGAAATTAGAGCTCGTACTGAGGCGTTCAGACAGTCGTTTTTCCCTCACGTGATCCGCGAGTGGGACAGAGGGAGGAGAGGGGGGGGGGGAATATGACTTTGGCGCGAATAGTGCCCTCCACCATACACCGCTTGGTGGTTAGTGGAGTATATATGTAGATGTAGATGTTGTACATCGCGCTCTGCAGCGGACTACCTCAACATGTTCTCTTGTTGATTCAACAACATAGACAGTAACAAGTGCAGTGGACAGGGGATCGCCAAGGTAGGCTAAAATGGCTCTGAGCACTATGGGACTTAAGAGCTGAGGTCATCAGCCCCCTAGAACTTAGAGCTACTTAAACCTAACTAACCTAAGGACATCACACACATCCATGCCCGAGGCAGGATTCGAACCTGCGACGGTAGCGGTCGCGCGGTTCCATACTGTAGCGCCCAAAACCGCTCGGCCACTCCGGCCGGCTCGCCAAGGTAGGACTGCAGATCACTGGAGAAGTGTTGCTTGGTCAGATGAACACGCTTTTTGTTAGTACAAGTTGATGTTCGTGCCCAGACACACTGTCAGAAAGGGGAACTGCTGCTCGAAATGTGCACTGCGTCACGGACACGGGTCGGCGGGGCTAGTATTGTGCTCTGAAGGACATTCACCTGGGCTTCCGTGGGCCCTGTGAGAAGTATCGAAGGCACCATGACCATTGTAGACTAAGTATAGATAATGCCAACAGTTTGCATCCCTTCATACTTGATGTCTTTCCCGACTGTGATGTCGTCTTCCAGCAGGATAAGTATCCACGTTACTAGACCACAATCGTTCTACAGTGGCTGGAGGGAGCAGATAAAGACTTCACTCTGATGTCTTAGCCATGAAATTCGCCTTATCTGAGCCTGAGGATTCTCACGCAGGATGGTATCGGTCGCCAGTTACGCGCCCATAAACTACCGGCCTGTAATTTAAGTGACTTGTGTGACCTGTGCATAGACGCATAGTGCCACATACCTCCGATAAACTATAAAAAAATTAGCCAAATACATACTACGCAGAACTGCTGCTACAGCAGGCTCCAGTTATTACATCTACATCTACATAGATACTTCGCAAGCCACCGTACGGTGTGTGGCGGAGGGTACCCTGTTCCTCTACTTGTCATTTCCTTTCCTGACCCACTCGCAAATAGAGCGAGGGAAAAACGACTGTTTGTATGCTTCCGTATGAGCCCTAATTTTTCGTATCTTATCTTCGTGGTCCTTGTTTGTTGTTGTTGTGGTCTTCAGTCCTGAGACTGGTTTGATGCAGCTCTCCATGCTACTCTATGCTGTACAAGCTTCTTCATCTTTGAAATGGCTCTGAGCACTATGGGACTTTACATCTATGGTCATCAGTCCCCTAGAACTTAAAACTACTTAAACCTAACTAAGCTAAGGACATCACACAACACCCAGTCATCACGAGGCAGAGAAAATCCCTGACCCCGCCGGGAATCGAACCCGGGAACCCGGGCGTGGGAAGCGAGAACGCTACCGCACGAGCATCTCCCAGTACCTATTGCAGACTACATCCTGGTGGTGGTGGGGGGGGGGGGGGAGTTCAAATGGCCCTGAGCACTATGGGACTCAACTGCTGTGGTCATCAGTCCCCTAGAACTTAGAACTACTTAAACCTAACTAACCTAAGGACATCACACACATCCATGCCCGAGGCAGGATTCGAACCTGCGACCGTAGCAGCAGCGCGGCTCAGGCCTGGAGCGCCTAGAACCGCACGGCCACCGCGGCCGGCGGGGGGGGGGGGGGGGTCGTGGTCCTTATTCGTATTGTATGTTGGCGGCAGTAGAATCGTTCTTCACTCAGTTTCAAACAGCAGTTCTCTTAATTTTCTCAATAATGTTTCTCGAAAAGAACATCACCTTCCCTCCAGGGATTCCTGTCTGAATTCCTGAAGAATCTCCGTAACACTTACGTGTTGTTCAACCCTACTCGCAACAAATCTAGCAGCCTGCCTCTGAATTGCTTCGATCTCTTCCTTCAATCCGACCTGATATATATTCCAAACACTCGAGCAGTACTCAAGAATAGGTCGCACCAGCGTCCTATACGGGGTCTCCTTTACAAGTGAACCACTCTTTCCTAAAAATCTCCCAATAAAAAGTCGATCATTTGCCTTCCCTTACATGCTCGTTCCATCTCGTATCGCTGTGCAACGTTATGCCCAGATATTTAAACGAATTGACTGTGTCAGTCAAAACACTGGTAATAATGTATCGGAGCTTTACAGGTTTGATCTTCCTACTCACCCGCATTAACTTCCATTTTTCCATATCTAGGGCTAGCTGCCGTTCATCACGCCAACTGGAAATTTGGTCTAAGTCTTCTTGTATCTCCCTCCAGTCACTCAGCTTCGACACCTTACAGTACACCACGACATCATCAGCAGACAATTGCAGATTGCTGTCCACCCTGTTCGCCAGATCATTTATGTATATAGAGAACAACAGTGGTGCAATAACCTTTACCTGGGACACTCCTGACGATACCCTTGTGTCTGACGAGCGCTCGCTGTCGAGGACAACGTACTGGGTTCCATTATTTAAGAAATCTTCAAGCTACTCAAGTATCTGTCAACTTATTCCATATGCTCGTACGTTCGTTAACAGCTTGTAATGGTGCAATGGGACACATTATCAAATGCTTTCCAGTCTAGAAATACGGAACCTGCCTGTTGCCCTTCATCCATAGTTCTCAGTATATCATGTGAGAGAAGGGCAGGGTGAGTTTTGCATTAGCGATGCCTTCTAAAACCGTCCTGGTTCTTGGATATAAATATGTGAGTCTCAAGAAAGTTTATTATATTCGAATTGAGAATATGTTCATGGATTCTGCAACAAGCATAGCAGTCTGTAAACAGTTGGTACCATATTTTGGCTCGTTAATTAAATACGTAATCCTTAACGCTTGTAGTGAGTTGAATAGAAACAGCCTGATCTTTCGTACAGCTATAACACTAAATATTGGTTTTCTCCGCCTTTGCATCAGTCATTACTGACAGAAACCACAATATAGTTAAAAGATTAGAGCTTAAATTCAAGTTACTTTATTTGATTGCTCATTGTTTAATTATTTTGACAATGATGAAATATCACTGAAACATATCAGAGTGATAAAAGAGGAACTGTGATTTGCTCAAGGCAGGATCTCTTCAAGCATATTCATTATTGAAGGAGATTACAATACAAGAAGCGAGCTTTCATAAAGAAAAATTACCTCAAGAAGAAGTTCGTATTTTCCGCTCTAAAGCAGAGGAAGTGCGAAACGCCAGCCGCGCGTTGTGTCCGCGTGGTCTTAGGCGCAATGTGACGGATTGCGCGGCCCCTCCCGCCGGAGGTTCGGGTCCTCCCTTGGGCATGGGTGCGTATGTTGTTCTTAGCATAAGTTACTTTAAGTAGTGTGTAAGTCTTGGGACCGATGATCTAAGCAGTTTGATCCCTTAGGAATTCATACACACGCGCGAAACGCGGAATAACTTCCAACAAGGTCTGTAACCTCGGTTCCTTACCTCTGCTGGTCATATTGTTGGGTTGTGCTGGGCCACCTGCTCAGGACGTAGCCGACCAGCTGATGGGACGCTCTGCACATCTATGGTAAACTGAATTAATTGCCCCACTTCGTGTTGGCACTCGCCTTATCGTCCTGTTCCTTTGATAGCTGCCCACTCAAAACGAACCGTTACGAAATAAGAACAATTAAGACATGTTATCTCTGCAATCAACATCGAGTGAGGTCTCTTGTCTTTCGAGAAGGTCATATTAACCATTCAAGGCCATCTGACAACCTTCAGTGGCAGTGACAATCGTATATGTAAAATTTGAAGAACCCGTAAATTCTTGTGGAGAGACCAGACTAACTTGTCGTTCCTGAAGAGCGGCTGTCGTCTTTTCAGCACTTGCGGGAGCATCAGTCCGGATGACTGGCCCATAAAGCTTTATAACAGAGACCGGTACTGTCTTGGTATGTTGATACTGAGAACAACTAAAAGCAAAGGGAATCTACACTGAGGTGACAAAAGCCGGAAGATACCACCTCCTACTATCGTGTTGGAACTCTTTTTGCTCAGTTTAGTGCAGAAACTCACTTGGCATGGGCTCTACAAGTCGTTGGAAATCCCCTGCAGAAATATTGAACCATGCTCTCTCTATAGCCGCCAATAATAGCGGAAGTGTTTCCGGTGCAGGATTTTGTTCACAAACTGACCTCTCGATTTATGTCCGATAAATGTTCGATGGAATTCATGTCCAAACCATTCGCTCAAACTGTCCACAATGTTCTTCAAGCCAATCACGAACAGTTGTGACCTGGTGACATGGCGCATTGTCGTCGATAAAAATTCCATCGCTGAATGGCTGCAAACGGGCTCCAAGTAGCCGAAAATAACCATTTCGAGTCAATGATCGGTTCAGTTGGACAAAAGAACCAAGTCCATTCCAGATTAACACAGCCCACACCATTATGGAGCCACCACCAGCTTGCACAGTGTCTTGTTGACAACTTGGATCCATTGCTTTGTGGGGTCTGAGCCATGCACGAAACCTACTATCAGCTCTAATCAACTGAGATCGGGACTCATCTGGCAAGGCCACGGTTTTCCAGTGGTCTAGGGTCCAACCGATGTGTCACAAGCCCAGGAGAAGCACTGCAGACGATGTCTGCAGACGGTGTCGTGATGTTAGCAAAGACTGTCGCGTCGGTCGTCTGTTGCCATAGCCTGTTACCGTCAAATTTCGCCGCACTGTACTTACGGATACGTTTCTCGTACGTCCCACATCGAGTTCTGCGGTTATTTCATGCCGTGTTGCTTGGCTGTTAGCACTGATAACTGTACGCAAATGCTGCTGCTCTCGGTCGTTAAGTGAAAGCCGTCGGCGGCTGCTTGTCCGTTGTGAGTGGTAATGCCTGAAATTTGTATTCTCGGCACGCTCTTGAAACTCCGGATCTCGGAATATTGTATTCCGTAACGATTTCCGAAATGAAATCTCCTACGCGTTTAGCACCAACTACCTACCCGCGTTCCAAGTCTGTTGGTTCCCGTCGTGTGGCCATAATCACGCCGGAAACCTTTTCATATGAATCACCAGAGTACAAATGAGAGCTCCGCCAATGAACTGCCCTTTCGTACCTCGTGTACGCAATACAACCGCCATCTGTATATTTGCATGCAGCCTATCCGATGACTTTTGTCATCTCTTTGTACATGTGATTTGTGAACTGCGTCAGGTGAAATTTACGCCCACGAAAGATCGAAGAAGGGTCCACTAACCCCCACATCCGACCCCGCAGCTTTCCCGCCACGGAGAAGTACCGCAGGCTTTAACGTGGTGTTTCACTCTGTAATAATTACTGGCGAAAAGGCTGGATTATATTAGGTTAGATCAGATTCCGTTTTCGCTCCATAGATCTAAAAATGAGATTATTGTCGTGGGCGTGGAACAATTCAGAAAGTATAACATAAAAAATTTTAATATAATACTCACTACCCAGATTATCTGTCAGGAGATTCTCAAAATATGTGAATACATTGCAGTTTTTATTCTCAAGTCATAAACATAAAAATTTACAGTAGCCTCACACATCAGTATATATATATATTACATGTGCCCAGTACTTTGCAACCTCCAAGGTGCTTGGCGTGGCTTGTAGGAGATCATTCTTCGTGCAGGATATAGGACACAAAGGGCACTGAAGCATGTGGCTTGTGGTTTGTCGTTGTCCACAATCACAGGACGTGTCTTCTGTTATGAAGCCCCATCTCTTCAGGTTATCTCTGGATCGTCCAACTCCTGATCGTAATCTGTTTAAAGATTTCCACACCAGCCAGCTTTCATTGTATCTAGGTAGTAGTTATTCAGCTTCTGGCATCCACCCGCGCAGGTGAGGCGACGACTTCTTCCATAACTCCTTGCCTTCTCTGGTGAAACGGTGAGCTTCTCGGATGTCCTCCTTCCGCGAGCTCAGCCGTTGCTGTGTTGGATTTTGTCCGTGCAGTGGATGGGCACTGTTCTGTTCCACTTTCAGTCTCTCCTTGTTGGCAGCCGCTGCTCTGCGTACCCATGGTGGAGCTATTCCAGCCAGGTAGTAGAGCTTATCGGTTGGGGTAGGTCTTAAGCAACCTGTGATCAACCTGCAGGTTTCGTTGAGAGCGGTGTGTACTTGTCTGGCGTGAGATGACCTGTACGAGACTGGGGAAGCATATTCGGCAGTAGGAAAGCACAGTGTCATTGCAGAAGAGCGAATAGTTTCTGGATGTGAGCTCCACTGTGGGCCCGCTAGTTTGCGAATGAGGTTGTGTCGATTGGGAACTTTAATTTTGGTGTTGTTGCAGTGGGTTTTGAACGTCAGAGTTCTATCGAGAGTGACTCCCAAGTATTTAAGGGCGTGATGATGCTGCAATTGGATGCCTGACCATTCAACATGTAGCACACGATTCGCTTCCCCGTAGGTGTATTTGTATCTTCGAAGGGTTTGGTCTGACTTGGTTTCGATTGTAGTAGCTTGAAATTCCCCCCCCCCCCCATGAACCATGGACCTTGCCGTTGGTGGGGAGGCTTGCGTGCCTCAGCGATACAGATAGCCGTACCATAGGTGCAACCACAACGGAGGGGTATCTGTTGAGAGGCCAGACAAACGTGTGGTTCCTGAAGAGGGGCAGCAGCCTTTTCTGTAGCTGCAAGGGCAACAGTCTGGATGATTGACTGATCTGGCCTTGTAACATTAACCAAAACGGCCTTGCCGTGCTGGTACTGCGAACGACTGAAAGCAAGGGGAAACTACAGCCGTAATTTTTCCCGAGGGCATGCAGCTTTACTGTATGATTACATGATGATGGCGTCCTCTTGGGTAAAATATTCCGGAGGTAAAATAGTCCCCCATTCGGATCTCCGGGCGGGGACTACTCAAGAGGATGTCGTTATCAGGAGAAAGAAAACTGGCGTTCTACGGATCGGAGCGTGGAATGTGAGATCCCTTAATCGGGCAGGTAGGTTAGAAAATTTAAAAAGGGAAATGGATAGGTTGAAGCTAGATATAGTGGGAATTAGTGAAGTTCGGTGGCAGGAGGAACAAGACTTCTGGTCAGGTGACTACAGGGTTATAAACACAAAATCAAATAGGGGTAATGCAGGAGTAGGTTTAATAATGAATAGGAAAATAGGAATGCGGGTAAGCTACTACAAACAGCATAGTGAACGCATTATTGTGGCCAAGATAGATACGAAGCCCACACCTACTACAGTAGTACAAGTTTATATGCCAACTAGCTCTGCAGATGACGAAGAAATTGAAGAAATGTATGATGAAATAAAAGAAATTATTCAGATTGTGAAGGGAGACGAAAATTTAATAGTCATGGGTGACTGGAATTCGAGTGTAGGAAAAGGGAGAGAAGGAAACATAGTAGGTGAATATGGATTGGGGGACAGAAATGAAAGAGGAAGCCGCCTGGTAGAATTTTGCACAGAGCACAACATAATCATAACTAACACTTGGTTTAAGAATCATGAAAGAAGGTTGTATACATGGAAGAACCCTGGAGATACTAAAAGGTATCAGATAGATTATATAATGGTAAGACAGAGATTTAGGAACCAGGTTTTAAATTGTAAGACATTTCCAGGGGCAGATGTGGACTCTGACCACAATCTATTGGTTATGACCTGTAGATTAAAACTGAAGAAACTGCAAAAAGGTGGGAATTTAAGGAGATGTGACCTGGATAAACTAAAAGAACCAGAGGTTGTACAGAGATTCAGGGAGAGCATAAGGGAGCAATTGACAGGAATGGGGGAAATAAATACAGTAGAAGAAGAATGGGTCGCTTTGAGGGATGAAGTAGTGAAGGCAGCAGTGGATCAAGTAGGTAAAAAGACGAGGGCTAGTAGAAATCCTTGGGTAACAGAAGAAATATTGAATTTAATTGATGAAAGGAGAAAATATAAAAATGCAGTAAGTGAAACAGGCAAAAAGGAATACAAACGTCTCAAAAATGAGATCGACAGGCAGTGCAAAATGGCTAAGCAGGGATGGCTAGAGGACAAATGTAAGGATGTAGAGGCCTATCTCACTAGGGGTAAGATAGATACCGCCTACAGGAAAATTAAAGAGACCTTTGGAGATAAGAGAACGACTTGTATGAATATCAAGAGCTCAGATGGAAACCCAATTCTAAGCAAAGAAGGGAAAGCAGAAAGGTGGAAGGAGTATATAGAGGGTCTATACAAGGGCGATGTACTTGAGGACAATATAATGGAAATGGAAGAGGATGTAGATGAAGATGAAATGGGAGATATGATACTGCGTGAAGAGTTTGACAGAGCACTAAAAGACCTGAGTCGAAACACGGCCCCCGGAGTAGACAATATTCCATTGGAACTACTGACGGCCGTGGGAGAGCCAGTCCTGACAAAACTCTACCATCTGGTGCGCAAGATGTATGAAACAGGCGAAATACCCACAGACTTCAAGAAGAATATAATAATTCCAATCCCAAAGAAAGCAGGTGTTGACAGATGTGAAAATTACCGAACTATCAGCTTAATAAGTCACAGCTGCAAAATACTAACACGAATTCTTTACAGACGAATGGAAAAACTAGTAGAAGCCAACCTCGGGGAAGATCAGTTTGGATTCCGTAGAAACACTGGAACACGTGAGGCAATACTGACCTTACGACTTATCTTAGAAGAAAGATTAAGGAAAGGCAAACCTACGTTTCTAGCATTTGTAGACTTAGAGAAAGCTTTTGACAATGTTCACTGGAATACTCTCTTTCAAATTCTAAAGGTGGCAGGGGTAAAATACAGGGAGCGAAAGGCTATTTACAATTTGTACAGAAACCAGATGGCAGTTATAAGAGTCGAGGGACATGAAAGGGAAGCAGTGGTTGGGAAGGGAGTAAGACAGGGTTGTAGCCTCTCCCCGATGTTGTTCAATCTGTATATTGAGCAAGCAGTAAAGGAAACAAAAGAAAAATTCGGAGTAGGTATTAAAATTCATGGAGTAGAAATAAAAACTTTGAGGTTCGCCGATGACATTGTAATTCTGTCAGAGACAGCAAAGGACTTGGAAGAGCAGTTGAATGGAATGGACAGTGTCTTGAAAGGAGGATATAAGATGAACATCAACAAAAGCAAAACAAGGATAATGGAATGTAGTCGAATTAAGTCGGGTGATGCTGAGGGAATTAGATTAGGAAATGAGGCACTTAAAGTAGTAAAGGAGTTTCGCTATTTGGGGAGCAAAATAACTGATGATGGTCGAAGTAGAGAGGATATAAAATGTAGGCTGGCAATGGCAAGGAAAACGTTTCTGAAGAAGAGAAATTTGTTAACATCCAGTATTGATTTAAGTGTCAGGAAGTCATTTCTGAAAGTATTCGTATGGAGTGTAGCCATGTATGGAAGTGAAACATGGACGATAAATAGTTTGGACAAGAAGAGAATAGAAGCTTTCGAAATGTGGTGCTACAGAAGAATGCTGAAGATTAGATGGGTAGATCACATAACTAATGAGGAAGTATTGAATAGGATTGGGGAGAAGAGAAGTTTGTGGCACAACTTGACCAGAAGAAGGGATCGGTTGGTAGGACATGTTCTGAGGCATCAAGGGATCACCAATTTAGTAATGGAGGGGAGCGTGGAGGGTAAAAATCGTAGAGGGAGACCAAGAGATGAATACACTAAGCAGATTCAGAAGGATGTAGGTTGCAGTAGGTACTGGGAGATGAAAAAGCTTGCACAGGATAGAGTAGCATGGAGAGCTGCATCAAACCAGTCTCAGGACTGAAGACCACAACAACAACAACAGCTTGAAATTGCAATTGTCAGATTTCTTTCCATTGTTTCAAAGCCTGAGTTCCTCGTAGCAAGGGTTAGGTCATCTGCATATACACTCCTGGAAATGGAAAAAAGAACACATTGACACCGGTGTGTCAGACCCACCATACTTGCTCCGGACACTGCGAGAGGGCTGTACAAGCAATGATCACACGCACGGCACAGCGGACACACCAGGAACCGCGGTGTTGGCCGTCGAATGGCGCTAGCTACGCAGCATTTGTGCACCGCCGCCGTCAGTGTCAGCCAGTTTGCCGTGGCATACGGAGCTCCATCGCAGTCTTTAACACTGGTAGCATGCCGCGACAGCGTGGACGTGAACCGTATGTGCAGTTGACGGACTTTGAGCGAGGGCGTATAGTGGGCATGCGGGAGGCCGGGTGGACGTACCGCCGAATTGCTCAACACGTGGGGCGTGAGGTCTCCACAGTACATCGATGTTGTCGCCAGTGGTCGGCGGAAGGTGCACGTGCCCGTCGACCTGGGACCGGACCGCAGCGACGCACGGATGCACGCCAAGACCGTAGGATCCTACGCAGTGCCGTAGGGGACCGCACCGCCACTTCCCAGCAAATTAGGGACACTGTTGCTCCTGGGGTATCGGCGAGGACCATTCGCAACCGTCTCCATGAAGCTGGGCTACGGTCCCGCACACCGTTAGGCCGTCTTCCGCTCATGCCCCAACATCGTGCAGCCCGCCTCCAGTGGTGTCGCGACAGGCGTGAATGGAGGGACGAATGGAGACGTGTCGTCTTCAGCGATGAGAGTCGCTTCTGCCTTGGTGCCAATGATGGTCGTATGCGTGTTTGGCGCCGTGCAGGTGAGTGCCACAATCAGGACTGCATACGACCGAGGCACACAGGGCCAACACCCGGCATCATGGTGTGGGGAGCGATCTCCTACACTGGCCGTACACCACTGGTGATCGTCGAGGGGACACTGAATAGTGCACGGTACATCCAAACCGTCATCGAACCCATCGTTCTACCATTCCTACACCGGCAAGGGAACTTGCTGTTCCAACAGGACAATGCACGTCCACATGTATCCCGTGCCACCCAACGTGCTCTAGAAAGTGTAAGTCAACTACCCTGGCCAACAAGCATTGAGCCTGTTTGGGACTGGATGAAGCGTCGTCTCACGCGGTCTGCACGTCCAGCATGAACGCTGGTCCAACTGAGGCGCCAGGTGGAAATGGCATGGCAAGCCGTTCCACAGGACTACATCCAGCATCTCTACGATCGTCTCCATGGGAGAATAGCAGCCTGCATTGCTGCGAAAGGTGGATATACACTGTACTAGTGCCGACATTGTGCATGCTCTGTTGCCTGTGTCTATGTGCCTGTGGTTCTGTCAGTGTGATCATGTGATGTATCTGACCCCAGGAATGTGTCAATAAAGTTTCCCCTTCCTGGGACAATGAATTCACTGTGTTCTTATTTCAATTTCCAGGAGTGTATCTCCTCGTCCCCGGGATCAATGGCTGGTCGTTGGTATAAATGTTGAAGAGAAGTGGAGCTATGACGTTTCCCTGAGGTAGTCCATTTTTCTGCGCTCTCCAGCGACTGCGTTGTCTTTGAAATTAAAAAAAAAACCTGCTATTTCAGAGGAGGGTGCTGATTAGTCTAATTAGGTGGGCGTTCTTGATCATATTGCATAATTTTGCGTGGAGTAACCGATAACAGACAATATCATATGCTGCTATGAGATCCACGAAGACCACGCCCAGTACTTGTCGGGTTTCTACATCTACATATATACTCCGCTAGCCACCAAGCGGTGTGTGGCGCAGGGCACAATTAGCGCCGAAGTCAAATTCCCCCACTCCCCCCCCCCTCCCCTCTGTCCCACTAGCGGATCGCACGAGGGAATAACGACTATCTGAACGCCTCAGTACGAGCTCTAATTTTCCTTATCTTTGAATGGTGATCATAGCGCGATTTGAAAGTTGGTGGTAATAATATATGCTCTGCATCCTCGGCGAAGATCGGATTTTGGAATTTAGTGAGCAGCCCCTTCCGTTTAGCGCGTCGTCTATATGCAAGTGTGTCCCACTTCAAACTTTTCATTGAGATTTGTAACGCTCTCGCGTTGGCTAAATGTACCAGTGACGAATCTTGCCGCTCTTCCTAGGACATTCTCAATCTCTTGAATCATACCCAATTGGTAAGGGTCCCATACAGACGAACAATACTCTTAAGGTTGGACTAACTAACGTATTGTAAGCAATTTCTTTTGAAGGACTACATCGCTTCAGGATTCTACCAATAAACTGCAGTCTACAGTTCATCTTGTCCGTTACTTGTGCAATCTGATCATACCATTTGAGATTATTTCGAATAGTCACACCCAGATACTTGACGGATGTTATCGCTTCCAAAGACTGGGTATTTATTTTGTACTCGTACATTAATAGGGATTTTCGCCTTGGTATACGCAGTAGGTTACACCTACTAATATTCAGAGATAACTGCCAGTCATTACACCACACATTTATTTTCTGCAAATCCTAATTGATCTCTACATCTACATCCATACTCCGCAAGCCACCTGACGGTGTGTGGTGGAGGGTACCTTTAGTACCGCTATCGATTCTCCCTTCTATTCCAGTCTCGTATTGTTCCTGGAAAGAAAGATTGTCGGTATGCCTCTGTGTGGGCTCTAATCTTTCTGATTTTATCCTCATGGTCTCTTCGCGAGATATACGTAGGAGGGAGCAATATACTGCTTGACTCCTCAGTGAAGGTATGTTCTCGAAACATCAACAAAAGTCCGTACTGAGCTACTGAGCGTCTCTCTTGCAGCGTGCCGGCCGAAGTGGCCGTGCGGTTAAAGGCGCTGCAGTCTGGAACCGCAAGACCGCTACGGTCGCAGGTTCGAATCCTGCCTCGGGCATGGATGTGTGTAATGTCCTTAGGTTAGTTAGGTTTAACTAGTTCTAAGTTCTAGGGGACTAATGACCTCAGCAGTTGAGTCCCATCGTGCTCAGAGCCAGCCATTTCTTCAGCGTCTTCCACTGGAGTTTATCTATCATCTCCGTAACGCTTTCGCGATTACTAAATTATCCTGTAACGAAGCGCACTGCTCTCCGTTGGATCTTCTCTATCTCTTCTATCAACCCTAACTGGTATGGATCCCACACCGGTGAGCAGTAATCAATCAGTGGGCTAATAAGTGTACTGTAACCTACTTCCTTTGTTTTCGGACTGCATTTGCTTAGGATTCTTCCAGTGAATCTCAGTCTGGCATCTACTTTACCGACGATTAATTTTATACGGTCATTCCATTTTAAATCACTCCTAATTCCTACTCCCAGATAGTTTATGCTTACAGTTGCTGACCTGCTATATTGTAGCTGAATGATAAAGGATATTTCTTTCTATGTATTCGCAGCACATTACACTTGTCTACATTGAGATACAATTGCCATTCCCTGCACCATGCGTCAATTCATTGCAGATCCTCCTGTATTTCAGTACAATATTCCATTGTTGCAAACTCTCGAAATACTATAGCATCATCCGCAAAAAGCCTCAGTGAACTTCCGATGTTATCCACAAGGTCATTTATATATATTGTGAATAGCAACGGTCCTACGACACTCCCCTCCGGCACACCTGATATCACTCTTACTTCTGAAGACTTCTCTCCATTCAGAATGATATGCTGCGTTCTGTTATCTAGGAACTCTTCAATCCAATCACACAATTGGTCTGATAGTCCATATGCTCTTACTTTGTTCATTAAACGACTGTGGGGAACTGTATCGAACGCCTTTCGGAAGTCAAGAAACACTGCATCTACCTTGGAACCCGTGTCTACGGCCCTCTGAGTTTCGTGGACAAATAGCGCGAGCTTGGTTTCACACGATCGTCTTTTTCGAAACCCATGCTGATTCCTACAGAGTAGATTTCTAGTCTCCAGAAAAGTCATTATACTCGATCATAATACGTCTTCCAAAATTCTACAACTGATCGACGTTAGAGATATAGGTCTATAGTTCTGCACATCTGTTCGACGTCCTTTCTTGAAAACGGGGATGACCTGTGCCCTTTTCCAGTCTTTTGGAACCCTACGCTCCTCTAGAGACCTACGGTACACCGCTGCAAGAAGGAGGGCAAGTTCCTTCGCATACTCTGTGTAAAATCGAACTGGTATCCCATCAGGTTCAGCGGCCTTTCCTCTTTTGAGCGATTTTAATTGTTTTTCTATCCCTCTGTCATCTATTTCGATATCTACAATTTTGTCATCTGTGCGACAGTCTACAGTGTAGTCTTCCGCTGTGAAACAGCTTTCGAGAAAGACATTTAGTATTTCGGCCTTTAGTCTGTCATCCTCTGTTTCAGTACCATTTTGATCACAGAGTTTCTGGACATTTTGTTTTGATCCACCTACCGCTTTGACATAAGA
Source organism: Schistocerca serialis cubense (assembly GCF_023864345.2). Taxonomy (NCBI): domain Eukaryota; kingdom Metazoa; phylum Arthropoda; class Insecta; order Orthoptera; family Acrididae; genus Schistocerca; species Schistocerca serialis. Next base: position 971,258,022 of record NC_064639.1, read on the forward strand.
CCAAAATTTCTTAGGATTTTCTGCCAAGTCTGTACATAGAATTTTACTTTCGAATTCGTTGAACGCCTCTCGCATAGCCCTCCTCAGACTACATTTTGCTGCGTGTAATTTTTGTTTGTCTGCAAGGCCTTGGCTATGTTCATGTTTGCTGAGAAGTTCCCTTTGCTTCCGCAGCAGTTTTCTAACTCGGTTGTTGTACCACGGTGGCTCTTTTCCGTCTCTTACGATCTTGCTTGGCACATACTCATCTAATGCATATTGTACGATGGTTTTGAACTTTGTCCAGTGATCCTCAACACTATCTGTACTAGAGATAAAACTTTTGTGTTGAGCCATCAAGTACTCTGAAATCTGCTTTTTGTCACTTTTGCTAAACAGAAAAATCTTCCTACCATTTTTAATATTTCTTTTTACTGCTGAAATCACCGATGCTGTAACCGCTTTATGATCGCTGATTCCCTGTTCTGCGTTAACTGTTTCAAATAGTTCGGGTCTGTTTGTCACCAGAAGTCACCACGAGTCGGTTCTCTGTTTAACTGCTCAAGGTAGTTTTCAGATAATGCACTTAAATAAATTTCACTGGATTCTTTGTCCCTGCCACCCGTTTTGAGTCTCCCAGTCTATATCTGGTAAATTAAAATCTGCACCCAAAACTATAACATGGTTGGGAAATCTACTCGAAAATTTTCCAGATTTTCCTTCAGGTGTTCTGCCACAACAGCTGCTGGGCCAGGGGGCCTATAGAGACATCCAATTACCATGTTTGAGCCTGCTTTAACCGTGACCTTCACCCAAATTATTTCACATTTCTGATCTCCGTCAATTTCCTTTTATACTATTGCACTTTTTATCGCTATAAACACGCCTCCCCCTTCACTGTCCAGCCTGTCTCTGCGGTATACATTTCAATCTGAGTTTAGAATTTCGTTACTGTTAACATCTTGCTTCAGCCAGCTTTCCGTCCCTAGTACTATGTGGGCATTGTGACAGTTTATTAATGAGAACAGTTCTGGAACCTTTCTACAGACGCTCCTGCAGTTTACTATTAGCACTTTAATAATGTCATTCCCTGATTTGTTTACAGCTTTCGTGTGATACTACGAGTACTTTCCTGCAGACTACAGCATCTTCGGCAAACCATCTTATGCCGCTGCCAATACCATCAACCAGATCGTTTATGTAAATCGTAAAAAGCAGCGGACCTATTGCGCTGCCCTGGGGCATACCTGAAGTTACGCTTGTTTCTATTGAAGTCACCCCATTCAGCACGACATACTGCTCTCTGTCTGTTAGAAAACTTTCTATCCAACCGCATATGTCATCGGATAGACCGTAAGCGCGCACTTTTTGGAGCAAGCGACAGTGCGGAACTGAGTCGAACGCCTTTCGAAACTCGAGAAATATGGCATCAGCCTGGGAGCCGGTATTTAGAGTCTGTTGTATATCATGCACAAAGAGGGCCAGCTGTGTCTCGCATGATCGCTGTTTCCTAAAACCGTGCTTGTTTCTGCAGATGAGCTTCTCAGAGTCTAGGAAGCTCATTATGTCCGAACACAAAATATGTTCCATGATTCTACAACAAATCGACGTCAGTGAAATTGTCCGGTAATTATGTGCATCCGATTTTCTACCCTTTGAGTAGATTTCTACGGTTTCAAAGCCATCCTCTATAAACTGAGGGAGATTCAAAAGTTGCCCTGTGCAGCTTCTGTTTGGTCGAAATCCTGCTTGTTCGGGTATGAGAAGAGGGTCTATTACTGGTGGGATTCTATTCAGAATCATACATTCAAACAATTTATAAAGGTGACTCAAAAGGATAACTGGTCTGAAATATTTGGGATGATTTGCTTCCTTTCCAGGTGTGTTGATATTACCTGTGTATCTGGTTGGACAAATATAGTACTTCCGTATTTTGGGTGTGGTCTTTCCGTAGCCAGTCGCATTTCGTTTATTTTTGGTCTGCACATTTCACAGCTTCTGTTGGTCTCCTGTATGCAGAGCACATCGTACTTGATTTGTCTGCACAGCTCTTGTAGCAGTTCTTCTTTTGGTGATGATATAACTTCTATATTCACCGATATCATGGTCGACTGTGATCCTGGAGAGGACCAAGATGTTGTTTCTGCTGTGAAAGGGCCGGCCGAAGTTTCCGTGCGGTTAAAGGCGCTGCTGTCTGGAACCGCAAGACCGCTACGGTCGCAGGTTCGAAACCTGCCTCGGGCATGGATGTTTGTGATGTCCTTCGGTTAGTTAGGTTTAACTAGTTCTAAGTTCTAGGGGACTAACGACCTCAGCAGTTGAGTCCCATAGTGCTCAGAGCCATTTGAACCATTTTTGCTGTGAGAGGATCAGCCGCCGGAGAAATCTGACGGCCAAGGTAGGCCAGATTGCAAGTCTTGTCTTGGTCGGAAATCATAGCAGTCTTCGTGGAGGTTCCGTTCATGTACCACAACACACTGCAATAAACTAGAACTGCTAATATTTACAGAATTAATACACTGTGAGAGGTGGCAATACTCTCTTAGGATTTAAAGCTTGGCTACAGCGCACATACAAAAGCTCTGGAATCTAAGATATTGTAGTCGCGCTTCGCAGCGCACGGATTAACTAGTGGCAGTTTGGAAGCCAGTGTAGGGTGCGCACGTGTGTTGGGCGAGGGGTCGTCGCCGAGCTGCCGTACTGCCGTGTCCGCCAGCAGCGACACAGGATTTGGTATTGAGTTGATATTTTTTATAATTTGCAGCGCGCTTATTAATTTAAAGAAAAGGGTTTGTGTATGTGCGTAGCAGCAGACGGTAATTTTGATAATGATAGGAGTTCAATTCTTAAGGGAAACCATTGTTAGATTAAGTATTGATTTTTGTCATTGATTTCTTTTGTAATTGTAAGGGAATTGTTTCACTATGTATTTAACTGAGAAGTATTTCAGTCTGTCTCAAGAGTTTGATTAATTTGTAATATTGCTTTAATCCAACTGGAGGCAGATTATACACACGAAGCGATTGTTCAAAGAGAAAGAATCGCTTTCAGAATATAGTTAAAAAAAAAAAAAAGGAATTACGTGTTTGGGTTATCATTTATCGAGTTTAGATTTTACCAAACCCTTTCTCTTGAATTATATGTAGTTATAGTAAGCAGCAGCAGCCGCAGCAACCGCCATACAGAACATGCATTGCACTCAGCATGAATAATAGGTTTTTTTATGTTTTTTTTAAATGTAGGAATGCAGTGGATCAAGCAGTGCCAGCAGAAAGACCAAGTAAGTTATCTGTTGTGCACAGAACCAATTTAAAAAAAAAAGAAATAAAGTTTAGGCGATCTCTGTAATAGTAAAGTTAACAAGAGTATACAAGCACGAGATTTTCAGTAGAAAACACGAGATACGAAGATAGAGCTCGCGACTCTCACCTTCTCATCTGTCGACATGCCTGCCAGGATACGTTTTTTTTTTTTTTTTTTTTTTTTTTTTTTTTTTTTTTTTTTGGATGAGCCGTAGTTAGATATGCTTCGTCTTTCTACTGCCAACTGCAAGCTTACGCAACAGTAATCATTAGTGGAAAAATGGTTCAAATGGCTCTGAGCACTTTGGGACTTAACATCTATGGTCATCAGTCCCCTAGAACTTAGAACTACTTAAACCTAACAAACCTAAGGACAGCACAAAACACCCAGTCATCACGAGGCAGGGAAAATCCCTAACCCCACCGGGAATCGAACCCGGAAACCCGGGCTTGGGAAGCGAGAACGCTACCGCACGACCACGAGCTGCGGACAATCATTAGTCGAGGCACAGCATTTTGATCGCTTGCCCACTGCTTTCTATTAGCACAAAATTTTATTTCAGCAGTTTTGTCTTTGAATTTTTTGGTGCATTGGGTAATAGTTAATTGAACAGTGTAATTTTTAGGATAGCGGTGTATTTTAGTGACATGTTTTCGTTCGTATTGCGACAATGAGGACGCGAGCACAAAAGAAAATGGAAAATAATGCAGATGCTACTGTAAACGCCAACGTACATACGGTTGCAAACATGAATGTAGGAGCGGTTTCAAACGCAGTTTCCGAAAATTCGGAACAGAGAGTAGAAAATTCTTATGAGAATATTGAGATCCGGGAATTTTCGAACAATACTGCGGAGAATCGGAATGTAGGCGATCATTTGACAACAATGCGTGATGAACAACTGTGTGCTACACGCAACTTAGGACATGACAATACAGTGACGCAAACCGAACTCATTATGAGAAATTCCAGCGTTGCTTCCGCCTCAAAAAGTGCAGAGTAATTTTGTTTTCCCCACTTTCGGTGGAAATTCAGGTCTGGTTGCCACTCTGATAGAGCGGAGTAATTTTGCCTTTCCTTCTGTTAGTGGAAATGCAGGTACTGCTTCTGCTTTAACAGAGAAGAGTAACGTTGTACTCCATGCCCCCAGTAATGATGTTTTACTATTATTACTGAGTAAACTCACTGAATTTAATGACAGACAAGAAAGTAAACTCACTGAATGTAATGACAGACAGGAGAGTAAACTCACTGAATTTAATGACAGACAGGAACGTAAACTCACTGAATTTAACAACAATAATGCCAATAATTTCAAATCGCTTCAGAACGAAATTAACGAGAATCTCACATTGTTTCGGGGTGAGGTGAATGACAATTTAAATAGTAAATTTGAAGAAATGACCAGTCAGTTGAAAAGTCAGGTACGTGAAGAATTCAAATCAGATATTAATAATCTTGTATCCCGACTTGATCACGTACAAAATGTTCATATTGTTGAAGTGAAACGACAAACGTCACAACAAGAACTGCAAGTAGAGGAATAAGCGAAAAATGTTGAGTCATTGCAATTACAGACCACCAGTGAAGTTTCAAAGATAGAAACTCAATTAACGACAGTAGCTAAACAGGTAGATGAATTATCCATGAAAGTGACGGAACTGAGTAGCGGGTTAGAGACGAGGTCAGATGACACTCAGCCGGTACCGATCGCGGATACCGAAGAATTTCAGTCTCTGCAACGTTTTAAACAAGGGCAGATGACAATTAATCAGCAAAGCAAACGTGACGTAAAAAATATACAGGAACAGCTTGCCAGCAACGAAGAAAAGATCGATCGCAGCAATAACACTTAGATCTGATAATTACCAAATTGGTAACGACAATGAGCGCGATAATTATGGAAATGCTGACCACTTTTCTCGTGAATATGACACATTTGCGGGACGTAATGAAGGAAACGTGAGTCATGCCGTGAAAGAAAACTCATCCACTAAGAAAAATGACGAGTTTGACTATAAGCATTTTCTCACAGTTAGGAAATTTAAAATTTTTCGGAATGTTTGTCACGAAATCCACCCTCGAGAGTGGTTAGAACAATTTGACTATTCTTTACCACCAACATGGCCAATTGGCCACAAACTGGAATTCATTTGCAGTTAGCTTGAAGGAGAGCCTGCAACAAGAATGTGCTCAATAGTACGTGAATGTCACACATATGGCGGTTTTTATCACGCATTCTTATCTGCTTACTGGTCAGAGACTACACAAGATAGTGTAAAACATTACATCATTATGATGCAAAGTTACGAGCAGTCGAAATTTTCAACTCCAGTGCAATATTTTGAAAACATGATGCGCATGAACATATATTTAACGAATCCGTACAGTCAGTCGGAATTAATTCGTATCCGTTTGACAAAACTGCCGATCAGATTACGCCACATAATTTTGGCAGGTAGGTGCAAAGATGACTTGGAGGCATTCCAAGCTCTTTTGCAAGAATTAGAATTTGACAGCTATGAAAACACACAAAGAGATAATAGTAATCAGTATTGGGAAAATAATAATCCGCGGCGTGACCGTAAACGCGTATGGAACTCGGACGAACCTCACGCGTATAGGGCGGAAGAAGATAGGCGCGATATGCGGCATCAACCGTATAACACAGATCGTAGACGCCAGAGAAATGATTTTTATGATCATAGGAACTCTCAGTATAGTAATAGAGATCGCGGACTGCGAGGGCAAAGGCGTTATTGAAATGAAAATTATTTTAGAAGGAATGGTCGCGGTAGAGATAATCGAAATTGGCGCAGACACGCAAATTACAATTCGGAACGCGGTGCTCATTCAGAATACAGAGCATCGAGCTCACATGATAATTATGGTCATAACAATTATGAAAACCAAAACAGTTATGATGAGGGGACAAATCAAAATTGGCAGGAACACAGAAATTCCAATTTAGAGCGTGGCGACAATGTAGAAATCAGACCACCCAACACAAGCAATAATTCGCGGCAACACGAGCTGGCACAACAATTACTAGCAACAAGGACTACAAACGAACCGTTTGTAGCGGCGGAAAGCCGAAACACAAATTATGTTAACTTTGTTGGACTGGAGGACACATTATTACAACAAAATGACAACAGCGAAATTATGTATAGTCATCGAATTATAAAACTCTTGGTAAGAAATATTCTACTTTCAGCTGTACTTGATTCTGGCAGCCCTGTGAATGTAATTAACGAGACAATGTTTAAGAAGTGTGAACAGGCATCTGTTTGTCCAATCTTGCCATTATTAAATACCAAATTAAAGGGAGTCATTCAAGGAAAGAGTGTAGACATACGCAATCAGACTTCTTTAGTTTTGAGGTGTCAAGGACACGAGTTTTATGCAAATTTCTTAGTAGTCCCTCTTTTATCAACAGACATGATTTTGGGTGTGGAATTCCTACGTGAATATAAAGCAATGTTAAACTTTTGTAATGCTGAAGTCATGTTACGAGTAAATCAAATTCTAGTCACGCTTAAATTTCAAGGATGGCTAACAAAGGAAGATGAGGAAGTGAATTATCTGCGTTTTCTCTTTCCGCTTGAGGCACAACAATCACTGAATTTGTCTAATAGTTGCACAGTTAACATCACCACGTTTTACTGTGAAACAGAACAACCCATTAGTACAGAACAATTAATTAAAAGGAAAGTTTACCGAGACGAAGTAGATCCTAATGCAGGCACTCATGAGTTATTTGAAATATTACAAACAAATTGTGAAGTTTTTTCTCACAAGACAGGAACAATACGTAACTTTCTTTATGAATTCAAGGTTAAGGAACATAATAAATTTTTTGTACCACCGTATGTCATCCCATTGACATACAGAGACAAAGTCAAACAGGAAATACAATCCATGTTAGAGCAGGGAATCATCGAACCTGCTGTGAGTTCATATAACAGCCCATTACATGTGTTTAAGAAAAGGGATAATTCCATTAGACTGGCTCTTGATTCCAGACAAATTAACACAGTAATCCAACCTGAAACTGATAGACCACAGATTCTAGATGAACTACTGCAAAAACACCATGAAGTGGTAAGTATAGCAGTAGAACATCAAGACGCTGCAGACAGAAGAAAGAAGCTGCATAATCCGAGTCAACGTCAAGAATTTACAGGTAGGTCAAAAAGTATTGCTTAGATCACATCGACTATCTCATAAGGGAAAATATTTGAGTAGGAAGCTTTTCTTGGTGTATGAAGGACCCTTCCGTATACGACGCATTGCACACAAAAACGCAGTGGAACTTGAGACACATAAATCGCGAGGTCTTCATCACTTATCACACATTAAAATTTTCAAGGAATAAGGCCCTAGGGGCTTTACTGATCTTAAGTAAATATATGTTTGGCGAGCATAGGTGCCCCAGCTGTTACAGTATATTCTTGCGATTTTAATTTTCAGTACTGTTTCATAATCTTTGATTAACCTGTTTGTCTGTTAATCTTTTACTATCATCTATCCTGTATAAAAGACCAAGAATGAATGATTATGAATGATTTGTATTGTTTGAGAGAATAAGAACTTTGAAAGGGACATTTCTGACGAGAGGATTATGCCAGCTGCTGACATCTTGCGATTGCTCACTGAAACAATGAAATTTTCGTGACTTATTTGAAGCTAAATGCAAGAAATAACTATGTCCGTTTTTAGGGAGAAATAACATGAAATAACAGAAACTGTTGACTTTATCTTCAGGTAAAATATAGTGTATAAGTGGCTCTGAATTGGGAGGGTATATTTGATGGGCAATAGTATAATTAGGAAACCTTCGAACTGACACTTGTTCTGATTTATGAGGTAGTTTGAAGAGTGATGATTTATGTGGATTTTTCGTGTTTATTAGTTTGCCAGGTAAGGCGTATTAGGATTTATGGACAACTCATGAATAGTGTGACACAATGAGGAAGCACTTTGCAGACATTTATAGAACAAGAGAAGGTAAGAAAGATACACTTCTAAACGAAGAAACCCACAATGGTATTCTATGAAGGAAGATATAACTTATACACATTTGCGTAAAATTTAAGTCACAGCAATGTTAAGGTAGAGTACACACTTACTTAAAATCTAAGTTAGAGTAAAGTTAAGACATAGCTATGAGTCACGAAAGGAGTTCTGATACAAATACACAGCAAAGTGTTAAATTATGTGATGAATGAGTGCCAAGAATATTTTTTGCTCTGTGAAATCGTGGAATGGTAAGAATGATAGTGTTGTTTCTCTTTTTATTGTTGTTAAGGTTGACTTTATTGCATTTCTTACAGGAAACATGATCGCAACGGAAGTTTTCTCCATTGCAGAAACGAAAGCACTTAAATGACGTAATTTTGTGTAGTAGACGATATTTTCAGATAGGAGCGTAGGCCGCTTACCGTTAAGGGTCGCGAGAATAAAGATGTTCCAGAAACAGTCGGCAGTGACAAAACAAAAAAAAAAAAAACAAAAAAAAAACCTGAGCTATGACCTAGATAATAATGTCGTGCATTAACCGATTTCTTTTCTCTTTCCAGAGTGAAATGACTCTTACGCCAAGAGGCGAGAGTATCTGCCATATTTTATGAACGTGTAAATAGGAGTGTAAAATAAGTCAATTTAATATTTATCTTGTGTTTTTCTATTTCATGATTGTCATTTAGTGATGCAGTGCCGATTTGAGCACGAAGTTAATTGGAAGGTGATGATTTTTCTCTTGTCATGTCATAAATTTATTTCTTGTCACCTTGATGAATAAACCATATCTTTCAGTTTCTACTGGACAGATGGAGGTGTTTTGTGTGTTGTATTTTGTGAATAATCTATTTTTTTTTTAATTATGTGCTTCGTAGGTTGTTTCTTTTTCTTGTTCTTTGTGACCGTCCAAGGTATGGCCACACAGATTCATACAAAGACTAGGGAGGCCTCCAAACGGAGACAATGAGGACTCCATATAAAAACGCTTGAGACGCTATACCACAGACATTGACATTTGACATCAGAAATATTGACAGTCATTACAGACTGATAATTATAAATTTGGTAACTTTGTAATTAGAGTGCAAAAAAATTCTGACGCAAAGTCACGTAATTATTCACTAAATTATGTACATATTCATGAATTGATTTGGCAAGCCGTTGGCTACACTTTTTCTAAATGATTCTGTAACTTTTATTATATATAATAGCATAATTATATAATTCCTTTTCTATTTGTAGGATTGTTTAAATATTTTATAACCAAAATGTACATAACAAATATTGTAACATTCTTTTTCAGCATCACTAGTAATGTAAAAATAGTAGGTAATTAGAGTTCGATGGCACAGGATTTATGCCTTGAAATTAAAATGATATTTTTTGTGTAGTGCCACATTTGTAATGATACGTCGTCACAATCAAAACTTTGCCACTGTTATTGGCCAAACTAATCGTAAGAAAATGACTGAATTGAAAAATACATGCCACAAATCTATGATTGCTGTGGCGAGAAATTTAAAGAAAATTGACTTTGCCACCATGTGGTGAACCTCACATTATTCATGACGTGAAATATATGCCACAAATCTGTAATTGCTGTGGCAATAGAGTTAAAGAAAACATTTAAATGAGCTCAGACCTCACATGCCTGTTTATATGATATAATATTATTCCTTGCTTAATTTCTGTAATTAGGTTAGAGACATCGTATTTTAAAGGGAGAATCTATTTTTTATAAAATGTTTCCAGTAGAGAGGAATACTCGACCGAGACTTTTCCTACATAAGTTTGAGGAGATACTTATGCAATAACGCAGTGACGTGTGGTTGTCAGTGGACACGAGGTCCCTGAGTCTGCCAACGCTGTCAAACTGTGTCATTCTGGGAGAATGGACGTTACGTATGATTGTCAGTGGACACAAGGTCCCTGAGTCTGCCTACATTGTCAAGCTGTCTCACCAGAGGAAAATTTGACTTCAGGTGTGGTTGTCAGTGGATATGAAGTCCCTGAGTCTGCCTACACCGTAAATTAACTAATGTTGGAATATTAGTGTGGTTGTCAGTGGATATGAAGTCACTGAGTCTGCTGCGCTTAAAACATGTAGACCTGGTTTCTTTTGACCAGAGGGAACTGCGAGCATAAAAACATAAAATATTATGTAGTCAGACCACTACTGATTAATGTCATGGAAACGTAAGTGCCCAAATGCAGAAAATAAAATATTATTTTTTACTGGTTATTAGGTTATGTTAGCTTATTGAAGACTATTCAATGCTTAGCTGTTACACATCTGTTAAAACTTATATGATATTTTTTATCTACTTATGTAAGAAACTTGTTATATTTCCTTTGATGTTTTCTTATTACATACATACTAGGCTAGCAACATGTTCATATTATTTTGTAAAAGGAGCCATGTTTTCTCCTTTCCAATCAATTAGGCAAGCAACATTTCTGCCATTTTGTATAAAATTTTAACAATTTTCTCTTCCCTATATACACTCCTGGAAATGGAAAAAAGAACACATTGACACCGGTGTGTCAGACCCACCATACTTGCTCCGGACACTGCGAGAGGGCTGTACAAGCAATGATCACACGCACGGCACAGCGGACACACCAGGAACCGCGGTGTTGGCCGTCGAATGGCGCTAGCTGCGCAGCATTTGTGCACCGCCGCCGTCAGTGTCAGCCAGTTTGCCGTGGCATACGGAGCTCCATCGCAGTCTTTAACACTAGTAGCATGCCGCGACAGCGTGGACGTGAACTGTATGTGCAGTTGACGGACTTTGAGCGAGGGCGTATAGTGGGCATGCGGGAGGCCGGGTGGACGTACCGCCGAATTGCTCTACACGTGGGGCGTGAGGTCTCCACAGTACATCGATGTTGTCGCCAGTGGTCGGCGGAAGGTGCACGTGCCCGTCGACGTGGGACCGGACCGCAGCGATGCACGGATGCACGCCAAGACCGTAGGATCCTACGCAGTGCCGTAGGGGACCGCACCGCCACTTCCCAGAAAATTAGGGACACTGTTGCTCCTGGGGTATCGGCGAGGACCATTCGCAACCGTCTCCATGAAGCTGGGCTACGGTCCCGCACACCGTTAGGCCGTCTTCCGCTCACGCCCCAACATCGTGCAGCCCGCCTCCAGTGGTGTCGCGACAGGCGTGAATGGAGGGACGAATGGAGACGTGTCGTCTTCAGCGATGAGAGTCGCTTCTGCCTTGGTGCCAATGATGGTCGTATGCGTGTTTGGCGCCGTGCAGGTGAGCGCCACAATCAGGACTGCATACGACCGAGGCACACAGGGCCAACACCCGGCATCATGGTGTGGGGAGCGATCTCCTACACTGGCCGTACACCACTGGTGATCGTCGAGGGGACACTGAATAGTGCACGGTACATCCAAACCGTCATCGAACCCATCGTTCTATCATTCCTAGACCGGCAAGGGAACTTGCTGTTCCAACAGGACAGTGCACGTCCGCATGTATCCCGTGCCACCCAACGTGCTCTAGAAGGTGGAAGTCAACTACCCTGGCCAGCAAGATCTCCGGATCTGTCCCCCATTGAGTATGTTTGGGACTGGATGAAGCGTCGTCTCACGCGGTCTGCACGTCCAGCACGAACGCTGGTCCAACTGAGGCGCCAGGTGGAAACGGCATGGCAAGCCGTTCCACAGGACTACATCCAGCATCTCTACGATCGTCTCCATGGGAGAATAGCAGCCTGCATTGCTGCGAAAGGTGGATATACAATGTACTAGTGCCGACATTGTGCATGCTCTGTTGCCTGTGTCTATGTGCCTGTGGTTCTGTCAGTGTGATCATGTGATGTATCTGACCCCAGGAATGTGTCAATAAAGTTTCCCCTTCCTGGGACAATGAATTCACGGTGTTCTTATTTCAATTTCCAGGAGAGTACCATGCAAGAAAATTTTCGTCGTTTTGTAAAAAAAAAAAAAAAAAAAAAAAAAAAAAATATTACTTAGATGCTAAGTAAGAAATACTTTTAGTCATTGGATATAAATTGTAACATCTTTATTTTTTCTCTTTGCCTAATTTTTCGTCGTTTTGCAAAAATTTTTACTGTTTGTTCCTTGCCAATATGTTAGGCAAGAATCACGCCGCAAAATTTTCAAAAATGAGGTTGGGGGTTATGGGTGTTGGCAATACTCTCTTAGGATTTAAAGGTTGGCTACAGTACGCATACACAAGCTCTGGAATCTAAGATATTGTTGTCGCACTTCGCAGCGCACGGATTAACTAGTGGCAGTTTGGAAGCCAGTATAGGGGCTCGCCTGCTGTGGTGCGCACGTGTGTTGGGCGAGGGGTCGTCGCCGAGCTGCCGTACTGCCGTGTCCGCCAGCAGCGACACAGGATTTGGTATTGAGTTGATATTTTTTATAATTTGCAGCGCGCTTATTAATTTAAAGAAAAGGGTTTGTGTATGTGCGTAGCAGCAGACGGTAATTTTGATAATGATAGGAGTTCAATTCTTAAGGTAAACCATTGTTAGGTTAAGTATTCATTTTTGTCATTGATTTCTTTTGTAATTGTCAGGGAATTGTTTCACTATGTATTTAACTGAGAAGTGTTTCATTCTGTCTCAAGAGTTTGATCAATTTGTAATATTGCTTTAATCCAACTGGAGGCAGATTTACATACGAAGCGATTGTTCAAAGAGCTTCTAGCGTTTTGTTAATTGAATGAGAAAGAATTGCTTTCAGAATATAGTTTTGAAAAAAAAAAAAAAAGGAATTACGTGTTTGGGTTATCATTTATCGAGTTTAGATTTGACCAAACCCTTTCTCTTGAATTACATGTAGTTGTAGTAAGCAGCAGCAGCTGCAGCAACAGCAGGAACCGCCATACAGAACATGCATTGCACTCAGCATGAATTTTAATGTAGGAATGCAGCAGATCAAGCAGTGGCAGCAGAAAGACCAAGTAAGATATCTGTTGTGCACAGGACCAATTAAAAAAAAGAAATAAAGTTTAGTCGATCTCTGTAATAGTAAAGTTAACAAGAGTACAAGCACGAGATTTTCAGTAGAAAACACGAGATAAGAAGAAAGAGCTCGTGTCTTTCAACTGTCAGAATAAAATATAGTTACGCACTTTTAATACACTTCTCACTCAAAATACCTACTCGTGATTGTTGTGAGTAAGTGCTGTCAAAACTGAAATCTAACAGATATTTTTACTTATCTTTCTAACATTCCCTGTTTCGATATTCATCTATAGAGTGGAAGGAGTCGCCTAACAAAAAGTTCTTCAAACTCTGTTTAAACTGTGCTTAATCTGAAACCAAGTTTTTAATGGTCTGACAGTTTATTGAAAGTGTGCGTTCCTGAACATTGGACCCCATTTTGGACAAAGGTAAGTGATTTTAGGTCTGTATGTAGATTGTTCTTATTCCTAGTATTGATAGTATGTATTGAGCCATTAGTTGGAAACAGAAACATGTTACTTGCAACAAATTTCACAAAGAAATAAATATAGTGACAAGCCGTGGTTCGAATATAAAGCACCTTGAACAGGTTTCCACACGATTTTCTTGAATTTACACAACAAATGAGTCTCATAACACGCTTCTACACGTTAAAAACTTTTGCTCGGTTTGACGAGTTACCCCAAAATATGATCCCGTACGACACAATAGAATCAAAGTAAGCAAAGTATGCAAGTTTTTTTATGTTTGTATCTCCTACATCTGTCATCATTCTCACTGCAAAAATAGACTTGTTCAGGCGCTTGGGCAATTCTGTGGTATGCCCTTTCCAACTGTATTTATTACCGAGTTGTAATCCCAGACATTTAACACTGTGAACCTCTTCGATCTACATGTCTTCATATATTATAGACATGCTGGAAGGAAATCCCTCAAAGGTTCTCAACTGCATATAGTGGCTCTTTTCAAAAGTTTAATGCCCGAACAATTAATACAGCCAGAAGTGATTCGAATTTATTATGTTTTCTGTTTGACGCAGTAACAAAATTTTTATTTACGACTGAATATTAAAAAACTGCAGGTCTGTTTGTTTAAAACCAAGGCCGTTTCGGCCTCCTAGGCCATCCCTCAAGGCGTTTATCTAGTGATATACCTCAGGCGGCCTGAGAGGTCGCAGGACAACTCATGGAACATTACAACGATAAATTGATAGAATGTACGGAATAAGTGATTATGTAGGCTTTCCCGGCGTAATAAGACTTGAAAGTCTCTTCAGGTTTGCTGCCGGGTCCTAAAATCAACTTGATGATATTTCGGCGATCCAACTGGTCGCCATCTTCAGGGAAATGCTGTATGGAATAAGCACTGAGAAACCGTATAAGCTCGGTTACTCACCGTATAAGCTTAACCAATTACGCAATACATATTGGTAATAGGGAACTTGAAAGAACGAATGGTTTACTCAATCTGATATTCTTAAAAACTACAAAACTAGACAGTTTTCCAACGAAAGATATAGAGTCTAAACATTCTGCGTGGTGTCTGTTTGTTCTATATCGTGTCTCCCTACCACTTTCGCTCTGAGCGTGTTTTTTAGGGAATTGACTAGTTTGAACCTGGGACCTGTTACTGGTAAGGAAACGCCAGACCACACATGACATGTAGAATTCAGAAGAGTTCAGTGAGACTAGCGATGATATACCCAAATACTTAATGATTTCAGCGTCAGCTCCACTGCACTCCCTGTAAAAGAATCTTAATACTAACTAAATTTAGGGGAAGGGGTTCAAGGCTTTCCTATTTTTAGTTAGCTGGTAAAATAACGTCGATAAAGCAGTTAAGTTTACCGTTGGAAATTTTATTCTACTCACAAAACATTGTTTATAAATTGCACTATTGATAAAAGGAAATGTTTTAATACAGGATGGTAAAAACCGACTGCGTTCAACAAAAATGTGAAAGAATATTCCCTGAATGGGTTTCCAAGTTCTACAATGGATCGAAGGATGACCTATGCCATATCACATCTATAATCTAGGTTTAAATTAAGTTTCACAAAAGAGAAAACTATCAAAATGGTCTACAGTGACCCTCAATTATCTTTAATTACTTATCTAACTTGTCGTAAATTACAGTGGCTGATGTGGCTTCTCAATAACTGTATAACAGAAAAATCTCAATAACTATATAACAGAAAAATCATCGCATTTCAGATTTTTACTTCAAGTGGCAAATGTGAACACCGTGAGCTTTAATTGACGATCGACACTAGTATTACGCAAAAAGGGGATGTAACAGATGAGACTTCTGCAGTTCTGAGTGAAGCCTTATGCGCTCAAAAATGCCGCATTGCGTGCGTTCATTACCTTGTCGGTATTCGTCAGGGGGCGGCGGACAGCACAGCTCCGCTCACCTCGCTGTCTCGGAAGCAACTCTCTTCTAACTTCTCATTACTACCATTTACCGAAGTTGGTTTTAAAAACAACTATCTGGCTGTGTTTTCATCTGACCAATCAGGGTCTCAATGTTAACCTTAAGCTCCGCCTACAAAAATTCTGTCTATCCAATGAGAAACGTTATACTTTTCGTCGTGGGGCAATGTTTTTAAAGTTTGCGATGTAACAGAGAAGCGAAAAAGTCTCACGCTAAAACTTGCAGCTGGTGTGGTCCTTTTAGCGTTATCGTATGGTCTATACTGTTCTTCTGGAGGGCTCTAGCTTTTAACATGGGCTGGGGGGGTGGTCCTAACGTAACAGAGACGCGAAAAAGTCTCACGCTAAAAACTTGCGGGTGGTGTGGTCGTAACGTTTAGCAGGCGACGTGGGTGTCCGTCCCTTATCGTAGGGCCTTCTCGCTTAACACGGTTCTGCTCTCGGTTACTGTTCTCGTTTCTCCCCTCGGATCTGCGTCTGTCTCACGGTAGGAAGGTATGACATGCTTTTAGTCATTCTTGTGTTAGTCTGTGGTATTCCATTTGCTCACTCGTTACTCGTATTACTTTGGTTAATTTAATGTCACGATTTATTCGGAGCTATGTGACATACTTCTGGATTTGCTTATCATGTCAGGGTTTTCATGGAAGGTGTTGGATTTGCCTGACACTTTACAAGAGGTGTGTGCTGAACTGTTGTTGCACGTCGTGACAGCAATGGTAATGATATCGATGACAGTGTCACTAAAGCGGAGCTACCCAAATACGGTTTTTCGAAATTCCTTCACGAAGGAAGATGCAGTAGATATTCCAGAAATCGACTCAAGTACTGCAGCAACGTGAAAGGAAGGATAGAAGGAAGATTATGTTTAACGTTCCGTCGACATCGAGGTCATTAGAAACTGAGCACAAGCTCGGATTTTATCAGAGTTGTGGAAGAAAATTGGCCGTGCCCTTCCCCTCTCAGAGGAACCATCCCAGCATTTGCTTGTGTATTATTCAATCAGACATCTCATTTATAATTTATTTCATTTAAAATTTATAATAATATGACTGTGATATGCGAAGACTGTGTTATATACAGGGTGGTCCATTGGTAGTGACCGGGCCAAATATCTCACGAAATAAGCGTCAAACGAAAAAACTACAAAGAACGAAACTCGTCTAGCTTGAAGGGGGAAACCAGATGGCGCTATGGTTGGCCCGCTAGATGGCGCTGCCTTAGGTCAAACGGATATCAACTGCGTTTTTTTAAATAGGAACCCCCATGATTATTACATATTCGTGTAGTACGTAAAGAAATATGAATGTTTTAGTTGGACCACTTTTTTCGCTTTGTGATAGATGGCGCTGTAATAGTCACAAACGTATAAGTACGTAGTATCACGTAATATCCGCCAGTGCGGACGGTATTTGCTTCGTAATACAAACCCGTGTTAAAATGGACCGTTTACCAATTGCGGAAAAGGTCGATATCGTGTTGATGTATAGCTATGTATGCTGCTCGGTGTCCTGGACGACATTATCCAAGGGTCCGGACCGTTCGCCGGATAGTTACGTTATTTAAGGAAACAGGAAGTGCTCAGCCACATGTGAAACGTCAACCACGACCTGCAACAAATGATGATGCCCAAGTAGGTGTTTTAGTTGCTGTCGTGGCTAATCCGCACATCAGTAGCAGACAAATTTGCGCGAGAATCGGGAATCTCAAAAACGTTGGTGTGGAGAATGTTACATCAACATCGATTGCACCCGTACCGTATTTCTGTGCAACAGGAATTGCAGGACGACGACTTTGAACGTCGTGTAGAGTTCTGGCACTGGGCACAAGAGAAATTACGGGACGTTGACAGATTTTTTGCACGCGTTCTATTTAGCGACGAAGCGTCATTCACCAACAGCGGTAACGTAAACCGGCATAATATGCGCTACTGGGCAACGGAAAATCCACGATGGCTGCGACAAGTGGAACATCAACGACGTCGGCGGGTTAATGTATGGTGCGGCATTATGGGAGGAAGGATAATTGGCCCCAATTCTGTCGATGGCAATCTAAATGGTGCAATGTACGCTGATTTCCTACGTAATGTTCTGCCTATGTTACTACAAGATGTTTCACTGCATGACAGAATGGCGATGTACTTCCAACATGATGGATGTCCGGCACATTGCTCGCATGCGGTTGAAGCGGTATTGAATAGCATATTTCATGACAGGTGGATTGATCGTTGAAGCACCATACCATGGCCGTTCACCGGATCTGACGTCGCCGGATTTCTTTCTGTGGGGAAAGTTGAAGGATATTTGCTGTCGTGATCCACCGACAACGCCTGTCAACATGCGTCAGCGCATTGTCAATGCATGTGCGAAATTACGGAAGGCGAACTACTCGCTGTTGAGAGGAATGTCGTTACACGTATTGCCAAATGCATTGAGGTTGACGGACATCATTTTGAGCATTTATTGCATTAATGTAGCATTTACAGGTAATTACGCTATAAAAGCATGCGTTCTCAGAAATGATTAATTCACAAAGGTACATGTATCACAATGGAACAACCGAAATAAAATGTTCAAACGTACTTACTTTCGGTATTTTAATTTAAAAAACCTACATGTTACCAACTGTTCGTCTAAAATTGTGAGCCATATGTTTGTGACTATTACAGCGCATTTTTAACAAAGCGAAAAAAGTGGTCCAGCTATAACATTCATATTTCTTTACGTACTACACGAATATGTAATAAAAAATGGGGGTTCCTATTTTAAAAAACGCGGTTGATATCCGTTTGACCTATGGCAGCGCCATCTAGCGGGCCAACCATAGCGCCATCTGGTTTCCCCCTTCAAGCTAGATAAGTTCCGCTCTTCGTAGTTTTTTCGTTTGACGCTTATTTCTTGAGATATTTGGTCCGGTCACGATCAATGGACCACCCTGTATGTGATGTTAGAGTGCTTTGCTGATATGTGAAATGTATAATTTACTAGGGGTAAGATAGATACTGCCTACAGGAAAATTAAAGAGACCTTTGGAGATAAGAGAACGACTTGTATGAATATCAAGAGCTCAGATGGAAACCCAGTTCTAAGCAAAGAAGGGAAAGCAGAAAGGTGGAAGGAGTATATAGAGGGTCTATACAAGGGCGATGTACTTGAGGACAATATTATGGAAATGGAAGAGGATGTAGATGAAGATGAAATGGGAGATATGATACTGCGTGAAGAGTTTGACATAGCACTGAAAGACCTGAGCCGAAACAAGGCCCCCGGAGTAGAGAACATTCCATTGGAACTACTGACGGCCTTGGGAGAGCCAGTCCTGACAAAACTCTACCGTCTGGTGAGCAAGATGTATGAAACAGGCGAAATACCCTCAGACTTCAAGAAGAATATAATAATTCCAATCCCAAAGAAAGCAGGTGTTGACAGATGTGAAAATTACCGAACTATCAGTTTAATAAGTCACAGCTGCAAAATACTAACACGAATTCTTTACAGACGAATGGAAAGACTAGTAGAAGCCAACCTCGGGGAAGATCAGTTTGGATTCCGTAGAAACACTGGAACACGTAAGGCAATACTGACCTTACGACTTATCTTAGAAGAAAGATTAAGGAAAGGCAAACCTACATTTCTAGCATTTGTAGACTTAGAGAAAGCTTTTGACAATGTTGACTGGAATACTCTCTTTCAAATTCTAAAGGTGGCAGGGGTAAAATACAGGGACCGAAAAGCTATTTACAATTTGTACAGAAACCAGATGGCAGTTATAAGAGTCGAGGGACATGAAAGGGAAGCAGTGGTTGGGAAGGGAGTGAGACAGGGTTGTAGCCTCTCCCCGATGTTGTTCAATCTGTATATTGAGCAAGCAGTAAAGCAAACAAAAGAAAAATTCGGAGTACGTATTAAAATTCATGGAGAAGAAATAAAAACTTTGAGGTTCGCCGATGACATTGTAATTCTGTCAGAGACAGCAAAGGACTTGGAAGAGCAGTTGAATGGAATGGACAGTGTCTTGAAAGGAGGATATAAGATGAACATCAACAAAAGCAAAACAAGGATAATGGAATGTAGTCTAATTAAGTCGGGTGATGCTGAGGGAATTAGATTAGGAAATGAGGCACTTAAAGTAGTAAAGGAGTTTTGCTATTTGGGGAGCAAAATAACTGATGATGGTCGAAGTAGAGAGGATATAAAATGTAGGCTGACAATGGCAAGGAAAGCGTTTCTGAAGAAGAGAAATTTGTTAACATCGAGTATAGATTTGTCAGGAAGTCGTTTCTGAAAGTATTTGTATGGAGTGTAGCCATGTATGGAAGTGAAACATGGACGATAACTAGTATGGACAAGAAGAGAATAGAAGCTTTCGAAATGTGGTGCTACAGAAGAATGCTGAAGATTAGATGGGTAGATCACATAACTAATGAGGAGGTATTGAATAGGATTGGGGAGAAGAGAAGTTTGTGGCACAACTTGACCAGAAGAAGGGATCGGTTGGTAGGACATGTTCTGAGGCATCAAGGAATCACCAATTTAGTATTGGAGGGCAGAGTGGAGGGTAAAACTCGTAGAGGGAGACCAAGAGATGAATACACTAAGCAGATTCAGAAGGATGTAGGTTGCAGTAGGTACTGGGAGATGAAAAAGCTTGCACAGGATAGAGTAGCATGTAGAGCTGCATCAAACCAGTCCCAGGACTGAAGACCACAACAACAACAACATAATTTACTAAATAATATTTTATCATGGACTAATGAAACGAAAGTGTTCGTGTATGTACTTTAATGTATTTGTGCAAGTCGTCGTTTGTATAAAATGGTACACGCTGAAGGACAGTGTTTTTTTTTTTTGTGCGCAACTACAGTGGTCATTAGCGCCCAGACTAAATTATGAATGCACTGCGAGGCACAAGATTAAAGCAGCAACTAAGAAGGACAACACTATAAAAGGCACGTTAACAGGCAAGGGATTAAAAGAAAACAGCATAATCAAATGTCCTTAGACAGGTTTGTCAAGTGGATAAAAAGAAGTACGCGAGCAGCGGCTCCTGGGTCATCCGCTAAAATTTCATCCAGAGTACATGGCAGCCCAAGATCAATGCGCAGTGTATTAAAATTCGGACAGGACGTTAATATGTGGCGTACCGTCAGCAGTTGCCCACATGGGCAGAACGGCGTCGGCGCAGCTTCAGCAGATGGCGGTGGCTGAACCGGCAGTGTCCAATCCGTAACCGGGCCAAAACGACCTGCTCCCGCCGAGAAGGGCGTGAAGAGGTCGTCCAAGCCGTGGGGAGAGGTCTCAAGGCCCGAAGCTTGTTTTCAGTAAGTGTAGACCAATCGGCATGCCACAGCGATAAAATGCGCTGACACATGACCCTGCTAAAATCAGATGAAGGCACACAACAAGAAGCTGTCCGAGGCTGGAGGACCGCAGCCTTGGCCGCGGCATCTGCAGCTTCGTTCCCAGGGATACCGACATGGCCAGGAACCCACATAAAGGTAACCGGAGAACCGTCGTCCGCCAGCTGCTGAAGAGAGCGTTGGATCCGGTGCACGAAAGGGTGAACCGGATAGGGATCACTGAGGCTCTGGATAGCGCTCAGGGGATCAGAGCAGATGGCATAAGCCGAATGTCGGTGGCGGCGGATGTAAAGAACAGTCTGATAGAGGGCAAATAGCTCAACTGTGAAGACCGAACAATGGCCATGGAGCCGGTATTTGAAACTGTGTGCCCCGACAATAAAAGCCATCTGTATAAATGAAGATCGTATTAATGAACTTCGAACGAAGTTCGACAAACCGCGAGCAGTATACCGAAGCTGGGGTAATCTCCTTTGGGAGCGAGCTGAGGTCAAGGTGAACGCGAACCTGAGCCTGGAGCCAAGGTGACGTTTGTCTCTCGCCCACTCTAAAGGTTGCAGGGAGTGGAAAATCAAGTTGCTGAAGGAGGCGACGAAAGCGAACTCCAGGGGGTAGCAGATACATACAACTCGTATTGACGGTCGAGACAGTCGTCAAAAAAGGAACGATAAGACAGGTGGTCGGACATTGATAATAGCCGACAGGCATACCGACAAAGGAGTATATATTGCTCCGGTAGGTAAGTGGCAATTCACCGGCTTCAGCATGAAGACTCTCGACGGGACTAGTATAGAACGCTCCGATCGCAAGACGTTGGCGCGCGCGTGGTCTAGAGATCCTACCACGCGCGTACGGGATTCGCGCCAGCCAGTTCAATTGTCCAAAAAACATTGAACGCAAGAGGTACGCTACATTGACCGGAGGCTATAGAGTGAGAACAAATTATTTCTTTCATTTAAGACTAATTTTATTCAGATCTGACAAGTAATAAATTAGTTATGTGTGAAATTCTGGAGACACATGTATCGCAATTACAAGTGTACGGGATTCAGCTTTTGAAAAAATCTCTAGACCACGCGCGCGCCAACGGCAAACACTTGTGCAGCAGCAGTGAAGTCTCTTCATGATATCTGATCATGACAATGAAATAACACCCACCCACCTCCCCAGGGGTACAAACCCCTGCAACCCCATGTGTAATAATTGTCTGCGATTCACTTTATAGTGATTTTAAATTCTTTTAAATTTTTTTTTTCAAAAGCTGAATCCCGTACACTTGTAATTGCGATACATGTGTCTCCAGAATTTCACACATAACTAATTTATTACTTGTCAGATCTGAATAAAATTAGTCTTAAATGAAAGAAATAATTTGTTCTCACTCTATAGCCTCCGGTCAATGTAGCGTACCTCTTGCGTTCAATGTTTTTTGGACAATTGAACTGGCTGGCGCGAATCCCGTACGCGCGTGGTAGGGTCTCTAGACCACGCGCGCGCCAACGGCAAACACTTGTGCAGCAGCAGTGAAGTCTCTTCATGATATCTGATCATAACAATGAAATAACACCCACCCACCTCCCCAGGGGTACAAACCCCTGCAACCCCATGTGTAATAATTGTCTGCGATTCACTTTATAGTGATTTTAAATTCTTTTAACTCTAAAGGTTGCAGGGAGTGGAAAATCAAGTTGCTGAAGGAGGCGACGAAAGCGAACTCCAGGGGGTAGCAGATACATACAACTCGTATTGACGGTCGAGACAGTCGTCAAAAAAGGAACGATAAGACAGGTGGTCGGACATTGATAATAGCCGACAGGCATACCGACAAAGCAGTATATATTGCTCCGGTAGGTAAGTGGCAATTCACCGGCTTCAGCATGAAGACTCTCGACGGGACTAGTATAGAACGCTCCGATCGCAAGACGTAACCTCCGATGTTGTAGAGTTGAGGCGGCGTAAGATGGACGGCCGTGCAGAGGAGTATACAAAGCTCCCATAATCCAGCTTTGAGCGGACGATCGACAGTGTGTAGGGTATGTGTTATGTGAAAGATGGAGTGCTTTTGTACTGTACGGAAGTTACTGTGGTAAGCGCAAAATACGGCTTGGCTTTTTGGCGCTCTGCCAATAGAGCGAGGGGAACGAAGAGGCAGCAGTAAAGAGGCAAGACTCGGACGGAGCAGGTGATGCCTTGCCTGGAAACAGTCGCACAGTAGCTTCGGGTGACAAATGCTGAATTATTACGGCTTTGGTACGAGTTGCCAAGAAGAATTAATTAGTCCACATTTCAAGAAACTTCTACGCTGTAAATGGGTAGTGTTGCCGCCATTACTATCCACCACATCCAACGCCTGAAGTCATCAGGTTACGAAATGTACAATTAGAATTGTAGAAGCGTGAACCATTAATTCAAAACTAACTTATTTTGAATAATTAATGTGTTAAACATAAAATTTGGTTTATCCTGTTATTTTCACATACCATTCACATATATAGGGTCATTTACTGGTGTTTCATTATTCCGAGTAAACCTGTTATAAAAACATTTGAAGTGCTTTATTCAGTATCTACAAGCACTAATTTTCATCTCTGAATAAATGCCTGGAAATAATGGTGGTGAACGAAATTTTAAAGTGAAGGCAAAAGTACTGTATGATTTACGCAGTAGAAGTGCTGCAGTGAAATTTTGCTTAAGTACTGAAGCAGATGTTTTTCAGACAAATTTAACAATTTTAATATTCCTCGTCCCTTTGTGGCAATAATTGAAGTGAAAATGAGTAGCCGGCCGTAGTGGCCGTGCGGTTCTAGGCGCTTCAGTCTGGAACAGCGTGGCCGCTACAGTCGCAGGTTCGAATCCTGCCTCGGGCATGGATGTGTGTGATGTCCTTAGGTTAGTTAGGTTCAAGTAGTTCTAACTTCTAGGGGACTGATGACCTCAGATGTTAAGTCCCATAGTGATCAGAGCCATTTTTTTGGAAGTGACTAAATAAGTTTTGAGTAAAGTAAAGATAAAACTGTTTCAGTTGTAAATAAAATTCAATAAAGTACAAAGAGTTATACAAAGAAAATGGCTCATGTGGCTCAGTAACGCAGAAGTAGAGTTGCATAAAAATACTGACTCACAGTATAGAGTGACCACGTCCTACCTTTGGCTTTTCACAGATCATTTGTTAAGAGAAAGATATAAACAAAGTGTCTTGATAGATTTAAATGTGTGTATAATGGTATTAGAATATTTAAGTATTTAATTTGTTGGTTACGCAAAATGCAAACGTAGACTCCCCCCCCCCCCCAACCCCCCTCTCGCCAAATTTTTTAGCATGTAGTGATGATTAAAGTTCGTGACCTTTCTAGATCGAAGCTATATAGTAGCTAAAAGATTCCTGTATCTTTCTCAGAACTTTATTCTGGAAAGTTATATGTATTTGTTAAGTTATGTTAGGGCACAGCAGGAAAGTAAAAAAAAAAATGTTCAAATGTGTGTGAAATCTTATGGGACTTAACTGCTAAGGTCACCAGTCCCTAAGCTTACCCCACACTACTTAACCTAAATTATTCTAAGGACAAACACACACACCCATGTCCGAAGGAGGACTCGAACCTCCGCCGGGACCAGCCGCACAGTCGCACTGCAGCGCCTCAGACCGCTTTCTTTTTTTTTTTTTAATCTCATTTCGTTCGTTGTATCTGCTCGGGGCGGACGTCGCAAGACACTCGTTTCAGTTCATCGTTGATCCATTAACTCAGTTTTTTATTACAGAGGGCAGCTAACCCTCTGACCGAACACGCTGAGTTACCGTCGCGGCCTCGGCTAATCCCGCGCGGTGCAGGAAAGTAGGTCAAATTTATTTCTTCTGCTTCTCTGAAACTCAACCACTTCTTTGCCTAGAGAGGCTGCCGTCCGTAAATTCATTAGATATACCACTTAATGAACTTAGTACAGAAAGGTCCTAGGTTCAGTATTATTCCATTTTATTGTATTTATTTCCGACAACTAGAAAACGTTTAGGAAAAGGAACTAATAGCATGATTTGCATATCCATTAGTTACACATCATAGTCAAATGCTGTAAAAGGGGTAACAATTTACGACAGTTGTCAAAAGGGGGCACATTTGTGACGTGTATGCTATATGCATAATTGCCCGTATAATAGTGTCATTCGTGGCTTTTCCCGTGACAGAACTATTTGTTCTGTTGGGGTATAGTGTTATACTTGGAGCGACTTAGGGAAATAACGGAAAACCTAAATCTGGATGGCTCGACGAGGCTTTGAACCGTCGTCCTCCCGAATGTGAGTCCAGTGTGCTTACCACTGCGCCATCTCGCTCAGTTACAGCAAACATCAGTAGCGTTGAAGTAAATATCATCAGTGTGGGGAAGCAACTCAAATCACTTAATAAAGTCAAATCCTCCAGTCCAGACCGCATACCGATTAGGTTCCTCTCAGAGTATGCTGACGTAATAGCTCCGTATTTAGCAATCACATACAACCTCTCTGTTGACGAAGGATCTGTTCTAAGGACTGGAAAGTTGCACAGGCCAAAGCATTACTTAAGGAAGAAAACAGGAGTGACCCGCTGAATTACATATCTCTATCATTGACATTGATTTGCAATAGCGTTTTGGAACTTATACTGTATTCGAACGCTATGAATAACTTCGAATGAAACGATCTGTTGACAAATAGTCAGCAAGGACTCACGAAATATCGTCTTGTGCAACACAAGTAGCTCTTTATTCTCGTGAAGTTATGAGCGCTATCGACAGGAAATCTCGAATTGATACCATATATCTAGATTTCCGAAAGATTTTTGGAACCGTTCCTCACAAGCGATTTCTACTCAAATTGCATGTGTATGGAGTATCATTACAGTCGCGTGACTGGATTCATGATTTCCTGTCAGAAAAGTTATAGTTGATAGTATCTGACGGACGGTCATCAAGTAAAACAGAAGCAATATCCGGCTTTTTCCAAGGATGCGTTATAGACGATTTAGGAGACAATCTGAGCAGCCATCTTCGATTTATGTAGATGATGCTGTCTCTTTCCATCTAATGAAGTCATAAGAAGATCAAAACCAATTGCAAAAGGATGTAGATAGGATATCTGATGGTGCAAAGAGTGCTAACTCTGAGAAAAATAGCGGTAAGCTGTAGGGAAAGACGGGTAATATATAATATGTACAAGAACCAGGCCAGGAACGAAGTGCTCGTATTAAAAGGGTGTAAGGCATGGATGTAGCCTTTCACCCTATTGTTAGTCTGTAGATGGAAGAAGCAATGAGGGAAATAAAAGAAAGGTTCAAGAATTGGATTAAAATTCAGGGTGAAAGGATATCAATGATAAGATTCACAGATGACAGTGGAAGTGAAGAAGAGTTACAGGATTTGTTGAGTGGAATGAACAATCTAATGAGTACAGAATATGGACTGAGAGTAAATTGAAGAAAGACAAAAATAATGAGAAGAAGTAGAAGTGAGAACAGCGAGGAATTTAACATCAGAATTGGGGATCAGGAAGTAGACGAAGTTAGGGAATTCTGCTACTTAGGCAGCAAAATAATCCATGATTGACGGAGCAAGGAGAACATAAAAAGCAGACTAGCACTAGCAAAAAGTGCATTCCTGACCAAGAGAAGTCTACTAGCATGAAACATAGGTCCTAATTTGAGGAAAAAATTTCTGAAAATGTACCTTTGGAGAACAGTGGGCAAACCGGAATAGAAGAGAATCGAAGCATTTGAGATTTTGTGCTACAAAATAATGTTGAAAATTAGGTGGACTGATAAGGTAAGGAATGAAGAGGTTCTCCGTAGAATCGGAGGAAAGGAACATGATAAAAACATTGACAAGAAGAAGGGACTGTGTCTGTTTAGACATTAGGGAAGAACTTCCATGGAACTAGAGGAAGCTGTAGAGGGTAAAAACCATAGCGGAAAACAGAAATTGGAATACATACAGAATATAATAGCAAATAATGGAGGTCGTAGGTTGCAAATGCCAATCTGAGATGAGAAAGTAGGTACAGGAGAGGATTCGTGACGGGTCGCATCAAACCAGTTAGAAGAAGGATGACGCAAAAATATTCTTTCAGTCTCATCGTATGGGAAGCTAGTTGGCAATAAACTTATATTGCTGTAATGAGTATTGTATCTTGGCTACGATAATGCTTTCACTATGCTGTCCGTACTGATAACTTACATTCCTATTTTCTTATTTACCGAACGAGGTGACGCGGTGTTAGCACACTGGACTCGCATTCGGTAGGAAGACGGTTCAAACCCGCATCCGGCCATCCTGATTTAGGTTTTCCGAGATTTCCCTAAATCGCTTCAGTAAATGCCGGTGTGGTTCCTGTGAAAGAGCACGGCTGACTTCCTTCCCTAATCCGATGGGACTGATGACCTTGCTGTTTGGTCCCCTCCCCCGAATCAACCACCTATTTTCTTATTTATTTTTAGACCTACTACTACATTTCTCCTTTTTGCTTTTATGTTGCGTTCCGACTAGACTCCTGCACCTCAAGAATTCCCAGTGCATATAACTTCAACCTATCCTGCCGTATTTCTTTTTAAATTCTCTAACCAAACTACCCTGTAAAGGATCTAACATTTCACGAGTAAATATGATGACAACATCCTCCTGAGAAGTCCCTGCCCAGATATTTTAATGGGGGTCGTCTTTATCAACGCAATGTTCTACTGAAGAGGATGCCATCATTGTGATTTTACCTATCCCCCCAATTCTTAAGAATCTTTTGTGCCATCATATTTCGAATCCTCTCATTTTATATGTCTCCTCAGAAAAATCATCCTCAATTTGATAGAAGTATTTTTCTTGTATAGAAGAAAATTTTATTTACCTGTGTAAATTTGTTGCTGGTATTTAGTAATGCATAAAGATGAATGAATCCTTAACTGATTTGTTTACAACTAGGTTGCATTATGAAACTACATGCTTAAAGAGCCAGAACTTCTTGTTAGAACGTTCCTTGTTGGTTTTTATTTCAACACTGAAGTAAATACTCGCGGCGGACGCATTACTGTAGTGAAAATTATTGTTGTAATGGCTGTTATTCAGTATTTTACTTTTTCTTTAACTCCAGTAATGTTTGCTTCTTTTTCAGCTTGTTGGCTTTTTTCAGTTTGGTGGCCTCCATAGTTCCTCATATCGACACAAGCTGTCTGCACCAAATTACGGCTCTTCGACCAATCTGATTTGTTTTTACAATATTGTATGAGGTGGAAATAAGAGGTTAACGTGGGTAATGCTATTCACAGTGGAATGGGGTTCTGTGAATGCTGATGGCTGACTAGATGCTTCTGGTAAGCGTAACTCAGAAGACTGGTATTTGTGTGAGAAGAGAGATTAAGCGGGTATTAGGTGCCTGATGTCTGTTTTATGGCCCGGTTTTATGTGTAGTTGTGGGAGCTGGATTTTATCGCACGGCAGATGTGAGAACATAGGTAACGGAACTTTGGGTGACAGGATTATATTTAGTGGATAGAACAGATTTTTGCCAGAAAGACGACGATATATTGTTTTCTGCATGTTTTCCCTTCTTCCATGTTCACTTTACTTTAGTACTGTGTACAGTCGATGTAGAGCGAGTGCAAGCGTTCCTTCGTAAGTTGGGTGTGATATAGAAATTTATCTTTGTATTGAACGATATGACTTATGTTCTTTGGTGACGACTCCTGTGTTGATACTGCACTGCGTGAGCTTTATCATTATTCTGTGTATCGTCAGTAAATGTTATAAAGTGTTGTCATCCATAATAAGGCGTGCATATAAAAATCAGAGGTAGGGTGCTCCTATGATACAAAGAACGTCGATACAGAGCTTTGCTGTCTGTGCTAGAACTACAACGTACTACTTGGAACACTGTCAAAACAAAACAAAAAAAAAAAGCTGCGTTAATGTCCAGTCAGATCTTGATAAGATTACAAGATTGGTAACTTGCTTTAAATGCTCAAAAATGTAAAACTGTGCACTTCACAAGACATTGTAGTATCCATCCTATGACCAGATTATAAGCGAGTCACACCTGGAATCGGTCAGCTTATACAAGTAACTAGGCGTTACGACGTGTAGGGATATGAATTAGAATGATCACTTGGTCTCACTGTCGTAGGTAAAACAGGTGGCAGATTGCGGTTCATTGGGAGAATACTATGGAAATGCAATTGGTCTATAATAGAGACTGCATACAACTCACTCAGCGATGCATCCTAGAATTTGTTCAAGTGGGACGCATACCAAATAAGAACGAGTGCAAAGAAGGGCAGGACATATGGTGACAGGTTTGTTCGAGCCGCGGGAGAGTATCACATAACTGAATTGGCAGATGATTGAAGACAGACGCAAACTATCCCGTGAAAACCTTGTTAGATAGCTTCTAGAACGAAGTACTATAATGCAGTCTCTTTCGTTTCGTTCCATGGGGATCGGGGTGACAAAATTAGACTATTTACTGCAATGCGCGCACAGCGGCATTTAAGCAGTCATTCTTCCCACAGTCCATACGTCAATGGAACGGGACAAAGCCCTAATAACTGGTGAAATGGGACGTACCCTCTACCACGTACTTCACAGTGATTTTCTGGGCATGGATGTAGATCACTTGTGTTCAAGCTACCCGGCTACAGATTGCCCGGTAGCTAGCGACATCTAACCGTTCACCAAGTTCTCACGCTTGCCAAGAGATGGCGGCCACATGGTCTACATTCAACGTGTGCGCGCAATTCCAAACACTTCAGCGGGGCCGGCGCGAATGAGATAGGTTGCCAATGACGTTAGCGCTGGTTATAAAAGCAGTTGCGAGCAAATGTTTTGACACCTACAGAGCAGAGAACAGCACTTACGAAATTAGCACGTAGGCTTCGACCTTCCTCTTTATGTAGTGTATTTCCATCCGATACTCTCACATCTTGCTTTCATTTTATTCGCACTGCGTCTGTGACGATCAAACACAGGACTTTCGTTCAGTTCGTATTTATGACTGCTAACGGCGTCCTACAAAGTAAAATTATTTTATTCCTGCACCTCATTTAGTATCGGATTCTTCCGGTAAATTACACAAGAACCTGATTCTCCAGAACTTGACAATTACATACTTGACGAATCGTTTACAGTTACTTTGCCTTGGCACAGATAGATTTTTCCCACTACAGCACTCGCTAAGTGTTTTTATGGAATACTGGACAATTTACTGAGACCCAGTATTTTAGTAATTCGACAAAAATCATGGCACGATTAGCTTTTAGGTGCTGTGATGGTTATTAAATTTTAGGCGCTGAAAGTGATGCCGCGCTCCTGGCAGAACTGCCAAAGATGGGCTGTCCTCCCATCAAATTAAGTTTTTGCGATTTAGCATATTTTATAACTAAGTTTACTAAAAACGTTGAACAGCGAAACTGACTGTCCATTGAGGTTTGATGTAAGAACTACATGGGTTAAATGTTTAGCACAGTGATTGACAAATAAATTAAGCCATAGGGACTGTCTGAGTTTCATTCGCGCTAGAATAACAACAAAATATCTAATGTGCACGTAAAGTCTACTTCCAGTGGTTTCACGACACCAGATGCTTGAGCAGCCTACGACCAATGGCAAGGCATATGTTTTTTTCCACGACGGTTCAACTCAGATCCCCAAAGTATGGCTGCCCATAGGCACAATGACTAACAACTCCCGTAATAATATTAATGTCTCACAGAAGCTTATTCATGAACTACAGTTTTATTATATGTATAGAGTAGCTTTTGCCCTTTCATCCGTGTGGATCTTGAAGCCGCATGAATTTTGAAAAATCTGCATCTTATTACCCGTGAGAAAAACGGATCTCAAAACTGAAGGTGAAGCTATCAAAAGGTGACAACTGTAAAGAATTGATGTGTTTCTAAGCACAGATACGGATATTTGAAGTATGAAATACCAACAGAGCTGGATAGGGTAACAACCTGATGTAGATCAAAAAAAAAAATTACGAAAATTAAAGAAACTGTCCTGACAAACACATCAATTCTTTGTCGTTGCGCCCTTTTGACAGTTTGATCTTCATTTTTTTATATCCGTTTTTCTCACCAATAATAAGGTTCAGGAGTTTTTAAAAGTTGTGCGGTTTCGAGATCCACATGGACGAAGTCACGTGCAAGGCTTTGTTACTGCTCGACAAACTTATCAACGATAATAGTTGCACCAGCTGAAGAATGAGTTCAAGAACGAAAAAAGTTAAACCAAAATGAAGACGCTAATACGAAATCACAATTATATCATTTCACTTATTTCTGTGAGACACGATGAAAACCCCTGAAGAATCTACGAAAGTGATTGTTAGTGTCAAGTCGACAAATTTGTCAACGATAATAGTAGCGGCAATTCGATAAACTTATCAACGATAATAGTTCACCGATTCGAGAATGAACTGAAGAATGTCGATGGATAACTGGATTAAACTGTTAACATTCCAAAATACTACTTTTTACGGATTCTGTCATTCATATCCTAGTTATTTATTTTAGTTTTGTAAAACGTCTGCTGTTCCATTTTTTTTCTTTCAAGTTACCGAAATGATCCTTACACGAAACTGAGTCGAGCCACATAAAAAAATTGCCAATTTTACTCACATTCATCGGCAACTCAAGCTTGCCCAAAAATTTGAATATGGAAAAATTGTTTTCATAAAAAAAGTGCCTGAAGGTTCCTAAGACAGTTTCTCTACATCTTCTATGGATTCCGATTTCCCACGTACTGACCCAGTTAAAGAAACTCTGTATGAATAGATAACTCGGCTTCTAGAAGGCGCATCAAGATGAAACAAGCATCAGATTTTAAGTTAGACCTCCAATAAGTCAACTGTGAAGACCAAATCCTATTTCGTGCAGTAGTTTTTGCATGATGCGCTTACAAACACACGGACAGACAGGCAGACAGAAAGACAAACAAAAATTCTAAAAATAACTCTTTTGGCTTCTATTGCTATTATAAATGCCCCTCCTATTAAGTTT
The DNA here is from genome assembly GCF_023864345.2 of Schistocerca serialis cubense. Classification (NCBI taxonomy): domain Eukaryota; kingdom Metazoa; phylum Arthropoda; class Insecta; order Orthoptera; family Acrididae; genus Schistocerca; species Schistocerca serialis. Next base: position 971,290,082 of record NC_064639.1, read on the forward strand.
TCTTAACTATCTCCTATGTGCAAACATCGGTCAGTTACAGTTTTATGATACAGATATATGTAGATTCTTTTTTATTTAAGCAGCAAACCGTACCGACTGAAACTTTGGAGCAGCGAAAGTAGTGTCTGGAGAGACATCACGTCCATATATGCTTGCCTCCTTCATCGTCAGGATTTCGCTCCAGCCCTCAATAGGCCATAAATGGGCAAAAATGGGAAGCTTCGGTGGAATAGCGTATTTTCTTCGCCACTCGCTCGCCGATCTCTGCGTGCTTCGACACCATAGATAAGTTGCAACAAGAGCTCCACTGTTGAGCATGAGGGTGCTGTGTGAACCAAGCGCACTTTCTCCACATAAGCCATTTAAGTGGTATACTTCTGTCTGATAGCAGTGGTTTCTTTACCATGCTTCGGGGACAAAATTACTCTTTAGAAATTAATACTATGGCAACACTGCATTAACTGAAACTTCCTAGCAGATAAAAACTATGTGCCGGACCGAGACCTTCGCCTTTCGTGAATGGGTGCTCTACAGGAAGAAAGGCCATTGCAGAAACATGGCTTGGTCACCGTCTGGAGGATGTTTTCAGAATGAAATTTTCACTCTGCAGTGGAGTGTGCCTAGGGTGTAGCTAAGCCATGTCTCCGCAATATCCTCTCTGTCCTGCAAGTTTCATAGGAGAATTTCTGTGAAGTTTGGAAGGTAGGAGATCAGGTACTAATGACAAGCTGTGAGGACGGTAGCTCCGTTGATAGAGCACTTGCCCGCAAAAAACAAAGAGCCAGAGTTCGAGCTTTGATCCGGTGTGCAGTTTTAATCTGGCAGGAATTTTCATATCAGAGCGCACTCCGCTGCAGATTGAAAATTTCATTTTGGACTACATTAATTGACTGTTCCGTCGGTTCTTAGTATAATATTTTATACACTAGGAATGAAGAAGCAGATGACACTGATTTAATATTCCACAATATTAATTATTTTAGAAACCGGTGTAAAGGTTGCTACACCAACATCAGGTACAAAGATCAATGTGAGGCCCGAAATTTTTGTGGAATCAAAGATTTTAGAATTGTGCAACTACAGAGGGTATTATGAACTTTTCGACCGTCGGCTTTGCGACCCGTGAGGTAACGTGGTGTTTCCGAACACAAATGTTTGAAAAGCGTCAAAGCTTTTCATGTTTATAATTAAAGGAGACAATTTCTTTTAGAATCGATCATTAGTTTGTTGCAATATACGAAGTGTGATGGAGGTGAATTATTGTGTCATTAAGCATCGGTAAAGGGCTATGATTCTTCTCTTTGCAAACTTGGTACACTTTGTGCATGGAAGGAATTCTTCTGATGCGTTCCTAGCTGGGAGGCCCGGCGACCAGGTGGACACAGGTAGTGCGCCCACGGGCGAGCGGCGGTCGCGCGCCCATGTCGGCACGCTTCACAGAGGGCAGGCCCCCAGAGGATTAGCGACAGGCGAAGGCGCTGAATACATCAACACTTTGTCAAGAGAAGCCGTGGACATTCGCACGAGTGCCCGAGGCAGCGGAAACTACAAACTTAGAGCGGAAAACAGTATTGTCACGATTCTAGGTAACGCGGACAGAGCGGCGAGTTGAATAGCAACAACACGACTTGGGTGTCCAAGAATCTCAAGTGGCCCGGGGAATTTTGGCCGTTTCCCGCGAGCAGAACACCTGGGAACGTAGCGGCAATACTCAAAGGGAGATGTCTTGGTTTATTTCTATACTCTGTCTCACACAGGGTATCGCTCCCTTCTCCTCGCGGAATGCGACGGCAAGGAGGGAGGAAATTTTGAAACGGACCTCTTCATTGGCAAGAATCTCATGTTCGCTTTGAAAAATAGTACGAGCTACGTAATTTGCGGAAGGGCGGAGACAAGACGCTGGAGGGGAGCGGCTCTCTCTCTCTCCAGGTGCGAGGAACGCTCTAGTATTGGGCGTTCCAAATTTTGCTTCTGAGGAGGCAGGAGTTCACAGGAATCGTTAGGGCTAGGATTTCACCCGGAACAAGTCCCGCCCACTCACCCCTGGTTTTCCCGGTCTTTGTTCGGCGCCTGGGCATCGTTTCAGTTGACCCATGTGGTTTACCGCGTTCGGCTGCACTTCGAGTGAATGTTAAATTAATATGTTGCTAGGTCTTAAAATTTGCCAGGTAGTTAAAAGACACGTTACAAAAAACGTGCACAATTGGCCTCAGCTGTGCCAGGTACTTCCACAGCAAACATTTTAGCACTGAATTCTTTAAATACGAGAACTCAGTATTCAGATGAATAGCCTATGAAGAAACACACTTCTATGTGAGGAAAAGCACCCAAAGCTAAAACAGGAAAAACCTACCCTCAAAGAATAATTTGCTCGGAGAAAGAGGACCCACAGTGTACTTGACACTTAAGTTTCAGAACTCAGATAGTATATGTGAAGCAAGCACCAATGTTCACGATACTTCCAGAGGGCATCAAAATTACTTTGTTCTTGCTAGATCGATCCAAGCTGTTTTTGCGTGCTATTCACTGAATAGTTTTGCTGAAAAGTTTTAGGGGTGAAAGAAGAACTAGCACAGCATGAAGGACGTTTTACAGCCGTGAAACACCACAGCATTCATTTCCTCCATAACTGCTCTGTGGCAAACATACACATCACATTATTATTTTTAAAAAATGGTTTGAATGACATTTACGAAATTAATAAATCTTTTGGTAAAAAATAGACAGGACAAAGAATAACGACAGATTATTTCCCTGAGAAGTTTGCAACAGCATATAGTACATTAATCACACAGAAACAGCCACAATTCTTTATAACCTCGTTTATGATGCGCAGGTATGGCATTGGAAGAATTTACAAGTTAAAATTCACCCATTACCCATGCAAATACTAACGAAATATGTGATACCTTACTGCTTTCATTAGGCATTTCTACTTCATGACATTCTTATATTCTTTAATTTTCGTGAGCTAGTATGAGGACGTACATAAACAAAACAACCTTCACTTATTTCTATATAACGTTGATTTTAGACAACAGAGTTATTCGACTGCATCCGTGGCTTTACTACCGACATGACAGATTCAAGACCATTGTTTTCGCATTGTATGTTTGCTCTGCTGTTTCCCTCAAATAAACGTATTATAAAAAGTATGTTAGTTAATGAAAATTTGTCCTTATTGCCCTTAAATAACATCATGTTATTTTTTGTTTTCTATTGCTGGCGATGCTTTGAATTCTCTATAAATATTTTTATTTGTTTAATAATGCAGATTCATATTATATTACTATCCAGAAAAACTTAAGTTGCTTATTATTACTGAATTTCATCACAGTCTAACATGTGTTGGATTGTGACGATAACAACTTTGTTGTAGCTTCCAGTTTGCGGAACTGGCGGCTGTTGAGGGGAGGGCCTCACACTATGGATAGGCGCGGCGGGGGGTGAATGGGCGGGACTTGTTCCGGGTGAAATCCTAGCGCTAAGGGCACGTGCGCTAAGGGCACGTGGAGTTCACTCTTGACTACTTCCGATAAGTCGCAAGGATTCTCTTATCGCTTGTCATGAGACAATGCACTTTGCATTCGTCGCAAAAAGCGTAGAGAGCAAAGTTTGTTAGATCCAAGTAGGCGAGCTTCACTCACTGTGCGCGTTATCAAGAGCTTAACCCAGGATCACATTTTGATTTACTACATGTCCGATGACGGTAGTACTGTTAGAACAATTTTGAGCTTTGTTTAATGCAGTTTCACGTAGGTTTGCACTTGCAGATGGACGCATACCGTCGTCCAGTACTGATAATTTCCAGTAGCAGGTTTCGGTCACTATTTTCAGTGTGGGGCATGTTAGACGCTATGAACTGCGACGCCGGCAGAGTCTTGATGCAGCCGCACGCAATCAGCCGACTCCACCGCCACGCCGATCACGCTATGAACATGGAAATACAGGAAACGCCCACCTTCCTAGCTCTGCATTCTTCTTTCGCTTTCTTCAATTTCTTTGCAGTGTGTTAGATGCTCATACAGACGCAAGGCACAGTATTCACCGTTTTCCCGTTAAGAGAGTCATATGTTTAGCTGTTTTTTTTTATTCCTTCCTCATTTAATACACCAGATCAACCCGTCTCGCGTAATTTAGTTATATATTAAATTAGAATGAAGTCATACAATGCTCACTCATGTTAAAAGGCAAATACCAGGGCAGGCACCTTATATAATTCACTTGTTGTGAGCTCTTGGTGCCAATTCAATTCTATATGTTGTTTTTTTCTATTTTTGATACTTTCTACAGTATCTGGCGACCCAAATTTTTTATTTTTGTTTATCATTATTTGAATAATTTGTGAGTGATTGTTAAATGAATTTGATAAAATTTCAATAATTATTGCATGTGCCGTTTAATGCAGTTTCACTGAAAATGTTGAACAGCACTCCTTGCATTTCATTTATAGAATTTAAATCAAAATTCACACCTCTTTCTCCCTCCCACACGGGGTATCTTGTATGTTTTAGTCGTGACTTTTCCGACCGTCGAAGGAAGCCGTAACAGTCTAGTCGGAAATACATCGGTACAAAACTGGTTGGTGTTAGCCGTGGCTTTTCCAAACGTCCTTCACGTTTTATCCAGACCTTGTTAGAACTGGCTACATACACAGTACGTACACCTGTTTAAACGCTGGTTTTTCATTTTTAGTGTGATAAAAAAAACGAAAAATAAAATTACCCCGAGTGAAATGAGCAGCATTGATATTTGTATTCTTGCTTGTCAGAAATGTTTACCTGTTTTTCCTGAATATGTCGTGATTTCCGCGGGTTTGGTTGGACACTAATCTAAAGGGGTTACTCACGTGTTCAACATTTATAGCATAATAATATGATATTAATATACTGCGCGGAAGTATGAGGCCAAGAGCGGCACAATATTATTGAGCAATGTTTTTGTCCGGAACGTGTGAGTTAGAACTCCGCCTTCGTAGCGATGATGTCGGCATCGAACGTATTTCTTCTGCAATTGCTACGTGCTACAAAAAGAAAGAGGAAGCGGTAATGGGTGAAAACGTGGCTTAGAAGGCGTTCTACACACAGCCGTACTAGGCAGAACTTAATTTCGGCCGGCACGCCCTCGAACGCCATTCAGGCAGCTCCCAGAGAATTTTGTTTGAACTCACTGGAACACATCGGTACCAGAGATCTAAAATAGCGCAAGTGTATTAAATCGCAACGTAACTATAATATATCGTTGCGCTCGCACCAATGAACGTGACAATGGGTGAACAACGTGAAGCGATGGGCTGGAGCGTGGGGCGATGTTCTGTGTGTGTGTGTGTGTGTGTGTCTACAGTATGCCCAAGATAAGTTGAGCTGTGGAATTACCGTTTTTTGAAGCGCAAGTGTATTAAATCGCAACGTAACTATAATATATCGTTGCGCTCGCACCAATGAACGTGACAATGGGTGAACAACGTGAAGCGATGGGCTGGAGCGTGGGGCGATGTTCTGTGTGTGTGTGTGTGTGTGTGTCTACAGTATGCCCAAGATAAGTTGAGCTGTGGAATTACCGTTTTTTGAAGACATAGTACAAGAACGTTCGGGTTCCAGTGTGTTGCTTATTTGCAGTAATGAATACGAACTTAAATCAATCCAATTGTAATACAGGGTGATTCAAAAAGAATACCACAACTTTAGGAATTTAAAACTCTGCAACGACAAAAGGCAGAGCTAAGCACTATCTGTCGGCGAATTAAGGGAGCTATAAAGTTTCATTTAGTTGTACATTTGTTCGCCATTTCAGCCAACAAAGTTTTTCGTCCCTTTTTCTTCGAAGGTGCTACTGTAACTGGACTACAGTATCTGGAGATGTTAGAGAATTGGCTGTTCCCTCAGCTCGAACAAGAAGCACAACAATTTATATTTCAGCAGGATGGAGCGCCACCACATTGGCACTTATCTGTCCGTAACTACCTGAACGTCAACTACACGAGGCGATGGATCGGCCGCCAGGCAGCCCGTGACAGAGCACTTCATCACTGGCCTCCAAGAAGCCCTGATCTTACCCCCTGCGATTTTTTCTTATGGGGGTATGTTAAGGATATGGTGTTTCGGCCACCTCTCCCAGCCACCATTGATGATTTGAAACGAGAAATAACAGCAGCTATCCAAACTGTTACGCCTGATATGCTACAGAGAGTGTGGAACGAGCTGGAGAATCGGGTTGATATTGCTCGTGTGTCTGGAGGGGGCCATATTGAACATCTCTGAACTTGTTTTTGAGTGAAGAAAAACCTTTTTAAATACTCTTTGTAATGATGTATAACAGAAGGTTATATTATGTTTCTTTCATTAAATACACATTTTTAAAGTTGTGGTATTCTTTTTGAATCACCCTGTATAACTCAACAAGTAAAAGACAAATGACGTTTAAAGCATTAAGCACGTAACTATGTGTCTCGTGTAACATCGTTCTTCGTTTTTTCTAATTCTTCGGGAAGTTGGAATTGGACGTGATTCATAACTGAATGCTTTATTAATTAATAACAGACACACGTTCACCGAGCAGCTACAATGCAAAAGTTTGAGCGTTGTGGTTGGCACAGTTGAAAACATGACGTCATAATCAAGAAGACAAGCCTCCTGTGCCGATCTGTATGGAGCAGAATTGTTGTTGTTGTGGTCTTCAGTCCAGAGACAGTTTGACGCAGCTCTCCATGCTTCTCTATCCTGTGCAAGCTTCTTCATCTCCCAGTACATACTGCAACCTATATACTTCTGAATCTGCTTAGTGTATTCAACTCTTGGTCTCCCTCTACGATTTTCACCCTCCACGCTGCCCTCCAGTACTAAACAGGTAATCCCTTGATGCCTGAGAACATGCCCTACCAACCGATCCCTTCTTCTAGTCAAGGTGTGCCACAAATTTCTCTTCTCCCTAATTCGGAGCAGAATTAGGGAGCAAATTGACACTGCTAATGTACAAACGGTAGGACCTGTTGATAATATTAAATGTTGTGGTTTTATTGTTTTGATTATAGAAATTATGTTTTAAAAACCGGAATTCCAGAAGAGTATTTTTTGTAAAAAATGATTTCTTATTGTAAGATTTGTCACAAGTTTCAAAACTCGAAACTTGTGGTTTTTATGGCTGGAGTGAGGGAGGAGGGGGAAGGTGGTTGTATTGCTGAAGAAGTGCAGCCCGGCACCTAAAATTTCAGAAATTAAGAACTTGCAGCAGAACCGGATAAGTATCGAAGTTTCTCGAAAATGAACGAAGCATCATTCAACGAATTGGTGAACCTCGTTACTCCTGATATACAGGGTGGTCGGAAATTCCCGTTACAGACTTCTAGGACTTGTAGAAGGGAGTGAGTACATCGAATTTTGAATAGGAATCCATGTTCGGAAACGTCATCCAACGAGACTACAGAGCATCAAAGTTATAGGCGCGGGCGTCTGTAAACGTACGTATACACGGGGCGGTTCCGTGGTGGTGTTACAGACTTTCTAGGATGATGGAGAATGATAGATGTATTAATTTGAAGTAAGGATCCCTGTACCGGAAACGAACGAGTCGAAAGTTATAAACGAAAACCGTTCTGATACCTCTGACAGTTGAATACATGTACCGGTTTTTGTGATGCGAAGAGTGTAGGGTTGGTAGTGGTGGTAGTGTGCACAAAAACGAGAAAAAATGTCCAATAAACGTGGGCTCTAAATTGCATACCTGAGGAGCTATGTCCATTCGTTCATCTTCGCTAATGTGAAACACATCCCCTCTACTGAGCAAGTGTTCATACCTGTTAAGGTACGCACTTTAGAGCCCACGTTTATTGGACATTTTTTCTCGTTTTTGTGCACACTACCACCACTACCAACCCTACACTCTTCGCATCACAAGTGGCGCTACATGTTTCGAACAACATTTTTTTTTCTTTGTAGAACGATGAAGCAAATATCAGTGCATCGTGTGTGCTGCCTACAACTCCTTCTCAGAAAAAAAAGCTAACTATCCACATTGAGGGTAGACGCTTGTTATAAAACAAGTTTTCAAATGGTTCAAATGGCTCTCAGCACTATGGGATTTAACAACTGAGGTCATCAGTCCCCTAGACTTAGAACTACTTAAACCTAAGGACATCACACATCCATGCCCGAGGCAGGATTCGAACCTGCCACCGTAGCAGCAGCGCGGTTCCGGACTGAAGCGCCTACAACCGCTCGGCCAGCGGGCCGGGACCCCAGACAGCAGTGTAACAGGGGACGGGGGATTCCCCGCTGTATAATATGTTATTCTGTAGCGGCCACAGCGGCCGGCTTACAAGTTTTCTTTGCACCACTCCCCTAACTACCTACAGTCTGCACCAACATTTAAAATCAACCAAAGTTAAAGTATGTGCACCGTATTTATTGTTCGCAGTCTGCTTGATCACTTGAATGCTTACTTCTTGAGTGACACTAATTGGAAGAGTTCAGGCTGAGGATACTTTGTGTCTGACCACTGTTGCTGCTGCTACTACTATTACCACTAATACCACTACTACTACTACTACTGCTACTACTACTACTACTACTAATAATAATAATAATAATAGTAATACGATGGGCCTTCAGGAAGTAATGCAACTTTTTCTCGGCCAGTTTCAATTGGAAAAGAGCGGAATTTGTTGTGGGACTTAGTGGTATATTCTCGCTTCAGACCCTACAGATCCATGAAGTTCAGATAGGTGGAGGCGCTATACGCAATCTTCAAAATGGTGTCTGTAACGGAGGTGGGTTCCAAGCAAAGAGCTGTCACTGAGTTTCTTTTGGAGGGAAATCAGAGCATCGCAGAAATTCATAGGCGCTTGCAGAATGTCAACAGGTACTTTGCAGTGAACAAAAGCACGGCGAGTCGCCGGGCTAGGCAACTGTCATCATTGCAACAAGGTTGCGCGAACATTTCCGATCTGCCGCGTGCCAACCGACTTTAGAGGCAGTATGGCTCAATATTTATTCTGCAGGGCATTTCCAACGACTTCGAATTCATGCCACGTCGAGTTGCTGCATACGACGGGCAAAAGGGGGTCCGACACACTGCTAGAGGGCGTTCCATGAGTTTTGTTACCTCAGTGTATCCCCCGTATAAGTACAATACATTACGAAAATTATTGTGCGTATGTGAATAATTTTAAAGCTCTGCAGCTTCCGTCAATATTTTGCGCAAACCGTCAGTACCGTTCATAGACGAACAATGTTATTGCACAATAAATACTCGGGGGCTGAGGGCCCCAAAGCACAGCTTCCTTTGCTGACATTTATGTCCTTGCTTATCACCAATATGGCTGTTCATTTCCGAATACGTCATGATTTCCGAGTGTGTGGTTCGGCAGGAACCTAACAGCACAGTGCTTTGTTGCGGCGTCAAAGGAAGCCTCAACGGTGGGGCAGGCTCTTGTCAGGAAAACCACAGTGCAAAACTGGTTGATCGGGAATGTCGCGGTACCTGGGGCACTTACAACAGAGTCAGAAACGCCACGCTGACAAGGTTCATTGAGCCTTACACAGTATCCGGTCGGGGTGGCCGAGCTGTTCTAGGCGCTACAGTCTGGAACCGCGCGGCCGATGCGGTCGGAGGTTCGAATCCTGCCTCTGGCATCGATGTGTGTGATGTCCTTAGATTAGTTAGGTTTAAGTAGTTCTAAGTTCTAGGGGACTGATGACCTCAGATGTTAAGTCCCATAGTGCTCAGAGCCATTTGAACCATTTGAACCTTACACAGTAACTTAGTTCGTTTCCAAAGATGACAACCGTTAATGTTTGATTTAGGACTAAAACGGGATGAATTATTTTAATAAAAATTCGATGTAAAAATATTTTGATTAGATAAAAGGTGATACATTAAATAATGAGCTACACGACAAATTACAATATTGTTCTAAGAGGAAAATTAATTTGAACAATACAAGGTGTTTTTTAAAAATCTTGAATACCTCGAAAAATACGCATCGTATGAGGAAAAAAATGTTCCAGATTTAAAATTAAAACTGCCCCCCCCTCCAACCCCATATCCACGCTAATGGCCGTTAACTTCTTACTTTCAGATGGAACCCCCCTCCCATTTTTTATGGGAGGTTCGATTTCTACGCTAAAAATACCTAGGGTATTTCTTTCCATTCGAGGTAGATGGCGCTATAATCGGCGCGAGAGTTACGGCGGTTGGATGGAAGAACACACCGAAATCAAGCATCCTAATGGTACAGAGATCTCACGGCAATAAATTACGAAGGGATTTTGCAAAGTTGACTGTACAGTAAAACGTTTACGTTTAGACATTTAAAAGTCTGACAAATAAGCTACAGTTCAAATGTTCTAATGTGTGTGAAATCTGATGGGACTTAACTGCTAAGGTCATAAGTCCCTAAGCTTACACACTACGTAACCTAAATTAACCTAAGGACAAAACAAAGACACCCATGCCCGGGGGAGGACTCGAACCTCCGCCAGGATCAGAATAAGCTACAGTTAATGTAACTAGTTTTCTGTTTCCTTCGGGGCTGATTCCGGTGAGTCCCCACACCATCAGGACACTTGATTTACACGAGTGCCCTCGAATCTCACCATCAGGGCGACTGATTTCGATGTGTTCTTCCGTCCAACCGCCGTGTCGTTTACTGCGCAATCTACCACGAATGGTAAAAAAAGTTTCATAAAAACCTGAGGCATTTTTTGGCGTAGAGCCCGAATCGGCATCGTGGGAAGGTTAGGGGGTGGCCAGTTTTAGCACAGACAGATGTCTGACACATCTGGAACATTTTTAAAAGTGTCTGGTCATTCAGTACTAAGCTTGGGCAAGTGAACTTATGTTTATTAGATTCTATTATTTCATGGTTGTTCATCTTCCTTGCTTTGTGATTGTTATGTAGGACTTCACGTTCCACTTTGTATTTATGGCCTTCTTTAAGCGAGTGGTCTGCAAAAGTAGAGTCTCCTTTCCTAAGTGCCCAACTTCTATTGTGTTCCTTCAAGGCTGGCCTGCATAAATTTCCCATAAGCAATTACAAGACATAATTGTATATTCCACTCCTTTTGAAAGCTTTACCATTGGGCAAAAATATGTCCAGTAATGTTCTGCATATAAAATGACGTTTTGAAGTTTCTGGATTTAAGCTTTCTGGCCGCATTCAAAGACATTTTTCCTAAATATGGAACCGTGCACTATTTATTAAGATCTTGAGGTAGCAGGTCGAGCACAGAGTGAAGAAGAGAGGAGACTTGTAGTTTTTATAATTTCTGTATTGTTGCGTCCATCGAGGTAGGATTGTAGCCATTGCTTGATACTACATTACTGGCCATTAAAATTGCTACACCAAGAAGAAATGCAATTGATAAACGGGTATTCATTGGAAAAAAATATATTATTCTAGAACTGACATATGACTACATTTTCACGCTATTTGGGTACATACATCCTGAGAAATCAGTACCCAGAACGACCACCTCTGGCCGTAATAACGGCCTTGATACACCTGGGCATTGAGTCAAAGAGAGCTTGGAAGGAGTGTACAGGTACAGCTGCCCATGCAGTTTCAATACAATACCACAGTTCATCAAGAGTAGTGACTGGCGTGTCGTGACGAGCCAGTTGCTCGGCCACCATTGACCAGACGTTTTCAATTGGTGAGAGATCTGGAGAACGTGCTGGCCAGGGCAGCATTCGAACATTTTCTGTATCCAGAAAGGCCCGTACAGGACCTGCAACATGCGGTCGTGCATTATCCTGCTGAAATGTAGGGTTTCGCATGGATCGAATGAAGGGTAGAGCCATGGGTCATAACACATCTGAAACGTAACGTCCACTGTTCAAAGTGCCGTCAATGCGAACAAGAGGTGGCCGAGACGTGTAACCAATGGCACCCCATACCATCACGCCGGGTGATACGCCAGTATGGCGATGACGAATACACGCTTCCAATGTGCGTTCAGCGCGATGTCGCCAAACAGGGATGGGACCATCATGATGCTGTAAACAGAACCTGGATTCATCCGAAAAAATGAAGTTTTGCCATTCTTGCACCCAGATTCGTCATTGAGTACACCATCGCAGGCGCTCCTGTCTGTGATGCAGCGTCAAGGGTAACCACAGACATGGTCTCCGAGCTCATAGTCCATGCTGCTGCAAACGTCGTCGAACTGTTCGTGCAGATGGTTGTTGTCTTGCAAACGTCCCCATCTGTTGACTCAGGGATCGAGACGTGGCTGCACGATCCGTTACAGCCATGCGGATAAGATGACTGTCATCTCGACTGGTAGTGATACGAGGCCGTTGGGATCCAGCACGGCGTTCCGTATTACCCTCCTGAACCCACCGATTCCATATTCTGCTAACAGTCATTGTGTCTCGACCAACACGAGCAGCAATGTCGCGATACGATAGACCGCAATCGCGATAGGCTACAATCCGACCTTTATCAAAGTCGGAAACGTGATGGTACGCATTCCTCCTCCTTACACGAGGCATCACAACAACGTTCCACCAGGCAACGCCGGTTCAAAATGGTTCAAATGGCTCTTAGCACTATGGGAGTTAACTTCTAAGGTCATCAGTGCCCTAGAACTTAGAACTACTTAAACCTAACTAACCTAAGGTCATCACACACATCCATGCCCGAGTCAGGATTCGAACCTGAGACCGTAGCGGTCGCGCGGTTCCAGACGTTTTGGCCTAGAACCGCTCGGCCACCCCGGCCGGCGCAACGCCGGTCAACTGCTGTTTGTGTATGAGAAATCGGTTGGAAACTTTCCTCATGTCAGCACGTTTTAGGTGTCGCCACCGGCGCCAATCTTGTGTGAACGCTCTGAAAAGCTAATCATTTGCATATCACAGCATCTTCTTCCTGTCGGTTAAATTTCGCTTCTGTAGCACGTCATTTTCGTGATGTAGCAATTTTAATGGCCAGTAGTTTATTTATCCGACAAACTACAGCTATTTTTCAATTCAATAAACTTTACCAGCAGCCGTACACTGTAAGTTATTTTCAGGCCCCATACGCTTTTTTCAAACCAACGAACTTATCGTATAGCGCCATAAAACTGGATATCGTGAATTCGAATCGTTGTTGAGCTGACACGAAAGAGTGACAGTTTGGTTGATTTGAAAAAAGCGTATGGGGCTTGAAGCTGGCAAAACGAATTGCTGAGACTGGTTGCTTTCAGAACAAAATAAAATATCTTTAAGTGTACGCCTGTTGGTAAAGTTTATTGAAATGAAAAGTACGTACCAGCCGATGTCCCCTGGCCTTAATGTACCAACAGAGAAGTGCAGCTACGGTCTCACATGATAACCCGCTTCTTCGGTGGGACAGTGGGAGGTCAGCGGGAGCTGTGAGCAGGTCTGAGAAGTACACGTGTGTCTTCCCTCCCGGACAGTAACTGCAGTGTACCCGGTACTCTGGGACACAGTATCCGGAGCAGCCCGTGTGCGTCTGCGGTTGACACGGGCGGGTTTTTCCTGCAGGATGCCGCTGCCTGCTGGCATATAACGGTCCCATTGGACTCGTCTCGCGCGGCTACTGGGAACGCGAAGACACCAGAGCAACGTACTGCTGGAACCGCCCAGCTGTTCTCTAAATCCGCCTGAGAAGGCGTGGACATGCGTTATGTTCACTGACATTCCTTTCACTATTCAGAAAACATCGTTCTAGTGAAACACACGAAATCATGACTGCTATCGACAATTTCATTCCATATTTCTCGTTTCTAGGTCTTACATTATTTTTTCAAAAATATGAGGGATAGACGAATGGAAACGAGACTAGTGGAAACCAAGTAAGTAAACTGTTTACTATTTCACTAGTATTTTACAAAATTTATAACACTGTCTGTGACAATGTTATTTATTCTGCTACCAGTTTCGGTCCTAAACCATCATTACGGCAGCTGTACAACATACAAAAGTCGATAATGTGACACTGACAAACGAAATAAGGAAAAACAGAAAAAACCGTTAAATCGATCGAAATACTCACAAAAATGATCATAGACGTATCACATGTCATACATGCTTTGACAAAAGTTATCGCTGAAAACCATAATTCCAAATAAAAATAAAAATTTGTGACAAGATTAAAATACAAGGTGATTCAAAAAGAATACCACAACTTTAAAAATGTGTATTTAATGAAAGAAACATAATATAACCTTCTGTTATACATCATTACAAAGAGTATTTAAAAAGGTTTTTTTTTTCACTCAAAAACAAGTTCAGAGATGTTCAATATGGCCCCCTCCAGACACTCGAGCAATATCAACCCGATACTCCAACTTGTTCCACACTCTCTGTAGCATATCAGGCGTAACAGTTTGGATAGCTGCTGTTATTTCTCGTTTCAAATCATCAATGGTGGCTGGGAGAGGTGGCCGAAACACCATATCCTTAACATACCCCCATAAGAAAAAATCGCAGGGGGTAAGATCAGGGCTTCTTGGAGGCCAGTGATGAAGTGCTCTGTCACGGGCTGCCTGGCGGCCGATCCATCGCCTCGGGTAGTTGACGTTCAGGTAGTTACGGACAGATAAGTGCCAATGTGGTGGCGCTCCATCCTGCTGAAATATAAATTGTTGTGCTTCTTGTTCGAGCTGAGGGAACAGCCAATTCTCTAACATCTCCAGATACTGTAGTCCAGTTACAGTAGCACCTTCGAAGAAAAAGGGACGAAAAACTTTATTGGCTGAAATGGCACCGGAAACGTTCACCTTAGGCGAGTCACGTTCATACTGAGTTGTTTCCCGCGGATTCTCAGTGCCCCATATACAGAAATTGTGACGGTTGACTTTCCCGTTAGTGTGGAAAGTTGCTTCATCACTAAACACAATCTTTGAAACGAAAGATTCATCTGTTTCCATTTGAGCAAGGATAAAATCACAGAAATCGATTCTTTTAATCTTATCAGCTGCAGACAGTGCTTGAACCAATTTCAGACAATAAGCTTTCATAACTAACCTTTTTCGTAGGACTCTCCATAGAGTTGATTGTGGAATTTGCAGCTCTCTGCTAGCTCTGCGAGTCGATTTTCCTGGGCTGCGAACAAATGCTTGCTGGATGCGTGCTACATTTTCATCACTCGTTCTCGGTCGTCCAGAACTTTTCCCTTTGCACAAACACCCATTCTCTGTAAACTGTTTATACCAACGTTTAATACACCACCTATCAGGAGGTTTAACACCATACTTCGTTCGAAATGCACGCTGAACAACTGTCGTCGATTCACTTCTGCCGTACTCAGTAACACAAAAAGCTTTCTGTTGAGCGGTCGCCATCTTAGCATCAACTGACGCTGACGCCTAGTCAACAGCGCCTCAAGCGAACAAATGTACAACTAAATGAAACTTTATAGCTGCCTTAATTCGCCGACAGATAGCGCTTAGCTCTGCCTTTTGTCGTTGCAGAGTTTTAAATTCCTAAAGTTGTGGTATTCTTTTTGAATCACCCTGTATGATGGCACGTTTACAGAAGGACAACATGTGATGTACAGCAATATAAGTCAAAGAATTTCAAAATCTAGGATGACACGTGCGACTGCTTTCGAAGTTTCTTTACAGACACATTGTACCATGGGGAGCCCGTTGAGCTTCAGCCCAGCGTATTGATTGTTCAATTAACTAATGGGAATGCTGAATGTCTTGCTTAGGTGATGGGCCGGCCGGAGTGTCCGTGCGATTCTAGGCGCTACAGTCTGGAGCCGAGCGACCGCTATGGTCGCAGGTTCGAATCCTGTCTCGGGCATGGATGTGTGTTTTGTCCTTAGGTTAGTTAGGTTTAGTAGTTTAAGTTCTTGCGGACTAATGACCTCAGATGTTAAGTTCCATAGTGCTCAGAGCCATTTGAACCATTTTATTCTTGTATCTAATAATATTTTGAGAGTATCTACCTCCGAGTCAACGTTTTGAGTAAAGTTAACAGCTTTAGGAATTTTTTCAATGTTTCAACTTTGGATTTTACCTTTCTGAGGCAGTATTTCAGACCATAAAAATCCATTCTTACCCTTGATTGTGTTTGCTGATTATACCTCCTCCTACGGTGTAGCTTCAAACTCAGAACTATGTTCAGGTAGTATTTCCAAATTACCTTCCTCACTTGAAAATAAGTCATTTTCACTGCAATCGTCGTTGTCTTCCTCCAAAACACTTCTCACAACGTCCTCAAACTTTGGATCATTCACATTTACAGATTCAATACTCGAAAAGCTTATGAAATATAGCAAATGTATTTCAACTACGAAAATGGTAACAGGGGTGACCTGTAAACCCAAGAACCATTCTTTCTCAAGTAGCAGCTGAACACTACTGACCAGCAGCACGACAGACCAGTAACTGATTGATATAACAATGACGAAAGAATACACAAACCTGCCAGAAAAAATACCATTGTTGCCAACTTAACAGAAGAAACAAACTATCACCGGGGTGACGAATCACACCTGTTACCATCGGAGGTTTAATCCTATCAAAATTTTTGGTTTTGGTTAGCGATTATGGTTTTAAGTGCTAACTTACTTCAAAGATGTGTAACATGTGTTGTTGTTGTTGTTGTTGGTGTTGTTGTGGTCTTCAGTCCTGTGACTGGTTTGATGCAGCTCTCCATGCTACCCTATCCTGTGCAAGCGTCTTCATCTCCCAGTACTTACAGCAACCTACATTCATCTGAATCTGCTTAGTGTATTCATCTCTTGGTCTCCCTCTACGATTTTTACCCTCCACGCTGCCCTCCAATGCTAAATTTGTGATCCCTTGATGCCTCAGAACATGTCCTACCAACCGGTCCCTTCTTCTTGTCAAGTTGTGTCACAAACTCCGCTTCTCCCCAATTCTACTCAATACTTCCTCATTAGTTATGTGATCTACCCATCTAATCTTCAGCATTCTTCTGTAACACCACATTTCGAAAGCTTCTATTCTCTTCTTGTCCAAACTATTTATCGTCCATGTTTCACTTCCATACATGGCTACAGTCCATACAAATTCTTTCAGAAATGACTTCCTGACACTTAAATCTATACTCAATGTTAACAAATTTCTCTTCTTCAGAAACGCTTTCCTTGCCATTACCAGACTACATTTTATATCTTCTACTTCGACCATCATTAGTTATTTTGCTCCCCAAATAGCAAAACTCCTTTACTACTTTAAGTGTCTCATTTCCCAATCTAATTCCCTCAGCATTACCCGACTTAATTCGACTGCATTCCATTATCCTCGTTTTGCTTTTGTTGATGTTCATCTTATATCCTCCTTTCAAGACACTGTCCATTCTGTTCAACTGCTCTTCCAAGTCCTTTGCTGTCTCTGACAGAATTACAGTGTCATCGGATAACCTCAAAGTTTTTATTTCTTCTCCATGAATTTTAATACCTACTCCGAATTTTTAGAGGCTACAACCCTGTCTCACTCCCTTCCCAACCACTGCTTCCCTTTCGTGCCCCTCGACTCTAATAACTGCCATCTGGTTTCTGTACAAATTGTAAATAGCCTTTCGCTCCCTGTATTTTACCCCTGCCACCTTCAGAATTTGAAAGAGAGTATTCCAGTCAACATTGTCAAAAGCTTTCTCTAAGTCTACAAATGCTAGAAACGTAGGTTTGCCCTTCCTTAATCTTTCTTCTAAGATAATTCGTAAGGTCAGTATTGCCTCACGTGTTTCAGCATTTCTACGGAATCCAAACTGATCTTCCCCGAGGTTGGCTTCTACCAGTTTTTCCATTCGACTGTAAAGAATTCGTGTTAGCATTATAGATCTGCGATAATTTTTGTATTTCTATCTATCTAACGGTTTTTCCTGTTTTTTCTTATTTAATTTGGCATTGTCACGTCCACTTTTGTACGCTGTACAGCTGCCGTTGATGATGGTTCAGAACAGAAACCAGTAGCAGCATAAACAACATTATTACGACAGCACAGTGTTATTCATTTCTAAAGATTTGTACATGTTGTTGACCATCGCCTAAGCGAGATGTTCGTTTCATTTCACTAGTAATCGTCAGAAGTGTTAATACATTTATCCCACTGTCAGACTAGACGGCCAATGCCTTCATGGAAAAATGTTTGCGGTTGTCCACGCAACAAATTATTGCACCCAAGCGCATATCACGGCCGGAGCAAATCGACCGCCGCGAATGCCTTCAGGGTTCCAAAAAATATGAAAGTCTCATGGGGAGAGATCGGAAATGTATGGATGATGGATGTGTAAGGGCTTCCCAACGAAACTTCCGCGGCGTAATCAGAACTACCTTGGCAACATGTGGGCGGGCAAAAAGGAAACGAGCGTATAGCATTGCTGGCCGGGAGGCTCCATCCGGGGAAGTTGGGCCGCCGAGCGCAAGTCTCATTTCAGTCGACGCCACACTGGGCGACTTGCATGCCGGTGATGAGGATGTGGGCGGGCATTATCCTGCAACATCTACATCTATACTCTGCAAGCCACCTGACGGTGTGTGGCGGAGGGTACCTTGAGTACCTCTATCGGTTCTCCCTTCTATTCCAGTCTCGTATTGTTCGTGGAAAGAAAGATTGTCGGTATGCCTCTGTGTGGGCTATAATCTCTCTGGTTGTATCCTCATTGTCTCTTCGCCAAATATACGTAGGAGGGAGCAATATACAGCTTGACTCCTCGGTGAAGGTATGTTCTCGAAACTTCAACAAAAGCCCGTACCGAGCTACTGAGCGCCTCTCTTGCATAGTCTTCCACTGGAGTCTATCTATCATCTCCGTAACGCTTTCGCGATTACTAAATGATCCTGTAACGAAGCGCGCTGCTCTCCGTTGGGTCTTCTCTATCTCTTCTATCGACCCTATCTGGTACGGATCCCACACCGGTGAGCAGTATTCAAGCAGTGGGTCAACAAGTGTACTGTAACCTACTTCCTTTGCTTTCGGACTGCATTTCCTTAGGATTCTTCTTCCAATCAATCTCAATCTGGCATTTACTTTACCGACGATTTATTTTATATGGTCGTTCCATTTTAAATCACTACTGATGCCTACTCCCAGATAATTTACGGAATTAACTGCTTCCATTTGCTGACCTGCTATACTGTAGCTTATTGATAAAGGATCTTTCTTTCTACGTATTCGCAGCACATTACACTTGTCTATATTGAGATTCAATTGCCACTCCCTGCACCATGCGTCAACTCGTTGCAGACACCCCTGCATTTCAGTACAATTTTCCATTGTTACAACCTCTCGATATACTACAGCATCATCCGCAAAAAGCCTCAGTGAACTTCCGATGTTATCCACGAGGTCATATATATATATATATATATATATATATATATATATATATATATATATATATATATATATATATTGTGAATAGCAACGGTCCTACGACACTCCCCTGCGGCACAACTGAAATCACTCTTACTTCAGAAGACTTTTCTCGATTGAGAATGACATGCTACGTTCTGTTATCTAGGAACTCTTCAATCCAATCACACAATTGGTCTGATAGTCCATATGCTCTTACTTTGTTCATTAAACGACTGTGGGGAATTGTATCGAACGCCTTTCGGAAGTCAAGAAACACGGCATCTACCTGGGAACCAGTATCTATGACCCTCTGAGTCTCGTGGACGAATAGCGCAAGCTGAGTTTCACACGACTGTCTTTTTCGAAACCCATGGTGATTCCTACACAGTAGATTCTTAGTCTCCAGAAAAGTCATTATACTCGAACATAATACGTCTTCCAAAATTCTACAACTGATCGACGTTAGAGATATAGGTCAATAGTTCTGCACGTCTGCTCGACGTCCCTTCTTGAAAACGGGGATGACCTGTGCCCTTTTCCAATCTTTTGGAACGCTACGCTCTTCTACAGACCTACGGTACACCGCTGCAAGAAGGGGGCAAGTTCCTTCGCGTACTCTGTGCAAAATCGAACTGGTATCCCATCAGGTTCAGGGGCCTTTCCTCTTTTGAGCGATTTTAATTGTTTTTCTACACTCCTGGAAATGGCAAAAAGAACACATTGACACCGGTGTGTCAGACCCACCATACTTGCTCCGGACACTGCGAGAGGGCTGTACAAGCAATGATCACACGCACGGCACAGCGGACACACCAGGAACCGCGGTGTTGGCCGTCGAATGGCGCTAGCTGCGCAGCATTTGTGCACCGCCGCCGTCAGTGTCAGCCAGTTTGCCGTGGCATACGGAGCTCCATCACAGTCTTTAACACTGGTAGCATGCCGCGAAAGCATGGACGTGAACCGTATGTGCAGTTGACGGACTTTGAGCGAGGGCGTATAGTGGGCATGCGGGAGGCCGGGTGGACGTACCGCCGAATTGCTCAACACGTGGGGCGTGAGGTCTCCACAGTACATCGATGTTGTCGCCAGTGGTCGGCGGAAGGTGCACGTGCCCGTCGACCTGGGACCGGACCGCAGCGACGCACGGATGCACGCCAAGACCGTAGGATCCTACGCAGTGCCGTAGGGGACCGCACCGCCACTTCCCAGCAAATTAGGGACACTGTTGCTCCTGGGGTATCGGCGAGGACCATTCGCAACCGTCTCCATGAAGCTGGGCTACGGTCCCGCACACCGTTAGGCCGTCTTCCGCTCACGCCCCAACATCGTGCAGCCCGCCTCCAGTGGTGTCGCGACAGGCGTGAATGGAGGGACGAATGGAGACGTGTCGTCTTCAGCGATGAGAGTCGCTTCTGCCTTGGTGCCAATGATGGTCGTATGCGTGTTTGGCGCCGTGCAGGTGAGCGCCACAATCAGGACTGCATACGACCGAAGCACACAGGGCCAACACCCGGCATCATGGTGTGGGGAGCGATCTCCTACACTGGCCGTACACCACTGGTGATCGTCGAGGGGACACTGAATAGTGCACGGTACATCCAAACCGTCATCGAACCCATCGTTCTACCATTCCTAGACAGGCAAGGGAACTTGCTGTTCCAACAGGACAATGCACGTCCGCATGTATCCCGTGCCACCCAACGTGCTCTAGAAGGTGTAAGTCAACTACCCTGGCCAGCAAGATCTCCGGATCTGTCCCCCATTGAGCATGTTTGGGACTGGATGAAGCGTCGTCTCACGCGGTCTGCACGTCCAGCACGAACGCTGGTCCAACTGAGGCGCCAGGTGGAAATGGCATGGCAAGCCGTTCCACAGGACTACATCCAGCATCTCTACGATCGTCTCCATGGGAGAATAGCAGCCTGCATTGCTGCGAAAGGTGGATATACACTGTACTAGTGCCGACATTGTGCATGCTCTGTTGCCTGTGTCTATGTGCCTGTGGTTCTGTCAGTGTGATCATGTGATGTATCTGACCCTAGGAATGTGTCAATAAAGTTTCCCCTTCCTGGGACAATGAATTCACGGTGTTCTTATTTCAATTTCCAGGGGTGTATCTCTTTGTCATCTACTTCGATACCCACCATTTTGTCATCTGTGCGACAATCTAGAGAAGGAACAACAGTGCAGTCTTCCGCTGTGAAACAGCTTTCGAGAAAGACATTTAGTATTTCGGCCTTTAGTCTGTCATCCTCTGTTTCAGTTCTACTTTGGTCACAGAGTGTCTGGGCATTTTGTTTTGATCTACCTACCGCTTTGACCTAAGACCAAAATTTCTTAGGATTTTCTGCCAAGTCAGAGAAAAAGGTCATCAGTAACTTCAAAGATATGGCGTGCCTATCGTTTCGACTACGTTGCAGAAGTTTCGTTTGGAATCCCTTACACATTCTCCATACAGTCCCGATCTCTCCCCATGCGATTTTTCTATTTTTGTAGCCCTGGAGAAACATATTCGTGGCCATCGATTTGCTTCGGACGAACAGGAGCACGCCTGGTTACAATTATGCTGCAGTAGGCAACGGCAAACATTTTTCCATGAAGGCACTGATCGTGTTGTCTCATAGTAGGATTTATGTATTAACAAATATGGCGACTACTCTGAAATAATAATCAGTTTACTTACTTTTATCCGTCAATCTCGTTTTCATTCGACTGCCCCTTACTTAGATGTTTCTAGAAGGCTATACTTTATTTTGTCAAAAATAATAATTCAGCAAATCTCACGAATCGCTCTGTGAACATGTTTGCGTAATGTGGTCTCTTAACCCTGAAGTGGCTTTTTATCAAATTGCATACCTAAGGAATATCGTCTGCCAGTTATATAATTAATAAAATCTTATATGGTTGTCGATGACGCTGTAATTTTGTCAGCGACGGCAGATCAGTTGAACGGAATGCACACTGTTTTGAACACAAACTGAAAGAGGAACATCAACAAAAGAAAAACAAGGATAATGAAATGTAGTCTAATTACATCATATGTTGCTGTTAGAAGTATATCAGCAAATAAGAAACTAAAAGCAGTTGATGAATTCTGCTATTTGTGGCAGCAAAATAATTGATGATGGCCGATGTAGAGATGATGACAGGCGATAGCAAGGAAAACATTACTGAGAAAGAGATACTTTTTCACACCTAACATAAATTTTAGTGCTAGGAAACCTTTCCTGAAGGCATTTGTCTGGGGGGTAGCTTTGTAAGTGACGGAAACTTGTATGATTAACACTTGAGACAAGAAGAGAAGCTCTGATATGATGTGCCACAGAAAAATGCTCAAGATTAGATGGAAGATCAAATAAGTAATGACGAAGTACTGAAGCGAATCGGGATGAAAAGAAACTTGGAGCACACCTTGACTTACAGGAGGGATCGCTTCAGGGGCACATTCTCAGGTATTAAGGACGCTACAGTATGGTGATTGAAGGAAGTGTGGAGGGTGCAAATTGTAGAGGAATACCAAGGCATGAGAACAATTAGCAGGTATAATGGAAGCGGTTTGCAGTAGGTATGTAGCGATAACGAGGCTTTCACAGGACATACGCGTAGTCGCTGATATTTGCGTCGAACCGGTCTTAGGACTCTAGACCACCACCGTCTCAACAACAACATGGAATATCGTCTTAGATGAGCGATTCGTGATGTCTTATCAGAAACCCTGAATTTCTCAGTAATTGACGTAAAGTCACCCTGCGAAATTGAAGCGATATCTGGGGTTCCCCAAGTAAATGATATATCTATAGGCCCTTCTGTATAAGGAGACAATCTGAGTAGTCCTCTTATTAGACTGTTTGCAGACGACGGGGTCGTATAGTAGAGCCATTGAAGGTCAAAACACATTGTTAGTTGGTTTAGACATGCTGTCTGAATGAAAGAAATGTGGCAGTGGATACTGAACAACAAAAATGTGAGATCCTCCACACGGATACTAAGAAAATACGTTAAATTTCGGTTAGGATATAAATCACACAAATTTAAAGATTGTAAATTCAACCAACTTCTTTAGAATTATAATTATGAGCAGCGTAAATTGGAACAATCACATAGAAAATGTTCTGAGGTACCGTAAAATGGGATGAATGGAAAGTTTTCAACTTCAAAAGAAAAAGCTGATAATTTTAGAAAGGAATATGTGAATAAAAATTATATTTTGTTGCAGGTATTGTGTCTAACCTTAATCTTACTATTAATTTTACAACCTATCGTATGCTTTTAAAACAGAAAAAATAAGAACTTGGAGTTTCTTTTCACTCTACAAAGTTGGGCAATGAAAACAACTGTATTAATCTTATTATTTTTTTCTGTTTATTGGCCTTTGTGGGAAATGGGGACGTAAATATCTGTTTTGCGTGCAGGAGAGTAAGAGACAAATTTATCTGGCTCAGAAAAGGTTTTATTCGGTACAATAACTAAAAATTTTAGATGAGTTGTATTTCTTTCTGTTTTCCAAATAAAAATTGTTATATCTCTAATTACTTTATGGAACGCTAAACTGATGTACTTGATTTCTTTGTTAATACATTGTCACTGATATAATGTTTAAACATACCTCTTTGAATCTACAAATCCTAACCCCAGAAGTCCTAACAAAGAGCTTTCGAACAACATCTCCTTGACCAAAAAGTTACTCCTCATCTGTTACAAAAAGCGTTTTTAATTGACCTAGCTTTTTTTTAGAAAAAATGTTAATATCACCTTTAACTTCTAAATAACAAATTTTACGTGCATGCAATCTAAATGACTACTTAGTTTTCCTGTATACTTCAGTCACAGCATCATCTCCTGGACTGAGAACAACTTCCGATGGTTCTTCATTCCTTTCAAATTTTGGTCTTCTTCTGAAGAAACACTAAAAATAACTGTTTCCATTCACCCCACAAATTCTGGAAACGCAACTCTACATTTTCAAATAGCAGAATCTCAAGACAGATTAAAATATTCTTTAAAAGTGAGCCTTCAGTCAGTGAAACATGACGGCAAATTTGCTTATCCTGTACTTAAAAACAGCACAATTTAGACTGGTATGCACAAATGAAACTCGAAGTAAGCAAATTGAGACCCACATCCGATACTTTGTGATAGAGTGAACAAAACCTCAGCAGACAGTGTCTCAATTTTGAAATTCATAATTTCCTTGTTTGACTAGTTCACAACCAACCTAGAAGGACAAATCTTTGAACGATATTCCCATTTGCCTTCCGATAAGATGGCATAGAACGTTTTTCGAAGTTACGTTTCATTCATCCCATTGTTCTATTTGCCTCATTCTACGGCAGGCGAACCAAAGCCTATTGGGAGAACGCTTAGAGGATGCAACAAACCTTCTAAAGAGAAGGCTAACACTACGCGTGTTTGTTCTCTTCTGGAGTGTTGCTGCACGCTATAGCATCCTTACCAGGTAGGATTAACCTTTAGCAGATAGGACTATCGGAAGTAACCAAAGAAGGGCAGCCCGTTTTGTTCTGTAGCGAAAGAATAGAGAATGTCACGGTTATAATAAGCGAGTTGGGGTACGCCAAAATATATTGTTGTCTACCACCTGCATAGGGAGAAATGACCTTTGTAATAAAATAAACAAAATGAGAACATCCACGGAAATATTTCGGTGATCATTTTTCTCACGTTTTATTGAAGAGAGGCACGGTCGAGAAACAGTCTAAAAGCGGCCCTGTGAACTTTGTGTCAAGACACGTACGTGTGAACAGCAGAGTAATCATGCAGATGTAGATGTAGGTGACAAGACTGACTCTTGGAATTCCACGTGGGTGAAAGAATTCCAAAATTCACAAATTCGTAGCATGTAGAGCAAATGCAAACCGAAGTGTTTTTCTGTTAGAATGTGAACTATGCAAATACTCTTAGAAAATGTCAAAAAAAGGCAAATGATTAAATTCAAAGCTGATTTTCATAAATTCCACCTTCAATTTCAGAGCACTTTCGAATTCTCTTGACAATACCGCGTGTAGCTGTTCTGAAGTCGTTGTAGACGGGATACAAGCTTGGATTGTTTCAAGGGTGGAGGAGGAAATCGGTTGTGCTCTTTTCAAACGAACCATTCCGGTACTTGCCTGCAGCAATTTAGAGAAAGCACAGAAAACCTAAATCTGGATGGTCGGATACGGATTTGAACCGCCGTCCAACCGAATGCGAGTCCTGTGTTCTAACCACTGAGCCTTCTCGCTCGGTTAGCTATTCTGAAGTTTTCTTTCTTTTAAATGAGGGCAGCGCTTTTGATGATCTGAACGGTCAATTTGTTTCCTGTATTTACTCTTCTTTGTGAACTTTTTCCAACAGGCAAAAATGTGAAGGGGTACGGTCTGGCGGCCAAAAGACGTGACCATTTTTGCTGATGCATCTTCCGGGGAATGTTAAGTTTAGATGACGTGTCAACTTATGACTAGAATGTGCATACGGGAAGAACATGCACGTCCTTGTAGCCAAACGAAACTCTTTAAATAATGCTGGGAGCTCAATTTTCAACAACAGATAATGGAGCGTGTAACAAGATGCGGTAGCACAACAGGCACAATCAACTGCTTGACTATCATAACACATCACACATTTACAGAGAAGCATTCTTAAAAAGTGTTGGGCCACTGATGTGAGTTATGAGAGTTATTGAAACCGTCATGAGTGAAAGTGGCTTCATCAATAACCAGTGGGATTACCTAGAAAGTTGCAATGAACTAACGACAAAATTCCAGTCTATCTTCAACTCCTTCTCGAAAGTGTTGAATTTTCTGTAAATGATATGGATGGAGGCCATGCATACGTGCATATCGCTGTGTATGTGGAACACCGGCATGTCTAGAAATTCTGCATATGTTGTTGAAGAACTGCCAACAGCCTTGCCGCAGTGGTAACACTGCTTACAGTCAGATCACCGAAGAGTTAAGTGCTGTAAGTCTTGGCTAGCACTTGGATGGGTGACCACCTGGGTCTGCCGAACGCTGTTGGTAAGCGGGCCCTTGTGAGGACAGTTAAACGGGACAGGTGTGTGCTGACCACATGCCCCTATGTATACGCATTCGGTGGCGCCTTAGGGCTGAGGATGACACGACGGCCGGTCAATATCATTGGGTCTTCAAGGCCTGTTTGGACAGTATATTTTTTAAGAATTTGTCTGGCAGCTGAAAAACGATGTAGACTCTGCTCATTTGCACTTTCAGACGAATTATGACTGCGCAGCATCACATCAGTTTCATGCAGTTTAGCGAAAACACGGGGAAGCACTCTTAAATCCAGTGGGGTAAAGTGTCACACCTAGAGGATAGTGCACCTACGAGGACATGATGTTTTTTGATTGGTGTCTTAGTGTTCATCGAACCGTGAACGTGTGTATGCAACTCGTATGTGCTGTGTCATCTTGGAAAATGGGAGTGGCCGCGCTGTACTCATGAAGATACACAGATATGAAAGAAAGGACAACACATAGAACTGTACTGGTTGTCTTAGATGTTAACAGCCATGTTTAACGAACTTTTTACTAATGTATTACATTTTGTGACGATGATGTGGTCAACTTAGGTACCAATTCCTCAGTAAACATGATCTGAGTTACACTTAGTAACGATGGCTATTCAGAAAGTAGGGAACGTATCCGTCTGACGCCGCTTGGCGCGCGCCGATCGCGTAGATTAGATTAGATTAGATTAGTACTTGTTCCATAGATCATGAATACGACACTTCATAATGATGTGGAACGTGTCAGGTTAATAAAAGGTGTCTATACAAGATATTACATTAGACAAAATATTACATGACACTCAATATTTTTAATTTTTTTATGTGGGGGTTGGGTAATTACCCACTTACTATATTCAAAAATTCATCTAATGAAGGAGTTGCCATTAAGAAATTCTTTTAATTTCCTTTTAAATGCTATATGAATATCTATCAGACTTTTGATGCTATTAGGTAAGTGACCAAAGACTTTCGTGGCAGCATAATTTACCCCCTTCTGAGCCAAAGTTAGATTTAACGTTGAGTAGTGAAGATCATCCTTTCTCCTAGTGTTGTAGCCATGTACACTGCTATTACTTTTGAATTCGTTCGGATTGTTAATAACAAATTTCATAAGTGAATATATATATTGTGAGGCTACAACGAAGATTTCTAGCTCTTTAAGTAAGTGTCTGCAGGAGGATCTTGGATGAGCTCCAGCAATTATTCTGATTACGCGCTTTTGTGCAATGAACACTTTTTTACTCAATGATGAGTTACCCCAAAATATGATGCCAAACGAAAGCAGAGAGCCGGCCGAAGTGGCCGTGCGGTTAAAGGCGCTGCAGTCTGGCACCGCAAGACCGCTACGGTCGCAGGTTCGAATTCTGCCTCGGGCATGGATGTTTGTGATGTCCTTAGGTTAGTTAGGTTTAACTAGTTCTAAGTTCTAGGGGTCTAATGACCTCAGCAGTTGAGTTCCATAGTGCTCAGAGCCATTTGAACCATTTTTTGAAAGCAGAGAATCAAAATAGGCGTGGTAAGTTAATTTACTCAGATGTATATCGCCAAAATTTGCAATGACCCTAATAGCATAAGTAGCTGAACTCAAACGTTTCAGCAGATCCTCAGTGTGTTTTTTCCAGTTCAACCCCTCATCAATGCATACACCTAGAAATTTTGAATATTCTACCTTAGCTACCGATTTCTGATCGAAGTCTATATTTATTAATGGTGTCATTCCATTTACTGTGGGGAACTGAATATACTGTGTTTTGTCAAAGTTTAATGAGAGCCCGTTTGCAGAGAACCACTTAATGATTTTCTGAAAAACATCATTTACAATTTCACCAGCTAATTCTTGTCTGTTGGGTGTGACCGCTATACTTGAATCATCGGCAAAAAGTACCTGCTTTGCATCTTCGTGAATATAGTATGGCAAGTCATTAATATATATTAAGAACAGCAGAGAACCCAAGACCGAACCTTGCGTCACCCCATTATTGATTGTTCCCCAGTTTGAGAAATCACCAGTTTTTTGCATATTATATGAACTGTTTATTTCAACTTTCTGCACTCTTCCAGTTAGGTATGATTTAAA
Organism: Schistocerca serialis cubense; assembly: GCF_023864345.2. Lineage (NCBI taxonomy): Eukaryota > Metazoa > Arthropoda > Insecta > Orthoptera > Acrididae > Schistocerca > Schistocerca serialis. Next base: position 971,318,462 of record NC_064639.1, read on the forward strand.
CAATTTGAGCACTATTCCATTCATACCACAGTACTTGAGCTTATCTATGAGTATTCCATGATTTACACAATTAAAAGCCTTTGATAGATCACAAAAAATCCCAACGGGTGACTTCCGGTTACTCAGAGCATTTAATATTTCATTAGTGAAAGTATATATAGCATTTTCCGTTGAAAAAGCCTTCTGGAAACCAAACTGACATTTTGTTAAAACTTTATTTTTACAAATGTGTGAAGCTACTCTACAATACATTACTTTTTCAAGAATTTTGGATAAGGCAGTCAGAAGAGAGATTGGGCAGTAGTTGTTGACATTAGACGTATCCCCTTTTTTATGCAGTGGTTTAACAATGGCATACTTCAGTCTATCTAGGAAAGTACCCTGCTTCAGAGAGCAATTACATATGTGGCTAAGAATCCCACTTATTTCTTGGAAACAAGCTTTTATTATCCTGCTGGAAATGCCATCAATTCCATGTGAGCTTTTATTCTTGAGAGAGCTCCTGGTTTGTTTGGATGACATTGAATCTGATAATGTAATAGATATACTATGCCTGTCTGAGCATCACATTGTGTCTGATACGGAAAACTTCAGAAGGAGAGGTGGGTGGAATTTCAATTGTATCAAATGGTGTAGGTAAGGCCTCTTCCATTAACTGCCTTGCTTCTTCTAATGAACATTTTGATCCTATTTCTCTACAACATTTAAAAAATGATTATTCAAAATGTTTTCGACTTCCAGCTTGTTGTTTATCAAGTTTCCATTCGCTTTGATGGTGATGCTGTCATCCTGTACTCTTGGTTGTCCTGTCTCCCTTGTAATAATATTCCAAATTGTTTTGATTTTGTTATCAGAGGTATTAATCCCAGACATGATGCACATGCTTCTGGACTTTTTAATAATCTTTCTTAATGTAGCACAGTAGTTTTTATAATATTTGGCTGTTTATGGGTCATTACTCTTTCTTGTTGTTAGATACAGTTCCCTTTTGTGGTTACAAGATATTTTTATTCCTTTAGTAAGCCAAGGTTTTTTGCATGGTTTCTCATAATTAGATTTAAATACTTTCTTGGGGAAACAGTTTTCAAATTCTCTTACAAGTTTATCATGAAATAAGTTATATTTTAAATTAGCATCGGATTCCTTGTACACCTCATCATGGTCTAACTGCTGAAGATTTTCTCTGAAATTTCTAATTTTTGAGTCATTGATTGAATGCACAACTTTGGAGGATAGTTTTGAATTACTGAATGGAGCTATGTCATATACTGTAACTAGCTGAGCATCATGATCAGAAATCCCATTCTCAACAGGACAAGAACTTATGTTATTAAACCTATCTTGGTCTATAAAAGTGTTATCTATCAATGTGCTGCTGTCCTTTACTACCCGAGTAGGAAAATTAATCACAGATGTCAAATTGAAATAACTGAGCAAGACTTCCAGGTCATTCTTCCTATTACACTCTTTCAGTGAATCAACATTGAAGTCCCCGCAAATAATAATTTGCTTTCCCCTGTCTGACGGATAGCACAACAAGGCATCCAAGTTTCCCACGAATAAATGAAAGTTTCCTGAAGGGGACCTATATAATGTTACAATCATAAAAGAGCCCTCCTTCAGTTTAAGTTGACAGGCACATGCTTCTATATGTTGCTGTAGACAAAAATTTTTTGCATCTAAGCTTTCTAAACAGTGATAACTTTTGACATATATGGCAACTCCTCCTCCCACCTTATTCTCTCTACTCATATGTGCAGCTAGTTTATAACCATTGATATTTACCTTTTCCATATCAGACACAATGTGATGCTCAGACAGGCATAGTATATCTATTACATTATCACATTCAATGTCATCCAAACAAACCAGGAGCTCATCTACTTTATTCTTCAATCCCGGAATATTTTGGTGAAAAATGGTAACATTTGATTTTACTTTACTTTTGTGACAATCTACTTTTTTCTTTAATCCACCAATATTTTGGTTAAATATGGTAACATTATTATTTACTTTCCTGTTGTGAGAATTTTGTGAATTTTGGACCTCTTTAGCACCTGCCTGCCTGAACTTCTCATTGGAAACTGATATTAGTCTAAAAAAGAGGTACATCCATGAGTACTAGTGTCGCCCCTTATGGATTTCGCTAACAACCCTACCAATTTACCTTTCCCTTTCCTATTGAGATGTAGGTCATGCCTTGTGAAATGCCCCCTACCAATAGCTTCGACAGGAACCAATCCAATGTCTGACAGAGTGGCCGCCCTACGCAACTGATCCAACTCCATATTTACCCTCCTGACAGCGGTTCAACTGGAGCTGATCATGCCACACGAAAGCAGGCACCAGCCCGACATTGGTATGGGGCGTTGCCGAGGCTATTTTCACCAGGTCACACTCAATGCTGTAGCCCTGATCCCTATCAATAGTGTTTCCCACTCCACCCACTATCATCACATGATCCTGCTTTGTGAATCCCTTGCACAAGGAACCTATGTCCTCTACCACCTGGCTAAGACTTGCACTTGGCTTAAAAAAGTTTGTGACCTGGTACCTGTCACCTAATTTTTCCTGCAAAATCTGGCCCACACGTCTTCCATGGCTGCTACCTAGTAACAGAACTTTCCTCTTACTTTCTACTTTTTTTGAAACAGTTGGTTTCCTAGTGAGACTCTGTTGCATCTTAACTACATCTACTTCTACAGGAGCCTCTTCCATACTTAACTGTGGTAGCAAGGCAAATCTATTGGTTGTGCCAATTGGGAAACTGTCAGACACTGTCTTCTTTCTGTGGCCCCTGTTCCCAGCTACCACTTCCCACCGCTGTTTGCCCTCCTCCCCCCTTAACCCATTCGTGTCCTCCCTCGCTCTGTCCAAATCAGCCTGAAGGGCTCTAATTTTCTCCTCCTGTTCAGCTATAATCTTATCTCTTGAGCAAACCCTGCAAGAGAATGGAAGAGTCTCATTTGCTTCCCCAATTCCCACGCCGCTACTATTTCCCCAATGAAACCACCTGTCACAGCAGCTGCACAAAACCCCTGAAGCAACCATCCTACTGCAGCTCACACACTTAGTATCCATGGTAGTTTGGAAATTAGTTAAGAGATTTACTAAGTGATAACGATAATATATTAAATACAGATGCAAAACGACACTAAATATGTTTTGGAAACTAATATGTAAGTAAACTATTACCAAATGCACTTAAATTTGTGGTATAACGCTAAATTTGCACGATCGAAAATTAGGCCTAAACAGCCGAATGCAACCAAAACGAACTTTTTGCGGTAAGCGGAAGAATACGTAAATAAGAAAAACCTTCAATGGCAAGCTTGAAGAGCACACTAATGAATGTATTTAATTAGTTAATCTATACCAAATGCACTTAAGATTGCGGTATAACAGTAAGTATGCACACTCGGAAAGTAAGGAACAGCTGCGAAATATAAACAAAACGAACTTTTCGTGATTACTGGAACAATACGCAAATAAAAGAAAAACCTTTAATGGTGAGCTTGAAAAGCACCCTAATGAACGTATTTAATCAGTGAAACTACAGCAAATGCACTTCCAATTGCGGTATAACGCTAAATATGCACACTCGAAAAATTAGGCCTAAGCAGCAGTAAGTGTCTCTTAAATTTTGGTATGTGCGCGCTCGGCAGCTCAACCGTCATCCATCTGTAACAGTGGGAACCTCTCCGTGCGTCTGGTTTTTTCGATATTCGAATTTTAAATGTGCGCTGCAATTCAAAATCCCGCCAGTTGTGAGGTGCGGTCTGTGATACGGTTTTTGTTGGCAAAAAACCTAAAACCTATAGAAATTTGTCGTGAACTGTGCGAAGTGTACGGAAACACCGTAATGAGTGAATGTTCTGTCCGTAAATAGTGCTTTCGGTTTAAAAATGGCCGAACCAACGTTCATGATGAAGAGAAGAGTGGATGCCAGAGCATTGTGACTGACGATCTTGTCGCTAAAGTTGATGAAACGAATCGTGAAAGCCGTCGCTTCACAATAACGGAGCTTTCGCTTTCTTTTCCACAAGTTTCACGGACTTTGTTGTTTGAAATTGTCACTCAAAAGATAGGCTACCACAAATTTTGAACACGATGGGTGCCCAAAATGCTTACGGAGCACCATAAAGAACAGCAAATGGGGGCAACGTTGACATTTCTGGAGGCCTACCATGAACATGGTGATTCATTACTGGATCGAATCTTAACCGGTGACGAGACTTGGGTGAAACACGTCAATTGTGAGACAAAATTACAGTCCATGGAGTGGGGGCACACAAGGTCCCCCCAAAAAGCAAGAAAATGTTTGCAAACCTCGTCAGCAAGGAAGCTGATGGCGACTGTGTTTTGGGATAGGCAACGTGTGCTTCTTATTGATTTTCTCGAAAGTGGAGCAACCACAAATCCTGCCCGGTACTGTCAAAGTTTGCACAGCCTTAGAAGAGCAATTCAAAACAAAGCCCGAGAAAAGCTGACGTCCAAAATTTTGTTTTTGCACGACAGTGCCCGACCTCGCATGGCAAACCGCACTAAATTGGGAAATTTTCCCTCATCCGCTCTACAGCCCCGATCTTGCACCAAGCGACTTCCACTTGTTTCCCAAGATGAAGAACTGGCTTGCAACGTAGTGCTTTTATGACGACGCGGAACTCCGGGTGGGTGTGACTCACGGGCTGAAGTCTCAGGCGGCAAAATTTTCCGACGAAGATCTTTCAAAGCTTCTCCACCGCTATGATAAGTTCCTCAATGTGTTTGGCGACTATGTGGAAAAGTAATATGTCAGTCACTCTTTCAGATGTATATAATAAAATGTACTTCTTGTACTTACTTTTTTCAATGCCAAAACGTTACCTACTTTCTGAATAGTCCTCATATTTTACCAAGAGGATAGTCCACATAGGAACACATGATGTTTTTGGTCGCTTCTACTGTCTAGTTGTAAGATGGCAGCTTGAATTAATGTTAATTTCGCACCTGGCATGAGATTTTTATACGTTGTAACGAGTACACTGATATGTCACATGACATACGTCAGTGTTAGTGAGCAGATTTGCCTGTCAAAATGTGCGGTATGCAATGCAAAAAGGTATGACACTCCATTCGGTGGTGTTAACATACCGAACCCAAATCCTGCATGTCAATGAGCAAAAGGTGAAAAAAGCTGGTGGAAGAGACGTTTGAGTTTGGGACGGACTCGGGATGCCCGGCCACAGCCCACATACAGCGAAAGGTTTTTAGCAGGGTATGACCCGTGGCGAGGGAGACGGCGAAGGTGACGGCCAAGCGCTGCTTGCGACAAAGAAATTCTTCAGAAAATTGCGGTGGGGATTTTCTAGATGGATACAAGTAGGCCTAAGATGCAATTCAAAGAGAGTCGCATTTTCTGATCGTGTGAGAGGTCCCATTGTGAAGGTACGCCCTTTGCGATTGGCAGGATAGTTTCCACGAGATGAAAAGAACGGTCCCATTGGTCCAAAAGGCCGTGACGCGAAGCACGAAAGGACACATGCGAGGGACAGTTTGCTATGAAAGACAGAGTACCGAAAACTTTGAGGACTCTCCTCTGAACGAGCGTCAAGTGCAAAAACGGGCGCATAACGCTCTGCAGGAGGAATTTTGTATGAACACTGCGTTTACTTTAGCGGACATTAGCTGAAGAGTCGTTGAGCTCCGATAGCAGAGAAACGAAACAGCCATGTAGTAACTGTTGTTGCGAGAAGTATACAAGCTGCTCCATCTATGCGCGTGTATATCGCCATATTTTCCAGACTAGGGATGAGTGCATGTTTTCTAGCCTAACGAGAAACATAGTGCAGTTGCAGCTGATAAAATCAGTAAGGATTTTGATTAGCTTTTTATAGGATTTAGTACCGAACATAGAACCTGGAATCGGATGATTTGACGTACGAGGTGTATTCAAGTTCTAAGACCTCCGATTTTTTTTCTCCGGACTGGAAAGAGATAGAAACATGTGCATTGTTTTAAAATGAGGCCGCGTTCATTGCCAATACATCCTAGAGATGGCAGCACCGTACGGCAGATGGAATTTTACCGCCAGTGGCGAGAATGAGAACTGTTTTAAATACTTAAAATGGCGACGTTTTCCTTACTTGAACAGTGTGCAATCATTCGTTTTCTGAATTTGCGTGGTGTGAAACCAATTGAAATTCATCGACAGTTGAAGGAGACATGTGGTGATGGAGTTATGGATGTGTCGAAAGTGCGTTCGTGGGTGCGACAGTTTAATGAAGGCAGAACATCGTGTGACAACAAATCGAAACAAACTCGGGCTCGCACAAGCCGGTCTGACATGATCGAGAAAGTGGAGAGAATTGTTTTGGGGGATCGCCGAATGACTGTTTAACAGATCGCCTCGAGAGTTGGCATTTCTGTAGGTTCTGTGCACACAATCCTGCATGACGACCTGAAAATGCGAAAAGTGTCATCCAGGTGGGTGCCACGAATGCTGACGGACGACCACATGGCTGCCCGTGTGGCATGTTGCCAAACAATGTTGACGCGCAACGACAGCATGAATGGGACTTTCTTTTCGTCGGTTGTGACAATGGATGGGACGTGGATGCCATTTTTCAATCCAGAAACAAAGCGTCAGTCAGCTCAATGGAAGCACACAGATTCACCGCCACCAAAAAAATTTCGGGTAACTGCCAGTGCTGGAAAAATGATGGTGTCCATGTTCTGGGACAGCGAGGGCGTAATCCTTACCCATTGCGTTCCAAAGGTCACTACGGTTACAGGTGCATCCTACGAAAATGTTTTGAAGAACAAATTTCTTCCTGCACTGCAACAAAAACGTCCGGGAAGGGCTGCGCGTGTGCTGTTTCACCAAGACAAAGCACCCGCACATAGAGCTAACGTTACGCAACAGTTTCTTCGTGATAACAACTTTGAAGTGATTCCTCATGCTCCCTACTCATCTGACCTGGCTCCTAGTGACTTTTGGCTTTATCCAACAATGAAAGACACTCTCCATGGCCACACATTCACCAGCCGTGGTGCTATTGCCTCAGCGATTTTCCAGTGGTCAAAACAGACTCCTAAAGAAGCCTTCGTCGCTGCCATGGAATCATGGCGTCAGAGTTGTGAAAAATGTGTACGTCTGCAGGGCGATTACGTCGAGAAGTAACGCCAGTTTCATCGATTTCGGGTGAGTAGTTAATTAGAAAAAAAATCGGAGGCCTTAGAACTTGAATGCACCTCGTAGTATTGGCCAACTTCACTGTCTAGATGTAAGAAAAAACTTGTAAAGAACCTTCTATTTAAATTTGATATTGTTGTGTTCAGTGTTATTTCTGCTAATCAGGACGTAACACGTTATCTTGACAATTGTCCTGAAATTGTTTTGTCATACTATATGTAAATCATTGTGCTTCATTGACAACAGTACAGTAAATAAACCAGTTTTGTACAGCTAAACATCGACGTTTCTGTCGTAGAATAAGGGTCCACTCCTACCCCATTAATGCATTCTGGTGTCGCTAACGCACGCACAAGGTGTTTTTGCTGATGTCTGACCAATGTGAAAAGGAGTGGAGTGTCAGGCAGTGACTGATTTTAGCATCCCATGAACGAATGCCCACTAGAGACCGCCATAAACAGCATCGATCATTTTCTGCAGTTTTTGTTGTTAGACATAAGATTGTGTTTTTCGCAGCATTTGTAAATGTTTCGAGTTCTAGACATATAAGTGCTGCATAATATGTTAAAGCAAATCCGAATGCACTGTTAATATTTCAGCTACATAATTTTTGTAACGAGAAATTGTTAAACGTACATTTTTAGAACAATTTATATATCATGTGGACAGCTGAGAAATACTTCGTCGGTTGTGCACCATCTTGAACCCTGTAACAAAAGAAGGTCCATTTACCTGTGTTTCAAATGGAAGTGTTAGTTTCCAATAGCATCTACTTCAAAATGTATTTAACTCTTAACTGGTTCTTGATGATACCTCTGCTTAATTGGACTTCACTTACTGATTTTTAGTGTGTAATAGAGTAATAATGTAACACACAGACTAATAAATACAGTAATAAGACTTTCTCGATTACAACGCTCTTAAATTTCAATCGAATAGCTGTTCCATGGTACATGACCGTTTTGTACCATGGAACACGATTTGACATTTGGAGAAACCTTAATTTTTCGTAGTTACTTTTGCATTTTCAGAAAACGACTGCAGCACATAAAAAGTGAGCGCCAACATTTAAGAATGGAATAAGAAAATAAACTAAACTTTTATTACAGGGCTGGCTAGAGGCGAAAGTCTGAAAAATGTACTAAAGTACTTCACTTTCCCCCTACTGTGCAGTTATTAAATCGTCTGCCCTGTTTCCTACAAGCAGCAGCAGTGTCTCCGTTACGAAACCCGTACTCAGATCCAAATTTAATCTGAGCGGCATCTCTAAACGATACGAGAGAACTGGCGAACAAATCACAATCACGATTAAAATATTCAGTTATCTAAGCTCAAACGCAACGTCCCAATATTAATTTCAAGACGAAATGACAACCGATAAATAAAGTCACAACACCTTAACTCTTTAACCAGCTATAACTTTATAGCTAGTAAAAGTTGTACAACTACGTGAAATGGTTTCATTCGAATTAGTCTATATCAGGGGTGGATAGTTGTATTGGATAAAGTGCCACTTTCTGGAAGCGGAGGTTAGTGGAGGGCCGCATCTTTTAAAAAGATTGAATTTGTCATTTAACTTTATATTTCAGAAAAGGTTTAAATTGTACCATAGAAGTCAATAAATAAAAATAAAATAATATGGTGACAATTATACACAGTTTATTTACTGTGTTAATTTTATATCATCTATAGAGGCAATCATATTTAATTTCAGAATCAGTATAATGAGATGAATGCATCCTGTCACCCTTTTCTACAACTTTTTTTTTAAATCAGCAGTGAGATTGCTTGTTGAGATATTCATCACATCCCACTAGATAATGCCTCTAGGAGCCTATTTATTTATTCATATTCACCTTGAAGAAACAAAAACTTTGCTCACAAGCATATGTAGAGTCAAATATAGAGGACATATTCCCAGAAAACTTCTTCATGCATGAAAATTTTTTAGCAAACGAAGATTTGTAAATGTCAAGAAAATTCATATCATTAAACATTTCTTTCACAGTGATATCTGATTACATGTCAGTATATTCAAGTTACAGCTCCTCAGATGCTGTGTCAGCATCAGCAGTGATGGGACAAGAGTTCAACTTTAATTTAGGCCCAATTTCCACTCATTTCTCAAACCTGCTTGTGACCTGCTCCTCCAGACTCAGCAGACGACACCCCATCTTACCAGAAACACTTTCAGGCACTTCCTGTTTTCCTGATAAAGAGAAATGGCAAAAATTGCCTTCGCCCTCTTGCCTTGCCAATAGACCTAGTTTTACTTTGAAAGATCTTACATGCACTCTCATTTCATGTACAAATAATTCCTTTTCCTGAAATGTCATATTCAGCTCATCCAATTTCTTACGTATATCAGGCTGCAAATATCGTCTCGTATCTCCACTCCTCACAAACTCATGAGATAGCTCCTTCGTAAACAGAAATAAAAGGATTTTGTCCAGCAACGTCCGAACTTGGCAAGGGTCAACCAACTCAATCTGTTGTGGCAAATTACGTCTTCCCTCTGTGCCTCCACATCCTCAAGGGAGATGATTATTTGTACAGTGTCTTCCTTACGGTGCTCTCATCCATTGCCAAAGAAAACCAAACACAAACTTTGCTTGCAGTCTTCAGTTGTTCTGCGAGTTCGTCACTAATTGAGTCCTTGGGACGCACTATAGTTCTTCTTGACAATGAAATGCTTTAATGAATTCGCCTTCTGGACAAAGGCTTCTTCCGTTCTGCTAGATCATAAGCTACCAAGAAACTTGCTTCTATGATATTATTTCGAAACGTTGTTTGCTTTGTAAATAATGATGCTTCTTCAGTCTTTTTACAAAATCTGTTTCTTTAGTTTTGTGTTCTTCCTCCGAAAGCATGCAACCAAATTCGCTTTGTTTTGTTTCATAGTGTCTTTTCTGATTGTACTCCTCATATACGGCTATCGTTTCATGACACAATCAACACACTGCTTCATTCGCTGTGATAACAAAAAATTACGTATTTGTCCATTCTTTAATTAAAAAAAACACAACATAAGTAACAGATTTCAGGTTTTTCGAGGATTGTGGTTTCATGGATGCAGATTTATATTTTTATTGTTTCACGGACGCAGTATAAACCAGATCAACCGGAAAAGTGTCGAAGAAACTGATATAGGCATGCGTATTCAAATACAGAGGTATGCAAACATGCAGAATACGGCGCTGCTGTTAGCAACACCTATGTGAGGCAACAAGTGTCTGGCGCAGTTGTTAGAATCGGTTACTGCTGCTACGATGGCAGGTTATGAACATTTTGTAAGTAACCTGTTTATATGTTTGTATGTTGGCAGCGCTATAGACTGTATGAATATCACTGACAGCGCTCTGCGGCCTCAGTAAGAGACTCTGTGGTTGGACGGAGTAGTTAGCAGTTAGCGAGCGGACGGTCTGGACGTGTGTCCTTCATGGAGAGTCAGTGTTGGTAGGACATGCTTTGTAAAATGATGATTCATGTATTTGCTAATGTTTGGACAGTGCGATTATTAACGACTATATAATTTTTGGAATTGGATGCCAGATGATTAAGGTAAAATTTGCTAAATACATTGTTTGCTCTTCAACAAAATCTTTCTTTTGCTAAAGAAATATGCCTACTTGTAGTTAAAGCCTACAGCAGTTAGAATATTTTTATTCAGCTGGCTGTAGTTGCTGCTTGCTGTAATTGCTGTAGTACATGTTATGAAGATTATCTGTTAGGTAAGTGACTTATGAAAAAGTATGGGTTATTGTTAGGATTTCTTCCAATGCACGACCATTCTTTTGTGTTAATTGTTTGAAGTCAGGTTGTCATTTTAGAGCAGTCAGATTGCGTTGCGCTTGTATATTGTGGGTAATAAATGAATAGGTTTAGTTTAAGTTGTCTTTGTCAGGGAAAGTTCCGCAGGTCAGTGTTGAAATGATAAAAATAAGTAACGAGACAGTAGGTTCAGTTGCATTCAGCAGTTTCAGTAAACACAAAGAAGTTTCTGTAAAAACACACTACGATGTTTCAATTTGAGTGAGTTTGAACGTGGTGTCTATGTCGGCGCACGAGCGATGATGTGGCGATTTCCCCGTACGACCATTTCACGAGTGTACCGTGAATATCAGGAATCTGGTAAAACATTAAATCTCCGACATTGCTGCGGCCAGAAGAATATCCTGCACGAACGGGACCAACAACGACTGAAGAGAATTGTTGAACCTGACTGAGGTCCAACACTTCCGCAAACTACTACAGGTTTCATGCGGGACCATCAACAAGCATTAGTGTGCGAACCATTCGACAAAACATCATCGATATGGGCATTCGGAGCTGAAGGCCCACTCGTGTACCCTTGATGACAGCACGACACAAAGCTTTACGCCTCGCCTGGGCCCATCAACACCGACATTGGGCTGTTGATGACTGGAAACATGTTGCCTGGCCGGACGAGTCTCTTTTCAAATTGTACCGAGTGGATGGACGTGTATGTGTGTGGAGACAACCTCATAAATCTATGGATCCTGCATGTCAGCAGGGGACTGTTCGAGCTGGTGGAGGCTCTGTAATGGTGTAGGGTGAGTGCAGTTGGAGTGGTATCGAACTCCTGGTACTTCTAGATACGGCTCTGACAGCTGACAAAGTAAGCATCCTGTATGATCACCTGCATCCATTCATGTCCATTGTACATTCCGACGGACTTGGACAATTTCAGCGGGGTAGGACGATACCCCATACGACCAGAATTGCTACAGGGTGGCTCCAGGAACACTCTTCTGAATTTAAACACTTCCGCTGGCTGTCAAACTCCACAGACATGAACATTCTTGAGCGTGTCTGAGATGCCTTGCGGTGTGCTGTTCAGAAGACATCTCCAACCACTCGTAGTCTTACAGATTTATGGACAGCCTTGCAGGATTCATGGCGTCAATTGCCTTCAGCACTACTTCAGGCATTAGTCGAGTCAATGCCACGTCGTGTTGCTGCACTTCTGTGTGCTCGTGGGACCCTACACGATATTAGACAGGTGTACTAGTTTCTTTGGCTCTTCAGTGTATATGCGCAACGCAAGTTGACATTCGGCGCGGTGGTTGATGGGAGCGACCGGAAATAGGAAATGGCTTTCCGTTCGCTATCTTCAGCTGACGCGGCGAATCTCAGCTTCGTTTGCGCGACAAGTATTTACAGTGCACATTTGTAACAGAGCAGTCGTCTGAATTGGAAACTTTGGTCGGGCACGGGACGGAAATGTCAGTTGAAGGACGATTTTTTTGACTGCCTAGGCAGATCGCACAAAAACCTTAGCGGGCTGGATATGGCCAGCCGGTGGCTATTTGCCCACTTCTGGTTGATATTCACATATCCATGAAACATCCTGAACACAAGAAATTCTTACAAAACATTGTTCATCTGGCGTTTCAATTCCGATGCATATTTGTGGTACCAGTGCATATACAGGTGAACCAGAATTCCACAGACTAAGTTCGGAGGTGATAGTATGGATGGATGGAAGAAAAAAGTCTAGAAAACACTGACTCCAAAACACGTACCTTAAGAGATGGGATTATTTGTTCATCTTAGCTGCTGTGAAACACATCTGTTCTACTGCAAGTTCTTTGCTTTCCAGATTTTCCGCGGATGTAGTATGGACCAAACAGGAAAGAAATACAGTAATTATCGGCTCTAAAAATGAAAACGTTAAATGCTGTGGGTGCTGGTTCTGAAGAAGAAATGTGTTTCACTGTTTGCGTAGATGAACAAGTGCACATAGCTCATAATGCGTGCACTCCAGAGCCCATGTTTACAGAACATTTTTTTCTTGACTTGGTCCCTAGGACCACATTTCAAAGTCCACCCCTGGTAGGTGAGTGGTCAGCACGATGATTTGTCAAGCCTAACGGCCCGGGTCCGATGCGCGGCTGGGTCGCTGATTTTCTCCGCTCAGGGACTGGGTGTTGTGCTGTCCTCATCATCATCATTTCATCCCCATCGACACACAAGTCGCCGAAGTGGCGTCAACTCGAAAGACTTGCACAAGTCGAACGGTCTACCCGACAGGAGGCCCTAGCCACACGGCATTTCCTTTTTACCACATATGAAAGATTGTTTGAGTTCTGGTTCATCCTATGTAAGTGATATACTGTTATCATGATAATTATAACTACTATGACAAATAACACAGAGATTACTAATAATAAAACCGATGTTATGAATAACAGTAATATTCATTAGTTTAGCCGGCCGGTGTGGCCAAGCGGTTCTAGGCACATCAGTCTGGAACTGCGCGACTACTACTGTCACAGGCTCGAATCCTGCCTCAGACATGGATGTGTGTAATGTCCTTAGGTTAGTTAGGTGTAAGTAGTTCAAAGTTCTAGGGGACTGATGACCTCAGATGTTAAGTCCCATAGTGCTCAGAGCCATTTGATCCATCATTAGTTTAACAGAAATAAGAAGATCAACGCCAGAGGAGAAGATTAAAATGACAGTAGTTGTAACTACTAACCGAGAGCAGATTTGATGAAATAAAATAGAAATTCTGACATAGGGAGCAGACGGGCATTGAAATTAATTCAATTGCGACAAATGAAAATTTGTGCCGGACGGGGACTTGTAACCAGATTTCCCACCTCACATGACTGGTCGCTTTAACAACTTTTCTTTATTTTCTTTATTTTGTTCGTCATTATTCAACTCATTTGGTCTGGACAGACATCACATGACAGCATTTCAGGTTCATAGCTGAATATAAATTTAGAAAATACTGGAGTACAGCGACCTGCTGCTATATTTAGGTTAAAATCAACAACCGAGATCACAATAATATTTGTTTATTTACTGGTTTCGGCTTATGTTAAAACCATTTTCAGAACTTTTGGCGCCCTATGGCTAGTCCTGGGGCTCCTCAGTGTTCTCGTGATACCACGACAGTGTGTGTGATCATGATATTACGGGAAAACCGAGGAGCCGCCAGCACCAACCAGAGGGTGCCAAAAATTCTGAAAATGGCTTGAACATAAGCCAAAACCATAAAATAAACAAATATTAGTGCGACTCGACTGTTGATTTTAACCTAAATCAAAGCTGAATACCTCACTCAGCTGTTCTGCCGCACACTACTCAGGTAGCGCCCCCTGTCCACCATACCCACTCCTCGAAGTCTCACGCCGATCCCCGCAGAAGTTCGTAAGGGGAACTGCATCTTCACGGAAATGATCTTTAATGGCAGTCACGACGCATACGCTGAGGTTGCAAAAGTCATGGGACACTTACTAGTATCGTGTCGGACCTCCTTTTGCCCAGCGTACTGCAGCAACTCGATGAGGCATGGACTCAACGAGTCACTGGAAGTTTGCAAAAACAGACATAATGTCTTATGGGATGACAGCAATCAGTGATTTTATAAAGTTACTTTAAAAAATTTGCAATCAAGACGGATTTAAAGTAACTTCACTGGAAGTTCACTCCAAAAACACTGAGCCGTGCTGACTCAATAACCGTTGATAATGGCGAAAGAATTGGCGGTACAGGATTTTTTGCATGAACTGACCTCTCGATTATGTCCATAAATGTTCGATGGGACCCACGTTGGGCGATATGGGTGGCCAAATCATTCGCTCGAATTGTCTAGAACGTTTTTCTAACCATTCACGAACAACTGTGGCCCATTGGCATGGCGCTTCGTCATCCAAAAAAATTCCAAATTTGTTTGGTTCAAAAATGGTTCAAATGGCTCTGAGCACTATGGGACTTAACCTCTGAGGTCATCATTCCCCTAGAACTTAGAACTACTTAAACCTAACTAACCTAAGGACATTACACACATCCATGCCCGAGGCAGGACTCGAACCTGCGACCGTAGCGGTCGCGCAGTTCCAGACTGTAGAGCCTAGAACCGCTCGGCCTCTCCGGCTGCCCAACTTTGTTTGGGAACATGAACTCCAACAGTGGCTGCAAATAATCATTTTCAGTTAAGGATCAGTTCAGTTGGACCAGAAGACCCAGTCCATTCCATGTAAACACAGCTCACACCGTTTTGGAGCCACCACCAGCATGCATTGTGCCTTGTGTAACACACCTGGGAGTACAAATGGGTGGGAGACTATTAAACTGTTTGTCGTTTCGGACCGTTGCTTGACCCTGCGCCCTGTCCACACCACGTACGTGGTAATCCCGCGGCGGTCGTACTGTTCTCCTCCACACTGTTGCTGGCTTGCCTGAAATTATTTATCGAAATATGCAAGTGATTAAGGGCAGCCACTCAACGTTAAGCGCAACACTGTTCTAAGTCTGGTATGAACATCTATATTCTGAGACGACATAGAAATCACAGGTTGCACTGTTTACACTATAAGTCGTAAATGTTTATCCCAACTAACAGTCTTGATGATTATCTGTCCACTTGGACGAGCGTACGCGTACAAAGGCGCGGATGATTGTTGATGATGCGGAAGCTGAATGGTCGCACGAAAGTTCTTACGCTCGTCACACATACACAAATATTTGGTACCGGTCCTCCTTGACACTAGTAATAAATTTTATCACTGTTCACAAGGTTAAATTTACAGTTCACAGTTCTTCAGTTGTACGAGCGTGCGCGTAACCGTCGCCGCGCAGCTGATTGTTGATGATGCGGAACACGATGATCGAAAGCACGTTCTCACGCTCGCTACAAGACACTGGCACTTAAATGCTCTCTTTTGTAAAAAATAGTATTACTGATTCACATTAGTTCATACTGGGAAGCCGAACACAGCGCGGATGATTGATACAGTACGGTACGACACGCATCGAGAGGATACACAAATACGTTATCAGCTGCACTGCTCATTTTTAAATTACTTCATGACGCACTTTCCTCTGAATCATTTACTTATTTTGTCACTTTACTGTAACAACGATTGTAGCAACACTTCAACTTCCATGCTAACAATGCCTCTCACACGCAGAGCTACACACTATGCAACATAACAGTTCTGTGTCCCGCCCTCGACTCTCTACACAGGCGCGGCTGTCCGCAAAGATACTCCGCAACTAAGCCAGCGATATGACAATACGCTTACACTTGTTGTCAACTTAGGTACTTGGCTTCGTGCGGTCTGCTCCACACTCGAACCCTACCACCAGTTCTTATCAACTCAAATCGGAACTCGTCCGTACAGCCCACGATTTTACAGTCGCCTAGTGTCCAATTAATACGGTCGCGAGCCCAGGAGAGGCGCTGCAGGCGATGTCGTGCTGTTAGCAAAGGCACTCGCGTTGGTCGTCTGCTGCCATAGCCCATCAACGCCAAACTCTCCGTCATTAAGTGAAGGCTGTCGGCCAGTGCATTGTCCGTGGTGAGAGATGTGGCTGAAATTAGGAATTCCCACCACACTCTTGCCACTGATGATCTCGGAATATTGAATTCCCAACCGATTTCCGAAACGGAATGTCTCATGCATCTAGTTGCAACTACCATTCCTCGTGCAAAGTTTGTTAACTCCCGTCGTGCTGCCATAGTCACGTCGGAGAGCTTTTCACATGACCTGAGAACAAATGACAGCTTCGCCAATGCACTACCGTTTCATACCTTGTGTGCTCGGTACTACCGCCATCCGTGACTGTACATATCGCTAGCCATGGCTTTAGTCACCTCAGTATACAGGGGTATTACAAATGATTGAAGCGATTTCACAGCTCTACAATAACTTTATTATTTGAAATATTTTCACAATGCATTGCACACACATACAAAAACTCAAAAAGTTTTTTTTAGGCATTCACAAATGTTCGATATGTGCCCCTTTAGTGATTCGGCAGACATCAAGTCGATAATCAAGTTCCTCCCACACTCGGCGCAGCGTGTCCCCATCAATGAGTTCGAAAGCATCGTTGATGGGAGCTCGCAGTTCTGGCACGTTTCTTGGTAGAGGAGGTTTAAACACTGAATCTTTCACATAACCCCACAGAAAGAAATCGCATGGGATTAAGTTGGGAGAGGGTGGAGACCATGACATGAATTGCTGATCATGATCTCCACCACGACCAATCCATCGGCTTTCCAATCTCCTGTTTAAGAAATGCCGAACATCATGATGGAAGTGCGGTGGAGCACCATCCTGTTGAAAGATGAAGTCGGCGCTGTCAGTCTCCAGTTGTGGCATGAGCCAATTTTCCAGCATGTCCAGATACACATGTCCTGTAACGTTTTTATTGCAGAAGAAAAAGGGGCCGTAAACTTTAAACCGCGAGATTGCACAAAACACGTTAACTTTTGGTGAGTTGCGAATTTGCTGCACGAATGCGTGAGGATTCTCTACCGCCCAGATTCGCACGTTGTGTCTGTTCACTTCACCATTAAGAAAAAATATTGCTTCATCACTGAAAACAAGTTTCGCACTGAACGCATCCTCTTCCATGAGCTGTTGCAACCGCGCCGAAAATTCAAAGCGTTTGACTTTGTCATCGGGTGTCAGGGCTTGTAGCAATTGTAAACGGTAAGGCTTCTGCTTTAGCCTTTTCCGTAAGATTTTCCAAACCGTCGGCTGTGGTACGTTTAGCTCCCTGCTTGCTTTATTCGTCGACTTCCGTGGGCTACGCGTGAAACTTGCCCGCACGCGTTCAACCGTTTCTTCGCTCACTGCAGGCTGACCCGTTGATTTCCCCTTACAGAGGCATCCAGAAGCTTTAAACTGCGCATACCATCGCCGAATGGAGTTAGCAGTTGGTGGATCTTTGTTGAACTTCGTCCTGAAATGTCGTTGCACTGTTATGACTGACTGATGTGAGTGCATTTCAAGCACGACATACGCTTTCTCGGCTCCTGTCGCCATTTTGTCTCACTGCGCTCTCGAGCGCTCTGGCGGTAGAAACCTGAAGTCCGGCTTCAGCCGAACAAAACTTTATGAGTTTTTGTACGTATCTGCAGTGTGTCGTGACCATATGTCAATGAATGGAGCTACAGTGAATTTATGAAATCGCTTCAATCATTTGTAATAGCCCTGTATATTTATGTATGTGTGGTGTCGGTTCTGAACTGCTGCTTGACGTGCGAGGTTCTACCGATATCCTGTAATAATCGAAACCAGTCAGCTGCGAAAACATAAAAGTGACTGCATGACAAAAAAGTAAAAAATATCTAGTTCAATGCACACCGCAGCATGCAGAGTACTTTCCACTGTACGTCGTATCAAACCAGGGCTGTACATACTTACTAATACAGCATGCAGCAAACCCCTTACTGGGACTACGTAAGGGCCGCAAGTTCAAAAATATTGTCACACGACAAGCTATCATTCTGAATCGGTATGCCCCTGTCCCAATGATAGCTAGAATGCTCACGAAGGAACATAGTTATACAAGGTTCTGCTCTCCCAAGTTCGGAAGGGAATGAGACATGAATAAAAAACGAACAAATTAGAAGAACAGACACTGAGTGGTGGGTGGCCATCAGATCAATGGCGGGTCACATGCGGCCCGCGGACCATGGTCTGTGCATCCCTGAACTGAAGGTTTGTCCGATTGCAGTCTCGTATAAAAGTCTGGGAGAGCTGAAAGTCTGAAATGACTGTGCGTGCGCTGCAATTAATTTTATCTTTACGACCCCGACGGGGAGAGATGGGCCTAGTGCAGCGGTGTACTCCTGCATTCCTAATTGAAAACCGGTTCTTGAAAGTGTGAGATAACCTGGTTCTTATTTTCGGGGTCTCTTTTCACCGTCTAGCTGCCCACATATTTTACCGATCAAGTTGGACGCACAGTACGGACGAACGAGATAAGAACTGCGCCTTACCTTGCAGCTTTTCTGTGGTCCCCTAAATCAGATAAAAGCCATGATAGTTCTCTTGAGCAGGCCGTAAGAGTTTCACTTCTCGTCTTTATTTCGACTAGTGTGATGCTGTTGTCCATCTTTTTATATCTACTGCTAATCTTTGCATCTCTACGTGACTGCTGCAGCCAGCATCTCCAATAATTTGTATTCATAAACTAGTCTTTACCTCTAGAATGAAATTTTCACTCTACAGCGGAGTGTGCGCTGGTATGAAACTTCCTGGCAGATTAAAACTGTGTGCCGGACCGAGACTCGAACTCGGGACCTTTGCCTTTCGCGGGCAAGTGCTCTACCAACTGAGCTACCCAAGGACGACTCACGACCCCTCCTCACAGCTTTACTTCTGGCAGTATCTCGTCACCTACCTACCAAACTTTACAGAAGCTCTCCTGCGAACCATGCAGAACTAGCACTCCTGAAGGAAAGGATATTGCGGCGACATGGCTTAGCCAAAGCCTGGGGGATGTTTCTAGAATGAAATTTTCACTCTACAGCGGAGTGTGCGCTGATATGAAACTTCTTGGCAGTTTAAAACTGTGTGCCGGAACGAGACTCGAACTCGGGACCTTTGCCTTTCGCGGGTAAGTGCTCTGCCAACTGAGCTACCCAAGCACGACTAAGCCACGGCTAAGTCATGTCTCCGCAATATCCTTTCTTTCAGGAGTGCTAGTTCTGCATGGTTCGCAGGAGAGCTTCTGTAAAGTTTGGAAGGTAGGAGACGAGGTACTGGCAGAAGTAAAGCTGTGAGGAGGGGTCGTGAGTCGTGCTTGAGTAGCTCAGTTGGTAGAGCACTTGCCCGCGAAAGGCAAAGGTCCCAAGTTCAAGTCTCGGTCCGGCACACAGTTTTAATCTGCCAGGAAGTTTCTTAGTCTTTACCTGTCCGCACTGTTTTTCACTCAGATGCTCCTTTCAGTGCCACGATAACTGTTATTGAATGTCGCAGCACATGTCCCAATGACCTATTCCTTCTTTTGGCCAGCGTCTTAAGTAGACATCTTCCCTTGATACCGTAATTCATCTGCCCATTCAATTTTTAACAGTTTTCCATACCGAAATGCATCAAATGCTTTCGACTTGGTCTGCTCAGGACAGCGTAAGATTCACGTGTCACTTCCACAGAATAATGTGCTTCAGACGTCCATTCCTGGGAACTTTTTCGTCAGGGCCATATCACCAGAACTCATTTCTTAACACTAGAAGCACCGTGTGGGTCATTTGTGACTCGCGATGGTTTTTCGAGGGCCGTAGCTCACCATAATCATCGCAGGACCAAACGCTACCGTAACTTTTCATCATTTATAGGGTTGTACAACTCACCAAAATTTCATCCACGTATCTCACCTAGAAGTATGAAAAATTTACCTGTTATACCAGTAGTACCATGTGGGTCATTTTTGACCCATAAGCATTTTAAAGCAATTTGGTATCAGTAACACCAGTTTTCAGACACTAAATAGTTTCTGGGCGTGCCTCGACGTTATTCACCAGATGTTAGAGAATATTACAATACTTTGGGGCAAAAAGAACGTGAAACAGTAAGTATCAGGAGGTCGCATGATACTTTACATCAGCGCGGCTTTCTGTTTTCTGTAGACAGGTGTCATGCAGACCTACGGAGGGAAGCTACGGAACAATATATTATACAGTGGGGAATCCCCCCCGGCCCCTGTCTGGGACACTGCTAACGGTTCTCTTACACGACAGCAGATGTCAGGGCGTCACCCTTACGGGTCGTCACGACTGACAACTTCTTCAACTCCTTGAAACTGGCAGATGAGCTGAAACAATAAGGAACAAGTTTAGTTGTTGCTCTTCTGAGATCACTCAAGCAGGTCCTTCGTGCAGCGCGAAGTGGGACGACACATTGTAAGCAAGTCAGGCTACAACTCCTCACAGCTTACCAAGGGAAAAAGAAAAAAAGTATCCGTATAGCCGCGCGGGATAGTCGTGCGGCCTAAGCCGTCTTGCCACGGTTCGCGTTGCTCCCTCCGTCGGAGGTTCGTGTCCTCCATCGGGCATGGGTGTGTGTGTTGTCCTCAGCAGTTTGGTCCCATAATCCTTACCACAAGTTTCCAAATATCCGTATACTGAGTAACATGGATGCTGGGTGTCAGATGAATGAGAATACTGAGAAAAAACTTCCAGAAACTGTGAAGTTTTATAATGAAACTAAGGACGGGGTCGATAAGTTGACCAAGCGGCTAGACACTACAGTGTCCGAGCTGGCACCCACCGATGGCCTGTGCGTGTCTTCTACAACATTCTCGGTCTTGCCACAAGCAATGCTCACACAGTTTTTAAGTTACTTACCTCTAAGAAGGTTTCACGTCGGGATTTTATCCTCAGAGTCGCAGATGAGCTTGCTGACTCTTGCAAACTGCACAGAGAAGTCATTCTCCCCTTCAAGGCACTCGATACCAGCACTAGCCAATGGAAGTAGAAGGTCTTGCGAAATTCAGGTTTCCTGCAAACAGCAAAACAACAAAGGGGAATAAAACATCAAGCATATGTTTCAAGTGCAAGTATGCGTGCAAAAGCTGCTGAGCAAAACCTCTTGTCGAATGTCCGAATCCAAGCTTAGGCAATTCTGTCTAGTCCTTGTTCTTAAATACTTCCAAATATTTATAATTATAGGCTGAAGTTAATTTTTCTTATGTTTTAGTTCCTTGATTGCAATAACGCAGAGCATTTTTGTCGCCTACTGCATTTTAGAATCTTTCTTATTTTTCTATAAAAGTAAAAATACTATTAATACTCACATTTAAACAATATGTTTTGATTCTGCTTCAATCTTTTTACTAAGAATAACATTATAACATTGTTTTACTTACTTGTTTTAACGGCGGTTGATGAAAGATTGTGAGATTTTTTTTCTGAAAAATTTGAAATAAAAAAAGTTTACTTCTGAAAATTTATGTTTGACAGTGTACTATACATTGTAAAGGCGTATTGTCAACATAAAGACACTCGAAACACCACCCAACTACTAATAGAACGGTGGTTTTCTTCTGTGGGTCAAAAATGACCCACATAGTATTATTTGGGGTACGGCGAAGTCCGGTAGTTCTAGTGTTAAAGTAAGAGCTTTTCAGATGCGCCGATCAACACTGATGGCCAGTAAAATGGCAACACCATCGAGGCGGCACGCAATACTCGTTAGATTGGCAGGAAGAGTATTACGTGCTTCGATATGCAGATGACAAGTACAGGATGTCCAGGTGAAACCTCCCTCATTTCCAAATGCAATTAAACAAAACTATGAGGCGTAGGTACTTGTGATTTGTTGTATCACGTAAAGTAAAGCAAGTCAAAAACAAATATGTAGATTTTTTTCCAAACTCTTTCTAGAGTTTTGTTTCAGGTGGTAAATAATTACCAGAAATGACTACACCTCAGGCCAATACATGATGTGATATGTGGAAACGAAATCACCCACTGCCTTCCAAAGAATTCAAAGAGAGACACCAGACGTTGAGACTACTAAGACTTGACACAAAACCGAGGGAAGTGGAGCAGTAGTTAGTGCATTCGACTCACATTCTGGACGACGACGTTTCAAACCCGCATCCGGCCATCCTAATTCAGGCTGATTTCCCTAAATCGCTTCAGGTAAATGCCGTGATGGTTTCTGTAGAAGGACACGGCCTTCCTAAATTCGATCAGACCGATGACCTCTCTGTTTGGTCCCCTACACCGATTGAACCACCCATCTAGACACAACATGCTCCTAGCCATCCTGATTTAGGCTGATTTCCCTAAATCGCTTCATGTAAATGCCGTGATGGTTTCTGTAGAAGGACACGGCCTTCCTTAATTCGATCAGACCGATGACCTCTCTGTTTGGTCCCCTACACCGACTGAACCACCCATCTAGATACAACATGCTCCTAGCATCCTAATTAAGGCTGATTTCCCTAAATCGCTTCAGGTGAATGCCGGGATGGTTTCGGTGGAAGGGCACGGCCTTCCTTAATCCCATCTGACCGATGACCTCTCTGTTTGGTCCCCTGCACCGATTCAACCAACCAACTAGATACAACATGCTCCTAGCCATCCTAATTTAGGCTGATTTCCCTAAATCGCTTCAGGTGAATGCCGGGATGGTTTCTGTGGATGGGCACGGCCGACTTCGTTCCCCATCCTTCCTTAATCCGATCAGACTGATGACCTAGCTGTTTGGACCCCTACACCGAATCAGCCAAGCAACTAGACACAACAAGCTCCTAGCCACTGGGAGTGTAGACGAACAGTCGGGTACTCGCAGAAAACATAAGTCTGGTGAATGATAGAGCGGATCAGAGAGATCTTCCATGAAGTACAGTTTGCAGAGAGCTAAACATCGCTTCCGAAACAGTTCACAACATGCTGCATAAACTACTTCGCTTGCACGCTGACGGATTTCAAATTGTACAATCAATGAAGCGAAAAAATTGCAGCTTCGCCATGATATTGTTATTGCGAAGTTCGACCGTAATTGGCAAAACTCTGGCTACCTAGGAAATGTTGTCTCTGACGAAGCAGCCTTCCACACGTGCAGCAACGTTAATTGGATCAACATTCGAATTGCCTCTTCCCTCACCGTCCCGAAACATGTCAGAGTCAGCTAAAAGGCGAATGTGTGGTGTGCGCTGAGCAAAGAGAGCATAATTGCACCACATTTATTCGTCGAACAAATAGTAACAGGGACGGTTTATCTGGACATGCTAGAACAATTTGCTGTTCGTTAGCTTCTTGCCCTTCAGCCAAAGGTAATTTTTCCGTAGACTAGGGTACCACCGCACAGGAGTTGACGTGTCTGTGACTTCTTGGAGCCAAGCGAACATTTCCTCAACAATGGATATGACGTGATAGACCAAGCAAGTGGCCACCGTGATCTCCGGCCGCAAATCCTCTGGATTTCTTCCTGTGGGATTATGTGAAAGACATTCTGTATGAGTCGCCTGTACGTGACGTTAGCAGTTTCCGCAGAATTGTGGCTGCCGTAGCGTCCATCACCACAGCATGCTTGCGCGCACATGGCATTGTCTAGATGTTTTACGGGATGCCAAATGAGCCCATGTAGGAGTTAAGATACTCCTTTTTTCTAAATTAACTGGATCCTAAATTATCTGAACAATCGACCGCTCCACAGATGGAACGATGCAGCTTATTTAATAACAATCCGCGAAACAAATGACTCTAGCTCCTCTAGCGAGCATATTCTCTCCCTCATTCTTGTTCTGTGTTAGCCTCCGTCATAGACGCACCCTTTGAGAGGAGGTGCGGTATTTTTCCATGTTTGTATCTTTTATGACAATATATGCGTTAAACTTGAAAACGTTATTATTTAAAACAAGGTTCTCATATCTACCTTGTCCTAACCCGCATTTCTCTGTTTCAGAATTTCTCGGACGAGACAATGTGGAAGTCTTGCTGAGGTGATGCAATTAAACAGTCGCCATTGTAGCAGCGTACACAAATTTGCATGATCACTCATAAAAGCTGCCTTCATTGTCATTTCATGATTTACGTATTCCGATTACAATTTGCTGTACGCATTTTTATGCACATCAGCACAGGCTGTATAAATATTTATTACCGATATGCGGCCTAACATCACCCTATTAATGAATGACCACGAAAACCAGCTACACCAATCCTTTCCTTTTTTTTTGTCAGAGCGTTTCGTTTTCCTTGTAATAACAGTAATAATGATAATAATAATAATATTACTGCTCTGATTAATCCTACTGTAAAACAAAATTTTAATTATTGTAGTAATTATAATTATAAAGAGTATTAATTTTTTGAATAAAACTTTTTGAATTTTTTTGGGTGTTGTCTCAAATTGCAAGTGCGTATGTCTCATAGTTTTTTCTAGTGGATTTGGAAATCAGGGAGGTTTCATATGGACAGCGTGCACTAAATCGGTGTGGGTAACGACATCTACATTCTGTATACAAGGAGAGACTATGTAGCGGCTCTGAGGCGTAGCACCTTTACATCGTGCCTGTGGAGACCGAAGATCTTTGAAATGCCGTGCAGTATGAGTCACATACAGGACAGGGGGCGTCAGATGCCGGTGTGTATGCAGTTTCTATGCGATCTGGTGGTGTCTCTCTACGGTCACTGTTCCTACTGCAGTCAAAATACTGTCATTTTTATTTGCAGTTCTGTTTGTTTATTTTGATAATTGTTTATTAATTACTACCATAATTGTGCTTAATTATGAGTGTGAGTGAAGGTGTGAATGTGAAGTACTGTTTTCTGGTGCAAATAGTTCAAATGGCTCTGAGCACTATGGGACTTAACATCGGAGGTCATCAGTCCTCCAGAACTTAGAACTACTTAAACCTAACTAACCTAAGGACAGCACACCCACCCATGCCCGAGGCAGGACTCGAACCTGAGACCGTAGCGGTCGCGCGGTTCCAGATACTGTTTTCTCTAAAGTTGTATAGTATGCACTGAAGTAATTGGTCACGTGAAGAGTGTTCGAGAATGACGCGCGTGTTAGTCATACGTACAGGGGAATTTGTTATAAACTATTTAGTCAGTTTATGGTACTAGTTAAATGAGATTATGATTTCGGTAAAGTAGTTTTGTTAAGAGGGAATCAGTTTTATATTTGTGGATTTTCAAAATTTATTTATGGTAATCTACTGTTCTGATTCCGTGAAAAATTTTGATTGGTTCTGTATATATGCGTGGGATTGAGCGAGTTGGATGCTGATTGTTGATTGTCTGCCATATTTCTCTGCCAATCAGAAATTAGCGTATTCGCGCGTATTTTGGGAACTAGAAACTTCTTTTGTATAGAGATGAGTAGAGTAGGTGCTTGGATCTCAGACCTACCGATATGTGCTCTGATGAGAATTATTAATACCGTGATATCCGGTAACAAAATGTTAGAAGTGCCATAAAGTGTGGAAGGGAGTTCGATTTAAAACACAGTGTGAAATTCGGAACTTTTGGTGACACTTAAAATAACTAAATCCAGCGTGGCGTGTTGCTTACTCGCGAACTTGAACATTGTGTTGCTTGAGACTCTTAATAGCAACATTTGAGCGAGCAATTCTAAAAGAAACAATCCGTTTCCAAACGTTCTGTGAAGGATAATTCATAATTACCTTAAACTGGCTACGGCCATGAATGATGTGTGCGTGTGGACTTTTCAGACTTTGTACAGCTTACAATAAGGTTTGGTATTGACTGATGTATTCAAGCTAATCGTAATAGTGTGAAATTTTACGTATATAAATACTTTCATTTAATTATTCCTTCCGCCGACATAACAATTTTTAGTGCGACATGTGATTACGAGGTGTACAGCTGTTTTTTCTATAGCTTTTTCTGGCTGAGAAGTGCATTTCAGTAACTTTAAGAAGGCGCGTGTATGAAAAGAAATTCACCACAAGGTGTGTGGAACTTCGCAACGCACAGAGCCGCCGCAGGTCCTCGTTCAGAAGTCGAATTTTAAGTCTGGTTGTTTGTGAGAACATCGTGTTAAGCCTCATGTAGAAGGAGAAACTTCAACCAGGACGTATGGGAATTCGACAGTCACAAATATCACGAACTGTCGACGCTGTGTTTTATCGTTCCGTGCTATTTACTGTTCGTATCAGTCGGGATCCCACGGCTGCTACGGGAATATAGAATCGATGGATTAATGAAGCAGTATTCAATGCCGTACAGGATCTCGACGAAGCCACGGGAATAGAGACCGAGAGGACAGATTACACCCTCGGCGCTGAGGGATCGTGCACTTGAAATGGTCTTGTTTCCAGCAAGACAGTACCGACCACAGACATTTCATGGCTCGTAGAAAATAAACTAACGCTAAATCACAGTAACACTCAGTTTTTACAGTTTCCAACACACAGTTCCACAAAACCAGACCTCTTAATTTCACAGAATGGATGTATGATTAGCGAAACTGAACAGTTCACGTGTGTAAGTTTTCAGGTGGATAGTAATCTTGAAACGTTCCCTTAGAAAAATTATAAATGACTGTGCTGATAAACCTCTTACGTTATTTGATTTTCAAACAGCTGAGCAAAACTGAACGTACTCAGACATTTCCCTCTTTACTTATTCTGATCATCACGAAACTGACACACAATATTTTTTTTAGCGCAACGCAATCGTATTGGCGTTCGCTGTATTGCAGTAGTTCGAGTAACGAAGATTTTTGTGAGGTAAGTGATTCGTGAAAGGTATAGGTTATTGTCAGTCAGGGCCATTCCTTTTGTAGGTATTATTGAAAGTCAGATTGCGTTGCGCTAAAAAAATTTTGTGTGGCAGTTTAGTGATGTTCAGAATAAGTAAAGAGAGAACTATCTGAGTACGTTCAGTTTTAGTCAGCTGTCTTTGTATCAAATAACGTAGAAGTTTACCAGTACAGTAATCATAATTTTTCTAAGGGGACGTTTCTAAATGTCGTGGAAAGCCCCGGTTCAGGATCTTGTTCAAAGACTTAATGCTGCCAATTTTACTACTAAAACTCAAGTAAGTGATAGTTCTACACGAAAAGTAGTCTACCTTGCTTATTTCCATTCGCTCGTGCTACTGTATTTTGGGGTAAGTCTTCCCATTCTCAATGGGGATTTATAGCTCAGAAACGGACGGTTCCGGCAATAAGTGGTGTAAGTTCGCGAACCTCTTGTCGACCCCTGTCCACCAGTCTGGATATTTGAGATTGGCCTCCCAATACATATATTCTTTAACGGGCTTTTTTTGTTAACAGTTTCGGCTTATTCCCAAGAATTAGCAGCTTTCGCTCTGAAATCCAATCTGCACTTGGATCGTACTTCAAAAATGGTTCAAATGGCTCTGAGCACTATGGGACTTAACGTCTGAGGTCATCAGTCCCCTAGAACTTAGAACTACTTAAACCTAACTAACCTAAGGACATCACACACATCCATGCCCGAGGCAGGATTCGAACCTGCGACCGTAGCGGTAGCGCGGTTCTAGACCGCAGCGCCTAGAACCGCTCGGCCACAGCGGCCGGCCGATCGTACTTCCTTGACTCTGGTGCAGAAAGGCTTCAGTATTCTTATGTACCCACTTTCAACAAGCTACCACAAGAATTACAAATCTTGGCAGTAATCTACGCGCTTTCAAATCCAAAGTGAAGAGTTTCCTCATGGCTCACGTCTTCTATCCTGCCGAGGAGTTCCTTGAAAAATTATGCCGACTCCTGTGTTAAATTGTATATTGCGTTTACGTAAACGTACAGATTGACAACATTTTAGGATTCAGAAACATTTTATTTTATCTGTTATTACTTTCTTGTTGTAATTTCATGTACTGACACGTTCCATGACCATAAAGATTTGATCCTCAGTTTGGTCCTACGGAACTAGACTTGAAAAATAAAAATAAAATAAAGAACGGTACCGACGACTGCTGGAGCACCACGGACCGTCACCATGGGGACCATTGTTGAGGCTCCTCTTGACGTGACGTCTGGGTGGTAGCAGTTGTACTGACAATACGTTCAACGTCACCCGCTAGCAGATAGCGTAGTGACATAACTACCTGAGCGCCATATGTGCCTACCCTTTAATAAATAGTGAATTCTCACAGCCAGCGGGCTCAGTGTGGGGCAAACGTGTAAAGCAAGCAGCCAACCATGTCAGTGAGACTCACTCGTGCGCCGTACAGCCAACTGAGCGAGTTTGAACGGGGTCAAATTATGGTCTTGCGATTGGCGGGATGATTCATTCGGAGAACTGCCACACAAGTTGGACATGCTGCGTCAGCTGTGGGCAATGCTGGTATCTGTGGTCACGTGAACATTCTCGACGTCCTCGCAGCACAAACTCCCGCCAGGAATGCCATGTTGCCAGGTCGTACAGCTACCACAGCACAGATAAGACAGCGCGTGAGCCCAGACATGTCAACACGAACTGTTGCGAAACGGTTAGTAGCAGTGGGACAAGGCGTACGCCCACTTCTAGCCTACCTTCCACTCACGCCACAGCATCAAGGTGCACGGCTCAACTGGTACCTCAGAGGATCACTTAGAAGCTGGAATGTCGTGCCGTGACCTTCAGTGATGAAAACACATTCTGCCTGCATGCAAGTGATGGTCGTTCGCGCGTACAACGTAGACACGGTGCGCACTGTCTCATAGAGAGCATTCATTGCTGTTGACAAGGGATTTCAGATCGATTCCGTATTCCTGGATTTGCGGAAGGCTTTTGACACCGTACCACACAAACAGCTCGTAGTAAAATTGCGTGTTTATGGAATATCGTCTCAGTTACGTGACTGGATTTGCGATTTCCAGTCAGAGAGGTCACAGTTCGTAGTAATTGACGGAAAGTAATTGACAGAAGTGATTTCAGGCGTTCCCCAAGGTAGTGTTATAGGCCCTTTGCTGTTCCTTATCTATACAAAAGATTTGGGAGACAATCTGAGCTGCAGTCTTCGGTTGTTTGCAGATGACGCTGTCGTTTATCGACTAATAAAGTCATTAGAAGATCAAAACAAACTGCAAATCGATTTAGAAAAAATATCTGAATGGTGCGAAAAGTGGCAGTTGACCCTAAATAACGAAAAGTGTGAGGTCATCCACATGAGTGCGAAAAGAAACTCGTTAAACTTCGGTTACACAATAAATCAGTCTAATCTAAAAGCCGTAAATTCAACTAAATACCTAGGTATTACAATTACGAACAACTTAAATTGGAAAGACCACATAGAAAATGTTGTGGGGAAGGCTAACCAAAGGCTGCGTTTTATTGGCAGGACACTTAGAAAATGTTACAGACCTACTAAGGAGATTGCCTATACTACGCTTGTCCGTCCTCTTTTAGAATACTGCTGCACGGTGTCGGATCCTTACCAGGTAGGACTGACGGAGCACATCGAAAAAGTTCAAAGAAAGGCAGCACGTTTTGTATTATCGCGAAATATGGGAGAGAGTGTCATAGAAATGATACAGGATTTGGGCTGGAAACCATTAAAGGAAAGGTATTTTTCGTTGCGGCGGAATCTTCTCAAGAAATTCCAATCACCAACTTTCTCCTCTGAATG
Source organism: Schistocerca serialis cubense (assembly GCF_023864345.2). Lineage (NCBI taxonomy): Eukaryota > Metazoa > Arthropoda > Insecta > Orthoptera > Acrididae > Schistocerca > Schistocerca serialis. The sequence goes on from NC_064639.1 coordinate 971,348,470, forward strand.
CGAAAATAGTTTGTTGACACCGACCTACATAGGGCGGAACGATCACCACGATAAAATAAAGGAAATCAGAGCTCGTACAGAAAGATACAGGTGTTCATTCTTTCCGCACGCTGTACGACATTGGAATAATAGAGAATTGTGAAGGTGGTTCGATGAACCCTCTGCCAGGCACTTAAATGTGATTTGCAGAGTATCCATGTAGATGTAGATGTAGATCCAAGACCACTGGCTCCCACTTCGCTGCCATTGACAGCAGTTACACCTTTTTTTTTTGTCAGCATTTTTCTTATTGTGGTCCGCCACGAATTCCTCTCCCGCACAACCGCTTCAGAGTTGCACTTATACCCTGCGTCCTCAGTTATTCGCTGGATTTATTCCAATATCTGTCTTCTCCTACAGTTTTTACTCTCCACTGTCCTCTTTAGTAGAATGTAGCTTATTGCGCGATGCCTTAGCACAAATCCTATCAGGCTCTCCCTCCTCCTTGTCAGTGTTTTTCATATGTTCCTATCTCCGACGATTCTACGGAGAACCTCATTTATTATGAGTCCACCTGATTTCCTACATTCTTCTGGAGCACCACATCTGTCCATGATTCGCTACCAATACAATGCAGTGCTCCAAAAGTACATTCACAGAAATTTCTTCCTCAAACTAAGGCCAGTAGACTTCTCTCGGTAACGGTGTTTGCTGTTCTGCTTCTTATGTCGTCCTTTCTTCGTCCACCGTGAGTTATTCCTTCCGAGGTAGCAGAATTGTTTAATTTCGTCTACTTCGTGACCACCGATTTTGATGTTAAGTTTTTCGATATTCTAATTTCTGCTACTTCTCATTACTTGTGTATTTTTCCAGTTTCCTATCGATACATATTCTGTATTCGTTAGCTTGTTCATTCCATCCAACAGATGCTATAATTCTACTTCACTTTCGCTGACGATAGTAATGTCCTCCGCAATTCTTATCACTGACAGCCTTTCAACCCGTATTTTAATCACGCTGTTGAACCTTTCTTTTATTTCCCTCATGCTTCTTCGATATATAGATTGAACGGTAGGAGCGAAAGACTGCATCCCTGTCTTACAACCTTTTCAACAAAAAAATAAAATAAAATAAAATAAATGTGTGTGAATTCCTAAGGGACCAAACAGCATAGGTCATCGGTCCCTAGAATTACACACTTCTTAAACTAACTTATGTTAAGAACAATACAGACACCCATGCCCGAGGCAGGACTCGAACCTCCGGCGGGAGGGACCGCGCAGTCCGTGACAGAACGCCTCAAACCGCGCGGCTACCCCGCGCCCCTTTTTAACCCAATCACTTCCTTCTTCGTATTCCAGTTATCCTTCTTGGGTTCGTGTTGTATACCGCAGCAGCTTGCTCCAGTTTATCTCTGAATTTCCAGTGTCTTGCACCAGTTCACATTGTCGAGTGCTTTTTCTAGATCGCCAAATCCTACGAGAGTAACTCTATTTTTCTTCAGTCTTGTTTCCATTATCAGGGGCAAAGTCAGAACTGTCTCGCTGGCGCCTTTACTTTTACTAAAGACGGACTGACCGTCATCTAACAGATCCTCAGTTTTCCTTTCTATTCTTCTGTGTATTATTCTTGTAAATATCTTCGATGCTTGAGATGGTAAGCTGATTGCACGATAATTCTTGCATTTGTCAGATCTTGCAATCTTCGGAATAGTATGGATGAATTCTTCCTGAAAGTCAGATGGTAGGTCGCCAGACTCGTACATTCTACACACCAACGTGAATAGTCGTTTTGTTGCCACTTCCTCCACTGAGTTCAGAAATTCTGATGGAATGTTGTCTATCCCTTATTTGATCGTAAGTCCTCCAAGCTCTCTTAAATAACGATTCTAACACTGCATCCCCTACCTCTTCTAAATCGATTCCTGTTTCTCCTTCTTCAATGCCAGACAAATCTTCCCCTTCAGGGATGCCTTCAATGTACTCTTTCGACCTATCCGCTCTCTCCCCTGCATTTAACAATGGAATTCCCATTGCACTCTTAATGTTACCATCCTTTCTTTTAATTTCACCGCAGAATGTTTTGACTTTCCTATGTGCTCAGTCAGCATTCGTCTGTAGCACCACATCAAAAAAGCTTCGATTCTCTTCTGTTCCGGTTTTCCCATAACCCATGTTTCAGTGCCATATAATGTTGTGCTCCATACCTACATTCTCAGAAATTTCTTCCTCAAATTAAGGCCTATGTTTGATACTAGTAGACTTCTCTTGGCCAGGAATACCCTTTTTGTAAGTTCTAGTCTGCTTTTCAGTCCTCCTTGCTCCGTGTGTCATTCGTTATTTTGCTGCCTTGGCAGGAGAATTTCTTAACTTCATCTATCCTGATGTTAAGTTTCTCGCCGGCCGCGGTGGCCGTGCTGTTCTAGGCGCTCCAGTCCGGAGCTGTGCTGCTGCTACGGTCCCAGGTTAGAATCCTGCCTCGGGCATGGGTGTGTGTGATGTCCTTAGGTTAGTTAGGTTAAGTAGTTCTAAGTTCTAGGGGACTAATGACCACAGCAGTTGAGTCCCATAGTGCTCAGAGCCATTTGAACCATTTTTTGTTAAGTTTCTCATTACTTTCGCCTTTCTTCGATTTACTCTCAATCCATATTCTGTACCCATTAGACTGTTCATTCCATTCAGCAGACCACGTAATTCTTCTGCACTTTCACTCAGGATAGCACTGTCATCAGTGAATCTATCATTGGTTATCTATCCTTTCACCATGAATTTTAATCTCACGCCTAGCCTTTCTTTTATTTTCATCATTGCTTCTTCGACGTACAGATTGAGTAATGCGGACGAATGACTACATCCCTGTCTTACGCCCTTTTTAATCCGAGCACTTCGTTCTTGGTCGTCCGCTCTCATTGGCTCTTGTACATATTGTACACTCCTGGAAATGGAAAAAAGAACACATTGACACCGGTGTGTCAGACCCACCATACTTGCTCCGGACACTGCGAGAGGGCTGTACAAGCAATGATCACACGCACGGCACAGCGGACACACCAGGAACCGCGGTGTTGGCTGTCGAATGGCGCTAGCTGCGCAGCATTTGTGCACCGCCGCCGTCAGTGTCAGCCAGTTTGCCGTGGCATACGGAGCTCCATCGCAGTCTTTAACACTGGTAGCATGCCGCTACAGTGTGGACGTGAACCGTATGTGCAGTTGACGGACTTTGAGCGAGGGCGTATAGTGGGCATGCGGGAGGCCGGGTGGACGTACCGCCGAATTGCTCAACACGTGGGGCGTGAGGTCTCCACAGTACATCGATGTTGTCGCCAGTGGTCGGCGGAAGGTGCACGTGCCCATCGACCTGGGACCGGACCGCAGCGACGCACGGATGCACGCCAAGACCGTAGGATCCTACGCAGTGCCACAGGGGACCGCACCGCCACTTCCCAGCAAATTAGGGACATTGCTGCTCCTGGGGTATCGGCGAGGACCATTCGCAACCGTCTCCATGAAGCTGGGCTACGGTCCCGCACACCGTTAGGGCGTCTTCCGCTCACGCCCCAACATCGTGCAGCCCGCCTCCAGTGGTGTCGCGACAGGCGTGAATGGAGGGACGAATGGAGACGTGTCGTCTTCAGCGATGAGAGTCGCTTCTGCCTTGGTGCCAATGATGGTCGTATGCGTGTTTGGCGCCGTGCAGGTGAGCGCCACAATCAGGACTGCATACGACCGAGGCACACAGGGCCAACACCCGGCATCATGGTGTGGGGAGTGATCTCCTACACTGGCCGTACACCACTGGTGATCGTCGAGGGGACTCTGAATAGTGCACAGTACATCCAAACCGTCATCGAACCCATCGTTCTACCATTCCTAGACCGGCAAGGGAACTTGCTGTTCCAACAGGACAATGCACGTCCGCATGTATCCCGTGCCACCCAACGTGCTCTAGAAGGTGTAAGTCAACTACCCTGGCCAGCAAGATCTCCGGATCTGTCCCCCATTGAGCATGTTTGGGACTGGATGAAGCGTCGTCTCACGCGGTCTGCACGTCCAGCACGAACGCTGGTCCAACTGAGGCGCCAGGTGGAAATGGCATGGCAAGCCGTTCCACAGGACTACATCCAGCATCTCTACGATCGTCTCCATGGGAGAATAGCAGCCTGCATTGCTGCGAAAGGTGGATATACACTGTACTAGTGCCGACATTGTGCATGCTCTGTTGGCTGTGTCTATGTGCCTGTGGTTCTGTCAGTGTGATCATGTGATGTATCTGACCCCAGGAATGTGTCAATAAAGTTTCCCCTTCCTGGGACAATGAATTCACGGTGTTCTTATTTCAATTTCCAGGAGTGTATATTACCCACCTCTCTCTCTATAGCTTATCATTAATTTTTCTCAGAATTTCGAACATCTTGCACTAATTTACAATGTCTAACACATACCAGGTCGACAAATCCTATGAACGTGCCTTGATTTTTCTTTAGTCTTGCTTCAATTATCAACCGCAACGTCAGAATTGCCTCTCTGGTGTCTTACCCTTTCCTAAAGTCAAATTAATAGTCATCTCACACATCCTCAGTTTTCTTTTCCGGTCTTCTGTATGTTATTCTTGTCAGCAATTTGGATGCATGTGTCGTTAAGCTAATTCCTCGATAATTCTCGCATTTAGCAGTTTTTGCTGTCTTCGAAGTTGTGAGGACGATTTTTTCCGAAAGTCTGATATTACGTAGCCCGTCTCGTACATTCTACATACCAACTTGAATAGTCGTTTGGTTGCCACTTTCCCCAAAGATTTTAGGAATTCAAATGGAATGTTATCTATCCCTTACATCTTATTTGATCTCTGGTCTTCCAGAGCTTTTTAAATTTCTGACTCTAGTATTGGATCCCCTCTGTTTTCCCTGTCGACTCCAACTGCATCTTCTGTGACATCGTCAGACAAATCAATAACCTCATAGAGACCTTCAATGTATTCTTTCCACCTATCCGTTCTTTCCTCTTCGTTTTACAGTGGAATTCTCATTGCCCTCCTAAAGGTACTTCTCTTGCTTTTAAATTCAACTAAGGACCTTTTGACGTGTGCATGATGAGTCAGTCCTTCGAGGATCATTTCTCTGTCGACTGCTTGACATTTGTGATGCAGCCATTTCGCTTTGCCTTCTCTGCACTTGCTATTTATTTCATTCCCAAGTAATGTATATTCCTGTATTTCCCTGAACATTTTTCTACCTCCTCATTTCTTGATCAACTGAAGTGTTTCTTTTATTATCCTAGGTTTCTTCGCAGTTACCTTTCTTGTACCTATGCTTCACCGTGCAATATTTGCGTTTTTCAGAGATGTCCACCCCTCTTCAATTGCAGTGGCTGCTGTGATGTTCCATATAGCAGGATTCACATCCTTACCGAACTACAATACATATCACCATTCCTCGGTACTTCAGTATCCCACTTCCTTCAACATTAATCCTGCTGCACGATTCTCTTCAACTTCAGTCTACTCTTCAACATTACTGAATTATGAGCTAATTCTATATTTGCTCCTGAGTGCCCCTTACAATGCAATATTTGATTTCGGAATCTCTGTCTGACATGTTATAATCCAACTGGAATCTTCCCATGTCTCCGGGTCTTTTCCAAGTATACCTCCTCCTCTTGTGATTCCTGAACAGAGTATTCGCTATTACCATCCGAAATTCATTGCAGAGTTCAATTTGCCTTTCTCCTCTCTCAGTCCTACTGCCAAGCCCATATTCTCCAATAACCCTTTCTTCTATTCCTTCCTCCATGATTATTAGATTTTCATCACCTTTCAAATACTGAATTACCCGTTCAGTTTTTCGTATACGTTCTCCATCTCTTCATCTTCTGCTTGCGACGTTGGCACGCACACCTGAACTATCGTTGTCGGCGTTGATATGCTGTCGAATGTGATGAGAACAGCAACCAGATCACCAAACTGCTCACGTTAGCTCACTCTCTGCCCCCCACCCTCCCCTGTTCCTATTCATAAGGAATCCTACTCCCATTATACCATTTTCTGTTGCTGTTGATATTCCCTTACATTCCTCTGACCAGAAAATCGTGTCTTTTCCATTACACTTCACTGACCACCACTATCTAGATTGAGGCTTTGCATTTCCCTTTTCAGATTTCATAGCTTTCCTGGTACTTTCGAACTTCTGATATTCCACGCTCCAACTCGTTGGCTATTCCACATTTTTTCATGGTCACTACCCACTTGCCAGTCTCCCCACTCCCCACTCCCCCCTCCCCCGAAGAACCGAATGGGTGACTACCCCAGAATCTTCTGAAAATGGAGAGATCCCCAGAGACCCTCATGACACTGTTTTCAACTACAGGCCACATCTCCTGTGGATACACATTACGTGTCTTTAATGCAGTGGATTTTTAATTGTCTTCTGTATCCTCATGTCGTTGATCAACGCTGATTCTTACGCCTTTTTGGGGCAGTTTCCCACTTGAACCTCAAGAAGTGCGCTGAACCTCTGTCCGTTCCTTCATCCACTTTGACAAGGCAGTTGACAGAGAGAGGGTAACTTCTTACACCAGAAGTCTTCGGTCGCCGTTGCTGACGATTTTTATTCAAATTTTAAGCAGTGGCTGGTTACGAGCCCGGGACCCGTGACGTTTCGGTTGCTAGAGAAAGACGCTACCCCTAAAACACGAGTCCGTTCACATAAATTATACTTGACCATACTTTTCTTGTGTGTTGTGAGAGGTTTTTGGTAAGATTCCACTGCGGTAGTAGTCAAAGGCCTCTTGCATTGCCCTTGCGAAAGTCAAAGGCGTTTCATTTATTATCTCTCTTATATTCTTATGCAATTATGCAATGTTTTACACATGCGATTCCTTTATAAGTTTCTTTACAGAGAGATTATACCATGGGAAGTCCGTTGAGCTCCAGCCAAGCGTATCGATTGTTCAAATAACTAATGGGAATGCTGAACCTCTTGCTTAGGCGACGGTCAACGGCATGTGAAAAGCTTTAAAAAATGCATAACACTGTGCTTTCTGTAATAATGTTATTTTATTTTGCTATCGGGTTCGGCACTGAACCAAAATCAACGTCAGTTGTACAACATACAAAAGTGGACGATGTGACAATGCCAAACGAAATAAGAAAAAAACAGGAAAAACCGTTAAATCGCTGAAAACACACTCGAAAATTGTCACACATGTATCATATGTCATATATGCTTTAACATAAGTTACCAAAGAAAACCATAATTGCCAAGAATAATCAAAAATTGTGACAAGATTAAAATATGATGGCAGACTGACGCAAGGACAATATGTGATATAGAGCAATACGAGTCAAAGAACTTCGAAATCAAAGATGATGGTCTTCATCAAATCTAAAGAAGTTGCCATTATATACTTCTGAGAATAAGATTATCGGAATTCAGCCGGTAAAGTCCTCGAGAACCTCCGATATAGGTGAACACTCCCCCCCCCCCCCCCATCCCCCGCCGAGGGTTGCCTGCCTACGTAAATCCCGTCACATGCCTTCTGGACTTGAGCCACAGTTTATATACCGCCCAGAGCTAAACCTTCCTAGATGCCAATGTAACTTCGTATAGGTGCGCAGTATCGATGGATATGTAAATCAACTGATTGCTTCCTCCCCCCATCTCTCTCTCTCTCTCTCTGACAGGTACAATGGCCACGAAAGTTCATTTATATTGCTTATGTCTAGTATAGTTATCAGGCGTGAGATTATACAGAGGACGTGAACAGCTTCACATATTGAGTGATCTACATCTGCATCCACATCTACATCTATATAAATACAATGCAAGCCACCATACGGTGCGTGGCGGAGGGTACCCTGTACCATTACTGGTCATTTGCTTTCTTACAGATGGTGTGGCCGAGCGGTTCTAGGCGCTTCAGTCTGGAACCGCGCGACCGCTACGGTCGCAGGTTCGAATCCTGCCTCGGGCATGGATGTGTATGTTGTCCTTAGGTAGTTAGGTTTAAGTAGTTCTAAGTTCTAGGAGACTGATGACCTCAGATGTTAACTCCATAGAGCTCAGAGCCATTTGAACCATTTTTAAATTTACACTACCGGCCATTAAAATTGCTACACCAAGAAGAAATGCAGATGATAAACGGGTATTCATTGGACAAATATATTATATACTAAATGTGATAACATTTTCGCGCAATTTGGGTGCATAGATCCTGAGAAATCACTACCCGGAACAACCACCTCTGGCCGTAATAACGGCCTTGATACGCCTGGGCATTGAGTGAAACAGAGCTTGGATGGCGTGTACAGGTACAGCTGCCCATGCAGCTTCAACACGATACCACAGTTCATCAAGAGTAGTGACTGGCGTATTGTGACGAGCCAGTTGCTCGGCCACCATTGACCAGGCGTTTTCTATTGGTGAGAGATCTGGGGAATGTGCTGGCCAGGGCAGCAATAGAACATTTTCTGTATCCAGAAAGGCCCGTACAGGACCTGCAACATGCGGTAGTGCATTATCCTGCTGAAATGTAGGGTTTCGCAGGGATCGAATGAAGGATATGGTTCAAATGGTTCAAATGGCTCTGAGCACTATGGGACTTAACATCTATGGTCATCAGTCCCCTAGAACTTTACTTAAACCTAACTAACCTAAGTACATCACACAACACCCAGCCATCACGAGGCAGAGAAAATCCCTGACCCCGCCGGGAATCGAACCCGGGAACCCGGGCGTGGGAAGCGAGAACGCTACCGCACGACCACGAGATGCGGGCGAATGAAGGATAGAGCCACGGGTCGTAACACATCTGAAATGTAACGTCCACTGTTCAAAGTGCCGTCAATGCGAACAAGAGGTGACCGAGACGTGTAACCAATGGCACCCCATACCATCACGCTGGGTGATACGCCAGTATGGCGATGACGAATGCACGCTTCCAATGTGCGTTCACCGCGATGTCGTCAAACACGGATGTGACCATCATGATACTGTAAACAGAACCTGGATTCATCCGAAAAAAATGACGTTTTGCCATTCGTGCACCCAGTTTCGGCGTTGAGTACACCATCGCAGGCGCTCCCGTCTGTGATGCAGCGTCAAGGGTAACCGCAGCCATGGTCTCCGAGCTGATAGTCCATGCTGCTGCAAACGTCATCGAACTGTTCGTGCAGTTGGTTGTTGTCTTGTAAACGTCCCCATCTGTTGACTCAGGGATCGAGACATGGCTGCACGATCCGTTACAGCCATGCGGATAAGATGCCTGTCATCTCGACAGCTAGTGATACGAGGCCGTTGGGATCCAGCACGGCGTTCCGTATTACCCTACTGAACCCACCGATTCCATATTCTGCTAACAGTCATTGGATCTCGACCAACGCGAGCAGCAATGTCGCGATACGATAAGCCGCAATCGCGATAGGCTACAATCCGACCATCAAAGTCGGAAACGTGATGGTACGCATGTCTCCTCCCTACACGAGGCATCACAACAACGTTTCACCAGGCAACGTTGGTCAACTGCTGTTCGTACATGAGTAATCGGTTGGAAACTTTCCTCATGTCAGCACGTTGTAGGTGTCGCCACCGGCGCCAACCTTGTGTGAATGCTCTGAAAAGCTAATCATTTGCATATCAAAGCATCTTCTTCCTGTCGATTAAATTTCGCGTCTGTAGCACGTTTTCTTCGTGGTGTAGCAATTTTAAATTGCTAAATTTTAATGGCCAGTAGTATACTTTCCTGTTCCATTCGCAAAGAGAGAGAGAGGGAAAAACGACTGTCTATGTGCTTCCGTATGAGCCATAATGTTTAGTTTCTTATCTTCGTGGTTCTTATGCGCGGAAGAATCGTTAGGCTTTCACCTTCAAATCTGGTTCTCTAAATTTTCTCAATAGCGTGACTCGAAAAGAACGTCGCTTTCCCTTCAGGGATTCCCACTTGAGTTCCGGAAGCATCTCCAGACCAGTTACATGTTGTTCGAACCTACCGGTAACAAATCTACCAGCCCGACTCTGAATCGCTTCAATGTCTTCCTTCAATCCGACATGGCATAGATCCCAAACACTCGAGCAGCATTCCAGAATAGGTCGTACCAGCGTCTTATTTGTGGTCTCCTTTACAGATCAACCACTCCTTCCTAAAATTCTCCCAATAAACCGAAGTCGAGCATTCGCCTTCTCTACCAGGGTTCTCACATGCCCGTTCTATTTCATATCGCTTTCCATCGTTGCGCCCAGGTATTTAAACGAGTTGATTGTGTCAAGCAGTACACTAGTACTACTGTATCCGAACATTATAGGTATTTTCTTCCTCCTCATCTGCATTAACTTACATTTTTCCACATTTAGAGCTAGTGATCAGTGTGAAGGACACGGATATATCGCGAACTCGTGTGGGACAACGTCATCACCACCTGGCGGAGTTTGAAAGGGGTCTCACAGTGGGTCTCCATAGCCAAATGGTCAAATCATACAATATCTAGATTTGGGGGGCATCCGAATGTGATAGTGAATTGATTTTGGACTGTACTGGATCTTGAGGACAGGCTACTCGTCACCGAGGTCCGGGCTGTCCCCATCTGACTTACAGGATGGTACTGAAATTGAAATGCAAGGTAACAAACCAAAAGCGGAAACGCTGAATGAGTACAGCACCAGTTTATGTTTCATATCACTGGGAAGGCGAATGTTACAGATTCTAGAGTGTGTCCTTGAGAAACGGGCAAAATCATAGAAACATAACAATGTTCTGAGGCCGACGGAATCTCTATTAGACCTTGTACAGAACCCGCAATTGTCTGTGTCGGTCCTGCGGCCCTTGTTATAGAGTGAAACGATCTTCACTCTTTTTCCGGTCACGTGGCATGCATTGCGCGCAAGGCGACTGGTCAAGTTGGGTATCAGTAGCGTGCGCTTCAGGAAGCGTCGTAATGAAAGCGGACTGGGAAGGCAGCGACACGCAGTCTGCAGTTGGCGTGATCCATTTTCCCTGCGCCAGTTAGCTTCTCGGGGCCTGCACAGTGGGGGCAGACCACTGTGCGTGACGTCATGGACGCTGCGTCTGCTGGGCGCACCTGGTCGCGGCCCGCCGTGGGGAAGGCCGGAGCCGCTCTTGTCTTGTCTAGGCTTCGCCATAACACTGTACCTGCTGTCAAGGTTGAACGCACTTCATCGGTAACGATATCAGTTTTAGATGCCCATACGTCAGTCAGATCCATATGCCTGCTATCTATCCAGAGACAAAACTACGCGGGGTAATAAATTCTGAACTTCGTTGATAAAAAAGCCGTGTTGATTTGAAAACAGAGCTGAGCATCTCTGCTTTTGCTTCTCTGTCCTTCACTTCATTTCATGTATAGTCCATGAGTTTCTGCACCGTAACTTCCGTACCACTGACAGTATTTACATATCACCATAGTTTCCATAGTGTTTTGAGAGAACTTTCGGTAATATTCCATTGCGGGAGGCGTTAAAGGCTGTGACTGTACGGCAAGTTAAAAATGACAGAGATGGACAGAGAGAGGCTGATATATACGTGCTTATGATAAACCTCTTCCATCAAAAATATTTCTCTCCTTCATGCCTCCTCTGTGTTACCACAGATGACGTGTTACTGATCTCATTTGTACTAAGATTGCAGTACATGCGAGGTGCCTATTTGCTTCCAGCGCTCTGAGTGGAATGCATAAGTTCCAATAAATGCTCACCAACCTGCAGTCTTCTACAGTTGTTGTCCCCTGCCCAGAAAACAGCACCTAGGTCGTGAATCCGTTATCTTAAAGCTGTGAGAAACTCTTAGCGAGGAACTGATATTACGTGAATAATTAAATTTCGAATCAGTTTGTTTACATGAGGGGCCACTCGCTTTTTATTAGCAGAACACGAGAAACTGCACTGTTACATTTCACTTCAGAGTCACAAACAATTTCCATTCTTCAACAAAATAATGAACTGCGTATTTCGGTGATAACTACCACACTGTTGCCAGCTTCATGTCCATGCAACCATACATTGCTAATAAAGTCTTAACCCTATTACCGCGGCAGACAACATGTCTGTCCTCCGAGACTGCCGAACTAGCTCTGATCTTACAGCCGAACCACTTCGCCCGTCATCCAGGTTAGGCGCGATCCGAAGATCACCGAAGTGATTCGTCTCCCTTTTCGTTTAGCAGTTGTTTCTTATTCCGCTGGTTATTAATACGTGTGAAATAATGGAATGATAGTACACCATTGAGAGATGCTTTAATGTGAAATGCAAGTAAATGGGCTGTTTAGTTTGTCCAATATTAATAACTGAAGATTATAATATTGGTGCGCAACTTCCGAACGCAGCAGCCAAACGCGGAGGAGGACGACACTTTAGGCGGTATTTCTCACGATATCCGCACCGAACAAACCATTTATCATCGGCACCTCACACCACATTACATCATCTTGCCACTGCTGCCTTCTTAACTGCCTTAAGAAGAGCTTCTTGTACCGGAATATGATGTCTGCAAATATTAAAACAGTCAAATGATTTTCATTTAGTATCTATATGTCTACACTCCTACGTGTTGTTTTACTGTATAGTGCGGTTCCTTTAAAAGTTTCTTTAGAGAGATTTGATACCATGGAGAGTGGTGGTGGTGGTGGTGGTTAGTGTTTAACGTCCCGTCGACAACGAGGTCACTAGAGACGGAGCGCAAGCTCGGGCTAGGGAAGGATTGGGAAGGAAATCGGCCGTGCCCTTTCGAAGGAACCATCCCGGCATTTGCATGAAACGATTTAGGGAAATCACGGAAAACCTAAATCAGGATGGCTGGAGACGGGATTGGACCGTCGTCCTCCCGAATGCGAATCCAGTGTGCTAACCACTGCGCCACCTCGCTCGGTATACCACGGAGAGTCCCTTCAGCCTCTCGCAGCCGGTAACGTCCTCGACAGCTTCCGATTTCCGATAGGTGAACACTTCGCCAAGGCCTTGAAAATGGCAGGTATTTCACGTGTGGAAATATCGACTATGTTACGTTGCTGAATACCTCCCATCACATACCTGTTCCGTGATTGGTGTACAGTTCTTCTGGGCTTGAGATGCAGTTCATCTACGGATTTTTAAGCAGAGCTAAACCTTTCCAGTTCATCCCTGAGATACACAATCGTGTCGGACCTCATTTTGCCCGGCGTAGTGCAGCAACTCGACGTGGCGTGGACTCAACAAGTCGTTGGAAGTCGCCTACAGAAATATTGAGCCATGCTGCCTCTACAGCGAAAGGGTAGCCGGTGCAGTATTTTGGGCACGAACTGACTGCTCAGTTATGTCCCACAAACGTTCAGTTGGCTTCACGTCGGGCGATGTGGGTGGCCACAACATTCTTTCACATTGCCTAGAATGTTCTATAAACCAATCGCGAAGAATTGTGGCCCGGTGACATGGCGCACCGTCACTATAAAATTTTATCGTTGTTTGGGACCATTATGCCCATGAATGATTGGAAATGGTCTCTAAGTAGCCGAGCATAACCATTTCCAGTCAATGAACGGTTCAGTTGGACTAGAGGACCTACTTCATTCCATGTAAACATAGTTCACACCATTATGAAGCCACCACCAGCTTGCACACTGCCTTGTTGACAACTTGGATCCATGGCTTCGCGGGTTCTGCACCTGCCTCGAACGCTACCATCAGCTCTTACTAACTGAAATGACGTCTCGTCTGATCAGGTCACGGCTTTCCAGTCCCAAGAGAGGCGCTGCAGGCGATGTTATGCTGTTAGCAAAGGTTCAAAAATGGTTCAAGTGGCTCTGAGCACTATGGGACTTAACATCTGAGGTGATGAGTCGCCTAGGACTTAGAACTACTTAAACCTAACTAACCTAAGGGTTGTTTGGGGAAGGAGACCAGACAGCGAGGTCATCGGTCTAACTAACCTAAGGACATCACACACATCCATACCCGAGGCAGGATTCGAACCTGCGACCGTAGCAGTCGCTCGATTCCGGACTGAAGCGCCTAGAACCGTACGGCCAGTTAGCAAAGGCTGTTGCGTCGGTAGTCTGCTGCCATAGCTCATTAACGCCAAATTTCGCCTTAGTGTCCTAACAGATAAGTTCGTCGAACGTCCCACATTGATATCTGCGGGTATTTCACGCAGTGTTGCTTGTCAGTTAGCACTGACAACTCTACGCAAACGCCGCTGCTCTCGGTCGTTAAGTGGAGGCCGTCGGCCAGTGCCTTATCCGTGATGAGAGGTAATGCGTGATATCTGATATTCTTGGCACACTCTTGACACTATAGATCTCGGATAATTGAATTCCCTGACGATTTCCGAAATGGAATGTGCCATGCATCTGCCTCCAACTACCATTCCGCGTTCAATATCTGTTAATTCTCGTCGTGCGGCCATAATCACGTCGGAAACCTACTCGCATGAATAACCTGAGTACAAATGAAAGCTCCGCCAATGCACTGCCCCTTTATACCTTGTGTATGGGATACTACCGCCAGATGTATATGTACATATGGCTCCATGACTTTCTTTACTTATGTGTGGAACATGGAGAGTCCCTTGAGCTTTTCCCAACCCATCGAATGTTCAAATAAGTAATGGGACTGCAGGCAGTTCAAAATGGTTCAAATGGCTCTGAGCACTATGGGACTTAACATCTGAGGTCATCAGTCCCCTAGAACTTAGAACTACTTAAACCTAACTAGCCTAAGGACTTCACACACATCCATGCCCGAGGCAGGATTCGAACCTGCGACCGTAGCAGTCGCACACTGCAGGCAGTTATGTCCTTGACAACGTCCGATATTTCGATAGGTGAACACACTGTCAAGGCCTTGAAAATGGTTGTTTACCTGTGGAAATATCGGAGGTTATATATCTGCTGCGTTATCTAGCTGCATATGTCCCATGACATACCTATTCAGTGCATGGTCTAATATTTCTCTGAGCTTCGACCATAGTTCATCTACATATTATACGCAGAGCTAAACCTTTACAGCTCACCCCTGAGATATGGTGCTAGATGAAAAGTTACGAACACTGCCTGATGAAAAAAGTGAAGCACCCACAACACATGATCGGATTTCATTGTCACATCTTACAAGTTCTCAGTATCGATGAATGTGCAAATCATTGGAAAAATCTTTCTGTGGTAGGTACACTGACCACCGAACTGCATTAGTGTTACACAGAAGAACCAAAGAAACTGGTACACTTGCCTGGTCGGCCGGTGTGACCGAGTGGTTCTAGGCGCTTCAGTCAGGAACAGCTCGGCCGCTACGGTCGCAGGTCGAATCCTGCCTTTGGCATGGATGTGTGTGACGTCCTTAGGTTAGTTAGGTTTAAGTAGTTAAAAGTTCTAGGGGACTAATGACCTCACATGTTAAGTCTCATAGTGCTCAGAGCCATTTGAACCATTTTACACTTGCCTAACATGTTGTAGGGCCCCCGCGAGCATGCTTAAGTCCTGCTACATGACTTTGCATGCACTAATGTCTGAAGTAGTGGTGGAGGAAATTGATACCATGAATCCTGCACGGCTGTCCATAAATCCGTAAGAGTACGAGGGAATGGAGATCTCTTCTGAACAGCATGTTGCAAGGCATCCCGATTACGGTCAATAATGTTCATGTCTGGGGAGTCTGGTGTCCAGCGGAAATGTTTAAACTCAGAAGAGTGTTCCTGAAGCCACTCCAACAATTCTGGACGTGTAGGGTTCGCATTGTCCTGCTGGAATTGCTGAAGTCCGTCGGAATACACAATGAACATGAATGGATTGAGGTGAAAAAAAAAATGTTCAAATGTGTGTGAAATCTTATTGGACTAACTGCTAAGGTCATCAGTCCCTAAGCTTACACACTACTTAACCTAAATTATCCCAAGGACAAACACACACACCCATGCCCGAGGGAGGACTTGAACCCCCGCCGGGACCAGCCGCACAGTCTATGAGTGCAGCGCCCTAGACCTCTCGGCTAATCCAGAGTGGCAAAGTGAGGTGATCCAACAGGAAGTTTATGTACGTGTCAACTGTCAGAGTCGTATCTAGACATATCAGGGGACTCATATCACTGCAACTGCACACACCCCACACCACTGCAGAGCCACCACCAGCTTGAACAGTTCCCTGCTGACATGCAGGGTCCATGGGTTCATGAGATTGTCTCCATGCACGTACACGTCCATCCGCTCGATACAATTTGAAACGAGACTCAGGCGGCATGTTTCCAGTCATCAACAGTCCAATGTCGGTGTTGGCGGGCCCAGGTGAGGTGTAAAGTTTCGTGTCGTTTTGTTTGTTTCATTAAGGATACACGAGTGAACCTTCGGTTGCGAAAGCCCATATCGATGATGTTTCGTTGAATGGTTCGCACGTTGACACTTGTTGACGGCCGAGCATTGAAGTCTGCAACATTTTGCGGAAGGGTTGCACTTTCGTCACGTTGAACGATTCTCTTCAGTCGTCGTTGGTTCCGTTCTAGCAGGATCATTTACCGGCCACTGCAATGTCGGAGATCTGATGTTTTACCGGATTCCTGATATTCACGGTACACGTGTGAAATGGTCGTACGGGAAAATCCCCTCTTCATCTGCTACCTCGGAGATGCTGTGCCATCGCTCGTGCGCCGACTATAACACCACGTTCAAACTCACATCTCGATAACCTGCCTTTGTAGCAGCAGTAACCAATCTAACTATGTGCCAGACACTTTTGTCTTATATAGGCGTCGCCGACCGCAGCGCCGTATTCTTCCTGTTTATGTATCTCTGAATTTGAGTACATATACCTATACCAGTTTTTTTTTAGCTTCATTGTATTTGTGTTTACTGTTGTTATCAGATAATGGATGTGAACAGTGCTAGATGGCGACTGATCACTGTGACAGACTCGGTTATGGCACATACTCTTGTGGGGTAGCGTTATCAGCAGCTGATAGATGCTTTCAGCCTCTAAAAAGATGTTAAATGAAGTCGCCGTTCCTTTTTCGGGTGTAGAAATCAGCTGATTAGCTAATTTCTGTGTCTATTTTCGTGTGATCAATTGTTGTTGTTGTGGTCTTCAGTCCGAAGACTACTCTGATGCAGCTCTGCAAGCTTGTCTATCATCTGCAAGCCTAATAGTCTCTCTGTAACTACTGCAACCTGCATTGTCTTTAACCTGTTTACTCTCAATAAGTTTTACTCCACACACTTCACTCCATAACTGACTATTGCTTGATGCCTCTTAATGTGTTCCTATCGACCTACCCATTATTTTATCAAATAGTGTGATAACGGTATTTTATATCCATTGCGATTCAGTGTCTTTTCATTAGTTATTAACTGTACCCATCGGATCTCAGCATTCAAATAGCAAAACTCGTCTACTGGTTATAGTGTCCCATTTCCTAATCTAGCTCTCTCGGCATTACTGAACTTAATTTTAGTACACTTCATTATCCTTCTTTTACTTTTGTTAGTGTTCACCTTACAACTTCTTTAAAGACACCGTCCTTTCCGTTCACCTGATCCTTAAAGTCCTGTCCCGTCTGTGACAAACTTACAGTGACTTCATAAAACCTTAGTAAGCTTTAAAGTTTTCATTTCTACGCCCAGAACTGTAATTACCTCTCCAAATTTCTCTTTGGTTTCTCTGACTGCTTGTTCGACGAACTAATTGAACAATGTGTGGGGTAGGCTACAAGCACGTCTCTTTCGGTTTTCGACTATCACCTCCCTCTCATGTCGCAGGACTCTTATAACTACAGTCTAGTTTCGAGACAATCTCCAAATGGCACGAGCACATACACACATATGTATAACATCGCCACATAATTTCTCAAGTTGGTTCAGCGATAAACAGTGCACTCAGATACACACATCCAAACAAGTCTTGCATCACCTCGGTTCATAGAGGTCCGGAACCTGTACAGAAAAATGGAATAGAGATCAACATAAATATCATTTGTGCCATTTTTATTGCCCATGGAAACCACACATTGCATGTTGTACCACCATACAGCGAGACCTCAGAGGTGGTGGTCTAGATTGCTACACACACCGGTACCTCTAATACCCAGTAGCACGTCTTCATGCATTGATGCATGCCTGTATTCGTCGTGGCATACTATCCACAAGTTCGTCAAGGCACTGTTGGTCCTGATTGTCCCACTCCTCAACGGCGATTCGGCATAGATCCCTCAGAGTGGTTGGTGGGTCACGTCGCCCATAAGCAGCCCTTTTCAACCTATCTCAGGCATGTTCGATAGGGCTCATGTCTGGAGAACATGCTGGCCACTCCAGTCGAGCGATGTCGTTATTCTGGAGGAAGTCATTTACAAGATGTGCACGATGGGGGCGCGAATTGTATTCCATGAAGACGAATGCCTCGCCAATATGCTGTCGATATGGTTGCGCTATCGGTCGGAGGATGGCATTTACATATCGTACAGCCGTTTCGGCGCCTTCCATGACCACCGATGACGTACGTCGGCCCCACATAACGCCACCCCAAAACAGCAGGGACCTCCACCTTGCTGCACTCGCTGGACAGTGTGTCTAAGGCGTTCAGCCTGACCGGGTTGCCTCCACACACGTCTCCGACGACTGTCTGGTTGAAGGCATAAGCGACACTCATCGGTGAAGAGAACGTGATGCCAATCCTGAGCGGTCCATTCGGCATGTTATTGGGTACATCTGTACCGCGCTGCATGGTGTCGTGGTTGCAAAGATGGACCTCGCTATGGACGTCGGGAGTGCAGCTGCGCATCTTGAAGCCTACTGTGCACAGTTTGAGTCGTAACACGACGTACTGTGGCTGAACGAAAAGCATTATTCTACAAGGTGGCGTTGCTGCCAGGGTTCCTCCGTGCCACAATCCGTAGGTGGCGGTCATCCACTGCAGTAGTAGCCTTTGGGCGGCCTGACCGAGGCACATCATCGACAACTCGTGTCTCTCTGTATCTCCCCCATGTCCGAACAACATCACTTTGGTTCACTCCGAGACGCCTGGACACTTACCTTGTTGAGAGTCCTTCCAGGTACAAAGTAACATTGCGGACACGATCGAACCGCGGTATTGATCGTCTAGGCATGGTTGAACTACAGACAACACGAGCCGTGTGCCTCCTTCCTGGTGGATTACTGGACCTGATCGGCTGTCGGACCCCCTCCGTGCAATAGGCGGTGCTCATGCATGATTGTTTACATCTTTGGGCAGGTTTAGTGACATCTCTGAACAGCCAAAGGGACTATGTCTGTGATACAATATCAACAGTCGACGTCTGTCTTCAGAAGTTCTGGGAACGGGGGTGGTGCAAAACATTTTTTTTTATGTGTGTACTTACGGGGAGACTTGACCCTAAAACTTCAGTTTACTTTTAGAGCGCAAAACGGCTTAGGTGTGTTCGAATAACAAGTAAATCTAACAAATATTTGAAATATGGACTGTGCGAGGGGCTGTGACACACTGACAGCTGCCAAAGTGGTCAAGATAGTGCCTCTCTATCAGAGGCCTGTATCTGACGCAAATTGTGCTGGTGGCAAGATACTAAATACAAATGAAAGTTTGCACAGTGTCATTACAACTAAATGTCCCAAAGAATAAAAAAAATGGAAGATACGTTTGAATATTTTAGAAAGTGTTCCTCAGTTAAGTATGGGATGTTTGAACACTAAAGAAAGCAAGAGTCCCAGCGCTCCTTCAACACCATCCCGGAAGAACATCTACTTATCTATATATCAACTAGAGACTAGGCAGTTCACAAGGTGCTGCCTGGGGAAGAAGGAATTCAAGGAAAAGGCTGCCCTAGTCCTGAAATTATGAGAAGAAGAAGAAGCCATACAGGAACGGGAAGGGAAAACTTGTGTTGCTGGTGAATTTTAATGGTTATGTCTCTTACACTAGCATTCAGTTTTTAATAAATTTTTAAATTCATTTTCTCGTATGTTTATTTTCCTAACTTCAATGACAACTTTTTTATCTTAAATGTTAACCACTCTCAACGGAATGTTTGCAGGAAGTAGTCCGTTTGCCTGTCTTATTATCACATTTACGTACCGATAACTAAAGAAAATTTAAGTTCTGGAACAGGAAAAGTACTGAAAGTAAATTAATAACATTTCTCATAAAATGATGCGTAGACCTGTTGAACAATTTGTGGCGGTTTTTGTGTATCGTCAACATCGACAAGTGCAATGAATATGGATGATACGATACTCTATGGTATTCTGCGGTTTGAATTCACTCTGTTTTTCTCGTTTTAGCAGTTTTTGCATTGATTTTATTTTGTAAATGATACTGACAATATTATACACATGTATAAAGCATTATTCAAACTACAATTTCTCCCGGATAATTATTTTGTTCAAATTGCACAAGATTTCCACCTAACGTAGTGTAATAATGTTGACTGTAAGCTGTGTTCATACCACTAAAATTACATATCGTACATCAGAGCTTTTATAGTTTTTGTCTTCGATGGATTTAATTATTCTTAGCAGATTGATCATGAAAGGGAACCACAGAATACCACCCGCACACAACACTGACGTATGCTACCAGAAATATTTTCTCCGTGATTCGTGCGTAGTTTAATTTTGGCCACATACATCAGCAATGAAATCTTGTTCAACAATAAATACCATCAGCACTGTTCTTAGAAAATGCAGTCTGATTCGATTAATTTTTTCTTTTATAAATAGAGTTCAGTACCACCGGTGCACATTTATTTCTTACACATCGGAATATTGAAAGTTTTGCAGTTTCAAGTAATTTAAATTTGCCGCTGTGATAAAAGTTAAGATGGCGGCCAACAAAAGATAGAGGATTTCTTTTTTAATTAAGATTTTCCTTTTCCCAATAAATCATTTAAATCATTTAAATTGACGCTACCAATAAAAAAATTATTAAATTGTTTTTCAAATTAGTTTAACACAAACCCATGCTATTTTCAACTAGAAGTTCAGACGAAGTTGCTATATAATCGCAACTAACAATGGCTGCGCTTCTTGTAGCTATGATAAAACAATTAATACAAAATTATAAATAAAACAGGAAGTGAATTTTCAATAATTAATCATAAATAGTTTTAACGTATTTGGCTCGATTTGTTTTTATCAGCAAATGAACATAAAAGTACAATAATTTTACATTAAATGTTTTTCATTTAACAGACCTCAAATCGATTCGCGTCTTGCGATGTACATCAGAAGAAGACAACAGAACGGTACAAAACAAAAGAAAAGAATCACATAGATTAACAAAGAATGTGAGACAAATATTGTCTCTGTTTTACATAATTATCATCTTTTTAAGAAATAATTACATAATTGAATGAATATTATCCACACGTTCATATTCTTCTCGTAATAAAAAAAATTATATATCGTGGATGTTATAAATTGCTTGTTAATGTACCAGCGGGTTGCCGATTGCTCTGTCCGCTGGAGGGGCTTTTGCGTCGTTGTCCGATGTGGTCTAGCCGGCACGGTAGCTCAGCGTGTTCGGTCAGAAGGTTAGCTGCCCTCTGTAATAAAAAAAACTGAGTTAAAAGATCAACAACGAACTTAAACGGATGTCTTACGACGTCCGCCCCGAGCAGATGCAACGAACGAAAGCGAACAAAATGAGATAAAAAAAAGTGGCTAGGATACCTGGCTCTCACCCAGGAGGCCCGGGTTCGATTCCCGGTACCGGAAATCCACCACTTTGTTGCTCCTCTTAGGCGACTTGTCCCGACAAGAAATATGGGTTGCGAAAATTGGTGTCTGAGTATCAAAAGCTGGTTTTAAAAAATACAATTAAAATTATAATAAAGATTCAAAACTGAAGAACCAATGAAGTTCTGGACTTCAAAGCTTGGGTATTGCTACATATTTACGTGATAGATTATCTGCCCGCTTCCACAGCACATTGGTAAGCGTATAAGGGAAAACCGCTCTTGTGAAACAAACTCGCTCCCTGCCGTGTTCCTGAATACTGTATCTCACTGTAAGTTGGCAAGCACAATACCACCATATGGGGCAGCTTTTTATATATGTGGCTGCCTCAAGAATTTTTATTACGAAACCATATGCGTTATCCTGGACGGCGATACAGCAATAACGTCTGGTGTTCTCCAAGGAAGTGTAATTGGTCGCTGTTATTCTCATTATACATCTACAATTTATCATATAATCGACTGAGGCCGGCCGCTGTAGCCGAGCGGTTCTAGGCGCTTCAGTCTGGAACCGCGCGACCGCTACGGTCGCAGGTTCGATTCCTGCCTCGGGCATGGATGTGTGTGATGTCCTTAGGTTAGTTAGCTTTAAGTAGTTCTAAGTTCTAGGGACGGATGACCTTAGAAGTTAAGTCCCATAGTGCTTAGAGCCATTTCAACCGTTTGAATCAGCTGCGCTTTCAGATTTTTCACTGACGACGCTGTTCTTCATACACTGAAGCACCAAAGAAACTGGTGTAGGTATGCCTATTCAAATACAGAGATATGTAAACAGGCAGATTACAGCGTTGCGATCGGCAACGCCTATGTAAGACAACAAGCGTCGGGCGCTGTTGTTAGGTCGGTTACTGCTGCTACAATGGCAGGTTACCAAGGTTTAAGTCAGTCTGAACGAGATGTTATAGTCGGTGCACGGGCGGTGGGACACAGCATCTCCTAGGTAGTTATAAAGTGGGGATTTTCGCGTACGACAATTTCACGACTGCATCGAGAATATCAGGAATCCGGTGAAACATCACAGCTGCCGGAAAAAGATCTGGCAAGAACGGAACGAACAACGACTGAAGAGAATCGTTCAATGTGACAGAAGTGTAGTCCTTTCGCAAATTGCTGCAGATTTCAATGCTGGACCATGGTGAGAACCATTCAACGAAACACCGTCGATATGGGCTTCCGTAGCCGAAGGCCCGCTCGTATACCCTTGATGACTGCACGACACAAAGTTTTACGCCTCGCCTGGGATCGTCAACACCGACATTGCGCTGTTGAAGACTGGACACATGTTTCTGGATGGACGACTCTCGTTTCAAATTGTATCGAGCGGTTGGACGTGTACGGCTATGGAGACATCCTCATAAATCCATGGACCCTGCATCTTAGCAGGGAACTGATCAAGCTGGTGGAGGCTCTGAAATGGTGTGGGGCGTATTCTGTTGGAGTGATATGGAATCCCTGCTACGTCTAGATACGACTCTGACAGGTGACACATACGTAAGCATCCTGTCTGATCACCCGCATCCATTCATGTCCACTGTGCATTCCGACGGACTTGGTCAAGTCCAGCATGACAATGCGATACCCCACACGCCCAGAATTTCTACAGAGTAGCTCCAGGAACACTGTTCTGAGTTTAAACACTTCTGCTGTCCACCGAACTCCCCAGAAATGTACATTATTGAGCATATCTGGGATGCCTTGCAACGTGAAGCTCAGAAGAGAATTCCGCCCCTTCTTACTCTTACGGATTTATGGACAGCATTTCAGGATTCATGGTGTCAGTTCCCTGCAGCAGTACCTCAGACATTAGTCGAGTCCACGCCACGTCGTGCTGAGGCACTTCTGCGTGCTCGCGGGAGCCCTACACGATATTAGGCAGGTGTATCAGTTTCCTTGACTCTTCAGTGTATATCGCCTCTAGATGATCATACAGCTGTCCGTTAGCTGTACTAGACTGCAACTTACAATGTGGTTAAATGCACGACGTTGCCCATTATAAAAAGGAACCGGCGATTGTTTGTCAGAGAGAAGGGTATCGTCAAAATGTCCCCAGGCAAGTGTGATACGACCGCTCTTGCTCCCTAAACACACAAATGACCTGACGGCTAAGGTCAGCAACAATTTGCTACTGTTTGCTGAAGACGCTGTGGTGTAGGGGAAAGTGTTGTCGTTGAGTGTGCGTGGGAGGATACATGATGACTTAGACAGAGTTTGTACACTCCTGGAAATTGAAATAAGAACACCGTGAAGTCATTGTCCCAGGAAGGGGAAACTTTATTGACACATTCCTGGGGTCAGATACATCACATGATCACACTGACAGAACCACAGGCACATAGACACAGGCAACAGAGCATGCACAATGTCGGCACTAGTACAGTGTATATCCACCTTTCGCAGCAATGCAGGCTGCTATTCTCCCATGGAGACGTCGTAGAGATGCTGGATGTAGTCCTGTGGAACGGCTTGCCATGCCATTTCCACCTGGCGCCTCAGTTGGACCAGCGTTCGTGCTGGACGTGCAGACCGCGTGAGACGACGCTTCATCCAGTCCCAAACATGCTCAATGGGGGACAGATCCGGAGATCTTGCTGGCCAGGGTAGTTGACTTACACCTTCTAGAGCACGTTGGGTGGCACGGGATACATGCGGACGTGCATTGTCCTGTTGGAACAGCAAGTTCCCTTGCCGGTCTAGGAATGGTAGAACGATGGGTTCGATGACGGTTTGGATGTACCGTGCATTATTCAGTGTCCCCTCGACGATCACCAGTGGTGTACGGCCAGTGTAGGAGATCGCTCCCCACACCATGATGCCGGGTCTTGGCCCTGTGTGCCTTGGTCGTATGCAGTCCTGATTGTGGCGCTCACCTGCACGGCGCCAAACACGCATACGACCATCATTGGCACCAAGGCAGAAGCGACTCTCATCGCTGAAGACGACACGTCTCCATTCGTCCCTCCATTCACGCCTGTCGCGACACCACTGGAGGCGGGCTGCACGATGTTGGGGCGTGAGCGGAAGACGGCCTAACGGTGTGCGGGACCGTAGCCCAGCTTCATGGAGACGGTTGCGAATGGTCCTCGCCGATACCCCAGGAGCAACAGTGTCCCTAATTTGCTGGGAAGTGGCGGTGCGGTCCCCTACGGCACTGTGTAGGATCCTACGGTCTTGGCGTGCATCCGTGCGTCGCTGCGGTCCGGTCCCAGGTCGACGGGCACGTGCACCTTCCGCCGACCACTGGCGACAACATCGATGTACTGTGAAGACCTCACGCCCCACGTGTTGAGAAATTCGGCGGTACGTCCACCCGGCCTCCCGCATGCCCACTATACGCCCTCGCTCAAAGTCCGTCAACTGCACATACGGTTCACGTCCACGCTGTCGCGGCATGCTACCAGTGTTAAAGACTGCAATGGAGCTCCGTATGCCACGGCAAACTGTCTGACACTGACGGCGGCGGTGCACAAATGCTGCGCAGCTAGCGCCATTCGACGGCCAACACCGCGGTTCCTGGTGTGTCCGCTGTGCCGTGCGTGTGATCATTGCTTGTACAGCCCTCTCGCAGTGTCCGGAGCAAGTATGGTGGGTCTGACACACCGGTGTCAATGTGTTCTTTTTTCCATTTCCAGGAGTGTATTTGGTTTGATGAATTCCAATTCACTGTAAGTGCAGAAAAATGTAAGCTAATGCAGATCAGTAGTGAAAACAATTCTGTTATGTTCAGATATGGTTTTAGTTGTGTGCTACTTGCCACAAACACGTCGGTGACATATGGTGGCATAATGTAGAAATATAATATGAAGCTGAACGATTACACCATGTGTATTGCAGAGAAGGTGAGTGATCCACTTCGGTTTATTAGGAGGATTCTAGGGAAGTGCAGCTCATCTGTGAAGGAGTCCGGATATAGAACGCTTTGCGACCCATTCTGGTGTACTGCTCGATTGTTGGGATTCCCATCAGGTCGAATGAAGGGAAGACATCGAAGCAGTTCAGAAGTGTGTTGCCAGTTTTGTTACGGGAAGGTACGATCAACACTCGAGTGTTACTACCATCATCAATGGAAGGTGAATGTTTTTCAAATGGTACAAATGGGTCGGAGCACTATGGGACTTAACATCTGAGGTCATCAGTCCCCTAGACTTAGAACTACTTAAACCTAACTAACCTCAGGACTTCACACACATCCATGCCCGAGGCAGGTTTCGAACCTCCGACTGGCCACAGCGGCCGGCGAAGGTTTTTCCGTGCCAATCACTCGTGCTGCGAAATTTCAGAAAATTCGTGAAACAAGCCGGCCGTATGGGCCGAGTGGTTCTAGGCGCTTCAGTCTGGAACCGCGCTGCTGCTTCGGTCGCAGGTTCGAATCCTGCCTCGGGCATGGATGTATGTGCTGTCCTTACGTTAGTCAGGTTTAAGTAGTTCTAAGTGCAGGGAACTGATGACGTCAGAAGTTAAGCCCCATAGTGCTCAGAGCCATTTGAACCATTTCTTGAAACAAACGTTGGCCGGAGAACCCTGGACAGAAGCCAACAGCTGTTTCTTAACAAGTGGCCACGAAAGCCTTGACGATAATGTGTTACGCAGATGCTTCCTGAACTCAAATGGAAATGCCTGGTACAAGAAGAGGTCCTTTAACAAAATATTACTATGAAAGTTTAGAGAACCGGCATTTGTAACTGAGTGCAGAATGGTTCTACTGCCACCAACGTACATCCCCCATAAGGACTCCGAAGCCAAGATAAGAGAAATAAGGGTCCGGCATATGGGCAGTCGCTCTTCACTCGCTCCATTTAAGAATGAAAAGGATAGACGATGACTAGCAGCGGTCCAAGGTACTCTCTACCATGCACCGAATGGTAGCTTGTGGGTATGTATGAAGATGACATCATTCATCAGGAACGTTCATAGTTGAACATGGGGCTCCGCAGCAGATGATCTCTTTGTGTTCCCATGTTGACCCAAAGACATCGTCAGTTATGACTGTAGTATGCAAGGGACCGTGGATCAATGGGAACGTGTCGCCCGGTGGAATCAATCACGTTTCTTAGCTTCCGTGCCTCTGTCTGTAGAAACGGAACCCGCATAGGACCGTTTTGCTGTCCGTCTGTCTGTCTGCACACTGTCAAATATTCTTCTTCTCCGGAAAGGGTTGCCGTAGAAAGTTGAAATTTATGTCACATATTAAAGCCTATGTTCCATTGGCAGTGTAAAAGTTTTAAACTTCTAAGTCAATACAATCGGCCATTTAAGTCACGTATTTTGAAACTCGCGAATCCACTGATCGAAACCAGTAGGATACTTCCCACTGACCTGAAATCATGAAATTCAGCAAGAAGCAAGGTTTCACAGTACAGGTAAAGGAAAAACTTCCGAAAATTGTTAATTTGTAATTATATAACACGACCAAATATTTTTGTCACTTTTTATCCGTCTATCTGTTTGTATATCCGTCCGTTAAGGCCCCTTCTTCTCGTGAACAGGTTGGCGCATCAAATTGAAATTTATGTCACTAATTCCTCTGGTTTCTTGGCAGTGTACAAAAATTAAGCTTCTAACTCAATGAGATCAAAAGATTCGGCCATTCGTATCATATATTTTTTTGATACAAACTCACTCACCAAAACCTATAGAGTACTTCAAATAGACGTAGAAACATCAAATTTGGCAAGATCGAAGGTTTCACCAAGTAAAGTAAAATATCTGAAAACTATTAAACTGTAATTATATCACATAAAAATATCTTTTTGCCATTAGAACATAGATTGCATTCATCATACGTCAAAATCATATAGACAAACGCTACTGCATGCAAACATGAAACGTAAGGTCTAGTCATGTTTTAGTAAGTAAATAAAAATATTTTATTAAATATTCTGTATTTACATGTATACACTGAAGTTTCCTGCTCGCTTCTTTTCGTCTGTCAGGGCTAGTCTGAGGAACTACTGTAGGGATTTTAATACGGTCTTGGAATTTCCGGGACCGATATCTTGCCAGTGAGCCTGAAGACCGGCCAGATCGCGTATTGGCCGGCCCTTTCTCATTTTGCCCCGAGAGGATTGGTCAAAGTCCGATTACTTGAAAGAATCTGCGTATATCCCACTTTAGCCGGCCATTTCGTGAATTGGCCAGAGATTCGTGGCCAAGACGCGATGTGATTGCACACACGTCGGGAAATCCCTAGCTAAATCGCACTGCTTACAGTGATAGGCAACAACGAGCGGTAGGCAACACATGTCTCACTGTCAGTGTTAAATGTGCCGTGCACGTGGTAGCTGATGCTTTTGGGAGAAGGTCCTGCCTCTGCGCCTTGTTTTCCTTCCCGACAACTCGGCTTAGTGAGTATTGTTACGTTTTCTGGTATTTTTGTTTGTGGTATTTGTGCATCTTTTAGATGTAGTAAGGGAACGTCTGTTAATTATGTGAGGTGCTTTTTAGTTTGTCTGTTATTTGTTTTTTAATTTGCTCCTACTTCGTTCGTTTGTGAAGTTTCGTGAAACGCGGTGTTCTGCACTCCCCCCGCCCCGCCCCCCGCCCCCGCTTGCCGTCTACCCTGACCATTTCAAACAAAAAATATATTAACTACACATGTTTAAAGCTTGTCTTTCATGTAATATATTTTTTCTGTGATCAAAAAAAAATGGTTCAAATGGTTCTGAGCACTATGGGACTCAACTGCTGAGGTCATTAGTCCCCTAGAACTTAGAACTAGTTAAACCTAACTAACCTAAGGACATCACAAACATCCATGCCCGAGGCAGGATTCGAACCTGCGACCGTAGCGGTCTTGCGGTTCCAGACTGCAGCGCCTTTAACCGCACGGCCACTTCGGCCGGCTTTTTTTCTGTGAAAATGGACTGGAAAATGATAAGTACGTTACCTTAAGGTTCATTATAGCGAGTTTAATTAAGCTGATTGTTTTGACAGTTGCCAAATGGCTCTCTACGATCGCTGTTTTTTTAAAATAATTTCTTCAAATAAGTAAATACAAATTAAGCAGCGATATCACCTTCCCTAATTCCTCACTCACTCCATCGCCATTCGTCTGCTTCCTCTACTGTAAAAATACCGGTTGTGTCAAAAAAGATTTGTAGAGTAAATAGATTGTGTTCAAATGGTTCAAATGGCTCTGAGCACTATGGGACTCAACTGCTGTGGTTATCAGTCCCCTAGAACTTAGAACTACTTAAACCTAACTAACCTAAGGACATCACACACATCCATGCCCGAGGCAGGATTCGAACCTGCGACCGTAGCAGTCTCACGGTTCCGGACTGCGCGCCTAGAACCGCGAGACCACCGCGGCCGGCAGAGTGTGTAAAGTTTATATTTTTTAGAAGTAAGACTGATAAAATAAATAGATTGCATACAGCTTGAAATTACACATATTATTTCACTCTTTTATTTATCTTCCGATTCCACGCCACTTCCCAAACTGGTCGGCCAGATACATAACTCAGCAAAAGATCGCACTTTGGCCGGTCAGTTACAGCGAAATTGGCCATTTCATGACTTATACACTTTGAAATCGTTGAATTAAATCTGCTTTGCTTCTTTCTTTGGAGTTTGGCCGACCGATCCTAGCCACTTCGGGAACTGGCCAGCCGAATCCCGAAACCAGAAAGCATCCGATTCTGGCCGGCCAATTTAAAGCAACATTGGCCACTTCGTGACATGGCCGGACAGTACGCGCTTTGGCCGATTTCAGACTCGGGCCGTAATATACACAGGGTGGTCCACTGATCGTGACCTGGCCAAATATCTCACGAAATAAGCGTCAAACGAAAAAGCTACAAAGAACGAAACTTGTCTAGCTTGAAGAGGGAAACCAGATGGCGCTATGGTTGGCCCGCTAGATGGCGCTGCCATAGGTCAAACGGATATCAACTGCGTTTCTTAAATAGGAACCCGCACTTTTTATTTCACATTCGTGTACTACGTAAAAAGATATGAATGTTTTAGTTGGACCACTTTTTTCGCTTTGTGATACATGGCGCTGTAATAGTCACAAACATATGGCTCACAATTTTAGACGAACAGTTGGTAACAGGTAGGTTTTCTAAATTAAAATACAGAACGTAAGTACGTTTAAACGTTTAATTTAGGTTGTTCCAATGTTAAACATGTACCTTTATGAACTTAACCTTTTGAGAAAACGTATGCTGTTACAGCGTGATTACCTTAAATACCACATTAATGCAATAAATGCTCAAAATGTTGTCAGTCACCTTCAGTGCATTTGGCAATACGTGTAACGACATTCCTCTCATCAGCGAGTAGTTCGCCTTCCGTAATGTTCGCACATGCACTGACAATGTGCTGACGCGTGTTGTCAGGCGTTGTCGGCGGATCACCATAGCAAATATCCTTCAGCTTTCCCCACAGAAAGAAATCCGGGGACGTCACATCCGGTGAATGTGCGGGCCATGGTATGGTGCTTCGACGACCAATCCATCTGTCATGAAATATGCTATTCAATACCGCTTCAACTGCACGCGAGCTATGTACCGGACATGCATCATGTTGGAAATACATCGCCATTCTGTCATGCAGTGAAACATCTTGTAGTAACATCGGTAAAACATTACGTAGGAAATCAGCATACATTGCACCATTTAGATTGCCATCGATAAAATGGGGGCCAATTATCCTTCCACCCATAATGCCGCACCATACATTAAACCGCCAAGATCGCTGATGTTCTACTTGTCGCAGCCACTGTGGATTTTCCGTTGCCCAATAGTGCATATTATGCCGATTTACGTTACCGCTGTTGGTGAATGACGTTTCGTCACTAAATAGAACGCGTGCAAAAAATCTGTCATCGTCCCGTAATTTCTCTTGTGCCCAATGGCAGAACCGTACACGGCGTTCAAAGTCGTCGCCTTGCAATTCCTGCTGCATAGAAATATGGTACGGGTGCAATCGATGTTTTTGAGATTCCCGATCCTCGCGCAGTTTGTCTGCTACTGATGTGCGGATTAGCCGCGACAGCAGCTAAAACACCTACTTGGACAACATCATTTGTTGCAGGTAGTGGTTGACGTTTCACATGTGGCTGGATACTTCCTGTTTCCTTAAATAACGTAACTATCCGGCGAACGGTCCGGACACTTGGATGATATCTTCGAGGATACCGAGTAGCATACATAGCACACGCCCGCTGGGCATTTTGGTCACAGTAGCCATACATCAACACGATATCGACTTTTTCCGCAATTGGTAAACGGTCCATTTTAACACGCATAATGTATCACGAAGCAAATACCGTCCGCACTGGCGGAATGTAACGTGATACCACGTACTTATAAGTTTGTGACTATTACAACGCCATCTATCACAGAGCGAAAAAAGTGGTCCAACTAAAACATTCATATTTCTTTACGTACTACAAGAATATGTAATAAAAAATGGGGGTTCCTATTTAAAAAAACGCAGTTGATATCCGTTTGACCTATGGCAGCGCCATGCAGCGGGCCAACCATAGCGCCATCTGGTTTCCCCTTCAAGCTAGACGAGTTTCGTTCTTTGTAGTTTTTTCGTTTGATGCTTATTTCGTGAGATATTTGGTCCGGTCACTATCAATGGACCACCCTGTATACGGAATCCTCAGTGGGCGAGTGCTACTTGCACTTTTCTTTTTTTGTCACTTACCACGTTATCAGTGGCGATAGAAACAAAGTACCTCTTAATTTTTCATATGGGTTGTGTTACTTTAAAGTTTGCTTCCTGTACATAAGAACCAGCATTCCAGAGATGATTTTGAGATTACTATCACTACTTGAATGGTTCAAATGGCTCTGAGCACTATGGGACTTAAGATCTGAGGTGATCTGTCCCCTAGACTTAGAACTACTTACACCTAACTAACCTAAGGACATCACACACATCCCTGCCCGAGGCAGGATTCGAACCTGCGACCGTAGCAGCAGCGCAGTTCCCGACTGAAGCGCCTAGAACCGCTTGGCTACATTGACCGGCCTTTCACTACTCATTATAAGTCTTTACCACTGTTGATTTTCTTATCGTTATTTTTATATTCCATGTGCAGGTAGAACACAGAAACATTAATGACGATATTACTGAAACGTACAAACAATTGGGCTCAAACCCTCTATTTGGACTGCCACAGCTACAGCTACGCTATTGAAAGACTACACAGTGTGGTCTTCGTGAAATCTTGTTGACACCATCTATTAACTTCTTAATGCTCTGTTGATTTGGCGGGCACCCTCGCCGTTTCTCTCCTTAGCGGGACTTGTTAATCTGATTCCCGGTTTCCCGCACACGCAACTTTGAGTGTCACGGAGTGGAACAAATTTTTTACTGGCGTATCTGCCATCTCGCCCTTAGCACGGACATGCACTGTCAAAGACCAGCAAAGATTACCAGAGAGTAATGACTGCTACAGACATCAACGCTACTTCTGTAAAATGCCATCACATGCTCGGGAATCATTCATCATGTTCTTACCTTGTTCGTTACAGGTAAACTGTTTGCCGACAAATCAGTCAATTTGAGAAGAGGTAGTGTTCGAACGACTGTACAAAGGGTGTTCAAAAAGTTTTGCACAGTCGTCTCTAATTTTTTATTTTTTGCAGGAGGAGAATGAAATTTTTTGAGAACATACTTGTAACATTTAGCTATACATTGAGCCTAGTCAGTGTAGCCTCCATCAGCTGTGACGCATCTGGCCCAACGTTCTTCCCATGATGTAAATGCACTATGGTAAAATTCTGCTGATCGACTTTTACACCATCGCTTGACATACATACATACATACTTACATTAATCCTCGTTCCATAGATCACGAAGACGACATTTCGTAATGATGTGGAACGTGTCACTTTAACGTAAGTTTTCTTTAAACAAATTAATTAATTAATTAATTATTTTTTACTACTTTTATCCAAGAATTCATCTACTGAGCAGAAGGAGTTGCAATTCATAAATTATTTTAATTTGCTTTTAAATGTCAGTTGGCTATCTGTCAGACTTTTAATACTATTTGTAAAATGACCAAAAATTTTTTGTGGCAGTATAATTCACCCCTTTCTGTGCCAACGTGAGATTTTAATCCAGAATAGTGAATATGATCCTTTCTTCTAGTGTTGTAGCTATCCACTTTGCTGTTGTTTTTGAACTGGAATGGGTTATTAATGACAAATTTCATAAGTGAATATATGTATTCCGAAGGTACTATTAATATCCCAAATTCCTTAAATAAATGTCTGCAAGGTGATCTTGGGTGGGCTCCAGCTATTATTCTGATTACACGCTTTTGTGCAATGAATACTTTCTCTCTTAATGACGAATTGCCAAAATATGGTGCCATAAGAAAGCAGTGAATGAAAATAGCCGTAGTAGGCTAATTTACTGATATGTTTATTACCAGAATTTGCAATAACCCTAATAGCATAAGTAGCTGAAACTAACCGTTTCATCAGATCATCGATATGTTTCTTCGAATTCATTTTCTCATCAATGCACATACCCGGAAATTTTGAGGATTCAGCCTTAGTGACAGACTTCCATTCATAGTCTATATTTCTCAATGGTTTATGCCATTTATTGTATAAACTGTGTTTTCTCAAAATTTAGTGAGAGTCCATTTGCAAAGATCCACTTAATAATTTTCTGAAAGACGTTATTTGCAGTTTCCTCAGCTGATTCTTGCTTCTTGGGTGTGATTACTATACTTGTATCATCAACAAAAAGAACTAGCTTTGCATCTTCATGAATATAGAGTGGCAAGTCGTTAATATATATTAAGAACAATAAGGGACCCAAGACTGAACCCTGCGGGACACCATTCCTGATACCTCCCCAGTTAGAGGATTCTGTCGGTTTTTGCAGACTATCTGTACTGTTAATTTCAACCTTCTGCATTCTTCCAGTTAAGTATGAATTGAACTATTTGTGTATTGTCTCACTCATACCACAATACTTAAGCTTATCTAGGAGAATTTCATGATTTACACAATCAAAAGCCGTTGAGAGATCACAAAATATCCCAATGGGTGAGGTTTGGTTATTCAATGCATTTAATATTTGATCAGTGAAAGCATGTATAGCATTTTTTGTTGAAAAGCCTTTTTGAAAACCAAATTGGCATTTTGTTAGTACTTCATTTTTATAAATATGTGATGCTACTCTTGAAAACACTACCTTTTCAAGAATTTTGGATAAAGTTGTCAGAAATGAGATTGGGCAGTAGTTGTTAGCATCAGGTCTGTCCCCTTTTTTATGCAATCGTTTGACAATAGTGTATTTCAGCCTATCTGGAAAAATGCCCTGCTTCAGTGAGCTACTATATATGTGGCTGAGAATCCTACTTATTTGTTGGTAACAACCTTTTAGTGCTCTGTTGGAAATGCCATCAATTCCATGTAAGCTTTTACTTTTAATCTATTATTTTCTATTATTTTCATAATTTCAGCAGGAGAGGTTGGTTGAATTTCAATTTTATCAAATTGCATAGATACTGCCTCTTCCATTTACTGCCTTGCATTTTCTAATGAATAGCTGGAACCTATTTTATCTACAACACTTAAAAAAGTGATTATTAAAAATGTTTTCTACTTCTTACTTCTTGCTAACGATCTTTTAATTGTGGGTGATAGAAATACAGTCTTCCTGTGCTCTCGGTTGCCCTGTTTCACTTTTCACAATATTCCAAATCGTTTAAATTTTATCATCAAATGGTTCAAATGGCTCTGAGCACTATGGGACATAACATCTGTGGTCATCAGTCCCCTAGAACTTAGAACTACTTAAACCTAACTAACCTAATGACATCACACAC
This sequence comes from Schistocerca serialis cubense, assembly GCF_023864345.2. NCBI lineage: Eukaryota > Metazoa > Arthropoda > Insecta > Orthoptera > Acrididae > Schistocerca > Schistocerca serialis. The sequence continues at coordinate 971,382,936 of NC_064639.1, forward strand.
ATCCATGCCCGAGGCAGGATTCGAATCTGCGACTGTAGCAGTCGCGCGGTTCCGGACTGCGCGCCTAGAACCGCTAGACCACCTCGGCCGCCAATTTTATCATCAGATGTGCTACTCTCAGACATCCTTCTGGACTTTTTAATAACTTTTCTTAATACAGTACAATAGTTTTCATAATGTTTCACTGTTTTGGGATCATTACTCCTCCTTGCTATAAGATAAATTTCCCTTTTCTGTTTACAATATATTTTTTATCCCTTTAGTTAGCCATGGCTTTTTACATGGTTTCTTACAATTATATTTGACTGGGAAACTGTTTTCAAATATACTCACAAAGGTATCATGAAATAGGTTAAACTTTAAATTAGCATCATGTTCTGTGTACACCTCATCCCAGTCAAACTGTTGCAAGCTTTCCCTAAAATTTTGAATTGTTAAATCGTTAATGGTACAGACTATTTTGGAGGACTGTTTTGCATTACTGTATGAAGCTATATCATATACTGTAACTACCTGCGCATCATGATCAGACAGACCATTCTTAACAGGAAATGTTTTTAATTGATTAAATTTATCTTGCTCTATGAAAACGTTACCTATCAGTGTGCTGCTTTCCTGTACCACCCTAGTAGGAAACCCAATATCTGATGTCAAACTGAAAGAACTAAGTAATACTTCAAGGTCAAGCTTTCTATCGGACTCTTTCAGAAAATCTACTTGGAAATCCCCACAAACAATAATTTACTTTCCTTTGTGTGACAGATAGCACAACAAAGAATCCAAGTTTTTCAAAAATAGTTGAAAATTTCCCAATGGGGACCTATAAAAGGTCACAATTATAAAAGTTCCATTATTTAGTTTAAGCTCACATGCACATGCTTCTATACATTGCTCTATGCAAAATTTTTTAGTTTCCAAGTTTTTCACACTATGACTGATTTTAACATATATGGCAACTCCTCTTCTCTCCATAGTGTCTCTACTTATATGTGCTGAAAGCTTATATTCACCTACATTTATCATTTCCATACCTATGACTATATAATGTTCAGATAGGCATAGTATATCTATTCCACCCTCAGATTCTAAACCTTCTAAACAAAAAAGAAGCTCATCTACTTTGTTTTTTAATCCCCCAATATTCTGATGCAATTAGCATTATTTTTCACTGTGCTTTTATGTGAATCTTGTGACATTCTAACATTGTTTTTCACTGTACTGTTATGAGAATCTTGTGATATTGTCACATCTCTAGTACCTGCCTGTCTGAACTTCTCATTAAGCTTAATTTCAATCAATGTTGGATGATTGGACACTGATCTTAGCCTAAAACTGTACTCCCATGAGTTTCAGATTGCCCCCCCCCCCCTTAAAGATTTTGCTATCATCCCAGCCAGTTTACCCTTCCCTTTCCGACTGGGGTGCAGGCCAGCAAATAAGGTCTTTCTCATTACCAGGTGGACCTTCAGATGACCAAAGAGGTAAAAATCAGATGGAGCCAAGTCCGGACTGTAGGGGGGATCAGGAACAATTTTCCAACCCATTTTCCTGATTTTCTCCTGTGTCATAAGGGCTGTATGGGGTTTGGCATTGTCATGGTGTAGTCTGAAGAGCTGACCCTGAAGCTATGGTCTGTGGGTCTTGATGGCATGTCGCAGCTTGTCTAATGATGAACAGTAACGGTCATTTTGGATGATTCGATCAATGATCTCCTTATCCACATCACTCACTGCCGTAGATGGTCTACCGCATCGTGGATTGTCCGGTAGAGAGAAACCATCTTCTTTAAACCTCTGCAACCACCGCTGGATACTGCTACGATCCATAGTGTTCTCGCCATAAACAGGTAGCAACTTCCTGTGAATCGATGTGTCAGAGTCATCTTGAAGAAGAACTCCATCACCGACTGTTGTCGCAACCTGACATCTACTTCATGGTCCATTATGGCTCACCTGTACATAAAAGAAAATACTTTTATACACCAACTTATAGCTAAATATTCCAAGTATGTTAAAAAAAATTCATTTCCTCCTCTAAAAAATAGAAAAAGTTGGAGACGATTGTACAAAGCTTTTTGAACATCCTTTGTAAATTACGCTACTGAGGCATTGATGCTAACCATATTTGGAGGCGGATTTCTCATCTAAAAATGAAGAAAAAGGACAAATGTGCTCTGTCCAAACATGCCTCGGAAGGCGCAGTGGCGCCAACCGACCAACCTGTTATCCTCAGCCGACTGGCGTCATCAGATGCAGGTATGGAGAGGGACGCAGACTCAACATATCGCTCTCCCCTACCAAATGTACGCTGCATGACAAAAATTGGGGTATCCAGGTGAGGAAGGGGAAATGATGGAATGGGTTGAGACGGCATGCGACGTTATTTAAGTGATTACAAAAGCGAGTTAAATTTACAAAGAACTTGGCAGTATAAGCCCACTTATCAGCATGGCGATGCATTCCCTGTGTCCTGGATGCATGCACTGATTCAATTGGGAAGGGTGCCATAAGGCAAGCTGGCTCAGAACTGTTGTAACTGGAGCTCTGTATGGCAGATACTGAGACTGGGACAGAGGAGACTGTTCTCACACATGATCTATAGAGGACAGCTCTGGGATTCTTCATGGCTACAGGTATATCTTGACATCACACAGATAGTTCATAGAGACGCATGCCATGTGTGGATGAGCATAGCTCTATTCAAAAATAATGTAGCGGCACTACCATTTGGGATAGGAAAAGTCAGTTTTGGTGCAATATTTCTGAGGTCTCAGGTTACAGCCAGGTGCAGGCCTGTTTACAGTGAGTTACACTCACCAGCAGTTGTGAAATAAAATAGAAGCCATAGGGGCATAGAACCGCTGGAAAATATACACACAGTGGTTTACATGGCACAAGTCACAGGCAGAAGGGAGCCTCTGAGGCCAACACGGGGGATTCAAGCATGACAGTTCTCCTGGACAGTGGGGTGTGTCACACCATCGGCTACACACAGCAGCAGATGGGGCGCCAGCATTCCAATTCACGACGGGTCACTGGTTCGACCCTCTGAAGCCGACGTGGGGTCTGCAGCCAGCGAGCTGTGGACCACTCCACGACTCGCTACTGCGGGCAGTCGTCTTGGCTCCCAACACACGCCGGAGGCATCCCGAGGCGAGGACCGCAGATTCGGACGTCAAATCACAGGCGCTTGTTGTCTGCGATCTGAATCACGACGGCGAAGAAGCGTGTAGCGGGCCGCCTGTGGCTCCCGGCGAACGGCGCTGAGGCAGCAGGGGCGAAGATCGCTTGAGTTGACTGTCGGCGCATCCTGACACACAACAGCGCGTGCACGGGTCGCTGAGGCAGCCATTCTGCACCAAGCCGTTTCGCCATCAGCTAAGTGTTGACCTCAGCATTGCGGGACCTGGTGATGCAGATCGATGGTAATGTGGCACTGAAGTTGGAAACAATATATCACTTGTAAAGCTCGGACGAGTCTTAATATGGTGCCTTCTACCTCTTCCCGCTACATTTGGTGTTGTTGTTACATTCAGTGTCAGAAGTTGCACTACAATAACAATACTGGTGCTTGAGAGGTAACACATGAATTGGGATGCCCGTCACATACTGCACCTTTGAGTTAGACTTCCCTAAAACACTACCAGCCATCACCTGATAGCTCCTTAGGCTGTGACGCCAACAGTAACACCGCTATGCTTCTTCAAAACTTCGGAGGAATGAGACCTCATCCCAGGCCGCCGCCATACTCGCCGACAATGTTATCCAATCTAGTGCAGGACTGAAGTCTATCGTTGAACAGAATGCGACTCCTTTCATTGGAAGCTATGTTTCCCTCTCATAGCGGCATTCAAAACGCAGCGGCTTGTGTTGTGATGTTAACGGCATCCTACGCTTAGGATGGCAGTCTCTCGTCTGGCTGCTACTAGTGTACATATAAAGCTATATACGTATTCTACAGACCACAGTAGGGACCGAGCGAGGTGGCACAGTGGTTACCACACTGGACTCGCATTCGGGAGGACGACAGTTTAAACCCACATTCGACCATCCTGATTTACGTTTTCCGTGATTTTGCTTCAGGCGAATAATGTGATGGTTCCTTCCCTCATCCAATGGGACTGATGACCTTGCGAGGTATCGGGGTGGACAAGAGTTTGTACCTCTTACATTCTGGTGAATTTGGTATGAGAACGAGACATGCACACGACCCCCTCCTTATCTACGACGTAATTAATTATGAGCACAACGGTAACGGAAGAAAATGATGGTTTACCCTGCTAGCTGGTAGAATAAGGAGTGCACACTCACAATAATTTAATAAGAATCGTAATCTACTCAAAAAAAGAGAACTTTATCATAATAAACAACAGGAAATGGGATTCTGCCTATATATGCGAAATGATATGCGGATTAAATACTACAATGACATTTATTATATAACAGAACATAAATGCACATGATTGTCGACACACACAGTAGATTAAAGGGTAGGGTAAACTGAAATATTATGAGAATAAGAGTTGGTTTGAGAACAAGGGGCTCCTACTCTCTGTGATGCAATCGATTGACGATAATGACTGGAGGTCCTAATGAATCGAATATTAATCTCCTGACTATATAGCAGCATCGCAATTAGTTGTGAGAGCTCAAATGATATCAGATGGAGAAACAAGCAAGGTGGACTTGTAGCAAAGCGAGCGCGTGCTGCTGAGGGATTTAGTATGAAATTGATAAGGTCCTACAATGCCGGAGCCGCAAAACACTGTACCAGCACTGAAATCTGCAGCACGTCGTCTGTATGCAGCGTCCTGATGATGTAGGCGCCGACTTCTGCCGTGCAGCAACTCTGTGTCAACCCCTGGCCGCGAAGGCTGGTCAAGAATTCTAAGTTCTTCCGAAAACGAGCGACCAAGTCGCAAGACCGTCTGATTCCGAAGAAGACCACATCCCGAATCCCTTCTGTGATGCAATGCAAGAACGAAGCCAGCATTGCTCAACTCCCTACTCTCCTCGAAAACCGCGCATCAGCATTCAGTTCTGATTCTAAAATTCCCCCACACTGTCTCAGAACATCATTGGCGCCAATAGCGAACATTCCCTCCAATTTCGAGCGGGCTTTATGACGTTAACTAGCCTCAGTTTAAGTTGACCAATCATGCCTCTGCTACTCAGCTGAGGACACGGAAATTGCCGTTTCACTGGCTACGAAAACAACCTGCCTAGACCACCAGCTATCCGGTGCCAGACAGTCGCACCCAGCAGGGCACAGTCCACTAGTATTCTCAGAATCAAGAGGACAATGCAGTCAGTCGGTGCCAGGAATCTTCGTTCCGGACACGCCGGAACGGTAAACACATTAACTGCGGCGACACTCAGACGTCTCACAGGTCATTTCGCCCTGCATACGGTAAGCGAAACTCGACCGACGTTAGTCGTTCTGCCAGCCGCTGAAGCCTATTGTACGAACCCCTCAGAATTCAGGGAAGTGCAGCTCCCAACCAGAAACGCAGTGTGCCGCGTCCTACGATGCTCGCCTCGCCCAGGTCACCCACGGAAGTAAAACAACATGTTTAGGAATCAAATGAAAAGTATTTTTTTGAGCTCTCAGTACAAATACTCTCATTACAATAACCTTATTCGGTCTGTTACTACCGTGAAATGACATAGAACATTAATAAAATTGATAAAAATAAGAGGAGACATGCAAAAGAGGGCATGGAAACTCTCAACCTCACTATTTGGTACCCTCCCCCCCCCCCCCCCCCCACTCAAATAACAAACCTCAAAACACTTCATGGCGGAGGGTGCCTTGTAACACTACTAGTCCTGGAGCAAGGGACAAACGTCTCTCTATATAGCTTCATGCGAGCCCTAATTTCTTCAATCTTATCTTGGTGGTCCTTACGCGAAATATACGTTGGTGGCAGTAGAATCTTTATGCAGTCGGCCTCGAATTCCTATTCTCTAAATTGTCACAGTAGTGCCTTGCGAAAACAGCGTCATGTTCCCTCCAGGGATTCCAATTTAAGTTCAAGAAGCATCTTCGAAACATAAGCGTATTGAACGGACTTACCGGTAACAAATCTAGCAGAACCCCTCTTAATTGCTACGATGTCTTCCTTTAATCCGAACTAGTGGAGATCTTTAACAGTCAAACAGTACAGAAGAATGGATCGCATTAGCATTCTAACGGTTGTCTCCTTTATGGATGAGCTACACTTTCCCAAAATTCTCGTAATGAAAAAAGTCGAGCAGTCTACTTCGCTACTATCGATCTGAAGTGCTCATTCCTTTTCACACCGCTTTGCAACGTTAGACCTAGATATTTAATCGATACGAGTTCGTCAAGCAGCACCCTACTAAAGCTGTAGTTATAGTTTTGTTTCTGCTGTTATCCCCATTAACTGACATTGTTCCACATTGAGAGGTAGCTGCCATTCATCAAACCATCCAGAAATTCTGCCTAAGATAACTTGTATACTCCTACAGTTACTCAACAGCGGCATCTTCCCGTACACCTCAGCGCTATCAGCAAACAGCCGGAAATTGCTGCTCACCCTGCCCGTCAGATTAGTTAAGTATATAAAGAACAGGAGTGGTTAAATCTGCAAGCCATCGCTTGCTTTAACCATAAATATATGTGTGAATGATGCTACATGTCATTTTTACATACGGAAAAGTATTATCTTCTCAATAACCTTCAAATCGTGAGCTACAACCTTAATTTTTGTGTATGGGTTGGTTGGGTTGTTTGGGAGAGGAGACCAGACAGCGAGGTCACCGGTCTCATCGGATTAGGGAAGGACAGGGAAAGAAGTCGGCCGTGCCCTTTCAGAGGAATCATCCCGGCATTTGGCTAGAGCGATTTAGGGAAATCACGGAAAACCTAAATCAGGATCGCCGGACGCGGGATTGAACCGCCGTCCTCCCGAATACGAGTCCAGTGTCTAACCACTGCGCCACCTCGCTCGGTTTTTCTATATGAATCAATGAATTTATTCTTAGCAGTTTTGTTGCCCATACCTGTGGTTACTTTCAGAACTCAAATTAATAATTAATAATTGCTTTTAATATATGAATTAGTAAATTTACTCATGGCACTTTTGTTGCGTATCCCTGTGGTTACTGTCAGAAGTCAAATTAATAATCAATTTAATTAATTTCATAAAACTGAACCTTAAATTGCTGGTGTTCCCACCTACCACCATGTTGTTGTTGTGGTCTTCAGTCCTGAGACTGGTTTGATGCAGCTCTCCATGCTACTCTATCCTGTGCAAGCTTTTTCATCTCCCAGTACCTACTGCAACCTACATCCTTCTGAATCTGCTTAGTGTATTCATCTCTTGGTCTCCCTCTACGATTTTTACCCTCCACGCTGCCCTCCAATACTAAATTGGTGATCCCTTGATGCCTCAGAACATGTCCTACCAACCGATCCCTTCTTCTGGTCAAGTTGCGCCACAAACTTCTCTTCTCCCCAATCCCTACCACCATAACAAAATAAAAACAAGGAGTAGTTGAGTGAGCATGAATGACAACAGTAGTGTATTTGAGTTTAGAAAATAGTGACAAGTTTTATTAATCGTTTTGTGACTACAACTAGCTTATAAATCTTACACAAAAGTGACAAACACGTATCAGAAAAGGAATGGTGTTTGATTGGCAAAGCTTACATTGGGGTGGAAGCTGTACAAATTCTCCGCTGAATAAATCCCTTTTACAACGCAATCTGTCTTTGTTTGCTTGAATCCACTGTGAGGCCCAACTCTACTCAAATGGAATCATCCACGATCAAGTATACCCGAGAACAGTGAGCTGTGGACTTCATTTAACAACCCTACGCCCGCGCAGCACTATTTTATCTTTTCACCTTGATTCAGGCGGAGGCAAAAAATGGCGCGTCTCTTTTTGTGGTGTACGGTCAATCCATTTTCTGTACTCATTTGACTGTTCATTCCATTCAACAATTCTTCACACTTTCACTGTGGATAACAACGTCATCCGCGAATCTTATCATTGGTAGCACTTCATCTTGAAATTTAACCCCGCTCTTGAAACTTTCTTTTATTTTTGACATTGCTTTTTCGATGTATGGATTGAACGCTACTGGCGAAAGACTACATCACTGTCCTAGATCCTTTTTAATCCGAGCACTTGGTTCATGGTCTTTCACTCTTATTGTTCCCTCTTGGTTCTTGTACATATTGTATATTTGCCGTCTTTCCCTGCAGCTTATCCTATTTTTCTCAGAATTTCGAACATCTTGCAGCATTTGATACTGTCGAACGCTTTGTCCAGGTCAAGAAACCCTAAGAACGTGACCTGATGTTTCTTCACTCTTGCTTCCATTATCAACCGCAACTTCAGAACTGTCCCTTTGGAATTTATATCTTTTCTAAAGCGAAACTGATCGTCATTTAACGGAGCCTCAGTTTTCTTTTCCATTCGTCTGTGTATTATTCTTATCAGCAACTTGGATGCATGAACTGTTAAGCTGATTGTGCGATAATTCTCGCACTTGTTGGCTGTTGCTATCTTCGGAGTTGTCTTGATCACGTTTTTTTCGAACGTCTGATGGTACATTGCCAGTTTCATACATTCTACATACCATCGTGAACTGTCGTTTTGTTGACACTTCCCCTAATGATTTTAGAATTCGTATGGAATGTTATCTATCTCTTCTGCCTTATTTGGCATTAAGTCTCCCAAAGCTCTCCTAAATTCTGATTCTAATACTGAATTCCCGATCAATTCCATGCCAAATCCTGTTTTTTCTTCTATCACGTCATCAGACAAGCCTTTCCTCTGAAAGAGGCCTTTGGTATAGTCTTTTCACCTCTCCGATCTCTCCTCTGCATTTAACTGTTGCACTCTTAATGCTGCCGCCCCTACTTTTAATTTCACAGAAGTTTATTGTGACTTTTCTGTAGGTTGATTCAGTCCTTCCGACAATCATTTCTGTTTCGATTTCTTCACATTTTTCCTACAGCCATTTCGCCTTAGCTTCCCTGCGCTTCCTATTTATTTTGTTGTATTTCTGATGTCCATTTCTATTCGAGTGAATTGCCTGCTGAGCTATTCCTTATCGCAGAATCCACAACCTCAGAGAGCTTCAAGCGTATCTCCTCATTCCTTAGTACTTCCGTATCCCACATCTTTGCGCATTGATTTTTCCTTACTCTTTTAAGCTTCAGTCTACTCTTCATCACTATTAAATTTTGATCTGAGTCTTGCAATCCAATATCGGATCTCAGAATCTCTGCTTGACGCTACATATCTTTTATTATTCTAGCGTATCATTGGTGCTGCGCGGTTTGAGACGCCATGTCACGGACTGTGCGACCCCTTCCGCCGGAAGTTTGAGTCATCCCTCGGGCACGAATTTGTGTGTCGTTGTTAGCATAAGTTACTTTAAGTAGGGACCGATGACCTCAGCAGTCTGGTCCCGTAGCAATTCACACACACACATTTTGTATCATTGAAATGATAATTAAATAAAGACCTTAAGCTGTCGACAGGCGTTGATATACATCAACGGGGACAGTTGAAAATGTGTGCCCCGACCGGGACTCGAACCCGGGATCTGTCCGAAAGTACAGATACCATCTTCATATAATCTGTGTCATTGGTCGAGCACTTTCACTGTGTTTGATTTTTTTCGCACAATTGGATGCTGTCTATATCTCTGTACCCATTCCCATGTCCTATTTTCACAACTAAAGTTCTCTCTTTGCATAACTGTTTGAAGTTCTCACATTGCATAGATATCTTCAAGAACCATCTTTCGGGGCGGAAGTTAGAAATGGTCTTTCACTCCCTATATATTCACGCAGTAGCGATCGTGGTGATGAAATTAGGCGGTAAGAGCTCGTGCAGAAGCGTACAAGAAGCCATTCACCCAGAGCTTCATCCGTTTTGAATCATCAGCCTTCTGACTGGTTTGATGCTGCCCGCCACGAATTCCTCTCCTGTGCTAACCTCTTTATGTCAGAGTGGCACTTGCAACCTAAGTCCTCACTTATTTGTTGGATGTATTCCAATCTCTGTCTTCCTCTATGGTTTTTGCCCTCCTCAGCTCGCTGTAGCACCATGGAAGTCATTCCCTCATGTCTGAACAGATGTCCTATCATCCTGTCCCTTCTCCTTATCAGTGTTTCCCACATATTCCTTTCCTCTCCGATTCTGCACAGAACGTCCTCATTCCTTACTTTATCAGTCCAATTTTCAACATTCGTCTGTACCACCACATCTCAAATACTTCGATTCTCTTCTGTTCCGGTTTTCCCACAGTCCATGTTTCACTACCATACAATGTGCTCCAAACGTACATTCTCAGAGAGGTCTTCCTCAAATCAAGGCCTGTGTTTGATACTAGCAGACTTCTCTTGGCTAGGAATGCCATTTTTGCCAGTGCTAGTCTGCTTTTGTTGTCCTCCTTGCTTCGTCCGTCATTGGTAATTTTGCTGCCTGGGTAATATAATTCCTAAACTTCATCTACTTCGTGACCATCAATCCTGTTGTTAAGTTCAAATGGTTCAAATGGCTCTGAGCACTATGGGACTCAACTGCTGAGGTCATTAGTCCTCTAGAACTTAGAACTAGTTAAACCTAACTAACCTAAGGACATCACAAACATCCATGCCCGAGGTAGGATTCGAACCTGCGACCGTAGCGGCCTTGCGGTTCCAGACTGCAGCGCCTTTAACGGCACGGCCACTTCGGCCGGCTGTTGTTAAGTTTCTCGTTGTTCTCATTTCTGCTACTTCTCATTACTTTCGTCTTTCTTCGATTTACTCTCAATCCATATACTATACACAGTAGACTGTTCATTCCATTCGCTAGATCGTATAATACTTCTTCACTTTCAATCAGGATAGTAATGTCATCAGCGAATTTTAATTCCACTCCCGAACCTTTCTTTTATTTTCGTTATTGCTTCTTTATGTATAGATTGAACAGTAGTGGCGAAAGACTAAATCCCTGTCTTACAGCCAATTTAATCCGAGCACTTCGTTCTCGGTCGTCCACTCTTATTATTCCCTCTTGGCTCTTGTACATATTGTATATTACCCATCTCTGCCTATAGCTTACCCCTGTTTTTCTCACAATTTCAAACATTTTACTGGTCTGCACAACAAGCCCGAGCGTGTCCTGTGCTTATACACTACTGGCCATTAAAATTGCTACACCACGTAGATGACGTGCTACAGACGCGAAATTTAACCGACGGAAGAAGATGCTGTGATATATAAATGATTAGCTTTTCAGAGCATTCACACAATGTTGGCGCCGGTGGCGACACCAACAACGTGCTGACATGAAGAAACTTTCCAACCGATTTCTCATACACAAACAGCAGCTGACCGGCGTTGCCTGGTGAAACGTTGTTGTGACGCCTCGTGTAAGAAGGAGAAATGCTTACCATCACGTTTCCGACTTTGATAAAGGTCGGATTGTAGCCTATCGCGATTGCAATTTATTGTATCGCGACATTGCTGCTCGCGTTGGTCGAGATCCAATGACTGTTAGCAGAATATGGAATCGGTGGGTTCAGGAGGGTAATATGGAACGCCGTGCTGGATCCCAACGGCCTCGTATCACTAGCAGTCGAGATGACAGGCATCTTATCCGCATGGCCGTAACGGATCGTGCATTCACGTCTCGATCCCTGAGTCAACAGATGGGGACATTTGCAAGACAACAACCATCTGCACGAACAGTTCGACGACGTTTGCAGCAGCATGGACTATCAGCTCGGAGACCATGGCTGCGGTTACCCTTGACGCTGCATCAGAGACAGGAGCGCCTTCGATCGTGTACTCAACGACGAACCTGGGTGCACGAATGGCAGAACGTCATATTTTCGGATGAATCCAGATTCTGTTTACAGCATCATGATGGCGACATCGCGGTGAACGCACATTGGAAGCGTGTATTCGTCTTCGCCATACCGGCGTATCACCTGGCGAGATGGTAAGGGATACCATTGGTTACACGTCTCGGTCACCTCTTGTTCCCATTGACGGCACTTTGGACAGTGGACGTTACATTTCAGATGTGTTACGACCCGTGGCTCTACCCTTCATTCGATCCCTGCGAAGCCCTACATTTCAGCAGGATAATGCACGACCGCATGTTGCAGGTCTTTTACGGGCCTTTCTGGGTACAGAAAATGTTCAACTGCTGCCCTGGCCAGCACATTTTCCATATCTCTCACTAATTGAAAACGTTTGGTCAATGGTGGCCGAGCAACTGACTCATCACAATACTCCAGTCACTACTCGTGATGAACTGTGGTATCGTGTTGAAGCTGCATGGGCAGCTGTACCTGTACACGCCATCCAGGCTCTGTTTGACTCAATGCCCAGGCGTATCGAGGCCGTTATTTCGGCAAGAGGTGGTTGTTCTGGGTACTGATTTCTCAGGATCTATGCACCCAAATTGCGTGAAAATGTTATCACATGTCAGTTCTAGTATAATATATTTGTTCAATGAATACCCGTTTATCATCTGCATTCCTTCTTGGTGTAGCAATTTTAATAGCCAGTAGTGTAGAAAGGCACCAACCCGACACGTGCGGCGACTTCAGCGATGTCGGGCGGTGCGGCTGCAACTCTCGGTGTCGACCTGACACCCGCGTTCTCGTCAGCCTGGCCGTTGGCAATGGCGCGCATTGTTCGGCGGTTTTCCATTTTGAGAGCAGATTCACGTAACACACACTAAAAAGAACTGCTAAAGTGATAATGGGAACTCGTCATATGACTCTCGAATATACAGAATAGACTTACCGCTTAATAATTTCACGCAAAGCTCCGAGCCGAACTAGCGCACATCACTCACTAGCGCACGTCACACTCTCGTTACCATCTTGAGTCATTTTTGCATTTTAACGAATTCCTTTTAGCACATAAGTCGATGACCTCACACTTCAGTTATCAGCCTTCTGACTGGTTTGTGCGGCCCACCACGAGCTCCACTCCGTTGCCAAACTTTTCATCTCCGAGTTGCAATTGTAAACTATCTCCTCAATTATTTGCTGAATGTGTTCCAGTCTCTGTTTTCCTCTACAGTTTTTACCCTCTAAAACTCCCTCTAGTATCATGGAAGTTATTTCCTGATATCTCAGCAGATGTCCTACTGCCTGACCCTTCTTCTTCTCTCTACTTTCCATACATTCCTTTCCTCGCCGATTCTGCGAGAACGTCATTCCTTACCTTATCAGTCCACCTAATTTTCGACATTCTTCTGTAGCACCACATCTCAGATTCTTCGATTCTCTTCCCTTCCAGTTTTCCCACGGTCCATGCGTCACAGTCATACAATGTTGTGCTCCAAACGTACATTCTCAGAAATTACTTCCTCAAATTAAGGCCTATGCTTGATATTAGCACACTTTTCTTGGACACGAATGCCCTTTTAGCCAGTATTGATCTGCTTTTTATGTCCTCCTTGCTCTGTTCCTCATGGGTTATTTTGTTGCCTAGGTAGCAGAATTCCTTAACTTCATCTACTTCATGACCATCAATCCCGATGTTAAGTTTCTCCTGTTCTCATTTCTGCTTCTTCTTATTACTTTCATCTTTGTTTGATTTACTCTCAGTCCAAATTCTGTACTTATTAGACTGTCCATTCCGTTCAGCAGATGATGTAATTCTTCCTCACTTTCACTAGGGGATAAATGTTAATCGCGAATCTTGTCATTGGTATTCTATCACCTTCAATTTTAATTCCACTCTTGAACCTTTCGACCGCTACGTTCGCAGGTTCGTATCCTGCCTCGGGCATGGATGTGTGTGATGTCCTTAGGTTGGTTAGGTTTAAGTAGTTCTAAGTTCTAGGGGACTGATGACCTCAGAAGTTAAGTCCCATAGTGCTCAGAGCAATTTTTTTTTAACCTTTCTTTTATTTCCACCATTGCTTGTTCGGTGCACAGATTGAAGGCCGGAAGACTACATCCCTGTCTTACACCCTTCTTAATCCGAGCACTTCGTTTTTGGTCGTCCCCTCTTATTATTCCCTCTTGGCTGTTATACATATTGTATATTACCCGTCTCTCCCTATAGCTCACAATTTCGAACATCTTGCACTATTTTACATTCTCGAACGCTTTTTCCAGGTCGAAAAATCCTTGAAAGTGTCTTGATTTTTCTTCAGTCTTGCTTCCATTAACAACCGCAAAGTCAGAATTGCCTCTCTGGTGCCTTACCCTTCCCTAAAAACCGAGCGAGGTGGCGCAGTGGTTAGACACTGGACTCGCATTCGGGAGGATGACGGTTCAATCCCGCGTCCGGCCATCCTGATTTAGGTTTTCCGTGATTTCCCTAAATCACTCCAGGCAAATCCCGGGATGGTTCCTCTGAAAGGGCACGGCCGACTTCCTTCCCCATCCTTTCCTAATTCGATGAGACCGATGACCACGCTGTCTGGTCTCTTTCCCCAAACAACCAAACCAACCCTTCCCTAAAATCAAATTAATCGTCATCTAACACATCCTCAGTTTCCTTTTCCGCTCTTCTCTAAATTATTCTTGTCAGCAACTTGAATGAATAAGTTGTTAACCCGATCTTACGATAATTCTGGCACTTGTCAGCTCTTTCGATCTTTGGAATTATGTGGATGACGTCTTTCCGAAAGACAGACGGTATGTCGCCACGCTCATACATAGACACACAAACGTGAATAGTCGTTTTATTGTAACTTCCCCATGATTTTAGAAATTCAGATGGAATGTTATCCATCCCTACTGTCTTATTCGATCTTAAATCTTCCAAAGCTCTCTTAAATTCTCATTCTAATATTGTACTTCTATCTCAGTACTTTAAACATAGCTGCGCTACAGCAACGGTTCCACGTAAATCAGACTAAGAGCAGCCGACCAGTTGCAAAGGATAAAGTAATCTTTACCTAGGTTTCAATAGATATAAATCTATCTTCTTCAGATAGATTTATATCTATTGAAACCTAGGTAAAGATTACTTTATCCTTTGCAACTGGTCGGCTGCTCTTAGTCTGATGTACTTCTATCTCTTCTACATTCACTCCTTCTTCTTCTGCCAAATGATCAGACAAGTCTTTGCTCTCATAGTGGCTTTCAATGTACTCATCCCCGTATCCACTCTCTCCTCTGCATTTAAAATGGTTCCTATTGTACAACCTTGCTTTTAATTTCACCAAAGATTGTTTTGACTATTCTATATTTTGAGTTACTCCTTCCGACAGTCATTTCTTTTTCGATTTTTTCACATTTTTCACGTAGCCATTTTACGTTAGCTTCCCTGTGGTTCCAGTTCATTTCGTACCTAAGTGATATGTATTTATGTATTCCTGAATTTCACTGAACGTCTTTGTACATCCTTCATTAGTCGATAAACTGAAGTATTTCTTTTCTTACGCACGGTTTCTTCGCCTTTACCATCTTTGCATCTAAGTTTTTCTTTCCAACTTCCATTGTTGCCCTTATTAGAGGTGCCCATTCCTCTTCAACCGAACTTCCTACTGAGTCATTCTTTATCGGACTATCAATAGTCCAGAGAACTTCAAGCGTATCTCTTCCCTCCTCAAAACTTCCGTACCCTACTTCTTTGCGCGCTTATTCTTTTTGATTAGTCTATTGAATTTCAGCTTACTCTTCATCTGAGTCTATATCTGCTCCTGGGAACGCATTGCACACCAGTATCTGATTTTGGAATCCTTGCCTGACGACGATGTAATCTAACTGAAATCTTCTCGTATCTCCCGGACTTTTCCAATTACAGCCCCTCCTCTTGTGATTCTTGAACAGAGTACTTGCTGTTATCACCTAAATTTATTGCAGGACTCAGATAGTCTTTCTCCTCTGACAGTTTTGGTAGCAAGCCCATATTCTTCTCCCTCCCCTACAACCGCATTCCAGTCGCACATGACTATTACATTTTCATCTCGCTTTATGTACTGAATTACCCGTTCAATAGCCTCATATATTGTCTCTGTCCCTTCATCTTCGGCTTGCAACGTCGGCAGGTATACCTGAACTACCGTTGTCGGTGTTGGTTTGCTGTCGATTCTGACAGGAACAACCACATCTCTGAACTGTTCACTGTAAATCACGCTCTGTTCTACCTTCCTATTCATAATGAAGCCTACTCCCGTTACACCATTTCCTGCTGCTGTTGATATTACCCTGTACTCATCTGACCAGAAATCCTTATTTGCTTTCCATTTCACTTCACTGATCTCCCACCCCATATCTAGATTGAGCCACAGCACTTCCCTTTTTGAGATTTCCTAGCTTGCTTACCACCTTCAAACTTCTGATATTCCACGCCTCGACTCGTAGAACGTTACCCTTGCGTTGGCTATTCAATCTTTTCGTCATAGTCACCTCCCGATTGGGAGTCCCTCCCGGAGATCCCAGTGGCGGGCTATTCCGGAACCTTTGCCCTGTGGATACACATTATGTGTCTTTAATTCAGTATTTTACATTGCCTTGTGCATAATCATGCCGTTGATAATTGCCGGGTCTTCCGCCTTTATGGGCAGTTTCCCGCCCCAATGCCAAGAGAGTGTCCTGTACTTCTGTCCGATCGTTCTCCCTCTTTGAGAAGGTCGTTGGCAGAATGAAGGTGATTACGTATGCCGTAAGTCTTCGGACCCCATGATTTTTGTCCAAAATTTAAGCGATTGCCGAGTTCGAAGCCGGAACCGAGATCGTTTTGACCACAAAACAAAGACACTACCTCAAGACCACGGGTGCACATATACGATGCTTATATCTTGTCTAAATAATTTTGGGATTGAATTTGATCTTCTGATGACAAGACGGAAAATGACAGCATCATCTGCAAAAAATCTAAGATGCCTGTTTAGATTGTCTCCTAAATCATTTTCACGGATTAGAAACAGCAGAGAGCCTGTAACACTCCCTTGGGGAACGCCAGACATTATTTCTGTTTTACTCGATAACTTTCCGTCAGTTACAACGAACAGAGACCTTTTTGACAAATGAAGCGATACTCCATAGAAACGCAGTTTGATTAGAAACCCCTCTGTCAGAGTCGTTTATTTAGCGGACTGCTCATTTACGGGCCGTATCGTCTCAGTTCTGCTTATACGAGGGTCACTCCAAAAGAAATGCACACTATTTTTTTTAATCCATCTTTTATTCTATATGTTTTAAAGTTTTACAGTGTGTAGATATATCCTTTAGGAACAATATTTTCATTTCTCCACATAATTTCCATCCCTCTTAACTGCCTTACGCCATCTTGGAACCAGCGCCTGTATACCCGCACGGTAAAATTCTGGACCAACCTGCTGGAGCCACTGTTTGGTAGCGTGCACAAGGGAGTCATCATCTTCAAACCTTGTTCCCCGAAGAGAGGCTTTCGGTTTCTCAAAGAGATGATAGTCACATGGAGCCAGGTCAGGACTGTAAGGCGGGTGTTTCAGTGTTGTCCATCAGAGTTTTGTGATCCTTCCATGGTTTTTTGACTGACATGTGGTCGTGCATTCTCGTGCAACGGCAAAACATCCTGCTTTTGCCGATTTGGTCGAACACGACTCAGTCGAGCTTGAAGTTTCTTCAGTGTCGTCACATATGGATCAGAATTTATGGTGGTCCCACTTGGAATGACGTCCACGAGCAAGAGTCCTTAGGAATCGAGAAACACCGTAGCCATAACTTTTCCAGCAGAAGGTGTGGTTTTGAACTTTTTTTCTTCGGTGAATTTGCATGATGCCACTACATTGATTACCTCTTCGTCTCTGCTGAAAAATGATGGAGCCATGTTTCATCACCTATCACAATTCTTCCAGGAAATTCATCTCCACCACTCTCGTACTGTTCCAAAAGTTCGCTGCATACCATTTTTCTTGTTTCTTTGTGAGCCACTGTCAACATCCTGGGAACCCACCTGGCACAAACCTTTCTTAACGCCAACACTTACAGTATTCTGCAAACACTTCCTTCCCCTATCCCAACGTAGCGTGACAATTCGTTCACTGTGATGTGTCTGTCAGCAGTCACTAATTCGTTAACTCTCTGCACATTGTCTGCAGTGTGTGCAGTACGAGGTCTGCCGCTGCGAGGACAATACTCAATATTGCCGTGCCCGATTTCATCACGTAACCTACTTGCCCACCGATTAACTGTACAGCGATCGACAGCAGCATTTCCATACACCTTCTTCAACCTCTTGTGGATGTTTCCCACTGTCTCGTTTCCACAGCCAGGAATTCTATGACAGATCGTTGCTTCTGACGAACGTCACGTGTAGCAGCCATCTTGAATACATGCTGTGACGGCGCCAATCACGGGAACAGGTTGAACTAAGTTTGAAAACAAGCGGGAAGGATGTATCTACACACTGTAAAACTTTTACACATACAGAATGAAAACTGTATTTTTACAAAAATAGTGTGCATTTCTTTTGGAGTGACCCTCGTATAATTCCCTACTGCGTGGCTGAGCACAACACCACGATGTGGCATTCGCTGTTCTCCAGCGGCACACAGTGCAACATTTACGACAGTACATTACATCAGAAACTTAACTGTAACTGTCCCATTCGATGATGTTGATTGCTGTAGTCGAAGTCTCGAACTGGGCAGAGCTATTCTAAGCTCGGCTGTATGTGCACCTCAGTGCGAGGGCGCTGTATTACTGGGAGACAGTCGTGGTCTTCAGGAGCACATCCCATATGTCGCGACGGATTGTAGCGAGGCCTCGCTGACGACATTGGTGTCGATACACGCTGCCGACTCCGTAAGGAGCCCCGATCTCTGGACGACACCACACCTTACATTCGGTGAGCCGTCAGACGGCCAGTGGGGGAACAGTGGCATTAGTCCTTATGTGGAACCAAAGTGGAACATTATCACAAATTCCCTGGGTGATGTGAGTACTCCTAACAAGGATTTTAGACATTTTACAATGACTATTCATTAGGTAGGGAACGTTTTAGCACTAAAAAAACTAAGTACAAAAAATACATTTTATTATATACATCTGAAAGAGCGACTGACATACTACTTTCTCACATTGTCACCAAATACATTCAGGCACTTATCATAGCGGAGGACAGGGTTTGAAACACGTTCGTCGTAAAATTCTGTCGCCTGAGACTTCAGCCAGTGAGTCACACCCACCTGGAGTTCCGCGTCGTCATAAAAGCACTGCGTTGCAAGCCAGTTCTTCATATTGGTAAACAAGTGGAAGTCGCCTCGTGCAAGATCGCAGCTGCCGGGCAGACGAGGCAAAATTTCCCATTTGAATGAATGACATACTACTTTTCCACATAGTCACCAAACACATTGAAGCACTTATCATAGCTGTGGACAGGGTTTGAAATACGTTCGTCGTAAAATTCTGTCGCCTGAGACTTCAGCCAGTGAGTCACGCCAATCTGGAGATCCGTATTGTCATCAGAGCGCTGCGTTGCAAGCTAGTTCTTCATCTAGGTAAACAAGTGGAAGTCGCTTGGTGCAAGATGGGGGCTGCAGGGCGGACGAGGCAAAATTTCCCATTTTAATGAATGGCAAATTACTTTTCCACATAGTCACCAAACACATTGAGGAACTTATCATAGTGGTGGACAGGGTTTGAAATACGTTCGTCGTAAATTTCTGCCGCCTGAGACTTCAGTCAGTGAGTCACGCCAATCTGGAGTTCCGTATCGTCATCAGAGTGGTGCGTTGCAAGCCAGTTCTTCATCTTGGTAAACAAGTGGAAGTCGCTTGGTGCAAGATCGCGGATGCCGGGCAGACGAGGCAAAATTTCCCATTTGAATGAATGACAAACTACTTTTCCACATAGTCACCAAACACATTGAAGCACTTATCATAGCTGTGGACAGGGTTTGAAATACGTTCGTCGTAAAATTCTGTCGCCTGAGACTTCAGCCAGTGAGTCACGCCAATCTGGAGTTCCGTATCGTCATCAGAGTGGTGCGTTGCAAGCCAGTTCTTCAACTAGCTAAACAAGTGGAAGTCGCTTGGTGCAAGATCGCGGCTGCTGGGCAGACGAGGCAAAATTTCCCATTTGAATGAATGACATAAAACTTTTCCACATAGTCACCAAACACATTGAAGCAATTATCATAGCTGTGGACAGGGTTTGAAATACGTTCGTCGTAAAATTCTGTCGCCTGAGACTTCAGCCAGTGAGTCACGCCAATCTGGAGTTCCGTATCGTCATCAGAGCGCTGCGTTGCAAGCTAGTTCTTCATCTAGGTAAACAAGTGGAAGTCGCTTGGTGCAAGATGGGGGCTGCAGGGCGGACGAGGCAAAATTTCCCATTTTAATGAATGGCAAATTACTTTTCCACATAGTCACCAAACACATTGAGGAACTTATCATAGTGGTGGACAGGGTTTGAACTACGTTCGTCGTAAAATTCTGCCGCCTGAGACTTCAGTCAGTGAGTCACGCCAATCTGGAGTTCCGTATCGTCATCAGAGTGGTGCGTTGCAAGCCAGTTCTTCATCTTGGTAAAGAAGTGGAAGTCGCTTGGTGCAAGATCGCGGATGCCGGGCAGACGAGGCAAAATTTCCCATTTGAATGAATGACAAACTACTTTTCCACATAGTCACCAAACACATTGAAGCACTTATCATAGCTGTGGACAGGGTTTGAAATACGTTCGTCGTAAAATTCTGTCGCCTGAGACTTCAACCAGTGAGTCACGCCAATCTGGAGTTCCGTATCGTCATCAGAGCGCTGCGTTGCAAGCTAGTTCTTCATCTAGGTAAACAAGTGGAAGTCGCTTGGTGCAAGATGGGGGCTGCAGGGCGGACGAGGCAAAATTTCCCATTTTAATGAATGGCAAATTACTTTTCCACATAGTCACCAAACACATTGAGGAACTTATCATAGTGGTGGACAGGGTTTGAAATACGTTCGTCGTAAAATTCTGCCGCCTGAGACTTCAGTCAGTGAGTCACGCCAATCTGGAGTTCCGTATCGTCATCAGAGCGCTACGTTGCAAGCTAGTTCTTCATCTAGGTAAACAAGTGGAAGTCGCTTGGTGCAAGATGGGGGCTGCAGGGCGGACGAGGCAAAATTTCCCATTTTAATGAATGGCAAATTACTTTTCCACATAGTCACCAAACACATTGAGGAACTTATCATAGTGGTGGACAGGGTTTGAAATACGTTCGTCGTAAAATTCTGCCGCCTGAGACTTCAGTCAGTGAGTCACGCCAATCTGGAGTTCCGTATCGTCATCAGAGTGGTGCGTTGCAAGCCAGTTCTTCATCTTGGTAAAGAAGTGGAAGTCGCTTGGTGCAAGATCGCGGATGCCGGGCAGACGAGGCAAAATTTCCCATTTGATTGAATGACAAACTACTTTTCCACATAGTCACCAAACACATTGAAGCACTTATCACAGCTGTGGACAGGGTTTGAAATACGTTCGTCGTAAAATTCTGTCGCCTGAGACTTCAGCCAGTGAGTCACGCCAATCTGGAGTTCCGTATCGTCATCAGAGCGCTGCGTTGCAAGCTAGTTCTTCATCTAGGTAAACAAGTGGAAGTCGCTTGGTGCAAGATGGGGGCAGCAGGGCGGACGAGGCAAAATTTCCCATTTTAATGAATGGCAAATTACTTTTCCACATAGTCACCAAACACATTGAGGAACTTATCATAGTGGTGGACAGGGTTTGAAATACGTTCGTCGTAAAATTCTGCCGCCTGAGACTTCAGTCAGTGAGTCACGCCAATCTGGAGTTCCGTATCGTCATCAGAGTGGTGCGTTGCAAGCCAGTTCTTCATCTTGGTAAAGAAGTGGAAGTCGCTTGGTGCAAGATCGCGGATGCCGGGCAGACGAGGCAAAATTTCCCATTTGAATGAATGACAAACTACTTTTCCACATAGTCACCAAACACATTGAAGCACTTATCATAGCTGTGGACAGGGTTTGAAATACGTTCGTCGTAAAATTCTGTCGCCTGAGACTTCAACCAGTGAGTCACGCCAATCTGGAGTTCCGTATCGTCATCAGAGTGGTGCGTTGCAAGCCAGTTCTTCAACTAGCTAAACAAGTGGAAGTCGCTTGGTGCAAAATTGGGGCTGCAGGACGGACGAGGCAAAATTTCCCATTTGAATGAATGACATACTACTTTTCCACATAGTAACCAAACACATTGAGGAACTTATCATAGTGGTGGACAGGGTTTGAAATACGTTCGTCGTAAAATTCTGCCGCCTGAGACTTCAGTCAGTGAGTCACGCCAATCTGGAGTTCCGTATCGTCATCAGAGCGCTACGTTGCAAGCTAGTTCTTCATCTAGGTAAACAAGTGGAAGTCGCTTGGTGCAAGATGGGGGCTGCAGGGCGGACGAGGCAAAATTTCCCATTTTAATGAATGGCAAATTACTTTTCCACATAGTCACCAAACACATTGAGGAACTTATCATAGTGGTGGACAGGGTTTGAAATACGTTCGTCGTAAAATTCTGCCGCCTGAGACTTCAGTCAGTGAGTCACGCCAATCTGGAGTTCCGTATCGTCATCAGAGTGGTGCGTTGCAAGCCAGTTCTTCATCTTGGTAAAGAAGTGGAAGTCGCTTGGTGCAAGATCGCGGATGCCGGGCAGACGAGGCAAAATTTCCCATTTGATTGAATGACAAACTACTTTTCCACATAGTCACCAAACACATTGAAGCACTTATCACAGCTGTGGACAGGGTTTGAAATACGTTCGTCGTAAAATTCTGTCGCCTGAGACTTCAGCCAGTGAGTCACGCCAATCTGGAGTTCCGTATCGTCATCAGAGTGGTGCGTTGCAAGCCAGTTCTTCAACTAGCTAAACAAGCGGAAGTCGCTTGGTGCAAGATCGCGGCTGCTGGGCAGACGTGGCAAAAATTCCCATTTCAATGAATGACAAACTACTTTTCCACATAGTCACCAAACACATTGAAGCACTTATCATAGCTGTGGACAGGGTTTGAAATACGTTCGTCGTAAAATTCTGTCGCCTGAGACTTCAGCCAGTGAGTCACGCCAATCTGGAGTTCCGTATCGTCACCAGAGCGCTGCGTTGCAAGCTAGTTCTTCATCTAGGTAAACAAGTGGAAGTCGCTTGGTGCAAGATGGGGGCTGGAGGGCGGATGAGGCAAAATTTCCCATTTGAATGAATGACATACTACTTTTCCACATAGTCACCAAACACATTGAAGCAATTATCATAGCTGTGGACAGGGTTTGAAATACGTTCGTCGTAAAATTCTGTCGCCTGAGACTTCAGCCAGTGAGTCACGCCAATCTGGAGTTCCGTATCGTCATCAGAGCGCTGCGTTGCAAGCTAGTTCTTCATTGAGGTAAACAAGTGGAAGTCGCTTGGTGCAAGATGGGGGCTGCAGGGCGGACGAGGCAAAATTTCCCATTTTAATGAATGGCAAATTACTTTTCCACATAGTCACCAAACACATTGAGGAACTTATCATAGTGGTGGACAGGGTTTGAAATACGTTCGTCGTAAAATTCTGCCGCCTGAGACTTCAGTCAGTGAGTCACGCCAATCTGGAGTTCCGTATCGTCATCAGAGTGGTGGGTTGCAAGCCAGTTCTTCATCTTGGTAAAGAAGTGGAAGTGGCTTGGTGCAAGATCGCGGATGCCGGGCAGACGAGGCAAAATTTCCCATTTGAATGAATGACAAACTACTCTTCCACATAGTCACCAAACACATTGAAGCACTTATCATAGCTGTGGACAGGGTTTGAAATACGTTCGTCGTAAAATTCTGTCGCCTGAGACTTCAACCAGTGAGTCACGCCAATCTGGAGTTCCGTATCGTCATCAGAGTGGTGCGTTGCAAGCCAGTTCTTCAACTAGCTAAACAAGTGGAAGTCGCTTGGTGCAAGATGGGGGCTGCAGGGCGGACGAGGCAAAATTTCCCATTTGAATGAATGACATACTACTTTTCCACATAGTCACCAAACACATTGAAGCAATTATCATAGCTGTGGACAGGGTTTGAAATACGTTCGTCGTAAAATTCTGTCGCCTGAGACTTCAGCCAGTGAGTCACGCCAATCTGGAGTTCCGTATCGTCATCAGAGCGCTGCGTTGCAAGCTAGTTCTTCAACTAGCTAAACAAGTGGAAGTCGCTTGGTGCAAGATGGGGGCTGCAGGGCGGACGAGGCAAAATTTCCCATTTGAATGAATGACATACTACTTTTCCACATAGTCACCAAACACATTGAAGCAATTATCATAGCTGTGGACAGGGTTTGAAATACGTTCGTCGTAAAATTCTGTCGCCTGAGACTTCAGCCAGTGAGTCACGCCAATCTGGAGTTCCGTATCGTCATCAGAGCGCTGCGTTGCAAGCTAGTTCTTCATCTAGGTAAACAAGTGGAAGTCGCTTGGTGCAAGATGGGGGCTGGAGGGCGGACGAGGCAAAATTTCCCATTTGAATGAATGACATACTACTTTTCCACATAGTAACCAAACACATTGAGGAACTTATCATAGTGGTGGACAGGGTTTGAAATACGTTCGTCGTAAAATTCTGCCGCCTGAGACTTCAGTCAGTGAGTCACGCCAATCTGGAGTTCCGTATCGTCATCAGAGCGCTACGTTGCAAGCTAGTTCTTCATCTAGGTAAACAAGTGGAAGTCGCTTGGTGCAAGATTGGGGCTGCAGGACGGACGAGGCAAAATTTCCCATTTGAATGAATGACATACTACTTTTCCACATAGTAACCAAACACATTGAGGAACTTATCATAGTGGTGGACAGGGTTTGAAATACGTTCGTCGTAAAATTCTGCCGCCTGAGACTTCAGTCAGTGAGTCACGCCAATCTGGAGTTCCGTATCGTCATCAGAGCGCTACGTTGCAAGCTAGTTCTTCATCTAGGTAAACAAGTGGAAGTCGCTTGGTGCAAGATGGGGGCTGCAGGGCGGACGAGGCAAAATTTCCCATTTTAATGAATGGCAAATTACTATTCCACATAGTCACCAAACACATTGAGGAACTTATCATAGTGGTGGACAGGGTTTGAAATACGTTCGTCGTAAAATTCTGCCGCCTGAGACTTCAGTCAGTGAGTCACGCCAATCTGGAGTTCCGTATCGTCATCAGAGTGGTGCGTTTCAAGCCAGTTCTTCATCTTGGTAAAGAAGTGGAAGTCGCTTGGTGCAAGATCGCAGATGCCGGGCAGACGAGGCAAAATTTCCCATTTGAATGAATGACAAACTACTTTTCCACATAGTCACCAAACACATTGAAGCACTTATCATAGCTGTGGACAGGGTTTGAAATACGTTCGTCGTAATATTCTGTCGCCTGAGACTTCAGCCAGTGAGTCACGCCAATCTGGAGTTCCGTATCGTCATCAGAGTGGTGCGTTGCAAGCCAGTTCTTCAACTAGCTAAACAAGTGGAAGTCGCTTGGTGCAAGATCGCGGCTGCTGGGCAGACGAGGCAAAATTTCCCATTTTAATGAATGACAAACTACTTTTCCACATAGTCACCAAACACATTGAAGCACTTATCATAGCTGTGGACAGGGTTTGAAATACGTTCGTCGTAAAATTCTGTCGCCTGAGACTTCAGCCAGTGAGTCACGCCAATCTGGAGTTCCGTATCGTCATCAGAGTGGTGGGTTGCAAGCTAGTTCTTCATCTAGGTAAACAAGTGGAAGTCCCTTGGTGCAAGATGGGGGCTGGAGGGCGGACGAGGCAAAATTTCCCATTTGAATGAATGACATACTACTTTTCCACATAGTCACCAAACACATTGAGGAACTTATCATAGTGGTGGACAGGGTTTGAAATACGTTCGTCGTAAAATTCTGTCGCCTGAGAATTCAGCCAGTGAGTCACGCCAATCTGGAGTTCCATATCGTCATCAGAGCGCTACGTTGCAAGCTAGTTCTTCATCTAGGTAAACAAGTGGAAGTCGCTTGGTGCAAGATGGGGGCTGCAGGGCGGACGAGGCAAAATTTCCCATTTGAATGAATGACATACTACTTTTCCACATAGTCACCAAACACATTGAAGCAATTATCATAGCTGTGGACAGGGTTTAAAATACGTTCGTCGTAAAATTCTGACGCCTGAGACTTCAGCCAGTGAGTCACGCCAATCTGGAGTTCCGTATCGTCATCAGAGCGCTGCGTTGCAAGCTAGTTCTTCATCTAGGTAAACAAGTGGAAGTCGCTTGGTGCAAGATGGGGGCTGAAGGGCGGACGAGGCAAAATTTCCCATTTGAATGAATGACATACTACTTTTCCACATTGTAACCAAACACATTGAGGAACTTATCATAGTGGTGGACAGGGTTTGAAATACGTTCGTCGTAAAATTCTGCCGCCTGAGACTTCAGTCAGTGAGTCACGCCAATCTGGAGTTCCGTATCGTCATCAGAGTGGTGCGTTGCAAGCCAGTTCTTCATCTTGGTAAAGAAGTGGAAGTCGCTTGGTGCAAGATCGCGGATGCCGGGCAGACGAGGCAAAATTTCCCGTTTGAATGAATGACAAACTACTTTTCCACATAGTCACCAAACACATTGAAGCACTTATCATAGTGGTGGACAGGGTTTGAAACACGTTCGTCGTAAAATTCTGTCGCCTGAGACTTCAGTCAATGAGTCACGCCAATCTGGAGTTCCGTATCGTCATCAGAGTGGTGCGTTGCAAGCCAGTTCTTCAACTAGCTAAACAAGTGGAAGTCGCTTGGTGCAAGATGGGGGCTGCTGGGCGGACGAGGCAAAATTTCCCATTTGAATTAATGACGTACTACTTTTCCACATAGTCACCAAACACATTGAAGCAATTATCATAGCTGTGGACAGGGTTTGAAATACGTTCGTCGTAAAATTCTGTCGCCTGAGACTTCAGCCAGTGAGTCACGCCAATCTGGAGTTCCGTATCGTCATCAGAGTGGTGGGTTGCAAGCTAGTTCTTCATCTAGGTAAACAAGTGGAAGTCGCTTGGTGCAAGATGGGGGCTGCAGGGCGGACGAGGCAAAATTTCCCATTTGAATGAATGACATACTACTTTTCCACATAGTAACCAAACACATTGAGGAACTTATCATAGTGGTGGACTGGGTTTGAAATACGTTCGTCGTAAAATTCTGCCGCCTGAGACTTCAGCCAGTGAGTCACGCCAATCTGGAGTTCCGTATCGTCATCAGAGCGCTGCGTTGCAAGCTAGTTCTTCATCTAGGTAAACAAGTGGAAGTCGCTTGGTGCAAGATGGGGGCTGCAGGGCGGACGAGGCAAAATTTCCCATTTGAATGAATGACATACTACTTTTCCACATAGTAACCAAACACATTGAGGAACTTATCATAGTGGTGGACAGGGTTTGAAATACGTTCGTCGTCAAATTCTGCCGCCTGAGACTTCAGTCAGTGAGTCACGCCAATCTGGAGTTCCATATCGTCATCAGAGCGCTACGTTGCAAGCTAGTTCTTCATCTAGGTAAACAAGTGGAAGTCGCTTGGTGCAAGATGGGGGCTGCTGGGCGGACGAGGCAAAATTTCCCATTTCAATGAATGACATACTACTTTTCCACATAGTAACCAAACACATTGAGGAACTTATCATAGTGGTGGGCAGGGTTTGAAATACGTTCGTCGTAAAATTCTGCCGCCTGAGACTTCAGTCAGTGAGTCACGCCAATCTGGAGTTCCGTATCGTCATCAGAGCGCTACGTTGCAAGCTAGTTCTTCATCTAGGTAAACAAGTGGAAGTCGCTTGGTGCAAGATTGGGGCTGCAGGACGGACGAGGCAAAATTTCCCATTTGAATGAATGACATACTACTTTTCCACATAGTCACCAAACACATTGAAGCACTTATCATAGCTGTGGACAGGGTTTGAAATACGTACGTCGTAAAATTCTGTCGCCTGAGACTTCAGCCAGTGAGTCACGCCAATCTGGAGTTCCGTATCGTCATCAGAGTGGTGCGTTGCAAGCCAGTTCTTCAACTAGCTAAACAAGTGGAAGTCGCTTGGTGCAACATCGCGGCTGCCGGGCAGACGAGGCAAAATTTCCCATTTGAATGAATGACATACTACTTTTCCACATAGTCACCAAACACATTGAAGCAATTATCATAGCTGTGGACAGGGTTTGAAATATGTTCGTTGTAAAATTCTGTCGCCTGAGACTTCAGCCAGTGAGTCACGCCAATCTGGAGTTCCGTATCGTCATCAGAGCGCTGCGTTGCAAGCCAGTTCTTCAACTAGCTAAACAAGTGGAAGTCGCTTGGTGCAAGATCGCGGCTGCCGGGCGGACGAGGGAAAATTTCCCATTTGAATGAATGACATACTACTTTTCCACATAGTAACAATCACATTGAGGAACTTATCATAGTGGTGGACAGGGTTTGAAATACGTTCGTCGTAAAATTCTGCCGCCTGAGACTTCAGTCTGTGAGTCACGCCAATCTGGAGTTCCGTATCGTCATCAGAGCGCTGCGTTGCAAGCTAGTTCTTCATCTAGGTAAACAAGTGGATGTCGCTTGGTGCAAGATGGGGGCTGCAGGGCGGACGAGGCAAAATTTCCCATTTTAATGAATGGCAAATTACTTTTCCACATAGTCACCAAACACATTGAGGAACTTATCATAGTGGTGGACAGGGTTTGAAATACGTTCGTCGTAAAATTCTGCCGCCTGAGACTTCAGTCAGTGAGTCACGCCAATCTGGAGTTCCGTATCGTCACCAGAGTGGTGCGTTGCAAGCCAGTTCTTCATCTTGGTAAAGAAGTGGAAGTCGCTTGGTGCAAGATCTCGGATGCCGGGCAGACGAGGCAAAATTTCCCATTTGAATGAATGACAAACTACTTTTCCACATAGTCACCAAACACATTGAAGCACTTATCTTAGCTGTGGACAGGGTTTGAAATACGTTCGTCGTAAAATTCTGTCGCCTGAGACTTCAGCCAGTGAGTCACGCCAATCTGGAGTTCCGTATCGTCATCAGAGTGGTGCGTTGCAAGCCAGTTCTTCAACTAGCTAAACAAGTGGAAGTCGCTTGGTGCAAGATCGCGGCTGCTGGGCAGACGAGGCAAAATTTCCCATTTGAATGAATGACATACTACTTTTCCACATAGTCACCAAACACATTGAAGCAATTATCATAGCTGTGGACAGGGTTTGAAATACGTTCGTCGTAAAATTCTGTCGCCTGAGACTTCAGCCAGTGAGTCACGCCAATCTGGAGTTCCGTATCGTCATCAGAGCGCTGCGTTGCAAGCTAGTTCTTCATCTAGGTAAACAGGTGGAAGTCGCTTGGTACAAGATGGGGCTGCAGGGCGGACGAGGCAAAATTTCCCATTTGAATGAATGACATACTACTTTTCACATAGTAACCAAACACATTGAGGAACTTATCATAGTGGTGGACAGGGTTTGAAATACGTTCGTCGTAAAATTCTGCCGCCTGAGACTTCAGTCAGTGAGTCACGCCAATCTGGAGTTCCGTATCGTCATCAGAGCGCTACGTTGCAAGCTAGTTCTTCATCTAGGTAAACAAGTGGAAGTCGCTTGGTGCAAGATGGGGGCTGCAGGGCGGACGAGGCAAATTTCCCATTTGAATGAATGACATACTACTTTTCCACATAGTAACCAAACACATTGAGGAACTTATCATAGTGGTGGACAGGGTTTGAACTACGTTCGTCGTAAAATTCTGCCGCCTGAGACTTCAGTCATTGAGTCTCGCCAATCTGGAGTTCCGTATCGTCATCAGAGCGCTACGTTGCAAGCTAGTTCTTCATCTAGGTAAACAAGTGGAAGTCGCTTGGTGCAAGATTGGGGCTGCAGGATGGACGAGGCAAAATTTCCCATTTGAATGAATGACATACTACTTTTCCACATAGTAACCAAACACATTGAGGAACTTATCATAGTGGTGGACAGGGTTTGAAATACGTTCGTCGTAAAATTCTGCCGCCTGAGACTTCAGTCAGTGAGTCACGCCAATCTGGAGTTCCGTATCGTCATCAGAGCGCTACGTTGCAAACTAGTTCTTCATCTAGGTAAACAAGTGGAAGTCGCTTGGTGCAAGATGGGGGCTGCAGGGCGGACGAGGCAAAATTTCCCATTTGAATGAATGACATACTACTTTTCCACATAGTAACCAAACACATTGAGGAACTTATCATAGTGGTGGACAGGGTTTGAAATACGTTCGTCGTAAAATTCTGCCGCCTGAGACTTCAGTCAGTGAGTCACGCCAATCTGGAGTTCCGTATCGTCATCAGAACGCTACGTTGCAAGCTAGTTCTTCATCTAGGTAGACAAGTGGAAGTCGCTTGCTGCAAGATGGGGACTGCAGGGCGGACGCGTCAAAATTTCCAATTTGAATGAATGACATACTACTTTTCCACATAGCCACCAAACACATTGAAGCAATTATCATAGCTGTGGACAGGGTTTGAAATACGTTCGTTGTAAAATTCTGTCGCCTGAGACTTCAGACAGTGAGTCACGCCAATCTGGAGTTCCGTATCGTCATCAGAGCGCTACGTTGCAAGCTAGTTCTTCATCTAGGTAAACAAGTGGAAGTCGCTTGGTGCAAGATTGGGGCTGCAGGACGGACGAGGCAAAATTTCCCATTTGAATGAATGACATACTACTTTTCCACATAGTCACCAAACACATTGAAGCACTTATCATAGCTGTGGACAGGGTTTGAAATACGTTCGTCGTAAAATTCTGTCGCCTGAGACTTCAACCAGTGAGTCACGCCAATCTGGAGTTCCGTATCGTCATCAGAGCGCTGCGTTGCAAGCTAGTTCTTCATCTAGGTAAACAAGTGGAAGTCGCATGGTGCAAGATTGGGGCTGCAGGGCTGACGAGGCAAATCTTCCCATTTGAATGTATGACAAACTACTTTTCCACATAGTCACCAAACACATTGAGGAACTTATCATCGTGGTGGACAGGGTTTGAAATACGTTCGTCGTAAAATTCTGCCGCCTGAGACTTCAGTCAGTGAGTCATGCCAATCTGGAGTTCCGTATCGTCATCAGAGCGCTGCGTTGCAAGCTAGTTCTTCATCTAGGTAAACAAGTGGAAGTCGCTTGGTGCAAGATTGGGGCTGCAGGGCGGACGAGGCAAAATTTCCCATTTGAATGAATGACAAACTACTTTTCCACATAGTCACCAAACACATTGAAGCAATTATCATAGCTGTGGACAGGGTTTGAAATACGTTCGTCGTAAAATTCTGTCGCCTGAGACTTCAGCCAGTGAGTCACACCAATCTGGAGTTCCGTATCGTCATCAGAGTGGTGCGTTGCAAGCCAGTTCTTCAACTAGCTAAACAAGTGGAAGTCGCTTGGTGCAATATCGTGGCTGAAGGGCAGACGAGGCAAAATTTCCCATTTGAATGAATGACATACTACTTTTCCACATAGTCACCAAACACATTGAAGCAATTATCATAGCTGTGGACAGGGTTTGAAATATGTTCGTCGTAAAATTCTGTCGCCTGAGACTTCAGCCAGTGAGTCACGCCAATCTGGAGTTCCGTATCGTCATCAGAGTGGTGCGTTGCAAGCCAGTTCTACATCTTGGTAAAGAAGTGGAAGTCGCTTGGTGCAAGATCTCGGATGCCGGGCAGACGAGTCAAAATTTCCCATTTGAATGAATGACAAACTACTTTTCCACATAGTCACCAAACACATTGAAGCACTTATCATAGCTGTGGACAGGGTTTGAAATACGTTCGTCGTAAAATTCTGACGCCTGAGACTTCAGCCAGTGAGTCACGCCAATCTGGAGTTCCGTATCGTCATCAGAGTGGTGCGTTGCAAGCCAGTTCTTCAACTAGCTAAAAAAGTGGAAGTCGCTTGGTGCAAGATCGCGGCTGCTGGGCAGACGAGGCAAAATTTCCCATTTGAATGAATGACATACTACTTTTCCACATAGTCACCAAACACATTGAAGCACTTATCATAGCTGTGGACAGGGTTTGAAATACGTTCGTCGTAAAATTCTGTCGCCTGAGACTTCAGCCAGTGAGTCACGCCAATCTGGAGTTCCGTATCGTCATCAGAGCGCTGCGTTGCAAGCTAGTTCTTCATCTAGGTAAACAAGTGGAAGTCGCTTGGTGCAAGATGGGGGCTGCAGTGCAGACGAGGCAAAATTTCCCATTTTAATAAATGGCAAATTACTTTTCCACATAGTCACCAAACACATTGAGGAACTTATCATAGTGGTGGACAGGGTTTGAAATACGTTCGTCGTAAAATTCTGCCGCCTGAAACTTCAGCCAGTGAGTCACGCCAATCTGGAGTTCCGTATCGTTATCAGAGTGGTGCGTTGCTAGCCAGTTCTTCATCTTGGTAAAGAAGTGGAAGTCGCTTGGTGCAAGATCGCGGATGCCGGGCAGATGAGGCAAAATTTCCCATTTGAATGAATGACAAACTACTTTTCCACATAGTCACCAAACACACTGAAGCACTTATCATAGCTGTGGACAGGGTTTGAAATACGTTCGTCGTAAAATTCTGTCGCCTGAGACTTCAGCCAGTGAGTCACGCCAATCTGGAGTTCCGTATCGTCATCAGAGTGGTGCGTTGCAAGCCAGTTCTTCAACTAGCTAAACAAGTGGAAGTCGCTTGGTGCAAGATGGGGGCTGCAGGGCGGACGAGGCAAAATTTCCCATTTGAATGAATGACATACTACTTTTCCACATAGTCACCAATCACATTGAAGCAATTATCATAGCTGTGGACAGGGTTTGAAATACGTTCGTCGTAAAATTCTGTCGCCTGAGACTTCAGCCAGTGAGTCACGCCAATCTGGAGTTCCGTATCGTCATCAGAGCACTGCGTTGCAAGCTAGTTCTTCATCTAGGTAAACAAGTGGAAGTCGCTTGGTGTAAGATGGGGCTGTAGGGCGGACGAGGCAAAATTTCCCATTTGAATGAATGACATACTACTTTTCCACATAGTAACCAAACACATTGAGGAACTTATCATAGTGGTGGACAGGGTTTGAAATACGTTCGTCGTAAAATTCTGCCGCCTGAGACTTCAGTCAGTGAGTCACGCCAATCTGGAGTTCCGTATCGTCATCAGACCGCTACGTTGCAAGCTAGTTCTTCATCTAGGTAAACAAGTGGAAGTCGCTTGGTGCAAGATGGGGGCTGCAGGGCGGACGAGGCAAAATTTCCCATTTGAATGAATGACATACTACTTTTCCACATAGTAACCAAACACATTGAGGAACTTATCATAGTGGTGGACAGGGTTTGAAATACGTTCGTCGTAAAATTCTGCCGCCTGAGACTTCAGTCAGTGAGTCACGCCAATCTGGAGTTCCGTATCGTCATCAGAGCGCTACGTTGCAAGCTAGTTCCTCATCTAGGTAAACAAGTGGAAGTCGCTTGGTGCAAGATGGGGGCTGCAGGGCGGACGAGGCAAAATTTCCCATTTGAATGAATGACATACTACTTTTCCACATAGTCACCAAACACATTGAAGCAATTATCATAGCTGTGGACAGGGTTTGAAATACGTTCGTCGTAAAATTCTGTCGCCTGAGACTTCAGCCAGTGAGTCACGCCAATCTGGAGTTCCGTATCGTCATCAGAGCGCTGCGTTGCAAGCTAGTTCTTCATCTTGGTAAGCAAGTGGAAGTCGCTTGGTGCAAGATGGGGGCTGCAGAGCGGACGAGGCAAAATTTCCCATTTGAATGAATGACATACTACTTTTCCACATAGTAACCAAACACATTGAGGAACTTATCATAGTGGTGGACAGGGTTTGAAATACGTTCGTCATAAAATTCTGCCGCCTGAGACTTCAGTCAGTGAGTCACGCCAATCTGGAGTTCCGTATCGTCATCAGAGCGCTACGTTGCAAGCTAGTTCTTCATCTAGGTAAACAAGTGGAAGTCGCTTGGTGCAAGATTGGGGCTGCAGGGCGGACGAGGCAAAATTTCCCATTTGAATGAATGACAAACTACTTTTCCACATAGTCACCAAACACATTGAAGCACTTATCATAGCTGTGGACAGGGTTTGAAATACGTTCGTCGAAAAATTCTGTCGCCTGAGACTTCAGCCAGTGAGTCACGCCAATCTGGAGTTCCGTATCGTCATCAGAGTGGTGCGTTGCAAGCCAGTTCTTCAACTAGCTAAACAAGTGGAAGTCGCTTGGTGCAAGATCGCGGCTGCCGGGCAGACAAGGCAAAATTTCCCATTTGAATGAATGACATACTACTTTTCCACATAGTCACCAAACACATTGAAGCAATTATCATAACTGTGGACAGGGTTTGAAATACGTTCGTCGTAAAATTCTGTCGCCTGAGACTTCAGCCAGTGAGTCACGCCAATCTGGAGTTCCGTATCGTCATCAGAGCGCTGCGTTGCAAGCTAGTTCTTCATCTTGGTAAGCAAGTGGAAGTCGCTTGGTGCAAGATGGGGGCTGCAGAGCGGACGAGGCAAAATTTCCCATTTGAATGAATGACATACTACTTTTCCACATAGTAACCAAACACATTGAGGAACTTATCATAGTGGTGGACAGGGTTTGAAATACGTTCGTCATAAAATTCTGCCGCCTGAGACTTCAGTCAGTGAGTCACGCCAATCTGGAGTTCCGTATCGTCATCAGAGCGCTACGTTGCAAGCTAGTTCTTCATCTAGGTAAACAAGTGGAAGTCGCTTGGTGCAAGATTGGGGCTGCAGGGCGGACGAGGCAAAATTTCCCATTTGAATGAATGACAAACTACTTTTCCACATAGTCACCAAACACATTGAAGCACTTATCATAGCTGTGGACAGGGTTTGAAATACGTTCGTCGAAAAATTCTGTCGCCTGAGACTTCAGCCAGTGAGTCACGCCAATCTGGAGTTCCGTATCGTCATCAGAGTGGTGCGTTGCAAGCCAGTTCTTCAACTAGCTAAACAAGTGGAAGTCGCCTGGTGCAAGATCGCGGCTGCCGGGCAGACAAGGCAAAATTTCCCATTTGAATGAATGACATACTACTTTTCCACATAGTCACCAAACACATTGAAGCAATTATCATAACTGTGGACAGGGTTTGAAATACGTTCGTCGTAAAATTCTGTCGCCTGAGACTTCAGCCAGTGAGTCACGCCAATCTGGAGTTCCGTATCGTCATCAGAGCGCTGCGTTGCAAGCTAGTTCTTCATCTTGGTAAGCAAGTGGAAGTCGCTTGGTGCAAGATGGGGGCTGCAGAGCGGACGAGGCAAAATTTCCCATTTGAATGAATGACATACTACTTTTCCACATAGTAACCAAAAACATTGAGGAACTTATCATAGTGGTGGACAGGGTTTGAAATACGTTCGTCATAAAATTCTGCCGCCTGAGACTTCAGTCAGTGAGTCACGCCAATCTGGAGTTCCGTATCGTCATCAGAGCGCTACGTTGCAAGCTAGTTCTTCATCTAGGTAAACAAGTGGAAGTCGCTTGGTGCAAGATTGGGGCTGCAGGGCGGACGAGGCAAAATTTCCCATTTGAATGAATGACAAACTACTTTTCCACATAGTCACCAAACACATTGAAGCACTTATCATAGCTGTGGACAGGGTTTGAAATACGTTCGTCGAAAAATTCTGTCGCCTGAGACTTCAGCCAGTGAGTCACGCCAATCTGGAGTTCCGTATCGTCATCAGAGCGCTGCGTTGCAAGCTAGTTCTTCATCTTGGTAAGCAAGTGGAAGTCGCTTGGTGCAAGATGGGGGCTGCAGAGCGGACGAGGCAAAATTTCCCATTTGAATGAATGACATACTACTTTTCCACATAGTAACCAAACACATTGAGGAACTTATCATAGTGGTGGACAGGGTTTGAAATACGTTCGTCATAAAATTCTGCCGCCTGAGACTTCAGTCAGTGAGTCACGCCAATCTGGAGTTCCGTATCGTCATCAGAGCGCTGCGTTGCAAGCTAGTTCTTCATCTAGGTAAACAAGTGGAAGTCGCTTGGTGCAAGATTGGGGCTGCAGGGCGGACGAGGCAAAATTTCCCATTTGAATGAATGACAAACTACTTTTCCACATAGTCACCAAACACATTGAAGCACTTATCATAGCTGTGGACAGGGTTTGAAATACGTTCGTCGAAAAATTCTGTCGCCTGAGACTTCAGCCAGTGAGTCACGCCAATCTGGAGTTCCGTATCGTCATCAGAGCGCTACGTTGCAAGCTAGTTCTTCATCTAGGTAAACAAGTGGAAGTCGCTTGGTGCAAGATTGGGGCTGCAGGGCGGACGAGGCAAAATTTCCCATTTGAATGAATGACAAACTACTTTTCCACATAGTCACCAAACACATTGAAGCACTTATCATAGCTGTGGACAGGGTTTGAAATACGTTCGTCGAAAAATTCTGTCGCCTGAGACTTCAGCCAGTGAGTCACGCCAATCTGGAGTTCCGTATCGTCATCAGAGCGCTGCGTTGCAAGCTAGTTCTTCATCTTGGTAAGCAAGTGGAAGTCGCTTGGTGCAAGATGGGGGCTGCAGAGCGGACGAGGCAAAATTTCCCATTTGAATGAATGACATACTACTTTTCCACATAGTAACCAAACACATTGAGGAACTTATCATAGTGGTGGACAGGGTTTGAAATACGTTCGTCATAAAATTCTGCCGCCTGAGACTTCAGTCAGTGAGTCACGCCAATCTGGAGTTCCGTATCGTCATCAGAGCGCTGCGTTGCAAGCTAGTTCTTCATCTAGGTAAACAAGTGGAAGTCGCTTGGTGCAAGATTGGGGCTGCAGGGCGGACGAGGCAAAATTTCCCATTTGAATGAATGACAAACTACTTTTCCACATAGTCACCAAACACATTGAAGCACTTATCATAGCTGTGGACAGGGTTTGAAATACGTTCGTCGAAAAATTCTGTCGCCTGAGACTTCAGCCAGTGAGTCACGCCAATCTGGAGTTCCGTATCGTCATCAGAGCGCTACGTTGCAAGCTAGTTCTTCATCTAGGTAAACAAGTGGAAGTCGCTTGGTGCAAGATTGGGGCTGCAGGGCGGACGAGGCAAAATTTCCCATTTGAATGAATGACAAACTACTTTTCCACATAGTCACCAAACACATTGAAGCACTTATCATAGCTGTGGACTGGGTTTGAAATACGTTCGTCGAAAAATTCTGTCGCCTGAGACTTCAGCCAGTGAGTCACGCCAATCTGGAGTTCCGTATCGTCATCAGAGCGCTGCGTTGCAAGCTAGTTCTTCATCTTGGTAAGCAAGTGGAAGTCGCTTGGTGCAAGATGGGGGCTGCAGAGCGGACGAGGCAAAATTTCCCATTTGAATGAATGACATACTACTTTTCCACATAGTAACCAAACACATTGAGGAACTTATCATAGTGGTGGACAGGGTTTGAAATACGTTCGTCATAAAATTCTGCCGCCTGAGACTTCAGTCAGTGAGTCACGCCAATCTGGAGTTCCGTATCGTCATCAGAGCGCTACGTTGCAAGCTAGTTCTTCATCTAGGTAAACAAGTGGAAGTCGCTTGGTGCAAGATTGGGGCTGCAGGGCGGACGAGGCAAAATTTCCCATTTGAATGAATGACAAACTACTTTTCCACATAGTCACCAAACACATTGAAGCACTTATCATAGCTGTGGACAGGGTTTGAAATACGTTCGTCGAAAAATTCTGTCGCCTGAGACTTCAGCCAGTGAGTCACGCCAATCTGGAGTTCCGTATCGTCATCAGAGTGGTGCGTTGCAAGCCAGTTCTTCAACTAGCTAAACAAGTGGAAGTCGCTTGGTGCAAGATCGCGGCTGCCGGGCAGACAAGGCAAAATTTCCCATTTGAATGAATGACATACTACTTTTCCACATAGTCACCAAACACATTGAAGCAATTATCATAACTGTGGACAGGGTTTGAAATACGTTCGTCGTAAAATTCTGTCGCCTGAGACTTCAGCCAGTGAGTCACGCCAATCTGGAGTTCCGTATCGTCATCAGAGCGCTGCGTTGCAAGCTAGTTCTTCATCTTGGTAAGCAAGTGGAAGTCGCTTGGTGCAAGATGGGGGCTGCAGAGCGGACGAGGCAAAATTTCCCATTTGAATGAATGACATACTACTTTTCCACATAGTAACCAAACACATTGAGGAACTTATCATAGTGGTGGACAGGGTTTGAAATACGTTCGTCATAAAATTCTGCCGCCTGAGACTTCAGTCAGTGAGTCACGCCAATCTGGAGTTCCGTATCGTCATCAGAGCGCTACGTTGCAAGCTAGTTCTTCATCTAGGTAAACAAGTGGAAGTCGCTTGGTGCAAGATTGGGGCTGCAGGGCGGACGAGGCAAAATTTCCCATTTGAATGAATGACAAACTACTTTTCCACATAGTCACCAAACACATTGAAGCACTTATCATAGCTGTGGACAGGGTTTGAAATACGTTCGTCGAAAAATTCTGTCGCCTGAGACTTCAGCCAGTGAGTCACGCCAATCTGGAGTTCCGTATCGTCATCAGAGTGGTGCGTTGCAAGCCAGTTCTTCAACTAGCTAAACAAGTGGAAGTCGCTTGGTGCAAGATCGCGGCTGCCGGGCAGACAAGGCAAAATTTCCCATTTGAATGAATGACATACTACTTTTCCACATAGTCACCAAACACATTGAAGCAATTATCATAACTGTGGACAGGGTTTGAAATACGTTCGTCGTAAAATTCTGTCGCCTGAGACTTCAGCCAGTGAGTCACGCCAATCTGGAGTTCCGTATCGTCATCAGAGCGCTGCGTTGCAAGCTAGTTCTTCATCTTGGTAAGCAAGTGGAAGTCGCTTGGTGCAAGATGGGGGCTGCAGAGCGGACGAGGCAAAATTTCCCATTTGAATGAATGACATACTACTTTTCCACATAGTAACCAAACACATTGAGGAACTTATCATAGTGGTGGACAGGGTTTGAAATACGTTCGTCATAAAATTCGGCCGCCTGAGACTTCAGTCAGTGAGTCACGCCAATCTGGAGTTCCGTATCGTCATCAGAGCGCTACGTTGCAAGCTAGTTCTTCATCTAGGTAAACAAGTGGAAGTCGCTTGGTGCAAGATTGGGGCTGCAGGGCGGACGAGGCAAAATTTCCCATTTGAATGAATGACATACTACTTTTCCACATAGTCACCAAACACATTGAAGCACTTATCATAGCTGTGGACAGGGTTTGAAATACGTTCGTCGTAAAATTCTGTCGCCTGAGACTTCAGCCAGTGAGTCACGCCAATCTGGAGTTCCGTATCGTCATCAGAGTGGTGCGTTGCAAGCCAGTTCTTCAACTAGCTAAACAAGTGGAAGTCGCTTGGTGCAAGATCGCGGCTGCCGGGCAGACAAGGCAAAATTTCCCATTTGAATGAATGACATACTACTTTTCCACATAGTCACCAAACACATTGAAGCAATTATCATAACTGTGGACAGGGTTTGAAATACGTTCGTCGTAAAATTCTGTCGCCTGAGACTTCAGCCAGTGAGTCACGCCAATCTGGAGTTCCGTATCGTCATCAGAGCGCTGCGTTGCAAGCTAGTTCTTCATCTTGGTAAGCAAGTGGAAGTCGCTTGGTGCAAGATGGGGGCTGCAGAGCGGACGAGGCAAAATTTCCCATTTGAATGAATGACATACTACTTTTCCACATAGTAACCAAACACATTGAGGAACTTATCATAGTGGTGGACAGGGTTTGAAATACGTTCGTCATAAAATTCTGCCGCCTGAGACTTCAGTCAGTGAGTCACGCCAATCTGGAGTTCCGTATCGTCATCAGAGCGCTACGTTGCAAGCTAGTTCTTCATCTAGGTAAACAAGTGGAAGTCGCTTGGTGCAAGATTGGGGCTGCAGGGCGGACGAGGCAAAATTTCCCATTTGAATGAATGACAAACTACTTTTCCACATAGTCACCAAACACATTGAAGCACTTATCATAGCTGTGGACAGGGTTTGAAATACGTTCGTCGAAAAATTCTGTCGCCTGAGACTTCAGCCAGTGAGTCACGCCAATCTGGAGTTCCGTATCGTCATCAGAGTGGTGCGTTGCAAGCCAGTTCTTCAACTAGCTAAACAAGTGGAAGTCGCTTGGTGCAAGATCGCGGCTGCTGGGCAGACGAGGCAAAATTTCCCATTTGAATGAATGACATACTACTTTTCCACATAGTCACCAAACACATTGAAGCAATTGTCATAGCTGTGGACAGGGTTTGAAATACGTTCGTCGTAAAATTCTGTCGCCTGAGACTTCAACCAGTGAGTCACGCCAATCTGGAGTTCCGTATCGTCATCAGAGCGCTGCGTTGCAAGCTAGTTCTTCATCTAGGTAAACAAGTGGAAGTCGCTTGGTGCAAGATTGGGG
The DNA here is from genome assembly GCF_023864345.2 of Schistocerca serialis cubense. Taxonomy (NCBI): domain Eukaryota; kingdom Metazoa; phylum Arthropoda; class Insecta; order Orthoptera; family Acrididae; genus Schistocerca; species Schistocerca serialis. The sequence continues at coordinate 971,423,223 of NC_064639.1, forward strand.
CTGCAGGGCGGACGAGGCAAAATTTCCCATTTGAATGAAAGACAAACTACTTTTCCACATAGTCACCAAACACATTGAGGAACTTATCATAGTGGTGGACAGGGTTTGAAATACATTCGTCGTAAAATTGTGCCGCCTGAGACTTCAGTCAGTGAGTCACGCCAATCTGGAGTTCCGTATCGTCATCAGAGCGCAGCGTTGCAAGCTAGTTCTTCATCTAGGTAAACAAGTGGAAGTCGCTTGGTGCAAGATTGGGGCTGCAGGACGGACGAGGCAAAATTTCCCATTTGAATGAATGACATACTACTTTTCCACATAGTCACCAAACACATTGAAGCAATTATCATAGCTGTGGACAGGGTTTGAAATACGTTCGTCGAAAAATTCTGTCGCCTGAGACTTCAGCCAGTGAGTCACGCCAATCTGGAGTTCCGTATCGTCATCAGAGCGCTGCGTTGCAAGCCAGTTCTTCAACTAGCTAAACAAGTGGAAGTCGCTTGGTGCAAGATCGCGGCTGCCGGGCGGACGAGGCAAAATTTCGCATTTGAATGAATGACATACTACTTTTCGACATAGTAACCAAACACATTGAGGAACTTATCATAGTGGTGGACAGGGTTTGAAATACGATCGTCGTAAAATTCTGCCGCCTGAGACTTCAGTCAGTGAGTCACGCCAATCTGGAGTTCCGTATCGTCATCAGAGCGCTACGTTGCAAGCTAGTTCTTCATCTATGTAAACAAGTGGAAGTCGCTTGGTGCAAGATTGGGGCTGCAGGACGGACGAGGCAAAATTTCCCATTTTAATGAATGGCAAATTACTTTTACACATAGTCACCAAACACATTGAGGAACTTATCATAGTGGTGGACAGGGTTTGAAATACGTTCGTCGTAAAATTCTACCGCCTGAGACTTCAGTCAGTGAGTCACGCCAATCTGGAGTTCCGTATCGTCATCAGAGTGGTGCGTTGCAAGCCAGTTCTTCATCTTGGTAAAGAAGTGTAAGTCGCTTGGTGCAAGATCGCGGATGCCGGGCAGACGAGGCAAAATTTCTCATTTGAATGAATGACAAACTACTTTTCCACATAGTCACCAAACACATTGAAGCACTTTGATAGCTGTGGACAGGGTTTGAAATACGTTCGTCGTAAAATTCTGTCGCCTGAGACTTCAGCCAGTGAGCCACGCCAATCTGGAGTTCCGTATCGTCATCAGAGTGGTGCGTTGCAAGCCAGTTCTTCAACTAGCTAAACAAGTGGAAGTCGCTTGGTGCAAGATCGCGGCTGCTGGGCAGACGAGGCAAAATTTCCCATTTGAATGAATGACATACTACTTTTCCACATAGTCACCAAACACATTGAAGCAATTAACATAGCTGTGGACAGGGTTTGAAATACGTTCGTCGTAAAATTCTGTCGCCTGAGACTTCAACCAGTGAGTCACGCCAATCTGGAGTTCCGTATCGTCATCAGAGCGCTGCGTTGCAAGCTAGTTCTTCATCTAGGTAAACAAGTGGAAGTCGCTTGGTGCAAGATTGGGGCTGCAGGACGGACGAGGCAAAATTTCCCATTTGAATGAATGACATACTACTTTTTCACATAGTCACCAAACACATTGAAGCACTTATCATAGCTGTGGACAGGGTTTGAAATACGTTCGTCGTAAATTTCTGTCGCCTGAGACTTCAACCAGTGAGTCACGCCAATCTGGAGTTCCGTATCGTCATCAGAGCGCTGCGTTGCAAGCTAGTTCTTCATCTAGGTAAACAAGTGGAAGTCGCTTGGTGCAAGATTGGGGCTGCAGGGCTGACGAGGCAAAATTTCCCATTTGAATGAATGACAAACTACTTCTCCACATAGTCACCAAACACATTGAGGAACTTATCATAGTGGTGGACAGGGTTTGAAATACGTTCGTCGTAAAATTGTGCCGCCTGAGACTTCAGTCAGTGAGTCACGCCAATCTGGAGTTCCGTATCATCATCAGAGCGCTGCGTTGCAAGCTAGTTCTTCATCTAGGTAAACAAGTGGAAGTCGCTTGGTGCAAGATTGGGGCTGCAGGGCGGACGAGGCAAAATTTCCCATTTGAATGAATGACAAACTACTTTTCCACATATTCACCAAACACATTGAAGCACTTATCATAGCTGTGGACAGGGTTTGAAATACGTTCGTCGTAAAATTCTGTCGCCTGAGACTTCAGCCAGTGAGTCACGCCAATCTGGAGTTCCGTATCGTCATCAGAGTGGTGCGTTGCAAGCCAGTTCTTCAACTAGCTAAACAAGTGGAAGTCGCTTGGTGCAAGATCGCTGCTGCTGGGCAGACGAGGCAAAATTTCCCATTTGAATGAATGACATACTACTTTTCCACATAGTCACCAAACACATTGAAGCAATTATCATAGCTGTGGACAGGGTTTGAAATACGTTCGTCGTAAAATTCTGTCGCCTGAGACTTCAGCCAGTGAGTCACACCAATCTGGAGTTCCGTATCGTCATCAGAGTGGTGCGTTGCAAGCCAGTTCTTCAACTAGCTAAACAAGTGGAAGTCGCTTGGTGCAAGATCGCGGCTGCCGGGCAGACGAGGCAAAATTTCCCATTTGAATGAATGACAAACTACTTTTCCACATAGTCACCAAACACATTGAAGCAATTATCATAGCTGTGGACAGGGTTTGAAATACGTTCGTCGTAAAATTCTGTCGCCTGAGACTTCAGCCAGTGAGTCACGCCAATCTGGAGTTCCGTATCGTCATCAGAGCGCTGCGTTGCAAGCTAGTTCTTCATCTTGGTAAGCAAGTGGAAGTCGCTTGGTGCAAGATGGGGGCTGCAGGCCGGACGAGGCAAAATTTCCCATTTGAATGAATGACATACTACTTTTCCACATAGTAACCAAACACATTGAGGAACTTATCATAGTGGTGGACAGGGTTTGAAATACGTTCGTCATAAAATTCTGCCGCCTGAGACTTCAGTCAGTGAGTCACGCCAATCTGGAGTTCCGTATCGTCATCAGAACGCTGCGTTGCAAGCTAGTTCTTCATCTAGGTAAACAAGTGGAAGTCGCTTGGTGCAAGATTGGGGCTGCAGGGCGGACGAGGCAAAATTTCCCATTTGAATGAATGACATACTACTTTTCCACATAGTCACCAAACACATTGAGGAACTTATCATAGTGGTGGACAGGGTTTGAAATACGTTCGTCGTAAAATTCTGTCGCCTGAGACTTCAGCCAGTGAGCCACGCCAATCTGGAGTTCCGTATCGTCATCAGAGTGGTGCGTTGCAAGCCAGTTCTTCAACTAGCTAAACAAGTGGAAGTCGCTTGGTGCAAGATTGCGGCTGCTGGGCAGACGAGGCAAAATTTCCCATTTGAATGAATGACATACTACTTTTCCACATAGTCACCAAACACATTGAAGCAATTAACATAGCTGTGGACAGGGTTTGAAATACGTTCGTCGTAAAATTCTGTCGCCTGAGACTTCAACCAGTGAGTCACGCCAATCTGGAGTTCCGTATCGTCATCAGAGCGCTGCGTTGCAAGCTAGTTCTTCATCTAGGTAAACAAGTGGAAGTCGCTTGGTGCATGATTGGGGCTGCAGGACGGACGAGGCAAAATTTCCCATTTGAATGAATGACATACTACTTTTCCACATAGTCACCAAACACATTGAAGCAATTATCATAGCTGTGGACAGGGTTTGAAATACGTTCGTCGTAAAATTCTGTCGCCTGAGACTTCAGCCAGTGAGTCACGCCAATCTGGAGTTCCGTATCGTCATCAGAGCGCTGCGTTGCAAGCTAGTTCTTCATCTTGGTAAGCAAGTGGAAGTCGCTTGGTGCAAGATGGGGGCTGCAGGGCGGACGAGGCAAAATTCCCCATTTGAAAGAATGACATACTACTTTTCCACATAGTAACCAAACACATTGAGGAACTTATCATAGTGGTGGACAGGGTTTGAAATACGTTCGTCATAAAATTCTGCCGCCTGAGACTTCAGTCAGTGAGTCACGCCAATCTGGAGTTCCGTATCGTCATCCAAGCGCTACGTTGCAAGCTAGTTCTTCATCTAGGTAAACAAGTGGAAGTCGCTTGGTGCAAGATTGGGGCTGCAGGACGGACGAGGCAAAATTTCCCATTTGAATGAATGACATACTACTTTTCCACATAGTCACCAAACACATTGAAGCACTTATCATAGCTGTGGACAGGGTTTGAAATACGTTCGTCGTAAATTTCTGTCGCCTGAGACTTCAACCAGTGAGTCACGCCAATCTGGAGTTCCGTATCGTCATCAGAGCGCTGCGTTGCAAGCTAGTTCTTCATCTAGGTAAACAAGTGGAAGTCGCTTGGTGCAAGATTGGGGCTGCAGGGCTGACGAGGCAAAATTTCCCATTTGAATGAATGACAAACTACTTCTCCACATAGTCACCAAACACATTGAGGAACTTATCATAGTGGTGGACAGGGTTTGAAATACGTTCGTCGTAAAATTCTGCCGCCTGAGACTTCAGTCAGTGAGTCACGCCAATCTGGAGTTCCGTATCATCATCAGAGCGCTGCATTGCAAGCTAGTTCTTCATCTAGGTAAACAAGTGGAAGTCGCTTGGTGCAAGATTGGGGCTGCAGGGCGGACGAGGCAAAATTTCCCATTTGAATGAATGACAAACTACTTTTCCACATATTCACCAAACACATTGAAGCACTTATCATAGCTGTGGACAGGGTTTGAAATACGTTCGTCGTAAAATTCTGTCGCCTGAGACTTCAGCCAGTGAGTCACGCCAATCTGGAGTTCCGTATCGTCATCAGAGTGGTGCGTTGCAAGCCAGTTCTTCAACTAGCTAAACAAGTGGAAGTCGCTTGGTGCAAGATCGCTGCTGGTGGGCAGACAAGGCAAAATTTCCCATTTGAATGAATGACATACTACTTTTCCACATAGTCACCAAACACATTGAAGCAATTATCATAGCTGTGGACAGGGTTTGAAATACGTTCGTCGTAAAATTCTGTCGCCTGAGACTTCAGCCAGTGAGTCACACCAATCTGGAGTTCCGTATCGTCATCAGAGTGGTGCGTTGCAAGCCAGTTCTTCAACTAGCTAAACAAGTGGAAGTCGCTTGGTGCAAGATCGCGGCTGCCGGGCAGACGAGGCAAAATTTCCCATTTGAATGAATGACAAACTACTTTTCCACATAGTCACCAAACACATTGAAGCAATTATCATAGCTGTGGACAGGGTTTGAAATACGTTCGTCGTAAAATTCTGTCGCCTGAGACTTCAGCCAGTGAGTCACGCCAATCTGGAGTTCCGTATCGTCATCAGAGCGCTGCGTTGCAAGCTAGTTCTTCATCTTGGTAAGCAAGTGGAAGTCGCTTGGTGCAAGATGGGGGCTGCAGGCCGGACGAGGCAAAATTTCCCATTTGAATGAATGACATACTACTTTTCCACATAGTAACCAAACACATTGAGGAACTTATCATAGTGGTGGACAGGGTTTGAAATACGTTCGTCATAAAATTCTGCCGCCTGAGACTTCAGTCAGTGAGTCACGCCAATCTGGAGTTCCGTATCGTCATCAGAGTGGTGCGTTGCAAGCCAGTTCTTCATCTTGGTAAAGAAGTGGAAGTCGCTTGGTGCAAGATTGCGGTTGCCGGGCAGACGAGGCAAAATTTCCCAATTGAATGAATGACATACTACTTTTCCACATAGTCACCAAACACATTGAGGAACTTATCTTAGTGGTGGACAGGGTTTGAAATACGTTTGTCGTAAAATTCTGTCGCCTGAGACTTCAGCCAGTGAGTCACGCCAATCTGGAGTTCCGTATCGTCATCAGAGTGGTGCGTTGCAAGCCAGTTCTTCATCTTGGTAAAGAAGTGGAAGTCGCTTGGTGCAAGATTGCGGTTGCCGGGCAGACGAGGCAAAATTTCCCAATTGAATGAATGACATACTACTTTTCCACATAGTCACCAAACACATTGAGGAACTTATCATAGTGGTGGACAGGGTTTGAAATACGTTCGTCGTAAAATTGTGCCGCCTGAGACTTCAGTCAGTGAGTCACGCCAATCTGGAGTTCCGTATCGTCATCAGAACGCTGCGTTGCAAGCTAGTTCTTCATCTAGGTAAACAAGTGGAAGTCGCTTGGTGCAAGATTGGGGCTGCAGGGCGGACGGGGCAAAATTTCCCATTTGAATGAATGACATACTACTTTCCACATAGTCACCAAACACATTGAGGAACTTATCATAGTGGTGGACAGGGTTTGAAACACGTTCGTCGTAAAATTCTGTCGCCTGAGACTTCAGCCAGTGAGTCACGCCAATCTGGAGTTCCATATCGTCATCAGAGTGGTGCGTTGCAAGCCAGTTCTTCATCTTGGTAAAGAAGTGGAAGTCGCTTGGTGCAAGATTGCGGCTGCCGAGCAGACGAGGCAAAAATTCCCATTTCAATGAATGACATACTACTTTTCCACATAGTCACCAAACACATTGAAGCACTTATCATAGCTGTGGACTGGGTTTGAAATACGTTCGTCGTAAAATTCTGTCGCCTGAGACATCAGCCAGTGAGTCACGCCAATCTGGAATTCCGTATCGTCATCAGAGCGCTGCGTTGCAAGCTAGTTCTTCATCTTGGTAAACAAGTGGAAGTCGCTTGGTGCAAGATTGGGGCTGCAGGGTGGACGAGGCAAAATTTCGCATTTGAATGAATGACATACTACTTTTCCACATAGTCACCAAACACATTGAGGAACTTATCATAGTGGTGGACAAGGTTTGAAATACGTTCGTCGTAAAATTCTGTCGCCTGAGACTTCAGTCAGTGAGTCACGCCAATCTGGAGTTCCGTATCAACATTAGAGCGCTGCGTTGCAAGCTAGTTCATCATCTAGGTAAGCAAGTGGAAGTCGCTTGGTGCAAGATGGGGGCTGCAGGGCGGACGAGGCAAAAATTTCCCATTTGAATGAATGACATACTACTTGTTCACATAGTCACCAAACACATTGAGGAACTTATCATAGTGGTGGACAGGGTTTGAAACACGTTCGTCGTAAAATTCTGTCGGCTGAGACTTCAGCCAGTGAGTCACACCCACATGGAGTTCCGCTTCGTCATAAAAGCACTGCGTTGCAAGCCAGTTCTTCATCTTGGGAAACAAATGGAAGTCGCTTGGTGCAAGATCGCGCCTGTCGGGCAGACGAGGCAAAATTTCCCATTTGAATGAATGACATACAACTTTTCCACATAGTCTCCAAACACATTGAAGCACTTATCATAGCTGTGGACAGGGTTTGAAACACGTTCGTCGTAAAATTCTGTCGCCTGAGACTTCAGTCAGTGAGTCACGCCAATCTGGAGTTCCGTATCGTCATCAGAGCGCTGCGTTGCAAGCTAGTTCTTCATCTTGGTAAGCAAGTGGAAGTCGCTTGGTGCAAGATGGGGGCTGCAGGGCGGACGAGGCAAAAATTTCCCATTTGAATGAATGACATACTACTTTTTCACATAGTCACCAAACACATTGAGGAACTTATCATAGTGGTGGACAGGGTTTGAAATACGTTCGTCGTAAAATTCTGTCGCCTGAGACTTCAGTCAGTGAGTCACGCCTATCTGGAGTTCCGTATCGTCATCAGAGCGCTGCGTTGCAAGCTAGTTCTTCATCTTGGTAAGCAAGTGGAAGTCGCTTGGTGCAAGATGGGGGCTGCAGGGCGGACGAGGCAAAAATTTCCCATTTGAATGGATGACATACTACTTTTTCACATAGTCACCAAACCCCTTGAGAAACTTATCATAGTGGTTTACAGGGTTTGAAACACGTTCGTCGTAAAATTCTGTCGCCTGAGACTTCAGCCAGTGAGTCACACCCACAAGGAGTTCCGCGTCGTCATAAAAGCACTGCGTTGCAAGCCAGTTCTTCATCATGGTAGACAAGTGGAAGTCGCTTGGTGCAAGATCGCGGCTGTCGGGCAGACGAGGCAAAATTTCCCATTTGAATGAATGACATACTACTTTTCCACATAGTCACCAAACACATTGAAGCACTTATCATAGCTGTGGACAGGGTTTGAAACACGTTCGTCGTAAAATTCTGTCGCCTGAGACTTCAGTCAGTGAGTCACGCCAATCTGGAGTTCCGTATCGTCATCAGAGCGCCGCGTTGCAAGCTATTTCTTCATCTTGGTAAGCAAGTGGAAGTCGCTTGGTGCAAGATTGCGGCTGCCGAACAGACGAGGCAAAATTTCCCATTTGAATGAATGACAAACTACTTTTCCACATAGTCACCAAACACATTGAAGCACTTATCATAGCTGTGGACAGGGTTTGAAACACGTTCGTCGTAAAATTCTGTCGCCTGAGACTTCAGTCAGTGAGTCACGCCAATCTGGAGTTCCGTATCGTCATCAGAGCGCTGCGTTGCAAGCTAGTTCTTCATCTTGGTAAGCAAGTGGAAGTCGCTTGGTGCAAGATGGGGGCTGCAGAGCGGACGAGGCAAAATTTCCCATTTGAATGAATGACATACTACTTTTCCACATAGTAACCAAACACATTGAGGAACTTATCATAGTGGTGAACAGGGTTTGAAATACGTTCGTCGTAAAATTCTGCCGCCTGAGAGTTCAGTCAGTGAGTCACGCCAATCTGGAGTTCCATATCGTCATCAGAGTGGTGCGTTGCAAGCCAGTTCTTCATCTTGGTAAAGAAGTGGAAGTCGCTTGGTGCAAGATTGCGGCTGCCGAGCAGACGAGGCAAAATTTCCCATTTGAATGAATGACAAACTACTTTTCCACATAGTCACCAAATACATTGAAGCACTTATCATTGCTGTGGACAGGGTTTGAAACACGTTCGTCGTAAAATTCTGTCGCCTGAGACTTCAGTCAGTGAGTCACGCCAATCTGGAGTTCCGTATCGTCATCAGAGCGCTGCGTTGCAAGCTAGTTCTTCATCTTTGTAAGCAAGTGGAAGTCGCTTGGTGCAAGATGGGGGCTGCAGGGCGGACGAGGCAAAATTTCCCATTTGAATGAATGACATACTACTTTTCCACATAGTCACCAAACACATTGAGGAACTTATCATAGTGGTGGACAGGGTTTGAAATACGTTCGTCGTAAAATTCTGTCGCCTGAGACTTCAGTCAGTGAGTCACGCCAATCTGGAGTTCCATATCGTCATCAGAGTGGTGCGTTGCAAGCCAGTTCTTCATCTTGGTAAAGAAGTGGAAGTCGCTTGGTGCAAGATTGCGGCTGCCGAGCAGACGAGGCAAAATTTCCCATTTGAATGAATGACATACTACTTTTCCACATAGTCACCAAACACATTGAAGCACTTATCATAGCTGTGGACAGGGTTTGAAACACGTTCGTCGTAAAATTCTGTCGCCTGAGACTTCAGTCAGTGAGTCACGCCAATCTGGAGTTCCGTATCGTCATCAGAGCGCTGCGTTGCAAGCTAGTTCTTCATCTTGGTAAGCAAGGGGAAGTCGCTTGGTGCAAGATGGGGGCTGCAGGGCGGACGAGGCAAAATTTCCCATTTGAATGAATGACATACTACTTTTCCACACAGTCACCAAACACATTGAGAAACTTATCATAGTGGTGGACAGGGTTTGAAATACGTTCGTCGTAAAATTCTGCCGCCTGAGACTTCAGTCAGTGAGTCACGCCAATCTGGAGTTCCATATCGTCATCAGAGTGGTGCGTTGCAAGCCAGTTCTTCATCTTGGTAAAGAAGTGGAAGTCGCTTGGTGCAAGATTGCGGCTGCCGAGCAGACGAGGCAAAATTTCCCATTTGAATGAATGACATACTACTTTTCCACATAGTCACCAAACACATTGAAGCACTTATCATAGCTGTGGACAGGGTTTGAAACACGTTCGTCGTAAAATTCTGTCGCCTGAGACTTCAGTCAGTGAGTCACGCCAATCTGGAGTTCCATATCGTCATCAGAGTGGTGCGTTGCAAGCCAGTTCTTCATCTTGGTAAAGAAGTGGAAGTCGCTTGGTGCAAGATTGCGGCTGCCGAGCAGACGAGGCAAAATTTCCCATTTGAATGAATGACATACTACTTTTCCACATAGTCACCAAACACATTGAAGCACTTATCATAGCTGTGGACAGGGTTTGAAACACGTTCGTCGTAAAATTCTGTCGCCTGAGACTTCAGTCAGTGAGTCACGCCAATCTGGAGTTCCGTATCGTCATCAGAGCGCTGCGTTGCAAGCTAGTTCTTCATCTTGGTAAGCAAGGGGAAGTCGCTTGGTGCAAGATGGGGGCTGCAGGGCGGACGAGGCAAAATTTCCCATTTGAATGAATGACATACTACTTTTCCACATAGTCACCAAACACATTGAAGCACTTATCATAGCTGTGGACAGGGTTTGAAACACGTTCGTCGTAAAATTCTGTCGCCTGAGACTTCAGTCAGTGAGTCACGCCAATCTGGAGTTCCGTATCGTCATCAGAGCGCTGCGTTGCAAGCTAGTTCTTCATCTTGGTAAGCAAGGGGAAGTCGCTTGGTGCAAGATGGGGGCTGCAGGGCGGACGAGGCAAAATTTCCCATTTGAATGAATGACATACTACTTTTCCACATAGTCACCAAACACATTGAAGCACTTATCATAGCTGTGGACAGGGTTTGAAACACGTTCGTCGTAAAATTCTGTCGCCTGAGACTTCAGTCAGTGAGTCACGCCAATCTGGAGTTCCATATCGTCATCAGAGTGGTGCGTTGCAAGCCAGTTCTTCATCTTGGTAAAGAAGTGGAAGTCGCTTGGTGCAAGATTGCGGCTGCCGAGCAGACGAGGCAAAATTTCCCATTTGAATGAATGACATACTACTTTTCCACATAGTCACCAAACACATTGAAGCACTTATCATAGCTGTGGACAGGGTTTGAAACACGTTCGTCGTAAAATTCTGTCGCCTGAGACTTCAGTCAGTGAGTCACGCCAATCTGGAGTTCCGTATCGTCATCAGAGCGCTGCGTTGCAAGCTAGTTCTTCATCTTGGTAAGCAAGGGGAAGTCGCTTGGTGCAAGATGGGGGCTGCAGGGCGGACGAGGCAAAATTTCCCATTTGAATGAATGACATACTACTTTTCCACACAGTCACCAAACACATTGAGAAACTTATCATAGTGGTGGACAGGGTTTGAAATACGTTCGTCGTAAAATTCTGCCGCCTGAGACTTCAGTCAGTGAGTCACGCCAATCTGGAGTTCCATATCGTCATCAGAGTGGTGCGTTGCAAGCCAGTTCTTCATCTTGGTAAAGAAGTGGAAGTCGCTTGGTGCAAGATTGCGGCTGCCGAGCAGACGAGGCAAAATTTCCCATTTGAATGAATGACATACTACTTTTCCACATAGTCACCAAACACATTGAAGCACTTATCATAGCTGTGGACAGGGTTTGAAACACGTTCGTCGTAAAATTCTGTCGCCTGAGACTTCAGTCAGTGAGTCACGCCAATCTGGAGTTCCGTATCGTCATCAGAGCGCTGCGTTGCAAGCTAGTTCTTCATCTTGGTAAGCAAGTGGAAGTCGCTTGGTGCAAGATGGGGGCTGCAGGGCGGACGAGGCAAAATTTCCCATTTGAATGAATGACATACTACTTTTCCACACAGTCACCAAACACATTGAGAAACTTATCATAGTGGTGGACAGGGTTTGAAATACGTTCGTCGTAAAATTCTGCCGCCTGAGACTTCAGTCAGTGAGTCACGCCAATCTGGAGTTCCATATCGTCATCAGAGTGGTGCGTTGCAAGCCAGTTCTTCATCTTGGTAAAGAAGTGGAAGTCGCTTGGTGCAAGATTGCGGCTGCCGAGCAGACGAGGCAAAATTTCCCATTTGAATGAATGACATACTACTTTTCCACATAGTCACCAAACACATTGAAGCACTTATCATAGCTGTGGACAGGGTTTGAAACACGTTCGTCGTAAAATTCTGTCGCCTGAGACTTCAGTCAGTGAGTCACGCCAATCTGGAGTTCCGTATCGTCATCAGAGCGCTGCGTTGCAAGCTAGTTCTTCATCTTGGTAAGCAAGGGGAAGTCGCTTGGTGCAAGATGGGGGCTGCAGGGCGGACGAGGCAAAATTTCCCATTTGAATGAATGACATACTACTTTTCCACATAGTCACCAAACACATTGGGGAACTTATCATAGTGGTGGACAGGGTTTGAAACACGTTCGTCGTAAAATTCTGTCGCCTGAGACTTCAGCCAGTGAGTCACACCCACATGGAGTTCCGCGTCGTCATAAAAGCACTGCGTTGCAAGCCAGATCTTCATCTTGGTAAACAAGTGGAAGTCGCTTGGTGCAAGATGGGGGCTGCAGGGCGGACGAGGCAAAATTTCCCATTTGAATGAATGACATACTACTTTTCCACATAGTCACCAAACACATTGACGAACTTGTCATAGTGGTGGACAGGGTTTGAAATACGTTCGTCGTAAAATTCTGCCGCCTGAGACTTCAGTCAGTGAGTCACGCCAATCTGGAGTTCCATATCGTCATCAGAGTGGTGCGTTGCAAGCCAGTTCTTCATCTTGGTAAAGAAGTGGAAGTCGCTTGGTGCAAGATTGCGGCTGCCGAGCAGACGAGGCAAAATTTCCCATTTGAATGAATGACAAACTACTTTTCCACATAGTCACCAAACACATTGAAGCACTTATCATAGCTGTGGACAGGGTTTGAAACACGTTCGTCGTAAAATTCTGTCGCCTGAGACTTCAGTCAGTGAGTCACGCCAATCTGGAGTTCCGTATCGTCATCAGAGCGCTGCGTTGCAAGCTAGTTCTTCATCTTTGTAAGCAAGTGGAAGTCGCTTGGTGCAAGATGGGGGCTGCAGGGCGGACGAGGCAAAATTTCCCATTTGAATGAATGACATACTACTTTTCCACATAGTCACCAAACACATTGAGGAACTTATCATAGTGGTGGACAGGGTTTGAAATACGTTCGTCGTAAAATTCTGTCGCCTGAGACTTCAGTCAGTGAGTCACGCCAATCTGGAGTTCCATATCGTCATCAGAGTGGTGCGTTGCAAGCCAGTTCTTCATCTTGGTAAAGAAGTGGAAGTCGCTTGGTGCAAGATTGCGGCTGCCGAGCAGACGAGGCAAAATTTCCCATTTGAATGAATGACATACTACTTTTCCACATAGTCACCAAACACATTGAAGCACTTATCATAGCTGTGGACAGGGTTTGAAACACGTTCGTCGTAAAATTCTGTCGCCTGAGACTTCAGTCAGTGAGTCACGCCAATCTGGAGTTCCGTATCGTCATCAGAGCGCTGCGTTGCAAGCTAGTTCTTCATCTTTGTAAGCAAGTGGAAGTCGCTTGGTGCAAGATGGGGGCTGCAGGGCGGACGAGGCAAAATTTCCCATTTGAATGAATGACATACTACTTTTCCACACAGTCACCAAACACATTGAGGAACTTATCATAGTGGTGGACAGGGTTTGAAATACGTTCGTCGTAAAATTCTGCCGCCTGAGACTTCAGTCAGTGAGTCACGCCAATCTGGAGTTCCATATCGTCATCAGAGTGGTGCGTTGCAAGCCAGTTCTTCATCTTGGTAAAGAAGTGGAAGTCGCTTGGTGCAAGATTGCGGCTGCCGAGCAGACGAGGCAAAATTTCCCATTTGAATGAATGACATACTACTTTTCCACATAGTCACCAAACACATTGAAGCACTTATCATAGCTGTGGACAGGGTTTGAAACACGTTCGTCGTAAAATTCTGTCGCCTGAGACTTCAGTCAGTGAGTCACGCCAATCTGGAGTTCCGTATCGTCATCAGAGCGCTGCGTTGCAAGCTAGTTCTTCATCTTGGTAAGCAAGGGGAAGTCGCTTGGTACAAGATGGGGGCTGCAGGGCGGACGAGGCAAAATTTCCCATTTGAATGAATGACATACTACTTTTCCACATAGTCACCAAACACATTGGGGAACTTATCATAGTGGTGGACAGGGTTTGAAACACGTTCGTCGTAAAATTCTGTCGCCTGAGACTTCAGCCAGTGAGTCACACCCACATGGAGTTCCGCGTCGTCATAAAAGCACTGCGTTGCAAGCCAGATCTTCATCTTGGTAAACAAGTGGAAGTCGCTTGGTGCAAGATCGCGGCTGTCGGGCAGACGAGGCAAAATTTCCCATTTGAATGAATGACATACTACTTTTCCACATAGTCACCAAACACATTGAAGCACTTATCATAGCTGTGGACAGGGTTTGAAATACGTTCGTCGTAAAATTCTGTCGCCTGAGACTTCAGCCAGTGAGTCACGCCAATCTGGAGATCCGTATTGTCATCAGAGCGCTGCGTTGCAAGCTAGTTCTTCATCTAGGTAAACAAGTGGAAGTCGCTTGGTGCAAGATTGGGGCTGCAGGGCGGACGAGGCAAAATATCCCATTTGAATGAATGACAAACTATTTTTCCACATAGTCACCAAACACATTGAGGAACTTATCATAGTGGTGGACAGGGTTTGAAATACGTTCGTCGTAAAATTCTGCCGCCTGAGACTTCAGTCAGTGAGTCACGCCAATCTGGAGTTCTGTTTCGTCATCAGAGTGGTGTGTTGCAAGCCAGTTCTTCATCTTGGTAAAGAAGTGGAAGTCGCTTGGTGCAAGATCGCGGCTGCCGGGCAGATGAGGCAAAATTTCCCATTTGGATGAATGACATACTACTTTTCCACATAGTCACCAAACACAATGAAGCACTTATCATAGCTGTGGACAGCGTTTGAAATACGTTCGTCGTAAAATTCTGTCGCCTGAGACTTCAGCCAGTGAGTCACGCCAATCTGGAGTTCCGTATCGTCATCAGAATGGTGCGTTGCAAGCCAGTTCTTCATCTTGGTAAACAAGTGGAAGTCGCTTGGTGCAAGATCGCGGCTGCCGGGCAGACGAGGCAAAATTTCCCATGTGAATGAATGACATACTACTTTTCCACATAGTCACCAAACACATTGAAGCACTTATCATAGCTGTGGACAGGGTTTGAAATACGTTCGTCGTAAAATTCTGTCGCCTGAGACTTCAGCCAGTGAGTCATGCCAATCTGGAGTTCCGTATCGTCATCAGAGCGCCGCGTTGCAAGCTTGTTCTTCATCTAGGTAAACAAGTGGAAGTCGCTTGGTGCAAGATGGGGGCTGCAGGGCGGACGAGGCAAAATTCCCCATGTGAATGAATGACGTACTACTTTTCCACATAGTCACCAAACACATTGAAGCACTTATCATAGTGGTGGACGGGGTTTGAAATACGTTCGTCGTAAAATTCTGTCGCCTGAGACTTCAGCCAGTGAGTCACGCCAATCTGGAGTTCCGTATCGTCATCAGAGTGGTGGGTTGCAAGCTAGTTCTTCATCTAGGTAAACAAGTGGAAGTCGCTTGGTGCAAGATGGCGGCTGCAGGGCGGACGAGGCAAAATTCCCCATTTGAATGAATGACATACTACTTTTCCACATAGTCACCAAACACATTGAGGAACGTATCTTAGTGGTGGACAGGGTTTGAAATACGTTCGTCGTAAAATTCTGTCGCCTGAGACTTCAGCCAGTGAGTCACGCCAATCTGGAGTTCCGTATCGTCATCAGAGTGGTGCGTTGCAAGCCAGTTCTTCATCTTGGTAAAGAAGTGGAAGTCGCTTGGTGCAAGATTGCGGCTGCCGGGCAGACGAGGCAAAATTTCCCAATTGAATGAATGACATACTACTTTTCCACATAGTCACCAAACACATTGAAGCACTTATCATAGCTGTGGACAGGGTTTGAAACACGTTCGTCGTAAAATTCTGTCGCCTGAGACTTCAGTCAGTGAGTCACACCAATCTGGAGTGCCGTATCGTCATCAGAGCGCTGCGTTGCAAGCTAGTTCTTCATCTTGGTAAGCAAGTGGAAGTCGCTTGGTGCAAATTGGGGGCTGCAGGGCGGACGGGGCAAAATTCCCCGTTTGAATGAATGACATACTACTTTTCCACATAGTCACCAAACACATTGAAGCACTTATCATAGCTGTGGACAGGGTTTGAAACACTTTCGTCGTAAAATTATGTCGCCTGAGACTTCAGTCAGTGAGTCACGCCAATCTGGAGTTCCGTATCGTCATCAGAGCGCTGCGTTGCAAGCTAGTTCTTCATCTTGGTAAGCAAGTGGAAGTCGCTTGGTGCAAGATGGGGGCTGCAGGGCGGACGAGGCAAAATTTCCCATTTGAATGAATGACATACTACTTTTCCACATAGTCACCAAACACATTGAGGAACTTATCATAGTGGTGGACAGGGTTTGAAATACGTTCGTCGTAAAATTATGTCGCCTGAGACTTCAGTCAGTGAGTCACGCCAATCTGGAGTTCCGTATCGTCATCAGAGCGCTGCGTTGCAAGCTAGTTCTTCATCTTGGTAAGCAAGTGGAAGTCGCTTGGTGAAAGATTGCGGCTGCAGGGCGGACGAGGCAAAATTTCCCATTTGAATGAATGACATACTACTTTTCCACATAGTCACCAAACACATTGAAGCACTTATCATAGCTGTGGACAGGGTTTGAAACACTTTCGTCGTAAAATTATGTCGCCTGAGACTTCAGTCAGTGAGTCACGCCAATCTGGAGTTCCGTATCGTCATCGGAGCGCTGCGTTGCAAGCTAGTTCTTCATCTTGGTAAGCAAGTGGAAGTCGCTTGGTGCAAGATGGGGGCTGCAGGGCGGACGGGGCAAAATTCCCCATTTGAATGAATGACATACTACTTTTCCACATAGTCACCAAACACATTGAAGCACTTATCATAGCACTGGACAGGGTTTGAAACACGTTCGTCGTAAAATTCTGTCGCCTGAGACATCAGTCAGTGAGTCACGCCAATCTGGAGCTCCGTATCGTCATCAGAGCGCTGCGTTGCAAGCTAGTTCTTCATCTAGGTAAACAAGTGGAAGTCGCTTGGTGCAAGATTGGGGCTGCAGGGCGGACGAGGCAAAATATCCCATTTGAATGAATGACAAACTACTTTTCCACATAGTCACCAAACACATTGAGGAACTTATCATAGTGGTGGACAGGGTTTGAAATACGTTCGTCGTAAAATTCTGCCGCCTGAGACTTCAGTCAGTGAGTCACGCCAATCTGGAGTTCCGTTTCGTCATGAGAGTGGTGTGTTGCAAGCCAGTTCTTCATCTTGGTAAACAAGTGGAAGTCGCTTGGTGCAAGATCGCGGCTGCTGGGCAGATGAGGCAAAATTTCCCATTTGGATGAATGACATACTACTTTTCCACACAGTCACCAAACACAATGAAGCACTTATCATAGCTGTGGACAGGGTTTGAAATACGTTCGTCGTAAAATTCTGTCGCCTGAGACTTCAGCCAGTGAGTCACGCCAATCTGGAGTTCCGTATCGTCATCAGAATGGTGCGTTGCAAGCCAGTTCTTCATCTTGGTAAACAAGTGGAAGTCGCTTGGTGCAAGATCGCGGCTGCCGGGCAGACGAGGCAATATTTCCCATTTGAATGAATGACATACTACTTTTCCACATAGTCACCAAACACATAGAAGCACTTATCATAGCTGTGGACAGGGTTTGAAATACGTTCGTCGTAAAATTCTGTCGCCTGAGACTTCAGCCAGTGAGTCATGTCAATCTGGAGTTCCGTATCGTCATCAGAGCGCTGCGTTGCAAGCTAGTTCTTCATCTAGGTAAACAAGTGGAAGTCGCTTGGTGGAAGATGGGGGCTGCAGGGCGGACGAGGCAAAATTCCCCATTTGAATGAATGACGTACTACTTTTCCACATAGTCACCAAACACATTGAGGAACGTATCATAGTGGTGGACAGGGTTTGAAATACGTTCGTCGTAAAATTCTGTCGCCTGAGACTTCAGCCAGTGAGTCATGTCAATCTGGAGTTCCGTATCGTCATCAGAGCGCTGCGTTGCAAGCTAGTTCTTCATCTAGGTAAACAAGTGGAAGTCGCTTGGTGCAAGATGGCGGCTGCAGGGCGGACGAGGCAAAATTCCCCATTTGAATGAATGACATACTACTTTTCCACATAGTCACCAAACACATTGAAGCACTTATCATAGCTGTGGACAGGGTTTGAAACACGTTCGTCGTAAAATTCTGTCGCCTGAGACTTCAGTCAGTGAGTCACGCCAATCTGGAGTTCCGTATCGTCATCAGAGCGCTGCGTTGCAAGCTAGTTCTTCATCTTGGTAAGCAAGGGGAAGTCGCTTGGTGCATGATGGGGGCTGCAGGGCGGACGAGGCAAAATTTCCCATTTGAATGAATGACATACTACTTTTCCACATAGTCACCAAACACATTGGGGAACTTATCATAGTGGTGGACAGGGTTTGAAACACGTTCGTCGTAAAATTCTGTCGCCTGAGACTTCAGCCAGTGAGTCACACCCACATGGAGTTCCGCGTCGTCATAAAAGCACTGCGTTGCAAGCCAGATCTTCATCTTGGTAAACAAGTGGAAGTCGCTTGGTGCAAGATCGCGGCTGTCGGGCAGACGAGGCAAAATTTCCCATTTGAATGAATGACATACTACTTTTCCACATAGTCACCAAACACATTGAAGCACTTATCATAGCTGTGGACAGGGTTTGAAATACGTTCGTCGTAAAATTCTGTCGCCTGAGACTTCAGCCAGTGAGTCACGCCAATCTGGAGATCCGTATTGTCATCAGAGCGCTGCGTTGCAAGCTAGTTCTTCATCTAGGTAAACAAGTGGAAGTCGCTTGGTGCAAGATTGGGGCTGCAGGGCGGACGAGGCAAAATATCCCATTTGAATGAATGACAAACTATTTTTCCACATAGTCACCAAACACATTGAGGAACTTATCATAGTGGTGGACAGGGTTTGAAATACGTTCGTCGTAAAATTCTGCCGCCTGAGACTTCAGTCAGTGAGTCACGCCAATCTGGAGTTCTGTTTCGTCATCAGAGTGGTGTGTTGCAAGCCAGTTCTTCATCTTGGTAAAGAAGTGGAAGTCGCTTGGTGCAAGATCGCGGCTGCCGGGCAGATGAGGCAAAATTTCCCATTTGGATGAATGACATACTACTTTTCCACATAGTCACCAAACACAATGAAGCACTTATCATAGCTGTGGACAGCGTTTGAAATACGTTCGTCGTAAAATTCTGTCGCCTGAGACTTCAGCCAGTGAGTCACGCCAATCTGGAGTTCCGTATCGTCATCAGAATGGTGCGTTGCAAGCCAGTTCTTCATCTTGGTAAACAAGTGGAAGTCGCTTGGTGCAAGATCGCGGCTGCCGGGCAGACGAGGCAAAATTTCCCATGTGAATGAATGACATACTACTTTTCCACATAGTCACCAAACACATTGAAGCACTTATCATAGCTGTGGACAGGGTTTGAAATACGTTCGTCGTAAAATTCTGTCGCCTGAGACTTCAGCCAGTGAGTCATGCCAATCTGGAGTTCCGTATCGTCATCAGAGCGCTGCGTTGCAAGCTTGTTCTTCATCTAGGTAAACAAGTGGAAGTCGCTTGGTGCAAGATGGGGGCTGCAGGGCGGACGAGGCAAAATTCCCCATGTGAATGAATGACGTACTACTTTTCCACATAGTCACCAAACACATTGAAGCACTTATCATAGTGGTGGACGGGGTTTGAAATACGTTCGTCGTAAAATTCTGTCGCCTGAGACTTCAGCCAGTGAGTCACGCCAATCTGGAGTTCCGTATCGTCATCAGAGTGGTGGGTTGCAAGCTAGTTCTTCATCTAGGTAAACAAGTGGAAGTCGCTTGGTGCAAGATGGCGGCTGCAGGGCGGACGAGGCAAAATTCCCCATTTGAATGAATGACATACTACTTTTCCACATAGTCACCAAACACATTGAGGAACGTATCTTAGTGGTGGACAGGGTTTGAAATACGTTCGTCGTAAAATTCTGTCGCCTGAGACTTCAGCCAGTGAGTCACGCCAATCTGGAGTTCCGTATCGTCATCAGAGTGGTGCGTTGCAAGCCAGTTCTTCATCTTGGTAAAGAAGTGGAAGTCGCTTGGTGCAAGATTGCGGCTGCCGGGCAGACGAGGCAAAATTTCCCAATTGAATGAATGACATACTACTTTTCCACATAGTCACCAAACACATTGAAGCACTTATCATAGCTGTGGACAGGGTTTGAAACACGTTCGTCGTAAAATTCTGTCGCCTGAGACTTCAGTCAGTGAGTCACGCCAATCTGGAGTGCCGTATCGTCATCAGAGCGCTGCGTTGCAAGCTAGTTCTTCATCTTGGTAAGCAAGTGGAAGTCGCTTGGTGCAAGATGGGGCTGCAGGGCGGACGGGGCAAAATTCCCCGTTTGAATGAATGATATACTACTTTTCCACATAGTCACCAAACACATTGAAGCACTTATCATAGCTGTGGACAGGGTTTGAA
Organism: Schistocerca serialis cubense; assembly: GCF_023864345.2. Taxonomy (NCBI): domain Eukaryota; kingdom Metazoa; phylum Arthropoda; class Insecta; order Orthoptera; family Acrididae; genus Schistocerca; species Schistocerca serialis. The sequence goes on from NC_064639.1 coordinate 971,443,636, forward strand.
ACACTTTCGTCGTAAAATTATGTCGCCTGAGACTTCAGTCAGTGAGTCACGCCAATCTGGAGTTCCGTATCGTCATCAGAGCGCTGCGTTGCAAGCTAGTTCTTCATCTTGGTAAGCAAGTGGAAGTCGCTTGGTGCAAGATGGGGCTGCAGGGCGGACGGGGCAAAATTCCCCGTTTGAATGAATGATATACTACTTTTCCACATAGTCACCAAACACATTGAAGCACTTATCATAGCTGTGGACAGGGTTTGAAACACGTTCGTCGTAAAATTCTGTCGCCTGAGACTTCAGTCAGTGAGTCACGCCAATCTGGAGTGCCGTATCGTCATCGGAGCGCTGCGTTGCAAGCTAGTTCTTCATCTTGGTAAGCAAGTGGAAGTCGCTTGGTGCAAGATGGGGGCTGCAGGGCGGACGGGGCAAAATTCCCCATTTGAATGAATGACATACTACTTTTCCACATAGTCACCAAACACATTGAAGCACTTATCATAGCACTGGACAGGGTTTGAAACACGTTCGTCGTAAAATTCTGTCGCCTGAGACTTCAGTCAGTGAGTCACGCCAATCTGGAGTGCCGTATCGTCATCGGAGCGCTGCGTTGCAAGCTAGTTCTTCATCTTGGTAAGCAAGTGGAAGTCGCTTGGTGCAAGATGGGGGCTGCAGGGCGGACGGGGCAAAATTCCCCATTTGAATGAATGACATACTACTTTTCCACATAGTCACCAAACACATTGAGGAACTTATCATAGTGGTGGACAGGGTTTGAAATACGTTCGTCGTAAAATTCTGCCGCCTGAGACTTCAGTCAGTGAGTCACGCCAATCTGGAGTTCCGTTTCGTCATGAGAGTGGTGTGTTGCAAGCCAGTTCTTCATCTTGGTAAACAAGTGGAAGTCGCTTGGTGCAAGATCGCGGCTGCTGGGCAGATGAGGCAAAATTTCCCATTTGGATGAATGACATACTACTTTTCCACATAGTCACCAAACACAATGAAGCACTTATCATAGCTGTGGACAGGGTTTGAAATACGTTCGTCGTAAAATTCTGTCGCCTGAGACTTCAGCCAGTGAGTCACGCCAATCTGGAGTTCCGTATCGTCATCAGAATGGTGCGTTGCAAGCCAGTTCTTCATCTTGGTAAACAAGTGGAAGTCGCTTGGTGCAAGATCGCGGCTGCCGGGCAGACGAGGCAATATTTCCCATTTGAATGAATGACATACTACTTTTCCACATAGTCACCAAACACATAGAAGCACTTATCATAGCTGTGGACAGGGTTTGAAATACGTTCGTCGTAAAATTCTGTCGCCTGAGACTTCAGCCAGTGAGTCATGTCAATCTGGAGTTCCGTATCGTCATCAGAGCGCTGCGTTGCAAGCTAGTTCTTCATCTAGGTAAACAAGTGGAAGTCGCTTGGTGGAAGATGGGGGCTGCAGGGCGGACGAGGCAAAATTCCCCATTTGAATGAATGACATACTACTTTTCCACATAGTCACCAAACACATTGAGGAACGTATCATAGTGGTGGACAGGGTTTGAAATACGTTCGTCGTAAAATTCTGTCGCCTGAGACTTCAGCCAGTGAGTCACGCCAATCTGGAGTTCCGTATCGTCATCAGAGCGCTGCGTTGCAAGCTAGTTCTTCATCTAGGTAAACAAGTGGAAGTCGCTTGGTGCAAGATGGGGGCTGCAGGGCGGATGAGGCAAAATTCCCCATTTGAATGAATGACATACTACTTTTCCACATAGTCACCAAACACATTGAGGAACGTATAATAGTGGTGGACAGGGTTTGAAATACGTTCGTCGTAAAATTCTGCCGCCTGAGACTTCAGTCAGTGAGTCACGGCAATCTGGAGTTCCGTATCGTCATCAAAGCGCTGCGTTGCAAGCCAGTTCTTCATCTTGGGAAACAAGTGGAAGTCGCTTGGTGTAAGATCTGGGCTGTAGGGCGGATGAGGGAAAATTTCCCATTTGAATGAATTAAGGAGTTCTTCAGTGCGGTTTTCCTTGTGAGGTTGTGCATTGTCGTGTAAAAACAAAATTTTGGACGTCAGCTTTCCAAGGCGTTTGTTTTGAACTGCTCTTCTAAGGCTGTGCAATGTTTGACAGCACAGGGAGAATTTATGGTTGCTCGACGTTCGAGAAAATCAATAAGAAGCACACCTTGCCTATCCCAAAACACTGTCGCCATCAACGTCCTTGATGACCAGGGTTGCAAACATTTTCTTGGTTTTTGGGGGGACCTTGTGTGTTGCCACTCCATGGACTGTAATTTTGTATCGCTTTTGACGTGTTTCACCCAAGTCTCGTCACCGGTTACAATTCGATCCAGTAATGAATCACCATGTTCATGGTAGGCCTCCAGAAATGTCAACGTTTCCCCCATTCGCCGTTTTCTATGGTGCTCTGTAAGGACTTTGGGCAACCATCGTGCACAAAATTTGTGGTAGCCTTACTTCTGAGTGACTATTTCAAACAACAAAGTCCGTGAAACTTGTGGAAAAGAAAGCGAAAGCTCCGTTATTGTGAAGCGACGGTTTTCACGAATCGTTTCATCAACTCTAGCGAAAAGATCGTCAGTCACAATGCTCGAGCGTCCACTCTTCTCTGCATCATGAACTTTGGTTCGGCCATTTTTAAACCGAATGCACCATTTTCGGACGGAACATTCACTCATTATGTTGTTTCCGTACACTTCGCACAGTTCACGATAAATTTCTATAGGTTTTAGGTTTTTTGCCAACAAAAAACGTATCACAGACCGCACCTCACAACTGGCGGAATTTTCGATTGCAGCGCACATTTCAAATTCGAATATCTAAAAACCCAGACGCGCAGAGACGTTCCCACTGTTACGGATGGATACCGACTGAGCTGCCAAGCCTCTCACTCTCGTCAAATACTTTCCCATCTTTGGGGAAGTGTGTGGGGGAGTTTGTAGCCTTACGGCTTTTACTCTACTGTGTACTTGTGTGTGTGGTTATTTTTGTAATGTTTGGGTGTTTGCGTGATGTGATGAATGTTCTGTGTGTGTCTGGTACTTGCCTGACGCTGGCGAGATGATTGATATTATGGGGGAGGGAGGAGGATTAGGAATTGGATATACGGATTTCCTCTTCGACTTAGTCGGAGCTGCCAAGGATGCACATACCAAAATATATTCTTTCTGAATAGCCCTCGTACAAACCTTTCGAGTTCCCGAAGGAGGCCGTTAAAAGTCATTCAAATAGTTGGTTCTTATTCAGTCACTTTTTACGTCTTAGGTCTCTGCCTTACACTCAATGTGATCTTAATCAAGTAGAATGTACGTCTTCGTAGATGGTGTCCAGTGGGAATCTTTGCAGTACAGTCGACAAACATAACTGAATCTTTGTTTCTGAGATGTGCCATTACTGCGCAGTGAAAATGCGTCACTGTTCAGGCGACGACTGTTGGTAGTAGTAATTTGTACGAAATGAAACTTGTCCTCACAACTGACAGAAACGATTGGAGCCAGCGACTAGTTAACGACCTCTTACCTACTTACAAGACAGTTTGTAGCTAATGTCCCGGGAAACTATTTCTCCAAGAAGAATGACACTCTCGCATTCTCGTTTTGTTTCCCAGCGCGAGGCCATCGCGTCATCTCTCTCAAACCGGTCGTAAAATATTGGACGTTGTGGTTAACCCCGAAAGTTGACGACATTGACGACTACACGCAGTATGCTGTCCCGGTAACCCCCTGGAACGCTAGCTGGAAGCGGAGTTCGTTGCTCTCAGCATCCAGAGCTCGCCTCTGTTCCTTTTGTCGTGTATGAAGCACCAGAGACCCGAGTGGCAGGTTCTCTCGGCTCGACGTTTTGCGGACGCTTGTCCCTCACTTCCAGCGGAAAAAAAAGAGAACACGGCAATGTGGACGTGACGTGTGCTCTAAGGCGCCAGCAGTGTCCTAGTAATACGGGTTACTAGTTGCCAGTCATCTGTTTATTAGGCCAGTGACTGAGAACCCGACACCCTCGTTCTTGACTGTACGCTGATTGCTTCCCGGGTTTGGACGGGTTGTCAAACGTCTAATTACTCTGCCGTCGTCGGCACCAAGAAATCTTAATAAGCGAGAAAGGACCATTAGTTACTAGCTTAAGCATCAAAGACGTTCGATGAAATCATTATGAATACTTTTTTAAAAATTTGTAGCATTAATGTTTCTCCTCTGTTGTTACACGACTCTGCATCGACTTTGCATAGTCATTACTTAGAAAAACGCCCGTCTCAAGGAAGTCTGCTAGCACCATCTCTATTTAGCACACCTCCGTATGATCAGTTTCTTCCTGAAGCTTCATCTATGCTGATCACTTTGACATCGCTGCCCAAGGCAAGAAATTCGATACAGAAAAAAAAAATGAAGGCTTTTACCGCCGTGTCATAGTGGCTAATCACTCTTCTGGGGTGTATGACCGTGGTCGAAGAAGCTTTTCGGTTCCTGACTTTTCGTCCAGAGCTGCGCTGACATCTTCGGAGGTGCTCCTGAAGATGATGAGACTTGCCGACTGACGAACCGGACGTAGGAGAGCGATGTAAATTCTTCGTAAAGTGGGCGTGGTCGATTTTGCGCTGGTCCACAGAGATAATTTTTGACAAACATAAAACTTACTATCGATTGTCGCTTGTCAAGGATAAAAACTGATAATAAATGAAAAGCACCAGTTTGCTTTTGTTCTACAATATTGTATTATTTTATTATATATTATAATGTTGTTCTACCAAGAACCGACGGAAGATTCTGTTAATATGATCAAAACTGATCTTTCGATTCTGCAGAGCTACTGTTCGTGAGTTTCATGGCCGATCCTTTTCTGTTAAAATCATCACTATGCTTTTATATTTCGATGGCTTCTCTATGTAGATGTGGATCATAGTTTGTCGTAGTAGACGAAAATTGTGGTTTCCTGTCTGAAGTATATGCTCCACTACAGCTGATTTTTCTGTTTTCTTGTTTACCTGTCTGAAGATCATGCTCTACTACAGCTGATTTTTCTGTTTTCCCTAACTGGCAAAGAATTTTATGTTATTTCGCTCTTCTATTCACAGTCTCTTGGTAGTTATGATGTATCTTATATACTCCACTTGCTGACAGAAGAGGGCGTTTACCTTTACAAATCGGAATACTTTTTGTTTTGAATCTTCAGGCATCTGATTGCTTAGAGCAGGCACTCCACGAATTCATCTCCTGTGCCAACCTCTTCATCTCAGAGTAGCACTACGTCCTCAATTCACTGGTCAACAGTGATTTTGTTGCCAATTACTTGACAGTGAGTTTAGGGTAATTTTATGGCCCTGAAGTCGAATATGTCACTCGTTTTGCTAGACTGGCTCCATTTATTGTGATAACGTACAATATATAGACAAACAAACAAACAAAAATTCAATATATTAGTTCAGATACATTGTGTACACAGTAAAACGAAAATGAGAAAAAAAAACATATGAAAAGGATCACGAAAATGCAGTTCCATTGTCGATTCAGCGTGTAATAGAAGAAGAAAGGAAAAAAACAGACATTCTTTGAAAAACATATGGAAAAACTCCGCCTGTGTGATTTTCTCTTGTGTTGAATGTCTGGAGAGTCATGCTGAAGTTTTCAGCAGTAGTCTGCCATCACGTGCTTGTCCCATCTACCTTGATATCGTTCTTCCATCACCTGAAAATCTTGATGGAATCTTTCACCTTCTTCCTCGCTGTAGTCATCAAGATTGTCTGGAAATCTAAGATGGCTGTGTAGGTAGTGAATCTTAATGCTCATATTAGCCCCCAAACTTTTGAAGTTTCTGAGCATGTTTTGCACCAGTTCCTCATAATTACGTGCTTTGTGGTTACCCAAGAAATTCTTGACAATAGAGACAAAACTCCTACAGGTAGATGCTTCAATGCAATTCATAACTTTAATGAATCCCAAATCATATATAAGCTTCCGAATTTGGGGTCCATCAAATACACCAGCTTTTAATTTTTCATTACTTAGTCCAGGGTACGACTTGCATATATATTTGAAACAGTCACTATTTTCGTCAAATACTTCCACAAATTGAACATTAGACCAAACTTGATGGGAAGTGGTGGAAGAATGATTGTGTCCCTGTCTACTAATGGTTCTTTTAGGATATTAGCTGCCCCTACAGTAACGCTATCTGTTGATAGCATTGAAACTTTTTCCCAGTGATCATGCTTTGCTCTGCTGTCCCACATGTAAATAAAGCAAGGAAGTTTTGTGTACGCACTTTGCTGTCCAAGCAAAAAGTCAGCCATTTTTAAATCAACACAGATAGGCCACTGGTGTTGACTATAACGAAATTTATGGAGAATCATCTGGATATTTTCGTATTCCTGAAGAAGTTTTGTCGGTGGCTAATTGGAACGGATGCATAGCAATTACCATTATGCAACAATGCACATTTTAGCCTTCTGATATAGCAGTCGATAAAAAGCCTCCAAACTTGAGGTTGATATTTTGGTAGTCCCACTTTTAGTAGTACACAACGGATGTCACTGCAGTAAACAAGTGCATCATCTTGACTGAAGTATGGATGTAGATCTTCTTCCCTTGTCCAGTAAGCTGGGATTTTAGTTCCTGGTTGTAGATAATTCTTCTCATTTAGTCTAGATGCCAAGAGTTCCGAAGACTGTTTGGAAAGACCGAGGTCTCATATCAAATAGTTAAGCTCTTCCTGACTGAAGAGCTGATGTGTAGTGGAACTTCCTTCGTATTCAGATTCGCTACTACTAGTGTTCAAGTCCTGCAAATCATCATCATCTAAAGGAAGTAGTTTTGGCAGAGTGGTGAACACTGGTACAGGAATGTCATCGCTATGTGGCACAGGTCACCTTGGTGATTCTAAATGGGGATATTCACACTTATGCTTCTTCTAGCGATTGAAACCTTTTATTCAGACAATGCAAAAATAACAATCGTTATGGTGGTATTTTGTTTCTCACCACACCATGGGCACTCCAAAGTTTAAACCCTTCGTTTACCATTACCGCACAGACATAAAGACTCGACACAGCTTTTGCAAACTTTATGAGGAGCCCATTGTTTATCTTGGTCTCTCACTTTAATCCCAAAATACGCAAGACAGGCCTGTTTCAAAAAGTCAGTGATGTTCTTCCACTGTTCTTGTGTATTCTCCACAAATACAGCAGAACACCTCAGGAGAGTTAAAACAACATATCATGTTTATCTAGGAAAAGAATAAAATAAAATAAAAGTTATATTTGCAAAAATATATTATTATAAATATGATAAGGTGGAACTACTAAGTCAATATATATTACAATATGATCTAATATTTACATTTAACTAGCAATAATATAATAACTAACAGTGACGTACCTTCTTCTTGATACAATGAATGAGAAATTCTTCACTAACAAAAACTTTTAACAGCTATTACACAAATCGCGTCCTCTCACACGCTCTTTCCTCGCTCGGCTGCCACTCTGAGCACAAACATGGGGGTGGGGGACCCTGACCTTCAACGCAGCAGTGTGACCAAACGACTCTTCTTGAAATTGTGGAACACAAGAAGGTGTCTCAAATTACTACCACGTCCCATAATCTCACCTTCTCCTCTATAGCGTGGAACACATAAAATATTACATTTGTACATATGCAATCACAAAATAAAATGAACAGGCATACAGAATTATGGAATTTATGACTGATTTACTGATAATTTAACGATTAAACGCTACACATCAGAGACAACCTGTATCTAAGAAACTAGAGCCAATTGGGGAAATCCGTTTTCAGTTTCAGATTCAGTATACCAAATTTACTCACTGTACGTTTAAATATACGTGGAAACAACAATTTTTTTGTTGTAGAGCAGTGAGTTATTTACTGGACGTATTCCAATCTTTTTCTTCCTGTACAGTTTATACCCTCCCTTGAGTCACATGCAAGCTATTCCCCGGTGTTTTAACAGATGTCCTATTATCGTGTCAGTTCTCACTGTCAGTGTTTTCCATGTAATCCTTTCCTCGCCGATTCTACAGAGAATCTCCTCATCCCTTACCTTGTCAATTCGCCTAATTTTTAACATTATTCTTTAGCACCACATCTCAAATACTTAGAGTCTTTTCTTTTCCAGTTTTCCCACAATACATGTTTCACTACCGTACAATGGTGTGCTCCAAACGTGCATTCTCAGAAATTTCTTCCTCAAATTAAGGTCCTTGTTTTATATTAATAGACTTCTCTTGGTCAGGGATGCCCTTTCCGGCGGTACTAGTCTGCCTTTTATGTCATCTTTGCTCCGTCCGTCAAGGGTCATATTGCTGCCTAGGTAGCATCATTCCTTAACTTCATCTACTTCGTGATCACCAATCCTGATTTTAAGTTTCTCGCTGTTCTCATTTCTGCTACTTCTCATTACTTTCGTCTCTCTTCAATTTATTCTGTACTCATTAGACTGTTCCTTCCATTTAGCAGATCCTGTAATTCTTCTTCACTTTCACTGAGTACAGCAATGTCATCAGCGAAAATTATCATCGATATCCTTTCACCGCGAATTTGATTCTACCGTTGAACCCTTTTTTAATTTTATTGCCGTCATTGTTTCTTCGATGTATAGATGGAAGAGTAGGGGTGAAAGACTACGTGCCTCTCTTACACCCTTTTTAATCCTAGCACTTCGTTCTTGATCTTCCAATCTTATTGTTTCCTCTTGGTTCTTTTACATATTGTATAGTAGCAGTTTTTCCCTATAGCTTACCCCTGTTTTCCTCAGAATTCCGAGCATCTTGCTCCGTTTGACTTTGTCGAACGATTTTTCCAGGTCGACAAATCCTATGAAAATGTCTTAATTTTCTTTAGTCTTGCTTCAGTTATGAATCGCAACGGTTAGATCTGCCTCTCTGGTGCCTTTACCTTTCCTGAAGCCAAACTGATCGTCACCTAACAGATTTTCCGTCTTCTTTATATTGTTCATGTCAGCAACTTGGATACATGAGCTGTTAAGCTGACTGTATGATAATTCTCGCACTCGTTGGCTCTTGCAGTCTTCAGAATTCTGTGGGTGATGTTTTTCCGATAGTCAGATGGTATATCGCTGTCCCATACATTCTACACATTAAATAGTCGCTGTTTTGCAGGTTCCGCCAATGGTTTTAGACATTCTGATTGAATGTTATCTATCCCTTCTGTCCTATTCGATCTTAAGTCTTCCAAAGCTCTTTTAAATTCAGATTCAAGTACTGGATCCCCTATCTCTTCTATATCGATTCCTGTTTCTTCTTCCATCAGGACATTATATAAGTCTTCCCCTCGTAGAGGCATTCCATGTTCTTTTTATATCCAAATGCTCTCTCCTCTGCATGTAAAATTAAAATTCCCATTGCATTCCGAATGTTACCGCCCTTGTTTTTAATTCCACGAAAGTTGTTTTGACTTGTCTGTGTGCTGAGTCAGTCCTTCCGACAATCATCTCATGGAGCCATTTCGCCTTAGTTTCCTTGAATGTCTGTTTATTTTGGTCCCAACTGACTTGTATCTCTGTATTCATGAACTTCCCTGCGAATTTTTTACTTCCCTCTTTAGTCGATCAATGGAAGTGTTTCCTCTGATATCCATGGTTTCCTGTCTTTACCTTCCGTGTACCTACGTTTTTCTTTCCAGCTTCTGTGATTGCCTTTTTTAGAGATGTCCATTTTCTTCAACTGAACTGCCTACCGAGCTATTCGTTATCGCAATATCTATGGTATCAGAGAACTTCAAGCGTACTCTTCATTCCATAATATTTCCGTATCCACTTTTTGCGCATTGATTCTTCCTGACAACTCTCTTGAACTTTAGGCTACTTTCCGTCATTAGCAAATTGTGATCTGAATCTGTATCTGCTCCCGGGCGCGCCTTACAATACAATATCTGAAAAACATGGGAATGAAAATGTTACACATTCATTTTGATTTTCTTTTGAAAGAACGACTTCTGCCTGGCGTTGTCCAGCGAATTCTCGAAGGCGATGAGAGCTGGGAAGAAATTGTCACCTTTTGTCGTCATCAACATGAACGAAATCCTCGTAGGTTAACTCACAGTAGATGTTCCCAGCTTGAATCTGGTAGGATTGAATTCGTTATGTAATTGTCGTGACTCTGATAGCTGTTCCGCTTTTTCATTTTGCATTGCAAACCCGCGCTTTCTGAAGCCGTTACTAGGAATCGTAGGACATTTTTCTGTGGCGTTTGGAGGAGGCTTCTAGGAGAACTCCAACATAACATTTATGGGACTTGATCAAATAGTATCAAGATAGCAGCATCGCAAACCACTCTCCCGCCGTTAGGAGACGAGGTTCCATAAGCGTCTGCCAATAATGACAAATGGCCGTATTAATAAGGTTATTTTACTTGATCTAGTGGTGGTGGGTTCCTATGTACGGAGCAGGTGTCCAAAAACAGTAAAATTTTGCGTTTCTCATTTTTCATATCACTATTACTCATTAAACAACTCTGTCATCATTAATTACTATTTTTGAACGATAAATTGTGGAAAGTGATTTTATTCCTATTATGAGATTATAAAATTGAGTGTCAAGTGGAGAAATGGAAACATTCCCGACATATTGTTCTGTTTGAGTTCAGTACAGGGCTGACAACATTGGAGGCAACCAGAAGCATTTGCGCCGTATGTGCGACTGTGTAGAGCACGTCAAGAAAATGTTTTTTTTTTTTTCGTTTTAAGAAGAATCGTATTGGCACTATACAATTATCCACGTCAGAGTAATTCTGAAGTGGCAAACGTGACGAACTGTGATCATTCCAGCATAGTGCGAGATTTGCATGCAACAGGGAAGGTTAAAAAATCAGGTGTATGGATACCGTATACTCTAAGCCAAAATCACCAAAATCAGTGGGTGGTCATTTGTAAATCTCTGCTTGCTCGTCATCACTTGGCTCGTAAACGAGAGTGACCATTTCCACGCCGTATCGTTACTGGTGACGAGAAATGGTGTCTTTCTTCTAACATGAGGAAAAGAAACGAGTGGTTGAGCTCAAACAAGGCAGCAACTCCCTGAAACCAGCGCGCATCGACAAACGACAATTTTATGCATCTGGTGGAACAGCGACGGAGCATTGTTCTACGAATTGCTTCCCTAAGTTGTAACAATCACTGCTGACATTCATCGTCACCAGCTGAGATGTTTTGGTGGTTCAAATGGCTCTGAGCACTATGGGACCCAACTGCTGTGGTCATCAGTCCCCTAGAACTTAGAACTAATTAAACCTAACTAACCTAAAGACATCACACACATCCATGCCCGAGGCAGGATTCGAACCTGCGACCGTAGCAGCAGCGCGGCTCCGGACTGGAGATGTTTTGTAGATGCAATCCATGAACAACCACCAGAAAGACTGCTTGAAGTAATGCTACTCCACCATAACGGCCGACCGCATTCTGCCAAACTGACAAGACATTCCGCGCCCATCTCATTCATCTTTTCACGTTTTCCACTCTCTATTGAATAACCTTCAAGGAACTTCGTTTGAGGATGAAAATATGCTCCTAACGTGGCTCGCAGAGTTCTTCGTCTAAGAACCATGTGATTTTTACGGTCGCAGAATCGAAGATTTGATGCAGCGTTGGCAGACTGTGAAGGAGAATATATTGTTGATGACTAAAGGCTCTGTTACGTATATCTGTTGTTTTTACTAAACTCCCGAATGCGAGTCCAGTGTGCTAACCACTGCGCCACCTCGCTCGGTACGTGCGCTGATGCAAGAGCCCCGTACTAACAATCATATACAACCGATCACTCAACGAAAGATCCGTACCCAAAAATTGGAAAGTTGCACAGGTCACATCAATATTCAAGAATAGTAGTAGGAGTAATCCATTTAATTGCAGGCCCTTATCATTATCATTAACGTCGATATGCTGCAGAATTTTGGGACATATGTCGTGTTCGGACATTATGAATTACCTCGAATAGAACGGTCAATTACACACAATTAACACACATTTAGGAAACATCGTTCCTGGAAAACACAACTCACTCTTTACTCACACGAAGAGTAGAATACTCCTGACAAGGGATTTCAAACTGATTCCGTATTTCTAGATTCCCAGAATTCTTGTGACACTGTACCACACAAGCGGCTTGTAGTGAAATCGCTTGCTTATGGAATACGAGTATCTTCTCAGTTATGTGACTGGATTCGTGATTTCCTGTTAGAGATGTCACAGTTCGTAGTAACGGACTGAAAGTCATGGAGTAAAACAGAAGTGATTTCTGCCGTTCCTCAAGGTAGTGTTGCTTATCTATATAAACGATTTAGGACACAATCTGGACAGCCATCTTAGGTTGTTTGCGTATCATACTGTCGTTTATCATCTAGTTCTGTTGTCAGAAGATCAAAATCAGTTGCAAGACGATTTAGGTAAGATATCTGTGTGGTGAGAAAATTGGCAACTGACCCAAAATAATGAAAAGTGTGAGGTCATCCACGTGAGTGTTAAAAGGAATCTGTTAAACATCGGTTACGCGATGAATCCAAACTAAATACGTATGAATAACAATTACGACCAATATAAATTGGAAAGAACTCATAGAAAATGTTGCGGGGAAGCCGAACCAAAGACAGTGTTTTATTGACGGAACACTTAAAAGATACAAGAGATCAACTAAAGAGACTGCCTACACTAGGGACTCTCCATAGTCTTTTGGATTACTATGAGATACATACCAGAACGGATTAACGGAATACATCGAAAAATTTCAAAGAAGAGCTCCACGTTTTGTGTTGTCGAGAAATAGGGGAGAGAGTGTAATGGATATTATACAGGATTTGGAACGGGCATCATTAAAACATAGACGTTTTTCGTTGTGGCGGGGTCTTCTCACGAAACTACAATCACCAACTTCCTCCTCCAGATACGAAAAATTTTGCCAACGCCGATTACATAGGGAGGAAACGATCATCATAATAAAACAAGGGAAATCAAAGGTCGACAGAAAGGTATAAGTGTTCGTTTGTTCCGCACGCTGTTAGAGAATGGAGTAACAGAGAACTATTTTTTGATGAGCCCTCTGTCAGGCACTTAAGTGTGATTTGCAGAACAGCCATGTAGATGTAGGCCTTGAAAGAAAAAGAGGTGGGAGAGAGAGAGAGAGAGAGAGAGAGAGAGAGAGAGAGGGAGAGAGAGTAGAAGGACAAAATGAAGTCAATCTGGAGAGTGATTCATTAATACACTACTGGCCATTAAAATTGCTACACCAAGAAGAAATGTATATGATAAACGGGTATTCATTCATCATCATCATCATCATTTAAGAGTGATTATGCCTTTCAGCGTTCAGTCTGGAGCATAGTCCCCCTTATAAAATTCCTCCATGATCCCCTATTCAGTGCTAACATTGGTGCCTCTTCTGATGTTAAGCCTATTACTTCAAAATCATTCTTAACCGAATCCAAGTACCTTCTCCTTGGTCTACCCCGACTCCTCCTACCCTCTATTGCTCAACCCATGAGTCTCTTGGGTAACCTTGCTTCTCCCATGCGTGTAACATGACCCCACCATCTAAGCCTGTTCGCCCTGACTGCTACATCTATAGAGTTCATTCCCAGTTTTTCTTTGATTTCCTCATTGTGCACACCCTCCTGCCATTGTTCCCATCTACTAGTACCTGCAATCATCCTAGCTACTTTATATCCGTAACCTCAACCTTATTGATAAGGTAACCTGAATCCACCCAGCTTTCGCTCTCATACAACAAAGTTGGTCGAAAGATTGAACGGTGCACAGATAACTTAGTCTTGGTACTGACTTCCTTCTCGCAGAAGAGTAGCTGAGCGCTCTCTGCATTAGCTTTGCTACACCTCGCTTCCAGTTCTTTCACTATGTTTCCATCCTGTGAGAATATGCATCCTAAGTACTTGAAACCGTCCACCTGCTCTAACTTTGTTCCTCCTATTTGGCACTCAATCAGTTTATATCTCTTTCCCACTGACATTACTTTTGTTTTGGAGATGCTAATCTTCATACCATAGTCCTTACATTTCTGACCTAGCTCTGAAATATTACTTTGCAAACTTTCAATAGAATCTGCCACCACAACTAAGTCATCCGCATATGCGAGGCTGCTTATTTTGTGTTCACCTATCTTAATCTCACCCAGCCAGTCTATTGTTTTCAACATATGATCCATAAATAATATAAACAACAGTGGAGACAGATTGCAGCCTTGTCTTACCCCTGAAACTACTCTGAACCATGGACTCAATTTACCGTCGACTCTAACTGCTGCCTGACTATCTATGTAAAGACCTTTAATTGCTTGCAAAAGTTTGCCTCCTATTCCACAATCACGTAGTGCAGACAATAACTTCCTCCTAGGAATCCGGTCATATGCCTTTTCTAGATCTATAAAACAAAGATACAATTCTCTGTTCCACTCGTAACACTTCTCCATTATTTGCCGTAAGCTAAAGATCTGGTCCTGATAACCTCTAAGAGGCCTAAACCCACACTGATTTTCATCCAATTGGCCCTCAACTAATACTCGCACTTTCCTTTCAACAATACCTGAGAAGATTTTACCCACAACGCTGATTAAAGAGATACCTCTGTAGTTGTTACAATCTTTTCTGTTTCCATGTTTAAAGATTGGTGTGATTACTGCTTTCTTCCAGTCTGATGGAACCTGTCCCGACTCCCACGCCATTTCAATTATCCTGTGTAACTATTTAAGACCTGACATTCCACTGTATTTGATGAGTTCCGACTTAATTTCATCCACCCCAGCCGCTTTATTGCACTGCAATCTATTGACCATTTTCTCCACTTCCTCAAATGTGATCCTATTTCCATCATCATTCCTGTCCCATTGTACATCGAAATCTGAAACATTACTGATCGTATTTTCACTTACATTGAGCAACTCTTCAAAATATTTCCTCCATCTGCCCAAGGCATCAACAGGATTCATCAGCAGTTTTTCTGACCTGTCCAAAATACTTGTCATTTCCTTCTTACCTCCCTTTCGAAGACTGCTAATTACACTCCAGAATGGTTTTCCAGAAGCTTGACCCAAGGTCTCCAACCTGTTTCCAAAGTCTTCCCAAGATTTCTCCTTGGATGCTGTAATTATCTGTTTGGCTTTGTTTCTTTCTTCAACATAACTTTCTCTGTCTACTTGAGTTCTAGTATGTAGCCATTTTTGATATGCCTTCTTTCTCTTTTTACAGGCTGCCTTGACTGTGTCATTTCACCAAGCTGTTTGCTTCATCCTACCTTTACACACTACTGTTCCAATACATTCTTTGGCCACTTGTAGTACTGTGTCCCTGTACGTTGTCCATTCCTCTTCCAGTGACTGCAATTGACTACATTCAACTAACTGGTGTATTTCTGAGATCACTCTTATGTACTTGTGTCTCATTTCCTTATCCTAAAGTTTCTCCACTCTTATCCTCCTACACATGGACCTGACCTCCTGCACTTTCGGCCTCACAATACCAATTTCACTGCAGATTAAATAGTGATCAGTGTCATCAAAGAATCCCCTGAATACACGTGTGTCCCTCACAGCCTTCCTGAATTCCTGATCTGTTGTTATATAATCAATGACAGTTCTGGTTCCCCTGCCTTCCCAAGTATACCGGTGAATGTTATTATGTCTAAAAAAGGAGTTTCTGATTATTAAGCCCATACTGGCACAGAAATCCAAGAGTTGTTTCCCGTTCCTGTTGGCCTCCATACCCTCTCCAAATTTACCCATAACCTTTTCATACCCTTCTGTTCGATTTCCAATCCTGGCATTAAAATCACCCATGAGCAGAACACTGTCCTTTTCCTTTACTCTAACAACTACATCATTGAGTGCGTCATAAAAACTATCCATCTTATCTTGATCTGTCTCTTCACAATGCGAATATACTGACACAATCCTAAATTTCTTGCTAGACACTGTCAAATCTATCCACATCAGTCGTTCGTTTACATACCTTATTGCAACTACGCTGGGTTCCATTTCTTTCCTGATGAAAAGCCCTACACCCCATTGTGCTATTCCTCCTTTGACTCCTGACGAGGTAGACCTTGTATTCTCCCACTTCCTCTTCTTTCTCACCCCTTACCTGAATGTCACTAACAGCTAAAACGTCCAAACCCATCTTACTTGCAGCCTCTGCCAGCTCTACCTTCTTCCCAGAGTAGCCCCCATTGATATTAATAGCTCTCCATCTCGTTACCATTCGTTTGCCGAGTCGTATCTTAGTAGTCCCTGGTTTGTCAATTAGAGGTGGGACTCCGTCACCTCCAAAGGTCCGAGGCATTTTGCTCTGATTGTTGCCAGCAACATATTTAAAGTACCAGGGAAGCAGGTTGCTAGCCTTACTTGTCCCGGGTCCCATTGAGTTTTACCCCTAACGGTTGAGGGACTAACCGGTGGATTTGGTAGTCTTTGCCGTCTGAACACAAAGGTGGCCACGACTCGGAATATGTCCGAGAACCCCAGCCTTATTCCAAAATAGCTGGTATCCCGACTGTCAGGACCACTTACTTGGCCACTCATAAGTTGCCCGTGGTTCATGAACTAGGACATGATACCAGGAACCCACACCATAGTATTCATTGGACAAATATATTATACTAGAACTGACATGTGATTACATTTTCAAGCAATTTGGGTGCATAGATCCTGAGAAATCAGTATCCAGAACAATCATCTCTGGCCGTAATAACTGCCTTGATACGCCTGGGCATTGAGTCAAACGGAGCTTGGATTGCGTGTCCAGGTACAGCTGCCCATGCAGCTTCAACACGATACCACATTTCATCAAGAGTAGTGACTGGCGTATTGTGACGAGCCAGTTGCTCGGCCACCATTGACCAGACGTTTTCAATTGGTAAGAGATCTGGAAAATGTGCTGGCCAGGGCAGCAGTCGAACATTTTCTGTATCCAGAAAGGCCCGTATAAGACCTGCAACATGCGGTCGTGCATTATCCTGCTGAAATGTAGGGTTTCCCAGGGATTGAATGAAGGGTAGAGCCACGGGTCGTAACACATCTGAAATGTAACGTCCACTGCCGTCAATGCGAACAAGAGGTGACCGAGACGTAGAATCAATGGCACCCCATACCATCACGCCGAGTGATACGCCATTATGGCGATGACGAATACACGCTTCCAATGTGCGTTCACCGTGATGTCGCCAAACACTGATGCGACCATCACGATGCTATAAACAGAACGTGGATTCATCCGAAAAAATGACGTTTTGCCATTCTTGCACCCAGGTTCGTCGTTGAGTACACCATCGCAGGTGCTCCTGACTGTGGTGCAGCGTCAAGGGTAACCGCAGCCATGGTCTCCGAGCTGCTGCAAACGTCGTCGAACTGCTCGTGCAGATGGTTGTTGTCTTGCGAACGTCCCCATTTGTTGAGTCAGGGATCGAGACGTGGCTGAACGATCCGTTACAGCCATGCGGATAAGATGCCTGTCATCTCGTCTGCTAGTGATGCGAGGCCGTTGGGATCCAGCACGGCGTTCCGTATTACCCTCCTGAACCCACCGATTCCATATTCTGCTAACTGACATTGGATCTCGACCAACGTGAGCAGTAATGTGACGATACGGTAAACCGCAATCGCGATAGGCTACAATACGACCTTTATCAAAGTCGTAAACGTGATGGTTCGCATTTCTCCTCCTTACAAGATGCATCACAACAACGTTTCACCAGGCAACGCCGGTCAACTGGTGTTTGTGTATGAGAAATCGGTTGGAAACTTTCCTCATGTCAGCACGTTGTAGGTGTCGCCACCGGCGCCAACCTTGTGTGAGTGCTCTGAAAAACTAATCATTTGCATATCACAGCATCTTCTTGCTGTCGGTTAATTTCGCGTCTGTAGCACGTCATCTTCGTGGTGTAGCAATTTTAATGGGCAGTAGTGTAGTAAGAATGTCCCGAGCATACCACACGAAATGTAGGCCAGGCGTTGGCAGTGAGCATGGATGCGAGTCTAAACAAGGGCAGAAAGCGACAGTGGGCCGCCGGGTGAAGACAGACAGTAATGGTGAAGGGCAATCCGTCTTCCGGCAGCGGGCTGCGCCGGCTGCTCGGTGTCGCCTGACGGAAAGTGGAGTGGGTCTCCAGGAGGCGGCTCGCTGCCGGAAGGACGTCGCCCCCTCAGGCGCACTCGCTGTCGGCAGTCGGCGGCCGAGTCCTTCCGGCGTGGCAGCGGCAGGCGGCGACAGCACAATGGCCGGCCCGGCGGTTCCGCTGCGAGAGTGCGTGGGCGGACACGTCTCGTGACCCAGCTGCGGACTGTGGTCAGGAGAGGCGGGCCGTGCGTAGCGTGTGTGAGTGAAAACCGCAGCACAGGAAAGTGTCAGAGGTGCCTTTTAAGTTTTTACAAAAATAATGAAAGAAAACAGTTTTTGGTACAATTCATTTTATTTTTTTAAGAATACTCGCCTTTAAAATTTAAATACTTTATCCATGTTATCTGGGACGGAGAGCCATCGTGGCCGACAAAAAATTTTTTGTATTGTTTATTGAACGCGTCTCGTACAAAAAAGTGATTGCCTTTCCTTCTATCCATCTACATCTACATCCATACTCCGCAAGCCGCCCAACGGTTTGTGGCGGAGGGCACTTTAAATGCCACTGTCATTACCTCCCTTTCCTGTTCCAGTCGCGTATGGTTCGCGGGAAGAACGACTGCCGGAAAGCCTCCGTGCGCGCTCGAATCTCTCTAATTTTACATTCGTGATCTCGTCTGGAGGTGTAAGTTGGGGAATGAAATATATTCGATACCTCATCCAGAAACGCACCATCTCGAAACCTGGGCAGCAAGCTACACTGCGATGCAGAGGGCCTCTCTTGCAGAGTCTGCCACTTGAGTTTGCTAAACATCTCCATAATGCTATCACGCTTACCAAATAACCCTGTGACGAAACGCGCCGCTCTTCTTTGGATCTTCTCTATCTCCTCCGTCAACCCGACCTGGCACGAATCCCACACTGGTGAGTAATACTCAAGTATAGGTCGAACTAGTGTTTTGTAAGACACCTCCTTTGTTGATGGACTACATTTTCTAAGGACTCTGCCAATGAATCTCAACCTGGCACCCGCCTTACCAACAATTAATTTTATATGATCGTTCCACCTCAAATCGTTCCGCACGCATACTTCCAGATATTTTACAGAAGTAACTGCTACCAGTGTTTGTTCCGCTATCATATAATCATACAATAAAGGATCCTTCTTTCTATGTATTCGCAATCCATTACATTTGTCTACGTTAAGGGTCAGTTGCCACTCCCTGCACCAAGTGCCTATCCGCTGCAGATCTTCCTGCATTTCGCTGCAATTTTCTAATGCTGCAACTTCTCTGTATACTACAGCATCATCCGCGAAAATCCGCATGGAACTTCCGACACTATCTACAAGGTCATTTATATATATTGTGAGAAGCAATGGTCCCAAAACACTCCCCTGTGGCACGCCAGAGGTTATTTTAACGTCTGTAGACGTCTCTCCATTGAAAACAACATGCTGTGTTCTGTTTGCTAAAAAGTCTTCAATCCAGCCACACAGCTGGTCTGATATTCCGTAGGCTCTTACTTTGTTTATCAGGAACTGTATCGAACGCCTTCCGGAAGTCCAGGAAAATGGCATCTACCTGGGAGCCTGTATCTAATATTTTCTGGGTCTCATGAACAAATAAAGCGAGTTGGGTCTCACACGATCGCTGTTTCCGGAATCCATGTTGATTCCTACAGAGTAGATTCTGGGTTTCCAGAAACGACATGATACGCGAGCAAAAAACATGTTCTAAAATTGGACAACAGGTCGATGTCAGAGATATAGGTCTAGTTTTGCGCATCTGCTCGACGACCCTTTTTGAAGACTGGGACTACCTGTGCTCTCTTCCAATCATTTGGAACCTTCCGTTCCTCTAAAGACTGTAAGTAGGCTGTTTAGGTTTTTATATTGGTAACGCCACGTAGCGCTCTGTATGAAAATCACTGGCTGTGCTGTGTGCAGTCTGTGGCTGATCGACACTGTTGGAATATTCGCCATTGTAGTGTTGGGCAGTTTGGTGTGAATGGCGCGTAGCGTTGCGCAGTTTGAGGTGAGCCGCCAGCAGTGTTGGATGTGGGGAGAGAGATGGCAGAGTTTTGAGAGCGGACGGTCTGGACGTGTGTCCATCAGAGAGAGTAAATTTGTAAGACTGGATGTCATGAACTGCTATATATATTATGACTATTAAGGTAAATACATTGTTTGTTCTCTATTAAAATCTTTCATTTGCTAACTATGCCTATCAGTAGTTAGTGCCTTCAGTAGTTAGAATCTCTGGCAGTATTGGCGCTCGCTGTATTGCAGTAGTTCGAGTACGAAGATTTTTGTGAGGTAAGTGATTTGTGTAAGGTATAGGTTAATGTTAGTCAGGGCCATTCTTTTGTAGGGATTATTGAAAGTCAGATTGCGTTGCGCTAAAAAATATTGTGTGTCAGTCTAAGCACAGTCATTTATAATTTTTCTAAGGGGACGTTTCATAAGACTTGCAGTACACGGCTGTTAGAAGGGGGGCATGTTCTTTCGCGTACTCTGTGTAGACTCGAATTGGTAGCCCGTCAGGTCCAGTGGACTTTACCCTGTTGAGTGATTTCAGTAGCTTTTCTATTCCTTGGACACTTATTTCGATGTCAGCCATTTTTTCACTCGTGTGAGAATTTAGAGAAGGAACCGCAGTGCGGTCTTCCTCTGTGAAACAGCTTTGGAAAAAGGTGTTTAGTATTTCAGCTTCACGCGTGTCATCCTCTGTTTCAATGCCATCATCATCCCAGTGTCTGGATATGCTGTTTCGATCCACTCACTGATTTAACGTAAGACCAGAACTTCCTAGGATTTTCTGTCAAGTCGGTACATAGAATTTAACTTTCGAATTCACTGAACGCTTCACGCATAGCCCTCCTTACGCTAACTTGACATCGTTTAGCTTCTGTTTGTCTGAGAGGTCCCTCTATGGCCGACCAAGAGGACTACTACAAACTATTCAGGAACTAAGGTAAATACTCTGAAGAACCGAAGAAACTGATACACTTTGCCTCATATAGTGTAGGGCCCCCGCGAGCACGCAAAGTGACGCAACACGACGTGGCATGGACTCGACTAATTTCTGAAGTAGTTTAGACTGAGTTTCATTGAAAGATTTCTCTGCAAATGCAGGGCACTCACAAAGGAGATAGTTTAGTAAACTGTCTTTCGACCAGTACTTGAATATTGCTCGTCAGTCTGGGATCGGTAACAGGAGAACTGATAGAGGAAATAAACTGAGGCGCCAAAGAAACTCGTATAGGTATGCGTATTCAAATACAGAGATATGTAAACAGGCAGAATACGGTGATGCGGTCGGGAACGCCTATGTATAACAACAAGTGTCTGGCGCAGTTGTTAGATCGGTTACTGCTGCTACAATGGCAGGTTATCAAGATTTAAGTGCGTTTCAAAGTAGTACTATAGTCGGCGCACGAGCGATGGAACACAGCATATCCGACGTAGCGATGAAGTGGGAATTTTCCAGTACGACCATTTCACGAGTGTACCGTGAATATCAGGAATCCGGTAAAACATCAAATCTCCGATGTCTCCGGAAAATGTCCTGCAAGAACCGGACCAACAACGACCTAAGAGAATCGTTCAACGTGAGAGAAGCGCAACCCTGCGGATTTCAGCGTTGGACCATCAACAAGCGTCAGCGTGCTAACCAATCAACGAAACGTCATCGATATGTGCTTTCAGAGCCGAAGGCCCGCTAGTGTACCCTTGCAGGGCTGTCCATAAATCCGTAAGAATACAAGAGCGTGAAGATCTCTTCTGAACAGCATGTTGCAAGACATCCCAGGTATGTTCAATAATGTTCATGTCTGGGAAATTTGGTGGCCATCTGAAGTGTTTAAACGCAGAAGACTGTTCCTGGAGTCATCCTGTAGCAATTCTGGACGTGTGCGATGTCGCATTGTCCTGTTGGAATTGCCATGCTGGCCGTTGTAGCCGAGCGGTTCTAGGCGTTTCAGTCCGGAACCCCGCAGCTGCTACGGTCGCAGGTTCGAATCCTGCCTCGGTCATGGATGTGTGTCAGGTTCTTAGGTTAGTTAGGTTAAAGTAGTTATACGTTCTAGGGGACTGATGACCTCAGATGTTAAGTCTCATAGTGCTTAGAGCCATTGGAACCCTTGGAACTGCCCAAGTCCGTCGGAGTGCACAATGGACGTAAATGGATGCAGGTGATCAGACAGGATGCTTACGTACTTGTCACCATTTAAACGTATCAAGGGTCCCATTTCACTCCAACTGCAGACACTCCACATCACTGTAGAGTCTCCACCAGATTGAACGGTCCCCTGCTGACATGCAAGGTCCACGGATTCATGAGATTGTCTGCATACGCGTATACGTCCATCCACTCGACAGAATTTGAAACGAGACTCGTCCGACCAGGCAACATGTTTCTAGTCATCAACAGTTCAATGTCGGTGTTGACGGGCCCAGGCGAGCCGTAAAGCTTTGTGTCGTGCTATCATCAACGGTACACGAGTGGACCTTCGGATACGACAGCCCAGATCGATAATTCCAGATCGATAATCTGCCAGGAAGTTTCAGATCGATAATGTTTCGTTGAATGGTTAGCACACTGCAGCAATTTGTGGAAGGGTTGCACTTCTGTCACGTTGAACGATTCTCTTCAGCTGTCGTTGGTCCCGTTCCTGCAGGATCTTTTTCCGGCCGCAGCTATGTCGGAGATTTGATGTTTTACCAGATTCCTGATATTCACAGTACACTCTGAAATGGTCGTACTTGAAAATCCCCCAGCTGGTCCCGGCGGAGGTTCGAGTCCTCCCACGGGCATGGGTGTGTGTGTTTGTCCTTAGGATAATTTAGGTTAAGTAGCGTGTAAGCTTAGGGACTGATGACCTTAGCAGTTAAGTCCCATAAGATTTCACACACATTTGAACATTTTGAAAATCCCCACTTTATCGCTACCTCGGAGATGCTGTGTCCCATTGCTCGTGCGACTATTATACCACCACGTTCAAACTCACTTCAATCTTGCTAACCTGCCATTGTAGCAGCAGTAACCGATCTGACAAGTGCGCCAGATATTTGTTGTTTTACATAGATGTTGCCGACCGCAGTCCTATATTCTTCCTGTTCACATATCTCTGTATTTGAATACCCATGCCCATACCAGTTTCTTTGGCGCTTGAATGTAACTCGACACGGCAACGAGTTCATTAAGGATTAGTGGAGTGGTCGTGGCCCCCTGCAGAGATATGAATGGGTGACTCCTTGGGGGAAAACGTGTCGGCTGCAGGATGCGCTCCGGTATGCAGGCGTCGGAAGGAGGCCGGATCTGCTGCGTGGACACCGTCCCCCTCGCCCTGAGACTCACGGGGGGCATAGGGAACTCCGGAAACAGGGAACGGGGCCACCAATTATGGAAACGAGGTACCGCTGTGGAGTGGTGGCGGCGGCGGCAGCAGGTGAGTGTATGTGTGTACCTAGCGTGCTGCACGCACGGGCCACGCCCCCTCCAGAGCACCGCGCCGGGAAAGTAGACAGCCGCGCCGAGTGGCGTCGTAAACGCTCCACGAATAATGATGGTTATTACGGCTGCGGTGCGGTGTCGCAGCTGAAGTGGAGACAGATTTTAGCGGCTCCGTGTCACGAACTTGTTTCGTTACCCGTGACAGGCAATCACAGTAGGGCTTTAACGTGTGAATGCAAACGATCTTCGGGATTGCGTGAGCGGTCACGAGACCGAATCCGCCTTATTTAAATTTAGAGGAGCAAGTCTCCTATCTTTTTTCTCCGGACGAGTAAAGAGAAAATAGAATGTCATTTAAGAAATAGATTCGTGTGGCACGTTTCCTAGCACTAACGGGTAGAAATCTTCAGACATGGAAGTAACTTTCGACGTTCGCGGATGTTGATGTATCCACTGAATATGCAGCGCTAGAAAGTGTAACGAAATGCAGATCATTTGAAAAAGACTGATAGTTGACCCTCAGTATAAACAAATGGTTCAAATGGCTCTGAGCACTATGGGACTTAACTGCTGAGGTCAACAGTCCCCTAGAACTTAAAACTACTTAAACCTAACTAACCTAAGGACATCACACACATCCATGCCCGAGGCAGGATTCGAACCTGCGAACGTAGCGGTCGCGCGATTCCAGACTGTAGCGCCTAGAGCCTCTCGGCCACTCCGGCCGGCCACTATAAGCATAGTGCACATGAACAGGCGGAGAGACACCTTGTTGTGTGAGCAAACGATTGTCGAATAAACACTATAAGCAGCCGCATCGATAAAATACTTGGGAGTATGCGTAAGGAGCGATTTAAAGTGGAACGACAACGTAGAAGTAATCGTAAGAAAAGCAGATAACAGTCTGAGTTTCATTGGAAGAATCCTCAGCAAACGTAGGCCACTCACAAAGGAGATAGTTTAGTAAACTGTCTTTCGACCAGTACTTGAATATTGCTCGTCAGTCTGGGATCGGTAACAGGAGAACCGATACAGAAAATAAACTGAGGCGCCAAAGAAACTGGTATAGGCATGCGTATTCATATACAGAGATACATAGACAGGCAGAATACGGCGTTGAGGCCGGCAGCACCCATGTGCGACAACAAATGTCTGGCGCAGTTGTTAGATCGTTACTGCTGGTACAATGGCAGGTTATCAAGATTTAAGTGCGTTTCAACGCGGTACTATAGTCGGCGCACGAGCGCTGGAACACAGCATCTCCGAGGTAGCGATGAAGTGGGGATTTTCCAGTACGACCATTTCACGAGTGTACCGTGAATATCAGGAATCCGGTAAAACATCAGATCTCCGACATCTCCGGAAAATGTCCTGCAAGAACGGGACCAACAAAGACCGAAGAGAATCGTTCAGCGTGAGAGAAGCGCAACCCTGAGGATTTCAGTGTTGGGCCATCAACAAGTGTCAGTGTGCGAACCATTCAGCGAAACGTCATCGATATGGGCTTTTAGAGCCGAAGGCCCACTAGTGTACCGTTGTTGACTTTACTACACAAAGCTTTACGCATCTCCTGGTCCCATCAACACAGACATTGGATTGTTGATGACTCGAAGCGTGCTGCTTGGTCGGACGACTCTCGTTTCAGTTTGTATCGAGCGGATGGACGTCTATGGGTACAGAGACACATCATGAATCCATGGACCCTACATGTCAGCAGGGGAGTGTTCAAGCTGGTGGAGGCTCTGTAACTGTGTGGGACGTGTGTAGTTGGAGTGATATGGAACCCCTGATACAGCTAGATACGACTCTGACAGGTGACACGTACGTAAGCATCCTGTCTGATCACCTGCATCCATTCATATCCATTGCGCATTCCGACGGTCTTGGGCAATTCCAGCAGGACAATGCGACACTCGACGCGTCCAGAAATGCTTCAGAGTGGCTCCAGGAACAGCCTTCTGAGTTTAAACACTTCAGCTGACCACCAAATTTCCCAGACATGAACGTTCAGAAGAGATCTCCACCCTCTCGAACTCTTACGGATTTATGGACAGCCCAGAAGGCTTCATGGTGTCAGTTTCTTCCAGCACTACTTCAGACATTAATCGAGTACATGCCACGTCGTGTTGCGGCACTTCTGTGAGCTCTCGAGGGGTCTACGCGATATTAGGCAGGTGTACCAGTTTCTTTTGCTCTTCAGTTGTTATTTCTTGTGTAACCATGATGTAAATAAGGTACTGTATGTATGAAAACCTGGTCTGACTTGAGAGAGGGCGGGACGGCCCAAATTAGATCAGGTTAAATAAATAAAAAAATAGTGTGCAAAAATTGGAACTTTGTACGGGCGCTGATGACCGCGCAGTTGAGCTCCCCACAAACCAAACATCATCACAAATGCCTCTACAGCAGTTGCATCCCACGTCCTCAGTTATCTGCTGGATGTATTCACATCTCTGTCTTCTTCTACAGTAGTTACCCTCTACAACGCTCTCTATTACCACGGAACTTATTCCCTGATGCCTTAAAAGATGTCCCCTCATTCTGTCCCTTCTTCTTGTCAGTGTTTTCCATATGTTCCTTTCCTTTTCGATTCCGCGGAGAACCTCCTCATTCCTTACCTTATTAGTCCACCTGATTTTCAACATTCTTCTGTTGCACCACATCTCAAAGTCTCCGATTATCTTACCTTGTGGTTTTCTCCCAGTCCATGTCTGACTACCATACAATGCTCTGCTCCAAACGTACATTCTCAGAAATGTCTTCCTCAAACTGAGGTCTATGTTTGATACTAGCACATTTCTCTTAGAAAGAAATTCCTTTTTCGCCAGTTCTAGTCTGCTTTTTATGTCCTTCCACCGTCCGCCACAGGTTATTTTGCTGCCTAGGTAGCAGAATTCTTTAACTTCGTCTACTTCTTGATCCCCAATTGTAACTGGTACACCTACCTAATATTGTAAGCACTTGTCGGCTCTTGCTATCTTTGGAATTGTGTGGATGAGGTTTTTCCGAAAGTCTTACGGTACATCGCTGTTTCCATTTCTGCCACTTCTCATTACTTCGTTCTTTCTTCGATGATGCCAATGTCATCAGCAAACCTTATCATTGATATCCTTTCACGCTGAATTTTAATCCCACTCCTGAACCTTTCTTTTATTTCCATCATTGCTTCTTCGATGTACAGACTGAACAGTAGCGACGAAAGACCACGTCCCTGCCTTACACCATTTTTAACCCGAACACTTCTTTCATGGCCTTCAGACTTACTGTTACCTCTTGGTTCATGCACGTATTGCATATTACTTGCCTTTCCCTACAACGTACTCCTACTTTTCTCAGCATTTTGGACATGTTGCTCCATTTTACATTGTCGAACGCTTTCATCAGGTCGAAAAATCCTAAATACATGTCTAAATGTTCAAATGTCTGTGAAATCTTATGGGCCTTAGCTGCTAAGTTCATCAGTCCCTAAACTTACACACTACTTAACCTAAATTATCCTAACGACAAACACACACACACACACATGCCCGAGGGAGGACTCGAACCCCCGCCGGGACCAGCCGCTCAGTCCATGACTGCAGCGCCCCAGACCGCTCGGCTAATCCCGCGCGGCTAAGTACGTGTCTCGAATTTTCTTCAGTCCTCCTTCCGTTATCAACTGCAAGATCGGAACGCCCTCTCTGGTGCCTTTATCTTTCCTAAAGCCAAACTCATCGTCGGCTAATATATCCTCAATTTTCTTTTCCATTCTTTTGTATGTTATTCTTGCGAGAAACTTGAGTATTGAGCTGTTAAAATGATTGTGCCATAATTCTCGCACTTGTCGGCTGTTGCTGTCTTTGGAATTGTATGGATGATGTTTTTCTGAAAGTATAATGATACATCGCAGTCACACACCAACAAAAATAGTCGTTTTGTTGCCACTTCCTCAAATGATTTTAGAAATTCTGATGGAATGTTATCTATCCTTTTTGCCTTATGTGATCTTAAGTCATCCACTGCTCTTTTAAGTTCTGATTCTAATACTAGATCCCCTATCTCTTCCCTGTCGACTTGCATTTCTTCTTCTGTCACGTCGTCAGTCAGGTCTTGTAGCCCCGTAGAGGCCTTCAATGTACTCTTTCCACCTATCCGCTCGCTCCTCTGCATTAAACTGCGGAATTACCATTAAATTTTAAAAATTACCGTCATTGCTTTTGATTTCACCTGAGGTTGTTTCGACTGATTCCATTTTTCCGACAATCATTTCTTTTCCGAGCTCTTAACGTTTTTCATGCAGCTATTTTGCGTTATCTTCTCTGCACTCTCTGTTTATTTCGTTCATAAGTGTCTTGTATTTCCGTATTACTGAATTTCCCTAAACATTTTTCTACTTCCTTCTTTCGTCTTTTAGCTGGAGTATATCCATGGCTTCTTCTCAGTTGCGTTCCTTGTAGCTACGGCTTTTTTCCAACCTCTGTTATTGCCCGGTTTAGAAATGTCCATTTCTCATCAGTTGCCTACTGAGCGATTCACAATCGCAGAGTCTATAGCGTCAGAGAACTTCGAGCATATCTCTTCATTCTGGAGTGCTTCGGTATCCCACTTCTTTGCGTATTGATTCTTCCTGCCTAGTCTTAGAAAATTATTTTGAACAATTAGTTCATGAGCCCACTCGAAGCGTAAATGTTTGAGATACCATATGTGACCTCTTAGCCACAAATAATCCTGGACAGATAAAAGAGTATCGTGACGAGTACAGGGATTGGCGACCACAAGGCAGTTGCTGCTAGGCTAAATACCAAAACACCTACAACCATCAAAAAGAAACGCAAAGTACATCTATTTAAAAAAGCTGATAAAAAGGCTCTTAACGCCTTTTTAAGAGACAGTCTTCACTCTTTCCGATCTGATCATGCAAGCGTATAAAAGATGTGGAATGATTTCGAAGAGATAGTATCGACGGCAATTGAGAGATATGTACCACATAAATTAATAAGTGATGGTACTGATACCCCATTGTACACAAAGCGGATCAGATCACTGTTACTAAAGCAACGAAAATAGCACGCCAAATTTAAAAGAACGCAAAATCCCCAAGATTGGTAAAGTTTTGCAGACGTTCGAAATATAGTTCGTACTTCATTGCGAGATGATTTTAATAATTTCCACAACGAAACTCTGTCTCGGAATCTGGCAGAAAACCCAGATACTAGTCATACAAGAAGCACACCGGTGGAAAGACATAATCAATACCTTCACTGCGCGATAACAACGGAGAAGTCTCTGATGACAGTGCCACTACAGCAGAGTTATTAAACACGGTTTTCCGAAACTCCTTCTCCAAAGAAGACGAAGTAAACATTCCTGATTCCAAACAAGAACAACTGCCAATGTGAGAAACATAGAAATAGATATCCTTGGTGTAGAAAATCAGCTAAATCTCTAAATAAAAGCAAGGCTTCCGGTCAGATTGTATACCAGTCAGGTTTCTCTCAGAGTAGGCTGACACAATAGCTCCATATTTAGCAAATATATACAACTGCTCGTCCACAGAAAGATCCGTAAGCAAGACTGGAAAATTCCTCAAGTCACACCAATATCCGAAAAGGGAAGCAGGAGTAATCCTCTGAATTACAGGCCTAAATCACTAACGTCGATTTGCAGTAGGGTTATGGAACATACACTCCTGGAAATGGAAAAAAGAACACATTGACACCGGTGTGTCAGACCCACCATACTTGCTCCGGACGCTGCGAGAGGGCTGTACAAGCAATGATCACACGCACGGCACAGCGGACACACCAGGAACCGCGGTGTTCGCCGTCGAATGGCGCTAGCTGCGCAGCATTTGTGCACCGCCGCCGTCAGTGTCAGACAGTTTGCAGTGGCATACGGAGCTCCATCGCAGTCTTTAACACTGGTAGCATGCCGCGACAGCGTGGACGTGAACCGTATGTGCAGTTGACGGACTTTGAGCGAGGGCGTATAGTGGGCATGCGGGAGGCCGGGTGGACGTACCGCCGAATTGCTCAACACGTCGGGCGTGAGGTCTCCACAGTACATCGATGTTGTCGCCTGTGATCGGCGGAAGGTGCACGTGCCCGTCGACCTGGGACCGGACCGCAGCGACGCACGGATGCACGCCAAGATCGTAGGATCCTACGCAGTGCCGTAGGGGACCGCACCGCCACTTCCCAGCAAATTAGGGACACTGTTGCTCCTGGGGTATCGGCGAGGACCATTCGCAACCGTCTCCATGAAGCTGGGCTACGGTCCCGCACACCGTTAGGCCGTCTTCCGCTCACGCCCCAACATCGTGCAGCCCGCCTCCAGTGGTGTCGCGACAGGCGTGAATGGAGGGACGAATGGAGACGTGTCGTCTTCAGCGATGAGAGTCGCTTCTGCCTTGGTGCCAATGATGGTCGTATGCGTGTTTGGCGCCGTGCAGGTGAGCGCCACAATCAGGACTGCATACGACCGAGGCACACAGGGCCAACACCCGGCATCATGGTGTGGGGAGCGATCTCCTACACTGGCCGTACACCACTGGTGATCGTCGAGGGACACTGAATAGTGCGCGGTACATCCAAACCGTCATCGAACCCATCGTTCTACCATTCCTAGACCGGCAAGGGAACTTGCTGTTCCAACAGGACAATGCACGTCCGCATGTATCCCGTGCCACCCAACGTGCTCTAGAAGGTGTAAGTCAACTACCCTGGCCAGCAAGATCTCCGGATCTGTCCCCCATTGAGCATGTTTGGGACTGGATGAAGCGTCGTCTCACGCGGTCTGCACGTCCAGCACGAACGCTGGTCCAACTGAGGCGCCAGGTGGAAATGGCATGGCAAGCCGTTCCACAGGACTACATCCAGCATCTCTACGATCGTCTCCATGGGAGAATAGCAGCCTGCATTGCTGCGAAAGGTGGATATACACTGTACTAGTGCCGACATTGTGCATGCTCTGTTGCCTGTGTCTATGTGCCTGTGGTTCTGTCAGTGTGATCATGTGATGTATCTGACCCCAGGAATGTGTCAATAAAGTTTCCCCTTCCTGGGACAATGAATTCATGGTGTTCTTATTTCAATTTCCAGGAGAGTATATTGTATTTGAGCATTATGAAGTGCCTCGAAGAAAACGATTTATTGACACGGATGCAGAAAATATCGTTCTTGAGAAACACAACTAGCCCTTTATACTCATGAAGTAATGATTGCTATCGACAGGGGATGTCAAATTGGTTCCATATTTTTAGATTACCAGAAGGCTTTCGACGTCGTTCCTCACAAGCGTCTTCTAATCAAACTTTGTGCCTATGGAATATCGGCTCAGTTGTGGGACTGGATTCGTAATTTTCCTGTCAGAAAGGTCACAGTTCGTAGTAATAGAAAGACAGTCATCGAGTAAAACAGAAATAATATCCGGTATTCCCCAAGGAAGTTTTATACGTCCTCTATTGTTTCTGATCTATATTAACGGCATAGGAGACAATCTCAGCAGCCGTCTTAGATTGTTTGCAGATGATGCTGTAATTTACCGTCTTGTAAAGTCATCGGATGACCAAAACGAATTGCAAAATGATTTAGATAAGATGTCTATATGGTGCGAAAAGTGGCAGTTGACCCTGAATAAAGAAAACTGTGAAGTTATTCACATGACTACTAAAAGAAATCCTTGGAACGATCACATAGATAATGTTGTGGGCACAACCAACCAAAGACTGAGATTCACTGGCAGAACACTTAGAAGGTGCACCAGATCTACCAAAGAGATTGCTTACACTATGCTTGTCCGCCCTGTTCTGGAGTATTGCTGTGCGGTGTGGGATCCGCATCAGGTGGGACTGACGGACGACATCGAAAAAGTTCAAAGAAGGAAAGCTCGTTTTGTATTACCGCGAAATAGGGGAGATAGTGTCACATACATGATACGTGAATTGGAGTGTCAATCATTAAAACAAAGACGTTTTTCGTTGCGACGGGATCTTCTCATGAATTTCAATCACCAGTTTTCTCCTCCGTTAGCACCCATCTACACAGGGAGAAATTATCATCACGATAAAATAAGAGAAATCAGGGCGTCGTTCCGTGGTGGTCTAGCGGTTCTAGGCGCGCAGTCCGGAACCGTGCGACTGCTACGGTCGCAGGTTCGAATCCTGCCTCGGGCGTGGAAGTGTGTGATGTCCTTAGGTTAGTTAGGTTTAAGTAGTTCTAAGTTCTAGGGGACTGATGACCACAGCAGTTGAGTCTCATAGTGCTCAGAGCCATTTTTTTCAGGGCGTCGTTCGAGAGTGGAACGGTAGAGAGACAGCTTGAAGGTGGTTCATTGAACCCTCTGCCAGCCACTTTATTGTGAAGAACAGAGTAAACACGTAGACGTAGATGTCTCTTAAACTTCAGCCCATTCTTCATCATTACTAAATTTTGATCTGCGTCTGTATCTGCTCCTGGGCAAACCTTACAATCCAGTATCTGATTTCGGGATCTCTGACTGACCATGATGCAATCTGAAATATTTCCGTATCTCCCGGCCTTTTCCACGCGTACATTCTCCTATTGCGATTCTTGAACAGAGTATTCGCAATTACTAACTGATATTTATTGCACAACTCAGTGTTTCTCCTCTTTCGTTTCTACTACCAAGTCCATACATTTCCGTAACCCTCTCTTCTACTCCTTCCCCTACAACTGCATTCCAATCCCCCATAACTATTGAATTTTGTTCTCCCTTTACGGAATGTACTGCCCTTTCAGTATCCTTTTATAAACACATCAAAAAAAGTTTTGCATGACTCCAGTTCCCAGAACTTCTGAAGGTACACATAGACTGTGGACACTGTATCCCAGACACAGTCCCTTTGAGTGTTCAGAGATGTCAATAAACCCGCCCAAAGATGTAAACAACAGTACATGAGCAGCGCCTATTAGACGGAGGGGGTCCTACAGGCGATCCGTTCCAGACATTCCACCAGGAAAGAGGTACACGGCTCGTGTTGTCTGTAGTTCAACCATGCCTAGACGGTCAATACCGCAGTTCGATCGCGTCCGCATTGTTACTTTGTGCCAGGAAGGACTCTCAAGAAGGGAAGTGTCCAGGCCTCTCGGAGTGAACCAAAGTGATCTTGTTCGGACATGGAGGAGATACCGAGAGACAGCAACTGTCGATGACAAGCCTCGCTCAGGCCGCCCAAGGGCTACTACTACAATGGATGACCGCTGCCTACGGATTATGGCTTGGAGGAACCCTGACGGCAACGCCACCATGTTGAATAATGCTTTTCGTGCAGCCACAGGAGGTCGTGTTACGACTCAAACTGTGCGCAGTAGGTTGCATGATGCGTAACTTCACTCCCGACGTCCATGGCGAGGTCCATCTTTGCAACCATGACATCATGCAGCACGGTACACATGGGTCCAACAACATGCCGAATGGACCGCTCAGGATTGGCATCACGTTCTCTTCACTGACGAGTGTCACATATGCCTTCAACCAGGCAATCGTCGGAGACGTGTTTGGAAGCAACCTGGTCAGGCTGAACGCCTTAGACACACTGTCCAGCGAGTGCAGCAGGGTGAAGTTCCCCCTGCGGTTTTGGGTTGGCTTTATGGGGGCCGACGTACGCCGCTGGTGGTCATGGAAGGCATCGTAACGGCTGTACGAGACGTGAGTGCCATCCTCCGACCGACAGTGCAACCACATCGGCAGCATATTGGCGAGGCATTCGTCTTCATGGACGACAATTCGCGCCCTCGTCGTGTACATCTTGTGAATGACTTCCTTCAAGATAACGACATCGCTCGACTAGAGTGGCCAGCATGTTCTCCAGATATGAACCCTGTCGAACATGTGTGGGATAGATTGAAAAGGGCTATATATGGACGACGTGACCCATCAACCACGCTGAGGGATCTAGGCCGTTGAGAAGTGGGACAATTTGGACCAACAGTGCCTTGATGAACTTGTGGACAGCATGCCACGACTAATACAGGCATGCATCGATGCAAGAGGACGTGCTACTGGGTATTAGAGGTACCGGTGTGTACAATAATCTGGACCACCGCCTCTGAAGGTCTCGCTGTATGGTGGTACAACATGCAGTGTGTGGTTTTCATAAGCAATAAACAGGGCAGAAATGATGTTTATGTTGATCTCTATTCCAATTTTCTCCACCGGGTTCGGAACACTCTGAACCGAGGTGACGCAAAACTTTTTTTGATGTGTGTACTTTCTCTATCTCTCCGTCGTCTGCTTGCGACGTCGGCATGTATACCTGCACCACTGTTGTCGGTGTTGGTCTTTTGTCGATTCTATCACTGAATTGTTCACAGTAACACACTCTATGTCCTACCTTCCTATTCCTAATGAATACTACTCCCGTTATACCATTTTCTGCAGTTGTTGATATTACCCTATTCTCGTCTGATCAGAAAACCTTGTCTTTTTACCATTTCTATTTTCAGATTTTCTAGCTTCCCTAACACGTTCATACTTGTGACATTCCACTGGCCGGCTCGTAGAATGTCAGCCTTTCGTTGGTTGCTCAATTTTTTTTCGTCATGGCCACCTCCCTCTTGGCAGCCCCCTCGCGGAGTTCCGAATGGGGGACTTAGTCCAGAATGTTTTGCAA
This sequence comes from Schistocerca serialis cubense, assembly GCF_023864345.2. Lineage (NCBI taxonomy): Eukaryota > Metazoa > Arthropoda > Insecta > Orthoptera > Acrididae > Schistocerca > Schistocerca serialis. The sequence goes on from NC_064639.1 coordinate 971,477,789, forward strand.
ATGGAGAGATCATCATGAGACTTTTTTATTCACAGATCAGATATGCTACGGATACACATTATGTGTCTTTAATGCAGTGTTTTCCATTGCTTTTCGCGTCCTCATGCCGTTGACCGTTGTTGATTCTTCCGTCTTTAGGGCAGTTCCCTCCCCTCCCTCTTCTACCCAAGGGCAAGAGAGTGCCTGAACCTCTGTCCGCTCCTTCGCGCTCTTTTGCCAGGGCCATTAGCTGAATGAGGGTGATTTCTTGTGCCAAAAGTCTTCAACCGTGTTGCTGATGATTTTTATTCAAAATTTAAGCAAAAGAGTGTTCTAACACGTGAACGAGAACGTTTTGATTGCTAATCAAAGATGCTCCCCTCCAGGTCACGGGTGATTTAGATGACGTGGATGTAGTGTAGATTATTTACTAGCAGTTTTAAAATAGAAGAACTGATGGTTCACTACTGAAATCGTCCATTGTTTTGAGGATCATCAGAGACAGAATGCTGCCCACGTTTGTCATGAACATCATTATCACGAACTCTACCGACAAAATCACGAGGCGTGTTCAGGGATATTTTATGAATATTTTGGGATGATCGTTAGAAGCTAATAATATGAATATCATTAATTCGATTTCTTACCTCAATTACCTTAGTATCTGTTAAAATACACTTTGAGATAAATAAAATAAAAAGAGACACATAACGAAGAAATCACACTTTTGTATGGAAATCGGTAAAGCTGATGTACATGAACAGACAAACAAATGATTACAACTTCAGGAAAATTGGATGATTTATTCAAGAGAAAGAATTGCACAAATGAAACAAGTCAGTAACGTATTGGTCCACTTCTGCCCCTTTGTCGGCTTGGCATTGGTTGATAGAGTTATTGTATTTCCTGAGGGATATCGAGCCAAATTTTATCACAACTGGCACGCTACATCGTTGGTGCGCCCTGCCCGTAATGTTGCAAACGTTCTCAACTGGGGAGAGTTCCGGCGACCTTTCTGGCCAAGGTATGGTTTGGTAAGCACGAAGACGAGCAGCAGAAACTGTCACCGTGTGTGGGCAGACGCTGTCTCGCTAAAATGTAAGCCCGAGACGACTTGCCTTGAAGGGAAACAAAACCTGGTGTAGAGTATCGAGGACGTATTACAGAGCTGTAAGGGTGCCGCAGATGACAACAAAAGGGACTCTGGTATGAAAAGAAATGTCACCCCAGACCGTCAATTCTGGTTGTTGAGGCGTATAGCGGGCGGTAATTAGGTTGGTATCCCACCGCTGCCTGGAGCGTTCCAGACCCATTTTCGCTGGTCATCACCGCTCAGTTCGAAGAGGGACTCATCACTGAAGACAATTTTACTTTACTGAATGGGATTCCAGGCTGAAGACGTGTCTGGAAACGACCCAGACCTATGGGATGCCAACTTGACTGTGGCCTGCCATACTGTCCCACAACTAGAACTGTTAGTAGAGGGTGCTGTTTCTTTTCATAACAGGACCACCTCTGTTGTCACCCACACAGCGGTACGTCCACGATATTTTACATCTCGTTTTGTTCTTCGTCGTGGCAAACCATCCTGGGCTTACAGTTCAGCAAGATAAATGCCCGCCCGCACACCACGGTACTTTAGTGCTTGGCAAACCCTACCCTGGCCAGCAGGGTAGCTGCATCACTCCACAGTAGAGCATTTGCAGTATTATGGGCAAGACCCTCGAATCAGCTCGGGATTTTGACGAGCTAGCGCGCCATTTGGATATAATGTGCCACGATATTCCTCAAGAGGACATCGAACAACTGTCTTAATCAATGCCAAACCCATTAGCTGTTTGCATATGGATCAGAGGTGGACCAATGCGTTATCCACTTGCTCAAATTGCGAAGCTCTTTTTCTTTCTCTAAATGTGCATCACATCTACCGACTTCCGTCCGTTAAGATAATGCCTTCATGGTTGGTTTTTTTCCTTTTGTTTTCTCTTTTCTTTTGGTCTTTGAGTGTCTCTTAACTAGAGTGGAAAAAGCCTTTAATACTGAAACACCAAATCACACAACACAAAACACAGACTAATACAACAACCATCAAAGATATGCAGAAGTACTGTGATGTGGTCGCCATCTCTGCAGGAACAGCTCAGAGTAGTTATTGTGTAGGTCTTCCATTGTATTCAGTGAAGCGATGCACTAGGGTTACTCTTCACCACTAAATCTGTCCCAGCTACTGTGTATCACTGTTGCCGCACAACTAACTCTGCTCGAAAACCAAACCTGTCACGGCGTAACAGAACCAAAGAGTAGTGAAAACAAGCTTGAGGACAAAGACTACAGTGGGCATTACTGCCGTCAAAGAGAAGCAGCGTGAGTGAATGATACAGTTTTTTCCCCAACAATATGTACGGGCCATACCGTCGACATCCGCTATGAAATGGAAATATCTTCAGATATAGAGATGTATCACCCGTGGTCCAGTCGTGTTCCGGCACTCGGCCAGTGCACATCGCGCGGTGACGGGCGGTCGCGCGGGCCAGTGTTTACGTCGCGAGCAGTGCTAAGGTGGAGAGCTGAGCAGCGAGTGCGAGCGCTCTTAACGTTTCTTCCTGTATAACTGTTGTAAGTAAGATGTCGACAATTAACAGAGCGAGCAGCGTTCAGTGTGTTTTCGATCGCGCTGCCTTGCGACCGACGGCTTTTGACATTCATGAGTGGATCTTTGAGGATCTGAAATTGCCTAAAGATATAGCCGACACGTTCCAGTTGGACTCTGTGCAGTACTCGTTATTTATCAAATTTATTTCGAGTGACACTTATGAGAAATTCGTTGAGGAGCATGCTGGTGTGAGACCATTTCGTCATAATGATGGCACTATTAGTAATGTCCAAACCGTGCCTTCGGGATACGGAGTGAGAACCGTCAGGGTATTTAATGTGCCACCTGAATGCCCTAATGGCCTGATTGCACGTTCTCTGTCGCTGTACGGCGCTGTTTTGTAAGTTACAAATGAAAGATGGTCGAGTGCATATCGCTACCAAGTTAACAGCGGGGTGCGAAGTGTACGTGTAGACTTAAAAAAGCATATACCTTCGTATGTTACCATTGGCGGCTGTCGTGCGCAGGTAACTTACATTGGACAACCCCCTACCTGTTCGATCTGCCATTCAACAGAACATCTGCGGATGAACTGTACACGTCGACGTCCATTTCAACTTCCACGGGAACGTCCTGCAGACGGTAGTGAAAAGCTTGTTCCGCTATTGAGTGAGGTAGTCGCGGGGACTGTACCACCACCCCGGCAGCCGGAACGTGTTAGCGAGGCGGAGATGCCAGTTCAGGTGGAATGCAGTGCCAAAGACATTCGCGGTAGGACGGACGTCGATTCGGCACCGTCGTCCTCACCGGGGCAGTTACCGCTGGATAGCAACGATGAGCCAGCCACCTCTGAAACTAAGCCGTGTGAGATACAGGAGCGGGTGCAGATCAGTTTGCCTGAACCACCCCTATCGATAGAGACTGCAGGAGAAACGAAGAAAGGCCGCCGTAGGAGAAGCAAAGGGAATAGTAGCAAAGAGGAAAAGTCGGATGATTTGAGACCCGTACACATGTCAGAAAGTGGCAGCGAGACTGAACCTCAATCTTCTTGCTCCGTGCGCTGCGAAGACACCGCGAGGCAAGAACGCATTCGTGAACAAACCAAACACCTGAAGGCACTACTGAGCGCTGAGAGGGAACAGAGCACCGTAACGGCTAAGAGGAAGAGCGAGCAGAGCAGCGAGCAGCTGCAGCAGCGCTCCCGCAGGAACTCGCTGGCGTCAGTCGCAGCCCCGCGTGGTGGGCATGCGGATGCGGCCACGCTGACAGACACAGCCGGCGGTGGCGGGCAGGGCGGCGCGCGCACCGCGAAGCACCCCGACAGCAATGAGCCGTGGTGGCGGCAGGACGAGGAGATGCAGCAGTAGCTGCTCTCGCGCATGACCATCGCGCTGCGACATTTCCACTCCCTGACCCGTTATTGGTTTTGACATTTCGTTTCGTACTCCAGACGTTCCCGACGAGTTTTTGTTCAAAGCCGTCGAGAAGGACGATCCAACACTCAGAGCTCATTGTCCTTTGAACCATCATGTGCGATAGCCAAACCTACAACGTTACCACACTTAACGTCAATAGAATTCAAAGTGCGGTGAAACTCCGTTCGCTAACTGATTTCTTGTATGGTACCAACGTAGACATTGCCCTCCTACAGGAGGTAGTCACAATCTTAGAAGTGCCCGGTTACGTTCTCATTGATAACATCAATCTCCAGGATGCTGTAGGCACTGCCATACTTCTGCGCGACGGTATCCCATTTACGGATGTGCAGCGGCTGCCTAGTGGTCGTGGCATTTCTCTTCGAGTGAATGATGTGCAAATTGTTAACGTGTACGCCCCCTCAGGTAGCACTCATAAGAGAGATCGTTCAAAATATTATAAAAACGAGGTTCCCATTCTTCTTAGCGCTTATCGTGCACATCTCATCCGCAGTGGTGACTTCAATTGTGTGCTTAACGACAGAGACCAAACTCCTAATACGAACAGTTGTATCGAACTTGAACATTTAATTCATGGCATGCGTCTTCACGATACATGGCAACAACTGCACGGTGAACGGGTAGCGTACACTTCGTATCCCGGGTTCGATTCCCGGCGGGGTCAGGGATTTTCTCTGCCTCGTGATGGCTGGGTGTTGTGTGCTGTCCTTAGGTTCGTTAGGTTTAAGTAGTTCTAAATTCTAGGGGACTGATGACCATAGATGTTAAGTCCCATAGTGCTCAGAGCCATTTGAACCATTTTTGAACACCTTCGTAACCAGTCATTCTGCCAGTCGGCTGGATAGGATCTATGTGTCCGATGCCCTCCAGCGACACACTGTGAACTGTGACATAGCTCCTGTCAACATCTCCGACCATTGTGCGTATCAGTGTTATCTTAACCTACAACGCCAGCAAATATACCGCGGGAAAGGCTACTGGAAATTGAATGTCAGCCTTCTGCAGGATGTCTAACTTGAAGAGGAGGTGAACATAACGTGGCAACAACTCCAGCGGCAACGACGTCGTTACGATAGCGTTCTCCAGTGGTGGATTCAGTGTGCTAAGCCTAAATTACGCCTCATCCTCATGAGCTACGCCCGACAAAAAAGCTATTGGCAGAAACACACTATTGAGTTTTATTATCGCTGTTTGAGAGAACTTGTAAGTATGCTGTTTAGGTTTTTTTATTGGTAACGCCACCTCTGTATGAAAATCACTGGCTGTGCTGTGTGCAGTCTGAGGCTGAAGTAGGCTGTTTATGTTTTCTCTATGTAAGTAGGCTGTTTATGTTTTCTCTATGTAAGTAGGCTGTTTATGTTTTCTTATTGGCAACGTTACGTAGCGCTCAATATGAAAATCACTGGCTGTGATGTGTGCAGTCTGTGGCTGCTTTGCATTGTTGTAATACTCGCCATTGTAGTGTTAGGCAGCTGGCTGTGAACAGCGCGTAGCGTTGCGCAGTTGGAGGTGAGCCGCCAGCAGTGGTGGATGTGGGGAGAGAGATGGCGGAGATTTGTAATTTGTCATGAACTGCTATATTTATACATGATGATATCAAGGTAAATACATTGTTTGTTCTCTATTAATATCTTTCATTTGCTAACTATCCCTATCAGTAGTTAGTGCCTTCCATAGTTTGAATCTTTTATTTAGCTGGCAGTAGTGGCGCTCGCTGTATTGCAGTAGCTTGAGCAGCGAAGATTTTGTGAGGTAAGTGATTTGTGAAAGGTATAGTTTAATGTTAGTCAGGGCCATTCTTTTGTAGGGAATTTTAAAAGTCAGATTGCGTTGCGCTAACAAAATATTGTGTGTCAGTTTAAGCACAGTCATGTATAATTGTTCAAAGGGGACGTTTCATATGTCGACCCTTAGCCTAGGATACCTCACTGGAATCTTCTGATTTTTCTTGTAGTTTGTGTAATTAGTGTAGATTTTGTTTATTGCTAGCGCGTAATTATAGAGAGAATTTCCTTTGTAGTTGCAGTCTTTCACTGTTGTATAGTAAAACAGTTGTGGCATGCATGTAGATTTGCACCAAGTATTTCGCAGCTGCGCTTGCATTTAACTAGATATTATTTTCAGTGTTATGTTAATGTGTTCTCTTATTTTTGCTCTTCAAATTGTGTTTTTCTGTGTTGTCGTGTGAAATACTGTGACAATAATGGCGTGTGAAAAACGTAATACTAGGCTCCAAAGTAAACTGAGAAATGACAGTGAAAATGAAAGCAGTGTGTTAGCGCCACCGAGTAATGAATTAACTGATGTTCAAAGTAGTAATTTGGTAATCGTGCATAGGGAAATGGAGCGGGCGGCAAACAATGGCACGGACACTGAAACAATTAGTGAAGAGGGAAGCATTATCGATCGATCGGTCGGCAACAGCTCGCCTCAGGAATCCGAAATGACAGGACCCAATTTTGCAAATACTGTAGATTCGGGTTTTGCGTCCTCACCGTTTTCTCAAATGAGTCAAGACACATTTTCCGCTTGTCAAAATGTGAATGTTGCCGGTGCAAATTCACTGCCGAAAAGCACTGAGGAACATGTTTCAGACACCAGTGCATTGTTATTACAGTTAATGCAACAAATGGGACAAAAGCTACAAAAGTTAGACACAACGCTTGAACAAAATCAGAAACAAATGGGACAAAATCTTCTAAAGTTAGACACAATGGAACAAAATCAGAGACAAACACAGCAAAAGTTAGACACAGTGGAACAAAATCTTAAAAAGTTAGACTCATTGGAACAAACTCTTGAACAAACACGTGAAGATTTAACTACTGAGTTACATAACATTGAATCGAAATGTCAAAAAGTCTGTAATGACGTAAAAACTCAAATTTGTGAGCATTTTCAACCTATTTTTTCGCGGCATGAAAATGCATTACGGAATCACGAAGCAGCCATAAAAGAACTGCAAACTATTGTTCATGAAAATCATGAGACCTTGCAAGCTAAATATGACTCAGTTGCATCTACCGATTCGGTTACGCAACTTGCAAAAACTCAGGACAACTTAAAGGACACAGTAGATACTCTGAAACTTGGTTCAGAAAAACACACTGAGGAAATAAGTACACTATCAGATAAAGTAGCCGAACTTTCAGATCAGTTCACTAACTTATCTACAAAGGTAGATGATGATCTGAATGACACAAGACCCGTAGCCTTCACTGACACAGAAGAGTATGAACAATTTAGAAAATTCAAACAGAATCAAAATCAAATCAATACACAGTACAAAAGAGAAATCCGGGAAGTACAAGATCAGCTGACACAGGTAATACAAGAATTACGTATTTCAGAGGATACTCGCGCCCCAATACGGGAAGAGGGACACAGAAATACGGAACAGCCACAAAATAATAACACAGGGCATTTCGGAAGTTATGAAAGAAATTGGCAATGTGCACCGAATTTTGATATGGAACGGCCGACACGACCTAACAATGACCGATATGCGACTCGCCGACATGATGATTTTGACTATAAGCTGTTCATTACTGCACGTAAATTCAAAACATTTAAGAATTCTGGCAACGACATTCATCCACAAGCATGGCTCCATCAATTCTCATTGTTTTCCTCCCAACTGGTCGTTAGAACACAGATTAGAATTCATGTGTGGCTATTTAGAGAATGAACCAGCTGTAAGAATGCGATCGGTCATTCACGATAGTCACAGTGAAGGAGATTTTTATCATGCCTTCCTCTCTGCATATTGGTCTCAAGCCACACAAGACCGAGTAAAACATAGCATCATAATGATGAAACGTTTCGAACAATCTGAATTTTCGAGTCTTATGAAATATTTTGAAGACATGTTGCATAAGAATCAGTATCTTTCAAACCCATACAGCCCCTCAGAACTCATCCGCATTTGCTTAATCAAAATGCCTGAACATTTACGACATATTATTTTGGCAGGACGTTGCAAAGACGACATTGAAGCATTTCAGGGACTCTTACAAGAATTAGAAACTGACACTGACAATCGCGGAAAGCGGAAACAGGAACATAACAATTACAGGTCATATCCGTCGCAATTCCGCGATGAAAGAAATAATAAGTGGACACGACAAGGCTATTCTTACAACGCAAATCGTGACCAAAACAGACACCACCCATATGGCAACCATTGGCAGAGTAATAGTTACAGAGAAAGATCGTATTTCCGTAGTAATGAATATGACAGAGATAACCATAGAAACAGACAATATGGTAATCAGAACTATTATTATCAAGGGAGGCAGAATAATTTCAGACGCAACAGTTCAGCGGACAGTTACGATTCAGGGAGAAATTCTCCACCATGTGACCGACACGAAAGAAACTGTGTAAACTACCGACAAAACGACAGACCTGAATTCCATCAGAACTGGCGAGCTTTAAACAGAGCTGGGCCCTCTCGGCAAGGCGAATTTGTAGAAGTTAGGTCTCCTAATCCCAATAACGACGCGCGCCAACAAAAAGACAGACAATGACTCGTACAGCAGGCAGCCGCGTGCGCCAGGTGGCTCAGAGAAAAATAACATAGACGCTAACCTTGAGAAAAACTCCAGTATTCTTTACCGACGTATACCGCCTGACAATTGCATTCAAGTTCAAACTCTGAGTACTATGAAGAGTAAAGGTTTACACCACATTTCACATGTAAAACCGTTTATTGAGAGATAATCTGCTTTTTACCTTTGTCTTTGCCATATAACTTTTCACTTTACGTTGCTAGTATGCTTTGTCAGACTTAGAATCTGTTAACATACAACAATGTTTGAAGTTAAATATCCAGTCTAGAACCTAGGGAACATTTTTAAACAGAAATTACGAATGCATTGTTATAGTGAACAGACGAAACAGTGTTGTATTTGTACATTCTTGCTTGTTAGTTGCACGATTACGTAACGACTATAAGGCTCACATACTTAGAACATTTACCAGTACTGCTAATGAGATTTTAATGCAACATTTTGGTTTATTTGAAAATACATTCTGAATTTAAAGTGCTTTCTGAGAGATACCAGATGACACAGAGGTTAGTTTATGTGACAGCTACACGATTTTTATCACGACGCTACTAATGAGTGACAATTTACAATGTTGCTTTTGCGGTGTATCTGTTTTATATCTGCACAGTTTTCTGAATTCTTCTGGAAAGAAAAACATGTTTTAGTAGTAACTTTTGTGGTATAGCAACAATGAGACAGCCTCTTTCGTGGCACAACATTACGTTACTGTACAGTACTTTCTTCATCACGCCAATAAGCATAATAACTACGACATCTATACGCAAAGCATTTCACTTTTGTTTATCATGAGGTAAGTACATTGGCTTCTGCAGAACTTAGCTTTCGGAGGAAAATAACTACGACACTTCCATAGAGATTATCTTACAACAAGATGCACATTTAGCGCTACAGGACACGCATTTGAGTGATTAATTTTGTACTTAAAACATTTATTTTTAAAGATATTTGAAGTACAATGATACAAAGGTTTTCCGTGATACATTTCATTCCATTGCTGTAATCTGTAACACCTGAGGGTATAATTACATTAATTCTCAGGGGGGTACACGCTTACTTTGTGTACCATGTGTGTGGCAACCACAAGGAACCCTAGCTAATATGGTATTTGCTTATACAACTTTACACGTCGGTACCATATTTCTCTAACACAGAACGACACAGCTATCTGATTATTTGACAGAGAAACAAACATTCTTTTTACTATGTCAGTGACAGATGTTTACGCAATTACACAGATGGATAACTTCCCACTTATGAAACTGTATTTTGTCTGTACTTTGTGAAATGTTCATATTTTTTTGGAACCATTGTGATACTATGAGAGCTTTGAATGATGTATTTGGTAAGGGAGCATGATTTTAAAGTACGTTTGAGGCAGCTGACACTTTTGACATGAGCAGAGAATTTTTTTAATTATTGGAGGAAGCTACGACGATTTTGAGATTTGACTGAGGTGTTATGATGTTATTTTTACGACGACGATGTGTATTATGCTGCTGAGGTATGTTTATGATTAATAGGCTGATGCTATATGAGTTATTTGATTATGATACTTATCTATTATGATGCAATATTGAAGAAGTGTCGACGAATAAGGTAAGGAGTAATGAATAGTGGTTAGGGGCGCTGACTTGTGAAAAAGGATGTTGGAAACCGAGAATCGTACTTTAAGAGTTATGAAATGTGCGTAAATGCATGACTGTATTACAATGCAGACGAAAATTTTTTTGGACACTGTTATATCAATAGGATTTTGTTTCTACACATTTGTTACGCAAATTTTCGACCTGTGAAATGTTTATATGAGACTGTCACTGTAGCGGAAACTGCTGTCGTAAATATGTCGGTAAGAAAGGTAAGTGACCGTGACGTAATGCGTTGCGAGCGGCCAGGTGTGCCAGTTGCCTGGAGGAAAAGCCATTATTGCGAGCCCTTTTCAGCGGCACAGGTAAAAAAAAAAGGGGACGCCATTAACCTCGCTTCTGACATTCCTTTGTAGAAAGCATCACAAAAACGACATGGTCGAACTTGAAAACATATGATTACACTAGCTCTTAATTTACGATATTTACTGAAATGCCTAATAAAATGACAAGAAATATTTTTACATCTGCACACCTGATTATGACAAGCGTCTTTCTATGAGAGTTGAGAGAATTTCTACTAACTTATGAAATGTCACATGACTACTGAATGATATTTTTATGCTTTGCTTTTCATAGTTGCTTATTTCATTTGATGTCTGGTTTCCAGCTGTGTTGCAGCATTGCTTTTATAAAATGAAATGCATTTGCTAATGTGAACACTTTCTGTCAACAGATCTATTAAATAATTATTTTATGATCCACATTCTTTAAAAAAGGAGCACTTGGAAAGGAAAGAACAATAAGAAGGAACTAGTAACAGTAACACATAATTTTCTTTTCAAGTACATGGTAATATTTTTTTTACAATAATTTGTTATGGTGCACCACTTTAATTACATAGACATTAATATGTGAATATACACTTCCCTTATCTGCATTGTTGTTTTTATTGTCGTATCTTTTCTGCTTGAGCTATGTCATGTTTAGATATAAGTTATTTCTGCTGCTATTTGCCAGGCATAATGCTACTAAATTTCACTTTGTATTACTCTGTTAAGCTAGTTTTACTATTGATTTATTTTTATTTTTGCTGCTCATTGCATTATATCAGTTGTAATTTATGCTGCTTGCTTTGCCTTTTGTATTTTTTATCATTGCTGTTTGTGTTACTTATTTTGTGCTGCTGCATTGCTTCGTCCCTTAGTTTAGCATCTGAGCTCAGTAGATTTAAGTTAGCTTAAGAGGGGTAGACTATATAAGAAACTAACTATGATGAATTGGAAGAAATGCATTTAGACGCTATAAGAAAATGGTTTGGCCAAAAAAAAAAAAAAAAAAAAGTATTTTAGGTAGGATTTTCTTGGAAATAAATGATGAGGTAAGATAATGGAAAATAAAAATGAGGTAAGAAATGTGTGAACATATAAACACAGAAAGCATGCTTAGTTAGATTTTTTTTGGTGGAAACAAAGGATGAAATAAGAGGAAAGATATATGAAGTTTTGGGTTGGACTGCAGTACCAAATGTTACACTGAAAACGAACCCTGTCCTTTCCTATTGGTGTTATCCCACTATGTGTGTGTGTACCCTTGTGTATTTGTTTTCTTCCTGTCTCTGTGTAGTTTCATAGAATTTTTTCTTCTTTTAATATTAAGCTACATTCACTATGATGAGGAATACTGTTATCCTCAAATATAATTTGCATTAATAATATGTTGATTACCTTGTAAATATGCTTAGACATTATTTATTCTGGTTTGTTGCTCACATGTGAAGGTGATGTTTCAAAAGTTCTTGTGATCTTTATGTATTTACTTATGTCATAATTCCTGTAACACTGACGTATATGTCTATTTCTATTCTTTTGTAACGCCTGTTTTACTACAAATGTTATCTGTATTGTTATGTTCTTTAATGATGTATTTTGTACCTTTGTAATTGTATTCTCATGTTATAATATTGTAATTGACACCAGTTCATCAAATTAAGTAACTTGTAAGCATTCCTTTCACTGCACACGTTTCTGTTGGTCATAGTATATGGACAATATGTGAGAAGTAGGGACTGTTAGTGTTTGCACGTGTGTTACTAATTCAGCAAGGGACTGGATAACAGCATTGCTGGTTCTAAGGACATTTCAAACAAATTTTTTTGTGAGTGGACATGTGGTGGTTTATGGACTTGCCATATTCTCCACATGACTCTTCGAGGGTGATTGTGCACAGATGGCTGCTGGCTATCTCTACATGGACTACAGTGGGTCTACATCTTTGATGACCCACCAATACCATTATCTCTACAAGGACTACAGTGGGTCTGCACCTCTGGTGGCCCACCAATACCATACTCTCTACCAGGACTACAGTGGGTCTGCTCTGTGATGACCTACCTACCAATATTCTTCCAAACTACGACTGCTGTGGGTTTGCTCTGTTGTGGCCCATTATCTGTCAGCATGTCAAGAGTCAGCACTGTCTTTCCGTTGGAAGGACAACACTACTTCTTCAAGACAGCATGGAAATCCACTACTTCTGTGTGCATTTTCTTTTACTGCTCAGACTTTGAGAAAAACACTGCTATTTTACTGTGATGAATCAGGACTATATTTATAGACTGTGAGAAAATTTTAGCTTTTGACCAACATTGTATCAATAAGTGTGTGCATTTGGTATCTTTGTTATTGTAATTGTGAAAAAATTTTTAACAAATATGTATCGGCCAATGCCCAAAAAAAATTTGTAAAATTTTTTGTGGGGAGCATGGGGGCTATGTAAGTAGGCTGTTTAGGTTTTTTTATTGGTAACGCCACCTCTGTATGAAAATCACTGGCTGTGCTGTGTGCAGTCTGTGGCTGAAGTAGGCTGTTTATGTTTTCTCTATGTAAGTAGGCTGTTTATGTTTTCTCTATGTAAGTAGGCTGTTTATGTTTTCTTATTGGCAACGTTACGTAGCGCTCAATATGAAAATCACTGGCTGTGATGTGTGCAGTCTGTGGCTGCTTTGCATTGTTGTAATACCCCCATTGTAGTGTTAGGCAGCTGGCTGTGAACAGCGCGTAGCGTTGCGCAGTTGGAGGTGAGCCGCCAGCAGTGGTGGATGTGGGGAGAGAGATGGCGGAGATTTGTAATTTGTCATGAACTGCTATATTTATACATGATGATATCAAGGTAAATACATTGTTTGTTCTCTATTAATATCTTTCATTTGCTAACTATCCCTATCAGTAGTTAGTGCCTTCCATAGTTTGAATCTTTTATTTAGCTGGCAGTAGTGGCGCTCGCTGTATTGCAGTAGCTTGAGCAGCGAAGATTTTGTGAGGTAAGTGATTTGTGAAAGGTATAGTTTAATGTTAGTCAGGGCCATTCTTTTGTAGGGAATTTTAAAAGTCAGATTGCGTTGCGCTAACAAAATATTGTGTGTCAGTTTAAGCACAGTCATGTATAATTGTTCAAAGGGGACGTTTCAAACTGTACAGTCGCTCTAACTATCCTCGCGATATCGACGTAAAGATCAAACGATATAAAGCGAAAATCACGGCAATACAACGCCAACGAATGCAAGGCATCATCGTGCGAGCCCATCCCAAGGACGTTGCCGCCGAAGAACGGGCCTCTCTGTACCACATCCTGAGAACGACGAAACGGTGTAAAGCCATGTCGATTGAAGCCGTCGTTGATGACGCTGAGAATGCCATCACGAAGCAACGTGACATCATCTCGCACGTCTACGACTATTACAGTCAACTTTACAAGAAGCAACCCGTTGATGAACACTCGTGCGACGATTTTCTTAGGACCTTGAGCTGTCGCTTGTCACAACAGGATAATGCAAATCTGGCATCTCTTTTCACAGAGGACGAAATCCGACTGGCGGTCCACAGTGCAAAGAAAGGGAAGTCCCCAGGACCCGACGGTCTCAGCGCTGAGTTTTACCAGCGTTACTGTAACCTCCTCGGTCCGACACTCCTCGAGATAGCGAATGAACTCTGGCACCTGGACGTTATACCCAAGGCATTTACGGAAGGTATCACCCTGCCCTTACCGAAAAAAGGGAACAGCAGGAAGGTCGCAAACATGCGACCCATCACACTCCTGAATGCCGATTTCAAAATCATCACCAGATCGATTAAGCTAAGGATGCAAACCGTTATGTACAAGGTTTGTGGCAGTTACCAGTACAGTGCAGTGCCAGGCCGAAGTGCAATCTCAGCTGCCTGCGATTTGAGGGACATCATCTGTTCATATGCTGAAACCAAAGGACAGGGCGCTCTGATTTTTCTAGATTTTGAGAAGGCTTATGACCGTGTACATCATGACTTCCTCTTTAAAAGCATGAAGAAACTAGGATTTGGACCTCAGCTCATAGAATTAATTCGCAAACTTACTACAAACGCCTCTTCACGGATTCTCATTAATGGTCATTTTACAAAAGAAGTTCCCATTGAGCAATCCATCCGCCAAGGCTGTCCTCCGTCAATGATTTTGTACGCCATTGCAGTAGAGCCGCTACTGAACAGCTTGACGCATAGCGGGATCGGGATTAGCGTCGAGTCTGTCACTATTCCTTGCATTGCGTATGCTGACGATATATGCGTAACCGTGTCATCATCGCAACAACTTCTGTCAGCGGAAACTCTTTTACAAACATTCACATTTCTTTCAGGAGCAATACTAAATAGAACTAAAACCACAGCTTTGCAGATCGGTGGCGGTATCGGAGACATATCCCATGTTACCTGGTGCAAGGTCAAGGATTATCACACAACCCTCGGTGTTACCTTTGCGACCAAACCAGACAAATTCCTGACGAAGAACTGGTCACACATGCTTAATAAATTACGTGCTGCTTTGATACTTCACTCCGACCGTGACTTGAACATACTACAGAAAGTTAAGACCATTGAGATCGCCATTACGAGCAAGATGAATTATTTGGCGCAAATTCTTCCAATCTCCGACCATCTAGCCAAGAGTATACAACAAGCGTTATGTTGGTTTCTTTTTAGGGGGCACATTTTCAAAGTTCAATTCGATACCTTAACCTTACCTTTGTTCAAAGGTGGCCTTAACCTCGTTAAAGTACACAAAAAATGTGTCACCCTGCTCCTAAATAGCATCAGGAAGGAGTTCTGTACCCGGAGGACCAGTATCATCGCAAACCTCATTCAGCGGTGGAAGCCTCATAGCCTTGACCCACCCGTTAATATCGCTGGCATTCCACTTTCTTACCGACATGTGCGACTGTACTACATGGAAATGAGCTACATTCGACACAACATCGTCGATAACGGAAACCTGACGAACAGGAAGGTTTATGGCCTTCTCATGACAACAAACCACAGGAATCGTCTCGAAGAAAAACATCCACATACACATTGGAGTATAGTATGGCGGAATGTGCACAGCGACGTGTTACCGTCACGCGTCATGGCCGACTGGTATCTAACAGTCAACGATAAAGTAGCAACGAATGAAAAGCTACATAAAATTGGCCTTCATCCAACGCCCAACTGTGACGCATGCGGAAGAGTCGATACGCTTCTTCATAGGTTCACGTGCGGACTTGCAGAAGAAATTACTACATTTCTTCGTCAACGATTGTCGGTGATAGACCGTACGACGCCCTGTGGTGTAGACCTTTTAGAGATCATTCAGCCACAAAAACTGAGATATCCACGAGCAAAAAACAACGCTGCAACGTGGATCATGGGCCACACAGCATCGTTTATTATGCAGAATAGGCATGCTACTTTCCTCGACTATTATTCTTACATAGAAATTGAACACTTTAAAATGAGACAACATTGTGACTACAGGAGGATATTTGGAAATATGCTGAAAATCATAATTAACGGTTAAATGCTTCAAATACAATATTTTGGATAGCAGAGTTTGCCAGTGACCTGTATGTATGAATCCTATTTGCTTCCTGGGACTTTAGTTCTTGTCGGAATT
Organism: Schistocerca serialis cubense; assembly: GCF_023864345.2. Classification (NCBI taxonomy): domain Eukaryota; kingdom Metazoa; phylum Arthropoda; class Insecta; order Orthoptera; family Acrididae; genus Schistocerca; species Schistocerca serialis. The sequence continues at coordinate 971,493,909 of NC_064639.1, forward strand.
TTACGATACTATTCAGATGCTCACCAATGCAGAAGGCATTTTTTTTCTTTCCCATTTTCGTTTTTTCACATTTCCCTTCTCTCGCAGAGCAGCGGAGCAACTTTCCTTCAACTATGAAGTGATAGTCTTTTGTGCACCATAAAAATTTCTGTTTACTACTTGGTGGAAAAAAAAGTGGTCTAGAGGTAGCCTCTTTGATACATAATCAAAACGTCTTCGGTCCCGGGTTCGATCCCTGCCACTGCCTAAATTTTGATAAATAATCAGCATTGGCGGCCGAAGACTTCCGGCATAAGAAGTCAGCCTCATTCTGCCAACGGCCTTGTCAAAGAGGGCGGAGGAGCGGATAGAGGTTCAGGGCACTCTCTTGACCTAGGGGTGGGGAATTGCCCCCAAAGGCGGAAGAATCAGCAACGATCAACGACATGAGGATGCAGAAGGCAATGGAAACCACTGCATTAAAGACACGTAACGTGTATCCACAGGACATGTGGCCTGTATTTGAAGAAGTGTCATGATGATCTCTCCATTGGCAAAAGATTCCGCAATAGTCCCCCATTCGGATCTCCGGGAGGGGACTGCCAAGGGGGAGGTTACCATGAGAAAAAGATTGAATAATCTACGAAAGGATAACGTTCTACGAGTCGGGGCGTGGAATGTCAGAAGCTTGAACGTGGTAGGGAAACTAGAAAATCTGAAAAGGGAAATGCAAAGGCTCAATCTAGATATAGTAGCGGTCAGTGAAGTGAAGTGGAAGGAAGACAAGGATTTCTGGTCAGATGAGTATCGGGTAATATCAACAGCAGCAGAAAATGGTATAACAGGTATAGGATTCGTTATGAATAGGAAGGTAGGGCAGAGGGTGTGTTACTGTGAACAGTTCAGTGACTGGGTTGTTCTAATCAGAATCGACAGCAGACCAACACCGACAACGATAGTTCAGGTATACATGCCGACGTCGCAAGCTGAAGATGAACAGATAGAGAAAGTGTGTGAGGATATTGAAAGGGTAATGCAGTGTGTAAAGGGGGACGAAAATCTAATAGTCATGGGCGACTGGAATGCAGTTGTAGGGGAAGGAGTGGAAGAAAAGGTTACAGGAGAATATGGGCTTGGGACAAGGAAAGAAAGAGGAGAAAGACTAATTGAGTTCTGTAACAAGTTTCAGCTAGTAATAGCGAATACCCTGTTCAAGAATCACAAGAGGAGGAGGTATACTTGGAAAAGGCCGGGAGATACGGGAAGATTTCAATTAGATTACATCATGGTCAGACAGAGATTCCGAAATCAGATACTGGATTGCAAGGCGTACCCAAGAGCAGATATAGACTCAGATCACAATATAGTAGTGATGAAGAGTAGGCTGAAGTTCAAGACATTAGTCAGGAAGAATCAATACGCAAAGAAGTGGGATACGGAAGTACTAAGGAATGATGAGATACGTTTGAAGTTCTCTAACGCTATAGATACAGCAATAAGGAATAGCGCAGTAGGCAGTACAGTTGAAGAGGAATAGACATCTCTAAAAAGGGCCATCACAGAAGTTGGGAAGGAAAACATAGGTACAAAGAAGGTAGCTACGAAGAAACCATGGGTAACAGAAGAAATACTTCAGTTGATTGATGAAAGGAGGAAGTACAAACATGTTCCGGGAAAATCAGGAATACAGAAATACAAGTCGCTGAGGAATAAAATAAATAGGAAGTGCAGGGAAGCTAAGACGAAATGGCTGCAGGAAAAATGTGAAGACATCGAAAAAGATATGATTGTCGGAAGGAGAGACTCAGCATACAGGAAAGTCAATACAACCTTTGGTGACATTAAAAGTAACTGTGGTAACATTAAGAGTGCAACGGGAATTCCACTGTTAAATGCAGAGGAGAGAGCAGATAGGTGGAAAGAATACATTGAAAGCCTCTATGATGGTGAAGATTTGTCTGATGTGATAGAAGAAGAAACAGGAGTCGATTTAGAAGAGATAGGGGTCCAGTATTAGAATCAGAATTTAAAAGAGCTTTGGAGGACTTACGGTCAAATAAGGCAGAAGGGATAGATAACATTCTATCAGAATTTCTAAAATCATTGGGGGAAGTGGCAACAAAACGACTATTCACGTTGGTGTGTAGAATATATCAGTCTGGCGATATACCATCTGACTTTCGGAAAAGCATCATCCACACAATTCCGAAGACGGCAAGAGCTGACAAGTGCGAGAATTATCGCACAATCAGCTTAACAGCTCATGCATCGCAGCTGCTTACAAGAATAATACACAGAAGAATGGAAAAGAAAATTGAGAATGCGCTAGGTGACGATCAGTTTGGCTTTAGGAAAAGTAAAGGGACGAGAGAGGCAATTCTGACGTTACGGCTAATAATGGAAGCAAGGCTAAAGAAAAGTCAAGACACTTTCATAGGATTTATCGACCTGGAAAAAGCGTTCGACAATATAAAATGGTGCAAGCTGTTCGAGGTTCTGAAAAAAGTAGGGATGAGCTATAGGGAGAGACGGGCCATATACAATATGTACAACAACCAAGAGGGAATAATAAGAGTGGACGACCAAGAACGAAGTGCTCGTATTAAGAAGGGTGTAAGACAAGGCTGTAGCCTTTCGCCCCTACTCTTCAATCTGTACATAGAGGAAGCAATGATGGAAATAAAAGAAAGGTTCAGGAGTGGAATTAAAATAGAAGGTGAAAGGATATCAATGATACGATTCACTGATGACATTGCTATCCTGAGTGAAAGAGAAGCAGAATTAAATGATCTGCTGAATGGAATGAACAGTCTAATGAGTACACAGTATGGTTTGAGAGTAAATCGGAGAAAGACGAAGGTAATGAGAAGTAGTGGAAATGAGAACAGCGAGAAACTTAACATCAGGACTGAAGGTCACGAAGTCAATGAAGTTAAGGAATTCTGTCACCTAGGCAGTAAAATAACCAATGACGGACGGAGCAAGGAGGACATCAAAAGCAGACTCGCTATGGCAAAAAAGGCATTTCTGGCCAAGAGAAATCTACTAATATCAAATACCGGCCTTAATTTGAGGAAGAAATTTCTGAGGATGTACGTCTGGAGTACAGCATTGTATGGTAGTGAAACATGGACCGTGGGAACACCGGAACAGAAGAGAATCGAAGCATTTGAGATGTGGTGCTATAGACGAATGTTGAAAATTAGGTGGAATGATAAGGTAAGGAATGAGGAGGTTCTACGCAGAATCGAAGAGGAAAGGAATATGTAGAAAACACTGATAAGGAGAAGGGACAGGATGATAGGACATCTGCTAAGACATGAGGGAATGACTTCCATGGTACTAGAGGGAGCTGTAGAGGGCGAAAACTGTAGAGGAAGACAGAGATTGGAATACGTCAAGCAAATAATAGAGGACGTAGGTTGCAAGTGCTACTCTGAGATGAAGAGGTTAGCACAGGAAACGAATTCGTGGCGGGCCGCATCAAACCAGTCAGTAGACTGATGACCAAAAAAAAAACAGAGATGAGTGGGGTGACCACTTCATTGTGATAGGGTCTGCAGCTATGATGCATTTTTTTAACGATTTCGTGGTGCCTTCAGCTGCCATTCTCTCTACGGTTTCGGCCTTAGGCCATTCTGGAGTATCTAAAACGGAAGTATTATACATCTGATGCATTAGTATCACTTCTGAATTTAATGTATAAACAAGTCATATCCGAAGATATACTAAGAGGTTTACAGTTTGCCTTAGGGACGATGGAATATTATGCCATGTACGTCTGTGCTCCTATGGATGCATGAAAAAAAACTAGAAACAGTTTTTCACTCTTTTATGAGCACGTTACTTTTGATCAGTTGTTCTAAAGCTCTTAAAAATGTCGATGTTTTTAATGTACTAACACTGGAAAGACGATAATTATTTTACAAGAAGTTTTAATTCAAATGGTTCAGATGGCTCTGAGCACTATGGGACTTAACATCGGAGGTCATCAGTCCCCTAGACTTAGAACTACTTAAACCAAACTAACCTAAGAACATCACACACATCCATGACCGAGGCAGGATTCGAACTTGCGACCGTAGCAGTCGTGCGGTTCCAGACTGAACCACCTAGTATCGCTCGGTCCTGAATTATATTTAATTATCGTTCATTATTGGAATAAATGTGACTGCAGGTAAATTCCTTACAATAACGTCCAAATATGTGTGAGAGCATGTTATTTTTGAATAGTTGTTACTTTGAAACAATACTGAAAATTATATGAAAATCAAGTGAAACCTTTTATGACTTGCTTCTTGATGCGAGATCTTTCGCATTACACTACTATTAATGAGTATAGCGATAATTATACACTGTATGGTTCTACAATGCGCCGTCGTAGAATTGGTAGGAAGTTGTCTAGGAATCGTCCATTGCGCAGTCTTTTTGTACTTTTAAAACTCTTTCTGATTGTTGTCTTAGATGGACGTAAATTTCAGTTTCTTCCGTCATATCAATGACATTACCGTTATGCAACTTATGTAGGTAATAGTTTTAGAAATTCATGAAAATAAAATATTTTGTGGTTGGTGTTAAAAGTGTGCACCAAAGGTGAACCGGCTACTGTCGCTCATTGTCATATGTTTTTTTAAGAGTGTGCTAACTTTCCTCCCTCTTTGATCATTCTTAACAATTAATTTTGTACATTCCTGATTACGAAAAATGTTGTGATTTCAAAAATGGCTGTGAGCACTATGGGACTTAACAACTGAGGTCATCAGTCCCCTAGACTTAGAACTGCTTAAATCTAACTAACCTAAGGACATCAAACACAACGATGCCCGAGGCAAGATTCGAACCTGCGACCGTAGCAGCAACGCGGTTCCGGAGAGAAGCGCCTAGAATCGCTCGGCCACAGCGGCCGGCTGTTGTGTTTTCCGTGGTGTATTTCTCAATAATCGTTGTAGATTGTTAGTGCTCTTGTAGCTAGTGTAAAATTTTGTATTCTTGAAACATCGAGTATTTTGTGGGAAACAGTATGGCCATACAAAAGCTTTGTTTTTCTGTTGTTCATTTCTACGGGACTGGAGTGTGTGATTGGGTTTGTTTTGAATAATATGACCACTGAGTTATTAGGATAACCGTTATTTATAGCCGCGTTTTGGGGAAGATTTAGTTCTTTCCCTTTTTTTTTTTATTCCAGTGGTAAGTTTATCAGTCTGTGTACCATAGAAAAAAATTTCCGAGCTTGTTTGATCTCGGATGGGATGATTCGCTGTACATAATTACATCTATTGTTCGGTTTACGAAAAATGTTGAATGTGTTTTGAATACTAATATATCCAATGTACACTGAGGTAAGTAATGGGATGGCGATAAGCACACATACAGATGGCGGTAGTATCGTGTAAACAAGGTTCAAAAATGGTTCAAATGGCTCTGAGCACTATGGGACTTAACATCTATGGTCATCAGTCCCCTAGAACTTAGAACTACTTAAACCTAACTAACCTAAGGACAGCACACAACACCCAGTCATCACGAGGCAGAGAAAATCCCTGACCCCTCCGGGAATCGAACCCGGGAACCCGGGCGTGGGAAGCGAGAACGTGTAAACAAGGTATGAAAGAACAGTGCATCGGCGGAGCTGTCATTTGTACTCAGGTGATTCACGTAAAAGGTTCACGCCGTGATTATCCCACACGACGAGAATTAACAGACTTTGAATGCTAGACGCATGGGACATTCCATTTCGATAATCTTTTGAAATTCAATATGCCGAGGTCTATAGAATCAAGAATGTGCCGAGGATACCACATTTCAAGCATTACCTCTAATCACGGATAAGGCACTGGCCGAAGGCCTTCACTTAACGACCGAGAACAGCGGCCTTTGCGTAGAGTTGTAAGTGCTAACTGACAAGTAACACTGCTTGAAATAACCGCAGAAATCAATATGAGATGTTTAACGAATCTATCGGTTAGGACAGTGCGGCGAAATTTGGCGTCAAAGGGCTATGACAACAGAAGACCGACCCGAGTGCCTTTGCTAACAGCACGACATTGCGTGCAGCGTCTCTGCTGGGCTCCTGACCATATCCGCTGGACCCTGGACGACTGGAAAACTTTGTCCCGGTCATATGAGTTCCGATATCAGTTGGCAGAGTTCGAGCGTGACGCAAACTCCGCGAAGCGATGGACCCAAGCTGTCAACAAGGCACTGGCAAGCTGGTGATGGCTCCATGATGGCGTGGGCTGTGTTTGCATGGAATGGACTGCGTTCTCTTGTCGAACTGAACCGATCAGTGACTGGAGATGGTAATATTCGGCTGCTTGGAGACAATTTGCAACCATTCAGGGACTTCATGTTCCCAAAAAACGATTGGGTGCAGATGACAATGCGCCATGTCACCGGGCCAGAACTGTTCGCGACTGGTATGAAGGACATTGTGTACAATTCGAGTCAACGATTTGGTCACCCTGATCGTTCGACATGAATCCCATAGAACATTTATGAGACATAATCGAGAGGTCAGTTCGTGCGCAAAAGCGTGCACTGGCCAAGCTTTCGCAATTATGGACTGCTTTATAGGCAGCATGGCTCAGTATTTCTGTAGGGGACTTCCAACGACTTGTTGAGGCCATGTCACGTCGCGTTCCTGCAGTACACCGGGCAAAACAAGGTCCGATACGATACTAGGAGGAATCCCACGATTTTCGTTACCTCATTGTGTAATCTCTGTAAGTTCATCTTTTCAGAAATGGTCTCGGCCCTCGGTTTTTCGCTAGAGCATATCAAATCAAACACCTTCCAGCCGGCTAATTTCCAAACTCATTTTATTTGGCTAACAGTTTCGACGATTTTCTACGCCATCTTGAGGTCCCTGATTGACGTGTACGGAGGTTCCACCTCGCTTCTGGTCAAAACAAGAGCCACCGTTCAAATACTGGTATCTGTAGATGTCGGCTTACTGTAGCGATCCCTACAATCATCATCTGCCGACAAATGATGATAGCTGAAATGATGGCTATAGCAAGGAGCAATGTACAGATACCAGTATTTGAATGCCGGTCCCTGTTTTGACCAGAACCTACGTGGAATCTTCCTACACGACGGTCAGGGACCTGAAGATGGCGTGTAAATCGCCGAAACTGATAGCCAAATAAAATAAGTTTGGAAATTAGACGGCTGAAAGGTGTGTGGTTTGACATCCTCAGTCTATAATGCTCCAGTTTTAGACACCTGCTCTGTGTCCGAAATTGTTCTATCGTACATCAAATGAAGAGAATGACAGCTGAAGGCAAGTACTCTTTAAGCCGCCATTAGGGAAATAATCAGAAAATGTCGCCGAACAACGTCCGATTTTGGTCGGTAAGTTCCGGGTTCATTCTGTGTGTTACTTAAATTGTTCGGTACGGTAGTTAAAAAAAAATCCATGCGCCGGGTAGTCCAAGCGATGGCATCAAGCAACGGAAAGGAGTCTAAAGACGTTAATGTGTTGTCACTAGAGTAACAGAATAATCACATGAAATAGGGTGACGGAGTACAGAAATCATAATTTTATTTTTTAATATCGCGAAATTCATCAGAAATTATTGAAAAAATGTAATAGGGTCGTATTCGCGATATGTAACGTATTTGACGATCTCGGAGACAAAAAATAAAAAATGAAGACTGATAGGGCGTACACAGAAGCTGACTCATTGGTTAGGAAGATACACTTTTCGTTTATGAGTTGTGAGACATTCATAAGAAGTTTGAGAGCAAACAACAACAATTTAATTCACATTAAATTTTATTAAATACATTTTAAAACTAATTACTAGTATTCACTGAATCTTACCAGACCATCATCACATGCAGTTTCATAGGGAGATCAGTCCAATTCTTTCAAGTATTGGTGTATTTTGTTGCGTGACGTGAAGCGTATAACTGATCTGGACAGTCGTCTCAGGTGTGGCGTCAGTTGGAGGAATGCGATCCACAGCCTTTACATGTGCCAGAAAAAAAAAAAAAAAAAAAGATCGAGGGGCGTTAAACTATGCGAAAGCGATCGCAATTGAATATGTCCTGATCCACCATTCCAACATTCCCCGAAGTAGTGCTCTTGTGAAAGTATCGATATATCGACTCTGTAATCAAAAAGATATCGATATACGTCAGCCAAGATACTCACTCTGATATATCGATATCGAAATGGTATTATCAATGGCCGATATGTATATATTTTTCGCAATTTTCGGTAAAAATTAGAAATTGTTCTTTTGAAATTGTAGTAGAACATAATTTTACTTTCACTATAGGAAGCAGTCTTACTATTTTTTGAGCTTTCATCATAACGTCCAGTCTTTTTCTTTGACTGTGTGAAGCAAGTGTAGGTGGCACAAAGACGAAGTCCGATTGCACGGAGGGGAGGGGGGGGGGGGGGGGGAGGGGGGCGTAAGGTGGCGATTTGAAGGAATAACACAATTTCCGATGTCAAGAAATACCACACCAGTTGCGTTAAAAAACAATTTTAACGTGACTAGTGTGCTATTTCTTCTCATCGACTTTCTTCAAAAGCACCTACTGAAAATGAGAAACAAAAATCTAAATAACAAGAATGATCTTTGCGGTGGCTGGAGACGTGTGAAGGAGAATACTGACGTAATCGGCGTTCGGCGCTGCCAATACAAACTTCAATGTTTAACTTCACCACGCAGTGTTGACACTACAGCTGCTAGTTCGCTGGCGTTTTCAGCAATGGAAAAAAAGACCGGTGAAGTCGACATGAAGTATTCCGGACAAATCCGATATTTGCCGAAAACGAACGAAATTTTGTCTCGAAAACTGGCACAAAATCCAAAGAGATTCTGGTCGTATGTGAAGTTCGCTAGCGGCAAGACAATCAATGCCTTCTCTGCGCGATAACAATGGAAATACTATCCAAGACAGTGCTGCCCAAGCAGAGTTCCTAAACACAGCCTTCCGAAATACCTTCACAAAAGAAGACGAAGTAAATATTCCAGAATTCGAATCAAGAAAAGCTGCCAATCTGAGTGACGTAGAAGTAAATATCCTCGGAGTAGTGAAACAACTTAAATCACTTAATAAAAGCAAGTCTTCTGGTCAAGACTGTATACCAATTAAATTCCCATCAGAGTACGCTGATGCATTAGCTCCATACTTAACAATCATATACAACCGTTCGACCGACCAAAGATCCGTGTCCAATGATTGGAAAGTTGCCCAGGTCACACCAATATTCAAGGAAGGTAGTAGAAGTAATCCACTTAATCACAGGCCCATATCATTAACGTCGATATGCAACAGAATTTTAGATCATATATTGTGTTCGAATATTATCAATTACCCCAAAGAAAACGTTCTATTGACACAGAGTCAACAGGGATTTAGAAAACATCGTTCTTGTGAAACATAACTAGCTCTTTACTCGCACGAAGTGTTGTGTGCTATTAACAAGGGGTATGAAATTGATTCCGTATTTCTGGATTTCCGGAAGGCTTTGGACACTGCACCAGACAAGCGGCTTGAAGTGAAATTGCGTGCTTTTGGTGTATCGTCTCATTTATGTGACTCGATTTGTGATTTCCTGTCAGACAGGTCACAGTTCATAGTAACTGACGGAAAATCATCGAGTAAAACAGAAGTGATTTATGGCGTTCCCAAAGGTAATATTATAAGCCCTTTGCTGTTCCTTATCTATATAAACGATTTGGGAGACAATCTGAGCAGCCGTCTTAGGTTGTTCGCAGATGGCGCTGTCGTTTATCGACTAGTAAAGTCATCAGAAGGTCAGAACAAAACGATTCAGAAAAGATATCTGAGTGGTGCGAAAATTAGCAATTGACCCTAAATAACGAACAATGTGAGGTCATCCACATGAGTGGTAAAAGGAATCCCTTAAACTTCGGTTACACGATAAATCAGTCAAATCTAAAGGCCGTAAATTCAACTAAATTTCTAGGAATTACAATTACGAACAACTTAAATTGGAAGGAACGCATAGAAAATGTTGTGGAGAAGGTTAACCAAAGACTGCGATTTATTGGCAGGACACTTAGCAAATGTAACAGAGCTACTAAGGAGACTGCCTACACTATACCTGTCCGTCCTCTTTTAGAATACTGCTGCGCAGTGTGGGATCATTACCAGACAGGATTGACGGAGTACATCTAAAAAGTTCAAAGAAGGGCAGCACGATTTGCATTATCGCGAAATAGGGGAGAGAGTGTCACTGAAATGATGCAGGATTTGGGGTGGACATCATTAAAACAAAGGCGTTTTTAGTTGCGGCGGAATCTTCTCACGACATTTCAATCACCAACTTTCTCCTCCGAATGCGAAAATATTTTGTTGACGCCGACCTACAAAGGAAGAAACGATCACCATAATAAAGTAAGGAAAATCAGAGCTCACGCTGGAAGATATAGATGTTCATTTCTTCCGCTTACAATCAGTTGAGTTTATTCGCACTATTAGATGTCGTAAAAGAAAATTACCAAGCACTCAAACGAATACAATTCTGCAGGTGGCATGCATGTCCTAGGCTGTATTCCTGCTATACCCTGGAGGTAAGTGACCTGTGTCTACAGGTCGTACCAAAGCATGCACACTACTTTGAAAGCGTCATTGGAAGAAAGCTCTTGAACATTATAGTACAGCTTCTCCGTTGTTGAATGATGCTCTTCTTGTTCAATGTCGTGGGACAGCATCATAAATGCTATTTAGTTGTTCATGATTATTTATAATCACTTGGACTAGATCTCATTAGGACTGGGGACGGGCGCTCCTTTTCGACAATAATGCCTTAAAGTGTACTAACAGTCTAAAAGCTGCTTTGCTATGTGCTGTCAGTTAAATTCATCTTCCTGAAGGATCGCCAAGTTGATTTCAGCAAAGATCATTGCGTGTTGGAGTGTATACAGCGAATTTTTCACTCCTCCATAGTGTATTCCAGAGTTGGGTGGCTGAATTTGGAACTGTGGTACTTCAAATGATGGTGGTTAGGAACACAAATAAAGTAAGACACCTCACTGCAGTGAACTGATGGAGGAACATGGCTGTTGCACACCATGATCAGTATCACAGCTGTGAAAGCAGGTGGAACAGTGTTTGCATCCACAAGTGGGGCGTATAGATAATGATAAACAACGGTAGACAGAACCATCTATAAGACTGTTAGTTAACAGAACTAAGATGCTGTAAGGCAATGTAATTCACACAGTCTATTCAGACGACGAGAAGAGGCATAAGTTGTTACATGTGCAAACTGCTAGATATCGCTGTGGAGATAACTTGGTAATAATAGATTCACACTGATAATGATTCCCAGACATTCATCTGACTGACTGATTAAACCCCTTTAAGGCTCATAGCAGTACAGATGGTAGATGGAGGGGAATTGTAGGAGAGGGGTTATTGATGGCTTAAACAGGATTTCCAAAAGTTGTAGAAAAAAGGGAATTTCAAACATGTCAGGGAAATTTGAGAAAAAAAAACGATGGAAAAATCTTGTTTTTGTCTCAGCAGAGGAAATGGTTTGTTTACTGAGGTGTCGTGCGTCGGAGATGCTGGTCATGTGTGCATGAGTTGTGTCTGAGTGCTCGTTTTCTGACAAAGGTTTTGGCTGGAAATTTAGTTGTGAGAGTGTGGTTGTCTTTTCTACATGCCTGTCTGTGCTCAGTGACCATCTTTACAGTGAGTTGCTACCTATCCTCATTATTATTGATTCTCAGAGCATTTGCACAAGTTATCTATTGCATGGATTGGTCACCGTGGCCTCATTTCATTAATAGGCTGCCTTTGACTTGTGAATAACTGGCCACATAAGTGGATTTCCAAGGCGGGTCAAAACTGCAGGCCATTTCTGTGGGTGTGTCTAACGGATCAGCCTGCCGATCCAAAGCCTGTTTTTTCCCACTGATGTTGGGTCACTCGAGTACTCCAGCCTCTGTCTCCCCCCGCAGGTTTTGCTCTCTACAGCTACCTCTAGAACCATGGAGTTTCTTCCCTGATGTCTTAAGACGTGACCTGTCATCCTGTCCCGTCTTCTTGTCACTGTTTCCCATATGTTCCATTCCTCCCCGATTCTGTGGAGAAATCCTCGTTCCTTATCTCACCACTCCACCTAATTTTCAACGTACTCCTATTGTACCGTATTTTAACAGCTTCGATTCTCTTCTTTCCTGGTGATCCCACATTCTATGCATGATTCACTACCATACAGCGATATGCAGCAAAAGTACTTTCTCAGAAGCATCTACGTCATATTAACGCCTGTGTTTGATACTAAAAAACACAGACGACAGTTTTTAATACTAATAACAAAATAATCGCCTTAAAAATAGATTTCTGGACTGTTTATTTTGGCAAGACAGAACTAAAAAGCTTTTTAACAGTGAATGTGTTTGTTGGTGAGATCAGATTTACATCATCATCATCATCATCATCATCATTTAAGACTGATTATGCCTTTCAGCGTTCAGTCTGGAGCATAGCCCCCTTATAAAATTCCTCCATGATCCCCTATTCAGTGCTAACATTGGTGCCTCTGAAACGTCCCCTTATAACAATTATACACGACTGTCCTTAAGCTGAAACACAATAATTTTTTTAGCGCAACGCAATCTGACTTTCAATAATCCCTACAAAAGAATGGGCCCTGACTAACATTAAACTATACCTTTCACAAATCACTTACCTCACAAAAACCTTCGCTACTCAAGCTACTGCAATACAGAGAGCGCCACTACTGCCAGCTAAATAAAAGATTCAAACTATGGAAGGCACTAACTACTGATAGGGATAGTTAGCAAATGAAAGACATTAATAGAGAACAAACACTGTATTTACCTTAATAGTCATAATATACATATCAGTTCATGACAAATTTCAAAACTCCGCCATCTCTCTCCCCATATCCGCCACTGCTGGCGGCTCACCTCCAACTGCGCAACGCTACGCGCTGTTAACGTCCAGCTGCCGCTGCCCAACACTACAATGGCAGACAACAATGCTAACCAGCCACAGACTGCACACATCACAGCCAGTGATTTTTATACAGAGCGCTACGTAACATTGCCAATAAGAAAACATAAACAGCCTACTTACATAGCCCCCATGCTCCCCACAAAATATTTTACAAATTGTTTTGGGCAGTGGCCAATAATGATTTGATAAAATTTTTCATAATTACAATAACAAAGATATCAAATGCACACACTTATTGATACAATGTTGGTCAAAAGCTAAAATTTTCTCACAGTCCATAAAGACTGTCTTCATCATTCGTCACAGTAAAATTGCAGTGTTTTTCTCAAAGTCTGAGCAGTAAAAGAAAATGCACACAGAAGTAGTGGATTTTCATGCAGTCTTGAAGAAGTAGTGTTGTCCTTCCAAGGGAAAGACAGTGTTGACTCTTGACATGCAGACAGGTATTGGTCCACAACAGAGCAAACCCACAGCAGAGTCAGTCGAAACTTTGAAGAATATTGTTAGGTAGGTCATCACAGAGCAGACCCACTGTAATCCTGGTAGAGAGTATGGTATTGGTGGGCCACCAGAGGTGCAGACCCACTGTAGTTCTTGTAGAAATAATGGTATTGGTGGGCCATCAAAGATGCAGACCCACTGTAGTCCTTGTAGAGATGGCTAGCAGCCATATGTTGCGACTGTGCAGGTGCACAATCACCATCGAAGTTTCTTGCGGAGAATATAGCAAGTCCATAACCACCACTTGTGCACTCACAAAGATTTTGGAATTGTCCTTAGAACCAGCTATACTGTTATCCAGTCCCTTGCTGAATTATTAACACACGTGCAAACACTAACAGTCCCTACTTCTCACATATTGTCCATATACTATGACCAAAAGAAACATGTGCAGTGAAATGGAATGTTAATAATATGATGAACTGGTGTCAATTACAATTATATAACATAAGAATACAATTACAAAGGTACAAAATACATCATTAAAGAACATAACAATACAGATAACATTTGTAGTACAGGCTTTACAAAAGAATCGAAATAACATACACATCAGTGTTACAGGAATTATGCCATAAGTAAATACATAAAAGATCACAATAACTTTTGAATCATTACCTTCACACATGAGCATTAAAACAAAGCAGAATAAATAATGTCTAAACATCTTTACAAAGTATGTAACATATTATCAGAAAAATTCTACAACATAACAACATCAGCTAAACACATAAAGACAGGAAGAACATAAATACACAAGGGTACACAAACACATAGTGGGATAACACAAGGAAAGGACAGGGTTTGTTTTACTGCAGTATTTTGCAAACAAAACTTTCTTTACTTCTCGGAGATCTCCCTTCGTTCTTCATTATTTCCAAAAAGTCCTATCTATACCTGCTTTCTGTACTTTTCTCGTATAGCCTCTCAGTGCATTTCTTCAAATTCATCGCAACTCATTCTCTTATAGGCTACCCCCTCTTAAGCTAACTTAAATCTACTGATCTCAGATGCTAAAATAAGGAACGAGGCAATGCAGCAGCACAAAACAATTAACACAAACATCAATGACAAAAAATTTAAATAGGCAAAGCAATTGCAATATTCAACTAATTAAGGCACTGTGCAGCAAACAAAAAAAATAAATCAGTAGTAAACTGGCTTAACAGCGTAATACAAAGTCAAATTCAGTAACATTATGCCTGGCAAACAGCAGCAGCAAATAAAGAAAACATATATCTAAACATGACATAGCTCAAGCAGAAAAAATATTACACTAAAAATGGCCATGTCTAATACCTATGTCACATCTTAACACTAGAGTGATGCATCACGATTTATTCTACAAAAGAAATTACCAAGTACTTGAAAAGAAAACTATGATTGCAGTTCCTGTGAAGGTAAATGTCTTTTTGTGCTCCCACATTTTTTTGAAAAAATTATTATTTACTCGATCTGTAGACAAAAAATATTTATATTAGTACATCTATAAAATTCTATTTTAACCAATGCTGCAGTGCAGCTAGAAACTAGATATTAAAAAAAATAGGCAAAGCAAGGCATCGAACGTCATTCACTAGCCATATGGCATTTCATAATGCAGTAAACAATCTTTCAACTAGCAAGACAATAGACATAAAATGTTTCTCATCATTTCATTTCAGTAAATATTATAAATTAAGAACTCTACAGTGTAATCATGTTTTCAAGTTTGAGGGTGTCGTATTTACGATGCTTTCTACAAAGGAATGTCGATAGCGAGGATAATGGCCTACCTTTTTTTTTCTCCACCTGTGCCTCTGGAAGGCACATGCTAATGGCTTTTTTTTAAGGCGACTGTCGCCCAGCTGGGTGCCCACGACGCATTAGGTGCAGGTGGTCACTTAACTTTCTTACCGAAATATTTATGACACCAGTTTCCGCTATAGTGACAGTCTCATATAAACATATTTCACAGGTCAAGAATTTGGGTTACAAATCTGTAGAAACAAAATCCTATAAATATAACAGCGTCCAAAAAATTTTCGCCAGCATTGTGATACATTCATGCATATACACACATTTCATAACTCTTAAAGTACGATCTTGGTTTCCAACAACCTTTTTCACAAACCAGAGTCCCTAACCACTACTCATTATTCCTTACCTTATTCGTCGACACTTCTTCAATATTTCATTATAACAGATACGTAGCATAATCAAATAACTCATATAGCATCAGCTTATTGATCATAAACATATGGCAACAGCATAATACACATCATCATCGTAATAATAACATCATAAAACCTCAGCCAAATCTCAAAATCGTCGTAGCTTCCTCGAATAGTGTCAAAACCTAAAAAAAAATTCTCTGCTCATGTCAGTAGTGTCATTTACCTCAAACGTACTTTAAAAATCATGATCCCATACCAAATACATCATTCAAAGCTCTCATAGTATCACAATGGTTCCAAAAAAATATGAACAATTCACGAAGTACAGATAAAAATACAATTTCATAAGTGTGAAGTTATCCAACTCTGTAATTGCGTAAACATGTGTCACAGATGTAGTAAGAAAAATGTTTATCTCTCAGTTAAATGATCAGATAGCTGTGTAATTTGTGTGTTAGAGAAATATGGTACCGATGTGTAAAGTTGTATAAGCAAATACCATATTAGCTAGGGCTCGTTGTGCTTGCCAAACACATGGTACACAAAGTAGGCGTGTACCCCCCTGAGGATTAATGTAATTATACCCTCAGGTGTTACAGATTACACCAATGGAATGAAATGTATCACGGAAAACTTTCTTTGTAATTCAAAAATCTTTAAAAATAAATGTTTTAAGTACAAAACTGATCACCCAAATGCGTGTCCTGTAGCGCTAAATGTGCGTCTTGCTGTAAGATAATTCTGTGGAAGTGTCGTAGTTATCGTCCTCTGTAAGCAAAGATCTGCTGAAGTCAATGTACTTACCTCATCATAAACGAAAGTGAAATGCTTTGCGAATAGATATCGTAGTTATTATGTTTATTGGCGTGATGAAGAAATTACTGTACAGTAACGTATTGTTGTGCCACAAAAAAGGCTGTCTCATTGTTACTGTACCACAAAAGTTACTACTAAAACATGTTTTTCTTTCCAGAAGAATTCAGAAAACTGTGGAGATATAAAACAGATACACCACAAAAGCAACATTGTAAATTGTCACTCATTAGTAGCGTCGTGATAAAATCGTGTAGCTGTCACATAAACTAACCTCTGTGTCATCTGGTATCTCTCAGAAAGCACTTTAAATTCAGAATGTATTTTCAAGTAAACCAAAATATTGCATTAAAATCTCATTAGCAGTACTGGTAAATGTTCTAAGTATGTGAGCCTTATAGTCGTTACGTAATCGTGCAACAAACAAGCAAGAATGCACACACACAATAACACTGTGTCGTCTGTCCACAATAACAATGCATTCGTAATTTCTGTTTAAATAAGTTCTCTTGGTTCTTGACTGGATATTTAACTTCAAACATTATTGCATGTTAATAGTTTCTAAGTCTGACAATGAATACTAGACATGTGAAGTGAAACGTTTTATGGCAAAGACAAAGTTAAAAAACAGATTATCTTTCAATAAACGGTTTTATATGTGAAGTGTGGTGAAATCTTTTACTCTTCATAGTACTCAGAGTTTGAACTTGAATGCAATTGTCATGTTGTATACATCGGTAAAGAATGCTAAAATTTTTCTCAAGGCTAGCGTCTTATGTTATTTTTCTCGGAGCCAGCGGGCGCACGCGGCTGCCTGCGATGCGAGTCATTGTCTGTTTCTTTGTTGGCGCGCGCCGTTATTGGGATTAGGAGACCGAACTTCTACAAATTCATTTGGACGAGAAGGCGCTGCCCTGTTTAAATCCCTCCAGTTCTGATGCAATTCAGGTCTGTCGTTACGAAAATATCGTCTGTCGTCATGTCGGTAGATTCCGTAGTTTCTTCTTTGTCCGTCATGTGGTGGAGAATTTCTCCCTGAATCGTAACTGTGCGCCGAACTGTTGCGTCTGAAGTTATTCTGTCTCCCTTGATAATAATTGTTTTGGTTCCCATATTGTCTGTTTCCATGGTTATCTCTATCATATTCATTACTACGGAAGTGCGATCTTTCTCTGTACCTATTATTCTGCCAACGGTTGTCATAAGGGTGGTGTCTGTTTTGGTCACGATTTGTGTTATGAGAATAGCCTTGTCGTGTCCAGTTATTATTTCTTTCATCGCGGAATTGCGACAGATATGACCTGTAATTGTTGTGTTCCTGTTTCCGTTTTCCGCGATTGTCAGTGTCAATTTCCAGTTCTTGTAACAGTCCCTGAAAAGCTTCAATGTCTTCTTTGCAACGTCCTGCTAAGATAATATGTCGTAAATGTTCAGGCAGTTTGATTAAGCAAATGCGGATGAGTTCTGAGGGGCTGTATGGGTTTGACAGGTACTGATTCTTGTGCAACATGTCTTCAAAATATTTCACAAGACTGGAAAATTCAGATTGTTCGAAACGTTTCATCATTATGATGCTATGTTTTACTCGGTCTTGTGTGGCTTGAGACCAATATGCTGAGAGGAAGGCATGGTAAAACTCTCCTTCACTGTGGCAATCGTGAATGACCGACCGCATTCTTACAGCTGGTTCATTCTCTAAGTAGCCACACATAAATTCTAATCTGTGCTCTAATGACCAGTTGGGAGGAAAACAATGAGAGAATTGATGGAGCCACGCTTGTGGATGAATGTCGTTGCCAGAATTCTTAAACGTTTTGAATTTACGTGTAGTAATGAACAGCTTATAGTCAAAATCATCGTGTCGGCGAGTCGCATGTCGGTCATTGTTACCGAGCGAGGTGGCGCAGAGGTTAGCACACTGGACTCGCATTCGGGAGGACGACGGTTCAATCCCGTCTCCGGCCATCCTGATTTAGGTTTTCCGTGATTTCCCTAAATCGCTTCCGGCAAATGCCGGGATGGTTCCTTTGAAAGGGCATGGCCGATTTCCTTCCACATCCTTCCCTCCCCCGAGCTTGCGCTTCGTCTCTAATGACCTCGTTGTCGACGGGACGTTAAACACTAATCTCCTCCTCCTCCTCGGTCATTGTTACGTCGTGTCGGCGGTTCAATCTCAAAATTCGGTGCACATTGCCAATTTCTTTCATAATTTCCGAAGTGTCCTGTGTTATTATTTTGTGGTTGTTCCGTATTTCTAAGTCCCTCTTCCCGTGTTGGAGCGCGAGTGGCCTCTGAAATACGTAATTCTTGTATTACCTGAGTCAGCTGATCTTGTACTTCCCGGATTTCTCTTTGGTGTTGCGTATTAATTTGATTCTGATTTTGTTTGAATTTCCTAATTTGTTCGAACTCTTCTGTGTCATTCAGATTATCATCTACCTTCGTAGATAAGTTAGTGAACTGATCCGAAAGTTCGGCTACTTTCCCCGATAGTGAACACATTTCCTCAATGTGTTTTTCTGAACCAAGTTTCAGAGTGTCCATTTGTGTTGAAATCGAATCTACTGTGTCCTTTAAGTTTTCCTGAGTTTTTGCAAGTTGCATAACCGAATCGGTAGATGCAACTGAGTCAATTTTAGCCGACAAGGTCTCATGATTTTCATGAACAATGGTTTGCAGTTCTTTTATGGCTGCTTCGTGATTCTGTAATGCATTTTCATGCCGCGAAAAAATAGGTTGAAAATGCTCACAAATTTGTGTTTTTACGTCATTACAGACTTTTTGACATTTCGATTTGATGTTATGTAACTCAGTAGTTAAATCTTCACGTGTTTGTGGTGTCTAACTTTTGAAGCTTTTGCTGTGTTTGTCTCTGATTTTGTTCCATTGTGTCTAACGTTTGAAGATTTTGTCCCATTTGTTTCTGATTTTGTTCAAGTGTTGTGTCTAACTTTTGTAGCTTTTGTCCCATTTGTTGCATTAACTGTAATAACAATGCACTGGTGTCTGTAACATGTTCCTCAGTGCTTTTAGGCAGTGAAGTTGCACCGGCAACATTCACATTTTGACAAGCAGAAAATGTGT
Source organism: Schistocerca serialis cubense (assembly GCF_023864345.2). Taxonomy (NCBI): domain Eukaryota; kingdom Metazoa; phylum Arthropoda; class Insecta; order Orthoptera; family Acrididae; genus Schistocerca; species Schistocerca serialis. The sequence goes on from NC_064639.1 coordinate 971,513,417, forward strand.
CTTGACTCATTTGAGAAAACGGTGAGAACCCAAAACCTGAGTCTACAGTATTTGCAATATTGTGCTCTGTCATTCCCGATTCCTGAGGCGAGCTGTTGCCGACCGATCGATCGATAATGCTTCCCTGTTCACCACCTGTTTCACTGTCTACACCATTATTTGACGCCCGCTCCATTTCCCTATGCACAGTTACCAAATTACTACTTTGAATGTCTGTTAATTCATTACACAGCGGTGCTGATAAGCTACGCTCGTCGTCACTATTATTTCTCAGTTTACTTTGGAGCCTAGTGTTACGTTTTTCACACGCCATTATTGTCACAATATTTCACACAACAACACAGAAAAACACAGTTTGAAGAGCAAAAATAAGAGAACACATTAACGTAGCACTGAAAATAATATCTAGTTAAAAATTGCAGTGTTCTTTTCAAAGTCTGAGCAGTAAAAGAGAATGCACACGGAAGTAGTGGATTTCCACGCAGTCTTGAAGAAGTAGTGTTGTCCTTCCAACGGAAAGACAGTGCTGACTCTTGACATGCTGACAGATAATGGGCCACAACAGAGCAAACCCACAGCAGAGTCATTCGACGTTTTGAAGAGTATTGGTAGGTCATCACAGAGCAGACCCACTGTAGTCCTGGTAGAGATTACGGTATTGGTGGGCCACCAGAGGCGCAGACCCACTGCAGTCCTTGTAGAATTAATGGTATTGGTGGGCCATCAAAGATGCAGACCCACTGTAGTCCATGTAGAGACGGCCAGCAGCCATCTGTTGCGACTGTGCAGGTGCACAATCACCATCGAAGAGAGGAAATTCTCTCTATAATTACGCGCTAGCAATAAACAAAAGCTACATTAATTACACAAACTGTCTGCCATTGTAGTGTTGGGCAGCGGCAGCTGGATGTGAACAGCGCGTAGCGTTGCGCAGTTGGAGGTGAGCCGCCAGCAGTGGTGGATGTGGGGAGAGAGATGGCGGAGTTTTGTAATTTGTCATGAACTGCTATATATATTATGACTTCTGATGATATTAAGGTAAATACATTGTTTGTTCTCTATTAATATCTTTCATTTGCTAACTATCCCTATCAGTAGTTAGTGCCTTCCATAGTTTGAATGTTTTATTTAGCTGGCAGTAGTGGCGCTTTCTGTATTGCAGTAGTTCGAGTAACCAAGATTTTTGTGAGGTAAGTGATTTGTGAAACGTATAGGTTAATGTTAGTCAGGGCCATTCTTTTGTAGGGATTTTTGAAAGTCAGATTGCGTTGTGCTAAAAATATTGTGTGTCAGTATAAGCACAGTCCTGTACAATTGTTCAAATGGGGACGTTTCCTAGTCATTATTTCTTATCTTATTACACATATACGTATTTGTAGACATTCTTCAATATTTCATTATAATAAATACGTAGCATAATCAAATTCCTCATATAGCATCATCTCATTGATCATAATTATACCTCAACAGCATAATACACATTGTCGTCATAATAATAACATCATAACACCTCAGTCAAATCTCAAAAACGTCGTTGCTTTTTGCAATAATGTCAAAACCCAAAAAAAATTCTCTGCTCATTTCAAGAGTGTCATCTACCTCAAACGTACTTTAAAAATCATGATCTCATATCAAACATATCATTCAAAGCTCTCATATTATCACAATGGTTCCGAAAAAATATGAACAATTCACGAAGTACAGACAAAAATACAATTTCGTAAGTGTGAAGTAATCCAACTCCGTAATTGCGTAAACATGTGTCACTGACGTAGTAAAAAAATGTTTATCTCTCAGTTAAATGGTCAGATAGCTGTGTAATTTGTGTGTTAGAGAAATATGGTACCGATGTGTAAAGTTGTATAAGCAAATACCATATTAGCTAGGGCTCGTTGTGCTTGCCAAACACATGGTACACAAAGTAGGCGTGTGCCCCCCTGAGGATTAAAGTAATTATACCCTCAGGTGTTACAGATTACAGCAATGGAATGAAATATATCACGGAAAACCCTTGTATCATTGTGTTTCAAATATCTTAAAAAATGCATGTTTTAAGTGCGAAATTAATCACTCAAATACGTGTCCTGTAGCGCTAAATGTGCGTCTTGCTGTAAGATAATCTGTGTGGAAGTGTCGTAGTTATCGTCCTCCGAAAGCTAAGTTCTGCAGAAGCCAATGTCCTTACCTCATGATACACCAAATTTCAAGTAAACCAAAATGTTGCATTAAAATCTCATTAGCAGTACTGGTAAATGTTCTAAGTATGTGAGCCTTATAGTCGTTACGTAATCGTGCAACTAACAAGCAAGAATGTACACACACAATAACACTGTGACGTCTGTTCACTGTAACAATGCATTCGTAATTTCTGTTTCAATAAGTTCTCTTGGTTCTTGACTGGATATTTAACTTCAAACATTGTTGCATGTTAACAGATTCTAAGTCTGACGAGCATACTAGAAATGTGAAGTGAAAAGTTTTATACCAAAGACTAAGTTAAAAAGCAGATTATCTCTCAATAAATGGTTTTACATGTGAAATGTGGTGTAAACCTTTACTCTTCCTAGTACGCAGAGTTTCAACTTCAACGCAATTATCATGTGGTATACGTCAGATTCTGTATGGTCCATTGTAAACTAGAAAGAATTTGTGACTTAAGTGTTTCTTCTTATGTGACAATGAATGAGCTTTAATGAGAACTTTCTGACCAATATACAATTTCTTTGCATTTGCTTTACCGTGTAGTTTTCTCCTTTTGTCTGCTGCAGATTTTATATTTTTAAGAGCCAAATCAATTATGTCTTTGTGTCGAAGTTTACGTGTATTCGGGAAAGGTACAAGCTCTCTGATTCTGTTCGGTGGTTCTTCATTCTTCAGTACAAGAGTAGGTGGTAAAGCAGTGGAATCATGAGGCATCTCATTCAGCACGTTTTGAAATAAGTGTAAATATCTGTCCCAATGCTGATGCTTTCTGTGACAATAAAGTCTGCAAAGCTTATTGATTTCTTTCATAATCCGTTCGGAGGGGCTACAATGTGGTGAGTACAATGAAATAAAAACAGGTTTGATTTTATGGTTGTGAAGCATGCGTGACCAAACAGCAGATCTGAATTGCGGTCCGTTATCTGAAATGACTTTACTAACGTGTCCAACTTCACGTAAGAAATTTTTAACAAAGGCGTTGGATACAGACCGTCCAGTGGCTTTACGTAACGGTGTGAAATAAACAAATTTTGAAGTAAGTTCAACAGCGACTAGAGCGTACGAAAATCCATTAGATGTTCTGACAAGCGGTCCCAAGAGATCAACAGCAGCAAATTCTTTTAATTTAGAAGGAATGATAGGAAACAGCGGAGCACGATGTGAGATAGTAGATGGTTTCGCCTTTTGACAAAGTTTACAAATAGACAAGACTCTTCGAATTCGCTTTTCCATATTGTTAAAATAACAAGTCGTTCGAAGAATATGATAACATTTTCGTGGGCCAAAATGTGCGTAGCTGAAATGAATGTACCAAATGAGCTTATTAACAAAATCGTCTGGAATGCAAAGTACCCATAGCTTGTCATCAACAATGCAGCGTTTGAAGAGTATGTTGTTTCTAACCAGGTAATAATGCCGAATCTGAGTGTGTGTCTTTTCATGCCATTTACTTTTGATGTCTTTCCAAATCGGATCTTTATCTTGTTCATGAGCGATGTCCTTTAAAGATGTGGTGATGAAGTTTTCGAAGGCGACTTTCTGAATGTAAAGAATACTGAAAATTTTCTCAATGTTGCCTTCTGTGTTACTTTTCTCAAGCCCAGCCCGTGCGCGTGACAGCGCGTCCGCAACAATGTTCTCCTTGCCGGGAATGTAGACTATTGTGAAGCGGAATTCTTGCAGAAACAATGCCCAATGTTTTAACCTGTCATGATTTAATTTTGAAGACATAAGAAATTGTAATGCATGATGATCACTGTATACTTTTACGTGCTTGAGGTATGTTTATGATCAATGAGATGATGCTGTATGAGGAATTTGATTATGCTACATATTTATTATAATGAAATATTGAAGAATGTCTACGAATACGTATATGTGTAATAAGGTAAGAAATAATGACTAGTGGTTAGGGATGCTGATTTGTGAAAAAGGTTGTTGGAAACCAAGAATCGTACTTTAAGAGTTATGAAATGTGTGTAAATGCATGAATGTATCACAATTCGACGAAAACGTTTTGAACACTGTTATATTCATAGGATTTTGTTTCTACACATTTGCAACGCAAATTCTCGACCGGTGAAATTTTTAATATGAGACTGCCACTGTAGCGGAAACTGCTGTCGTAAATATTTCCGTAAGAAAGTTAAGTGAGCACCTGCATGTAATGCGTCGTGGGCACCCAGCTGTGTCAGACGCCTGGAGAAAAAGCCATTAGTGTGTGTGCCATTTCAGAGGCACAGGTAGAAAAGACAAAAAAAAGAGCCATTATCCTCGCTATTGACGTTCCTTTGTAGAAAGCATCGCAAATACGACACGCTCATTACTTGGAAAGATACTTACATCTGCACACCTGATTATGACAAGCGTCTTTCTACGAGAGTTGAGAGAATTTCTACTAACTTATGAAATGCCTCATGACTACTGAATGATGTTCTTATGCTTTACTTTGTACATAGTTGCTTATTTCATTTGATGTCTGGTTTCCAGCTGTGTTGCAGCATTGCTTTTATAAAATAAAATGCATTTGCTAATGTGAACACTTTCTGTCAACAGATCTATTAAATAATAATTTTGTAATCCACATTCTTAAAAAAAAAAGGAGCACTTGGAAAGGAAAGAACAATACGAAGGGACTAGTAACAGTAACTGGACACATAATTTTCTTTTCAAGTACATGGTAACATTTTTTTACAATAAGTTGTTGTGGTGCACCGCTTTAATTATATAGACATTAAGATGTGAATATACATTTCCCTCGTCTGCATTGTTGTCTTTAGTGTACTATTTTTTCTGCTTGAGCTTTGTCATGTTTAGGTACTAGTTATATCATTTGCTGCTGCTGATTGCCAGGCATAATGTTACAGAATTTGACTTTGTATTACGCTGTTAAGCCAGTTTTACTACGGATTTATTTTTCTTGTTTGCTGCACAGTGCCTTATATTAGTTGTAATATTGCAATTGCTTTGCCAATTTGAATTTTTTTGTCATTGATTTTTATATTAATTGTTTTATGCTGCTGCATTGCCTCGTCCCATAGTTTAGCATCTGAGCTCAGTAGATTTAAGTTAGCTTAAGAGGGGATAGACTATATAAGAAACTAACTATGATGATTTGGAAGAAATGCATTGCGAAGCTATAAGAAAATGGTTTGGCCAAAAAAAATTAGAATTTTGAAAGAGGATATCAACCAAAAAAGTAGGATTTAGGGCCCACAGGTTTAGGTAGGATTTTCTTGGAAATAAATGATGAGGTAAGATAATGGTAAATAAATAATGAGGTAAGAAATGTGTGAACATATAAATACAGAAAGCATGCTTCGATAGAATTTTTTTGGTGGAAACAAATGTTGAAATAAGAGGAAAGATATATCGATTGAAGTTTTGGGGTGGACTGCAGTACCAAATGTCACACTAAAAAACAAACCCTGTCCTGTAGTTTTGTGTTATTACACTATGTGTATTTGTGTTTTTCCTGTCTTAATGTGTTTAGCTAATAAGAGTTATGTTGTAGAATTTTTCTGATAATATGTCATTTTTTTTGTAAAGATGTTTAGACATTTTGATGATTCATCAGTACCATTATTTCTACAAGGACTGTAGTGGATCTGCACCTTTGGTGGCCCACCTATACCATACTCTCTACCAAGACTATAGTGGGTCTGCTCTGTGATGACCCACCAATATTCTTCAAAACGTCGAATGACTCTGCTGTGGGTTTGCTCTGTTGTGGCCCATTACCTGTCAGCATGTCAAGAGTCAGCACTGTCTTTCCGTTGGAAGGACAACACTATTTCTTCAAGACTGCATGGAAATCCACTATTTCTGTGTGCAATTTCTTTTACTAATGAGACTTTGTGAAAAAAAACTGTAATTACTATTATGATGAATGATCAGAACTGTCTTTATGGACTGTGAGAAAATTTTAGCTTTTGACCAACATTGTATCAATAAGTGTGTGCATTTGATTTCTTTGTTATTGTAATTACGATTATGAAAAATTTTAACAAATACGTATTGCCCAGTGCCCAAAACAATTTGTAAAACTTTTTGTGGGGAGCATGGGGGCTATGTAAGTAGGCTGTTTAGGTTTTTTTATTGGTAACGCCACCTCTGTATAAAAATCACTGGCTGTGCTGTGTGCAGTCTGTGGCTAGTTTGCATTGTTGTCTGCCATTGTAGTGTTGGGCAGCTGGGCTGTTAACAGCGCGTAGCATTGCACAGTTGGAGGTGAGCCACCAGCAGTGGTGGATGTGGAGAGAGAGATGGCGGAGTTTTGAAATTTGTCATGAACTGCTATATATATATGATGATGATATTAAGGTAAATACATTGTTTGTTCTCTATTAATATCTTTCACTTGCTAACTATCCCTATCAGTAGTTAGTGCCCTCCATAGTTTGAATCTTTTATTTAGCTGGCAGTAGTGGTCCTCGCTGTATTGCAGTAGTTCGAGTAACGAAGATTTTTGTGAGGTAAGTGATTTGTGAAAGGTATAGTTTAATGTTACTCAGGGCCATTCTTTTGCAGGGATTTTTTGAAAGTCAGATATTATGACTATTAAGGTAAATACATTGTTTGTTCTCTATTAATATCTTTCATTTGCTAACTATCCCTATCAGTAGTTAGTGCCTTCTGTAGTTTGGATCTTATATCTAGCTGGCAGTAGTGGTGCTTGCTGTATTGCAGTAGTTCGAGTAACCAAGATTTTTGTGAGGTAAGTGATTTGTGAAACGTATAGGTTAATGTTAGTCAGGGCCATGCTTTTGTAGGGATTTTTGAAAGTCAGATTGCGTTGCGCTAAAAATATTGTATATCAGTTTAAGCACAGTCTTGTATAATTGTTCAAAGGGGACGTTTCATATGGCGACCCTGCCAGGATACCTCACTGGAATCTTCTGATTTTTTCTTGTAGTTTGTGTAATTAGTGTAGCTATTGTTTATTGCTAGCACGTAATTGTAGAGAGAATTTCCTTTGTAGTGGTATTTTTTCATTTTTGTACAGTAAAACAGTTGTGGCATGCATGTAGATTTGCACCAAGTATTTCGCAACTGCGCTTGCAATTAACGAGATATTATTTTCAGTGCTACGTTAATGTGTTCTCTGATTTTTGCTCTTCAAATTGTGCTTTTCTGTGTTATCGTGTAAAATATTGTGACAATAATGGCGTGTGAAAAACGTAACACTAGGCTCCAAAGTAAACTGAGAAATAATAGTGACGACGAGTGTAGCTTATCAGCACTGCTGTGTAATGAATTAACAGACATTCAAAGTAGTAATTTGGTAACTGTGCATAGGGAAGTGGAGCGGGCGTCAAATAATGGTGTAGACAGTGAAACAGGTAGTGAACAGGGAAGCATTATCGATCGATCGGTCGGCAACAGCTCGCCTCAGGAATCGGGAATGACAGAACACAATATTGCAAATACTGTAGACTCCGGTTTTGGGTTCTCACCGTTTTCTCAAATGAGTCAAGAAACATTTTCTGCTTGTCAAAATGTGAATGTTGCCAGTGCAACTTCACTGCCGAAAAGCACTGAGGAACATGTTTCAGACACCAGTGCATTGTTATTACAGTTAATGCAACAAATGGAACAACGGCTAAAACAATTAGACACAATGGAACAAAATCTTCAAAAGTTAGACACAATGGAACAAAATCAGAGACAAACACAGCAACAGTTAGACACAGTGGAACAAAATCTCAAAAAGTTAGACACAGTGGAACAAAATCTCAAAAAGTTAGACACAGTGGAACAAAATCTTAAAAAGTTAGACACAATGGAACAAAATCTTCAAAAGTTAGACACTACACTTGAACAAACACGTGAAGATTTAACTACTGAGTTACATAACATGGAATCGAAATGTCAAAAAGTCTGTAATGACGTAAAAACACAAATTTGTGAGCATTTTCAACCTATTTTTTCGCTGCATGAAAATGCATTACAGAATCACGAAGCAGCCATAAAAGAACTGCAAACTATTGTTCATCAAAATCATGAGACCCTGCAAGTTAAAATTGACTCAGTTGCATCTACCGATTCGGTTACACAACTTGCAAAACTCAAGAAAACTTAAAGGACACAGTAGATACTCTGAAAATTGGTTCAGAAAGACAAATGGAGGAAATTAGTTCATTATCAGAGAAAGTAGTTGAACTTTCGGATCAGCTAAATAATTTATCTACGAAGGTAGATGATAATCTGAATGACACAAAACCGGTAGTCGTTAATGACACAGAAGAGAGCGAACAAATTAGGAAACTGAAACAAAATCTGAATCAAATTAATATGCAACACCAAAGAGAAATCCGGGAAGTACAAGATCAGCTGACACAGGTAATACAGGAATTACGTATTTCAGAGGACACTCGCGCTCCAACATGGGAAGAGGGACATAGAAATACAAAACAACCACAAAATAATAACACAGGACACTTCGGAAATTATGAAAGCAGTTGGCAAGACCCATTGTATTTTGAGATGGAACTGCCGACACGACGTAACAATGACCGATATGCTACTCGCCGACACGATGATTTTGACTATAAGCTGTTCATTACTACACGTAAATTCAAAACGTTTACGAATTCTGGCAACGACATTCATCCACAAGCGTGGCTCCATCAATTCTCTCATTGTTTTCCTCCCAACTGGTCACTGGAGCACAGGTTAGAGTTTATGTGTGGCTACTTGGAGAATGAACCAGCTGTAAGAATGCGATCGGTCATTCACGATTGTCACAGTGAAGGAGAATTTTACCATGCCTTCCTCTCAGCATATTGGTCTCAAGCCACACAAGACCGAGTAAAACATGGCATCATAATGATGAAACACTTCGAACAATCTGAATTTTCCAGTCTTGTGAAATACTTTGAAGACATGTTGCATAAGAATCAATATCTTTCAAACCCATACAGCCCTTCAGAACTTATCCGCATTTGCTTAATGAAATTTCCTGAACATTTAAGAAATATTATTTTGGCAGGACGTTGCAAAGACGACATTGAAGCTTTTCAGGGACTCTTACAAGAATTAGAAATTGACACAGACAGTCGCGGGATGCGAAAACAGGAAAACAATCACTACAGGTCACATACGTCACAATTCCGCAATGACAGAAACAATAACTGGACACGACAAGGCTATTCTTACAACGCAAATCGTGACCAAAACAGATACCACCCATATGACAACCACTGGCAGAGTAATAGTAGTTACAAAGAAAGATCACATTTCCGTAGTAATGACTATCACAGAGACAATCAGAGAAACAGACAATATGGGAACCAAAATAATTATTATCACGGGAGACAGAATAACTTCAGACTACAGTTCAGCGCGCAGTTACGATTCAGGAAGAAATTCTCCACCACATGACCGACAAGAAAGAAATTATGAAATCTACCGACATGACGACAGACGAGATAATCATAACGACAGACCTGAATTTCATCAGAACTGGCGGGATTCAAACAGAGCAGGGCACTTTCGACAATGTGAATTTGTAGAAGCTAGGTCTCCTAATCCCAATAACGACGTGCGCCAACAAAGAGACAGACAATGACTCGCACCGCAGGCAGCCGTGTGCGCCGGCTGGCTCAGAGAAAAATAGCATTGACGCTAACCTTGAGAAAAATTTTAGCACTCCTCACCGACGTATACCGCATGATAATTCCGTTCAAGTTGAAACTCTGAGTACTAGGAAGAGTAAAGGACTGCACCACGTTTCTCATGTAAAACCGTTTATTGAAAGATAATCTGCTTTTTAACTTAGTCTTTCCTATAAAATTTTTCACTTTACATTACTAGTATGCTTTGTCAGACTTAAGAAACTGTTAACATGCAACAATGTTTGAAGTTAAATATCCAGTCAAGAACCAAGAGAACTTATTTAAACAGAAATTACGAATGCATTGTTATTGTGAACAGACGACACAGTGTTATTATGTGTGTGCATTCTTGCTTGTTTGTTGCACGATTACGTAATGACTATAAGGCTCACATACTTAGAACATTTACCAGTACTGCTAATGAGATTTAAATGCAACATTTTGGTTTATTTGAAAATACATTCTGAATTTAAAGTGCTTTCTGAGAGATACCATAAGATACAGAGGTTAGTTTATGTGACAGCTACACGATTTTATCACAACGCTACTAATGAGTGACAATTTACAATGTTGCATTTGTGGTGTATCTGTTTTATATCTGCACAGTTTTCTGAATTCTTCTGGAAAGTAAAACATGTTTTAGTAGTAACTTTTGTGGTATAGCAATAATGAGACAGCCTTTTTCGTGGCACAACAATACGTTACTGTACGGTACTTTCTTCATCACGCCAATAAGCATAATAACTACGATATCTATACGCAAAGCATTTCACTTTCGTTTATCATGAGGTAAGTACATTGACTTCTGCAGAACTTAGCTTTCGGAGGACAATAACTACGACACTTCCACAGAGATTATCTTACAACAAGACGCAAAGTTTAGCGCTACAGTACATGTATTTGAGTGATTAATTTTATACTTGAAACATTTATTTTTAAAGGTTTTTGATTTACAAAGAAAGTTTTCCGTAATACATTTTATTCCATTGCAATAATCTGTAACACCTGAGGGTATAATTACATTAATCCTCAGGGGGGTACACGCCTACTTTGTGTACCATGTGTTTGGCAAGCACAAGGAGCCCTAGCTAATATGGTATTTGCTTGTACAACTTTACACATCGGTACCATATTTCTCTGACACACAAATTACACAGCTATCTGGTCATTTAACTGAGAGATAAATATTTATTTTACTACATCAGTGACAGATGTTTAAGTAATTACACAGTTGGATAACTTCACACTTATGAAATTGTATTTTGTCTGTTCTTTGTGAACTGTTCGAATTTTTTTCCGGAACCATTGTGATACTTTGAATGATATATTTGGTATGGGATCACGATTTTTAAAGTACGTTTGAGGTAGATGACACTATTGAAATGAGCAGAGAATTTTTTTAGGTTTTTTAATTATTGCAGAAAGCTACGACGTTTTTGAGATTTGACTGAGGTGTTATGATGTTATTTTTACGACGACGATGTGTATTATGCTGTCGAGGTATGTTTATGATCAATAAGCTGATGCTATACGAGGAATTTGATTATGCTACGTATCGGTTATGATGAAATATTGTAGAAGTGTTGACGAATATGTATATGTGTAATAAGGTAAGGAATAATGAGTAGTGGTTAGGGACTCTGGTTTGTGAAACAGGTTGTTGGAAACCAAGAATCGTGCTTTAAGAGTTATGAAATGTATGTAAATGCGTGAATGTATTACAATGCCAACGAAAATTTTTTAGACACTGTTATATCAATAAGATTTTGTTTCTACAGATTTGTAACGCAAATTCTTGACCTGTGAAATTTTTTATATGAGACTGTCACTGTAGCGGAAACTGCTGTCGTAAATATTTCGGTAAGAAAGCTAAGTGACCTTGATGTAATGCGTTGTGGCGCCCAGCTGCCTGGAGAAAAAGCCATTAGGTGGAGAAAAAAAAGAGGCCATTAACCTCGCTTCTGACATTCCTTTGTAGAAAGCATCGCAAATACGACACTCTCATTACTTGGAAACATATTGTACTTTCTGATATTTACTGAAATGCCTAATGAAATGACAAGAAATAGTTTGTCTACATACCTGATTATGACTACTGTCTTTCTAGATGAGAGATTTTTTTACTACTCATGAAATGCCACATGGCTATTGAACGATGTTCTTATGCTTTGCTTTGTACATAGTTGCTTATTTCATTTGGTATCTAGTTTCTAGCTGCACTGCAGCATTGTTTAAAATAAAATTTTATAGATGTACTAATATAAATATTTTCTGTCTACGGATCGAGTAAATAATAATTTTTTTCAAAAAAAATGAGGGAGCACAAAAAGACATTTACCTTCACAGGAACTGCATTCATAATTTTTTTTAAGTACTTGGTAATTTCTTTTGTAGAATAAATTGTGATGCATGACTCTAGTGTTAAGATGTGACATAGGTATTAGACATGGCCATTTTTTAGTGTAATATTTTTTCTGCTTGAGCTATGTCATGTTTAGATATAAGTTTTTGCATTTGCTGCTATTGTTTGCCAGGCATAGTGCTACTAAATTTCACTATACATTACTCTGTTAAGCCAGTTTTACTACTGATTTATTTTACTTGTTTGCTGCTCATTGCCTTACATTAGTTGTAATATTGCAATTGCTTTGACAATTTCCAATTTTTTTTCATTGCTGTTTGTATTAATTGTTTTATGCTGCTGCATTGCCTCGTCCCTTAGTTTAGCATCTGAGCTCCGTAGATTTAAGTTAGCTTAAGAGGGGTAGACTATATAAGAAACTGACTATGGGGAATAGGTAAAGAATGCATTGCAAAGTTATATGAAAAAGATTTGGGCCAAAATGAGTATTGTACAATCAGAAATAATTATTTTGAAAGAAATATGAATAGAATACAGGAAGGAGGTATAGATAGGACTTTTTGGGAATAATGATGAACGAAGGGAGATCTCTGAGAAGTAAAGAAAGTTTTGTTTGCAAAATACTGCAGTACAACAAACCCTGTCCTTTCCTTTTGTATTATTCCGCTATATGTTTGTGTACCCTTGTGTATTTGTGTTCATCCTGTCTTTATGTGTTTAGCTGATGTTGTTATGTTGTAGAATTTTTCTAATAATATGTTATTTACCTTGTAAAGATGTTTAAACATTATTTATTCTGTTTTGTTTTAATGCTCATGTGTAAAGTTGATGTTTCAAAAGTTATTCTGATCTTTTATGTATTTACTTATGTCATAATTCCTATAACAATGATGTATATGTTTATTTCTATTCTGTTGTAAAGCCTGTATTACTACAAATGTTATCTGTACTGTTATGTTCTTTAATGATGTATTTTGTACCTTTGTAATTGTATTCTTATGTTATAAAATTGTAATTGACACCAGTTCATCATATTATTAACTTGTAAGTTACATTTCACTGCACACGTTTCTGTTGGTCATAGTATATGGACAATATGTGGGAAGTAGGGACTGTTAGTGTTTGCACGTGTGTTAATAATTCAGCAAGGGACTGGATAACAGCATTGCTGGTTCAGAGGACAATTCCAAAAACTTTGTGAGTGCACAAGTGGTGGTTATGGACTTGCTACATTATCTGCAAGACTCTTCAATGGTGATTGTGCACCTGCACAGTCACAACAGATGGCTGCTGGCCATCTCTACAAGGACTACAGTGGGTCTGCATCTTTGATGACCCACCAATACCGTAGTCTCTACCAGGACTACAGTGGGTCTGCTCTGTGATGACCTACCTACCAATATTCTTCAAAACTTCGACTGACTCTGCTGTGGGTTTGCTCTGTTGTGGCCCATTACCTGTGTGCATGTCAAGAGTCAGCACTGTCTTTCCCTTGGAAGGACAACACTACTTCTTCAAGACTGCATGGAAATCCACTACTTCCGTGTGCATTCTCTTTTACTACTCAGACTTTGAGGAAAAAAAAAAACACTGTAATTTTACTGTGATGAATGATCAGGACTGTCTTTATGGGACTGTGAGAAAATTTTAGCTTTTGACCAACATTGTATCAATAAGTGTGTGCATTTGATATCTTTGTTATTGTAATTATGAAATATTTTATCAAATCATTATTGGCCACTGCCCAAAACAATTTGTAAAATTTTTTGTGGGGAGCATGGGGGCTATGTAAGTAGGCTGTTTAGGTTTTCTTATTGGTAACGCCACGTAGCGCTCTGTATAAAAATCACTGGCTGTGCTGTGTGCAGTCTGTGTCTAGTTTGCATTGTTGTCTGCCATTGTAGTGTTGGGCAGTGGCAGCTGGATGTGAACAGCGCGTAGCGTTGCACAGTTGGAGGTGAGCCGCCAGCAGTGGTGGATGTGGGGAGAGAGATGGCGGAGTTTTGTAATTTGCCATGAACTGCTATATATATTATGACTATTAAGGTAAATACATTGTTTGTTCTCTATTAATATCTTTCATTTGCTAACTATCCCTATCAGTAGTTAGTGCCTTCCGTAGTTTGGATCTTATATCTAGCTGGCAGTAGTGGTGCTCGCTGTATTGCAGTAGTTCGAGTAACCAAGATTTTTGTGAGGTAAGTGATTTGTGAAACGTATAGGTTAATGTTAGTCAGGGCCATTCTTTTGTAGGGATTTTTGAAAGTCAGATTGCGTTGCGCTAAAAATATTGTATATCAGTTTAAGCACAGTCTTGTATAATTGTTCAAAGGGGACGTTTCTACTTACACCTCTTCTGATGTTAAACCTGTTACTTCGAAATCATTCTTAACCGAATCCAGGTACCTTCTCCTTGTTCTGCCCCGACTCCTCCTACCCTCTACCGCTGAGCCCATGAGTCTCTTGGGTAACCTTGCTTCTCCCATGCGTGTAACATGACCCCAGTATCTAAGCCTGTTCGCCCTGGCTGCTACATCTATAGAGTTCATTCCCAGTTTTTCTTTGATTTCCTCATTGTGGACACCCTCCTGCCATTGTTCCCATCTACTAGTACCTGCAATCATCCTAGCTACTTTCATATCCGTAACCTCAACCTTGTTGATAAGGTAACCTGAATCCACCCAGCTTTCGCTCCCATACAACGAAGTTGGTCGAAAGATTGAACGGTGCACAGATAGCTTAGTCTTGGTACTGACTTCCTTCTTGCAGAAGAAAGTAGATCGTAGCTGAGCGCTTACTGCATTAGCTTTGCTACACCTCGCTTCCAGTTCTTTCACTATGTTGCCATCCTGTAAGAATATGCATCCTAAGTACTTGAAACCGTCCACTTGTTCTAACTTTTTTCCTCCTATTTGGCACTCAATCCGTTTATATTTCTTTCCCACTGACATTACTTCGTTTTGGAGATGCTAATCTTCATACCATAGTCCTTACATTTCTGATCTAGCTCTGAAATATTACTTTGCAAACTTTCAATCTAATCTGCCATCACAACTAAGTCATCCGCATATGCAAGACTACTTATTTTGTGTTCACATATCTTAATCCCACCCAGCCAGTCTATTGTTTTCAACATATGATCCATAAATAATATGAACAACAGTGGAGACATGTTGCAGCCTTGTCTTAACCCTGAAATTACTCTGAACCATGAACTCAATTTAGCGTTAACTCTAGAATAACTGCTGCCTGACTATCCATGTAAAGACCTTTAATTGCTTGCAAATGATTGCCTCCTATTCCATAATCTCGTAGAACAGACAATAACTTCCTCCTAGGAACCCGGTCATATGCCTTTTCTAGATCTATAAAGCATAGATACAATTCCCTGTTCCACTCATAACACTTCTCCATTATTTGCCGCAAGCTAAAGATCTGGTCCCGACAACCTCTAAGAGACCTAAACCCACACTGATTTTCATCTAATTGGTCCTCAACTAATACTCGCACTTTCCTTTCAACAATACGTGAGAAGATTTTACCCACAACGCTGATTAAAGAGATACCTCTGTAGTTGTTACAATCTTTTCTGTTTCCATGTTTAAAGATTGGTGTGATTACTGCTTTTGTCCAGTCTGATGGAACCTGTCCCGACTCCCAGGCCATTTCAATTATCCTGTGTAGCCATTTAAGACCTGACATTCCACTGTATTTGATGAGTTCCGACTTAATTTCATCCACCCCAGCTGCTTTATTGCACTGCATTCTATTGACCATTTTCTCCACTTCCTCAAATATGATCCTATTTCCATCATCATTCCTACCCCATTCTACCTCGAAATCTGAAACATTACTGATCGTATTTTCACCTACATTGAGCAACTCTTCAAAATATTCCCTCCATCTGCCCAAGGCATCCACAGGATTCACCAGCAGTTTTCCTGATCTGTCCAAAATACTTGTCATTTCCTTCTTACCTCCCTTTCGAAAACTGCGAATTACCAAACGAAATATTTGGATAATTGGGCCTATGTCTCTATAATATGTGCTATCTTTTGAGACGTATTTTACTGAAGACCAGAACGCTAAACGGAAAATGGACAGATGGGTTCAGAATACTTTTCTACCTAATTTGCAGAAGCCGGAATGTTCAAATGGAGCTTATGAATCTATTAGAAATGACATCAGGTTCAAGCATGGAATCATTGTTAAAAACAATGTTAATTGTTTGGTCGAGGGATGAATATCCACAACTTGCCACACAGGTCTGGGATGCCCTTTTCGCCTGTGGCCGTCTCCTTTTTATATCTTCCTTGCTTTATTCGTCTCGTGTCATTTCGCTTCCAAGCTAGCAGGCTTCCTTAACTCAGTCTATTTCGAGTTCCCGAAGTCGGATGTTACGTTGATCGCTATTCTCATTTTTGATACTCCTCATTCCTTTCGTATTTCTTCGTTTTATCATCGACACATAATCTGCACTCATTAGATTATTCATTCCATTCAACACAACTCACAATTGTTCTTCTCTATCACTGAGGATAGCAAAGTGATCAGTGAATCTTGTCATTGATATCCTTTCATCATGAGTTTTAATCCCACTCTTCAAACTTCCTCTGATTTCTGTCATTGCTTCTTCGATGTGTGACGACGGAATTCTCTTGAAATACTTAATATTTCACGGAGCTTTAAAATAACCAAACCTAGTTTTATGGTCATTATTATAATTATAATCATTTAATGAAAATCATATAAAAATAAGTTCATTACACACTACTGATTCCTACCACTATATACAAACAACACACACTGATACAAACAAAAAGTAGCGCTGTATGGATTCTATTGCAATTTGATAAAATTGTTTCCATTTAATGGGAGGCACGAAGTAGTTTCTTTTTATTTTTTGGCTAACAGTTTCCGTTACATCCTGATTACGTGGAAGACGACTACATCGGCCACGTGTTAACCAGAGCTGACGAAGTTCGGCAGTTAGTTCGCTCCGCGCTCTTGTATGTGCAAGTGTGAATAAACCTTCGTTAAGCAAAGTTAGCGCTCGTCATTCATCTAATTACACCTTCTTCTACGTGGCATTATTCTGGTGGAGGCGCTGGGTATCGATCCCAGTATTTCTTGCACGCCAAGGGATCTCTCTATCATCTGAGCTACGCCACTCCAACACGACGATCAAGGTCTCCTTCGCCGTTTAGAAGCTCCAACCGATCACCTAGCCACCGCAACCTGGAAAACTAAAGGGTGCAACCTTCCTTGGAGGTGAGGCCGCCGAAGAGAAAAATCCTCCGCCGTCGATCACTACAAAAATGATATGAAACTACGTCGATATTCTGACGGATGGCCGACCAGCCTATGCTCTTGTGGACTCTGGAGCATCATATTCGATCATTTCGGAGAAGTACCGTCGCCAGTTGCAGAAAACAGTATTCGTCGACAGCAAAACATCCCTGCTGAAGG
The DNA here is from genome assembly GCF_023864345.2 of Schistocerca serialis cubense. Taxonomy (NCBI): domain Eukaryota; kingdom Metazoa; phylum Arthropoda; class Insecta; order Orthoptera; family Acrididae; genus Schistocerca; species Schistocerca serialis. Next base: position 971,531,066 of record NC_064639.1, read on the forward strand.
TGGCTAATGGGAAATATGTAAAACTTACAGGAAGATGTGTCGCTCGTATGGGTATAAGTGCCTATACACAACCCTTGGAATTCATCGTCTTACGAGAGTGCACTCATGACGTCATTCTCGGAGGGGACTTTTTGAAAGCTTCTCAGGCAGTTATAGATTGTGGTCACTCGAAGAAGTGGACAGGAAGATGTGCATCCGAGTGCGTGAGACTATGTGTGCTGGATGAAGTGATCATTCCTGCAGTCAGCGTTAGAAAGCCATGCATCAATCCATGGATCTTGTAGTGGAATGTAAGAGAAGCATACCACTGAGGAAAAACTTGGTCATCCCAGCCTCTGTCGTCTCGTTTAAGAACGGATTCGGTGAACTGTGGATACTTAACTGTCGCCGAGAACCGCAGATCCTTCCAAGATGCATATGCATAGCAAACGCTGAGCCGTTATTTGAAGAACAGCGGAGCATCGTAGAAACCTCCCATGCCGAGTCTGTGGGCGTAATTGGCGCTACCACTACGAGACAAGATCTTCTAGCTCGACTATCACCAGATCTCACTAAGGAACAACAGAAGAAGCTACTTGCCATTCATTAAGAGTTCTCTGAATGCTTCAATCCACAGGTGAAAAGCAAATTAGACAAATCGACAGTGAAGCACCAGATTAGCACTGGAGACCATCAACCAATAAGCCAGAGACCATACCGTGTGTCAGCAACGGAACGTCGTATAATTCGCGACGAGGTAGAGAAAATGATGAAGAATGACATCATTCGGCCTTCGCAGAGCCCATGGTCGTCACCAGTGGTTCTCGTCAGGAAGAAGGATGGCAGTTGGCGCTTTTGTGTTAATTATAGGAAGCTTAATAAGATAATTAAAATGGACGTTAACCCCATTCCACGAATTGACGATACACTAGATTGTCTGAAGAGGATACTGGAAAATTGAAGTAGATGAGCCTGATCGTGAGAAAACTGCATTCATCGTCTCTGAGGGCCTGTATGAGTTTAAGGTAATGCCGTTTGGTTTGTGTAATGCACCAGCAACTTTTGAAAGGATGATGGATAATCTTCTAAGTCACCTGTAGTGGACGATGTGACTTTGTTATTTAGATGATATTTTAGTGTTCTCAGACTTTGATAGTTGACAGGTCTTAAGGATCCAGCAGGACGACTCGCCAGGTGGGCGCTACGTCTTCAAGAGTATGACATTACCATAGTATACCAAAGTGGAAGAAAACACCAAGCTTGCGACTGTCTCTCAAGAAACCCTGTGCATGACCATCAAGACTTTGACGAAGATAGTGACTGTCTCGTTGCACTTCAGGGTCTCTCTTCTGAGCAGAAGAAGGACGCCAAGATATCTCAAATTAAATTGATCAGAGGATGTGAAAGGCTCCAGGTTCGATACGCAGCGTCTCCACCAGAATAATGTCACGTAGAAGAAGGTATAATTAGATGAATAACGAACACAAACTTCACTTAACGAAGGTTTATTCAGCACTTGCACATACAAGAGCGCGGAGCGAACTGCCTCCGGCCAGAACACATACGGTATACATACAGTTACAGAACATTCCAGTACAATGAGTCTTGACATTTGTGGATACTTCTAGAATGTGCTCGAACCGAACATAGAATTCAAAATTTTAAAGTTCATGTGAGTTTTACACTCACGACCTTTCATGCAACAGTCTAGTATGATAACCACTACACCACGGTGACAATATCACTAATTACAGATTATAAACATATTGGATTTCCAGAGGTACAAGTCAGAACCAAGAGTTACATAATCCACACATTTTTTACGAAATTTTACATACCGACAGTTTTTATAGAAATTACTTGTTTAATATTGATGATAGAGGAAAATAACCCTAATGAAAGCACGTTCTATGTTACATTATAGGTTTCATCCGAATTTGGACTTTCTGCCCTGCCGATAGTAAAAAAACATTGAGAAACGTGTAATAACTCCAAAAATATTTAATTTAACTCTAGAAATTTGCCAAACGCTATTTTTCTTTCAAATGCTATAACTTTGTGATCGCAAGATTATACTGTCTGCAGTTTTTACGAGTTTCGAATAACTGCACAATGAATGCGGGTGCCGTGGATGCAGGCGGCATGACGCAGCGTTGACCCTCGTAATCAAACCATCTGGCGGCGCTGACTGAGTACAGAGTGCCCTATTATAGATAGTGGGCAAAATGAATAACGCCAGAAACATATTTCATGCGCCTTAAAATAGGCGACCGAACTTGCTGCGCCTGAACCCAGAGCAGATAATGTGATTTGGGTTGCCTATTTGCTATTTTGCATGAAATTATTTCAGGGTCAATTTTGTTTTGCCACCCCATGTTAATGAGGGATGCAGGCAGAGCACACAGTGCTTGAACTACAGTTTTCGTGGTAAATGAGTGATAAGGATATAGTTGATCCCCATAAATTCATATGAAGCATCGAAATGCTGGAAAGATTCAAAGAGACATTGGGAAATATTGTGTGTACTTCCTCCTATAATGCGGTATTTACAAGAAGAATATCAATCGCAATATGAAGAATGGGAAACGCACGAGTTGAAACGGTAGCAGGGAGACAAATTCATGCAACGCCATATCAAACCTATTCTCCGAAAGTTACTTAGCGCTGATAATTAGACAATCCACTTGTGAGGTAGCAGTATTTGTTCTGCTGGCAATGAATAGTTACGAACTTTCCGCTGAACCGAGTTTTTAGTGGTTGGGAGTGGAGGAACGAGATTTTAGCAATGAGGCTGAGCTTAGTAGCGTTTATTTGAAGACTTGGAAGGAGAAGAACTTCTTAGCCGAGATCAAAAACAGTAAAGCCAGGTTACCATCTTCAGATCTTCATAAAGTTTATTACAAACATCTTGTGCTGGCTACGTGCAAACTCTTTCCATTGAATTTTCAGGCACATAAAATATGAAATGAGCGATACGTTGGCACGTCAAAATTGAAATTATTATGTACGTCACAACTCGCCAGAACAGCGTTCCCATAACATAACACGTCATGCCTACCAGGGCGCTACAAGAACATCTGTTGGGCTTATGGCGCCCTGATAGGCATGACGTGATATGTTATGGGAACGATGTTTTGGCGAGTTGTGATGTAGATAGTAATTTTAATTTTGACGTGCCAACGCATCGCTCATTTCATATTTTATGTTGGTTTTTCAGATGTACCCACACTTAATGGCAAAAATGTGCCGACTGAATTTCTGCATTAAAAACAATGTTTTTTTGTTGTTAATATATGGACCTTAATTCTCATAATTTATTTAGTCAAGTCAGAAACAAAAATCTGGATCAGTGTTTCAGTATCAGAAATTTCAGCCGTTGGGATTTTCGTCATTTTTTCCAGGGTTTGTACGGTCACTTGTTAGAGTCTGCGATGAGATATTTTCCATCTGCCTCTAGACACAAGTAATACAGACGTTCTTTCACAGAGAGAGCGAGTCGCCTCAAGACGGACTGCGACACACATCATAGACACGTGGCAGAAGCTGTTGCTCCTGGCGTGAAAGCTCGTGTAAAAACACACAGATGCCATCTTGTGCGCTGCCTCTCGTTCGTCTCAATTACAGGCACGTCGGAGCTAGTGTTCAACAAGTGGCCGTACCGAGAGATCCAGAACACGCAAACCGTACTTTGCGCACGTAATTTCCGTGCTAGCCAGTGTGATTATGCACTGCCGAGTATGGTATTAGTCCACTCTCTTAAGTAGCGAATAAAAAGGAGGAATCATGTTGTGGTCTCCTACCTAAAAAGTCACATTACGATCAATCACGTAGCTAAACTTTTTATAGGGAACTAGATCAATCGCAAATTCTCATTGTGGTAATGCGGCTCTTTGTTGGATTCTCAAACAAGTTGCGGAATACAGGTTACCCAACCTCGTTCGGGACACTTCATGTTGTTGTTGTTGTGATCTTCAGTCCTGAGACTGGTTTGATGCAGCTCTCCATGCTACTCTATCCTGTGCAAGCTTTTTCATCTCCCAGTACCTACTGCAACCTACATCCTTCTGAATTTGCTTTGTGTATTCCTCTCTTGGTCTCCCTCTACGATTTTTACCCTCCACGCTGCCCTCCAATACTAAATTGGTGATCCCTTGATGCCTCAGAACATGTCCTACCAGCCGATCCCTTCTTCTGGTCAAGTTGTGCCACAAACTTCTCTTCCCCCCAATCCTATTCAATACTTCCTCATTAGTTATGTGATCTACCCATCTAATCTTCAGCATTCTTCTGTAGCACCATATTTCGAAAGCTTCTATTCTCTTCTTGTCCAAACTATTTATCGTCCATGTTTCACTTCCATACATGGCTATACTCCATACGAATACTTTCAGAAATGACTTCCTGACACTTAAATCAATACTGGATGTTAACAAATTTCTCTTCTTCAGAAATGCTTTCCTTGCCATTGCCAGCCTACATTTTATATCCTCTCTACTTCGACCATCATCAGTTATTTTGCTCCCCAAATAGCAAAACTCCTTTACTACTTTAAGTGCCTCATTTCCTAATCTAATTCCCTCAGCATCGCCCGACTTAATTAGACTACATTCCATTATCCTTGTTTTGCTTTTGTTGATGTTCATCTTATATCCTCCTTTCAAGACACTGTCCATTCCGTTCAACTGCTCTTCCAAGTCCTTTGCTGTCTCTGACAGAATTACAATGTCATCGGCGAACCTCAAAGTTTTTATTTCTTCTCCATGAATTTTAATACCTACTCCGAATTTTTCTTTTGTTTCCTTTACTGCTTGCTCAATATACAGATTGAACAACATCGGGGAGAGGCTACAACCCTGTCTTACTCCCTTCCCAACCACTGCTTCCCTTTCATGTCCCTCGACTCTTATAACTGCCATCTGGTTTCTGTACAAATTGTAAATAGCCTTTCGCTCCCTGTATTTTACCCCTGCCATCTTTAGAATTTGAAAGAGAGTATTCCAGTCAACATTGTCAAAAGCTTTCTCTAAGTCTACAAATGCTAGAAACGTAGGTTTGCCTTTCCTTAATCTTTCTTCTAAGATAAGTCGTAAGGTCAGTATTGCCTCACGTGTTCCAGTGTTTCTACGGAATCCAAACTGATCTTCCCCGAGGTTGGCTTCTACTAGTTTTTCCATTCGTCTGTAAAGAATTCGTGTTAGTATTTTGCAGCTGTGACTTATTAAGCTGATAGTTCGGTAATTTTCACATCTGTCAACACCTGCTTTCTTTGGGATTGGAATTATTATATTCTTCTTGAAGTCTGAGGGTATTTCGCCTATTTCATACATCTTGCTCACCAGATGGTAGAGTTTTGTCAGGACTGGCTCTCCCACGGCCGTCAGAAGTTCCAATGGAATATTGTCTGCTCCGGGGGCCTTGTTTCGACTCAGGTCTTTCAGTGCTCTGTCAAACTCTTCACGCAGTATCATATCTCCCATTTCATCTTCATCTACATCCTCTTCCATTTCCATAATATTGTCCTCAAGTACATCGCCCTTGTATAGACCCTCTATATACTCCTTCCACCTTTCTGCTTTCCCTTCTTTGCTTAGAACTGGGTTTCCATCTGAGCTCTTGATATTCATACAAGTCGTTCTCTTATCTCCAAATGTCTCTTTAATTTTCCTGTAGGCGGTATCTATCTTACCCCTAGTGAGATAGGCCTCTACATCCTTACATTTGTCCTCTAGCCATCCCTGCTTAGCCATTTTGCACTTCCTGTCGATCTCATTTTTGAGACGTTTGTATTCCTTTTTGCCTGTTTCACTTACTGCATTTTTATATTTTCTCCTTTCATCAATTAAATTCAGTATTTCTTCTGTTACCCAAGGATTTCTACTAGCCCTCGTCTTTTTACCTACTTGATCCTCTGCTGCCTTCACTACTTCATCCCTCAAAGCTACCCATTCTCCTTCCATTGTATTTATTTCCCCCATTCCTGTCAATTGTTCTCTTATGCTCTCCCTGAAACTCTGTACAACCTCTGGTTCTTTCAGTTTATCCAGGTTCCATCTCCTTAAATTCCCACCTTTTTGCAGTTTCTTCAGTTTTAATCTACAGGTCATAACCAATAGATTGTGGTCCGAGTCCACATCTGCCCCTGGAAATGTCTTACAATTTAAAACCTGGTTCCTAAATCTCTGTCTTACCATTATATAATCTATCTGCTACCTTTTAGTATCTCCAGGGTTCTTCCATGTATACAACCTTCTTTCATGATTCTTAAACCAAGTGTTAGTTATGATTATGTTGTGCTCTGTGCAAAATTCTACGAGGCGGCTTCCTCTTTCATTTCTGTCCCCCAATCCATATTCACCTACTATGTTTCCTTCTCTCCCTTTTCCTACACTCGAATTCCAGTCACCCATGACTATTAAATTTTCGTCTCCCTTCACAATCTGAATAATTTCTTTTATTTCATCATACATTTCTTCAATTTCTTCGTCATCTGCAGAGCTAGTTGGCATATAAACTTGTACTACTGTAGTAGGTGTGGGCTTCGTATCTATCTTGGCCACAATAATGCGTTCACTATGCTGTTTGTAGTAGCTTACCCGCATTCCTATTTTCCTATTCATTATTAAACCTACTCCTGCATTACCCCTATTTGATTTTGTGTTTATAACCCTGTAGTCACCTGACCAGAAGTCTTGTTCCTCCTGCCACCGAACTTCACTAATTCCCACTATATCTAACTTCAAGCTATCCATTTCCCTTTTTAAATTTTCTAACCTACCTGCCCGATTAAGGGATCTGACATTCCACGCTCCGATCCGTAGAACGCCAGTTTTCTTTCTCCTGATAACGACATCCTCTTGAGTAGTCCCCGCCCGGAGATCCGAATGGGGGACTATTTTACCTCCGGAATATTTTACCCAAGAGGACGCCATCATCATGTAATCATACAGTAAAGCTGCATGCCCTCGGGAAAAATTACGGCTGTAGTTTCCCCTTGCTTTCAGCCGTCCGCAGTACCAGCACAGCAAGGCCGTATTGGTTATTGTTACAAGGCCAGATCAGTCAATCATCCAGACTGTTGCCCTTGCAACTACTGAAAAGGCTGCTGCCCCTCTTCAGGAACCACACGTTTGTCTGGCCTCTCAACAGATACCCCTCCGTTGTGGTTGCACCTACGGTACGGCTATCTGTATCGCTGAGGCACGCAAGCCTCCCCACCAACGGCAAGGTCCATGGTTCATGGGGGGGGGGGGGGGGGACCACTTCATATCGGTTACTAATGGGTTAGCACTCACATGCACAGAGAGAAGAACATCTTTAACAATTAGAAATAGAACGTTCATATTCCCAGGAGATGTACATTAGTATGTAGTGCGGAAGTAGTTAGCATTTATGTCATCTTGGTAAACATGTGTCCTGTTGCCTAAGACGCATATACTACTGGCCATTAAAATTGCTACACGAAGAAGAAATGCAGATCATAAACGGGTATTCATTGCACAAATATATTGTACTAGAACTGAGATGTGATAACATTTTCACGCAGTCTGCGTGCATAGATCCTGAGAAATCAGTACCCAGAACAACCACCTCTGGTCGTAATAACGGCCTTGATGCGCCTGGGCATTGAGTCAAACAGAGATTGGATGGCGTGTACAGGTAGAGCTGCCCAAGCAGCTACAACACGATATGACAGTTCATCAAGAGTAGTGACTGGCGTATTGTGACGAGCCAGTTGCTCGGCCACCATTGACCAGTAGTTTTCAGTTGGTGAGAGATCTGGAGAATGTACTGGCCAGAGCAGCAGTCGAACGTTTTCTGTATCCAGAAAGGCCCGTATAGGACCTGCAACATGAGGTCGTGCATTATTCTGCTGAAATGTAGAGTTTCGCAGGGATCGAATGAAGAGCCACGGGTCGTAACACATCTGAAATATAACGTCCTCTGTTCAAAGTGCAGTCAATGCGAACTAAAGGTGACCGAGACGTGTAACCAATGGCACCCGATACCATCATGCCGCATGATACGCCACTATGACGATGACGAATACACGCTTCCAGTGTGCGTTCACCGCGATGTCGCCAAACACGGATGCGACCATCATGATGCTGTAAACAGAACCTGGATTCATCCGAAAAAATGACGTTTTGCTATTCGTGCACCCAGGTTCGTCGTTGAGTACACCATCGCAGGCGCTCCTGTCTGTGATGCAGTGTCAAGGGTAACCGCAGCAATGGTCTCCGAGCTGATAGTCCGTGCTGCTGCAAACGTCGTCGAACTGTTCGTGCAGATGGTTGTTGTCTTGCAAACGTCCCCATCTGTTGACTCAGGGATCGAGACGTGGCTACACGATCCGTTACAGCCATGCAGATAAGATGCCTGTCATCTCGACTGCTAGTGATACGAGGCCGTTGGGATCCAACACGGCGTTCCCTCCTGAACCCACCGATTCCATATTCTGCTAACAGTCATTAGATCTCGACCAACGCGAGCAGCAATGTCGCGATACGATAAACCGCAATCGCGATAGGCTACATTTCGACCTTTATCAATGTCGGAAACGTGATGGTACGCATTTCTCCTCCTCACACGAGACATCACAACAACGTTTCACTAGGCAACGCCGGTCAACTGCTGTTTGTGTGTGAGAAATTGGTTGGAAACTTTCCTGATGTCAGCACGTTGTAGGTGTCGGCACCTGCGCCAACCTTGTGTGAATGCTTTGAAAACGTAATCGCTTGCATATCACAGCATCTTCTTCCTGTCGGTTAAATTTCGCGTCTGTAGCACGTCATCTTCGTGGTGTAGCAATTTTAATGGCCAGTAGTGTATGTAATGCGGAAGTAATTAGCATTTCAGTCACCTTGGTAAGCATGTGTCCTGTTGCCTGAGAGGCATAGGATCCGTCATGGGCCCATCATAACTTGTTCCATGCGTGATGTCTTTGATGCGTACAAGGCACGATTGGTGTCCTGCGGTATAGTCATCCATGCTGCATTCACCTGGTTGCAAAGTTCATCTGTGGTGCTTGGCATTGGGTCACAGCGCAGCACCTGTCGTCTCACCATATCCCACACATTTTCGATATCCTACAAGTCTCGTGATCTGACGAGCCAGGGCAAAACGCTGACATCCTGTGACACCAAGAAGGCACGTGTTCCTCCAACAACATGTGGCCGTGTATTGTCTTGGTGAAAAATGGCGTCTGTCACAGTGGGTCGGACATGCACCAACTGTGAATTGTGGTTGTACTCAATAGCAACCCATACCAATAATGTCTTGAGCTGGCTTTGTACGTCTCGTGCGGATGCAGTCACTGGTGCCGCTGCCTTTGTCTGCGGCGAAGCAAAACGCGACCATCGTTTTCTAATAAACGGACCCAGGATTCGCTCGAAATCACTATCTGATACCATTCCTGCACCAGTGACTTCGTTCCGTACACCACTGCCGTCTAGCACGTTTCTGCACGCTCGTGAAAGGTAGCCTGAGAAGTGGACGATTCGCACTTAAGCCGTAACAAACAGCGACGGCCTGTCACCCCTCGTAGTGTACGATGTGTTACACTGTTCCACTGTTGCGGCAGAGCCGACGACGATGCAGATCTGTCCTGCATCCCATTTGGATGATGTGCCGATCTTGTGGTGTGGTCTGTGTGGTGCGACCTGACCCATCCCGTCGTGTTCTACGGCCTTCCGTGGACCATTCTGCACACACCCGTTGCACAACTGAAACACTTTGTCGCACACGAGCAGCAATTTTCCGGATGGATGCATCACATTCTCTCGTGCCAGTAATGCACCCGTTTTCAAACTCACTGACTTGACGGCACGGTTCGCGCATACGTCTCCGAGGCATACTGCGCGTCTGCTCAAGACACATTGATCCATTGCCCTCGGGTTTTTAGCGACAACGAGAGCTGCAGGCAAATTTTACCGGTAAGTGGTACTGCGCCGCGATATCGATGTTGGCGTTGAACCCGCAGGCCAACATCGTTCAAATGATAACCATTTCTGCAGAATATAATAATGTACATGTCCTGTGAATAGGATCAACCTACCTCTAGTCGTTCACGGTGTTCTGTTCTTTCTGTATATGAGTGCATTTTTTAAATGATTTTACATGAAACAAGCTATTGAAAATCCTTCGAATAATGCCTATAAACAACATAAGCACACTAGTAATCTGCAGTGTATACAAATTTAGTTTTAATTTCCCTAAATGAAACCATTTTTCCTGCAAGCCTGTTTCCAGTAAATAGTTTTTTTATTTATATGTCACGATTTGTCAATTTCGATAACTTGTCATTCTCAAATGCAATGTCGTTCACACGAGGATACCATCAAGTATATCCAGTTAATAGACACAAGACAGAGGAGTTCTAAAAACATAGTGTTCTCCCCACACACCTGACTACCCATAGTCCGCCCAAACGTAATTACGAGGGTGAGTCAAATGAAAACATTAAATACTTTTTTAAATATTATTTATTGTGCAGAAGTGGTACAAAGCTGTATCACTTTTCAACATAATCTCCCCCACGCTCAATGCAAGTCCTCCAGAGCTTACAAAGTGCATAAATTCCTTTTGGTAGTCCGTGCAACCACTCATGCACTGTGTGGCGTACCTCTTCATCAGAACGGAACTTCTTTCCTCCCATTGCGTCTTTGTGTGGTCCAAACATATGGAAATCACTTGGGGCAAGGTCTGGTGGGTACGGTGGATGAGAAAGACACTCAAAATGCAGGTCTGTGATTCTTGAAACTGTTGTACGGGCAGTGTGGGGCCTTGCATTGTCATGTTGCAAAAGGACACCTGCTGACAGCAATCCACGTCGCTTTGATTTGATTCCAGGCCACAGATGAGTTTTTAGGAGATCTGTGTAAGATGCACTGGTGACAGTGGTCCCTCTAGGCATGTAATGCTCCAAAATGACGCCTTTTTCGTCCCAAAAGAGTGTCAACATAATCTTCCCTGCTGATGGTTCTGTTCCAAACTTCTTTGGTTTTGGTGATGAGGAATGGCACCATTCTTTGCTCGCTCTCTTCGTTTCCGGTTGGTGGAAGTGAACCCAGTTTTCGTCCCCACTTACGATTCTTGCAAGGAAGCCATCACCATCTCGTTCAAAGCGCCGAAGAAGTTCTTCAGAAGCATCAACACGTCGTTCTCTCATTTCAGGCGTCAGCTGCCGTGGCACCCATCTTGCAGACGCTTTGTGAAACTGGAGCATATCATGCACAATGTGGTGTGCTGTCCCATGACTAATCTGTAAACATGCTGCAATGTCCTTCAGTGTCACTCGGTGCTTTTCCCTCACTATGGCTTCAACTGCTGCAATGTTCAGTGGAGTCACAACTAGTTGTGCCTGACCTGGACGAGGAGCATCTTCCACTGAAGTCCCACCATTTGCGAACTTCCTACTCTATTCGTAGACCTGCTGCTGTGACAAACATGCATCACTGTACTGAACCTTCATTCGCCGATGATTTTCAATAGGTTTAACACTTTCACTACTCGAAAACCGAATAACAGAACGCTTTTCTTCCCTGGTGCAAGTAGCAAGTGGGGCGGCCATCTTTATACTGATACTGCGACGGTATCATTGCATCTGCACTATGCTGCCACCTACAGGTCATTCTGCACGCTGTTTGTAGCACGCTTACCAACTTACTGGATAACGGAGAGAAATTTCGATTTGTTATTACAAATTTAAGGTTTTCATTTGACTTACCGTCGTATGTGATAACTTGAAATGTAAGATTACGTGTTACTTTCCTACAATTCTTAAGTTTTCTTTCGATACTAGTGTTCCATGCTGCCATAAGAGTCATTTGATAGTTGGTTCCTGTTTCTACTTGAGCTGTAGCGATGTGCCGGATGTCCATCGTTCCAGCGATTTGAATTCGTGCTGTCTGCGTGGCGGCCGCCGCACTTGGGGGCGCTGCGCTGATGGGCAACTAGCTTCTAGACTGTCAAGGAAGCGCCCTCTGTGGAAAGCAAGCGGCGCACGGACGAGGCGAGGAGCGGTCTGTTGGAACGTTATATCCGTTGTGATATAGAGCGTTTGGTAAGACCTTCAGTTTGCGCCATCCACTTGAAATGATGTTGTGGGATTGATTGAGAGTTAACAAATCAGTTTATTTACGAACGTAATTTCAGTGCATGTTAATACACTCCTGGAAATGGAAAAAAGAACACATTGACACCGGTGTGTCAGACCCACCATACTTGCTCCGGACACTGCGAGAGGGCTGTACAAGCAATGATCACACGCACGGCACAGCGGACACACCAGGAACAGCGGTGTTGGCCGTCGAATGGCGCTAGCTGCGCAGCATTTGTGCACCGCCGCCGTCAGTGTCAGCCAGTTTGCCGTGGCATACGGAGCTCCATCGCAGTCTTTAACACTGGTAGCATGCCGCGACAGCGTGGACGTGAACCGTATGTGCAGTTGACGGACTTTGAGCGAGGGCGTATAGTGGGCATGCGGGAGGCCGGGTGGATGTACCGCCGAATTGCTCAACACGTGGGGCGTGAGGTCTCCACAGTACATTGATGTTGTCGCCAGTGGTCGGCGGAAGGTGCACGTACCCGTCGACCTGGGACCGGACCGCAGCGACGCACGGATGCACGCCAAGACCGTAGGATCCTACGCAGTGCCGTAGGGGACCGCACCGCCACTTCCCAGCAAATTAGGGACACTGTTGCTCCTGGGGTATCGGCGAGGACCATTCGCAACCGTCTCCATGAAGCTGGGCTACGGTCCCGCACACCGTTAGGCCGTCTTCCGCTCACGCCCCAACATCGTGCAGCCCGCCTCCAGTGGTGTCGCGACAGGCGTGAATGGAGGGACGAATGGAGACGTGTCGTCTTCAGCGATGAGAGTCGCTTCTGCCTTGGTGCCAATGATGGTCGTTTGCGTGTTTGGCGCCGTGCAGGTGAGCGCCACAATCAGGACTGCATACGACCAAGGCACACAGGGCCAACACCCGGCATCATGGTGTGGGGAGCGATCTCCTACACTGGCCGTACACCACTGGTGATCGTCGAGGGGACACTGAATAGTCCACGGTACATCCAAACCGTCATCGAACCCATCGTTCTACCATTCCTAGACCGGCAAGGGAACTTGCTGTTCCTACAGGACAATGCACGTCCGCATGTATCCCGTGCCACCCAACGTGCTCTAGAAGGTGTAAGTCAACTACCCTGGCCAGCAAGATCTCCGGATCTGTCCCCCATTGAGCATGTTTGGGACTGGATGAAGCGTCGTCTCACGCGGTCTGCACGTCCAGCACGAACGCTGGTCCAACTGCGGCGCCAGGTGGAAATGGCATGGCAAGCCGTTCCACAGGACTACATCCAGCATCTCTACGATCGTCTCCATGGGAGAATAGCAGCCTGCATTGCTGCGAAAGGTGGATATACACTGTACTAGTGCCGACATTGTGCATGCTCTGTTGCCTGTGTCTATGTGCCTGTGGTTCTGTCAGTGTGATCATGTGATGTATCTGACCCCAGGAATGTGTCAATAAAGTTTCCCCTTCCTGGGACAATGAATTCACGGTGTTCTTATTTCAATTTCCAGGAGTGTATTTTGCAACTGTATTTTGTGATTTTATTTTTGAGGTGCTAGTTTGCATCTGCTTGCTCACGTGTTCTAGAAGTACACACAGATACCCCTCGCAAGGTATTAATGAACCGCATCGCAAGCTACCACTTGAGCTTCACAAAACACAGTGGTTATTTCGCTGCTGTATGCTTGATCCCGGTCCCGGCGGAGATTCGAGTCCTCCCTCGGGCATGGATGTGTGTGTTTGTAGTTAACTTTAGGTTAAGTAGTGTGTAAGTTTAGGGACTGATGACCTTAGCAGTTAAGTCCCATAAGATTTCCCACACATTTGAACATACTTATTCTGGTGCCTCACTTGAACTTTATGTACTTCCTCTCTCTTTAACACTGTGTGTGTGTGTGTGTGTGTGTGTGTGTGTGTGTGTGTGTACACGTTAGATTACTTTTTACCTGTTTGTGTTGCATTTTTCTAAAGTTCCTTTAATGTGTGAAATAGTGTGCCTTTGTGCAGTGTAGCGTAGCTGTTTATAATCTTCTTTCCTTCTTTAACAGTCGATCACCTTCACAATATCATTGTGTTACATGTGACAACGGATTCGAATACACTAGAGAATAATCAGAATAGACATAAAATATTTTAAGCATAATTTTCTCTTCTATAATATTGCTTAAAATTTGTTTGCATTTTACAGATTTGAATTAAAGTATACACTTCTGACGCGGCGCCGTTACAGTTGGCGACGAATCTGCATACTCCGGAAACAAATACGTCTCTACTACCTCAGTATACACAACATTCGTGACATAAGTAACACCGTCAACAACTTCCTGTGCATCCTTCGCAGTATCTACAACGAACTTACAACCGACAGTGGCACTCTGCACGACACAAATATCATTGACGCATGTGCCTTGACGTAAAAAGGATCTCGCCACCAAGAAGCAGTTGTGCGAGATGAACGAAAGTTTGTAGTAGTTTTTCTGCATCTGGAAGATAACGCCTCTTCATATTTAACTGCAGTCGTACAAGAGCGGCGATAGAGGCGACACTATGAGGAAGCAAATCAGGTTTGCTTTAAACACACGATGAAATGGTCGTGGGGTCGTGAGCGTTAGTTACCTCTTAGACTGGAGGTAGTGAGTCGGTGATAGTAGTAAAATAGGGGTTGCGTCTTAGATTAGTAATTAAAACGTCCTCAGTCTCAGGTTCTAAACCCACCACCACTTCAATTTTGATTAATAATCAGCATTCGCGCCTGAAGACTGCTGGGATAAGAAGTCAACCTCATTCTGCCAACGGCTTTATGAAAGAGGGTGGAGGAGCGGACAGAGGTTCAGGGCACTCTCTTCCCCTTGGGGTGGGAACCTGCCTCTAAAGGCGGAAGCATCAGCAATTATCAATGGCATGAGGATGCAGAATCCAATGGAAACCACTGCATTAAAGACATACACTCCTGGAAATTGAAATAAGAACACCGTGAATTCATTGTCCCATGAAGGGGAAACTTTATTGACACATTCCTGGGGTCAGATGCATCACATGATCACACTGACAGAACCACAGGCACATAGACACAGGCAACAGAGCATGCACAATGTCGGCACTAGTACAGTGTATATCCACCTTTCGCAGCAATGCAGGCTGCTATTCTCCCATGGAGACGATCGTAGAGATGCTGGATGTAGTCCTGTGGAACGGCTTGCCATGCCATTTCCACCTGGCGCCTCAGTTGGACCAGCGTTCGTGCTGGACGTGCAGACCGCGTGAGACGACGCTTCATCCAGTCCCAAACATGCTCAATGGGGGACAGATCCGGAGATCTTGCTGGCCAGGGTAGTTGACTTACACCTTCTAGAGCACGTTGGGTGGCACGGGATACATGCGGACGTGCATTGTCCTGTTGGAACAGCAAGTTCCCTTGCCGGTCTAGGAATGGTAGAACGATGGGTTCGATGACGGTTTGGATGTACCGTGGACTATTCAGTGTCCCCTCGACGATCACCAGTGGTGTACGGCCAGTGTAGGAGATCGCTCCCCACACCATGATGCCGGGTGTTGGCCCTGTGTGCCTCGGTCGTATGCAGTCCTGATTGTGGCGCTCACCTGCACGGCGCCAAACGTGCATACGACCATCATTGGCACCAAGGCAGAAGCGACTCTCATCGCTGAAGACGACACGTCTCCATTCGTCCCTCCATTCACGCCTGTCGCGACACCACTGGAGGCGGGCTGCACGATGTTGGGGCGTGAGCGGAAGACGGCCTAACGGTGTGCGGGACCGTAGCCCAGCTTCATGGAGACGGTTGCGAATGGTCCTCGCCGATACCCCAGGAGCAACAGTGTCCCTAATTTGCTGGGAAGTGGCGGTGCGGTCCCCTACGGCACTGCGTAGGATCCTACGGTCTTGGCGTGCATCCGTGCGTCGCTGCGGTCCGGTCCCAGGTCGACGGGCACGTGCACGTTCCGCCGACCACTGGCGACAACATCGATGTACTGTGGAGACCTCACGCCCCACGTGTTGAGCAATTCGGCGGTACGTCCACCCGGCCTCCCGCATGCCCACTATACGCCCTCGCTCAAAGTCCGTCAACTGCACATACGGTTCACGTCCACGCTGTCGCGGCATGCTACCAGTGTTAAAGACTGCGATGGAGCTCCGTATGCCACGGCAAACTGGCTGACACTGACGGCGGCAGTGCACAAATGCTGCGCAGCTAGCGCCATTCGACGGCCAACACCGCGGTTCCTGGTGTGTCCGCTGTGCCGTGCGTGTGATCATTGCTTGTACAGCCCTCTCGCAGTGTCCGGAGCAAGTATGGTGGGTCTGACACACCGGTGTCAATGTGTTCTTTTTTCCATTTACAGGAGTGTATTACGTGTATCCACAGGACATGAGGTCTGTAACTGAAAAAGTGTCATGATGATCTCTCCATTAGCAAAAGATTCCGAACTAGACCCGCATACGGATCTCCAGGAGGGGACTACGAGGAGGAAGGTGACCATGAGGACAAGACTGAGTAACCGACGAAAGGATATCGTTCTACGAGTCGGGGCGTGGAATGTAAGGAGTTTGAAAGTGGTAGGGAAACTAGAAAATCTGAAAAGGGAAATAGTAAGGCTCAGTCCAGATACAGAGGGGGTCAGTGAAGTGTAATAGAAGGCAGAGAGTAAGTTACGGTGAAAAGTTCGATGACAGAGTTGTTCTCTCCAGAATCGATAGCAGACCGACAATAATTCAGGTATAGAGATAGAGAAAGTATGAGTATATTGAGCTGGTAATTCAGTACGTAAATGGAGATGAAAATCTAATAGTCATGGGGGACGGCAATGCGGTTGTAGGGGAGGGAGTAGAAGAAAGGGTAAGGAAGAGTATGGGCTTTGTAGTAGAAACGACAGAGGAGGAAGACTAATTGAGTTCTGCAATAAATATGAGTTAGTAATAGCAAGAATCACAAGAGGAGGAGTTATACTTGGATACAGTTGGGGGATATGGGAACGTTTCAATTAGATTACATCGTGGTCAGGCAGAGATTCCTAAATCAGACATTGGACTGTAACCCTTACGCAGGAGCAGATATAGACTAAGATCAGAATTTAGTAATGACGAAGAGTAGGCTGTAGATTAGGAGGTAAGTCAGGAAGATTCGGTGCGTAAAGAAGTGGGATACTGAAGTACTAAGGCGTGAAGAGATACACTTGAAGTTCTCTGGAACTATGGACACCGTGATAATGAATAGCTCAGTAGGCACTACAGTTAAAGAGGAATGGACATATCTAAAGAGTGAAATCACAGAAATTGCAAACAAAAGCGTTGGTACAAGGAAGGCAACTGTGAAGAAACACCCGATGAAATACTTAAGATATCATCGAAAGATGGCAGTACAAAAATGTTCAGAGATATACGGGAATACAGGTCATTTAGGAACGAAATAAATAGAAATCGCTTGGAAGCTAAGGCAAAATGGCTGCATGAAAAATGAGAAGAGATTGAAAGAGCAACGTTTATCGGAAGGAAAGATTCAGCATACAGAAAACTCTAAACAGTCGTCGGTGAAATTAAAAGTAAGGCCGGCAACATTAAGAGGGCAATGGGAATTCCACTGTTAAATGCAGAGGAAAGGGCAGATAGGTGCAAAGAGTACACTAAAGGCATCTACGGGAGGAAAGACTTGTCTCATGACTTGGCATAAGAAGAAACAGGAATCTACAGGGAGGAGATATGGGATCCAGTATTAGAATCAGAATTTAAAAGCGCTTCGGAAGACTAAAGGTCAAATAAGGCGGAAGGGAGAGATAAGATTCGATCAAAATTTTTAAAATCATTAGGGGAAGTGGCAACAAAAAGACTATTCACGTTGGCGTGTAGAGTATATGAGACTGGCTATACACCATCTCACTTTCGGAAAAACAACATCCACACAACTCTGAAGATAGCTAGAGCCGACAAATGCGAGAATTGTCCCACAGTCAGTTCAACAGCTCAAGCATCCATGTTGCTGACAAGAGTAACATCCCGAAGAATAGAAAAGAAAGTTGAGGATCTATTAGATAACGATCAGTTTGACTTTAGGAAAGGTAAAGGCGACAGGGAGGCAACTCTTACATTGTGGTTGATAATGCATCGATATACCTTCATAGGATTTGTTGACCTAGAAAAGGGTTCGACAAAGTAAAATGGTGCAATATGTCCGAAATTCTGAGAAAAATAGGGGTAAGCTATAGGGAAAGGAGGGTAATATACAGTATGTATAAGAATTAAGAGAGAACAATAAGTCTGCAAGGCCATTAACAAAGTGCTGTTCAGTCTATGCATCGAGGGATGGGAATAAAAGAAAGGTTCAAGACTGGGATTAAAATTGTGGGCGAAAGGATATCAATGATATGGGTTGCTGATGACGCTGTTATCCTGAGTGAAAGTGATGAAGGACTTCAGGGTGTGTTGAATGGAATGAACAGTCTAATTAGTACAAAATATGGTTTGAGAGTAAAGCGAAGAAAGACGAAGGTAATGAAAAGTAGCAGAAATGAGAACAGCGAGAAACTTAATATTACAATTGGGTATCAAGAAGCAGACGAAGTTAAGGAATTATTCTACCTAGGCAGCAAAATAACTAAGACGGACGGAGCAAGGAGGGCACAAAAAAAAAAAAAAAAAAAAAAACAAACAGACTAACACTGGCAAAAAAGAAGTTCGTCGCCCAGAGAAGTCTTCTAGTATTATACATAGGTGTTAACTTGAGGAAGAAATTTCTGAGAATGTACGTTTGGAGCACAGTATTGTATGGTAGTGAGGAATGGGCTGTAGGAAAACCAGAACAGTAGAGAATCGAAGCCTTTGAGATGTGGTGCTACAGAAGAATGTTAAAAATTAGGTGGAGTGATAAGGTGAGGAATGAAGTAAGTTCTCTTCAGAATCAAAGAGGAAAGGAATATATGGAAAGCACTAACAACAAGAAAGCACAGGATGATAGGACATCTGTTAAGGGATCAGAGAATGAATTCCATGGTCCTAGAGGGAGCTGCATGAAGTGTAGAACTAATTTGGGACATAAGGGGCTTCTATTTTGACTGACACGAATAACAGAAATAAAGATGAATAACATCTTAAATACACTGTTTAAGCTCCTCTGCATATAGCAGTTTTCCTTAGTAACAGTAATAGGTCATTTTTTCTTAATAGGAGGGAATATGATGGGGATCCATAAACTGTATAGTTTCACTAGCCAAGGTACTTTGAATATTGCAAAAGTAAAAACTATCTATAAAAGCTAATCATTCACTTAAATCACTTTCCAAGATAATAAAATGCAGCACTGGGCTTAATTAACTTCAAAAGGAACCATTCATGATGGGTACCAAAACTACACTATCTTTGAAAATGTTCATAACTTCACTTCTAATAGTATTAACGCAAATCGGTTCATTAAAGGTTTATATGTACTTGTGCTTTAACTACCTGTGAAGCAGGTATTCTTAGAAATAATATTTACACAATCTAGCACTGTAATCCTACTCAACTATATTTTGTAATAAACTAAGGATACTTCAGCAAAGGCCTATTTAGCTTCACTTTTATGGTTTTGGTTTTCAAATAATTAAGGTTTTCACCTTTCAATTGATTGATCTTTAAATTATTGTACTTAAAGATCCTACTTTAACAATTTCACTTGGAGTAGTCCATAAACAAAGCATCCAAACATGGTTCAAATGGCTCTGAGCACTATGGGACTTAACATCTGAAGTCATCAGTCCCCTAAGAACTTAGAACTACTTAAACCTAACTAACCTAAAGACATCACACACATCCATGCCCGAGGCAGGACTCGAACCTGCGACCGTAGCGGTCGCGGGGTTCCAGACTGAAGCGCCTAGAACCGCGCGGCCACACCGGCAAAGCATCCAAATTTTACTCTTACTTTAACTTTTGCTACTCCTGTTACTTTAGACAAAAAATAACTTTTAATCACATGAATGCCAGAATTGTTCATTTTAGTCAGGATACTCGGTTGTAGTAGCACTTAGATAAGGACCCTGCGTAGTTTCGTGATCAGGATTGAAGTTACGGTTTCGAACACAAATTGACGTTTCATGTCATTATTCTTGAAACAACACACAAATTAACTAGTCCATGCCAATATACATTACGTAATTGAATGTATGAAGTCTGTGAAGCAGTGGCGAAGATTAGTGGCAGGCGAAATGGCGGGTAACTGTATTCACGGCTCTTGATGTGCGAATGCTCTATAAAATCTCTTCGTGGCGTCGGATTTTCGATATATTAGGGCCATTCCATTATTCCGTGAATACCAAATAATAGCCAGATCCACATCCGAGGCAAATCCCTTCTAATGCAGCTTCCAATTTCCTCTGTTAGCACCGTCAAAGTGTACCGTACTAAGGCTAGCCACACACTGCGTGCCGTTCACACAAAGGAGCCGATCTGTTCGACCGCCAAACACACCTTTTACATCGCGCCACGCCACTTTTGTTGCGGAGGGACTTCCCTACAGCCTTTGCATGTTACATATACAAGTGTCCTAAGCATGTACCAGCTCTTAACAAACATATTTCTTTCATAAACATATTCATATTATAGTAATTTAAAATTTCAACATATTCTTTTCATTTTTCATATATACATTACAAAACTCTAATTTTCTTGCCATACATCGAGGAGTTCAAACAACACAGAATCCACACTTCATAAATTGCAAATACACAGTTACTTAAAATAAACTACTCCCAGTCGACATAAGTGTTACAAGTTCACTAAAACATAATTTCACACTTAGCCATATAGATCATCACAGATGTCGAAAAACTGTTATTACTTACATTCAAAAAACCCAATAAAAGAATATAGAAAGTAGAATTTAGAAATCCCGATTTAATGGGAAATGTATCGATGTTGTTGCTATATTGAGTATATGATTTTTATATATGAATATGAATATTACTACACAAAATAATATTTCCGATGTATCGTTGCCTTTCATTTCAATAAACATATACAGGGTGTATCAAAAAGATCATCCAATTTGGGATGCATATATTTCTGAAAGAAATAAACATATACAATGAATTTTGTTTTTTGATGAACGGAAAGCTCAAGAAGTTTTTTTTATACGTTTTCGTAGCTGTCCAATATGCCCTCGTTGAGATGCACAGCATATATCAGTGCTATATTCAGATTGTTCCTACACTGCGCCGAGCATGTCCTGAGTTACAGCTTTCACAGCAGCTGCTGTGCGATGTCTCAGTTCATTCATTGTTGTTGGTAACGGAGGCACATAAACAGAGTCTTCTATAAACCCTCACAAGAAATAATCACATACAGTCAGGTCCGGTAACCTTGGAGGCTAGTAGTGTAAGGCTGAAATATTTGGTTCAGTGCAATCGATCTATCGTTCAGTAATTCTTTGATTTAAGAATTCACACACATCCAGATGCAAGTGTGGTGGTGCAACATACGCCAGCGGAATCTGGGGTATGTTGAGCTGTCGAGTTGCATGACGAACGGTGAAAGGTGACTACACTGAGCCACAGCGCCAGAGATTGCGCCAAAGAGTTTTATTCCGCCGCCTCCACTGGCAGTGCTTGTCGAGATGTGGCAGTAGGCAGTGCTTGTTGAGAAGTAGCAGCAGTCTGTCGTTGTTGAGATGTCGTCGTAGTGAGTGCTTGTGCAGATCTTGCTGAGAGGATATTGATAGCTGTGCTATTTGAGGCCATGTTGTATGCAGTTGTTTGATGGGCTAGACAGCAGATTTGTTCGAATGGAGATGTTGTAATGATCAGAGTGCTTTTCGTCAATATATATGAAGGTAAAAAAAAATTCCCTTTTTTTCATTATCTCGATGTCTTAAACAATATGCCTCGTCACAGGTTCAGTCAACAAAGCATCTGGCTCGTGTTCTTGTGTTGAGTGTAATTCTGGTTTTCTTGCGCAATTATAGTATTTCTATTTTTTTTAATTACTTCAGTATAAATGGTATTTAAAATATCTTGTCTTATTGAAGAAGAACCGTGCCAGATGTGTACGTTGAATCACACTTCCACACACAGAACAGTTACACTTGTGCTTTGGTTTCGTACATTTTATAGTTGCTGGGGACTTAATTAATTAATTGTGTTAACGGAAATTTCCTTTCATTCATTGTTGTTATTCTATGCAGTCAGATTGCGGAGTAATAATAGTCAGGGCCAACCGTTTACGAGACTTCGTAATCGGACATAGAGCAACAAAAAAATTAAAAAGTATTTGCATTCATAATTAAGCCCCCATGCACATGGCAACCGCTGCTTCGGATCGTCCCTTGGAATTCTTCTGATTGTAAAAATAGTAGACAGTAGTATTGTTGTAGTAATTTGTAGTTTAGTAATTGTAGTCTATATTGCATGTGTAGATTTGGTAACTGTCATTCTTCTAATAGTATTTTTTGCAGAATTTAATTTTTGTTGTCTTGTATACGGGTTTGACAATTTTGTGCAGTTAGGAAGATTTCAATTGTTCGTTAATCGTGTTTGAGGGAAGCATTTCGTGTGAATGATATTGTTGGTGATAAAGTGTCATTGTGTGTAATTTTCGTACAGTGACGAGTTTTGTATGTTTTGTAAATGATTACGCGATCGATGAAAGAGGCAAAAATGATGAATAGTGAGAATGACGAAATTGTTAACATGGCGAACTCGCCAACACAGGAGAACAGGATGATGAATAATGAAGTTGAAAACAATTTAATAAATCGGGTAAATAGTCCGGAACCATTTCAAAATTTTTCACAATCAAAAAATTTTCAAAATACGAGATTAATGACAGAAGAGTCTGGAATAGTATCGAACACAGATAGCTTTACAGCTATGACGAAGGAAACTGGTTTTGCGGGAAATGTTAGGGGCGAAAAGAATTTTGAACCAGTTAATATGGAGCAGTTGATGGGTGTAATATTAAATTTGGGATCTGAATTAAAAACACGGTTAGACTCACAAATAGGAACAATGGAAACACGGTTAGACTCACTGGGATCACAGTTAGGATCTGAATTAAAAAAACAGAGATAGGAACAATTAAAACTGATATAGGAACAATTAAAACTGATATGGGAACAATGGAAACACAGTTAAGATCTGAATTAAAAACACAGATGGGAACTTTGGCAACACGGTTAGAAACTGAGATGGGAACAATGGAAACACAGTTAGACTCACGAATAGGGACATGTTTCAAAAATATGAAAGATGAATTAAAGAAAGAAATCAGAGAAGAAGTACAACCGATTTTGAATGCTCACAATAATAGATTAATTTCGATAGAAATTAGACAAAAGGAACAGGATAGAGAACAGGAAGAAAGAGATCGCGTGATAGTACAAAAATTTTCAGAGTTAAATTTACAACGTGCACATGATAAGGAGGAAATATTTGAGAGAATCGAGGAATCCATACCAAATGACAGAATAAATAACCTAACACAACAATATGAACAGTTAACTACTAAATGTGTCAATACTGAAACCCGAGTCGCGACACTTACAGAAGACGTAAATAAACAGAAAGAACAAATAGGTGATTTATCGGAAAGAGTTGAGGAGATTTCAGATAAATTGACAAGTCTTAGTTTAAATGGGAACAGAGATTCGGATGATAAAGCTCCATTACCATTTGCAGAAACCGAAGAGTACCAGAACATAAATAAGTATGTTGAAAATCAGGGAAAATTTAATGAACGCGTTAAAAGGGAATTTGAGGCATTACAAAAGCAAGTGAAACAAATTCAAGGCGAAATCGTAGGAAAAGACAGCAAAAGAAATTTAGAATCACAGATAGCAGAGGGGTTTGAAGAAAGTAATTTGTTTCATTTACGGGATGCAACAAGAGAGCGCCAGGCGCGCGAACTTGACAATAATCGTCATTGGGACTGGGACAGACGCGGTAGGTCTTTGTCGCCACGAGGCGAAAACTTTGACTATAAACACTTTTTGACTGTTCGGAATTTAAGATCTTCCGCAATTCTAAGAATGACATACATTCATGTTCATGGTTAGATCAATTTATGTACGCACTTCCACCAAATTGGCCACTCAGTCACAAACTGGAATTTATGTGTGGATATTTAGAAAACGAACCGGCGACGCGGATGCGCGCACTCATTAGAGATTGTAATAATCTAAATGATTTTTATCATGCATTTCTATCGGCATATTGGTCCGAAAACACGCAAGACAGAGTCAAACACAGTCTTATTATGCAGCGTAATTTTAAACAGTCTGAGTTCCGCACGCCAGCAGAATACTTTGAAGACATGATTCGAAAGAATCAGTTCCTGTCCAACCCTTATAGCCCGACTGAATTAATTCGCATTTGTTTAACTAAGCTGCCACAATCCGTAAGACAAATTGCTTTGGCCGGAAGATGTAAAGACTACATTGAGACTTTTAAGACTTTGCTACAGGAACTTGAGTATGACAACGACGACGGGACTTCTTGTAATTTTTTCAGTAACAGTAATTACAATAGATTTTCAGAGAAAAGGGATAGTGATCGGAACGGACGTTATAGCGGTAATATTGAGAATGACAGACGAAACAGACAGGACAATAGATATCAGCCTTATGACAATAACAGACGTTCTAACAGAAATTACACAGACAGTTATAATAACGGAAATTCCTACCGGAATGATCAATCATACGGAAACAGTAATCGGTATCATCAAGACAGAAATTATTCATACAATAATAGAAATTCTTACTACAGAAATAACCAGGGTAGTAGATCTAACAATAATTTCAGAAGTGACAGTCGAAATTACTCAAGAAGTAGTCATGCAGACAGACAGGAAAATAAAAATTTTAATAACAGACACAACCAAGAATTAGCATCTAATAGACAGGAGGGACGTAATTGGCATCCTCCACGTGACAGAACTTCAGAGAGACAAGTGCAAATCGTAGAAATTGATCCGCGAAATGACGCGAATAATCAAAGACGTGACGCAAGCAATCGACAATGTCTTGTAGCTTCGGCTTCTGGCAGCAATATAGACGGTTCAGAAAGTAATGACACTACGACTTTACACTACGTACGCCTGGAAGGCATGAGAGACATTTTGCTAGACGAAAAGGAAAATAATGTAGACGCATTTTTACATCCTGTTATTGAAGTATGCGTAAGAATAAGTTCACTGCGGTTTTAGATTCTGGGAGTCCATTGAATGACATTAGTGAATCAGTTTTTCGTATATGTGTAAGAACTATTGCTTGTCCTGTGTTACCTGTTTCTAAAACTACAATTCAAGGCGCTATTTCTGGAAAAAGTGTGGAAGTTAAACAACAGACCAACCTAAATTTCATTTGTCAAGGATACGAATTTTCTGCTAATTTTATTATTGTTCCATTACTCAATACACAAATTATATTAGGTATGGAGTTTCTTAACACACATAAGGCAATTTTGAACTTTAAAGAAGGAAGTGTGAATTTGACTGTTGCCGGAATGCCGAAATGTTTGAAATTTTTCGAGTGTTTAACAAGATCTGAATCAGATACAAAATGTTTAAGGTTTCTTACTTCTGATGTTTTCGTTGAGCATTATGACGACAATGTGTTCATTCATGACAACGACAATAGATACAGAGACGCGATGGATGATGTAATTAATAGCGAAGAATTAATTAATGACAAGGTTAAGAAAGCTGAAGTGCCAGATGACGTTGCAAGAGAAGAACTGCACCAAATTGTGACTTCACATGCTACAGCATTTAGTCATCACACAGGAACTATACAAGGCTTACAATATTTATTTAAAGTAAAAGAACACACACATTTCGGAGGAAAACGTACGCTATTCCTTTGGCTTACAGAAACAAGGTTAAGAGTGAACTTCAGTACATGTTAGATCAAGGCATTATTGAGCCAGCAGTCAGTCCTTATAGCAGCCCATTACATGTCGTTCTTAAAAAGGATGGGTCAATTCGTTTGGTTCTGGACTCCAGACAGATAAATAATACCATCATTCCTGAAACTGACCGTCCACAAAATTTAGATGAACTTCTTCAACATTTCCATGGAATTAAAGTTTTATCCACGATTGATATGCGCGCAAGTTTTTGGCAAATAGAACTCCACCCTGATTGTAGAAAATATACTGCCTTTTTAGCCTTTGGTAACTGTTACCAGTTTCGGAAATTACCGTTTGGACTTACTATATCTTCAGCAGCATTCATTCGTAGCTTAAACGAAATTTTACCTGTTTATCTTCGTGACAATATTACTTCATATGTTGACGATATTCTTATTGCTAAACGTTCCTGGAGTGAGCATAACAAAATTTTGGATTCATTGTTACGTATCTTTGCAAGAGTTGGCATTACAGTGAACTTGGAAAAAATCTGAATTTGGTCGTTCTCAGGTGAAATTTCTTGGTCACATTATTTCTAAAGAAGGTATTCTTCCTGATCCAGAGAAACTAGACGCTATTCGTAATTAGGCAGTTCCTACCACAAAACGTGATGTTCGTAGTTTCCTTGGTGTCTGTAATTTTCTTAGACGCTTTGTTAGATTGGACAATTTGGCCACACCTCGTTTATGTGAACTATCTGGAAAGAATTGTAATTGGTGTTGGGATGAGGAAGCTCAGTCAGAATTTGAACAACTTCGTGATGCTTTAGTTGCCGCTCCACTTCTTTCACATCCGGTCTTATCTAAAGATTTTTGTTTGGCGACGGACTCATCATACAAAGGTCTAGGTGCACATTTATTTCAAGAGATAGAAGAAAACGGCGTTGTAGTACAGAAGACTATTGCATTTGGAAGTCGTGTTCTCTCTAAATCAGAAAAGAATTATTCGATTACGGAACTTGAAGCCTTGGCTGTTGTTTGGGCTTTCACAAAATTTCGGACATTTTTTTTTTGGCAGACATACTAAGGTTTACACCGATCATCGAGCTCTGGAATTTCTTATGTCAACAAAATTAACTCATGGCAGATTGTCACGATGGGCGCCGTATCTACAGGAATTTGATTTTAGTATTGTTTACATACAGGGTTCTTCAAATATTATTGCTGATGCTTTATCACGTGCACCTATGGGTTTGAAACAAAGTGCTGAGGAGGACTGCAGGGAAAACAATTATTGTTTGATGTATATTCAAGGTGTTGTGTTTGAGAATTTTATTTCGTCTTCGCTCCAGGACATCGCTAAGGAGCAAAGTAAGGATCCAATCTGGGAGGACATTAAGGAGAAGTGGAGGAGAAAGGAAAGCGTAGCGATTAGACAGCATTATTTAGTGCGCAATGATATTCTTTTTAAACGAAAATCGGTCAACAACTCTGTTTGGTTAGTTTGTATTCCTGATGAATGGGTTAATAAATTGATTTGGTACACACATTTCAGTTATGCACACTTTGGTCCCAGAAAATACTTTCATAAATTACGAGAAAATTGCTACTTCAGTAATATGGAAAAACGTATTCGATCTGTTCTTGCCAAATGCAAATTATGTCAAAAGGCTAAGACGCCAACTATTTCTCACAGAGCACCGTTGTTTCCTATCATTCCAGCGAAATTAAAGGAGATGGCTGCAGTCGATTTGTTTGGTCCAGTGGTTCGTTCTACTAATGGTTTTGCGTACATTTTCGTAGCAGTGGAACTGACATCAAAATATGTATGTTTTACACCTTTACGCAAAGCAACAGTTTGTTCAGTATCTAACGCTTTCATCAAACATTTTCTTAAAGAAGTGGGTCATGTTGATAAGGTTATATCAGATAATGGATCACAGTTTCGCTCTAAAATTTGGCTTCGTACTCTACGGCGTCGTAAGATTAAATCAATTTTCATTTCACTTTTTCACCCTCAATCTAACGCTTCAGAAAGATGGATGAAGGAAATCAATAAATTGTGTCGACTTTATTGTCATCAGAACCACAGAACATGGGATCAGTATCTTCATATTTTTCAAAACATTCTGAATGAATTCCCTAATGATTCAACTTCTTTATCGCCTATATTGTTTCGCGTTTTTGGTCGTCGTAAATATATATATATATATATATACTCTTTTCTATTTATTTTGGTTTTGTTTCTGTTATTGCTCGCGTAATAACGCATATACGAAAAGAGCCGCGAAATACCTTTTAGTAATGCTGTGCCAAGAATTTCTTTCTAATCATTAATTTTCAACAAAACAGAATATATTAGGTTCTTATTGTTCTGTATCTGGCTTTCAATTAAAGTAACATTTTTGGTTACTGTAACTCACTATAAAAAAAACAACATATCTTCCCTACTTTATAGTTATTGAAAATGAAAATTACTTTGTTATGAAATACTGATGTTACAGTTCGCCAAGGTTGTTCAACATTTTGCAGTGGATTTTTGTTAAGCGTAAAACACCAATAATTACCACGACTAGCACAAGAACATGAGACTATTGTCGGAGAAAAATACGTTTTCACTATAAGATTTGCCAGACCAGAACTAAGCACAACAAAATTCCTATTTTGTTACGAAGGTAAATTAACTCTTTTGTACTGTTAGCAATATATTATCAGCAGCCCGCGTCAACCTGCAAAACACATCATAAAATCTGCTGCTCTGCTCTGCAAGTCCGGAAGCTGAAAGAGATGATTTTATTTCACTATTACCTTCCCGCTTCTTTGCGGTATGATCGATTTCTTTTAATACAGTTTGAATGCGCCGCGGCAGCGGCTTGTTCGTTCGTAGCGCAGCTCTGCACCACGGATAATATTTAAATAACTGAAAATGTCTTAAAAGGATGGGATAATAATTTAAGCAAGCTACTACAAATAATAATGCAAGGTTTCATTAAATAACTCTATTCAAAACATTCAAATATGTTAACTTATCTACAATACACACTTTTTTTAAAAATGCGTCCGTAATGGCGTACATCGCTTAACCATAACAAAAGAAGACTACGTTAGCATGTACAACTGCGACACAGGCTATCTTACTCCCGTAACTCCAAGAGGAAGACAAAGAAATTAATATTCATGCTGTATTATTTATACTAGTGATGTTTTTCATCTGTGTATGATATTTATCGTCTGTGCGGTTTCAGTACTCGCCGACTCAGATATTATCTAAAATAAATAATAATAAAAAATACATAATTCCATACAATAACAGAATACGATGCACAATATTTTCTCTCTACTACAAAATATGTCTTTTGCTAAGGGACGTTACAATGCCCCCTGGCAGCAATTGACTAACGTTAAGAATGTTCGGCAATATGCTGCCACTAACGTCCGTTCTGTCATTGTCTATCACCTTGTTTGGAATATTCACTGTCCACTTCTTTGCTCTTTTACATTATAGTTTTAATTACACTTCTTATAGTTTTTTCACACTTTGCGAGGTGACCGTAAACCTAATCCCAGGGTCATTACAGTTTTCTGGCTCCCCCATTTGGGCTACGTGCGATCAGAAAACCTGGGAAAACTGCGCCGGAGCCATGGTCATCTCGCCTGGTTTGTCTTAACACACGGTTTTGTTCATTAAACAAGGGTGGACTTTATCCAATGTTCACAGATAACAATGATTATTTATGTCAAAATGTTAAACCCTCTAGTCTCTCTATTAAAAATGTACCTTCTAAACTTTTTCACATTTGTGTTCTGTGTCACAATTAAGGTCAATCATTAAACAGTTCGATAGCAATGTAATGGATTGTCTCTACACTTACTCACGACAAATGTTCTACCGTTGTATGGCATTCGTGTCAGTTTGTTTCACTAATATGACGAAAACATATGACATATATCATCGAACAAGTGAATGTTTTGAGTTATACTCAGCAAAAAAAATGTTTGTCACGTAATTTCGTGTTCAATAAATCATTTTCATATTAGTACATGAACAACGTAGTTGGTAATGTTCGGTTGAACGTCAACAATGTCGTACAGAGCGGGCGGCGCGAAGCAATTGTTGCGTAGCGTCGTCTGGAGCGCGGCGTGCCAACGACCGCTGAGGTCGACGACCTGCTAGTAGCAACATCGACGGCGTGCTGCGGTGGCGCCCGAGCAGTCGCGAACCGCGCCGAACCATTCACCAATGTCGGCGTGTTGCAGTGGTTTCCTGCGACCGGCTGGCTGGCGGCACGGCACCCGTCTCTGCCTCTCCGCATGGCTCCCCGTCGTAACGCATGAAACAAATATTCCACAACGGTGTACTGTCTTTAAGGATACAACTTATTAGCTGTGGAAGAAAATGCACTTTGGTTAAAAGCGTTTATTGTTCATTACGCCGTCGCTTCGCTGGTATGCACAGGACGTTTTGGCGTGATAACAGGTTTCTTGTGGCATTGTGACACTGGTATTCAGGGTTCGTCACACGCACATTGTACTACACACTTTCACTTGTTCTCACGGTTGATACACTGCCAGAGCGTCTTTCAACACGCGAAAATATTTCGGTACACACATACTAAATGTCTCCGTCGAGCGATGTTTGTTTGAATCGACTCCGAACGGATCACTAACTACCGTTTTTACTCACAGTGTACTGTTCGTTGAGCACT
Organism: Schistocerca serialis cubense; assembly: GCF_023864345.2. NCBI lineage: Eukaryota > Metazoa > Arthropoda > Insecta > Orthoptera > Acrididae > Schistocerca > Schistocerca serialis. Next base: position 971,561,654 of record NC_064639.1, read on the forward strand.
GCACTATGACAGTTAGTCACTCAACACTTAACTTATACCGACATATATATTGGTGCAGATACAACAGTCATTTTCTGTCCCTACCACACACAATAGTCCGTCCTTTCCTAGATTGTTTATGCACACAGTTTATTTTTAATGCATAACAACTGTTCTTAGCATAATCACTCTCATCTACATTGAGTCCATTGTGTTACCTTCTCATTACACACTTTTAATACTATTACTAGGCATATATTGCTTTTTTGTAATTATTTAAAGGTGTGTGATTTTTTTTGTACATAGCTTTCTTTTCCTCTTTTAGTGTAGCTTGCCGGGTTATCACCCATCTAGCAAACAGATTTTACCATGTGCATGACAGCTTGACTTGGGCATATTGTTCAATAAATACTTCATTTAGTACTAGTATTATTTTTAACGGTCCGTCCTACAGGACTACAGTGTAGTTTCCGCGTAACTTGATTCGCGTACCGCGTAATTAATATTCAAGAACGTGTACCAAGTACACACGCTTCAATTGAAGCATTAATACATACAAAGCATAGGTTACACGGAACGGTTTTGTTTTTTATTGGATTCTGCTCCAGTGTCGTTCTCAGATCACTATTGGCAGTAAACATTACATCACATAATTATTTCGTACTACAAAGTCAATTTTTTGGCTAGTATAGACTCTCTCTCAGGGTTCCTTAACTCTAACACAATTACATCTGCTACATATTTATATGAGATTTCATCATTAATTGTACTTACTTACTACTAAATGATTCAAGAAATTAATCATTATTTTATCAACAAAAGATTATTCATTGCTTGAAGAGCATGTAGTATTTTAATGACACTAACTGTCTGTAAACAAAGTCTTCCATTTGCATATTATTGCTCAGTTTACTGATTCTACTTCCTCAAAATTGTAACTATACCTAAATTCTTTCTTAAAACTAACATACTTATACTCTAAAACACAATTGAAATCTTCTTACCACTACTATTTACATCAGACATGTCACTGAATAAATAACTTTACATCTTTACGTGGATACAATCCTTTTATTTTCCCCGTCTGGGGATGTGCTAACAAATAGCTACATTCGTGTGGCAACATCTTCCGAATCTCTTTCGCCACTACTTCCCTCCTCGACCAAGGGATGGAGTAAGATGCGCGACAGTATGCTTTGTGAGGCATCACCTCTATGTGATAGTGGTACCCTTTGACTATTCCTGGCCGGTCGGTAAATACCATGGTATATTCCGATAACAGCTGCGTCAACTGTTGCTTTTGTATGTTGCTTAAACTTCCAGATTCCTGTACTTTGGTTCGAAATTCATCAACATTTGGTTCAAAATTTCTATCTCCTATATTCGGATAATAGAGATCCGTCACAGGTGAATAATCATTAAAGTGTAGTACTTTAACGAAATCGTCGTAATGAATGGGATTGATTTGAAATTTCGTTAAAGAAGAATAATAAATTTTATCTTTTGCTTTTAAGTTAATTTTCTTTCGTGCGAACTTTGTTGTAGAACCACTCTCTTATTTTCGTGTGGTAATAAAAATTTTTACTTACTTAATTATTACGTACAATTAAAGAAAAAATAATATTTACGTGAACTCATATGAACTGGTTAAGAATATTAGGTTGAGAATTGAGTCCTTTAAATCATTCGGCCTTGGCATACACTTTCCAGATGCAGTGGGTTTTTTGTTAAATATTTTTACTGAATTTTATCCCGGCACTAGCCATAGAACACAAGATTACCTCTATTAGCAGAAAATGTTTTAATTATTGCCAAGCCGACATTTATCACTGATCAAACCTACTTCATTACACATTTAAGATATTTTGAAAGAACCAAACTGTTTAAATTTCAATGTTAACTAACATTAGCTATCCGCCTACGAATGCACAAACGTATAATTAATTCAAATTTTATCAGCCACAGGATCTTTGAAAAAGAAGAACAATTTCTTAATTCACCATTGATTTTTATGCATCTGTTCCCGATTTACGGGTTTGCTATTGTTGGTCGAGGCACAGCCCAGCAACACCGCTAAAAAATGCTGAAAAATTCTTAAAGAAATTTTATAGATGACGTGGGCAAGCTAATTTACATAAATAATTCACACTTTTGATAAACTCTAATATATTTAGATCAAACAACAATACAACTCACATTAATTCGTAACGCATCGTCTAATGGCGGCTAAGTCCAGACAGAGACAAAAGAAGTCTACACATTCGTAAAAAACTCTTTCACAGTGTCCTACCGCAATGACTTCTGAACAGAGAAGACCAAAGAATACATAATGCGTTGTGCTTAAATAGTATTGCTGACTATTAACATTTCTTTGCAAATTGACGATATTATTCTCTTCTGGCAACATATCTCTGCTATCGCAAATACTGACACATTTTACAATCACATAATAAATACAGAAAAATTCCTATCCTAAATACAGAGAAATATTACAACAAAAAATATAAGGAGAATAACAAATGTCTTTTACACCACATTCAGTAATATTTTTGTTCAATAATTACGATATATACAACTTGCCCAGAGCGGCGTATATGGTACAAATAAACTCTTGTTTTTTTTTTTTTTTTTTTTTTTTTTTTAATAACGTGAGTTTGCCAGGGAACGTTACAGTACCCAGGGGTTCCTACCTTTGATATTAATTCGATTGCAACATGGCACAAGTACCTCCTTCGATTTCATCATAGACAACTCAATCCTCCTACCTTTATTAACTATACTTAGTTTTCCCGAGGAGAGGTCGATCACTGCGTCCCTCTCACGGAGAAAATCTACTCCCAGAATGCAGGCCACCTTTAACCCTTTAACAATGAGGAACGAGCTCACTATGGCTTCGCCCTCCTTACAAATCTCCACCTGCACCTGGTACTTAACTAACTGGCTCTGTGCACTTATAGCTCCAGACACCTTGCAATTATTAACCGGGAAAGTCGGTATACTACGTCCCTTCCCTAGCGCTTTAAACAACTCTGTACTCATTACACTCACTGAGGCACCTGTGTCAATGATTATATTCACTGCAACATCATTGATTTTCGCTTCTATTATGGCTTGCACATTTTCGTTGCTATCTTTCTTACATTCATGCGGTTCGGTCAGTAGATCTTTATCCATACTGATACCGTCGTTGTATCGCAGCATATGTATTCCAGGGATACTATTGTTATTCATGTTGCTCTCACTCCACCCCTCGGCCAGCGATGGAGAGCATATCGAGGCCGATTCTAGTTTGTTGGATGGCTTGCTTGCGAGGTACTTGGACGGCTATTATCCGCGACCTCTACTATGTTTACGCTTTGGTTTGTGGGCCGCCACGACTGCGCAATAGGCGCGTTCTGCAGTGGTGGTCTGTTGTTATCGTAACGGTCATTACCCTGCCGCTCTGGGCTTGGTCGCTGATTCTGATTCCAATTACGATTACCGTCATTGTAATTGCTATGCCACTGATCTCGCGCATTTTTCCAGCGGTTGGTCCCTGGCAATCCGGAATCGTACCGGTCGTCAAATCGACGCTTTTTATTATGGGACGGCTGCCCATACCCGTTCTGACTTCTACCATTATTACAATTTTGCGAATGCTCTTGCCGCTTGTTACCACCCCCACCATTTCCATGGTTGTGGTTTTGTGCACTATTATTTCTGTCATGTTTACACCCTGATCCATTATTCCGCGAGTGATCACACGCTGCTTTTGCGTCTTCCTGGATTAAGTCTATTGAATCTAGAACAGACAGGAAATGTTCCATGTCGCTTTCTGGTACGTGTATTAATTTCTCTTTGATATGAAGGGGTAAATGTGATTTTAGGAGTCTTATTATGTCTCTTGGTGAGATAGGCTCGTCCCAGTAACGCGTTTTGTTTATGTACTTCTCGAAATACCGTCTCAGATTCCCAAGACGGGGTGAGTACGGTTCGGGATTGTATACTTCTTTTCTTAGCCGCTCTTGTACACAAGGCGACCAGTATTTCGACAAAAACGCCCTTTCGAACTGTTCATATGTCATGCAGCTGTCTGCTACTTCCGTAGCCCACAACGCTGCATCACCCTGAATGTATGACATTACGTACTGAATTTTCTGTGCTTCGTTCCACACACTAGGCAAGATATTTTTAAAGCTTTTTATGAATACTACTGGGTGTACTGACTTCCGTTCAGTAGTAAACGTTTGAAACTGCCTATTTTTATCAAACTTTCTTCAACTAATATTTTTGGGCTATACTGGTTTGCTCCTGGGACATAGGCTGTGTGCTCCGAACCGAAGCTACAGCTCTTCGCATTATCGCCTAAAGATTCACCATTGTTGCGTCGCGTATAAGTTTGTGCGTTGCCAAAAACATTGGCTGTTGGCGACATAGTTTCATGTTCAAGCTGTTTGCTACTTTGTGTTAAACCTTTTTCCAAGTCGGATATCCGTTTGTTCATATTCACTTGCCACTGCGGAATATCCTCACTGAGTATTTGTTTGATGGTTTGGACGTCGTTCTGTACCTGACTATTTACTGCGGTACTGAACGATTCGGAATCTCTATCCGCTATGGCTGCTTGTACCTTAGAATTAATATTTTTGTCAATCTCACTCTCCTTCGCTTCTAGCCATGAGTTGAATTCGGTTTCAATTTTAGTCGCTTGTTCGTTCCACTTCTGCTCTACAAGCTGTGCGGAATCTATTTCTAGCTTTTCTACTCGGTTGGCTAAGACACCTATTTCGTCTACCCTGTTAGTGTTTGCTATTTGCAGGTTGTTGACCTGTACAGTCAACTCCTGCACGGCCTTAGGTATCGACTCATAGTTCTGTTTCATACAGGCAATCTCTTTTTTCATACTTTCTAACGATTGCACAAGTTGCTGGTCCCGCTCAGCTTGCTGGCGATCTCTTTCAGCTTGCTGGCGATCTCGCTCAGCTTGCTGTTGCGCAAATTTTGCCTGGTAATCCAGCACGCGCTCTAATATCGTCTGAAGTGAATACCCACCAGGCAGATTACCACTCTCTGGTTCTTGCTTTTCTGGAGGTGGTGCTATTTCTTTATCTATCTCTCCTTGAGCACTGGTGGGCGGTGGCACCACTTCCTGTGCTCCTGCCCCCACATTTTCGCATGGTATATCCTCAAAGAGAGTACTTGTACTGCTTAATGCACCCGTTTCTACATTTCCTGCACTAACTAATGGCTGTTCCTCAGTATCCATATTGCTCGGACGTTGACTATGCAATTTAACCATATTCATAAATTACCTACTCGAACACAAGACCTGACAGTTTTTTCACTTGCACACAAAATATGTTAGTTTATCCACAATACACTGCACACTAAAAATTACTATCTACAATCAACTTTGTCCTGTCATAAACACTAACATCAAACTACACACCACTAGCGATATGAGATCACTTCACTGGAGTTAAGCTTCTACAAACAGGACAACTACACTGTAGTCTTACCTTTTATTTATCTGATCTCGGGGTTCGGCTGCCCCCGGATTATGTAGTCGTTACAGTTTCTCAGTACTATCAGGATCGTTTCCTCTAACTTGCTTGCAGTGGTGCGGTTTTTCATGAAAAATTTTTGGACATTCATTAATACATAGCATTAATCATGATACACATACATACATTTATCACTATATACATACATATATATAACAATAAACACTGAAAGAAACTACATAAAATATTCTTGTTTTCGTGGCCACTGCAAATTCGGGCCCCGCGTTTTTGGGCGACAATTTCGCGTTTTTTTTGTCGTAAATATATATATATACTCTTTTCTATTTATTTTGGTTCTTATTGTTCTGTATCTGGCTTTCTATTAAAGGAACATTTTTGGTTACTGTAACTCACTATAAAAAAAACAACATATCTTCCCTACTTTATAGTTATTGAAAATGAAAATTACTTTGTTATGAAATACTGATGTTACAGTTCGCCAAGATTGTTCAACATTTTGCAGTGGATTTTTGTTAAGCGTAAAACACCAATAATTACCACGACTAGCACAAGAACATGAGACTATTGTCGGAGAAAAATACGTTTTCACTATAAGATTTGCCAGACCAGAACTAAGCACAACAAAATTCCTATTTTGTTACGAAGGTAAATTAACTCTTTTGTACTGTTAGCAATATATTATCAGCAGCCCGCGTCAACCTGCAAAACACATCATAAAATCTGCTGCTCTGCTCTGCAAGTCCGGAAGCTGAAAGAGATGATTTTATTTCACTATTACCTTCCCGCTTCTTTGCGGTATGATCGATTTCTTTTAATACAGTTTGAATGCGCCGCGGCAGCGGCTTGTTCGTTCGTAGCGCAGCTCTGCACCACGGATAATATTTAAATAACTGAAAATGTCTTAAAAGGATGGGATAATAATTTAAGCAAGCTACTACAAATAATAATGCAAGGTTTCATTAAATAACTCTATTCAAAACATTCAAATATGTTAACTTATCTACAATACACACTTTTTTTAAAAATGCGTCCGTAATGGCGTACATCGCTTAACCATAACAAAAGAAGACTACGTTAGCATGTACAACTGCGACAGGCTATCTTACTCCCGTAACTCCAAGAGGAAGACAAAGAAATTAATATTCATGCTGTATTATTTATACTAGTGATGTTTTTCATCTGTGTATGATATTTATCGTCTGTGCGGTTTCAGTACTCGCCGACACAGATATTATCTAAAATAAATAATAATAAAAAAAAATACATAATTCCATACAATAACAGAATACGATGCACAATATTTTCTCTCTGCTACAAAATATGTCTTTTGCTAAGGGACGTTACAATTGATATTAAAAAATAAAGCACCGACAAATCGCATTTCTGAAATAGTTCCTTTTCCACCTACACGGAAACTGCCGCATTCTGAAGTTGTCAACCTGGCTCTACGAAATATTGCATCGGCAGCTGCTAGAAGAGAGAAATCAGCTAAACGTCCTGGTCGTTTAAAAACTTTGTCAGTTGGTCAGAAGGTGTTAATTAAGTCTCACCGTTTGTCTCACAAAGGAAAAGGCTTGTGTCGCAAATTTTTTCTGCTTTATAACGGTCCATATAGAGTTCGCAAAATTATTCATGATAACACTGTTGAAGTAGAAACTCTTAAATCTCGGCGCTCTAAGGGAATACATCATATATCGAACATTAAAATTTTTGTGGAATGACATACTTTGAGAAACAAACAGTTATACGTAAACATGCAGAGAATATAAGGATACCGCGCCGTGTTCTGGCGGCGGTACATAATCAAAGCAACAGTCAAGTTTGCGCGCCGCACAAGGCAGTCGTTGACCGCAAACAATTACCTCCTACGTCACGCGTATCTACAGCTGATCGAGCGCTCAGTGCGAATGCACTGACAGCCGTAAATAAATACACAGTCGAATATCTCTGATTAAATTCAGTATAAAGCTATAGTGACTTGATAAATTATGTTATTAACGTTCAGTATTTTTCAGGATACGGCTGTATAAAATCTTTAAGACCTTCAGGTGAATTCTGTGTGTGTCCGACTTTAAGAGGACTTGCTATCGAGAAAATTTCTGGAAGAATGTAATTTCGAAGAAGAAACTAATAAACTAAAAAGGTAACTATTAATTGAGTTTATTTTTCAGGTAACATATTTCCACTTAGGTACGTACTTTAGACGTAATTTGCTGGTCGCGATTACGTGATTCATACTTTGTGCTAAATTTCATGTTCTATGAATTTACTTGTGAAGCGACGTGCTTGCGTACATTAACTGATTTTGACAATGATTGATTAATGAAGAGGGTTGTTACTTGTGTATATTATGCATCGCTTGGCTGCTATGCTTTTTCACTGATGTCATATTTTTTTTATTATGTGCCTGCTGTGCCTATTTATTTAAATTATAATTGTCACCTGATTAGTTGTGCTGATATGGTTATGTATGTAAGTTATACTTTGTGATTTACCTGCTTGCGTCTTCATGTTTACTTATTAAGATTACTTATGAACATTCATTTGCTTATGCTGATATGATGCTAATGACCTGTTTATTATGTAAGATACATATTTGCTGCTTTGCGCATGGATTGCATATTTACACGTTTCTGTTTTGTTGTCATAACTACTCTTTAATTTGGTATATAGAAATGCTGATATATGGTGTACGAACATGGAGATTAGGTTACACTATGGTATTAATTATAGATTGTTTGCTTGGCAGAGCCTCGTTGTAGGGATTGTGCTGCATCCACTTGTTGACATTCTGTTCTCTACTGGTATATTTACTCGCTATTGAATGTTTTGCTTACGCTCAGTGCCTTATATTTTAAGATAAGAAAATGAACTGCTATAATTCTACGAACGACATTAGTACAAGAAACTTCATTGAAGTCACATCAGCTGGAGGTTTTATGGAAGCTGTATAAATTTATACTAATAGGAAGGAAGCTAACGACATGACATACCAACACTAGGTTTAGACCATTGACAGTTATTACACTCCATTCTTCGTGAGCAATTGAAATAGCTAGTGACACTTGACACAAGAAATACTCCACATGTTTGCTTCTGTTTTGCCATGATTCTTGAAGAGGTGTACACACTGTGAAATATTACGATTATTCACACTTCGTAATCGTACTTACTTACTGAAAGTTCTTCGAACTAAAGGCTGTTAGAGGTCATGTATGCATTTCTTTTGTTTAATGATGGACAAGGTAACCAAAATGTATTTTATAATTCATAATGAGTAGAAGATTTGGGTCAGGTGGATTACACAGAGGTTGTGTGTGGACATTGTGTCTTCGGATTGTATGGGATGATGAACTGAAGTTTGCACTAGGATTTTATCTGTACTTGTTCGAGGAGACTGACTAGAGGAAAGAGTTGTTATGGAAGTAAAATGATATTGGTGCTATGGTTTATATGTATCGACGTATTGAAGAGGTATTAATGAGGTATTGAGATTGTGTGTTGTTGATGATTATTGGAGTTTTGGTGGACAAGAGGTAAGGTAAATGATATTGATGATAAGGTTTATATGTATCGACGTAAGAGGTATTATTGAAGTATTCAGATTATGTGATGCTGATGATTATTGGAGTTTTGATGGATAAGAGGTAAAGTAAGTGAGGAGCATATTTTTTTTGTTGGTTTATATGGAACAAGGAGGATGAAGATGGCAGACTAGAACACTCAAGTGAAAGGAAAATTGTCTACACACACACTTTGTTAAATCACTAAGCAGTATATATATTTTTTTTTTTTTGAGAGATGAAGTAATTGCATATCTTGGCACACTGACAGTTGTTCAGCAACCGTACATTTGATTTGGCTTGGCAAACATTGGTCTTGACATGATGACTATGACGTTGACTAACTAGTATCGACTGTTGTACATTGCTGCCACTACTACTTGATACACAAGTTGAACATAAAATTTTGACAGAACTGCATTTACACAGTTAACACTATTCAATTACACAGTAGCACTTTGTGGATGAAAGATGAGTGAGTGTGTTTTGTGTGTTTTCCTTTCCTAATCCCAGATAATTGGTACCGACCTATCTCCTAAATATTATCTTACTTGTTTGTAGTGGCTTGCACTGACACCCATAAATATTATAGGTTTACTGTTATTTGTGTATTGTAATAGTTAATATGACAATTATCCGATATCATTTGTGTGTTTATTATAATTTGTATGTTTAGTGTAAGAGCATTGATAATAATTTTGTAAAAGCAATTGTGTGTGCATTCAAACTGTTGTTCATACCTGCACTTGTACAACACTGATGTGTGCCACTTAGAAATGTTTAATTTCTGCTGATGAACTGTGTGATTAGTGATAGTGAATATTATGGACTGTTACTTGCACTATTTCTACGTGATTGGTGCCACTAGGACATGTTTAATTTCTGCTGATAAAGTCTGATGAACAGTGTGATTAGTGATAGTGAATATTATGGACTGCAGTCTGCACCTGTTCAACATTACTGGGTGCCACAGATGGAACTGCTTCTACTGAGATAATGTCACTTGTTGGTGTCTGCACCTGTCAACATTACTGGGTGCCAGTAATGGAACTGTTTCTGCTGAATGATGTCACTTGTTGGTGTCTGCACCTGTTCAACATTGCTGGGTGCCACTGATGGAACTGCTTCTACTGAAATGATGTCACTTGTTGGTGTCTGCACCTGTTCAACATTGCTGGGTGCTACTGCTGGAACTGTCAACTACTTGTTTATTGAATCATTGAAAGCATTTTATGTGAACATTTGTATAAACTGATTTTTTGTGTATTGTGTAAACTATTATGTAAAGTCACATGTATGAAAGAATTTGTATTCCTTACTGTATTTTATATATTAGGTTATTGAAAGGTCAGTGCAAAGCCAAAATTTTATCTAATTATGTGATATTTACGTATTAATTTTATCTTTTATTTTTGTCTGTATCTTCTGGCCCGTGGAGGAAGGGTTAATGAAAGGTGGTTACACTGAGCCACAGCGCCAGAGATTGCGCCAAAGAGTTTTATTCCGCCGCCTCCACTGGCAGTGCTTGTCGAGATGTGGCAGTAGGCAGTGCTTGTTGAGAAGTAGCAGTAGTCTGTTGTTGTTGAGATGTCGTCGTAGTGAGTGCTTGTGCAGATCTTGCTGAGAGGATATTGATAGCTGTGCTATTTGAGGCCATGTTGTATGCAGTTGTTTGATGGGCTAGACAGCAGATGTTGTTCGAATGGAGATGTTGTAATGATCAGAGTGCTTTTCGTCAATATATATGAAGGTAAAAAAAAAATTCCCTTTTTTTTCATTATCTCAATGTCTTAAACAATATGCCTCGTCACAGGTTCAGTCAACAAAGCATCTGGCTCGTGTTCTTGTATTGAGTGTAATTCTGGTTTTCTTGCGCAATTATAGTATTTCTATTTTTTTAATTACTTCAGTATAAATGGTATTTAAAATATCTTGTCTTATTGAAGAAGAACCGTGCCAGATGTGTACGCTGAATCACACTTCCACACACAGAACAGTTACACTTGTGCTTTGGTTTCGCACGTTTTATAGTTGCTGGGGACTTAATTAATTAATTGTGTTAACGGAAATTTCCTTTCATTCATTGTTGTTATTCTATGCAGTCAGATTGCGGAGTAATAATAGTCAGGGCCAACCGTTTACGAGACTTCGTAATCGGACATAGAGCGACAAAAAAATTAAAAAAAGTATTTGCATTCATATTATTTATAATTAAGCCCCCATGCAACGGATTTCTGCGGACTCCTTGTGAAACTATGGCGGTTGCGTCCGACGTCTGTGTCAGACACGTGGGGTCGGCCCGACGATTTGCCTTTACACAAACAACCTGTTTTCGGAATTGTTCATGCCATCGTCTAATGTTATGTGCTGTAGGAGGATCCACAGCTTACCTGGTACGAAAGTCACGCTGAACAGTTGTTAATGACCATCACTGCGCAGACTGTAGAACACAAAATTTTTTTTATAGTTCTGACACCATTTTTACTAGAACTGAAGTGGGCGCACACTTCTGCTACCTAGCGGGAACCTGCTTTTTCCAGCAGTACGTTGTTCACCCACATATCTCAAATAACATTTTTTTTTAAATCTTATGATACGTTTTGATACACCCTGTACAGTATTTTTACAAAATTATTTCAGTGATCTAAGATATTGTTAGATGCTTTTCTAGAAATAAATGAGTGCACAGCTAGCATATTCTTGCTGAGTCAGTGGAGTGGTATAAAGAATATGAGCTTTCGTTTTGTACATTTCGGTTGATTTTCGTTTTTCAATGCTGTTTTACTTTATGCCATGCTTATTATTTTTCTTACAATTCGAAGATGCTGTCTGGAATAACGTATACCTAGCGTGATGAAATATGTTACATTTCTAGACCGTTTACACAGACATACTGCCGGCCGGGGTGGCCGAGCGGTTCTAGGCGCTACAGTCTGGAACCGCGTGACCGCTACGGTCGCAGGTTAGAATCCTGCGTCGGGCATGGATGTATGTGATGTCCTTAGGTTAGTTAGGTTTAAGTAGTTCTAAGTTCTAGGGGACTGATGACCTCAGAAGTTAAGTCCCATAGTGCTCAGAGCCATTTGAACAGACATACTCGTTCAACTACTTCTAGCGAGAATATACGAAATGTAAACGTAATTTTAATTCTTCGAAACATGAAACTAATTCCACAGGCTGATCTTGAATAAATAGTTACAATCATGTAGTGGATCTTCTCATGCAGTCCAAAATATTTTGGAATATGTGTTCGCTATGAAATGCATAAAACCTCACTTTAGTAAAAATACATTCGGGTGTAATGATGTTGCCAGATTTGAAGATAAAAATTTCTTCATGTTTCTCCTCAGTGGAGCACTTTCATGCGTTTTTCTGAGAGAATTTGACAAACAAATATAAAATCTGAAGTCGTTTTTCCATAAAAGGAAATAGTAGGGTTACTGCTGAATCATTAGACGGAGGAGTGCCGACTTGTACACCGGTTAAACTAGATCAGGATCTGATGGCAGCAACTAGTAGAAAAAAAAAGAAAAATGGGCTGCGTCACGAGCAGGTGGTCGGTCTGAGATATTATCGGCGAGAGTGTTGTACTCGTTGCCTGCTGAAGTAGCGAAACTCTGTGCTCAGGTAGGGGAAGGAAATTCTCGTCCTAGATAACCGACGTAGCGGAACTCGCTTGTGCCCCAGTTCATGATGAAGTGATCTCCACTGACTGTCAGAAATTATACAGAACCTGTCTCGTTGTGGTGCCCATCTGTGGGGTATGTACCTAATATATATAATCTCACACTTTACTGTTGGAGAATTTAAAAGCAAAGACGTCAAACTTAACATTACAAAAGGAACTCCGCTACTAGACATATGGGAAAGAGCAGATTGGTTTGGCTGAGTATGCTGACGGCCTCTCAGCAGAGGAATAACTGTCGGACAACGTGTTGATATGGATGACGTAGTGAATCTAGAATGACATTTCCACAGTCACTGTTAGCATGTTTTTATTAATATGACCAATTTAGTGATTTTAAATCGCATCCTTAGGTGTTTCATGTATTGTGGACGAAGTTGGGCATTCAAAGTGATACATTAGAGCCTCATAATGACGCTGGGGATGCTGGGTGCAAGAGCTGCTCTGAAATGAAGAGGTTGATACAAGAGAGGAATTCGTGGTGGACAAAATCAAATCAGTCAGAAGACTGACGACCTAAAAAAGAGAAGAAAAGACTAATAATGAATAGAGACAGTTGTTTCGCAGCAATTGGCAGCTGTTCCTCAGTAGCTGTGTGTTTGTCTGACGATAAAATCACTCGTTCTTTGATTACGCGTCTAATTATATTTACGAACTTGCATCTTGGTGAGATTTTTCAAAAGATTATTTTAAGTTTGGCCGGAGGACCAAGTCCCTTCCACGTAAAACACAGCTCACACCATAATGAAGCCATCACCATCTTACACAGTGCCTTGTTAACAACTTGGGTCCGTAGCTTCGTACGATCTGCGCCACACTCGAGTCCTACCAACTGAAGTCGGGACTCATCTGACCAGGCCACGGTTTTTCAGTCTTCTAGAGTCCAATCAATAGGGTCAGGAGCCCAGAGGCGGTACAGCCGATGTCGTGCTGTTAGCGAAAGCACTGGCGTCGGTCGTCTGCTGCCATAGCCCATTACTGTCAAAAACGGTTTCGAGACGGATAGGTTGTAATGGCCTGGCACACAGAGGGCCAGGATACTGAAAAACTAGCCAAAATTTCAAAATTTCTCCAATATGTCGAAAAGTGGGTGTAATGCAGCTTCTGACCCGCCTGATAACGATTTTTATTTCAAAATTAAAATATTCAAAATGCGGATCCAGTGTGAAGAAAAGAATCTGGAAAAAATAAATATATTGGACAAAAATTTTTCGGTGAATATTTATAGTCCTATTGATAAACTGTATTACAAATCTACCTTTGTCACTGTCTTTATTACAGAAAATATGTATTTGTAAGAAAAATGGGAAGTCTTAACTTTACTCCTTTTGTGCTTCTTGGAAATTTGGAAATTTGTGGTAAGGGATTATGGGGCCAAACAGCTGAGACCTTCGGTCCCTAAGCTTACACACTACTTAACCTAACTTAAACTAACTTACGCTAAGGACGACACACACACCCATGCCCGAGGGAAGACTCGAACCTCCGACGGGGGGATCCGCGCGAACCGTGACAAGACGCTCTATACCGCGCGGCTACCCGCAAGGCTGCGCTACTTGTTCTTCATCTTCATTTCCTTCTTCATGTTCTTCCTCGCCGACATTTTTATCCTCTTCATCATCTTCAGCATCTTATTCCTCGTAATCCTCGACAGCACTCACCAAGAGGGCAACGGCTTCAGACAAGAAAGCTTTCACTTGCCTCTGAGATGGTTTCCGCGAAGAAGAAATACGGGGATTTCGTAGACAGAAATTCCCGGAAAACGTCCTCCGTATTTTTCATTCGAGAAGATTTTAGTGAGAAGCTTGGGCGATATTGCCTTATTAATTTGTTGATTCCTGCCAGCTTCCGACTGCTGACCTATTGGTAAAAGTGTAGAAGTAATTATGCCCGGCTGTGGGTCAGCAGTCTATGGACTCCTGTTGGCGTATTATGCCACGAGTACTCCTTGACATAATGGCTGGCTGTTGCAATGGGTATCTTCGAATCTTTTCTGCGCCATTGTCTATTCTCTCAGTGTAAATGACGGCATTTTGCAACTGTCACTTAAAAAATGGCTCACAGCTGGAGCTGCTATTACTAGGTGCATTTTAAAGGCTGATACCTGAGTCTTAAGGACGCAATGAAAAAGAAGGCGGAATGTGTCCTCTTTTCCACTAGCGTTTTGCAACTTTCTTCCTTGTATTCGGGTAAGAAATTAATTAACAAAAACCAGTTTTTAATTAATGATTGAATAATGAAATAAGAGATCTAATACCTTCTGGAACAGTCTCCATTTGAAGAAGAATTCTGTCTGATTTGGCTGAACAAAAATATTTCATGCGAGATACGCAGGATTTTTCCAGCCCAGCTAAATCGGCGCGCGGCTACGAAATGAACACCGTGTTGGACCTGAAATTTAGTCTTCTAAGACCGGGACTCAGTAGTCTCACCAGTACTCTAGCCAAGCTATCAAACGAAACTTCTTAACTTCGAACTTTATTTTTTATTGTTTACGGCCACTATTTCGTGATTCTGACACAATGTGCGGCGCCTGGGAACCAGCATCTCGGAAACGACGAATCTGGTCTGTAGTTCGCGTAACTCTGTCCTGAACATCTATGGAAAGTAGATGAAGGACGGTGAAACCACAGTATGCGTCGAGGTGTTGGACTTCCACTCATCACAGGACGGGGACGTTGGACGCTTAAACGATCTGTGACAGATCTGACAAAACAGGCACAAATGACTTGGAGGACACCTTTCAGCGCACACTTTTGAACAATGGGCTTCGCAGCAGACGATCCCTAAGTGTTCACACGTTGAGAAAACATCGTCTGTTACGATATCAATGGGCACCGAATCATCAAAAAGGCTCAGCGGATCGATGGAAATCTGTCACCTGATCGGTGGAATCACTTTTCCAGTTACGGTTGTGGTTGTGTGTGAATATGCCATCATCTAGACACACGGCTGACCGACACATACACTGCGCCGTGGACTCAGGCCTATGGAAGCAGTGCTATGCTAAAGGGATCGCCCACCTGGGCTGCCACTGAAGCTGTGGCAGTAATTAAAGGGCCTGTGACACCAGTGAATTACGTGAACATTATTGTGGATCGCCTGTATTCCTTCATTTGTGATGCGTTCCCCTAGTGCGATGGCATCTTCCTGCATGATAGCTGCCCCTGTTACAGGAACAGAATCGTGTTACAGCGGTTTGAGTAGCATGATAATGAATACACTTGGATGTCTTGACCACCAAACCTAGCTTATCTGAGCCCGATGGAATACATCTTAGTCGCTATAAGACGCCAGCTTCGCACCCTCTAAACCACTGGCCCGTAATTTACTAGAAACATGTGACCTGTGGGTAGAAATCTGATGCCATATTCTTCACCAGAGGAAACCTTCTGGCAGATTAAAACTATGTGCCGGACCGAGACTCGAAATCGGGACCTTTACCTTTCCCGGGGAAGTGCTCTACCAACTGAGCTACCCAAGCACGACTCACGACCCGTCCCCACAGCTTTAATTCCGCCAATCTGCAAGGTCTGCAAGAGAACTTCTGTGAAGTTTTGAAGGTAGGAGACGAGGCACTGGCGGAATTAAAGCTGTGGGGAGGGCTCGTGAGTCGTGCTTGGGTAGCTCAGTTAGTACAGCACTTGCACGCGAAAGGCGAAGTTACCGCGTTCGAGTTTTTGGTCCGGTTCACAGTTTTAATCTGCCAGAAAGTTTCATATCAGCGCACACTCCCCTGCAGGGTAAAACTTCATTCAGGGAACAAAGGATTTGTCGCAGCAGTTCCACCCAGAATCGCTACTGTATTGCGTTCCAAAGGTGAATCAGAATGTTGCTGAACAGCTAAAGTTTTGTCTCATCAGTGCTGGCTGCCTTGCCAGCCAGAAACATACCAAGTAGTAGGCCAAATTATCTTGTGAATTATTGGGAACCACTTTTATTTTAGATGTTTGCGATACATTTTTGGTTTCGAAGTACCGGACACATAATTTGTAATGAACTATATGATACACTATGTGATCAGAAGTATGCGGACACCCGGCTGAAAAAGACTTACAAGTTCGTGGCGCCCTCCATCGGTAAAGCTGGAATTCAATACGGCGTTGGCCCACCCTTAGCCTTGATTACAGCTTCCACTCTAGCAGGCATACGTTCAATCAGATGCTGGAAGGTTTCTTGGGGAATGGCAGCCCATTCTTCTCGGAGTGCTGTACTGAGGAGAGATATCGATGTCGGTCGATGAGGCCTGGCACGAAGTCGGCGTTCCAAAACATCCCAAAGTTGTTCTATAGGATTCAGGTCAGGACTCTGTGTAGGCCAGTCCATTACAGGGATGTTGTTGTCGTCTAACCACTCCGCAAAGGCGTTGCATTATGAACAGGTGCTCGATCGTGTTGAACGATGCAATCGCCATGCCCGAATTGCTCTTCAACCATTGGAAGCTAGGCATTCGCCATTCCCACACCCTGACATCGGGTCGCCACATTGTGTACCGTGATTCGTCACTCCTCACAACGTTTTTCCACTGTTCAATCGTCCAGTGTTTACGCTTCTACACCAAGCGAGGCGTCATTTGGCATTTACCGGCGTGATGTGTGGCTTATGAGCAGTACCTAGACCATGAAATCCAAGTTTTGTCACCTCCCACCTAACTGTCATAGTACCTGCAGTGGATCCTGATGCAGTTTGGAATTCCTGTGGTATGGTCTGGATGGATGTCTGCCTATTTCACATTGCGACCCTCTTCAACTGGCGGTGGTCTGTCAGGCAGCAGACGAGGTCGGCGTGTACGCTTTTGTGCTGTACGTGTCCCTTCACTTTCCACTTCACTGTCACATCGGAAACAGTGGACCTAGGGATGTTTAGGAGTGTGGGAATCTCGCGTACAGACGTATGACACGAGTGACACCCAATCGCCCGACCACGTTCGAAGTCCGTGAATTCCGCGGAGCGCCCCATTCTGCTCTCTCACAATGTCTAATGACTACTGAGGTCGCTGATATGGAGTACCTGGCAGT
Source organism: Schistocerca serialis cubense (assembly GCF_023864345.2). Classification (NCBI taxonomy): domain Eukaryota; kingdom Metazoa; phylum Arthropoda; class Insecta; order Orthoptera; family Acrididae; genus Schistocerca; species Schistocerca serialis. The sequence continues at coordinate 971,579,403 of NC_064639.1, forward strand.
ACGTGGCAACACAATGCACATAATATGAAAAACGTATGTTTTTGGGGTGACCAGATACTTTTGATCACATAGTGCGAGACTTCATGACAGTAACATCTTTCTTATCTATTTCTATCGTAATTATTTTGTCAGTCAAAAAACGTTACCATAATATTTCTGAAAGTTTGTCATTCCGTTCTTTTACAGTTCTGAAGAAGCTACAACAGACAGAAATAGATCATAATCGTAGTAATTAACGATTTTTTTACTTGTCATCAAACGCAGTCTGGGAAGTGCGTAATAATAAAAATTCGTTCATAAAGTTGCAAATTATAATTTATTGTTTACAACCTTATGTTTGCTATGCTGATAAAAATAACGTGAGTAAATTTACGGAGAACCACTTGCTTGAAGAAATATTCTTGAGGAGTGTCATGATAACCCAGTAATAAAGTCTCATACGTTCCATTACGAATTACAATTTATTTAAATAACAGATATTGTATTTTGGTAACATTTCAATTTACATTTCAGAATATAAGTACCTTTGTTATAAGTTTATTCTATTTAGAAAAAAAATTATTCTTATTTTGACCAAATTTCTTTACCTAAGTTCCTGTTTCAGAAAGTTCGCGCGCCAAATGCGAAGTTATTTAAGCCCAAACAGCGCGCTATCCGTTCGTCAAGTGGTCGTTGCTTTCAAATACGTAATATCTATGCTTCTTGGCAGCTAGATATTTGAGATTCAGTTGTTTCTTACGTTATTAGTTCTTTTATAAAGTGCGTTCTATGCAGTGTTTTGGTGAACCAAAAGATTTTAAACAGTAGAGAAAATGAAATCGTCATAGACCTAATAAAAGTTAATATTTCATGTGAGTCCTGTAGCTCGTGCAGAGGGTTCCGAGAATCGAGAATCTTGACTATTTTTGCGTCTTATCGACACTGATACTGGCAAGGGAAGGACCTCAGGGATTCCAAGATTTCGTTTTAATTTCACCAATGTAAATGCGACAAAAGTTGTACAGAAAGCGGGCGACCACTATTATTACAATCAGTAGTTGTAGTCTGCGAACGCGTGTTTCACATACAACTTGGAACACTAAACCTGGGTGTAGTAATCACTGCTGGGTATCTGATGATGTACGAATTTCTAATCGCGTCATATGAGCAATAAAGTCATTCCAGACTTGATGTTTGGCTTTTACCATTGTGACCCAGTCATCCTGAATGTTTAACTATTAGCCATCTTAATTTCACTTTGGATGACGGATAACAAATGACAAAAGAAATATTTTTAAGTACAGAATGACAATTATCTGATATTTTCCTTTACTTTTACTGTGAATCCGTGTTTCTTGCAAAATTTCAAGATTCTAGGCCAACGGGAAGTACCATATAGGATTTGATTTGATGAGTGGGTTTATGGCATAAATGCTCGCATCTTCTGGCTGCATTGACTTAGAAGTTTACATTTATTACACCACTAAGAGCCTATAGACCTTAGTATGTGAGATAAATTTCAACTTTATAGATCTACTCGTTGCTGAGAAAAAGGAGTCTTTACAGACGGACGAACAGACAGCGAATCAGATAAAAAATGACAACATTTTTTTTCGTGTGATGTAATTACAAAATTACGATTTTCGGATTTTTTCCTTCGGTTGAACTGTTAACCCTTCCCTTTCGCCAAATTTCATGATTGTAAACCAACTGAAAGTAAGCTATAGGTTTTGACGAGTGAGTTTGCGGATTTTGCAATATGTGACACAAACGGCCGTTTCTATTGATTGCATTAACTTAGAAGCATGAATGTTCACACTGCCAAGAGACCGTAAACCTCAGTACGTGACAGAAATTACAATTTCATACGTCAACCCGTTCCTGAGAAAAAGGGATTTTAAGAATCGGACATACAGACGGACAACGATACGATGCTATAAGGGTTCCACCGAGCGAGGTGGCGCAGTGGTTAAACACTGGACTCGCCTTCGGGAGGACGACGGTTCAATCCCGCGTTCGGCCGTCCTGATTTAGGTTTTCCGTGATTTCCCTAAATCGCTCCAGGCAATGCCGGGATGGTTCCTTTCAAAGGGCACGGCCGACTTCCTTCCCCGTCCTTCCCTAATCGGATGAGACCGATGACCTCGCTGTCTGGTCTCCTTCCCGAAAACAACCCCCAACCCAACCCCTATAAGGGTTCCGTTTTTACCGTTTAAGGGACGGAACCCAAAAAATTATCCATCTCTTATTAGTAAAGACGTTGAATGAAACTATCCCTAGACACTGGTACCTGAGGATGATGGTTAAAATGGCTCTGAGCACTATGGCACTTAACATCTGAGGTCATCAGTCCCCTAGAACTCGGAACTACTTAAACCTAACTAACCTAAGGATATCACATCCTGCCCGAGGAGGGATTCGAACCAGCGACCTCAACGGTCGCGCGGTTCCAGACTGAAGCGCCTAGAACCGCTCGGCCACACCGGCCGACCCGAGGATGAGATAAGTACTCTTTCCATTAGAATTTATAACTATCCTTTCGAGAAAATCGCTTCTTCCGTGCAAAAATAATGTTCATCACTAAAATTAAGAACCAAAGACGTGGCATCGTGGCATGGACTCGAATAATGTCTCAAGTAGTGCTGGAGAAAAATGACACCATGAATCCTGGCAGGCCTATCCGTAAATCCGTAAGAGCACGAGAGCGTGGAGAGCTTTTCTGAACAGCACGTTGCAAGGCTCCCAGACATGATCAATAATGTTCATGTCTGGGGAGTTTGGTGGCCACCGGAAGTATTCAGATTCTGAAGAATGTTCCTGAAGCCACTCTATAGCAATTCTAAACGTCTGGGGTATCGCATTGTCCTGCTGGAATTGCCCAAGTCCGTCGAGATGGCCAATGGACATGAATCGACGCAGGTGATCAGTCAGGATGCTTACGTATCTGTCATCTGTTAGAATCATATCTAGAAGTATCAGGGATCCTATATCACTCCAACTGCACACTCCCCTCACCTTTACAGAGCCTCCACCAGCTTCAAGTGTCCGTTGCTGAGATGCAGGGTCTATGGATTCATGAGGTTGTCTCCATACCCGTCCACGTCCATCCGGTGGATACAATTTGAAACGAGACTCATCCGACCGGGCAACATGTTTCCAGTCATCAACAGTCGGATGTCGGTGTTGACGGGCCCAGGCGAGGCGTAAAGCTTTGTGTCGTGAAGTCATCAACAGTACACGAGCTGGTCTTCGGCTCTTAAAGCCCATATCGATGATGTTTCGTTGAACGGTTCCACGCTGACACTTCCTGATGGCCCAGCATTGACATGTACAGCAATTTTTGAAAGAGTTACACTTCTGTCACGTTGAACGAGTCTCTTCAGTCGTCGTTGGTCTCGTTCTTGCAGGATCTTTTTCCGCCCACAGCGATATCGGAGATTTTACGTTTTACCCGATTCCTGATGTTCACGGTACAGCCGTGAAATGGCCTACGGGAAAATTTCCACTTCATCGTTTCAACGGAGATGCTGTGTCCCATCGCTCGTGGGCCGACTGTAACACCATGTTCAAACTCACATAAATTTAGATAAACTGCCATTGTAACAGCAGTAACCGATCTAACAACTGCCCCAGACACTTGTCTTATATATGAGGCGCCGAACGCAGCACCTTATTGTGCCTGTTTAAATATCTCCCTTTTTGAATAGGCATGTCAATACCAATTGCCTTGGCACTTCAATATATATATATATATATATATATATATATATATATATATATATATATATCGAAGAGCCAAGGAAACTGGTACTGGCTTGCCGTCTTTGTTCTAATTGTTGCCACCCCAAGTATTCGTTTGGGGTCACTCAGGCCATACATTGTAAAAATGAAATTACAGATGTCTCCGAAACACTATATATATATATATATATATATATATATATATATATATATATATATATATATATATATATATATAGAGAGAGAGAGAGAGAGAGAGAGAGAGAGAGTGAACCCCTAACGATCTTAGCCTATCGTGATTGCGGTTTATCGAATCGCGACACTGCTGCTCGCGTTGGTCGAGATCCAATGACTGTTAGCAGAACATGGAATCGGTGGGTTCAGGAGGGTAATACGGAACACCGTGCTGGATCCCAAATGCCTCGTATCACTAGCAGTCGAGATGACAGGCACCTTATCCACATGGCTGTAACGTATCGTGCAGTCACGTCTCGATTCCTGAGTCAACAGATGGGGACGTTTGCAAGACAACCACCATCTGCACGAACAGTTCGACGACGTTTGCAGCAGCATGGACTATCAGCTTGGAGACCATGGCTGCGGTTACCCTTGACGCTGCATCAGACAGGGGCGCCTGCGATGGTGTACTCAACGACGAACCTGGGTGCACGAATGGCGAAACGTAATTTTTTCGGATGAATCCAGGTTCTGTTTACAGCATCACGATGGTCGCATCCGTGTTTGGCGACATCGCGGTGAACGCACATTGGAAGCGTGTATTCGTCATCGCCATACTGGCGTATCACGCGGCGTGGTGGTATGGGGTGCGATTGGTTACAAGTCTCGGTCACTTCTTGTTCGCACTGACGGCACTTTGAACAATGGACATTACATTTCAGAAGTGTTACGACCCTTGGCTCTACCCTTCATTCGATCCCTGTGAAACCCTACATTTCAGCAGGCTAATGCACGACCGCATGTTGCAGGTCCTGTACGGGACTTTCTGGATACAGAAAATGTTCGACTGCTGCCCTGGCCAGCACATTCTCCAGATCTCTCATCAAATGAAAACGTCTTGTCAATGGTGGCCGAGCAACTGGCTCGTCACACTACGCCAGTCACTACTCTTGATGAACTGTGGTATCGTGTTGAAGCTGCATGAGCAGCTGAACCTGTACAAGCTCTGTTTGACTCAATGCCCAGGCGTATCAAGGCCGTTATTACGGCCAGAGGTGGTTGTTCTGGGTACTGATTTCTGGTTTCTCAGTATGTATGCATCCAAATTCCGTGGAAATGTAACGACATGTCAGTTCTAGTATAGTATATTTGTCGAATGAATACCCTTTTATCATCTGCATTTCTTCTTGGTGTAGCAATTTTAATGGGCAGTAGTGTATATATATATATATATATATATATATATATATATATATATATATATATATTTTGTGTCTTCAGTCCAGAAACTGGTTTGATGCAGCTTGCCATGCCACTCTATCCTGTGCAAGCTTCTTCATCTCCCAGTACCTACTGCAACCTACATACTTCTGAATCGGTTTAGTGTATTCATCTCTTGGTCTCCCTCTACGATTTTTACCCTCCACGATGCCATCCAATACTAAATTGGTGACCCCTTGGTGCCTCAGAATTTACCCTACCAACCGATCCCTTCTTCTAGTCAAGTTGTGCCACAAATTTCTCTTCTCTCCAATTCTACTCGGTACCTTCTCATTAGTTATGTGATGTACCCATCTAATATTCAGCATTCTTCTGTAGCACCATATTTCGAAAGCTTCTATTCTCTTCTTGTCCAAACTATTTATCGTCCACGTTTCACTTCCATACATGGCTACACTCCATACAAATACTTTCAGAAACGACTTCCTGACACTTAAATCTATACTCGACGTGAACAAATTTCTCTTCTTCAGAAACGCTTTCCTTGCCATTGCCAGTTTATGTTTTATATCCTCTCTACTTCGACCATCATCAGTTATTTTGCTCCCCAAACAGCAAAACTCATTTACTACTTTAAGTGTCTCATTTCCTAATCTAATTCCCTCAGCATCAATCGATTAAATTCGACTACATTCCATTATCCTCGTTTTGCTTTTGTTGATGTTCATCTTATATCCTCCTTTCAAGACACTATCCATTCCGTTCAACTGCTCTTCCAAGTCCTTTGCTGTCTCTGACAGAATTACAATGTCATCAACGAACCTCAAAGTTTTTACATCTTCTCCATGAATTTTAATACCTACTCCGAATTTTTCTTTTGTTTCCATTACTTCTTGCTCAATATACAGATTGAATAACGTCGGGGATAGGCTACAACCGTGTCTCACTCCCTACCTCACCACTGCTTCTCTTTCATGCCCCTCGACTCCTATAACTGCCATCTGGTTTCTGTACAAATTGTAAATAGCCCTTCGCTCTCTGTATTTTACCCCTGCCACCTTCAGAATTTGAAGGGAAGTATTCCAGCCTGCATTGTCAAAAGCTTTCTCTAAGTCCAAAAATGAAATTGGAAATGTCTCCGAAGCAGTATATATATATATATATATATATATATATATATATATATATATATATATATATTGCTTCTGAAACATTTGCAATTTCATTTTTGCAGTGTATGGCTGGAGTGATCCCAAACGAATACTTGGGGTGGCAATAATTAGAACAAAGACGTTTCTCCTTGCGAAAAGATCTCTTCAGAAAATTTCGATTTTCAAATTTCTTCTCCGAATCCGGAAATATTCCTTTGGCGCCTATCTGCTTGGGCAGAAGTGATCATCGTAATAAAATGAGAATAATCAGAGCTCGCCGTGGGAGATTTATGTTTTTGTTTATCTCGAGAGCTATTCGAGAGTGGAACGATAGAGCAATACTGTGAAAGTGATTCGTCGAACCCTCTGCCACGCACTTACGCGTGAATTGCAGAGTAGTTATGTAGATGTAGAGGTAGATGAACGAGTATTCCAACAGTGGCTGAGTAGCCCTGCTGCATGGCGGTAACAACTAGTTCAGGGCGATGCTGTCGCTGCTGAGGTAGGGCCTATTGGTTATTCTTACTGTTTTTTTTTCTTTTTTCTTTATTGTATTTCAGTTCCCCATCAGGGCGGGCTGGCAGCAGCATATGCGCTGCTCATCAGCCGAAAGACAGAGAACAAAACAATAGAAGACATTTAAAAACAGCAAAGGAGAGAATAAGGTGAACATAGATATAAAACATGGAAGGCAATAGAAAAAAAACGGGGTGACTGTAAAATGGAGATAAAAAACTGTTTAAAAGTAGCACACACAAAAAGCCACACACTGCGACGATTAAAAGAACACAAGGCACAGTAGGACTGGAGCATAAAGGTGTTGACGGATGGCATAGCACATAACGTAACACTGACGGCGAACCTCAAGGCAGTACACAATTAAAATCACACCTCTTGACGCACACGAAAAACAGCACTAAACACAACACTGATGTGGCACACTGATGATGATCAATGCAGAGAATCTGACAGGTTCTAGGAGATGAGGGAGGCCTGAAAAAGGGTGGGTGGGGAAGGGATGGGGGAGGGGAGCGGGGGGCGCGTGGAGGGGGGCCAGGTAGGGAGGGATGTGGGAAGGAAGAGGCAAGTATGGGGTGCAGGGTCTCAGGGGAGGGGGGTATTCTTACTGTTTTACTGCTCCTGTTTATACATAACGATAAAACGGACTACTTTGGGGATGTTGTAGCGAATGGGCACCTAGAAGTCTGCATTAAAATACAGTGTATTTAGAAATGAATATCTGGGTTTTAACGCTTTATAATATTAATTTAATTAAACTTACAGTTATAAATGATATGTCAAATGAAAGAGCAACTCAAACAGTTTTGTTTGGAACCAGTGCGCATGCGCAGCGCGCGCAATGTTTCCGCCGCAATCCGCTAGAAAGCGGTAGTAGCAAAGATGGCGACTAGTGAGCAGAAAGCGTTTTGTATTTTGCCGTTTGCAAAGACCGAATCTGTAGCTACTGTGCAACGTGCGTTCCGGCTGAAGTTTGGTTGTGATCTTCTAAGTGATAATAACATTCATAGGTGGTATCATCAATTTGAAGATACCGGCTGCCTTTGTAAAGGGAAGATTACAGGACGACCAAGAGTTAGTGAAGAGACTGTTGAGTGATTGAGATAGTCGTTCACTCGTAGCCCAAAGAAATCAGTCTGGAAGGCTAGTCGTGAATTACAAGTTCCCATGTCGACTGTCTGGAAAGTTTTAAGAAAACACGTACAGCTACGTCCTTACCGTTTACAGTTATTACAGGCTCTAAACTGGCAGACCATGGATTACGTGCCAATGTCCGCAAACGAAATGTTGTTTCACGACGATGAAGATTTTCTGGATCTCTCTTCCGTCATGAATCGACCTTTCACCTTAGTGGACATGTTAACACTCACAATGTGTGCATCTGGGGCTCAGAAAATCCTCATAAGTTGGTACAAATGCAACGAGATTCCCCTAAAATGACTATTTTTTGTGCTGTATCCCAGCTGAAAGTTTGTGTGTCTTTCTTTTATGGTGAACCTACTGTAACTGGCACTTCTTATCTTGATACACTAAAGCATTGACTCTTCCCTCAGTTGGAAGAAGATGAACCAGAGAACTTCATTTTCCAGCAAGATGGTGCGCCACCTCACTGACATGGCGAAGTACGCGATTGGTTGAACTTCACTGTACCCAAGCGCCGCAAGGGACCCAATAACAGGGGAAGCTTTGCAAGGCTTCCACGTTCACCCGACCTAACGCCATGCGTTTTTTTTCCTTTGGGGCTTCATCAAGGATCGTGTGTACGTGCCTCCCCTACCAGGAGACCTCCCTGAATTAAGAAATTGGATTGAAGGAGCTGTTGCTACAATCACTGAAGACACACTTATCAACGTTTGGGAAGAACTCGGCTATAGACTTGATGTGTGCCGTGTGACAAATGGTGCTCACATTGAACATTTAAAAGGTTCTTGGTAAAACTCTTTGAGTTGCTCTTTTAAATGTTCAATTGGTTCAAATGGCTCTCAGCAGTATGGGACTTAACATCTGAGGTCATCAGTCCCCTATAACTTAGAACTACTTAAACCTAACTAACCTAAGGACATCACACACATCCACGCCCGAGGCAGGATTCGAACCTGCGACCGTGGCAGTCGCGCGGTTCCGGACTGAAGCACCTAGAACCGCTCGACCACCGCGGCCGGCCTTTTATTTGTCATATCATTTATAACTGTAAGTTTAATATAATAAATATTATAATGCGTTAAAACCCCGATATTCATTTATGAACACCCTGTATTTTGTTTATGTCAGAAAACAAACCTTCGCTTTCCGTCGAAATTTGGCGTTACATGAAAGACTTTATGAACAGCTACACACTGCAAAAACGAAGTTGCAGATATCTGGCGAGACACCAGAGGGGTACCCTGTGTACTTTCTCTGTTCAAATCTATTAAGGGTGTTATAAAAACGCAATTATAAAATTGACTCTACTTCTCCTAAAGTAGTACTTTGAGCGTTACATTCTGCGATAGAGAACTGTTAGATTTTAAATATCCTCAGGTGACACTAGAGTGCTTTGGCGTAATTTCGGCGTTTGTCCAACCTTGCTCTCTTTGGAACCGAAGTAATTAAACTCTTTCGAAGAATCTGATGGAGCTTTCCTAGTTTTATAAACTTAATTCACGAACTTGTGTTGTTCTTACTGTGTTGATTCTTCTGCCGACCTTAAGATTTCAGCTGCTTGTTCATCAATATTTGTACATTTCTTCGTTTCGAGTTCGTGGAAAGCTTTTTGAAATTTAGATGTAATGATTCAGAGGCATTTCTGCTGAAAAAGTATTACCTCCATCTCCTCGCCGTATTTTCTGCTTCCATTTCCCAGCTGTCACATAAAACATCAAGAAATGAAAGAATTCAACTCAACTAGTTTTCGTTTATGGCGAGGACTTAACGTTCCCATACGCATATGTACCCATTTCGACAGTATCACAGAACCGCACTCTGTTACATTTGGCGATGAGATTGTAAGAGAGTGTACACTGCTACCACCCTTTGACTGCGGGTTGTGAGGGTACCATTATCGATACCACCACAAAAGATCGATATTTGCAACTCGTTGTCGTTGCTGTGGTATCGATGTTCTAGAAGGTTCTGGAAGTTGTAGTTACGGTTGGGCAATCCTATGGTGGCTGTGCACGCTTTCGAGATGTTGGAGTAGGTCTGTCGGTGGTTGGTGGCCAAGTGTGCCCAAGAACAGCAGATGAAATCTTGATTTTGAACGATAATGAGTTTGAACGTGACAAGGCGAAATATTTGGATCGTGTTAGTTATTGAAAATTCATGGTACGTAATTTTGTGAAGCAAAACTGTGTAGAATCGTAAAGTTTTAAGCACTTTGGGGATCATGAAGTTTTATGTTGCACGTCTCAAAGTAATTTCTTTGTCCAACGAGTGAAACAACTGAGTTGTCTTGAACAATTTTGAGTGAAATCACTAAATACTTGAAATATTCAAACCGTGAAATAGTTGAAGTGAATTGACATGTGGCTAAGTGGGATGAGTGATGTTGGACTGAGAGACTAAAAACTTGCAACAAGTGAAAAAAATAAACTGTGGTCGATTTGAGTGACTTTTATCATTTCAGAGTAACCATTAAAAATTGTTCCCTGTACATGAAGAATGAAGTGCGCAGGTTCAATTTAATAACGGCCTACGTATCTGTCTTAGCGAACAGCTTTCATTGGTCCAATTGCCGTAAACCTTGAATAACATTTCAGTTATTCAAGGAAGTGGATAACAGGATATTTCAAGATCTAATTTTCGTAACACAATTCAGGCTACTTTCATCATTAGAAGTCGAATCACTTGCCTACGACTGGAGTGCCTCTATGCTAGAACCTCGGTCAGAAAGACTGGTTGCTCCCATTCCACAGAGCCGCTCACCTTCTGGACAGCTGCCCCACGTCTTCCTTTTTCATGCTATCACTCAGCTCTGGCGGTGGCCATTAGGCTGTGGGCGGGAACTCGGCCTATTTACATTAAACCTGCCGCCCCTGTTCATTCTGGAATTTGCGCCAGGGCAATCTAGTGTTCTCTAATGACAACGCCTCAGATTGTAAGAGCAGTTCCGGTCCTACAACTCCATTTACGCACTGCACTATAATCCTAGAAATATACTGGAGAGTTTATGTAAAGGAGACCGGACAAGGATGTGGCAGGCCGGTTGTGTTCAGTCTCAGTTCTCATCAGTCTTGAAGCCTCCTAGCGGTGAAAACTCAAACAACAGTACGAAAACAATAGTCTGAGTAGGGTGTACTCAGTTTCTAGTTCCTGGAGAAAGTTTTGTTGGTGTTTCTGAAGCTGTAAGTGTTCACTTACTGGTGTGATTGTTTTTCATTACATTCTTTTTATCCAGTGAAGTCTATTTCCCAAATATTTGCCGTTATTTTATAACAACTGCGTAACGTTATTGTGCATTATCGTTGAGGTTAGGCTCAAGGTCTGGTTTTCCAATTCGGCTTTTGTCTAAAATATCTGTTCGAGGTTGGTTGTCATAAAAATTTCGGATACATATTTTAAAGAGACTTTTTTGCTTGTTTCAGGCAAAGACGATGAGAAAACTGAGAAGAATTTGTTCTAGACATCATGCTCGCACCAATGGAGAAACTAAAAAAATGGAGGGTTTCTGAATTTGTAAAGCTGCTGCTGATTATCAACGCAGTTATCGAACTTCCGCATGATACAGTGAGACAGTTCCCCAAGACGATGAATAGATAGTTCGCCCTTCCACCAAGGTTTGTTATATTTTAAATAGATAGCCTTTTTTCTGCCGACGAGAAGCAATTTAAGCGATATATTCTTAAAGTTGCCAATGTTTACTGTTGTTTAATGCCAAAATAAATAAAAACTGTAGCATATGTTCCTTGCGTAGCAAAATCTGTTAAATATGATAACGCCCATCAACGTGTACGAATCACGTCTTGTAGCAAGGCCTTTGTCAAATGCTGGCGAAAGGAAAATACAGATATAAATCACAAAAAAATTGGCTTACGCAGTTTAACAGAATCATCATTTTTTTTAAAAAAAACCTTAAAAACTAGATGCAAAAAATAATGAAACACCTAATTAGAAAAGCAACTGAAGTTAACGAGAATGCGAAAAAGAAGAAAGGCAGTAAAAAGAAGGAATATTTACCTCATTTAGTGAAGAAGAAGATAATGACGTTTTTGTTTGTCTCAAATCAGTCTCTTACAGTAAAGCTAAGGAAAAGAGAACTCAGTGTACAGAATGAATGAGGTGGGCCTACAGATTATGCATCCCTCAGTCAAATAACTTTCATTCACGTTAAAACTGGGAGAATGCATACAAAACTCACTACGCTAATATACAATATTTTCTTAAATTACTATTTCAGCATAGGCATCGGTCTTAAATATTTGTTAGTGCTTTATCAGTACCCAACAAAATTTTTTGGGTTAGATAATTTCTTTTTTCCGACCTAAATAAGCCGCGACTACCAACTCAAATGTCTGTGACAATCAATCCGGAGACGGAACAGGCTGTTAAAAGTTTTATTTTTTCTGAATTGTCAAATGGCGCTATGGCCCTCGGGTTTTGTGGAAGCACAAATGGATATTGTAGACAGCCAGCTCTGCGACGTGAAGTGGGGAGGGGGTAAGACTCATTACTTCGCACCGTCCCCCACCCCCGTTTGTGTACGCTCGCAACCGATGACATGTTACACACTGAAGAGCCAAAGAAACTAGTACACCTACGTAATATGGTATAGGATCCCCCCCAGCACGTGGAAGTGCCGCTACACGACGTGGCAAGGACTCGACTAATGTCTGAATTAGTGCCGGGGGGAACCGACACCATGAATCCTGCAGGGCTGTCCATAAATCTGTAAGAGTACGACGAGGTGGAGATCTTTTCTGAAGAGCACGTTGCAAGGCAACCCAGATACGCTCAATAATGTTCATGTCTGGGGAGTTTGGTGGGCAGCGGAAGTGTTTAAAATCAGAAGACTGGCTCTGCAACCACGACATGTGGGGTGTCGCATTGTGCTGCTGGAATTGCCCAAGTCCGTCGGAATGCACAGAGGACATGAATGGATGCTGGTGATTAGACAGGATGCTTACGTACGTGTCACCTGTCAGAGACGTATCTAGACGTATCAGAGGTCCCTTATCACTGAAACTGCACACGTCCCAAACCATTACAGAGCCTCCATCAGCTTGACAGTCCCCTGCTGAGATGCAGGGTCTGTTACACGTCCATCTGCTCGATAAAATTTGAAATGAGACTCGTCCGACCCGGCAACAAGTTTCCAGTCATCAACAGTCCGATGTTGACGGGCCCAGGCTAGGTGTAAAGCTTAGTGTCGTGCAGTCAACAAGGATTCACGAGTGGGCCTTCGGGTCTGAAAGCCCATATCGATGATGTTTCGTTGAATGGTTCTCACGCTGACGCTTGTTGATGGCCCAGCATTGAAATCTGCAGCAATTTGCGGATGTGCTGCACTTCTGTCACGTTGAACGATTCTCTTCAGTCGTCGTTGGTCCCGTTCTTGCAGGATCTTTTTCCGGCCGATGTCAGACATCTGATGTTTTACCGGTTTCCTGATATTTGCGGTGCACTCGCAAAATGGTCATACAAGAATATCCCTGCTTCATTGCGAGGTGCCGGGGTGGAGAAGAGTCTGTACCTCTTTATTCAGACGAATTTTGCATGAGAACGAGACATGCACTCGACCCCCTCCATATCTACCAGCTAATTAATTATGCGCACAACGATAACCGAAGGATATGATGGTGGACTCTGCTAGTTGGTAAAATAAGGAGTGCACACTCACAATAATTTAATAAAAATGTTAATCTACTCAGAAAAACGAGAGAGCTTTATCATAATAAACCACAGGAAATGGGATTCTGCATACATCTACGAAATGATATGCGGATTAAATATTACAATGAGATTTATTATGCATCAGAACATAAATGCAAATGATTATCGACACAAACAGTATGTTAAAGGATAGGGTATACTGAAATATTATAAGAATAAGAGTTGGCTCGAGCACAAGGGGCTCGTACTCTCTGTGATGCAATTCATTGACGATAATGAATGGAGGTCCTAATGAATCAAATATTAATCTTCCGACTATATAACAGTATCACGATTTGTAGTGAGAGCTCAAATAGGATCACATCGAGAAACAAGCAAGGTGGACTTGTAGCAAAGCGAGCGCGCGTGCTGCTGAGAGATTTAGTATAAAATTGATAAGGTCCTACTACACCGGAGCCGCAAAATACTGTACCAGTGCTGAAATCTGCAGCACGTCGTCGGTAGGCAGCATCCTGATGATGGATTGGTTCAAATGGCTCTGATCACTATGGGACTTAACATCTGAGGTCATCAGTCCCCTAGAACTTAGAACTACTTAAACCTAACTAACCTACGGACATCACGCACATCCATGCCCGAAGCAGGATTCGAACCTGCGACCGTAGCGGTCGCGCGGTTCCAGACTGTAGCGCCTAGAACCGCTCGGTCACACGGCCGGCCCTGATGATGGAGGCGCCGACTTCTCCCCTGCAACTACTCTGTGACAACTCCCGGCCTCGAAGGCTGTCCGAGAATTCTAAGTTCTTCCGAAAAAGAGCGACCAAGTCGCAAGACCATCCGACTCCGAGGAAGATCAGATCCCTAATTCACTGCCCGCTCAACGCAAGAGCGAAGCCAACGTTGCTCTACTCCCCGCTCTCCTCGAAAACCGCGAATCAGCATTCAGTTTTGATTCCAGAATCCCCCCACACTGTCTCAGAACATCATTCGCGCCAATAGCGACCATTCCCTCCAATTTGGAGCAGGTTTTTATGACGTCAACTAGCCTCAGTTTAAGTTGACCAATCATGCCTCTGCTATTCAGCTGAGGGCACTGAACTTGCCGTTTGACCGGCTACGAGAACAACCAGCCTAGACCACTGGCCATCCGGCGCCAGACAGTCGCACCCAGCAGGGCACAGTCCACAAGTATTCTCAGAATCAAGAGGACAATGCAGGCAGTCGGTACCAGGAATCTTCGTTCCGGACTCGCCGATATGGTAAACACAGAAACTGCGGCGACACTCAGATGTCTCGCAGATCGTTTCGCCCTGCATACAATATGCGAAACTCGATCGACCGTCAGTCGTACCGCCAGGCGCTTAAGCCTATTGTACGAACCACTCAGAATTCAGGGAAGTGCAGCTCCCAACCAGAAACGCAGTGTGCCGCGTCCTACGATGCTCGCCTCGCCCAGGCCACCCACGGAAGTAAAACAACATGTTTAGGAGTCAAGTGAAAAGTATTTTTTTGAGCTCTCAATACAAATACTCTCATTACAATAACCTTATTCGGTCTGTTACTACCGCGCAATGACATAGAACATTAATAAAATTGATGAAAATGAGAGGAGACATGCAAAAGAGGGCATGGAACATCTCATCATCGCTATGTCGGAGACGCTGTGTCTCATTGCTCGAGCGCCGACTATAACACCACGTTCAAACTCACTTTAATCTCGATAACATGCCATTGCAGCAGCAGTAACAGATCTAACAAATGCGCCAGACACTTGTTGTCTTATACAGGCATTGCCGACGGCACCTCCATATTCTTCCAGTTTACACATCTCTGTATTTGAATACGCATGCCCACACTAGTTTCTTTGGCGCTTCGTTGTATGTCTGCGTTACATTCAGTTCTCTACTCCGGTTGGTGTTTTTTTGTTGTTGTATAGAATGGAATGGAATGTCGCGATTTTGGCCACATCGATACTATAGCTGAAGAACTACTTCTGTCCGAGATAACTAGTAACAATCAAAATCTGTAGCAATAAAAAAAAGTTTTCATAGTAGCTGGTGGTGGTACAATATGATTTTCTATAAATACCTGCATTCTGCGGGTCACCAATTATTCAAAATCTCTACAGATTTGTTGTTGTTGTGGTCTTCAGTCCTGAGACTGGTTTGATGCAGCTCTCCATGCCACTCTATCCTGTGCAAGCTTTTTCATCTCCCAGTACCTACTGCAGCCTACATCCTTCTGAATCTGCTTAGTGTATTCATCTCTTGGTCTCCCTCTACGATTTTTACCCTCCACGCTCCCCTCCAATACTAAATTGGTGATCCCTTGATGCCTCAGAACATGTCCTACCAACCGATCCCTTCTTCTGGTCAAGTTGTGCCACAAACTTCTCTTCTCCCCAATCCTATTCAATACTTCCTCATTAGTTATGTGATCTACCCATCTAATCTTCAGCATTCTTCTGTAGCACCACATTTCAAAAGCTTCTATTCTCTTCTTGTCCAAACTAGTTATCGTCCATGTTTCACTTCCATACATGGCTACACTCCATACGAATACTTTCAGAAATGACTTCCTGACACTTAAATCAATACTGGATGTTAACAAATTTCTCTTCTTCAGAAACGCTTTCCTTGCCATTGCCAGCCTACATTTTATATCCTCTCTACTTCGACCATCATCAGTTATTTTGCTCCCCAAATAGCAAAACTCATTTACTACTTTAAGTGCCTCATTTCCTAATCTAATTCCCTCAGCATCACCCGACTTAATTAGACAACATTCCATTATCCTTGTTTTGCTTTTGTTGATGTTCACCTTATACCCTCCTTTCAAGACACTGTCCATTCCATTCAACTGCTCTTCCAAGTCCTTTGCTGTCTCTGACAGAATTACAATGTCATCGGCGAACCTCAAAGTTTTTATTTCTACTCCATGAATTTTAATACCTACTCCGAATTTTTCTTTTGTTTCCTTTACTGCTTGCTCAATATACAGATTGAACAACATCGGGGAGAGGCTACAACCCTGTCTTACTCCCTTCCCAACCACTGGTTCCCTTTCATGTCCCTCGACTCTTATAACTGCCATCTGGTTTCTGTACAAATTGTAAATAGCCTTTCGCTCCCTGTATTTTTCGTTTAGAATTTGAAAGAGAGTATTCCAGTCAACATTGTCAAAAGCTTTCTCTAAGTCTACAAATGCTAGAAACGTAGGTTTGCCTTTCCTTAATCTTTCTTCTAAGATAAGTCGTAAGGTCAGTATTGCCTCACGTGTTCCAGTGTTTCTACGGAATCCAAACAGATCTTCCCCGAGGTTGGCTTCTACTAGTTTTTCTATTCGTCTGTAAAGTATTCGTGTTAGTATTTTGCAGCTGTGACTTATTAAGCTGATAGTTCGGTAATTTTCACATCTGTCAACACCTGCTTTCTTTGGGATTGGAATTATTATATTCTTCTTGAAGTCTGTGGGTATTTCGCCTGTTTCATACATCTTGCTCACCAGATGGTAGAGTTTTGTCAGGACTGGCTCTCCCACGGCCGTCAGTAGTTCCAATGGAATATTGTCTACTCCGGGGGCCTTGTTTCGACTCAGGTCTTTCAGTGCTCTGTCAAACTCTTCACGCAGTATCATATCTCCCATTTCATCTTCATCTACATCCTCTTCCATTTCCATAATATTGTCCTCAAGTACATCGCCCTTGTATAGGCCCTCTATATACTCCTTCCACCTTTCTGCTTTCCCTTCTTTGCTTAGAACTGGATTTCCATCTGAGCTCTTGATATTCATACAAGTCGTTCTCTTATCTCCAAAAATCTCTTTAATTTTCCTGTAGGCGGTATCTATCTTACCCCTAGTGAGATAGGCCTCTACATCCTTACATTTGTCCTCTAGCCATCCCTGCTTAGCCATTTTGCACTTCCTGTCGATCTCATTTTTGAGACGTTTGTATTCCTTTTTGCCTGTTTCACTTACTGCATTTTTATATTTTCTCCTTTCATCAATTAAATTCAGTATTTCTTCTGTTACCCAAGGATTTCTACTAGCCCTCGTCTTTTTACCTACTTGATCCACTGCTGCCTTCACTACTTCATCCCTCAAAGCTACCCATTCTTCTTCTACTGTATTTATTTCCCCCATTCCTGTCAATTGCTCCCTTATGCTCTCCCTGAATCTCTGTACAACCTCTGGTTCTTTTAGTTTATCCAGGTCCCATCTCCTTAAATTCCCACCTTTTTGCAGTTTCTTCAGTTTTAATCTACAGGTTGTGGTCAGAGTCCACATCTGCCCCTGGAAATGTCTTACAATTTAAAACCTGTTTCCTAAATCTCTGTCTTACCATTATATAATCTATCTGATACCTTTTAGTATCTCCAGGATTCTTCCATGTATACACCCTTCTTTCATGATTCTTAAACCAAGTGTTAGTTATGATTATGTTGTGCTCTGTGCAAAATTCTACCAGGCGGCGTCCTCTTTCATTTCTGTCCCCCAATCCATATTCACCTACTATGTTTCCTTCTCTCCCTTTTCCTACTGACGAATTCCAGTCACCCATGACTATTAAATTTTCGTCTCCCTTCACTACCTGAATAATTTCTTTTATCTCGTCATACATTTTATCTATTTCTTCATCATCTGCAGAGCTAGTTGGCATATAAACTTGTACTACTGTAGTAGGCATGGGCTTTGTGTCTATCTTGGCCACAATAATGCGTTCACTATGCTGTTTGTAGTAGCTAACCCGCACTCCAATTTTTTTATTCATTATTAAACCTACTCCTGCATTACCCCTATTTGATTTTGTATTTATAACGCTGTATTCACCTGACCAAAAGTCTTGTTCCTTCTGCCACCGAACTTCACTAATTCCCACTATATCTAACTTTAACCTATCCATTTCCCTTTTTAAATTTTCTAACCTACCTGCCCGATTAAGGGATCTGACATTCCACGCTCCGATCCGTAGAACGCCAGTTTTCTTTCTCCTGATATCTCTACAGATATAAATCGAAATAGAGTACAGCTTATGGAATAGTTCCTAGAAATGTAAGCAACCGTGTGTCCCACACCTTTCGCGTAGGAAGAGATGTAAAAATGACTGCCTATATACACTGACCACACATAACATTATTACCACCTACCTAACAGCCTGCAGGGATAATAGCGGCGATGCGTCGTGGCATGGAAGCAGTGAGGCACTGGTAGGTCGCTGTCACCACATCTGCACACTCTACTACAGTAATCTTGAAAGAACTGTGACAGAAGTCAGGACAACAGGGGTCTGAAGTACTAGAGCATGCACTGATACGTTGAAATGGTTCATTAATGATACAATGAAGGGTTTCACGACCGGATGTTTCAGCTGCCAAGAATTCTTCCAGGTTGTATGGCCGTGGTCCATGGAACTCTTCAATTCCTGACGTTTCGTCCAAAGCTACGTTGGACGTCTTCGGAGGTGCTCCTGGTTGTGCTGAGTCTTGCCGACTGACGAGTCGGACCTCGAATAACGGCCTAAATACCGTGGAAAGTGGGCGTGGTCTGTATTTCATGTGATAGCAGTGATAAACCTTGTCAAGGATAAAATATAACTATCGATCATAGTACGTCAAAGATAAAGGAAAAACAGACAATTCAGCCGTGTCCGAACATGCTCTTCAGTCGGGTGATCACGTAGTGAAATTTTCGGAAACTGAAATTTTATCTACTATGACGAACTATTATCCACGGCTATATAGAGAAGCTATCGAAATATATAAACATCGGGATAATTTTAACAGAAAAGGAGAAGCTCTGAAAATCAGCGATACATGGACAGTGGCGTTACACAATCGACGAGAAGTTTTTATCTTTGACGTACTATGATCGTCAGTTATATTTTAACCTGTAACGCCGGAAATGCATATCCTCCTATTACCATCTATTGTACTATAAATTTGTTTTCCTTAATTTTGTTACCTGAAGATATGACATTTCTGTGTCTTTGTGTATTGTAATTGTTTTACTATTTGTATATATTTATGCATTTATGTCGATGTATAATTGGTTTGTTGTGTAAAGATTATTTGTATTTTTACGCTGGGTCTTGCCTAGGGAAAACTGCAATCGAACGATTACATCGATAGGTCGTGTGAAGAATCAAAGTGTGTAGGATCTTTGGTAGTGTTAACTCTGCCGCGTGGAGCGCGAGCATGAGGGAGTCTGGCTGGAGTAACGAGTGGAGCAGGTGTGTTGTGTGAAGCTCCCGCGAGTTGCCGCGCTTTCGGGGTTTGGCAGCATGTAATTGCGCTCGACTTGCGATGATAGTTTCTGACATGGTGTCGCGGACGGGAAGCATTAGCTGGCGCACATCAAGAGCCCGTTTCGTCTGGGGACCGTGTCGAGAAGAAGGCGCGCCAACATCCAGCTTCTGCAACAGCGACGGCCGACAATGAGTGACTGTCGCCACCTCCTCGATCGACGACTTCAAACCTTCAATCAACCAACAAGGAAGACTGGAAGCACGTAAAGTTTTAGAACTGTATGGCAGACCTCAGCTTTTCAAACTGTTCCATTTGCCTCGCAAAATTACAGCAACTTAGCATGAACTTTTGTTGCTCATTGTCCCAATTGCATTACCAAGCAGGGTCCCTTCCTTTTCCGGAATGAACCCGAGTGTCGTTGAAATTCAAACGCCAGCATCATTCAATTTCACTGCTTTAATTTCAAAGTTCACTTTAAGTATTAATAGCTGGCTACAATACTTAGATTACACACGCACAAATTAAGAGTGCTAGTTTTGTTACCATATTTTAGCTTACCTGTGACTGCAGCTCAGCTTGGTACGTACTAAATTTTACTATTGTTAATTGTTCAGAATCATTTAATTCAAGTTCAAAGTTAAATCTCTTATTTCTAAATTGCGTAGATTCAAGGAGCTTTTGAAATGATTGTTGAGGTAGTCCAAGACTAACCGTATTTTACTGAATTTCGACGTGCTTCAGGAAGAAAGCTCACTATTAACTTCAGTCACTAAATTAACTTTCGATTTTCCGGTTTTGTTAATTCTTTTGCTAAATTAAGTCAGAGTGTAGCGAAATTTATTACTTCTGACAAACTTTCAGTTTTCACACTACACGTGTCAACCTTCAGTTGCCACGCTTCTAGTGCTAATTATATGTAATAACCTTTCTTTTTCAGTTACTATAGTAATTGTCCTTATGTAAGTAGGCTGTTTATGTTTTCTTATTGGCAACGTTACGTAGCGCTCAATATGAAAATCACTGGCTGTGCTGTGTGCAGTCTGTGGCTAGTTTGCATTGTTGTCTGCCATTGTAGTGTTGGGCAGCGGCAGCTGGGCTGTTAACAGCGCGTAGCGTTGCGCAGTTGGAGGTGAGCCGCCAGCAGTGGTGGATGTGGGGAGAGAGATGGCGGAGATTTATAATTTGTCATGAACTGATATATATATTATGACATGTGATGATATTAAGGTAAATACATTGTTTGTTCTCTATTAATATCTTTCATTTGCTAACTATCCCTATCAGTAGTTAGTGCCTTCAGTAGTTTGAATCTTCTATTTAGCTGGCAGTAGTGGCGCTCGCTGTATTGCAGTAGCTTGAGCAGCGAAGATTTTTGTGAGGTAAGTGATTTGTGAAAGGTATAGTTTAATGTTAGTCAGGGCCATTCTTTAGTAGGGAGTTTTGAAAGTCAGATTGCGTTGCGCTAACAAAATATTGTGTGTCAGGTTAAGCACAGTCTTGTATAAATTGTTCAAAGGGGACGTTTCATATGGCGACCCTGCCAGGATACCTCACTGGAATCTGATACCTCACTGGAATCTTCTGATTTTTTCTTGTAGTTTGTGTAATTAGTGTAGCTTTTGTTTATTGCTAGCGCGTAATTGTAGAGCGAATCTCCTTTGTAGTTGTAGCCTTTCATTGTTGTACAGTAAAACAGTTGTGGCATGCATGTAGATTTGCACCAAGTATTTCGCAGCTGCGCTGGTAATTAACTAGATATTATTTTCAGTGCTATGTTAATGTGTTCTCTTATTTTTGATCTTGAAATTGTGTCTTTCTGTGTTGTCGTGTGAAATACTGTGACAATTATGGCGTGTGAAAAACGTAATACTAGGCTCCAAAGTAAACTGAGAAATGACAGTGAAAATGAAAGCAGTGTGTTAGCGCCACCGAGTAATGAATTAACTGATGTTCAAAGTAGTAATTTGGTAACTGTTCATAGGGAAATGGAGCAGGCGGCAAACAATGGCGTGGACAGTGAAACAATTAGTGAAGAGGGACGCATTATCGATCGATCGGTCGGCAACAGCTTGCCTCAGGAATCGGGAATGACAGGACACAATTTTGCGAATACTGTAGACTCAGGTTTTGGGTTCTCGCCGTTTTCTCAAATAAGTCAAGACACATTTTCTGCATGTCAAAATGTCAATGTTGCCGGTGCAAATTCACTGCCGAAAAGCACTGAGGAACATGTTTCAGACACCAGTGCATTGTTATTACAGTTAATGCAACAAATGGGACAAAAGCTACAAAAGTTAGACACAACACTTGAACAAAATCAGAGACAAACACAGCAAAAGCTTGAAAAGTTAGACACAATGGAACAACACCAGAGACAAACACAGCAACAGTTAGACACAGTGGAACAAAATCTCAAAAAGTTAGACACAATGGAACAAAATCTTCAAAAGTTAGACACCACACTTGAACAAACACGTGAAGATTTAACTAGTGAGTTACATAACATTGAATCGAAATGTCAAAAAGTCTGTAATGACGTAAAATCACAAATTTGTGAGCATTTCCAACCTATTTTTTCGCGGCATGAAAATGCATTACAGAATCATGAAGCAGCCATAAAAGAACTGCAAACTATTTTTCATGAAAATCACAACACCTTGCAAGCTAAAATTGACTCAGTTGCATCTACCGATTCGGTTACGCAACTTGCAATAACTCAGGAAAACTTAAAGGACACAGTAGATTCGATTTCAACACAAATGGACATTCTGAAACTTGGTTCAGAAAAACACACTGAGGAAATGTGTTCACTATCGGAGAAAGTAGCCGAACTTTCGGATCAGGTCACTAACTTATCTACAAAGGTAGATGATGATCTGAATGACACAAGACCTGTAGCCTTCACTGACACTGAAGAGTGCGAACAAATTAGGAAATTCAAACAAAATCAGAATCAGATTAATACGCAACACCAAAGAGAAATCCGGGAAGTACAAGATCGGCTGACACAGTTAATACAAGAATTACGTATTTCAGAGGATACTCGCGCCCCAATACGGGAAGAGGGACACAGAAATACGGAACAGCCACAAAATAATAACACAGGGCATTTCGGAAGTTATGAAAGAAATTGGCAATGTGCACCGAATTTTGAGATGGAACGGCCGACACGACCTAAGAATGACCGATATGCGACTCGACGACATGATGATTTTGACTATAAGCTGTTCATTACTACACGTAAATTCAAAACATTTAAGAATTCTGGCAACGACATTCATCCACAAGCATGGCTCCATCAATTCTCTCATTGTTTTCCTCCCAACTGGTCATTGGAGCACAGATTAGA
Source organism: Schistocerca serialis cubense (assembly GCF_023864345.2). NCBI lineage: Eukaryota > Metazoa > Arthropoda > Insecta > Orthoptera > Acrididae > Schistocerca > Schistocerca serialis. The sequence goes on from NC_064639.1 coordinate 971,602,592, forward strand.
ATTTATGTGTGGCTACTTGGAGAATGAACCAGCTGTAAGAATGCGATCGGTAATTCACGATTGCCACAGTGAAGGAGAATTTTACCATGCCTTCCTCTCAGCATATTGGTCTCAAGCCACACAAGACCGCGTAAAACATGGCATCATAATGATGAAACATTTCGAACAATCTGAATTCTCCAGTCTTGTGAAATATTTTGAAGACATGTTGCATAAGAATCAGTATCTTTCAAACCCATACAGCCCCCCAGAACTCATCCGCATTTGCTTAATCAAACTGCCTGAACATTTACGACATATTATTTTGGCAGGACGTTGCAAAGACGACATTGAAGCATTTCAGGGACTGTTACAAGAATTAGAAATTGACACTGACAATCGCGGAACGCGAAACCAGGAACACAACAATTACAGGTCACATCCGTCGCAATTCCGCGATGAAAGAAGTAATAACTTGACACGACAAGGCTATTCTCACAACACAAATCGTGACCAAAACAGACACCACCCGTATGACAACCGTTGGCAGAGTAGTAATAACTACAGGGAAAGATCACCTCTCCGTGGTAATGATTATCACAGAGACAATAAGAGAAACAGACAATATGGGAACCAAAATAAATACTATCAAGGGAGACAGAATAACTTTAGACGCAACGGACCAGCGCGCAGTTACGATTCAGGGAGAAATTCTCCACCATGTGACCGACAAGAAAGAAACTATGGAATCTACCGACATGACGACAGACGATATGATCGTAACGACAGACCTGAATTGCATCAGAACTGGCGGGATTCAAACAGAGCAGGGCCCTCTCGTCACGGTGAATTTGTAGAAGTTAGGTCTCCAAACCCCAATAACGACGCGCGCCAACAAAGAGACAATAGGCAATGAATCACACCGCTGGCAGCCACAAAACGTTCTTATGACACTAACGACGCAGCTGCCGTAGCTAGTAATTACGTAAAAATGGAAGATATTAGGGACATCTTACTCCAAGAACACGACGTAAAACATAACAACGTTGCATATCCTGTGATTTGCATTACAGTAAATGACGTAAAATTTACGGCAGTACTTGACTCTGGCAGTCCCATTTCAGTAATCAGTGAAACAGCCTTTAGCAAATGCAACAAATCGAACGATTGCCCCACACTTCCGTTACGTAAAGCCACTGGACGATCTGTATCCAACGCCTTTGTTAAAAATTTCTTACGTGAAGTTGGCCACGTTGCTAAAGTCATTTCAGATAACGGACCGCAATTCAGATCTGCTGTTTGGTCACGCATGCTTCGCAACCATAAAATCAAACCTGTTTTTATTTCATTGTACTCACCACATTGTAACCCGTCTGAACGGATTATGAAAGAAATCAATAAGCTTTGCAGACTTTATTGTCACAGAAAGCATCAGCATTGGGACAGATATTTACACTTATTTCAAAATGTGCTGAATGAAATGCCTCATGATTCCACTGCTTTACCACCCACTCTTGTACTAAAGAATGAAGAACCACCGAACAGAATCAGAGAGCTTGTACCTTTCCCAAATACACGTAAACTTCGACACAAAGACATAATTGATTTGGCTCTTAAAAATATAAAATCTGCAGCAGACAAAAGGAGAAAACTACACGGTAAAGCAAATACAAAGAAATTGTATATTGGTCAGAAAGTTCTCATTAAAGCTCATTCATTGTCACATAAGAAGAAACACTTGAGTCACAAATTCTTTCTAGTTTACAATGGACCTTACAGAATCCGACGTATACCACATGATAATTGCGTTGAAGTTGAAACTCTGCGTACCAGGAAGAGTAAAGGTTTACACCACATTTCTCATGTAAAACCATTTATTGACAGATAATCTGCCTTTTAACTATGTCTTTGCCATAAAACGTTTCACTTCACGTTACTAGTATGCTTTAGAAACTGTTACCATGCAACAATGTTTGAAGTTAAATATCCAGCCAAGAACCATGAGAACTTATTTAAACAGAAATTACGAATGCATTGTTATAGTGAACAGACGACACAGTGTTGTATTTGTACGTTCTTGCTTGCTAGTTGCACGATTACGTAACGACTATCAGGCTTACATACATAGAACATGTACTGGTACTGCTCATGAGATTTTAATGCAATATTTTGGTTTACTTGAAAATACATTCCGGATTTAAAGTACTTTCTGAGAGATACCAGATGACACAGAGGTTAGTTTATGTGACAGCTACACGATTTTTATCACGACGCTACTAATGAGTGACAATTTACAATGTTGCTTTTGCAGTGTATCTGTTTTATATCTGCACAGTTTTCTGAATTCTTCTAGGAAGAAAAACATGTTTTAGTAATAACTTTTGTGGTATAGCAACAATGAGACAGCCTTTTTCGTGGCATAACAATACGTTACTGTACAGTACTTTCCTCATCACGGCAATAAGCGTAATAACTAAGATATCTATACGCAAAGCATTTCACTTTTGTGTTTCATGAGGTAAGTACATTGACTTTAACAGAACCTTGCTTACAGAGGACGATAACTACGACAGTTCCACAGAATTATCTTACAGCAAGACGCGCATTTAGCGCTACAGGACACGCATTTGAGTGATTAATCTTATACTTAAAACACTTATTTTCAAAGATTTTTTAATTACAAAGAAAGTTTTCCGTGATACATTTCATTCCATTGCTGTAATCTGTAACACCTGAGGGTATAATTACATTAATCCTCAGGGGGGTACATGCTTACTTTGTGTACCATGTGTGTGGCAACCACAAGGAACCCTAGCTAATATGGTATTTGCTTATACAACTTTACACATCGGTACCATATTTCTCTAACACACAAATTACACAGCTATCTGATCATTTAACTGAGACAGACAAACGTTTTTACTATATCAGTGACAGATGTTTACGTAATCATACAGTTGGATAACTTCACACTTATGAAACTGTATTTTGTCTGTACTTTGTGAAATGTTCATATTTTTCGGAACCATTGTGATACTATGGGAGCTTTGAATGATGTATTTGGTATGAGATCATGATTTTTAAGGTACGTTTGAGGCGGATGACACTTTTGACATGAGCAGAGAATTTTTTTAATTATTGGAGGAAGCTACGACGATTTTGAGATTTGACTGAGGTGTTATGATGTTATTTTTACGGCGACGATGTGTATTATGCTGCTGAGGTATGTTTATGATTAATAGGCTGAGGCTATATGAGTTATTTGAATATGCTTCATATTTATAATGACGAAATATTGACGAGTGTCGATGGATACGTATATGTGTAATAAGGTAAGGAATAATGAATAGTGGGTAGGGACTCTGATTTATGAAAAGGATGTTGGAAACCAAGAAACGTACTTTAAGAGTTATGAAATGTGTGTGTATATTCGTGAATGTATTACAATGCAGACGAAAATTTTTTTTGGACACTGTTATATCAATAGCATTTTGTTTCTACAGATTTGTAACGCAAATTCTTGACCTGTGAAATATTTTTATATGCGACTGTCTCTGTAGCGGAAACTGCTGTCGTAAATATTTCCGTAAGAAAGTTAACGGACCACCTACACATAATGCGTCGTGGGCACCCAGCTGTGTCAGACGCCTGGAGAAAAAGCCATTAGCGCGTGCCTTTCAGAGCACAGGAAAACACCTGGAGAACAAGCCATTAGGGTGTGCCTTTCATCGCTAATGCGACACCCTCGTTACTTGAAAACATATGATTACTCGCACTTTGTGCTAATTACTGAAATGCTTATGAATTGATGGGAAATATTCGTACATCTGCACACCTGATTACGACAAGCGTCTTTCTACGAGAGTTGAGAGCTACTAACTTATGAAATGTCACATGACTACTGAATGATATTTTTATACTTTGCTTTTCGTAGTTGCTTATTTCACTTGATATCTGGTTTCCAGCTGTGTTGCAGCATTGCTTTTATAAAATGAAATGCATTTGCTAATGTGAACACTTTCTGTCAACAGATCTATTAAATAATTATTTTATGATCCACATTCTTTAAAAAAGGAGCACTTGGAAAGGAAAGAACAATAAGAAGGGACTAATACCAGTAACTGCATCTATAATTTTCTTTTCAAGTACATGGTAATATTTCTTTTTACAATCAGTTGTTGTGGTGCACCACTTTAATTACTTAGACATTAAGATGTGATTATACATTTCCCTTATCTGCATTGTTGTTTTTACTGTAATATTTTTTCTGCTTGAGCTATGTCATGTTTAGATATAAGCTGCTGTTTGCCAGGCATAGTGCTACTGAACTTCAATTTGTGTTACTCTGCTAAGCCAGATTTATTTTTTTGTTGCTGCACATTGGCTCATATTAGTTGTAATTTTGCATTTTTTCTGTTAATTTAGATTTACTGTAGCTTGCTTTGCGATTTTCCATTTTTTTAATTGCTGTTTACATTAATTGTTTTATGTGCTGCTGCATTGCCTCGTCCCTTAGTTTAGCATCTGAGCTCAGTAGATTTAAGTTAGCTTAAGAGGGGGTAGACTATATAAGAGAATGAGTTGCGATGAATTGGAAGAAATGCATTGAGAATTAATACGAAAAAAGTACAGAAAACAGGTTTAGGTAGGATTTTCTTGGAAATAAATGTTGAGGTAAGAAATGTGTGAACATATATATACAGAAAGCATGCTTAGATAGAATTTTTTTTGGTGGAAACAAAGGATGAAATAAGAGGAAAGATATATGAAGTTTTGGGTTGGACTGCAGTACCAAATGCTACACTGAAAACGAACCCTGTCCTTTCCTATTGGTGTTATCCCATTACGTGTTTGTGTACCCTTGTGTATTTGTTTTCTTCCTGTCTCTGTGTAGTTTCATAGAATTGTTTTCTCTTTTAATATTAAGCTACATTCACTATGATGAGGAATACTGTTATCCTCAAATATAATTGGCATTAATAATATGTTATTTACTTTGTAAAGATGTTAGACATTATTCATTCTGTTTAAATGCTCATGTGTGAAGTTGATGTTTCGAAAGTTATTCTGATCTTTTATGTATGGACTCATGTCATAATTCCTGTAACACTGATGTATATGTCTATATCTATTCTTTTGTAAAGCCTGTACTACAAATGTTATCTATATTGTTGTTTTTAATGATGCATTTTGTACCTTTGTTATTGTATTCTTATGTTATAAAATTGTAATTGTCACCAGTTCATGATATTATTAACTTGTTAGTTACATTTCACTGCACACGTTTCTGTTGGTCATAGTATATGGATAATATGTGAGAAGTTGGGACTGTGAGTGTTTGCACGTGTGTTAATAATTCAGCAAGGGACTGGATAACAGCATTGCTGGTTCTAAGGACAATTCCAAAAACGTTGTGAGTGCACAAGTGGTGGTTTATGGACTTGCTATATTCTCTGCAAGACTCTTCGATGGTGATTGTGCACCTGCACAGTCGCAACAGATGGCTGCTGGCCATTTCTACAAGGACTACAGTGGGTCTACACCTTTGCTGACTCACCAGTACCATTATTTCTACAAGGCCTGCAGTGGGTCTGCACCTCTGGTGGCCCACCAATACCACAATCTCTACCAGGACTCCAGTGGGTCTGCTCTATGATGACCTACCTACCAATATTCTTCCAAACTTCGAATGACTCTGCTGTGGGTTTGCTCTGTTGTGGCCCATTACCTGTCAGCATGTCGAGAGTCAGCACTGTCTTTCCATTGGAAGGACAACACTACTTCTTCAAGACTGCATGGAAATCCACTACTTCCGTGTGCATTTTCTTTTACTGCTCAGACTTTGAGACAAACACTGCTATTCTCCTGTTATGTACGATTAGGACTGTCTTTAGGGACTGTGAGAAAATTTGAGCTTTTGACCAACGTTTTATCAATAAGTGTGTGCATTTTATATCTTTGTTACTGTAATTGTGAAAAATTTTTGTCAAATTTGTATTGGCCAGTGCCCAACACCATTTGTAAAAAATTTTTGTGGGGAGCATGGGGGCTATGTAAGTAGGCTGTTTATGTTTTCTTATTGGCAACGTTACGTAGCGCTCAATATGAAAATCACTGGCTGTGCTGTGTGCAGTCTGTGGCTAGTTTGCATTGTTGTCTGCCATTGTAGTGTTGGGCAGCGGCAGCTGGGCTGTTAACAGCGCGTAGCGTTGCGCAGTTGGAGGTGAGCCGCCAGCAGTGGTGGATGTGGGGAGAGAGATGGCGGAGATTTATAATTTGTCATGAACTGATATATATATTATGACATGTGATGATATTAAGGTAAATACATTGTTTGTTCTCTATTAATATCTTTCATTTGCTAACTATCCCTATCAGTAGTTAGTGCCTTCAGTAGTTTGAATCTTCTATTTAGCTGGCAGTAGTGGCGCTCGCTGTATTGCAGTAGCTTGAGCAGCGAAGATTTTTGTGAGGTAAGTGATTTGTGAAAGGTATAGTTTAATGTTAGTCAGGGCCATTCTTTAGTAGGGAGTTTTGAAAGTCAGATTGCGTTGCGCTAACAAAATATTGTGTGTCAGGTTAAGCACAGTCTTGTATAAATTGTTCAAAGGGGACGTTTCACTTAGGACTGGCGACCGTAATTTCCCCCAAATCTCAAATATCTAATTACCGCTAGTTAATTGTTAACGTAACGGCCGCACATTTACTTTCTATATTAACTTTACCCCTATTTCAAAATTAATTTCCACCAGTTTCATTAGCATTTTTCCTTTCATTTAGATGTAACCCTTTCCTCCCTCTTTACCGACAGATTAACTTCGGTGGCGATTGCTTTTCCCAAATTTCCATTAGGTACACGCGGTTTAATTTTTCACTGTCATTAAGGTCGATAAGTGAGGGGGAGGTTACAAATCTTGACAAATTTTATCTCTGCTATCACGTTAAATCCATACCATGCCCTCTTTCCACGGTATTTAGGCCGTTCTTCGACGTCCGACTCGTCAGTCGGCAAGACTCAGCACTACCAGGAGCACCTCCGAAGATGTCCAACGTAGCTTTGGACGAAACGTCAGGGATAGAAGATTTCCATAGACCACGGCCATACAACCCGAAAGATTTCTCGATAGCTGGTGCATTAATGGCTAGGCACTATCGGAAATGTAGAGTTGCCGAATAAAACCTGTAAGGAAAGGACGACTGATTGCTGTGCTCTATCATTTCAAAGATTTTTGAAAAATGAGACTGCCGTCGGGGAACAGATCGTCATGAAGGTGTGTCCGTGGTCTGCAACCAGTGTACGATACTCACTGGCCGTCATGGTGCCTTGAACAGGCTCCATCGGACCCGTGGATGTCCACGTGAATGTTCCCCAGAGCATAATGGCGGCGCCGCCAGCTTGTGTCCGTCCCACAGCACAAGTGTCAAGGAGCTGTTCCCCTGTAAGACGACGATTTCGCGCCCTTCCATTGGTATGATGAAGAAGGTATCGCGATTCACCAAACTATGCAACGCCCTGCCACTGCGGCGACATCTAGTACCCATATATACCATATTAAAAATACCAAAAAATCTAGCACCTTAGAAAATGAAAGTGATGCAGATGAAAGGGGATGACTTTTCTTTCTTTCTTTTTAGCTTCGGCAAGCAGCAAAAATGGCTCAAATGGTTTAAATGGCTCTGAGCACTATGGGACTTAACAGCTGAGGTCATCAGTCCCCTAGACTTAGAACTACTTTAACCTAACTAACCTAAGGACATCACACACATCCATGCCCGAGGCAGGATTCGAACCTGCGACCGTAGCAGCAGCGCGCTTCCGGACTGAAGCGCCTACAACCGCTCGGTCACAACGGCAGGCAAGCAGCAAAAGATTTTGCAAGTATGGAGAGGGAAAATAAACCAAAATTTGAAATTTAACAAGGCAACTACTAAAGCGGATGTGGTAGTTCCTAGATAACAATAATAGGTTGATAACGATGTACTGAATTAACAAAACTATTGTAAAATGTTTCTGGGGTGATACGAGGGTGTACAGTATCAATGTGATAGATAAGTGAGATGACTGAAAACAAAAGGAATGTGAAGAAAACCAAACAGAAGCGTGCGCTGTGTAGTCATGAGATTTCAAAAGTGAAAATGGCAAACGGCACAGCAAGTAACACAGAAAGAAAATTTTACAAGCATTACATTTAAAAAGCAGTGAAGGGAAAAGCGGTATCAAAGTGTATGACGCAAATAATCATGGATTTAAGTTAAAAATAGGCATGTATTGTTGTTGTGATCTCCATTCCGAAGACATGTGTGATGCAGCTCTCCATGTTAGCCTATGCTCTGTGAGCCTCTTAAATTCTGCCTAACTTCAGTACCATACATTCATCTGAATCAAGTTACTGTATTCTACCCTTGGTCTCCATCAACAAATTTTAACTCCCCCCCCCCCCCCCCCCCCACTCTGACGCACACACAGACACTTCCTTCCATTGCCAAATTATTGAGAACTGCTTGATGCCTCATGATGTGCCCCTTCAATCGATCCTTTCTTTTGATCAAGTTGTACAATAAATTTTTCACCAATACGTCGTCGTTTGCTATATGGTTTACAAATCCAATCTGCAGTGTTCTTCTCTACTATCACATTCAAAAATTTGCTATTTTCTCCTCGTCTGAACTGGCTACCGTTCACTCTTCAGCTCCATACAAGGAAACACTCCAGACAAATACCCTCAGAAAGGACACGTTAACCCTTAAATTTATATTACAGTTGATAAATTACTCTGTGCTCCATGAAGTTTCGGGATTACTGCCGGAAACTTCATGGAATACTCTTTACGCCGACAAAATTTCAAGAATCACAAATTAATCTCTTTCAGAAATTCTTTACTAATTATTGCCAGTCTGAATTCTATGTCTTATCGAATTTGGCCATCACCAGTTACACTACTGGCCATTAAAATTGCTACACCACGAAGATGACGTGCTATAGACGCGAAATTTTACCGACAGGAAGAAGATGCTGTGATATGCAAATGATTAGCTTTTCAGAGCATTCACACAATGCGACGCCTACAACGTGCTGACATGAGGAAAGTTTCCTACCGATTTATCATACACAAACAGCAGTTGACCGGCGTTGCCTGGTGAAACGTTGTTGTGATGCCTCGTGTAAGGAGGAGAAATGCGTACCATCACGTTTCCGACTTTGATAAAGGTCGGATTGTAGCCTATCGCCATTGCGGGTTATCGTATCGCGACATTGCTGCTCGTGTTGGTCGAGATCCAATGACTGTTAGCAGAATATGGAATCGGTGGTTTCAGGAGGGTAATACGGAACGCCGTGTTGGATCCCAAAGGCCTCGTATCACTAGCAGTCGAGATGACAGGCATCTTATCAGCATGGCTGTAACGGATCGTGTAGCCACGTCTCGATCCCTGAGTCAACACATGTGGACGTTTGCAAGACAACAACTATCTGCACGAACAGTTCGACGACGTTTGCAGCAGCATGGGCTATCAGCTCGGAAACCATGGCTGCGTTTACCCTTGACGCAGCATCACAGACAGGAGCGCCTGCGATGGTGTACTCAACGACGAACCTGGGTGCACGAATGACAAAACGTCATTTTTTCGGATGAATCCAGGTTCTGTTTGCAGCATCATGATGGTCGCATCCGTGTTTGGCGACATCGCGGTGAACGCACATTGTAAGCGTGTATACGTCGCCGCCATACTGGTGTATCACCGGTCGTGATGGTATGGGGTGCCATTGGTTACACGTCTCGGTCACCTCTTGTTCACATTGACGGCACTTTGAACAGTGGACGTTACATTTCAGATGCGTTACGACCCGTGGCTCCGCCCTTCATTCGATCCCTGCGAAACCCTACATTTTAGCAGGATAATGCACGACCGCATGTTGCAGGTCTTATACGGGCCTTTCTGGATACAGAAAATGTTCGACTGCTGCCCTAGCCAGCACATTGTCCAGATCTCTCAACAATTGAAAACGTCTGGTCAATGGTGGCCGAGCAACTGGCTCGTCACAATACGCCAGTCACTACTCTTGATGAACTGTGGTATCGTGTTGAAGCTGCATGGGCAGCTGTAGCTGTACACGTCATCCAAGCTCTGTTTGACTCAATGCCCAGGCATATCAAGGCCGTTATTACGGCCAAAGGTGGTTGTTCTGGGTACTGATTTCTCAGGATCTATGCACCCAAACTGCGTGAAAATGTGATCACATGTCAGTTCTAGTACAATATATTTGTCCAATGAATACCCGTTTATCACCTGCATTTCTTCTAAGTGTAGCAGTTTTAATGGCCAGTAGTGTAAGATGATCCGTAGATTCAGTATTACCCCGCGTATTCCTAAATTTCTACGGAACCCAACGAGATATTCCCAAGGTCGGCCTTTACCAGACGCACATAGAACAAAAGGAGCGCACTACCGACAAACTGACGCGTTACAAGAGCGTCACCACAGTTCACGGCCGCACCGTTACATGAAACCTAGCCCGTTGCGCGCGTAACACTTTGCCTCTTCAGTCTGACGACCTCTGTGTCACGGTCGCAGGTTCTATGCTAGGAAGGCACCGGGGTCAGGTACGTGACGTTATGGCTCCATGTCGGGTGTAAAGCAGGTGCGAGCGCACAAAGAGCGCTATGTGCTCCTGCGAGTGAAATATGACTTTGAAGACACGATAATGAAGCTTGTATAAGCCCCATAACATTCCCTACGTAAGGAAGACGCGGAAATAGCTCTGACAGTTACAGAGGGATTTAATTTTTAATTGCAATATACAAGATTATTTCTAACCCCCCCCCCCCCCTCCTGATCTCAACTGAACTGGAACCACTGCATTCAAAGCTTCGAGCATATCAAGGGTGTTTCAGAACGGGGCGACCATAATTGCGAAATTTATAATCATAAGAAGGAAAGGGATTCTATAATTGTCATAGATTTCAAGACCGCCTATGATCCTATAAATAGACCAAGCACTAAAAAATACTCTGGAAGAAATGGGAATTGTGAAAAGGAGCAGAAACGTCACCAAAAATGCTCTAAGACAAAAATCAAGGTCAACATTTATAGGAGATATCAAAATGGGAATCAGGTAAAATAATAGGTTAACCTCAACGGAAGAAACAAAGTAAAAAGTGGACTCGATTTCAGATGCGCCAATGCAGACTGAATATAGATTGCCTGGCCTTTGGGATGAGCTCGTGTTGATGGGATCCTCAGTTAAAGTAACCTTTAAGTAATTAGATGAAGAAACAAAGGAACCAGTTTTTCCTTATACTGCTCTACCTGTGCCAAGACACTAATTCTATTCATGCCAGCCAAATACTGAATGCTTGCCTAGTTTCCATTTAAGACCTAGTTTAAAATAAGTCTGTTGCTAATTTAGTCATTTCTATACCACTATTGCAGAATGCTTGTTTTTTAATTGTTTCCCACTTACCTAACAAGCAAACGTCTGACAGTTATAGCCTGTCGCCAATCACTATAGTAAATTCGTAGTGTATTAAGCGCCGAGTGTAGCAGTATATGTATAATCATCTTTCGATTCGTATAGAGGCTTTTATCAAGTTTGAAAGTGATCAGTATTAAATTAAAAGTGTGACTGATACAAGACGTGTTTCCCAACTTGCACGAAAATTGTAATTTGACTTTAGGTACGATTTCCGACGTAATCACTCATGTAGGTCGAGCACATGACAAATGCCGTACTGCGTCAGTATACAAGTGAATCAAAAAAATTGAGTGTGATGCACATAAATGCGAAAGGAGTTACAAGATTCATAATAAAAGTGGCTTCTGCAGTCATGTGCGTGTGAGTTGCGTTTGCGTGCGTGTGTGTGTGTGTATGTGTGTGCGTGTGTGTGTGTGTGTGTGTGTGTGGCCGAAATCTTATTTGTGACAGTCTATTTGTTGTGCCTATCTGCGACTCCGCATCTCCGCTGTATGATGAGTAGCAACTTTCCTTTTCATAATATTTAACTGTAAATTACACGTTTATGTACGACTTGGGAAACAATGTAGCTAAATTAATTCTTATTTTACAACGTTAGCTGAAGCGTTCAATATGCTCTCGACTTACACGTTGTGGGAACACTGTAGTTTACATATAAAATACACACACGAATTATCGCTATGATAATATTCACTTTTATTGCACACAGCCAAAAACCACGATGTGGACACATTAGCGAGCTAGCAAGAACAGAAAAATCAAAGAATATCTAAAAGTTAAATGAATAGTTCACTTGTAACATATCGATTAGTCGATTATGCCAATCCCACAACATAATAATATTAAAGATATAACAAGATTGCGTCAATGGAAGGTGGGTGAAATCCCGAAAAGCTTACAGGCGTAAATAAAACTGGAAAAAAAACTGACTGGTAGCTGTATTTCTTTAGCTAAGTTAATCCATGAACATAAATTTCAGTAACCAGTTAAATTAAGAAATAATTTTATTAAGAATTAATTTAACTGGTGAGCACAAGAGCTCTACAAACAAGCAGTTAAATGAGGATTCATTTGGAAACAACCTCTACCCTTTGCACAAGTGATGCATAAACCACAAAACGTACAGCAGTGCACTATACACCGGATTAGAGATCTAAGAAGAGGATTACTTCGAAATGTAAATTGACAGCGGAACTGATGTATTTCATTAGTTAATGAGTGGAGAAGAAATCTGTAACGATTTTTTGCACTAACTTAATAACATTTCTACTAATTAAGCCACAGAGAAAATCGATGTACCAAACGAAAGCACTAGTCTGGAGAAATCGAATGATCTGCTTAAATGCTTTTTATGTACTTAACTAACCAATGAGAAGCGTCTGAATCAAATCGTTAATTATAGTCATTATAACTAATTATAAAAGGCAGATACATGAATAACATTATAGCATGTGCTGGAAAAGTAAAAACGCATTACAAACAACATTAAATTGTAAGTTTTGAGTGTTTAATTGCCGTTTTTGATCAATTAATTAGATATTTTTAGATACGTATCTCTCGTATGCCAACAGTTGCCTAGAGGCTGTAACAATAAAGGCCTGTCTGCAATGAACATTGCTACTTATCATGCAGCTAATAGGAATTATCAAACCATCACTTATCTTTCTGTAGTATGTAGTGTCTCCTAGTCGGTTTGGCAATTAAAATGGAATAAAAATACAACATGTACAACAACATCCACGGAACCTTTAAGCAGAATTTTAAATTATTACTACATCATAGAAAAGTAAAATGGTTCAAATGGCTCTGAGCACTATGGGACTCAACATCTCAGGTCATCAGTCCCCTAGAACAGAACTACTTAAACCTAACTAACCTAAGGACATCACACACATCCATGCCCGAGGCAGGATTCGAACCTGCGACCGTAGCGGTCGCGCGGTTCCACGCTGAAGCGCCTAGAATCGCTCGGCCACAACGGCCGGCAGAAAAGTAAACTAACAGAACTATCTATAACCTATATATACATCGTCCCAAAATGTAAACTAAATTGTATAAACGAAGATTTGTATATATTTCAGGGCACTGAAAATGCCCTGTAAGAAAATAAAGGTGAAACGCATATGGCTCGAAAACTGTGTTTCATTCAGTTGTAATTAGATGGTCCAAAAGTAAAAATTATCAACACACCGTAATATTACGTGCAGCTGAGGACAAGAGAAGTTGAAAAGTTTTAATGTGCCTGAGAAAAGCTTAAAATAACTGTCAAAATTATTTAAAATTGGAAAGACTCCAAATTGAGTGAAATACTTCTAATGACACTTTAAGTCTTTTAAGGCACAAATTATAAGCTGGGCGTTTTCGACGAATTGCGATGGATGAGAAAAGTATCCAGAGAAAATGTAAAGCAAGCGATTTTGTGTTAATCTTATATTATGTGAATTTATTTGATGTTTCTATGTGTAAAGGCATGTAAATGTGTCGAAATATACAAATAACTTGTCAAAACGTTACTGATATACAGAATTCGTTTTCTATAAGCAGCACACCCTGCTGTAGAGGGAACAACAAGAGAACTAATGAAAGAACACTCCTGTCGGAGCACAAGAAAGGCAAATATGGTTTTCTTTAAAAGACTGTGACAGAAAAGCGGGGAATCAGATGTCTCAACTTTGATTCAGACTTTGTAGGGAAGCAGCATACTCACGCCTTATAAAATTCACATCAGTCTTTCCATTGTGTGCCAGCCTAGTCCGCTGTAACTAGCTCTGACGTCATAAATACTTTAAAATGAAGTAAATAACCTGAAACGTTTCTAGCATGTCGGGAGTAATACTAAATCAATATGTGTTGAATATCAGTTCAATAACTTTAACCATTTTCGAAATTTGGACGTTTTTCTGTAAAAATCATTGGCGCAACAGAAAAGAGCTGGAAACATAAAAATTTTTATTTACATTCCTTTTGCATAATAATTTAGTAGAAACAGTATTCTGGATCTCACAAATTAAAATTTTAGTTGAAATTCATAATTTTCTGGTTTTTGTCTTAGAAATTAAGGAAGCAAGATAGATTAAGTAGGCGAATAAATAAAGCTAGGATGGTTAAATTTAAGTAGAAGGGAGATCCTCTATAATCATAAAACTGTGAGAAGTTTCAACAGAATAACTATAAAACTATAGCTATAGCGTATCTCCAAAGAGCAAGTTCAGAGCTCGTCTACTACGTGTAGTGTAATTAAATTAATTCTCTCGCCCAAAATATTTGACTTAGCCACGTCAGACTTTTATTATGATTACTTACCTGTGTGCTGATTGCACATTTAAATTGAGAGCTTCATCGGCCATCAGCAAAGGAAGCAATGATTTATTCTATAACTTAAAGTGGTGCATTACTAGCCCTGCGGCTAGTCCAGAGAGCAGATTTGATCAGGCGTTCCCTTAGCCGTCCGCACCGCGGATTTATATGTAAGAACGCTGCACGAAGAAAAGACCAGTTCTCTCCAGACGCTGATTAGCGCACCACCTGTGCCGGGAGACGCGTCGCGTCGGTATCGTTGATATAAACAGCCTCGGATGCCGTAATAAGTTGCTTGGGATACGCGTAACCATGAAATCGTTTTCGAGTGAAGTGTTAATTTTGGGATGGCGTTAATGATCTATCTGTAGTTTGCGTATGTCGTATTTTCACGTGCCGCCGTAGGACAGACATTCTACCATTATTGGCATGGCGTTTGATGAACATCATCATCAAATTATGGCGAGCATTCACTTAAACATTTAATTTGAACAGTTATAGTGGCATCAGCGCATTAGACTCTGAACTGCTCTGGTAGTTGGATTGTGTGGATTCTTTTTGGTCTGTGACTTTCAGAATATAGTGAACATTTTAGAGAGAATGGGTTTTGATTATGAATCCCAGACAATCTCCTAATTCCTCAGAGCTATAAGCTGTAGCTATAAATGTATTTCTCAGATGAAGTGGGCACTAGGAATTCTAATTACAGGCTTCACGTTTTGCTAATCACTTTCTGGTTGCCAATATTGTAGTTAGAGAGCCAGTGTTGAGAACGGCAAACAGCATAAATACAAAACATTTATTCTATTATTCCACCCGCCGCCCCACAACTTCCTTACCAAAAATTTTAGCATGTGAACATGTTTGCGCTTTTTGTGCTGAAAGAGAGTAACAGAGTGGCGGCAGAAGAGAAGATAGTGCCAGTGGGAGAGAAAGAGAGACGAGACAGTGATGTTGGGGGAGGAAAGCGGCAGTAAAAGAGAAAGAGAGATAGATGGAGATAGAAGCAGTGGAAGCGATAGAGAAAGGAGGCAGTGGAAATGAAGAATTCATATGAGTGGAAACCATACGTGGGGTTGGGGGCTTTGGATCCTCCCAGACTGGCGAACTTGAACACATAGTTATAGAGGAGGGCGCATTTTGGGCCGAAGTTATAAGCACGTGAGTGTGTAGCAATGAATGAGTTGGACCCCCGAAAATTTTTAAACTGCCGATGTATGGTAGAGGCAATGACAGTAGGAAAGAAAGACAAAAGGAGACAGTGTGAGAGAGGAGACGACGGCAGTGGGATAGACCGCAAATCAATGGGAGAAAAAGGAGACAGTAGGAGAGAGACATATATAGACAGTGACAGAGCGAGGGAGATGCTGAGTATGAAGGCTTTCCTACAAAGAGAGAGTGGGTGAAAGGATTTAGAATGTTCTGTCTTAAAAGAGAGCGAATACGTCCGCAAACCACAATTTTTATGTGATTAAGGTGGAATGAAGTTGAGGCACCTCACTTTTCTGTCACAGTCTTTTAAAGAGAAACGCATTCGCCTTTCTTGTGTTCGGAAAGTAGCAGTTTTCTGCTGGTTATTAATATTACATCTGAGATCATTAGCATGCATGATGAACGCAAAGCTAACAGATAACACACTGTGTGGTTCCTACTAAGAAATCCTCAATCAGATCACAAATTTATTTCATTTGATATCTCATATGATCATATTTTCATTAAAAAGTGTTCTTGTCGTACTGAATCAAAAGCCTTTCTGAAGTTAAGAAATAATGGATCTAACTCATTGCCTCTCTCGGTCGCTGTTAGGGTGTCATGTGAAGAAAGAGCTAGATATATGAACTGTTCACTTCAGTTTCATAACAGCTCCAGTGCCTCTCTTCTCTTGCTGATTTGCCTGGCCGGCCGCGGTGGCCAAGCGGTTCTAGGCGCTTCAGTCCGGAACCGAGCGACAGCTACGGTCGGAGGTTCGAACCCTGCCTCGCGCATGGATGTGTGTGATGTCCTTAGGTTAGTTGGGTTTAAGTAGTCCTCAGTTCTAGGGACTGATGACATCAGATGTTAAGTCCCATACTGCTCAGAGCCATTTGAACCATTTTTGATTTGCCTGGATTACGAAGTCTTCCTTTACTCGAAGCGTTTCTTTTATTTCTGGACGAGCAGTAAGCAGAGGGAACTTTCTTGCAGCCTTCTGCTGAGGAGCTACGGGAAGCGTATCCGTCAATGACAAATAGGATCACACTGTAAAGCTCACTCTCGCCGTTGAACAAATCTCTTTCTATTCACTTTTGGCTAACGCTTTTAAAACCTGTGCCTCAGTGCCGCAGCTTATTAATGAGAGTAAAAAAGTTATAGAGGCCTGGTCCCAGGCACACATCTAATTTACTTTTGAGAACAGCATTTTATATCACAATGAGGTGGCAAGCGGTGTTTAATTTCCTGTTTATTTATTTCAGGGCCCAGCCGCCTGCCGTTTTCATTGATCCGAACTACTCGGATTCATCAACAGGTTCAATAACTTCTGTGCTAATCACAAAATAAAGGGGGGACGTTCATGAATTTGACCGGAAATATCAGTTTTCAATTTATTTTTTGTTTGTTAGTAGAACTGATGGAAAATAAGTTCCCAAAGTTTCAGCGATGAAATAGTATCCGAATTGTCTAAAAATAATTAAATGTGTGACGCGACATTCCTGCCACGACCACTTTTTGAAGCAACACCTCAATACCAGCTCCGTGAACAACGATTCCATGGATTACTTTCAAGAAAATTTGCATGGGATGCATCTAGAAGGCTGTGGTATATACTCTTATAGATCATCTGTGACTCTGTTTCTCAGCTTAGGAACAATAACAAACCAGCCGCTTTGTTTATGAAGAAGTAATTCTTGCTTTACCACATTTCATCTGCTACAGTTGTCAGAATTGGAAATTATGATGGAAATATCGTACTTAATTATGGGAACATAGAGACGATGAAGGTGTTAGAGACAATGGGCTTTAGAGAAGCAAATTTCACTCAAGACATATTGAGAAAAATAGATTTACAAAAAGTCAGTTGAAGAGCTGGTAAAGGAAAGAAGGCAGGAAGCCTTGAAGGGAAAGAGGACCCAGAGCACAAATCTGGGGCCTTCTGACAAGGTGACATAAGAAAAAACTAACTTCCTGAAAATTATGTTTTTTTAAGTTTATGTACGTTTTTCTCAGAATCTATCAAAGCTAGAATTATGCAATTTTGTACACTTGTTTCTACAAACACAATAAAAGTTATCTCAAGAGTAAATTTGAAATTCTGACTGTTAGCTAAGATATGGGTACCAGTGATTGGGATTTTGAACGAATTTTACATTATACCTACATCATTACAATTATAAAATATTCAAACCCTCCTATTCGATATATTCAAGAAACCTCTCGAGAGAATCTTATTATGTATACGGAGAGATTAAACAGAAAAGTATGTAGAGTCTGTTGAAACGTATTATTTTTTGTATTATTTTTCTGAAAATTTTTTAAATTTTATATGTACTCCAAGGAATTTAAAAATTAATTTCATGTAAAGCACGATTTAAAATTTTATTGCCGTAGCTTCAAATTGTGGATTTCGTGGATCTTTTAAACAGTTCTTCATGAACATCCACTCTTAAAGGAGTCAGGTAATGACATTTGACACAACCCAAAACTGTTCTCAGCAGTGCTGGAGAGGGATATCAGGATGATAGAGAAGGAAGATACATGTTAATTG
Organism: Schistocerca serialis cubense; assembly: GCF_023864345.2. NCBI lineage: Eukaryota > Metazoa > Arthropoda > Insecta > Orthoptera > Acrididae > Schistocerca > Schistocerca serialis. Next base: position 971,621,083 of record NC_064639.1, read on the forward strand.
AATATACCTGGAGTAGTCTTTGTCTTGCTGACGAAACTGTAATGTTTGCTTCAAGTGCAGATATGTGTCAGCAACGAATGAGCGAAGTTAACAGATCAAGCTTGTATGCGGGTTTGAAAATCAATTGTTATAAGTCAGACAATTTATAATCCGGTAGATCCTACCAAGAAGGCGTTGAGAAAAAGACTGACAAAGGGTACATTCTACGAATCGGAGCGTCCAATGTCTGAAGTGTGAATCTGGTACGGAAGCTTGAAAATCTGAAAAGGCAACGAAAAGTCTGAACCTAGACATAGTACATGTCAGTCATGTACAAGGGAAAGAAGATAAAGATATACACGGTCATCTGAATGTATGGTATTATCAAGAGCATCAGAAAATGCGTAACGAGAGTAAATTTCTTTCTGAACAGGGACGCTGTGGGAAGAGTGAGTTACTGTGAACTGTTCAGTAGTAGGATTACTCTCATCAGAATCGAAACGAAACAAATTATTGCAACTATATTTCAGGTATACATGCTGACATCAGAAGCAGAAGATAAAGAGGTACAAAGACTATATGAAGTAAGTAAATGTTGACTCAAAATGTGAATGAAGGTAAAAATGTGATAATTGTGTGTGCTTGAGAGAGTACTGTAGGGGAAGGAATGGTTATGATACGGGTTTGCAGTAGAAGTGCTAGAGGAGGAGCCCCTCAGAGCTCTCGGAAGAAAAGGAGAGAAGGAGGGAGAGAGAGAGAGAGAGAGAGAGAGAGAAATAGCTAGTAATTGCTGCTCAAAAATCGCAAGAGGAAAAGTTATATGTGGAAAAGACCAGGAGACACAGGATGATGCCAACTGTATTACGTCATGTTGAGTCAGAGATCTATATTACTAAAACGCGGCCCCTGAAAATGGTACCAGCCGCAGCGTCTGGGCATTCGATTTTCAGTTTCACTTGTAAATATTGACCGAATTTAAAAATTTAAAATACTCTCATTATCTACTCATTAAGAGGTATAATCGTGTGTTAAATGTTTAACACCATAACTCAAATATTATAGTTAGAAACAACATGTGTTTGTCTTGGGGCAGAGTAACTGACGGGCGCAAATACAAGGACTTCATTCATTTGGTACTTGAGAGTGAGAGCACTTAGCGTTTTCCAACGAAGCTTACACATAATTTCAAAGTTGTACAAAACTTTACAAATGAAATAACACAATTTCAGAGATTTCACTGGTCTTATAAAGATATGATTATATGTATATGAATTAAAGTGGCGAGTGAAAATTTGTACCAAGGCCGGGAATCGAAGCCAGCTCTGCTGCTTATTCGGCAGGTGGGTTAGCCACTAAGCCACCATTTTTTTTTTTTTTTAGTCTCCTTCGTCTTGTTGGCGAAGAAGCAATCTTTTGGAACAAAAAAAAGTTTCTCAAAGGAGCCACCTTGGCACAGTGGTTCACAAATTTTCACTCGCCGCTTCAGTCTGTAAGTGTAAAATCATGCCTGTATGTGACAAGTAAAGTCACTGAAATTGTGTAATCTCATCTGTAAAAGTACCTTCATCTGGGTTTCACGCTGGATTCCGCATTTACGTCTGATGCTGAGGTGCTATTCCAGAGAGCCTCGGCAATTCTGTTCGTTTGTAAGGGGGAATTTAATGTGGGCTGAAGCGGCAGTGAGAATTTGAATCAAGGAGGGAGGCGTGCCAGGGTAATCCGTGCAGTTGTGTAAACTGCTGCGCCAAGGTGACTTAGTGGCTAACGCACCTGCCTAGTAAGCAGGAGACCAGGGTTCGATTCCCAGCCTTGGAACAAATTTTCACTCACTGCTTAAGTCTACAACACAAAAAAATTACAGAACTTTTTCTTACTGAAATCCTTCATAAAATGATGAAAGGAAAAATGTTTATCACTTACTATGTGAAGCGCACAAATGAACAAAACATCTGAACTTTTTGCTCAAGCCCAGGGTGTTAATCAGACATGCTGGATAAATATGACCCTGACCCTGTAATGCACGAAATATTAGGTGCAGTTAGAAATGCTGCTGTCAAGTAACTGGAATGCATTAATTAATAAAAGTGAAAGATTGAGATCTATTCTAGAAAGACAAAACAGCTATTCCCTTTTTCATTCTATATATAATTTCTCACTGTGCTTTCAGGGATCAAGTGATACACAACAATCATGTTCAGTTACTTCCAACACTCAATAACAAATTATTTAACTCTTGGACATATTGAATTGGCGATTATTAAATTCGTTATCTCCACAAATGAAAATTTTTATCACAGGCAAGAATGACTAAAAATCTTCATCAGCTACCTTACGTCTGCGATGGCGTAGCTGGTCAATGCACTGAGTTGGTGGAGAATAATTTTACTATTTAAAGCAATAAAAAACTCTCATGTACTGAATGTGAGGGTAGGTTTGTATCCTAGTTTTTGATATTCAATCGTCAAAGTGTACGCAAGTTGGAGTGAGCAAAATCTCGGCTCAACATTTACTGAGGCCTAATGCACGATGCTACGTTACCAAGCGGGATCTGCAATGGCGTTCTCTCTGTGCTGGATCTGAAACACTAATCCCCTACTCTGGTCTTGACTGAATTCTCTCAGTCGCAACTTTCCTGCGTTCTGCATAATGTTAATTTTTCCCTAGTCAAAATACTGGTTATTGCATACTCGCTAAGGGTTGGAGCGACGTGCACAATTTCTTTGCCCACAAAAATTCGCACAGGAATAATTAACTACCTCTTTGCTATCTGTCTCATGATACGTGAAGCATATCGTCCACGCTTTGCAGAATGAAAGCTCTCCATGCCCTCACTATTTTCCACACACTTATGCAGTCTTCTGTGAGACAAGAGAGATTTCTAGAAATTTTAGTTCTCAAAATGCTTTTATATAATGGGGATCTCCGCACTGTGTCACGTTTGCATCGCCCAGTATGGCTTCAGCCAATTGCCATCTCATTAGAGGTGAATTTTATTTTTCTTGCTGGGTCGCCACCTAGCCCTGTTAAAGCCATCCAATCACTTACCCTCGGTCCTGGCCATATTTACGTTAAAAGGAATTAGGTATTGTTCTGGCCTTATCCCTCTCTGTGCTCAAGCTCGCTGTTCTCTTGTTAAGCGGGGTTTTCCAATGCCAATAACCACCTGCTTGGTTCGTCTCCAGAATGCGTCTCACTTTAACTTACTTATACGAGGTGTGGCTGGAAAAAAACCGGACTAGTACTGGTGAAACAATAAAACGAATGCAATAAGGCTGAAAGTCGCGTGGCCTGTCACGTGACTCTCGCTCCGCCTACTGCTCGAGTTTCATCTGCCTCCTGCACTCAGTCTGCCCGTGGCGTCTGTTTTAAGTAGTTGACGTTTTGTCTGTGCGTCGGAAAATGTTGAGTGTACAGAAAGAACAGCGTGTTAACATCAAATTTTGTTTCAAACCAGGAAAATCTGCAAGTGAAACGTTTGTAATGTTACAACAAGTGTACGGCGATGATTGTTCATCGCGAACTCATGTGTTTGAGTGGTTTAAACGATTTAAAGATGGCCGCGAAGACACCAGTGATGACACTCGCACTGGCAGACCATTGTCAGCAAAAACTGATGCAAACATTGAAAAAATCGGTAAACTTGTTCGACAAGATTGCCGTTTAACAATCAGAGCAGTGTCTGAGTTAACAGGAGTTGACAAGAAAAGTGTTAGGCAGATTCTTCATGAAAGTTTCAACATGAACAAAGTGTGTTCAAAAATGGTTCCAAAGTGTCTCACAATTGAACAGAAGGAACGCCGAAGAATGATTTGTTCTGACATCCTGGAAAACATTGAAAGTGATCCCACCTTCTTACAAAATGTTATTACTTGCGATGAATCGTGGTTTTTTACTTACGATCCCGAAACTAAACGCCAATCGATGCATTGGGAAACTCCTGGTTCTCCACGACAAAAAAAAGCACCAATGTCAAAATCGAAATTCAAGGCAATGATGAGTGTTTTTTTTTTACATCAAAGGGATTGTGCACATTGATTGGGTACCAGAGGGACAAACAGTGAATCAGCATTACTACATTAGCGTCCTGGCTACCCCACGTGAGCGAGTACGGAGAAAACGGAACGATTTGTGGAGAAAAAAGTCATGGATCCTTCACCAAGACAATGCCCCGGCTCACAGTGCGTTGTCAGTGAAGACGTTTGGCAAAACACAACATTCCCATCTTAGATCATCCACCCTACTCACCTGATTTGGCCCCCTGTGACTTTTTTCTTTTCCCTAAAGTCAAGTCAGCTTTGAAAGGAACTAGATTTGAGACTGTTGAAGCAGTAAAAGAAAAAGCGACGGAAGTAATGTATGGACTTACCGAAAATGATCTGCAGCATTGCTATGAACAGTGGAAAATTCGTATGGAGCGGTGTAGAGACCGAGGAGGAGAGTACATTGAAGGAGATAACATGAAATTGTAAATAATTGTGAATAAATGTTTTTTCCAGCATCAGTCCGGTTTTTTTCTAGCCGCACCTCGTACATGTCCCTGTCCTTATATTGGTAGATATTGTTTTGTTAGTTTTGGGTACATGGGATTACTGCAATTGGTTTTTTGTTGATATAATATAATTATTATTTTCTGAGGCTGTCATACTGTATTGTACTGTCGTTACGGATCAAGCTCATGTAAGGTCCGTAAAACCCAGATACCTTACAACTGCACTTTACACTGCACATGCACTTAAACTTCAATATCAGACAGGATGTTTTACTTTATTGCTTCTTTACTACTAACTCCATTCGCAACACAGTTTGCAGACAGTAGCCACATATACCATGTGTTATACTTCTGGCTTTGCAGCCATCATATTCAGCTACAAGAAGCTCTCCTTAGAGCAGTTGAGAAGGCAGCTGTGGCAGGGAGACGTAATGTGGTGTGAGGTACCGATGACAGCCTAAATTGTGGTCCTTATCCGCGATTGCCTGCTGTGTTCGGAAGCTATGCGCCAAAATGGTAATCTTCTGTTATTAATATTTGAAAAATTAAGCAGCGTATTTACTTGAATTTCAAATTTAAGCATCTCTCAATAGCTTGCTGTCATTCAATTATTTCACAAGTATTAATAACCTGCAGAATAATAAACAAATGAAAAACGAAAAGGCAGACGAAGCACTTGAGTGATCTTCGGGTCGCGCCTGACTTGGATGGCGGGCGCAATGGTTCGGCTGTAAGAAGAGCTGATTCGGCAGTCTCGGACGACGGATATGTTGCCTGCCTCGGTATCGGTTAAGACTTAACTCGCAATGTCTAGTTGAGAACAGTGTGATTGTAATTACAGAAATATGCAGTTAATTATTTTGTTGAAGAGTGGAAAGTATTTGTGACTGTAAAGTGAAATGTAATTGTGCAGTTTCTCGTGTTCTGCCTATGAAAAGCGAGTGGCATCCCATATAAACAAAGTGATCGCAAATTTAATTATTTATAAAATAACAGTTCCTCGATAAGAGTTTCTTATAGCCTTAAGATTACAGATTCACGAGCTTATGCAGAGGACAACAACTATAGTAGACTGCACGTTCGTGGACGTTTATTAGAACTTACACATTCGACTCAGAGCGGTGGAAGCAAATAGGCACCTCGCGTGTACTGCAGTCTTAGTACAAATGAGATCAGTGGATCAGTGGCGCGGCATCTGTGGTAACACAGAGGAGGTGCGAAGGAGAGAAATGTTTTTGAGCGAAGGGGTTTATCATACGCACGTATATATATCACTCCTCTCTCTCCCTCACTCTCTATTTTTCGACTTGCCATACACGGAATGTAATTCCAAAATTGTATCATTGTACGAGGCTCTGAGCACTATGGGACTTAATATCATTGTACGATACATATTGCAGGATATATGACGTCATAAAGATTTAGATGCGTGAAAAACTAGTTTTTGCTTAAAATGGTTCTCTACAACATCAGGCATAACGTTTTAATTTATTACTTCTTTACTAATACGAACTTTGCATACTGTGTCGATACATTCGACTTAATGTACCTGCATTATTATATCAATGTACGACTTATGATTCGGAAGATAAGACGTCACAATGACTGATATTCTTGAAAAACTGGCATTTGTTTAGATTGGAGAGTAAATTCCTCAGTTCGTATTATCCATTGTTTCATAATGAGAGTACTTTGTGACTTCCAACACATATTAAGCATAATGTCAAAGGTTCGCCAAGCTTTTTCTCGCTTATATACGTAAAGATAGATATTTAACACTTTAACTTGTTTGTACAGTAATCAGACGTTTCCAACTGCTGTATACATGGCGATTCAATGCTTTAACGAACATTCATTGGAGGTAATTTTGTACAGATTTTTACGATTTTTTTGAAAATACTGGACACAAAATAAGTTAATAAGTTACACATGACAATAGACATTATGAAATTTTACACCTACAGTGCTTGGAAACATGAAAATGTATACTGTAGCCTATTAGAGTAATATTTCATATTTAATGCTGGTACAAAGAAACACAGTCATTCAGAATAACGTTAGACCAGTCTTAAAAAACAAAGATTTTTTCCTATATCTGGGTAAATTTAGATCGTGCCAGAAGGAAAACAAATATTAATAATAAGTAAAAATAAACAATGTTAAATCAGTACTGCAGGTTTACTCTCAAATATCAAGATATTAGCTTAGAAATTCGATTAGGAAACGAGACATCTTAAGTAGTAGATGAGTTTTGCTGCTTGGGCAGCAAAACAGCTGATGATGGCCGACTTAGAGAGGCTATAAAATGTAGACTGGCAATGGCAGGAACAGCATTTCTGAAAAAGAAAAATTTGTTGGCATCGAATATAGACTTAAGTGTTAGGAAGTCTTTTCTGAAGGTATTTGTCTGGACTATAGCAATGTATGGAAGTGAAACATGGACGATAAACAGTTTAAATAAAATGTGAACAGAAGCTTTCGAAATGTGGTGCTACAGAAGAATGTCGAAGATGAGATGTGCCGATCACTTAACTAATGAGGAGGTATTGAATAGAATTGAGGAGACAAGAAATTTATGGCTCAACTTGACCAAAAGAAGGTGTCGGTTGATGGGACACATTCTGAGACACTGGGGGATCACAAGTTTAGTATTGGACTGAAGTGTGTGTGTGTGTGTGTGTGTGTGTGTGTGCGTGCGTGTGTGTGTAGGGGGGGGGGGGGTTAAAATCGTAGACGGAGACCAAGAAATGAATTCAGTAAGATTCAGAAAGGTGTAAGTTATCTTAGTAATTCGGAGATGAAGAGGCTTGCACAGGATAGAATAGCATGGAGGGCTGCATCAAACCAGTCTTCGGACTGAAGACCACAACGACAACAACAAGATATTTGCATGGTACAGGCACTGTTCATCTTAAATCACTGTCGTCAGAACTTCTATTCAAAGCCATCGCAATTAAAGGATAATCACAAGCACAAGCCTAAGAGCTTGTAGGAAAATGGAAATACAAATGAAATACTATCTAGAAATCACAGAGGGTAATAAAACTCAATTTTAGTGCAAAATAATGCAAGTAGGCAGAGTGGCGGTCATTTGAAGCAAAAGAGGTGAGTGGTGCAAACAGACCCTAACTGGTAAAAGGTTATCGTGATTGACTGAATTGGGGATTCGCTGGTTCTTTTACTAACAAATGACTGGAGGTTCCGGTTTCTGGTCCAGTCAACGATACGGTCATTTCAGACGGAGCAAAAGTTTGATTTTGCGAAGCATCACAAAATAAATCGACGTGTCCTTCTCAAAGTCACCATTCTGCCATTTGCCTTCATCGATTGAGGGAAATTACTGGATATCTAAATTTAAATAGTCGGACGGCGATTTAAATTACTATTATTCAGAACTCGAATTCAGTGTCTATCCACAGCGCCATCTCGATCGGTATTTTCTAGCACAGAAACATACATGGATGTAATAATTGGAATAAAAACAACCGTCTCAAATATTTATCTTAGTCCACCTCAGAAATGAACATTCAGTTCTGAAGTGAACTAAAATTCCCCATAGGAAAACGTAATTTTAAAAACGGATTGAAGACATTACCGGGAAACAGTTAATTCTATGCGTTTTGGTCAATGAATTTGATTCTCTAATGAAATCTGATTTGCACCTTTCCACATCATAACGAGAGTTATGGACATTTTAGGATTGCTGTGAGGTGATTTCTACGGAACTTAAAAAATTGAGAATTGATAAGGCAGTAACATTAATGATATATTTATTAATAACATTCCGCCTTCAGTCAGGATATTTTTTTTTCCAATTACTGTCCAACACCTTTCGGAGCTGCATTCCATTTCCAAGGACTCCTTAGACATAATGTGCGTTGCATCTGCTTCAGTTTCCCGTCTAACAGTGACAGAACACATGGTTGTTAAATTTAACGAGAAAATTGTCTCAGGCGGAATTTATGAGATTTATACTAGAAAAATGAGAGGAATATTGTAAAGTATTAAGTGATTTTGCACATAAACTTCATCTTCGGCATTGCAGTGCAATTACATTTCGAGCGATTTTACATGTTTATGGTAGTACTACATGACTCACACGACGTATACTTAGCCTATGTTACAATGATGTATTGAATTTCATGTATTTCCGTTTGTACAGACTGACGAAGTAAAATAAAAAATTAAAAAATTGCTTAGAGGGATGACAGTTAACGATTTTAGTTTTACATTCTTGCCTATTCAATACGAGATTTGGCGTACTTATTAATGTACAGAGTGACTCAAGATACTCGTTACAGTTTACTGCTTCTGTTGCTAAGTGTGTGATTTATACTTGTTGGATTGTAACATAGTAATAACTTCGTACTATACAAGGTATACAACTTTGCTTACGCTGTTCTTTCCCCAACATTTGAGGCTTTAATGAAACAAACTGGTTACACATGTATCATTCAAAGTATTTTCCATCGCTGGCCATTACTTTCTCCCATCTTTCAGGCAGTGAATGAATACCGCGTCGAAAAGATGGTTCATCTTTTGAAGTTTGTGACTTCTTCATGAGACTGGAAGTGTTGGTCAGCCAGGTCATGCGCCATTGATCTAAACAGGTGATAGTCAGAGGGAACAATGTGTCCGGAGAATATGGCGGGTGGGGTAGGACTTCCCAGTTTAACGTTTCCAAGTACGTTTTGACCTCTTCTGCAACGTGGGGTCGAGCGTTGTCGTGCTGTAAAGTCACTTTATCGTACCTCTCGCTGTATTGCGGCCGTTTGTCTTTTAATGCTCTGCTCAAACGCGTTAATTCGGTTCGATAACTAGCAGCTGTGATTGATTTACTTGGTTTTAATAACTCATAGTACACGACGCCGAGCTGATATCATCAAATGCAGAGCATGATCTTGGAGCCGTGAATATTCGGTTTGACCGTCGACGTGGAACCATGGCCGGGATATACCCTTGCTTTTTGCGTTTAGGGTCATCGTAATGAACCCATTAATCGGCTCCGGTCACAATCCGACGCAGAAATCCTTCCGTTTTTGCCTCTGAAGCAACTGTTCACAAACACAAACGCTATTCAACGTCCCTTGGTTTCAGCTCACACGGGACCCAAGTTCCTTCTTTCCGAATCATGCCTATAGCCTTGAGACGTTTTGAAATGGCTAACTGTGTCACTTCCACTAATCGTGCCAATTCTTCTTGAGTTTGACGTGAGTCTTCACTCAGTAATGTCTCCAATTTTGCATCTTCGAAAACATTCTCTCTTCCACCACTATGCCGATCTACGACGTTAAAATCACCGTTCTTGAAGCGTTGAAAACACTAACGACACGTTCTTTCACTAATAGCGTCCTTATCGTACGTACCTGAGAGCATTCGATGAGACTCAGCCGCTGTTTTCTTCATACTGAAACAAAACAGTAACATCTCCCGAAAATGACGAGAATTAGGCTCGTAAACTGACATTTTCAACCAAGAACAACTTTATGATGCAAACACAAATCAAGTAATGTGTGAATGAGGTTATGTTGACAGAGGTCCAAGCTAACTGCCTGACGTCTGCGATTTGTTTCTTTCGACCGCTACTTACCGTTGTCGCCACCTATCGGCAAACGGCGGAAGCAAAGTTGTACACCTTGTATTATTCTAGTTATACGTAAAACAAAGATACAATGACAGTAATGCGTGGTTTAGTTGGATGGTGGGAGGGGGGGGGGGGGGAAGGGGAATGATGAGAGAGAGAGAGAGAGAGAGAGAGAGAGAGAGACCAGGGTAGCTCCGAAACTAGTGGGATAGTAGTTAAGAAACAAGTTTATTGTGACTGAAGACGGAATATTATTAAAAAATATACTACTCAGCTAGAAGTTACAGTCACGGACAACTCACGACTTAATATCAAATAATAACAGTGAAGATGGTATTATGGAATATGAGATTCCCTAACTCTTTGGCGTGATTGACCTAAGAAGCAAACGTCAGTGCGCTGTTTGCGTAGCGCATGTTTCAAGTTTTTTAGGCTGGATAACTTTACGTTCGGAACGAATAACTGTGTCAGTAGCAAAAGGTGCGCTGTTGTTGAATATCCACACGCAATGAACTTGGAGCTCTATGCAGACTGTTGCCTTCAGCTAGCAGTGCTCTCACCGGGTGAGCTATCCAGATATTACTCACAATTTCACTTCTACCGGTGCCTTCCCCATATTCCTAAGTGCACAGAAACTCTTCATGCTTTGCTGATGTAGCATTCCAGACAGAAAAAAAGTAGTTTCGATTTGTACGTTACATAGCAACTTCCTCCTTGCGTAAGGGAAATGAGTTAAAAGAAAGAAGAGGTGAATTTTGTGCCAGAGGATGTACATTTGAAGATGTAGAAACGGAATGTTACCGTGACAGTGGTGTCAAGACATCCGTTAATAGAGGCGTTCTCACGGCGTTAATAGCGAGCAGGAAGTGAAGGGAATTTAAATCGCGTTTCCGTTAAGCTTTTTGCTCAGCCGCTTGCTCAGCAAGTATACCCGTCGTCTGAGAGACTTGCAGACTCTATAACACAGTGTACTGAAGCAGCGATGGGACGCTGATTTCGTTATTTGCGGCAGCTGGGTTCAAAGTCCGGTGCAAACAACGTGGTATACAAATTCGTGGACCCCTACCTCTGCACACCTCTTCCTTATCAGATCACTACACGGGATTTTCGCTGTGGTTCCTTGGACAAGTTGGTAACGGAAACTCTCCCTCAAGAGTGGTGGATGACTTGTCTACACTCATATTTGAAGCCATATTAATTGTTATTCCATGTGACTGTTTGTTAATCGGTATCTGAAAAATTTGTTTGTTATTTACGAGGGTCACTCCAAAAGAAATGCACAATATTTTTGTAAAAATACAGTTTTCATTCCGCATGTGTGGAAGTTTTACAGTGTGTAGATACCTCCTTCCCGCTTGTTTTCAAACTTAGTTCAACCTGTTCCCGTGAGTGGCGCCGTCACAGCACGTCTTCAAGATGGCTGCTACACTTGACATTCGTCAGAAGGAACGTGCTGTCATGAATTGTTGTTCTGTGAAAACGAGGCAGTGGGAAACATCTTCAAGAGGTTGAAAAAGGTGTATGGAGATACTGCTGTCGATTGCAGTACAGTTAGTCGCTGGGCAAGCAGGTTTCGTGATGAAAGTGGGCACGGCAATATTGAGGATTGTCCTCGCAGTGGCAGGCCTCTTACTGCACACACTCCTGACAATGGGCAGAGAGTCAACGAATTGGCGACTGCTGACAGACGCATCACAGTGAACGGATTGTCACGCTACGTTGGGATAGGGGAAGAAAGTGTTTGCAGTATACTGAAAGTGTTGGCGTTAAAAAAGGTTTGTGCCAGGTGGGCTCCCAGGATGTTGACAGTGGCTCACAAGGAAACAAGGAAAACGGTATGCAGCGAACTTCTGGAAAAGTACGAGAATGGTGGAGATGAATTTCTAGGAAGAATTGTGACAGGTGATGAAACATGGCTCCATGGCTCACCAGAGACGAAGACGCATTCAACGGAGTGGCATCATGCAAATTCACCCAAGAAAAAAAAAAATTCAAAACCACACCTTCTGCTGGAAAAGTTATAGCTACAGTGTTTTTAGATTCCGAAGGACTCTTGCTCGTGGACATCATGAAAAGTGGAACCACCATAAATTCTGATGCATATGTGATGACACTGAAGAAACTTCAAGTTCGACTGAGTCGTGTTCGACCACATCGGCAAAAGCACAATGTTTTGCTGTTGCACGACAATGCACGGCCACATGTCAGTCAAAAAACCATGGAAGCGATCACAAACTAGGATGGACAACACTGAAACACCCGCCTTACAGTCCTGACCTGACTCCATGTGACTATCATCTCTTTGGGAAACTGAAATACTCTCTTCGTGGAACAAGATTTGAAGATGATGACTCCCTTGTGCTCGCTGCCAAACAGTGGCTCCAACGAGTTGGTCCAGAATTTTACCGTGCGGGTATACAGGCGCTGGTTCCAAGATGGCGTAAGGCAGTTGAGAGGGATGGAAATTATGTGGAGAAATGAAAATATTGTTCCTAAAGGATATATCTACACACTGTAAAACTTTTAAACATTTAGAATAAAAGATGGATTAAAAAAATAGTGTGCATTTCTTTTGGAGTGACCCTCGTAATTTATGCTGTATTTCTCACGAGTGCCCTTCTTATTAACCGAATAAAGGCGACCTCAGCTGTAAAGTAATCGGTGGGTTACCTCCCGAATGTAAGAATAGTCACCTATAGAAAATACGGGGCCACATACGGGAGGCGAACTGTTTTTTAATAGAGAATACTCGGTCAGTTTTAAAATTACTTCATGTTTATCGATATTAAGTCAAAGCTTATTATTGCCATTTAAAACAGGGAAGATTTATTTTTGAAAAATAATGTCGTCGAGGCAATGTCCGTCTTTCCAATGCACTATTCAAGTCTCTTTTACAAATGCCCCCATCACAATGACGAATGTCTCTGCAGGGATGGAGAAATTTTTTGAATCATACAGTGTAGGCCTTCACGGCCGGCGTCTTCTTTAGTTAAATCTTCCGGGTTGAGAGGAGGCGGTCGATGTATAAAACTGCTTCCTGAAGTTTCGTCTCCAATTGCGCCAAACATCGTCGGAGGTAAAACGGCAACCACCACTAAGATTTGAAGGACTGCAGGCAAAAAAGAGGTGTCATTAAAACGATGGTGAACAAAGGTAACAAAATCTACGAGCCGGTTTATTTGCAGGATGACTCAAATCATTTATGGTTGGCTTTCAGGAAAAATGGATATAATAGTAAGGAGATTGATCAAGCAGTCCATCAAAGAAGAGAATAGCCATTTAGTTAATGAAAGCTGAAGTGTAAATGTCAGTTCTTCAAAAAAATTAAATAAATTAAGTGAAATACTAGAGAAAAAGTTTTTCTCCCGTTCATTAATAAAGTTAGGGATCGCATCGGAAAATTTCCGGGGAAGTACGGGGTCGAAACAATCTTTAGACCCACCAGGTAGAACAAAAACAATTAGAATGGCAAATAGATGCACGACGCCCACCCTAGCAACACCTAGGGTATATAAAATTCCGTGCAGTTGTGGACAAGTGTACATTGGAACTACGAAAAGAAGTGTCAACATCCACATAACCGAACACAAAAGGAACTGTCGTCTGGAACATTCCGTAAAATCGGTCGTAGCAGAATGTTTTGCGTGACGGGAACCACGAAATAAAATTCAGTGAGACGAGCGTTTCAGCAAGGACATCGCATTATCATGCACACATGTAAAGAGAACCAATAGAGACTCATAAACACCATAATAAGTTTGACAGAAAAGAAGAAAATTTGAAGTTAGTCAAAATATGGTTGTCGCCTTTGCACCAACAGAATGACAATCAATAATTTTTGTCGAGAACAATGACGCCATCCAGAGATAGACATAGAGTCGGCATCAAGTGGTGCCCTCTATGCACCCTATAAATGCGTGCGCCCCCCCCCCCCCCCCCCCCGTCCCTTGGTGTCAGTAAATATATTACCGCTACAGCGCCGACTTGTTGAGCTTGTCAGCAATATAATTTTCCACGCTACCAGTATAAATTTCCATCACACACTATAGCACAATGTATTAGAGAGACTAATGAAGAATTTGATAGAACAATTCCACTTGGACCTTCTAATAATATTAACCATTTAGTTAATGAAAGCTGAAGTGTAAATGTCAGGTCTTCAAAAAAATTAAATAAATTAAGTGAAATATTAGAGAATAAATGCGATATAAAGTAAAACATTTTATAAGATACATTATCCCACGTGGGGTTTTAGAGGGGTTTTCCCTACCCGTAAGGCGAATGTCGGGATATAGCATACAGCATTTCCCCCCTCCCCCTCACCCCCTCTCTCAGTAACAATAAGAAAAAGAGGAAGAAGCAGATTAAGTAGGAAAAAGGAAGAAAGTAATAATGGCAACACGGGATTAGCCGAGCGGTCTCAGGCGCTGCAGTCATGGACTGTGTGCCGGGTCCCGGCGGAGGTTCGAGTCCTCCCTCATGCATGGGTGTGTGTGTTTGTCCTTAGGATAATTTAGGTTAAGTAGTGTGTAAGCTTAGGGACTGATGCCCTTAGCAGTTAGGTCCCATAAGATTTCACACACATTTGAACATTTTTTTAATAATGAATAGAAATAGAAGATATATAATGAATTATTGTTACTGAATTGGATAATCAATATTTCAAGTAAAACAGGAAATATCAATTTTTTTCCAAATAATACAAATAAATGGAGTCTCAACAGTATTAAAGCACCTAAGGCTCAAAAGAGCTAAACTCTAGATACATCCCAACCTCGTAAGAGAGGTTGAAAGAAAAAAAAGTAATTGTTTAACCTTGGGAATGTCTCCCGCAGTTGGAGACATAGGAAGCAGTTTAATGCAGGCTTCTCAGCTTGGATGTTCTAACTAAAGAACCTCTTGAATGATTGCACTGTTGATGTGATCCCAGTTTCGTGATTTGTGGTTATGGATACGGCTATTGATGTACCCCCACAGAGCACAGTCACGCTGTGCTACGTCTGGAGATCTTGGAGGCGAAGGAACATTTCCAAAACGTGATATAATCCGTCCAGAAAACAGGTGTCGAAGAACTGACATTGGAAAGTTCGCGGTGTGTGGTGTATCGCCGTTCTGCTGGAACTAAACATCTTGTAAAGGTAGTCTTCATCTTTTCCTTTCTTGTTTCACGAATGTTTCAAGCATACGAGTATGAATGTACCGTGCCGAATTAACAGCGACTGTGGTTCCATTTTCTTCGGAAAAATACGGTTCAGTAATGTGGTGCACAGCAGACAGTATCTTTTTAAGAGTGTAAAGGACGCTGGTGAATAAGATGTGAATGCTCAGGAGCCCACTAACCCAGGTTTTATCCATTGACTGCCGCGTTTAAGTGGAAGTGAGCTTCATTGTTCATCAATAAACTCACTTTATCACTCAAAATCACCTTCATTCTGCAAGCAAAATCTTCGCGTACAGCAAAATCAGTGGGCTCCAGTTATTGAACAGTAAGAAGTTTGTACAGATGGAATTTTAATGCTTGTAGAACCGTCTAATCGATTCACAATTGATTGCTAGCTCACTCGCATGACGTCTAACTGACCTTCCTGGGCTTTTTACTATCGCAAAGCAAAGTGAAGGAGTTATTGATGTCAGCTGCATCGGGACTTAGTGAGGTGTCAGTGGCGACGAGTGAAAATGTGTGCCGGACCAGAACTCGAACCTGGGATCTCCGGCTTACTAGGCACTTGCGTAAACCAGTGCGCCAACCGGACACACAAATGTGAGAACCATCTCGTTAAGCCTCCTGGCCGACCTACACTCCCTCCTGGCGCTACTTATCCGCTGTCGCCATCCATGTCCTCCATGCTCACTACTTTGAGGTTCCCACAGGAGGTCGAGCGTTATTGTGCTTCCGCACTGGAGGTGTTGGTTTCATTGCCTATGGAGAGGAATTAATTATATGAGTACATATAGCTTTTCCAACCCGCCAGGTTAGACGAGCGCGCTAGCGCGCTGCTTCCTGGACTCGGGTAGGCGCGCCGGCCCCGGATCGAATCCGACCGGCGGATTAACGACGAGGTTCGGTGTGCCGGCCAGCCTGGATGTGGTTTTTAGGCGGTTATCCACATGCCCCTACGTGAATACCGGGCTGGTCCCCACGTCCCGCAGATAGCTGAACACTTTCGCACTATTCCATGGATTACACTAGTCGCAGACAGTTGGGGTACACTACTTCCCTCCCGGGGGGTACGGGGTGGCGGCAGTAAGGGCATCCGGCCACCCCTTCAACTAACATTGCCACATCCGTTTAATCCTGCCGACCCTGAGTATCCGCGGGAAAAACGGCACAAGCAAAAGAAAGAAAGATATAACTTTTCTACTATGCTCCCAGATGATATGAAGTGTTCCACCCATGTGAGGATTGTGTAACATCTCGGAACAGTTCCGTGTACACTGAGATTGAATTGTACAGACTCACCACTACTTGCAAAACTGTCATAGACGAACAAACGCTGCTGTAAAAATGGTTCAAATGTCTCTAAGCACTATGGGACTTAACATCACTCCCCTAGAACTTAGAACTACTTAAACCTAACTAACCTAAGGACATCACATACATCCATGCCCGAGGCAGGATTCGAACCTGCGACTGTAGTGGTCGTGCGGTTCCAGACTGAAGCGCCTAGAACCGCTCGGCCACACCGGCCGGCGCTGCTGTGAGACTAACTGCTCCATTGTAACTGAAATGATGTCTTGTGTGGAGAAGAACTACCCCCAACCAGTATCTTCTTCCCCCACCACACTCTCAGTGCTACGCAGTTCAAAACAGTTGCCTTCCGTGTATTACCCAGCATAATTGATTTATTACACGAAATATATCGACTTAATTATTGCGACTGCAAAGCTATAGAGAACACGTACACTGCAATCGAAGGTGCAGCGATAAAAACTCGATCAAATCACTTAAGCTAATGGTAATATTGTCCAATTATTTATTTGTCTTAAAGCGCACAACAAAACAAAAGAAAAACAAAATATAATCAGATAAATGTTAAACTAAAGTTGAAACATAATTAAAGTATTTGGGAGTCTTTATTATACCTTGAAGTCCAGATCCATCAGCCAATCAAAAACATCGGCCATAACGTGGATGAAACATCGGCCACAACGTGGATGTTTGTTAGGGACCACAGCAAACAGTGTTTCACACAATAAACACATACTGCTGGATAAAGGCCTTCTGAACAATTCACAATCCCTGCCATTTTGAACTACTTACATCCCTGCCTCTCTTGCGTGATTATGTTGTTGCATACACATCTTGATTGGCTCTTGTTCACGGTCTTTTCTTATCTCTTGAAACCCACCAAATAACTTCGTTGGACCAATTATTCCGGCATAGTATGGGCGCAAATGGGACAAGTTCCTTAGATGGTGCAGGGAATGCTGTTTCAGTTGTTGAAGGGCAGGATTCTCTATTGCAGTAATAGACTTCAGTAAGTTTTGGTCTCAGAGCAAAAGGATTTTGCGAAAGGATTGGAGGCTGTCAAGTATGGTTTGAGCTTGGATTGTATGGTTGTGAAGGACCAGACTGGTGAGGGACGGATGGAACTGGAAATTGTGAAGATTCTTGCGCTAGTTTGGGTGACATCCCGAGATGCCAATTTTAGGCTCGTTAGGTGGTATACCATGTGCCAGACAATTTTTCAGAAAGGGGATATTTGCGTGGAGTTTTGATAGGGCAAAGAAGAGTTTCCGGAATCGGCGGAGCAGAATGAACAGGGATTCATGGTTGAAGGACGGGAGATAAAAAGAAGTGACTGGTAAAAAACCAAGTTGAAAATAAGAAGATAAAAACTTAAGTCGGAGAGTTATAACGGAAATAAATGATACGTACAGTATATAGAGCTATCTAGAAAGTTGTATCGAAAGTCAGGAAGTGCTTTAAAGAAGCAGGAGGTAGTAGCAGTGTTCGTAAATACATATGTTCTGTCGCAAATTGACACGCGCGACAGTGGAAAAAAAAAAAACAGCCGCTGTGGAACAATGCTGTCGAAAATTAACATGCACGATCGGCTAGCAGTCAGGTGTAGTCAGGTTGGGCACCACCAGTTGGTAGTGTAGAAAATGTAAAACAAAGCAAAGGAATTACGGGTTCAAAGACGGGCAGTCGCCGCGAGAACGAGGAGTCGTAGTACGGTACTCGTTAACGCGGTGGGCCGTTACAACAGCGCACATTCAAATTGCGCAACGAGGGTGGCCGGTGTGTGTTTTGAAGGCAGTTGCCGCAGAGGAGAAGAACGTATTGCTACAGGCAATCTTAGAACGCCAACCAATAGATCCTAGGGGAAGGGAAAACTACTGAAAATAATTTTTACCAAGTACTGGTGGTGGTGGTGGCGTTAAGTTCCTATGGGACCAAACTGGTGAGGTCATCGGTCTCTAGGCTTACACACTGCTTAATCTAACTTAAACCAACTTACGCTAAGGACAACACACACACCCATGCCCGAGGGAGGACTCGAACCACCGACGGGGGGGCGGGGGGGGGGGGGGGGGAAGGGGCGCACGTAACGTGATAAGGCGCCTCAAACCGTGCGGCTACCCGGCTACCCGGCCCTGCTACCAAGTACTATTTAAAACAGAACAGACGTATTAAGTAACAAAAAATGGACAAATGAGTTGCAGAAAAGTAAAGCGAGCTGAAAGGGTATAGGATGGGAGAGAGCCGACTCACTAAGTTTCTAAGTTAACGTTATTTTGAAATCATAGCGGGACTTTATGGATATCTTGTGTAAGCCTCTCCATCTGTATATAGCCCCTGCAACATATATCCATTTGAACCTGCTTCCTATAGTCAACTTCCTGTAGTCACCTCTTGGTATCCCTCTACAATTTCTTCGTCCCACTATTTGTTACCAAAGTGACGATTCCTTGATGTCTGAGGAAATGCTCTCTCTTCTTTTAGTTTCTTTCTCCAATTAAATTCAGCACCTCCTCATCAGTTATCAAATTTACCCAGCTAAACTTCAGCATTCTCCTATAGCAACCAGTTTCAGAAGTTTCTATTCTTTCTTGTCTGAAGTATTTATCATAGACGTTTCATTTCCGTTCACAAATACTTTCCACACAAACTCCTTCAGAAAATACTTCCCAACACTTAAATTTGTATTCGACGTCAACGATTTCTCTTTTTCAGAAAAACTTCTCCTGATAGTGCCACTCTGTAGTTTTTATTCTCTGCAGTTCAGAAATCGCTAGTTATTTTTCTGCACAAATAGCAAAAGATTACTGCTACTTTTACTGTTGATCATCATCAGAAACAACGGGGGGGGGGGGGGGGGGGGATCGAATGTCTGATAACGAGAGTCACTCGTTCTGGTGAAACGTCAGAAAAATCATAAAACAAGCGACAGTCAAACATCTCAAGGCGAAAACCAACAGGCAACACGTCAGTTTTAGTACTTATCTGCTCTTCCTATCTTCGGTTGTATTTGGATGGTATTTATCCGAATGTCAGATGATATATCTCCAATCTATTCCACATTAACGTGAATAGTCGTTCGGCTGTGGTTGTCACTTCCTTCCAATGATTTTAGAAGTCTGAAGCGAATATTATCCATCCCTTCTGATCTGGCAAGCTCTAAATACTGGATCCCCAATGTCATCCATAGCGACATCCAATTGTTCTATCACGTAATTCGTGAGTTTCTCCCTCGTAAACGCCAGGAATACATCCATTCCACCTATCCGCTCTCTCCTTTGCCTTACTTTTGCACTTTTAATGTTGACGCCTTTGCTTTTAATTTCAACGAAAGTTGTTGCGATTTTTCTATACTACGAAACTGTCCTTTTCGGTTTCTTCGCACTTTTTCTGTTATCATTTCACTTTAGCATCAGTGCAACTTCCTACTGATTTCCTTCCTAAATGACTTGCTTTCCTGTATTCGATTCCGTCTTTCGTCAATGAGTTGAATTACTGCCTCTGTTATCCAATGTTTCTTCGCAGTTACCGTCCTTGTTCCTACATCATATGTCCAATATCTGGGATTGCTCTTTTTATTTATCAACCCTCTTCAGGGGAACCTGTTAGTGTAATATTCAGTATTTACAGGTTTAGAGAACTGGAAGCATGCGACATGATTCCTCAATACTTCATCATCCCACTTCTTTATGCATTCATTCTCTTCATGATTTCCATAAATTTCCCACAACGTTTCGCGAAAATAAGCGATAGGAAAATCAAAATCAAAGCTCATTCGGCCCATTATCGTCAGTCGTGCTGACAAACAGGTACTCATCAACAGAACAAGTAATAAGGGGTCGGGAGAGATTTGAGAAAGGAGGGAGGGGAGAGGGACGGTACGACGATGGATGGACTACAGTGGTGCCATAATCACCCTACACCATACACCGTAATATGGCTTGCAGAGCATAAATATCCACTGACGGAAAAAGATCACAACACCCATAAATAAAGAATGTAGAGTAATGAAATATCAGCAACACATTTGTCTAGGTAACATCTTTAAGTGACATATTTAAGTGATTAACAGTGCAAGATCACAGGTTAATGTAAGCACGAGATAAGCCACACGAAATGTGAAATGTTGACACATCAATACTGGTGTAAAAACGCCAGAATGTTGAATACAAGCATGCAAACGCGCATGCATTCTGTTGTAGAGGTGCCAGATGTCAGTTTGTGGGATGGAGTTCCATGTCTTTTGCACTTGGTCGATCAGTAAAGGGACGATCAAACCTGTTTGTTGGATGACGCTGGAGTTGTCGACCCATATGTGCTCGACAGGAGACAGATCTGGTGGTCGAGTAGGCCAAAGGCCATGTCGACACTCTGTAGAGCATCTTGTGTTACAGCTGCGGTATGTAGACGAGCAGTACCCTATTGGAAAATACCCCCCGGAATGCCGTTCATGACTGGAAGCACAACGGGTCGAAACATCAATCTGACGTTCAAATTTGCAGTCAGGGTGCGTAGGATGACCAGAGAGCACTCCTGCATCCCAGACCATAACTCCAGATGCCTAGCAAGCAGACAGGTTGGTTGCGTCGGCCGCTGTGACCGAGCGCTTCTAGGCGCTTCAGCCTGTTACCGCGCTGCTGCTACGGTCGTAGGTTCGAATCCTGCCTCGGGCATTGATGTGTTTTATGTCCTTAGGTTAGTAAGGTTTAAGTAGTTCTAAGTTCTAGGGGACCTCAGATGTTAAGTCCCATAGTGCTCAGAGCCATTTGAACAGGTTGGTTGCAGGCCCCAACTGGCCTCCTTCTAACCAACAAACGGCAGTCACTGGTACCGAGGCAAAACCAGCTTTCGTCAGAAAACACAACAGGCCTCTACCCCGTTCACCAGTGAGCTCTCGCTTGACACTACTGAAGTCACAAATGGCGGTGGTTTGGGTTTAATTTAATGCACGCTACAGGGCGACCGGAGCTGTCCTCGAAGTTGCCGGTTTCTAACAGTTCGTGGTGTACTGTGGTGCCAACCGTTGCTGAAATTGCCGCTCAGATGCAGTTGATGCGACGGAGCCATACGCCGAACACAATGACCTTCCCTCTCGACAGTGCCATGTGTCCGTCCTTAGCCCGGTCTTCTTGTGACCGTACATTCTCGTCTCCACCGCTGCCAGCAATCATGTACAATGGTTGCTTCCTGCCAAATCTTTCTGCAGCTTCGCGGAAGGAACATCCAGCTCCTCGTAGCCCTATTATACGACCACGTTCAGAGTCAGTTAGGTGTTGATAATGGCGTCTTTGTCACCATAAAGGCATTCTTGACTAGCACCAACTCACCAGGTGAGTTGCGCTCACGACCGTTACAGCAGGTATTTCAAGCAAACTTGATTTGCATCCTCATAGTGGCTCTGCCAGCAGCACTCTTAAGTGACTGGAGCGAAATTTGAATAGACATCATCTTTCATATGTAGAAACATGCCTACCAACTCTCGTTTGTGTCTCACATCTCCTTCTCGGTGATGCAATTTTTTCCCATAAGTTTAGATGTACATGAAGAATACTACAGTATCTGCTAATCTATTCATAATTCATTTCGCATTATGCCACACCAGCTACAGCCTCTTAAAAAGGTCTGTCTTCATTGACTGAGACTCTTCGATCGAAGAACTGAAGCAATAGCATTCATCAGCTGTGGTGCTCTTTAGGAGTAGATTAAAAAAGTGTTCTGATGCTCCAGTTACACAATAACTGCACCCCGACGTTGGTTTTGGTGTGGAATCTGAAAAGATAATCAGGATTTTTCCCGCGGCCTGCTACCGTATACATGATACCTTTCAAAGAACTTAAGTAAATCAATTTTCGCACGTTCCCTGACTCTCAATTGAACACTGAACGTTCTTTTGCCCGTACTTACACAGACACAGATATGCTGACAATCAGTTATTCAAAATTACAGTCACAATCGCATTATTTATTTTGCCGCTGCCAACCGGTTTTAACCCGCGATGGGGTCATCTTCAAGGCAATTTATACTAACTATAGTTACCAACCGTGCACAGGCAGGGTGACGACTCCAGCGAGCGACCAAATGGTGTAAATTGCCCTGAAGATGACCCCATCGCGAGTTGAAACCGGTTGGCGGCAAAATAAATAATGCGATTGTGACTGTCATTTTGAATAACTGATTATAAGTAAATTAATGGCTGTTTATCTCTATACAACGATGTTATATAAAACTGCTGACAATCACCAAAAGCTGTCCTTTTATCCATTAACTTTTATCAATTACTTGGGCTACTATTTTCCTTTGCTGCTCCGACATATCGCAATTAATTTCTTGATTTGATAGAGGATCAGTTATTTTCCGTGTCTCACTAATAATCTTGTAGTAGTCGTGTGACAATCGTATAACTGCACCTGACGTGACTACTCTGTCTTCTAACACGTAGGTTAAAAATATATTTTGAAAGTCTTATACGGTACCCTCACTACAGGCGTATTTCACAAGAAGTGTAGTTTTGCACTGATTAATAATAGAAACGTGGGGTGTTATGAATGGCCTACCAGGTAATACTGAGAAGAGCCCAAACTTCCTAAAAAAACTAGGTTACCTCTAAAAGTGAGTTCCAAGAGAACTCTGCCGATCTGATAATTAGCCAGCATCTCAGTGGTTATAATCTCAACCGGCCTCTCAACACTCTTCAAACAAGATTATCCTTGAAATGGTCAGTGCCACCAAGACGAAATGTAGCAAGGGTAAATTAAGAAGAATTACATCACAAGTAAAACAAGCATAAATATGTATTTAACAAGTCTCTGTATATAAAAGTACACGTCCTGCGTGACTGCCTGAATGACTGATTCATCAAGGTCCTGACCATACAGCTGAGGCTAGAAATTTGAAATTTGGAAATGCAGGCGTCGTTTGAGAAGGGATTTTTCGAAATTTCGACTCCAAGGGTGTGAAACAGAAGATGAAAGGTTTTTCGAAAATATGTCGCTATGAACCCCTTTGAGATGAAATAGTAGGAGAAAGGAATTTTTCCTTTTTATTTTTTTAAATTAATAATTATTAAAGTTCCAAAGCATTTTTAAAGCTACAGCTGCGAAAATTGTTCTTTGACTTCTCGGTTTGAAATAAAGAAATTCTTGTTTTGGTGTTTTTGGAAATTCAACCCCTAAGGGGGTGAAATAGGGGACCAAAGGTTTTATGAAAATATTTCATTATGTAAGGATTTTAAAGCTAACTCTGTGGAAATTGCTCTATGGCTTCTCGGTTGGAAGTAAAAAAAAAAAAAAAAAAAGAAAAGGTGCCTTATCACTGGTTTGTGAAATCAACCCCGAAGAGGGCAGAACAGTGCACGATTGATTCACTGACTCATCATCGGTCAGCCCAAACCACTAAGGACAGAAACTTGACATTCGGAGATGGTGTTGATGTTATACAATAGGCTCGTTTAAGAAGGGATTGTTCGAAATTCCAGTCCTAAGGGGATGAAATAGGGGATGAATGGTTATTTGGAAATATGTTGCTATTAAGGCAGTTTTGAGAGTAAACTACGAAATTTGGTGCTTGGTTTCTCAGTTTAAAAAAAGTGTTTCAGCATTTTTGGAAATTCAACCACCAAGAGATTATAATAGGGGCTGAAAGTTTTTTTAAATAAATCATTATCAAATAATTATTAATTGATATTTGACTCCTTGGTTAGAAATGAAATACGTGTTTCAAGATTTTTGGAAACTGAATCCCTAGGAGTGTGGAACAATGGATCAAAATTTTTAAGATATTTGGTCGTATTGTAATATTATTAAGAGTGTATCTTTGAAAAATGCTATTTCACTTCTTGGTTGCAAATAAAGAAATCTGTTAAGGGATGAAAGTTGCTATGGAAATATCACCACAATAACTCAAGAGGCAGGATTAACGAAAACCTCCGATTCCATCTACCAGAATCTCTTTTTTGTCAGTACATTCTGAAAAGACCACGCTTCTATGGCCTAATCAGCGTGAACAGTTTATAAAGTGTTGGAATTTGTGAACAATATAAAAATTCCGTTAAAGAAAAAAAAGCCTGAGCAGATCATGCAGTTTACGAGAGCGAAGCAGCGGACACCGAACTAATGTTGTATAACTTCTGTATCTCTCTCTCGTCTCGGGACATGTTGAAAATTATTAGGTGATTTTACCCACGTATTCAATAGATAAAGTATACTCCATTTTAATGAGATGTCCTTGAATTTTGATGCCACATAATATTCAAATTCCATCTCTTTTGGGATCACACTACAAATGCAGTTGTGCTCCACTCTTCATGAAATTTTAATCTCGGCTCCTGAAGACTGAAAGCGCACTTACTCGACACTAGCAGCAGAAAATGTAAATACATTTGAGTTAATGCTGCTAGCCACGTTTCAGATAATTGAGATTACTCCGACATTAAACTAGAAGTATTGTTACAATTCTGGTGAATAAAGGAAATATTGTTAACAAAAAGCGCTCATTGAATGCTTGGGCTGATGCCTTCGCTGTATTCAACAAGTTTCAGCAATGTTATTACTGTGTGCAGTGTTAAGACTTTCCCGACATTAGATTCAGCCAGTGGTCATCACTGTTGTTGAGAAAAATTATTTTCCAAGGAAATGGTGTTTCTATTAGCAAGTGTTTCATATCGAGTAACTATGACCTGAGGAAGCTTTCATCGCTCCGGGCATACCACACCCATCAATTGCGGGAACTAGTTTATTCATTGAGGCCGTGACCTCGGCTAATGCACGTGCTGGCAAAAACTCAGCTACTGTCCTACCGGGTAGGGCAGCAGGTGGGAACCGACCCACTCCCGTCCGGTAGGTAGAAAGTCGAGGAGCTGGTGTCTGACAAATTGAACCTAGCGTACACCGCGCCTCATAGGGGGTTCCAGTAGTCAGTATAGCCAATACAACAAAAACGTTATCATTCGTGCATACTACGACATTTTGGTTTGTTGACATTAGCACCGGATATGACAGGAAAGATACGAAGTGACTATCAAAAATAAGTTTCACATTATTACGGCACACAATATTACTAGTACGATGACGCTGTAGAATAAGAAACAGGAGTCGGTGTAGAAGAGATAGGGAAACCACTGTTAGAATCAGAATTTAAAAGCACTATGGAAGACTTAAAATCGAATGAGGCAGAAGAAATGGATAACATACCATCGGAATTTCTAAAATAATTGGGGGTAACTCGCAACAAAACGACTATTCGCGTTGGTGTTGTAAATAGGCTGTTTAGGTTTTTTATTGGTAACGCCACGTAGCGCTCTGTATGAAAATCACTGGCTGTGCTGTGTGCAGTCTGTGGCTGGTTTCCATTGTTGTTTGCTATTGTAGTGTTGGGCAGCTTGATGTGAACAGCTCGTAGCGTTGTGCAGTTGGAGGTGAGCCGCTAGCAGTGGTGGATGTGGGGAGAGAGATGGCGGAGTTTAGAGAGCGGATGATCTGGACGTGTGTCCATCAAAGACAGTAAATTTGTAAGACATCCAGTCTTACAAATATATATATATATATATATATATATATATATATATATATATATATATATATGACTTTTGAACACTATTAAGGTAAATACATTGTTTGTTCTTTTTCATTTGCTAACTATGCCTATCAGTAGTTCGTGCCTTCAGTAGTTAGAATCTTTTATTTAGCTGGCAGTATTGGCGCTCGCTGTATTGCAGTAGTTTGAGTAACGAAGATTTTTGTGAGGTGAGTGATTCATGAAAGGTTGTTAGTCAGGGCCATTCTTTTGTTGGGATTATTAAAAGTCAGATTGCGTTGCGCTAAAAATATTGTGTGTCAGTTTAAGCACAGTTATTTCTAATTTTTCTAAGGGGACGTTTCAGTGTGTAGAATATATGAGTCTGGCGATATACCATCTGACTTCGTAAAAACATCATCCACACAGTTCCGAAGACTACAACAGCCGACAAATGCGAGAATTATCGAACAATCAGCTTAACAGCCTGTGTTTTCAAGTTGATGACAAGAATAATATGCAGCAGAATGGAAAAGAAAGTTGAGGATTTGTTAGATGACGATCAGTTTGGCTTTAGAAAACACCAGTTCTGACGTTGCGGTTGATAATGGGAGCAAGTTTAAAGAAAAACGGAGACAAATTCGTAGGATTTGTCGACCTGAAAAAAGAGTTCGACAATGTAAAATGGTGTCAGATGTTCGAAATTCTGAAAAAATAGGGACAAGCTAGAGGGAAAGAAGGGTAATGAACAATATGTATAAGAGCCAAGAGGGAGCAATGAGAGTAGAAGACCACGAACGAAATGCTCGCATTAAAAATGGTGTAAGGCAGTCACGTAGCCTTTCGCTCCTACCGTTCAACCTATACATCGAAGAACAATGACGGAAACGAAAGAAAAGTTCAGGAGTGGAATCAAAATTCGAGGTGAAAGGGTATCAATGATAGGATTGGATGATGACATTGCTGTCCTCAGTGAAAGTGAAGAGGAATGATGGGACGTGCAGAATGAAATGAACAGTCTAATGAGTGCAGAATATGGATTGAGGGTAAGTCGAAGAAAGAGAAGCAATGAGAGTAGCAGAAACGAGAACAACGAGACGGTAATCACAAAGCAGATGAAGTTAATGAATTCTGCTACCTAGGTAACAAAAAAACCAATGCCGGATGGAGCAAGACAGACATCAAAACCAGACCAACACTGCCAAAAAGTGCATTCCCGGCTTAGAGAAGTGTAGTATTATCAAACATAGGCCTTAATTTGTGGAAGAAATTTCTGAGAACATACGTTTGGAGCACAGCATTGTATGGTAGTGAACCATGGACTGTGGGAAAACCGGAAAAGAAGAGAATCAAAGCATTTGAGATGTGCTGCTACAGAAGAATGTTGAAAATTAGGTGAATGAAAAGGAAAGGAATGAGGAGGTTCTCCGCAGAATCGGAGAGGAAAGGAACATATGGAAAACACTGACAAGAAGGAAGGACAGAATGATAGGACATTCGTTAAGACATCAGGGAATAACTTCCATGGTACTAGAGGGAGCTGTAGAGGGTAAAAGCTATTATCCTGCAGATAATGACTACTCTGATGTGAAAAGAATGGCACAGGAGAGCAATTCATGATGGGCCCCATCGAATTCATAAGACTGATGACTCAAAAAAAAAAAAAAAATATATATATATATAGATATATATATATATATATATATATATATATATAAAACCGCGGCTCAGGCAACTTTTCTTGAATTCAGCACTACACTTCAAAGAAACATGAATACATTTCCAATAAAGTCACCGAGTCTCTGTAAACAACACTCGGATCTTTGTACCAATCGCTCAGTTCCTCAGTGACAGAAATCCGATCATCATCACACACCTCTCTGCAGCCTCGGTCAAATTGTAGGCACCATTGCACTATCACTGGATGCGACATTGCATTTGGTCGATACACAGCCAGAATTCCGCGGATAGTCTATGTGCAGGTTAGACGTTTTGACCACAAGAATGGTGCTCTCCCCCATAATTCAGCTTTGAAGAACATTTCCAGTTCATTTCACTCGTACAGTATGATGCACCTGTCAGCCATACCACAGCAGAACTACAGGCTGGAGAAAAGTATGGATATGCCGCAAGAAATGGATGCTTGAACATAAATGTAGACACAAGCCAAGCCTGCAAAATCTGTGAGTCGTGGACGGATCGCATTGATGCCGTTTGTTCTTTGGCATTTTGTCACAATCGAGTGGCATCTTATTTCTCCCTGAGTTACTACCATAACGAGTTGCTGACTTGCCTCTGTCACTGGCAGCAGCAGCGCTTATCGATACTAGTACTACTGTAGCATCTTTGGTGTGGCCGCTGTATTTCCGTGTGGTGGCGTGTGTGGCAGTCAGTCTGTTGGGACAGAGCAGCGAGGAAGTCTCCACGGTGCGAAGTCAGGCCGAGACCGCTGACGGCGTGCACACGCGGTTGGATTGTGAGGCGCTAGCTGCGAGAGCTATAAAGATCGTTGCCGACTAAACCTGGACACTGAAGTTGAGTGATCAGTTAACCTGTTACGAAACCTCTACTGCTGTGCCGTCTCTTTGTTCATTGCCAGTCGTTGCTTCCTGGGCCGTTCCGGCTAGCAGCAACATATAGTGTGTTGGGGCCGGCGAAATTTTGCAGCCATCTTACTGTATAGTCTTTAACTATTATATTGGTTGTTACTTATCAGTGAAGTTCACCAGTGGTATTTTCTGCCGTGTGGCCGTTGACGCCCCAGTTACCTGCCCTGGTCGATAGCGTAGTTTTCCGGCAGTGTGTTTTTCCTCGCCGTGTTGATGCTGTCTGGCATGGCGTGAAATTCGACAGCATTTTAGTTGCTTGTTCATATTATTTTCTTAGAGTGGTTATTGAGCGTTGCTTGTTTTTAGACGTCAATTTTGAAGACGTAGTGCTGTTGGTATCTTCGTCCTCGGCTGATACTTCCGTTGCCGTGCCGTTGGTCGGGCAGAAGGGGATTGATTAGGTTGTTGGTCGGTTCTTCAGCCGTCTCTGGGTCGGTTGCCATCCGATTATTTAACCTTACTCTTGGCTGCCTGTCTCACCTCACCTTACGTTAGAGCTACCTCCTCAGGCCGACCCTTAAAACACTTCTGAGCACCACTGTTCTGTTGGTTTTAGATTGAGATTTTCATTTTAGTCTGAAGTACTATGGGAGGCCTTCAGCCGTCTTAAATTAAAATTTAAAAATTAATTTGTTTCAAACTAGTTTTTTAATTTTTATCTGAATTTCTTGTTATCCAAACCCTAAGTCCTCAGTTGTTCATTGTATTGTGTGGGGCCTTCAGCCAAGTATTTATTGTCTTTTAAGGGCCATCAGCTGCGTGGTTGCGTTAAAGCAATTTTTAATAACTTGTGTTCAGGCCTTCTGCCGTTCTTGTTTTTGGTCTGGTTTTGGGCCTCAAGCCCAGTAGGTATCGCAAGTTCTCTTAACTAGGCCTTCAGCCGTATTGTTTTAATTTGGTCCTTTTAAGGCAATGTGTAATTAAGTCGTTCTTAGGAAAATAAAGGTTTGTGTGTTTGTACTACTAAAAGTAGCTCATTATGGCCCCTTTCCACAACCATAACCTGATCCGCTCTATCCTGCGAAACCAGATTACAAGCTGTGCTGTTGTATTTGACCAGGAGCGACACATGTGCAATCTCCTCAGTACGCTGCAAGTATCAGTCGTGGTCAGAACAGTAGTCTTCCAGCGCATACTCCGCTGTAGAGTGAAAATCTCCTTCTGCGAACATCTCCTAGGCTGTGTGTAAGCCATGTCTCCGCAATATCCTTTCTTCCAGGAGTGCTAATTCTGCAAGTTTCGCAGGAAAGCTTCTTTGAAATTTGGGAGATAGAAGATGAAATACTATCGGAGGTAAAACTGCGAGGATGCGTGATCAGAAGTGCTTGGGTAGCTCAGTTCGGTTAACGGCGCTACAGTCTGGAACCGCACGACCGCTACGGTAGCAGGTTCGAATCCTGCCTCGGGCATGGATGTGTGTGATGTCTTTAGGTTAGTTAGGTTTAAGTAGTTGTAAGTTCTAGGGGACTTATGACCACAGCAGTTGAGTCCCATAGTGCTCAGAGCCATTTGAACCATTTAGCTCAGTTGGAGCACTTGCTCGCGAAAGGCAAAGGTCCCGAGTTCGACTCTCGGTCTGGCACACTGTTTTAAATTGCCAGGAAGTTTCAGTAGTCTGTTTAGATGTAAGTTCTTCATGTAAGAGCCAAGTGAATTGGAATGTGGGTACATTGTCGGTGCTTGTAACACCGAGAATACAGGATGCATGGCACCTTCAACCGATATATAATTTTTTGCTGAATTGTACGTAAATATTTGTAATTTAAATGCTTTCTTTTAATAAGTAAGGACATTGCGTCTCTGTATGTGTAAATTTAGGTAGAAATCTGTTGAAATTTCATTGTATATATCTGTCTTACCGTGAAACTTATAAGGTCTGGCAAAAATCCGAAGGAATTGTTGTTTGCATCGACTAGCAACGATAATAGCAGTGCTGGTGCGTTGTAAAATCTTTGGGTAGGGAGTTATTGCACGGGACGCGCGGAGCGAGGGAGACGCGTTCCAGCGCTTGTAGTGTGCGGAAGTGTGGTGTTAACGCTCTCGCAGTAGAGTACCATTTCGGCGGCATCATGTATGCGCGCCGGCCAGATGTCTAGTAGCAGGAGTAAGGAGAGTGGACGGGCGGAAGAGGCTGTATGAATTAAGATTGCCCGTTCCTGTAATTAGCCGTGGCCCCACAATATGCTACCGTCTTCAACAGCAGCAGTTCCAGAAACACAGATTCGTCGTCGGCTCAGTTTCGTCGCACGCACAGCACTGAAGTAGGACTGTTCATTGGTAGAAAGTATTAACGGCTAACCCAGCAGCACAACTGAATGTGATTTGATTGATAAAATTTATTTAAATAATAGTCAGTTAGACCCAGGGCGATTGTGTGCTCATAGTCCTCAGACATTGTTACCAAGCAACGTCTTTGTTCCTTTCTTTTTTCTTATATGCTAACCGAGTGTCATAAGAAACAAACTGAATAGTTACAGCCAGTTAATTAATGAATAATTTCACTTTTAAGAATTTTAGCCTCAGTCTACTTTCAATTAACTGTCGTACAACAGACTTCAGTATATGAGTAAAGTACAGCAATTTCACTTTCAAAGTTTGACAATCAATCGCTGTAAAAAAAATCCAAATCTAAAGAAATGCACAAATTTAGAGTTCGGAAGTTTTATTTATTTTGCATATAACATGGAGCACATGGCTGTTTGGTTTGGTACGTATTCTATTATTTATTTCTGTTGAAGTCAGTAAAAAAGGCTCAGTTGTTCAGACAATAACTAGAAATCCAATTTGCAAAATAAGTAACTGCAAAGTAAAAGTGCTTGTTTTTTTCTAAGTTTCTTTTATGACATACGTTGAGGTCACTGAAAGTCATTTTTCACGTAACGGGGTTCAATACTAACACACACAGTTTAATTGCATATTTTCAAATCATTACTCGATTGTGTTTTTCAAAATTTAATGACAAACATAGTGTAAGAGTGACTTCTCAGTTTTCTTTATCATTACATATTCAATTAAAATTAGTGTCAAAAAACGTGACAACCTTCAGTTGCCACGTTAGTGTTTAACAATACATGTTCTTCTTTCCTATCATCTTGTACCGGATTTTGGGTGTAAATTGCGCTAGTGGGCTGGCGACCGTTAATTGTTTCCTTTTCGTTCATTTGTGTAACTTCTGGGTTCATGATCAGTGGTACCCTTTTCTGTCCAGTGTTGTTCGTGAGTGAATGCACGAAATAACTTGCATTTTTCCCAGTTATAACCCTGTTCGGTTTAATTAGTGTTTAATTGTAGTAGAATCTCCAACAGAAGGGTTTGTTGTACACTTTCCTCCTACTTATCGGTATTACTTCTTCGGGAAAGATAGCCTTATCCAATTAGTAAAAATCCATTAGGCATACACACGATCCACGGTCATATTTTACATCGCAAGCAGGATAGGCTGATTAGTAAGTGGAGGTTACAGTATGACGGGCGCTTCCCCTCCAAGGTAGCCGAAGTTTTCGGTGTTTCAAGAGGGGCTATGACCAAGATTTACACTGAACTCACGGAAAGCGAAACATTATCCACTAAAGTCACAACGCGGACTGAAGTGTGTGTTGAGTGAATGTGGAGGAGGGTCGCTGAAGATGATTGTGACGAAACATTAGACATTAAAGGATGACGGCTGCAGAGGGCATTGCAGCTCCACAATCAGGGAATTGCAGAGTGACTTCGATTTCAAAGCCACCCATCACCTGTGCGCCGGCTCCTGTTGGTACCTGATGAGAGTGGTCAAAGGCACCGCGGCGCCTTGGATTTCGCCGCGGCCCGATAGGGGGACTCGAAGGGGCAACATGAGTCTTGCGCTCAAAGACCTCGTAAAAATAGCTAGACTGGCTGAAGGCGCAGCAGTCGCGGGACGTTTCGAACCTTCGGCTGGACACCATTGTGGAGGTAAGTGTCTGATTCTCAGAAGTGTATTGTGTCCTGTAAGGACAGAGATAAAACATATATTTAACGGAGCTTGTGTACAGTATGTGTTAGTCGTAATTGCATTGTCTACACATTTCAGTTTACACGAAGGAAAATGGTGAGGAGTTGCGCACCGTTTGATTGCACAAATAAATATTTTCAGAAGTTTGTATCGAAATTCACTTGCCTGATAAATATGTCTGCAACATGAGGTTAATGTAATGAATGTGAATTTATTTGCACGTTTCCCATTTCAAAACCACACCTTATAGAAAAATGGTTAAATGCTGTTAGGAGGAAGGTTTCCGACTGACAGAAAATCATTTTCTAAGTTTGGAACTTCTCGAGGGAAGTTGTTTCCTTGCGAACTACATATATTGCAGAATTCTAAAAGATGGTGCTATTCCATCTATCTTTCGTTTCCCGACCTATGTACAGCAGAAGGTAAATTTTTTAATTAAACCATAGGAACTACCATGTTTTATTTTAACTATAGAACTTTAAAGACAATGAATGCAAGTCACAGGGATTTTCGCTCGCTGCTTTAGTATCACAATGACCGCTATTCAATTTGTCCACTGTTCGCCGTAGACCGCTTATTTGTCTGTGAGGCCTTACTTGCGCTAGAGCTCTTGTTTGGTATGCTGCCTGGTGTGGAAGAGGCTCCACGCATTTTAATGGACAGGTTTTGCCGGCTGTTTGTCGGGATGTGGTGCACCGTGAGGAAAGATGCTATCGAACAGTCTCGTCCGGCAGTGTGTTGTGTTGCCTACATTGGACGTTTCTGCCATTCAAGTGTTAAACTTGGCTGCAGGTTGCTGTGGCACATTCACTGGCGAGTTACGGCCATTTCATCTGCGTAGCAGGATTGTGTTGCGTCTGGTGAGGCTTCATTATTCGTTAATCCGAGCCAGTGTGTTTTGCTTTGTAGGAGACCCGTTCTGATTGTACTGTCCCTGGCCGCGCTTTAGGGATATTGGAAGTATTTCTGTTGAACATTGTTTTAAGACGCTCTTTGTGTGGTGAAAGCAATTTGTGTTTCGGTTAGTTTCTTGAAGTCTATTAACGTAAAGTACGAGCCAGCTAGGCGTTAATGTTACACAAACAGATAGTATTTATGCCTTCTGATTATTAAGTCCAGTGTACCTCCAAGCACGGCTTACCTAGTAATTATTCTTGGCACGCATTCCATGCTTTAATGTGCATTCAGTGGTTATGTTTTTTAAGTGTAAGTGAATGGCCTGTGTGTAACTTTCCTTTCAGTACTTTGTAGTCAAGTGGCCCACTGGAGCTAGTGGTAGAGGAAGATAAGTTGACGAAGAGTCGAACTTTAAGATGACGATTTTTGAATTTCTCCGATAACTTTACAAATGGTGCTACGAGCACTATCGTATTGATTCCTTAGCACGCTCTGCAGGTATGTCTGTAGAGCTAGACTTGTTTGGTCACTTTGTTTTGTTGAGAACAGAGGCCCTGTAGTGGACACTGTTTTTGTAACAATTTTCCTACAGTTTAAATAAGTTTCATGTAAGAAATATTTTTGTATTGGTTAATACTAGTTGATTCCTCTTAAGCCTCATAGATTTATTGATGCATTAATAACTGTTTAATGAAATTATTCTGTAACGCTTTTTGCCTGTTTAAGTCTGTATTGAAAGTGTCGACTATGGTTAAGATGGCGAATTATCCAGAGGCTAAGATGGCGAATTCGTCATCTTACCCGTATGTCTCTGTTGCCATGCTTCTAATTCCTTTGTTGTTTTGTAGTCGTGTTACTTTGATCGCAGGCTACGTAATAAACATGAGAGATGGTATATAAGGAAGACAGATCGCCAGAAATCGAGCACGAGATCAATGAAAGAGGCAATACAGCATGTAAGAAAAGGAAATTCTGTTAATGTCACCGCTAGGAAGTTCAACCTTCCTGAAACTACCTTACGTCGCTGTTTAAGAAAACATATTGGTGAAGTAAGCTCTGCTTCTATTCGTACCTAAATATATTTGAAAAGCTCAATGTAAATTAATATTTTATCTATTTACATTTCATTAAAAGAAAAAATAAAATAAATTCATTTGTCATTTAATTTTTGGAATGTCTCATTGTAGACCCGTAATTGTTTCAGAATATGCCACAAATTGGGAGTAGGTTTACAAATACATTTAATGATGACCAGTTACAAGAACTGGAATAGTATGTCATGGATCTGGACAGAAGAAATTCTGGAGTGTCAAGTTCTGACTTCGCTCGAATTGTCTAAGATTATGGTGAATTTAAGAATATAGATCCCAGACCCAGCAAAGTTAAAAAGATGGACGGGAAAGAGTTTATTCAGAATTCCATGACACGGTTCAAGTTTTCTTTTCGTAAACCAACCTGTTCATTTTTGGAACACTACCTACGACCAGCTTAGAGACAGAAGTGATGACACTTTTTGCAGGACCTGACCCTCATTTTGCAGGACAATGCTCCGGCACGTACAGTGCAAGCTGTTACTGATTTGTTTGACTGATGGAGCTGCTAAGTGCTATACCACCTACTTCACTCCCCCGAAGTAAGCCCTCGTGAGTTCAACTCGCTTTCTAAACTAAAGGAAACACTTCACGGCATTCGGTTGAGAACTGCTAGAAATTCGTCGGGCAATAGACCGCGCTGCTTGAACTGTCAACACAACTGGCATCGCTAAAAGTATCCTACGACTTCCATATCGCTGGCAACTGGTTAGACACAATGCTAGTGACTACTCTGAAGGTCAGTAAAACTTTGAAACACCTATTTTGTACGAGCTGTAAATAAATAGTTGCCAATATTGAAGTTCCAACCCTCGTAGTATGAAAGCTATCTCCTTTGTAGATTGATTGCATTTCCCTAGTATTCTACCAGTAAGCCGAACCCTGCTATCTGCTTAACCCACGACTGAACCTATGTCATCGTTTCATTTCAAGCCCATACTAAGTGATACAGGCAGATATTTCTATGAATATAGAATTTAATGGAGAGGCCATCGGACCCTGGGGCTTTTTTACAGTTTCGGCGATTTCAGCTGTTTCTCAACACCACTGACACTAAATCTACGTCTAGAGCTACATGTATTCAGTTAACCATTAACTGACTAGCAGAGGGTCCATCAAACTACCTTCAGACTATTTTTCCAACGTTCCACTCTCGAATAGCCCGCGAACAGTTAAACATTAGCGTGCGAGCTTTGTTTCTCTTATTGTATTGTTGTTGTTGTTGTCTTCTTCAGTCCAGAGACTGGTTTGATGCAGTTCTCCATGCTACTCTATCCTGTGCAAGCTTCTTCACCTTCCAGTACCTACTGAAACCTACATCCTTCTGAATATGCTTAGTCTATCTTTTGGTCTCCCTCTACGATTTTTACCCTCCACGCTGCCCTCCAATACTAAATTGATCACTTGATGCCTCAGAGTATGTCTTATCAACCGATCCCTTCTTCTAGTCAAATTGTGCCACAAATTTCTCTTCTCTCCAATTCTGTTCAATACCTCCTCATTAGTTATGTGATCTACCCATCTAATCTTCAGCATTCTTCTGTAGCACCACATTTAGAAAGCTTCTATTATCTTATTGTCTAAACTATTTATCGTCCATGTTTCACTTCCATACATGGCTACACTCCATACAAATACTTCCAGAAAAGACTTCCTGGCAATTAAGTCTATACTCGATATTAACAAATTTCTCTTCTTCAGAAACGCTTTCCTTGCCATTGTCAGTCTACATTTGATATGCCCTCTACTTTGACCATCATCAGTTCTTTTGCTCCCCAAATAGCAAAACTCGTCTACTACTTTTAGTTTCTCATTTCCTAATTTACTTCCCTTAGCAGCACTTGGTTTAATTCGACTGCATTCCATTGCCGTCGTTTTGCTCTTGTTGATGTTCATCTTATATCCTCCTTTCAAGACACTGTCCATTCCGTTCAACTGCTCTTCCAGATCCCTTGCTGTCTCTGACAGAATTACAATGTCATCGGCAAATCTCGAAGTTTTTATTTCTTCTCCATGGATTTTAAGTCTTACTCCGAATTTTTCTTGTTTCCTCTACTGCTTTCTCAGCATTCAGATTGAGTAAAATCGGGGATAGGCTACAATCCTGTCTCACTCCCTTCCCAACCACTGTTTCCCTTTCATGCCCCTCGACTCTTATAACTGCCATCTGGTTCCTGTACAAATTCTAAATAGCCTTTTGCTCCCTGTATTTGACCCCTGACACCGTCCGAATTTGAAAGAGAGTATTCTAGTAAACATTGTCAGAAGCTTTCTCTAAGTCTACAAATACTAGAAACGTAGATTTACCTTTCCTTAAGGTATCTTCTAAGATAAGTCGTAGTGTCAGTATTGCCTCATGTGTTCCAACATTTCTACGGAATCCAAACTGATCTTCCCCGAGGTCGGTTCCTACTAGTTTTTCCATTCGTCTGTAAAGAATTCGTGTTAGTATTTTGCAGCCGTGACTTATTAAACTGATAGTTCGGTAATTTTCACACCTGTCAACTCCTGCTTTCTTTGGGATTGGAAGTATTATATTCTTGAAGTCTGAGGGTATTTCACCTGTCTCATACATCTTGCTCACCAGATGGTAGAGTTTTGTCAGGACTGGCCCTCCCAAGGTTATCAATACTTCTAATACAATGTTGTCTACTCTCGGGTCCTTGTTTCGGCTTAGGTCTTTCAGTGCTCTACCAAACTCTTCACGCAGTATCATTGAATTACAATGATAATTTCACCCTTTCTAGTGGGCGCCAACAAAATATTTTCGCATTCAGAGGAGAAAGCTGGTGACTGAAATTTTGTGAAAAGAAAACGGCGTTGTTTTAATGATACACCCCAAATAGCGTATAATATGAGTGACACTCTCTGCATTTCGCTGACACACAAAACGAGCTGCCCATCCTTGGAACTTTCCGATGTCCTCCGTCAGTATTACCTCACACGGATCCCATATGCGCAACGAAGCTTCAAAAGAGGACGGACAGGCGTAGTTTAGGCAGTCTCTGTAGTAGACATGTATCATGTAAGTGATCTGCATTGTAACACAGTCTTTGTTTCGCTTTCCCCACAATAACCATGTGAACTGTCCAATTTAAGTTATTCGTAAGTATTGGAATCCCCAAGTTTTTAGTTGAACTTCAGGTTTTGCATTACTTATTGTTACACCAAAATTGAAAGAGGTCCCTTTGTTACGGATTCGATGGCCTCATACTTACTATTGTTTAGAATCGGTTGCCATGTTTCGCACCTTACAGATATTTTGTCTACATCAGTTTTCAGTTTTCTACATAAATCATCAGATGACTTTACTGGATGGTAAATGACAGCATAATCTGCAAACAGTCCAAGAGGGCTGCTAATGGTTTATATAGATTAGAATAGCAGAGGGCTTCTAACACTGTCATTGGCCGAGCGGTTCTAGGCGCTTCAGTCCGAAACCGCGCTACTTCTACGGTCGCAAGTTCGAATCCTGCCTCGGGCATGGATGTGTGTGATGTCCTTAGGTTAGTTAGGCTTAAGTAGTTCTAAGTCTATGGGACTGGTTACCTCAGATGTTAAGTCTCATAGTGCTTAGACATTTGAACCATTTATTTGAACTAACACTTCCTTGGGGAACCCCAGATATCACTTCTGTTTTACCCGGCGACCTTCCGTCAATTACTATGAATGTGGTGTTTCTGACAGAAAATCGCAGATCTGCGGACATGCAATACGATTAGAAGTGATTTGTGGGGAAAGTGTCAGAAGCCTTCTGGAAACATAAAAATATATTATCAGTTTGACACCCCCTGTCGAGAGCACTCGTTACTTCGCGAGAATAAAGAGCTAATTGTGTTTCACAAGAACGACATTTTCTGAATCCGTGTTGTTTATTCGTCAATAAATCATTTTCTTCGACGTGATTCGTAGCGTTGGAGCACAGTATATGTTCCAAAATTCTGCTGCAAATTGATGTTAGTGATACAGGTCTTCCGACCGGTGTGTCCGAGCGGTTCTGGACGCTTCAGTCTGGAACCGCGCGACCGCTACGGTCGCAGGTTCGTATCCTGCCTCGGGCATGGATGTGTGTGATGAACTTAGGTTAGTTAGGTTTAAGTAGTTCTACGTCTAGGGGACTGATGATCTGCGATTTTAAGTCCCATAGTTCAAAGATGGCTCCGAACGCTATTGGACTTAACATCTGAGGTCATCAGTTCCCTAGACGTAGAATTACTTGAACCTAAGTAACCTAAGGACATCACACACATCCATGCCCGAGGCAAGATTCGAACCTGCGGCCGTAGCGGGCGCCCGGTTCCAGACTGAAGCGCCTAGAACCGCTCGGCCACACAGGACAGCTAAGTCCCATAGTGCTCAAAGCCTGTTTACAGGGCCTGATACAGGTCTTCAATTCAGCGGATTACTGCTGTTTTCTTTCTTGAGTATTGGTATGACCTGTACAACTTTGCAGTCTTTACTTTCGGATATTCCGTCGAGCGAGTGCTTGTAAATGATTGCTAGTTATGGAGCTGTTATATAGGACACTCTGAAAAGAACGTAATCGGTATACAATCTGGACCAGAAGAGTTGCCTTCATTAAATGATTTAAGCTGCTTTGCTACAGCGAAGATCTACTTCTAAGACATTTACGTTAGCAAATTTTCTTGATTCAGGTTCCGGAATATTTCAGAAAGTCGTGTTTAATAACTCCGTTCTATCGGCACTATTATCTGTAGTATTATCATCGATATCGAGAAGTATTGTCTTGCCGCTGGTGTGCTTTAAATGTAACTAGGATCTCTTCAGACGTTTTGCCACATTTAGAGACTGTCACTTTTCAAGATATAAAGCACACTCTCAAAGCAGAGTTCAGTGTTACAGCACGCAGTTCAATTTTCTTATTGGCCACGAGGGAGCTTACCAAAGTTTCACACATTCCCATTGTTACTTTGGTTGAAGTCCTTTGAAAGATGTTGCTGGTTTTCATTAAACTTTTCCTCGATCTCAGTCTATGGACGGCTGCTGTATAATCATGTAATGGATGACTGTGTTAGGTAACCAAGTTTGTTCTTTCTACATTGGCAGCAACCTCACAATGGATGTCTTGGGTAATAATAACTGCCAGGTGATGTAAGTAGAGGCCTGGGGTGTGTTGACCTCAAGAGTAGGTGGTGGCGGAGCTGTTGTTAGTGTTTGTCAGGATGACATTCTTCTCTCCCACCTACTCGTTGTGGGCACAAGGTGTTTGCAGGGACTGCAGGAATCCATCGGAGATAAAGAGGGTTGCAGCAAGACATACTGCGTTCAGGAAAGTTCTGTATTCTTCATCACCTAGATCACATACAGCAGCGAACCTTTGTCCGGTGGCACAGTCCTCTATCAACACTCATGTCTTCGTACTGGTGTACCGGCGACGAACGTCCCTGAGGGTTTGCACGCTGTGGGGACAAAGCGCTGCCATGAGGACCATCGGATCCGCTAATCACGGATTTTGATGAGTCTTAGTTGCGATACAGAGACCCCTGTCCTGAGTATGCATCTAGCGGCTTTTCATGTGACGGCCCCTAGTGGCCGAGAAAATCGATGTTGAAGTTTTATGCGTGTCAAATGGTTCAAATGGCTCTGAGCACTATGGGACTCAACTGCTGTGGTCATAAGTTCCCTAGAACTTAGAACTACTTAAACCTAACTAACCTAAGGACATCACACACATCCATGCCCGAGGCAGGATTCAAACCTGCGACCGTAGCGGTCGTGCGGTTCCAGAGTGTAGCGCCTTTAACCGCTCGGCCACTCCGGCCGGCTTTATGCGTGTCAGTTACACCCGTGACGTTAGGCATATTTCGAAGCAGAGAGCGTGGTGCAGTGACAAAGCTTTACGGTTACCAATCTGACGGTATGGGTTGAAATCTTGTCGATGTCTATTTTTTTTAATTTTCAGTTTCATCGTACAAAGTATCATTTAACACACTCACTCAAAAGAAAATCGCAACACCAATCGTATAGTAGAGTATAGTAATGAAATTTCGGGAATACATTTGTCTAGGTAACATATTTACGAGGTGCGACAATAAAGTAATGAGACTGATTTGAAAATAAATGTTGCTTACCGTTTTAGTCATGTTTAGTGTTGTCTGCTTCAAAGCAGTTCCCTTCTGACTGCGCACACTTTTTCCAGCACTTCTGCCATTGATGGTAACATTTCTGGCGCTCATCTTCTGTTATATCCTCCAAGACCCTCGTCACAGCTTTTTGGACATCATGTGTTGTTTGAAAATGGTATCCCTTGACCTTCGTTTTGACTCTTGGAAACAGAAAAGAGTTGCACCGAGCGATATCTGGTGAATAAGGTGGCTGTGGTAGTACTGAAAATTTGTTTTGAGGTTTAAAATTGCTGTTCTGACAGCGCAGTAAGGGATGGCGCATTATCGTGATGCAGAATCCAATTATCAGCAATGTTGGCACGGACACGAAGAGCTCTTTTACAAAGTCTTTCTAAAATTTCTTTGTAGTAATATCGGTTAACTGTTTGTCCAGGAGGCACCCACTCTTTATGAACAATTCCCTTGGAATCAAAGAAGCACACAAGCATGAATTTCACTTTTGACTTTGACATTTGAGCTTTTTTCGGTCTGGGTGATCCCTTTGAGCACCATTGCGAACTTTGGCGTTTTGTCTCTGGATCGTACAGAAAAAAATCAACTTTCATCACCAGTGATAACACGGCTCAACAATTCTGGATTGGTTTCCGTTTGCTCTAACAGATAGGCTACCACATTTTTCGGTGTTTCTCGCTGTTGTAGTGTGAGATTTTTGGGGAACATTTTTGCACAAATCTTTCTCATACCAAGATCTTCAGTTATTATTAGACGAACCGTTTCCCGATTGATGTTTAGTTCTTCTGCAATCATTTTCATGGATAATCTTCGATCAGATCGTACGAGTTCACGCACCCTGGCCAAGTTGACATCCGTCGTTGAGGTTGATGGTCGTCCACTGTGGTCTTCACCTTCAACATTCGTTCTGCCTTTACTAAACATTTTATGGCAACGAAAAACCTGAGCTCTTGACATAATCTCCTATCCAAAAGCCCTCTGAAGCTTACCGTAAGTTGTCGTCGCGTTTTCACCCAATTTAACGCAAAAAGAATTGGCATACCCTTGCGCAATATTATGCGGTTCCATTTCTGTGACGAGAGACACAAACACGTGTTAACTTATTACAGCACAAATCACGACTGAGGAGTTGCATCGATGTGCCGCTTGGACTAGAAGCAGCCTATAGACCAAGGCCAAAGATATTGTGCCTACACAAGCCTGCAGGGTTGCCACATCTTGCAAAGAAAATCATTTTCATTACTTTATTGTCGCACCTCGTAAGAGATTAACACTGCAAGATGCTAGATTAATGTAAGTGCTAGGTAGGCCATTGCAAATGCGAAATGCTGGTATATTAATAAGTGGTGTAACCACTACAACGTTCAATCAACGCATTTAAATACGCATTCATTGTGTCGCACAGGTGCCGGATGTCGGTTTGTGAGAAGGAATTCCATGGCTGTTGCACTTGGCCAGTCAATGCAGGAATGGTTAATGCTCTCTACGGATGACGCTGGCGTCGTCCTCGGATGATGTCCCATGCTCGATTGGAGATAGCTCTAGTGATCGAGCAGGCGAAGGCAACACTAGACACTCTCTGTAGAGCATGTTGAGTTACCACAGCGGTATGTGGGCGAGCGTTATTGTGTTCGGCAACGCCACCTGGAATGCTATTCGTGAAAGGCACCACAACAGGCCGAATCACCAGAAATTTGCAGTCAGGGTGCATGGGATAGTCATGAGAGTGCTCCTGCTGTCATAAGAAATCGCACCCCAGACCATAACTCCTGGTGTAGGTCTTCTGTGTCTAGCACAGACAGGTGGTCGCAGTCCGTCAACTGACCTCCTTCCAACCAAGACAACCAGAAAACACAATAGACCTCCAGCCTACCAGCCAACGAGCTCTCGACTGACACCGCTGCAATCGCAAATCGTTTGGGGTCAGTGGAATGCATGGTACAGGACATCTGTCTCGGAGCTGTCCTTGAAGTAACCGATTTGTAACAGTTTGTTGTGCCAAAGTGGTGCTAATTGATGTTCAGATTCCTGCTGCAGATGCAGTACGAGGCGCCAGATCTATATGCCGAACACGATGTTCTTCCCTGTTGGTAGTCCCACGTGGTCGCCTGGAGCCCGGTCTTCTTGTACTACCGTATATTCTCATGACCAATGCTGCCAACTATCATGTACAGTGGCTACGTTCCCGCCAAGTCTTTTGCAATATCGTAGAAAGAGCATCCAGCTTCTTGTAGTCCTATTACATGACCTCGTTCAAACTCAGTTACATGCTGATAATGGCGGCTTTGTTGCCTTAAACGAATTCTTGACTAACATCAACTCACCACGTCCAATGTCGAAGTTAGATAACGCTCAGGAGCTTTACAGCATGTATTTAAAACAGTTATGATTTGCATCCTCTTATTGGCCATTCTGATGCGACTGGCGTGAAATTTAAATACACATCGTCTTGCAGTTGTAGGAACATGCCTACCAACTTCCTTTTACTCATTATTGGTTTTGCGATTTTTTTCTGTCAGTGTAGTGTATGTGACGCAAAACTCTTCAAAAATAATCATATTCTCCATTCATTAATACGTCAATCATTACAGCAAAGTTTCTGGTGTATTCCGTTTGTTACAGAATAGATTATGGAATGTAAGTGACATATCTTCCAAAGCAGTTCGACGCAACTCTCAAAAATTCTCTAGAAAATCGATTGAAGTTTCCTGAATGTTATTTATGATTTCCAGTGCCAGTTAGTGTTACGGCAGTGCTGCTTGTAAGTCAAGGTGCGATCAAGTGTGACATGTAAGTAATTCGAATATGGTGGAGCATCCTATTGTACTCCTTGGCATTGAGTTTACGAAGCATCCGCCTTTGTTTAGTGAAAAGCACACAGATGAGTTACATCTAGGTTCGGGCGAAGTTGACTGTCACTGTAAAAAATATTCATCGTTTTCAAAGTTTATGTCAGGTCTACTTCCACTTAACGATGGTGGGAAGGCTTGCGTGCCTCAGCGACACAGATAACCTCACCGTAGGTGCAACCACAATGGAGGTGTATCTGTTGAGAGGCTAGACAAGCGTGTGGTTCCTGAAGAGGGGCAGTAGCCTTTTCAGTAGTTGCAGATGTAACAGTCTGGATGATTGACTGATATGGCCTTGTAGCACTAACCAAAACGGCCTTGCTGTGCTGGTACTGTGAACGGCTGAAAGCAAGTGGAAACTACAGCCGTAATTTTTCCCGGGGGCATGCAGATTTACTGTATAGAACACTATTTCAAATTCTGAATGTGCCAGGGGTAAAATACAGGAAGCGAAAGGCAATTTACAATTTTTGCAGAAACCAGATGGCAGTTATAA
This sequence comes from Schistocerca serialis cubense, assembly GCF_023864345.2. Taxonomy (NCBI): domain Eukaryota; kingdom Metazoa; phylum Arthropoda; class Insecta; order Orthoptera; family Acrididae; genus Schistocerca; species Schistocerca serialis. Next base: position 971,665,124 of record NC_064639.1, read on the forward strand.
GAGCCGAGGGGCATGAAGGGGAAGCAGTGGTTGGAAAGGGAGTGAGATAGGGTTGTAGCCTGTCCCCGATGTGATTCAATCTATATATTGAACAAGTAGTAAAGGAAACAAAATAAAAATTCGCCGTAGGAATTAAAATCCATGGAGGAAAAATAAAACTTTGAGGTTTGCCGATGACATTGTAATTCTGTCAGAGACAGCAAAGGACCAAGAAGAACAGTTGAACGGAATGGACAGTGTCTTGAAAAAAGGATATAAGATGAACATCAACAAAAGCACAGCGAGGATAATGGAATGTAGTCGAATTAAGTCGGGTGATGCTAAGGGAATTAGATTAGGAAATGAGACACTTAAAGTAGTAAAGGAGATTTGGTATTTGGGGATCAAAATAATTGATGATGGTCGAAGTAGAGGGGATATAAAATGTAGACTGGCAATGGTAAGGAAAGCGTTTGTGAAGAAGAGAAATTTGTTAACATCGAGTATAGATTTAAGTGTCAGGAAGTCTATTCTGAAAGTATTTGTATGGAGTGTAACCATTTAAGGAAGTGAAACATGGACGATAAATAGTTTAGACAATAAGATAATAGAAGCTTTTGAAATGTGGTGCTACAGAAGAATGCTGAAGATTAGATGGGTAGATCACATAACTAATGAAGTACTGAACAGAATTGGGGAGAAGAGGAGTTTGTGGCACAACTTGACTAGAAGAATGGATCGGTTGGTAGAACATGTTCTGATACATCAAGGGATCACGAATTTAGTATTGGAGGGCAGCGTGGAGGGTAAAAATCGTAGAGGGAGACCAAGAGATAAATACACTAAGCGGATTCAGAAGGATGTAGGTTGCAGTAGGTACTTGTAGACCACAACAACAACTTCCACTTCTTCAAAAGTCTTAGCCTGAGTTACTGAAAGCAGAGCATCTTCCTAAGGAGGATTCCTGGTGTGGCTAATTATTCGATTATTCAAAAGAACAGGGCCATTATGCTTCGTGGTGACATCCATTTTTCAGACATCGCCATCGACAGCGTTGCCCATGAAACTCTATGCAGAATCTTCTGTTTTCGCGTGATTCTTCAACGCGTTTAGTGAAACCGTTGCTGTTCATAAACACACAGAACATTTTTTGTTAGCATGCGGACACTGACAAGATAATAAGCAGCTTTCAGGTCGATGAAATCTGCATCCGTAATATTCTGTATTTCTAAACCCATGCTATACGCCAGATGGAAACCGTTAATTTATGAAAGAATAAAGTAGGTAGATTGGGTATGTGAAGTCCTCAAGGGGAATGAACTGATTAGTGGAGGAGCTACTAGAAATGAATAAAAATGATAGTACAAGGATTTGTGAAGAAATCAGCTGTCCGCTATGCGAAAGACTCAGTGCTACACTCTCCTTAGTCGAATTTGGGAAACAAGAGAGAAAGCCTCAAAGGCTAATCGGGGACTGAACCCCGGTTGCGTTGGTACCTAACGGTTACTGTTGAGCATTGGGCTATGCACCGCTCTGCTTAACAAGAATAATAGCTCGATGTCGTCATAGTGTCGAGCTGCGCACGTCTGCTTTCATTCCCTACACCTAATTCGCTACTAATAATAACTTGTAGCTGTGATCCTGCAGTCAACTAGTCTATGCACTGACTAGAGTTGCGAACTAATAAAATACACCGAAAAACAAGATAAAAGATAAATGAATAATTTAATAGAAGGGATTCTATTCTAACGTCTGTAATTGGTGTAGACGACAGAGAATTAGGTTGAATAGCGTTTTTCAAGAAAGGACATCGCAAATAAACGGGAAGTGGTCCTACGTTATTCAGTTGAAATACAGACAGCAAATATCCTCATTAGTGCAGTTAAGTTACGTTAAGAACGTTACTAGAATAGCAGCAAATTCCACAAACCAAACATTCATCAAAGGTACAAGAAAGCTATCCATTAGGCACTCACACTACACGAAATATTCTCCAGCTCAAATACACTGCTAGCCTTTAAAATTGCTACACCACGAAGATGGCGTGCTACAGACGCGAAATTTAACCGACAGGAAGAAGATGCTGTGATATGCAAAGGATTTCAGAGCATTCACACAACGTTGGCGCCGGTGGATACACAAACAGCAGTTGCCCGCCGTTGCCTGGTGAAACGTCGTTGTGATGCCTCGTGTAAGGAGGAGAAATGCGTACCATCACGTTTCCGACTTTGATAAAGGTCGGATTGTAGGCTATCGCGATTGCGGTTTACCGTATCGCAACATTGCTGCTCGCTTGGTCGAGATCCAATGACTGTTAGCAGAATATGGAATCGGTGGGTTCAGGAGGGTAATACAGAACGCTGTGCTGGATCCCAACGGCCTCGTATCACTAGCAGTCGAGATGACAGTCATCTTATGCGCATGGCTGTAACGGATCGTGCAGCCACGTCCCGATCCCTGAGTCAACAGAAGGGAGACAACAACAGTTCGACGACGTTTGCAGCAGCATGGACTATCAGCTCGGACACCATGGCTGTGGTTACCCTTGACGCTGCATCACAGACAGGAGCGCCTGCGATGGTGTACTCAACGACGAACCTGGGTGCACGAATGGCAAAACGTCATTTTTCCGGATGAATCCAGGTTCTGTTTACACCATCATGATGGTCGCATCCGTGTTTGGCGACATCGCGGTGAACGCACATTGGAAGCGTGTATTTGTCATCGCCATACTGGCGTATCACCCGGCGTGATGGAATGGGGTGCCATAGGTTACACGTCTCGGTCACCTCTTGTTCGCATTGACGGCACTTTGAACAGTGGACGCTACTTTCAGATATGTTACGACCAGTGGCTCTACCCTTCATTCGATCCCTGCGAAACCCGACATTTCAGCAGGATAATGCACGACCGCATGCTGCAGGTCCTGCACGGATATTTCTGGATAGAGAAAATGTTCGACTGCTGCCCTGGCCAGCACATTGTCCAAATCTCTCACCAACTGAAAAGGTCTAGTCAATGGTGGCCGAGCAACTGGCTCGTCACAATACGCCAGTCACTACTCTTGATGAACTGTGGTATCGTGTTGAAGCTGCATGGGCAGCTGTATCTGTAGACGCCATCCAAGCTCTGTTTGACTAAATGCCCAGGCGTATCAAGGCCGTTATTACGGCCAGAGGTGGTTGTTCTGGGTACTGATTTCTCAGGATCTACGCACCAAAATTGGGCGAAAATGTAATCTCTTGTCAGTTCTAGTATAATATATTTGTGCAATGAATACCCGTTTATCATCTGCATTTCTTCTTGGTGTTGCAATTTTAATGGTCAGTAGTGTAGTTCAGAGTTGAACATGATAATTCACAAATTAACACACGTGATACAAAGAATAGTAACTCATACTCGGTATATTCTCAGTTTCGCAAATCAAGCGGAAATAGATTCCTGCTTTGGAGCACGTTCAGACCTCTCGAATTATAAAGTACCTTCAGGAGTACAGTATGTTAGCGGCCGTTCTCCGTCCAGAGTGAAACACCTCCACGACCGAATCACGCTCGTTACCACAGGCAGGTCTGCTTTCTTCCAGCACTCGACGTAAAGTGTGCAGAATCGCTCCCTTGAGCTCTTCACCCTAGATGTCCCATTTTCCACTTTGACTCCGTCCCGATTCAATTGTCATTGGCTGAAGGCCCTCCGCACCAAAAATACATCGTCCTCAAGGTCTACAAACATGATTTGATTCAACATAACTCCCTGTACTAAACTAATACATTACAACAATATTTAAATAAAGAAATGTCTTAAGCATTCGATTACACTCAGATAATTTACAATAAATGTAAATAATAGTTCATAAATAAATAAACCAGTATTCTTGCGCAAGTGCGCTCACGTTAAATGACAACAGACTACCGCTAAATACTATTTAAAACATTATTTATGCCTTCTTAACTGAAACATCATTTGGTTCTCTTTTAAACTGTGGTGTCCGCTAACATATGCGACTGACCAGTTTTAAACTATCATAGTTTTTTAATAGCATTTGCGACCCACATTTAAATACTAAATTGTCCAGTACATAAATGCAAAAGTATGACAAAATATGAGGTACTGATGCCGTGGTCATTTGCTATGTAAATGTGGAGAATACGATGTTCTGACAAACATTTCCTTGATAAAGAAGGTATAAAAGACGTAAAAAATCAATAAATAAAATAGACAGATACATAGCTTTCAGGGATGATAGTTATAGTGCAATGCTATCATCTGAGATACCGATGGTTGAAATCTGATGAAACGGTTGAAAGTTGTTAATTCACAGGTTCATTATGTAAATATTTATTCCCTGTGAAATTCTAGCTTCTGCAGTTTTAAAGATATCGAGATATTGTTGTTTCTTTGGATGTGCGTCATTTCTCGGAGGTCACAGATGTATTTAGATTTGCTCTAGTACCTGACCGCGAATTACTGTCGAATCTCAAATAGCTGTAACTTACCCATCTTTAATATTTTGAAAGGCTCCGCCGTTTCCTGGAGCATCTGCACAACGGATGTGCGAGTAACAGCCATCCAGATTCTCAGCTTCGGTGTTTTCCCCACATCCGGTCTTTTGCTAACGTACGTGGTTCGCCTGGAGCTGATGTGCCCTCCCCCTCCCCCCCCCCCCCCCCCTGCCCGCAGCCCTGTCGTTCTATAGGCCCTGGGACCGCACAGCTTCCCCACACACCAATTCACCTTACCTTGCACTAATTCTAGGCGGACGATTAGCTAGCCTACATACGCATAACGTTACACGATCTTCGTAAATGCGACTACAGTGTCCGATCGCTGTGCTACTTCGTTCTCTGTTTAATACAAGGAGAGATACCTTGCGTTCTGAATACCATAATTCCTCCTAAACTATATGCAAGACGTGGAAGATTGTCACACTGTTGAGTCTTTCTCTCTCAGAGTGTCAAATTATGGTTCTGTCTCGGGAAACGGTCTTTGACATTGGTACTCCTACGCTTAAGATTACTATGAACAGGCAACTCCTCTTTTACTAAGGATCTTGTTGCAGTTCACGTGGCTGCTAAGAACATAACGATGCCTTCGACGTTTCCAGATATACTAGAGATTACAGTTTTAGCAGAGCGATTCTTTACACGAAGAGACGGACAAAAGTATTCCGTGAGACACAAAATCTGGAGGACAACATGTTATTAGGGAGGAATTTATGTTCGGAATTTTGTCGGACCGGGGCAAAGCAAGTACGATCGAGAGAAACTCTGATCCAGGTAATGTCGGCCATTTCGTTCTAAGGGAAGATCTCATTACTTCTACTCACTGGTATCAGAGCCTTTTAGAATTCATTTCTGTCCTGTCTCTTTAAACAAAGACTCATACAGTAACTAAAATACGTCAAGCCTTAGATCTGTGCTGCTCTTCAAAAGACAGTTCAGAACTAAAAAGTGTCATAACATTTGCTTAGATTTTCGGAACAATTTTCAGTTTTATATTTCACTAGCCGATGTCCCCACACTACCATTAGCAACGCTGAAAGATTTATTTGTTAAAACTGATAGTGTAAATGTCGCTAACAGTTGCACTGTAACTAAAACTACGCCTGAATTAATAATACTGCTGCGATAAAGTTAGAATTATATCTTGATCGATATTAACTGTAATCACATAACTTTCATTCCATGTATATGTACAGTGTTTCTTTTTACATAACATCATAATTTGTAAAGTGATGTCCTATACCATTAAGTGAACGGAAGTCCGAACTGCCGGAATTATAATGTCGTTACAGATAGCCAAATATATTCTAAAAACAGGTCAAAGAGTAATGTGCCTATAAGTATTGAGTACTTCAGGAAATACGCAAATACATGTACATTAGTTTAGCCCTGAAGAATAGCAAAGTAACAAGCACAATATTACATCACACTATTATAAATTTTATATTACATTGTTACCAATATCATAAATTAAATAAAAATTTGGAGTTACAAAGCACAGAGAGAGGAAAAGAAACGGAGCAGCAACTTCAGCTAAACATATAAGAAAGGGTTATGTTTCTGTAGGAGTAAATTTTGTGTAGAAAACCCTGTATAGAAAACCAGACGGAACACACAGAAAGAGAGTAATAATAAATGCGTACATTCGAATATTGTAGTATCAGGGGTCGCTAGCAACGAAGAGAGCATGTTGTTGGTTGGCCAATTCAACGAGCTATTGACCATTATAGAAGAGTGTCAATGAGATGCTTACGGACCTAACAACTACACAGAGCCTACATCTTCTCGCTTTCATAGCGCCTGAAATTGGGGATAGTTATTAAATATTTTATTATGAAGAATAAAGACTGTACTCGTGCTATTGGTTCTCCAATTGTCTGTGTTAATTGTCTGGTTGTTTGCTACCAATGTCAAAGCATCTATCGTTTCATTTTCATCGATGTAATATCCAATCCAGCTACATTGTCTTACCGTTGCAACACCAGAAGATGCTGGAGTATATTTTCCGGCCGTATTTTCTATGAAACGTCTCATGGGTCACAGGGCTGTAGCGCCTGAAGATAAAACTGTAGATGAACTGAAATCGGTAACAAGTTAACGAAAAACAACATAGCTGAGTTGAGACTATGTGGTCGCCATAGTGAGAAAACGAGTAAAAATCTTCCAACGGATCATTCGTCTAATCACTGACGCTCTTCATTGACCATTAAGCCAATGCACATTACGTAATTTACGCTTGTTACGGTTTGGTGGCTGTCGCTACAGTTCAACGCAGGTGTTACACGCACGACGTGTCTTTGCAGTAAGCTTCTGAAAGAAAGAGACGTTAAACCAGTCATAAGACTGCAGACTACAGATAAAAATAAAAAGGTTACGGTTTAATATGCATCGTAGGTATAGCATCGAACGGAATTGACGAGCTGGCCCCGTTACACAACTCGTCCAGTCTGGAACCAGGTGACCACTAGCTCCAGTCAAGGGCGAACATAAAAAAAGTATCAGGCGGTGCATACTCCCCGCGGCTATGGGCTAACGAGCAGCTGTTGATGCTGTAAAGCAATTTGCAGCCACCTGCGAAGTGATGCTCTTGAACAGACGTGTGCTGAGGAATTTCTTCACAATTATTTGGGGCGAATCGTAAACGTTCTAAAGTGTTGTCTCACTAGCTAAAACGTCCTATATAGAGAGATGGTTTTGAACTGACATAAAACTCAACTCTCTTGCTGAAATTTTATTTATTTTTTATGCTCCCTAATAAGGAAGCAGCAATGGTGAACGAAAGCTTCCGGCATAAGAAGGCAGCCTCGTCCTGCCAACGGCTTTGTCAAAGAGGCCGAAGGAGAGGTTCAGAGCACTATCCTGTTCTTGAGGTGGGGAACTACCCTGAAAGACGGAAGAATCAGCAGTGATCAACCGCTTGAGGACGCAGAAGGCAATGGAAACCACTACACTGATGACACCCTAATGTGTGTCCACAAGAGACGTGGGATGGAATTGGAAAAAGTGTCATGATCTCTCCATTGGTAAAAGATTCCAGATTAGTCTCCTATTCGGATGTTCGAGACTGAGCTGCCAAAGAGAGATGATCGTGAGAAAGAGATGGAGTATCGTACTATAAGTCGGAGCATGGAATGACAGAAGTTTGAACGTAGAAGGAAAGCTCGACAATCCGAAAAAAGTATAACGGTTCAGCCTATATGTGCTGGGGGTCGGTGAAGTGAAATGGAAAGAAGATTTGAGATTCATTATGAATAGGAAGGTAGGACAGAGACTTAGCTACTCTCACCAGTTCAGTGATAGGGTGGTGGCTCTCATCAGATCCTATATAAAAACAAGGCCGACAACGTTTGTTCAGGTACATATGTCAACGTCGCAAGCAGACCATGTAGAAGTGGAGTGAGTATATGAGGATATTGAACGGGTCGTATGGTATGTGAAGGGAGATGAAAAACTAGTAATCATGGGGGATTGGAGCCAGGCTGTAGGGGAAGGAATAGGAGAAACGGTTACAGGAGAATATGGACTTGGCAGTAGGAATGAAGAGAAGCACAAACTGAATTTTGCAATAAATTTCAGATGATATCAGTGTCTACACTGTTCAGGAATCAGAGGAGGAGGAGGTAAACTTGGAAAAGACCCAGAGATATAGGCAGATTCCAGCCGGATTACATTGTGACAACAGATTCAAGGTTAGATATCAGCTAAGATTAGATTGGATGGTACTTCTTCCACATGGCGCTTCATAACGGTGTGGAAGATATCACTTTACCAGTTTTTTACATGATATAATTCAATTTTTTAAAATAATTGTAAAATTAATAGTTCATACCTAAAAATTCACCTATTTAGTAGAGTTGTTATTAAGAAATTATTTTAATTTGCTTTTAAATTTTAGTTGGCTATCTGTCAGACTTTTGATGCTATTTAGTAAGCGACCAAAGATTTTTGTGGCACCATAATTCACCACTTTCTGCAGCAAAGTTAGATTTAACCCAGAATAGTGAAGACCAGCCTTTCTCCTAGTGCTGCAGATATGCACTTTATTATTGCTTTTGAAATGGGATGGTTTAAAAAATGGCTCAAATGGCTCTGAGCACTATGTGACTTAATTTGTGAGGTCATCAGTCCCGTAGAACTTAGAACTATTTAAACCTAACTAACCTAAGAACATCACACACATCCATGCCCGAGGCAGGATTCGAACCTGTGAGCGTAGCGGTCGCGCTAGTCCAGTCTGTAGCCCCTAGAACCGCTCGGCCACTCCCGCCGGCCTGGGATTGGTTATTAATAATAAATTCCATAAGAGAACATATAAATTATGAAGCTGCTGTGAATATCCCTAGTTCCTTAAGTAAATGTGTGCAAGATAATGTTGGGTGGCCTGAAGCTATTATTCTGAGTACAGGTTTTTGTGCAGTGAATACTTCTTTCCTTAATGATGAATTACCCCAAAATACGATACCACACGAGAACTGTAAATGAAAATAGGCGTAGTAAGCTAATTTACTGATATTTGCAGTATCCCTAATATTACAAGCACCGAACTCAAGCGCTTCAGCAGGTCATCAATATGTTTCTTCTAATTCAATCTGGCATCAGTGAATACACAAAAAAATTTTGAATATGCTGCCTTACCTACAGACTCCTGCTCAAAGTCTATATACCATCTACTGTACAGGACAGTACATACAGTGTTTTATCAAAACTTAATGAGAGCCTATTTACAGGGAACAACTTAATAATTTTCTGAAAGACGTTATTTACAATTACCTTAGCTAATTTTTGTTTGTTGGGTGTGATTAATATACTTATATCATTAGCAAAAAGAACTAGTTTTACATCATTGTGAATATAGGGTGGTAAGTCGTTAACCTATATTAAGAACAATTAGGGATGCAAGACTGAACCCTGTGGGACTCCATTCTTGGTACCTCCCAGTTTGAGGAATCTGCAGATTTTAGGGTATTGTTTGAAGTTTTTTTACCTCCTGCACTGTTCCAGTTCAGTATGAATTAAACTGTTTGTGCACTGTCTCACTCATACCACAGTACTTAGACTTACTTAGAAGAAATACATGATTTACACAATCAAAAGCCTTTGAGAGGTCACAGTAAACCCCAGTTCCATGACGTTTGGTAATTCAATATAATAATTTAATATTTGATTAGTGAAAATATATGTTGGTTTCGTTTAAAAGTCTTTTTCAAAAACAAAGATGTTTTAGTACTGTAATTTTACAAACATGTGAAGCTACACTTGAATATGTTACTTTTTCAGGAATTTCCGATAAAGCTGTCAGAAGTGAGACTGGGCTGTAGCTGTTGCATCAGACCCCTTTTTATGAAATGGTTTAATGATAGCACACTTCAGTCTATCAGGAAAAATGCTCTGTGTTTGGTGACCCATGGATTGTCACCCATGGAGGGTGCAATGAGACGTCAGGATGACAGTAGATTTGTTTAATTCTTTATTCTGGCCCTTGGCTGTAGTACATCAGGAACAGCTTGGTGGAGGCGTTCAGTTGCGTCTCATGCGAAGCAATAGATATCCAGAATTGCTGACAGTGCAGGGAATGGGGCCGAGCACGGCATTATCACTCAAATGCTGCTGTCAGCAATGTATCTGGCTGTGACAGTGATGACAGAGTGGCAGCGCAGCTGACGATACCATGGAGATGAGTGTGACCTTCCTCCAGCTTGTGTGACTCAGGGCAGGCTGCTCTGGCCCACGGTCGAACAACGGACCCCATATTGCATTCTAGGATGTCTCCTTGGGCGTCACAGACTCATGATGTAGGCTGTGATATTGAGACGAGAATATTTTAGTACACACATGGCTGAGTACTTCACGCCCCAGACTATGTTCGTTTACGGCTTAAGGCAACTACTCTACACATTTCCATGGTGGCAGGTGAGGAAAGCCTTCCGTCCTTCTGCTAGCGTGTTGCAGTGCCAGGTGTTGTTATACTGCGCTCAGCTGGCTCCGGTTCTTAATGCCTGATGGCAGTGTTTTGCTTCGCAACACACAACACTCTTGCTTGCCTGCAGCTGTCTCTGTTGCAACTCACCTCTGCTCTGGTATACGTTTTGACTGAATTACGCAATAACTGTTTCAGGGAACTATTAAATACGGGGTGGTCGGAAATTCTCCCGTTACAAACTTGTAGGACATGTAGAGGGTAGTGAGTACAGAACATTTTGAATAGGAACCCATGTCCAGAATCGTAACGCTTCCGTTCTACGACAGTTTCAGTTCAGATGTGTACCTCGTCAACGTCTGCTTAGGGCAAGAGAAACGTCTCAGAGATCCCTGTCCTGGTATGCAACAGGGCAGGCACTATGGCGTGTACTACGTCAAACAATCCCCAGATGTCACTTGCTGTGAGACCGAGTCAATACCTGTGCATCACCGATAGAGGAATCATGGTGCAGTATACGTTTGCGGAATACACAGACATGCTCCTTGTGTATGGCGAAGCTGGAGGTAACGGAAGAGCTGCTAGTCGGCTGTATCACGAACGATTTCCACACAGTCACACTCCGTCGCACAAACTGTTTGCCAAAGTTACACAACGGCTACGGGAAACGGGTACCTTCACCGTGAGGAGGCAGGACTGTGGTGCTCCACGGCGACGCCGCACTCCCAAATTTGAAGAAGGTGTACTGCGTCGCATTGAAGTTAGCCCGTCAACGAGTTCGCGAACAATTGCGTGTGCAATGGCTGTTAGTCACAGTACAGTCTTGGAGTCCTGCATGAGCAACAATTACATCCGTACCACTTACAAAAGGTACACGCTATGGGTCCAGCTGTCTTTATACAACGTGTCGCCTTCTGCACGGGGTTCCTGCACCGTTGCATCGACGCGCCCCTGTTTCCACGTCGAGCTCTCTTCACAGATGAATGTAGGTTCACAAGGGATTGTGTTCTGAATGCTCGAAATACCCATGTCTGGGCGGACGAAAACCCTCATGCCACGCATACTCAGGGATTTCAAGACAGGTTTGGAACTAACGAGTGGGCTGGTATTCTGGACGGTCATGTGACTGGACCATACCACCTTCCATCCAAGCTCCCGGGTCCCGCATACTTAATCTTCCTACTTCACGTACTGGACCCGTTCTTGGAAGCAGTGCCATTGAATGTTCGTCAGGAAATGTGGTTTCAGCATGATGGAGCACCACCTCACTTTTCACTGGCTGTCCAGAGACATGTCAACAGACGGTATGGTGAAAGATGGATAGGCTGTGGTGGTCCAACCGCGTGGCCGCCACGATCGCCGTAGTTAACTCCTATGGACTACTTCCTGTGGGGTCGTATGAAGAGCCTAATTTATAAGACACCTGTAGAGACAGAGGAAGATCTGCTGGCACGAGTTCTGGCCGCTTCGCAAGACACTGAAGAGACACCAGGTGGGATGGAGAGAGTGTACCAAAACATTCTTCGGAGGTACAATGTTTGTAACAACGTTGATGGTCGCCACATCGAGCCGCTGTTGTAATGCATCGGTACGTTACGGCTGGTGCCGTATATGTTGGGTTCTTGTTGTTGTCGACTAATGTAAATATTAAGGTGTAAGTTGTAACGCAAATGCGTAAGTAATAACGCAACGAGTCAGTATTCTTTTCAAATGGATTGCAACAATTGTACTGGGTCACGCCTAAGTACATTCCTCACGTGTGTGTGGATGAGATAATAATCTGCATTGAAACTGTCGTAGAACGGAAACGATACGTTTGCGTACATGGGTTCCTATTCAAAATGGTATGTACTCACTACCATAGAAGCTTGTAACGGGAATTTCCGGCCACCCTGTATGTTGCTGAGAATCCTACTTATCTGTTGGAAACGAGCTTTTAGTGCTCTGTAAGAAAGGCCATTAATTCCATGCGAGCCTTTTACTTTTAAGTGCGTTTATTATTTTCCTAGTTTCGGAAGCAGAGGTGGGTAGAATTTCAGTTTTATCGAATTGCGTAGGTACTGCCTCTTCCATATACAGCGTTGCCTTTCTAATGAACATCTGGATCATATTTTCTCCACAACATTTAAAAAATGAGTATTAAAAATATTTTGAGCTTCTAACATTCTGCTAGTCTAAGTATCCAGGTGCAGATACAGACATAGATCACAATTTAGTAATGATGAAGAGTAGAGTGAGTTTTAAGAAAATCGTCTGGAAGAATTTAGTGTGGACACTGAAGTACTGAGGATTGATGAAACGCGTTAGATGTTCGCTGAGGATGTGGATTTTGCGATAAGGAATAACAGCGTAGGGATTTCAGGGGCGTGGACATCACTAAAAAGGGCTGTCACAGATGTTGAACAGATAAACATAGGTACAAGGAAGAAAATTGCAAAGAAATCTTGGGTAGCAAAAGAAACGTTTCAATTGATCAAGGCAAGAAGGAAGTACCCAAATGTTCATAGAAAGAGAGGCATACAGCAATATAAAATCCTTAGGAATGAATAAACAGAAAGTGCAGAGCAACCAAGGCGAAATGGCTGCATGAAACATTTGAAGAAATCCAATTTCGTACGGCTTTAAAGTATTAATCATAGATTTAAAAGATAGGCTTCATAAGCTTATAACTTATCTTTTAATCGGAAACGCTTTTCTCTTTGTTTAGTATTTTGCCTTTCATTTGTCAGCATCTAGGAGAAACTGCCTTTTGGTGCACATAGTGGATATTCCGTGAAAATCGTTCTGCGTTTTCTTACAATCATGCACCGAACGTACTTTCCTGTAGGCAGTACTATCGTCAGTGGGATGAATCTATCAGCACTGCTGGCTTTATCTGTTAAATAATTTACGTATATTGAGGATACTACCTGCTGTATTATGCTTCCTGGGGCGCAGAATCTGTTACGTTTCTGCTGGATATTTGTTTTCAATTTAACGTGCTGGGTTCAACCGACACCCCCGGGATAACAAGGCCGTCCAGCAGTGTTAGTGACGTCACACTAAGCGGCCCGTAGCCGACGCAGCAGTCCACGGACACCTCCGTACAGACGCGCCTGATGCTAACGATCTTCTGTCCGTCATACAGAAAGGAGCGAACTATAATTCGAACCAAAGACCAAATTATATATATTCTTGTAAACAGCATAAAGGTTCATAATGAAATACCGATTACATACACGGGCTTGTTTATCTTCAGTACCAGAATGAACATCAAATTGTCAGGTTTTCTAAATAGAAAAGCACTTTGTTAGTAACAGACAGCAATAATGAGACTTGCAGTTGGTGATTTCTACGTGGAAAAGCTGTAGAGAGATTGAAAATGGCAAGTAAAGAGAGCCTCAGCCTTTTGCTCACATTCTTACATGTAATGCACTTGGTTGTTTTTCATTTCCTTACCTTTCATAACATTTTTAATATTGTTTCAAGAAGTGTATCTTCAATAGCAGAGTGAACTTCAAATTGTCAGGCTTTTCTTAAAGGAAAGAGCAGTCCCTTAGTATCACAGTGCAAGACAGAATCTTGTGTTCAGTGATGTCTATGTTAAAAGTAGAATATTTGATATCTATCTTTTGTTTCCATTCTTTATTACTGGGGATACACTTGTAAAAATTCTTGAAAAGAGCTGTCACCATGAACATATGAGTAAATTCACAATAGTCATGTGTTTTATGAGATAAAGCGAACTCTTGTTACCTTATTGTAAACGAAAGTTGTGAGGGTTTTGCTATGTATGACAGTGTTTAAGATAATTTACTTTGAGTGTAATAGCTTGAAAATGTTAAGTCCTGCTGTCAGTTGGCATTTGTCACCAGCTGTATGCGAGTTTTAAAGCTAAATAGTGTTCTGACAATTATAAAATAGTGGCAAAGTTCCTCAATCGATTAAACTTATTCCTGCCCGTATATGTAATCGGTATTTCGTTATGAACCTTTATGCTGTTTACAAGAATATATATAATTTGGTCTTTGGTTCGAATTATTGATTAGTTCGCTCCTTTCTGTATGACGGACAGAAGATCGTTAGCATCAGGCGCGTCTGTACGGAGGTGTCCGTGGACTGCTGCGTCGGCTATGGGCCGCTTAGTGTGACGTCACTAACACTGCTGGACGGCCTTGTTATTCCGGGGGTGTCGGTTCAACTAGTTACACTTCGAAGTAGACGCATTTTTGTGACAATACTCGATAGTATCGTAACTTGTTGCTTCCTTCTCCAATGTGCGTCCACAGAGAGCTAAAGTCGGTGTCCATGGACATTGCACTTCCTTTCTCATCAACACCAGCAATAACGTCACTTGTATCACATATTATGTGAGTGGTCCCTTGTGACTGTATCGGAAATGCGGTATACTGCCGAAAGCCGTTTTTACGAAGATGGAAGCTATTTTTTCACTTGCAGCTGCTGTTCGAAACTACGGCCTCAGGTTCGAATCCTGCCTCGGGCATGGATGTGTGTGATGTCCTTAGGTTAGTTAGGTTTAAGTAGTTCTAAGTTCTAGGGGACTGATGACCTCCGAAGTTAAGTCCCATTGTGCTCAGAGCCATTGAACCATTTTTTGCTGTTCGAAAGATATCGAAGATAGCAAAAAGTTCGTTTGTTTGGTTTCCATGTCACGTGCGACTGCAGCAATAAAGTAAACATTTTCTCAAAGAACAACTGTCTCATTTTTTTACTGATTTATGAGGCGTTAGAAAAGCATTATGGAAAGAGAGTAAGACCTCTAGTCAGAGTAGTAGAGGAAGTCATGTCGAATGGGGCACAGAGTTGACATGGATAACAATGGGAAGGTGTCCGTCGTATGTCGTGGTGTTTCTCGTACCCATCTTCGAATACTGAGAACAGGCGTCTATCTCCCAATTTGGAATATCCCATTCTGGTGGAGTATTGAGTAAAGAAGAAAAAGAACTCTGAGAGGTTCTCACCAACAGTACTCGTTACTTAGAAAGCGAGGCACTGTCAAACTCAGAATATTCCTTTGGTGCATTATCTTACCGCCGGTCGCACTACATTCCTCAAGAGCGTGACACAAAACCTAGAATCATAGGCGATGACAAACCTATACATGGTAAAAAATCGAACAAGGCCAGACATATGAAACCCTCCATCTATCATACCAGCAACTTTTAGTCTGTTAAGTTCATGTTCACCCTTTCCTGTCCAATTTTATTCCTCTGTAAACTCATAAAGTCCTCCCTACAGATATATTTAAACCAACTCCCTCTCTCAAACCCTAAAGGCTTTTAGTTCTGCCAAATGGTCTGTCATCACTTTGTGTAGTAATTCCAGTTGTCTAATAACTTTCATGGATACAGCTTGCGCCTTACAAAGATGCATGGTGGAAATCTTTCATTCTTTAGAAAAAATTACGTCTGGAAAGGCATCATAGTATTGCATAACAGGCTCTTATCTGCGACTGAATGAAACATAATTTTTGCTTTCTTCATCAAAATTACCTTGTCTGTATAATTTGATTAGTCTTCTTCAGATCACCGTCGTTTCATGAATCACATCACATAATAAATTAGCTGCCCCTTACAACCAGCAACGACTGGTATTTTAAAATGTACTTCTCACGAAATCGTCAACCGGTAAGTACAGAAAAAGCGATTATGATGGCGGTAGCAAATATACAAAACATGCGCATTATTTAAATTAAATGTCTATTGTACATGGAACGCTGCATGATGAAAAGTTGAAGCAACAGAAGATACAGTCGGATGACAGTGTAACTCCATATGCGTACACACTATTGGTGGGTATGTAAATGATTACAGTTGCAATTCTCTGTGACAGGTAGAACAGCCACCAAAGTGCGTTGGTGTTCGTGTTTAATGTTGTTTTTGGGCCCAGTAGGATACATAAGGAGTTTGAACAGCATCAGATGTTGAGTGATCACTGTGAAGAACGCCGGGATGCTGCACACTCGTGTGAGACAGTATTATGAGTACCTTCCACAGTTTGAAAGTGGCATCATTGTGAATGTCCGTTTGGTCCGCTGGTCGGATTATGATACATCCTGATTTGTGCGGCATTCTTATGTGGCAGTGTCCCACTTTTGGACTGCCTGGAAACGTGATGGCAGACATACTTTTCAAGGTTCTGGTCCACCACGTTGATCACCACAATGGGGGATCACCGTCTAGAGTACCAAACGCATAGTACCTCCTTCACATCTATGCCTGCTAGCTGAGAACAAGTAAAGGAATCCCAGCAACTCTGCGTCTCATGCCGCACTATTGGTTGGAGACCAGCACCAGTCACTCTAAGGAATTAACACCCCATTCGTAGCTTGCCCTTAACAACACAACACAAACAGCTGCATTTGGAGTGGTGCCCTGACTGGAAAGCATAGATTACTGATGGTTGGTATCGCATTGTGTTCAGCGATGAAAGGCGGTTCTGCACTGTCGTCAGCGAATATAGAGCGGCCTGGGGTGCTATTCTGTATCTTTCGGCCGCTCTGCCGATCGGATTGGTTGGCGAGAGCACCGACGAGCGTTGTTTTCGAAGGAGAGCCCCCACGTTATTCTGTAAGCATTTCGGAAGCGATGCCACACGGTTCTAGCGAACCGAGACGCTGTTGTCAGTTCTCCTTGCACCAGCCAATCAAAAGCAATCTGCCACTGATTCGCGCTTGCGCACTGCAGCGCACACAGCGGCACAAACCCAAAACGGCTAGCAGCCGACACACGCATGCTACCTTTCGCAGTACCGAAAAGTGTTTAGAGTACGTAATACTGCTCAAATTTTGCTGACCACGTGTTTCCATGCATGCATAGTAAAGACAGGCTATTTGACTGTGTTCTGGAAACTGTCGTAAATGAATTGTGAAAAAGAAGCAAAATGCGTATGACAGTAAAGAAACTGCCTTCAATTTGTTGCATGGATGGAACACCTCCCCATGAACCAGAAAAATTGTTTAAGACAGAGTCAAAGAACAAGAAGATGCATAGACTGTGGTTGTAACTCGCTCTTAGAGATACAAATTATGAAGTAGCCCACTTCCCTATACGATACACCAACGATTTGGGTTTAAAAACAAAAATTTAGAAGCGCCAAGTTCGTTGTAGTTTATAACATGCGTCTGATGAATCAAAAGGCTTCATATATGCCGGCCGCAGTGGTCGAGCGGTTCTAGGCGCTTCAGTCCGGAACCAGGTAGCTGCCACAGTCGCAGGTTCGAATCCTGCCTCGGTCATGGATGTGTGTGATGTCCTTAGGTTAGTTAGGTTCAACTAGTTCCAAGACTAGGGGACTGATGACCTCAGATGTTAAGTCCCATAGTGCTTGGAGCCATTTGATTTGAGATTCATATATGGTGGTATAGTCTAAAAATATTATGGCGGGGATCTTTCATCTCTATCTATTGTTGTAAAGGATTCGATCACAGATAAGTGCTTGTGCCAAGCAAAGAGTACAAAGATGATTGCTGCTAGTTTCATTACCAGTTATTTAAGTCGTGCTCTTAGATGCCTGTCTGGCCCCACACTCATAAACCGCTACATATTCGTAAAAAAAGGAATTTTTTGTGACAAGAAAAAGTATAAATCTCACCGCCAGTCTTTTCACAAACAGCAATTTCATCTTCCATTTCTGAAACATATGGAAGTCACAAAATGGAAGATACTCATTACTGAGAAAATACGCTCTTACATATAAATAGCAACGAATATTTCAGAAAAATACTTAACTTTCACGAATAACGAAGTATCAGAACGTGTTACAAACAAGAAGAGAAAAAAAGTTTTCTACATGCGGCAGTATGCGAGCGTACGGACCTTTAGCATACAGCTCGTAGCCATTATCGCTTGGCTACTAAAACGTGCATGGAAGCAACGCTTTGTTCCTGTGATTCTAGTCGAGAGAGACGCAGGCTGCCTTTGTTGCCGAATGATGAGAGCTTAAGCCATAAATGCATGACATTTTGGAAGGTTTCCACTATCAGGCTTCACAAAATTTGTTTCCATTGTTACCTTAAAATTTTAAATGCGTTTCGATAATTAATAAGTAAAGCATTTGAGAGAAAAAGTACGCAAAGTCACAAAAATTTCAGCTAACACTCATGTGATGTATGTAAACAGAGTCAAGCTTTTGAAATTTAATGATTTTTAAACTCTTAATTACGTAAAAATAACAGGTAATTTGTGAGAATATTGACTGACAATGATTTTTTGAAGTTATAACCATTCACAGAAACCGCAATACAAACCATATTTTTAACAAAAGAAAACAGTGTATCATCAACTCACTTTTCACTCGGATGCGTCCTGGTGATTCTCCAGTGAAACATAATCACTAAATCCGAAACTAAAACCACTCAGTAATTCTAAAATAACAAATTCCAACTGTAAACAAATCACACCGAATTGAATGAGTGGCCAAACCGAAACCTAACCACCTCTCAGTACAGTTGCCGGAAAATCGGGGCAGGACCGGTCGGTAACAGATCTGAGGAGCTTAAGAATAGCAACTCCGAATAAAGAACCGAGAATAACGTCACTACCGAGGCTAACCTACCGCACCGATCGGTATGAAAGATAAAACATAGGTCCCTGGGGAGAGGTTCCATTCTTCCAATGGTCTGGAGAGGCTAAGCAGTGTTACTCCTGGTGTCGGGATGTGTGGAGCCATTAGTCATGAAAGATCACGACTGGTAATTATTGAGGAAACTGAGACGAGACAACTATATGTGACGGACATCCTGCATCCTTTTGTGTTACCTCTCATGTGACAGTATCGTGGTGCCATTTTTCAACAGGACAGTGCTCTTCCACATGTGGCATGTGTCAGTATCAGCTGTCTGCATGATGATGCGGTGTTCCAATAGCCAACAAAATCCCTAGTAAAATTCCCAATAGAACACCTGTGGGATCAGATCGAGTGTAAACTCCGCTCCAGTACAAAGGATTCAGGCATTCCTGAATGAAATTTTCACTCTGTGGCGGAGTCTATGCTGATACGAAACTTCCTGGCAGATAAAAACTGTATGCCGGACAGAGACCCGTACCCGGGACTTTTGCCTTTCACGTGCAAGTGGTAGAGCACTGTCCTGTGAAAGGCAAAGCTCCCGAGTTCGAATCTCAGTCGAGCAGACGGTTTTAATCTGCCAAGAAGTTTCGATATAAGCATTGTTGTGAAGCTGAGCTAAGAAGCGGTAACAGAGAAAATAGTAACTTATGTTATTGTGGAAGTTACTGGTTGTTTTTACACAAATGGTCAAGCTACAGACTTTGAAAACATCTGAAACTTGTACAACTCAATACCACACCTGTCGATGTTTGTATTCACAAACATGGGAGCCCCACATCATACTAACACGTACTATGTGTGACTGTGTAGCACAACACATATTGGTCCTACCGAGTTGAAAGCGTTATCATTTCATATATGTGGTACTATCTACCTGCCTGCCAACAATAATCGCAGTCCACCTTCTCCTTCTGGGTGCAGCTCTCTTTAAGGCGATGCATACATTTTGTATTGTTTCTCCACTGATGTCTTCTTTATACGGAGAAATTTGGAAAGCGAATGCCAATTAGACGAATAAAACATTTTGAGGTTTGCGATGAGGTAATAAATTTGTCAGATGACAAAGGACTTGCAAGAGAAGCTGAACGGAATTGGTAGTTTTTCAAAAAGACGTTATAAGGTGATATCAACACAAATAAACAAGTATAATGGAATGTAGTTTAATTAAATCAAGTGATACTGATCGATTTAAATTAGAAAATGAGACTTTTGAAGTGTAGGTACGAAAATAATTAACGGCTGAAGTTGGGAAGGTATGCAGAAGAAGAACGTTTGAAAAATAAGTTGTTACCATTGGGCCATCCGGGATGGCCGAGCGGTTCTAGGCGCTACATACAGTCTGGAAACGCGCGACCGCTACGGTCGCAGGTTCGAATCCTGCCTCGAGCATGGATGTGTGTGATGTCCTTAGGTTAGTTAGGTTTAAGTAGTTCTAAGTTCTAGGGGACTGGCGATCTCAGAAGTTAAGTCCCATGGTGCTCAGAGCCATTTGAACCATTTTTGTTAACAGTGAATAAAAATTTGAAAGTTTTTCTGATGGTGGAATCTAGCCTTGTATGGAATGGAAACGTGGACAGTAAGCTGTTACCAGAAGAGAGTAGACACTTTTGAAATATGGCGGTACAACAGAATAATGCTGTAGATGCTATGGGTAGATAGAATAAGGTACTGAATCTAATTGTGCATAAAGGAAATTTATGGCTCTAGCTGATTAAAGGGAGGGATCAATTGACAGAATACATCCAGAGATATCAAGGACTCGTCAATCTGACAACAGCGCAGAGGTAAGAATCGTGAAGGGAGACCAAGGGATGAATACAGAACAGAGGTTCAAATAGATGCAGGTCCCAGCAATTATTCAGAGATGAGAACGACTTCACAGTAGACTAGTGTGGAGACCTGCATCAGACCAGTCTTCAGGCTGAAGACCACAAGAACAACATTTGATTTTTAGACTGTCTCTCACATTGGTTGCATTAAATTCTTCTACTGGAATTAAAATTTACCTGTACTAGAGGCGTACAGTAAAATTTCGTTGTGAAAATAAAGGTATTTTAGATGGTGTCAGTTAACTCGTGTGTCCTATGGGTTTTTAGTTCAGAAAGCTTGAAAGATCTGAAAACTTCCTCTAAGACTACTCGGAACAGTTTTGGTTACATGAAATCTACTTGACAGATTCATCTTCCTTTATTGGATCTTTCCCCATTCTGAGGAAACCTAATGGCATTACTGCATGAAAGTATTTATTCTTCATTTTACTAACTAATGTTGAGTCAGTTTCGTGTTTCTCAAAGACAAATTGAGTCAAAGGTTTTCTCAAATGCAGTGATAAATCATACTCCTTGCAAAACTATATAGCTGCTTCATGACTTTCAAATTCTCCATTGGACTATATTCGTTTCTAATGCCTCCATCTTCTTTTACCTGTTAAAAATTTATTTTTTCCTTTGCTGTTGGTTATAACTTCAGTGAATATCTTGCAATATTATCATTCCTACCTAGTAAGCATTGAGACTCGGGTTCAAGTGCCGGCCGTGGTACAAATTTTAATTCATTTCATCAGCTTCCAACATTATTGTAGATGAAGATAATGTCGCAAGAAAAATTTAATTATAAGTGTAGGTTAGAGTCATAACTCACATTCTCCAAAATAATGAAAATTGAGATGACGACATATTCTCATATAGCTTTATACTTAGAACATAATTCACGAAACAGCTATTCACATTTGGCACAAGATCCTTGAGAAAACCGGTGTTACACTTCATGGTTAGTTTCAAAAGTCTCATGATCTGCGGGATCTTGTGAGTTTTGTCCCGTACCTCATCTTGACCAATCAGCGATTAGCTCACTCGGCGTCATTTTCTTGTGTAGTAGTAAATATTGGTGCCAGTGGAGTGTGTTTTCCATTCTGTTGAGTTATTTTGGGGAACATAATTCAATATAGTCGTTGGAACAAAACTGATTTGAGACGCAAGTCATGGAAGAAAACGTTTCACCCGTTGGAGAAAGAGGAAGGCCAAGGAAACGTTCAGCATCCAAAAATGACCTTGGAGTGTTTAAATCTGTGTTTAAATCTGGAGTAAATGCACTTACACATCACTAACTCATCCAACCAAAGAATTCAATATCTTTAGAGAAAAGGAGGGATGTTGAAAAACTTCTGACTGCCCATTATGGGAAAAACTGGAGAGAAATTGAG
This sequence comes from Schistocerca serialis cubense, assembly GCF_023864345.2. NCBI lineage: Eukaryota > Metazoa > Arthropoda > Insecta > Orthoptera > Acrididae > Schistocerca > Schistocerca serialis. Next base: position 971,687,289 of record NC_064639.1, read on the forward strand.
GAGATCAAGTTCTATAAGCATATCATTGATGAGAATACATTGGATCAAACTGATCATGAGTGTACGTGTGACATAATTCAAGAGGAACTTAATATTGTGATATAGACATAGAAGAGTAAGATTATTTTCAGTTTTAGAAGTGAATCTCCTTCAAATCTTCAGTTTCATTTTAGTAGCTTATTTTCCATTAGGATTTGATAGTTTCTTTCTTCTCAAAGAATGCTAAACAAGTTTGAATTATTTTTCTGATTATAATATTCTACTTTTCTCTGTGATCAATAATTAGTTCTCATGAATGGAAAATTTGTAAATTTCTTTGATCATTCAACTGAAGAAATGTGCATAGTAGAAATTTCTTTTATGAAATTGGAAACGGTATTCCAAACTAGAGAATATCTATTGTAAACTAACACAAGCAAAGTCCATAAAAGACGATTAATTGATATTTATCACGATTAACATTGGAATGTAATATTATCTATACACTGTAGAAGAGAAAGTGTCTTGCAGTCGGAATCAAAAAGTGTTGCATATCGAGTCGCAACACGATAGTTCCCGCGAAACCAACATCGTCCAAACAGCTCAGTACCAAAACTCACAAGATCCAAAATGGGGACTGTCGAAACTTACAAGTTCCATAGCTCATTAACAAAACTCACATGATGCATAATATAACCTTAAATAATTGTAAGTTCTCAATAAGCAAACATAATCTGACCCCGGAGTAGACAACATTCCATTGGAACTACTGACGGCATTGGGAGAGCCAGTCCTGACAAAACTCTACCATCTGGTGAGCAAGCTGTATGAAACAGGCGAAATACCCTCAGACTTCAAGAAGAATATAATAATTCCAATCCCAAAGAAAGCAGGTGTTGACAGATGTTAAAATTACCGAACCATCAGTTTAATACCGGGGACCAGGCGCTCCTTCCCGCCCGGAAAGCCATGCGTTAGACCGCACGGCCAACCGGGCGGGCCGATAAATGACCTTAGTGGGTAGTATTTTACGATTAATTTTGTTCAGTCTTAGCCATTCGAGATGCTTCTCTTTCTTGCAAGTCGTTTCCAAGCACAATCTATGACAAAAAAAGGAAAAAAAAAGCACGACGAAGGAATTATCCGAATGGGACGGAAATCGGCAGAGGTCCTGTACATCTAGAGACAAAAAAATTATTAAAATTACGAAAAAATTGGACGCTTTATTCAAGAGAAAGAGCTTCATCAAAAAAATTAAAAAAAGGTTCATATGGCTCTAAGCACGATGGGACTTAACATCTGAGGTCATCGGTACCCTAGACTTAGAACTACTTAAACCCAACTAACCTAAGGACATGACACACATCCATACCCGAGGCAGGATTCGAACCTACGCCCATAGCGGCCGCGTGGTTCCGGACTGAAGCGCCTAGAAGCGCTCGGCCACAGCAGCCGCCAGAGCTTCATCAATTAAGCAAGTCAATAACGCGTTGGTCCACAGCTGGCACTTACCCAAGCAGTTCTTAATACAGCAGGATATCTTCCTGCGGGATAGCTTGTCAAATTCTGACCAACTGCCGCGTTAGAGCGTCAAAACCGCGAGATGGTTGGAGGGCCCTGCCCATAATGCTCCAAACTTTTTCAATTGCGGAGGGATTTGGCAAGCGCGGAAACAAATAGTAGAAACACCTCCCGTGTGGAGGCGAGCGTTACCTTGCTGAAATGTATGCCCAGAATGTCTGGCAATGAAGGGCAGTGTAGAATATCGTCGACGAGTCGTTGTGCTATAAGGGTCCTGCGAATGACAACCAAAGGGGCCCTACTATGAAAAGAAACTGCACCCTAGACCATCAGTCATGGTCATTGGGCCGTATGGCGAGCAGCAGTCAGGCTAATAACCCAACACAGTTTGGGGCGTCTCTAGACTCGTCCTCGTCCTGGAGTCTCATTGACTGGAGTAGAATTGTCTTCAGAGAGAAGTCTCGCTTCGAACTGAGTCCTGCTGAGCTGGAGACCTCCTGGACAGTGGCAGGGTACCCACCAGAGCGTCGCCACCGTACGGCCCGACATCCAGGAATGATGGCCTGGGGTACCATTTCGTTTCATAGCACAAGCCCTTTGGTCGTCATGTTGCAATACAGAAGAACGTCAATGGTATTCTACGCCAACTTTTGTTGCCCTTAAAGGCAAGCCATCTTGAGCTTACATTTCAGCACGATAATGCATGGCAACACTTTGTGCTTTCCAAATCCTACATTGGCCAGAAAGATCGCCGGATCTCTCCCCAATTAAGAACGTTTGGAGCATTATGGTCAGGGCCCTCCAAACAGTTCTGGATTTTATCTACTGCGCCAATTGGAAGGAATTTGGCTCAATGTCCCACAGAAAGACGTCGAAGAACTCTTATCAATCAATGCCAAGCCGAACGATGTCCCTCAGGAAGACATCCAACATCGCTACCAATCAATGCCAAGCCGAGTAAATGCTTGCATAAGGGCGTTATTGACTTTCTCAGTTTGTGAAGGCCTTTCTCTTGAACGAATCATCAAATTTTTTGAAACTGTACTCATATGCTTGTCTGTACATGTGCATCATACGTATCGATTTTAGTCCGATTCGGGTAATTCGTTCGTGGAGCGTCGTTTCTCCGTCTTTTAGTGCAGTTTTGTTTGATTTGTTATATTCTGTGACGTTATTATTATTATTATTTGCTTGGAACTCTCAACTTGAGTGGCTGCTTCATTCCATTTGACAGAGAAATGTCGCGTTTTAGACACGCCATCAAGAATCAGATTTTCCCTGATTTCATTAAATCACTCATGACACAGGCCAGGTTGTCCCCTTGAAAAGAAATGGTTCAAATGGCTCTGAGCACTATGGGACTCAACTGCTGAGGTCATTAGTCCCCTAGAACTTAGAACTAGTTAAACCTAACTAACCTAAGGACATCACAAACATCCATGCCCGAGGCAGGATTCGAACCTGCGACCGTAGCGGTCTTGAGGTTCCAGACTGCAGCGCCTTTAACCGCACGGCCACTTCGGTCGGCCCCCTTGAAAAGGACACAACTAATATCGTTTCCCACCCTTACACAGTCCGAACTTGGATCTGTGTTTAATGAACAAGATGTTGACGGGAAGTTAAACGCTAAAATTCATTCCTGCTATGCTTTCATTTGAGACTTTCTTTTCTCTTCCTCTTTCCATACAAGCAACATCTTCTGGTGTTTATTTAAACACCTGAGCTGGTGCGTTTTCTGACGCCAATTTCCATCGATCGTCATTTTGATCTTTGAGTCAACTTCGATGCTTATTTGTCTTCTGCTCATCTTTGGCGGCGCGCATTTGACGGCACCGCGTGCGCTCTGCTGGGGGAGGCGTGTCGGGATCGGTAGTGAGAGAGAATCACGTGGGACTGTGTACGTAGACAGGACGGCGAGAGGACGAGTCGGACAACGAAGGAGCGGGGCCAGCGGCTACGGCGTGTTGAATAGTGAGGACAAAAAATGGCTCTGAGCACTATGCGACTTAACTTCTGAGGTCATCAGTCGCCTAGAACTTAGAACTAATTAAACCTAACTAACCTAGGACATCACACACATCCATGCCCGAGGCAGGATTCAAACCTGCGACCGTAGCGGTCACGCGGTTCCAGACTGAAGCGCCTTTAATCGCACGGCCACACCGGCCGGCCGTCGTGAGGACAGATCCACCGCCCGTGGTGATTTGGTTTTCCTAGACTTCAGAAGGATAAGCTTCTTCGAGTCTGTTATAAGCTCCGCCGGCCGATTGAATTGCAGTCGCGGGGTTGCTTCTGTGGGTTGCGTGCGGCTTAATTGAATATGCCAGTGTACTAAAAATCATTTGGAATTGTTTTGGTTGTTTATCACCTACCTCGGTGTCGTGACTAACTATCTTGACTGCTGTTGAGGAAGCGTGGCTACGCCCAGCCAATCGACATGAAGTGTGTTAAAGACGTCGCTAGAAGTGCAACGAGTAGTAAGTCCGAGGAGCATTTCAAGACAAGCCGAGACACGTCCTCTATTCTACCTTGTTCATTTGGTAGTTCGGCGTGTAAATGTACGCCGAGGTAATTCTTGTCATCTTAACTTTAGGGCATGGTTTTTAGCGAACTTATTAATCAAAGTTTAAGGGCTGGTACTGAGCAAGTAACTCCCGGAGGCTAATTTGTTTCTGTGCAGTTGTATTGATCAGCTGTTCTTTATGTAAGATTGTGTAGTTTGTCTCACAAAATTGTCCGCCGTTGATGTGTGTTGGGTTACAGATAACTGGCAGCGGTCGATGCGAGCATACTGGGAGCAGAGCACCACGGGGGCAGAGAGACATTTAAGGCCCTGTCCTGTCCTTTAAAATCTTGGGTTATGTTGTCACCGTTGCGTGATTCCATCTTTCCGGTGCAGAATTATAGCAACCGAAGTTCAATTGCAGTGCAAAGTTGAGTACATTTCTATGTCATTTCCTGTCTCGTGGATCTCTCGTATTGATTTGAATCCTTGGTCTTTTCGCCGGCTCTCATTGCTTTGTTTTTGCTCGCGTAACAACTAATATATGAGATAAAATATGTAGCTACGAAAAGAGCTCCGAAATACTTTTTTGGGATACTGTGCTGTGACTTTCTTTGGATCATTAATTTTCAACAAAACAAAATATATAACGATATTATTATTCTGGATCTGGCTTTCTAATAAAGGAACATTTTTTTGTTACTGTAACTCGCCATAAAGTTCAAAATATTTTCCTTACTTTACAGTTATTGAAAAGGTTAATGAAAATTATTTCGTTATCAATACTGATGTTACAGTACGCAATGATTGTTCAGCATCAAAATTTTGCAGTGGGTTTTTGTTAACAGTAAAACACCAATAAGTACCACGACTAACACGAGAACATGAGACTATTGTCATAGAAAAATATGTTTTTACTATAAGGTTTGCCAGACCAGAACTACGCACAGCAAGTTTTCTTTTATGTTATGAAGGTAAATTATCATTTTGCACTGTTAATAATATATTATCAGCAGCCCGCGTCAACCTGTAAAACGCATCATAAAATCTGCTGCTCTGCTCTGCAATTCCGAAAGCTGAAAGAAATAATTTTAGTTCACTATTACCTGCCCGCTTCTTTGCGGTATGATTGGTTTCATTTAATGCATTTTGAATGCGCCGCGGCAGCGGCTCGTTCGTTCGTAGCGCAGCTCTGCACCACGAATAATATTTAAATAACTGAAAATGTCTTAAAAGGATGGGATAAAATACCAGGCAAGCTTATTACAAATCATAATGCAAGTTTTCACTAAGTAACTCTATTCAAAACATTTAAACAGGTTAAATTATTACAAAAATGGTTCAAATGGCTCTGAGCACTATGCGACTTAACTTCTGCGGTCATCAGTCGCCTAGAACTTAGAACTAATTAAACCTAACTAACCTAAGGACATCACACACATCCATGCCCGAGGCAGGATTCGAACCTGCGACCGTAGCGGTCGCTCGGCTCCAGACTGTAGCGCCTAGATCCGCACGGCCACTCCGGCCGGCTAAATTATTACACACCTTTGCAATGAGTACGTAATGGCGTATGTCTCTCAGTCTTGACAAAAGAATGCTACGCAAGCGTACAATATAGCATCACAGGCTCTTCCTACTCACGTAACTCCAAGAAGACGACAGAGAAATTAATGTTTGGTCATTACGATTTATGCTAGTCACATATTCTCATCTTTGTTTGATATTTAATAAGTATCGTCTGTGGCGGTTTCAGTACTCGCCGACACAGATATTATCTTTAAAAAAATCAGTACATAATTCTTTACAAGAACAAAACATGACACATAATGCTTTCTCTTTATTACATAAAGTTCACACAATCGTTGTCTACGCAATTACAATCATCCAGTTCAATTATTCTTTTCTCCTTTTCTTTTTTACCACATATAATATGTCTTTTGCTAAGAGAAGTTACAGTCTGCTCGCGTCTATCGCCAATTCATACGTAATATTGAAGCGACCTCATTTTAGAGGTATTGTCATATGGTCATGTTCTAGTTGTAATCATTCTAAGAATATTGTTGATCAGTCAACTAAGTAAATTTGAAGATTGGTTTGGTCAAAATTAAAGCACTTCCTTAATTGTTTGTCATGTGTATATAGTTTTATTTAGGGAAGTTGGCTATCCAAACCTTAAAAGATCTGTGTTCTTACCCTTAATGTGTTCCTCAGCTGACTGGAAGTAATGACAGTTCTGATGGGAATTGTATGGACATTTGTAGTATTTAAGATAAGCCTTACCTGAGTATATTTACCTAGTCATATTCAAATAAAGTTTTATGGGCCTTGTTCCGGCTAAAGAAATTTATTTGTTATTTGTCCATGTGATCTGGCCTTGTAAGGCAGTCTCCTGTATTACTGTGATTGTGATTTTATAATGCTTTTGTTTGTAATAAAATATGCAGCAACTACAACGAATTACTATCGTGATTTTGGTGTGTCACTACCATTACAACATTTCACCTTCGTTAAAAAATCATCCGTTTAATTTATATCTTGTATACCTCACTATTACTAAATAAATTATCATAATATTCATAGTGGCTTCCTGCTAGATAGATCTGCTTCTTTTTGTCTTTAGTCCCACATTTACTCTACATCTGACTCACTTGAAGTTCTACTGCGTTTTAGGCTCGTCACGACCTGTACAGTCAAGTCGTTGTTTATTCTTTCATTAAGAATCAGACAGACGTGACTGCGGTGGAGGCGTCTACCCCGGCTTTCACCTGTGTGAGGACTTTCACGTGCCAGACTGAAGTACGGTGGAATGAAGGGGCGGTGGAGTGTCGGCACTCGTAATGTCCCAGGCGCGCGCCCACCTGGACCGGACTAGGGACGACCTCCAGTACAGCCGGCTTTACGGGACCCCAGACAGATTTATTGGCCATTACGGCCGAATGCCTGTCCCGATTATTCTCCGTTTCGGGTCCGGAGCTGGCATTCGGATTTTCTTCCTAAGTTCCGTTCTCTCGTGTACACAGCATACGCAACAGTCGAATCGATCATCCACGTATTTTACGTAAATACCACTGGCATCTGGAGTCTTAACCAGTTGAGTTGCGAAATATCTTGCTGAATATTCACGACTACTCTACAATTAGCACTCAAGTCTGCTAGAGTCTAAAATGGCTCTGAGCACTATGGGACTTAACTTCTAAGGTCATCAGTCTCCTAGAAGTTAGAACTACTTAAACCTAACCAACCTAAGGACGTCACACACATCCATGCCCGAGGAAGGATTCGAACCTGCGACCGTAGCAGTAGCGCGGTTCCAGACTGAAGCGCTGCTAGGGTCTGTCGAGCCACTTTCAGTATACTTCTCTATCGTTCCCCTCCTAAATGTTTCCGTGCAAGCTCCTATATCTCTTATTTTACTGCAACAGATTTTTCTCCGTGTTGAAGTTGGAGTCAACATTTTCATATTCGGAGGAGGCCGTTGTTCACTGAAATTTCGTGAAGCTCTCGGCCGCGCGGGATTAGCCGAGCGGTCTTGGGCTCTGCAGTCATGCACTGCGCGGCTGGTCTCGGCGGAGGTTCGAATCCTCCCTCGGGCATGGGTGCGTCTGTTTGTCCTTAGGATAATTTAGGTTAAATAGTGTGTAAGCTTAGGGACTGATGACCTTAGCAGTTTAGTCCCATAAGATTTCAAACACATTTTTTTTTATGCTCTCGCCGCAACGAAAAATGCCTATATTTCCATAATTGCCACACTAATTCTCATATTACTGTATATCTGAGACGTTCTCTCCCCTATTTCACGATAATTGAAAGCGAGCTGCTTTTTTTTTAACTTTCTCGATGTCCTCCATCAATCCTATGTGATGAGGATCCCATACCGCGCAGCAATATTCCAGCAGACGACGGACAAGCGTAATGTATGCTGCCTCTTTGGTACGTTTGTTGAATCGTCTGCATTGCCAGCAAAACAACGTCTTTGGTTCGCCTTCCTCACAACAGTTTTTGTATAATGTTTCCATTGTACGTTGTTCCTATTTGTAATCCCTATGTGTTTATTTGAATCAACAACCTTAAAATTACTTCGATTTATCGTGCAACCGAAATGTAATGGATTCCTTTTAGTACTCACGTGGAGAAACTCACACTTTTCATTGCACAGAATCAACTGCCACCTTTCGCATCATGCAGATATCTTGTCTAAATGAGTTTGAGATTGGTTTTGATCTTCTGCTAACTTTACCAAACGGTAAACCACAGTATCATCTGCAAACAGTCTAAGAGGGCTGCCGGCCACAGTGGCCGAGCGGTTCTAGGTGCTGCAGTCTGGAACCGCGCGACCGCTACGGTCGCAAGTTCCAATCCTGCCTCGGGCATGGATGTGTGTGATGTCCTTAGGTTAGTTAGGTTTAAGTAGTTCTAAGTTCTAGGGGACTGATGACCTCAGATGTTAAGTCCCATAGTGCTCAGAGCCATTTGAACCTTTTGAACCATCGAAGAGAGCTGCACAGATTGTCTCCTAAATGGTTTATATAGATGAGGAACTGCAGAGCGCCTATAACATTTCCTTCGGGAACGCCAGATATTATTTAAGTTTCGCTCGATGATTATCCATAAATTAACTTTCTACACCTATATCTCCATAGATACTCTGCAAATCGCTCTTAAGTGCCTGGCAGAGGGTTCATCGAATCACTTTCACAAAAATTCTCTATTATTCCAATCTCGAGCGTGGAAGAAACGAACACCTACATCTTTCCGTGCGAGCTGTGATTTCCCTTATTTCATGATGATGATAGTTACTCCCTACGTAGTCGGCGTTCACAAAATATTTTCGCATTCAGAGGAGAAAGTTGGTGATTGAAATTTCGTGAGAAGATTTCGCCGCAGCGAAAAACGCCTTTGTTTTAATGACATCCACCCCAGATCCTGTGTCATGTCCGTGACACTCTCCCCTCTTCCGTGATAACACAAAACATGCTGCTCTTCTTTGAACTTTCTCGATGCTAATCCTATCTGGTAAGGATCCCAGACCGCGCAACACTACTCCAAAAGAGGATGGGCAAGCGTACTGTAGGGAGTTTCCTTAATAAATCTCTTCTGCCAATAATACGTGGTCTAGGGTTTGCCTTCCCCACAAAGTTTCTATGTGTTCTTTCCAATTTAAGTTGTTCGAAATTGTAGTTTCTAGGGTTTTAGTAGAATGTCCGGCCTTAACGTTTGATTGGTTTATCGGATAACCGACGTTAACGGATACCTTTCAGCTCTCATGTGTATGACCTTGTAACGCTGCCGCCCTCTGCTCGGACGTACGTTAGCTCTATAAAGCCTGTACTGTAATAAGTTCACGGGCTTCACCTTATAAACAAGGATTTTAGTACGTAAGTTGACCGCGTGTACCTAATAGAAGCAAGATCGGACTTATACTCAGTCAATAACTACAGTGATGCATCAAGCAAATGTAAAGTATAACTACCCTTTAGCATAGACAAGAAGTACACACAGTAGATGCTACCTATAATTAATAATTCGGTCGCCAGCCTACTTAGGCAATGAGTAAGTTTTTCCTTGTACAAGTGGGTGCATGTACAAGCATAGTAACACGTAGTAATGATGCGTTATATGGCAAGGTTTGGAACCGGAAAAATCCACTGAACTAAAGTTTTCTCCTTTAGTACTAATTTGAACGAGCTATAAATACACAACACCACACAGCAATGATTAATACGAACTGCATTTTGTATATTGATCAGACCGAAATCGTGCATAGATTGCCCTAGCATCGACAATCTTGAAAGTACACACACAATGTCACTATTAAGGATGGAAAAACACTAATACACTTAGGATTAATATAGAACTTAGCTTTACTGGACAAATCTGATCAGTACACTTCAAGGTTTGAAAGAATGGACAAGAGAAAGGGGGGGGGGGGGGCCTGAAACTGTGATGGTCGTTATACTGAAACTATTAAGTACTGAAGGCAAGTTAACACTCAAAATTATCAATCTATGGATAACTACTCTTTTGTCTTACTTCTGAATAATTTAACTGTCATTATTTCTGTCTCAAATTAATTAAATAACATCGCTAACTCAATTCAAAAAAAACTCTCTTCCAATTTAGTCATACTTTTGTTCTTTCTCAACATTTGCAATAACACACAGGACTTTAAACTTCTTTATAGCATAGATTAATCTGCCGATAATTTTCATTAACACTAACATTAAACTTTCAGTTCGCCGGCCGAAGTGGCCGTGCGGTTAAAGGCGCTGCAGTCTGGAACCGCAAGACCGCTACGGTCGCAGGTTCGAATCCTGCCTCGGGCATGGATGTTTGTGATGTGCTTAGGTTAGTTAGGTTTAACTAGTTCTAAGTTCTAGGGGACTAATGACCTCAGCAGTTGAGTCCCATAGTGCTCAGAGCCATTTGAACCAAACTTTCAGTTCAGGATACTCGGGTTGCACAATACGAGGTAAGGACCCTGTCTAGGACAGTGATCAGGATCAGTAATGGCTAAGGCAATTCTGGTAAAAGTCACGTTATTATTGAACAGTTAGAAACAGTTTCGACACTGGTCCACACAGATACACTTCTAAAGATGAAATAAATGTTTGACCTGTGCAAGTCGGTGCGGCGGATGGCGGGCAGCGAGATAGCGGGCAGCACGGCCCACATGCAAGCACGGCTAAGGCTCACACAACATCGGCACTTTCCATCTTCTTAGCGTCGTAATTTTTCCAATTTTGTGCCTCAGAATATAGCCATGCCAAGTAGTCGTCGGAATCGGTTCATCCGAGGCTCAATGGAATCCACTTTTCCTGGGTAGCCTCCTCGGTACAGTACGTGTACTTCCGACTGTTGCTCGCCTCCGACTGTCATACTGTGCCCGTTGTGCCGAACCGCGCCAGTGTGCGTTTTCCCGCCTCGCCTGTCTCCACCTTTTCCCGCTCCCCTACAGGTAGGATATTCACCACAGGTTTTCTACTACACATATCCTAATGCATTACCTACGTATGGACCAAGTGTATAAATTACAATTTTCACATCTTACAATAGTTTTAACATTAAATACACTTTCCTTTGATTACCACATTATTTGAAATCTAACATAAATAATAATATTCATTTCAAAAGTTGCTCACAGTCTCTTTAACATAACGATACGAACCGAAAAAAAAGTTCAAAACATTGCTTACATTAATTTATCTAAATTCATAAAGAAAAAAAAATTATTATATTTACAGTTGTCGTTACAACCTGACACTTTTCATTATTAGGGTCTATTGCCAATTTTCGCACCATATAAATATCTTTTCTAAATGGTTTGCAATTTATTTTGATCTTCTGGTGACTTTACTAGTCGATAAACGACAGCGTTATCTGCAAACAACCTAAGACGGCTGCTCAGATTATCTCCTACATCGTTTATATAGACAATAGACAGCAGAGGAGCTATAACACCACCTTGGGGAGCACTAGAAACCACTTCTGTTTTTCTCGATGACTTCATCAATTACTACGAACTGTGACCTTTCTGACAGGAAACCACGAATCCAGTCACACAACTGAGACGTTATTTCATAAGCACGCAATTTGACTAGGTGCCGCTTGTATGCTACAGAGTCAAAAGCCTTCTGTAAATCTAGAAATACGGAATCAATTTGTAATCCTTGTCAATAGCACTCAGCACTTCGTGTGAGGAAAGAGGTCGTTCTGTTTCACAAGAACGTTGTCTTCTAAATCGGCGTTGACTGTGTGTCAATAGACCGTTCTCTTCGAGGTAATTCATAATGTTCGAACACAATATACCGGGTGATCAAAAAGTCAGTATAAATTTGAAAACTTAGTAACCCACGGAATAATGTAGATAGAGAGGTAAAAATTGACACACATGCTTGGAATGACATGGGGTTTTATTAGAACAAAAGAAAAAAGTTCACAATATGTCCGACAGATGGCGCTGGACAGCAAAACGTCAGTGACTGCGCATGACAATCGTCTATAAAAGGAGCTGTAATGAGAGAGAGAATCAGATGCGCCAGCAGTCGCAGCATGTTGACGTTACCTGAAATGGCGCTTTTAGTGAAGCTATATTATCAGAATGGGGAATGTGCTAGTTCAGCTTTACGATCCTATCGCCATAGGAAGGGGATTCGAAGGGATAAAGGTCCGTTGATAAATGCAGCTGTGGCCGGAATGATTTCGAAGTTCGAAGCCACGGGTTGTTTAGACGATAGACCCCGTAGTGGCCGACCGAGCACAAGGCGTAATGCTGCTGAGACAGTTCAGGAACAAATGGAGACTGCAGCGGGTTCGTCTATGCACGGGGAAGTCAGCGCTCGCACCGGCATTCCATACGCTACTGTTTGGCACTGAGGCGCACCCTCCGATGCTATCCGCACAAAATCCATCGGCATCATGAAATGTCACCTGGCGATTTAGTGAAGCGGAGGGCATTTGCGGTGTCGGCGTTTCAAAAGATGGTGGAAGATGATGATTGGTTGAGTAACGTATTGTGGATCGACGAAGCTCATTTCACGCTCCGAGGGTCTGTCAACGCCCACAATTGCAGAATTTGGGCTACCGAAAATCCTAGAACTGTCGTGGAAACTCCATTGCACGCCGACAAAGTCACGGTAAGCGTTGGATTTACCACATCTATCGTTATCGGGCCTTTTTTCTTCGAGGAGATGAGTGATTCTGGTTTTGTAACTGCTCCCGTGACGGGTGAGAGGTACGCCGATATGTTACAGAATCGCATCATCCCCAGCCTGGCTGATAAAAACCTGCTGGAACGTACGATTTTTATGCAAGATGGCGCTCCACCCCATATTGCTAGACGCGTGAAAGATCTCTTGCGCGCGTCGTTTGGTGATGATCGTGTGCTCAGCCGCCACTTTCGTCATGCTTGGCCTCCCAGGTCCCCAGGCCTCAGTCCGTACTATTATTGGCTTTGGGGTTACCTGAAGTCGTAAGTGTATCGTGATCGACCGATATCTCTAGGGATGCTGAAAGACAACATCCGACGCCAATGCCTCACCATAACTCCGGACATGCTTTACAGTGCTGTTCACAATATTATTCCTCGACTACAGCTATTGTTGAGGAATGATGGTGGACATATTGAGCATTTCTTGTAAAGAACGTCATCTTTGCTTTGTCTTATTTTGTTATGCTAATTATTCTATTCTGATCAGATGAAGCGCCATCTGTCGGACATTTTTTGAACCCTTGGAATTTTTTTTTGGTTCTAATAAAACCCCATGTCATTCCAAGCATGTGTGTCAATTTGTACCTCTCTATCTACATTATTCCGTGTTTTACTAAGTTTTCAAATGTATACTGACTTTTTGATCACCCAGTATGTAAAACATCCTGCTGCATTTTGACGTTAATAATATGATTCTGTAATTTAGCGGATTACTCCTATCCTCTCACAGTTGCTACGATACTTAAAATAACCTCGGTAGCCACGAAGAGCAGGATTTCGACTTGCTGGAAACCATATTTCCTGGGGATGGCAATACAGAACGCAGGCTATATGCTTAGAAGCTGCCGTAATTTAGCGAGGTGGCGGAAAAATTCCTTACAATTCCACTGGAGGATCTCACTGTCTGAATACTGCGGGGGCATCAAGCGACCAGGGGAGGGGGGCGGGCAGGTTATGATCCAGGGTCATGCACTTACAGCCACCGGTTGAGATGTGACCTGTGCAACTTTCCAGTCTTTGGGTACGGATCTTTCGTCTAGTGAGCGGCTGAGTATGATTGTTAAGTATGGAAGTATTGTATCAGCATACTCTGAAAGGAACCTAATTGGTGCACAGTCTGGACCGGAAGACTTTCTTGTATTAAGTTGGTTGGTTGGTTGGTTTGGGGAAGGAGACCAGACAGCAAGGTCATCGGTCTCATCGGATGAGGGAAGGACGGGGAAGGAAGTCGGCCGTGCCCTTTTGAAAGGAACCATCCCGGCGTTTGCCTGGAGCGATTTAGGGAAATCACGGAAAACTTAAATCAGGATGGCCGGACGCGGGATTGAACCGTCGTCCTCCCGAGTGCGAGTCCAGTGTCTAACCACTGCGCCACCTCGCTCGGTCTTGTATTAAGTGATTTAAGTTACTCACTGCTCTTGCTTCACTGCTCCGAGGATACCTACTTCTAAGTTACCCGTGGTGGCAGCTGTTCATGTTTCTGGAATATTTATTTCGTCTTTTTTCTGTCAATTACTATGAACTGGACCTCTCTTACAGGAAATCACGAATCCAATCGACAATTGTTACGATACCATAGACACGCAGTTTCCTTGGAATGTCTACCAAGTTTCGCTGCCATACGATTATTGCAGCTCATACTAGACCACTGTGCGCAGCTTCCCCTTAATTATAACCACAAATCATTGGTTTTATAGTAACACGTGGAAATAAGACCAATATCCATGTACAGCTACGAAATGATGCGTCAGCTGAACTTTTCGCAAAAGAATTTTTGGTTACTGCGAATGGGAAACTGCCAGTCGATGAATCAAACTTCTTAAAAAGCTTCTGTAACATGGTAGCAACCACAGACGAATTACAGAACATCAGTGGCTCAGTGAACGAGCTATATTAGCAACCAAAAACAACTATGTCAAAGCCATCAATTTCAGCACTTAAAACGAAATACTAGGCGAAGAGACTACATATTCTTCTATGAATATTGTAATGAATCAAGACGGAGTGTAATGAATGACATATGTATGATACGTGTACAGTGTTTGGTTCCTGTCCAATAAATAATTGAAAGTGTTCCCGGACTTTGGCCGACCGTGATCCAGCGGTTCTAGGCGCTTCAGTCCGGAACCACGCGGCTGCTGTGGTCGCAGGTTCGAATCCTGCCTCGGGCATGGATGTGTGTGATGTCCTTAGGTTAGTTAAGTTTAAGTAGCTCTAAGTCTAGGGGACTGATGACCTCAGATGTTAGGTCCCATAGTGCTTACAGCCATTTGAACTCGGCATTTATGTACACCCTGTATAAAGGAAAAATAATAGTTAAGGTGTCATTGTACAGCAGAACAGTTCAGTTTGGGCTCTCAGAAAATTTGCAAGTTCACTGGTTAAGAATTGCGTCTGCAGCCATGGCGTGTCGTAAGCGAGTATGCTTGGCAGGCTAGCAGAAACAGCAAGGTCAACGGGGCAATGTGTGACTGCGAGCGATTCAGCATCAAGTGTGCGACAGGGACAGAGCTAGGCAAGCCTAGGTGCCTTCCATAACGTTATGCAAGAAGTCCTATTTACTTCGCAACTTCACTCATTGGGGTTTGTTAAGAGGGCTAACGCATCAAATCAAATCATTAAGCAAATGCTGGCGGCTAGAAATAAAAGAGGTTGGGTCAGTCATTACAAATGACCTCTACTAACAAACCTCTTCCCCAACCATAATAA
Organism: Schistocerca serialis cubense; assembly: GCF_023864345.2. Lineage (NCBI taxonomy): Eukaryota > Metazoa > Arthropoda > Insecta > Orthoptera > Acrididae > Schistocerca > Schistocerca serialis. The sequence goes on from NC_064639.1 coordinate 971,702,711, forward strand.
AAATGCCAGCGAACAGGCAAAAGGATTGATGGCCTTCCCCTCTTTCGTACTTGATTCTCTGATTACTGGCAGGTAACAGTTTGTTGTTGCAAGAGTGTTCTTGTTCTCCAGTACACCTCTACTGCACTCTTGATTGGGGATGACTGCGTCTTTGTGAACTGCCAGGAGTTATCCTCGAGACCGGGACGACAACTACAGCTGATGAACCCCTCAGGAGGCTGTCACAATGACACCGAGCTGGGGCATGAGCTGTTGTAATATTGCAGCCTCCGAGCCACCACCAACTTGATGAAGTGTGGGTCAAGCCCGGCGAACAGCACAAAAATGTGACAACTTAGTCACCAGATGGGCAGTAGCATCGGTCATCATGATAACCGAGAACACGGAACATTTGGAACCCTGACAACCAACAACATGGCCACATGCACTGCCTGGTAGGGCAGTCACATCAGGCGTCACAGTATCCGAACAACTCCACAGTGTGGTGTGGGAAGGCGAGAGACGCCGCTGGAGGCACCGAGCACTGCCGCGTCCTCTCATAGGTCCAGTCGAGGACCACAGCAGTGACGGATATGAGGGTCCGCATCCAGGATCTTGCTGAGAACGTAAGACGCCGTCTGGATTGTAGAATTACTGACTAAACGAGTCTTGCAACGGATTCTTCTGTTACTGTGTCCTCCGACGCATCCAGGAACCTACCACAACCATCCTGAACACGGTAGGAGCACCGGCCAGGCGTGCTGGCTCTTACAGAATGTTAAATTGTACTACCTGAATTGTAACTAAATAGGACATCAGCACAACATGTGGATGTTTTAACTGTGTGGTATTTTATTTGCGATATGCTGGTGTTCCCCGACACTTTTTATCACAGTTTGATGCAACATCACTATGTGACTTTCAGCGTTGTAAAAAGCATGTACATCTAATAATGTTAAATGGTACTTTCAGAGGTGCAGTAGTGTACACAGCGGTTGTAAAAAGCGTGTACATCTAATAATGTTAAAAGGTACGTTTAGAGTTGCAGTAGTATATGAGCCGTGTGCAGCTCGCGTTCATGCCGTTTGTTGTTTGGCATTTTGTCACGTTGAGTGGCGTCTTTTTTCTGCCTTACTTACTGGCGTAACGAAGTTGCTGGCTTGCCTCCCTGAGTGGCAGCAGCAGCGCTTATCGATACTAGTACTGCCGTACTATCTTTTGTGTGACCGCTAGTGTTTCCGGGTGGTGGTGGTGTTTGTGGTGGTCAGTCGGTTGGGACGGAGCAGCGAGGAAGTCCCCGAGGCGCGGGGCCAGGCCCAGACCGCTGGCGGCGTGCACGAGCTGTCGGATCGTGAGGCGCTAGCTGCGAGAGTGACAAAGTTCGTTGCCCACCGAACCTGGGCGCTGAAGTTGAGTGTTATGAAACCTCAACAATTGTGACATCTCTTTGTTCATTCGTAGGTTGTTGCTCCCTGGGCCATTCGGGCAGATGTGTTGGAGTTGGCGAAATCTTGCAGCCGTCTTCCTATATTGTGATTAATTATTAAATTGGCTGTTACTTGCCAGTGAAGTGCACCAGCGGTATTTTCTGCTCTGTGGCCGTTAACGCCCCAGTTACCAGCCCGGTCGTTAGCGTAGTTTTCTGGCAGTGTGCCTTTCCTCATCGTGTTGATGCTCTCCGGCACGGTGTTTAGTTCGACAGCCTTATAAGTTATTTGGTTCATATTTTGCTTAGAGTGGTTATTGTTGCCTTGGCTGTTTTTAGACGCCAATTTCTGAACACGTAGTGCTGTTGGTATCCTCGGCCGATATTTTCCATCATTGTGCCAGACAGAATGGAATTGGTTAAATTGTTGGTCGGTCCTTGGGCCGTCTCTAGTTTGGGTTGCCATCCGATTACTTAACTTCAACTCTTGGCTGCCTGTCTCACCTCACCTTACGTTTGAGGTACTTTCTCAGGCCGACCTGTGGGACACTTCTGAGCACCACTTGTTCTGTTTGTTTTAGATTGTGATTTTCATTTTAGTTTGAAGAATTGTGTGAGGCCTTCGGCTGTGTATTAATTCAGTCTTTTTAAATTTTACATAAAGGCCTTCAGCCGTGTTAAATTTAAAAGTTTGAAGATTGATTTTATTTTTAAAAAAATTTTTCTTAAAATTTGTTCTGTCTGAAATTGTTTGTAATCCAGGCCCTAAGCCGTTAGTTGTTCGATGTTATGTGTGGCCTTCAGCCGAGGATTTACGCGAACCCCTTTTAATAACGACTTCAGCCATGTATATTCTTTAAAGGAGAATTTTTTTATAAGAAGGAATGTGTTTATTTTAAATTGCTTGTCTCACTTGGTGTTCAGGCCTTCAGCCGTTGTTTCAAATTTGTTTGTGGCCTTCAGCCATGCAATAAGTAATATTTCATTAATTAGGCTTTCGGCTGTTCTGTTGTAAGTTTAAAGGGAAATTTCTTGGTTAGAAAAAAATTGTTATTAATGTTTTTTAATTATATTTGTCCTTCAGACGTGTGGTGTAGGATTTCAGCCGCTAATTGTTTTCAATTGCATGTTTTTTTAAAATTTTTTACCTTCTATCTTTAATTGCTTTTGATATCTAATCCAGGCCTTCAGCCGTTCTTGTTTTTGATGTGGTTTTGGGCCTTCAGCCCAGAAAGCTTCTCAAGTTTAACTAGGCCTTCAACCGTATTGTCTAATTGTGATCTTTTAAAGCAATGTGTAAATAAGTGGTTCTTAAAAAAATAAAGTTGTGTGTTTGATTGTGCAACTCGCAGTAACTGTTTACCGCCCCATCCACAATCGTAACCTTACGCTGTGCGCTCTCTGAGTACCTACCAAGCAGGTTCCAGTGCACACAGTGTGACCAATTCTAGTCATCCAGAGTACTGGTTGTGTACAATGATAAACCAAAACATTGTGATCACTGCTCACCGCTACTCTGGACGCCGTCCTGTGGCGCTGTCGGCACGTGACGCGTAACGAAAGTATGTAAGGGGCGCAGGTACTGGAGGGGGATCATCCTAGCACAAATACGGACTGCAAATCCCGAAATACAGTGAAATAATCTACTTTGACAAAGGGCAAATTATTATTACGCACAGCCAGTGAACGAGTATCTCGAAAACAGCGACGCTGGAAGAATGTGCACTTGCTACTGTCGTGAACGTCTATGGGAAGAGGAAGAAGGAAAGTACCACAAAGCAGTGACTGGTTGAAGACCAACGACTTTGCACAGTATGTGAGGTTAGCTCTGTAAAGTGGCTTCTCCGTCAAAAGAGCACAATGCTGGTGCACGCACAAGTATTTCAGAGAACACTGTTCATCGTGTATTGTTGAACGTGGAACTTCACAGCAGACCAATCCTGTGTGTTAACATGTTGACCCAAGGACATCGTAGCCGGCCGAAGTGGCCGTGCGGTTAAAGGCGCTGCAGTCTGGAACCGCAAGACCGCTACGGTCGCAGGTTCGAATCCTGCCTGGGGCATGGATGTTTGTGATGTCCTTAGGTTCGTTAGGTTTAAGTAGTTCTAAGTTCTAGGGGACTAATTACCTCAGCAGTTGAGTCCCATAGTGCTCAGAGCCATTTGAACCAAGGACATCGTCAATTACGATTGCAGTAGCCACGGTATCATCGGGATTCGATCGTCGATCAATGGAAACGCGTCGGTTCTTCAGATGAATCACATTTTTGCTACACTACGTGGCTAGTCGTCTCCACAAACACCGCCATCGACGTGGACGGCGGCTCGAAATGTACAGCGCGCCACGGCCGCAGGCTGGTGGGAGCAGTATCATGCTATGGGAGACATTCTCCTACACTCACATGGGATCTGCGGTGGTAATCGAATACACGTCGTCAGTTGTGAACCACCTGCTTCGCTTCAAGCTTGATATCCTCCCCGACGACTATGTCATCTCTCAGCAGTGTAATTGTCCGTGTCTCGGAGCCAGAACCGTGCTGCAGTGGTTTGAGAAGCATTATGCTGTACTCACGTTGATGTTTCGGTGACCATATTCGCTTGACGTGTATCCTATGGAACCCATATGGGTCGTTATCGGGCGCCGTCACGGCGTACGCAGATCAGCGGCCCGTTATTTACGCGAATTGTATGATCAGCGCGTAGACATCTAATGCGACATACCTCCACAAACCTACCAACAAACTGTCGCGTCTCTGATGCGTAGAATCAGTGATGTATTTCGTTCCAAAGACGGGCAAACAAGGTATTAAGCGGGCGGTCGTAATCTTTTGGCTCATTAGTGTATGTTTACTTTTGTCGACGCATGCAGTTTTGAGCACAAAGCACTCACTCATCTCCTCTCGTCCTGGCCAGAGCTGATTCAAACATATATATTTAACTATATATGACGGTAGTATCTGTTCCCGAAAGAACAGTTACCGTGGATGACCATGCAGCTTTGCTAGAAATGAAATGATAATTAAATGGACACCCTAGCTGCAAGCAGGCGTTGATACACTTCATTGGGGACATGTTGAAAATGTGTGCCCCGACCGGGACTCGAACCCGGGATCTCCTGCTTACATGGCAGACGCTCTATCCATCTGAGCCACCGCGGGCACAGAGGATAGTGCATCTGCAGGGACTTACCCCTTGCACGCTCCCCGTGAGATCCACATTCCCAACATGTCCACACCACTACATTCGTAGTACGCCTAACAGATGTTTGCCCATCATACTCATTACTCGTGGCAGATTAATCTACCAAGTCCCGTACGAGTTCGGGCATATCCACATTCCCAACATGTCCACACCACTACATTCGTAGTACGCCTAATAGATGTTTGCCCGTCATACTCATTACTCGTGGCAGATTAATCTACCAAGTCCCGGACGAGTTCGGGCATACCCACATTCCCAACATGTCCACACCACTATATTCGTAGTACGCCTAATAGATGTTTGCCCATCATACTCATTACTCGTGGCAGATTAATCTACCAAGTCCCATGTAAGCAGGAGATCCCGGGTTCGAGTCCCGGTAGGGGGACACATTTTCAACATGTCCCCAATGAAGTGTATCAACGCCTGCTTGCAGCTAGGGTGTCCAATTAATTATCATATATATTTAACATATGAGCTTTTGACCAGCGTCTTTGAACATAATAGTGAGAGTGCAGCAAGATAAGAGTTTTCGAGATTGGGTTCACATGAATGGAAGTCACCAGTGTGTTGAAGTTATACAGAACGATTTTGGCTTGTTCTGGATAATATTGTGTCTTCGTTCTCGTTTCTATCGCATGATAATATGTGGTGATCAATACCCACGCCTAAGTCAACCACCGTAAGTTCAAGTGACGTATATACAGGTTCTATCATTCGAAAAATTGTTTCTTCAAAGTTTGTAAATTTATTTTTACGTGGTTTTGTGCGATGATGTTCGGAGGGAGTGTTAGATGTAAGCATTTATCCTTAGCAGTTGCCTTACAAGGGGACTGCACCTACTCGTCCCGATTTTGTGGTGTAAGCAGCGCGTGGCCAGAAACGAAAGTGGTAGAAGTGGGAGGTTCAGACTCCCAGGGGAATGGAAAAGAAAGCGTTTTTGGCGCGGATCGGGCGAGAAATGAGCCATTTATGTTAGCGCAGATTACAGGCAGCGTTTTGGCGCAGTCAAAAGGTTACAGAATGGTAATCCGAGAGTCGTTACGCCAAGCCCTTATGTGGAAGCTTTTTTATTTTCAAAATGTTATACTACTTACACTGCAAATAAACTGAAATAATGCTCACTATGTTGCACTAGGTTAGCGCCCGCTGCTCCGCTGTATGACTGTATGGCTCTATGACTGTATGGCATGCAGTGATTTTTTTGGTTGTTTCTATTTAATCGAATTTTTATGTTGTTCACAAATTGCAACACTTTCTAAGCTTTGGCCTTTTCCGAATGTACTTCTGATCAAAAACTGATTCTGGCAGCTGGAGTCCAAAGTTTTCCTTAATCATACCTTTTGAGTTCTTGTGGAGATATTTCCATTGCAACTTTCATCATTTAACAAATATTTCTCTATATCTAACCGGGAAGTGAAATACCAGTTTCCATAAATTTACTTCAAATTTTTTTTAATGTAACGAAATATTTTCTTAAAAATTTTCGTCCCCTATTGCACTTCCTTAGGGGTTGAATTCTCAGAAACACTGAATCACGAATTCTTTTTATATTATTAACCGACAAGTACCAGTTGTCACAGATCTAGCCTTAAAAAGCCTTTAGTAGTTCTTTAGTAAATATTTGTTTCCAAGAAGCTTTCACCCACTATTTTATCCCGCTTAGTGGTCGATTTTCCAAAAATGCTGTAACTCGTAGTTTTTATTTTCTCTCTGAGAAACCAAACAGTTCCGTAGTTTTATCTTCAACATTGCGTTAATAGACACCTTTTATCCCCTATTTCTCCCCCTTAGGGGTCGAATTTCGGGCAATTCCTTCTTAAACGATGCCTACAATATGATTCACACCCTCTCCGAACTTCAATTCTATGCTTAGCGGTTTGGGCTCGGCTATGATGAGTCAGTCAACCTTAGGGGTTGAATTTCCAAAAACAGCGAAACATATTTTTTCATCTCCAACCGAGAAGTCAAACACCAATTTTCAAAGACTTAGCTTTAAAATTGTTTCGCAATGAAATATTTTCATAAAACGTTTAATCCCTATTTCACCCCCTTAGGGGTTGAATTTCCAATAACAGTGACATGAGTATGTTTCATCTCTAACAGAGAAGCCAAATACAATTTGTCACAGATTTAGCTTCTAACGTGCTTACAGAGTGAAATATTTCCATCAAAACATTCATCCCCATTTCACCAAAACACGGGTTGAATTTTCAAAAACAGTGGAAATATATATATATATATATATATATATATATATATAATTTTTTTTTGAACTGAGAAAACAAATTTAAATTTTCACACATTTAGCTTTACAAACGCTTTCATAATACAATATTTTCAAAAGACTCTCATTCCCTATATCATCCCCTTAGGGGTTCAGTTTCCAAAAACAATGAATAACGTATTTTTTTGTTTGTAATCGAGAATTCAAGTACCAGTGTTCATAGACTTAGCTTTAAACTGCTTTAGCGGTTCTTTACTCATTAAATATTTTGAAAAAAGGTTTCATCTGGTATTTCACGCCCGCAGCGTTAAATTTCTCAACATGATGGAATAGATATTTCATTTCTGACCGAGAAAGCAAATACTAATTTTCTAGGTCTAGCTCCAAAACTGCCTTAACAGCGACATTTTTTTAAAAAAACTTCATCCCCTATTTCACCCCCTTAGGGTTGGAATTTAGAAAAATCCCTCCTTAAACGACGGCTGCAGTACAAGATCCACACCTTCTCCAAATTTCGAGTTTCTATCTTTAGCGCTTTCGGCTGCGCGATGATGAGTCAGTCACTCAGGACATTGCTTTTTATATTTAGAGATTTATTAACATCTTCAAAAAATGCACGAGAAGGCAGAAGAAGAAACTTGGGATCGCATATAATTTATAAGAAAGGATTGTGCGTACAGCGTCCATGAGAGCTCTGCAAATAACTATCCGAGAAGGGACTATAATTCAAGCGTACAGGACTTCCGTTAGTTTTAAGAGAGTCACTCCAAGAGAAATGCACACTATTTTTTTTAAATCCATCTTTTATTCTACATGTTTGAAAGTTTTACAGTGTGTAGATACCAACGCCTGTATACCCGCACGGTAAAATTCTGGACCAACCTATTGTAGCCACTATTGGGCAGCGTGCACAAGGGAGTCATCATCTTCAAACCTTGTTCCACGAACAGAGTCTTTCAGTTTCCCAAACAGATGACAGTCACATGGGGCCAGGTCAGGAATGTAAGGCAGGTATTTCAGTGTTGTCCATCCGAGTTTTGTTATCGCTTCCACGGTTTTTTTGACTGACATGTGGCCGTGCATTGTCGTGCAACAGCAAAACATCCTGCTTTTGCCGATTTGGTCGAACACGACTCAGTCGAGCTTGAAGTTTCTTCACTGTCGTCACATATGCATCAGAATTTATGGTGGTTCCTCTTGGCATGATGTCCACAAGCAAGAGTCCTTCGGAATCGAAAAACACCACAGCCATAACTTTTCCAGCAGACGGTGTGGTTTTGAATTTTTTTTCTTGGGTGAATTTGCATGATGCCACTCCACTGATTGCCTCTTCGTCTCTGGTGAAAAATGATGGAGCCATGTTTCATCACCTGTCACAATTCTTCCAAGAAATTCATCTCCACCATTCTCGTACTGTTCCAAAAGTTCTCTGCATACCGTTTTTCTTGTTTCTTTGTCAGCCACTGTCAACATCCTGGGAACCCACCTGGCACAAACTTTTTGTAACGCCAACACTTCCAGTATTCTGCAAACACTTCCTTCCCCTATCCCAACATAGCGTGACAATTCGTTCACTGTGATGCGTCTGTCAGCAGTCACCAATTCGTTAACTCTCTGCACATTGTCTGGAGTGTGTGCAGTACGAGGCCTGCAGCTGCGAGGACAATCCTCAATATTGCTGTGCCCGCTTTCATCACGTAACCTGCTTGCCCACCGACTAACTGTACTGCGATCGACAAAAGCATCTCTATGCACCTTTTTTAACCTCGTGTGGATGTTCCCACTGTCCCGTTTTCACAGCACAGAAATTCTATGACAGCACGTTGCTTCTGACGAACAAATGTAGCGGCCATCTTGAAGACATGCTGTGACGGCGCCACTCTCGGGAACAGGTTGAACTAAGTTTGAAAACAAGCGGTAAGGGTGTATCTACACACTGTAAAACTTTCACACATGCAAAATGAAAACTGTATTTTTACAAAAATAGTGTGCATTTCTTTTGGAGTGACCCTCGTATTTTGATCTTCGAACAGCTCTCGGCAGCTGCTCGCGAACTGTAAATCCCTCTGGAATTACGATAAATTTCACCGCAACACGTGTGAATCACCAACTTTAAAGTAATACAAGAATCTAATTTTATATGGGAAGTTCTCGTGTGTGCATTAGAATAACTTTCTAGAAATTTGTTTGCAGTCCCAAATTTCTCCTTGCCTGTACTTTTCATCTAATTTACGATGATCATAAATACGATATACTGAGCGTTATTTCGGTTTAATTAGTGAATAAATAACGTAGAAACTGACAAAAAAGGCTTTTGCCTAGGGACACGACCTCACGAACCCCGGATTACAGTTCTGTAGACGCTGCCTGAAAACTGCGCTAACATAAATGGTTCGTATCTCGCCAGACCGAAAATGATGTTCTTTTATTTTTCTTTTTTTTTCCCTAAACGTTTGGCCATCCAGAGCTCCCACTTCTTCCGCTTATACATACAATACGTTTGGACGAAATCGGTGATAACGAATACGCGCCGTCCCCTTGCTGGTATATCAGATTTGTTTATACTTCATACACGTTTCGACATTACAAATTCACTACCTTACCTCTTTCACTTGTTCAAATTCCACTACGTGTACCGTACCTCAATGTCTCAATACTTAATATTTGCTTTATACAAAACAGACTCCAGGCTCCTGAACTTGCTCAAGGACTACGTTACGCATATTTACAGCACTTGGACACTATTGGCCATTAAAATTGCTACACCACGAAGATGACATCCTACAGACGCGAAATTTAACCGACAGGAAGAAGATGCTGTGATATGCAAAGGATTAGCTTTTCAGAGCATTCACAGAATGTTGGCGCCGGTGGCGACACCTACAAGGTGCTGACATCAGGAAAGTTTCCAACCGATTTCTCATACACAAACAGCAGTTAACCGGCGTTGCCTGGTGAAACGTCGTTGTGATGCCTCGTGTGAGGAGGAGAAATGCGTACCATCACGTTTCCGACTTTGATAAAGGTCGGATTGTAGCCTATCGCGATTGCGGTTTATCGTACCGCGACATTACTGCTCGTTGGTCGACATCCAATGACTGTTAGCAGAATATGGAATCGGTGGGTTCAGGAGGGTAATACGGAACGCCGTGCTGGATCCCAACGGCCTCGTATCACTAGCAGTCGAGATGACAGGCATCTTATCCGCATGGCTGTAACGGATCGTGCATCCACATCTCGATCCCTGAGTCAACAGATGGGGACGTTTGCAAAACAACAACCATCTGCACGAACAGTTCAAAGACGTTTGCAGCAGCATGGACTATCAACTCGGAGACCATGGCTGCGGTTACCCTTGACGCTGCATCACAGAGAGGAGCGCCTGCGATGGTGTTCACAACGACGAACCTGGGTGCACGAATGGCAAAATGTCATTTTTTGGGATGAATCCAGGTTCTGTTTACAGCATCATGATGGTCGCATCCGTGTTTGGCGACATCGTGGTGAACGCATATTTGAAGCGTGTATTCGTCATCGCCATACTGGCGTATCACCCGGCGTGATGGTATGGGGTGCCATTGTTTACACGTCTCGGTCACCTCTTGTTCGCACTGACGGCACTGTGAACAGTGGACGTTCCATTTCATATGTGTCACGACCCGTGGCTCTACCCTTCAATCGATCCCTGCGAAACCCTACATATCAGCAGGATAATGCACGACCGTATGTTGCAGGTCCTGTACGGGCCTTTCTGGATACAGGAAATGTTCGACTGCTGCCCTGGCCAGCACATTCTCCAGATCTCTCACCAATTGAAAACGTCTGGTCAATGGTGGCCGAGCAACTGGCTCGTCACAATACGCCAGTCACTACTCTGGATGAACTGTGGTATCGTGTTGTAGCTGCATGGGCAGCTGTACCTGTACACGCCTTCCAAGCTCTGCTTAGCTCAATGTCCAGGCGTATCAAGGCAGTTATTACGGCGAGAGGTGGTTGTTCTGGGTACTGTTTTCTCAGGATCTATGCACCCAAATTGCGTGAAAATGTAATCGCATTTCTTCTTGGTGTAGCAATTTTAATGGCCAGTAGTTTATCTTCCCTAAGAACTGTCAGCAATTCAGGTAAGATGTCACTAATGCAGTTCTTCGAGTTGCACGACAGGGACGACACCATCGCAAACTACTGCTTCCACCATACAAGTTCACCGTTTTAAGGTTACCAGGTAGTGTAAGTGAGAGACGCTAAGCATATTTGTCTTGTACACATTGAACCTATAAAGCCCAATTTTGATACATTTTGAGGCAGTGTAGTACGAGGTTTGGAGTCAGCGTTCTAGTTCAAAATCAATTGCGTTAATTTCGAGTAATATCTACATTGGTTGCGTTTCCCGTATTATTCTATCTTCCAAACTTTGTAGTCAGATTTCAACATTAATGAGGCATATTCGCTGTTTGTGGCTATATTTCAGGACAGAAACCGGGTTCATAACCTTGTATGAACACTCAGGTACACAAAAGGTCTCCAGAATAGAAAAGGTATCACAGTGAAATGTTTCAACCCACATCCTAGATGTTGTTCCCCTAAAGAATCTTCCATTCCGTGGCGGAGTGTGGGCTGTTCTCGACTTTCTAGACAGTTTTCTTATCATACCGCTTGACAAAAATATTGAGCATAGAGTTACATCGATTCGTGCACACGTTTAAAGGTTCTTTATTGGTGAAAGTCGAGCAAGATACTTGTACACCACTTCAGTCTGTAGTAACTTGTTTCTTCATATGTAGCTTCCATTAGACTTGTAGGTCAGTACAGGCGGAGGACACTTTTCCCTTTTGTAGGTGAGCGTGGTACATCCTCGTTTCGGCACGTATCACGGGAATGAACTGGAAAATTCTGGGCGACTGCGTACATGCTCAGACCGGATACTGGGTCCAGCTGCACCTACTTTTACCGAGGCACGTGGCGAAGCCTCGGAATGTGGTGCGTTGTCTGGGCAGGGGTCACGCAGGACGCGTCCTTACTGTGGTGTAAGGCAGTACGCCGACCGTAGCCAGACGGAAAGCCCACCGCCGGATGCCGGCGACGTCACGCACACACACACACACTCACACACACGTATGCTAGTGGTGAACTAGCACTCAAGAGCGGACTGGCCGGGTGCGGTTTGTCTAGAGCTCTCTAGACCGACACAGCGGTAATTGATAAAAAAAAGGCGTTCTCCAACGAAAGAAAAGAAAACAACGTTAAAGCTATGTAGGGCAAGAAAAAATAAAAAGAATCCTCTCTGTCGCGGATCAGTGAGCCGCCGACGGCATCTTAATACACGCAGAGAAACAGGTCAGGTTAATTGTAACATAAACTTCCCTGCTCGACTTTCGAGATATCTAGCGAGAGACTTTTCAGGCTTCAGTACATAAAGTAGTGAATTTCTCTGGTTTTACTTGTACCTAATTTCGCAGAATGCATCGTAATAAAACTGCATTGTTTTTCCGCGATAGTGCCCAAATTAAAATTTGAGATACTCTACTCACGGCAATTGTGATGCCAGTTGTCTTTCCTTGGGTGACGTTCACAGTGACATAAAATTCTCAAAGGACGCCATTGTCGCCTTCGACTCTATAAAAATTATTATTTGCAAAGTCAATGACTGCAGTTTCGGACTTTGGCCATTTTTTAGTGGTTCAGTTAGCTGGGACAATATCAGGAAAGTCTGATTCGTCTGTATACTGTGACCCATTCTTGAGTACTGCTCGCGTGTTTGGGATCTCCAACAAAACGGGTTAAAGGAAGACATCGAAACAATTCAGAGTCGCGGTGCTAGAGTTGTTACTGGTAGGTTCGATCGACGCGCGATTATTACGGAGACGCTTCATGGACTGAAACGGGAATCCCTGGAGAGAAGTTGACGTTCTTTTCACGAAACACTGTCGACGAAATTTTAAAGAGACTATATCTGCAGTTGACTGTAGAACGATTCTACTGCCACCGACGTATATTTCGCATAAGGAGCTCAAAGACGAGAGAAATTAGGGCTCTTACTGAGCCGTATAGACAGTCGTTGTTCCCTCGCTCTGTTTGCGAGTGGAACGGGAATGAAAATGAGTAGTAGTGGTACAACGCAACCTCCGCCATGCACCACACGGTAGCTTGCGAATTATTGTAAATCTAGGTCTCATGGAAAGCAGAGTGTACATGTAGAATTGTATCACTTCAGTAAGACAGTGCATGCTGAGGCAGTTATACTACAAAACTATCTAATACTTTAAACATAGCTGCGCTACAGCAACGGTTCCACGTAATCAGATTAAGAGCAGCCGACCAGTTGCAAAGGATAAAGTAATCTTTACCTAGGTTTCAATAGATATAAATCTATCTTCTTCAGAAGACGGCCTGGGGACAATGAACATCGTAATTTATATTAAGGTATTAAACATGAGTCAATAATAAAGTTTAACATATATTAGGAAAATATTGTATTACAAGATGTGAGAAGGATTCATAGCACTTACAGTATTACATTAACATGAAGCGATAAGTCATCGTTTTTACAAACATCTGCATAGTTTCATTAGTCAAATAAAATATAGCCCTGAGAACAGGGTTTGTCAGACAAATAAAATAGGTACATGGAAGTTGTAATACAATATTTTCCTAATATATGTTAAACTTTATTATTGACTCATGTTTAATACCTTAATATAAATTACGATGTTCATTGTCCCCAGGCCGTCTTCTGAAGAAGATAGATTTATATCTATTGAAACCTAGGTAAAGATTACTTTATCCTTTGCAACTGGTCGGCTGCTCTTAATCTGATTACAAAACTATCTGTTACCCCGGGCTGCGTTCGCATGTCAGTTGTTCCTGTATGATGACTGATGGTAAGGAATTATACTACTAATTCATAAATATCTGGGTATATAATAGTGTAGATATGTACGTGTGTATAAATAAATCTTCGTTGCGCTTGTATAAGTACATAATGAGTGCGTTTTTATTTTTTGCTGTACGTCGAATCTTAGTTAAAAATATTAAAAACTACAAAAATATCTCCTTCTGCCGGCCGGTGTGGCCGTGCGGTTAAAGGCGCTTCAGTCTGGAACCGCGTGACCGCTACGGTCGCAGGTTCGAATCCTGCCTCGGGCATGGATGTGTGTGATGTTCTTAGGTTAGTTAGGTTTAAGTAGTTCTAAGTTCTAGGGGACTTATGACCACAGATGTTGAGTCCCATAGTGCTCAGAGCCATTTGAACCATTTCTCCTTCTCATCAGCTATTTATTTCATGATTTTAATTCAACAAAACTGTATAAGCAATGTTTTTGCAAGGACATAGAGATTCTGTGGGTTGGAATACACGTGAGCACGCTACATAGAGATACCCCTGAGAAAAACACAACTTTTTTTCTAAAAACTCAGGGGAAACTTAGAGTGGGTACCCTTGGGCTTTATTTACGGTTATTTCAAAAGCAATACTTAGCGGAAATTTCAATCTCTTAAATTAAAAGATAAGTCTGTCGGTATAATTGAGATCTGTGGAATCAAAACACTCTCCTTCAGTTGCACCACTATTTATAGTAGTCTTAACAATATTTTGTCTCAAATGTATCATCTGTAAACGCGAACCGTTACACACTCTGGTCACATCAAGACTACTCATTAACAAGGCTGGAACTCCAACCTTTAAACTCAGTTTATGTGAAGGCACTCCTGACAATTAAAAACAGTTAAGAAACTCTATAGGGAAAGAAATGACTTGTTCAGTGTCTATAACATTATCGACAGAGAGATACTCTACAGCATCTCTTTCTACTTGTGACATAATTTTTTCATTTTTCTGTCCTATAAATTCGTTAGTCGGCGCCATGTTTGCCCTTCCACACACCTATTCTTTATTTGCCATATTTTCTTGGAGTTCAGGAGAAACTTTTCTCACCAGCTCTTATGTACTGTGAACAATATTACAGAATTCGTGATGTAATGTAATCACGCCCTTGGTATCTGTACCAATAGGATCTTCGCCGATTTTCGGAAGATCATTGAACATATTGTGCATACTGTGTGCACTGTGCAGTTGCACATGCGTGTTTATTGTTAACCTAAATTTTTAACATGTTGCCATAAGGTGGTGCCTTTGAACATGCATGTGCTTCATCTGCCAGTGTGCCTTTACTTATTACGAGCAGGGTTTGTCAAGATATCCGTCCACATCGCCATTTTTAATGATGTTGCAAGTAGGTCTGTCTTCATGAGCTAAGTTCATTGGTAAAATATGCCGTTCGACTACCACTGAGCAGGTGGGTAGGGTAGCAGCAACTCTTTTAGTTACCAAATTTGAGATAAGAGCAAATTTAAAAGAAAAATCTTATCAGTCCCTCCCGGAATTTCAGTGCACGTCTTTTTATTGAACGCAAAATCAGCAACTTGTGCATAGATTATTATAAAATTATGATGAGGACAACACATGTACTCTCAGTAGTCAGTGTGTAAGGTTTTGAGGTCAGAACAACTACTGTGGAAGCTGTCAATATTTCTGGTTTAATGTTGCAATCTTATCACACAAATACATGCATTTACACAGTTTACAATGTGACAACGTTACGACAGTTGTCAAACGAATGCATCTCGTCCTCAGAAACTGAAATAATCTTAAACACAGCAATAGTAAATTATAACTGGAAGTTTCTTCACAAAATTTTTCTTACGACTATGTCATGATGTTGGCCAGTACTACGATAAATCATCCGATTCCAATTCAAAGTTCAGTCTGTTTAGGATGACACTCAAGTCTACTGAGGATTGTTAGTTTTGTGACAAGTTGAGCAAAGATTACCCAAGGTCGTTCGAGTTTACAGTGGACGCAAGCTGGTGAACCAACAAGTTTATGCCTCAGCTCGCGGTATTTACCTTAGCTGCGATGAGCTGTCGTCTGCATGGCTGCTCTCGCCCTCTGAAATTCCTGTAAAAACTAATTAAGCCTTTGTCGATGTTTTTCAACAGAAATTCTCCCTATGTTGCTCGTTATGCGAGAAAACATGTACTCATCCCTGGTCTTGGAATATGGCGATATGCACGCACTTGGCTGGAGCAGCATGCACATTAAAATGCTCTCTCAGTTCTCGCAAGAACAGTTAACTAACTGGCTGGTTCGTTTCTCCACAGTTGAACCTCAATGGCGCTACAGCTAATATCTAGCAGCTAGCTGAATGTCAGCCGCAGGGAATGCTGTGTTCACCCAATTTTCTCCTCTGCATCGTACAGAGTGTTAAGTGCCCCGTTTTGCACTTGACGCTAGTTCAGAGAAAAGTTCTCGAAAATTTCGCTCTTGTCTTTCTCGTAGCAAAACGTTCTCCCCATTGGGTTCTTTCGTTCTCCACGGCACGGCATTTTTCGATCAATGGAGTGTTCCTCTTATTTTGTGGAAACGCTCTCTGTCAATCGCAAGGGCCCTACCATTGAACTGCGTCGAAATCTCGGCACTTTACTCTTTCCTAGTTCGTTTCCGCCAATCAGACGTTTAGTGCCCACTCCAGACGCCAAAAGTTACATGCTTACATCACATGTGTACCATTCGCTGTTCACATGATCAACTGCGTCACTGTTTTTGTTCGTATCCATTTGGAATTCCGAAAGACAGTTCTCTAAAGGTTCTTTCTGTCCTACTTCTGGTGGCCTGTTACTTCATCTCCATTGAGGGTCACCTGTCCGGTCGCTGACTCCCACCATGGGTCACCCCCTAAGAGCTTTTCGCGGTGCCTTCCACAGTGCGGCCTCTGCTCCTGCCCGCACCTGCTTCCACACAAAACGTTTCCTCCTGCTCCTTGTTTCACCTTCTGCTCATTGACATGCTATATATAGGAGTGGTGTTTTAATACCGTCGATTGAGTGTCATCCCTTTTGCATTACATACTTATAAGCTAATCTGCTCATTACCGCCAAAGTAAGTTAGCTGTCATATTCACCTTCCTGTTGCGATGTATAAAACTCTTACATGATGTGCGAAATTGACCTTCATTTATTCTGCCACCTTACAAGCGGAAAAAAACGGACCTCGCCAGAAATAGAACCTGGCACTCCACGATTGATAGTCAGCAACGTTAACCACAGAAGCATGACCTTTTTATGCATATCAAATAGCGTCTCAGCAGCTATAAAAGTCATGAGACTATGGGCAGATAAAATACGATGGGCTTGTCACTGATATTACTGTGGAAGTATGAATTAAACACATAAAGATTTGAATAAGGCTTTTACTCACTACATTGGCTCTATTATGGAGAACATACAGGGTTATTACAAATGATTGAAGCGATTTCACAGCTCTACAATAACTTTATTATTTGAGATATTTTCACAATGCTTTGCACGCACATACAAAAACTCAAAGTTTTTTTAGGCATTCACAAATGTTCGATATGTGCCCCTTTAGTGATTCGGCAGACATCAAGCCGATAATCAAGTTCCTCCCACACTCGGCGCAGCATGTCCCCATCAATGAGTTCGAAAGCATCGTTGATGCGAGCTCGCAGTTCTGGCACGTTTCTTGGTAGAGGAGGTTTGAACACTGAATCTTTCACATAACCCCACAGAAAGAAATCGCATGCGGTTAAGTCGGGAGAACGTGGAGGCCATGACATGAATTGCTGATCATGATCTCCACCACGACCTATCCATCGGTTTTCCAATCTCCTGTTTAAGAAACGCCGAACATCATGATGGAAGTGCGGTGGAGCACCATCCTGTTGAAAGATGAAGTCGGCGCTGTCGGTCTCCAGTTGTGACATGAGCCAATTTTCCAGCATGTCCAGATACACGTGTCCTGTAACGTTTTTTTCGCAGAAGAAAAAGGCGCCGTAAACTTTAAACCGTGAGATTGTACAAAACACGTTAGCTTTTGGTGAATTGCGAATTTGCTGCACGAATGCGTGAGGATTCTCTACCACCCAGATTCGCACATTGTGTCTGTTCACTTCACCATTAAGAAAAAATGTTGCTTCATCACTGAAAACAAGTTTCGCACTGAACGCATCCTCTTCCATGAGCTGTTGCAACCGCGCCGAAAATTCAAAGCGTTTGACTTTGTCATCGGGTGTCAGGGCTTGTAGCAGTTGTAAACGGTAAGGCTTCTGCTTTAGCCTTTTCCGTAAGATTTTCCAAACCGTCGGCTGTGGTACGTTTAGCTCCCTGCTTGCTTTATTCGTCGACTTTCGCGGGCTACGCGTGAAACTTGCCCGCACGCGTTCAACCGTTTCATCGCTCACTGCAGGCCGACCTGTTGATTTCCGCTTACAGAGGCATCCAGAAGCTTTAAACTGCGGATACCATCGCCGAATGAAGTTAGCAGTTGGTGGATCTTTGTTGAACTTCGTCCTGAAGTGTCGTTGCACTGTTATGACTGACCGATGTGAGTGCATTTCAAACACGACATGCGCTATCTCGGCTTCTGTCGCCATTCTGTCTCACTGCGCCCTCGAGCGCTCTGGCGGCAGAAACCTGAAGTGCGGCTTCAGCCGAACAAAACTTTTGAGCTTTTCTACGTATCTGTAGTGTGTCGTGACCATATGTCAATGAATGGAGCTACAGTGAATTTATGAAATCACTTCAATCATTTGTAATAGCCCTGTATGAACCAAAAAAAGTATTTTTCCTAATATGATAAAATTCTAAAGCCAAAGAATAAACATCTTTTCCAAAGAGATTATTGTTCCATATTTCGAATTGTTGTTGTGGTCTTCAGTCCTGAGACTGGTTTGACACAACTCTCTATGCTACTCTATCCTGTGCAAGCTTCTTCATCTCCCAGTACCTACTGCAACCTACATCCTTCTGAATCTGCTTAGTGTATTCATCTCTTGGTCTCCCTCTACGATTTTTACCCTCCACGCTGCCCTCCAATACTAAACTGGTGATCCCTTGATGCCTCAGAACATGTCCTACCAACCGATCTTTCTTCTAGTCAAGTTTTGCCACAAACTTCTCTTCTCCCCAATCCTATTCAATACTTCCTCATTAGTTACGTGATCTACCCATCTAATCTTCAGCATTCTTCTGTAGCACCACATTTAGAAAGCTTCTATTCTCTTCTTGTCCAAACTATTTATCGTCCATGTTTCACTTCCATACATGACTACACTCCATACAAATACTTTCAGAAACGACTTCCTGACACTTAAATCTATACTCAATGTTAACAAATTTCTCTTCTTCAGAAACGGTTTCCTTGCCATTGCCAGTCTACATTTTATATCCTCTCTACTTCGACCATCATCAGTTATTTTGCTCCCCAAATAGCAAAACTCCTTTACTACTTTAAGTGTCTCATTTCTTAATCTAATTCCCTCAGCGTCACCTGACTTAATTCGACTACATTCCATTATCCTTGTTTTGCTTTTGTTGATGTTCATCTTATATCCTCCTTTCAAGACACTATCTATCCCATTCAACGGCTCTTCCAAGTCCTTTGCTGTCTCTGACAGAATTACAATGTCATAGGCGAACCTCAAAGTTTTTATTTCTTCTCCATTGATTTTAATACCTACTCCTAATTTTTCTTTTGTTTCCTTCACTGCTTGCTCAATATAGAGATTGAATAACATCAGGGACAGGCTACAACCCTGTCTCACTCCCTTCCCAACCACTGCTTCCCTTTCATGTCCCTCGACCCTTATAACTGCTATCTGGTTTCTGTACAAATTGTAAATAGCCTTTCGCTCCCTGTATTTTACCCCTGCCACATTCAGAATTTGAAAGAGAGTATTCCAGTCAACATTGTCAAAAGCTTTCTCTAAGTCTACAAATGCTAGGAACGTAGGTTTGCCTTTCCTTAATCTAGCTTCTAAGATAAGTCGTAGGGTCAGTATTGCCTCACGTGTTCCGATATTTATACTGAATCCAAACTGATCTTCCCCGAGGTCCGCTTCTACCAGTTTTTCCATTCGTCTGTAAAGAATTCGTGTTAGTATTTTGCAGCCGTGACTTATGAAACTGATAGTTCGGTAATTTTCACATCTGTCAACACCTGCTTTCTTTGGGATTGGAATTATTATATTCTTCGTGAAGTCTGAGGGTATTTCGGCTGTCTCATACATCTTGCTCACCAGATGGTAGAGTTTTGTCAGGACTGGCTCTCCCAAGACTGTCAGTAGTTCTAATGGAATGTTGTCTACGCCCGGAGCTTTGTTGCGACTCAGGTCTTTCAGTGCTCTGTCAAACTCTTCACACAGTATCATATCTCCCATTTCATCTTTATCTACATCCTCTTCCATTTCCATGATATTGTCCTCAAGTACATCGCCCTTGTATAGACCCTCTGTATACTCCTTCCACCTTTCTGCTTTCCCTTCTTTGCTTAGAACTGGGTTTCCATCTGAGCTCTTGATATTCATACAAGTGGTTCTCTTTTCTCCAAAGGTCTCTTTAATTTTCCTGCAGGCAGTATCTATCTTACCCCTAGTGAGATAAACCTCTACATCCTTACATTTGTCCTCTAGCCATCCCTGCTTAGCCATTTTGCACTTCCTGTCGATCTCATTGTTGAGACGTTTGTATTCCTTTTTGCCTGCTTCATTTACTGTATTTTTATATTTTCTCCTTTCATCAATTAAATTCAATATTTCTTCTGTTACCCAAGGATTTCTACTAGCCGTCGTCCTTTTACCTTCTTGATCCTCTGCTGCCTTCACCACTTCATCCCTCAAAGCTACCCATTCTTCTTCTGCTGTATTTCTTTCCCCCATTCTTGCTAATTGTTCCCTTATGCTCTCCCTGAAACTCTGTACAACCACTGGTTTAGTCAGTTTGTCCAGGTCCCATCTCCTTAAATTCCCACCTTTTTGCAGCTTCTTCAGTTTTAGTCTACAGTTCAGAACCAATAGATTGTGGTCAGAGTCCACGTCTGCCCCTGGAAAAGTCTTACAATTTAAAGCCTGGTTCCTAAATCTCTGTCTTACCATTATATAATCTATCTGAAACCTGTCAGTATCTCCAGGCTTCTTTCATGTATACAATCGTCTTTTATGATTCTTGAACCAAGTGTATTTCGAATTATATTCTTCAAATATATGTTGTGCTACACATTTTCTAAAGCAGCCTATGTTCTTCCTCAGCGTTCAAGCTATCTTCATACCAAATTTCATAAAAATCGGATTAGTTGTGAAAACGTAACAGGCAGGGCTACTTTCGCATTTATAATATTAGTTTGGGTGCAATATTACATTTGGTCTTTTTTTTTTAAGTCTTCAGTATTGTGACTGGTTTGATGCGGTCTGTCACGAATTCCTCTCCTGTGCCAACCTGTTCATCTCAGAGTAGCACTTGTAACCAGCGTCCTGAATTATTTGCTGGATGTTTTCCAATCTCTGTTTTGTCTACAGTTTTAACTCTCTTGTACTGTGGAAGTTAATCCACGATGTGTTAACAGATGTAGCACCATCCTCTCCCTTCTTCTTGTCAGTGTTTTCCATGCATTCCTTTCACTGCTGATTCTCTCATTCCTTATCTTATCAGTCCACCTAATTTCATCATTCCTGTGTAGCACCACATCTCTAATGCTTAGATTCTCATCTGTTCCAGTTTTCTCGCTATCCATGTTTACTACCAAATAATACTGTGCTCCAAACGTACATTCTCGGAAATTTCTTCTTCAAATGAAGGCCTATGTTTGATACTAGCGGAGTTCTCTTGGTCAGGAATGCCTTTCTGCCAATGCTAGTCTGCTTTTGATGTCCCGTTTGCTCTGTCCGTCATGGCTTATTTTGCTGCTTATGTAGCATAATTCCATAACTTGATACACTTCGTGATCAACAAGCTTGATGTTAAATTTCCCGCTGTTCTGTGTTCTGATACTTCTCATCACTTCCATCTTTTTTCGATTTACTCTCAATCCGTATTCTGTGCTCAACAGAGTGATCATTCCATTCAACACAACCTTTAATTCTTCTTCACTTTCACCGAGAGTAGCAATGCCATCCACGAATCCTATAATTGATACTCTTTCACCATGAATTTTAATACCACTCTCGCACCTTTCTTTTATTTCCAGCATTCTTCAATGCATAGCTTGAACAATAAGAGTGAAAGACCAAATCCCTGTTGTACACCCTTTTTAATCTGAGCACGTCGTGCTTGTTCTTCCACTTTTATTTTTTGCTCTTCCACTTTTGTTGTTTTGTCTTGGTTCTTCTTCTTTCCTATAGCTTACCCCAATTTTTCACAGAATTTCGAACAACTTTCGCCACTTGACATTGTCGAACACTTTTTCCAGATCGGCAAAGCCCACGAACGTCTCTTGATTTTTCTTGTCTTGCGCCGTTATCGACGGCAATGACAGAATTGCCTCCCCGGTGCCTTTGCCTTTCCTAAAACCAAACTAATCGTCATCTAACAAATCGTCAATTTCTGCGTTCTACACACAAATGTGTATAGTCGTTTTCAAGCTCCTTCCGCGAACAATTTTAGATATTCTGATGGAATGTTATACAGGGTTATTACAAATGATTGAAGCGATTTCACAGCTCTACAATAACTTTATTATTTGAGATATTTTCACAATGCTTTGCACACACATACAAAAACTCAAAAAGTTTTTTTAGGCATTCACAAATGTTCGATATGTGCCCCTTTAGTGATTCGGCAGACATCAAGCCGATAATCAAGTTCCTCCCACACTCGGCGCAGAATGTCCCCATCAATGAGTTTGAAAGCATCGTTGATGCGAGCTCGCAGTTCTGGCACGTTTCTTGGTAGAGGAGGTTTAAACACTGAATCTTTCACATAACCCCACAGAAAGAAATCGCATGTGGTTAAGTCGGGAGAGCATGGAGGTCATGACACGAATTGCTCATCATGATTTCCACCACGACCGATCCATCGGTTTTCCAATCTCCTGTTTAAGAAACGCCGAACATCATGATGGAAGTGCGGTGGAGCACCATCCTGTTGAAAGATGAAGTCGGCGCTGTTGGTCTCCAGTTGTGGCATGAGCCAATTTTCCAGCATGTCCAGATAACGTGTCCTGTAACGTTTTTTTCGCAGAAGAAAAAGGGGTCGTAAACTTTAAAATGTGAGATTGCACAAAACATGTTAACTTTTGGTGAATTGCGAATTTGCTGCACGAATGCGTGAGGATTCTCTACCACCCAGATTCGCACATTGTGTCTGTTCACTTCACCATTAAGAAAAAATGTTGCTTCATCACTGAAAACAAGTTTCGCACTGAACGCATCCTCTTCCATAGGCTGTTGCAACTGCGCCGAAAATTCAAAGCGTTTGACTTTGTCATCGGGTGTCAGGGCTTGTAGCAATTGTAAACGGTAAGGCTTCTGCTTTAGCCTTTTCCGTAAGATTTTCCAAACCGTCGGCTGTGGTACGTTTAGCTCCCTGCTTGCTTTATTCGTCGACTTCCGCGCGCTGCGCGTGAAACTTGCCCGCACGCGTTCAACCGTTTCTTCGCTCACTGCAGGCCGACCTGTTGATTTCCCCTTACAGAGGCATCCAGAAGTTTTAAACTGCGCATACCATCGCCGAATGGAGTTAGCAGTTGGTGGATCTTTGTTGAACTTCACCCTGAAGTGTCGTTGCACTGTTATGACTGACTGATGTAAGTGCATTTCAAGCACGACATACGTTATCTCGGCTCCTGTCGCCATTTTGTCTCACTGCGCCCTCGAGCGCTCTGGCGGCAGAAACCTGAAGTGCGGCTTCAGCCCTTATTCCGTCTTCCAAAGCTCTTTTAAATTCTGATTGTAATACTGGATGCCCTATCTCTTCTATATCGACTCCTGCCTCTTCTTCTGTCAGTTCATCAAACATGTGTTCGCCATCATCTACGCCTTGAATGAGCTCCTTCCAACTATCCCCTCTCTTCTCTGTATTTTACAGTGGAATTCCCATTGCCCTCTGAATGTTACCATCCTTGCTTATAATTTAACCGAAGGTTGTTCTGATTTTGCTATATGCTGAGTCAGTCCTTCCGACAATAATTCCGACAGTAATTTCTTTTTCGATTTCTTCATATTTTTAATGCAGGCATTTCACCTTAGCTTCCCTGCACTTCCTTTAGCATACATAAAAATTCAAAAATATTTGACAATGATACATTTGCGACTATTGAGTTTATAAATAGAAGAATGTATTCACTGTAGGCGAGAACGCGACAAAGTATATTAAAAGGATAGCAAACACGGGAACAGTGTGTGTATGGTTTAATGTATTTTTACAACGTACATGTCACGTGCTCGTGAAATGTCCACCTATTTATTCAGTTATGCTGAAAAGAAAGTCTAAGATGAACATCAGCAAATGTGAAGCAAAAGGAATGGAATGTAGTCTACTTAAATGAGATTATATTGATAGCTCAGGAAATGAGGCGCTAAAAGTAGTGAACGATTTTTGCTATTTCGGCAGCAAAAAACTGACGATGGCCGGATTGGGGAGGATGTAAAATGCAGACTGGCAATAGCAAGAAAAGCATTTCTGATATACGGGAATTTGTTGACATCGAATATAAATTTAAGTGACGGAACAGCTAACGGGTGAACGGCGGAATGTCAGCGCTCAACGGGCACAATATTATGGCAAGTAAATACGTTGCCATCATCACGTACGCTGATAAACGTTTTTTTGCATCTTTCATTTCCTCCCCATATGGAAGACGTCGGGCGCACATATGCTTTTTTGGCATCTTATACTGACTTATTTTTATGCTCTTCAGAGACAATTACTTTTCATTTTTGCATGGTATTTTTTTTCTTTTTCCTAGTTTACATAGCTTTTGTGTTTATGCATATTTGCTCTTTTGTTTGTTTTATTCTTGCTCGGGGAGGGTGGTATAGACCCTGGCATTTGCTGTATTGTTAAGAAAAACCTCTCTAAAACCCAAATAATGGTCCTTTGCTGGTGTATTTGAGTTTTCTGTTTGGTGGCTGGTGCCGTATCCATTTCATTTCTGTATCTAAAGCTGTTTAATCTCTTTCGCTTGTTGGTTGTTGTCTGTTGTCTCATCTATGGTGGTCTCATCGTTGTTTATCCTTTAGTCTTTGTTTCGCTTTCCGTTTCTGAATAACTGTTCAGTTTGTGTGTGGCAGTGTGATGCTAGGCCCACGTTTTCTCCTTCTTCATCACTTACTTCAGTAATTGCGGTCAAGTGTTCGATGGCGGCCGCTTACGGGCTGCCGGCCGGGGTGGCCGAGCGGTTCTAGGCGCTACAGTCTGGAACCGCGCGACCGCTACGGTCGCAGGTTCGAATCCTGCCTCGGGCATGGATGTGTGTGATGTCCTTAGGTTAGTTAGGTTTAAGTAGTTCTACGTTCTAGGGGACTGATGACCTCAGATGTTAAGTCCCATAGTGCTCAGAGCCATTTGAACCATTTTTTGCTTACTGGCTGGCGCGGCTCTTTTATCTCTTCCTTAGACACACAGTGGTTACGGTTACTACAAGCCACACCACAAGCAGGGAAACGGGGCCAAATTTGTAGTAGTTTACTGTCGAGTTGAGATTTTCGCAAATGTCGTATTCGTATCTTACAGAAACTTGCAGTACCGCAATAAACAGCCTTTTAAACACGCCGCTAACGGCAATCAAGTAATTTATAGCAATACAACAATTTAAAAAATTTAAAGAACATTAGTAAACAGGCTACTAAAGTAAATACAAAACTTTGTTAATAAAGTACGGTGAGGTAGTGAAGCTACCAACACCGCCATTAAAAAAATTTAACAGGTCTTAGCAAACACACGATTAATGGCAATAAACGGAATTTACAAACTTGGAGGAATTTAAAAAAAATTTTAAACAAAAGTGTCTTGGAATATCATTAGAACGTAACAGATATGATGGACCCGTGTAAGGCGGCCACAAATCACCCACTCAGGGATGCTCAGGCTAGACAGAATACTGACCAATTTAAATACGCCCGTAAAAACACAATTGCCACTCTTAGGCTGGTCACTGCACAGACTTTTAGCCAGCGAAAACTTGTTATAAGATGGCTTAACTTGCTGACAGAATTAGAGCTAACCTCGTGCAAGGAAACATTACACCACACAGTCCTGAATGAGCGACCACATGATCAATCAACAAGAAGCATGAATTTACTCACAACCCACGACAGAATAGCGAAACAGTTAAAGTGCCAAAACTACACCTTCCATCGGACAGTAACGAGAGGAGGAGGAAAGATCACTGTCTTCAATTACACCGGTGCCAGGGACAGGAAACCCGTTCGCCGGAGGCCACAAGGCAGAAGAGATAAAATTATTACTTAATGATTAAACCTTCCACGAACTTAACTTGCAATTATGCTCGAACAGGCAGTACACGACCTCCGATGGCAAGCATCCACACATCCGACCGCGCACGCGTCGCCAGCGTACCCAGCACGCCACGGTCACGCGACAACACGCTCTGTCACCGGAGTTCACGTCTTCTCTGCAACGTTGACGGGTAGTGACCGCTCCTTCATGTTAGGTGTCTCCTTTAAAACTCCAGTGTTGAAACGGAGGATTTAAAGAAGCTTGTTAACGTCCCACCAAGGAGAAATGAACAGCAACTACTCGTGGGGCGATTCTGTATACAACCAACACGCGGGGAGCTCTTCCGTCAACTCCACTCTCGTTACACACAACCGACATACATCACGTGGCGACTCGGTACAACCGACCACGCCTGCTTCGCGCTGGAGAACCACACTGCCCTCCTGTGTCCACCACACTCTCTGCCCGCAACGCCCCTACTTCCGCGCCACCACACGAGGCTACAACCGGTCAAAGATCTCACTTCCTCAATAGCAGTTTCCCGGATGGAAAAACGCAGATATCGATAGCAGAGGGGAAAAGACAACCAAGCAGCCACTTAATGACAGACAACATATCAAACAAACATGTCAGGGGAAGAAAAGGAAAACCAATGCAATCTAAACACAAGGTGTAGCACGAGTCGATACACGGCTCACTTCCCTCCTTCCTCCCACTCTCTCCACCGTTCACTTGCCCGCGAAAGTCAAAGTTCCCGAGTTCGAGTCTCGGTCCGGCACACAGTTTTAATCTGCCAGGAAGTTTCATATCAGCGCACACTCCGCTGCAGAGTGAAAATTTCATTCTGGCGGTGGTTCCCTTATTCGAATCTTGATAGATTGTCTAATGACACAGTGTCATAAGTTGGACATCTGTGTCAGAAACTTAGTATGGTCGTATTTTATTCCACGTAATTCCGACAGGCGCTGCTCTTCGACTGATGTCGTGCAGGCTGCTGCAGTATGGCGTGTCACCGGTGTACTCGGCAAACGTCTTCTATAGTACGCACCAACTGACCTATACGAGTATACGAGGCTGTCTTGCCACATTCGCAGACTCCGGATTTCCATAGTCTGAGGCTGTCTTCGACTCTACCGGGCAGTGCCCGTGTTTTAGCTGGTGTGCAGGAGACTGTTTAACACGGAAGTGCATGTCCAATATCCAGCGATACCTTCCTTCCTTCGTGCTTCTAATCTCCACCCTGTCCCCCACCCCATCACACGGGTAGGACACGATTTATCCGTTAATACGTTTTTACCGTTCTTCGGCGTGCTACACACAATTACTGTCTGTTTTAAGTCCATTTCATTTACCAGTAGACATTAAGTTTGTACCATTAAAACACTATCTTCAATACCCTAAGATTTTTCCATCCCCAACGAAGTGGGAACTATTAGTCCTAGAGAAAAAATGAACAAGGCCGTTTTGAAGGAAGTTTAATATAATTGTATTTGTATTGGGAAACATTTTCGCTAGGAGCCGCAGTTTTAAAGTTATTCAAGAGAAATATAGAAAACTGACCTTTAAATGCCTCCTCCCCCTCTCCATACGCCTTCGCTTACACACCACTGGTCAGAATTTTTAGTATGTTGTTCATGGCACTTTCTCCTACCACTGCACAAAAATTTGCGACTACACGATTTTCTCCCTAATCGACCTGTTTTGGGCTTCCACAATATGTATTCGCAACTGCGAATATGGACAACCATAGCTGTATTATGCAAAGACACAGTGAAAATTTTTGCCTAACGGCGCCTCGAACCCGGTTGCCCACTTATCGTGAGCGATCGCCTTATCATCTGGCTATCCGTGCACGACTCAACCCCAGAGCCAAACTTCCATATGTCATCAACTATGCATCTAAAACCGGTACACGTAAATCCATTATGTATATTCCCGTACAGGTGAGGTATTTTACTGGAAAGTCGCTTGCCCGGTGTCGGGAGATAAATACGATATTGCAGTGCCTGTGTTATTCTGAATTACGATGCAAAGTTCCCTTGCACATGCATGCATGTCCAAAGAAACTTTGCATCGTAATTCAGGATAACATAGGTACTGCAATATGGTATCGTGTTTTAGACTTGGTTGACCCTCGGAAAGAGAGTATGTCGTCGTCAAGACATGCCTGCCTGAACAGGTTTCTCGATTAGTTCGGATTTGGGGTTCGCAATTTCCACACGCTGTCATCGAACTTGTTCGTGATAGCCCTAAACTGAGAGTCTGCTGTGGGACTAATGAATGACAGGACTGTTGGGTCGTTCTTCTTTGCAAAAAACAAAGTTAACGGGTCGGTGCATCCGGTCATGTTGGAACAGTTTGTACAGCTTCAGATAAAAGACTTACAACCCAACTCCATCTTTCAACAAAATTACTCCACTGGATTTCTTCTTGTGGGAATTCATGAAGGACCACGTGTATGCGAGCAAAATGGACAACGTTCCTATGTTAAGACGTCGTATAACTGACGCGACTGTATCAGTGGCAAAGGACACGTTACGAAGAACATCGCAAGAAACTAAATATAGATTGAATATTCTTCGGGGTACAAACGGCTCACATGTGGAAGTATACTGATGATTGTATCAGGCACTGTAGCGTTAAAGGGCTCTATGAGGGGGATGATTATGACAATTAAATAAATTCTTTCAGATGCTCTAGCCCTTAAGGCCCAAAGAGGGGGAGCACTTGTCTGCTGACTTAATAAAAGAAGGAACAAGAGTCGACAGGAAGAGATAGGGGATCCAGTATTAGAATCAGAATTTAAAAGCGGTTTGGACGAATTAAGATCAAATAAGGTGAAAGGGATGGATACCAATCCATCAGAATTTCTAAAATCATAGAAGTAGCAACAAAACGCCTATTGACGATGGTAAACAAAACGTATGGCACTGGCGATATACTATCAGATTTTCCGCTAACGTCATCCACACAATTCCGAAGATAACAAGAGCTGACAGGTGCGAGAATTATATATACCACTGTCAGCCTCACAGATCATGTATACAATTTGCTGATAAGTATAGTATACAGAAGAATGAAAAGAAAATTGATGATCTATTACCTGGTGATCAATTCGCCGTCAAAAAAGGTAAAGCTAGCAGAAAGGCAGTTCTACCGTTGCGGTTGATAATGGAAGCACGGATTAAGATCACAATCAAGACACGTTCATAGGATTTGTTGAGTGGAAAACACAGTGTAAAATATCCCAATATTTTCGAAATTCTGAGAAAAATAGGAGTAAGCTATAGGGGGAGACGGGTAAAATACAATATGTACAAGAGACAAGTGGGGACAATTAGAGTGCGAAACCAATATCGAAGTTCTCGGATTAGAAAAGGTGTAAGACTAGGATGTAGTCGTTCACTCCTACTGTGCAATTTGTACATTGAAGAAGCAATGACAGGAATAAGGTAAAGATCTAGATACGGGATTACAATACAGCGTGAAAGAATAAGACTTACAAGATTGTCTGATGAGATTGCCATTCTGTGTGAAAATGAAGAAGAATTACGGGATGTCTTGAATGGAATGAACAGTCTAATGAGTACGGAATATGAACTAAAAGTAAAACGAAGAAAGACGAAAGTGATGAGAAGTAGCAGACATGACAACAGCGAGAAACTTAAAGTCAGGATGTGGGACTACAAAGTGGATGAAGGAATTCTGCTATCTAGACAGTGAAATAGTTATGACGGACGGAGCAATGGGGGCATAAAAAGTTGGCAAAAAGGGTATTCCTGGCCAAGAGAAGTCTACTAGTATCAAACACAGGCCTATATTCGAGGAAGAAATTTCTGAGAACGAACGTTTGGAGCACTTCATTGTATGGTTGTGAAACATGACTTTGGGAAAACCTGAACAGAAGACAACCAATGCAATTGAGATGTGTTGCTACAGAAGGATGTTGAGAATTAGGTGGACACTTATAAGATAGATAATGAGCACGTTCTGCACAGAATCTGAGAGGAAAGGAATGTGTTGGAAACGCAGACCAGAAGAAGGTACAGGGTGATAGAACATCAGGGAATAACTTCCATGGCACTAGAGGAATCTGTAGAGGGTAGCAACTGTAGAGAAAGACAGAGATTTGAATACATCCAGCAAATAACTGAGGTCGTGGGATGCAGCTGCTAATCTGAAATGAAAATTAATGGCAGGTCCATCAAACCAGTCAGAAGAACACTGAGGACTTAAAAAAAAAAAAAAAAGGCCTAGGGTGCAATTTCATTATTATGTCTAGTATAGTCTTCTTGCAGGGCCCCTGAAATGTTGGAGGTTTGAAAGGGATACCTTGTATATCCTTACGGCATATCTCCTTATTCCTCCTCATACCCATTCCGCGCGCTTGCATCACTGGCCGGCAGCGAGCCTTAGAAGTGCGTTCTCGTCTTCATCGCTAAAAAAGTCTAACAAATGCCGAACAGATTGGACTTGCATTATTTGGCTGGACAGGACCGTAAAAATCTAAAGCCGGATATCTAGCATCCCTACTTACGAATGCGAGTCCAGTGTGTTAAACATTGTAGCGTCTCGCTCCGTTACTCGTAATTATTAACTTTGTCCGTACCTTACAGTCCGATATCACTGTATCACTGCAGAGGGAAAGGTGGCCTTAGGTGGCATATGTTGACTGATGTGACTTACACGGTTCATTGATGGGGAATGATGGAGTAAGAGGCTCGACAGAGAAACGCTTTCTTTTTCTCCAGGACCGAATGTGCGTTGCCCCGAAGCTCACAGAGCGCCTTTTTGTCTCGCTCTCTTGATCACCTCTCCCTTCTTCCTCTGGGATCAGGGCCATCGCACCACTTAGATACGGCCGATAGTTCCAACTGTACTGGGATGTCTACTCTCTTCTTTACAGGATGTGCCACCTCAAGAGAAGTGATAGCACTCCGAGAAATTACTCACACCTCGAGAAGGACGCACAGCTCAAGATAGCAGCGTCTGCCCTTGTTTGTGTATGCCAAACTCGTATTTTTGAGTCTTTCGTTTTCACCATCCAGTTTTCAAAAAAATTAGCACCGTTTCGTCTCACAAACTCGAAAGTTACGGCCCTGCAGCTGCTTTTGTTTCGAAACACGTCTGATTACTTCTTCGTCTTTTCTGCCTTGATTGATGTCACGCGTGTACTCTTGTTTTGAGAGTCCGTCAGCTGCACCTCTCTGTGGATCGCTGAAGCAAGTTTTTGGCTCTCCAGTGCCACAACGTTGTTTTTTCTTAATGCAATTTTTTGTATAAGGACTCTGTAGTTTCTTATGGTTGCTGCAAGACTATTCTTCCGTCCATTCATCGAAGGCTTCACGTATTTTCCTTTTTTCTCAATCCTTCCATGTCTATGGCATTAGATGCACGTGCAGATGGCACCAATGAAATTTTTCTCAACCATTTACTTGTTTACACGTAAAAACTTCATGTTAACAAGCCCTTTTTCCCGAAACATTTTAATTCCGACAGCAGTGTTTTGCTTTTCCTATCCTTTGTACATCATCCATATGATGTTCTGAAACTCTCTAGGTACTCACTTTTCATATTAAACCAAATCTTTGCACCGTATTTTCCATCTGTCGCGCACTTCACTGCTGCTGTTTGGTCGTAATATGTTCGTGTTGGCAGCTATTTTTATGAACAGCTGATGAACCAAGTATTATCTTGTTTTACTCTCAAAGACATACACTGAATTAAGAACATTTTTTTCAGCAGCATCGTTCAATTGTCGCTTTAACAAATGAAAAGGAACAGTGAAGGCCGTAAGTAGTTTGCAGAAAACGTCAAGTTCTGAACTAAAACGGCTTATAACTCCGCAGAAATAACAAATAGAATTACGTATTCAAAATGATTACAAAGCATCGCTGCAGATTATTTATTATCAAAGGGCAGCGTGTACGGAGAAATATTTCCTGAATATGTAGTACGTTTATGACAGGATAAAAAAAATAGTTTTTTTGTTCTTATTGGTTTTCATGTCTTTCAATTTATGTCTATTTTGTAAAAATTTCACAGTTTTTCTTCACTTTTTGCTAACAGGCCAACGTCAGCAGGGAAATGAATGGTTTCCTAGGGTTCGCTGATAATAATTTCATTTATGCTACTGTCTAACGTTTGGTGTAATGCTTGTTCCAACCACAGTTCCGATAACTACAGAAAAAAGTGTTTGGGAAGGGCCTAGGCGTATATGGAATATTACGGTTCCTGTTCTCTAAGTGTATGATTTCTTCAGCCAGATTTATTCGATAGCCCTCTCTGTTGAATTTAAATTTGGTTCTTTCTAGAAGCTTCTCAGAACGTTGTATGAATTGATTCTACTTCCCTATCACACCCAGAAAACTCCCGCGAACTACTATAAGCTATAGCAAGGATTTGGAAAGTTTTCCAACAGGCTGCGACTTTACAGTTTTTCATACAGCACATCTCTGGTCGGATAGTCTTGTTTTCCTCTATACTGGCAGCAGGCTTTACCTGTTTGGAAACCTGAGTTCCTGCTTCTAAGGTTTTCCACTGTGCGTTCACAGGTTCAGTGGCTGTTTGCACAAAAAAAAGGCACTTTAGCGGTCTATCGTCACAGTCCTTTAAAATAAACTGGAATAACAGGAAAGAGGTAAGAGAGTTCACAGTTGGAATAAGGGATGGGTACTGCTTATTCGCTATGAAACAACATTACAGTACATTGCACAGAGAATTTAAACATTTAGATGACAATGAAAGACCAAAAAATTAGAGCGACCGATAGACAAATTTCATTGTCCTGTACGTTAAAAAGCACTATGTGCTAAATTTGCAGTCGTGGAGCAGTTGAAGAAATTGGTGGTGCAAATAATAGAGTTTCAGAAGTAGCATCGATTATTCCATTTTCAGTTGCAACAGTTGACGACAGAAATAAAGGAAGAATATGGAGACTTATAAATTACTGCAAAGTGCATTGCTTAAGTCAAGGGACATGCTTGGAAAGATTTTTCGATTTAAATCTCCCTGTTGAAAAGGGAGTGAAAATACGAAAATTAGAACATCCGGATGGATTGAGAACTTTGCATTTTAAGTGGACTTGGCTGTACACTGCCTACAGTAAGACATTGCAAGGTAACTTCCTTTTGATTTGATGGGGGTGCATTTCAAAAGAAAATCGCACGGTAGAAGGGACACGTTCTGACAAAAAGAATCCAGTTCCCTAAGCTCACTGGGTTTAAAGAAAGTGTGAGGTATGAAGAATTCACTGTAGCCTTGCAAGAATTACGATAGTTTTATAAATGTTTTGAAGACACTGACAATCTTACATCTGCCTTCTATTTGTTTCCGTGACCGTTTGCTTTTCAGTTGAAAGCGCCCCTGCGCATGTGAAGATGTAACTGATTGACCTGCAAGGGCATTCCAGTTTTAATTGCAAATCCTTTTCTCAGGAAGATTTTCCAAGTCCCCATAATGAGGCTGCAAAAGTGGTACAGTATTTCGATCGACATTGAAACCTGTTAGTCAAGGGAAAGCAGGATTCGGTTACGATTGTGGACGGGGCCGTAATCAGTTGGTTGTCTTTTACAGTTACGCACATTTATTTTCAAAACAGTAATTCAAGACTCAACAATAAATTTAAAAAATACTACACGTTATTAATGAAGGAATAAACGACTGTGTAAATAATAGTGTTTTCAGTGCGTTACAATTTAGCAAAACACCATGAAAAACAGATACAGGTAACTTAAAAAAACAAGCCACTGTGATCACGGCTGAAGGCCTTACACCCCAAGAATGGCAATAAATTAAGAATGTGTAAGAACTCGCTGCAATTTACAACTTACAGGTATTGAAATATTAAAAGGTAAGTGGCCACAAACACAGCAGAAGGAATGGCTTTAAATAAGGTTTTAAGGCTTACTGCTAAGATACAAATACCATATCATTTTTTTCAAAGCAAATGACTACAATCACGGCTGAAGGCCTTTCACGCCACAAACGGCAATTATATAAAAAAATTAGAAACCTGCTGTAAAACAGCAAATACAAGCAAAGAGTTATTAAAAGAAACAAGCAACTGACTACCAAACGGATGAAATAAGATGATGGTAACCTTGTAACACAACCCTTACACTGCTAGATTTATTCCCGAAGGCGACCGGAACTATTAACTAGACATATATATAAACTTTAATGTAGGCATTACGAGGTATGGTAATAAATAATACAACAATAAAACACAAGGACCAGTCACAGACGGTGCTCCAGGAATCGACCTCTGAGAAGGTCCGGCAACAAACACTTTCGTGAGCGATGAGATATGCAACCAAGAGTTGCATTCACTTCACAAGATGGTAACTCAGACTAGTGGCAGCCTAATGAATGACTAATGATAATCTTGCAGAAGCTACCCGACACCCGATAAACCAAATGGAACGATGGAACTATACGCCAAATCCGGAACCGGCGGTCTGCATTGCGTCCCCAGAATACTGTCTTTAGAGCGCCCGGAACGAGAAAGAAGCCACTACCAGATTTCCGTCCGATTCCACAAACCCGAAAATCTGAATAAACAAGTCACAGTATAGAACACCAGACAAACTAACAGTAACTAAAACCCCACTCGACTTGCGTGCGAGGCACGTAGGGTATCCACACAGAAGAACACGTTTCGATGAGTAGAAACTTTGGACGTGGCAATGTTAAGATCTGGGCAGCATTTTATGCTAAAGGCACGCCCAGCATAGCATGACTGTACCCCAAAAAGAAGTCCGGTGATTATACAGGAATGCTAGAACTTGAATTGGTTCCTATGTATGAGGAATCTGATGATAATTTATTATTTCAAGACGATAACGCTGGAAGTCACAGGTCTGCCGAGATAAAGTCATACCTTAAAGCAATTCCACTTCTGAGCTGGCCATCGAGAAGTCGGGATTTAAATCCCATGGAGAATCTATGGGGCAGCTCAGCACGACGTGTTCATCGTAATGGTCGACAGTTTTAGATCGTGGCCGAGCTGAAAATTGGAATTCTAAAGGAGTGGACCCCACTCTCGGATAAAGAGGTCACTGCCCTTATATGGTCAAAGCTTAAGACGATTTTTGCAGTTATTAATGACAATGGAGGTTCGACTAAATTCTAAGTCTGTTTACTGCGTACGTTATGTTATTCTGACAAAAATTCATAACTGCCTTTATATCTATTTCCACCTCTAAGCTTGTCTCGTTTCTTTAAATTTATTGAGTACTAATGCTAATGGTAAAATAGGAATATATTTTATTTTAATTTATTGAAAACTGCATGGGAAAAAGCGCGCAATACCAAATACGTAAATCAACATGTTTTTGCCGGCCGGTGTGGCCGAGCAGTTCTAGGCGCTTCAGTCCGGAACCGTGCTGCTGCTACGGTCGCAGGTTCGAATCCTGCATCGGGCATGGATGTGTGTGATGTCCTTAGGTTAGTTAGGTTTAAGTAGTTCTAAGTTCTAGGGGACTGATGACCTTAGAAGTTAAGTCCCATAGTGCTCAGAGCCATTTGAACCTTAGGTTAGTTACGTTAAAGTGGTTCTAAGTCTATGGGACTGATGACCTCAGATGTTAAGTCCCATAGTGCTTAGAGCCATTTGAATTCGAACCTCCTCATACCCACTCCTCGCGCTTACATCACTGGCCGGCAACGAGCCTTAGAAGTGTGTTCTCGTCTTCATCGCTAAAAAAGTCTAACAAATGCCGAACAGATCGGACTTCCATTTTTTGGCTGGACAGGACCGTAAAAATCTAAACCCGCATGCCTAGCATCCTTACTTACGAATGCGAGTCCAGTGTGTTAACCATCGTAGCGTCTCGCCCCGTTACTCGTAATTATTAACTTTGTCCGTACCTTAAAGACCGATATCACTGTATCACTGCAGAGGAAAATGTGGCCTTGGGTGTCATATGTTGACTGACGTGACTTACACGGTTCATTGACGGGGAATGATGGAGCAAGAGGCTCGACAGAGAAACGCTTTTCTTTTTCTCCAGGACCGAATGTGCGTTGCCCCGAAGCTCACTGAGTGCTTGTTTGCCTCGCTCTCTTGATCA
Source organism: Schistocerca serialis cubense (assembly GCF_023864345.2). Classification (NCBI taxonomy): domain Eukaryota; kingdom Metazoa; phylum Arthropoda; class Insecta; order Orthoptera; family Acrididae; genus Schistocerca; species Schistocerca serialis. The sequence goes on from NC_064639.1 coordinate 971,738,861, forward strand.
CCTCTCACTTCTTCCTCTGGGATCAGGGCCATCGCACCACTTAGATACGGCCGATAGTTCCAACTGTACTGGGCTGTCTACCCTCTTCTTTACAGGATGTGCCTCCTAAAGAGAAGTGATAGCACTCCGAGAAATTACTGACAGCTCTAGAAGAACATACAGGTCAAGATAGCAGCGTCTGCCGTTGTTTTTGTGTGCCAAGTTTGTGTCAGGGATGCTGTAGGTGCCGGCCGTTGTGGCCGAGCGGTTCTAGGTGCTTCAGTCCGCAACTGCGCTGCTGCTACGGTCGCAGGTTCGAATCCTGCCTCCGGCATGGATGTGTGTGATGTCCTGAGGTTAGCTTCGTTTAAGTAGTTCTAAGTCTATCGGACTGATGACCTCAGATGTTAAGTCACATAGTGCTTAGAGCCATTTTTTTTAACATGTTTTTTCCACAAACAGTCACGTACCTTTATATTGATTTCCACCACTGTACTATGCGATTCCTCACTCACAATAAGTCTCGTTCGAGCGTCGTTCCACGGCCTCGTTTGTCAGAACGTAACAAATTGAGAGAATGTCGCCAAAGTGCCGCATCAAGTCTGGTAGTAGTTGCCGCTGTTTCTTCGTTTTGTTCCATTAGGTGGACTTGTTTTTGCTGGAATGTGCATTGAATTTGTCTTTCAGTAAAGCCTTTCTGTCAGATAACTGCTCTAAAAGTGGTTCAAATGGCTCTGAGCACTATGGGACTCAACTGCTGAGGCCATAAGTCCCCTAGAACTTAGTGTAAGTAGGCTGTTTATGTTTTCTTATTGGCAACGTTACGTAGCGCTCTGTATGAAAATCAATGTAAGTAGGCTGTTTATATTTTCTTATTGGCAACGTTACATAGCCAATAAGAAAATATAAACAGCCTACTTACATTGATTTTCATACAGAGCGCTACGTAACGTTACCAATAAGAAAACATAAACAGCCTACTTACAAATATGAAACGTCCCCTTTGAACGATTATACACGACTGTGCTTAACCTGACACACAATATTTTTTTAGCGCAACGCAATCTGACTTTCAAAAATCCCTACAAAAGAATGGCCCTGAGTAACATTAAACTATACCTTCCACAAATCACTTACCTCACAAAAATCTTCATTACTCGAACTGCTGCAGTACAGCGAGCGCCACTACTGCCAGCTAAATAAAAGATTCAAACTACGGAAGGCACTAACTACTGATAGGGATAGTTAGCAAATGAGAGATATTAATAGAGAACAAACAATGTTTTTACCTTGATAGTCATAATATATATAGCAGTTCATCACAAATTATAAAACTCCGCCATCTCTCTCCCCACATCCACCACTGCTGGCGGCTCACCTCCAACTGCGCAACGCTACGCGCTGTTCACATCCAGCTGCCGCTGCCCAACACTACAATGGCAGACAACAATGCAAACTAGCCACAGACTGCACACAGCACAGCCAGTGATTCTCATACAGAGCGCTACGTAACGTTGCCAATAAGAAAATATAAACAGCCTACTTACATTGATTTTCTTACAGAGCGCTACGTAACGTTGCCAATAAGAAAACATAAACAGCCTGCTTACATTAGAACTACTTAAACCTAACTAACCTAAGGATATCACACACATCCATGCCCGAGGCAGGATTCGAACCTGCGACCGTAGCGGTCGCGCGGTTCCAGACTGTAGCCACCAGAACCGCTCGGCTACTCCGGCCGGCAAAACTGCTCTAAGGTGTTGAGGCTCACCCGGCACGATATAGGGATGAAATGAAATGTCGTGTGGTGGGTAGACCCGATCTCCTTGTGTAAATCATTTGAGGTGACACCACTTCGGCGACTTGCACGTCGATGAGGGTGAAATGATGATGACTAAGGCGACACAAACACCCAGTTCCTGAGCGGAGAAAATCTCCATCCCAACCGGATGTCGAACCCAGGCCCCCCGCGTATAACAGGCCGGCGCGCTGTCCACTCAGCTACGGTGGCGGACGCTATTGGGATGGGACAGGGCGACTGCTGTGTGAATCAGATGGTGCAGATTTAGCTGTTGAAGGAACACGGGTAATGTCTCAGATGGCAATACCACGAATTTGCATCCACGTACGGCCAAAAGTAAAAAGGTTTTTACCGACTATGGCGCTTTCTGTTTGAGATCCTACGTAAAGTAGTGGGTCACCACGGAGTTGCTACGTCGACTTGTTCAAAGTAATCTTTACTGAATAAGAAGTGTGTTCAAGTTCGCACATGTTAAACATGTTGGCCAGGTGCGTGTGGAACTGACGGTTCCGTACAAACTTAAGTATGCATATAGACAGTTCATCCATTCCAGGAGTCGATGATATAGGCGATTTTTGCCTATTATCGCTATTGAAGCTTTCAAGATATCGGTCCCAGGGATTCCAAGAATTTCGAGAAAAATTTAATTTCAAGTCGGAAGTCGGATAACAAATGACAGAAGAAGTATATTTTCGTATGATACTGAGCTGTGTGTTCTTCACACTTAGATTCTTCTGCCTTTTAATGTCACTTGCATCCTTAATTTCAATTAACGCCACGCGTCATCTTTTGTTGAATAGCGATCCCAAGAGGGCGCTGTGTGCTCTGCGCGAAGCGGTTCCTCGTTGCACGCGCAGCTGGGGGTGAGCGGGAAGGCCGGAGTGGCGAGTGGGCCTCAATAGTGCGACGGTTGTTGACGCTATGTCTAGAATGGACGTGGCCTCGGTAAGGTTGTATTGCATTGTATTGTATGTTAACCGGGGACCTAGAAACGACGGACAGGCTCCAGCCCCGCCGCAACCGCAGTGGTCCACAACCCCACGACGACTACCGCAGTCCACTTCACCCCTCCGCCACCCTGGGTTATTGTGCGGTTCGGCCCCCGCTGGACCCCCCAGGAAACGTCTCACACCAGACGAGTGTAGCCCCTATGTTTGCGTGGTAGAGTAATGGTGGGGTACGCGTACGTGGAGAACTTGTTTGCGCAGCAATCGCCGACATAGTGTAACTGAGGCAGAATAAGAGGAACCAGCGCGCATTCGCTGAGGCAGATGGAAAACCGCCTAAAAACCATCCACAGACTGGCCGGTTCACCGGACCTCGACACAAATCCGCCGAGCGGATTCGTGCCGGGACCAGGCGCTCCTTCCCGCCCAGAAACGGCGTGCGTTACACCGCACGGCCAACCGGGCGGGCACCTTGGTAAGGTTACTGGCTTTGGGTCTGATTCAAATGGCTCTGAGCACTATGGGACTCAACATCTTAGGTCATAAGTCCCCTAGAACTTAGAACTACTTAAACCTAACTAACCTAAGGACATCACACACACCCATGCCCGAGGCAGGATTCGAACCTGCGACCGTAGCAGTCCCGCGGTTCCGGACTGCAGCGCCAGAACCGCACGGCCACCGCGGCCGGCCTTTGGGTCTGAATAGAGGTGTCTGAGTCAAGACGTTATAGAAATTCTATCAGTTCTATTTCCTCTATTTTGCCGGTGTGGAAGCAAGACTGTGTCCTGGTACTGGTAGTTATTCGTCGGAGTGTGCATCAATCAAAGTAAGACCTATCAAGCAAGACTGTGTCCCTGTACTGGTAGCTATTCATCGGAGTGTGCATCAATCAAAGTAAGACCTATCAAGCAAGACTGTGTCCTGGTACTGGTAGCTATTCATCAGAGTGTGCATCAATCAAAGTAAGACCTATCAAGCAAGACTGTGTCCCGGTAGCTATTCGTCGGATTGTGCATCAATCAAAGTAAGACCTATCAAGCAAGACTGTGTCCCGGTACTGGTAGCTATTTGTCAGAGTGTGCATCAATCAAAGTAAGACCTATCAAGCAAGACTGTGTCCCGGTAGCTATTCATCGGAGTGTGCATCAATCAAAGTAAGACCTATCAAGCAAGACTGTGTCCCAGTACTGGTAGCTATTCATCAGAGTGTGCATCAATCAAAGTAAGGCCTATCAAGCAAGACTGTGTCCCGGTAGCTATTCGTCGGATTGTGCATCAATCAAAGTAAGAACTATCAAGCAAGACTGTGTCCCGGTACTGGTAGCTATTTGTCAGAGTGTGCATCAATCAAAGTAAGACCTATCAAGCAAGACTGTGTCCCGGTAGCTATTCATCGGAGTGTGCATCAATCAAAGTAAGACCTATCAAGCAAGACTGTGTCCCAGTACTGGTAGCTATTCATCAGAGTGTGCATCAATCAAAGTAAGGCCTATCAAGCAAGACTGTGTCCCGGTAGCTATTCGTCGGATTGTGCATCAATCAAAGTAAGAACTATCAAGCAAGACTGTGGCCCGGTACTGGTAGCTATTTGTCAGAGTGTGCATCAATCAAAGTAAGACCTATCAAGCAAGACTGTGTCCCGGTAGCTATTCATCGGAGTGTGCATCAATCAAAGTAAGACCTATCAAGCAAGACTGTGTCCCAGTACTGGTAGCTATTCATCAGAGTGTGCATCAATCAAAGTAAGGCCTATCAAGCAAGACTGTGTCCCGGTACTGGTAGCTATTCGTCGGAGTGTGCATCAATCAAAGTAAGACCTATCAAGCAAGACTGTGTCCTGGTACTGGTAGTTATTCGTCGGAGTGTGCATCAATCAAAGTAAGACCTATCAAGCAAGACTGTGTCCCTGTACTGGTAGCTATTCATCGGAGTGTGCATCAATCAAAGTAAGACCTATCAAGCAAGACTGTGTCCTGGTACTGGTAGCTATTCATCAGAGTGTGCATCAATCAAAGTAAGACCTATCAAGCAAGACTGTGTCCCGGTAGCTATTCGTCGGATTGTGCATCAATCAAAGTAAGACCTATCAAGCAAGACTGTGTCCCGGTACTGGTAGCTATTTGTCAGAGTGTGCATCAATCAAAGTAAGACCTATCAAGCAAGACTGTGTCCCGGTAGCTATTCATCGGAGTGTGCATCAATCAAAGTAAGACCTATCAAGCAAGACTGTGTCCCAGTACTGGTAGCTATTCATCAGAGTGTGCATCAATCAAAGTAAGGCCTATCAAGCAAGACTGTGTCCCGGTAGCTATTCGTCGGATTGTGCATCAATCAAAGTAAGAACTATCAAGCAAGACTGTGTCCCGGTACTGGTAGCTATTTGTCAGAGTGTGCATCAATCAAAGTAAGACCTATCAAGCAAGACTGTGTCCCGGTAGCTATTCATCGGAGTGTGCATCAATCAAAGTAAGACCTATCAAGCAAGACTGTGTCCCAGTACTGGTAGCTATTCATCAGAGTGTGCATCAATCAAAGTAAGGCCTATCAAGCAAGACTGTGTCCCGGTAGCTATTCGTCGGATTGTGCATCAATCAAAGTAAGAACTATCAAGCAAGACTGTGTCCCGGTACTGGTAGCTATTTGTCAGAGTGTGCATCAATCAAAGTAAGACCTATCAAGCAAGACTGTGTCCCGGTAGCTATTCATCGGAGTGTGCATCAATCAAAGTAAGACCTATCAAGCAAGACTGTGTCCCAGTACTGGTAGCTATTCATCAGAGTGTGCATCAATCAAAGTAAGGCCTATCAAGCAAGACTGTGTCCCGGTACTGGTAGCTATTCGTCGGAGTGTGCATCAATCAAAGTAAGACCTATCAAGCAAGACTGTGTCCTGGTACTGGTAGTTATTCGTCGGAGTGTGCATCAATCAAAGTAAGACCTATCAAGCAAGACTGTGTCCCTGTACTGGTAGCTATTCATCGGAGTGTGCATCAATCAAAGTAAGACCTATCAAGCAAGACTGTGTCCCGGTACTGGTAGCTATTCATCGGAGTGTGCATCAATCAATGTAAGACCTATCAAGCAAGACTGTGTCCTGGTACTGGTAGCTATTCATCAGAGTGTGCATCAATCAAAGTAAGACCTATCAAGCAAGACTGTGTCCCGGTAGCTATTCGTCGGATTGTGCATCAATCAAAGTAAGAACTATCAAGCAAGACTGTGTCCCGGTACTGGTAGCTATTTGTCAGAGTGTGCATCAATCAAAGTAAGACCTATCAAGCAAGACTGTGTCCCGGTAGCTATTCATCGGAGTGTGCATCAATCAAAGTAAGACCTATCAAGCAAGACTGTGTCCCAGTACTGGTAGCTATTCATCAGAGTGTGCATCAATCAAAGTAAGGCCTATCAAGCAAGACTGTGTCCCGGTAGCTATTCGTCGGATTGTGCATCAATCAAAGTAAGAACTATCAAGCAAGACTGTGTCCCGGTACTGGTAGCTATTTGTCAGAGTGTGCATCAATCAAAGTAAGACCTATCAAGCAAGACTGTGTCCCGGTAGCTATTCATCGGAGTGTGCATCAATCAAAGTAAGACCTATCAAGCAAGACTGTGTCCCAGTACTGGTAGCTATTCATCAGAGTGTGCATCAATCAAAGTAAGGCCTATCAAGCAAGACTGTGTCCCGGTACTGGTAGCTATTCATCAGAGTGTGCATCAATCAAAGTAAGGCCTATCAAGCAAGACTGTGTCCTGGTACTGGTAGTTATTCGTCGGAGTGTGCATCAATCAAAGTAAGACCTATCAAGCAAGACTGTGTCCCTGTACTGGTAGCTATTCATCGGAGTGTGCATCAATCAAAGTAAGACCTATCAAGCAAGACTGTGTCCCGGTACTGGTAGCTATTCATCGGAGTGTGCATCAATCAAAGTAAGACCTATCAAGCAAGACTGTGTCCTGGTACTGGTAGCTATTCATCAGAGTGTGCATCAATCAAAGTAAGACCTATCAAGCAAGACTGTGTCCCGGTAGCTATTCGTCGGATTGTGCATCAATCAAAGTAAGAACTATCAAGCAAGACTGTGTTCCGGTACTGGTAGCTATTTGTCAGAGTGTGCATCAATCAAAGTAAGACCTATCAAGCAAGACTGTGTCCCGGTAGCTATTCATCGGAGTGTGCATCAATCAAAGTAAGACCTATCAAGCAAGACTGTGTCCCAGTACTGGTAGCTATTCATCAGAGTGTGCATCAATCAAAGTAAGGCCTATCAAGCAAGACTGTGTCCCGGTAGCTATTCGTCGGATTGTGCATCAATCAAAGTAAGAACTATCAAGCAAGACTGTGTCCCGGTACTGGTAGCTATTTGTCAGAGTGTGCATCAATCAAAGTAAGACCTATCAAGCAAGACTGTGTCCCGGTAGCTATTCATCGGAGTGTGCATCAATCAAAGTAAGACCTATCAAGCAAGACTGTGTCCCAGTACTGGTAGCTATTCATCAGAGTGTGCATCAATCAAAGTAAGGCCTATCAAGCAAGACTGTGTCCCGGTACTGGTAGCTATTCGTCGGAGTGTGCATCAATCAAAGTAAGACCTATCAAGCAAGACTGTGTGACGGTACTGGTAGCTATTCCTCGGAGTGTGTATCAATCAAAATAAGATCTATCATACACCTTTGTTCAGCGGTGGATGACATTCACATTCCGCTAAAACGGTGATCCAGTAACCCGGCCGTATTTCCGAAGTTATTCGTCGTGACTGCTGTTGACTGTCTACAGTCTGAAACCGCGCGACCGCTACGGTCGCAGGTTCGAATCCTGCTTCGGGCATGGATGTGTGTGATGTCCTTAGGTTAGTTAGGTTTAAGTAGTTCTAAGTTCTAGGGGACTAATGACCTTAGAAGTTAAGTCCCATAGTGCTCAGAGCCATTTTGCTCTTGACTGTTCCTATCACACGCTATAGTATTCTCTTCCGTTTCTTCCGCTGTGTGCTGTTGGGTTCATTTCAGTGTTAATATTGAGCCTAATGTATTAGAAATGAATTCTTGTTTTGTGGTTCGGTCCTGGGTTTGTTTGAATCGATAACCAGGACGTCCCATACCACTCACGACGCACATCAAGCAACCAAGATAAATGCGACTTAAATTTGCATTTGTGTAACTTGTTTATCCTGTTTTCTATGAGTTTTTAGTTAATTAGTTAAATAACTATTTTATACTTTAAATTAGGTAAAACCTGTACCGTCCATGAAATGGGGTTTTAACATGCGATGTTTTTTTTGTGGTCAATTAATGTGTTTAGTACTTGGTGGAGGTCAATCTTACCCTTTCTTTACCTGCCTCAGCTTTAGGAAGGGTTTTAATTCCTCAAGCTAGCTTTAGGCCAACGCTGGTCCATTAGGACCCCTTTGATGTTATATGCAGTTTTATATAGCTTTAAGAGTAATTTGCTGTAGTCGAATTTATTAAGTGGGTTTTACATGGCCAATGTGACCACAGAGTGGTGGTTTTTAAGGGCAATTTGTAACCCCTTTTATATCCTGAATTGTTCAGGGTAAAACAATTGTGTTAGAAGCATATATATATATATATATATATATATATATATATATATATATATATATAGGGTGAGTCACCTAACGTTACCGCTGGATATATTTCGTAAACCACATCAAATACTGAGGAACCGATTCCACAGACCGAACGTGAGGAGAGGGGCTAGTGTAATTGTTTAATACAAACCATACAAAAATGCACGGAAGTATGTTTTTCAACACAAATCTACGTTATTTTTAAATGGAACCACGTTAGTTTTGTTAGCACATCTGAACATATAAACAAATACGTAATCAGTGCCGTTTGTTGCATTGTAAAATGTTTATTACGTCCGGAGATATTGTAACCTAAAGTTGACGCTTGAGTACCACTCCTCCGCTGTTCGATCGTGTGTATCGGAGAGCACTGCAACATACATCGCGTTTCTACAGAATGATCTGCCAACGTTGCTCGAAAATGTCCCACCGGAAACGCGTCGACGTATGTGGTATCAGCATGATGGTGCACCTGCAAATTCCGCAATTAACGCTAGGCTGACCCTTGACAGAATGTTCGACGGGCGTTCCATAGGACGTGGAGGACGCATAAATTGTCCAGCCCGTTCTCCTGATCTTACACCTCTGGGCTTCTTTCTGTGGGGTACGTTAAAGGAGAATGTGTACCGTGATGTGTCTACAACCCCAGAAGATATGAAATAACGTATTGTGGCAGCCTGCGGCAACATTACACCAGATGTACTGCGGCGTGTACGACATTCATAACGCCAGAGATTGCAATTGTGTGCAGCAAATGATGGCCACCACATTGAACATCTATTGGTCTGACATGTCGGGACACTCTCTATTCCACTGCGTAATTGAAAACGGAAACCACGTGTGTACGTGTACCTCACCCCTCATGGTAATGTACATGTGCGTCAGAGAGAAAGACCAATAAAAAGGTGTTAGCATGTGGACGTAATGTGCTGTTCCAGTCTCTTCTGTACCTAAGGTCCATCACCGTTCCCATTGGATCCCTACGTAATTCGGTGCTTTCCGATACACACGATCGAACAGCGGAGGAGTGGTACTGAAGCGTCAATTTTAGGTTACAATATCTCCGGATGTAATTAACATTTTACAATGCAACAAACGGCACTGATTACGTATTTGTTTATATGTTCAGATGTGCTAACAAAACTAACGGGATTCCATTTAAAAAAACGTAGGTTTGTGTTAAAAAACATACTTCCGTGCATTTTTGTATGATTTGTATTAAACAATTACACTAACCCCTCTCCTCACGGTTTATAATTTATATAAAAAACAGCTACCAGCCACATGTATGGTTTAAAAAGGTTTATTCTCTTCAGACCATGACCGGTTTCGGATTTTTCTTTACAAATCCATCTTCAGATGGCAGATTACAAGCATTCTTGGTTGGACCTAGTTTTGTTTGTTATTCGTTTGCTGCACTAGGAAAGAAAAGAAATATTTTTGTTGTCATATCGGTAATGGTATTACTACGAAAGATTTACATCTTTTACAAAATCTAATTGCTCATGAGATGGTTTTTATAAACATTAGTAAACTTGCAGGATTAGTGTACTTACGATCTGTGTAGTTCTGTCTGACGAAATATTCGTGCGTGTATGTTTTCGATCGCCAGCTTAATACACTTTTCAATATGCACTATGTAAGTGCTATTCCAGTCAATGGACGTCACTTTAAACCTCATCATCTTAATTACACACGCAGCACACACGAATAACGTTTACAAAACGTGGCCCAGCTTCACATTACAAACGAAAACAATATTTTCAAAGAGCTTACAGTCATAACGATGTTAACTTACAGATGCTGTATAGTCGATATGGGTACAGTAAAATATCTCTTTGCTATTATATGAAATTAATCTAAAACGGAATAAATAAAATTACATACAGATAAGATTACAAAAATTATATGTAGTACAGAATTACTGTGTGTTACTAATTAGTTGTTACAATAGTAAGAGATAAATTCTAATATATGACATAATATGCAATGCATATGTTTTCATTATGCAATTTTTCAGTGACATATAAGCAGTTTTTGGGGCCTGTATACTGAATGTTTTTGATGGAATATTGGACTTAGTTAATTTTAAAAAAGTAAAAACTTCTTTAGTCAGTTAACACCCCCTTCTTAAAAAACTTTGAAGAAGTTTTTACTTTTTTAAAATTTTTTAAATTTTTTAAAATTAACTTAAGTCCAACAACACCTGTGACATGGTGCGAGTGCGGAAGACCTCACATTGCTTCCCAGTGTGGGCCCCTCGTCACGCGCCCATCAGCCGCCTGAAAGCAACTTGGGCACGCATGCGCACACTGCAGACGTGACCTTCATATGAAGCACTCCATCGTGCTAATACCAGTAGTCCAGTCATATGTTACTGGAACCAGTTTTCGTGTGTGGGTGGAGGGGAAGTCTTCAGAACGCCACATCCGTGCCAGTACACCACAAGGGTCCATTCTTGGATCTCTTCTGGATACACTGCGCAAAGCGAAAACTGCAAGGACGGCTCAACTGGCCCATTACTCAGACGATACGGCACTCTACATTCGTTGTATGAGAGCGTCATCCATCTTCAGTACCCGTTACAACAAGCCGTTGAATATTTGACACAACGGCGCGTGAAATTCAATGTCGAAAAAGACGCAGTCTATTGCGGTTGCTCGCCGACCAATGAGAAGCACTGCATTGGTTATGCAACACCCCAGTTACACTGCAAGGACGGCTCAACTGGCCCATTACTCCGACGACACGGCACTCTACATTCTCTGTATGAGAGCGTCATCCATCTTCAGTACCCGTTACAACAAGCCGTTGAATATTTGACACAACTGCGCGTGAAATTCAATGTCGAAAAAGACGCAGTCCATTGCGGTTGCTCGTCGACCAATGAGAAGCACTGCATTGGTTATGCAACACCCCAGTTACAGAAACTCTAATAAACAACCCTTCGCTGTAAAAGAAGTAGGAAAATTAGACATGCTGACAGTGACGACATACTGACGACAAAATTTACACTTGTGAAAATTTGATCAACAGGAATTTCATGTGAATAATAATACTTATCATGAAATAGAGAGACTGAATGACAGAATATGATAAGATACGAAACAAAAGCATCAAAGAAAGAATTACAAAATAATTAATAACGAAGGTTAAAGCTCAGATGGTAAATTGGCCAAAGATAACATTTACCATAGGAGAGAGTTGTAGCCGCATCGAAAAGGAAGTTCAATCTGACTACAATGTAAATCGGAAATGGAAATGTTAGCTTCAGTTGCTACCCAGTCGCTCTCTAGTACTATCGCGATAGTAGCATGCATGTTTAAGCGATACTAGATTGTTTTAAGCTAATCGGAAGTTCGAAAGTTTTTCTAAATAGAGTGAAGTATTATTCAGGAGTCATACTAAAGCAGGGGTGTAAGGTACAGTGAAGCGACTCTAACAGCCTCTCCTGTACAAATGTCAACCTCACCTACCCGAGTTGCAGCTAAGGATTGCTGCACGGTACACCCTGTTATTGCTAACGAGGCTCTGACGACCGAGTGTTTCCCGGGATAAGGAAACGCCCCCTATCAAGTGCCAACGGTCTCAAAGAGAGCGGATGAGCGGATAGAGGCAGGGCACTCTCTTGTCCTTGGAGTGAGAAATTGCTCCTAAAGGCGGAAGAACTTCACAGTCAACGGCATAGGATGGAGAAGGCAACGGGAAACCACTCCATTAAAGATCACTCAAGATATCCCAAGAATCAGTAGCGCACCATGCCAGAATCTTCTGTTAAACATAAATCCGGAGTAATAGTCCCCCAATCGGATCTCCGGGTGGGGACAATGGAAGGTCAGGCAAAGTTGAAGAATACACTAAAAATAGCAACATGGAATGTAAGAACACTCCTCCAATGCGGGAAATTAGAGAACCTCAAACTAGAGATGGACAGAATGGGAACAGACATAATAGGAATATCTGAGATGCGATGGCCTGAACCAGGAGACTTCAGATCAGGAAATTATCGTATCATTCATACAGGTACTAACCAAGGAACAACTGGAATCGGTGGAGTTGGAATAATTCTAAAAGGAAAACTCGGGAATCTAGTCACAGGATATGTGCAATTTAACTCTAGGATAATACTAGTCAAAATTGGAACCAAACCAAAGAACACGGTAATAGTACAAGTCTATATGCCGACATCGGCAGAAGAAGACGATGTAATAGAAACAGTGTATGAAGACATCAACAAAGTTATAAATTATGTTAAAGGTGAAGAGAACTTAATTATAATGGGAGATTGGAATGCTAGTGTTGGAGAAGAGAAAGTTGACGGAATTGTAGGGAAATATGGTCTAGGAGATAGAAACGAAAGAGGAAGCCGGCTAATTGAATTTTGTGCCAAAAACAAGTTGGTCATAGCGAACTCCCTTTTCAACCACCATAAAAGAAGAAGGTACACGTGGAAAGCCCCAGGAGATACTAGAAGACACCAAATCGACTATATATTAGTAAAATCGCGTTTTAAAAACCAAATCAAGGATTGCAGAAGCTACCCGTCTGCGGATATTAATAGTGATCACAACCTTGTAATGATGAAATGCTTACTCAAACTCAAGCGATTAGAGAGAAAAACGAACAAAGTATGGAACAGAGATAACCTAAAGTCTGAAGAACTAGTGATCCCTTATGCACGGAAAACTGATGAGATGGCATCAAACATTATTCCCGGGAGTACTAACGAGGAGTGGAAACAAATCAAAGAAGGCATACATAAAGCAGCAGAAGAATTTATTGGGAAAGCCAAACCTGTAAACAGGAAAGAGTGGATAACACCTGAAATAATTTGTCTAATGGAAGAAAGAAGACTATACAAAAATGCCTCTGACGAGCAAAGCGAAAACAAATATAGAAAGCTTAGAAACCAAATAAACAGAGAATCTAGGAAAGCAAAAGAAAATTACCTCAACAGCATTTGTAAAGAGGTGGAGGAAAACATGGTTAAAGGAAAAACTGACTTGGCCTACAGAACAATAAAACAAAACTTTGCTAAACGGAAAGTAAAATCTTCAGGAACTATAAAGAACAAAGAGGGCAAGGTACTATTTGGATATGACACGCTGAAGAGATGGCAAGAATACATTGAAGAGCTATATCAAGGAGACCCTCTAACAGATAATATGATAGAATTAAGCGAAGAAGTAGAGAAAGAAGAACTAGGGGACACAATTCTGAAAGATGAATTTGAAAAAGCACTAAAAGAACTACCAGATAAGAAAGCGGCAGGTGTTGATGATATACCTTCTGAACTAATTAAGAAATCAGGAGACAAAATGAAAGCTACATTACTGCAACTCATACAGAAAATATACAAAACAGGTGAAGTTCCTGAAGACTATCAGAAATGCATCATATTCCCCATACCTAAGAAAGCATCTACTATGGACTGTGAAAACCATCGAACACTCAGTCTTCTTTCACACGCATCAAAAATTCTAATAAGAATAATTTTGAAAAGAGTTGAAAACCAATTGAATAGCACTCTAAGTGAAGACCAATTCGGTTTTAGAAGCGGTGTAGGGACGAGGGAAGCAATCTTATCTTTAAGACTAATAATTGAGAAACAAATTTCCAAAAACAAACAAGTATTTATAGCCTTCGTAGACCTCGAAAAGGCATTTGACAATGTTGTATGGCCAGAAATGTTTAGAATTCTGAAGAAGGCTGGTCTGAAATATAATGATAGAAGGATAATCTTTAAAATATACCAAAATGAAACAGCCTTAGTTAAGAAGGAAAACAAAGAAGAAACAGCAAGAATAAGGAAAGGAGTGAGACAGGGATGCCCACTATCTCCAGTAATTTTCAACGCATATATCCAAGAAGCAATAGACAAAATAAGAGAGAATATTGAAGTAGGAATAAAACTTAACGGAATGAAAATAGATATGTTGCGATATGCAGATGATATCGCCATAATTACAGAAAGGAAAGAAGATTTAGAAGCCGCACTCAATGAAATGGAAAACACCTTAAAAGAACAGTATGGAATGAAAATAAATAAGAAAAAGACTAAAGTGATGGTGAGTGGCGCCCTGAACTACAATGAACCCATACGAATAACAATAAAGGGAGAGAAACTAGGGCAGGTTACAGAATTTAACTACTTAGGTAGCAAAATAACAGCAGATGGAAGGAGCAAAAGTGACATTAAAAACAGAATACAACTTGCCAAAATAGCATTCAATGGAAAAAGAAACTTACTGACGAGTAGAAATGTTAGTTTAGACGTAAGAAAGAGAGTCATGAAAACCTATGTGTGGAGTACAGCCCTTTACGGATGTGAAACTTGGACTAGTGGAAAAGAAGAAAAGAGAAGATTAGAGGCATTCGAAATGTGGTGCTACCGGAGAATGGAAAAAATCAGCTGGCGAGACAAGGCTACAAACGAAGATGTCCTCAGAAGAGTGAAAGAAAACAGATCTCTTTGGCGAAATATACAGAAAAGAAGAATAACCTTCATAGGTCACATTTTACGGCATAACAATTTCATTAAGAGAATATTAGAAGGAATCATTGAAGGAAGAACTCGCCGAGGACGACCTAGATTAAGCTACATTCAACAAGTAATAAATGACATCGGGTGCCAGACCTATGCAGATATGAAGAAGAAAGTTGACAAAAGAACGGAATGGCGTGCTGCTGCCAACCAACCTGTGGGTTGATAACCGAAGAAGAAGATACTAAAGCAAAGCCATCTTTACCGTTAGCAAGATAACGGGATACAGAGATTCGCGACGAAATTAAATCGTGTGAGATTTGTGATGGGACTTAGCCTTCATGACACTGATAAAGTGTGAACATTCAGGGACAGTGAAGAAGAAAGATCGCCGACAGAAAAAACAATTATTAGTCTCGTGTAGGCAACAGACAAACGCAAACACGAATTGTCACAAGTTGTCGTCAACGACAGGATTACTGATGCAAACGGAAGTAATTCCCTGAGTGAGAAATCGGTGTGCGTGCTCCGTGTAGTGACAAAATAAATGACAAGGAACAATAAAATTGGATTCAGACTTTAATTCTTCGTGTCGCCTACATAACTGAATAGACATTATCAAGCGTATAGTGAGAATTAATTGACTATTAGAATATTATGAAGCGAAAAATGAATTCATGATTATTTAATAGTGAACAGTCATCGATTTGTCCCAAGATTACCACACATTCTAAACATTGCTTAAGTATATGTTATCTCTGGAATTACGTCGTGTAGTTATTGAACACGCGAGGTACCGACGTCTTGATGACAGAATAACAATTTATCAACTTAACGTCCTCGCAGTTCCATAATATGGCCACGACTTGAGTGATGGATTGAAGATTCAAGACTTTATATTATTAATATTCAACAACCATTATCTACAGAATGAGATTTTCACTCTGCAGCGGAGTGTGCGCTGATATGAAACTTCCTGGCAGATTAAAACTTTGTGCCGGACCGAGACTCGAACTCGGAACCTTTGCCTTTCGCGGGTAAGTGCTCTACCATCCTTTTTTTTTCTTTTTTCGTTGAATCTGCTCGGGGCGGACGTCGGAAGACAACCATGTCAGTTCGTTGTTGATCCATTAACTCAGTTTTTTTTATTACAGAGGGCTGCTAACCCTCTGACCGAACACGCTGAGCTACCGTGCCGGCTTCTGGCTTAGCCATAGCCTGGGGGATGGTTTCAGAATGAGATTTTCACTTTGCAGCGGAGTGTGCGCTGATATGAAACTTCCTGGCAGATTAAAACTGTGTGCCCGACCGGGACTCGTACTGTGTGAGGACGGGGCGTGAGCCGTGCTTCGGTAGCTCAGATGGTAGAGCACTTGCCCGCGAAAGGCAAAGGTCCCGAGTTCGAGTCTCGGTCAAGCACACAGTTTTAATCTGCTAGGAAGTTTCAACCATTATCTAACCGGGTATAATAAAAAGAAGAACTACAGTTAGCCAGTTCGCGCAAGCCGAAAAGTCTGCCGCGGACTCACAACAAAAGAAAACCACGCGAGGATTTTGTGTTTTCTTACTAGTTACAGGGTGGCCGTTCCACGTCATACCGACTGGGATAACCATCACCGCCGAGTCGTGTCAACTCTAAAAGGCTGCGTTCACACTGCCGGCCGGGCGGAGCCGAGCCGAGCCGAGCCTGGCCGGGCCGCCGCCCGCTTTGATATCGAACACATGGTTTTGAATTGCGGTGTTCAGACTGGCGGCCGGGCCGCGCCGACACGGCGTAAGCCTCCCGGAGCCGAGCCGGCGACATCTCGAATGTTTAATATTGCCGGTGCGAGCCGACCGCAGGCGCGAGCCTGTGGAGCAGCACTACAGCTTCTGCAGTACACGCATCACACGTCTCCCTTCTGCTTTCATCACAAGTGTGACTGCACACGTCTTTTATTTTAAGATGTTGCCTCACATTTCACAATCAGTGAGGAAAAATTACGTTTATTATAATGATACATGAGAAATTACTTTTATTTCATTTATTTAATCTACCGTATTTACATTTAAATTTGTGTTCTGTTTCGAAATTTTGTCTTTAATGTTCTGCAGCACATACTAAAATGTATTATGATTCATTCTGTAATATGAATAAAATTTTTCAGGATAGTTTTTAAGTTCTTCATGTAAAGAAAAAAACTCTCCTAAATGTCTGTCGCTATTTATGGGATGAATCCATAACCTCCTAGTTCTTCTGTACTTCAAAACTCGACGAGTTACAGCAGATTCAAAACAATACGAATAAAAGAGTGAAGACATTGTTCTACACGACAGCACAGACTAGCTAAAGGCGAGCAGCTGTTGGCTGCAGCTGCGTTTTCTACTGACTTGCTTGTCAGCTGTCGAAGGGTGGGGATTTTTTAAAATTTATTTATTTGGCCTCCGGCAGCTGACATCAATTTAGCCAAAGAGTGGGGATTACCTTGACAGTGCAGCGCAGCCCGCCAAGGAGGAAAAAAAAAATGAAGAACAATGAAACGCACATCTGTGTCGATGTACAGTAGTTTCATTAACTCTCCATTATTTTGTCTGTCAAAGTAGACAACGAGACTACAAAATTGCGCTTCAGTTTCTGCAGTAAACGTATCACAAATCTCCAGTTTGTTTTTGTGATTAGTTTTACACCACTGATCACTAGTAATTAGTTTTTTTCTGTCCTGCATTATATGACTACATTAAAACAAGCTGTAACCGCTCGAACTCCGTGGCTTGCGGACGCGGCACTGACGCCACTGAATATCTCGCGTTACTTGTGACCAGAGACAGACATCAGTGTCATTATCATTTCAAAAACTTTTTGGTACTTTTAGCTACATTTCATTCGCAACAATGTATGGTCTAAAACGGATCTAACAGTAAGCTACCCGCTACATAACTTTTTCACTACAAGATTTGTAAATCAAGTGCACAACGTTGACGAATAGCATCATTTCACAATGACTGTTAAGAAATATGAAAAGATAAATGATTCAATACGAAGCTATGATGTTACACTAGCACGTGTACAAAAATCAGATTTTTTAGCCGCATACTTTCTTCAAAATCGGTTGGGAAGCGTTACGAAACTAAGAAATCGCGCGAAGCGAAAAGTAGACTTTTCTTTTTTCACGACGTGAGTAACGCTTTTAAGGAAAAAATGAGTTCATAAAACGATGTGGCGCAGTCTTATATACCGCTAAGAATTTTTAGAACATGAAAATCGGAGAAGTGGATTTTCCCCCATTTCGCCGACCCGGCTCGGCGCGGCGCGCAGTGTGAATGCACTACACGTCGGCCTGAGCTGTATAGGCACGAGCCGAGCCAGTACGCGTCATCCCGGCCCGGCACGGCCGGCAGTGTGAGGAGACGAAGACGCCACAGTTACATTGGTGAATGTTGTCGGAAGCTCGGAAACTTATGCAGATTTAGCGTGACATGTTCACCTAGAATTGTGTATGCAAAATATTCGCTGCGAAAAACTACGACTATAATATTCACATTGTTCGTATTTTACGCGTAGCGAATTTAGATCGCTGGCAGATGGAATTATGCACGGTCCAATCACATTAATATGCCCACAACCTATATTCGACGTCAACGTACAGTTAAAACTCACACACGGCATGTGGCAGCAGTAGTAGTTGAGGGTATATAACGCGTGTCGGTGGGAGAAGGAGGGGGGGGGGGGGGTGTAGGAAAACGGTGCAGTCGTTGTCGTAATGCGGAAACGGGCGACTTACCTGACGTCAAAGAGGGCATGATCATTGGCTTTCCGGCAAAGGGTAGAAGCATTTTCGAAACGGGTAACTTTGTTCGCGTGCCACCATGATTAAAGTATACCGTGCATCGCAAAACTGGCGCCGAGGTAGCTGTAGTGACCACAGTCCATAGATGACAGGGGTGAACGATAGCTGCGGAGATGTATTCAGACTTGTTACTGTTAAATAACTGACTGCCCAGAAGAACCAAGGAGCTACCACAGTATCCCCTAAACGCCTATTCAGAGAACATTGCTGCTAATGGGCCTCCGCAGCAGGGCCTGGTTCATGCACTTATGCTGACTGCTGTTCATCAGCGAGGAATGCAACTGGACGTCCACTGCATGGCGATAGGTGGACTTTTCAGATGAATAACGTTTAATACTACATCGGACAGATGGCCTTTGGCATGTGCGGCGTAAAACGTCTGAAATCAAACGCACTGCAACAATCGTCGGAAATGTCCAGTCGGAGGAGGGAGCGTTATGGTCTGGGGAATCTTTTCGTGGCATTCCGTGGGTTATCTCGTCGTTCTGGAAGGGACGATGAATCAACACAAGTATGCATCTATCCTTGGTTACCAAGCCACCCCTAGGGAGGATGGTATCTACCAGAAGGAAAAAGCAAAGTGTCACACAGCACGCAGTGTACTCGCGTGGTTCGAAGAGCACCAGCATTTGAAACCAAATGTGAATCTGTGGAACCAGCTTGATCGAGTTGTTCGCGCCATGGATCCGAAACCGAGAAACCTAGCGCAGCTGGCCAATGCACTGCAGTCGGTATGTCTCCACATCCCTGTGAGTTCCTTCTACAACCTTACTGACTCGTTTCGCAAGTGGTTCAAATGGCTCTAAGCACAATGGCACTTAACATCTGATGTCATCAGTCCCCTTGACTTAGAACTACTTAAACCTAACTAACCTAAGGACATCACACACATCCATGCCCGAGGCAGGATTCGAACCTGCGACCGTAGCAGCAGCGCGGTTTCGGACTAAAGCGCCTAGAACCGATCGGTCACAACGGCCGGCCCCGTTTCGCAGTCGTCCGTGTCGTAAAGGGTGGTTAGTTAGGGTTTTGACAGGTGGTTACATTAATGTGACTGGATAGTGTATTACGATTCAGCTGTAGGTCACTGGTGTAAATGAAATATTGAGGGGCACATCAGCAAGCGGGTGATTAATGTGAGAAACGGCACCAGCGTAAATAACATTTTCGCCTAACGGCGTCATTGCAAAGTGGAGTTTCATGAGCCACGAGGCACTGCCGCAAGGTAAATGACCGTCTTACGGCAACGCTGGAGGTTAGACGTCTATAGACACGGAAACGAAACAGTTTCGATCAACATAACGGGACGGGGCGCCCATGCAGTCATTACGAATACGTTATAACAATTTATCGTCTGTCATAGGGAGAAAGAGAACAGAGTCATCCTTTGTGACCTCAGGTACTGCGGTAAATCTATTTGTAAGTCGTCAAAACACGGCCTTGGTGTCTCCATTTTGCACTGTTGTGTCAGTGACAAATTGCACTCGTAATTGACGATTCTGAGGCGTTGTTTTGGTCCGTTGTGCAAACCTGTTTCTAGTGGTCCGAGCCATAGTATTGGATTTACTGTCTTCTTAGCACCGGAATATTTTATGCTACAAGAGCAGAAACCAGCTGTAGGGATTACGCATGTTAACAGATCTTTGTTTTTATTTTTATTTTATGATTTAGTCCGTACCGGTTCCTACCATCCGCCGTTTCAGTAAGAGGGTTCAGAGGGAGAGAGAGATATGCTCTGTGCTCAGACGATCAGAGGAGTCGTAAATGAGATATCGTTTGATAAAAAGCTAAACATTTGATTGAAACAATGTATGTTAACACATGCAGTACTTACAGGGTCCTCTTTCTGAGAAGTTTCTGTGTTGGCGTACGTTCTATCCTTACTCGTCATCGATGTGCAAATGTACAATTTCAACGAAATGATTAAGACGCAGGGTAATGAAACAGCTCGTGGTAAATATTTAAGTAATGTGATCGCTGTGGCTTTTGATACTGGACTATTGCAATGCAAACATACCGGAGGTTACTTAACATACTCTTGTTAAGAGTGTATATTGTTTCATTTGAACTGCGTAAGACAACTATCTACACAGTTTCTTCTGTGACATGATAACTTTCTTATTTATTCTGTAAATTTCGTAAAACCTCAATTTTTTTAAAGAAAATGTTGAGATTTACAGAGACAGACGCCTTTGATAGGGCACAAAAATGTCGACTACTGCTGTATTGTCATGTAATACTTAAAAAATCTTGTGAGTGAATGTATGAAGTCTATTATGAACTGAGTAATTATACCGAAATTCGATCTGTGATTTACTAAATACATTAGTATTACTAAATTAGGATACATAAACAGTCAAAAAACGATATTGACAGTAAAAGGGGCCATTAATTACATTGTTGTATGTATATTATAAAGGGATTTAACAGTTGTATTTTCTAATATTTGAAAAATTTACCTGACCTAATGCCGGCCGGTGTGGCCGTGCGGTTCTAGGCGCTTCAGTCTGGAACCGCGTGACCGCTACGGTCGCAGGTTCGAATCCTGCCTGGGGCTTGGATGTGTGTGATGTCCTTAGGATAGTTAGGTTTAAGTAGTTCTAAGTTCTAGGGGACTGATGACCTCGAATGTTAAGTCCCATAGTGCTCAGAGCCATTTGAACCATTTGAACCCTGACCTAATGATGGGCCACATATTTAAGAAAGGACGATACATTCTATTGTACAATAACACTTCAGTATTTTGTTACAAATACCATCAACTTTGATGATTAAAATTCTCGTTCGTGCCGCATCGCGTCATTGTATAAAATATCTTGATTATAAACTTAAAGCAAACATTTGACCGTATTGCAACGCCCTTCCTCTGGGAAAGACTGGTTTCGGAGGGGGAAGGGTGACTATTTATTGTAGACGAATGGTGTGCAGAAAAGAGTCACCTTTCCTTCACCAACAGTCCTCCCCTGCGGAAGGACGCTGTAATAAGGTCGAAACGTTGGTTTTATGTTTATAACAAAAGCATTTTACACAATTTCGCGGTACAGCACACAGAAGAATTTTAATCGCCACGACAGTGGCTGCGGAAGACTATGTAGTTATACCATCAACTTTGTATGAGCTTTTATATTTTCGAGATTTTATAATTGTTTAATTTCAGATGGGGAAGTGGGTGAGATTACCAGATCGCAAAATTTTATGAAATTTGCACTCACAACAAATTGCTTTGAATTTTCTATTGAGAGCCTTGATTTTACTGTCTCTACTACATAAAAGGAATGATTTGCTGCGCTAATATTAGTCCTAGTTGAAGGAAAGGAAAATTTTGTCAAAATTCAATGAAGGCGCAGGTAGCGATGAAATCTGGGGCTGCTGGCAGAGTGTGGTATCAGTCAACAGCCATCGGGCCAGGGAAGGTAAGCATGGCACTCATGGGCGCAGAGCTGCGATGGCAGTATTACACGCACAATTTGTTTTGAGTGGAGCAGAAAGGCAGAAAACTGCAGCGTTGCTTTACGTTATTGCAATTTATGAGGCGGGACACTAGGCCAGAGCCAAGAGTGGCGATTTGTAAGTAGTTGACATGTGGGAATTTATCCCTGCCATAGCTTCTGTCTCCCGGACACTGTGTCAGAAGCGAGGAAAAAGCTGATATAAATAGACGGACAATTTTAGCTTGGGACAGACTGTGCCAGGTCAGTTGAGCATTGGGACGGACCTGTGCTGATCTTCACTTCAAGGGGCCAGTCTGGCAGCAATGTTGTAAGTTGTTGTTGTTGTGGTCCTCAGTCCTGACACTGTCCTGATGCAGCTCTCCATGCTACTCTATCCTGTGCAAAGTGCTTCATCTCCCAGTACCTACTGCAACCTACATCCTCCTGAATCTGCTTGGTGCATTCATCTCTTGGTCTCCCTCTACGATTTTTACCCTCCACGCTGCCCTCCAATACTAAATTGGTGATCCCTTGATGCCTCAGAACATGTCCTACCAATCGGTCCCTTCTTCTAGTCAAGTTGTGCCACAAACTTCTCTTCTCCCCAATCCTATTCAATACTTCCTCATTAGTTATGTGATCTACCCATCTAATCTTCAGCATTCTTCTGTAGCACCACATTTCGAAAGCTTCTATTCTCTTCTTGTCCAAACTATTTATCGTCCATGTTTCACTTCTATACATGGCTACACTCCATACAAATACTTTCCTGACACTTAAATCTATACCCGATATTAACAAATTTCTCTTCTTCAGAAACACTTTCCTTGCCATTGCCAGTCTACATTTTATATCCTCTCTATTTCGACCATCATCAGTTATTTTGCTCCCCAAGTAGCAAAACTCCTTTACTACTTTAAGTGTCTCATTTCTTAATCTAATTCCCTCAGAATCACCTGACTTAATTCGACTACTTTCCATTATCCTCGTTTTGCTTTTGTTGATGTTCATCTTACACCCTCCTTTCAAGACACTGTCCATTCTGTTCAACTGCTCTTCCAAGTTCTTTGATGTCTCTGACAGAATTACAATGTCATCGGCGAACGTCAAAGTTTTTCAGAATGAGATTTTCACTCTGCAGCGGAGTGTGCGCTGATGTGAAACTTCCTGGCAGATTAAAACTGTGTGGCCGACCGAGACTCGAACTCGGGACCTTTGCCTTTCGCGGGCAAGTGCTCTATCATCTGAGCTACCGAAGCGCGACTCACGCCCGGTACTCACAGCTTCACTTCTGCCAGTACCTCGTCTCCTACCTTCCAAACTTTACAGAAGCTCTCCTGCGAACCTTGCAGAACTAGCACTCCTGAAAGAAAGGATATTGCGGAAACATGGCTTAGCCACAGCCTGGGGGATGTTTCCAGAATGAGATTTTCACTCTGCAGCGGAGTGTGCGCTGATATGAAACTTCCTGACAGATTCAAACTGTGTGCCCGACCGAGACTCGAACTCGGGACCTTTGCCTTTCGCGGGCAAGTGCTCTACCATGTGAGCTACCGAAGCACGACTCACGACCGGTACTCACAGCTTTACTTCTGCCAGTACCTCGTCTCCTACCTTCCAAACTTTACAGAAGCTCTCCTGCGAACCTTGCAGAACTAGCACTCCTGAAAGAAAGGATATTGCGGAGACATAGCTTAGCCACAGCCTGGGGGATGTGTTACAGTCTGACAAATTTCCCTTTTTTGGGAGCTTTACCACCAAACCATTTTTGCACTTCTTTGGAGATTTCTCTTCAGATGGCATGAATCTTTATTAATTATGACATCGGCGCAAGTAAGTTGACGAAATATTCAGAAAAGAAAACTGTTATATTTCCTAGTGATAGATTAATATAGTTAACTTAATGAATCGTTGACTTCCACTTCAAGAGTAAATTTAATCTTAGGGTTCATGGAGATGAAGTGGGCACATAAATTGATGTTCTCCTCACAGCCTATATACAGTAATAGTGTCATATACTTAACGATGATATGATTTAAGTTTTGGTGCGAACTCTGATTGACATTCAAAATATGTGCATGTGATTGACTAAAATCTCTGCCAGGACAGCCGCGCGGGGTTAGCCGAGCGGTCTAGGGCGCTACAGTGATGGACTGTGCGGCTCGTCCCGGTGGAGTTTCTAGTCCTCCCTCGGGCATGGGTGTGTTTGTGATTGTCCTTAGGATAATTTAGGTTAAGTAGTATGTAAGCTTAGGGACTGATGACCTTAGCAGTTAAGTCCCAAAAGATTTCACATACATCACATCATCTGCCGGGACATCCGGACACTACCTATAACTAAGTCATTTGGGTCTGAATAGAATTTGTCATTAAAAGTAAAGGCATTGAAGGACGAAGACTGTTTTGGTAAGTCAATTAACCCCACAACCTCACCGTGGGAAAGCATATTATGGGCCAATATATTCTTTCTAACAACATCAAGAGTTTCATTAATTGGTGTACATGAGTACAAGTTGACAATATTCAGTCATGCTAACGGGTACCAAGTGGTACATGAAGGGTGTTGATTTTATCCATCAAACCACAGGAATATTTTACACGAAACTTCTTTGGAAAAGTACAAGTATCTGTCAATTTTTTGTTTAAAAATCTGTTAAATTTATAATTAGGGTTGCAACAATTATTGGCAATTGGCCTTATAGGCCACAGTTCCATATGTAACTTTAAGATTTAGTATTTTTGGTTTCATCGTAATAACGCTTTTCTTCTCAATATCACTGAAACAAAAAGTTACGGTTTTTGACAAATACGTTTTGGTCATTGTGAAACTTATTTACCAGATTGCCGTGTCCTTCAAGAAATTTTCAATTTTTTTTTGTTATCTGCGTCAGACAGAAGACTCACAGAATTGCCTTTACATGATTTCGTGACAATAATATGCTTGTTATGGAGCTTCGAATTAAGCTGTTTTAAAATGCGCTTATAGTCTGTAGTATTCTTGCGTAAAGTATTGAAACCTCTGAGTGCCCTATCTCTCCTTACCGTAAATTCGGCTTGATGACAATTCGAAAAGCTTAGCGTACTCACATATTATTTTAACCTTCGCAACTGAATTTTTTTTTACAAGCTGTTTATTCATACGAGGAACAAGATTATGCTCGAGACGTTTATGCAAGATATTGATCTGGAGAAAATCTAACTTTTGAAAGTTTATCTATACGATCTGCAAATTTATGGGCGTCCATACTTTGACAAGCGTCATATTTGTAGTAACCACACAATCTGAGCAGTTTACATTTCTGTCTATAAAAAAACCTTACATTTTTCCCTCTCTATAGCATCGGGTAACAAATTACTGCTCTAAAAAAAAACTGAAGATCGGACGCTTCATGAATCGTAATAGTGTTTAATCCTCTAACTACACTCCTGGAAATGGAAAAAAGAACACATTGACACCGGTGTGTCAGACCCACCATACTTGCTCCGGACACTGCGAGAGGGCTGTACAATCAATGATCACACGCACGGCACAGCGGACACACCAGGAACCGCGGTGTTGGCCGTCGAATGGCGCTAGCTGCGCAGCATTTGTGAAGCGACGCCGTCAGTGTCAGCCAGTTTGCCGTGGCATACGGAGCTCCATCGCAGTCTTTAACACTGGTAGCATGCCGCGACAGCGTGGACGTGAACCGTATGTGCAGTTGACGGACTTTGAGCGAGGGCGTATAGTGGGCATGCGGGAGGCCGGGTGGACGTACCGCCGAATTGCTCAACACGCGGGGCGTGAGGTCTCCACAGTACACTCGATGTTGTCGCCAGTGGTCGGCGGAAGGTGCACGTGCCCGTCGACCTGGGACCGGACCGCAGCGACGCACGGATGCACGCCAAGACCGTAGGATCCTACGCAGTGCCGTAGGGGACCGCACTGCCACTTCCCAGCAAATTAGGGACACTGTTGCTCCTGGGGTATCGGCGAGGACCATTCGCAACCGTCTCCATGAAGCTGGGCTACGGTCCCGCACACCGTTAGGCCGTATTCCGCTCACGCCCCAACATCGTGCAGCCCGCCTCCAGTGGTGTCGCGACAGGCGTGAATGGAGGGACGAATGGAGACGTGTCGTCTTCAGCGATGAGAGTCGCTTCTGCCTTGGTGCCAATGATGGTCGTATGCGTGTTTGGCGCCGTGCAGGTGAGCGCCACAATCAGGACTGCATACGACCGAGGCACACAGGGCCAACACCCGGCATCATGGTGTGGGGAGCGATCTCCTACACTGGCCGTACACCACTGGTGATCGTCGAGGGGACACTGAATAGTGCACGGTACATCCAAACCGTCATCGAACCCATCGTTCTACCATTCCTAGACCGGCAAGGGAACTTGCTGTTCCAACAGGACAATGCACGTCCGCATGTATCCCGTGCCACCCAACGTGCTCTAGAAGGTGTAAGTCAACTACCCTGGCCAGCAAGATCTCCGGATCTGTCCCCCATTGAGCATGTTTGGGACTGGATGAAGTGTCGTCTCACGCGGTCTGCACGTCCAGTACGAACGCTGGTCCAACTGAGGCGCCAGGTGGAGATGGCATGGCAAGCCGTTCCACAGGACTACATCCAGCATCTCTACGATCGTCTCCATGGGAGAATAGCAGCCTGCATTGCTGCGAAAGGTGGATATACACTGTACTAGTGCCGACATTGTGCATGCTCTGTTGCCTGTGTCTATGTGCCTGTGGTTCTGTCAGTGTGATCATGTGATGTATCTGACCCCAGGAATGTGTCAATAAAGTTTCCCCTTCCTGGGACAATGAATTCACGGTGTTCTTATTTCAATTTCCAGGAGTGTATTAGGAAGCTCGCCGGCCGGTGTGGCCGTGCGGTTCTAGGCGCTTCAGCGCGTAGCATGACCGCTACGGTCGCAGGTTCGAATCCTGCCTCGGGCATGGATGTGTGTGATGTCCTTAGGTTAGTTAGGTTTAAATAGTTCTAAGTTCTAGGGCACTGATGACCACCGATATTAAGTCCCATAGTGCTCAGAGCCATTTGAACCATTTGAACCAAAGCATTAGGAAGCTCACTTTTGACAAGAGCAACTTCAGGCCTATGTATTATCAGACGAAAATTTGCTGAACAGTCTTTACACTTAAATTTTGCATAGTTTGGAGTAACACTACGAAATAAACATTTCCCTTTAAACTACACATTCATAAAAACGGAAGTTCCATGAGGCTTTTCGGGGATGATGCAGTTGCACACAGAGAAGTCGCAACAGTAGAGGGAGAAATGTAGGAAGACCTGCAGAAATCGACGCTTGCATCGGGGGTTAGCAGCTGACGCACAG
This sequence comes from Schistocerca serialis cubense, assembly GCF_023864345.2. NCBI lineage: Eukaryota > Metazoa > Arthropoda > Insecta > Orthoptera > Acrididae > Schistocerca > Schistocerca serialis. Next base: position 971,766,260 of record NC_064639.1, read on the forward strand.
TGTAAACATATGAACGTATTGAGCACAAAAATCCAGAAAGACGCAATACTACATGATAACGCGATTGCAGAACAACCGATGGAACCTATCGCATCCATCAAATGTCTACAAGAATGCGTTCGGAGAGATTTAAAGTTGAATGACTATTTGAAAGTAATCTCACGTAAGGCATATGCCAGACTAAAATTAGATGAGAGAATTCTTGGGAAGCGTAGCCTGTCCACTGAAGAGGTAGCGTGTAAAGCCTTCGTTCTACCAATACTTCATGGTTGATTGTGAGTCTGGGATCTGTACCAGATAAAGGAAATCAGAGAAGATCCAAGGAAGAGCAACGCGTTTCGTTAGAGGTTATTCAATAGGCGCGAAAGCGTCCCGGACATTATAAGCGAACTCCAGTGGCAGACTCTACAACAGAATAGCGATGGGCGAATTTTTAAAAACACGGACATATATTGTATCGATATTTGTAAGAAACGGCGATTTTTACGAGAAAGAATATCGGTACTTCGAAATATCAATGTTTTGAGCCCATCATGGGAGTGAAACTCTTCTGATATGTGTTCCATGAATGAAATACTGTAGTTACCGTAAACGTTTCAGAGAGCAAGAGTCCATTTTCCACTAAATACCAGTGCAGTAAGGTGTTGTGCCGAGTCTACGTTACTTTTACAATGTGTATACCGTTTCTTGATCCAGGCACTCAGGGGGAAGGTTAGGTTAGGTTAGTGGTGTTTAACGTCCCGTCGACAACGAGGTCATTAGAGACGGAGCACAAGCTCGGGTTAGGGAAGGATGGGGAAGGAAATCGGCCGTGCCCTTTCAGAGGAACCATCCCGGCATTTGCCTGAAACAATTTAGGGAAATCACGGAAAACCTAAATCAGGATGGCTGGAGACGGGATTGAACCGTCGTCCTCCCGAACGCGAGTCCAGTGTGCTAACCACTGCGCCCCCTCGCTCGGTCCAGGGGGAAGGGGGGAGGGGGTTAGGAGAGCGCACATTCAGCCTCATCGTTGGGAACACAGAATGGTGATTCCCGACACTCTCATACAGTGCTGTTACAAAATGGTTCAAATGGGTGTAAGCACTATGGGACTTAACATTTGAGGTCATCAGTTCCCTAGACTTAGAACTACTTAAACCTACCTAACCTAAGGTCATCACACACATCCGTGCCCGAGGCAGCATTCGAACCTGCGATCGTAGCAGCAGCGCGGCTCCGGACTGAAGCGCCTAGAACCGCTAGGCCACAGCGGCCGGCGCTGTTACAAAACGTGTTCGTTTTGCACATGTTATCTATTATTTGCAATGGTAGAAATGATCTGTGGAAGTAACAAACTTTCATAAATATGCAGTACAGATATATTAATGTTCAAATCTGGTGCTCATTTGTAATACTGGATGTTGTTGTTGTGGTCTTCAGTCCAGAGACTGGTTTGATGCAGCTCTCCATGCTACTCTATCCTGTGCAAGCTTCCTCATCTCCCAGTACCTAATGCAATCTACATCCTTCTGAATCTGTTTAGTGTATTCATCTCTTGGGCTCCCTCTATGGTTTTTACCCTCCGATACTAAATTGGTGGTCCCTTGGTACCTCAGAACATGTATTACCAACCGATCCCTTCTTCTAGTCTAGTTGTGCCCCAAATTTCTCTTCTCGCCAATTTTATTCAATACCTTCTCATTAGTTATGTGGTCTACCCAGCTAATCTTTAGGATTGTTCTGTAGCACCACATTTCGAAAGCTTCTATTCTCTTCTTGTCCAAACTATTTATCGTCCATGTTTCACTTCCATACATGGCTACGCTCCGCACAAATACTTTCAGAAACGACTTCCTGACACTTAAATCTATACTCGACGTCAGCAAATTTCTCTTCTTCAGAAACGCTTTCCTTGCCATAGCCAGACTACATTTTATATCCTCTCTACTTCGACCATCATCAGTTATTTTGCTCCCCAAATAGCAAAACTCATCAACTACTTAAAGATTTCCTAATCTAATTTCCTCAGCATCACCTGATTTAATTCGACTACATTCCATTATCCTCATTTTGATTTTGTTGATGTTCATCTTATATCCTCTTTTCAAGACACCGTCCATTCCTTTCAGCTGCTCTTCCAAGTCCTTTGCTGTCTCTGACAGAATTACAATGTCACTGGCGAACCTCGAAGTTTTTATTTCTTCTCCATGGATTTTAATTCCTACTCAGAATTTTTCTTTTGTTTCCTTTACTGCTTGCTCAATATACAGATTGAATAACATCGGGGATAGGCTACAACCATGTCTCACCCCCTTCCCAACCACTGCTTCCCTTTCATGCCCCTCGACTCTTATAATTGCCATTTGGTTTCTGTAAATATTGTAAATAACCTTTCGCTCCCTGTATTTTACCCCTGCCACCTTCAGAATTGGAAAGAGAGTATTCCAGTCAACATTGTCAAAAGCTTTCTCTAAGTCTAGTGCTAGAAACGTAGGTTTGCCTTTCCTTAATCTATCTTCTAAGATAAGTCATAGTGTCAGTATTGCCTCACGTGTTCCAACGGAATCCGAACTGATCTTCCCCGATGTAGGCTTCTACCTGTTTTCCCATTCGTACTGGATATGAAATTAAATTAAGCCCATTGTAAGACATTTACTTTTAGAATGTAAATATTTCGTAGTAGCTGGAATGGGCAAGAAATTTGCCGATGAGAACTATAGTGCTGATGAATCAAGAAAAAATAGGCAATAAAAATATCACTTTTGATACCCAATATTTAATATCGCTTAACAGATTAACGATCATATAGCTGTCGGCGATATTTACCAGTATTATTACTGTTTGGTTGGTTTTGGGGAGGGGAGCAAACAGCAAGATTATCGGTTCTATCATCGGTTCATCGGATTAGGGAAGAATGGGGAAGGATGTCGGCCGTGCCTTTTCAAAGGAACCATCCCGGCATTTGCCTGAAGTGATTTAGGGAAATCACGGGAAAGGCAAATCAGGATGGCCGGACGTGGGTTTGAATCGTCATCCTCCCGAATGTGAGTCCAGTATTATTACTGAAAAGTACTGATACTTTGACATACAGAGTTCGCCAGAAAAACGTATACTCACTTTAAAGAACGAAAAGTATTACATATGTGTTTATTTTACATTTAATAACTGATCACATACGTTGTACAATCTTCAGTTCAAATGGTTCAAATGGCTCTGAGCACTATGGGACTTAACATTTGAGGTCATCAGTCCCCTAGACTTAGAACTACTTAAACCTACCTAACCTAAGGACATCACACACATCCATGCCCGAGGCAGGATTCGAACCTGCGTCCGTAGCAGTCCCGCGGTTCCGAATCTTCAGTTCAGCACAGAGTTACTTTAAATGTTCAAAGTCTTCACCGTTGGCGGCTATACACATAACAGAACGACGAGCAGTCGCCGCAACTTCGTCACTCGATGTTACAGTGGAGATCACTTCACATATCGCTGTAATGTCCTGGTGAAGTTCCTCCAGCGTGCGTCCTTATCTTTCACAATTCCCCACAAGAAAAAGTCCATAGGCGTTAGATCTGGCGACCGTGGAGGAAACTCAATGGGCCTCTTCGTCCAATCCAATGCCCCGGAAAATTCTCATCCAGGAAAGATCGTACGGCTAGGTGGTAGATTGGTGGCACCCTGTCCTGTTTGTGGAAGACCTCTTCATCAGCTCCATAAAGCGCATGTATACCTGGAAAAATTGATGTGCGTAACATTTCCAGGTACACTTCTCCAGTGACAGTAGTATTAAAAAAAAAGTGTCCTACTAAGCCCCTAGATGATAGTATAAAATGTTCAGATGTGTGTGAAATCTTGTGGGACTTAACTGCTAAGGTCATCAGTCCCTAAGCTTACACACTACTTAACCTAAATTATCCTAAGGACAAACACACACATCCACGCCCGAGGGCGGACTCGAACCTCCGCCGGGACAGATGATAGTCCACACTATGCATGAACCCCTGGTAGATTGACCGCTTTATCCACATAAAAATGCTGATTTTTCAGTTATGCCGATTCACGGTTCCATTAAGTTTAAATTGTGCCTCGTCACTCCACACTACCTTCGTCACAAATTGCTCGTCTCCAGATACCATTTGCTGATACCATTCGCAAAACTGCATTCGGCGATCACAATCGTCATCATTAATCTCGTGCAGTAATCGTGGAATATAAACTTTCCACTTTGCAGCTTTTAGATTTCTTCGTATACTTGTAATGCTCCCAAATCACGTGCACATTGCGTAGCAGACTTCTGTGAAGAATTAACAAACATTTCCAATACGAAAACCGACGAAAAAGGACTTGTAGCTGTACGCTGTCTTCCTGATCTTCCCCTGTGAATATCACAAATCGCTTCATGCAATTCAATCTTGTCAATGATGCGTTTAATTGTTAGGCGGGTTGGCGGTTCTGTTTCAAACTTCGCCTCCACTGACGTTGCACTTCAAAGGCATTATCAAACTTGAAAAACCACTTCGCAATACATTTTCATTGCTCGAACTTGAAAAACTTGAAAAACGACTTCGCAATGCATTTTCGTTGCTCGAATGTGTAGAGTGCTCCAGCCATCTTGTTTTCTCAATACCGAGATGAAAGTACTAATATCAGTTGAGCAAAAGACCATACTACAACACACTCGAAATTCAAATCGAAAGACAATATCTATATCTCGATAGAGTCTGACAAATAGTGTATACATTTTTCAGGTGGACTCTGTATACTGATATCTTTTACCAATCCCTACAACGGAGGCGTTCTGCCCCAAGATATTTACGGCAAAAAAATCCAAGAGTGTACATTCCTAGGAGAGTCAGCCCAATATATTGCTTTCTCCCATGTATATTTCGCTCAAGGGTCATGAAAGTAAAGTTAGAGAGTTCCGAGCCCACACGGAGGTTTACCAACAGCCCTTCCCCCCCATGAACTGTTCGTGACTGGGAAAAGAAAATGGGTAAGTGATACTGGTACACAAAGTACTTCCGGCACACCATAAAGTGGTCTGAGGACTGTGGATGTAGACTTTTGTTTTTGTTTTCGGTTTAGTTGGTTCAGCCGTTTAGCTGGGCGTGGACGAGGAGAGCGCCGTGAATCTGCCAGCCACGTGCCGCTGTTCTGATGTGGGGCTGACCCGATGGCCTCTTAAGGACGCCTATATTGATTGCCGTCGGCATGTGGGATGGCCTCTGCCGCCTAGATGGCGCCAGATGCGTGGAGTCGCGTCTTTCGTAACTACGTCGCTCTAGTTCTACTTTTCCGCCTGCAGGTGCCACGATACATTTTAAAAAAATCAACGCTCTGTCCACAGGTTCTAGTCTAGATTAACCTGTCTTGTAAATTCCGGTCCACGCGGTAAAATTAATTCAGTATTTTTTCTGGAATAAGAATGTCAGGCTTTTATTTATTATTTCTTGTTACTTAATATCTTCTTCGAGACTTGTTTCCGCTCCAGTGAGTTCTTTCTTAACACTTACGACCGTCCTGTCTAATTAACCAACACACCAATGTACCTTGTACCAGCCCCCGATCTAAACCTGATGTGGAAATCACAGATACTAACCATACGATAGTAAAGTCAGAATAGTAAAGTCTTCTAACCGATCTGCGTGCCTACGGAGTGTCGCCAAAGTTGTGCGACTGGATACGTGGTTTTCTGTCAGAAAAGTCACAGTTCGTAATAATAGACGGAAAGTCATCGAGTAAAACAGAAGTAGTATCCGGCGTTCCCCAAGGAAGTGTAATAGGCCCTCTGTTGTTCCTGATCTATATTAACGACATAGAAGACAATCTGAGTAGTCGTCTTAGATTGTTTGCAGATGATGCTGTCATTTACCGTCTTGTAAAGTCATCAGGTGATCAAAACGACTTGCAAAATGATTTAGATGAGATATCTGTATGGTGCGAAAAGTGGCAATTGACCCTGAATAAGGAAAAATGTGAAGTTATTCACGTGAGTACTAAAATAAATCAGCTAAATTTCGATTACGCGATAAGTCTCACAAATCTGAAGGCTGTAAATTCAACTAAATACTTAGGGATTACAATTACAAATAACCTGAATTGGAACGATCACATAGATAATATTGTGGGTAGAGGAAGCCAAAGACTGCGATTCATTGGCAGAACACTTAGAAGGTGCAACAGCTCTATTAAAGAGACTGCTTACACCACGCCTGTCCGCCCTATTCTGGAGTATTGCTGTGCGGTGTGGCATCCGCATCAGGTGGGACTGACGGATGACATCGAGAAAGTACAAAGAAGGGCAGCTCGGTTTGTATTGGGAGGAGGAGGTTAGTGTTTAACGTCCCGTCGACAACGAGGTCATTAGAGACGGACGGAGCACAAGCTCGGGTTAGGGAAGGAAATCGGCCGTGCCCTTTCAAAGGAACCATCCCGGCATTTGCCTGAAGTGATCTAGGGAAATGACGGAAAACCTAAATCAGGATGGCCGGACGCGGGATTGAACCGTCGTGCTCCCGAATGCGAGTCCATCGTTTTGTATTATCGCGAAATAGGGGAGAGAGTGTCACAGACATGATACGTGAATTGGAGTGGCAATTTTTAATACAAAGGCGTTTTTCGTTGTGACTGGATCTTCTCACGAAATTTCTATCAGCAGTTTTCTCCTCCGATTGCGAAAACATTCTGCTGGCACCCACTTACATAGAGGAAATGATCATCACAATAAAATAAGAGAAATCAGGGCTCGCACAGAAAAACTTAAGTGCTCGTTTTTCCCGCGTGCCGTTCGAGAGTGGAACGGTAGGGAGACAGCTTGAAGGTGGTTCCTTGAACCCAGTGCCAGGCACTTTATCGTGAATAGCAGAGTAATCACATAGATGTAGATGTAGATAGACAAAAACCACGAACAGGCAGAACGAGGAGATTTAATCCCTCCGATGCAAAGCATTAACGAGGAGAGGAGGGCATAAAAACTTATATTAGTACAGGTAAAGAGGACATTCCTGGCCAAGAGAACTCTACTACAGTAGTATCTAAGATAGTTCTTAATCTGAGGAATAAATTTCTGATAATGTACTTTTGGAGCACAGTATTCTTTAACAGTAAATTATGGCCTGTGGGAAAACCAGAACGGAAGAGAAAGCAAGCGTCTGAGATGTGGCGGTACAGAAATGTGATGAAACTGGGGAACTCTTAAGATTAAAAGTGAAGAGGTTCTCCTGAGGAACTCGAAGAAAGGAACATATGGGAAACACTGGAAAGAAGAAGGGACAGGACATGTGTAAAGACATCAGGGAATAACTTACCATGGTATTAGAGGGAGAGGTAGAGGGTAAAAACTGCAGGCAAAGACAGATATTAGAATATGTGCAGCAAATGTTTGAGAAAGTACGGTATACTGATACTCTGAGATCAAGAGGTTGCCACAAGAGAAACCACTCTGGTGATTAAATTTAAAAAAAAGACCATCTATCCTCTCCACCAGAATTTTACTACTATGTCCAAATCGTCAACGCCACGCGTCGTCTTCCATATCCATCTAACCTCCCGCATTAGGGGACTGTATGAACGTATTAGTTTAGCCCTGTTCCCTCTTTTACATGGAACCCGCTCAGAATTACTACGTTTCTCTCAAATTTGAAACCAACCACTATCACCCTTCAGTTCCACGTTATCAACCCTCATACACTTTCACGTTTGTACCGACGCATTCCCCCATGTTTACTCTTACACACTCTCCACGCCCTATCCCAACAAAACATTGACTACCTCCCATCACCTAATCATGATATCCTTCCAGACTTAATAGAACACACCATGTCCATGCGAAGGCTCATCTTTGCCCCACTTTACTCCCTCGCTTTCCAGCAGCTCGATTCGGGGCCATCTTCTCCAACTTCTCCATCCAACAATCTAGTAATGTGAAGTGTACAATTTTCATAAAGGCTATCATCAGTTTTCTGTATTTTAAAAAGACTGAGCCGCGTGCGGCTCGCGTTCATGCACGTTTGTTCTTTGGCATTTTGTCACATCGAGTGGCGTCTTGTTTCTTCCTTACTTACTGGCGTAACGAAGTTGCTGGCTTGCCTCCTTGAGTGGCAGCAGCAGCGCTTATCGATACTAGTACTGTCGTACTACTTTTGGTGTGACCGCTAGTATTTCCGAGTGGTGGTGATGTGTGTGGTGGTCAGTCAGCTGGGACGCAGCACCGAGGAAGTCCCCGTGGCGCGAGGCCAAGCAGGAGCAGGTGGCGGCGTGCACTTGCTGTCGGATCGTGAGGCGCTAGCTGCGAGAGCGACGATGTTCGTTGCCCACCGAACCTGGACGCTGAAGTTGAGTGATCAGTTAACCTTTTATGAAACATCAGCTATTGTGACAACTCTTCGTTCATTTGCGGGTTGTTGCTCCCTGGGCCGTTAGGGCTAGCAGCAACATATGATGTCTTGGAATCTTGCAGCCGTCTTCCTATATTATGATTAATTACTAAACTGACTGTTACTTGCCAGTGAAGTGCACCAGCGGTATTTTCTGCCCTGTGGCCGTTACCGCCCCGGTTACCCGCCCTGGTCGTTAGCGTAGTTTTCGGGCAATGTGCCTTTCCTCGTCGTGTTGATGCTGTATGACACGGCGTGTAGTTCGACAGCCTTATAAGTTATTTGGTTCGTATTTTGCTTAGAGTGGTTATTGTTCCCTCGGCTGTTTTTAGACTCCAATTTCTGAAGACATAGTGCTGTTGGTATCCTCGTCCTCGGCCGATATTTTCCATCATTGTGTCGTTGGTCGGAGAGAAGGGAATTGGTTAAATTTTGGGTCGGTCCTTAGGCGGTCCGTAGTTTGGATTGTCATCCAGTATATTTAACTTCAACTCTTGGCTGCCTGTCTCACCTCACCTTACGTTTGAGCTACCTTCTCAGGCCGACCCCTGGAACACTTCTGAGTACCACTTGTTCTGTTTGTTTTACATCATGATTTTCATTTTAGTTTGAAGTATTCGGCCGTGTATTAATTCAGTTCTTAAATTTTACATAAAGGCCTTCAGCCGCGTTAAAATAAAATTTTGAAGGTTGATTTTTTAAAAATATTTTTTCCTTTTTGTTGTATCTGAAATTATTTGTAACCCAGGCCCTAAGCCGTTAATTGTTCGATGTATTATGTGTGGCCTTCAGCCGACGATTTACGTGAGCCCCTTTTAATAAGGTCTTCAGCCGTCTGTATTCTTTAAAGGAAAATTTTTTATAAGAAGGAAGGGGTTTATTTTAAATTGTTGTCTGACTTGTTGTTCACGTCTTCAGCAGTTGTTTCAAATTAGTTTGTGGCCTTTAGCCGTGCAATAAGTTAATATTTCTTTAATTAGGCTTTCGGCCGTTCTGTTGTAAGTTTAAAAAGAAATTTCTTTGTTAGAAAAATTGTTTATTAATGTGTTTTAGTTAGAGTTGTCGTCCTTCAGACATGTAGTGTAGGCCTTCAGCCGCTAATTGCTTTCAATTGCATGTTTTTTTTTTTAATTTTTACCTTCTATTTTTAATTGCCTTTGATTTCTAAGCCAGGCCTTCAGCCGTTCTTGTTTTTGGTGTGGTTTTGGACCTCCAGCCCAGAAAGCATCTCAAGTTATCTTTAATTAGGCTATCAGCCGTATCGTCTAATTGTGATCTTTTAAAGCAATGTGTAAATAAATGGTTCTTAGAAAACTGAAGTTGTGTGTTTGATTGTGCAACTCACAGTAGTCTTAACTGTTTACGGTCCCGTCCACAATCGTAACCTTATCCTGTGTGCTCTCTGAGTACCTACCAACCAGGTTTCAAAGACAACAGTATTTTACTTAAAATCTTCAATGTAGAATCGTCCATTTTATTAAATTTAAAAGTGGTGTGTTCTAGACTCTTAATTGTTTTTAGAAAGCCTTACTTATATATTACAGAAATTTTCTCGGATGAAAAGCGTCAATGTAATGCTGCAAGAACAAAGAACCAAAGAGATGGGTTGGATAGTAAAATATCAGTCAATAACAGAAAAGAGATCATCGTATCTTACAAGATACTTTTTGACCAACTGAATTAGATCCTTTGAAAATAGTTGATCGAGCTGGAGTCACTGAAAATGAAGTGAAATGACGTTAAGAAAAACCGGTTAATATCAATGGTGTTTCCAGCTACGATTTCCTGACAGTACTGTCGGATGTTCTCCCATGGGGAATGCGGAAAAGGTACTCTGGCTTACCTTGCCTTAACCGTATTTTACGCACTATAAGACACACTTTTTTCTTCGAAAAATTGCTTGCACTATTCAGTTGCGTCTTATATTCGAAATTAATATCAATATGTCCAGTGTTTGACTTACAATTCCCGCAAGTCGTAAAGATGTCATATATTTGATGTCACGGGAAACCAATCTCTGTGTGGCAACACTGGATTCAACAGGCAGCAGCAGTGCATCGATGTGTCGGTCATGAGTTACGGGGATTCACAAGCTTGCTAACACTGCCTCCCTCCCGCCGCGCCATCACAAACCCAGTACACTGTGTAGTTTATGATGCGTCATTGGAGTCTAGGCTGCCAGTGAACTAGAATTCAAAGTGATTTGTGTTCTACATCAACATCCATACTCCTCAAGCCACCTAACGGTTTGTGGCGGAGAGTACCTTGAGTACCTCTATCGGTTCTCCCTTCTATTCCGGTCTCGTATAGCTCGTGGGAAGAAAGATTGTCGGTATGCCTCTGTGTGGGCTCTAATCTCTCTGATTTTATCCTCGTGGTCTCTTCGCGAGATATAAGTAGGAGGCAGCAATATACTGCTTGACTCCTCGGTGAAGGTATGTTCTCGAAACTTCAACAAAAGCGCGCTGCTCTCCGTTGGATCTTCTCTGTCTCTTCTATCAACCCTATCTGGTACGGATCCCACACCGGTGAGCAGTATTCATGCAGTGGGTGAACAAGTGTACTGTAACCTACTTCCTTTTGTTTTCGGATTGCATTTCCTTACGATTCTTCCAATGAATCTGTCCGGAATCTGCTTTACCGACGATTAATTTTATATGGTCATTCCATTTTAAATCACTCTTAATGCCTACTCCCAGATAATTTATGGAATTAACTGCTTCCAGTTGCTGACTTGCTATGTTGTAGCTAAATGATAAAGGATCTTTCTTTCTATGTATTCGCAGCACATTACACTTGTCTACATTGAGAATCAATTGCCATTCCCTGCACCATGCCTCAATTCGATGCAGATCCTCCTGCATTTCAGTAAAATTTTCCATTGTTACAACCTCTCGATATACTACAGCATCATCCGCAAAAAAACTCAGTGAACTTCCGATGTTATCCACAAGATCATTTATATATACTGTGAATAGCAACGGTCCTACGACACTCCCCTGCGGCACACCTGAAATCACTCTTACTTCGGAAGACTTCTCTCCATTGAGAATGACATGCTGCGTTCTGTTATCTAGGAACTCTTCAATCCAAGTGTTCTCGGTAACAGTACAATATTTTTGTTAGTAGCTAGTTTCGTGTTGGAAAAAAATAAAAGGTATTCATACGATGCGGACTATAAATTGAAAGTAATAGTATATGCAGAATAACATGGAAACAGAGTAGCTGAGCGGCATTTCACCCCTCCATCAACAGAAAAAAACATTCGCGACTGGTGGGCTACTAAAGAAGAACTGAGAAAAATGAGGAAGACTAGATGTGCAAGTAGAGGACTCAATGGAAAATGGGCAAAACTGGAAGATGACATATTGAAATTGATTCGAGGACACCTTAATATGGTATTGGAATTAATACAAAAATGATTCAAATACACGCTTGTAAACTAGCGCTAGAGTGGAACTTAACAGACTTTAAGGGCTGAGTTGGTTGCTGCTACAGGTTTATGAAGCGTCGTGGACTTAGCATGCGAACCAATTCTCAAATATCTGAGAAAATGTCACAGTGAGTATGAAGAGAAAATGTTAATCTTCCTTCCCTTTATTATTTGACATTGAAAGAAAACCACAGTGTAATTAAGCCAAACAGCTAATGTGGACGAAACTTCTCCGACATTTGATGTTCCGAGTAATAGAATCACATGAAAGGTGCTCAAACTGTAACTATAAAAACAAGTGGACATGAAAAACTGCACTACACTGGTGTCCTTTCATGCTGTGCCAACGGTACTAAGCTTAATCAAGTGATCATTTTCAAGCGCAAAACAACGCCAAAACCTTCAGAAAGGTGCTTCACTAAACAAGAGTTTCTTTTCTTGTGCTAGATCAGTTTAGTAATCTTCTGAAAAATTCTATGAGAGAGAAACTGAGACAGGGAAATACAGAGCTTGGTGTTACTCCGAGAGGACTTACTTTACAATTGCAACCTCTTGATTTATCGATAGCAAAACCATTAAAAGTGTATATGAGAGAGCAGTGGAACAATTCACGCCGAAGTGAGCTTTAAAACGACCTGCAATCAAGCAAGTGTCAGTGGATAAAACAGCTCTGGTCTAGAGTGACAGAAGACATTATTGTTAAATCTTTCTAAAAGAGCGACGTAAATAATGCTCTCGGTGGCAGTGCAGAACATCTTATATATGAAGAAGTCAACGATGACGACGAAGAGGTAGAAGAAGAAGGTAGAGGAGAACATAGTTCAGAAGAAAATTTTCAGGGATTTTAAAAACGAGAATGAGATTTTCACTCTGCAGCGGAGTGTTGGCAGAAGTAAAGCTGTGAGGACGGGGCGTGAGCCTTGCTTGGGTAGCTCAGTTGGTAGAGCACTTGCCCGCGAAAGGGAAAGGTCCCGAGTTCGAGTCTCGGTCCGGCACACAGTTTTAATCTGTCAGGAAGTTTCAATTCAGCGCACACTCCGCTACAGAGTGAAAATCTCATTCTGGAAACATCCCCCAGGCTGTGACTAAGCCATGTTTCCGCAATATCCTTTCTTTCAGGAGTGCTAGTTCTGCATGGTTCGCAGGAGAGCTTCTGTAAAGTTTGGAAGGTAGGAGACGAGGTACTGGCTGAAGTAAGGCTGTGAGTAGAGGGCGTGAGTCGTGCTTGGGTAGCTCAGTTGGTAGAGCACTTGCCCGCGAAAGGCAAAGGTCCCGAGTTCGAGTCTCGGTCCGGCACACAGTTTTAATCTGCCAGGAAGTTTCATTTTAAAGACGAGTTTGGTTTTATAAGCGAAGATTTCTTTTTAGTCTGGCTGTGTAATCTAAAAGAAATTGCTTAAAAACTTAAGGTGTGTCTTATAGTCCGCAACGTTTTATAGTCCGTAAAATACGGTACGCCGATAAGCCAAAAAGTTGTGACCACTGTCCACCTCGAGACCTAACGCCACCTGGTGGCGTAGCGAGCATGTGGCGCTGCAAGGAAAGTACACTCCTGGAAATTGAAATAAGAACACCGTGAATTCATTGTCCCAGGAAGGGGAAACTTTATTGACACATTCCTGGGGTCAGATACATCACATGATCACACTGACAGAACCACAGGCACATAGACACAGGCAACAGAGCATGCACAATGTCGGCACTAGTACAGTGTATATCCACCTTTCGCAGCAATGCAGGCTGCTATTCTCCCATGGAGACGATCGTAGAGATGCTGGATGTAGTCCTGTGGAACGGCTTGCCATGCCATTTCCACCGTGCGCCTCAGTTGGACCAGCGTTCGTGCTGGACGTGCAGACCGCGTGAGACGACGCTTCATCCAGTCCCAAACATGCTCAATGGGGGACAGATCCGGAGATCTTGCTGGCCAGGATAGTTGACTTACACCTTCTAGAGCACGTTGGGTGGCACGGGATACATGCGGACGTGCATTGTCCTGTTGGAACAGCAAGTTCCCTTGCCGGTCTAGGAATGGTAGAACGATGGGTTCGATGACGGTTTGGATGTACCGTGCACTATTCAGTGTCCCCTCGACGATCACCAGTGGTGTACGGCCAGTGTAGGAGATCGCTCCCCACACCATGATGCCGGGTGTTGGCCCTGTGTGCCTCGGTCGTATGCAGTCCTGATTGTGGCGCTCACCTGCACGGCGCCAAACACGCATACGACCATCATTCGCACCAAGGCAGAAGCGACTCTCATCGCTGAAGACGACACGTCTCCATTCGTCCCTCCATTCACGCCTGTCGCGACACCACTGGAGGCGGGCTGCACGATGTTGGGGCGTGAGCGGAAGACGGCCTAACGGTGTGCGGGACCGTAGCCCAGCTTCATGGAGACGGTTGCGAATGGTCCTCGCCGATACCCCAGGAGCAACAGTGTCCCTAATTTGCTGGGAAGTGGCGGTGCGGTCCCCTACGGCACTGCGTAGGATCCTACGGTCTTGGCGTGCATCCGTGCGTCGCTGCGGTCCGGTCCCAGGTCGACGGGCACGTGCACCTTCCGCCGACCACTGGCGACAACATCGATGTACTGTGGAGACCTCACGCCCCACGTGTTGAGCAATTCGGCGGTACGTCCACCCGGCCTCCCGCATGCCCACTATACGCCCTCGCTCAAAGGCCGTCAACTGCACATACGGTTCACGTCCACGCTGTCGCGGCATGCTACCAGTGTTAAAGACTGCGATGGAGCTCCGTATGCCACGGCAAACTGGCTGACACTGACTGCGGCGGTGCACAAATGCTGCGCAGCTAGCGCCATTCGACGGCCAACACCGCGGTTCCTGGTGTGTCCGCTGTGCCGTGCGTGTGATCATTGATTGTACAGCCCTCTCGCAGTGTCCGGAGCAAGTATGGTGGGTCTGACACACCGGTGTCAATGTGTTCTTTTTTCCATTTCCAGGAGTGTATATATGCGGAGCAGAGACGATTGAGGAATCATTCTAGCGAGGATACGATTCGAAAATGGGGAAATCCACAGACGTAGAACCGATGGCCTTTGAAGTCTGGTCCCTTCAACTCTCAAAAACCAACCAACCAACCACAGACATAAGTGACTTTGACGAATGAAATTTGTTACGGCCCGGCAGCTGGGAACTACCATATCGGAAAGTGGTCGAAGGGTGGTGAAACCACGAGTGGCGAGCATGCCTCATCATAGTACGTGTGAGTTGTGGCCTTACACCGATTTCATGTCTGGTTGTGACATCAATTTCCTTCCACAGTCTGAGCACCTTTACAGGTTGTATCAGGTATAACTGCGGATTTTTTTTCATATTTGGTGTTCCGGCGTAACGGCAAGCGACGGCACGAAGATGAAGAATGCAAGAGCAGAGAAGGCTGTGAGGCGACGTCAGCCAGTAGTTGTCTGACTAGGACCGCACTACGGCAGTAGCTGCCTCTAGCCGAAAAGAATATAAGCACCGCTCCTGCAAGGCCCCGGCCGGACAGTAGAAGACAGACGCTATCAGAGGCACTAGCAGAGGGGACTAGAGGAGCAGTGATATTACCGATAGAACTGACTTATGGGCGAGTGTGAATAACCTGCATGGACATTGTAATTAGCGAAGGACTTTGATTATTTGCATGTCGCCATTTGATTACGACCCAAAGTTAAGCATTGTCAATTTACTTTATTGTAATAAAAACCATTAATGTGATTTCCTTGAATTTTTGTATAGCTATCCGAGAAAGCAGCCTCCTTTAGGCACCCTCTAAGAGATGAGTGGGCAGGACCCCACATTTGGTACCTTAATAAGCACACACGTCACTGTATTGGTTGTTTTTCTCTGCGTCGAACAGTCTTCCTGCCAACACGTCACAAAATTTACATCCTGATGTGCCCTACGTGGCTGTAACTGCACCACTAAGTGATCTACGCCTCTCACTATGAACTAACCGTTTTGTGTCCATGCCTCCACACTTCAACATTGGACCTCCTGTCGAAGGGAAAATAAGCGTTAACGGAATGCTCTTGTCCCATTTACTTGGAGGTACTAACCAACCGAACAATATACTACTCTATAGGGCGTAGAAAAATTTCCGGTACCAGTCACAATAAAAGGTTATTTATTTGTCACACGACCGGTTTCGGGCTTGCGCCCATCCTCAGGCGTTTATACATTCACGTACAAGTTTATATTGCTGGAGATCACTGTATAAATACAAAAAAAATTTTGCTGCTTAGTCACCAGCAAATAAAGGAGCAGTTACGGAGTTCAACAGCATCCACTATGGATAAAATTCATTTAATATACTACTCAATCATAACTACAATTATTAGTCTGCAAATGAAGCAAATACTGATGTAATGTTGTTTAGGACATCGTTCTCATTCACCATAAAAAATATCTGCACTTACCTGTTACACCGTGTAAGCTTGTGCATGTCAGTACTGCGTGGGGCAAATAAAAGTGACACAGAGTTCCAGGGCACGAAGAAAGACACCAGAGGAAAGGAAATACAGTACCAACCTGACTATAGCAGCTGTAGAAAGCGAGCACTTTTTATCTCTTGGCACTTTTGGGTCCTGGTCTGCGTTAGTGAAGGCGGTTCGAAGCTGGACTGATGAAATTGTTAAAATCTCGTCCGAAATGTTCTGCAGTAGTTCTTGACGACTATGAGGGTTATTGCGATGCACCTTACTTACACTCGAGGGCTCTGTACACAAAGTAATCGCACACTGACAGATCAGGTGACCTGGGTGGCCAGTTAGGGCCGCGACCAAATTGAAATCTTCTAACAACTCTGTCAGGCGTGAAGACTATGTAAATATGCTCCAAAATGTTCAGTGGTTCACACGGCGGGTGTATACGTGGTGTGCGCACCACGGGCCGTGGTTATGTTCATACATTCACGACCCGTCGTATCCAGTTGTCCTGCCCACATTCATTTGCCCACCTGTATGTAACCGAGACTTTGTTACAAGGCAACTGGTGACTTCAGAATATGATAAAAACAAATTAGGTGTTGAATAAAAGCATAGTCACTATGCTTTAACACCTGGAAAAGGCAGATGTAGGCTATGTTGCTCTTCATGTCTGCGTGAGAGTTGCAACTCAACTTTCCTAATCAAATATTATTAACTGGTGGACCTTACAAGTTGTGATGACACTTTCGCACCCACAGACACAGTAAACTGACACCGACATTCAGTTTAAATAAAATTATTACGTAGACTGACTCAGAAGAAATACATTAGAAATAACGCAACAAGTAACTAAACAAGTAGCAAATTATTTACACAGCTAATTATAGAGACTCGTCCATGTGAGCTGCCGCACTTCCATGGAACTCACACGCAGCAAGTCCCTGGCTGGTGCCGCCTAGCACTTCACTGCACTATCTTGAAACGAGCCAATCGGCGTTCGCTAGATCCCGCACGTCCCCTTGTTCCAATTATACTGACTTCAGAATGAGATTTCCACTCTGCAGCGGAATGTGTGCTGATATAACTTCATGGCAGATTAAAATTGTGTGCCGGACCGAGATTCGAACTTCGGACCTTTGCCTTTGGCGGGCAAGTGCTCTACCATCTGAGCTACCCAAGCACGACTCACGACCCGTCCTTACAGCTTTAATTCCGCCAGTACGTCGTCTCCTACCTTCCAAACTTCACAGAAGCTCTCCTGCAGGAGAGCACCTGCCCGTGAAAGGCAAAGGTCCCGAGTTCGAGTCTCGGTCCGGCACACAGTTTTAATCTGCCAGGCAGTTTTTTTATACTGACTTATTGACCAATATTTATAAAGTATGACTCTCCCTTTAGTAGGAGTCTTTTTATTTTTTTAAACTTCATATTGCTTTATATCGGCTTTAAATATGGCTGCTGTTCAGTAATCTGCATTCTAGAGCTTGAATGGATTGGAAATAACAGCCAACTAGTTGCGACGTAAAGGTTTACTAAACCTTGACTGTGGTTTCGATAGTTTTAAAACTGTCTTCTTCAGAAGGTATTGTACATAGAATTACATATCCATATCTGATGTAGGAGTCATTGACTCTTTCTTGTATATATGTGTGTCATCCAGTTAATCACCATTTGAAACATGTGACTTAAGGCTAGTAGTTGGATCAATTGTCAAAAAATGTTCAAATGTGTGTGAAATCTTATGGGACTAAACTGCTAAGGTCATCAGTCCCTAAGCTTACACACTACTTAACCTAAATTATCCTAAGGACAGACACACACACCCATGCCCGAGGGAGGACTCCGCCGGGATCAGCCGCACAGTCTATGACTGCTGCGCCTTAGGCCGCGCGGCATCAATTGTCATATGTGTCGTATTTTAAGAAGTTTTAAGACAAAGCCTTACAATACAGAGCTACTACTTTTAAATTATGTATTTTAAAT
Organism: Schistocerca serialis cubense; assembly: GCF_023864345.2. NCBI lineage: Eukaryota > Metazoa > Arthropoda > Insecta > Orthoptera > Acrididae > Schistocerca > Schistocerca serialis. The sequence continues at coordinate 971,784,461 of NC_064639.1, forward strand.
TGTGATTAAGTGGTTGATGTGCAAAGTACTAGACAGAATCAATGATTAGCACGTGGAATATACATTGAACATCCAAAGGAACTGGTACATTTGCCTAATATCGTGTAGGGCCCCCGCGAGCACGCAGAAGTGTCGCAACACGACGTGGCATGGACTCGAGTAATGTCTGAAGTAGTGCTGGAGGGAACGGACACCATGAATCCTGCAGGGCTGTCCATAAATCCGTAAGAGTACGAAGAGGTTGAGATCTCTTCTGAACAGCACGTTGCAAGGCATCCGAGCTACGCCAAATAATGTTCATGTCTGGGGAGTTTGGTGGCCAGCGGAATTGTTTAAACTCAGAAGAGTGTTTCTACTACCACCCTGTAGCCATTGTGGACGTGTGGGGTGTCGCACTGTCCTGCTGGAATAGCCCAATCCGTCAGAATGCACAATGGACATGAATGGATGAAGGCTGCCTCCATGCCCGTACACATCCATCAGCTCGATAAAATTTGAAACGACGCTAGTCCAATCAAGTAACATGCTTCCAGTCACCAACAGTCCAGTGTCTATGTTGACGGGCACAGGCGAAGCGTAAGGCTTTGTGTCGTGCAGTCATCGAGGGTACCCGAGAGGGACTTCGGGTCCGAAAGCTAATATCGGTGATGTTTCGTTGAATGGTTTGTTCGCTGACACTTGTCAATGGCCCAGCCCTGAAATCTGCAGCAATTTGCGGAAGAGTTGCACTTGTGTCACGTTGAACGATTCTCTACAGTCTTCATTGGTCCCGTTCTTGCAGGATCTTTTTCCGCACGCAGCGATGTCGGAGATTTGATGTTTCACCGGATTACTGATATTCACGATGTTGTTGTTGTTGTTGTGGTCTTCAGTCCTGAGACTGGTTTGATGCAGCTCTCAATGCTACCCTATCCTGTGCAAGTTTCTTCATCTCCCAGTACCTACTGCAACCTACATCCTTCTGAATCTGCTTAGTGTATTCATCTATTGGTCTCCCTCTACGATTTTTACCGTCCACGCTGCCCTCCAATGCTAAATTTGTGATCCCTTGATGCCTCAGAACATGTCCTACCAATAGGTCTCTTCTTCTCGTCAAGTTGTGCCACAAACTCCTCTTCTCCCCAATTCTATTCAATACCTCCTCATTAGTTATGCGATCTACCCATCTAATCTTCAGCATTCTTCTGTAGCACCACATTTCGAAAGCTTCTATTCTCTTCTTGTCCAAACTATTTATCGTCCATGTTTCACTTCCATACATGGCTACACTCCATACAAATACTTTCAGAAACGACTTCCTGACACTTAAATCTATGCTCGATGTTTACAAATTTCTCTTCTTCAGAAACGCTTTCCTTGCCATTGCCAGTCTACATTTTATATCCTCTCTACTTCGACCATCATCAGTTATTTTACTCTCCAAATAGCAAAACTCCTTTACTACTTTAAGTGTCTCATTTCCTAATCTAATTCCCTCAGCATCACCCTACTTAATTCGACTACATTCCATTATCCTCGTTTTGCTTTTGTTGATGTTCATCTTATATCCTCCTTTCAAGACACTGTCCTTTCCGTTTAGCTGCTCTTCTAGGTCCTTTGCTGTCTCTGACATTGTCGTACGGGAAAATCCTTATTTCATCGCTACCTCGGAGATGCCGTGTCCCATCGCTCGAGCGCCGACTGTAACACCACGATCAAACTCACTTACATCTTGATAACCTCCCACTGTATCAGCAGTAACCGATCTAACAATTGCACCAGACACTTGTTGTCGTATTTATATTGGCGTTGCCGACCGCAGCGCCGTATTCTGCCTGCTTACATATCTCTTGCATGCCTATACCGGTTTCTTTGGCGCTTCAGTGTGGGATACAACGCCGTGACTTTGCCCTTAATTTTTTGGCGCGTGTTGAAATGGAATGACTTGGCCGGGGAATATTCTCTGGACGGACGAGGCACATTTTACTGTGCATGGTGCCGCGAATGCACGGAACTGTCGCATGTGGGGTCCTACTCCGGCTTATGTTGTGCAGGAACATCCACAGCAGTCAGCTTATGTGACTGTGTGGTGTGGTTTCACAAGCTCCTTCATTCTCGGTCCTTTTTTCTTCAACGAGATGACACCTAAAAATGGTTCAAATGGCTCTGAGCACTATGGGACTAACTGCTGTGGTCATCAGTCCCCTAGAACTCAGAAATACTTAAACCTAACTAACCTAAGGACATCACACACATCCATGCCCGAGGCAGGATTCGAACCTGCGACCGTAGCAGCAGCGGGGTTCCGGACTGAAGCGCCTAGAACCGCTCGGCCACCCCGGCCGACGGATGACACCTCGTTGGCCTCTTAGGTGTACGGCGACATCTGCATATTGTATGGATCTGCTTGTGCAACATGTGATTCCAGCTTTGCAGGAACGCTACTGTCTCCACAAGCAGCATGGGGCGACACCACATGTCGTTTACCATGTAAAAGATTTGCTTCGAGAAACTTTCGGTAATGGCCGTATAGCCCGTAGGCAATTTGAAGGTGTATATTCTTCCAGATCCCCCGGCCTAAATCCATCTTACTTCCAAATGTGGTGATATCTGAACGGTCGTGTCTATCAGGGATGTACCCGGAGTCTTCCTGATTTTAAGGACAGCACACGACGGCATATCGCTCTGATTACACCAGATACGCTGCGATCAACTGTCGACCGTGCCACGCTTATTGCGAGCGGCCGCCTTACCATTTGGCTGTCCGAGCACGGTTCACGGCCATAACCAAACTTTCATAAGGCTTCAAGCAACCATTATGTATATTCCCGTACAGGGAAGACATTGTCAGGTGTCGGCCGGATAAATACGATATTGCACTGCCTGTGTTATTCCGAATTACGATCCAATTGTGATGTCGTCAGTCATACAGCCACACCGCCATCTGAGAGATCGATCCGTGGGATGCGATTCTCTCGATAAACGGAACTGAAGAACGGCTGTGCTAGCCAAAGAGTACACAGCCAGTCGCTAGGCCACTTCATGTGCAGCAGGAGAGTAGAGCAGTGGTGCCAGTCTACAGTTCGTAGCCGCGCTCAGTGGTCAGCCAGCGCCGATGTTAGTCAGTCATCGTCTGACGCTCAGTCATTGATGCCATCAAGTCTTTGTAGCTCCGTTCCAGGTTAGTCTTCAAATTCACCGGATTGGACATTCAAGATTACGAGAGATCAATTCTTCACTGCAGGATTTGTGACTTTAAATTATGTCATTCTACAGACGCTTAGTCTAGTCGCGTCTTCTATAATTGTCAATCAACTGATCATGGACTACAGCAAAGTAATAAATACTTTCTTATTTGGTACTCCTGCTAATTAATTGTGTTTTCCTGTTGTAGCTACCAAGCAGTCTTGGCATAGTAGAACCCACTTTTCCACCTTCTTGGCTACCTCATATTTGCCACCACATGTTGATGGACTCGATTATGGTGGAAGATCTAGAGCCATCACCAATGATCCTTCGGATATGCATGCATGCCCAAAGGAAAAGGCACAGCGGCGACTACAATCGTTACGATGCTATATTCCTTCGGACGTTTCATGTTTCTCACAACGGCTGTAGCTGCTGCAAAAAAATGGCTCTGAGCACTATGGGACTTAACATCTGAGGTCATCAGTGCCCTAGAACTTAGAACTACATAAACCTAACTAACCTAAGGACATCACACGCACCCAAGCCCGAGTCAGGATTCGAACCTGCGACCGTAGCGGTCGCGCGGTTCCAGACTGTAGCGCCTAGAACCGCTCGGGCACTCTGCCCGGCTGTAGTTGCTGCAGCGTCACTGAACATTAATCAGTATTTTGTAATAATACAGGCACTCCAATATCGAATTCATCCGCACGAGAACATACAAACTGGATGTATGAATACTGATTGTAGACACATGGTTGACGACATGTGGAAGTTTTGGTATGGCAGTGAGTCGTGCTCGGATAGCCAAGTGGTATCCGTGTTCGAGTCAGGGTCCGGCATAAATTTCCATTGTCGTCATTCCATTATACAGTTGATGGTTGTCCACGTACGCAACTGCGAATACATTTCTTGTATTTGATGACGGCTGTAGTCAGAAAATTGTCTGCAGAAAGACTGGTGTCCACATAGATCGTACAAAAAAGCCTACAGGGTCACGGACGGGCAATACGGTGACCATTGTTGCGGCTTGCCTTGACGTGGCAAAAGATAGAGGCGCGACGACAACGGCAACAAAACTGGCCACATGAGTGGCGCCACGTCGTCCTATCGGACGAGTGCCAGTTGACTTACAGTATAGCAATGAACGTATCCCCGTCTGAGGAGGAACCGAAGAGTACGAACGTTGCTACGTTCCATAGGTCATCATTGTAATGAACTCATCATGTGACGTGGTAGTATGGATACAAAGCTGAATCCCTTCTGGTTAGCCTAGCAGGTAATGTGGCTGAAATTTTTCCATTTCTGACATGTTAATTCTATAATCCGTTCATCATAAGAATAAACCTGATGTAAACATTGCACTATGTATTTTTCCGCGTTTGCTGGAACCTCAATGGATTTCCGCTTCGCGTGGGACTGCAGTCAAGCTCTCTCGAGTATAGTCAAGTACGATAATAAGGGTACGTTTTGTGCCGTGCGTTACGCGCACGTCCACTTAGCGATAATACTGGACAACAGCTTTACCTGCGCGTTTAACTTCGACAGCACTGGCCGGTGAGCTGGTATAGCTAGCCTGCAGTGATGTGGTGAGCTGCAGTTCACACGTAGAGAGACGAGCGGAGGAGCAATACAGCTTCGAATGTCATCTAATTTTTAAGCAGAATGAAATACTACACTGCAAATCTCCCACTATACGCTTCTTAGATGACTAGACGAAAACCGCAACACGTTATCGTTTTTATCTAACGTACTATTGTAATTAAAACCTAGAATGATGAAAATTCCTGTCTTAACGACAGGGTAATTTTTCTGTATAAGCTGTGTGTGACGTAAGAGAGTACGGTATTGAAGGGTTTCACCGTATAGTTAAATACTGAAGTCACTGAAGGTATTACTTACAGTCAGTCGTCTGGTAAATTCTTGGCTCCTTCCTTATCCGAATCCGAGAAATACATTTCAGTGTCACCTGCTACGCTCGTAACGAGCCTATCAACAACTGAATCCATGAAGCCATTTTCTCTTCTTCTTTTATGATGAGCCGTTCTATATACCGCCAGCGTTCGGCAGTGACAAGTGAGAAAGTTGCATGCGTTTTATTCCAGAACGACTGGCAGCATAACAGTCTGGTTACTTCTCGGGCCAAAGCCCGCAGCTTGGCTCCAGATCTGTTCTGCTGGGTTCATATTGTAATGGTACAGCAGCAAGTGCGAAAATGCAGTATTTGTATGATGTGCTCGATGCTGTGAAAATGATTGTTTTTCATCTTACTACGATACTTACAGGGTGTTTCAAAAATGACCGGTATATTTGAAATGGCAATAAAAACTAAACGAGCAGCGATAGAAATACACCGTTTGTTGCAATATGCTTGGGACAACAGTACATTTTCAGGCAGACAAACTTTCGAAATTACAGTAGTTACAATTTTCAAAAACAGATGGCGCTGCAAGTGATGTGAAAGATATAGAAGACAACGCAGTCTGTGGGTGCGCTATTCTGTACGTCGTCTTTCTGCTGTAAGCGTGTGCTGTTCTCAACGTGCAAGTGTGCTGTAGACAACATGGTTTATTCCTTAGCACAGAGGATTTTTCTGGTGTTGGAATTCCACCGCCTAGAACACAGTGTTGTTGCAACAAGACGAAGTTTTCAACGGAGGTTTAATGTAACCAAAGGACCGAAAAGCGATACAATAAAGGATCTGTTTGAAAAATTTCAACGGACTGGGAACGTGACGGATGAACGTGCTGGAAAGGTAGGGCGACCGCGTATGGCAACCACAGAGGGCAATGCGCAGCTAGTGCAGCAGGTGATCCAACAACGGCCTCGGGTTTCCGTTTGCCGTGTTGCAGCTGCGGTCCAAATGACGCCAACGTCCACGTATCGTCTCATGCGCCAGAGTTTACACCTCTATGCATACAAAATTCAAACGCGGCAACCCCTCAGCGCCACTACCATTGCTGCACGAGAGACATTCGCTAACGATATAGTGCACAGGATTGATGACGGCGATATGCATGTGGGCAGCATTTGGTTTACTGACGAAGCTTATTTTTACCTGGACGGCTTCGTCAATAAACAGAACTGGCGCATATGGGGAACCGAAAAGCCCCCATGTTGCAGTCCCATCGTCCCTGCATCCTCAAAAAGTACTGGTCTGGGCCGCCATTTCTTCCAAAGGAATCATTGGCCCATTTTTTAGATCCGAAACGATTACTGCATCACGCTATCTGGACATTCTTCGTGAATTTGTGGCGGTACAAACTGCCTTAGACGACACTGCGAACACCTCGTGGTTTATGCAAGATGGTGCCCGGCCACATCGCACGGCCGACGTCTTTAATTTCCTGAATGAATATTTCGATGATCGTGTGATTGCTTTGGGCTATCCGAAACATACAGGAGGCGGCGTGGATTGGCCACCCTATTCGCCAGACATGAACCCCTGTGACTTCTTTCTGTGGGGACACTTGAAAGACCAGGTGTACCGCCAGAATCCAGAAACAATTGAACAGCTGAAGCAGTACATCTCATCTGCATGTGAAGCCATTCCGCCAGACACATTGTCAAAGGTTTCGGGTAATTTCATTCAGAGACTACGCCATATTATTGCTACGCATGGTGGATATGTGGAAAATATCGTACTATAGAGTTTCCCAGACCGCAGCGCCATCTGTTGTTGCAAGTTGTAACTACTGTAATTTCGAAAGTTTGTCTGCCTGAAAATGTACTGTTGTCCCAAGCATATTGCAACAAACGGTGTATTTCTATCGCTGCTCGTTTAGTTTTTATTGCCGTTTCAAATATACCGGTCATTTTTGAAACACCCTGTATCTACCTCTATGGTATAAAACGATGAACATAGTGCAAATAAAGAGGATTTGATTTTTCAGATTTGCCTTAAAAAATTAAATTGTTATGTTTTCTTAATTTAAACAACTTTTATAAATAATCTTTCATAAAACATCGATAATTAAGAGTTTGTATTTGCAACGAAAACAGGAATTTCTCGTCCAACATGTAGCTCAAATTGAACGAGAAAAAAATTGCACTACGCGTTGCCAGTATGGTTGTTTATCAACTGCATTATGTACAACGGTGGGGAAACTTCAAAGTCGATTATCTCCGGCAATTTATTAAGAACAGCTTATTTCTCGTCACTTTTTAAGCGTGTTCCACGCGCGCCATTTTCATACTGCGCATTAAAAGCGCGACAATCAGACCACAACTCTGAAGAGGCCGTGTCTGTACACGATTTTTGAAATAAAAACTACGTAGCTAAAGCGTGATTGAGAAAAACGTTGATGGCTGTTAATACATTTGAATATCTTAAAAGTTTCATTTAACATAATTTATTGATAGTATATCTAATACATAAGTAGGACCTACTTTCAGGAGCGTAACAACACCAGTGCACGTGTGCTACTGCTTCTGACAAACCACCGCGTTTGTGTTTGTTTACATCAGGTTTATTCTTATGATGAACGTTTTATAGTGGCTGTGACCTGTGTACGAGGTCTACGTGATGTTATCTTTCTATGAGATAAAAAAGACCGCTAATTACGAGGGTTGCCCAGAAAGTAATACTCCAGCTTTTTTTCTTCAACAATTCTTTATTGGACATAATGAGAATTACACACATAAAAGTGTGATATTTTATCTACACACCCTATTTTTCTACGTAATCTCCACCCCATTCTATGGCGTTTCTATTCCGCGAAACAAGGGCGTATATGCCCCGCCCCGTCAGTACCAAACCTTGTCCTGGTACGGAGCCAGTGCTTCACCGTGTGAATCACCTCCTCATCGTCCTCAAAATGTCCAAACAAGTGGACGTCCGAGGGGGCTAGGTCAGGGCTGTAGGATGGATGAGGTAACACTGCCCAACCCTGTTTTGCGCTGTGTTCAGCAGTTCTCAGACTTCTTTGGGGATAGAGCGAGGTGGCGCAGTGGTTAGCACACTGGACTCGCATTCAGGAGGACCACGGTTCAATCCCACATCCGGCCATCCTGATTTAGGTTTTCCGTGATTTCCCTAAATCGCTCCAGGCAATTGCCGGGATGGTTCCTTTGAAAGGGCACGGCCGACTTCCTTTCCCGTCCTTCCCTAATCCGATGACACCGATGACCTCGCTGTTTGGTGTCTTCCCCCAAACAACCCAACCCAACTTGTTTGGGGCCGAGTATTATCGTGTTGCAGAAACACATCTCCCCGTTTTCTGTGGTACCGAAGCCGTCTGAAGCGCTTACCACCTCTTGCCATCACATCAATGAGAATCACGCGTTCACAGTCCCAAAACACGGTGATCAAGACCCTACCGACGGAAGCAGTTGCTTTGAATTTTTTCTTCTGTGGGGAGTTGGAATGGCGCCATTCCATCGACTGTCGTTTTGTTTTGGACTCAAAATGGTGAACCTAGGTTTCATCACCTGTCACAATCCGGGACAATTAGGCCTCATCCTCATGTTCAAAACGTTGCAACAAATCAAGACAAATGTTTTTTCTGTGCTATTTGTGATCCACCGTTAGACGCTGTGACACCCAACTTGCACACACTTTTGAATATCCAAGAGTGCAGATACAGGGTGTTTCAAAAATGACCGGTATATTTGAAACGGCAATAAAAACTAAACGAGCAGCGATAGAAATACACCGTTTGTTGCAATATGCTTTGGACAACAGTACATTTTCAGGCAGACAAACTTTCGAAATTACAGTAGTTACAATTTTCAACAACAGATGGCGCTGCGGTCTGGGAAACTCTATAGTACGATATTTTCCACATATCCACCATGCGTAGCAATAATATGGCGTAGTCTCTGAATGAAATTACCCGAAACCTTTGACAATGTGTCTAGCGGAATGGCTTCACATGCAGATGAGATGTACTGCTTCAGCTGTTCAATTGTTTCTGGATTCTGGCAGTACACCTGGTCTTTCAAGTGTCCCCACAGAAAGAAGTCACAGGGGTTCATGTCTGGCGAATAGGGAGGCCAATCCACGCCGCCTCCTGTATGTTTCGGATAGCCCAAAGCAATCACACGATCATCGAAATATTCATTCAGGAAATTAAAGACGTCGGCCGTGCGATGTGGCCGGGCACCATCTTGCATAAACCACGAGGTGTTCGCAGTGTCGTCTAAGGCAGTTTGTACCGCCACAAATTCATGAAGAATGTCCAGATAGCGTGATGCAGTAATCGTTTCGGATCTGAAAAATGGGCCAATGATTCCTTTGGAAGAAATGGCGGCCCAGACCAGTACTTTTTGAGGATGCAGGGACGATGGGACTGCAACATGGGGCTTTTCGGTTCCCCATATGCGCCAGTTCTGTTTATTGACGAAGCCATCCAGGTAAAAATAAGCTTCGGCAGTAAACCAAATGCTGCCCACATGCATATCGCCGTCATCAATCCTGTGCACTATATCATTAGCAGATGTCTCTCGTGCAGCAATGGTAGCGGCGCTGAGGGGTTGCCGCGTTTGAATTTTGTATGGATAGAGGTGTAAACTCTGGCGCATGAGACGATACGTGGACGTTGGCGTCATTTGTACCGCAGCTGCAACACGGCGAACGGAAACCCGAGGCCGCTGTTGGATCACCTGCTGCACTAGCTCCGCGTTGCCCTCTGTGGTTGCCGTACACGGTCGCCCTACCTTTCCAGCACGTTCATCCGTCACGTTCCCAGTCCGTTGAAATTTTTCAAACAGATGCTTTATTGTATCGCTTTTCGGTCCTTTGGTTACATTAAACCTCCGTTGAAAACTTCGTCTTGTTGCAACAACACTGTGTTCTAGGCGGTGGAATTCCAACACCAGAAAAATCCTCTGTTCTAAGGAATAAACCATGTTGTCTACAGCACACTTGCACGTTGTGAACAGCACACGCTTACAGCAGAAAGACGACGTACAGAATGGCGCACCCACAGACTGCGTTGTCTTCTATATCTTACACATCACTTGCAGCGCCATCTGTTGTTGAAAATTGTAACTACTGTAATTTCGAAAGTTTGTCTGCCTGAAAATGTACTGTTGTCCCAAGTATATTGCAACAAACGGTGTATTTCTATCGCTGCTCGTTTAGTTTTTATTGCCGTTTCAAATATACCAGTCATTTTTGAAACACCCTGTAATTGCATTCACACTTCCTTTGCCGATTGACAGATGCAGCGCCAACTGCCGAGTCGTAATGCGTCTGTCCTCGCCAATGACATCATCAGCTCACTGCAGAATGTCGGGTGTGACAGCTGTGGTGGTCTCCCCAACCACTGCAAATCGTGGAGCTCCATCGAACCGCCTTCTGATGACGTCACTCTCCGTGCCCAGCGACTAACTGTACTTCTGTCGACAGCAGATGCTCCATAGACTTTGCACAAGCGTTTGTGAACATTCTTCACAGTTTCTTTCTCTGCAGTGAGAAATTCAATGACGGCACCTTACTTGAAGCGTACATCACCTACGAACGCCATTTTGAAACTGTCCTACAGCTATGCCATCTATCGGAAGTGACGAAATCTTGGCGCGCTCACTCAGAATACTTCAAATAATACATAAGTAACGATTCGCATTCGTAGCATTGTTTTCGGCTGAGAAAAAAAATGCGGTGCATTACTTTCTGGGCAACCCTCGTACACCTGCTTCGAAGCTGATCTGCTGTTGCCCTTGCCAGCACGTCCCTCCGATCTCTCACCCACTGGAAGCTTCTGGTCGTGGATCGCCGAGAGACTTCCGCCCGCCACTACTCGCCAGCTAAACGAATGACATAACCCTTTCTATCACTCACGCTCAGTTCGACTTGACGCCATAGTAGCCATTCTTGCTTACGGAGGTAGCAGCTCCGTCAGTTAAATTTCGCTTCCCGTGCAGCCCCAATCACCTACAAATCTATTCGTGTATCTTTCCGGTAACACTGAATACGCACAATAAATAAAATTTCGTTGTTTTCTATTGTTCCCAGTGCTTCAATTTTAATGGCTAGCAGTGTGATGCCTCTGGAAGCAGTTGTTTGTTTATGTGCGTGTGTTTACATGTGCCAGTGCGTTTTGTGTGTGTAGTGTTGCCAACGTACCTGTTAGTTCTGGTTATCGCTATAACTTAAAATGTTCTTTCAACGTGTGCTTTGCGTTGTATGTGTGATGCTGTTTTGTTTTTGCTCATGTGTATTTATTTCATAGGTAAGTGGATGAAGGAGTAGGAATTAGAGGATGCATTGGACGAGGAGGATGAGAGACAAAGATGAGCAACAGTAGTGAACAGTGAATGGATAGCAGAGGAGGAGAGAGTGAATGGTAAAGAGGGTCAGACGAGGGCGAGGGGAACGGGTGGAGCTGAAAAGAGGGGAGAGAGAGAGAGAGAGAAAGAGAGAGAGAGAGAGAGAGAGAGAGAGAGAGAGAGAGAGAGAGAGACGAACCAGCAATCGGATATAAGTCGAACAGGCTCAGTAAGATCATTCTAAACACTCCAGATTACCAAAAAGCGATAGAGCATTGAAAACGGAGCAAAAAGCCATGGTAGATATTGAACAATTCCCATACGTATTTTGTGCGAGCACCCGTCACTGGAGAAAGGATATTGCGGAGATTTGGCTTAGCTACAGCCTCGAGGATTGCTTCCAGAATCATTTTTTCACTCTTAAGCTCAAGGTGAAACATTGTAGCAGAGCAAAACTAAGTGCTGCACCGAGACTCGAACCTGGAAGCATAATTTCCGCGGATAACAAGAGCTATTTCAACAGTGGATAGGCGACAACATCTGCGAAATTTGAAAGGTATGAGAAATGATGCTGATCGAAGTAAAGCTAAGAGGACGGATAGTGAGTCATGTTTGGATAGTTCATTCGGTAAGAGCATTGCATGTCCCATTACCAGTGACAGTCGAGCATACAGTTTTAATTTGCCGGGAAGGGTCAACTGTAGACAAGATTTAGAAGTTCAGTAAAACACTGCCGGAAGAAAGACTGTTTTCTCTGAGAAAAGCTCGCAAATTTAGTATGAAACGGTTGTAAAACTTGACGATGCATCTTACGTTGCTATCTTTCATCAAGTTTCGACTCAAAATTCGTTAATGACTTTTTACGCATTTTTTATTCTTTCTTTTGCTGTCTCAGTTGCTCATTATTTTTATGGCATGACTAGTTTCGATAAAAGTTGTCGTCCTCAGGTGTATGTTTGTCCCATAAGTAACCTGTTGTGTCAATATGAGACTATAGATTTCATGCAGTCGACAGTATTCTGATGTGTATTGCGATACGACTGGTTACTTACACGACAAACATAGACCTGAGGATGATTAAAAAAAATGGTTCAAATGGCTGTGAGCACTATAACACCTGAGGTCATCAGTCCCCTAGACTTAGAACTACTTATACCTAAGGACATCACACACATCCATGCCCGAGGCAGGATTCGAACCTGCGACCGTAGCGCAGCGCCTAAAACCGCTCGGCGAGGATGATCAACTTTGATCGAAACTAGTCATACCATAAAAATAATGTACAACTGTGACGGCCCGTTATTCAGTTTCATTTTCCATTGACCATTTGTACGAATGATCGTAATGCTGCGGAACGAATAATTTTACATCCACATTATGCGTTAATATGTAAATGTGGTTATATGCTGACCATTTAAAACTAGTAATTACTTCCCACCTCCGTTTAAACTTTACAAAAATAGAAATTCTTCTACGGGATGGAAGGAGCTGTCAAGGAGAAACTTTCTTAATTTATTTACAGATTTAACTTTCCCGTTTGTCAGACATTTTATGTCACTGGGCAGGTGATCAAGGATTTTAATGAAAGCTTTGTGCACCCCTTTCTGTGCTGAAGACAAGCTTAATGTGGAATAATGAATATCGTTTCTTATTACGATAATATAATCATGTACATCATTGTTTCTTTTGCACTGCAGTGGATTATTTTGTAACAAACTAGGAGGGAATAAATGCACAGTGAAGTAGCAATCAAAATGCCAAACTTCTTAAGCAGATATCTACAAGATGATCGTGGTTGAGCACCACATACTATTCATAGAGCGTGTTTTTGAGCACTGAAGATTTCCTTTCTTTCCCCCAAAACATTATTCCGTATGACATTATTGAATGAAATTAAGCAAAATATGTCAACATACAGATTTCATCTCTCCATGATCTTTAATTATTCGAAGTGCAAATGTAACTGAACTAAATTATTTTAGGAATTCAAAAATGTGTTTCTTTCCAGTCTAAATTCTCACCAACATTTTTCAGTCTCCGCTGCACATTTTTAAAATTGGAATACATGTATGATCACTCTGTATCTTCTTTAGATGAAAGTAGTTGCGTCAGCAACCCATCTTGTCTACCACACGTCAGAGTACTTCAGTGCTGGTTGCTAACGCAACTACGTATGTTTGAAGATGATCCAGAATGAGCGAAACATGTAATCCAACATTAAAAATGTGCAACTGAAACACACACTCACTCACTCACACACTCACTCACTGGTCATACCGGGCTCGAGAGTCCATTACTGCAGCAACGTATTTTCGCCATCTGTCCCTGTCTTGGGCTATTTCCTTCCATTCACCTTCAATACCTAGGCTCCTCAAATCAGCCTTCACATTGTCCTCCCATCTACGCCTCGGTCTCCCCACAGGACGTTTTCCCCCGAAGTACCCTACCAGTACTCTGCGCGATACCCTGCCCTCAACCATTCGAGCTACGGGACCCGCCCATCGCAGCCTACGTGATTTAACAATACTGATTATGTCAGGGCTTGAATAGAGTTCGTGAACCTCTTCGTTAAGCAGTTTTCGCCACTCTCCGCTAATGTCATCCCTTTTTGCTCCGAAAATTTTCCTCCAAGTTTTTTTTTTTTCCAAATACTCGAAACGGCTTTTTATTTTGCACAGTGGGAGACCAAGTCTCACACCCATATAGCGTAACTGGTTGAATATTAGTTTTGTATACTCTAATCCTTAAATTCCTAGACAATATCCGTGATAAAAGTAATCTATTCAGTGAGAAGTAGCACGCATTTCCCGCCCGTAATCTCTTCTTCAGTTCGGATTCAATCTCATTTCTCGAAGTGATGTCCACACCTAGATACTTAAAAGTGTCCACTTTTTCAAACTGCATGTCTCCAACTCTTAACATTTCCTGATCTACTGCTACTAGTAGTAACCAGGCATTTAGTTTTGTCTTCACTTATCCTTAGACCCACATCTTCACTAGCCTTGATTAACGCATTCCCATTTGCTGTTACAGATTTTTTCCTATCGCTAATGATGTTTAGATCATCTGCATACCCTAATATCTTAATATTTCCATTTAACTCCACACCCTCTGAATTATCTGCTGCCATTCGTACAATATATTCTAGGACTAAATTAAAAAGTAGCGGAGACAGGGCATCTCCTTGCTTAAGTCCGTTCTTTATTACAAATTCTTCTGACTCCAATTTCCCAAAGCGTACTCTACCTTTTGTGTATTTCAAACTCGCTTCTATAACTCTAACATACTCTTTGGTATTCCAAGTTCCAGAAGAATGCTGTACAATTTTGATTGCAATACTGAATCACATACTTTTGTAAATTCTATGAAAATATTATGAACTCGTTTATTGTATTTCCATTTCTTTTCCAAAATTGGACGCAGGGTGAATATTTGGTCTATAGATGATCTGTTCCTCCGAAAGCCAGCTTGGTAATCCCCAACTGAAACAGAACAATAAATGAGAATTACATTAATCATCTAAAACAATTGCTGATTCTCTCAAGACGATTACGTCGGCCGTAGTGTAAATACGATATTGCGGTGCGTGTGTTATTCGGAATTCTACATCTACATCTGCATCTACATACATACTCCGCAATCCACCATACGGTGCGTGGCGGAGGGTACCTCGTACCACAACTAGTCTCTTCTCTCCCTGTTCCACTCCCAAACAGAACGAGGGAAAAATGATTGCCTATATGCCTCTGTAAGAGCCCTAATCTCTCATCTTATCTTTGTGGTCTTTCCGCGAAATGTAAGTTGGCAGCAGTAAAATTATACTGCATCAACCTCAAATGCTGGTTCTCTAAATTTCCTCAGTAGCGATTCACGAAAAGAACGCCTCCTTTCCTGTAGAGACTCCCACCCGAGTTCCTGAAGCACTTCCGTAACACTCGCGTGATGATCAAACCTACCAGTAACAAATCTAGCAGCCCGCCTCTGAACTGCTATGTCCTCCGTCAATCCGACCTGATAGGGATCCCAAACGCTCGAGCAGTACTCAAGAATCGGTCGTATCAGTGTTTTATAAGCGGTCTCCTTTACAGATGAACCACATCTTCCCAAAATTCTACCAATGAACCGAAGACGACTATCCGCCTTCCCCACAACTGCCATTACATGCTTGTCCCACTTCATATCGCTCTGCAATGTTACGCCCAAATATTTAATCGACGTGATTGTGTCAAGCGCTACACTACTAATTGAGTATTCAGACATTACAGGATTCTTTTTCCTATTCATCTGCATTAATTTACATTTATCTATATTTAGAGTTAGCTGCCATTCCTTACACCAATCACAAATCCTGTCCTGTGCAATGCAAGCATACATGCAAAAGAGCACTGCGGCGACTGCAGCAATTATGAAATAGACGAATGTACTCGCAGCTGCGAATATGGACAACCATCAGCTGTATGGTGGAATGACGACAATGAAAATTTGTCCTGGACCTGGATCGAACTCGGATTTCCCGCTCGCTATAAGCTGATGGTTGTCCATATTCGCAGCTGCTAATAAATTTCGTATAGTGTAAAGTCTCATCAATATGGATACGTAAAATTTTTAAGGTTTCCAACCTACTTCTTATTTCCTCACCACGCGTTAACATTTTTGGTGAAGTGCCTCAAGATGTACAGAACTGAATGTTTTGAGTCTTTGTGAAATTGGGAGTGAGATCATTCACAGAAAACGACTCAGCATTACTTTTAAGGGCATTATTTACCATTTCTTCTGTTGTTGTAGGTAAATTTTAAATTGATTTCCAGCACCACGAGGAAAAAGAACGAATTCTGCTCGTTGTATACAGGGCGGATGGTCGTCTACATGTGACGGGAAGAATAGTGGACCTAGGATTGCGCCTTGGGTAGCCCCATAAGCGATACCTGCGGTGTCAAAAGAATCTCCTCTGCTTATACTGGTTCTTTTCGCTGGTTAAGACATTATGCATGATTCGGCTATACCATTAAGTCCACAGAACCACAATACATGTAGGAGAAAATTGTGAGTCGTGCATTTAGAGGCCTTAGATAGATCACAGAAAATACCAAGTGGCACTGTTTTGTGATAAGAAAAAAATAGACGATAAAATGTTTAAATATGAACGCAGTTGCTAAATAGAACCCAGTACGTTGTCCTCGATGGTGAGTGTTCATCGGAGGTGAGGGTAACATCTGGAGTGCCCCAAGGAAGCGTGGTAGGTCCGCTGTTGTTTTCTATCTACACAAATGATCTTTTGGATAGGATGGGTAGCAATGTGCGGCTGTTTGCTGATGATGCTGTGGTGTAGGGGAAGGTTTCGTCATTGAGTGACTGTAGAAGGATACAAGATGACTTGGACAGGATTTGTGATTGGTGTAAAGAATGGCAGCTAACCCTAAATATAGATAAATGTAAATTAATGCAGATGAATAGGAAAAAGAATCGTGTAATGTTTGAATACTCCATTAGTAGTGTAGCGCTTGACACAGTCACGTCGATTAAATATCTGGGCGTAACATGCTGAGCGATATGAAGTGGGACAAGCGTGTAATAGCAGTTGTGGGGAAGGCGGATAGTCGTCTTCGGTTCATTGGTAGAATTTTGGGAAGATGTGGTTCATCTGTAAAGGAGACCGCTTATAAAACACTAATACGACCGATTCTTGAGTATTGCTCGAGTGTTTGGGATCCCTATCAGGTCGGATTGAGGGAGGACATAGAAGCAATTCAGAGGCGGGCTGCTAGATTTGTTACTGATAGGTTTGATCATCACGCGAGTGTTACGGAAATGCTTCAGGAACTCGGGTAGGAGTCTCTAGAGGAAAGGAGGCGTTCTTTTCGTGAATCGCTACTGAGGAAATTGAGAGAACCAGCATTTGAGGCTGACTGCAGTACAACTTTACTGCAGCCAACTTACATTTCGCAGAAAGACCACAAAGATAAGATGAGAGAGATTAGGGCTCGTACAGAGGCATATAGGCAGTCATTTTCCTCACGTTCTGTTTGGGAGTGGAACAGGGAGAGAAGATGAGATTTTCACTCTGCAGCGGAGTGTGCGCTGATATGGAACTTCCTGCCGGACCGAGACTCGCACTCGGAACCTTTGCCTTTCGCGGTGAAGTTCTCTACCAACTGAGCTACCCAATCACGATTCACGACCCGTACTCACAGCTTTACCTCTGCCAGTACCTCGTCTCCTACCTTCCAAACTTTACAGAAGCTCTTCTGCGAATCTTGCAGAACTAGCACTCCTGAAAGAAAGGCTAAGCCATGTCTCAGCAATATCCTTTCTTTCAGGAGTGCTAGTTCTGCAAGATCCGCAGAAGCGCTTCTGTAAAGTTTGGAAGGTAGGAGAGGAGGTACTGGCAGAAGTAAAGCTATGAGTAGGGGTCGTGAGTCGTGCTTGGGTAGCTCAGTTGGTAGAGCAATTGCCCGCGAAAGGCAAAGGTCCCGAGTTCGAGTCTCGGTCCGGCACACCGTTTTAATCTGCTAGGAAGTTTCAGGGAAAGAAGATGCTTGTTGTGGTACGAGGTACCCTCCGCCACGCACGGTATGGTGGACTGCGGAGTATGTATGTAGATGTAGAACATGTCGGCAATAGTTAGATTTTTTTTCCGCTAGCTAGATTCGAAACAGTTACTTTCGCCTCGGTTGTTGCAAGGTACCGTAAAACGGCGACTGCGGCCACGGAGGTGGGATTTTCGGGGTAGCAGCGACCGTAGCTACTTGCAGTCGTAATGACAGCTTCCGGTGCGTCCCACCCGGCGCCCTCAGCGGCGCGTGGCGCCCACACATGCATTGTCCAGCGCTATCTGGGTCGCGCCGCGTTAATATGCACGTACGCTGATGGAGCGCGCACTGTCTGGGAGGTCCAGGGGACACGCCCCGCCTTGCACTGCCCCCCCCCCCCCCTCCCAACTGTCTCCACGACGGCCGGCGGCCTCGACCGTGGCCCAGAAAACTGTCCGAGCTCATACACAGCCACTACGAGGCGGCACAGTGGCTCAGTCGCGGTCCGGGCAGCACGCGAACAGGTTAGACTAGACACCTGTTACCGGCCAAGCGGAGGGAGGCGCACACGCGCACCTGTTGCTAGCGGACTGGACACTCGAGGAGTCAACAGCTGCTAAGACCAGTCCTCCGTACTGTGGAGCTGCATCCGGTTACTCGTCCGCTGGTTGTGGTGGTCAGATAGTTGTGACCGAATTTGGAAAACACTGGACTGGCTCCGTGTCGCATGTCGCGAGTTCGCGGTAGGCGAACTGGTGCGGGTGTCCGCTGTCTGTGATGACCGCGGTGGAGCCTGGCGCGATGTGAGATGCGCCGCCCGCCGCCGCCGCTGGTGTTAATGACGGCGCTGCTGCTGGGGGCGGCAGCCGCGGCCGCTTCCGCCCCCGGGCCGGGGGCGGCGCAGGCGCAGGAGAGCGCGCGCGGTGGACCGCTGAGCGTGCTGTCCGCGCTGGTGGAGTACTTCAAGACGGGGCTGCGCGTCGTCGTGGGCGCCGCCGTGGGGGCGGTCACGGGCTCGGGGGCGAGGGACAAGGCCTCCGGGGGCGGGCGCGTCTCGTACCAGCGGTGGCAGGTGCTGCGCGCCACCGCGCCCACGCAAGACGCCGCCGACCAGCTGGAGTCCATGCTCAACGAGCTCGAGGAGGACGGCGCCGCCGCCATCTGGGCAGACGTCGCCTCCAACAGGTAAGCGGGCAACCCTCTGTCTGGGCAAAGACACCTCCAAAGTCAAAGCTGACGGCTGAGTCCTGCCATGACACTCTCATTCATCGCCATTCTGTCCGCCCCGATAGCTGAATGGTCAGCGTGACGGTCTGCCGTGCTAAGGGGCCCGGGTTCGATTCCCGGCTGGGTCGGGGTTTTCCTCCGCTCAGGGACTGGGTGTTGTGCTGTCTTCATCATAATTTCATCCGCATCCGGCGCGCAGGTCGCCCAATGTGGCGTCGAATGTAATAAGACCGGCACCAAGGCGACCGAACGCGCCGCGTCAGGGGCCTCCCGGCCAATGACGCCAAACGCTCATTTCATTTCATAGCCATTCTATCACCACAAAAGTGTACGCTTCCAATTCATTTAGTGACGAAGTTATGGAAAGGTATATAAGTAAAGTAGCATGAGATGCTAGTAACTTACTGCCACGACATTTCGGCGCAGAGTCTTCTGGCCATCTTCAGGCATACGCATATAGGCGACAGTATATTGCGTTCCGTTATTTAAGCCATAGTCTACCAAAGAGTCACATGTGTACCACGATAGGTCATCAGAGTACAGAGTATCAATTGGAGTTTGCTGCCATGTTATTGCTATGTATGTGTCCCACTGGTAACGGGAAGCCTACTAATGAGGTAAGAATTCTTATGATTTACAGACTGCACCTGTGAGCTCGGAGTATTGTCACAACAAATTAGTTTGCACCAATAGATAGACAACCCAGTTACCAGATTATCAAAGTGGGCTTCCTTCACGCCTACACGGACACATGGCGCCAACGACTTGCACCGGCAAATTGACGATTGCCACATCACAAACGGAGCCGATATTGAGCACTTGTAGTACTAGTTACGAACTTGGAGAGATACTCTGGCCAATTGTGTGTGACTGGTTTCAGTATGTCGTCTAGGGTTTTGCGCAGTCGCATTCTGAAACACTGGAGTTGTTTATGAATAATTCTGTATGTCCTACCTTCCCCCCCCCCTCTCCCCCCAACCCCTTTCTAAGCGAAAAAGTCGTGAACAATCTTGTATGTCCTACCCTCCTCCTCCACCCCCCCTCCACCAACCCCTTTCGAAACGAAACGACAGGAAAAATTCTTTTCATATTGTTACTTCTAAGTTACTAATTAGTATAACGGTACATGGATGTTTTTGAAATAAAACTGGCAGTCAAAGTGTTAAGACTCCGCCGGCGCAAGCTTGGTGCATCCAGTTGTCGATGCGGATGCGCCTGTTCAGGCCGTGTGCTTCTACTGTAAGTTTGCGTGCTGCTGAGAGATCACTCTAGGGTGGAAATTCGCCTATAAGTCAAATAGTTTACACGCCAGGAAAGTCTCAAGCTTAAAAAAGACATCAGTTGGCACACCATGAAGCGAATAGATAGGAGTGAATATGTAATCCTGCGTGCGGCACTTAAACAGTAAACCTATCCTTCATTAACATCTTCTCGGGTATACACCTGCGTCAAGTGGTTGAACAACAACCAGCTGTAGGCCGAATGCTTCTCGGCCATTGTCAAGGATCACTCGACCGGAAGCTCGTGGATGCAAAGCCAGTTGATGTGGCTGGAAGCCCGAGCACATTTTATTCAGTCATATCACCGCGAGTCCATGCATGCATTCATCCAGTTCTAACTCTTGTTTCAAATGTGAATACCATCCGTGTGAACTTATAAAGGACGTGCAACAAAGACGGTAGTGAACAGGCGCGTCTCCATCCACTGGTTCCGTCACTGAACGCCTTTGTCCCCCTTTCACCCCAAATATAAGTCACCGTCACCCGCACTTTAACGAGCGAGAGATGCCTAATATTATAAAAATAATGACATTATTATTATTATTTGCGAATAAATGCATTAGGACTAGACAAAGTACAAAGAGGTGGGCATTTGCCTTCTTCTGTGCCCATATTTCTTTCAAAGACTTCCTGTGGGCTTCCTTTCTTTTTTCAGACCATATAGTTCCAGTCTTCTTCTTTTGTTTCTTCCCTTGGTCATCTTGCCATTTGTGAATTTTGGACCTAAAGATTCCGTAGTTTTCGACATCTTTTGGTGTAATTTCTGCCTATTTCGATGAGTTTTTAGTCTCGCCAGGTCATTTCGTCGTGTTCGTTTCAGCTTCACTCACTGTCGTCAAAGATTAGGACTATTTTATTTGTAAGTCTCTCCGAGTACATTCTTTTAATGTGTCCATAGAATCTTAACATGCGTTTTCTAATGTCACTATGGATGTTTGTAGATTGTTTGAGTTCCTGTTTGCCTCCCAGTCGGTACTGCTCGTCTACAAGTGTTGAACCTAGAATTTTTCTTACGGTTTTGTGTTTTTTATCATTGTTTACAGCCTCTGTTTCCCTGTTCGAATATTATTACTATTATCATTCTTATTACGGTATTAACACATTTCATATAATTCTGACAACAATGTCTAAAACATCGCTTTAGCATAGCATCCAAAAATCAGTAATTCAGATAAATGCATCTTCTGAAACTCATTCTTCCAAAACTTTGAGAAGTACCTGCCTCATGTAATTGTTTTAAGAAATACCTTATAACTGCAGCAAACTTCCACAATTTTGACACCTTAATGTGTGCACTTACCCTTATCAGAATTTCACTTAGCTCTAAGACTATTACACATGTATGCCTATTGCGGCTAAACGAGTGTGTAATTAGGGGAATGCGGTTTCTTGCTGTCGTTTGGACCTAAATACGTGAAAGTAAGGATTTATGTTATTTTGTTTTAGTGGGCCATCATCCCCCTTCTGTTTTGCCTCTCGTCAGCTTACTGAGGTTTCCCAATTGCACATGTTGACTCAAACGACCTGTGTCAGGTTAGTTGTTGACAGTACATATGGTCAACTCGTGACTGGGAACCTTTTCGTGGATAGCACGTTTCCCACAAGCAGTCAGGCCGCAAGTTATCCACGTGGACTAGCCATCAGGAACACAAGGGAAATGTATCCTAAGTTACACGAAGCTCGTAATTTTTAGAATTATTGGCGTTTTTGAGACCCTTACTTCTCACGATACTATATTCTCCGAAAGTTAGCTGAAAAATTTGGGCATTAACGCTTGTAGTAAAATGTTGTTTGGATCCGCACATGATGGTGAATCGACATGGGACACGACCACACAAATCTTACGATTCAAGCACGCTAGTGCGACCAGATCTACTATGCTGCTCTCACGTTCGAAGTTCTTATCAATCGGGCATCACGACAGACCTAGAATGAATATAGAGACGTGCTACTACGATCGTAATAGGTGAGATTAGCCTATACGAAGACATAAGAGAGAAACATAGTTAACTCAAATATTGTGAGAAGAACCCACGTTGTTCTCTCAAAAACCCCTGGTACTTCAGAGAGACTTCGATCGACCGTGGACTACGTCAGTCGTTTAATGTGAATCCAATTATACTTTCTATAAATAAGTTAAGCTTCGATTTTCCTACCTACGTTTGTCAAATCAGTGGCCGGCTCTCTTTGTCTAGAGACTATTATTTTATCCAATATTAAATGTTTCGAAAAGTGTTATAGCAAACTCGATTTAAAAGGTCTGAAATTACTGCTAAAGACATGAGTGTTTTAGTTTATCCAGATTGAACATCAATCTGTAGATTGTTAAGATCGGAAAACAGACAAGCGTCTTGGATACGACAAGTAAGGTATGGTCCTCCTACAACTTTGACTCCTGTTTTGCTACTCCCACATTCTCTTGGGAACATCTCTGTATGTAGCATTCCGAGATAATAGCAGGCATATCCAAATAGCCTAATAAATAACAAATGTTTTGAGTCCACTACTCGCTACAAACACCACATCCGTGTTCGAATCCCAGTGGGGGAAGAGTTTCATTTGTCACGATATATTTGAAAAATAGAATATTTATGGTTGGTACAAATGAGGGAATATTTTATTTGCATGAACCTCGTCGTGAGAGGGGGATTAAATAAGTTCTTTCCTTTCATTCAGACGCAAAAGTCGGAACAGGGGACAATACCAAAGCCGGTATAGTCATCGAGTGTTTTGGCACTGCTTGCATTTTGTTACCGGGATTTTAAGTGGAACTTTTGTAATTGTGAAGGCGATAGTCATGTCGATGTGCAATAAATGCTTTTTTTTTCTTAAAGAATCCATGATTTGGCACAATATATGTATTCTAATTTATTAAAACTGCTTGTTTCCTTCAAGTAACAGGCCAACCTCAGGCACACAAAATGATATTAATTAGGGGAAATGCGGCCAATTGTCATTTATATCTACATCAATCGTATATTCGTACATTCAATGCATCGAAATTTGAAAATGGAGGAAATTTTCCGAGTTATACAGAGAGCAATAGGTCAACAGATCAGACTGGGTCTATATGTGGGTCCATAGCTGATGAAGTATTTTCCCTGGAAATAATAGGTGCGCAACACAGCAATATATTTCATTATTTGCTGCTAGTTTCGGAATCGCAACGCCATTCTCAAGCGCCGATTCTCATTCAGATCATCCAAGCTTCCGTGGTGCAAGATGGCACCATCACTGCCCACAACTAGAGCAAACGAACGAGCCATACGCTAAACAGCACATACATTTTCAATTGTTGACAATGAATGTGCTCAGCACGTTTCCAACAAATAATTGGTATTGTCACTAACTTATGAAACTGATGTCCATTGCTGCATGTTGTCTGTGGTGGAGGACAAACCAGAAAAGAAAAATAAGCAAATTCCAAGTAATCGACGTTTAATCAATTCTATCACAGGCTCATTTAAGTTAAGCAACCCAATTTTCACCATCTACACTGTGTGCTGATGATGCAAGCTGGGCTGCCTATCTCATAGTACGTAAAATATGTTCCAGCCAAGTTTTATTTTTAAAGCAATTCTTATTTACTGTTCCGTCTCAGTTCCATATTTTTAAATGTATTACATGTTTCGATCTCTTTGTATCATCTTCAGGTCTATGTAGTTGCGTCAGTAACCCGTCGTGTCTGTCAGAACCTCAAATCAGCCAGTACTTTGATATGAGGTTCTGACAAAGCAACAAGGGTTACTGATTCAACTACACAAATTCGAAGATGATCTAGGGAGACCGAAACATATCATGTACTTAAAAACTGGCAAGTGAAACTGAAGAATGAATCAGAATTATTTGAAATAACAATACAGTTGCTGTTTTCTCGCGAAGAATATGCAGGCTATAACGAAGTTTTACTTTGCGTACACTGGCCGATGCTGCGGAGAAACTCCTCATTCCTTACCTTATCAGTCCACCTAATTTTCAACATTTTTCTGTAGCATCACATCTAAAATGCTTTTGATTCTCTCCTGTTCCGGTTTTCCCATAGTCAATGTTTCACTACCATACAATGCTGTGCTCCAAACGTACAGTCTCATAAATTTCCTCCTCAAATTGAGGACTATGTTTGATACTGCTGGACTTCTCTTGGCTAGGCATGCCCTTTTTCCAGTGCTACTCTTATTTTTATATCACCTTATAATTTCTGCTACTTCTCATTACTTTCGTCTTTCTTCGGTTTGCTCTCAATCCATATTGTGCAGCCATTATAATATTTATTCCATTGAACAGATTTTATAATTTTTCTGCTCTTTCACTTTGGATAGCAATGTCATCAACGAATCCTATCATTGACACTCTTTCACCCTGAATTTTAATCCCACTCATGACAATTTTATTTCCGTCTGCTTCTTGGATGTGTAGATTGATTGGTATGAGTGAAAGACTGCATCCTGTCTTACACCTTTTTTAATCCGAGCACTCGGTTTTTGGTCTTCTACAAGTATTGTTCCCTCTTGGTTCTTATACATATTATACATTACCCGTCTCTCCCTACAGCTTACCGCTATTTTTCTTAGAATTTAGAACTTCGTGCCCATTTTACACTGCCGAACTCTGTTTCCAGGCCGACAGATCCTATGAAGGTGTCTTGCTTCCATTATCAACGCAACGTCAGAACTGCCACTATGGTGCCTTTACCTTCCCTAAAGCTCAACTGATCCTCATCTAACACATCCTTAAATATCTTTTCCATTCTTCTGTATATTATTCTCGGATACACGAGCTGTTAATTGATTGTGCGGTAATTCTCGCACTTGTCTCTTGCAATCTTCGGAATTGTGTCAAGACGTTTTTCTGAAAGTCTGGTGGTATATCGACAGTTCCATACATTCCGCACACCGAAGTAGAAAAGCAGTTTTGTTGCCATTTTTGTCAATGATTTTAGAAATTCCGATGGAGGCTATCTGTCCCTTCTGCCTTATTTGATCCCCAAGCTTTTTGTAATTCTAGTGCTCGGTACCCTATCTTTTCCTTATCGACACCTGTTTCTTCTTTTATCATGTCATCGTACAAGTCGTTCACTTCATAGAGGCCTTCAATGCACTCTTTCGACGTATTCGTTCTCTCCTCTGCATTTAAAAATGGAATTCACATTGCACTGTTAATGTTATCGCCCTTGCTTTTAATCTCACCGAAGGATGTTTTTACTTTTTTGTATTCTGACTCAGTCCTTCCATTTCGCCTTATTGTCTCTGCATTTACTGTTTATTAAGTTCCTAAGTGACTAGTTTATCTGCATTCCTGAATTTCCCTGAACATTTTTGTACTGTCTTCTTTCGTCGATCAGCTGAAATATTTATTCTGTTACACGTAGCTTCCTCGCAGTGACCTTCCTTGTACGTCTACGTCTACGATTTCTGTTTTTAGAGATGTTAACTGTCATTAAACGTTGAAAGGACCCACTACATGCATTTCAGAACCTGTAAAAGATTTCCTTCCAGTATGTTTGTAACGTATGAAGACATGCAAATCGAAGATGTAGACGTTGTTAAATTTCTGGGATTACAACACGATAGTAAATTCATATGGGAAGGGCATATCACGAAATTGGTCAAGCGCTTAACGAGGTCTGTATTTCCAGAGAGAATGATGTCAGATATAGGAGATATAAATACAAGAAACTTTCATATTTTCCTTATTTTCATTTTATTATGTCATGTGGGATCATATTCTGGGGTGACTTGTCAAACCTAGTAAAAGTTTTTAGCGTGTAAAAGCGTGTAATAAGACTCATTTGTAGTGTAAATTCAAGAACATCATGTAGAAAGCCGTTGAAGGAAGTTTGTATTCTAACCACTGCTTCTCAGTTTATTTATTCCTTAATGAAATTTGTTGCAAGTAATATGTGCCTATTTCCAACCAATAGGTCTATACATAGTATCAATTTCAGGAATAAGAACAATCCACGTAAAGACCTAAAGTGAGTTTCCTTGGTCCAGAAAGAGGTCCAATATTCAGGAAGACAAATTCTCAATAAATTGCCAGCAACCATTAAAAACCTGGTTTGAGATAGAGCACAGTTTAAGAGTTTGAAAGACTTTTTGATAGGCAACTCCTTCTACTCTATAGATGAATATCTTGACAGGGGCTGTTAGATCAATTTAAATAACAATGTCTGTTAGATTTCGGTTTTGACAGCACTTGGTCACAACAGTCAAGATTAGGTATGATAAATTTATTAAAAGTGCATAACTACGTTTCATTCTGACAGGGTATTAATTCTGTAAATGTTAGCAGTTCCAATTCACTGTAATGTATTCACATACTTTGACAATCACCTGAAAAATTGTCAGGGTAGTGAGCATTATATTCAAATGTTTAATTTTTTTATTTTAGCTTATCTGACTTGTTCCACATCCACGAGAATCATCTCATTTTTGGGTCTATGAAACTAAAACTGAATCTAATCTAATCTAATCCGAACTAATCTGAACCGCCTACTCAGCTATTTGTCATTGCAGTATCTGTTGCCACAGAAAGCTTCTAACGCATCTCTTTATTTCTTAGTAATTCCGTATCCCACTTCCTTGTACATTGCTTCTTTCTGACTAGTCTCTTAAACTTCAGCCTATTTTTACAATGTTAATGATTTATTGAAACCACTTTAGCTGTATAATTACACATTTATAGTGGTACGACCGGCTTCGTTCTTAGAACATTTTCAGGTTGCCCAGCTGTGCTGCTACCTGGAGATATCCGAAGAAAGAAACCGGTCGTACCACTATAAATGTGCAGTCATGCAGCTGAACTGGTTTTCAGTAATCATTAATATTTGTCAGATGTTGTGCTCAACACTGTCTATATTGCCAACAACAATACTTACAGCGCATCATCTTGTTGTACCAGCCGCCTCACACTGTATGGTGACTCGTGGAATGTTGTAGATGTTGACGACGAACTCCTAAAAAAGGAAGGAAGGAAGATTAGGGTTTATCATCTCGTCGACCTCGAGTTCGTTAGAGACGGAGCATGCACTCGAAATTTTTCGAGTACGGGGAAGGAAATCGTCCGTGCCCTTTCAAAGGAACGATCCCGGGATTTGCTTGGGTGGAGAGATATAAGAAAATGACGGAAAACCTACATCTGGATGGGCGGATTTGAACCGTCATCGCCGGCCGCGGTGGTCTAGCGGTTCTAGGCGCTCAGTCCGGAACCGCGGGACTGCTACGGTCGCAGGTTCGAATCCTGCCTCGGGCATGGATGTGTGTGATGTCCTTAGGTTGGTTAGGTTTAAGTAGTTCTAAGTTCTAGGGGACTGATGACCACAGATGTTAAGTCCCATAGTGCTCAGAGCCACTTGAACCGCTTGAACCGTCATCCTCCCGGATCCGTGTCGAGTGCCCTAACCAATGAGCCACCTCGCTCAGTCGACGAACGTCTGGTTTTCTGACTGGAACAAGTGAGATCGCAGGACAAAATGTCGGTCACGCCCTTACAGAGAGCACCGACTGCTTTCGACGGTGGTGGACGGTAGAGAATTGGTAACGGGTTCTCATGCGACGCTCACGACAGACGAAGTCATGACAGCAAGGTAGTGTGCATCTGTCAGACGATGGGTCGATCTGGTGATGCTACAGACTAGTTAAAGAGCATTGTTTTTGGATGTCCCTATGGTGGGCACATAAAAGGTTGTCCGATTTGTTGGGGGTATCACTGGCGAATGCCCAACGTCTCTATAGGAGCTAGCGTACCAGTCGCAGCCACCTAGCTCAGCGTACTAACAGTAGTCGTGAAAACATTGAAACCAACAGTGATCTTAGGTGAATGTCACACCTTGTCAGTGACACCCGGTTTCACGACATGAATTTTTGCTCTCAGTGAATCCACGTCCCTCCCAACACTCTTCCGAGCGAACATTACGAATGGAACTGTTTGCAGTGAACAATTGGAGTCTCACTGTATGTTGGATCGGCAACTGCTAAGGTTACAAGACAGGCTCTTCTGTAAATTTAAGCGCCGGCCGTTGCGGCCGAGCAGTTCTAGGCGCTCCAGTCTGGAACCGCGCTGCTGCTACGGTCGCAGGTTCGAATCCTGCCTCGGGCATGAATGTGTGTGATGTCCTTAGGTTAGTTAGGTTTAAGTACACTGCTGGCCACCGTAAATGCAACACCCTGAAGGAAGCATCCGAATCAAGTGAAATTTACACCATGGGTTTGCAGCGATGAGATATGCAACTGATTAGAATTTCAGCGCAGACGCACATCACGCGCGCCTGTGGCGCCACCTCATAGCGCCATTTAAGGCTTGGCGATTTCGACGAGTGTACGTTCGGCACGTGTGTTTACCTTGTGATTGTTTCACAAGACGATCAGTTATGCCTCGTAGACAACAGCGGACATCTTTTGATAAAGTATCCGAGTTCGACAGAGGAAGGATAGTGGCTTACCGAGATTGTGGATTATCATACAGAGAAATCGCTAGTCGTGTTGGACGAAACCAAACAACTGTAATGCGGATATGTGACCGTTGGATGCAGGAGGGTACGACGGACCGACGTGGTCGATCGCATTCACCTCGGTGCAAATTGTGCGCATGGCAGTGACGGATCGCTCAGTGACATCCCAAACCATAGCACAGCACATTGCGTCTGTAACGCATCATCCAGTGTCTGCGCGTACCATTCGACGCCGTTTACAGCAGAGTGGTCTGTCCGCAAGACGTCCATTGCTTCGTCTACCATTGACGCAGAACCACAGACGTCTCCGTCGCCAATGGTGTGATGACAGATGGATGTGGACGGCAGAATGGAATGACGTTGTCTTTACTGACGAGGCACGTTTCTGTCTGCAGCACCACGATGGTCGGATTCGAGTGTGGAGACACCGTGGAGAGAGGATGCTGGACAGCTGCATTATGCACCGCCTCACTGGTCTTGCACCGGGTATTATGGTATGGGGCGGTATTGGATATTACTCTCGCACGCCTCTAGTACGCATTGTCGGTACTTTAAATAGCCGGCGCTACATATCCGAGGTGATGGAGCCAGTTGTCCTTCCTTACCTTCAGGGCTCGGCCACAGCCATATTTCAACAGGATAATGCGCGACCACACGTGGCACGCATTGTCCAAAGGTTCTTCGTCAATAACCAGATTGAATTGCTTCCCTGGCCGGCTCGCTCTCCGGATCTTTCGCCGATAGAAAACATGTGGTCCATGGTTGCTCAACGAGTGACCCAGATTACATCCCCAGCTGCCACACCAGATGATCTTTGGCAACGTGTGGAAGCTGCTTGGGCTGCTGTACCCCAGGAACACATCCAACGTCTCTTTGACTCAATGCCGAGACGTGTGGCAGCGGTGATCTCCAACAATGGCGGCTACTCTGGCTACTGATTCTGGCAGGAACCACATGTCACAGACGTCTATAAACGTAATCATTTGATACTTGATCAACATGTTATCTACAAAATAAATCTTGTTGTGCTACCTCTTGTCTTTCTTGGTGTTGCATTTACGGTGGCCAGCAGTGTATATTGGCAATAACACGGTGGTGGCGAGCACGGTTTTCAATGGAATTAGACGTCAATAAATGCACATGTCAGCAATGGGTCAGTCATCACAGAAGCTTGACCGCGGCCGACTGGAGATACATAGTATGGCAGGGCAAGTGGTGTTTTCGCCTCTTTTCATATGTTGTAAGACGTAGAGAGCACCAACGGCCATATAAGTCGTTGAACCTGCAATATGTGGTGGGAGCACTTCGAACCGGAGGAGGTTCAGTGACGTTTTAGTGTTGTTTTTCGTACCACGAACTGGGTTCCTCATTCAGATTATTGCGAACATTATAATCCCTCTTTCTCTTAATTAGAAGATTAATGGTTCATTATATCTAATTATTAACAAGGAGAGAAAGCGTAATTATCTTAATGACGTGAGCTAAGGCAGAAATAGGCGTAATCAGTGATCGCTGGGTCGTTGCTAATAGGCTGACGCTTGGCCTTGGCTCGGTATTTTAATGCCTCTAGGAGATTTTCAATGCCATGATTCTTTATAAGGTATAATGTGATAAATTTAGAAAAATGCAGATTCTATTCTGACCATACGATGTGCATTTAAGGCTGCTGCAATGGTGCTTGATCAATGGCATCGCCATATTAGCAACGTCCAGCTTAACTCGTTACTGAACGTCACAAAAAGTTGCAAAAGCATTTAAAACCAGTGTTTGAACAAAGGATCATGATAATTTTATATAAAAACTTCTCTTGCAAATTATTATTAATCTTAGAAGTATAAGAACTAGAACATAACCACCTTGTACTAGCCGTTCGGAGGCGCGCTAAAAAGAGTGTTTCATTCCTCGATTATTTTTTAAACAAAATGCCAACGATTATCCATAATTTACACACTTCACAAATACCATCTGAGAATTCATAAGGCTGTATAGGTTCTATTATACCATGAACCAGGATGTTTATTTCAACACTCTCGCTAACTTTCTCCTACACCTTCATGATGAGAATGTAAGGGACACTCTCGTCTTCCAAGATGACAACAACCGTATTCCCTGGTTTGACGGTTGGTTGGTTGGTGGATTTGCGGGAAGAGGCCACACTGCGAGGCCATCAGTCCCAGCAGATTAGTGAAGGATGGGAAAGAAAGTCGGCCGTGCCCTTTCAGAGGAACCATGCCGGCATTTGCCTGAAGCGATTTACGCAAACCACAGAAAACCCAAATAAGGTGGCCGGACGCGGGTTTAAACCGCCGTCCTCCCGAATGCGAGTCCACTGTGCTACCCACTGAGCCACCTCGCTCGGTGCTTTGACGGAAACTGTAACGCCTCTCCACTGGCACACTAAATCATCTTGTATTAAAATCATAGAAAATGTCTGGGGGTAATTGGAAAAGCAGGTGAAACGTAGTAAATTCGCATGTAACTCAGTTTCTGTAGGTGAGTTCGCTGTATACACGTTACACTGTACAGTCACATAAGTGGGGCCATGGGCAAAGTCCTGAATAACCACATTTTTCAGTGCAGATCGCTGGGAGATGTGCAGAAAGGAAGTCAGTGAGGTTCTGAAAGGGAGATGGAGCCATACCGACCCCAGTTACGTAACCAGGTGCGCTAGGTTTCTGGGCTTCGAATCCCTGGCGCTAACAGCCCAGTCGAGGTGGTCCCACAAATTCTCGACTGGGTTCAAAACCGATGAGGTTGGGGACCGGGGGAGTACGGTAACCTCATGCTGGTTCTCCTCGAACCACGAGCTGTGTGACACGTTGCATTGACTTGCTGGTAGATGCCATTGTGCCAAGAAAAAACAAACTGCACATAGGGGTGGACACGGTCCCCAAGGATAGATGTTTACTTGTGTCAATCCGCTGTGCCTTCCACAATTACGAGGTCAGCCAGGGAATGCCACGAAAATAGTTCCCAGTCTACGAGGGTCACTCCAAGAGAAATGCACACTATTTTTGTAAAAATACAGTTTTCATTCTGCATGTGTGAAAGCTTTACAGTGTGTAGATACATCCTTCCCGCTTGTTTTCAAACTTAGTTCAACCTGTCCTCAAGATGGCTGCTACACTTGACGTTCGTCGGAAGCAACGTGCTGTCATAGAACATCCACAAGAGGTTGAAAAAGGTGTATGCAGATGCTGCTGTCGATCGCAGTACAGTTATTCGGTGGGCAAGCAGGTTACGTGATGAAAGCGGGCACGGCAATATTGAGGATTGTCCTCGCAGCGGCAGGCCTCGTACTGCATACACTCCAGATCATGTGCACAGAGTTAATGAATTGGTGACTGCTGACAGACTCATCACAGTGAACGAATTGTCACGGTACGTTGGTATAGGGGAAGGAATTGTTTGCAGAATACTGAAAGTGTTGGCGTTAAAAAAGGTTTGTGCAGGTGGGTTCCCAGGATCTTGTCAGTGGCTCACAAAGAAACAAGAAAAACGGTATGCAGCGAACTTTTGGAACAGTACGAGAATGGTGGAGATGAATTTCTTGGAAGAATTGTGACAGGTAATGAAACATGGCTCCATCATTTTTCACCAGAGACGAAGAGGCAATCAATGGAGTGGCATCATGCAAATTCACCCAAAAAAAAAAAAAAATTCAAGACCACACCTTCTGCTGGAAAAGATATGGCTACGGTGTTTTTCGATTCAGAAGGACTCTTGCTTGTGGACATCATGCCAAGTGGAAACACCATAAATTCTTGTGCATATGTGACGACACTGAAGAAACTTCAAGCTCGACTGAGTCGTGTTCGACCACATCGGCAAAAGCGGGATATTTTGTTGTTGCACGACAATGCACGACCACATGTCAATCAAAAAACCTTGGAAGCGATCATAAAACTCGGATGGACAACACTGAAACACCCGCCTTATAGTCCTGATCTGGCTCCATGTGACTATCATCTCTTTGGGAAACAGAAAGACTGTCTTCGTGGAACAAGGTTTGAAGATGATGACTCCCTTGTGCACGCTGCCAAACAGTGGCTCCAACAGGTTGGTCCAGAATTTTACCGTGCGGGTACACAGGCGCTGGTTCCAAGATGGCGTAAGGCAGTTGAGAGGGATGGAAATTATGTGGAGAAATGAAAATATTGTTCCCAAAGGACGTATCTACACAGTGTAAAACATTCAAACATGTAGAATAAAAGATCGATTTTTATAAAAATAGTGCGCATTTCTTTTGGAGTGACCCTCGTCTAATGCTCCCCCCTCCGGCCTTTCAGATCTTTCACGCCGTATATGCCAACAGCCATCATAGGTTTAAGAGTAGTCGAATCATAGCTGATAAGGAAAAGCTGAACGAAGCGAAAAAGAGCGTAAAGAGAGCAATGAGAGAAGCATTCAACGAATTCGAACATAAAACATTGGCAAACAATCTAAACAAGAACCCTAAAAAGTTTTGGTCATATGTAAAATCGGTAAGCGGATCTAAATCCCCTATTCAGTCACTCGTTGACCTCGATGGCACCGAAACAGAGGACGACCGAAGAAAGGCAGAAATACTGAATTCAGTGTTCCGAAACTGTTTCACTGCGGGAAATCGTAACACGGTCCCTGACTTCAGCCGTCGCACGGACGCCAAAATGGAAAATATTGAAATAAACGATATCGGAATTGAAAAACAACTGCTATCACTTAGTAGCGGAAAAGTATCCGGACCAGACGAGATACCCTTAAGATTCTACAGTGATTATGCTTTCTATCAGCAATTTATCGTAGATCGCTGGAAGAACGTAAAGTACCTAGCGACTGGAAGAAAGCGCAGGTCGTTCCCATTTTCAAGAAGGGTCATAAATCAGATGCGAATAATTATAGGCCTATTTCGCTTACGTCAATCTGTTGTAGAATAATGGAACATGTTTTGTGTTCTCGTATTATGACGTTCTTAGATAATACAAATCTCCTTCATCGTAACCAACATGGATTCCGCAAACAGAGATCATGTGAAACTCAGCTCGCCCTAATTGCCCAAGAAATTCACAGTGCCGTAGACACTGGCGAGCAGATTGATGCCGTATTCCTGGACTTCAGGAAGGCATTTGATACGGTTCCGCACTTACGTTTAGTGAAAAAAATACGAGCTTACGGAATATCGGACCAGGTTTGTGATTGGATTCAGGATTTCCTAGAAGAAAGAACACAACATGTCATTCTTAACGGTTCAAAATCTGCAGATGTAGAGGTAATTTCGGGAGTACCGCAGGGAAGCGTGATAGGACCTTTATTGTTTACAATATACATAAATGACTTAGTTGACAACATCGGTAGCTCCGTGAGGCTATTTGCAGATGACACGGTTGTCTACAAGAAAGTAGCAACATCAGAAGACTCGTACGTACTCCAGGAGGACCTGCAGAGGATTAATGCATGGTGCGACAGCTGGCAGCTTTCCCTGAACGTAGATAAATGTAATATAATGCGCATACATAGGGGCAGAAATCCATTCCAGTACGATTATGCCATAGGTGGTAAATCATTGGAAGCGGTAACGACCGTAAAATACTTAGGAGTTACTATCCGGAGCGATCTGAAGTGGAATGATCACATAAAACAAATAGTGGGAAAAGCAGGCGCCAGGTTGAGATTCATAGGAAGAATTCTAAGAAAATGTGACTCATCGACGAAAGAAGTAGCTTACAAAACGCTTGTTCGTCCGATTCTTGAGTATTGCTCATCAGTATGGGACCCTTACCAGGTTGGATTAATAGAAGAGATAGACATGATCCAGCGAAAAGCAGCGCGATTCGTCATGGGGACATTTAGTCAGCGCGAGAGCGTTACGGAGATGCTGAACAAGCTCCAGTGGCGGACACTTCAAGAAAGGCGTTACGCAATACGGAGAGGTTTATTATCGAAATTACGAGAGAGCACATTCCGGGAAGAGATGGGCAACATATTACTACCGCCCACATATATCTCGCGTAATGATCACAACGAAAAGATCCGAGAAATTAGAGCAAATACGGAGACTTACAAGCAGTCGTTCTTCCCACGCACAATTCGTGAATGGAACAGGGAAGGGGGGATCAGATAGTGGTACAATAAGTACCCTCCGCCACACACCGTAAGGTGGCTCGCGGAGTATAGATGTAGATGTAGATGTAGATGATCGATCATAAAACGCGATTCCTCTGAAAAGGCTACCTGTCGCCCCTCAGTGGACGTGCAGTTGCGATATTGGGGTGCAAATTCAAGCGTTCGTTGTCGATGAATAGCAGTCAGCATGGGTATATCAACCAGACGTCTGCTTCGGAAGTATACGCATAACAACTGTCGTTGAGGAGACATTATTGGTAGCCCAGATGCTAAGTGTTCCACGTCTATTCACCCTTACACATCTCTGCACCCGTCGTTCACCCCTGTCACCCACGGCCCGTGGTGAACCACAGTTGCCTCGTCGCCGCTTTTGGATAGCGCCATTTTGCCATTCACATTAACCACGGCGTCACGTGAAAAGTTTAAAAAGCTAGCCGTTTCGGAAATGCTCCCGCACTTGACCCAAAAGCCAATGATCATGTCCTTTTGGACGTCAGACAAATCTCTCTGATTCCGCGTTACGATGACTACACAGCTTTCCACATCCCTCCGACACGCTTTATATACCGTCCATAGCCAGTGCTGCCACCTGCCATCTGTGATCACATTGATATGACTGGGCCGTGTATCTTCAGTTATTAGCATATCTTTCGGCCTAATTTGAGGATTCTGTATATACTCAAAAGATTCCGTAAAGGTTAGTGTGCGGATTCTTACAGTCGTTTCACAGAATTTATTAAAATAATATAAATGTGAATACAAATTACATTCTGCGATTGCGTATTAATTTCTACATTTTAGTATATCAAAGATTATTACGAGAGTTCACATTTTAATATCAGTGTAACATCTTTGAAAGTCATCTTTGATACATTAACATCTTTGAAAGTAGCTTGGCGCCAAGTCTGGCAGAGAGAGTTGTTGTGAGCTATGGATATGACAGCGATGTTGGTAATAAAAGTAGCAAGCGCGGACCAAATTTTTAAAATATCTGCGTGGAATTTGACTGCCTCTGGCCACTGACGTCGCAAGGAGATGAATATTTTTTCTTTACTTCGCTTTCTGGCGTCTACTACGCTATTATTTACTCAAGCGCTATAAATGTGTTCGTCACATGTAACCAACGTAATTATTTGTTGTTTAGACGACATTTGTAGTAACACTGAAGAGCCAAAGAAACTGGTACACCTGCCTCATATCGTCTAGGGCCACCGCCAACACGCTGAAGTGAAGCAACACGACGTGGCATGGACTCGAATAATGTGTGAAGTAGTGTTGGAGGGGAACTGATACCATGAACCCTGCAGGGCTGTTCATAAATCCGCAAGGGAACGAGGCGGTGGAGATCTCTTCTCAACAACACGTAGCAAGGCATCCCAGACATGCTCAATAACGTTGTCTGGAGGGTATGGTAGCAAGCGGAAGTGTTTAAACTCAGTAGAGTTATCCAGGAGCCACTTTGTAGGAATTCTGGACGTGGTGATGTCTCATTGTCCTGCTGGAATTGCCAATTCCGTCGGCATGACCAATGAACATGAATGGACGCAGATGATCAGACAGGATGCTCATCTGCCGGCCGGAGTGGCCGAGCGGTTCTAGGCGCTGCAGTCTGGAACCGCGCGACCGCTACGGTCGCAGGTTCGAATCCTGCCTCGGGCATGGATGTGTGTGATGTCCTTAGTTAGTTAGGTTTAAGTAGATCTAAGTTCTAGGGGACTGATGACCTCAGAAGTTAAGTCCCATAGTGCTCAGAGCCATTTGAACCATTTTGATGCTTATCTACGTGTCACCCATCAGAGTCGTGCACACGCCCCACACCATTACAGAGCCTCCACCAGCTTGAAGAGTCGCCTGATGATAAACAGGATCCATGGATTCTGAGGTTGTCACCTTACCCGTACACGTCCATCCGCTCGATACAATTTGAAACGAGACTCGTCCGACCAGTCAACATGTTTCCGGTGATCAACAGACCACTGTTGATGTTGACCGATCCAGGCGAGGCGTAAAGCTTTGTGTCGTGCAGCCATCAACGGTACACGAGTGGCCCTTCGGCTCCGAAAGCCCGTATCGATGATGTTTCGTTGAATGGTTTGCACGCTGACAGTAGTTGATGGCGCAGCAATGAAATCTGCAGCAATTTGTGCAAGGGTTTCACTTCAGTCACGTTGAACGATTCTCTTCAGCCGTCGTTGATCCCGTTCTTGCAGGATCTTTCTCCGGCTGAAGCGATGTCGGAAATTTGATGTTTCACCGGATTCCTGATATTCACGATACACTCGCGAAATGGTCGTACAGGGAAATGCGCACTTCATCGCTACCATCGGTCCCATCGGTCGTGCGCCGACTATAACATCATGTTCAGACTTACTTAAAACTTGATAACCTGCCATTGTAGGAGCTGTAACTGATCTAAAAAAGTTCAAATGTGTGTGAAATCTTATGGGACTTAACTGCTAAGGTCAACAGTCCCTCAGCTTACACACTACTTAATGTGTGTGTTTGTCCTTAGGACTCGAACCTCCGCCGGGACCAGCCGCACAGTCCATGACTGCAGCGCCTTTGACCGGTCGGCTAATCCCGTGCGGCTGTAACCGATCTAGCAACTGCACCAGACAATTATGAGGGCATTGCTGAACGCAGCGCAGTATTCTGGCTGTTTACGTATCTCTGTATTTGAACACGCGTGCCTGTGCCAGTTTCTTAAAAAACGGTTCAAATGGCTCTGAGCACTATGGGACTTAAGATCTGAGGTCATCAATCCCCTAGACTTAGAACTACTTAAACCCAATTAATCTAAAGACATCACACACATCCATGCCCGAGCCAGGATTCGAACCTGCGACCGTAGCAGCAGCGCGGTTCCGGACTGAAGCGCCTAGAACCGCTCGGCCACAACGGCCGGCTTACTAGTTTCTCACTTCAGTATATAATCCAACAGTACTGGGATCGAATCATCTTTCGTTTTCAGAAGGAACTGGAGGATTCACTGCATTGCCTAATAACACTGTAATTTCGTGATGTTTCACTTGGTATGAACAGTTTTTTTGTCTCGTTCCCTTACGCTAGACAATTAATTAAGCTTGTTAGGAAGACATGTTGTGACACCCGTGGAGTCTGATTTTTAGACGTTCGCAGCGCTGAAAGCAAAAGTTTTGTGCGAAGTTCCGAGAAGCTGCGCGACAGGGCTGTGGGGACGGCGACACTGAGCCAGCTGCTGGTTGCTGACGTCACAGCCGCGGGTCTGGTCTCCGGTTTCTTCCGCTGGCCGGCCTCTGGAGGTAGGACGGCGACCGTGCTCGTCGCTCCACTGGCGCAGTCCTGTCACAGGAGGTTACGCGGCCGGGCCGGGCACCGCCGGCGAACGCCGAGTTCAAAGGCGCAGCCAGCGCCGAGCGTTAGCACAAAGCTCGCGGGTTCCCTGCAGCCCCTTCCCGGCGAGCAGAAATACAATCCACTACAGCCGCGTCACAGCAGCAAGAGAAATCGGGATGCAAAGACAACAGAAAAGAACAGTAGAGAAACCGATCTTCGTCGTCCCAGGTGCGCAATAGACATGCTTTCAGATCCGGTTGCGGGGGAACGGGACCACTTAGACAAACAAAGACTAAAAAACAGGAGAAGAAAAAAATTAGGATATTGCCTTGCTCGCTTGGAATGACAGTGAGAAGAAGTAGTTACATTTTACCACAGTCAGTCGCCCCACGTTTCAATACAAGATGAGTTTTTTTCCCTTTCCATAGTAACTGCTCGTGAAGTGATATGCATACATACTTTGCATGCCACCATGTAATGCATGACAGAGCGTCCCTGTACCACTCACTGCAATTCATCCCCTTTCCTGTTCCACTGGCAAACGGAGCGAGGTAAAAGCAGCTGTCCATATGCTTCTGTCGAGCTCTGATTTCTCTTGCCTTGTCTTCGCAGTTCTTACGTTACATAAATTTAGACATCATTGTCCGTGGAGCTCAGCAATCTGGTGCTATACTTTGGCTAAAACAACAGCCTGTGGGGCTGTGGGTGGAAAATAAAGTTATTATTTCTATTATTTGTATGTTGCCGTTCTCAACACCTGCTCTCTAACTACAATTTTGGCAACCAGAAAGTAATTAGCAAAAATGTGATGCCTGTAATTAGAGTTCACTGTGTCCACTCTGATGGAGAATAAAAGTTATTGATTATTGAAGTTCATTACTC
Source organism: Schistocerca serialis cubense (assembly GCF_023864345.2). NCBI lineage: Eukaryota > Metazoa > Arthropoda > Insecta > Orthoptera > Acrididae > Schistocerca > Schistocerca serialis. Next base: position 971,823,622 of record NC_064639.1, read on the forward strand.
TGAGGATTTAGGATGATGTCTGGGAGTCATAGAAAATGCAGTTTACTATAACAATTTTCACTATATTCTGAAAACGATAAAGCGTAAAATTCCAGACAAATGATTACCCATATCACCTATTGTACTATCTGAGCTGTTCAGAGTCTATTGCGTGGATCCTATTCTCCCTAGATAACGAAACTGTTCAATAATCATTATCGATGTAAATGTTCAAAGCGAATGCTCGCCAAAATTTGATGTTAATACTCATCAAACGCCACGCTAGTAATGGTAGAAAGTCTGTCCTGTGGCGACACGTGGAAGTACGACATACGCAAACTGAGAATAAATCACTGGAGTCGTTCCGCTATTAACACTTTACCCCAATGCGAACTCATTGTTAAGTGCATACCGAGTTACGTAATACGGCATCCAAGGGTGTTCCTGGCAACTGCACAAACGCGACGCAGCTTCCGACATGGAGTGCACACTGATACGAATCTAGTAGAGAACTGGGGCCTTACTCTAGCTCGCATGCTCTTATTTATATAGCCGTGGTGCGGACCGGCGAAGGCGTAGCCAACAACTTTTGCCTTACTGACTAGCCGCTGGGCTACCAAAACACCACTTCAAGTTACTACATAATTAATTGCTTCATTCGCTGAATGTCAATGAAGCTCTCGATTTAATTGAGCACGCAGCACACAGGTAAGTATCTATAGTAAAATTCTAATGTGGCTAGGTTAAATACTTTTGGCAAGAGAATTATTTTAGTTGTACTGCACGCAATAGATGAGCTCTGAACTTGCCCTTTGGAAAGACGCTACAGCTATAGTTTTATAGCTACCTTTTTGAAACTTCTCACATCTTTCTTATTATAGCGTACCTCCATTCTACCTAAATATAAACATCCTAGCTTTATCTAATCACTTACTTAATCTATCTCGCTTCCGAACTTTTAGGACACAAAAACAGAAAATCATGAATTTCAAACAAGATATTAATTTGTGAGACCCAGCATGTTGCTTCCATTATATTACAATGAAAGAGGAATCCGAATATAAATTTTGAAGTTTCTAGCTCCTTCGTGTTGCGCCGATGATTTTTACGTAAAATATCCAAATTTCGAAAACTGTTAAAGTTACCAAACTGAAACTTAACACATTATCATTTTAGCATCACTCCTGACATGCTATCAACTTTTCAGATTATTTACTTTATTTCTAGGGTCTTGCACAACATTCGTGACGTCATAGCTAGTTACAGTGGTCTAGGCTGGCACACAATGGTGAAAATGTTTCAAATGGCTCTGAGCACTATGCGACTTAACTTCTGAGGTCATCAGTCGCCTAGAACTTAGAACTAATTAAACCTAACTAACCTAAGGACATCACACACATTCATGCCCGAGGCAGGACTCGAACCTGCGACCGTAGTGGTCGTTCGGCTCCAGACTGCAGCGCCTAGAACCGCACGGCCACTCCGGCCGGCTGGCACACAATGGAAAGCATATGAATTTTATATGGCGTGAGTAGGCTGCTTCCCTACAAGGCGAGATCGCAATTTTATTTGATTATTTTGACCGGTTTCGGCTTAAAGCGGTCCTCAGATTTTCTTGTTTCGACTTTAACGTAAGCCGAATCCGGTCATAATAAACAAATGTTAATACGACCTCGACTGTTGTTTTAACAAAACTTCTCACGTTAGATGTATGTTGGTGGCAGTACAGTAATTCTCCAGTTTGTCACCAGTTTCAGTTGCCTGAAACCCTGCGCCCCACCACAGGGATTCCCCGTTTGGGTTTACGAAGCAGTTCCTGCAATCCGCGTGTTGAACGAACCTACAATCTGTCAGCACCCTCTGAATTGCTTGAATGTCTTCTTATAGTCTGACGTGGGGATTCCAAACACTCCAGCAGTTCTTAAGATAGAGTCGCACAAGTGTTCTATACTCGCACTCCCAATAAACTAAACTCGACCACTCTCATTGCCTACTAAGATCGTTAAGTGATTGTTCCATGTCATGTCACTTTGCAACGTTACGCATAGCTATTTAAATGATACAACAAGTTCACTCTTTCCAGTCACAGTTTATTTATCTTCAATACGCGTTTCAATGGTTTAAACCTCCTTCATTGATGTGATGCCAAGAAGCGGTAAGTGCTTCAGGCGACTTCGGCGCCACAGAAACGGAGGAGATGTGTTGCTGCAACACGATAATACTCGGCCCCAAACAAGTTGGGTTGGGTTGTTTGGGGGAAGAGACCAAACAGCGAGGTCATCGGTCTCATCGGATTAGGGAAGGACGGGGAAGGAAGTCGGCCGTGTCCTTTCAAAGGATCCATCCCGGCATGTGCCTGGAGCGATTTAGGGAAGCCATGGAAAACCTAAATCAGGATCGCCGTACGCGGGATTGAACCGTCGTCCTGCCGAATGCGAGTCCAGTGTGCTAACCACTGCGCCACCTCCCTCGGTCCTCCATCACCAGGTCGATTTACATTTGTTAGTATGACACATGCGTGTGTTGTGTTACAGGGTTTTGGAGGAACTTCTACATCTACATCTACATAGATACTCTGCAAATCACATTTAAGTGCCTGGCAGAGGGTTCATCGAACCACCTTCACAATGCTCTATTATTCCAACCTCGTATAGCGCGCGGAAAGAACGAACACCTATGTCTTTCCGTACGAGCTCTGATATCCCTTGTTTTATCGTGGTGATCGTTTCTCCCTATGTAGGTCGGTGTCAACAAAATATTTTCGCAATCGGAGGAGAAAGTTGGTGATTGGAATTTCGTGAGAAGATTCCTTCGCAACGAAAAACGCTTTTCTTTTCATGATGTCCAGCCCAAATCCTGTATCATTTCTGTGCCACTCTCTCCCATATTTCGTGAGAATACAAAACGTGCTGCCCTTCTTTGAACTTTTTCGATGTACTCCGTCAGTCCTATCTGATAAGGATCCCACACTGCGCAGCGGTATTCTAAAAGAGGACGGACAAACGTAGTGGAGGCAATCTCCTTAGTAGGTCTGTTACATTTTCTAAGTGTCCTGTCAATAAAACGCAGTCTTTGGTTAGTCTTCCCCACAACATTTTCTATGTGTTGCTTCCAATTTAAGCTGTTCGTAATTGTAATACCTCGGTATTTAGTTGAATTTACGGCTTTTAGATTAGACTGATTTATCGCGTAACCGAAGTTAAACGAATTCCTTTTAGCACTCGTGTGGATGACCTCACACTTTTCGTTTTTTAAGGTCTACATCTACATCTAACTTGTGACACTGTCTCCAGTGGGCGCACGTTCCTTTGACTATCGTAACACATCACATGTATAATGTAACATTTTGTAAACAAAGTTTACAGAAGTGCAACCCTTCCGCAGATCGCTGCAGATTTCAGTGCTGGGCCATCAACAAGTGTCATCGTGAGAACCATTCAACGAAACATCATCAATATTGGCTTTCGGAGCCGAAGGCCCACTCGTGTACCCTTGATGACTGCACGACACAAAGCTTTACACCTCGTCTGGGCTCGTCAACACCGACATTAGGCTGTTGATGACAGTGCTATAGGTATAGGTACTGCAAAATTGAGTCCCTTGCTTAATACAGACAGCATCGCGTCGACCAAATTCTTCTCCGCCATTAATAAGTTTTCTGAGTGGTGATGAAGAAGCTGTACGACGTCTTCCTTTGGATGCTACGGAAGAAATAAGAAGGGAAACTTTCCGTGCTCTGTTGTAGGCTCCTGCTCAACGCAGCAACTTAACCTCGGTAGAGAAAGGGCTGCATTATGAAATCTGAGAGAGGACCCTGACGTAATGGTTTTGAAAGCTGACAAAGTTAATGCAACTGTTTTGTTACCTCGAGGTGTGTATGAAGATAAGATGTATAGTCTGCTAAGTGACTCTACCTATAGGGGGATTGATTACGATCCTACAGGACGTGTGCAACGGAAAACTTCAGCACTATTAAATTCCTCCTCCTTAGCGCAAGAGACCGTCATGAGGTTAAGACCACATGGTTGTGTACGACCAAGACTATATGGCCTTCAAAAGGTTCATAAATAGGATCTTCCTCTACATCCAATAGTGAACCACGTTGGAGCTCCTATGTATGATTTAGCAAAACATCTCGCTTCCTTGCTGAGACCTTTTGTGGGAAAGTGCTCACATCACATACGAAACTCAGCTGATTTTATCAATAGACTGGGAACTCTTCGACTTAGCAGTGTAGACCTTCTAGTAAGTTTCGATGTGGTCTCACTTTTTACAAAAGTTCCTCTTGCAGATTCTTCGACACTGATTGGTAACATGTTTCCTGTTGATATCACTGCTTTGTTTAGGCACGCTCTTTCCTCAACTTATTTTATGTTTAATCAAGGATATTTTGAACAGACTGACGGTGTCGCCATGGGTAGCCCCCTGTCTCCAATGGCGGCCAACCTTTTTATGGAGGATTTTGAGAAGAGAGCGCTTGAATCAGCTGCCCTGATACCAACTGGTTTTTGGAGGTATGTGGATGATACTTTCATAGTGTGGCCTCATGGAGAAGACAAATTAATGAAGTTTGAACATCACCTCAACTCCATTCATAGGGACATCCGGTTCACCATAGAAATAGAGAAAGATGGTTGTTTGCCTTTCTTGGATGTCCTGGTTCGAAGGAAGAATGATAGTTCTCTAGGGCATTCAGTTTATGGGAAGCCCACCCATACTGATTTGTACCAGCAAGTATCGAGTTGCTATCACCTGTCGCAAACCATGAGTGTGCTTAAAACACTTGTTCATAGAGCTCATACTGTCTCCGATCTAGATAGCTTATCTCAAGAAGTCGCCCATCTAAAGACAGTATTCAGCGAAAATGGGTATTCTATCCGGCAGATTAACAGGGCACTAACAGTGAAAACTAAGGGGCAGGAAGTGGACAAAGAGGAGAACATGCCGGAACAATCTTCAGCTTTTCTGCCTTTCGTTGGCAACACTTCTTTTAAAATAGCAAGAATCCTCAGAAAATTTCAGGTAGAAGTGGTTTTCCGCCCACCATCGAAGATTGCGGACCTTGTGGGATCAGTAAAGGACAATCTGGCCGGAATTTATAAGGTACCATGCCCGTGTGGTATGGCTTACATGGGTCAAACCACACGCACCGTGAAAGAAACCTGCACTGAACATCAACGTCACACCCGCCTTTTGCAGCCAATCAAGTCCGCTATTGCTAAACACTGCACATTCAATGGAGTATGAGAAAAAGATGATTTTGTTCACAGCAACATCTTTTTGGGACTCCATTATTAAAGAATCCGTAGAAATACGCCTAGTGGAAAATCAATTGAACCCTAACAACTTCGCCGGCCGAAGTGGCCGTGCGGTCAAAGGCGCTGCAGCCTGGAACCGCAAGACCGCTACGGTCGCAGGTTCGAATCCTGCATCGGGCATGGATGTTTGTGATGTCCTTAGGTTAGTTAGGTTTAATTAGTTCTAAGTTCTAGGGGACTAATGACCTCAGCAGTTGAGTCCCATAGTGCTCAGAGCCATTTTGAACCTAACAACTTCTACCAGCTGGACAATGTGTGGAATCCCATTATCTCTACGATTTGCTCTAATCGAAGACGACAGAGTGCGCCGACGGCCGCGACAAACAGCTACGCAGAGGGCGAATGAGTTCCGCTATTTCACCAGCGAGGGCGCTGCCGGCGGGCAGTGTGGTCCATCTATCAAGTTTTCGACGCATGCGCAGAATAGTTACAGCGCGCTATACTGTATATTGCGGAACGATGGATGTTTTCGCCAGTCTGCGAATGGCTCAGCTGAAGATGACTGGCAGGTGCCCAGTTGAAATATCGTGCGACGTATTGAACGACGACCGGCTGCAAGTCCGAATTTGTTTGAACAGAAGAGTCCCGGTTTCATTTGGTAAGAGGTGATGGTAGTGTTCGAGTGTGGCGCAGACACCACGAAGTCATGAACACCACGAAGCGATGGACCCAAGTTGCCAACAAGGCACCGTGCAAGCTGGTGGTACAACCGTGCCGGCCGGTGTGGCCGAGTGGTTCTAGGCGCGTCAAAAAAAAAGCTCTGAGCACTATGGGACTTAACATCTGTGGTCATCAGTCCCCTAGAACTTAGAACTACTTAAACCTAACTAACCTAAGGACATCACACACATCCATGTCCGAGGCAGGATTCGAACCTGCGACCGTAGCGGTCACGCGGTTCCAGACTGAAGCGCCTAGAACCGCACGGCCACACCAGCCGCCCTAGGCGCGTCAGTCTGGAACCGCACGACCGCTACGTTCGCAGGTTCGAATCCTGCCTCGTGCATGGATGTGTGTGATGTCCTTAGGTTAGTTAGGTTTAAGTAGGTCTAAGTTCTAGGGGACTGATGACCTCAGATGTTAAGTCCCATATGCTCAGAGCCATTTGAACTATTTTTTGGTGCATCCGTAATGATGTGGGCCCTGTTTACAGGAAATTGACTGGGTCCTCTGGTCCAACTGAACCGATCATTCAGTGGAAATGGTTATATTCGGCTACTTGGAGGCCATTTGCAGTCATTCATGGACTTCACGTCCGCAAACACGGAAGGAATTTTTGTGGATGCCAATGGGCACTGTCACCAAGCTACAGTTGTTCGCGATTATTTTGAAGAACAGATAATGATTTGGCCTCCCATGTCGACATTATCGAGAGGTCAGTTCGTGCACGGAATCTTGCACCGGCAAGACAGTTATGGACGGCTGTAGAGGCAGTGTGGCTCTATATTTCTATTGGGGACTTGCAGCGACGGTGCGACACTATGTTGGGAAGTATTCCATTGCTTTAGCCATCTCCGGGTAGACTTTCTTCTGGCCCTGCGCAACATGCAGCCGTGGCGTGGAGGACAAGGGGGAGTTTAGGCAGTCTGCCATCGTGGTCTCTTGCTGTAGCCAAAAAGAACGTGTAAATAGGCACTAACGGTTAAAGCAACTGCTCGCGATGAGCAGGAAATCCGGATTCGAATCCCGGTCTGGGATAGATTTTCAGTTGCTACCGTATGTTTACTAGGTTGTAAACGGAGAATATATGAACAGTTTGCAGTGATAGCAAATGTGTGAATTTCTAAGGGACCACACTGCTGATATTATCGGCCCCTAGACTTACACACTACTTAAACAAACTTATGCTGAGAACAACACACGCACCCATGCCCGATGGAGGACTCGAACCTCCGGCAGGAGGGTCCACACAGTCTGTGAGATGGCGCCTCTAACCGCGCTCCACTCCGCGCAGCGCACTCATATCATTTCATGACACTGCATCTGGAATGATTTTATCTCCATCGATCCATTAAATTCATTTAATGGCATTTAATTCATGATGGGCATTATACTTTTAGTACAGAATTCATTCACTGGAAAACAATTTCTGTTAATGGGTGAAGGTGATCGACCAGAACACCCGCCCTATAACCTGACGATGCAGAATAACAAGTACTCGAAGATCACTGTCCTACATGGAGACACATAGTGTCACTGAAATTTAACTTCATCATGCTTCGTAGTAGGACGGAAGAGCGTCAACGAGATAGGCTTCTGCTGGCGTTTTCCAAAGATAAACATGTCGACCGCCCGGGAAAAATGTGAACGAGATTCGTCTGGCCAGATAACGTTTCTCATTGTTTTCGTATCGAAATTGTATGTTAGAGACAAATTTTGTCATTTCAGGTCATTGCAGGGCAAAACAGTGATCTCGAGAAAACTGTTCTATTGAGCTCGACAGGATGCTCTTCTTTTTTAAAAAAAAAGTATAAGTATGAACATCTCAGACAGATATTATCTGGAACGCTGTGTAGCCTCAAAAAAAAATGGTTCAAATGGCTCTGAGCACTATGGGACTCAACTGCTGAGGTCATTAGTCCCCTAGAACTTAGAACTAGTTAAACCTAACTAACCTAAGGACATCACAAACATCCATGCCCGAGGCAGGATTCGAACCTGCGACCGTAGCGGTCTCGCGGTTCCAGACTGCAGCGCCTTTAACCGCACGGCCACTTCGGCCGGCTGTGTAGCCTCATTGGCTGTTCAATAGTTTTTTTCTGGAGGATCTTCGGGACCATTTTCGAATGGAGAAAAGTGTAGTTTACCTGTCCTTGACCCACATAGGTAGCGGGAAAGTAGCTCGCCTCAAGGATGCAGCGAGAAGGTGAGACAGCTGGTGCGTGTGTTGTGGCGACGGCGGAACTGAGGCTCACGAGCCACAGCGCCTCGCCGTCTTCACGCGTCACCTCGGGTCTAATTGGCGGCATCTCGACCCGTCTCTGCCTGTGCTGGAGCCGTGAGACACGCAGCTTCCTCGCCGCTTCTGGTGCGCGGCAGCGCAGCATCCGCTCGCTTCGCTTGGGAGCCGCACCGTGTAATTCCCGCACTCTTGCGTATCCCCACTGCCATGTAAACTGAAACGACAACATCCAGTCTGTCAGATGTCGCCTAGAGGTAGGCGCACAGTGCTACGCAGGGAAGGGTGGTGCAGCGAATATGTTAGCAGTTTACAGGTTTGTTTACATACACACATCAAAAACAGTTTTGCATCACCTCGGTTCAGAGAGTTCCGGAACCTGTACAGAAAATTGCAACAGAGATCAACATAAGCATCATTTCCGCCCTTTTTAATGATTGCTCATGAAAACGACACACTGCATGTTGTACCACCATACAGCGAGACCTTCAGAGGTGGTGGTCCAGATTGCTGTACACACCGGTACCTCTAATACCCAGTAGCACGTCCTCTTGCATTGATGCATGCCTGTATTCGTCGTGGCATACCATCCACAAGTTCATCAAGGCACTGTTGGTCCAGATTGTCCCACTCCTCAACGGCGATTCGGCGAGGATCCCTCAGAGTGGTTGGTGGGTCACGTCGTCCATAAACAGCCCTTTTCAATCTATCCCAGGCATCTTCGATAGGTTTCTTGTATGGAGAACATGCTGGCCACTCTAGCCGAGCGATGTCGTTATTCTGAAGGAAGTCATTCACAAGATGTGCACGATGGGGACGCGAATTGTCATGCTTGAAAACGAATTCCTCGCCAATATGCTCCCGATATGGTTGCACTACTGGTCGGAGGACGGCATTCACGTATCGTACAGCTATTACGCCGCCTTCCATGACCACCAGCAACGTACGTCGGCCCCACATAATGCCAACACAAAACAGCAGCGAACCTCCACCTTGCTGCACTCCCTGGATAGTGTGTCTAAGGGGTTCAGCCTGATCAAATTGCCTCCAAACACGTCTCCGACGACTGTTTGGTTGAAGACATATGCGACACACATCGGTGAAGACTACGTGATGCCAATCCTGAGCGGTGCATCCAGCATGTTGTTGAGCCCATCTGTACCGCGCTGCATGGTGCCGTGGTTGCAAAGATGGAACTCGCCATGGACGTCGGGAGCGAAGTTGCGCATCATGCAGCTTATTGCGCACAGTATGAGTCGTAACGTGACGTCCTGTGGCTGCACGAAAAGCATTATTCAAGATGGTGGCGTTGCTGTCGTGGTTGCTCCGAGCCATAAAACGTAGGAAGCGGTCAACCACTGCAGTAGTAGCCCTTGGGCGCCTGAGCAAGACATGTCATCGACATTTCCTCTCCCTCTCTGTATCTCCTCTATGTCCGAAGAACATCACTTTGATTCACTCCGAGACGTCTGGACACTTTCCTTGTTAAGAGCCCTTCCTGGCACAAAGTAACAGCCGGCCGGTGTGGCCGAGCGGTTCTAAGCGCTTCAGTCTGGAACCGCGCGACTACTACGGGCGCAGGTTCGAATCCTGCCTCGGGCATGGATGTGTGTGATGTCCTTAGGTTATTTAGGTTGAAGTAGTTCTAAGTTAAAGAGGACTGATGACCTCAGATGTTAAGTCCCATAGTGCTCAGAGCCATTTGAACCATTTGAACAAAGTAACAATGCGGATGCGAAGGAACCGCGGTATTGACCATCTAGGCATGGTTGATTTATAGACAACACGAGCCGTGTACCTCCTTCCTGGTGGAATGACTGGATCTGATCGGCTGTCTGACCCCCTCCGTCTGATAGGCGCTGCTCATGCATAGTTGCTTACATCTTTGGGCGGGTTTAGTGACGTCTCTGAACAAAGGGACTGTGTTCAAATGGCTCTCAGCGCTATGGGACTTAACTTCTGAGGTCATCAGTCCCCTAGAACTTAGAACTACACAAACCTAACTAACCTAAGGACATCACACACATCCATGCCCGAGGCAGGATTCGAACCTGCGACCGCAGCGGTCGTGCGTTTCCAGACTGTAGCCCCTAGAACCGCTCGGCCACTCCGGCCGGCAAGGGACTGTGTCTGTGATACAGTATCCACAGTCAACGTCTGTCTTCAGGAGTTCTGGGAACCGGGATGATGCAAAACCTTTTTTTGATGTGTGTACAACAGCGCGACTTTAGAGCATGACAGCACAGCGTAGCTGAACACTGCACCTGCTTCTACCAGCGCCACGCAGTGTTCGCGACACAGTTCATTCGCGACATAATTCACTGCGCACGTTTCACGAAGTTCTCATTGAGACCATTACTTCACAAAAAAATACGTGGGGTAAAGAACCTTCTCTTTCATTTCGTTTCAACTAAGTATCATGTGGAGATAACCATTTCTATTCTCCTTCATCCTTCTGCATAACTCTTTCATTTTTCTCAGAAAGAGCTCGTTCCGTTTTATCTGACAATTTTACACAGAGGTTTTGCGTTTGTTTTATATTCTCGGAAAACATTTTAATTTCTTGACTTATAATTTTAAATCGTCTAAGTCGAGTAAGGTCTATTCAGCCTGCATTTCTTCTCTCTTCCGTCTTGCCTCCCCATTCTTTGTTTTCCTGTTTTGAAATAATGTGTAGGTCTTCTTTGTTAATACATCTTCCTTCAGTCTCTCTACAGGCTGTCCCAGGACGAATACTCAGTATTCAGGAATATGACAGCAATGATCATTGGAAGGAAAAAAAAAATCTGGTAAACATTGGTTCTACAATTCATGCCTTAAGAGCTACGAGCACTTCCTCACCTTCGATACTATGAACCAAACCTGTTCTGCTGTGCGTTCTTCTCTTTCCACATTTTGAGAGGCGATAGTATGGACCAAAACAAGAAAAAATTGTCAGGTAAACATAGGCTCTCACACGCATACATTAAGCGCTATGAACACTTGTTCACTAGAAAAGATGTGTTTCAGAGTAGCGAAGATGAAGTGCCATAGCTCTTACGGTACGCACTTCACAGCTTACGTTTACTGGACTTATTTGCTTAGAATGGCCGTTCCTGTCATATCCCTGAGTAATGACCATTCCTCATGGGACACCCTGCAGATGTCCACAGAATGTAACTCGCTTTCTCCAGACCCGATTTTCAATGCTTTCTACTCACTTCGTATGTTTATATTTACAGTCAGTTAGTTATTATTGTCTGTCTTCTTAATATTGCTAGGCTTCATTTTTAAAATCCTATTCTGCAGCTGCCTTTGCAGCTGTTCTTTCAGAAGTTCTAGTGTTTTCCTTACATTCTCTAAGGTTCAACTATTATCGTAAGATCATCCGCAAAGGCCAAACAATTTATTGATTCTTCCGATTTACCCAGCTTTATGTAGTTTTTGTTTTACTTCCTTCATTTCCAGACTCTTATAAGTCACAGAACTGAATAATAGAGGTGGAAAACAATCTCTATGTTTGATTGAAGATACAGTTTGAAATTTTAATTATCCTCAGAAAAAATCAGGCAGCCACCATGAAACTTGGTGACGTGTCGATCTTCTGTACACCCTTCAATGCGACATACGGGGCTACTATAGATGATTCATTCGTTTTCGAAGCTCTATATTTTCCAAAGTACTACGTGTAAAAATATGATTGATGCATGAGTACAACTGTAAACTAATCAAGTTTGCCTTCTGCACTGTTCAAACGTTCTTTCAGTGCCCCTCTAGTCGCTCGACAGAGGCCCAAGTGGTAGTTAATTTCGTTCCGTATCTTATGTAGCGACTAGGACTGTTGATATTTTTAAAAATGTCCAATATATCAATATTTAAAATAAATCGTTATCGGACCTAGATACATCAGGAAAAGTATCGATATATCGACAGAAAAAATGTTTTAGAGCCGTATATTAAAGTACTCAGTTATCATTAGACATTCTGTACATCAACAAGCTAGCAATCTGGTTATCTTCCTTAGAGCAAGAAGTGAAAGGGAAACGACGAGCGTTCACACTTGGCGATATCCACTTGGCTAAGAATGGAAACTGCATGTAAGTGGCACAATGAAAGCTGTCCGATGGGACCGTCGTTCAGTTCCGTCACTTATTGGATCTGTCCGGAATACTTCATGTCGACTTCTCTATTCTTTTTTTCATTTCTGCAAACGCCAGCGACCTAACAGTTGTAGTTTTAAGACTGGATGTGAAGTTAAACGATACAGGTTCTGTTGGTAGCGACGGACGCCAGTTACGTCAGCATTTCCCCCCACACGTTCCCGCCCACCGCAGATACCAATCTTATCATTTAGATTTTTGTTCATCAGTTTCAGCACCTGGTTTTGAAGAAAGCTGAATTGAGGAAATTGCACACTAGTTGCGTTAAAAATTGTTGTGCTATTTCTACACATTGGAAATTTTGTTGTTCCATTCGCACCACCACCCTCCAATGCAGTCGGAATTCTTCTTTGTGCCCTCTGTTCTTGCTCCACACAATCAAAGAGAAAGACTGAACTTGAGGAAAGCTCAAAAACTAGTGATACTCCTTCACACAGTCAAAGTAAAATTATGTCCTACTACAGTTTCAAATACTTACTGAAAATTTCAAAAAATAATATAAAATAAAATAGACGTCATTCCAGAAAAAAGAAAATTAACTATGAAATCTCCACACCGTAAATATGATGTACAAAAGATAAATGGTAATGAACAATTTATAAGAGAAACACAAAAACTTAAAACCACAAAACGGCAACAACTGCAAGTAAGACTTTTAAAAGCATCTGAAACTGTAGCACCGCAAACCACAACACGTAAACACCCTTGGTGGACAGATGAGTGTGACCAACTGATAAATCTCAGACAACAAGTTTGGCAGAATTGGTTGTGCAATTAAAGTCAAAAGACCCTGGAAGATCTCAAAGGTACCAGGAAAACAGTCACAAAAGCAATACGAACAGTCCGTAAACAACACGAAGACAAAAAGTTGCAAGACATAGAAAATGATTTCAAGAAAAAATAATTCCCAAAATTTCTACAGAATATTCAAACAAAAATTAACAAAGTGCTCTCTTCCATCACTCCAATTCAGAAATGAACATGGGGAAATTGCCCATACCAACACCGAAAACTGTGAAATTCTTGAAAAATACTTTTATAAATTACTGAATTGTGGAAAGCCTGCAGAAAAAAAAAATGGCTCTGAGCACTATGGGACTCAACTGCTGTGGTCATTAGTCCCCTAGAACTTAGAACTACTTAAACCTAACTAACCTAAGGACATCACACACATCCATGCCCGAGGCAGGATTCGAACCTGCGACCGTAGCAGTCGCACGGTTCCGGACTGCGCGCCTAGAACCGCGAGACCACCGCGGCCGGCTGCAGAAAAATTTGAGTTCCGTCATACACAACGAAACCCACACTCAAAGCCACCAAGTTTACAGGAGATTAAAGAAATAATTCAGTCACTGAAAAGTAACAAAGCATCCGGAGAAGACCAAATCATCGCAGAATTATGGAGAAATGCAGGAGAAAATCTTAATGCAAAACTCAAAGAAATTATAGATTAAATCTGGAAAACTGAAAAAATCCCCACAGATTGGAAGACAGCTATCATACGTCCTCTCTAAAAAAATGGAAGAAAACAGACCCCAACAACTATCGTGGAATCTCTTTATTGTCAATAACATACAAAATTCTGTCTAAAGCCCTACTAAACCGAGCAGAACCTCAGCTGGATTCAAAACTAGGCGAATATCAAGGTGGATTCAGGAGAGGTCGATCATGTGTAGAACAAATCCTTAACTTGAAAAACTCTATGAAATATTTGCATAGCACTTCAAACAAAAGTTATGTCATCACGTTTGTCGACTTTAAAAAAGCATATGACAGTATAGACCGAGAATACCTTTTTTAAGTGTTAGCAGAATTTGGACTAGATCAAAAGACAACAAACATCATGAAAGAAACACTCACGGAGACCAAATCCAAAGTAACATTTATGGGAGAATTGAGCACAGAATTTGAAATAGACACAGGATTACGACAAGGGGATGGACTGTCCCCAGTGCTCTTCAATTGTGCTCTTGAAAAAGTTGTTCGAGAATGGAGAAAAGCAGGTGCACCAGCACAGAGACTGGGACCAAAACGTAAGGGAATAGAATTAGAATGTTTAGCATTTGCTGACGACATGGCATTGATCGCCCAAGACATTACCGATGCACAGAAACAAGAGCAGGGAGTAAAAATAGAAGTAGAAATTTCATTTGAAAAAAAAATTATGACTGACATCAAAGATGCACTTTCTGATCTCAAAATTGGGAATAACTACATGTCTCGAGTAAAAGAATTTAAATATTTAGGTGAATGGATTGCAGAAAACTGTAGTGAAAAGAAATCTATCAGATCAAGAGTCCATAAAATGGAGACGGCGTTTCAGTTAACAAAAAATGTTTACATCAAAAAAAGAGTTTCTCGTGGAACTGCAAAATACAAGACTACACAGCAGTAATTAAACCCGAAGCTCTCTACGCATCTGAGACACTAAACCTTCAACACAGAACACTAAAAGGGGGATTAGAAGCGAAAGAACGTAAAATAATAAGGAAAATCCTAGGGCCAAGAGCTAACGATGATGTGCATTATCCGAACCCCAATGCAGAAATATATAAAAATATCTCCAAAATAACAGACACAATGCGGATGAGAAGAATCCAATTCATGGGGCATTTAGAAAGAACGGACTCAAACAGGTTAACGTACAAAATCCATACATTTTTAAGAACAAAACTACAAGACCTGACTGGTATAAACAGATGGAAAAAGACCTGAGAGAATTAGGGTCTCCAAATCTACATTACAGAAATGAAATCAGAAAAATCATAAATACACGGGGTTTTGAAGAAGAAGTCAGAAAAACTAACCGACATACGTGGTCTACGTAACGAAAGCTAGCCCATTCGTTGCTTATGAAGGAATACTGGGCGTAAAGGAAGGCCAACAAATGTTGATTACGCGTGGTCCTAAGTGATTCATTCGCGAAGAAGAAGAAGAAGAAAATAAAAATATCGGCACTCGACAGTGCAATTTCGATATCGATATATCGGGGAGGAAATACCGCCGATGTATTTATACCATTTGGAAAAAAAATATCGTAATGCCCATACATCGACATTGTATCAACAGCCCTAGGAGCCACATCCTTTCCGTGCTCATCACAGCAGCACTGAGGCGTTCTCTGATCCGTTCACAGTATTGTTGGCAGTACGGGAAAGTAAACACACTCCTCATTGTGCTCCCAAAGCAAAAGAGCTGCAATAAGTTAGATCAGGCGACGGGCGAGGATGAGGAGGGGTGAAGAGGGGAGAGGGAGCGGAGAGAGAAAAGGGAACAGAGCGATGTCGTCTTCACCAATACACCCAGTCCAGCGATATGGGCAAGTTCATCGTTTAGATAGCAACGAACATCTATGTTCCAATGTGAGGGAAGCCAAAAGTGGCAGGATGTGATAGGGTTTCCAGTGGAGAATGAGACGAGGTGTTGTAAGTAGTGCACCAAAAACATCCCCTTCCGTAGTTTACCACACCTCTTCTGCTTGACAGCCTGCCGTAACCTCGCACTGGATTTCAGTGGTATAACTTGACTTAACTGAAGAGCGAACTGCACTTGGGGGCGGGGGTGGAGGGCCATTTTCCTTCCCCGCAAGAACTGCCGCACGGGATGAGTAATAATCAGTTTCTCATCTGGCAGGGCACCGCGGTGTAAATATTTGGGTAGCTCTGTTCGTGTGGGTTTCTTACTTTATGTATTCCGTTCATCGTTAACAACCTGCAGCAGCTGCCTTTGACGTAGCTGGGTACACATAGTGAGGACTTGTAGGCTTGCTATTATGCTTTCAGACTTCTTGTCCCTTAGGAGCTTAGTCTGTCAGCTCCTCACAATGGCAATCCCAAGAGACACTCGTGCATCGGCTTGCCCGATAATGGTTAGACCTTTGCATTTGAGGGCGTTGGGGAAGCCACTTCCTTCCCCAAAGATAGTTTTAGGTTTGCCTCTTTGTTACATAATTCCACACGTAGTCAACCGTATGCCTGACAGACAGAAGCCCCCACTTGAAGCACCATGGATTTTGAGACATGCAACTAGAGTTTTAAACATCTACAATTGCTTCTTTTTGTGATATGTTACATTACAGCATCACCGGTCTATTGCGGTCTAACTGTGTTGGTCAGGCAGTAAATTTCCACAGGGCAGTGACTGCATCACTGCAATTCACTTTGGAGGTGTGGCGGTGGGACTTGTAGTCCCGTACCACCCTCTGACGGTGACAGTACTGCATGAGTCAGGCAGAAAAATTTAGCCTAACATGGGCAGGTCTGATTGGAAAGTATTGGACGTAGAATGGGGGCTAGTCCCGCCAAAGGATGCGTCCGTGGTGGGCGTGCCAGACCTATCGTTAGCCATGGTCGGAATCCGTTTGCTCTAGGATGGTTAGGGGAACCGGATGTCGATGCCAGCGGCGTGGAAGTGTGGTCCCAACGTAGCGTAACCCATGGACAGTGTCCCGCAAGGCATCCACTTTCTCATAGAGCCGCCGCGCGTTGTTGCGTATGGTCGTCTTTAGGGGGACGATATCCGCTTCCTCGTGGAGAGTGACAATTCTCGTGAGTGGCGGGGCGTGCAGGCTCCACCTGAGCACCTTGTTCTGCAGGCGCTGCAACGTCCGCATCCTGGTGACACTAATCGTGGCCCATGCAGCAGATCCATACGTGAGGGCAGGCAGGATAACTGTTCGGTAAATGCGGAGCTTGGTATGCAGGTTAAGTTCCCTACTGCGAAAGAGCGGGTACAAAGCCCTGGTTAGCTTTTGCCCCTTGTTGGTGACATACTCCGCATGACAGTGGAAGAGCAACTTGTGGTCCATCTGGACCCCGAGATAGGTGGTTGTCGGGGACCAGGGCACCTGCACACCTGCAATCGAGATATTGCGGCGGAGGACTGGGCGCCGTTTCGTGAAGTAAACTGCCGTAGTTTTAGCGGCATTGAGAGCTATTTTGTTTGTCCGGCACCAGGTGATGGTGGCGTCCACCTGTCGCTGGAGGCGGGCGACGACGGCGTCAGTAATGCGGCCAGTGGTGTATAGCGCTGTGTCGTCAGCGTATTGTGCAAGGTGGCACTCGGGGATGACCGGCATATCATTGACATAGATATTAAATAGCATGGGAGATAGCACCGATCCTTGCGGAGTGCCTGCCGACAACTGGCGAATGCCAGAACGCATTCCCCGTTGAGCCACTAGGAAAGTCCTACCACGGAGGAAGTCATCCACGATCTTGACATAAATATCCGGTATAGGGGTCTGTGTCAGCATCTTGTGTACGAGGTTGTCTTGCCAGATCATATCGTAGGCGTTTTGCAAGTCCAGAAAAACGGCAGCTGTCGACTTGGCAGTGTTGAAGCCTTTGCTGATGTGTTCAGTGATCCGTAGGACCTGAAGTTCAGCAGAGAGGTGCGAAGTGAATCCAAACTGTTCAGGACGGATCGTCCCAGCTGCTGCAAGAGGTTGGGAAAGTCGGTGAAGGATCACAGATTCAAGGACCTTCGCCATAGTGTTTAGGAGGCTGATGGGCCTGTTGTTGGTGGGGACAGTAGGGTCTTTGAACCTCTTGGGGATCGCAATCAGCTTGGCTTGTTTCCACTGAGGGGGGAAAAGGCCATATGTGAGACAACAGTTTAAAATCTAGGTGAACAAGATGAGTGTACTTACACGGCTCACGAATAGTATGTAGCTGCGAGAAATTTCTGACCTAGTATTGACGGAGGAAGCCAATTCGTGAAGCAACCGTTTCACATGAAGGATTTGGCATCCGAAACACTCGGAATTTCGAAATGCCCTTTTAGGTACCAGGGGAATCACAGTGGTGCTCGACACTCGGCACTCGTCCATCGGGATTATGCTGCTGAAGAAGCCATCTGAAGTGGCCTGACACAGATGTAACATTTTCTCTGCTGCCTCAGTGCGGTGGGTCTTTTGAATTGGTGCGAGCAGTCGCCGAGCCCAGTGGGTGTGACCAGTCTCTTGTTCAAAATGCTGTACAAATTGTTGAAAACTTATGCATGGTTGATTTTCCCTTTTTTGCCACCGCCTGGGTTGTAACACAACAGTCTTCCAGCAGCCAGGGCCTCCCATTCTGTTGCGATTTCGGTTTCTTCACGGTGAGATGGTCTGCCACATCTTTCTTCGTCAGTAACAAAGTATTAGTTGAATTTTGCTATTTGGCCAGTAAAATAACTGGTGATGCCCGAAGTATAGAAGATATATAATCCACACTTGCAACAGCAAAGTGCGTTTTTGAAACAGAGGAATTTCTTAGTATATAGTACCAAGTGTTTGGAAGTCTTCTGCGAAGGTATTTGTATGGAGTGCAGCCTTGTGTGGAAATGAAACGTGGATGATAAGCGGTTTAGAAAATAAGACAAAGTAGCTTTTTAAATAAGGTGCGACAAGAGACACTGGATGCATCGCGTAACTAATGAAGAGGTACTGAACGGAATTGGGGACACGTGGTAGGACACGTGTTGAGGCGTTAAGAAATTGGTTGACAAAATGAAAGGAGTGTGTGTGTGTGTGTGTGTGTGTGTGTGTGTGTGTGTGTGTGTGTGTGTGAGGGGGGGGGGGGGGGAATTGTAGGAAGAGACCAAGAAATGAGTGCAGAAAGCAGGTTCACATGCGTGAAGGTTGCAGCTGTTACTTGTAGATGAAGAGGCTGGCAGAGAGTACACTAGCGAGCAAAACTGAAGATAGTGGTGGGAACAAACGAATTATAACCATCGATTCAGTCGGTTCTTCGTAACCAATGCGCTCATTCGCTTGTAGTGTTTACCTGTCGACTGAATTATTCATTCATCCTTTTGAGACAAACCAGTCTGTGGGAGCAACAGAATGAAAACAGCCGACACAGTACGATGCCTTCAGTTCTGACCGGAAATGTTCGATCGTTCCGCCATTACCAAAATTTATAATGTAGCACCAGTTATTAACCTTTTAACCAACCAAAAATTCGTATTTAATGCCATAAGTACTAAAAATTTCTGTTTAAATATATACTTTTTATTCGCATCTCCGAGAAATAAGATACGTTATTTATCTCTAAAAACGATGGTCAACTCTAGTCTTGGTTCATGTGTAGCCGAAGAGGCTGAAAAAGTGCATAAATGAAATCACTCAAGCCCAGAACCAGAGTGAAAACATTCACATAATGGCCGTAACTGCCAGAGAATTGTGTCCATCGGTTGTCTCGCATTAAGCGAAACCACTCAGACGCGGAGCGGCAAACATTTATACAGGATTCCGTGATGCTGCTACAGACATTCAGCGACGATGGAAAACGGTAGATGTATCAATTTCAGGTAAGGGTCCCTGGTCCCGAAAGACCAGGTCAATAGTTAAAAGCGAAAATCATTTTGATACCCCTGGCGGTGGAATACATGTGACGGTACTGTAGTTAGTAAGATCGTCGGGTAGGCAGCTTTCAGAGATAGTAGTAATGACCTAAAGGAGGAAAATAAGTTTAGCAAACACGCGCTCTACAACGTGTACCCTATATAAGACAACACGTGCCTGGCGCAGTTGTTAGATCGGTTACTGTTGCTACAATGACAGATTATCAAGATTGAAGTGAGTTTGGTGTTACAGTCGGCGCACGAGCGATGGGATACAGCATCTCCGAGGTAGCTATGATGCGGGGTCATCCCGTACTACCATTTCACGAGTGTACCGTGAATATCAGGAATTCGGTAAAACATCAAATCTCCGACATCGCTCCGGACGGAAAAAGATCCTGCAAGAACGGGACCAACTCAAGAGAATCGTTCAACGTGACAGAAGTGCAACCCTTCCACAAATTACTGCAGATTTCAATGCTGAGCCATCAAAAAGTGTCAGCGTGCGAACCATTCAATGAAACATCATTGATATGAGCATTCGGAGCTGAAGGACCACTCGTGTACTCTTGGTGGCTGCACGACACAAAGCTTTACGCCTCGCCTGGGCCCGTCAACACCGTCATTGGTCTGTTGATGACTGGAAACAAGTTGCCTGGTCGGACGAGTCCTGTTTCAAATTCTATTGAGCGGATGGATGTGTACGAGTATGGATACACCCTCATGAATCCATGGACCCTGCATGACTGTAGGGGACTGTTCAAGCTGGTGGAGGCTCTGTAATGGTGTGGAGCGTGTGCAGTTGGAGTGACATGGGACCCCTGATACGTCTAGATAGGACTCTGACAGGTGACACGTAAGTAAGCATCCTGTCTGATCACCTGCATCCATTCATGTCCATTGTGGATTGCAACGGACTTGGGTAATTCCAGCAGGACAGTGCGACACCCCACACGTCCAGAATTGCTACAGAGTGGCTCTAGGAACGCTCTTCTGAGTTTAAACACTCGCGCTGGCCACCAGACTCTCCAGACATGAACATTACTGTGCATATCTGGGATGCCTTGCAGCGTGATATTCATAAGAGCTCTCCACCGTCTCGTACTCTTACGGATTTATGAACTGCCCTGTAGGATCTATGGTGTCACTTCCCTCCAGCTCTACTTCAGACATTAGTCGAGTCCATGCCACGTCGTGTTGCGGCACTTCCGCGTGGTCGCGGGGCCTTACACGATATTAGGCGGGTGTACCAGCTTCTTGGCTCTTCAGTGCAATGTGGACCAAAACAAGAAAAAAGGTCCGGTAAAAATGGGCTCTTGGAGCATACCTGAAGAGCTACGGGCACCTTTTGGGTAGAGGAGATTATCGAACGTAAGTGTTCATAGTTCATAAGGTATGCATTGGAGAGCCGACATTTAGTAGGCACTTCTTTCTTCTTTTGGTCTATGCTAGCACCTCTGAAAAATGCCTGTTCTACAGTCTTTATAGCGACAGTACTGGTACATGAACTCCACTTTGAGAAGTATCAGAACGATTTTCGCTTATAAGTCACGACTCGATCGTTCTCGGACCAGGATCCTTTGCCTCAAACTGATACATTTAGCCTTTTCCATCATCCCTGAAAGTTTGTAATCATGACGGAATCGCCCCCTATAGCTGACACGGCCGTGGTTTCATTTGCCTGTTTCATTCGACTGAAAAAACCGAGTGTACGGAAAAACAATCGACTGGCCAATCGATTGTTAAAACCAGTCCAATCATCACAGGGACATCAGCAAATTGAAACACACATTCCAGTGAGGTGACCTGTAAGGACGCGAATTCGACGGTCACACGTATGTGGAACCGCTGCTCCAGATGTGAGGGCGTGTCGCGTCCGCATTCCCGCCTCCAGCCGAGGACCAGACGGGCAGGCAGCTGGCGCCGGCTTTGATGACCACTTGTCCTACTAACCACTCCGCCCCGCCAGGTCAGCGAGAGGTCAAGGTGGGCCGCTTACCTGTGGTACAGAAGCTAAAAATAGGAAGACAGCCTGGAGTTTGTCACGACGACGGCAACGATGGGACAGGATGAAACGCGCGTTTCTTACGAGGGAACTCCAGGAAGAAAGTTACACACTGCTATGGTAAGCCAAGTAATTTTTATTGAATGTTACAACCTCGAAGTGTCACAGATACATGACACTATTTGTCGTCTTAGTCACTAGTCTCTGTGTACAACGGTCGGGAAGTTTTATCAATCGTCCAGTTTCTCGGCGACAGACATCCGGTCCTTGGTCAAAGAGCCATTCCAGAACCGCTGTAATGACCGTCCTCAATGTTGGAAAGTCTCTGTGCCCCAGATGTTCTTTGAGTTTATCGAAAAGATGGTAATTGCACGATCAAAAATGTTCAAATGTGTGTGAAATCTTATGGGACTTAGCTGCTAAGGTCATCAGTCCCTAAGCTTACACACTACTTAACCTAAATTATCCTAAGGACAAACACACACATCCATGCCCGAGGGAGGACTCGAACCTCCGCCGCGATCAGCAGCACAGTCCATGACTGCAGCGCCTGAGACCGCTCGGCTAATCCCGCGTGGCAAATCGCGCGATCCAAGATCTCGACTTCCCGATCAGCATTACCCACGTCTCTGCTGTCTTGGTCAACTTGTTGGCACCATTTTACTACGGCTGGACACGAATTTGCATTTGGTCCATACATCACCAGAATTTCAGTATGAATCTGCGTCCAGTTTAGACGTTTAAGCCACAATAATCGGACTGTCCCGCGTACTTCATTGTTTTAGCACGTTATCAGTTGCTTTGCCATTTTATTCGCACTGTCATTCATTTCTGTGTCCGGTCAGCATTTCCAGAAGCAGTAACTCCGATGGCCTTGTTTTTTCCCTCGATCAGGTCCTGTGTTGTGCAGGCTTGTTCAAGTTGCGGACAAATTAGCAGGTGGGCCGGGTCTTGTCTTGTTCCGCACTCGCAGGATGTGTCTCCATCAGTTGGAAGAATGCCCCATTTTCGCATGTTGGTCTTGCAAAGAGGAACGCCCACCCTCAGGCGATTGAGCTATCTCCAAATAGGGTAGGGCAAGTCACTTCCTGGAGCTAGCTCTTCCTTTACAGGGATCATCTCCCACCTGGTGATGCGGTTAGACTATGGTGTTCCCTCTAGTGGTTGAGTCCTGGCGATGAAGCCCTTTCTCGACTTCAGTCGACGGACTACAGCCTGATGATCATGCAGTGGATGTCGGGGATCATAAGTTTACTTAGCCGTCCCTACATCAGCAGCAACAGCCCTTCTACGAGGGTTATTCCAAAAGTAAGGTCCGATTCGCCGTAACTATTGAAATTTGGCGCCAATGACAAAACACGCATGCGCGCCGACTCCCGGCAAGCCTTGCGCGTCAAACGCCGCCATTCGCTTTGTTACTGTTGCTGAGTGTAGTTCACAGTGTCACTTTACAATGTTTAAGACAATTGATCAGCCCGCCGATTGTGAAGTAAGGGCAGTGATACGGTTTTTGTCTGCAAGAAACAATTCAGCGGCGGAAATCCATCGGCAGATTACTGAAGTGTACGGTCCTAACATAATGAGCGACAGTAAAGTGCGCAAGTGGGTGCGAGCTTTTAATGAAGGACGGGATAATGTGCACGATGAACCACGGTGTGGCCGACCATCAGTGATTTCAGACGATTTGGTCAATGCGGTTGACAAAAAAATTCGTGAAGATCGCCGATTCACTATTACAGACGTAGACATGCATTTTCCGAATGTGAGTAGAACAACTTTGTACAGAATTGTGTCTGAACATTTGAAGTTTCACAAATTGTGTGCCCGTTGGGTTCCCAGGCTGCTTACTGAGCCCCAACGAATGAAAAGAATGGCTTTTGCTCTTGATTTTTTGGAGCGATATCATAAGGAAGGTGACAGTCTTTTAGACAATCTTGTCACAGGGGATGAGACATGGGTTTCTCACATCACTCCAGAGTCTAAACGTCGGTCAATGCAATGGCGTCACACGTCATCGCCAGTCAAGGTCAAGGCAAAGCAGACAATCTCAACACGTAAGGTTATGGCGACTGTGTTCTGGGATAGACGTGGAGTATTGTTAGTCGACTTTATGGAGAGAGGAACAACGATTAATAAAGCCGCCTACTGCGCTACCCTGACTAAACTTCGACGTGCAATCCAGAATAAGCGACGTGGTCTTTTGTCGTCTGGAATCTTGTTGTTGCATGACAATGCCAGACCCCACACTGCAAATGAAACGCAAGCTCTGATCAAGAAATTTGGATGGGAACAGATGGACCATCCTCCTTACAGTCCGGACCTGGCGCCAAGTGATTTCCACCTGTTCCATTACTTAAAGGAGTTTCTCGGCGGCAAGCGCTTCGACACAGATGATGAAGTGAAAGAAGCAGTTAAGGACTGGTTATCGTCACAGGCGGCCGATTTCTATAACATGGGCATTCAAAAGCTTGTTGAACGATGTGACAAATGTTTAAATAAGTATGGAAGTTATGTAGAAAAATAGATAAAGATGTAAGGAATGTAAATAAAACAATTGTTTTGAAAAAACATTTTAGTTTTGATTTTTTTTTTATAACCGGACCTTACTTTTGGAATAACCCTCGTAATAGCGGGGGAGCTGTTCCAACAATCGGGAAGATTTTATCGACTGGAGTTGGCGTCATACAATCCGACAAAATTCGGACGTTCTCGTTGACTGCAATATCAACCTGTTTGGTGTGAGCGGATGCACTCCACACAGGTGAAGCATACTCTGCAGCGGACACACATAAAGCAAGAGCCGAAATTCTCAGGACGGGAGGACTTGCTCCCCAGGCGGTGGATGTGAGCCTCCTCAAGATGTTATTCCGTGAACTAAATTTCATCCTGGTGTTATGGCAATGTTTCTTGAAGCACAGAGGTCGGTCAACTGTGATGCACATGTTATCCATACCGCAGCAGAACTGGGTCTGCAGGTACCTCGTAACATGTAATCTCTTCTGACAATGCGCCACACTCGTTGCGGAATGGTTATTTCATTTACTGGCATAAACGGCAGGAAAGGTATACCATAATTTGAACAAAAGCATTTCTGTTTTAAGCCCGTCACAGTACGTAAAAAATTTCTCACAATAATAACTGTTTACAGTAATTTTCGTCGAGAAACAAGACCACATCGACAGCTAGTAACACACTAACAGATATATAAATTATATTGTATTTATAAGAAAAATCGGTTTGAAGTGACAAAGAGACTAGTACCCTCTACATCTGTAACGGAATAGCAAAGTTACACTAACCATCCATCTGGCTGACATTTGGCGCCATCTATGAACTATTTAGTAAATAAGAGGAACAATATACCTGTTATGATGTTTAAATACAGGGAGAAAAATAATAAAAAGATAAAAACATTTAAATCAAATCAATTCTAATAGTTGCATATAGAATGTGCCTTCTTGTGTCTTATAAATAATTTTTGAAAAAGGTTTTACCCATCTGACGTTACTTAGATACTTAAGGAATAAAACAATTGTCTCACAAGGAGTGAACCTGGAAATTTTCTTACATATATTTTCTATATTTACTAACAAACGTGAAACAAGTCGGACAGCAATGTAAAGAATTTTACTTATGTTTTATTTCATATACGGCAACGGCCTTACCGCAGTGGACACACCGGTTCCCGTGAGATCACCGAAGTTAAGCGCTGTCGGGCGTGGTCGGCACTTGGATGGGTGACCATCCAGGCCGTTATGCGCTGTTGCCGTTTTTCGGGGTGCACTCAGCCTCGTAATGCCAATTGAGGAGCTACTCGACCGAATAGGAGCGGCTTCGGTCAAGAATACCATCATAACGACCGGGAGAGCAGTGTGTTGACTTCATGCCCCTCCTATCCGCATCCTCCAACGAGGATGACACGGCGGACGGATGGTCCCGGTAGGCTACTCGTGGCCTGAAGACGGAGTGCTTTTTATTTTATATAATTCCCATGTAAATTTGAAGTGTTTTACTTCACTTAAATATTCTATACGTAGTTCATTTAGAGGGCGCCATACAACCAACTGATGTGTTCTCCACATAGCCTACCTTCTTTATACAGTAGTATTCAAAGAACTGTGACTGACGCCCGAACAACAGGGACTTACATGCACTGACAAGGGAACCTCTCCATCGCAGCCCCCTCAGATTTAGTTATAAGTTGGCACAGGGATAGGCCATGAAAAACTGAACACAGATCAATCGAGAAAACAGGAAGAAGTTGTGTGGAACTATGAAAAAATAAGCAAAATATACAAACTGAGTAGTCCACAAACTGAGTAGTCCATGTGCAATGTATGCAACATTTAGGAGAGTGCCAGCTTACGAGCGCCGTGGTCCCGTGGTTAGCGTGAGCAGCTGCGGAACGACAGGTCCTCGGTTCGAATCTTCTCTCGAGAGAAAAGTTTAATTTTTTATTTTCAGACAATTATCAAAGTTCAGGCCCTCACACATAATCAACTTCGCTCTCCAAAATTCCAGGGCATGTTCAGATTTGCTTGGACATATGCACAATTTTACGGTCTACACACGGAAATATTTGAAAACGTAAAAAACATTTGTTTTGACAGAGCACAGGGAAAACTGTGCGACTGTGAAACCGTTGCATTCATTTGTTGCAGTTTATGTGACAAACTCTTGTGTTTTCCTCAGTTTTTTGGGAGTGATTATCACATCCACAAGAAAACCTAAATCGGGCAAGGTAGAAGAATCTTTTTACCCATTCGCCTAGTGTGCAAGTTAGGTGGGTCGACAACATATTCCTGTCATGTGACGCACATGCCGTCACCAGTGTCGTATAGAATATATCAGACGTGTTTTCCTGTGGAGGAATCGGTTGACCTATCAACTTGCGATCAAATGTTTTCGGTTCCCATTGGAGAGGCACGTCCTTTCGTCTACTAATCGCACGGTTTTGCGGTGCGGTCGCAAAACACAGACACTAAACTTATTACAGTGAACAGAGACGTCAAGGAACGAACGGTCAGATCGTAACTTTGCGAAAATAAAGAAAGTAAAACTTTCACTTGAGGGAGGATTCGAACCCAAGACCTCTCATTCCGCAGTTACTCACTAAACACGGGACCACGGCGCTCCGCAGCTAATATTGTCCCTAATGTTGCATATCTTGCACATGGACTACTCAGTTTGTATATTTTGCTTATTTTTTCATAGTTCCACACAACTTCTTCCTGTTTTCTCTATTGATCTGTGTTCAGTTTTTCAAGGCCTATCCACTGTGTAAATTTATAACTAAATCTGAGGGGGGTGCGATGGGGAGGTTCCCTTGTGAGAATAGAAAATAGTGCTATGTGATATACAAGCCATATAAGTTGTACCATTAGTTGTAACTTTTTATTGTATCATCTGTCTATGTACTTCTTGTATTTTTAGCACTGAGAATAGATAGGTACTAGCCGAAATCTGGATTTGAGTAATAAAATCTAAAAAAGGACGACTGATTGCTGCACTCTATAATTTATAACTCACATAACAGTCGCTGAGTGCACCCAGTTTCCGAATGGAAGGTAACACTGACAGATGTCACTAAGACAAACAGTCACGGATACAATCAAAGACAATGCCATGTCAGAGATAAAACTCTAGTATATGCTAGCAATTGCAGTATCAATCTACTACGAGATACTTTATACTATTTGGTCCCCAGTAAACACTGTACATTATGAGCTAGGTCGTGAAATTCCATATGTACAAACGTAATACATCAAGAAATGTTACACTGGCAGCCTTTGTAATCTAAAATACATCATAACTGCCGAAAATAAATCAGCTTAAACCGTAGAAAACAATTTAATGACATCAAAACACCAGATAAAGGGACACTGTAGAAATTTTGTATATTACAAAACATCGTAATTGCCGAAAAATAAGTCAGCTAGAATATATTATTCGGCTAGGATGTTGTTATGTTAACAGATAATAACAAATTAGCGTATACTAGTAGGTAAACATCACCTCACAAAATGATGCATCCTAAAATTTCATGTACAGTGTGAGTAAAAAAGATAGCCATCCTCACATAGTACCCTACACCAAAACCTATTATCGCAGTAGCATGTATTTCTCTCGAACATAGAGGGTAATTCCGCACACCGAATGGAAGATCTGGATGGGGGTGGGGGTAGCAGTAAGGGGGGGGGGGATTGGAACTTTCTAGACAGTAGACATTTTATGATGAATGTGAGTATAGAACACTCTACAGAGAAAGCAGAAGGAAACAGTACTAATTGCCCTAAAGAGGGGAACGATCAGCTGATAGAACGATAGGGATAAACAGTCAAATACACCTACAGCTTAAATAGTGACATAAATAACTTAATTTTAGTGAGATTCTGAACAGGTGGGAATAGAGGGGTAGACGGAAATTGGTAAAAGAAATTATCAATATTACAGACCACCTCTAAGGACGGCGGTCGAGACCTAACCAAATAAACGAATGCAAGGTGTAGGAACACAGGGGCTGTACTGGGTCGGGAATGGATCTGAGGCTCTTGCCTAACCAAAAGAAAACCTGGATGTGAAGCAGGAAACAAAAAATTACAATAGAACCTGTGCCACTCAGTCAGATGAAGGCCAGATATATATATATTATTTTTTATTATTCCCTTTTAAGAGAGCGATTGTACTTGAGTAGTCATGATTTCTTCTTTCTTCATTCTCCCCAAATTCTCTTCATATGTTCACTGTGTTCTCTGCGCGGGAAGCGAGAACGCTATGGCAAGACCACTAGCTGCGTACGATATGTGCATGTACAGAGTTATATTAACATCCGACCATCTTATGGGTGCTTCACTTTTTTGTGAGGCAGTATAATTTGGTGTAGATTATGTTAAATAAATACCTATTCAATAAGTACAGGGTTATTACAAATGATTGAAGCAATTTCACAGCTCTACAATAACTTTATTGTTTGAGATATTTTCACAATGCTTTGCACACACATACAAAAACTCAAAAAGTTTTTTTAGGCATTCACAAATGTTCGATATGTGCCCCTTTAGTGATTCGGCAGACATCAAGCCGATAATAAAGTCCCTCCCACACTCGGCGCAGCATGTCCCCATCAATGAGTTCGAAAGCATCGTTGATGCGAGCTCGCAGTTCTGGCAAGTTTCTTGGTAGAGGAGCTTTAAACACTGAATCTTTCACATAACCCCACAGAAAGAAATCGCATGGGGTTAAGTCAGGAGAGCATGGAGGCCATGACATGAATTGCTGATCATGATCTCCACCACGACCGATCCATCGGTTTTCCAATCTCCTGTTTAAGAAATGCCGAACATCTTGATGGAAGTGCGGTGGAGCACCATCCTGTTGAAAGATGAAGTCGGCGCTGTCGGTCTCCAGTTGTGGCATGAGCCAATTTTCCAGCATGTCCAGATACACGTGTCCTGTAACGTTTTCTCGCAGAAGAAAGAGGGGCCGTTAACTTTAAACTGTGAGATTGCACAAAACACGTTAACTTTTGGTGAATTGCGAATTTGCTGCACGAATGCGTGAGGATTCTCTACCGCCCAGATTCGCACATTGTGTCTGTTCACTTCACCATTAAGAAAAAATGTTGCTTCATCACTGAAAACAAGTTTCGCACTGAACGCATCCTCTTCCATGAGCTGTTGCAACCGCGCCGAAAATTCAAAGCGTTTGACTTTGTCATTGGGTGTCAGGGCTTGTAGCAATTGTAAACGGTAAGGCTTCTGCTTTAGCCTTTTCCGTAAGATTTTCCAAACCGTCGGCTGTGGAACGTTTAGCTCCCTGCTTGCTTTATTCGTCGACTTCCGCGCGCTACGCGTGAAACTTGCCCGCACGCGTTCAACCGTTTCTTCGCTCACTGCAGGCCGACCCGTTGATTTCCCCTTACAGAGGCATCCCGAAGCTTTAAACTGCGCATACCATCGCAGAATGGAGTTAGCAGTTGGTGGATCTTTGTTGAACTTCGTCCTGAAGTGTCGTTGCACTGTTATGACCGACTGATGTGAGTGCATTTCAAGCACGACATACGCTTGCTCGGCTCCTGTCGCCATTTTGTCTCACTGCGCTCTCGAGCGCTCTGGCGGCAGAAACCTGAAGTGCGGCTTCAGCCGAACAAAACTTTATGAGTTTTTCTACGTATCTGTAGTGTGTCGTGACCATTTGTCAATGAATGGAGCTACAGTGAATTTATGAAATCGCTTCAATCATTTGTAATAGCCCTGTATATCTTTATGTTGCTGTAGAAAGAAAATTATTCTCAAGAGAAAGATTTCTTCCTGCCAGTCCATGTTTGTTATGTGAGAGTACTCACACGCGGATGTGAATACCACCATACGCCAATGATGCTACTTTCACTTTGCGATAAAGTATGGAAACATAAAGAGAGTCTGACCAAGATATACATTCATTACTGTGACACAGCAGCAAGGTAGTGCGCACTGGCAAATGTTTTAGTAGGGAGTCTGGTTTGTGACAGGTTACAAAAATCAGGAAGGGTAAATGAAGGGGCTAGTGGGGGAGGGGGGGGGGGCTGTGGTGGAGGGGGCAGAAGAACAAGGAGGAAAAATGCTTAAACGAACGGAAGGTACTACTCACTGTATGAAACATTGAAACATGTACTTCTGTAGTAACGCAACTGACAGTAGCCTGCAACACATCTGTTAGAATAGGAAGGGCATGCTGAAAGGTCTCTGTTGGATTCCTTTCATGTTTGATTTCTTAAATCTGTTGTCATTTATGGAATAAATTCCTCTTCTAAATTTACTGTGGCGTTTCTGACTATCTGGGAGAAGACTGAGTAGTGGAACGTGTTACTTTTACACGTAAACAAGAACGATCTGACACACTACTACACTTTAAAACACAGTTTATATGTAATTCATGTCACACAGTCTCATACGGAACCTACATCCGCTTTCTGTTATGTACTGTATATGATAAGATACTGTCATCCCCCTTCCCTTCTGTGTGAGAGGATGAATGATCAAATGTGTTTGTAGTTGCATGCTTGAGGGTAGCAGACAAGGCTGTCTGCTAGAGAACAGTAGGACCAACGTCGGAACAGGTAGCTACGCTTCCTAAAAGCAAAGGGTTTCTATCCTTAGTGTGGTCCTGTCCGTCCGTTGTCATGTTGGTATAGGAAGCTGCCCCTCTGGCCACTTCCGTTGGTCTTTGTGAGCCACCCTGCAGGAAGCACGCTGGGCGGTAGGCAGTGGCAGTCTGGCGGTGGCGAGCGTCTGAAGTGGTAAGATCTCCGGCTAAGCGCGTGTCTGCTAAGTCCATAGGACAATGGATTTGTTAAGTTCAGCCTAACTGAAAATTTAATCATCTTTATCTCGGGTTTAGCTCTAAAATATCTAAGGTTATCTTAAATTGCAGCGTAGTGTAATTCTCGTGTGAAGTTCAGATTATTTTGGGGTAGTTGGTTTGTCATTACTTTGCGAGTAAAGTGGAAACTCGTGTTGATCAGTAACTCTAACTAAGTTCATCAATCTTAAATGTGAATGCTTGTGTGATTATAACGTCTCGTCTGGACAATATTTTACAATATAGCAACTTTTCTTTATGCTTTTCTTTATGTTCAACCCACGTGGAGTGTACTTTGCGAGACCAGTACCACGTGCTTATATAACTGTTTGACCCATCAGGTTAATAGTAAGACGTTAGTAACCAGTTCAAGGTTTTGCTTTTGTCAATTGCTTTTCGATCTAATGTATTTTAATTATCAAAATTATTGTGGAGTTGTACGCTTTGTGTAAACCAAATTGACCACGTGGAGCATGTGGTGTAATCATCAAAGTAGCCCTCAGCTATTCTTTTTGCGAAGACTTCTCAAAGAGTTAATATGAATTTAGTATACCAGTGTGTGGTAATTACATGACGGACAGGATTGTGGTATGAACGTAATTTCTTTGGGTATAAAAACTGAATCTGTTGGTTGTGGTTAATTTCTTCTTGCTTATGTTTCAATGTTCTTCGTGAGTTATTTTATGAATGCAGTGTCGTATGCAGTCTCCCAATCTTGGCTCCATATTTTATGTGTTCCGTAAGATTACAATCTCACATTTTTCAATCGTAAATAAGGCACCAGCTCAGTTATAACTCACGTATAATATGCTGAAATTTCAATGAACAATCTTAAAATAAATTTCCAAATATAAACTGATTTCTTTCTTTTTATTTAAATTCTCTTTTTATGTATATATATTACCGGTTTTGTATGACTATTAAAAGATTATTATTAATGTTAGTCTGCTTGGTAAATCTAGACTAAATATCTGATGAAACAGTTGCCCAGTAATCCACGGTTAACGTCCCCAGACAGATCACAGCTTTTAACCCACTTTCATTGTCAATTAGCACCGATATCAGCATACCAAAATTAAAGTTACAACATTACACAGCAGCTAAGAAAATTAATGTAGCAATATTACACATGGCGACCCTGTTCTGTGATTCCGCTAGACTCTGGAATCTCTGAAACGTTAGATTGCGAGCGTGTTATATTCTTAATTTTTTTTCCTACAGCGCTCAAACAACTTCTGTGTTGTTTCCGAGCAGACTTTCAAAAGGTTCACGGCGTTGTTGATCGGCGTTGCGTTGTTTGTCTTGTTTTGTTTTTTATATTTGTGTGTGTTATATGTCTGTGTCTATTTTATTCTCGCTTGTAAATTCCACTGTTTCGATCAAAGATAAAAATTTGTTTTGCGTGTGAAAAAGTGTGTATTAGGTTGGGTATCTTTCGTGTGACTGTCGTAATTTTTGGGGGACACATTTATTGTGATTAGTGTGTTGCGTACTGAGTATAAATTGCACTAATGCAAACACGTAACCAAGCTAAAAGTAAGCAATCCAACAACTTAAGCAACATGGACCAAGGGGATAATTTGATTTCCAATATTAACGCGTCGGGCGGTTCCGAAAATGCAATGGGGAATACTTCAGACGAAATGCAAAACAGCACGAACGGGCTCACAGCAGAGCCAGAAATCAATTTGCCTCCAACTAACCAAATTGATTTAGCAGAACTCATGAAAGCCTTATTGCAACAAAATAAAGAAAACACAGAGAAATCGATCCGCGAGCTAGGGGAACAAATGACGCAGAAATCAGAAAAATCGTTCGAACAAATGACGCAGAAATCAGAAAAATCGTTCGAACAAATGACGCAGAAATCAGAAAAATCGTTCCGAGAACAAAAAGAATCATCCGAAAAATCGATCCGAGAGCTAGCCGAACAAATAGACGAAAAACTAATCCAGCAGACAAATAAAGTCGACAAGTCGATGCAGAGAGTGTCCGATGATATCTCACAAAGAATAAACAATCTGGCAAGTGAGATAAAAAGCGATATTATGAAAGAATTAGGCCGTACATTTGAACAAATCGATGATCGTCTGCAAGCCTTAGAACAGAGCAAGCGGAGGGGCGATGCCGAATCTAAAGAAAGCGAAGAACGGCTACTTAGGAATTTCCAAGAGCTGAGGGAAGAATGCCAAAGGGAGCACCAGCAGGTACTCTCGAGGGTCCAAGAGGCAGAAACGCATTGTCCCACGTCCGTTAGCAACACAATAGCGGACAACAGTTTAGCGATCCACGCGTTGGAACAGCAAGTAGAACAATTGAAGCAGACTGGGGCGGAGGACAAGAGACAAATAGATGATAAGATTGCGGCATTAGCGGACACTGTAGGCACGATGAAGCTGACGGAAAGCGAGAACAATACTACACCGGTAGCGGCCGCAGAGACCGAAGAAGTGCGTTCGCTTCTGAGATTTCAGAAGGGACAATTCGAAGTGAACAGGCAACACAAGGCTGTAACAGGCGAATTACAAGAACGCGTGGCGCATCTGGAAAACCGCATGGCGTGTGATTCCGAACTCGCCAATAGCACTAAAAATAGCCGTACGAACAGTGCAGAGAGGGACTCCGGCCACGAGGGAGATTTTGACGACAGGGAAGAATGTAATTTGAGGGGCAGACATGAGAAAAATAGAAACATTCAAGGGCCTCGACAGGAGGAAATGCGGGGATTTGATTTCAAACATTTCCTTACGGTAAGAAAGTTTGAGATATTCCGAAATTCGCAAAAAGGAATACATCCACGAGCATGGCTCGAGCAATTTGAGTTCTGTCTTCCTCCCGACTGGGCAAGTTCACATAAGATAGAATATATGTGTGGCTATTTGGAAGGCGAACCGGCGATTCGCATGAGGTCGGCAGCGCGTCACTGCAACTCCACTCGGGAGTTTCGACAAGCCTTTCTCTCCGCCTATTGGTCGGAAGCGGCACAAGATAGGGTCAAACATGGCATAATTATGCTGCCAAATTTGAACCAGTCTGGTTTCGGCAGCCCTGCACGCCTATTCGACCACATGCTGCAGGCAAATCAATTTTTATACGACCCATACGGGCCTGCGGAACTAATTAGGATATGCATCACCAAATTGCCGATGCACTTGCGGCACGTCATTCTTGCGGGACGATGCAAAGAGGACGTGGAAACGTTTAAGACGCTTCTCCAAGAATTGGAATACAATACAGCAGAATGCCCGCCTAATCAGGCACAAAGTTATTACGGGGCACAGCAGCGCGACCGCAGTCGTGGCCGTATTACTAATCAACGGCGTGACTGGTCGTCGCGACGGGAACGAAACAATAATCGGGACCGGCCGTATAGAAACTGGGGTAACAGTCGCGAACACAGGTGGAACAACGGAAATGATCGAGGACGTGGACAGAATCGTGAACGCTACAGGTACGGCAACCAGAATCGATACTACGGTGAACACGGTGGGAATAGGACTATAGGCGGAGCACCTCATGATGTTGAAATTCGGCCAGCTAACCCTAGACATAATCCAACAAATGGAAATGAACAAAACCGGCAATGACAAACGATCAGCGCAGAAGGCGCCCAATCGGAAACAATGAACGACATGGCAAAGGAGTGCATACGGTATATAGAGAGGGAAGATATTAGAGAGGATTTGTTGCAAGAAACTACGAGTACTAAAATTTCGGGAGTAAATCCAGTCGTGACAGTTGCAGTAAACGAAATATGTTTTAAGTGTGTCATTGACACTGGAAGCCCTTTCTCGATAGTGAGCGAGGCAGCATTTCAAAAATGCGAAGGGACTGGCACTTGGCCCGTTTTTCAAGTGCGAGGAATTAAGGTGAAGGGCGCAATCTACGGTAAGAGCATAGAAATCCGAAGGCAAACTCGGCTTAATTTCACCTGCCAGGGAAGAGAGTTTGAGTACAACTTCTTTGTGCTCCCAATGCTGAATGTGGCAATGATTTTAGGAAATGACTTCATGAATGCCCACCATGCAGTAATTGACATGGGTGGAGGAGTAATGACAGTTCAAGTTGGGGATCAGCCAATTTGTTTAGAATTTGATGAATGCATATTACGTGCCGAGTCAGAAATTAGTTGCCTAAAATTTCAAGCTCAAACCGAGTCGCAACCCAGACTGGAGCTACTCGTGAACTATATAAGTGAGTCGTGCTCTCCGTCTGGTGAGCAGGGGAAAGATGTTGCGTTTGCTGATGCACTGAAAAAGAGCATCGCGGGTGTCAGAACCACGGACAGGGAAAAGGAGAAATTGTATTGTCTACTTAGGAATCATGAACGGGTATTTTCTGAGACTCCGGGGGCTATTAAGGGTTTTACGTACCAATTCAGAGTACGTGACCATCAGAAGTTTTCTGTTAGACCATACCCTATTCCCGTGGCGTATAAAGCCCAGGTGGAGAAGGAAATAAACAAGATGTTAGAACAAGGAATAATTGAGCGGGCAGTAAGCTCGTACAACTCACCCTTGCTTGTCGTGCCAAAACGCGACAACTCAGTTCGTTTGGTGCTAGACTCGAGACAGATAAACACAATTATTATGTCGGAAACGGACAGGCCTGAGAGCCTTGAGGAACTCTTACAACGTTTCCACGGGGTAAAGGTACTATCATCTGTCGACCTCCGTTCGAGTTTTTGGCAAATCGTGCTACACCCATCTTGCAGATTATATACAGCGTTCCTGTGTTACGGAAATTGTTTCCAATTCCGGCGTCTCCCGTTCGGACTAAACGTCTCATCAGCTGCTTTTATAAGGGGATTAAATAGCATTTTACCTGATGATCTGAAACAGCGAGTGACAATTTACGTGGATGACATATTAATTGCGGAAAAGTCGTGGGAGGACCATAATGACGTTCTGAACAGACTACTGGATGTTTTTGAGAAGGCAGGTGTAACAGTCAACTTAGATAAGTCACAGTTCGGACGAGAGAACATAAAATTCTTAGGCCATATTGTCTCAGCAAATGGAATACAACCTGACCCGGAGAAAATTGCGGCGATAGCGGAGTGTGCAATGCCGACAAATAAAAAACAGTTGCGAGCATTCTTAGGCCTGTGTAATTTTTATAAGCGATTTATAAATTTTAGTGTACTTGGTACACCCCGTCTATGTGGTCTAACAGGGAAGAACGCTTTGTGGGTCTGGGATCAAGAGGCACAGGATGAATTTTATAAATTGAAAAAGGCATTGGTAGAGGCTCCCATCCTCGTGCATCCCGACCTGACACAAGAATTCTGTTTAATGACGGACAGTTCCTTGTCAGGATTAGGTGCGGTACTGTTTCAAACGGAAGGAAATGATGATATTACAACTTGGAAAACAATCTCGTTTGGGAGCAGGGTGCTCTCTCGATGTGAAAAAAATTATTCCGTGACGGAACTCGAAGCACTCGCGATAGTTTGGGCATTCTCAAAATTTAGGTATTTTTTATTTGGGAGGACCACCAAGGTGTACACTGACCATCGTGCACTCCAATTTCTGATGAGCACAAAAATCACGCATGGGAGACTAGGACGCTGGGCACTATACCTACAGGAATATAACTTCACTGTAGAATACATTCCTGGACAGAAAAATGTAATTGCTGACGCTTTATCGCGCATTCCTATAGGTTTGGTTCACACAGAAGAAAGGGAACTCGGTGAAAATAATTTTAGCATCCTATACTTACAGAATGTAGCGTTCGAGAATTTTGTTACCACCTCTTTAGGAAGTATAGCGGACGAACAGGATAAGGACGCAGTATTGAAAGATATAAAGAAGAAGTGGGAGGACAAGGAGAATGTAGGAATACGCCAGTACTACTTAGTGCGCAATAGAATATTATTCAAGAAACGAGCCCCGGACGACTCCAGATGGGTGTTGGTGATTCCGGAGGAACTCGTAAACAAAATTATATGGTACATACATTTGAGTTATGGTCACTTTGGAGCACAGAAATGTTGTGAAAAACTGAAAGAGACATGCTATTTTAATAACATGCTACGGCGTATTCGTGGTGTACTTAGAGTGTGCGGACCTTGTCAGCGAGCAAAGGCGGCCACAGTGACTTATGCTGCATCATTGCACCCGATAATACCAAGCAAACTTTGTGACCTCGCGGCCGTCGATCTATTTGGGCCACTAATACGATCTAAAGCAGGTTTTGCATATGTTTTCGTAGCGGTAGAGCTAACCTCCAAGTTTGTGTGTCTGACTCCGTTGAAGCGAGCCACAGGAAGGGCAGTGGCAACTGCATTTGCAAAGCAGTTTCTGCATGAAGTTGGGAGCGTGAAAAGGGTTATCTCGGATAATGGACCACAATTTAGATCGCAATACTGGCAGCGGATGCTTCGAAGAAAAAGAATTAAACCTATATATATATCTCTCTTTCACCCCAGCTCGAACCCCAGTGAGCGTATTATGCGTGAATTAGGAAAATTATGTAGGTTATACTGCAGTCGTGATCACCGATCGTGGGACATACACCTAAAAGGATTTCAGAACATAATTAATGAGTTG
The DNA here is from genome assembly GCF_023864345.2 of Schistocerca serialis cubense. NCBI lineage: Eukaryota > Metazoa > Arthropoda > Insecta > Orthoptera > Acrididae > Schistocerca > Schistocerca serialis. The sequence goes on from NC_064639.1 coordinate 971,861,181, forward strand.
CCTAATACGTCAACAAAGCTTCCGCCAATCACTGTGCTAAAAAACAAGGAGCCCCCAAGCAAAATCAAAGAGGTGGTGCCTTGGCCACTAGAGCCGAGACTACGCCGGAACGCAATTGTTGACTTAGCTTTACGCAACATCAAGCGTGCAGCAGAAGCCAGAGTCAAGGCGTATAAGAAACACGTGAGAAAAACAGTGTTTCATGTAGGACAAAAAGTTCTTATCAGATCACACAAGCTGTCTAACAAACGGTCAGGTGTCTGCAAGAAATTTTTTAATCTCTTTAACGGCCCGTATCGGATAAGGAAGATTCCCCATGAAAACGCCATAGAAGTGGAAACTCTTCGATCGAAGAAATCAAAAGGGCTACACCATGTGTCAAACGTAAAACCATACATTGAGTAGAAAGGGCAGTGAGAAGTAGAGAGGACGCTGAAGAGAATGAATTGATTAGTTTAAATTTCTGACATGCATTTTGAATAATATGTTGGTAAAAATTAATGATAAAGATGTTTTTATGTGATTGATTGAAGTGATGTTGTTAATTTGTTTTCTTTCCTTGTGCAATTAGGATTTAGTTTGATTCAAACGTAAAGATAAAAGGTTTCCTTGTGAACGAGTGGAATGCTGTTTTTTTTTTGTGTGTGTGTAAATTGAAAAGAGCCGCTCCTGAGAGAAGCAAGATCTGTGTTGAATTAATGCAAAACTCAGGGGAATATCCGATCTGTGGGTATTATGGGTCTGGCAAACCCAGGTCCCCAGCTGTTAGTAGCCTTGTTTCCGATTTTCTGCTTTCAGTGCTACTATCTATCTATTACTATTCTGTAACTGTCAGTATAAATGAGGATCTCTTACTATAGTATGCGTGCTGTATGAATATTTTAAGATAGGAGAACTCTGAGAAAGGAATGAGTAAGTTTGGAATCTTGAAAACAGGATGCGATAATACGATTGTTGAACCATTGGCTTCCAGTATGCGATGATATGTTAATATTGATGATATATGTCTTTTTTGTTCTTTATAGCTGAGTACGGAAAGTGCTGTCTGTGGATTTCGTAAGTAGATTGATTCCCTTCAAGGTGAAAGAAGAATTGTGGTTTGTGTAATTTACGTCGCCCTGAAGTATTGTTGTGGCAGTCAAATACGAGCAGTTTTCCAGCAAATGGAGAATGGAACGGAAATGTGGATCCTTTTTGTAGTCTTCACTGATGTTGAGCCAGAGCCTAAAAAAATTATTCTGCGTTAATACTCGTCCTAGAAAAGCGACGTTTATGTATTTTTGCTGATGCTGTGAGCATTACAGCTTACCGTTTTCGCTGGTGCGGGATGCAATGCAGCCTATATGATTTGTACTGAGGAAAATTCCCTCTTGAAGGTAGAGGATGATTAAATAATTTTGATTATGGGAACGAAGGAAAGCTTGGTTTAAGGTAATAAGGATGAAGGAAAACATTTGTCATTTAAACTACAGGCGGATTCGGATCTTTTGTGTCTGTTGTGAGTTCAACATGTTAAGATGAAACTGTTTTACAGAATAGAGGTGACCACAATTTTGCCATTCATGAGAAATGAGTCCAGAATAACCACCTCAGGCGAAATAACTGATTTGGAAGCGAAAGGTAACTTAAAGTAGGGACGAAATGGGTAAGAAAATGTAGTATAACCTATATAATTAAAATATTTTTACCGTTCTCAGAGCCATCTGTGTGATTAATTCTTGTGATAACGTAATTTTAGATGAAATTTTCTTACTGTTTTATGTGTGAATATATAAGTATGATAAATGTATAATTGCGAGTCTCTTTTCAGGTGTGCGAACTGGTATAAATGTTTTGGTGTGTAAATAACCATTGTTCTTTTTACTGTGTATGTTTAAGGAAAGTTTCTCCATATTTATCATGTGACAAGACGTATGCCGCGAGCGTCAAGAAGAGGACGAATCAGAACAATGTTGTAGTGGTATATACACGGTGTTGAAATAGCATTGAAGTAGCTTATTGGCTTAACTAGTAGTGGATAGAAGTAGAATACTGAGTAATGCATGTTTATGGGTAGTTAGTTTGTAGAATAGACAACAGGTGTGCATGTATGTGTGTGTAAATAACATGTGAACCCTATGCTGTCCTGACCTATACTTGCACAAGGCATAATCCTGTTCATTTTAGTGAATTAATAAGTAGCATTGGATTTATTAAAACGTAAGTGAACCACATTAGTGATGTGGATTTAAATATTATATTGTCAGCTCATTTAATTTTTTATTTTTTTTACATTGTAAAGTCATTTCACTTTTATTTTTTTTATATTGTCAAGTCATTTAAATTTTATTTTATATTGTCGATTCATCTAATTATTTTTGTAAAAAAAAAAATAAAAAAAAATTAAGTCTCACTTTGTTCTTAAAAATTGTGAAAGACAATACTAAGTGGTATTATGTATGACATTGTGTAATCACATAAGGATGATGAAAAATTTCTGTGAATGCAGTTGAGAACGTGAAAGCGAACCGGCAAAACTCTTAAGAGACAGCGGGAGCAGCCGGACTGGTTGTAAACTGGCGGGTTTCCCAGCAGGACACGCTGTCAGCCCGGCCACTTCGGGAGCGCGGCCGACGACAAAAGAAGGTACGCGGCAAACACTTTCCCTTGCACCTGGAGCTAATGGGCGGCCGCCCCGGGCGACCCTTCCTCGAGGCGATGACCTGAGATGGGCGAGCGGTCCACCGCGCGGAAATTCATCTGCTGGCAACGCACCACACGCACGCGACCGTGACGAGACGGCCGCGGAGAAACAACACAAGGGGCGTGGAGCCTTTTGACAGGTACTGCCCAGAGAAACTTGCAGACGTCAACGACGCCTATCGACATTTCCTGACGGATGCCTACTGTCAAGCGACAGTAAATCATGGTTCGATGTTCTCTGGTCGCTAAGAGTGGCACAAAAGAAGAGCCATTAAGTGTCATCCTTGCCCAGGAATATCAAACCGGCGAGTCAATTGAGGATAACTCAAGAATGTAACAACACAAAGGGCGTGGAGCCTTTTGACACATACTGTCCAGAGAAACTGGCAGACTTCAACGACGCCTATCAACATCTCCTGACGGATGCCCACTGTCAAGCGACAGTAAATCATGGTTCGATGTTCTCTGGTCGCTAAGGGTGGCACAAAAGAAGAGCCATTAAGTGCCATCCTTGCCCAGGAATATCAACCTGGCGTGTCAATCGAGGATACCGCACGAATTTGACAACACAAACATGGAACCAAATCGAGATGTACGTGACACAGACCACCAAGAGAAACTTCATGAGAGGGCAGAGACGGCGGGATTGCACGCAACAGATGGACAAAAATCCCTACTGACAGCTGCGGCGACGCACCCCCTTCCCCTCCCCTTATATTGTGCCTCGGAACAGTGGAACTAATGAGTGTATCAGTGAACAGTGATTATACGGTTCTTAGTTCAATGCATATACGTGTGTTTCTGTCACAGAAACTTTGACTCGTGTGTTTTGCAGGGATTCGATTTATTGGTGTTACTAGACTGACTCTTGTATTTTGCAGGTGTTCTATGTATTAATTTTTTTTAGACTTTGACTCTCGTATTTTGCAGGTGTTTTATTTATTGTTTATTTTAGACTTTGACTCTTGTATTTTGCAGGTGTTTTATTTATTGGTGTTTTTTATTAGATATTGACTATTGTACTGTTTTATTGATCAATGTTTGTTCTTGTGTGATGTATTAGATTTGTGTTATTTTGTTTCGTAAATTCATTCATGTGGCATTGCTTCGTTTATCAGTCAGATTGCTATTCATTCTCATTGGACTGTGATCGATTAGCCTTTGCATGGGGCATATTTATTGTGAGGAACCCCTTAAGGGTAACAATCACATAATTAATTGTGTTTTCAGTATAATGACACAGTGCTCATTGTTTGCTAACTAACTGAAATATAGTAGAGTGATTAAATTAATGCCACATAGTTATGTTAATTCTACAAATTATTAGTTTTATAAGATATAGAATTTTTTTTGCGATAACCACTTTGTAAAACATGTTTTTTTTCTTATCAATTTTTGCTTTTGCGGATTGTGCATTGTAATGTTCTGCTTTATAATACTGATTTTATTTCATGTTCTTTTTTAATTGCTTTGGCACCTTTGCTATTTTCATAAATTTTGCTTGTTAATAAACAGTCATAAATTTGCCTGTGATCAGTTGGCTCTTGCAATGAGCAAATACTGGTGAACTCCATAAGGGTAACAACCAGAAATTGTTTTCATATTAATGACACAGGAACCATTGTTTTTACTTGCTGACCGAATTAGGTCTACACTATCTTTTAAATAGGTGTCACAGATTGTGTTTTTTTTTTTTTTTTTTTTTTTGTTTGAAATTAGTAGATTTTAAAGATTTGTTGAAATTATTGTGTTTTAGCAAGTAGCTGGTGACCTTTTGCCTTTTCTTTACACTTTTGGTTTAAGTAGGGTGTGAGAAGCCTGCTTGGGAATGTCCTAGCATGGCCAGAAAATTCCCTGCACAGTCTTTTCCCGGAGCGTTGGAGTTATGAAAGGTCTCTGTTGGATTCCTTTCATGTTTGATTTCTTAAATCTGTTGTCATTTATGGAATAAATTCCTCTTCTAAATTTACTGTGGCGTTTCTGACTATCTGGGAGAAGACTGAGTAGTGGAACGTGTTACTTTTACACGTAAACAAGAACGATCTGACACACTACTACACTTTAAAACACAGTTTATATGTAATTCATGTCACACAGTCTCATACGGAACCTACATCCGCTTTCTGTTATGTACTGTATATGATAAGATACTGTCATCCCCCTTCCCTTCTGTGTGAGAGGATGAATGATCAAATGTGTTTGTAGTTGCATGCTTGAGGGTAGCAGACAAGGCTGTCTGCTAGAGAACAGTAGGACCAACGTCGGAACAGGTAGCTACGCTTCCTAAAAGCAAAGGGTTTCTATCCTTAGTGTGGTCCTGTCCGTCCGTTGTCATGTTGGTATAGGAAGCTGCCCCTCTGGCCACTTCCGTTGGTCTTTGTGAGCCACCCTGCAGGAAGCACGCTGGGCGGTAGGCAGTGGCAGTCTGGCGGTGGCGAGCGTCTGAAGTGGTAAGATCTCCGGCTAAGCGCGTGTCTGCTAAGTCCATAGGACAATGGATTTGTTAAGTTCAGCCTAACTGAAAATTTAATCATCTTTATCTCGGGTTTAGCTCTAAAATATCTAAGGTTATCTTAAATTGCAGCGTAGTGTAATTCTCGTGTGAAGTTCAGATTATTTTGGGGTAGTTGGTTTGTCATTACTTTGCGAGTAAAGTGGAAACTCGTGTTGATCAGTAACTCTAACTAAGTTCATCAATCTTAAATGTGAATGCTTGTGTGATTATAACGTCTCGTCTGGACAATATTTTACAATATAGCAACTTTTCTTTATGCTTTTCTTTATGTTCAACCCACGTGGAGTGTACTTTGCGAGACCAGTACCACGTGCTTATATAACTGTTTGACCCATCAGGTTAATAGTAAGACGTTAGTAACCAGTTCAAGGTTTTGCTTTTGTCAATTGCTTTTCGATCTAATGTATTTTAATTATCAAAATTATTGTGGAGTTGTACGCTTTGTGTAAACCAAATTGACCACGTGGAGCATGTGGTGTAATCATCAAAGTAGCCCTCAGCTATTCTTTTTGCGAAGACTTCTCAAAGAGTTAATATGAATTTAGTATACCAGTGTGTGGTAATTACATGACGGACAGGATTGTGGTATGAACGTAATTTCTTTGGGTATAAAAACTGAATCTGTTGGTTGTGGTTAATTTCTTCTTGCTTATGTTTCAATGTTCTTCGTGAGTTATTTTATGAATGCAGTGTCGTATGCAGTCTCCCAATCTTGGCTCCATATTTTATGTGTTCCGTAAGATTACAATCTCACATTTTTCAATCGTAAATAAGGCACCAGCTCAGTTATAACTCACGTATAATATGCTGAAATTTCAATGAACAATCTTAAAATAAATTTCCAAATATAAACTGATTTCTTTCTTTTTATTTAAATTCTCTTTTTATGTATATATATTACCGGTTTTGTATGACTATTAAAAGATTATTATTAATGTTAGTCTGCTTGGTAAATCTAGACTAAATATCTGATGAAACAGTTGCCCAGTAATCCACGGTTAACGTCCCCAGACAGATCACAGCTTTTAACCCACTTTCATTGTCAATTAGCACCGATATCAGCATACCAAAATTAAAGTTACAACATTACACAGCAGCTAAGAAAATTAATGTAGCAATATTACAATGCGAACGTGTATTTTATCTCGTCGCTTATGCGCTTCGCCCTGTACTGAACTTTCCTGAAAGCGAGAATGTAAACTTCAACAAATTTAAACCAAATTAAAACTGCATAAATTTACGTAACACAAAAACTGAATCTGATGCAACACTATTGATTTGAAATTGGCCCTGGTAATGAAACAAAACTTGATGACTTTGAAAATAATGGTCCCTCTGCTTAATGGATGCTATACTTGAAACAATAAGATTTCTTACCTGTATCTGCGCAATAGTAACGCTCTTCGCACTGCTCTCTGTTAGTACTTTAAATTGTATAGTTAGGATACAGCTATTGTGCAAGGCTGTTGTTTAGCATACATTTTAATAAAATCGAATATGACTCAGACAATAACTTCTTGACGGTGTGGCCGAGTGGTTCTAGGCGCTTCAGTCTGGAACCGCGCGACCGCTACGGTCGCAGCTTCGAGTCCTGCCTCGGGCATGGATGTGTGTGATGTCCTTAGGTTAGTTAGGTTTAAGTAGTTCTAAGTTCTAGGGGACTCTGCGCTCCAGCGGAAAGACGTGGAGGAATGTAGCCTCTGTACATGATTGCTGGCAGCGGTGGTCAAGGGAATGCACGGTGGCAAGAAGACTGGGCTTCAGACGGCCACGTGACAATACCAAGAGGGAAGACCATAGTGTTTGGTGTATGGCCCGGCGCATCGTACTGCATCTGCAGCAGCAATTTGAACAGCAGTTGGCACCACAGTGACACAGCTAACTGTTACACATCGTTTACTTCAAAGGCAGCTCCGGGCCAGACACCCTGTAGCGTGTATCCCACTGACCCCAAATCACCGTCATTTGCGACTTCATGGTTCAAATGGATCTAAGCACTATGGAACTTAACATCTGAGGTCATTAGTTCCCTAGACTTAGAACTACTTAAACTTAACAACCCTAAGGACATCACACACATGCATGGCCGAGTCAGGATTCCAAACTGCAACCGTAGCAGCAGCGCTGTTCTGGACTGAAGCGCCTAGAACCGCTCGGCCACATCGGTCGGCTCCAATGGTGTCAAGTGAGAACTCATTGTAGGGCAGAGTGGAGGTCCGTTGTGTTTTTTGACGAAAGCTGGTTCTGCCTCGGTGCCATTGATGGCTGTGTATTGGAGGCCGGTTGAGGGCGTCCAACAGACCAGTCTGTGTGCTAGACACACTGGACCTACACGTCGAGTTATGGCCAAGGGTGCGATTTCGAATAACAGCAGGGGCACTTTCGTAGCTATCCCACACAACCTGAATGAAAATTCGCACATCATTCTAGTGATTCGTCTTGTTGTGCATGAACAGCATTTCAGAGGTGTTTTCCAACAGGATAGCGCGCACTCACATACGGCTGTTGTAACCCTACATGCTCTACAGAGTGTCGACATGATGCTTTGGCCTGCTCGATCACCATATCTGTTTACAATCTAGAACGTCATCGGATGACAACTCCGGCCTCATCCACAAGCAAATGGTTCAAATGGCTCTGAGCACTATGGGACTCAATTTCAGAGGTCATCAGTCCCCTAGAACTTAGAACTACTTAAACCTAACTAACCTAAAGACATCACACACATCCATGCCCGAGGCAGGATTCGAACCTGCGACCGTAGCGGTCGCGCGGTTCCAGACTGAAGCGCCTAGAACCGCCATCCGCAAATAGCTTTAACAGTGTCTACTGACCAACCAAGTGCAACAGGTATGGAAGTCCGTCCAGGTGCTGACATCCAACAAGCACCTGTACAGCGCAATGCATGTACGTTTGCATATATTCAACATTCTGACGGTTATACCGGTTCTTAATGTACCAGCATATCGCAATTGCAATGGCTGATATCCCACTTGCAATAACCTGTGGTCTTGCAATGTTAATCACTTGAATATGTTACCCAGACAAATGCATTCCCGCAATTTCGTTATTGTACATTACTTATTTTTGGTATTGTGATTAGTGGTTAGGTCAGCGGACAACAGGGAGAGATGAATTAGATAAAACATCATGTAGACAAAATAAGGGAACAAGGAAAAGGATCAGGAGGCAAATTGGAGTGGAAGACGTAACTGTGACAAATTAAAACGAAATTAAATTGGGTGTGACATTCAGGAACAGGGGGTCGGAACGCAATAAAAGTTGAGACGATCTGATGGGAAGTTGGTGGACTACAGTGGAAATACGGTGGAACATCATAGGTGAATGTCGCTGAAGCCTGTATGACATGGAAAAGCGTAGAGGTCTTTATCAGCAGTGGCTGTCGAATGCTTGATGATTATAACGATTCTGATGCAGATTAGTGTCCGTGCGATATCACATCTCGTAGCAGTACATGCAGATTTTCCGAAGAGTTAACCCGTTGCCTTTCGTTGCGCCACGGGGAGCTGTACACACTGTGGCAATGCCGCAACGCTTTTAAGCCTCCCGCGTCACACTCCGTTGTTTTATTAGCGACGTTAACACTGCGGGGTCACAGAACGACCGTTGCAAGAGTTGGCAGCTTGTTCCCTCGCTGCCGTAACTTGCTGGACCTGTTCTCAGCATCTTGCACGCGGCTCTGAGTGCCAGCAGCAGATCTTCGGACACACAGACTACGTGAGGGACGACTGAAAGGACACATTGCATTTGCTTACTTTATCAATGACGTAGACGGCGTTTTTCTTTTCTTTGAGCTCCTTTTTCTGGCGTTTGGTGCATATGTCACACATACAGCACATTATTACATAGGTGGTACGTCTGATCATTCGAAAAATTATATATGAGCCAAAGGATACACAAAAGTTCGTGTTGTTGTTGTAGTGGTCTTCAGTCCTGAGACTGGTTTGATGCAGCTCTCTATGCTGCTCTATCCTGTGCAAGCTTCTTCATCTCCCAGTACTTACTGCAACCTACATCCTTCTGAATCTGCTTAGTGTATTCATCTCTTGGTCTCGCTCTATGATTTTTACGCTCCACGCTGCCCTCCAATGCTAAATTTGTGATCCCTTGATGCCTCAGAACATGTCCTACCAACCGGTCCCTTCTTCTTGTCAAGTTGTGCCACTAACTCCTCTTCTCTCCAATCCTATTCAATACCTCCTCATTAGTTACGTGATCTAACCATCTAATTTTCAGCATTCGTCTGTAGCACCACATTTCGAAAGCTTCTATTCTCTTCTTGTTCTAACTAGCACACGTTACTCGTCTGAAACTTGGCCGTGGACTGACTGTCTCGTGACCAAAAATCGGGCCCTTATATATCATCACAATAATAGGTGCTGAAACAACACATTGTTTAAAGTTAAATTTACAGAAATTACAATTAAAACTTAACTCACTCAATTAACTGAATACATCGAAAAATTGCGTCTGTTTAGCAGTTTCTCCTACTAAGAGGTTTCGGCTGAATTATTTGTTTAAATCATGAAATTAGCAACTATATTATGCAAACAATACTTTTGACAAAACTGTTAATTACTTTGGAATTAATGAACGCCTGGTTCTGCTAACATGTTTTTGAATAGAGCTAAATAGATACTTTAAGATTACTAGTACTTCGTCTTCAAATGTTTACAATTGTTACAGACTTTATACTTGTTTATATGTCAGTAATGATATTTAAGTTACGAAACAGTCACCGATTTCACCCTGTAACAAACGATACTAACTAGGAATACTCAAAATAAATTAGAAAAATTACATACATAAAACTAAGCACAATATTAGATCTGGTGTTATATCCTTTAAAACTGAGGGTCAACCTTTCTATTTATTGAAAATGTCGATTATATTCACGTATGCTAATGGTAAACAGTTAAAACTGACAAAATGAATTTAAGTAGGCAGATGGTAAAACAAGAGGGCAATTAAAATTATCCCAGCTTGCTTCGTCACGTGTGGTGTCGGTTTTCTCGGACATGTCCGAAAGAACTAAGTTTTGATTGTACAATCGCTATGAATCGGTACACAAAAGATATAAAGACATAAGCTTCCAGTGGGGATTAATTCATATCAATGGGACAAGGTAGATGTGCTGACCCCTACGGCATCCGGACACTGGTTACCACAACTACACGGATTACCCCAGCATACCTCCCGTCAGACTCAAATTCTCAGCTTATACCACACACTACTGATGTAGTGTCCCAGCCCATTAGCCTCATTACTCATGGCATCTCGCCGATTCCCATAAGAGTTCAAGCTTGGTATGCAGCCACTCTGAAGGAATCATGACCCGTCATTGCCATTTTGATCCTCCAGCACCTATGAATCAAGACACAAAGGAATTAAAGACGTTGTGATATCTTCATTGCAGATTTACGCCAACTTCGAACTCTCACGGGAATTGGCGAGATGCCACGACTATTGAGGCTAATGAGGAGGGGCACTACATCAGTAAGGTGTGGTGTAAGTTGAGAATTTGTGTCTGACATGAGACGTGCTAGGTAGTCCGTGAGGTTGTGAAGGCCACTGCGTGCGGATGGCGTAGCGGTCAGCGCATCTGCCTAGTAAGCAGGAGACCTGGGTTTGAATCCCGGTCCGGCACAAATTTTCAACTAATTTCATTGTTATAAATGAAGCCTACTGGCAGCTAATGCCTTGAATTCCTTTGTGTCTTGGTCTCTGATTTACTGGTAGGTTTCTTTTATCAAGGAATGCCAAGTTTGCCTGTGCTAGGGAGCTTCTTACATCCTCTTTGCTTCGTCCGAAGTGCTTTAATGCGCTTCCTAAGAAGCACAATCCATCCTCTTCGTCTAATGAGTGGTCCACAATTTTATCCCTAACATCGTTAATGTTACTCATTACTTTCATCTTTGGTCTACTCTTAGCCCACATACTGCGCTCGTGGTACTGCACGTACTTTAGCGTGGGAGGGATCCTAAGTGGATTTGTGACTGAGGATAAATCACGGTAGGTACATGAGTTCAGTTATAATTTACCTTATATTTGACTACACTATTACATCCAATGAGCTGATTCTTCACTGTACATTACTATAGTTTATTTGTTCCATTACAGTGATTCCGCAATGTGGCGGAGAGTGCATGTTGGTAGGTGGATTTGCAGGTAGAATTGCTCGACTCTGTCATTTCTTGGTGGCGATGATAGATATCAATTCCAACATAATTCCAGCTAGTTACTGCATCCATCCGAGGCTTTGGCACATTGGAAAACGGCACAAAAGGGCCTTCTCGGCACCAGCACAACTCACAACCTTTTCGTGAGCGTTGGTGGTTCAGTAGCTCATCCCCGACTGATTCTCCCTTCCACCTTTCTATCCATGCCAACCACATTTTGCCCGCGCTACGAAGTTCCGTTCCCGAGGGGAACCACAATACTTTTTAGATACGAAATAACTAAGAACCCTAAGCGAAGGTCAGCAGTTTACATAACAGCAACCAAACATATTAAATAAAACAGGACATTTGCACATATTGACGTTTCTACAAAAAATTATTCACCCAAATTCTAAATACATACAGTAAGTTTTGTCTCTCTCCAAATCAGACAAAGAATTTAAATGATAGATACACTACGTTGCATATAATTAAACAGTGACATCAAAGTTTTTACAGAGGAAAAAGCGAACACTCTTGTGCTATCAGTGAAATCAAACAGTATTTACAATATCTTAATGATAGAAGGTAGAACAGACAAAAAAAAATTATGTCAGTAGAGCTATGGAACTCTGGTGTTACAGGTTCATCGCAGTGCAACAGAAGAAACTATTAAACTGTTGAGGAATTAGGTGGACTGACACGAAGAGCCAGACCAACCAATACAACATATTTATTTGACATAATTTGTAAACACACTGGCTATACACTGACCGACCTGCCTTTATTGTGTTCTCTCTAACCTCAATCTACAATGCATCTGGTTTTTTGGGTAGTCTCCTCGCTACACGATCGACTGGGACGATTGTAGCACGAACGTCATTCACAGTAATTATGACGTGTTTAGAAATGGGCCACCTGCAAAGAAAGGCTCCAGATCTCCTTTCATGTTATGAGGTGAAACATCTCAGTGAGCGGCACGGGCGGGCGGCGGCTAAATGGTGATACGGGAGCAGTGGGTTGCCTGGCCGCCTACGTGCCAGTGCTCGGCGACGAGGAGAGGCAGGCGGCCAACAACGAAACATAATATCATAGCGTGAGCCTGCAGAAATTTGTTCTGCGAAGACGTCATTGGAAATTCCGTACTGAGTGGTTGTGGTGATTATAATAGGAAGCAGTTAGGAGAGTGGCAACGTAGTATTGGCACCTACAATTGGCTTCGTCTTAGATTTTAATTCCTCAGAAAAATTGTCATTGTTTGGTTTGGAAGCTCTAACGTCAGCTGTGTTTTCTGTAGGGCTATAGATAAAATATCGATATAGCGACACTTTTTCCAAAATGTGTCGATACACAAAGATGTCAATACCGAGTCCCGATATTTTTATTTTACATTATTTTTTTCGCAATTTTCGATAAATATATGAAGTTATATTTTGAAATTGTAGTAGAACATAATTTTACTTTCATTGTGTGAAGGAGTCTTACTACCTTTGAGCTTTCAGCACGTCCAGTATTTCTCTTTGACTGCGTGAAATCATCATTTCAAGGACGCATTTCTTCATAATAGCTAACGGGTCCGAACATTTTTATTTGCTCTGGGCGTAGATGATCTAGTCCAGCAGCTTTACAACGCTTCATTAGAGAGATGGAGTCTCTTAATTCTTCCAAGGCAAAGGGAGTGCCTAGATGGTCTCCTTCTTAAGTGAATCTCTGAAGCTTCTTTCCCGCACGTTTGCTGTTGGTTTTGGCATTGAGCAGGAGCTGATTTCTACATCTACATGGATACTCTGCAAATCACATTTAAGTGCCTGGCAGAGGCTTCATCGAACCACCTTCACATTTATCTGTTATCCCAATCTCGTATAGCGCGCGGAAAGAATGAAGACCTGTATCTTTCCGTACGAGCTCTGCTTTCCCTTATTTTCTCGTGGTGATCTTTCCTCGCTATGTAGGTCGGTGACAAACAAAATATTTTCGCATTCGGAGGAAAAAGCTCGTGATTGGAATTTCGTGCGAAGATTCCGTCGCATCGAAAAACGCCTTTCTTTTAATGATTTCCAGCCCAAATCCTGTATAATTTCTGTGACACTCTCCCATATTTCGCGATAATACAAAAGTGCTGCTTTTCTTTGAACTTTTTTGATGTACTCCGTCAGCCCTATCTGTCAAGGATCCCACACCGCGCAGCAGTATTCTGAAAGAGGACGGACAAGTGTAGTGTAGGCAGTCCCCTTAGTAGGTCGGTTACATTTTCTAAGTGTCCTGCCAATAAAACGCAACCTTTGGTTAGCCTTCTTGTTCTTTCCAATTTAAGTTGTTCATACTTGTAATACCTAGGTATTTAGCTGAATTTACGGTTTTTAGATTAGACTGATATATCATGTAATTGAAGTTTAGCGAGTTTCTTTTAGCAATCATGTGGATGGCCTCACACTTTTCGTTATTTAGGGTCAACTGCCACTTTTCGCACCATTCAGTTATTTTTTCTAAATCGTTTTGTGGTTTGTTTTGATCTTCTGATGACTTTATTAGTCGATAAACGACAGCGTCATCTGCAAATAACCCAAGACGGCTGCTCTGATTGTCTCCCAAATCGTTTATATAGATAAGGAACAGCAAAGGGCCTATAACACTACCTTGGGGAACGCCTGAAATCACTTCTGTTTTACTCGATGACTTTCCGTCATTTACTACGAACTGTGACCTCTCTGACAGGAAATCGTAAATCCAGTAACATAACTGAGACGATATTCCATAAGCACGCAATTTCACTACGAGCCGCTTGTGTGGTATAGTGTCAAAAGCCTTCCGGAAATCCAGAAATACGGAATCGATCTGTAATCCCTTGTCAATAGCACTCAGCACTTCATGTGAATAAAGAGCTAGTTGTGTTTCACAGGAACGATGTTTTCTAAACCCATGTTGACTGTGTGTCAATAGGCCGTTTCCTTCGAGGTAATTCATGATGTTCTACCACAATATATGTTCTAAAATCCATTTTGATTTGGTATTCTGAGTGTTAGTTGGGGGAGGGATCATTTTTGATGTTTTTAATAAATTTCCAGGTCTTTCAGCTACTCTGCTTCATGTCTAGGCTTGTGATTACGCCACAACGTTTCGCCCTTCTTGAATCTGATATGACGTGGAGGAATTCTTCTCCCACCGCACTTGTTTCTTCTGAAAACGGGTTTCCCTCAGAGAGTTGTTGGTAATGTTCCAGCAGAACTTTTGAGATTCCGTCGAGGCCAGGTATACACTAATATGTAGTTCTGCAACCTCGGGGGATGTTTTTGCGTGAGACAGTTTTAACTACTTTAAGAAAAGCGTCGTATTTTTGGCATCGCGCGTCTAGGTTCTCACCTCTTTGTCAAGTTCTTCAGTGAATTCGTCTCACTAGGCACGTTTAAAATGAAAGTATCTTTTGAATTGGGTGGTCGCTGGTTTAACAACTGCTTCTACCAGACGTATTACGGCTCGATGTTGCGTACGTGAGAGCGGTTTTACCACTTCTTTCCTGGTTTGATGTACAATTTGTTCGCTGACGAAGATGTTATCAGGATTGCATCCGCGGTTCCACCTGCTGCTGTTAAAGGAGAATTGAAGTTTGGGATCGTGTATTAATTTCAGTCCAGTTGAGCCTGTCCAGGTTTCGAGGTCTTCTCCGCTTTTATCTGTGTGACTGTTCCACCAGGCTGAGCTATGGCAGTTGAAATCGCCCATTAATAGTTTCGTCTGTTGTAACCCGAAGTTGAATGGTTCATTGAATCTGAACTCGCTGTTCGGTGGCTTATAGATAGATGTCACTGTACAGGATTCTATCTCTACACTCAAGATTTCGATGTCTTCTCGTGTAAGGAGGATAAATGCGTACCATCACGTTTCCGACTTTGATAAAGGTCGGATTGTAGCCTATCGCGATTGCGGTTTATCGTATCGCGACATTGCTGCTCGCGTTGGTCGAGATCCAATGGCTGTTAGCAGAATACGGAATCGGTGGGTTCAGGAGGGTAATACGGAAAGCCGTGCTGGATCCCAACGGCCTCGTATCACTAGCAGTCGAGATGACAGTAATCATATCCGCATGGCTGTAATGGATCGTGCAGCCACGTCTCGATCCCTGAGTCAACAGATGGGGACATTTGCAAGACAACAACCATCTGCACGAACAGTTCGACGACGCTTGCAGCAGCATGGACTATCAGCTCGGAGACCATGGCTGCGGTTACCCTTGACGCTGCATCACAGACAGGAGCGCCTGCGATGGTGTACTCAACGACGAACCTGGGTGCACGAATGGCAAAACGTCATTTTTTCGTATGAATCCAGGTTCTGTTTACAGTATCATGATGGTCGCATCCGTGTTTGGCGACATCGCGGTGAACGCACATTGGAAGCGTGTATTCGTCATCGCCATACTGGCGTATCACCTGGCGTGATGGTATGGGGTGCCATTGGTTACACGTCTCGGTCACCTCTTGTTCGCATTGACGGCGCTTTGAACAGTGGACGTTACATTTCAGATGTATTACGACCCGTGGCTCTACCCTTCATTCGAGCTCTGCGAAACCCTACATTTCAGCAGGATAATGCACGACCGCATGTTTCAGGTCTTGTACGGGCCTTTCTGGATACAGAAAATGTTCAACTGCTGCCCTGGCCAGCACATTCCCAAGATCTCTCACCAATTGAAAACGTCTGGTCAATGGTGGCCGAGCAACTGGCTCGTCACAATACGCCAGTCACTACTATTGATGAACTGTGGTATCGTGTTGAAGCTGTATGGGCACCTGTACGTGTACACGCCATCCAAGCTCTGTTTGACTCAATGCCCAGGCGTATCAAGGCCGTTATTACAGCCAGAGGCGGTTATTCCGGGTACTGATTTCTCAGGATCTATGTATCCAAATTGCTTGAAAATGTAACCACTGTCAGTTCTAGTATAATATATTTGTCCAATGAATACACGTTTATCATCTGCATTTCGTCTTGGTGTAACAATTTTAATGGGTAGTAGTGTACTTCTATTACTACAAGTACGATAGTATTACTGGGAGGAAATTAATGAGTAATTAATTTAATTTAACTAGTAGAGAGTGTATCTAGTACGCAGTTTTATGATAATACGTAGGGCGTTTGAGTTGCAAAGAGGAAGGAACTGGAAAA
Source organism: Schistocerca serialis cubense (assembly GCF_023864345.2). NCBI lineage: Eukaryota > Metazoa > Arthropoda > Insecta > Orthoptera > Acrididae > Schistocerca > Schistocerca serialis. Next base: position 971,877,720 of record NC_064639.1, read on the forward strand.
AATAGCAAAATGTAGTAGTTAGATTAAAAGTAAACATTTGGGTGTTGTGTGATGTCCCTAGGTTAGTTAGGTTTAAGTAGTTCTAAGTTCTAGGGGATTGATGACCATAGATGTTAAGTCCCATAGTGCTCAGAGCCCAACAGTAAACATTAGATCTACCGAACCTTTGTACAGACTAAAACTATGTGCCGGATCGGGATTGTAACATGGATCAGTGCCTTTCGTGAGCAATCCCCTTTCCGACTGATCCGTCGAAGCACGATTCACAACCCACCCTCTCGGTCTTTACTGCTAGTAAAGCATCTGTCTTCTACCTTCCAAAATTCACAGAAGTCCTGCGCAGCCTGCGAAAGTAGCTCTTCTGGAAGAAACGATATTGCACAAAATTTCCTTAGCCGCGGCTTCGGTGATTAGATGAACAGTATCTTGTTTCACTTTTCCAAGGATGTGATTTTCGCATGACTTGGCTTACGCTCAGTGATGTAAGAGATATATACGTCAAATTTGAAGAAGATTGGCTAATATTTAGGGGCTGCACACATTACTCACATTTATCTCAAACTGGCGATATTTCTAATATTGACGTTATTTGCACTAATGGGCTTCTCATGTATTTCTTTCTTTTTTTGCAGGTAACTGAACTTTAAAATCGGAACCAAAAGAGGAATATGGTTGCTAGAAAATACGCATACTGGTGAGTTTTTAGGAGCTTGACTCCCTTGAAAGGAAAAAACACTTTTAATTTTTTTACTTATCTCCACAAGTAAACGAAAGAAAAACTTTCGGACGCTGCTATATCTATCAGTACTAAACTACAGGAGGAAATAAAATATTCCTGTTAAGATGAAGGAGAATATCCGTGCCGCTGCAGGCCTTAAAATAAAAAAAAATATGGTGCCCCTCAACTACGTACCCTCAGACTCAGAGTTGAAATATTAAAAGTTTTGACTGGTTTCGTTGTCTAGGGGCTGGGATACGTAGTTGCCGCAATACATGTAAAACACTGCTGAGTCTAGAGTATGCAATATGAATACACACATTAATCGAATGGTCAAAGGTTCCTATCACTCGGCAATTGCGAATTTTGAATGTGACATAGTAATTTATAAACGAAACATTGCAATTAAATAAAATCTGCGGGTACTATTTTTAACGCCTTTTATGATGAGTACGATAGCAGAAGTACCTTTAAGAATGCCGTTTATTACTGCAAAACACTTATTGGTGTCGATGGTCCAGCAATTAAATAAAATATAAGTTGAATAGCAGGGAAACAGTATATTCCTACTTCACGTAATTGGATATGAGCAACAACACAGTTCGCGAGATATTCAATTTTAACGCATACCTCATCTTCACTGCAGAAGCCACGGAAATCTCACAAGTGCACAAGTCGGCACTACAAAATCTTTCTGTCTTCCCCGACCACGCAGAAACTGCTCAACACTCTCCAAGTATTTCCTGCGACCGTCCGTCGCCCCTTCCCCCTCTTCCATACAGTCTCTCCATTGACTTCGGTAGTCGCCTAACGTAGTAACGAGCATTGTGATTGGCTGGAAGGCTCCCGCCATGTCTCCAAGCCAACGCACACTCTCAAACATATTGAAACACATACGAGATACTGGATTTACATTTAAATAACTTGAAATTAAATAAATATTCCTACGGCTGGACCATAAACACGCTCTAACGCACATTATTAAATAATAAACAAATCAAATAAACATATATCAAAGGAATAGAAACAAAAGTAGGCCAGTAGCCTAATGTCTCTGTGCTTTCTAAAACACAGTAAATATTTGACCAATTTCTTCATGAATGGTGTATATTGGATATAAACAAAGACATAGATGAATAAATATATTTATAAGCATGCTGCTACCGTTTTTTCTTGTAACTGTGGAGTACTTACGGCCTGACACGATCAACAGTAATCGCCAATTCTACCTCCAATAACCCATGTACTATTCAAGTTACATGCCTGTAATTCATACCAATTTAGGTTTACACTAATAGCTTTCTAAAGACACATCGGTCGACAAAATCGAATGAACCATTTAGATTTTGGAAAATTCGTTGCTAGGTGTTACTTGTATAATTTACAGCCAGATACTAAACTTTAAGATAACAAAGATACTGAAAACCTGATTACACCATCAGACTCGTCATGCAAATAATGGTAATGTACATGTTTCTTTTTAAGGTATCAAGATTCCTCTGACTATTATTATTTTTAACAAGAACAGTGAAATGTAGTTTCACAAAGTCCGCCATCCATGGCACTCCCGGTATACAAATCTCCTTCATCGAAACAAAGCTCATACCTCGACACAGCGTCAACAAGGAATTCCGAGCCACGCGGACGGCCTGGACCACGCACTGGGGCTGCCCCTCTTGCTCCGGCTAATGTGCAGCACCACGCGGTTGCTGACGAGCCCCAGCTTGCAGAGCGGCCCGTGTGGCCACGCTAACTCCGAACTTAGAATATTTTCAGAGCGCTACAACTCGCCCGTTACTTCATACCGGTATACAGAAGCAGTACATAAAATACCAAAATCTGTGCAAAGAGAAATCTAGAAACACGGATAAAGCAAACGTGAAACAACAGGGGTGGAAAGGTGGCATCGTCAAGTTATTTGACACTTCCCGGGAAATTGTGCTGGACATGGCTAGGGCATCACAAGAAGATAAAGAATTTCTTAGATCACAAAGAGAAGATCGTGTGAATTCGTCAAAGAGTGGAGTAGACAGGGTTTTCGCCACGAAGATAAGAACTAAGAGTAAAAAAGAAGAAAAAAGGTTCTATGTAATAATAAACATTAGAAATCTATCGCTGGAACCAGTAAAGTAGTTATACTGGAAGATTTACCTCCATCATCATCAGCTGCATCTAGTGACGAAAAGGCCGAGATATCGCCTCTAGCAACGAAAAAATTATGTTCAACTCCTAGATTGATACCTCTTGATCAGACACTCCTGTCTACATGGGATCGAAAACAGCTCTCTACCCGACAAGCAAGTAGTTCATTTGCATCAGCTACTAAGATGCTTGCCCACGATGTGTCAGAAGTTTCCGTGTCTCCAGCTACCGTTTACAGAAAATCGAAGAGTTTCTCTTTGAAAATCCTCCTCATTTGGTCTTGCATTGGGATAGTAAATTGTTGCCTTCAGTTCCGCTTGGAGCGTGAAAACTTTCGAAGAGAAAAGTTGCAGTTCCAGTGACTGGAGTAGATTTTGAACATTTTCTTGCCATCTGTGTTGCCCTGAAAGGCAGTGGTGAGCAGATGGCTGAAGGAGTTATTTGGGAAGTAGACGGTTTGGGCTACGTGACAATATCATCAGCATATCTTTTGATACTGCAGCATATCACACAGGACTGATGCAAGGGACACGTACCAGAATTGAAAGGAAATTCGGACGAATATTCTTGTGGTTGGCGTGCCGTCATGACAACCAAGAACCGATATTCAAAGGAGTGTTTTATGAGTGTTGTGGAATACCATCAAGTGGTCCTGACATCTAGACTCACCTTCGGCGTGGAATCTCATTGACTGGAAAAGAATGGTCTTGGCTGATGAGTCCCGCTTCGAACTGAGGTACGATGACCAGCGAAGGCGTGTCTGGAGAGGACGGCGGTGGAATACCATGCTGACTGTCACCCATCAACCAGGAGTGACAGGAGTGATGATCTAGGGTGCTATTTCATTTCGTAGCAGAACTCCTTTGGTTGTCATCTGCGGCATCCCCACAGCTTAACGGTACGTCGACGATAGTCTATGCCCTATGAAGGGCAAGCAGTCCTGGGCTTACAATTCAGCAAGATAATGCCTGCCCGCACACGGCGAGAGTTCCTACTGCTTGTGTTCGTGTTTGCCAAACCCTACCTTGGCCAGCAAAGTCGCCGGATCCCTTGGAAATTGAGAACGTTTGCAGCATTATAGGCGGAGCCCTCCAATCAGCTCGGAAATTTGACGATCTAACGCGCCAATTGAACAGAATTTGGCACGATATCCCTCAGGAGGACAGCCATCATCAGATCAAGTCGACTAACTGTTTGCATAAGAGCCAGAGAAGGACCGACGCTTTATTGTATTTCTCCACTTCTGGTGCTATTTTTCTTGAATAAATCATCCAATTTTTCTGAAGCTGTAATCGCTTGTCTGTGTTATGTACATCGCATCTTCGGATTTGCATCACATTCGGATAATTCCTTCGTGTTGCGTTGTTTTTACGTCTTCTTTTATATATACGTATATATTCCTTCTTGACGAAGCGGGAATAGGACTCTCTCTCTAAGGGTTCCGTACAAACTTAATTACGTACGTAGTTTGTCCATCCCGGGAATAGAGAGCCTCTCCGATTTTCCCTGTTATCGAATCGATACTGGCAAGATGTCGATTTTGGGAATTACAGTCATTTGAGAACTTTTTAATTTTAAATTTAAATTTTTAATGTAATTTCACATTTTCATCAAGCAATGGGATAACGAATGACAAAAAAATACTTTTTCGTGTGATGTAATTCCAAATTAACAGTTTCCGGATTTTTTCCTTGCTTGTACTGTGAAACTTTGTTTCTTGCCAAATTACATGACTCTTGAACAAAGGAGGAACCCTATAGTCTTAATTGAGTCTGCGAGTTCCAAAATATGTGACATAAATGGCCGTACCTTCTGATTGCATTCATTTAGAACCTCAAATTTTTTTACTCCGCTAAAGGATAGAAGACTTTAGTATGTGACATGAATTTCAACCTGATACGTCTACTTGTTCTTGAGAGAAAGGGTTCTTAACAATCGCACAGCCGGGCAGCCAGATAGACGGTCAATAAAGTGCTCCCATAACGTTTGCACTTTTACCGGTTGAGATATGGAAACCTAAAAATCATTCTGTGTATGCAACCAATTGTTCGTAAAAGTTTGTCCGATACGATTCACTCATCTTGCTTATCGATGGCATCCTGTCGAGAGACTCATTTTTTCGAGCAGCAAACAATTTAATTTGTGAAAGAGGTTCAGTATGATACAGATCTCACACAGGAAAGAAGTGCTTAAAGTACTGGTCAAACACAGGTACGGTCATTGATTGCCACCTGAACGACTGATATTTGCTTGGATGGCACTGCGAGCTAACATCCCAAAGATGTTTGGGCTCATATGCGGTTCCTCTTCGTCGAAATGTCGTCGCTTCACTTCCTAGCTGCATAAAGACCGACAGTCCGCTTTCGCGTCTGCCCCAGGACTCACTCTGAGCGTCCCCGGCCGCGTTTCCAGCGCGCCGAATATCCTCGCTCAAATGTCTAGGGCAGTTGCCTTTCCTGAAGCCGTCCATCTGATTGGCTACAGCTACAGCTTATTGTACATTATTTTCCATTTTAACGTATTTGAATAATCAAAGCTTGACGACTTTCACGTTCTGAATAAAGTGGCAATAATATCCATTACATAATGAAAGTAAAATTCTTTTACGTAAAACCAGTACAATTTGCTTCTTAGCTTTGAATGCCACGGCCAGTAACATTGCACCAATTTGCTTTCTGATAAATAAATAAAGAACAATATTAAATATTATGCACTAAAATTTACAACAAATACTCTATTACCTAATGATTCAAGAAGGTGTCATGCTGTCAGCGTTCAATGGGTTTTGTGTGGAGGAAATGATGATCTGATGATTAACTGAAAATACTGAAAATTGAAATTTACTAAATCTTGTAAACAAACAAAGTTAAAGAATGTTTGTCATTTTAATGATGCGCTGCTGTATGAAATGTCGATCGTTAAGATCGACCAAAGCGTTGAGGTTTTAGCATTCAGGTCTTTGTTACCAAACTTGTGAATTTTACTTTAACAGTAAATCCTAAACTATTATAGATATGATCAATATTCAAGTTTTATTGGAATCACAATGAAAATTTATGGAGGATGGCAGATTAAAATTACTGTGGCTTGATTCCCTGCATTACTACAGAATTAAATAGTTTTCATAAATGTTACCTTTTATGCATGGGACCTGGATAAACTGAAAGAACCAGAGGATGTACAGAGTTTCAGGGAGAGCATAAGGGAACAATTGACAGGAATGGGGGAAAGAAGTACAGTAGAAGAAGAATGGGTAGCTTTGAGGGATGAAAGAGTGAAGGCAGCAGAGGATCAAGTAGGTAAAAAGACGAGGGCTAGTAGAAATCCTTGGGTAACAGAAGAAATACTGAATTTAATTGATGAAAGGAGAAAATATAAAAATGCAGTAAATGAAGCAGACAAAAAGGAATACAAACGTCTCAAAAATGAGATCGACAGGAAGTGCAAAATGGCTAAGCAGGGATGGCTAGAGGACAAATGTAAGGATGTAGAGGCTTATCTCACTAGGGGCAAGATAGATACTGCCTACAGGAAAATTAAAGAGTCCTTTGGAGATAAGAGAACCACTTGTATGAATATCAAGAGCTCAGATGGAAACCCAGTTCTAAGCAAAGAAGGGAAAGCAGAAAGGTGGAAGGAGTATATAGAGGGTCTATACAAGGGCGATGTACTTGAGGCCAATATTATGGAAATGGAAGAGGATGTAGATGAAGATGAAATGGGAGATACGATACTGCGTGAAGAGTTTGACAGAGCACTGAAATACCTGAGTCGAAACAAGGCCCCGGGAGTAGACAACACTCCATTGGAACTACTGACAGCCTTGGGAGAGCCAGTACTGACAAAACTCTACCATCTGGTGAGCAAGTTGTATGAAACAGGCGAAATATCCTCAGACTTCAAGAAGAATATAATAATTCCAATCCCAAAGAAAGCAGGTGTTGACAGATGTGAAAATTACCGAACAATCAGTTTAATAAGCCACAGCTGCAAAATACTAAAACGAATTCTTTACAGACGAATGGAAAAACTAGTAGAAGCTGACCTCGGGGAAGATCAGTTTGGATTCCGTAGAAACACTGGAACACGTGAGGCAATACTGACCTTACGACTTATCTTAGAAGAAAGATTAAGGAAAGGCAAACCTATGTTTCTAGCATTTGTAGACTTAGAGAAAGCTTTTGACAATGTTGACTGGAATACTCTCTTTCAAATTCTAAAGGTGGCAGGGCTAAAATACAGGGAGCGAAAGGCTATTTACAATTTGTACAGAAACCAGATGGCAGTTATAAGAGTCGAGGGACATGAAAGGGAAGCAGTGGTTGGGAAGGGAGTAAGACAGGGTTGTAGCCTCTCCCCGATGTTATTCAATCTGTATATTGAGCAAGCAGTAAAGGAAACAAAAGAAAAATTCGGAGTAGGTATTAAAATCCAGGGAGAAGAATTAAAAACTTTGAGGTTCGCCGATGACATTGTAATTCTGTCAGAGACAGCAAAGGACTTGGAAGAGCAGTTGAACGGAATGGACAGTGTCATGAAAGGAGGATATAAGATGAACACCAACAAAAGCAAAACGAGGATAATGGAATGTAGTCGAATTAAGTTGGGTGATGCTGAGGGAATTAGATTAGGAAATGAGACACTTAAAGTAGTAAAGGAGTTTTGCTATTTGGGGAGCAAAATAACTGATGATGGTCGAAGTAGAGAGGATATAAAATGTAGACTGGCAATGGCAAGGAAAGCGTTTCTGAAGAAGAGAAATTTGTTAACATCGAGTATAGATTTAAGTGTCAGGAAGTCATTTCTGAAAGTATTTGTATGGAGTATAGCCACGTATGGAAGTGAAACATGGACGATAAATAGTTTGGACAAGAAGAGAATAGAAGCTTTCGAAATGTGGTGCTACAGAAGAATGCTGAAGATTAGATGGGTAGATCACATAACTAATGAGGAAGTATTGAATAGAATTGGAGAGAAGAGAAGTTTGTGGCACAACTTGACCAGAAGAAGGGATCGGTTGGTAGGACATGTTCTGAGGCATCGAGGGATCACTAATTTAGTATTGGAGGGCAGCGTGGAGGGTAAAAATCGTAGAGGGACACCAAGAGATGAATACACTAAGCAGATTCAGAAGGATGTAGGTTGCAGTAGGTACTGGGAGATGAAGAGGCTTGCACAGGATAGAGTAGCATGGAGAGCTGCATCAAACCAGTCTCAGGACTGAAGACCACAACAATAACAACCTTTTATGGGCGATCTTAGGTCCGCCGTATTTAACACTGCTACGTCATCTTGGCCAGAAAAGGCTTCTACTGGGTTTCCCTATGACGTAGGTTCTAGTCTGTCTCACTCGCATTCAAAAAAACCAGCATCAGAAAGTAGAGTAAGATGTGTTGTGATACTCCCTGTTCTTTGGCGAGTATACAATTAATGAACCTCAGTACATTATTGTTGCAGATACAGGGTGACTTCGTGATGGTGTTACAGTCTTTCAGGGTTGATGGAGAAGGGTAAATGTATCAATTTGAGGCAACGGACCTAAGTTTGGAAACGACCGGGTCGAAAGGAATAAGCGAAAATCTGATGATGGGCTAGTAATGCGGCACGTAGCTTGGTCTCAGAGAGACCGAAAATCCTAAGTGTAATAATGACTTACATTTACGGGGACAAGTTTCACAAACTGCTACAGTTAAAACAATGCTTCAAAATGGCGTCCCCTAGCATCAATGCAGGCATCGTACCATCGCACGAAGTTCTGTCGTACCCCTAGTGATATCCGCGGTGTCGCATGCAACGAGACTTCTTGTCAGGAGATTCTCTTCAGTATCGACAGGAGTGTCGCACACAAGATTTTTCACATGACAACACAAGAATAAACGAAGTGGGTTAATGTCAGATAAACGTGAGGGCCACGAAACAGGACCTCTCTTCCCATCCACTTTTCAGAGAATGTCTGATGCAGGTGTTCACGAACCCACAGTCCAAATTGAAATGTGGCTTCATCATGTTGGAACGATATCCCTTGACGAATAAAGGGTGAGAGACGTTCCAAGAACCTCGGTAATATGACAGTGCATTTAAGCGGGGAGATAGAAGAAAAGGGCCTAATACGTGATCACTGACTACATCTGCCCACACGTTGACTTATAACGTGTGTTGATGGTCCTCCAAAATCTCATCGTACCAAATATGACTATTGCGACTATTTAGCACTGCGTCTCTGGCAAAATTCATCCATGAAAAGTGCACATGCAGCATTGTGAGGATCGAGTGTAAGGTGCCGTAAGAACCGTTGGCTGAAGACGACACGAGGCCCGATGTCAGCAGGAGTCAAAGCATGCGCTTTCTGTGGACGGTAGGGGTGTAGCTGCCGTTTCCTTAATACTCGGCACACAGTACGCTGCGAAACATTCATTTCACGTGAAACTGATCGAGTGCAGACTGCAGCCATCTCATCCACTCTAGAAGCACTGTATCTTCTCAGTCAGGAGTCCCTGTGGCTTGTCGTCCCCATCAACCGTTGTACTTCTCAATTTCATTTAATCGTTGCAACGGTTTTGGAAACATTGTGAGAGCCGGATGTCTTTCAGGCGAATATTTGGTTCTGTACGAACTTCCCGCTTCTCTGCTGCGTCGATTTTCTTGACTGTACTCGAAAATCATGTGCACAAGTTCCGTCAGCGGGTACAACTCCATTTCGTTAGGGCTGATCGTTGTTAATACTTCATATGGTAAACACATATAGCAGTCCATTACAGTGCAGACGTTGTACACCAGGACTGCTCATATAAGTACTGAGTATGTCACCTGTAATGGATTAGTTGAGTTACCATCCCAACCTCCACAACTAAATGTTTGTCGTGATTGCCTACACCGCCATCTTAGCAACATCAGAATCGGTACATGCTTCCCACTGTCAGAGATATCGTAACGACTTTCGCTTGTAACTTTCGACTCTGTCGTTTCCGGACCAGAGCTATTTACCTCAGATTAATAAATTTACCCTTCTCTATTGTCCCTGAAAGTTTGTAACATCATCACGGTATCACCATATATACTGTCTATGGTATTGTAGAGAAAATTGTACGTCACCTTAAACACTGCTGTATAGATGGCAAGTTGCAGTTTTTAATTTTAAAGATCTTACAAAAAATCACATTTCTTGAAGAAACAAGAATACCTTCTCACTCATGTCCACTGCAGTATCTAAAATTCGGCTGCAAATACTTTTCAGCAACGCCGCCGGCGGCTATAGTCGTATATCACAGTCGGAGAATGAAATCGTCTCTGTCTGTTTGCAACAGCCACACCAACACTGGTCAACATGCGGTCCGTGATGAAACCTCCTAGTTCATAAAAATGTTTCGTGTTTATGTTGCTCTTAAAGTACCTCCACAGCAATGAACAGAGTGTTCTCAACTATCAAATCAGTCATTAAGGGACGTGGCACATCATCATCATCTCCATCATCATCATCGTCGTCATTATCCTTTAAGGGATTAGCCTCTTCGGCCTGTTCCTACCTCAGTCCATCTTTGCCTCGGTCTTCCTGGGCCTCTTCTGCCGGCACGTCTGTATGAGAGTGCTACTTTCCGAATCCTTGACTTGTCAGTTCTTTCTAAACGCTCTTCCCACTTGCCTCTATATTAGTCCATTTTATCCCGTATTGGAAACGTTTGTAACTGATTCCGTATATCTGTTTTATCAAGGTGAATGTGTCCCAGTAGTGTCCTAAGGAATTTCATTTCTGTGGCTTGCATATGGCTGTGGTGTTTCTGTAACTTCACATTTCACTGTCGTATAATAACCGTCTCTGTCAACATCATGTGTAGCTTCAAATGTGTTTCGGTCCGCGCTGTTCTCAGTGTTCTTCGAATTGTTCCGCATATTACCTGTTATCTCTTTAATTTATTGATTGTACCGCAATCGTAATCATACGAGATACCACAGCCTAAGTAATTAATATGTGGAACCTGCTCTAAAATTGCCGATCGTTGTGACCGTGTGGTTCTAGGCGCTTCAGTCTGGAACCGCGCTGCTGCTACGGTCTCAGGTTCGAATCCTGCCTCGGGCATATATGTGTGATGTCCTTAGGTTAGTTAGGTTTAAGTAGTTCTATGTCTAGGGGACTGATGACCTTAGCTGTTAAGTCCCATAGTGCTCAGAGCCATTTCAACCATTTTGTTCTAAAATTTTGTCATCCAAAATGATCTTTGCTCTTAATGGGTGCTTGCCCTGGAATGCCACGCTGACTTTGAGGTAGAAATTTTAAAATTATGTTCTTTACAAATTTTATGTAGTGAATAGGTACTTCTTTGAAGATAACCTTCAGTGCTTTGCATAGTCACTAGGCCATCACCATATGCTAGCACATTTAAAGTGGTCTTAACATACACTATGTGATCAAAAGTATCCGGGCACCTGGCTGAAAATGACTTACAAGTTCGTGGCGCCCTCCATCGGTAATGCTGCAATTCAATATGGTGTTGGCCCACTCTTGGCCTTGATGACAGGCATACGTTCAAACAGGTGCTGGAAGGTTTCTTGGGGAATGGCAGCCCAGTCTTCCCGGAGTGCTGCATCAAGGAGAGGTATCGATATCGGTAGATGAGGCCTGGCACGAAGTAGGATTTCCAAAACATCCCAAAGGTGTTCTGTAGGTTTCACGTCAGGATTCTGTGCGTATCGGTCCATTACAGGGATGTTATTGTCGTGTAAACATTCCGCCACAGACCGTGCATTATGAACACATGGTCGATCGTGTTGAAAGATGTAATTGCCACCCCCGAATTGCTCTTCAACAGTGGGAAGCAAGAATGTGCTTAAAACATCAATGTAGAACTGTGATGTGATAGTTCAACGCAAAAAAACAAGGGATGCAAGCCTCCTCCATGAAAAACACCACACCACAACACTAACGTCTCCGAATTTTCTGTTGGCACTAGACACGCTGGCACGTGACCTTCCCCGGGCATTCGCCACACCCACACCCTGCCATTGGATCACCACATTGCGTACCGTGATTCGTCACTCCACACAATGTTTTTCCACTGTTCAATCGTCGAATGTTTACGCTCCTTACACCAAGCGAGGCGTCGTTTGGCGTGATGTGTGGATTATGAGCAGCCGCTCGACCATGAAATCCAAGTTTTCTCACCTCCCGCCTAACTGTCATAGTATTTGCAATGAATCCTGATACAGATTGGAATTACTGTGTGATCGTGTTGATAGATGTCTGCCTATTACACCCTCTTCAACGGTTGGCGGTCCTGTCAGTCAACAGACGAGGTCGGCCTGTACGCTTTTGTGCTGCACGTGTTGCTTCACGTTTCCACTTCACTATCACATCGGAAATAGTGGACTTAGAGATGTTTATGAGTTTGGAAATCTTGTGTACAGACATATGACACAAGTGACACCCAATCACCTGACCACGTTCAAAGTCCGGGAGTTCCGCCGAGCGCCCCATCCTGCTCTCACACGATGTCTAATGAATACTGAGGTTACTGATATGGAGTACCTGGCAGTAGGTGGCAGCACTGTGCACCTAATACGAAAAACGTATGTTTTTGGGGATGTCCGGATAGTTTTGATCACATAGTGCAATTCTAGATGGTGCCTGATCCTTGCATTTCTGTAGGATGTCGTCCATATAAACGTTAAAAAGAGTGAGAGATAATACGCACCATTTTCTAATTCCATGATTAATAGCTGTATTTCCCCCGCTGTAAATAGAGTCTGAAATGATGAACTTCCCCGCCTGAGGAAGTGCGGACGCCGAGCCGTTAATTTTTCAGCTGACGCCACATTTAGCGACATGCGTGTCGATGATGATAAAATGGTGATGGGGACAAGACAACACCCCGTTCCCGAGCGTAGAAAATCCCCGAACCGGCCGGGAATCGAACCCAGGTCCGCTGCAGGGTGGTCAAACGCGCTAACCATTCAGTTAAGGAGGCGCAGATTGAGTCTTCTTATACACCTTATTATATGGTGAGGGTAGCCCCGATTATTGTTGTTGTTGTTGTTGTGGTCTTTAGTCCTGAGACTGGTTTGATGCAACTCTCCATTCATCTCTATCCTGTGCAAGCTTCTTCATCTCCCAGTACCTACTGCAACCTACATCCTTCTGAATCTGTTTAGTGTATTCATCTCTTGGTCTCCCTCTACGATTTTTACCCTCCACGCTGCCCTCCAGTACTAAATTGGTGATCCCTTGATGCCTCAGAACATGTCCTACCAACCGATCCCTTTTTCTAGTTAAGTTGTGCCACAAATTTCTCCCCAATCCTATACAATACCTCCTCATTAGTTATGTGATCTACCCATCTAATCTTCAGCATTCTTCTGTAGCACCACATTTCGAAAACTTCTATTCTCTTCTTGTCCAAACCAGTTATCGTCCATGTTTCACTTCCATACACTGCTACAATCCATACATATACTTCCAGAAACGACTTCCTGACACTTAAGTCAATACTCGATGTTAACAAATTCCTCTTTTCCAGAAAGGCTTTCCTTGCCATTGTCAGTCTACATTTTATATCCTCTCTACTTCGACCATCATCAGTTATTTTGCTCCCCAAATAGCAAAACTCCTTTACTACTTTAAGTGTCTCATTTCCTAATCTAATTCCCTCAGCATCATCCGACTTAATTCGACTACATTCCATTATTCTCGTTTTGCTTTTGTTGATGTTCATCTTATACCCTCCTTTCATGACACTGTCCATTCCGTTCAACTGCTCTTCCATGTCCTTTGCTGTCTCTGACATAATTACAATGTCATCGGCGAACCTCAAAGTTTTTATTTATTCTGCATGGATTTTAATACCTACCCCGAACTTTTCGTTTGTTTCCTTCACTACTTGCTCAATATACAGATTGAATAACATCGTGGATAGGCTACAACCCTGTCTCACTACCTTCCCAACCACTGCTTCCCTTTCGTGCCCCGATAAGCCATTATATTTCGAAATTCGTGACTGTCTACCTTATCGAAGTTCTTCTGTAGATCTAGAAATGCCATATAGGTGAGAAAATTGTATTACCTTTTTTGTGTATTACGTGTTTCATACTGCACGCACTGTTAATAAAAGGTCTTCCTTTTGAAAATCATTCTCCTCTTCTTGCAACAGTGACTCTAGTATTAGGTTAAAGAGGATATTTAATATAGTGGGCTGAAAACGGAATAGTTGCTTTAGTGAAATTACGTCTCCAAGATACCGCCGCAGACTACACGGCGGAGACTGGAATGTGAGAGGAGCCGATAGTAGCGGCTTGGCGCTAGGCTAGGTTAGTGGACTAGGCAGTCGCTTGCGGGCCCGGGATACTGACCGACGCGCCGCCCGCGGCGAGCCAGCTGTAAACAAAGAGACGGCCAAAAAACCCGCGGCGCAGAGTGTCGGCTAATTATACAGGAAGGAGGCTGCAGCAGCGGACGCCGTCCCAGTAGTAGGCGAGTGGGCAACCTCTCTGCGTTCACTGTGTCCCGACCGTGACAGGCAATGGGCAACGGGCTCCTCGAGGACTCGCTTCAGCACAGGAAGGGAAGGGGCTGCACCCACATCTGCACTCCGCAGCCACCGTGCAGTCAGTGGCGGAGGGTACCTCAGGCGCGGATCCGGGAGTAGGCCGAGAGAGGGTTCATTGAATGAAACTCCATGCCCTTCATTGAGACGTTCCTATAACCATAGTTCACAGAACAGTGTTCACAGTCTTGGTGATACGTGAAAGACTGATAACTACAGGGTCACAATTATTGATCTACATGAAATAAAACTGTCATAACTTCTGAACGGTTTGGTTAGGACATTAAAACTTCACGGTTGGCCGCAGGGCATGATGGGAATTAGTTTTAGCGACGAAGACCACTTTCATTTGGATGGGTTCGTCAACAAGCAAAATTGGCGCATTTGCGATGGAGCTCTTCACCCCCAACGGTGACTGTGTGGTGTGCAATGTCCAGTGACGGAGTAATCGATGCGATATTCCTAGATGGCACGGTGACTACCGAACTGTACGTGAAGGTTTTGGAAGACGATTTCATCCCCAGCATCCAAAGACACACTGATTTCGACAAGATGTGGTTCATGCATAACGGAGCTCGACCCCATCGCAGCAGGAGAGTGTTAGATGTTCTGCAGAAACACTTTGGCGACCGCATTCTGGCTGTGGGGTACCCAGAGGCCACTGTCACAGGCCTCGATTGCCCGCCATATTTCAGGATCTGAACACGTACGACTCCTCTTTGTGGGGCAATAAACCCAAAACTGTCGCTGAGCTGAAAACAGCCATTCACGAGGTCATCGACAGCGGCGATGTTCCGACACTTTAACGGGCCATGCAGAATTTCGCTATTCGTCTGCGTCACATCATCGCCAATGATGGCAGGCATATCGAACATGTCAGAACCTAAATCCGAATATCTGTAGTAACGTTTACACGTTGAATAAACTGTGTGCACTCCGTAGGTTGAAACTAATTTACGTTTTCTTTTCATACAGTTCAATAATTGTCACCCTGTGTAACAGCACACTTCGACTTTATAGTGAGTAAATTATGACGTCATCATAGTTGTCAGAGTCTGTTGTTATTATAGGTGTTAAATCGATTCATTGTCACACATAATTGTCAAACTGTCTGATGTTTACTTTCCAGAGCCTATATTTTTCTGACCTGCAGTTTCTTAACGTTATGCTAAGGCAATGTGCTTTCCGCTGATGTAAACAAATTATTGTTGTTGCATTAAAATATTTTATACAAGTTGTCTTCTCTGTATTTCGGCCTCTTCTTCCGATAAGTGCAAACATAAGTTTTATAGGTTAATTACTGTCTTTTGCAACTGTAATCAAAGTCTTATTAATACCAGAAGCGTTTCGCCTTATTCTAAAGAATCTTCAGTGTCTACTGTTACAATATAGTTTTATCTCTTTTGAGGATCAGGAACAGTCTGCATGCTTTTCTTACTACTACAAAAAATTTCAGTTCTTATCGTTATTCACTGTTTTTTATTTACTTTTTTTACTAATTCCTGTTGTTCTTTTACGTGTTAATGTTCGGTTTCCAGGACACAGCACTTTCACTGTACTAAATATATTCACCTTTCTGTGTTGAGAAGAACCGTTGTCATCTCGCCACTTCGTGTGCTTTGTTTTGCTGTTGCTTGTGCGTAAGTCTTTTGTTTTGGTATGGTGAGAATGTCTGATATCTCTCTGCGAGTATATTTTCCGACTTTTGTGTGTGTGTGTTCATATACGCATTTTTTCGGGCACACATACACACACACACACACACACACACATACATACATCATACATACTTGTAATAGAGGCAAGTTGAGAGAAAAATCTTTTAAATTTTGGAAATTTGTGGTAATATCTTACGTGACCAAACAGTTAAGGTCATCGGTCCCTAAGCTTACACACTACTTAACCTAACTTACTAACTTACGCTAAGGACAAAACACACACACACACACACACACACACACACGTGTCCGAGGGAGTACTCGAGCCTCCAAGGGGGGGGGGGGGGGGGGGGGAGCCGCGCGAATCCTGACATGGCGCCCTAGACCGCGCGGCGAAAAATCATTTATGCAATAGCACAACATTTAAGAATGGTTCTTTACCCTTGTTAACAAAATCTTAGTCAAACATAAAATATAAAATGCCCGTCGTTACATCACGTAACTCGACGGCAACGAAGTAAAATGATTGTATCTCCAGCCAGACTAACCTAACTATCTTCACACAAAGTAAAAATATAACTCAGGTTGAATCAATGTTATAAATCTTAAATACTAGCATACATGGCAGAAACACTGAAACAACCAATATATGTAGTCAGAATCAGATTTTCACTCCGCAGCGGAGTGTGCGCTGATATGAAACTTCCTGGCAGATTAAAACTGTGTGCCAGACCGAGACTCGAACTCGGGACCTTTGCCTTTCGCAGGCAAGTGCTCTACCAACTGAGCTACCCAATATGTAGTATTTGTTCACGTTTCTGCACTGTTTACAGCCCCCACTTAGTGCTTTCCTCTTTGAGTAATGGTCATTTGAGGCTTCTGCGCTGAGGATAGGCTAGTCTAGTCCGTATTGAATATCTGCATAGCCTGAAAACCGTGTTTGTCCTCTAGATCTCAGAAAACTTGGTAAAGTTTCATTACAACTTCTTTACTGAAGCCAAATATCTTAGCTGTCGAAGTAGCTTGTGGTTGATGCTGAGATAATTCAGGACACCGACAGATAAAACTGTGATATCATTGTTTACTTGCTACCCCAGTCTTAAATCCGTGTATAATTCCACATGTCTTTGCCAAATCAAAGGCTATCCTTTGAAAGTCTGCTTGAGAACATCCATATACGTAGGATTAAAGCAGCGGAGAGTGACCCACATATAGGATTGTTCCATACCCAAATTTATTCAAACTATTACGTGACATCACATTTTTATTCTCCAGCTTCCGCTTCAAAGTGGGCTTTGGAAAATAGTACGTAGTACAAATTTTGCCGGCCGATGTGGCCGATCGGTTCTAGGCGCTGCAGTCTGAAACCGCGCGACCGCTACGGTTGCAGGTTCGAATCCTGCCTCGGGCATGGATGTGTGTGATGTCTCTAGGTTAGTTAGGTTTAAGTAGTTCTGATTTCTAGGGGACTGATGACCTCAGAAGTTAAATCCCATAGTGCTCAGAGCCATTTGAACCATTTGTAGTACAAATTTCGTTCATGCCAGAGCATAGGCGTTTCGGAAAGAATCGTTACCTTTCTTCATACCTTCTTACTTCGTACCTGCTGTTGTCTAAAAAATATTGTAATTTTGTAAGAAAGGAGACAATTTGATAATATTCCTAATAATAATAGTAATAATAATAATAATAGACCTAGAAGCACTCAATACACTTACACGATCACAATGCCACAAATATAGAATACATCACATACATTCAGCAACAGAAAGATTCACATTAAGCAGAAAGGAAGGAGGAAGGGGATTTATCGACATAAAAAACCTACATTATGGACAGGTAGACAATTTAAGAAAATTCTTTCTAGAACGAGCAGAAACTAGCAAAATACACAAGGCAATCACTCATATAAATACATCGGCTACACCACTGCAATTTCATAACCACTTCTACAACCCTTTAGATCACATAACATCAACAGATACGAAGAAAGTAAATTGGAAAAAGAAAACACTTCATGGCAAGCACCCGTATCATCTAACACAGCCACACATCGATCAAGACGCATCCAACACATGGGTAAGAAAAGGCAATATATACAGTGAGACAGAAGGATTCATGATTGCAATACAGGATCAAACAATAAACACCAGGTATTACAGCAAGCATATTATTAAAGATCCCAATACCACAACGGATAAATGCAGGCTTTGTAAACAACAAATAGAAACAGTAGATCACATCACAAGCGGGTGTACAATACTAGCAAATACAGAATACCCCAGAAGACATGACAATGTCGCAAAAATAATACATCAACAGCTTGCCTTACAACATAAACTTTTTAAACAGCACGTTCCTACATACAAGTATACACCACAAAATGTACTGGAGAATGATGAATACAAATTATACTGGAACAGAACCATTATAACAGATAAAACAACGCCACATAACAAACCTGACATCATACTCACCAATAAAAAGAAGAAATTAACACAACTAATCGAAATATCCATACCCAATACAACAAATATACAAAAGAAAACAGGAGAAAAAATTGAAAAATACATCCAACTGGCTGAGGAAGTCAAAGACATGTGGCATCAGGATAAAGGTGACATCATACCAATTATACTATCAACTACAAGAGTCATACCACACAATATCCACAAGTACATCAATGCAATACAGCTACATCCAAACATATATATACAACTACAGAAATCCGTAATTATTGATACATGTTCAATTACCCGAAAGTTCCTAAATGGAATATAACACATACCGTACAGTTAAAAGGAAGTGACGCTTGATCAAGGTCCGCGTCACTCCATTTTTAACCGGACTTAACGTCTGAGAAAGTGAAGGAAATAATAATAATAGTACTAGTGGCATTTAATAAGCGATGCAGCACACTTTTTTAAAAGCAGGTTAGTATTGTTTAGGGTCCCAACACATCACATTATTCGCCACTCTTTGGCTACAAAACCCTATTTTTCGACATAATCTCCATTCAAAGCGACGGCCTTATGACACCTTAGGGGGGCCTGTATGGTCACATGGTACCACCCCAGTGTTCGACATCAGAGCTTACTGTATCAGAAAGATCCCCGTCATCCACGTACTGCTGCCTGCGGAGTGCATCCTTCATTGGGCCAAACAGATGGAACACAAAGGGTGTGATGTCCGGACTGTGGGGTGAATGAGTCCAGTGAGGCTCTGTGAGCTCCTCCCGAGTACGCAGACTTGCTTGGGACATTGCGTTGTCCTGGAACGGAAAAGTTGTGGCGACAAACACGCTGAACTAGTTTTTTCAGTTTCCTGAGGATAGCACGAGACACTCCAGAGCTGATCGTTGCACCATGAAGGAGGAGATAAAACAGAATGACGCCTTCAGAGTTCCAAAAGACCGTCGCCATTTCTTTGGAGGAGAGGTGGTGTGGCGCTATCCATGGATTGCCGTTGTCTCTCCGGTTCAAAGTGATGAACCCGTGTTTCAACACCTGTGACGACGTTCGACAAACAATTCTTACGCTCAGCCTCGTAACGCGCAAGCTATTCTGCACAGATAGTCTTTATGGTCCCCTATTAGGCGGGGAGACAGCGGGCACGAACCTGTGAGTACCCCAATTGGTGGATCAGTGCGTCACCACCACCAAGAGAGAAGTCCAATAACGCGGCGAGATGCTTCATTGTGATCCGTCGATCACCCTCGAAAGAGAGTGTCCGCACGTTCCAACACTGCAGGAGCCGCAGCTGCGTGCGACCCGGCCGCCACGCTGGAGATCGGACAGGTTCGCGCGACCTGGTTGACATGATGACAGACCAACACCACTTAGACTACAGGCGTGCGCGCACACTTGTGACGTCACATACTGATGGGTCTGTATACTGGGTCTGTATACTGGGTCTGTATCGGAACGCTCCTGTTAAGCCCTCTGCAGCTATACGAACTTTACGAGTTTTAGAGCTGAGACCGCATAGGGATTCTCGTGCTTTCCTCTTCTACATGACCTTGTAATGATAATATGAAAATTTATATCATTGCGTAAAGTAACTGAAGAAAACTGCCCTATGTTATTTCAAGATGCAAAATTATTTTGACGATTTGCCTTAAATACGCGTTTCTAGTCTTGATTACAAACTGTAATTTTAAATTCTGTCTTTTACTTCAGGAGCTACGCTTTCTTGCAGTAAAAAATCGGCAATCTGCAACAACAAGCAGACGTTTCCGGTTTTAAATAAAGCAGCTGGAGCTCCTACAGAATTGAAGAATTTGTTTCCCTGGTTATTTTCGTAAATTTTTTCTCTCTACTTCAAAATTTGCTGTTCTCACACGAAAATCAAATCATTCGACGAAATGGAGCACCTCCCGACATAATGTTTAATAAATCAAAAAACCCGAAAAAATATTTTATTTCCCTGTTTCCCCAGAACTTTAGAACCTTAAACATGAAAAGATTTTTTCTCCTATATCCTTGATTGAAATTCGTGTCACAGAGTGCTGTTAATTTAATCGTAATGCACTTACCTCGAAATTCTGCTTTCTATACTGCTTAATCTGTCGAACAAGAATTCATTAAAGCAATTTTCTGAGGTAGTTTACTCAAATTGAAATTTTTTCCGAATTGCTGTATATGTAAAACTGAACAAAATCATTCTGTAGCTCTTCCAAATGAAAGTAGTGGAAACTCAATAATCTGGTAGGAATGATAAGGAACACTAAACATTTTCGAGCCACACTAATTAATATAACTATTCTGTGTGACAATAGTTGCAAATATGAGAGGTATTTCACTGCCAGCTTCGTATTAACCTCGCAGCAATGGTCCAGAATTAAGAAACAAATGATACTGGTACATGATACATAACTGCTTTTAAAAACAATTGGAAAATGTGGTGCAATGGAAACAAATAACACGCTACAATTTTTTTGTCATTTACTTACCCTTGAATGATGCGTAGACAAAAATTCCTGTCTGGGAATAGCTGCAATCGAGTGATTTCTCAACTTCACACATTTGGGACATCGAAACATGCGCACTTTAATGCCTTTTTGGGATTTATAATTTCGCTGGCAAAAGGAAGTTCAGCACTTGTATCCCATATTTCGAAGAACTGTAGGCGAATAATATATGAAATATATATCACTTTCACGTGGCACACACTTTCAACACAACATACACTCCAACAGGACTGCCGACTGAAGATAAGATGGCCAACAGTTTATGACGTCACGTGCCAATATGGCCGCTGTGCGTAGGCCTTGTATCTAGAAGGCTTTGGACAGACGCCTCGCCCAGCGACTCATCGTACTTTTGTTCACTGTCGGGTCTCCGTAGCATTTTGCAAGTGCTTTGGTTTTCCACGGAAAGAAACTCGATGATAGTTCTCTGCTTGGAACGCACCTCCATTGCAGACGCCATTTTGAAGGATAGAGGCCATTTTGAAGACTACATATAGCGCCGCCACGTATTAGAAATTCATGAAACTGCAGGGTCTGAAACGGGAATATTTCATGATGTCCATGTCCAACAATAAATTCCTCTTTTTTTCAACCAAAACTGGCTGAGAAAAAGTGTGTTGCATTACTTATTGAACGTCACTCGTATTTATAATGACTATTTCACTGTTACTACTTTTTGGGAGTCTAGTAAGTAAAGGACCATGCTTTTATTCCAGTGGAAAAGAATAAATTTGTCCTCTCCTTTTTTTTCCTTTTTTTGCGTGCTTGCCCACTAACGTATCTTATGATTATGTGTTACAGTAAAACGATGCAGCGCATATAGTGTAGTAAGACAATATTTGAAAACTGTGATTATAGATTTAACATAATCCGTTTCGTTGTCTCGTTTTCTATATATTTTTACATTCTGCAACACAAATGGCAGTACAATGGTTAGATCAAATCAATTATAAATTCATGCATAGTGAACTTTATTTTAAAATGAATTTGTGCCCTTTATAAAGGTAGTGGTACAATTTGTCGGAAGACACCATACGTTTTTTTTCGTTTATTGTGATTTTGACACCTTTACAATAAAGGTAGGCCGGCAGCGGTCTATCTAAGCCGCTCTTCGGCCATAGATAACACAGACAGTAAAAAGAAAGACAGAAAAACAAACAAACATGGTGGATAAAAACGGGAGACAGACATAGTAAAATACATGGAGCCATTCACAGGCGCACTGTCAGGATAAAAAACGTTCATCACTGTACACAAACGGAGAAGACAGAAAGTACACACGTGAATGGAGGAGCACAATCGGAGAGACACTAAAGCATTGATGAGAAGACTCAACAAGCACTGGCGACGATCTCTGGGCACGAAGCACAAAGCACAAAGCCGGGGACCTGCCAAAGGTAAGAGGTGCAGGTAGGTGGGAGAGGGGGAGGGTGTTGATGCAAGTGGCAGAGGAGAAGGAAGGGGATGGGAGAAGGTAGGAGGGGTAGTGAAAGCCTGGGGGGGGAGGGGAGGGAGGGAGGAAGAGAGGAGGGAGAGAGGGGAGAGAGGGTGCCCTGGGGAAAACACAGAGGGAGGAAGGGGAGGATCGCCGGCTGGGGTGGCCGAGCAGTTCTAGGCGCTACAGTCTAGAACCACACGACCTCTACAGTCGCAGGTTCGAATCCTGCCTCGGGCATGGATGTGTGTGATACCCTTAGGTTAGTTAGGTTTAATTAGTTCTAAGTTCTAGGGGACTGATGACCTTAGAAGTTAAGTCCCATTGTGCTCAGAGCCATTTTTGAAGGGGAGGATAAAAGTTGGTAGGAGGGGTAGATGGAGAGGATGAGGGCATCATCAGGGAGGGGGAGTTGTCAGAAGCCACCTTGGCAAGGGTATGGAGTGTGGAGAGATGGAGAGTAGGTGGGATGTGGCAGTACAGGCATGGCAGCAGAAGGGGGTGGTAAAGGATGTGAGAGAGGAGCGGGTGAGGGGGATCAAGTTTGCGGGAGGTGTAAAGGATCCGTATCTGTTCGAGGAAAAGGAGGAGGTGTGGGAACGGAATTAAGTCACACAGGGTCTGCATGGGGGAGGGGACGTAGATGTGATAGGTGAGGTGGGGTGCATGGCATTCCAGGATTTGAAGACATTTTTGAAAGTAGGAGGGGTGGAAATCCAGGTTGGATTAGCATAGCAGAGGATAGGATGGATGAGAGATTTGTAAGTTTGGAGGACGGTGGAGGGGTCCAGACCCCATGTGCAGCCAGAAAGGAGCTTGAGGAGGCGGTGTCAGGAGTGTGCCTTGACTTGGATGGTCTGGACATGGGGGGGGGGGGGGGGCAGGAAAGGCGACCGTCAAGGGTGACGTCAAGGTACTTGAGGGTGGGGGTGAGGTTGATAGGACAGCATAGATGGTGAGATAGAAATCGAGGAGACGGAAGGAAGGGGTGGTTTTGCCTACAATTATCGCCTGGGTCTTGGAAGGATTGACCTTGAGCTGCTACTCGTTACACCAAGTGGTGAACTGGTCAAGATGGGATTGGAGAAGGTGCAGGGAGCGTTGCAGGGTGGGGGCGAGGGCAAGGAAGGCGGTGTCATCAGTGTACTGGAGGAGGTGTAAGGGAGGTGAAGGTGGCGGCATGTCCGCCGTGTAGAGAAATCGGAGAAGGAGGGAGAGGATGGGTCCTTGGGGCACACCAACGGAGGGGTGGAAGGTGTAGGAATTCGTGTTATGGATGATGACATAGGAAGGACGGTAGGAAAGAAAGGAGGCGATCAGACGGAGGTAGTTAATAGGAAGGGCGAAGGTTTGGAGCTTGAAGAGGAGACCGTAATGCCATACACGGCCGTAAGCACGTTCATGGTCGAGGGAGAGGAAGATGGCGGAGCGTCGGGAGTTGAGTTGTTCGCAGAGGAGGTGAGTGAGGTGAAGCAGAAGGTCATCGGCAGAAAAGGATGGTCGAGAGCCACATTGGGTAGGGGAAAGAGGTGGTGCTGGCGGAGTTGCTGGCGGATGCGTCGGGTGAGGATGAATTCCAGGACCTTGCTGAAGACCGAGATAAGGCTGATGGGGCAGTAGAAGGACAGCGGACGGTGGTTTGTCGGGTTTGAGGAACATCAGGATCCCGGAGGTTTTCCACAGGTCGTGGTAGAAACCAGTGGACAAGACCACATTATATAGCCTGGCCAGGGTGGAGAGGAAGAAGGCGAGAGCTTCACGGAGGTGACGATAGGTAACACGGTCGTGACCGGGAGCGATGTTGCGTTTCGTGCGGAGTGTAGATATGACATCCTGTGTAGTGATCGGGGCATTGAGTTCCGTGTGTGCAATGTTGTCCAAGTACTGGAAACCAGGTGCAAGGGGAGGGAAAGAGGTGTCAGTTCGATCGCAGACATCCGGGAAGAGGGAGTAATCAAACTGGGGATCATCGGCGGTGGAAAAGACATCGGAGAGGTAAGAGGCAAAGTGATTGGCCTTACTGATGATATAAAGAAAGACGCCATACTTCTTTAATATACTATTTTACTACACAGAGACTAGCACATTTTAAATGTTTCTGTGCTGAATTCTCACTGACTAAGGATAGTTACATGCTATATAAAATATATAATAGTCTTTACATTCCTGTAAGGACGCAGATGCGTAGCTTTAGAAAAAAATTCCTTTCTCAGAACACAAAATAAAGTTGCGTCACTCCACGCCAGAATACACAACGCTCTGTCGAAGTGGTCACGTAAACCAGTTAGATACAACCTAACACTCATTTTGTCCAACAGGCGGCTCCACCATGCAGATAGTTCGCTAGCTATGTTTGTGGTAAAATTTAAAAATCTACCCTAATTACTTAATTTTTTTCACCGCCAACAAATCAATAGTAAACTGGAAATTCTCTTTTTCGATTGGAGTTGTGGGTTCAGTCGTATTCGGATGAGGGTTCTCTACAGAGTTTCATGTAAGTGCAGGCTCCTGTATGCAATTGCAATCCAGGGGCCCACACTGCAAAAGCTTGAAAATAAACGCATTTGTTTTAATATTCTGGCAAAGGTACTCTTAAAATCTTAACGGACGTAGACGTCATTTTTTTATATTTGGCTATCATCTGAATTTTTCAGTGTAGCTGACCCAAATTAAGTCAGCGTTCACATCGAAAATCCCACATTCCCTCGAAATTCCTAGTGCGCCCGTTCACAAAAGTGGCACTACAATTTCCAAAATCTCTAACTTTCTTAAAAGAATGGTAACAGAATTTCGGAAGTTTGAAGCGAATTCGACTTCCCGGAAACATTTTTCTGCCGCACACCAAATGTTATCCATACCAGGTCCCATGACATTTTTAACTGCCTATCGGCAGAAGCGGTTTCTTGAACTCTTGAAGCTGCGGAAAATTATTTTCAGATAACATTATCCGTGAACGAGATATTGCGGGAAACGAACAAGATGTCTTAATATCCATAGCGTGTGTCAGATAGATTACTGGCTGATGACCTTATAGTAGATTCTCACTGGCATGGAGAGCATTATGGCGGGAAATTCAGAAGTCTGTGACGCAAATTCTGCCTTTTCAAATACGAATGTATTATTGCCATGATACCTATGATATTGCCAGCTGCGTGTTATGATGTGTTATTTTTAAAACTGAAATATGATTTTTGTTTGGACATGAATATTAAGTTACTGTTCTTGTTTTTAGTACATTTTTTTGTGATTTTAATGAATTTTATCGAATACCCCAATGATTTTATGTTTTTCATTGTTTTAATATCATCAGTTCGTTAAATTATTCAATTATTCAGTAAAATTTTGTTCAATTAAGTAACAAATGCTGAAGATGGGTATTGTCTTTTAACTCTAAAACGGGAAAAACATGATGTTTTTTCGACTTACTTTCCACAAAATTTCCCCCTTTGTAACGGCCGTGTAGGGAAGCAGCCTACTCACGCCATATAAAATTCATATGCTTTCCATTGTGTGCCAGGCTAGTCCTCTGTAACTAGCTATGACGTCATGAATGTTGCGCAATACCTTAAAAGTAAAGTAAATAATCTGAAAAGTTAATAGCATGTCAGGAGTGATGCTAAAATAATAATGTGTTAAGTTCCATTTTAGTAACTTTAACAGTTTTCGAAATTTGGACGTTTTATGTAAAAATCATCGGCGCAACAGGAAGAAGCTAGAAACTTCAAAATTTATATTCGGATTCTTTTTCATTGTAATTTGATGGAAACAGTATGCTGTATTTCACAAAGTAATATTTTGGTTGAAATTCATGATTTTCTGTTTTTGTGTCCTAAAAGTTCGGAAGCAAGATAGATTAAGTAATTGATTAGATAAAACTAGGATGTTTAGATTTAGGTAGAATGGAGGCACGATATAATAACAAAGATATGAGAAGTTTGAAAAAGGTAGCTGGAAAACTATAGCTGTAGCGTCTCTCCAAAGGGCAATTTCATATTGTGTGCAGTACGACTAAAATAATTATCTCGCCAAAGGTATTTAACCTAGCCACATTAGAATTTTATTATAGATTGTGCTGATTGCACAATTAAATCGAGAGCTTCATTGGCCATCAGCGAATGAAGCAATTAATTTTTTAGTAACTTGAAGCGGTGTTCTGCTACCCCAGCGGCTAGTCAGTAAGGCAAATGCTGTCGGCTGCGCCTTCGGCGGTACGCACCGCGGCTATATAAATAAGAGCGTGCGAGCTAGAAAGGCCCCAGTTCTGTTCTAGATTCGTATCAGCGCGCATTCCGTGTTGGAAGCCGCGTCGCGTTTGTGCGGTTGCCAGAAACAGCCTTGGATGCCGTATAACATAACTCGATAATTTATGCACTTAACAATGAGTTCGCATTGAGGTAAAGAGCTAATAGCGGAACGACTCCAGTGAATTTTCACGTGTCGCCGCAGGACAGACTTTCTACCATTACTAGCGTGTCGTTTGATGAGTATTAACATCAAATTTTGGCGAGCATACACTTTCCACCTTTTACATCGATAACGGTTATTGAACAGTTTCGTTATCTAGGGATAACAGGATCCGTGCAATAGACTCTGAACAGCTCTGATAGTACAATAGGTGATCTGCGTAATCATTTGTCTGGAATTTTACGCTTTATCGTTTTCAGAATATAGTGAAAATTGTTACAGTAAACTGCATTTTCTATGACTCCCAGACATCATCCTAAATCCTCAGAGTAATGAACTTCAATAATCAATAATTTATTGCCAACGTTGTAGTTGGAGAGCCTGTGTTGAGAACGGCAAATAATAGAAATAATAACTTAATTTTCCACTCGCCGCCCCACAGCCGCACCGCTGGTTCAGCCTAGTGGTCTGAACTGGGTGTCCCAGGGGGAATGATGAGTATTCAGGGATATGACAGGAACGATGATTCCAAGCAAAAGTTTGTGATCAACATGGGCTCTAAAATGCATACCTTTGCTGTGAGCACTACATCTTCCATTCTATGAAACAAAGTTGTTCTACTGCAAACTCTTTTCTTTCCATATTTTGGGAGGTGGTAGTATGGATCAAAGAAAGAAAAAAATGTTCGGTACCCATAGGCTCTAAAGAGCATACGTTAAGAGCCATAAGCACTTGCTCATCTTCACTACTGCGAAAGAAATCTCTTCTACTGAACAAATTCTCGTAGCTCTGCATTCCAGAGTCTATGTGCACTACACAATTTTTTTCTTTTTTAGGTCCATATTACCTCTCCGCAGAATATGGAAAGCATAGAGCTTACAGCACGAGTATTGTTTCACAGTATCGAAGATGAAGAAGTGCTCATAGCTCTTAATGTATAAATTTTGGAGCCCATGTTTACTAAACTTTTTTATTTCGAATAATCGTACCTGTCACATCTCCGAATATTGACCATTCCTCCTGCGGCACCCTGTAGATTGCAAATATGGCGCTGTTTCGGTCTCCAATGATACTTTCGCCCACGTCAGTTAGGTCCGGCAGTTTGTGTCTACCTCGTGGAAGACACTCCAGTAGTGAACAACTTTCCAGCCTTATTAAATATTAACGGTCCTTGTGGATGTTGCAGCTTTCTTTTTTTTCTCGAGCAGTGCAGATTTCTCGGAAGCCGCAGGAATGTTCGGCTGGCGGAAATCCGTTCCAGCCATTCTGGGTTCCTACGCACGGAATTTCCAGCTTTCCTTTCACAACGCGTCCGGCCCCTTGTGACCTAGCCAGCTGTGTGTTTGACCAGAAAATAAGTAGCACACGCTCCTGTTAGGCTAGTAGCCAATTACGGTTCTTAACAGCCTGTACAAGGAACCGACAGCAGCAGCTGTCTAGTGGACAACAGGACCTGTCAGCGCTAAAGCAAGAATGGCAGCCCCATTTTCTTTTATAGTTCATTTTCCCTGCATGTTTCGTGCTCTAACACGTGAAATCACTTTCAACACGCAGTTGCCCAACGGACCATTCACTTTGTTACTTAGTTACGTGTTACGTAATTACATCCAAGACGAACAGTGTGATGTGGAACGTGACAACTGAGCAAACAATTACAACGTGGTTCAAAAACGTCTCGTACCTTCCTGTTTGAGGTGGCAGTGGTCAAAAGTAGAAGAGAAGTTCCTACAATGATGTGTCTAGAAACTTATACCTGTTGCGATACCAGCCAATTTGCCCTATTTGCTCAGAATTAGTACGTGTGCAAATTGAATTTCAATCATAGAATGAAGTACCCTTTAAACAACACAGGGTGTCCCAAGAAGAATGACCCGATTTTAACTAGTAATAATATTGAGACAAATGTCAGTAGGTAACTAAAACAGCGCTAGATGTAATCGGCATAGTGTAGAGTTTCAGAAAAAATGCGCTAAATGTCGCTACGAGCGCTGACCTGGAGCCTGCAGCCAGTCTCGCGCAATACGGCGTCCGCGCAACAGAAGGCGTATTGTGTTATTGAATTTAGTCATACTCAATGATCGCAGTTCAGTGGGCGTTTCATATTCGATTTCGTGATAAACCACCATCACCAAAGAACATTCGACGGTGGTATAAACGGTTTGATGAAACAGGGTGCCTCTGTAAAGGCTAAAGTCCTGGCAGGCCATGCGTTCCTGAACAAACAGTCGAACAAATCTGACGAGCATTTGAGCGGAGCCCCCGCAAGTGTACGCGTCGTGCTAGCCGAGAACTTGTGTTACCACGCCTGACAGTTTGGCTGTGTTACGGCGTCGTTTAGCCCTCAAACCACACCGATTACAATTGGTACAAGCTCTTCGAGATACTGACCAAGTGAAGCGAGTGGACTTTAGCAGTGCTATTTTAGAGAACATAGAAGGTGACACTTTTATGTCACGGTTGATAATCAGCGATGAGGAAATTTCCCATATTAGCGGTAAGGTTCACCGTCATAATGTGAGTATATGGCGGCTCGAAAATCCTCATGAAACAACTGAAGACGAACGTGATTGTTTTTTGTGCTGTTTCGTAAAGCAAAGTTTATGGACCCTACTTTTTTGAGGAAGAAACCGTAACAGGACAACCATATCTTGCAGTGCTACGGAACTGGTTATTCCCACAACTTGACTCTGACAGTTTCATCTATCAGCAAGATGGAACACCACCGTATTGGCACAACAGCGTGCGCAGTTTCCTCAATGCCAACGTGCCTCAACATTGGATAGGGCGTACAGGACCGCGAGACCAGGCTTTACACTCTTAGCCTCCTAGGTCCCCTGACTCAACACCATGTGATTTCTTCCTGTGCGGATATGTTAAACAACGTGTTTACGTTCCTCCCTTACCTCGTGACGTTGATGAACTAAAAACCAGAATATTAACTGCTGCCGCTTCAGTGACAGAAGACACCTTACGCTCAGTTTGGGATGAATTCGGCTATCGGCTAGATGTCGTCCGTGAGCCAATGGAGGACATATTGAACATTTATGATGAATTTTTATGAACTTCTGTCTTTTCCGAGTTGTTTAGTAGGCAATTTGTCGGTGTTAAGCCCTTCTTCCTAAGAAATGATTCTATTTAAAATTGGGTCATTTTTTTTTGGGACACACTATATTATAAAAAACTCAATTTTCGATACAGAGTAACAAGTAAAGGGGACACCTGATAAGTGTAACAAATACAGAATGAAGTATTCACACTGTCGGCCCACAGATGTTACAATCGAGCTCCGACTCAATATAGCAGAACAAATTATTGAAATCAGAGTAATATCTACTTCTACTAGTCAGCACTTTCGCTACTACTAGAATCAAACAGGCTACAAATCTGCCTACGCTATGGACAAAAGTAATCACAAGAAATTCGGAAACTTCTACTGCATACAATATTACACCACCACCACAACAAATTATACACAGAAATCTCCTTTTCAGAAACGTTAACACGCGCCAGCGGGGAATAAAGAAACAACATACAAGACAGACTATTCTGTCCTCACTGCCACGCCGTTTTTAATAGGCCACGGGCATTTAGGATGAAAAAATACAGAAACTGTTGTGGGACATCGTGGAATATTCCCGCTTCAGCTCTTATAGCTTCATGAATTTCCCGTAGGTGGTGGCGTTATACACTACTGGCCATTAAAGTTGCTACACCACGAAGAGCCGGCCGCGGTAGCCGTGCGGTTCTAGGCGCTCCAGTCCGGAGCCGCGCTGCTGCTACGGTCGCAGGTTCGAATCCTGCCTCGGGCATGGGTGTGTGTGATGTCCTTAGGTTAGTTAGGTTTAAGTAGTTCTAAGTTATAGGGGACTGATCACCACAGCAGTTGAGTCCCATAGTGCTCAGAGCCATTTGAACCATTTGAACACCACGAAGATGACATGCTACAGAAGCGAAATTTAACCGACAGGAAGAAGATGTTGTGATATGCAAATGATTAGCTTTTCAGAGCATTCACACTAGGTTGGCGCCGGTGGCGACACCAACAACGTGCTGACATGAGGAAAGTTTCCAACCGATTTCTCATACACAAACAGCAGTTGACCGCCGTTGCCTGGTGAAACGTTGTTGTGATGCCTTTGACAAAGGTCGGATTGTAGCCCATCGCGATTGCGGTTTACCGTATCACGACATCGCTGCTAGCGTTGGTCGAGATCCAATGACTGTTGGCAGAATATGGAATCGGTGGGTTCAGAAGGGTAATACGGAACGCCGTGCTGGATCCAACGGCCTCGTATCACTACCAGTCGAAATGACAGGCATCATTTCCGCATGGCTGTAACGGATCGTGCAGCCATGTCTCGATCCCTGAGTCAACAGATGGGGACGTTAGCAAGACAACAACCATCAGCACGAACAGTTCGACGACGTTTGCAGCAGCATGGACTATCAGCTCGGAGACCGTGGCTGCGGTTACCATTGACGCTGCATCACAGACAGGAGCGCCTGCGATGGTGTACTCAACGACGAACCTGGTTGGACGAAAGGCACAACGTCATTTTTTCGGATGAACCCAGGTTCTTTTTACAGCATGATGATGGTCGGATCCGTGTTTGGCAACTTCGCTGTGAGCGCACATTGGAAGCGTGTATTCGTCATCGCCATACTGGCGTATCACCCGTCGTGATGGTATGGGGTGCCATTGGTTACACGTCTCGGTCAGCTCTTGTTGCATTGACGGCACTTTGAACAGTGGACGTTACATTTCAGATGTGTTACGACCCGTGACTCTAACCTTCATTCGATCCCTGCGAAACCCTACATTTCAGCAGGATAATGCACGACCGCATGTTGCAGGTCCTGTACGGGCCTTTCTGGATTCAGAAAATGTTCGACTGCTTCCCTGGCCAGCACATTCTCCAGATCTCTCACTAATTCAAAACGTCTGGTCAATGGTGGCCGAGCAACTGGCTCGTCACAATACGCCAGTCACTACTTTTGATGAACTGTGGTATCGTGTTGAAGCTGCATGGGCAGCTGTACCTGTATACGCCACCCAAGCTCTGTTTGACTCAATGCCCAAGCGTATCTAGGCAGTTATTACGGCCTTAGGTGGTAGTTCTGGGTACTGATTTCTCAGGATCTATGCACTCAAATTGCCTGAAAATGTAATCACATGTCAGTTCTAGTATAATATATTTGTCCAATGAATACCCGTTTATTATCTGCATTTCTTCTTGGTGTAGCAATATTAATGGCCAGTAGTGTACGTAAACTTCACTATGGCGTCTGTAACGAAGGTATGTTCCAGGCAGAGAGCTGTCACTGAATTTCTTTTGGCGGAAAACAAGACCATCGCAGATAGTTATAGCCTCTTGGAGAATGTCTACGGAGACCTGGCAGAGAACAAAAGCACGGAGTGTCGTTGGGCGAGGCGTCTGTCATCATCGCAACAAGGTCGCGCAAATCAGTCCGATCTCCCGCTTGGCGGCCGGCAGCACACAGCTTTGACTCCTGCAGTGTTGCAGTGTGCGGACACTCTAATTCGAGGTGATCGAATAATCAGTCACCTTACCACTCAACTGGACGTCTCTGTTGGTAGAGCTTTCCACCAGTCGGGATACTCAAACGCATGCGTCCGCTGGGTTCCTCACTGCTTAACAGAAGACCATAAAAAGCAGGCAAGAACCAGTCTGCGAAATTGCTTGCGCGTTGCGAGGCTGATCACGACAGCTTTTTGTCGAACGTTGTCACAGGTGATGGAAAATGAAACAAAATGACAATCCATGGAGTAGCGCTACACCACCACTCCTCCGAATAAAAAAGTTCAAAGTCGCACGCTCAGCCGGTAAAGTAATCGCGACAGTCTTGTGGGACTCGGAAGGTGGTATTCTGTTTGATGTCCTCCCTCATGATGCAACGATCACCTCTGAAGTGAACTGCGATACCCTCGAGAAATTGAAGAAACGACTTCATCGTGTTCGTCGACAGAAAAATGCAAACTAATTTCTCCTCGAAGAAAACGCAATGCCTCTCATAAGTTTGTGCACTTTACGGGAGCTCACAAAAGTTCATTAGACTGTTCTTCCTCATTCACACTATAGCCCTCATCCCTCAGCTTGCGACTTCCGTTTGGCCAACTGAAGGATGAACTCCGCGGGAAGCAGGAAGTGGTTTGAAGGGGCATTCAGGCTACCCCCCCCCCCCCCCTCCACGTGGTGTAAGGCTCTCGTTGAACGGTGATTATGTTGAAAAATAGGATTTTTTTGCCAAAGGAGTGAGAATAATACAGTGTGTTGTACTCCCTAATAAAACCAACCTGCTTTCAGAAAAAAAATATGTTGCCTTGCTTATTGGGCGCATGAAGCAAGTTCCTCGGATCTTGGGTTTAAAAACAAAGTCCGCGCTCTAGCTTAATTTGTGGAAACGAAATACTTTCAAAGTACTTCACACTAATAGTTCACAGGAGAAGCATCGACAGTCAAACAGTTTAGAAAAATTTCCGAGTCTGGCAAAAATAGACGCACTGTTTCGTCGGTAAGGCAAACAAACAGAACTTGTATAAGGTCGCAGCTCGCACGTCGCCGATCTCACTTAGAGTCGAGATGGTGGAGGGGGCGTGCTGTCTCAGAAGATGGTAGCAGAGTCCAGGGCGAGACGTAGCGGAAATCTTCCGATGGGTTACTCGCTCCGATGGAACTGCTCTGCTAAGATGCCTCGCGGAAGGATCCGTGTGGTCCTATTTCCGACACAAGACCATACGCATCGAGGAAAAGATGCAGTACATCTGCGACGTCTGCTGTCGTCAAGAACGACGCTTGGTGGTCTGGCCGGAACACTGTCGTTGCCACCTGATACTGTGACCGCGGGGTTCCTATGTCCAGAGATTCCGTGGCTTCAGTTCCGTTAGAGCGGAGCTCGCGGCTACCCAAAAGACTTAGAGGTTGTGCGGGGTGCCTCGGCGCCTGATGTCTAGGACACCACTGCATAATCTCACTGTTCTATTTAACATTTATGAGGCAGTGCAAGCCTCAAAGTTCTGAACCCACTTTGCCACGCATATATATTGAAACAGCATGTGGTGTGCTGGTCACTGCCGTGCAGCTTGTTGTTCTATGGATCCTTTGTTTTAAAAAAAAATCTTAAACGGCTACTATTCCCAAAAGTACTATTATTCCGTAGGTCTTAAGAAAATGCTGAGTTGTATCGAGAAGCCTTAGGTGGCCCCTACTAAAGAAATTACTTATAGGTTCCTGCCAGGAATACTTTCGATCATATAGTATGTATGCCAAGTGTAAATCGGAAAGTGAACTATAGGACAGCTAAAAAGGGACAACTTTGTCGCCGATGGAGTGTTGGCTGTTCTTCTCCCTGTTTGAGTGCCCTTATTAATAAATACCGATTAAATGAATATTGAACTGGATCAATTTTGGACCGTCCTATCGAATGACCACGTAAAATTCCGCTTTAAAGTCGTTTTGTTTGTAACGGGAAACAAATCCATGTTTTTATTTGCATTAAAGATGCCATTAGCGGTATTTGTTTGAGGTGACTGCAGTTACAAATCAAAAATATCTGCCGAAACACCTGAGAAAATATGTCCGAGTATTAAGAACAACATATATATTCCATAACCTAATGTGTTCCCTAATGTACTAAACACCATCTAATCCACGATTTTTCTGCAAGTAGGTCAACATATAGCCATTTTGGAGACAATCTGAGCAGCCGTCTTCTGTTGTTTGCAGATGACGCTGTCGTTTATCGACTAATAAAGTCATCAGAAGACCACATCAAACTGCAAAACGATTTAGAAAAGAATCTGAATGGTGCGAAAAGTGGCAATTGAACCTAAATAACGAAATTTGTGAGGTCATACAGATGAATGCTAAAAGGAACTCCTTAAACTTAGGTTATACGATAATCAGTCTAATCTAAAAAAGCCGTAAATTCAGCTAAATGCCTAGGTATTACAATAACGAACAACTTAAATTGCAAGGAACACATAGAAAATGTTGTGGAGAAGGCTAACCAAAGACTGCGTTTTATTGGCAGGACACTTAGAAAATGTAACGGATCTACCAAGGAGACTGCCTACACTACGCTTGTCAGTCCTCTTTTTAGAATACTGCTGCGCGGTGTGGTATCCTCAACAGATAGGACTGACGGCGTACATCGAAAAAGTTCAAAGAAAGGCAGCACTTTTTGTATTATCGCGAAATATTGGAGAGAGTGTCACAGGAATGATACAGGATTTGGGCTCGACATCATTAAAAGAAAGGCGTTTTTCGTTGCGACGGAATCTTCTCACGAAATTCAAATCACCAACTTTCTCCTCCGAATGCGAAAATATATTGTTGACACCGACCTACATAAGGAGGAACGATCACCAAGATAAAATTAGGGAAATCAGGCCTCGTACAGAAATATACAGGTGTTCATTCTTTCCGCGCGCTATCGAGATTGGAATAATAGAGAATTGTGAAGGTGGTTCGATGAACCCTATGCCAGGCACTTAAATGTGATTTCAGAGTATCCATGTACATGTAGATGTAGAATATACAGTAAACGCAATACCTCTATCCCTCATACGTATCCGAAATGTTTTTCCATAATACTCGTATGTAAGTAAATGTGTATGCAGTGAGGAATAAAGGCTTTTGTACAAGAATGTATATGCAGGGTGTTTATAATTTACTTATACAAAAGCAACGTTTAACTGTGGAAAAGGTAAATAACTTACAGGAATGTTTGATACACCCCTGAATGCAGTATACCTTCGAGTTTTATTTACAAATGTTCAAGCTACCTTTTGTAACACGACAAATGTCTCACCAGTAATGAGTTTCCTGCGAAAACCTATGAAGCAAGGCTTGAAGTATGGTGGCATCTGCTTGTGTTATCTGTCGTCGCAGCTCGTCAACGTTTCACGAAGCGGAGGGAAATATACTCTGTCTCTAACCCCGCACAAAGGAGTCCATAGTTGTTAAACCAGGTGGCGTGGTGCCCAGGATATTGTTGGATGACGTCCAATCCAAGTCGGCACATTCTTACGGAGATACGCGATAACTTCACGATGATAACGTGATAGCACGCCATCTAACTCGAAAATAACTACTGTGCTCATATTGTGATTGAGGCATTATATAATGGAATATTCAAACACGTTCAGGTACGATATTCCATTTACAGCTGATTCGGCAAAAATGAAAGGATCCTGAATCTTGTTCAAAATGGTTCATATTCATCTGAGCACTATGGGACTTAACATCTGAGGTCATCAGTCCCCCAGAACGTAGGACTACTTAAACCTAACTAACCTAAGGACATCACACACATCCATGCCCGAGGCAGGATTCAAACCTGCGACCGTAGCAGCAACGTGGTTCCAGAGTGCAGCGCCTAGAACCGCTCGGCCACCGCAGCCGGCAATCTTGTTCCAGATTATAGCGAAAAAAAAAAAAAAAAAAAAAAAAAAAAACATTCATCTTCGTCGAGACCCATACTTTTTCTATTATGTGACGTGGTTTCTGCTCATCCCATATCGGAACATTATGCCGATTCACTTCATCGCAAGTATGGAAGATAGTATCGTCAATGGACAAAATTTTATTAACATCTTCAGTCTGCATTTCTGCTAGTGAAACGATTTTATCAGCGAATAACAGTTTATCTTTGAGGTGTGGCTTACGATATTTAGTCCTGAACTGTAGCAGCAGATTTGGATTCATGAAACTATAAACAACACTGCGAAAGCTCTACACCGTTGTACGAGCCCCGATGACTGTTGGGATAACTTATTCGCGCATTTCACCTAACGGGAATGTCGGGAAGTAACAATGTCAGACGGGAATAAAACTTTAAAATATTCTGCATTCCTTGCTGTATCAAACATTTCTGCAAGTTATTTACCCTTTTCACAATTAAAGGTTATTTTTGTATACCTTATTTATAAATACGCTGTATTGTCATTCGCCACCCCATCGGGCGAGGGCTGGTTTATTTAGTTCCTCTTCCTCCCTTCCTTACGATGGACATGCTGTATCTCTGATTGGTAAGATAGTGGTAGCATTGTTACTAGATGACCAGTTATAAAATTCGGTCGAATAAATTTTACGATTGGACTGGTGGTTAGCACTAAGTAGAACGACTACCTGATGCTCCCAGCTGGGACTCACCTTACCTGGCTGGGCGGATTAGCGGAAGGCGCGACTGCTCCTCAGAGCTGCACGTCACTTCTTTTTGTTGGATTTCGGGACGGGGCCTCAAAGCCATCTCAGTAATGTAGTGGCAGAGCAAACCAAAGGCTGTGATTCATTGGCAGAACACTTAGAAGGTGCAACAAATCGACTAAAGAGACTGCGTACACCACGCTTGTCCGTCATATTCTAGAGTATTGCTGTGCGGTGTGTGATCCGCATCAGGTGGGAATGATAGATGACATCCAAAAAGTACAAAGGATGGCAGCTCGTTTTGTATTATCGCGAAACATGGGAGATAGTGCCACATACATGATACGTGAATTGGAGTGGCAATCATTAAAACAAAGGCGTTTATCGTTGTGACGGGATCTTCTCATGAAATTTCAGTCACCAGTTTTCTCCTCCGATTGCGTCCGCCCCGATAACTGAATGGTCAGCGTGACGGACTGCCGTCCTAAGGGGCCCGGGATTTTCTCCGCTCAGGGACTGGGTGTTGTGTTGACTTCATCATCATTTCATTCCCATCCGGCGCGCAGGTCGCCCAATGTGGCGTCGAATGTAATAGGACCTGCACCAAGGCGGCCGGACCTGCCTCGTAAGGGGCCTCCCGGCCAATGACGCCAAACGCTCATTTCCATTTCCTCCGACTGCGAAAACATTCTGTTGGCATCCACCTACATAGGGAGAGTCGATCATCACGATAAAATAATTGAAATCAGGGTTCGCACAGAAAAATGTAAGTGTTCATTTTTCCCGCGCGTCGTTCGAGAGTGGAACGGTAGAGAGACAGCTTGAAGTAGGTTCATTGAACCCTCCGCCAGACACTTTATTGTGAATAGCAGAGTAATCAGGTAGATGTAGATATAGAAATCTTAACAAGACACAGTCTGCCGATTATGGCGTCAATGGAATGACAGTGAACTTCGTGCTGGGCAAGTGATACTCGCTTTCGTACGGGTTCGAGATTTTCCGATACGCCGTAGCTTTCGATACAGTATCGAGCTTGCTCGAATAGTCACATAACATTTTACACGCGCGGTGCGAGTGCAAGGGATACAAAAGAAACTACAAACTTGCCACAAAAATAAGTTATAACTCTGCATAAAACTTGACGCTGTCATTAAACACTGGAGGAAGTAGCACAAAATCCTACTTCTGCAGAAACTCCTCTTGTGCTTCAGCAAATTTACAAATCGAAATCTCATACAGTACTTCTGTTTATGGATATATAAACATTTATGCCAATTTTTAAGTAAATATTACAAAGACGAAAATGTTGTCCTTAAAAAAATATTACTTCACTGAATCCATTATAATATTTTATTTATTTATGAGTGACAGTAATAATATACGAAGCAGGTTGCAAATAAGCAGCTCAGTCCCTGTTCACACATTAGAATAACAGACAAAACATTTACCGGGTTTTAATCAGCTTAAAAACTAGACGAAAAAATTCAGTTCAAACAATCAGGAGAATGAATCAAGAATTAAATGAGGAACAAACGTAATGCATGGTATTGAAATGACTGTAATTTTTATCGCGAGAATGAATTAAAGCGCCAATATCCGTCTTGGAAATAATACCGTCAGACATCACTAGATCGCAGGACGAACAAAAACCATGAGAATTGAACAACATCATGATTGCAATCTTTTATGTATTTATTAGTTGTCGTTCTTAGGCATGACCTGCGCCATATAAGATATTTCAGTCCATGTTTCACAGTTATTTTTATTATTAAAATCCATAGTGCATTAAAAAGGCTAAGACACGTAGTTGTGGTAGCACCAACAAAAGTCGGTAGATCACAGGCCGATCAAATGATTGAACAGAACCCGAGACGTAATCTGTTCGGACAATTCGAGTCATGTTCAAACGC
The DNA here is from genome assembly GCF_023864345.2 of Schistocerca serialis cubense. Classification (NCBI taxonomy): domain Eukaryota; kingdom Metazoa; phylum Arthropoda; class Insecta; order Orthoptera; family Acrididae; genus Schistocerca; species Schistocerca serialis. The sequence continues at coordinate 971,916,656 of NC_064639.1, forward strand.
AGCCCTAAGTGAAGCAGTATCGGAACTGCGACACCAATGCCGCTGGACGGTCGAACGAAAAGGTACTTCCTTTCCGCTCACGCCCCATTCATCATAAAACGTGTTCCAAAATTACACAACAGACAAACATAAAAATTTAATTTTTTATAGTTAGTTTGTTTTTATTTAATTTTTTTAGAAATAAATACTAACTTATAAGCCTATAGTTTCGTGCGTAGGTTCGACGATCCTTCCTGAAAACGGGAATGATCTGTGCTTTCTTCTGGTTATCAGGAACGTTTCATTGCTCATACAAGATGAGCTAGTTCTTTACCATACTCTGAGTAGAACCGTACTGGTATTCTACCAGTTCCTTTGGCCTTTTCTACGTAGATATACAGTAAAGAAAGGGCAACAGCCTCAAAGGGTGCGGGGCAAAGTCAGGACATGCGGGGACCAAGCAGCAACTGGTATTGTAAATGTAAAGTGTCGAAGCTGCGTTGGTAAAGTACCGGAACTTCAAGCGCTGATAGAAAGCACCGAAGCTAAAATCGTTACAGGTACGGAAAACTGGCTGAAGCCAGAGATAAATTCTGCCGAAATTTTTACAAAGGCACAGCCGATGTTTAGAAAGGATAGATTGCATGCAAACGGTGGTGGCGTGTTTGTCGCTGTTAGTAGCAGTTTATCCTGTAGTGAAGTAGAAGTGGATAGTTCCTGTGAATTATTATGGGTGGAGGTTATACTCAACAACCGAGATAGGTTAATAATTGGCTCCTTTTACCGACCTCCCGACTCAGCAGCATTAGTGTCTGAACAACTGAGAGAAAATCTGGAATACATTTCACATAAATTTTCTCAGCATGTTATAGTCTTAGGTGGAGATAGTGCACTATCCGAAAATTACCTCGAGCAATTAAACAGAGAACCGACTAATGGAGATAACATCTTTGACCTACTGATAACAAACAGACCCGAACTTTTCGACTCTGTATGTGCAGAACAGGGAATCAGTGATCATAAGGCTGTTGCAGCATCCCTGAATATGGAAGTAAATAGGAATATAAAAAAAGGGAGGAAGGTTTATCTGTTTAGCAAGAGTAATAGAAGGCAGATTTCAGACTACCTAACAGATCAAAACGAAAATATCTGTTCCGACATTGACAATGTTGAGTGTTTATGGAAAAAGTTCAAGGCAATCGTAAAATGCGTTTTAGACAGGTACGTGCCGAGTAAAACTGCGAGGGACGGGAAAAACCCACCGTGGTACAACAAAAAAGTTAGGAAACTACTGCGAAAGCAAAGAGAGCTCCACTCCAAGTTTAAACGCAGCCAAAACCTCTCAGACAAACAGAAGCTAAACGATGTCAAAGTTAGCGTAAGGAGGGCTATGCGTGATGCGTTCATTGAATTCGAAAGTAAAATTCTATGTACCGACTTGACAGAAAATCCTAGGAAGTTCTGGTCTTACGTTAAATCAGTAAGTGGCTCGAAACAGCAAATCCAGACACTACGGGATGATGATGGCATTGAAACAGAGGATGACACGCGTAAAGCTGAAATACTAAACATCTTTTTCCAAAGCTGTTTCACAGAGGAAGACCGCACTGCAGTTCCTTCTCTAAATCCTTACACGAAAGAAAAAATGGCTGACATCGAAATAAGTGTCCAAGGAATAGAAAAGCAACTGAAGTCACTCAACAGAGGAAAGTCCACTGGACCTGACGGGATACCAATTCGATTCTACACAGAGTACGCGAAAGAACTTGCCCCCCCCCCCTTCTAACAGCCGTGTACCGCAAGTCTCTAGAGGAACGGAAGCTTCCAAATATTTGGAAAAGAGCACAGGTAGTCCCAGTCTTCAAGAAGGTGTAGTCGAGCAGATGCGCAAAACTATAGACCTGAGCGTCTAACATCGATCTGTTGTAGAATTTTAGAACATGTTTCTTGCTCGCGTATCATGTCATTTCTGGAAACCCAGAATCTACTCTGTAGGAATCAACATGGATTCCGGAAACATCGATCGTGTGAGACCCAACTCGCTTTATTTGTTCACGAGACCCAGAAAATATTAGATACAGGCTCCCAGGTAGATGCTATTTTCCTTGACTTCCGGGAGGAGTTCGATACAGTTCCGCATTGTCGCCTGATAAACAAAGTAAGAGCCTACGGAATATCAGACCAGCTGTGTGGCTGGATTGAAGAGTTTTTAGCAAACAGAACACAGCATGTTGTTATCAATGGAGAGACGTCTACAGACGTTAAAGTAACCTCTGGCGTGCCACAGGGGAGTGTTATGGGACCATTGCTTTTCACAATATATATAAATGACCTAGTAGATAGTGTCGGAAGTTCCATGCGGCTTTTCGCGGATGATGCTGTAGTATACAGAGAAGTTGTAGCATTAGAAAATTGTAGCGAAATGCAGGAAGATCTGCAGCGGATAGGCACTTGGTGCAGGGAGTCGTAACTGACCCTTAACATAGTCAAATGTAATGTATTGCGAATACGTAGAAAGAAGAGTCCTTTATTGTATGATTATATGATAGCGGAACAAACACTGGTAACAGTTACTTCTGTAAAATATCTTGGAGTATGCGTGCGGAACGATTTGAAGTGGAATGATCATATAAAATTAATTGTTGGTAAGGCGGTCGCCAGGTTGAGATTCATTGGGAGAGTGCTTAGAAAATGTAGTCCACCAGCACTCGTTCGACCTATACTTGAGTATTGCTCATCAGTGTGGGTTCCGCACCAGGTCGGGTTGACAGATAAGATAGAGAAGATCCAAAGAAGAGTGGCACGTTTTGTCACAGGGTTATTTGGTAAGCGTGATAGCGTTACGGAGATGTTTAGCAAACGCAAGTGGCAGACTCTGCAAGAGAGGCGCTCTGCATCGCGGTGTAGCTTGCTGTTCAGGTTCCGAGAGGGTGCGTTTCTGGATGAGGTATCGAATATATTGCTTCCCCCTACTTATACCTCCCGAGGAGATCACGAATGTAAAATTAGACAGATTCGAGAGTGCGCGGAGGCTTTCCGGCTGTCGTTCTTCCCGCGAACAATACGCGACTGGAACAGGAAAGGGAGGTAATGATAGTGGCACGTACAGTGCCCTCCGCCACACACCGTTGGGTGGCTTGCGGAGTATAAATGTAGATATAGATATTTCAGTTGATTTTCTATCTCATGGCCACTCATTACGATATCTGTCATTTTGACTTTAGTCCGACGATTTAGAGGAGGAATTATAGTACGCTCTTCCTCAGTGAGGCAATTTTGGAGGAAGGGGTTTAGTATTGCGGCCTTTTCTGTGCCATCCGCCATTTCAGTACCGTTATGGTCACAGCTGGTCTGGACAGATGGTTTCGATCTGTTTACTGGTTTAACGTAAGATCAAAATTTGTTGGAATTTTATGTAGGATGTTCCGTCACACTAATGTAGACCAGTCTACAATCGCAGCTAAGCTAGTATGCTTTTGAGGTGTGAAAGTTCCACGGGATCTTAACGGAATATAGTTTCTCATTTTGTTGTTGCCGTATAAAGTAGGTTAGTTCAGTTTCCTTCAGCGTAGAATGTTGCCCATCCCACAAATAACAGTTGGTACGCATGGCAGTTGGGCGATTTGGCGTGACAGTCCTCCCAGGCTACTCTTGATCTTGTCCCTTGTTTCAATTTCTTTTCTTTTGAGTCATTAGTCTTCTGTCTTCTGAGTGGTTTGATGCGGCCCGCCACGAATTCCTCTCCTACGCCATCTTCATCTCGAAGTAGAACTTGCAAGCTACGTCCTCAATTATTTGCTGGATGTATGGCAGTCTCTTCCCTCCTCTATCGTTTTTAGCTTCTACACCTTGTTCTAGTACCATGGAAGTCATTCCCTGATGACTTAACATATGTCCTATCATCCTGTCTCTTCTTCCCGTCAGTGTTTTCCATATATTCCTTTCCTCGCCGATCCTGCAGAGAATTCATTTTTTAGTTTACCAGTGCACCTAATTTTCAGCATTCTTCTGTAGCACCAATTCTCGAATGCTTCGATTCTCTTCTGTTCCGGTTTACCCACAGTCAATGTTTCAGTACCATACAATGTTATGCTTCAAACGTACATTCTCAAAAATTTCTTCCTCAAATTGAGGTCTATGTTTGTTACTGGTAATCTTATCTTTTGCCAGTGTGGGATCCGTACCAGGTCGGGTTGACAGATGAGATAGAGAAGATCCAAAGAAGAGTGGCACGTTTTGTCACAGGGTTATTTGGTAAGCGTGATAGCGTTACGGAGATGTTTAGCAAACTCAAGTGGCAGACTCTGCAAGAGAGGCGCTCTGCATCGCGGTGTAGCTTGCTGTTCAGGTTTCGAGATGTCCTCCTTGTTCCGTCAGTGATGGGTTGTTTTGCTCTTTAGGTTGCAGAATTCCTGAACTTCATATACTTCGTGATCACCAATCCTAATGTTTCTTTTGCTTCTCCCGCTTCAAACACAGTCCAGTCCGCCATAACGATTAGATATTCGATTAATGCATTGAATTATCCGTTCAATATCGTCATGTACTTTCTCTATCTCTTCACCTTCTGCTTGCGACGTCGGTATGTATACAATGATGAGCCAAAACATTATAACCACCCGCTTAATAGCATGTTTGATCGTCTTTGGAACGAAATATATCACTGATCCAGCGTATGAAACTATCGGTAGTTGGTACTTTTCTGGAGATATGTGACATTGGATGTTTACCTACAGACAACGTAACTCGCTTAAATAACGGGCCGCTGATTGCGTACGCGGTGATGGTGCCAGATAGCGACTCAGATGGGTTCAATAGGATTTACATCAGGCGAATTTGGTTGCCGAGACATCAGTGTGAGTTCACTATAATGCTCCTCAAACCAGTGTAGCACGGTTATGGCTCCGAAACGCGGACAATTATACTGCTGAAAGATGACATCGCCGTCGGAGAAGACGTCAAGCGTGAGGGAGTGTAGGTGGCTCGTTGCTGTCAGCTTGTCTTCGGTTACTACCATACGTCCCATGCAAGCGCAGTAGAATGTCTCCCATAGCATAATACTGCTCCCACCAGCCTATTTCCGCGGTGCGCTGCACGTTTTGATGATGATGTTTGAGGAGAAGGCTATCGACCTAGAGTAGCAAAACTATGATTGAACAGAAGAGCTGACAGGTTTCCATTGATCGATGGTCGAATCCCGATGATCCCGAGCCTACTGCAATCGTAATTGACGAAGTAGTTGAGTGAACATGTGGACACGTAGGGTTGGTCTGCTGTGGAGCTCCATGTTGTACAAAGTACGATGAACGGTGTACTAAGGGAAAAAAAGCACTTGTGCATGTACCAGCGTTGTGATCTTTCGGCAGAGATGCCTCAAATCACCATCTATGCTACTTTACAGAGCAGATAACCCCGCGTTCTATGAAGAGTCGTGGATGTCCAACCATTTAGCACCTAGTGGTAGTTTCACTGTCCTTCTGCCTCTCTTCGTAGATGCTCGCGATAGTAGCACATCAACATTCGACCAGCTTCGTCGTTTTCGAGAAACTCGTCCACAGACTCTGTGTAATAATAGACTGCCTATGTCATAGTCAGCCTGTAGCTTCGCTAGGGTGATCCTCCGTCCGTGTCTGCACCGCCTACATACTTTTTTTTATTTCGTCACGTGTCCGCAACGCTACCAGACGGCATCCAACGTCGCGGTGAGCAGTGGTCTTAATGTTTTGACTTATTAGTGTAGCTTTTTTTAAGGTACTCTCTTTGTAGCGATTTTCCTTGAAGGTGGTTCGTAGCTTGTGAAATTCACCCTGCAAGGTGTCGATATCACTCATCCTAAGTGCCCTCATTTTTAATTTTTGGAATGGAAAATGGAAATGAAGTTCCATACTTCTTGACAGAGCGTGGGGGAACGATGTGGGAGACGCGCCCCTCCGTGCTAGGCAAGGTCCTAATGGAGGTGGTTTGCCGTTGCCTTCCTCCGACCGTAATGGGGATCAATGATGATGAAGACGACACAACAACACCCAGTCATCTCGGGACAGGATAAAATCCCTGCCCCGCCGGGAATCGAACCCGGGACCCCGTGCTCGGGAAGCGAGAACGCTACCGAGAGACCGCGAGCTGCGAATTGCTAATGTTTGAGCCACGAATCTTTGTATGAATTGGTTGTAATAAACAGAAAACAGGCACCATATACATGCTATTCAAATCACTGCGACGTTACCGTCTGAATGTTAATGTTCTTATGTAAATCATCCTCTACTTCATTTGAAGCAGGAGGCAGAATCAGTCTTCTTTGCGGATGATACAAGCATTGTTGTGGAACAGAGCAATGAATCATAAACAAAGAAAATAGTAAATTACGTTTTCGTGAAAGTTGCTGATTGGTTTTGCACAAATGGGCTAGCGTTCTTCTCTGAAACACAGCAGCTGAATCATTCTTATGTTGTCAAAAATATCCCATCTCCCGTTAACCTAGTATAAAGCAAGCAAAGCCCGCCCGGATGGCCGTGCGGTCTAACGCACGGCTATCCGGGCGGGAAGGAGCGCCTGGTCCCCAGCACGAATCCGCCCGGCGGATTTGTGTCGAGGTCCGGTGAACCGGCCAGTCTGTGGGTGGTTTTTAGGCGGTTTTCTATCTGCCTCGGCGAATGCGGGCTGGTTCCCCTTATTCCGCCTCAGTCACACTACGTCGGCGATTGCTGCGCAAACAAGTTCTCCACGTACGCGTACACCACCATTACTCTACCACGCAAACATAGGGGTTACACTCGCCTGGTGTGAGACGTTCCCTGGGGGGTCCACCGGGGGCCGAACCGCACAATAACCCTGGGTTCGGTGTGGGGCGGCGGAGGGGTGAAGTGGACTGCGGTAGTCGTGTGGGGTTGTGGACCACGGCGGCTGCGGCGGGGACGGAGCCTCTCCCTCGTTTCTAGGTCCCCGGTTAACATACAATACAATACAAGCAAGCAAAGCCCGGCGTTCTGCCCCTGATGAGTAGCAGAATGCGGTATGTTCTAACCTAGCTTTCACCTAGTCCACGTCTATGTTCTCAGGGTCCAGGACAATAGGGTCGTTGTCCTCTTTATCTCCAAGAGCCAATGTCCTCCACGCTCTCCCCTTGCATTCCGGAGCAACTGTGTGACTTAAAAGTGACTGGAAATTAAAAAAAAAAGGTGGGAAATTCAAATAATGCCTTCTTATTACATGAGGCATTACTTTGATAGTTATGTGACTGAAAAATAATGGTATACCACTTTTATTAATTACTTTTATTAATGACCTATCATTAGTAATTTAGGGCGGTCACGTAAATCACCGTTGTTTATTTAGGAAGTTATAGTGATTTATGTCCCAAAAATGGCTGCCATGGGTTTTCCCTCCAAAATAGTGTCCTATAAATACACAATTGAGAATACTATAGGAAATGGAAGCGCCGGTAGCAGCAGCAGTCAATCAGGCAGAATGAGAGAGGGAAAACGGACATGTAAGTACTAACACATTCCTCTCATTGGACATAGACCCATGGCTGGAAGTCCACTTACACACATACAAAACCCTATATAATACCTGCAATGCAAGTGATACACGCAGAGGATCACAAAAAATTACACTGACAGCTCCTTGTTACAATTATTGCAGTTTTTTTTTTCTAACCGATGGGGACCGGATTCGATTCCCGGGTGGGCTGCGAGCGCTGAGTCGTATACTCAGCGCCCGCGGCCCACCTGTCTGGCCCGTTGATGTGGCCTGTCGGCAAAACATCAGTAGAAGTGACGCAGTCTTATGACTGTGTACTGTAGCACCAACATTTTAAGTTTGATAAGGCCAATATCCGACATGTTTTAATTTAATTTTAAATTGCGACATTTCCGAAGAAGGCTACATTATTATAGCCGAAACCTAGGTAAAGTGTCTTTGCTTATGCAACTTGAGGTTGAAATTTAATGTAATTACATTTTACAGTTGCTGACTCTGCTGCACCACGCTAAAAATTTTCAGATTGTAATAATACTTACAAAGTGTATCTTTTATGCAAATATACACTCTTTAAATGGAACAATGCCTATTGGCATTAACAAACTAAAAGTAGCGCAAACTACAATGTCAGTGGTGTCCGTTACAGGAGTCCTTTACGAGGTATCGTATTTTGAAAAGTTTCTACACCGACACTTGTTTGTGCCACTCAACATACGTAGTTCTTAAGTACGATGTTGTTATGTTTGTTTACAGCGTACTTGCGTGTTCCTTGAGTGCATTGCGCCTTGCTAGTCTGTTAGTGTGTGACAGTCGCAAGCAATAGGTCGTGAGAGGAGGATGGACTTACCAATGCAGATGTATGGAGAGGGTAGGAAATTTTAGTTCGTTCCTGTACGGTGTATCCGGCAAGATATACCAATAGACGTCAACAATCTCTGAAATTATTTATCGAGGCCTTCAACCAGTTACGTGGAAATAGCAGTGTAACACCCAGACAACTTAACAAAACGAAACAAGTGATGGCAGAAGAGATGAAAATTATTGTTCTTGCTACTGTTGCAGTTGATCCGCACGTTAGCTCCCACGCAACCGCACTAGGAAATGGCATGAATCAGGAAAATCTCCTATACATTCTTCATCGCCATAAGTTGCATCCCTACCATACCTCTCTCCATCAAGAGCTACATAGAAACGATTATGAGAATCTTGCTAACTTCTGTATAAGGGCATTAAGACACGATACTCCAGACGTATCATTCATCTTGTTTCGCGATGAATCCATATTTACCAATCATGGCCAGGTAAGCCGCCGAAACATGCACTGTTGGTTTGTTGACAATCCCCGTTGGCTTCGTCAGGCGGAACGTGAGCGTCCATAGAGTGTAAACGTGTGACATGAGATAGTGAGCCGTGAGCCCATAGGTCTGTTTTTCATAGACCGAACACTGAAAGCGCATAAGTATGTCAGCCTCCTAACAGATCATCTTCCGCGGATACCAGAAGACGTTCCTCTCCGGATACTAGAAGAAGTTCCTCTCCATACTAGGAGGAACCTGTGGTACCGACATGATGGCCGTCCAACGCATAATGCACGAAATACTACAGCATGTCTTCACTAAATGTTTCTAAATCTTTACATTAGACGCAGAGGTTCAAAATGGTTCAAATCACTCTGAGCACTATGGGACTCAACTTCTGAGGTCATCAGTCCCCTAGAACTTAGAACTACTTAAACCTAACTAACCTAAGGACATCACACACATCCATGCCCGAGGCAGGATTCGAACCTGCGACCGTAGTGGCCTCACAGACTGTAGCGCCTAGAAACGCTCGGCCACAGCGGCCGGCAGACGCAGAGGCCACGTACCTTTGCCAGCCCGTTCTCCGGATTTGACACCCGTGGAAATTTTCGACGGACAAAGCTGAAAGACGCTGTTTACGAGGACATACCAACAACACCCGATGATATGCAACAACCACCGAATTACATATAAGTATGTGTGTGTGTGTGTAATATACACTGAAAAGCCAAACAGGCGGGTGTGAGTCATCCCAGATATGCTCAATAATCTTCATGTCTGGGGAGTTTCCTGGCCAGCGGAAGTGTTTAAACTCAGAAGAGTGTTCCTGGAGCCGTTCTGTAGCAATTCTTGACGTTTAGGGTGTCGAATTGTCCTGTTGGAATTTCCCAAATCCGTCGGAATGTCCAATGAACATAAATGGATGCAGGTGTTTAGACGTACCTGTCAGAGTCGTATCTAGACGTATCAGGGCTCCCATATGACTCCAACTGCACACGCCCCACACCGTTACAGAGCCTCCACCAACCTGAACAGTCCGCTGCTTACATACAGGGTCCATGGACTCATAAAGTTAGTCTCCATACCCGTACACGTCATCGGCTCGATACAATTTGAAACGAGACTCGCTCGACCAGACAACGTGTTTCCAGTCGTCAACAGTCCAACGTCGGTGTTCACGGACCAAGGCGATGCGTAAAGCTTTGTATTGTGCAGTTATCAAGGGTTCACGAATGGCCCTTCCACTCCGAAAGCCCATAGCGATGATGTTTCGTTGAATGGTTCGCACGCTGACACTTGTTGATGGCCCAGCATTGAATTTTGCAGCAATTTGCGGAAGGGTTGCACTTCCATCACGTTGAATGATTCTCTTCAGTCGTCGTTGGTCCCGTTTTTGCGGGATCTTTCTCCGGCCACAGCTGTGTCGGAGATTTGATATTCACACTACACCCGTGAAATGGACGTACGGGAAAATCCCAGCTTCATAACTACCTCGGAGATGCTGTGTCCCATCGCTCGTGCGTCGACTGTAATACCACGTTCAAACTCACTTAAATCTCGATAACATTCCATTGTAGCAGCATTATCCGATCAAACAACTGCGCCAGACACTTATAAAGGCATTGCCGACCGCAGCGCCGTATTCTGCCTGTTTACGTATCTCTGTATTTGAATACGCATGCCTACACCAGTTTTCTGGCGCTTCAGTGCATAATTCGCAAACGTTATTACCAAAAATCTCGGAAAATTGTTGATTTACATTAAATTTTCACATAATACTCTAACGAAGATTCGGACAGGCACAGAGTATCTATAAAACCGAAACGTTGTCAGCAAACAGCAGAGTCGTATTGATGGCTTATTGACTTGCGATTAGAAAACTGCTACAGGAAATGAATATGCAACAAGAATAAAAGGTTCAAAGTCAGAGAGAGGGGCGAAGACAAGATGGATAGAAGGATGGCAGGAAATGGAGACAGAAAGCGGAAATATAGAGATTCTAACATTCTGCGTGGTGTCTGTTTGTTCTAAGTCGTGTCTCCTTACCACGTTCGCGCAACGACGCTCTGAGCGTGTTTTTTAGGGAATTGACTGGTTTGAACCTGGGAGCTGTTGCTGGTAAGGAGACGCCAGACCACACATAACATATAGAGTTCAGAAGAGTTCAGTGAGACTAGCGATGATATAACCAAATACTTAATGATTTCAGCTTCAGCTCCACTGCACTCCCTGTAAAAGAACCTTAATACTAACTAAATTTAGTGGAAGGGGTTCAAGACTTTCCTATTTTTAGTTAGCTGGTAAAATAATGTCGAAAAAGCAGTTAAGTTTACCATTGGAATTTTTATTCTATTCACAAAACATTGTTTATAAATTGTACTATTGATAAAGGGAAATATTTTAATACAGGATGATAAAAACCAACTGTGTTCAACAAAAATGTGAACGAATATTTCCTGAATGGGTTTCCAAGTTCTATAATGGATCGAAGGATGACCTATTCCATATCACATCTATAATCTAGGTTTAAATTAAGTTTCATAAAAGAGAAAACTATTAAAAATGGTCTACAATGACCCTCAATAATCTTTAATTACTTATTTAACTTGTTGTAAATTACAGTGGCTGATGTGGCTTCTCAATAATTATATAACAGAAAAATCATCGCGTTTCAGATTTTAACTTCAAGTAGCAAATGTGAATACCATGAAGTTTAATTTACGATCGACACTAGTATTAAGTAAAAAGGGGATGTAACAGATGAGACTTCTGCAGTTCTGAGTGAAGCCTTATGCGCTCATTACCTTGTGCGTTCATTACCTTGTCGGTGGTTAGGCAGTGTCAGGGGCGGCTGGCGGTGCAGCTCCACACACCTCGCCGTCGCGGTAGCAACTCTCTCGAACTTATCCTTACTACTCTTTACCGAAGTTGATTTAAGAAAAAGGTATCTGGCTGTGTTTTCAACTGACCAATCAGCGTCTCAATGTTAACCTTAAGCTCCGCCTACAAAAATTCTGTCTATCCAATGAGAAACGTTATACTTTTCGTGGTGGGGTAATGTTTTTTATGTTTGCTACGTAACAGAGAAGGGTATAGTCTCACACTAAAACTTGCAGCTGATGTGGCCGTTTTAGTGTTATCGTAAGATCTATACTGTTCTTCTGGAGGGCTCTCTCTTTTGACATGGGCTGGGGGATGGATCTCTTGGCGGTCGGCCGGCGACGTGGGTGTCCCATTGTCCCGCTCTTATCGTAGGGCCTTCTAGCCTACACGTCTCTGCTCTCGGCTTCTGTTCTCCTTTCTCCCCTTGGAACTGCGTCTGTTTCAAGGTGCGAAGGTATGACATGCATTTAGGCGTTCTTGTGCTAGTCTGTGGTATTCCATTTGCTCACCTGTTGATCGTATTACTTTGGTTAATTTAATGTCAGGATTTATTCGGAGGTATGTGACATACTGCCGGATTTGCTGTCATGTCAGGGTTTTCATGGAAAGTGTTGGATTTGCTGACACCTTACAAGATGAGTTAAGAGAGGGAGCAGGAAAACATAGGAGAGGAGAAAATAGAGAGGGGAGGAGGTGATGAACAGAGAGAGGGGGAGGGAGAGGGGCAGGAGGAGATGGAGGGGGGAGGAGAAGACAGACAGAGAGGGGACGTGATGGACAGAGGGAGTAGGAAAGAGAGGGGAGGAGGAGATGGAGGGAGGAGGAGAAGACAGACATAGAGGGGACATGATGGACAGAGGGAGGAGGAGAGAGAGGGGAGGAGGAGATGACAGACAGAGAGGGGAGGAGGAGATGGAGGGGGAGGAGAAGACAGACAGAGAGGGGAGGTGATGGGCAGAGGGAGGAGGAGAGAGAGGGGACGAGGAGATGGAGGGGGGAGGAGAAGAAGGACAGAGAGGGGACATGATGGACAGAGGGAGGAGGAGAGAGAGGGGAGGAGGAGATGGAGGGGGGAGGAGAAGACAGACATAGAGGGGACGTGATGGACAGAGGGAGGAGGAGGGAGAGGGGAGTAGGAGATGGATGGGGGAGGAAAGGCGGACGTAGAGGGGACGCGATGGACAGAGGAAGGAGGAGAGAGAGGGGAGGAGGAGATGGAAATAGATGGGGATGAGAAGATGGACAGATAGAGAGGGAGAAGGTGATGGACAGAGAGGTGAAGGTGAAGGAGGCGATGAATGGAGTGAGGAGGGAGGAAGAGGAGATCGACAAAGAGAAGCTGAGGAGGAGATAAATAGAGACAGAGGAGAAAAGATGATTGCTACATACGTCCAATTCCTGTGCATATCAGGAACATGTGCATTCTCTTTTTTTTCTTTTCCATTTAACCAGCCTGCAGCACACAGTGCGTGGCTGGAAGCAGCTGGCATTTGTGTTTATCTTACTTCAAATATTTTGGGGCCGAGAGTTGACCTCGTCAGTGGTGGGGGTTTCGGCTCTTCGTAGGTCAGTGAAAGGACCGGCTTCCTCTTGCGGACGTGGGCTGTACAGTTGGTGATGACCGGTACCGCTCGGAGAGCCATTAATGGGACATCCTTGTTTATAATAGTGCTTTATTGATTTGAGTACAGAGACAGGACCGCAGCAAGCTGGAGGCTATTGCCCCACTGATGACGTCGGTGCCTGCCGGCGCACTGGGCTCCGAGGTCATCAGCTGCAGGCTCTGGGGAGAGCACAGCACGCGTCAGTAGCGACGCGCCGTGACGTCAGCGTAGCTGCGCCGAAGTGTTGCAGACGCGGCTGCTAGCAGCCTGAATAACTAGCGGCCGCCGCGTACCACACCGGGAAGGACGGTTTTTGAAATGGAACATCAAACATGACGGAAGTCGAAAGTGTATGACCACACCGTGAAACGGTCTGCAACGATGAGGGCTCTCACGTTCGCTGTACACCAACAGGGAGATCGGGCAGGCCTAGCCCAGAATAGAATGTGCGACCCACCGTGGAGGTGCTTCCAGTAAAAAATAGTAATCCGGCAGGTACAAAGGTGACAAGTTGCCTCCACATGTCCTCCAGTTCAAGCAGCCGCTGCTGGAGACTAAGGATCTGAAATGACCTCCGTGCACTCGCTTTAAACTCATGAGCTACTCCTGTGACATCAACTCGCCGTCTCCTGTGCCCGTCTCCACCGCAGCCCACACGTCACCTGCTTTCCCGCACATGCGCTACTATTTTGAATGAAATTTCCACCATTAATCTGTAAATTATTACTCATTTATTTGACACAATCATGATTGCAGCTTTACAGCCATTCTCAGGTCCAAGTAGAAACGTCACAAAATGTTCGATCCGTCTAAATGACACTGCAAGTTATATGGCAATTTAACGACATCGGTTAGCAGTGAATATGGTTATGTTTATACATATTTTTGTAGATCAAACTTTTTCGAAGACAGCTGCAAATTTATTTTAGTAGTTAATATCTATTCAGAGAATGTGAAACGTTCCCTTAAAAAAATTATAAATGACTGTGCTTAAACTGACACACAATATTTTTAGCGCAACGCAGTCTGACTTTCAATAATCCCTACAAGAGAATGGCCCTGACTAACATTAACCTATACGTTTCACAAATCACTTACCTGACAAAAATCTTCGTTACTCGAACTACTGCAATACAGCGAGAGCCACTACTGCCAGCTAAATAAAAGATTCAAGCTACTGAAGGCATTGATAGGCATAGTTAGCAAATGAAAGATTTTGATAGAGAACAAACAATGTATTTACCTTAATAGTGTTCAAAAGTCATAATATATATAGCAGTTCATGACATCCAGTCTTACAAATTTACTGTCTCTGATGGACACACGTCAAGATCATCCGCTCTGAAAACTCCGCCATTTCTCTCCCCACATCCACCACTGCTGGCGGCTCACCTCCAAATGCGGAACGCTACGCGCTGTTAACATCTAACTGCCCAACACTATAATAGCGACTGTTCCAACAATGCCACCCAGCCACAGACTGCACACAGCACAGCCAGTGATTTTCATACAGAGCGCTACGTGGCGTTACCAATATAAAAACGTAGACAGCCTAATTACAAATGTTTAACAATTATGTTTAATATACACACTTTCGAAGCGTTACCAAGTCTGAAACGGCAGTACCGGAAAACGTGACACGAGGATGAAGTGCAGTCGCTAAACTGTGATTAATTATTAAAATAAATTACAGAAATGAATGATAAGCTACGCAAACCACTGTTAGTTCATAACCACAAGCTGCCATGGCGAAACAAATACACAAATAGCGCGCTACTTTGTCGTGGGGATATTACAGTGACGTTGCTTTATGCCCTGTTTTCGTTTGACACAGCGCATACGTTTTCTCATGGTGGACGCGGTTTGAACAACAATACGATCATTTTGCTTACATTGGACTAGATTTGCATGTTTGTCGTCTGAAGCGTGAACTATAGCGTGAAACATATTCCAGATATCACTACTCCTCCTATGGAACGCATTTGCAGCTGTGTATTTTGCATCAGTTGATTTTCGTCGTGCAGCCTCCACAGTCTCACAAAACACAGCTTCGTTACAGACCTTCTGATCCGTACAATCGATCATTACCCCCTGTTAGTGCTTCTTTACAGCAGCAAGATCGAGTACTCATCTTCCGTACTATCAATAAGTCACGATTAGCATTACACTCCTGCACGCTTCAGTACGAGAGAAAGAGTCGATGAGTACAAAGCGACCGCAGCGCCACAGTTCTCAGACTTGTCACACTTGTGGAACTACAGTAGGAACGAAAGAAACCCGTTCCCACTGACATAACAGCAGCGCCTTGACTTGTGGAGAATGCAACCTGCAAGATTTCACTCGAAGTCGCTCCATTTGTGATTTCTACTTGAGACCAAGTCCATGGAAGGTGACTACATCTACATCTACATACATACTCCGCAATCCACCATACGGTGCGTGGTCGAGGGTACCTCGTACCACAACTAGCATCTTCTCTCCCTGGCCCACTCCCAAATAGAACAAGGGAAAAATGACGGCCTATATGCCTCTGTACGAGCCCTAATCTCTCTTATCTTATCTTTGTGGTCTTTCCGCGAAATGTAAGTTGGTGGCAGTAAAATTGTACTGCAGTCAGCCTCAAATGCTGATTCTCTAAATTTCCTCAGTAGCGATTCACGAAAAGAACGCCTCCTTTCCTCCAGAGACTCCCACCCGAGTTTCTGAAGCATTTCCGTAACACTCGCATGATGATCAAACCTACCAGTAACAAATCTAGCAGCCCGCCTCTGAATTGCTACTATGTAATCCCTCAATCCGACCTGATAGGGATCCCAAACGCTCGAGCAGTACTCAAGAATAGGTCGTATTAGTGTTTTATAAGCGGTCTCCTTTACAGATGAACCACATCTTCCCAAAATTCTACCAATGGACCGAAGACGACTATCCGCCTTCCCCACAACTGCCATTACATGCTTGTCTCACTTCATATCGCTCTGCAATGTTACGCTCAAATATTTAATCGACGTGACTGTGCCAAGCGCTATACTACTAATGGAGTATCAAACATTACGGGATTATTTTACCTATTCATCTGCATTAATTTACATTTATCTATATTTAGAGTTAGCTGCCATTCATTACACCAATCACAAATCCTGTCCAAGTAATCTTGTATCCTCCTACAGTCACTCAACGACGACACCTTCCCCTGCACCACAGCATCATCAGCAAACAGCCGCACATTGCTATCCACCCTATCCAAAAGATCATTTATGTAGATAGAAAACAACAGCGGACCTACCACACTTCCCTGGGGCACTCCAGATGACACCCTCACCTCTGATGAACACTCACCATCGAGGAAACCGTACTGGATTCTATTACTTAAGAAGTCTTCGACTCATATTTGGGAACCAATCCTATATGCTCGTACCTTAGTTAGGAGTGTGCAGTGGGGCACCGAGTCAAACGCTTTCCGGAAGTCAAGGAATATGGCATCCTTCTGCGCAGCAACTTCTCTGTCTCAAGGAAATCCATTATATTCGAACTGAGAATATGTTCGAGAATCCTGTAACAAACCGATGTTAAGGATATTGGTCTGTAATTTTGAGGATCCATCCTTCTACCCTTATACACAGGCAACACCTGCGCTTTTTTTGGCACTAGATGCTCCATCAAGCACTGTGGCAGCTAACAACTGGTGAAGACTGTGGTGTTTGGTATCAAATTCATACCCTGGTACAGTTGTATACAAAGAATATACTGAGAAGATTTGAGACCGTATGCCCGAACAACTGAGGAGGATGAGGCGTGATTTTGGTTGCTGGTACTTATGAGAGTCTGCTGGCCAGTACTTCTCCAACAGCCGCACCCTCACCCCAGAACTCCTACTGGGCTCTAACAGCTGGGATTCGCCACTGGCGTCCGCATCTCGTGGTCGTGCGGTAGCGTTCTCTCTTCCCACGCCCGGGTTCCCGGGTTCGATTCCCGGCGGGGTCAGGGATTTTCTCTGCCTGGTGATGACTGGGTGTTGTGTGACGTCCTTAGGTTAGTTAGGTTTAAGTAGTTCTAAGTTCTAGGGGACTGATGACCATAGATGTTAAGTCCCATAGTGCTCAGAGCCATTTTCGCCACTGGATGGCAATGACTCCATCTGTTTTAATTTCATTGTTTAGCCAGCTGCTGCAGGAGTCTATGTTGTTGTTGTGGTCTTCAGTCCTGAGACTGGTTTGATGCAGCTCTCCATGCTACTCTATCCTGTGCAAACTTCTTCATCTCCCCGTTCTTACTGCAACCTATATCCTTCTTAATCTGCTTAGTGTATTCATCTCTTAGTCTCCATCTACGATTTTTACACTCCACGCTGCCCTCCAATGCTACATTTGTGACACCTTGACACCTCAGAACATGTCCTGCCAACCGGTCCCCTCTTCTTCTCAAGTTGTGCCACAAACTCCTCTTCTCCCCAATTCTATTCAATACCTCCTCATCAGTTATGTGATCTACCCATCTAATCTTCAGCATTCTTCTGCAGCACCACATTTCGAAAGCTTCTATTTCCTTCTTGTCCAAACTATTTATCGTCCATGTTTCACTTCCATACTTGGCTACACTCCATAGCAATACTTTCAGAAACGACTTCCTGACACTTAAATCTATACTCGATGTTAACAAATTTCTCTTCTTCTGACACGCTTTCCTTGCCATGGCCAGTATACATTTTATATCCTCTCTACTTCAACCATCATCAGTTATTTTGCTCCCCAAATAGCAAAATTCATTTACTACTTTAAGTGTCTCATTTCATAATCTAATTCCCTCAGCATCACCCGACATAATTTGACTACATTCCATTATTCTCGTTTTGCTTTTGTTGATGTTGATCTTATATCCTCCTTTCAAGACACTGTCCATTCCGTTCAACTGCTCTTCCAGTTCCTTTGCTGCCTCTGACAGAATTACAATGTCATCGGCGAAACTCGAGGTTTTTATTTCTTCTCCATGGATTTTAATAAATAATTCGAACTTTTCTTTTGTTGCCTTTGCTGCTTGCTCAATATACAGATTGAATAACATCGGGGAGAGGCTACAACCCTGTCTCACTTCCTTCCCAACCACTGCTTCCCTTTCATGCCCCTCGACTCTTATAACTGCCATCTGGTTTCTTACAAATTGTAAATAGCCTTTCGCTCCCTGTATTTTACCCCTGCCACCTTTAGAATTTGAAAGAAAGTACTCCAGTCAACATTGTCAAAAGATTTCTCTAAGTCTACAAATGCTAGAAACGTAGGTTTGCCTTTCTTTAATCTTTCTTCTAAGATAAGTCGTAGGGTCAGTATTGCCTCACGTGTTCCAACATTTCTACGGAATCCAAACTGATCTTCCCCGAGGTCGGCTTCTACCAGTTTTTCAATTCGTCTGTAAAGAATTCGCGTTAGTATTTTGCATCCGTGACTTATTAAACTGATTATTCGGTAATTTTCGCATCTGTCAGCACCTGGTTTCTTTGGGATTGGAATTATTATATTCTTGTTGAAGTCTGAGGGTATTTCGCCTATCTCATACATCTTGCTCACCTCAGGAGTCTAGCTGGAGCTATATTACTGCCCAGCTTCACTCTCCAGAGGCAATGGCTAGCTTCTTTCTCTTCGATAGTTTCCTAAATGAACAGTCTTTCCTTCCCAATACACCTTCTTGTGGAACAGTGTGTGGACCTTAGACTGAAGCTCACTTCCCTCTCTGTATGACGACGTTTTGTTGAGCATCGCAGTAGTAGTTTAGCATACCTGATACAGTCGTGGCGCAAGAAATCACGAAAAAATCACTGAAGAGCATTACAGCATCAAAAAAGTTTTCTTCCTCCAGACAAAAGTCACGTCTGAAACTATTAATGCAACTATGTAAAGAAACTATACATCATTTCCTGAGGACGTATCAGCAATTAATTTGGGTGAAAACAGAATTACAAGATCTTAAACAGTTCAAGAAACATTTGAGATGAACTATCTCACTGAGCCACACTGTATGTAAGGCAGTAACTTCAAACCACAAGTGGTCACGTAATGAAGGCTGCCAGCAACAGCAACCGAAAAGTCTGTTGTTTTATAACACATTATGTACTCAACCACTCAGAAGAATGATATGAGCAAGTTGCCATATTTCTCTTGAATATGATCCTCGTAAAGAACGACGCAAAACTTAAACTAGAGGAGGAAACCATCGAAAACGATCGCAATACGGCTCTGGGTGTATAAAACGGCTGACGTCATAGGCATATTAAAAATAAAGAGTACTTTACATTTTACGTGAATAATCGAATAAAAGCTTTGTACAAGATGGGTGACGCAGTCGTGGATTGCTGACAAAAAACAAATTCAGATACGCCTCCCTTAGAAATATTGAGACCAGTTGAAAAGTAAATCAACTAATTTTTGTCCAGCTATTTGTCACAGAATGAAACAGAAATCAACACTCTGGGCAAAAGCAGATAGCCTCTCAAAAAACGTGTGGTCGATTTTACTTTCTGCATGGGCGACGAGCATTTTTCCTGTATCGTGAATTGTTTTTGCTTAGGATGCAGAAAGAGAGCAATAGTTCGGGACAGCTCGATGTAAAAATGCGCTATAAGTAGCACGGATGAAAAAAAAGACCGTTGGGATAAAACCTCTGCCCACAGTGGTACTTTGACACTGAAAAAGTTGAGAGATTTGAATTATTAATTATATGAATACCCACACTAATCATCGATCATGGAGGTCTCTTACTTCCACCTCTTCCCATATCCATTGAAATTTCAGCCCAATGAAAAGAGTTTAAGGATTGTAAGTGGGTACGACGCAAACATTTAAGAACCGCACTTTAGTAACGTAAGTAAATTCGTATAGCATGAATGGCTGGGAGACCACGAATGGCTGGTTCAGCCGCCTAATTGGAATGGTTTTCCCTATCCTTTGCTCCCGCAGGCAACTTTCCTGCGAGAAGTATGACATTTGTGAGCGGAAGTGTCTCTCTGAAGCGTAGGTGACGGTGATCGGTGTGTGTGTTTAGTGCAGTGCCATGTTCGTGTTGGAAATGATGAGAGTGGGGAGCGGGTGAAACCCACTGCCGGCCAGAGGTGTACAAATTCTCCTTCCAGCCCGCTTGCCTCTATCTCCGCCGCAACCATTAAAGCAGCTCAACCTGCCGCAACGGAAACACAAAAGTACGTGTACTCAAGCAAAGTGGTTAAAGCAGCCCGACTTGGATTTCAGCAAGCCTGACAAGCTTCACGGGAGCCGTTCAGCTTGCTGCATCTGACAACAAGTTGTGCTATCAGTCCAACGTGACTAGCCGGGCATCGCTTGGGTAGTTTCACTGCAGCTCATTTATGATAACGGTGGGAACAGCCAAATGACCAAAGCAGACTGAGGAGAAATTAATAATTGAGAAATATATAACTGTCACGAAACAGGGCCCAAGTACAGTAGAGGAAAAGTTGTGTGTTTGTGAGGCAGCTTCAGATAAATCGGTACCAGTCTGCCAAAGGGAGATGTGTAAAAAGTTACTAAAGACTCATTCGGGAGCTTCAGGTATGTTACGATATGCTTGTAAATTTGACCAACAGTTTCCACACTCCATAAATGTTTCGAAAGAGAATAAAGACTTAGTGGCTGACAAATGTATAAAAATGTACGATGGTTGGAACTTTAATAGTGGCAACTATTTAATTACGGCTGGTACACAATAGATACGTGTTTCAAAGTTTTACTGACCTTCAAAGTAGTCACCAACATTGTGTATAACCCGTTGCCAGCGATGTGGAAGTCGTAGGATACTCTTAGCAGTGCCAGTTGTGTTGACAGTTCGAGCGGCAAGGTCTATTGCCCGACGAATTTGTAGCATTTCTGAAGCGAATTCCGAGAAGTGTTTCCCTCAGTTTAGAAACCCAGTTGAACGTATGAGGGCTTAAGTCAGGGGACTGCAGTAGGTGGTATAGCAATTAGCAGTCCAATCAATCAAACAAATCAGTAACAGCTTGCACTGTACGTGCTTGAGCATTGTCCTGCAAAATGACGGTCAGGTCCTGCAGAAATCACCACTTCTGTCTCTAAGCTGGTCGTAGGTTGTGTTCCAAAAATGAACAGCACAGAGACGGAAGTGATGACACTTTCTGCAGGACATGACCATAATTTTGCAGGACAATGCTCAAGCACGTACAGTGCAAGCTGTTACTGATTTGTTTGACTGATGGGGCTGCAAAGTGCTATACCATCTACTGCACTCCCCTGACCTAAGCCCTCGTAAGTTCAACTCGATTTCTAAACTGCTACAAATTCCCGACTTCCATATCACCAGCAACGGGTTATACACCATGCTGGTGACTACTTTGAAGGTGAGTAAATCTTCGGAACATGTATACATTTCGTACGAGCTGTAAATAAATAGTTGTGTTGTGTACATAGTTCCGCGTAGTCAGTGCGTACACAACTTTCCCACTAGAGCGCGCCCCGCTAAGCACAACAGCACAGGCGCAGCGCTCGTACATCTCCGCACTACCAGATGGCGCTGCCTAAGAGACGGACCAGATTCTACTTCCGCCGATCCGCATATTAATATTTAACGCAGCCAATGAGATTGCTGCTAACGTAGAACGTTTTCTCCTCGCAGATCACACTCTCGCAGTGATACCTGAACGCGCGAGGTATTATAACGAGTGTACAGGCCTCCGATTACTCAGTCTGTACCAGTCTGCATTAGTTTGTACCAGTCTATAGTCAAGTTTCAGTCTGCACCTAATAAGATTACCATATTCCTGTACATAGCCACGAAGATAAATGAACAGACACTTTGTCAAGTATCAGAGATATATGTGAGAATAAGATTAACGTACCAAGACCAAAGGAACTTCAGATTGTCAATTGTAAATAGTATCCAGAATCAAGTTAAGTAAGGTTTATGCTTGTTATTATTTTAATAAATGTGTGTGAAAAATAATCAAGTTCTGTTTAAAGTTGGTCACCGTCAATCTGCTACTCTAAGCGTGCAAGTGGCATTTCTGTCGTCTGACCTAACTGCAGAAAACAAACACACCACGATAAGACCACGAGACATACTGCTGACACTCACCTACTTCGTTAGAGCGACAAGTCAAATAATCTGATGGTGCGTGTACCGAAGGTCTTCCAGTATGCACACCACAAGCTGCCACTATTAAAGTTCCAACCCTCGTACCTAAGGACATGAGGACATTTAGCAGTATATAGGCTTTCTAAACTTAGAGCAAATATTGACTTACTAACGAAAATAATATGGCTCCGTAGATACAAAAACCAGATTGCAATGATATGCTTGTGAAGAAAGCTTAGTACGGAAGAAAAGCTTCTTCTTACAAATGTGTACTGTTTAGACTAACGTAATATGAATAAAGAAGTTCGTGTTTGCTAAATGAATTTAGAATGAACTATTTTGGCCACTTGGAATGAATTCAGCAATCCACAATTATTAATTAAAACTGCTACAACTAGAGTCATGTTGGGGTCATGTATGGCTGGAACGCATTAAGGTTGCAGGAACTAGATTTCCAAAATCTTACTTTAGTTGACTTTGCAGTATAACAAACACCTTCAGGTTATTAGGTGCAAGGGTTTCAACTCTCAGAGATGGTTCTGCTTACCAAAGGAAACATGTTTTAGAGATGATTCGAATTGAGAACAGCCAGTTCTAATTGAAAGAGGGCGAATTTGCAGAGAAAATCGATCGTAATGAAATAAATAAATGAACCTGAACTATGCGGGGGAAAATAAAGGACAAATTAAATCCACCACTTTCTGGTCTACAATGACCCAACACGAATACACATTTCATTGAGACTCGTCTTGTGACACTCATGTAAAAAAAAACACGTCATAAAATTCCGAGCCCTACTCGTAACACTATAATGAAAGTGAACTGAATAAACTACTGCGCAGCGTAGCACCGCCGCAGACGGGCAGGCAAGCAAGATTTCTTTAGCCTGCTTGGGTTAAGCCGTAGGTACAAGGACCGTGCATCCGAAAGCTGAGCGTTGAGTTTGCCGGGTTTGTGACGTCATAGCGTGGAAAAAGCACGTTGGGGAGACTTTCCGAACGTGCAGATCAATATCTAGCAGGTCACATATTCTGAGCGTGCGTCTGAACGTTGACCAATGAGGGGGAAAATCGCCACCTACATCACATGTACCTCATCTCCCTTCATGCAGAGTTGTGAGGCGCCATGTTGGCATTCAGTTGAAGCTATGAAACGTCCCCTTTGAACAATTATACACGACTGTGCTTAAACTGACACACAATATTTTTAGCGCAACGCAATCTGACTTTCAAAATTCCCTACAAAAGAATGGCCCTGACTAACATTAAACTATACCTTTCACAAATCACTTACCTCACAAAAATCTTCGCTGCTCAAGCTACTGGAATACAGCGAGCGCCACTACTGCCAGCTAAATAAAAGATTCAAACTATGGAAGGCACTAACTACTGATAGGGATAGTTAGCAAATGAAAGATATTAATAGAGAACAAACAATGTATTTACCTTGATATCATCATATATAAATATAGCAGTTCATGACAAATTTCAAAACTCCGCCATCTCTCTCCCCACATCCACCACTGCTGGCGGCTCACCTCCAACTGCGCAACGCTACGCGCTGTTCACAGCCAGCTGCCTAACACTACAATGGCGAGTATTACAACAATGCAAAGCAGCCACAGACTGCACACAGCACAGCCAGTGATTTTCATACAGAGGTGGCGTTACCAATAAAAAAACCTAAACAGCCTACTTACAAAGCCTATACGCCGTTTCTGAGCACCAGCAAACTGATGAGCTCTCGAAAACCGGCCGTGAATTGTGTGATTAGTTGCAATAAAATGATGACAAACATCATATTCGTGGCAAAAGAATTATTGTAACTTCCGTACTATAAGAGTATGCCATATGCAGGCAACGACACATTGGGAATCTATTAAAGACCCATTGTTCTTGGTACAATTTGTTTTAATTAAATTTCAATTAATAACATAGCCGGCACGGTAGCTCAGCGTGTTCGGTCAGAGGGTTAGCTGCCCTCAGTAATAAAAGAACTGAGCTAACATATGAATGGCGAACTTTAACAGGTGTCATGGGACGTCCGCCCCGAACATATCCAACGAACAATTACGAAAAAAATGACCTTAATGACCTTAGCGAAAAAAAAAGTTAGTGAGTAGCGTTACCGACTCATAGTGAAGTGAGTGATGGGTGGTGGGTCGCATCCCACCACAAACAAGATTTTTTTTCCTTTTCTGAATTTTACGTTTTTAATAGGTTCTGATACTTTCTTATTAGTTTAATATATGTATGTACATGATATACTATGTAAATATAAGTGCACTTTTATTGAGGAGTGAGGACAACTTGCACTACTTGTAGTAAGATGTTGTGCCCCTTCTTCTTCTAAGTTTCGTAATTGTCATGTTGTAAAGATTCTGCTACTGAGTAGGAATAGTGATCAAGAATGGCCTTATGGTTTTACTTAAATATGCGAATCATGAAATAATCTTTATCTTATGTAGAGAACTATTGCAAATTTGTATGGCACTATTTGTAATGGAACTTTTATAAGCCTATATCCGTATGGTCTGCACATGATACTTTTCTGTTTGTACATGTATACTGAAGTTTTTGTTTACATATACTACAGACAGAACAACGTGACTAGTATATGGACAATGGAGGTAATGTGCGTTTTAATAGAGTTGACGCGCGCTCATTTGGTAAACAGTGTGATTCACGAATTACAAACATCCCACAACTGTCGCTGGAGCGCTTTGCGATCGCATATACCTCATTGGGGTACATGTAATGTGTACACGAGTCGCATCGTTTCTTAGCGTTCTGCGGCACGTTGAACCAACACCGACTCAAAGGAAGGCCTCGGCGCTTGTTCGTGA
This sequence comes from Schistocerca serialis cubense, assembly GCF_023864345.2. Classification (NCBI taxonomy): domain Eukaryota; kingdom Metazoa; phylum Arthropoda; class Insecta; order Orthoptera; family Acrididae; genus Schistocerca; species Schistocerca serialis. The sequence goes on from NC_064639.1 coordinate 971,941,834, forward strand.
CGTCACGTCAGCTAGGCACGGCGAACGCCAGGTCTGTTGCAGGCAGAAATGCCTGGGCGTCCTTATCACTATAAATCTCTTATTTTTGGACAAAATGTTTGGTATTGTTTTGGATTCTGCAGTTTTATTTACATGAAACATTTTCTTACTATCGTAAAGCTACAAATGAAGATCATAGTTCTGTATTACTGAATCCTGTCGAAACAAACGTAGATCAATATGAGAAGATGTTTTGACCCCATTGCAAGCTTCGGAAATTTTACATTCAAGTAGCTATATTTACTTGATCCATTTTGTTATCGAAACTTACCACCAACCCCCTTACAATAAACTCGTTTCTTTTATTTATTTATTTATTTATTTTCGTTTGACATCGTCACTGGAAATGTGAACTAATTTACATGTGTAAATGTCCAACTGTTGCCAGTCATTAGACTACAGTCGTTTTCAACGAAAGGAATTCTAAACAGGAAACAAAATAGCTTCATACATCGAAAATACTGCTGAGCTTAAACTTTTTTAAACATGCACATCAGAAAAGATAAATATTCCCCTCTTGCAACTGAAAGGAGAAACTTTATAAGATAAAAAAATTTTATTTGATAAAACAAGTATCTCAATTTTGCCTCTTCTTCTGTCCCCCACCCCCTCCCCCAAGTGTACAATCGCAAGGTATTTCATTAACATTCAGTGCTCCTCACCCCACAGTCAACCAAGATACCTAAAGAAGAGCACCAATATGTTTACTGTTTCTTGTAATAGCAACCCAGTACAAACGTAAATTCCTCAGATTTACAAATAAGGTAAAGAAACACGAATTCTGTTGCTGCTGGACCATAAAGTTGTTTTTGTATGTCAATCGTTAAAACAGGTGGAAATTTAAGTTGGGAAGTACACTATTTGTTAAGAAGTGTAATGAATTGCACAATTAATTGATTGCGGAAATCTCTCAGAACAATGTGTGTTGGTCAACTGCCACCAATAGTTTCACATTTTCCATTGTCAGAGAGGGAGACACCACCATTATGAGTATGCCTGCAACAGACCTGGCGTTCGCCGTGCCTAGCTGACGTGACGTCACGAACAAGCGCCGAGGCCTTTCTTTGAGTCGGTGTTAGTTGAACTCGGCACGCTCAACGTAGAGGTTCGACAGTACGGTCCGTGGACCGCCGGCTTTAGGCATAGGTTGGCTTGGATGGGAACAAAGGAACCTGCCAGTTGTGTTGACAAGATGCAGCGGCTTGCCTGCCTGGCTAACAGACAGGTATGGCCAGGTTAAAAGTGAAATTACACCTCTGAGTCCCGGCAGGTAGTCTGCTTCTCTCGGGGAGCACCGATGGGGCCGCCTAGCTTAACATACCCATCCGACGCACGGATCGCCTTCAATAGTGGCTCGTGCCCTCTCCTCAGGACACTGCGGCACAAAGACGGAAAGACTAAGTCATCAGGGACCTATGCGCCAACCCGCCTCTGTCCCCTCTGCCGTGAAAACAATGGGAACATTGCCATCAGCGCCGGGAAGGTCACCTGTCCGAGTACTGGCCACTGCCGATAGTGCTTAACTTCGGTGAACTGACGAGAACCGGTGGATCCACCTCGGCACGGCCGTTGACCGCACTTCAGTGACATTTGCTTAACCCCGCGCCGGAATTAATTTTTTCGTGATTTTTTTAAAAAAATTGCGTTATTATGTCTGTAAAAGGCATAAATTACACAACAGAGTTGTTTCGATGAAAGTCATTACCGCCATTAGCGAGATATTTGATGTTGAAATATGTCAACGCTAGGCGCTTTCACTACTTAATGATTACAACTTTAACCAAAAAAAGTAGGTAATTGAAATTTCTTATTACATACACAAGTTTTGTGCAAATTTATTATTCAGTCTTCATCATACAATTGATACTTTATGACACAGTACAACTAATAATCAAAAATCAAACCTTGAACTCAGCATTATTTTACATGAAATGGAATAAAACAGTCAATACACAATCCCACATTACACTTTGAACACATTGTTCTCACAATAGATTTACAGTCCTTGTGTGCACACCTTTTCTTCTTCATTCCTTCTGTGTGCTGCACTAGGTGGTCAGTCTTATCAAACCTAATTGAATCTGATATGCGGCTGTCTGAACATGCCCTCGATGCAGATGGTCTCCCGGCTCCTTTGGGTAAAGCTTGGTGTCTTTGCAAGTACACTGTTGCTACTTCTCTCTTGAAATCAAGCTGATAAATAGTTTGGTTTCTTGCTTTATTATACAAAATCCAACTGTTTTTTAAGGCGACATCTAACATCCATGTAAAGAGACACCACTTCCATTTCTTTCTTCTTATTGCTATGCGATTCTGATCCATCTGATCAGTACCTCACATACATGTATTATATTTGGCTACCACTTTTGGTCTGGGAATCATATTTCGCTTTTTTAGTTGAGAGAATCTTTTGGCTTGGCCAACTTCTTGTGCACCACATGAAGAAGAGATCATTGTGACAACTGAGTTGTCCAGCCACCGCACATACAATAATCCATCATTCTCCTCTATTGCTGTCTGAAAATATCCTCGATCTTTCTTGGAAATGGGGGGTCATCACCTTCAATATCGTCATTATAAAGAATCTCCAGCGCCTCAGCAAGCGAGAAACCTCTTCTAAAACAAAAATGAGAAAATTCATCCTTTCACTGGGTACAAGCGCCTAGCGTTGCCATATGGAAACACCGACGTTCAAACAGCCTAAATGAACGTAATTTATTTCACAGCAAGCAGTAACCTCGAAAGAATATATATTTAAGTATTTAAAGCACAACCACACTAAAAAATGAAATTATATATCGTCAGTTACTGTGTAAAACATACTTATTCGAACTTGTACTCCATTTTTCTTCGTCATTCAGCAAACAACGACTTCCAACACTGCTTACGCCGCAGAATTTAATTGTATTGTTAAAACTGTTGCATTGTAGTGATCTTTACAGTCTTGTGGAACGGAATCCAGTGCTGCGAACACTCTCGCTTCGTTGATGTCGTGGAATCAACGATTTAAAAAAAAAATGTTACAAACGTTACCATATGGCAACACATGGCGCTAATGGGTTAAAGGAAAACGTTCACAAGAAAGTACATTGATCTGAAAAGAGACAACATCGAAAAAGAAGTGCAGTTATGACCTAGAACACACTGTCTTTCCTGAAATGGCGACTACTTTTTCACATTATCCTCGTATTACAGTTTGTGACTGACTTAGAGTCTTATACCTTTGGAGCTTCTCAACATTTCTCGAAAACTTTCTTTGGTACTTGGGAAAAGATGTTACTACTGTTGGATGCAATTAGTTTCTATTTCAGCTATCCGGCTTAATTAGTAGATTGACCTAATTCTGTTGAATTCCTTGCTCTTTTGTTAATCTAACCTAGATTGCTACCGATCAGTCTATATCTAATCGACTGCTTTAGACAGAAGATACTCTGTTGATCATAATCCAGACTTTCACATAATAAACTTTACTTCTGATATAAGAAAAGAAGATACTTTCGGCCATATCATAAATTGCCGAAAATCATCCATCTCTTTTCATATCTCTTCTTATTTACATTAATTACTCTGATAGTAATTAGATTAAAAACAGCCGACCCGTTGCAAAGGATAAAGTAGTCTTTACCTAGGTTTCGATAAGTTTAAACCTATCTTCTTCAGAAGTCGGCAGTATTATATTAACATGGAGTGATACGTCACTGCACGCCATGTTAATATAATACTGCCGACTTCTGAAGAAGATAGGTTTAAACTTATCGAAACCTAGGTAAAGACTACTTTATCCTTTGCAACGGGTCGGCTGTTTTTAATCTAATTACGTGGAACCGTTGCTGTTACGCAGCTATGTTTAAAATAATGATACTCTGATAGTGTTATTTAGGTATTTGCTTTTCGTTCCCTCGTTGGAAGTTATACCTAACTTTACGAACACGTGTAACCATTGGCACTCCATACCATCACGCCAGGTGATACGCCAGTATGGCGATGACGAATACACACTTCCAATGTGCGTTCACCGCGATGTCGCCAAACACGGATGCGACCATCATCATGCTGTAAACAGAACCTGGATTCATTCCAAAAAATGACGTTTTGCCATTCGTGCACCCAGGTTCGTCGTTGAGTACACCATCGCAGGCGCTCCTGTCTGTGATGCAGCGTCAAGGGTAACCGCAGCCACGGTCTCCGAGCTGATAGTCAATGCTGCTGCAAACGTCGTCGAACTGTTCGTGCAGATGGTTGTTGTCTTGCAAACGTCCCCATCTGTTGACCCAGGGATCGAGACGTGGCTGCACGATCCGTTACAGCCACGGGGATAAGATGCCTGCCATCTCGACTGCTAGTGATACGAGGCTGTTGGGATCCAACACGGCGTTCCGTATTACCCGCCTGAACCCACCGATTCTATATTCTGCTAACAGTCATTGGATCTCGACCAACGCGAGCAGCAATGTCGCGATACGATAAACCGCAATCGCGATAGGCTACAATCCGACCTTTATCAAAGTCGGAAACGTGATGGTACGCATTTCTCCTCCTTACACGAGGCATCACAACAACGTTTCACCAGGCAACGTTGGTCAACTGCTGTTTGTGTATGAGAAATCGGTTGCAAACTTTCCTGATGTCAGCACGTTGTAGGTGTCGCCACCGGTGCCAGCCTTGTTTGAATGCTCTGAAAAGCTAATCATTTGCATATCACAACATCTTCTTCCCGTCGGTTAAATTTCGCGTCTGTAGCACGTCATCTTTGTGGTGTAGCAATTTTAATGGCCAGTAGTGTAGCATGCATTCCACTGACCCCAAACCATCGCCATTTTTGACTTCAGTGCTGTCAAGGGAAGGCAGGATGGAGGTTTGATGTGTTTTCTGATGAAAAGTGGTTCTGTCTCGTTGCCAGTGATAGCCGTATATTGGTTAGAAGGAGACCAGTTGAGGCACTGCAGCCAAAATGTCTGCATGCTAGACTCGCTGGACCAACACCTGGAGTTATGGTCTGGGATGCGATTCGTATGGCAGCAGGAGAACTCTCGTGGTTATCCCACACGCCCTGACTGCAAAACTGTACGTCCTGATTCGAACTGTTGTACTGTCATTCATTAAGAGCATTTCGAACAGGTTAGCGCTCGCCCACATACCGTTATTGTAATACGAGATGCTCTACGGGGTATCGACATGTTGTCTCGACTTGCTTGATCACCAGACCTGTCCCCAATCGAGCACATATGGGACATCATCCGACGACAACTCCAGTATCATCCACAACCAGCATAAACCGTTCCTCTATTAACCGACCAAGAGGCATGGAACTCCATCCCAGAAATTGACATCCGACACCTGTACGGAACAATGCCACTAACCTGTGATCTTGCAACGGTGATCACTTAAGTATCTTACCCAGACAAACGTATTCCCGAAATTTCACTACGGTACATTAATTATTTCTTGATGTTAGGATGATTTTTCCGTCATATGTCGGCAGACATTGTAAATTTGAGAAACTATTGATAGGGACTGGATCGTGTACGCTCCTATCCATATCCTCTCACTGGGTAAAATTCCGATTCTCCAGACGTGGGGGCTGCTTAGCGAGCAGCTCATAAAATGTTACTGATGGTAGGACCCTGTACTGCCAGGCTCAGGAAACGTCTGCGATAGTCGCAGATTAACAAATATGCAGATGAAAGGGGGATCACTGCTGTCAGCTACAGGGAGACATTAAGCGGAATCAGCGGCGACGAGCGAAGATGTGTACCGGACTGGGATTCGAACCCTTCGAAAGAACAGACATCACGCATTCATATAATTAACAAATATGCCTTGAAATACGTAGAAGTTCCATTCTTGAGACGAGAAATATTACCTTGAAGCTACATTATAAATAACCTAGAAAATTGCAATCGAAATTTTACATTTCTACGTACATTATCGAATAAATTGCTATGAAATTCAGATGCACACATAGTCCAGTCTCATTAATATTACCACCTCCTACGTTAAACGTCAGTGTATAACCACTGATGGTCGGCAGGTGGCAGCACTAGCTGTGGAGGGAATATAAAGAGCGTCAGGGCGACACGCAAAACACTGCAGTTATTGTCGTAATGACGAAAGGAATTATCGAACGTCCGAAAGAGAGTGATTATTTTGTTTTGGACAAAGGATGGGAGCATTTCCGTAACGTTTATACGAGGTGTGACAATAAAGTAATGAGGCTGATTTTCTTTGCAAGATGTTGCAACCCCGCAGGCTTGCATAGGCACAACATCTTTGACCTTGGTCTATAAGCTGCTTCTAGACCAAGCGGCACGTCGATGCAACTGCTCAGTCGTGGGTTGTGCCGTAATAAGTTAACACGTGTTTATGTCTCTTGTCACGGAAATAGAACCGCATAATATTGCGCAATGGTATGCCATTTCTTTTTGCGTTAAATTGGGTGAAGATATGACAACAACTTAAGGTAAGCTTCAGAAGGCCTTTGGAGGGGAGGTCATCTTAAGAGCTGAAGTTTTTTGTTGGCATAAAAAGTTTAGTGAAGGCAGAACGAATGTTGAAGATGAAGGCCGCAGTGAACGACCATCAACCTCTTTGATTCCAAGGGAATTGTTCATGAAGAGTGAGTGCCTCCTGGACAAACAGTTAACCAGTGTTACTATAAAGACTTTTTCGAAAGACTTTGTAAAAGTGTTCTTCATATCCATGCCAACATTGCTGATAATTGGGTTCTGCATCACGATAATGCGCCATCCCATACTGCTCTGTCAATACAGCAATTTTTAACCTCAAAACAAATATTAGCACTACCACAGCCACCTTATTCACCAGATATCGCTCCGTGCGATTTTTTTCTATTTCCAAGAGTTAAAACGGCTGTCAAGGACACCACTTTCAAACAACACAAGATGTCCAAAAAGCTGTGACGAGGGTCTTGGAGGATGAGTTCCAGAAATGTTACCATCGATGGCAGAAGCATTGAAAAATGTGTGTGCAATCAGAAGGGAACTACTTTGAAGGAGACAACTCTAAACTTGACTAAAACGGTAAGCAAATTTTTTTTATATCAGTTTCATTACTTTATTGTCACACCCCATATCTGTAAACAGATCACATGCTGCCGTGGTTAAGGTATACTGTGCATAGCATAATGGCACTGTGGTTCACCACAGGCCATAGATGACAGGGGTGAACGACAGCTGTGGAGATGTGTATGGGCCAACAGATGTACAACTGTCAAGACCATGTCTCTCCTCAACAACCATACAGCAAACGTTTGCTCCGTATGGGCCTCTGCATCAGGCGCCTCGTTCATGCACCCATGATGATTGTTGTTATCTAGTGACGAAGGCTGGAACTTCCACTCCAGTATCGCAACTCGTCGTTGACTGAGTGGTGACACGTAGCCTTCTCTGATGAATCACGTTTTATGTTCCATCGGATGTGCGGCCTGAAGCGTCTGAAAACAAACACCACATCAATTGTCAAGAGGATCCAGACCGGAGGCCTTCTCTGGGAGATCTCTACAGTCTGGAATGCACAGTGAATCAACACAAGTATGCATCTATCCTTGGGGAATACGTCCACTCCTACATGCAGTTTGTTTTTCCTCGGCCAGATGGCATCTACCAGCAGGACAATGCAACATGTCACGCAGCTCGTAGTGTACGTGCGTGGTTCGAAGAACACTGAGAAGGGTTCATTGTACTCCACTGATCACCTACCTCCCCGGATTTAAACCCACCCAGAATCTGTGGCAGTGCCTCGATCGAGCTGTTTGCTCCATGGATCCTCAACCGAGAAACGTAGCGGAGCTGCTCATCGCTCGGGAATTAGCATAACTCCACATCCTTGTCGGAACCTTCCAGAATCACACTGCCTCTCTTCCTGCACGTCTCGCAGTGGTCCACGCTGCAAAATATCAACCTTCCAGAATCCCACTGCCTCTCTTCCTGCACGTCTCGCAGTGGTCCACGATGCAAAATATTGTTATTCATGCTTTTGACAGGTGGTCACATTAATGTGACTGAACAATGTGTAGCCGGCCGGAGTGGCCGAGCGGTTCTAGGCGCTACGGTCGCAGGTTCGAAACCTGCCTCTGGCATGGATGTGTGTGATGTCCTTAGGTTAGTTAGGTTTAAGTAGTTCTAAGTTCTGGGGGACTGATGACCTCAGAAGTTAAGTCCCATAGTGCTCAGAGCCATTTGAACAATGTGTATGTCACACAATCTCAACTGCATGTTCCGTATATCTTGAAACACAAACAGAATAGGTGCAGATATAGATATAAATGCGCATGGAAATGGAGGATGGTATCCTTGCTGCCGCTGTGAGCGAGGTGCGGTCGGTGATAAAGTTTTTGAATGCACAGAACACAGAGTCGACTGAAATTCATCGTCAGCTAAATCTACGCGCATGAGCAAGTAGGTGTTGCAACCTTCGTGCCCGAGACTCTGCAGCACGTCGTCAGAATGTTCGTAATGAGGAGCGTAGCGGCAGACCATCGAATCATTGCAGGCGGCCTGGTGCAGCTTGCAGCAGAACGCATAATGGAGATTATCGCTTCACATCACGGAACTCAACAGTCAGTTCCCGCAGATGTGACACGCGTTGTCGCATGAAACGGTCACGGAGCACCTGCTGTTCCGGAAACTGTGCACCAAGTGGGTGCCGAAGCAGCTGACTCCAGAGCACGAAAGCGCATGGGGATATTTTGACTGTCCTGCTGCCTTACCGTGACGCCTGCGATGATATTCTGCTCTGGATCATCACAGACGGTGAGACAGCAGTCAATGCAGTGGCGTCAGAGTGACTCTCCGTGTAAGACGACATTCAGGCGCGGAATGTCGTATGTTTACTGTTCAGGGACAAGCGCAGAATTCTCGTTATCGGATTCCTCAGCAAGGGTGAGACAGTGAATGGTCAGCTTTCGTGCGAAACAACGCAGAAATTGCGACAGGCCATTCAAAATCATCGGCGCGTGATGCTTACTTCTCCTCATCGATTTGATTCATACTGATAGGTTGCTTAGGGCATTACTAGGACTTCAACATTTATAAAGAAGAAGACGCTAATCTCAGTCATTTTCGAGAAAATCGAGTTTGAGGATTTTAGGCGTGTGCATATTCTTTGTACGGTAGCTAGTCGCTAGTAATCAAGGATTCCAAACCAGAGCGACTAAGCTGTTTCACAAGAAACGCTGTGAAATTGGATGATGAGTGATAACCGTTACGCCGGCCCCTGTGGCCGGGCGGTTCTAGGCGCTTCAATCCGGAACTGCGTTGCTGCTACGGTCGCAGGTTCGAATACTGCCTCGGGCATGGATGTGTGTGAGATCCTTAGGTTAGTTAGGTTTAAGTAGTTCTAAGACTAGGGGACTGATGACCTCAGATGTTAAGTCCCGTAGTGCTTAGACCCATTTGACCCATTTGAGAACCATTACAAGCGACACGTTGAAAAACAATACTCGTGCAAAAATTAGTCTCGTCAATCCCAAGTGCTCTAGGGTCCAACAGTTATTGTTTCCCATGTTTCTACGACCAATGTCATCCTGATTCGTCGAGTACTCCACAGGTCACATATTATACTTGTCACAAATGTAGATGTAATAATATAAATAAAATGACTGATTTGTCTCTCTTTTTTTATTTCCACTCTCCTTTTTTTCCTGTTTCAGGTTAAAGATCATAAAAATGAACCATTCAATGGTAATAATCTGCACAGTCGCAATAAATCTTTTGTTAGATTATGTGGCGATGAAAAAACTGCCAAGAGAGAGATTCGGTCGATGGACCTCGCTCTTCTGAAACTAAACACTTACACGCATGGCTGCGGACTGCTTGCATATTCGGACCATTCAAAATAAGAGTATGTAAGCAGGCATAAGATTTTATAAGTCGATTTTCTCGGAAACGGTTGATAGTTACGCCTTTCTGCCCCAGTTGTGTTCTGGTCTTGTCCGACACATCCTGTCAAAGTGGATCAAATCGGCGAGGGGAAGTTCGTGCAGTCCCTTGCTTGATAGTGCCGGTGCACGATAACGCTCGGCCACACGCGACTCCGTGCACAGCAGAGCTCTTGTAGAACGTTCGGCTATAAGATCTTTGATCATCCACCTTGCTCCCAGTTATTTCCACCTCTTCCGGAACCCCATGAAATTCCTGTCCGCTAGGAGTCAGCGTTTTTCAGGGTGCAGGTAGAGATGGTGGTAACACATTGGCTCTAGCCTCAGACGACAGATTTCTATAACACAGGGACACAAAAGTTGGTCTCAGGTATGGCAAATGTCTGAACTCCAGTGGTTCCAATAAATCATTCAATTACACTCATGATCAGAAAAAACCGAACACCTTGAACGACTAGAGATACGACGTTCATATTCACAGAACATACACATTAGTATGTTCTGCAGAAATGATGACAATGGAATGTTGAGCAAAACAGAAAGCAAAATGAATCAACAAAAGGTATGTAGTATCTAAGTTATGGTGTTACACAAGTCCCATGTTTCGTTGAGGTTTCCCGTAAGGGATACTTCAAGGAAACATCTATAACACCTAAGTGGTGTTGCCTACAAAATAAAAATTGTACCATCGAACTTCAGTTGGGGCAAAAAAAAATACACGTATTACAGACATACAGTATATACACTAAGAAATTTCATACATTTCTTCCAAAACATTTTCAAAATAAGACATTTACAGTAATTTTCATTTCCACACTGGTTTAGGGAAACTAATTTTCATCATTACACAGGGCATAGATTAAAATTTTTTGTCTCTTCTACATATATACTATATCACAGACAGACAAGCAGTATACAAAATAATCTGCGCATTAGTAAAACAGGCATAGTATTCTAGAAAAAAATATGCATATACAAAAACATACATTAGCAAAAACATAAATATTTTTTTCAATATTATCAATTTTAAAGGTGGTCTTCTTTTAAAGCAGTTCCAAAATGTTTGTTGTGCATAAACGCACTAACAAATTCAGAACCTATCTTTAATTATGACTGCTGTGTTTTAAAACAAGACAGTCCAAAACTTTAAGATATTCCAGAAAACCTAGTCTCGAAAAAATCTACATCCATTTGAATGAGATTCCATATATATTTTATAATAACTTCCCAGTGACTTCAGTAAGAATAGTCAGTCCATAACACGTTGGTCAAAAAACCTAACTTACTTCACTGCTTGCCTCAGCACTAGCAGTCCATGTTATAAATAACTAAACACAATTTTCTATATATACAAAAAATATTTAAAAAGAATCATTACAAATACACATTCTGCCCATTATTGGTTTGGCAGTCGTTGTATGTAAACATTTAGGCACAGAAACACAATTTAGAGTAAGAACACTAAAAGAACACCTTTTTAAGTTGACACACTGCCCCATCCTCTAGGTTTGGTAGTTCGTGACCACTTATCAACTCCCTTCTCCACATTGGCAAGCCCTTGGATTATTGCTCACATCGCATTTTAGGTAGGTCTTTACTCCAGAAGTACTTGGCGTTTCATTAGATTGGTTAGTTACCCAACAGTACAACTTCTGGGTATTCTGGTTCATTCCGAACTGCAGTACTTTTATCACTGCAGTTGTCTTTCCATCATCTCCAGTACACATGTTAAATATTATGTACAATTATATCCTTTTATGTTACAATGAATCTGAACCTCGCTTCGGCAAATGCTCTGTTGCCTTGCAGGCACAGGGCCCGCTATGGGCCCTGATAACGTGTTCCATGCGTAACGGTGTTGACACACAATAGGCGTAAATGTCGTCTTGTGGTATAGCCAACCATGCTGCATTCACCTAGTTCCAAAGTTCATCTGTGGTGGGTGCCTTTGAACCACAGCGCTGCACCCGTCGTTTCACCGTATCCCACACATTTTCGATTGGCGACAAGTCTGGTAATCCGCCAGGGCAGGACAAAAGGCTGACATCCTGTGACGCCAAGAAAACGCACACTTGTTCGTGCACCAACACCTGATAGTGCATTGTCTTGCTGAAAAATGAAGTCTGGGGCATTCTGCAGAATGGCCATGGTTGCGGGTCGCAGGATGTCATTTACGTAGGTCACTCTAGTCACAGTGCCCTGGATACGCACCAACTGTGATTTGTGGTTGTACCCAACAGCATCCCACGCCTTAAGGCTTTAAGTTGGCGCTGTATGTCTTGTACGAATGCAATCACTGTGATGCCTCTACCTCTGTCTGCGACGAACCAAAATGCGGCCTTCACTTTCAAACAAACAGAACCTCGATTCGTCCGAAAACACTGTCTGATGCCGTTCCTGTCCTCAGCGACGTCTTTCATTACACCATTTCTGCACATTCTTCAAACGTAGGAGGAGAAGTGGACGACGAGCACGTTACGCACGCGGAAATAAACAGCGACAGACAAAGTTACCCCTGATAGTGTACGATTTGTACCAATGTTCCACTGTTGCGCCAGAGCCGAGGAGGACGCAGATCTGTCCTGCAATGCCATTCGGATGAGATGTGGATCTTCTTAAGGGGTGATTGTGTGGTGCGACCTGATCCGCCTCGTTGTACACTCCTGGAAATGGAAAAAAGAACACATTGACACCGGTGTGTCAGACCCACCATACTTGCTCCGGACACTGCGAGAGGGCTGTACAAGCAATGATCACACGCACGGCACAGCGGACACACCAGGAACCGCGGTGTTGGCCGTCGAATGGCGCTAGCTGCGCAGCATTTGTGCACCGCCGCCGTCAGTGTCAGCCAGTTTGCCGTGGCATACGGAGCTCCATCGCAGTCTTTAACACTGGTAGCATGCCGCGACAGCGTGGACGTGAACCGTATGTGCAGTTGACGGACTTTGAGCGAGGGCGTATAGTGGGCATGCGGGAGGCCGGGTGGACGTACCGCCGAATTGCTCAACACGTGGGGCGTGAGGTCTCCACAGTACATCGATGTTGTCGCCAGTGGTCGGCGGAAGGTGCACGTGCCCGTCGACCTGGGACCGGACCGCAGCGACGCACGGATGCACGCCAAGACCGTAGGATCCTACGCAGTGCCGTAGGGGACCGCACCGCCACTTCCCAGCAAATTAGGGACACTGTTGCTCCTGGGGTATCGGCGAGGACCATTCGCAACCGTCTCCATGAAGCTGGGCTACGGTCCCGCACACCGTTAGGCCATCTTCCGCTCACGCCCCAACATCGTGCAGCCCGCCTCCAGTGGTGTCGCGACAGGCGTGAATGGAGGGACGAATGGAGACGTGTCGTCTTCAGCGATGAGAGTCGCTTCTGCCTTGGTGCCGATGATGGTCGTATGCGTGTTTGGCGCCGTGCAGGTGAGCGCCACAATCAGGACTGCATACGACCGAGGCACACAGGGCCAACACCCGGCATCATGGTGTGGGGAGCGATCTCCTACACTGGCCGTACACCACTGGTGATCGTTGAGGGGACACTGAATAGTGCACGGTACATCCAAACCGTCATCGAACCCATCGTTCTACCATTCCTGGACCGGCAAGGGAACTTGCTGTTCCAACAGCACAATGCACGTCCGCATGTATCCCGTGTCACCCAACGTGCTCTAGAAGGTGTAAGTCAACTACCCTGGCCAGCAAGATCTCCGGATCTGTCCCCCATTGAGCATGTTTGGGACTGGATGAAGCGTCGTCTCACGCGGTCTGCACGTCCAGCATGAACGCTGGTCCAACTGAGGCGCCAGGTGGAAATGGCATGGCAAGCCGTTCCACAGGACTACATCCAGCATCTCTACGATCGTCTCCATGGGAGAATAGCAGCCTGCATTGCTGCGAAAGGTGGATATACACTGTACTAGTGCCGACATTGTGCATGCTCTGTTGCCTGTGTCTATGTGCCTGTGGTTCTGTCAGTGTGATCATGTGATGTATCTGACCCTAGGAATGTGTCAATAAAGTTTCCCCTTCCTGGGACAATGAATTCACGGTGTTCTTATTTCAATTTCCAGGAGTGTATTATACGGCCTTCCGTGAATCATTCTGCACACACCGGTTGCTCTGCCGAAACAGTTAGTCCCACACGAGTAGCAGTTTCCCAGATGGATGCATCACATTTTCTCATGCCAATATTGCTCCCTCTTTCAAACTCACTGATTTGCGGTACTGTTCGCGCATACGTCTCCGAGTGTCCTGCGCGTCTGCTCAAGCCACACTGATCCATTACCTTCGATTTATAGCGCAACGAGAGCCGTAGACACATTTCACGGTGTTGGCCTGCGATCTCGGTGTTGACCTTGAAACCGCTGGCCGATATGTTTCAAATGCTTGCCTTTTTTGCAGAAAATACTAATGTACATACCCAGTGGACATGTACGTCCTATCTCTGGTCGTTCAACGTGTTTGTTTTCTGAACGTGAGAATAAATTGCGTTTCTTGGCATGAGCCCAGGGAATCTTACTTTACGGATGAGCCTCGTTTTTGGTCGCAGTTAGGTTGCCTATTGAAATGCACATAGTAAGACAGTACTGGACATCCGTTTTCCTTACTTCTTCCGGTTGTCGTCAGCAGCAATTCTCCAGAGCTTCCTTGTCTGTTCCAGGTCGGCGGACTTCGCAGTCTCTCCGGACATCCTTGAGGATGTCAAGGACTTCCTGGAGGAGCACGCTATCCCTCACACTGTCATGATTCCCGACCTGCAGGTGAGCCTAGCACTGTATAATTTACTGATTGTACTGTCGCAAAATTGGCGTCTGATTGTTCTGACGGTACAGTTTAATTGTTGGACTCGCCTGTGCGAATATTAAATGACGGCGTTGCCTTGTCCCAGAAAGTTTCTGATAGTTGATAGTACTTCATACTATTACTTAAGAATGGCGCTTTTATTGAGGACAGTTTGTACTGATGCTATATGTATTTAATTCACGATTCAAGTCTATTTATTTTCTTCAAGAAACCATTCTTAGATAGAACACCTTTCTCATGTCTTCCCCTTCTTATTCATAGATATTTCTCCGTAAACAGCGAGCGGAGCAATACCAGAGATATGATGCAACCTACCGATTGGGAGAAGACGATGTAAAAAGGGCGTTTGCTATGTAATGCAACACACTTTATCTGTGCTATTTTCCGTTGAAAAAATGAGGAATTTTTTGTAGCACATCGTGGAATATTCCCGCTTCAGTCCCTATAGTTCAGATAGGTGGCAGCCCATACGTAGCCTTCAAAATGGCGTCTGTAATGGAAGTGCGTTCCAAACGGGGAGCTGTCACTTGAAACGTTCCCTTTGAAAATTAATTAGTAGTGACAGTGCTGGAACAACTCTTACGTTATTTGATATAGTGACAGCTGAGTAAAACTGAACGTACTCAGACACTTCTCTCTTTACTTATTCTGATCATCACTAAACTGACACACAATATTTGTTAGCACAATGCAATCTGACTCAATAATCGCTACAAAAGAATGGCCCTGACTAACAATAACTTATACCTTTCATGAATCACCTACCTCACAAAAATCTTCGTTACTCGAACTACTACAATACATCGAGTGCCAATTCTGCCAGCTAAATTAAAGAGTCTAGCTACTGAAGGCACTAACTACTGATAGGCATAGTTAGCAAATGAAAGGTTTTGATAGAGAACAAACACTATATTTACCTTAATAGTGTTCAAAAGTCATCATATATATATCTGTCAATTCATGACATCCATCTTTACAAATTTCCTTTTTCTGGCGGACACACGTCGGGATCGTCCGCTTACAGCAACCTCTCAAAACTTTGGCATCTCCCTCTCCTCATCCACCACTGTGGCGGCTCACCTCCAACTGCCCAACACTACACAAGCGTATATTCCAACATTGAGTCCAATCAGCCACAGACTGCACACAGCGCAGTCAGCGATTTTCATACAGAGCACTACGTGGCGTTACCAACATAAAAACCTAAACAGCCTACTTACACATTGAGTATCGTTTGGTGGAAAACCAGAGCATCGCAGGTATTCATAGGCGCTTGTAGAGCGTCTACAGCGACCCAGCAGTGAACAAAAGCACTGTGAGTCGTTGGGCGTGGCGTCTGTCATCATCGCAACGAGGTCGCGCAAACCTGACCGATCCCCCTTGTGCCTGCCGGCCGTGCACAGCAGTGACTCCTGAAATGGAAAGTGCGGACACTCTCATTCGAGGTGATCGACGGGTCACAATCAAACATATTCATCACAACGCAAGGCGTCTGCGCACCCGAGAGGACTACGCAAAACTTCCAGTAAGCTGGCGTAAGGCTGCCGCATTGAACGGAGATTATACTGGAAAAGAGGGTTTTGTAGCAAAAGAGCCGAGAAATAACACGGTTTATTGGAATCCCGAATGAAACCAACCTGCACCCGGAAAAAAAGAAAATGTGAGGTGTTACTTATTGAACGCCGCTTGTACAACGTGTCACTATTCTAAAAGGTGTCGTTGGATGTTACTCCACTCGTCTGAAGTGAGATGACGAGATGGTGCTCATTGTAGACAAAATGAAAAGTTCACTGTCCCGGCGGAGGTTCGAGTCCTCCCTCGGGCATGGGTGTGTGTGTTTGTCCTTAGGATAATTTAGGTTAAGTAGTGTGAAAGCTTAGGGTCTGGTGACCTTCGCAGTTAAGTCCCATAAGATTTCGCACACATTTGAACATTTTTTTGAAAAGTTCTCTGTATTTTCTGCAGGTGGTGTCCACAGCTGGTAAATATATGAAGAAAATGGTTTTTACTAACACAAAGGACCGCTAATAAAAAATTTATTTCCTACTGATTTTCGTCACTGTGCATCACTAGCCAAACTGTTTATCACCGAAGGGAATAGATGGTATACATTTCACTATCTATCAGTGCAGTGAAAATGCTTACAAAATTATAATGACGTAAATTTAGCATACTGACATGAAACTGTTTTAGGTGTCATTCCTGAAGGGCCCTCAGTAACGAAAATGAAATCATAAAAAGTCATTCTGCGTCGCCGAAACTAAAATATATAGTACCAAGTAATTAAACCGTCATTATCCAAACATATGAATGAAACAGTTGAATATAACACACTTGCACAGAACAACGTGTCACCGAGAGTGAAATACATTAACACAGTCCAATAAGGGAGAGTGTTGTACCTTGACGATAGAGTACTTAGGAACGCACGATATTTCCTCGACTGTGTTTCAATCTAATGACCAATTTCAGAATCACATGAAGGGTTGCTCACTAGGAACCGAGCAGTTTCCGATTTCTCCACTGTCTCTGTTGTTGTGAGACATAAAGTTGTGTTTTGTGAAACATTGGTAAGTATACAGAGTTCTACATATTTATGATCTGTATAATTTACTAAAGCTATTTGGAAGGTCCTGTAGGTTCTTTCGTTATAACATTTTATGGTGAGTAAAATTCGATACTATTTTCATAAATACTTATATAACTTGCGGATGGTTAAGCAATAAATTGTTAGTCGTGTGCACCAGCTTGTACCTTGAAACAGAAGGTTTTCTACCACCTGGAACATGTGACATTTGCAAATTAACTTAGTTTCTTTTAGCTGCTGTTTCAAAATATGTTTGACTTGTAATTCCTTTTTGGTAACATTTGTACTCAATTTGATTTCACTTACTGAATAACGGTGTGTAGTTGAGCAATAAAGTAACAGACAGACTATTAAACATAGTTCTTAAACATCTAAATAATAAAATCATTTTAAAAAACCACCATAGGCTGTCAGTTTTATTATTCAAGATGACTTTATTGCACCATGTATGCAAATCACATTATTGGCGAGTTTCGGCCTTTGTCCATTTGAAAATGTCTGTGAATAGAATACCAAAAGGACAGTAAACAGATATTTTAGTGAACATAGCTATGCTAGCACATTACAACTGTTGTTAAATTACTTACATATCATTGGTAATGTCTACATCACATATAAAACCGGTTTCGTGCAAACATCGTTGTGGCAAGATTTTTTTAGAACTATCTCATGCGTTCCTTTTCCCTAAAATAGAATATTGGAATTAACTGTTTACGTCATTAGTAAAAATACAAAAACCATCGCTAGAGAGAGACACAAAGTTGCTCCGCAACCACTGCCAGATTTCATGACGGCAAAAACAGTCACTGTTGTCAATTAATTCACATAGAACTCAAAATATGACTAAAATTGTCTTAAAATCTATTCTGCAATTTTGTCTGCACGTTTAATATAATGAATCCCATTCCAGAAAAAGCAGCTGAAGATATTGTTTAGGATGTCTTTCAAAGAATTGTTAAGTGGTTATCCGAAAATGGACTCTCCATTAATTTTGAAAAAACTCACTATATCCAGTTCTGTACACCGAATAGCGTCATACCGACAATTGATGTAGCATATGAGCAGGGGTCAGTTAACAGGATAGATTTCTCCAAATTTTTGGGTGTATTAATGTTAGCACTATTCATGTGTGTATACAGATCTTGAATTCTGACTTTTTCCACACCATATCGATAAAATAATTGTGAAAATGATCTACGGAACTTGACATAACTAAACTAAACTAACTGGCTGCTTTATAAGATGTTCGTGTATCTGTATCTCTCCCAAGACGTCCATGGTTTTTCCTTACCTGCTCTGTGCAAAATTATTAATGTTTTGTATAAAAAAGCATTTTTATTTGCCAATCAGCTGTATAAATTATATTTATTCTGCCGGTTTCGGTTCTTTCGACCATCATCATCTGAAAGAACTGAACAAACATAAGAAATCAAATGTAATATACACAGACAAGAAAAATTAGTGTTGACCTCTGAAACCAACATAATACTTACATAATTATATTGTTGGTTTAAAATTGCATATTTTTCATAGAAGGCACTTTTGTACACCAAATGGAGCAATGGGGAAACGGAAAATGAAACATAACTACTGTAGATTTTGACAAATTCTTAATAAGTTTCGACAAGTTACACATGCACTCTTGACAGTTAACAGGCGACTGACATCTCAGGCCTATGTACCTTCAGGTGTCCAACTTGTCTAATACCACAGAGTAAAAACATACTTGGTACAATAAAAGCATTGCTGAAATCGGAGGGGAGACTAGTTCACAAGATTATTTACAATGTTGGCATTATGTGGTACTGTGAACAAACAACACGCTATGTGTATGGGATAAGGAACACGAAGATCGAACGTCAACTTATAGGACACGCACATGTGAAAATAATGTCATGCAAGAGCCGGCCACGGTGGCCGAGCGGTTCTAGGCGCTTCAGTCCTGAACCGCTTGACTGCTACGGTCGCAGGTTCGAATCCTGCCTCGGGCATGGATGTGTGTGATGTCCTTAGGTTAGTTAGGTTTAAGTTGTTCTAAGTTCTAGGGGACTGATAACCTCAGATGTTAAGTCCAATAGTGCTCAGAGCCATTTGAACCACTTGTCATGCAAGAACCATGTTGTTGCTGTTGTGGTCTTCAGTCCTGAGACTGGTTTGATGCAGCTCTCCATGCTACTCTATCCTGTGCAAGCTTTTTCATCTCCCAGTACCTACTGCAACCTACATCCTTCTGAATCTGCTTAGTGTATTCATCTCTTGGTCTCCCTCTACGATTTTTACTCTCCACGCTGCCCTCCAATACTAAATTGGTGATCCCTTGATGCCTCAGAACATGTCCTACCAACCGATCCCTTCTTCTGGTCAAGTTGTGCCACAAACTTCTCTTCTCCCCAATCCTATTCAATACTTCCTCATTAGTTATGTGATCTACCCATCTAATCTTCAGCATTCTTCTGTAGCACCACATTTCGAAAGCTTCTATTCTCTTCTTGACCAAACTATTTATCGTCCATGTTTCACTTCCATACATGGCTACACTCCATACGAATACTTTCAGAAATGACTTCCTGACACTTAAATCAATACTGGATGTTAACAAATTTCTCTTCTTCAGAAACGCTTTCCTTGCCATTGCCAGCCTACATTTTATATCCTCTCTACTTCGACCATCATCAGTTATTTTGCTCCCCAAATAGCAAAACTCCTTTACTACTTTAAGTGCCTCATTTCCTAATCTAATTCCCTCAGTATCACCCGATTTAATTCGACTACATTCCATTATCCTTGTTTTGCTTTTGTTGATGTTCATCTTATATCCTCCTTTCAAGACACTGTCCATTCCATTCAACTGCTCTTCCAAGTCCTTTGCTGTCTCTGACAGAATTACAATGTCATCGGCGAACCTCAAAGTTTTTATTTCTTCCCCATGAATTTTAATACCTACTCCGAATTTTTCTTTTGTTTCCTTTACTGCTTGCTCAATATACAGATTGAACAACATCGGGGAGAGGCTACAACCCTGTCTTACTCCCTTCCCAACCACTGCTTCCCTTTCGTGTCCCTCGACTCTTATAACTGCCATCTGGTTTCTGTACAAATTGTAAATAGCCTTTCGCTCCCTGTATTTTACCCCTGCCACCTTTAGAATTTGAAAGAGAGTATTCCAGTCAACATTGTCAAAAGCTTTCTCTAAGTCTACAAATGCTAGAAACGTAGGTTTGCCTTTCCTTAATCTTTCTTCTAAGATAAGTCGTAAGGTCAGTATTGCCTCACGTGTTCCAGTGTTTCTACGGAATCCAAACTGATCTTCCCCGAGGTTGGCTTCTACTAGTTTTTCCATTCGTCTGTAAAGAATTCGTGTTAGTATTTTGCAGCTGTGACTTATTAAGCTGATAGTTCGGCAAGAACCATATACTGGTATAACACAATAACGGCGTTGATAAACTACACTTCTAGAAAATAATTCAGCTTATCATTCAATGAGGAAGTGTCAAGGTTACAATTTTCGTTGCAAAAACAAGCGTCAATTTTATCACCAATAAAATGACAAGTCAACATCTGTAATAGTTAATGACAGTCAATTTTGGTATTGTAGATAGTATGATGTTATTGTAGATAGTATGCACTCTATTAGACTCCTTGGGCGTCTGAAGGCACAGAGGTCTGAGATGTCAGTTGCATGTGAACTGTCAAAAGTGCGTGTGTAACTTGTCGAAGCTTTTTAAGAGTTTGTCAAAAACTTGTTGCCTTGCATTTTAATAATGCACATTATTACATTTCGTATATGAAAGAGTGTTCTAAGAGAAATGCGCACATTTAAACCAAAAGATACTACACTTTCGTAAGTACTGCGTATGATGTTGGTTTGAAAGGTGCGGCTGTAAGTTTTCTTTTTTGTCTGTGTATATTACATATGCTTTCTTCTGTTTGTTCAGTTTTTCCTTTTGAGGACGATCGAAACAATCGAAATCGGTCGAATAAATATAATTTATGCAGCTGAATGGCAAATAAAAATGCTTTTTATAAATAGCTCACAGTTGTAGCCAGTTATCCACATAAATTCTTTATTAATGTTTCGTTTATGTCTAACGTGGGTTGTTGTGTTTACAAAGAGGATGTTGACGCATAAATCAAGAAATTAATAGTTCTCGAAGATTTTCTTGATTGGAACACTTTTAAATTCGAACGGAAAGCGCGTTCCTAGGTACGTCATCGTGTTGTGCCTTGGAACTTTTTTTTCATGTTCTGCAAAAAAACCTAAGTTTCCCTTGTAAATTCAGGAAAAAACTATAGAACAGAGAAACTTAGACCTGTCGTGTAAGAATGGAATAACAAAATATACTACACTTATGTTACAGGGCTAGAGGCGAGTCTTGAGAAGTGCTCCAAGGTCTTCTCTGTGTTAGTAAACTGCTTTTTCCTATGCTCGCTGCTGTTAGATGAAGTGCACTACGCATACTGACGACCTGGGAAGCTGATTTCAGTACACTTGCTCAATGTAAAGGAGGCACAGTGCGATATGGAGAGAGTCTAGTAATAGCAATGTTTATGATTATATATTATTTATTATTATATATTGTTTATGATTATATATTATAGGTGAACCCACAACGGAGGGGTATCTGTTGAGAGGCCAGACAAACGTGTGGTTCCTGAAGAGGGGCAGCAGCCTTTTCAGTAGTTGCAGGGGCAACAGTCTGGATGATTGACTGATCTGGCATTGTAACCCTAACCAAAACGGCCTTGCTGTGCTGATACTACGAACGGCTGAAAGCAAGGGGAAACGACAGCCGTAATTTTTCCCGAGGGCACGCAGCTTTACTGTATGGTTAAATGATGATGGCATCCTCTTGGGTAAAATATTCCGGAGGTAAAACAGTCCCCTATTCGGATCACCGGGCGGGGACTACTCAAGAGGACGTCGATATCAGGAGAAAGAAAACTGGCATTCTACGGATCGGAGTGTGGAATGTCAGATCCCTTAATCGGGCAGGTAGGTTAGAAAATTTAAAAAGGGAAATGGATAGGTTGAAGTTAGATATAGTGGAAATTAGTGAAGTTCGGTGGCAGGTGAATACAGGGTTATAAATACAAAATCAAATAGGGGTAATGCAGGAGAAGGTTTAATAATGAATAAAAAAAATAGGAGTGCGGGTAAGCTACTACCAGCATAGTGAACGCATTATTGTGGCCAAGATAGACACGAAGCCCATGCCTACTACAGTAGTACAAGTTTATATGCCAACTAGCTCTGCAGATGACGGAGAAATTGAAGACGTGTATGATGAGATAAAAGAAATTATTCAGGTAGTGAAGGGAGACGAAAATTTAATAGTCATGGGTGACTGGAATTCGACAGTAGGAAAAGGGAGAGAAGGAAACATAGTAGGTGAATGTGGATTGGGGCTAAGCAATGAAAGAAGAAGCCTACTGACAGAATTTTGCACAGAGCATAACTTAATCATAACTAACACTTGGTTCAAGAATCATAAAAGAAGGTTGTATACATGGAAGAATCCTGGAGATACTAAAAGGTATCAGATAGATTATATAATGGTAAGACAGAGATTTAGGAACCAGGTTTTAAATTGTAGGACATTTCCAGGGGCGTGGACTCTGACCACAATCTATTGGTTATGAACCGTAGATTAAAACTGAAGAAATTTAAAAAACGTGGGAATTTACGGAGATGGGACCTGGATAAACTGACTAAACCAGAGGTTGTACAGAGTTTCAGGGACAGCATAAGGGAACAATTGACAGGAATGGGGGAAAGAAATACAGTAGAAGACGAATGGGTAACTTTGAGGGATGAAGTAGTGAAGGCAGCAGAGGATCAAGTAGGTAAAAAGACGAGGGCTAGTAGAAATCCTTGGGTAACAGAAGAAATATTGAATTTAATTGGTGAAAGGAGAAAATATAAAATGCAGTAAATGAAGCAGGCAAAAAGGAATACAAACGTCTCAAAAATGAGATCGACAGGAAGTGCATAAAGGCTAAGCAGGCATGGTTAGAGGACAAATGTAAGTATGTAGAGGCTTATCTCACTAGGGGTAAGATAGATACAGCCTACAGGAAAGTTAAAGAGACCTTTGGAGAAAAGAGAGCCACTTGTATGAATATCAAGAGCTCAGATGGAAACCCAGTTCTAAGCAAAGAGGGGAAAGCAGAGAGGTGGAAGGAGTATATCTAGGGTCTATACAAGGGCGATGTACTTGAGGACAATATTATGGAAATGGAAGAGGATGTAGATGAAGATGAAATGGGAGATACGATACTGCGTGAAGAGTTTGACAGAGCACTGAAAGACCTGAGTCGAAACAAGGCCCCGGGAGTAGACAACATTCCATTAGAACTACTGACGGCCTTGGGAGAGCCAGTCCTGACAAAACTCTACCATCTGGTGAGCAAGATGTACGAGACAGGCGAAATACCCTCAGACTTCCAGAAGAATATAATAATTCCAATCCCAAAGAAGGCACGTGTTGACAGATGTGAAAATTACCGAACTATCAGTTTAATAAGCCACAGCTGCAAAATACTAACGCGAATTATTTACACACGAATGGAAAAACTGGTAGAAGCCGACCTCGGGGAAGATCAGTTTGGATTCCGTAGAAATGTTGGAACACGTGAGGCAATACTGACCTTACGACTTATCTTAGAAGAAAGATTAAGGAAAGGCAAACCTACGTTTCTAGCATTTGTAGACTTAGAGAAAGCTTTTGACAATGTTGACTGTAATATCCTCTTTCAAATTGTAAAGATTGCAGGGGTAAAATACAGGGAGCGAAAGGCTATTTACAATTTGTACAGAAACCAGATGACAGTTATAAGAGTCAAGGGGCATGAAAGGGAAGCAGTGATTGGGAAGGGAGTGAGACAGGGTTGTTGCCTCTCCCCGATGTTATTCAATCTGTATATTGAGCAAGCAGTAAAAGAAACAAAAGAAAAATTTTGAGTAGGTATTAAAATCCAGGGAGAAGAAATAAAAACTTTGAGGTTCGCCGATGACATTGTAATTCTGTCAGAGACAGCAAAGGACTTGGAAGAGCAGTTGAACGGAATGGACAGTGTCTTGAAGGGAGGATATAAGATGAACATCAACAAAAGTAAAACGAGGATAATGGAAAGTAGTCGAATTAAATCGGGTGATGCTGAGTGAATTAGATTAGGAAATGAGTCACTTAAAGTAGTAAAGGAGTTTTGCTATTTGGGGAGCAAAATAACTGATGATGGTCGAAGTAGAGAGGATATAAAATGTAGGCTGGCAAGGCAAGGAATGCGTTTCTGAGGAAGAGAAATATGTTAACATCGAGTATAGATTTAAGTCTCAGAAAGTCGTTTCTGAAAGTATTTGTATGGAGTGTAGCCATGTATCTAAGCGAAACATGGACAATAAATAGTTTGGACAAGAAGAGAATAGAAGATTTCGAAATGTGGTGCTACAGAAGAATGCTGAAGATTAGATGGGTAGATCGCGTAACTAATGAGGAGGTATTGAACAGGATTGGGGAGAAGAGGAGTTTGTGGCACAACTTGACTAGAAGAAGGGATCGGTTGATAAGACATGTCCTGAGGCATCAAGGGATCACAAATTTAGCATTGGACGGCAGCGTGGAGGGTAAAAATCGTAGGGGGAGACCAAGAAACGAATACACTAAGCAGATTCAGAAGGATGTAGGTTGCAGTAGGTAGTGGGAGATGAAGGAGCTTGCACAGGATAGATTAGAATGAAGAGCTGCATCAAATCTGTCTCGGGACTGAAGACCACAACATCATGATTTTCTTCATATATACATGCTGCACAACTGAACACAAACTATGAGCTATTTGCGGCAGTCGGTTCCATTATTTTGTACCATTTTTTTGTTGCCAGTGACGCGGAAAGACGTTTTATAATTTTATTTTTGTTATTGTCACAAGAGCGGGAGAGACGCCTTACAGACTGATATAACAATTTAATGTCGGTATGTTAGATTTAGGTTCTGATAATTTCGTGAGCACGTTCACTACTTATTGTTAATTCATAGTCAGATGATCAAAGAAACCTCATGTGTTCTTTCTATTTCTGTACAGGTTGCCTGATGACGATCAGTTCGGTCGAAACTGATTACGAATGAGTACTTGAATTTCCGCCCTTGACTTTAAATGAAGGTTATTTCTTTAAAATCTCACTGTTTCGTGGAAACTTAAAGTAATATAGTCTTGGAGTTCCCCGTGCTTTTCTAAAAGACACAAAACAAGTAATGCCGCATTGATACTTACGGACTCAATTTCTGTTACGTTCTACCTATTTTAGGTTTTCGTACCTCAATCGGTAAAAACAGAACCCACATGGAATCACTTTGTCGTGCGTCCATCTGTCTGTCTGTCTGTCCGACTGTTCAGAACCCTCTACCTCAGAAACTGGGGCAAGTATCAAGTTGAAATTTATGTCACATATCAAGGTTCCTTGACGCTATAATAAACGTTAGCTTCTAAGTCAATGCAGCCAAAACATATGGTCATTTATGTTACATACTTTGATGCATACTCAATTATCAAACTCAGAGGTTACTGCCCAGTTACCTAGAATGATGAAATTTGCCAAGAAACAAGGTTTCACATTACAAGCAAAGAAAAAGAACCGAAAATTGTTAATACCACACGAAAAAAAATTGTCGTTTGTTATTCGACTACCTTCACCTGTTAAGACGCCTATTTCTGGGGAATGGATACACGTATCTCGTCACATATTGACATCTGTAGTCCTTTGGTGCTGAAAAATATGAAGCCGCTAAGTCAGAACAATCAAAAGATGCGGTTATTTATGCCACATATTTTGATACTTGCAAACTCACTCCTGATAACCTGTAGGGTACTTCACCTTGATGGAGAATCATGAAATATGGCAGCAAGAGAGGTTTCACAGTACAAGTAGCGAAAAAAAATCAGGAAATTGTTCATTCATGATTGTACCAAACGTAAAAATTTTTTCTTTTGCCTGTTGTAATTCGACTTCAGACTTGAAACTCAAACACTCTCGAAGGTCTTGGAATCCTTGTGACCGATATTTTGACAGTATCAATGTCGACAACAGGCAAAAACTGTGGAGATTCTCGTTTCTCGGAATGAATGAACTGTCTGTATACATAATTACAGTTATACGGACCTCTCAGTGCGCGAATCCTACTCGCATCCGGCCCTTTTTTTTCAGTAAGCACAGGCGCTTCCGACGATGACGATACTTGGTATCGAAAAAATTTGTGAGAGACTGCACTAGCAGCAGTAGTTCGAGACCCCGCCAGACCCACTTCGCTGAGTACGCAGCCTAATTAGGACTTGCTCTTATTTCAGTTCTGTCGACGAGTAGCCTGCTGAGGAAGTAAGTGGGCACATTTTCTGTAACGGGATAACGGCCACGGCCCCATTAAGGTATTTTTGCGGACAGCTCAAGTCCTGGTTGTGACACCGACGTTTGTAGGTTATGCAGTACGACGGCTAGTCAGAAAGTAATTCTTCATCCTGTTTTTCTTCTCTCCTTTGTTAAGCTGGTACGTAATGTGGTAATAATGAATTTGGTGCACTTCCGCAAACCTTCTTCTACGAGGTCCACTCCAGTAATAGCGTCGTACGTCAACAGCTGACTGCCCTGTAGAAGTATAGAAAATGGGGAACATTGACGAACTTGGCTGTGTGTTCCGCTCCCGGGAGTACTTATGCATACACACAAATACTCACTAAACACAGGAGTGGGAACTCGATATTTAACGACCGCGTGCGTAAGCTTAGTGTGCTCGGTTTTCTCGCGGCCATTGCCCTTCTCTCCTTGCACTGCCTGCTTCGATGTGTCCTTAAATACACTCCTGGAAATGGAAAAAAGAACACATTGACACTGGTGTGTCAGACCCACCATACTTGCTCCGGACACTGCGAGAGGGCTGTACAAGCAATGATCACACGCACGGCACAGCGGACACACCAGGAACCGCGGTGTTGGCCGTCGAATGGCGCTAGCTGCGCAGCATTTGTGCACCGCCGCCGTCAGTGTCAGCCAGTTTGCCGTGGCATACGGAGCTCCATCGCAGTCTTTAACACTGGTAGCATGCCGCGACAGCGTAGACATGAACCGTATGCGCAGTTGACGGACTTTGAGCGAGGGCGTATAGTGGGCATGCGGGAGGCCGGGTGGACGTACCGCCGAATTGCTCAACACGTGGGGCGTGAGGTCTCCACAGTACATCGATGTTGTCGCCAGTGGTCGGCGGAAGGTGCACGTGCCCGTCGACCTGGGACCGGACCGCAGCGACGCACGGATGCACGCCAAGACCGTAGGATCCTACGCAGTGCCGTAGGGGACCGCACCGCCACTTCCCAGCAAATTAGGGACACTGTTGCTCCTGGGGTATCGGCGAGGACCATTCGCAACCGTCTCCATGAAGCTGGGTTACGGTCCCGCGCACCGTTAGGCCGTCTTCCGCTCTCGCCCCAACATCGTGCAGCCCGCCTCCAGTGGTGTAGCGACAGGCGTGAATGGAGGGACGAATGGAGACGTGCCGTCTTCAGCGATGAGAGTCGCTTCTGCCTTGGTGCCAATGATGGTCGTGTGCGTGTTTGGCGCCGTGCAGGTGAGCGCCACAATCAGGACTGCATACGACCGAGGTACACAGGGCCAACACCCGGCATCATGGTGTGGGGAGCGATCTCCTACACTGGCCGTACACCACTGGTGATCGTCGAGGGGACACTGAATAGTGCACGGTACATCCAAACCGTCATCGAACCCATCGTTCTACCATTCCTAGACCGGCAAGAGAACTTGCTGTTCCAACAGGACAATGCACGTCCGCATGTATCCCGTGCCACCCAACGTGCTATAGAAGGTGTAAGTCAACTACCCTGGCCAGCAAGATCTCCGGATCTGTCCCCCATTGAGCATGTTTGGGACTGGATGAAGCGTCGTCTCACGCGGTCTGCACGTCCAGCACGAACGCTGGTCCAACTGAGGCGCCAGGTGGAAATGGCATGGCAAGCCGTTCCGCAGGACTACATCCAGCATCTCTACGATCGTCTCCATGGGAGAATAGCAGCCTGCATTGCTGCGAAAGGTGGATATACACTGTACTAGTGCCGACATTGTGCATGCTCTGTTGCCTGTGTCTATGTGCCTGTGGTTCTGTCAGTGTGATCATGTGATGTATCTGACCCCAGGAATGTGTCAATAAAGTTTCCCCTTCCTGGGACAATGAATTCACGGTGTTCTTATTTCAATTTCCAGGAGTGTAATTATTATCTAACAGAGTGCAGAGCCATTCACAAAAACAATGCCAACTTAGTCTTGGAGAATTAGTGTACCCTATTAATACACGTACAGAGGGCTGGGCTGCACTACTCACAATTACATCTACATCTACATTTATACTCCGATAGCCACCCAACGGTGTGTGGCGGAGGGCACTTTGCGTGCCACTGTCATTATCTCCCTTTCCTGTTCCACTCGCGTATGGTTCGCGGGAAGAACGACGGCCGGAATAGTTGCATTTCAACCGCGTGATCCGTTGTGACGTACTAAACTTATCGCTCAAGTAATATTACCCAATTCAAATACGTGCAACACAGGAAGCGAATGCAATTCACTGTTCAAAAGGTGCATTATAACCACAGTTCTTCCAGTCAGTACTAAACAGTTCCCTCGTTCATTAGATGAGCGTGAGCATGAACGAATCATCTATATCTACATGGATACCCTGCAAATCACATTTAAGTGCCTGGCAGAGGGTTCATCGAACCACCTTCACAGTTCTCTATTATTCCAATATCGTATAGCGCGCGGAAAGAATGAACACCTATATCTTTCCGTACGAGCTCTGATTTCCCTTATTTTATCGAGGTGATCGTTCCTCCCTATGGAGGTCGGTGTCAACAAAATATTTTCGCATTCGGAGGAGAAATTTCGAGAGAAGATTCCGCCGCAACGAAAAACGCCTTTGTTCTAATGATGTCCACCCCAAATCCTGCATCATTTCTGCGACACTCTCTCCGGTATTTCGCGATAATACAAAACGTGCTGCCTTCCTTTGAACTTTTTCGATGTACTCCGTCAGTCCTATCTGGTAAGGATCCCACATGCCGCAGCAGTATTCTAAAAGAGGACGGACAAGCGTAGTGTATGCAGTCTCCTTAGTAGGTCTGGTACATTTTCTAAGTGTCCTGCCAGTGAAACGCAGTCTTTGGTTAGCCTTCCCCACAAAAGTTTCTATGTGTTCCTTCCAATGTAAGTTGTTCGTAATTGTAATAGCTAGGCATTTAGCTGAATTTACGGCTTTTAGATTAGACTGATTTATCGCATAACCGAAGTTTAACGAGTTCCTTTTAGCACTCATGTAGATGACCTCACACTTTTTGTTATTTAGGTTCAACTGCCACTATTCGCACCAATCAGATATCTTTTCTAAATCGTTTTGCAGTTTGCTTTGATCTTCTGACGTCCTTATAAGTCGATAAACGACAGCGTCATCTGCAAACAACCGAAGACAGCTGCTCAGATTGTCTCCCAAATTGTTTATGTAGATAAGGAACAACAAAGGGCCTATAACACTACCTAGGGGAACGGCAGAAATCACTTCTGTTTAATCGATGACTTTCCGTCAATTACTACGAACTGTGACCTCTCTGACAGTAAATCACAAATTCAGTCACTGAGACGATATTCCATAAACACGCAATTTCACTACGAGCCACTTGTGTGGTACCGAGTCAAAAGCCTTCCGGCATGACGTGCATGTTTCAGAAAGTCGTTGTGCGATATCCGAAAAGAGGATGTACCTACGCTCGTGATATTCAGAGAGTCCAACCATACATGTTTGTTTCGGTTGGCCTGTAGGCCAGGCCCGTAGCAACCACGACGCGGTGGATTATAGATCTTCCTACACGACACACAAGATCGAAAATCGTCACCTTTCACAATAAACATTAATACTGAGCCCTGAACATTCATATGAAATGTACAACTTGCGTGGCAAACATCACATCGCAACAACTTGAGAAATGCGTGCTGTAGTCACGGCCTCAACACTGCACGATGCCCGCGCCCTCGTTAACTAAATTACGACTCCACTGTTGCGCTCTAGCCTCGCCAGGAAGGTGACCATCGACACGTCAGAGATACAACGTACGCTTCCAAGAGTTCTGTGATTGACGTTCTTACTACAGAAAGTGAAACACTCAATCGCATTCATTGAACTCCGAAGAAGGTCTATGGAGATACGCCGGCCAACGACAATTCAATTGTGCCGCCAGTTATCCATTGGTAAAGGCAATGTGACGGCCACTATTAAAAAGACTTGTGGGCGCTGGCTACGGAAAATATTGACCGACCACAATAAAGAAGCAAGCAAAACAACTGCATCCAGTCCGTTACACCGTCAGGGTTCTATCTTTTCATCCCACTCAAAGAAGCTCATCGGGGGCCTCATTTTGAAGACGTGGAGACCTTAAAAAAGTACATCAGTGGCTGAGAAGCAGAACCATCATCTTTACCACAGAGGTATGGTGCTCTTGTTTCAACGTAGAAAAAAACTTGTGGTCAATGAAGATGATTACACTGAAAAGTGAGAATTCAATGGTGAACGTTGTAGCTGTCATCCTATGAACGTGGAATTTACTTTTCTTGTAATATAAAAATAAAAATAGAAGACGTTACTTTTTGACTGATCCTCGTATCTCGTCTCATAAAAGACTCCCCTGTTTGTAACTTCCAAACAATGCCACTCCACCTCCGCGATGTAAAATCGCTCAAAAACATCAGACTTTTTAATGCGTATATCGCCGTCTGTACTTTCTATTATCCTGCCCAGAAGACAGCATGTTTAAAATCTTTGATATAAAGAGTTACAGTGATTTCTGGCAAGAAGTACTTGAATTCCAAGTTAAGACCTCTCAAAAAGTATTCCGAAGAAACGCCAGTGGTGAAAAAGAAGTGAGATTAGCGGTTTCCCACAATCGGAAACGCCAAGATATTCATCCAGGAAACTTTCAGGCTCTCAAAACTTTAACAATATATAGGTAATTTAATTTTTTCTATATTTTGCAGCTCTGAACGTGACTGTATTCAGAACATACGAAATTTGAATAAAAACCGAACGACACATTTTGGGGCCTATGGGTCCATCTTAAGGTACAAATCGTTTAATACATAATTTACGTTGCTCTTGAGTGAGGTGAAATGCATTTTCCTGTTACGAGAAAATTAAATGTTACGTTTCGTACTTCATGAATCGATTGCGGAAATACGTGAGAAACAGCGGAAAAAACAGCGAAAAACTTACCGAACAAACAAACAAAGAACATTTTTAACCTTTTGAGGTCATCATATGTTGGTTTATTCATAAGTACGAGTGACTGGGGTCGCATATTTGTTTACAACTCATATTAAAAGCAGTTCACAGTTGTAGTTTAACCTGATGTGATCAAAGATGAAGTTTATCAGATAGTGTCAGAGATCTGAGTTGTAAGAGCTATGCAAGGAATATATTTAAAATAAGTCTTTAAATTAACTAAAGTAACTATGGCTAGCAAAATCTGTTTGTTCGTTTAACATTTTATGATTTTACAGACTTATTTTAAATTTATTCCTTGCAGCTATCAACTTCTTAAAACTCGAACTTCTAACACTATGTGATAAACTTCATCTTTGATCACATCAGATTAAATTACATCTGTGAAGTGTTTGAAAGAGCTGTAAGGAAATGACGCCTTGGCTGACGTGAGGTGCGACTGGTATATGAATAAACCAACGTATACTGACATCAAAAGATTAAAAATGTTCTTCCTTGTTTGTTTTATAAGGTTTTCACTGTTTCTTCCACTGTTTCTCACATATTTCCGCACTCGATTCACACGATACGAATCCTAACATCTAAATTTCCCATAATAGGAAAATGGCTATCTCCTCACTCAAAGGCTACGTGTATTAAGCACTAAACTATTTACACCTGAAAATCGACCAACACGATCCGAAATGCATTGTGTAATTTAATAAAACACAAACAAATTATGACTGACGACGTTTTTACTCCAACTTTCTATGTGCAGGTAGTACCGTACTGTCAACATAGCAGCCTAGTGCAAAGACTAACCAATTACCTCCTAATGTCAAGATATGTAAGACTGAGCACTTCACGGATCGCACAAATGCAATAAAATTTGACTACATAATTCATGTCTCATTAATAGTCATCCTAATATCTGCAAGGGACAAACTGCTAAAACAGAATAAAATTTGTTTTAAAATACCCATACGTGTATTGAACACGACGCTCTTTTCATAAATACGAGATCGATTGCCACCACAGTCTACTCCAAATGGACTGCTTCAGTTGAAACCATAACCTAAAAATTTACATAATAAATCTTGGTTCCGATGATAACTGACATTTTCGGTCGTTGTATAAAATACTACACACATCAAGAAAAGTTTTGCGTCACCTCGGTTCCGAGGTGAGATAATTGGAATAGAAATCAACATAAACATTATTCGCGACCTTTTTATTGCTCATGAAAACCACACATTGCATGTTGTGCCACCATACAGCGAGACCTTCAGAGGTGGTGGTTCAGATTGCTGTACTCACCGGTACCTCTAATACCCAGCAGCACGTCCTCTTACATTGATGCATGCCTGTATTCGTCGTGGCATACTATCCACAAGTTCATCGAGGCACTGTTGGTCCAGATTGTCCCACTCCTCAACGGCGATTCGGCATATATCCCTCAGAGTAGTTGGTGGGTCACATCATCCATAAACAGACCTTTTCAATTTATCCCAGGAATGTTCGATAGGATTCATGTCTGGAAACATGCTGGCCACTCTAGTCGAGCGATGTCGTTGTCCTGAAGGAAGTCATTTACAAGATGTGCAAGAGGTGCGAATTGTCATGCTTGAAAACGAATTCCTCGCCAATATGCTGCCGATATGGTTGCACTATTGGTCTGAGGATGGCATTCACTTATCGTACAGCCGTCACAGCGCCTTCCATGGCAACCAGCGGCGTACCTCGGCCCCACATAATGCCATCCCAAAACAGCGCGGAACCTCCATCTTGCTGCAATCGCTGGACAGTGTGTCTAAGGCGTTCAGTCTGATCAGGTTGCCTTCAAACACGTCTCCGACGATTGTCTGGTTGAAGGCATATGCGATTCTCATCGGTGAAGAGAACGTGATGCAAATCCTGAGCGGTCCATTCGGCATTTTGTTGGGCCCATCTTTACTGCGCTGCATGGTGTCGTGGTTGCTAAGATGGACCTCGCCATGGACGTCGAGAGTGAAGTGGCGCATCATGCAGCCTATTGCGTCCAGTTTGAGTCCCAACACGACGTTATGTGGCTGCACGAAAAGCATTATTCAACATGGTGGCGTTGCTGTCAGGGGATCGTCCGAGCCATAATCCGTTGGTAGCGGTCATCCACTGCAGTAGTAACCCTCTGGCGGCCTGAGCAAGACATGTCATCGACAGTTCCTGTCTCTCTGTATCTCCATGTCCGAACAATATCGCTTTGGTTCACTCCGCTACGCCTGGACACTTCCCTCGTTGAGAACCCTTCCTGGCACAAAGTAACAATGCGGACGCGATCGAACCGCGGTATTGACCATCTAGGCATGCTTGAACTACAGACCACATCTCCTTCCTGGTGGAATGACTGGTACTGATCGGCTGTCGGACCCCCTCCGTTTAATAGACGCTGCTCATGCATGGTTGTTTAGATCTTTGGGCGCGTTTAGTGACATCTAAGAACAGTCAAAGGGACTGTGTCTGTGATACAACATCCACAGTCAACGTCTATCTTCAGGTGTTCTGGGAACCGGAGTGAAGCAAACCTTTATTTGATGTGTGTATATCTGTGTATATTCTACATTAATATTCCAGAAGCCACCTGACGGTGTTTGGCAGAGGGTACTTCTAGCACCACTAACTGATTTCTTTCACCAACGGCGCGTGGGAAGAATTATGGTCGGTAAGCCTCTGTATTAATTCTAATTTTCCCGAGTTTTCTCATAGTGTTCATTTTGCGAGATGTGGGTGAGTGGAAGTCATATGTTGTCCGACTCTTCCCGGGAAGTACTCTCAGATTTACAATAGTAAACCTCTCGTTGTTGCACAACGCCACTCTAGTAGCGTCTGCCACAGGCGTTTTTAAGCAACTCCGTAACGCTCTCTCGCTAGCTAAACGATCCCGTGACGAAATGCGGCGCTCTTCGTTGGATCTTCTCCATCTTTTCTATCAGTCCTACACGATAAGGGTCCCATATAATGAACAGTACTAAAAAAATACGTCGAACAAGAACCTTGTAAGCCACTTCTTTAGTGGATAAGTTATCTTTCCTTAAGCCTCTTCCTATGAAGCTCAGTCTGGTATATGCTTTTCTTCCTATTTTTTTTTTTGTATAATTCCCCTTAAGAACACTCTGGATAGTTACTCCTAGATATTTTACGGTAGCTGCTGTTTCCAGGAATTTTTCGTCAGTAGTGTAGCTGTAATGTAGTGGATTTCTTTTCCTATGTGTGGGTAACATGTTACATTTATTTACGTTCAGGATCAACTGCCAGGGGCTGCACCATTCATCCAACCTCTCTATGCCGTTCTGCAGATCGATACTGTCTTGTGGCGTTGCTGATTTATTATAGACAACGGCATCATCAGCGAACAGTGTTAAAGAGCGTCCAATGCTTTCTGCTGGGTCATTTATATTCAGTTCTTCATTTGTGTGGCCATAGTGTCAATAGTTGCTTTACACACCACTGTATTCTGTTTATTTTTGTACTATAAGTATGTGTACAAAAACAAACAGAATAGAGTGGTGTGCATAAAAGTGTGTTGTGAAAAAAATGCATAGTGTCCAGGGTTTTTGTCAGATCGATTCACAACTGATTCGATAACTTCAGGTGTGCTTGTTGCTAGAAAGTGTAAGCCGTTACCTTCACGAGTTGGTTCTCTTGTTATCTGCTCGAAGTAATTTTCGGACAAGATATAAAAAATAATGTCGCACAAATCCCTGTCTCTGGCGCCAGTTTTGATAGGACGATTCTCCCCGTCTATGCCTGTCAAGTTTAAGTCACTCCTTATGTCAACGGCACGATCAGGATAGTTACTAACGATATTCTGCAAGTTCTCTCTGAAGCGCCCTACCACTAAAGCTGCTGACCCAGGCGGCCTAAAAAAAGCATTCAGTTACCATTTTTACCAATTTTTGATGTTTAACTTCATCCAATTTGATTCACATTCGGAATCCGTGATAACCTCGCTCGGTATTATCGAATTCTTTACTGCAAAAATACGCAGCCACTATTGGCGACTACCTATCCTTAAGACAAATATGACTGCTTGGAATTATCTTTTCCTTTTCATACCGATCTTTTTATTTGTATTTACTTTTTTCAGCTTTTTCGTGTGGCTCAATTTATCGTATTTGGTTTTTCTTTTAGAAATTATCTCCAGCTTTACTAACGTATTGAAAATCAAAACCACCTCTCATACGCAGTGCCATTACATGTTTTGTAGGTTATAGCTAATACTGCCCCCCCCCATGAACCATGGACCTTGCCGTTGGTGGGGAGGCTTGCGTGCCTCAGCGATACAGATAGCCGTACCGTAGGTGCAACCACAACGGAGGGGTATCTGTTAAGAGGCCAGTCCTGACAAAACTCTACCATCTGGTGAGCAAGATGTATGAAACAGGCGAAATACCCTCAGACTTCAAGAAGAATATAATAATTCCAATCCCAAAGAAAGCAGGTGTTGACAGATGTGCAAATTACCGAACTATCAGCTTAATAAGTCACAGCTGCAAAATACTAACACGAATTCTGTTGTGTCGGTAGCTGGGCCGACACCGTGAAGTTGAGGTGGCTGAAAAGGCAAGCTAGACTAACG
Source organism: Schistocerca serialis cubense (assembly GCF_023864345.2). Classification (NCBI taxonomy): domain Eukaryota; kingdom Metazoa; phylum Arthropoda; class Insecta; order Orthoptera; family Acrididae; genus Schistocerca; species Schistocerca serialis. The sequence goes on from NC_064639.1 coordinate 971,978,078, forward strand.
CAGACGGGCGTGAAGTACTGGAACAGGATACGTAATTAATGTTAGGAAGAAAAGTACGGAGCAGGTTTAATACTTAACTTTACTCATTCCTTGTGGTACATCGATCTTGACGATACACAGAAGACTTTAAGTACAATCACTGTATGGCTAATGGCGCCTTGCTAGTTCGTAGCCATTAACTTAGCTGATGGCTATTCTGTCTCTCGGCTAATGAGAGAGAAAGGCTTCGTACATCTGGTCGGTAGCTAGGTTCTCGTACAACTGGGGCGAGTGCTCTCTCGTATCACGAGACCTGCCTTGGTGGTGGCGCTAGGTCTGCGATTACACAGTGGCGACACGCGGGTCCGACATGTACTAAATGGACCGCGGCCGATTTAAGCTACCACCTAGCAAGTGTGGTGTCTGGCGGTGACACCACATTCCTCCCCCGCAAATCGGCGAACGGTCGTGTGATAAGGCTTCCGCCCGCCGTGGGGAGGACCACATGTTGACGTATGCGATGAGGTGGGGAGCCTAACAACAGGCGAGGCTGTGCCACCCGCACCCGGCCATTCGGTCCGAGGGGAGCTAGGAAACGCCTGAAAAACTAGTCCAGGGTGCACGTCAACATGCGGTGTATGCGCCCGTAAAGAGACAGGAGGGACCGAAGGATCAACCTCCATTGCGTCGGGGTAGCCGACGCGCGATGACGTCATGTGGTCCGGAGCGGGCGGGAGTTCCATGGCGGAGGACAGCTGGTCACGGGAAGCGATCGGCGGCGCGTGACCCTGGGAGGCGCTTGGCGGCTGCAACGAAGCGTCGAATGCGGGCGGCGCCGGCGGGAGAACAAGCGGCGGCGGCGGCGGCTGCTGCTGCTGCTGCGGCGGCGGCGCGTCGCCATGGGGCAAAATGGAAGGCGAGCCAGTAGATGGGTCCCCAGGGCGCTGACCGGACGGCACCGTCGCTGAAAGCAGACGGGGAGCGGCAGAACCCGAGCGACGACAGAGGCGCAGCTGATTGAGATGCCGACGCACCTCACCAGAGGCCCCCAAAACCAAATACATCGCGCGGCCGAGGCAGCGAAGAATGCGCCCTGCGAGCCAACGCCGTGAACCTCGATAGTTGCGATAAAATACAACGTCGCCTGGAGCAAAAGCAGGAGTCTGCCGCTGCACAGGAACCTGATGCGGCGGATGCAGCAAAGACATCAAGGTGCGATGAGGACGACCGTGGAGCAACTCAGCCGGCGAGCGACCATCTCGGGGCTGAGAGCGATACGAAGACAAAAAGAGCAACAATGCGTCCTCCCGAGAATGCGACTCTTTCAATTTCAACATCTGTGACTTGAAAGTCCGGACCAATCGTTCAGCGGCACCGTTGGACTGAGGCGAAAACGGCGCGGATGTCAGATGTTGAATACCATTGGCCTGGCAGAATGACTGAAATTCTGCGGACATGAATTGTGGGCCATTGTCGGAAACAATAGTCTGCGGAAGACCTTCAATGCAAAAGATAGCAGACAACGCTTGGATGGTGGCGGAGGACGTCGTGGAAGACATCCGGACAACAAAAGGAAAATTACTGAAGGCGTCGACCAGAACCAACCATCGAGCATTCCAGAATGGACCAGCAAAATCAATGTGCAAGCGTTGCCAAGGGGAAGTGGCTTTTGGCCACGCAAAGACTTTCCGCGGCGGTGCGGACTGTTGTTCGGCACACGCCGGGCACGAAGAACACATATTCGTAATCGCAGCATCGATTCCGAACCAAGTACAGTGCTGACGAGCAAGTTGTTTCGTTCGCACTATACCCCAATTTTCTTGGTGAAGAAGCCGTAAAACAGAGGACTGTAACGAACGTGGGACCACGACTCTGGACTGATCATTATCAGAACGCAACAACAAAACAGCACGTCGAACAAAAAGTCTCTCCTTGTGAGCAAAAAATCGGCGAACCAACGGATCCTCGATCCGAGACTTTGACAAAGGCCATTGCGTAGCAACAAAACGTAAAACAGTAGCAAGGACAGGGTCAGCAGCTGTGGCTGTAGCGACACGACGAAAATCAATCGGAAACGATTCGACCACTTCATCGGTTTCCGAATCAATGAACATGCAAGCAAGTTCGGAAGAATCGAATGCTTTATCCTCAGCAACAGGCAAACGGGACAACGCATCGGCGTTTCCGTGCTTAGCAGTGGACCGATACAAGATATCGTAGCGGTACTGCGAGAGGAAAATAGACCAGCGAATGAATTTCTGCGCTGTACGTGGAGGTACAGGCTTGGTCGGATGAAAAAGCGATGTCAAAGGTTTGTGGTCTGTGATGATGGTAAAGTGACGACCATACAAGAAATCATGGAACTTAGTAACACCAAACACGAGAGCCAAGGCTTCTTTCTCTATCTGTGAATAATTTCTTTGCGCAGACGAGAGCAATTTGGACGCAAAGGCAATAGGGCGATCATGGGAGCCAACTTTGTGCGCAAGCACAGCACCGATCCCGAAATCCGATGCATCTACCATCAACAAAAGGGGTTTCTGGGGATCGAATGGCGTAAGGCAAGTATTAGAAAGCAACGCCGATTTCAACTGGCGAAAGGCGCGTTCGCATTCCGTCGTCCAGAGAAACGGAACACCTGTACGGCGTAAGCGATGAAGCGGAGCTGAAAGAGAAGAGGCATTGCGCACATTCACTCACACCTTGTGATTCTACATTGTGCAATGTTCTTGCGACCTCCTGACGCAATGCGTGGGGAACATTGCGCGCTCTGAAAAATGTCGGTTGCGCGTTTACCTTCAGTTCTAAATGTGCTTCATAGTTTTTAGCGCAACCTAAGCCCGGTGCAAAAATGTCTGCAAATTCGTCACATAGCCGAGAAACACTGTCTGTAGGCACAGTCTGATTCACTGATAGCACCTGATGTACAATAGACATGTTAAACAACTGAAACAATTCTAGACCAAACAAGTTCACTGCAGAAGAAGAACGAAGAACGTAAAATGACACAAGTTTTGTTTGTCCCTTGTATGTTGCAAGAAGGCTGCACTGTCCTAACACAGGAATTGTCTGTCCGGAATATGTAGTTAGCTTAACATTTGCGGAACGCAACGGAGGTTTGCCCAGTTGTTTGTACGTGTCGTGATTGAGCAATGAAACTGCAGCTCCGGTATCGAGCTGGAATGGTATCACTTTGCCTTCAAAGTCTAAGTCCACAAAAAGTTTATTGTTCTGCTGACGACAAGAGCGACTGTTTTGTGCAATTGGAACAGACACTGGTACAGAATCACTTGCTAATTGACGTGATTTCCGGCGACGTCGACGCACAGTTTTTGTGGGACGAACACAGTTACTGTTAGAGAAAGTGTCACTGGACGAAGTGGAATTAACGACATGAATGTCCATAGGCGAAGGTCCACGAGCCTGAGTGTCCTTGGTTCGATTCCGGCGCGAAGCAAAGGGCCTGGAATGATTGTGATTGTCTGATCTGAGCTTTTTCTGGCAAACACTTTGAACATGTCCTTTCTTATTGCAGAAAAAGCAAATAGCTTGGCGTGACGGGCAATGTTCACGCGAATGTCTAGTAGCACACCGCGGGCACGATTTCACTACATTTGTGTGCTGGCGCGGCACACGTGGCTTAGCGCGCGGCGGCAGCTGTGCGGACGTGCGCGAGGCCCGGTTACCGGGCCGCGCAGCGCGTCCAGCGGGCCGGTTAATGTTACACACGGCTGGCGAAGTGTCAAAATATTCCTGAGCACAGTCAAGTGTGTCCTGTCTATCCAATATGTCTATCACTTGTTGAAGGGAGGGATTAACTAGTTTCAAAATTTGCTCCCGTATGCGAACATCAGAAACGTTCTGTGCAATTGCATCACGCACCATTGTATCTGAATAAGAAAGACCACAGTCACATTCAAAGGCACAGTCCCTAGTAAGTCCTTGCAATGTTGCTACCCACTCCCTATTAGTTTGACCGGCCGTACGTTTTGTACGAAAGAACGTATACCGTTTTGCAACCACATTAACTGTTTCTTTGAAATAGGCATCTAATGCAGACAAAATTTCCTCGTAGGACAGAGTTGCTACGTCGCGTCGGGGAAACAATTTCACTATCACACGGTATGTGGACACACCGACACAAGAAAGCAAAAACGGCTGCCGCTCTTTACCTTGAATTCTGTAGGCTGCTAGATGAAAGTTGAACTGGCGAGACCACTCGTGCCAGGTCTCATCGGCTGCCACGTATGGTCGAAAGGGAGGTGCAACAGCGTTTAGTGGCAGCGATAGCGAAGAAGCGGCGGCGGCCGCATCGGTTTGAATGGTACGTTGACCCTGGACGAGCTGTCCAAGGGCATCCAGTAACGCCTGCGTCTGCTGATTCTGCAAGCGATAAAATTCGGACAGTACATCTGGAGAATGTGGCGAAGCCATGACACAATTAAATGTAAGCAATCAGAAAGAACTCTTTTCCCTCGTCGCCAATGTTGTGTCGGTAGCTGGGCCGACACCGTGAAGTTGAGGTGGCTGAAAAGGCAAGCTAGACTAACGCAGACGGGCGTGAAGTACTGGAACAGGATACGTAATTAATGTTAGGAAGAAAAGTATGGAGCAGGTTTAAACTTAACTTTACTCATTCCTTGTGGTACATCGATCTTGACGATACACAGAAGACTTTAAGTACAATCACTGTATGGCTAATGGCGCCTTGCTAGTTCGTAGCCATTAACTTAGCTGATGGCTATTCTGTCTCTCGGCTAATGAGAGAGAAAGGCTTCGTACATCTGGTCGGTAGCTAGGTTCTCGTACAACTGGGGCGAGTGCTCTCTCGTATCACGAGACCTGCCTTGGTGGTGGCGCTAGGTCTGCGATTACACAGTGGCGACACGCGGGTCCGACATGTACTAAATGGACCGCGGCCGATTTAAGCTACCACCTAGCAAGTGTGGTGTCTGGCGGTGACACCACAAATTCTTTACAGACGAATGGAAAAACTAGTAGAAGCCAACCTCGGGGAAGATCAGTTTGGATTCCGTAGAAACACTGGAACACGTGAGGCAATACTGACCTTACGACTTATCTTAGAAGAAAGATTAAGGAAAGGCAAACCTACGTTTCTAGCATTTGTAGACTTAGAGAAAGCTTTTGACAATGTTGACTGGAATACTCTCTTTCAAATTCTAAAGGTGGCAGGGGTAAAATACAGGGAGCGAAAGGCTATTTACAATTTGTACAGAAACCAGATGGCAGTTATAAGAGTCGAGGGACATGAAAGGGAAGCAGTGGTTGGGAAGGGAGTAAGACAGGGTTGTAGCCTCTCCCCGATGTTGTTCCATCTGTATATTGAGCAAGCAGTAATGGAAACAAAAGAAAAATTCGGAGTAGGTATTAAAATTCAGGGAGAAGAAATAAAAACTTTGAGGTTCGCCGATGACATTGTAATTCTGTCAGAGACAGCAAAGGACTTGGAAGAGCAGTTGAATGGAATGGACAGTGTCTTGAAAAGAGGATATAAGATGAACATCAACAAAAGCAAAACAAGGATAATGGAATGTAGTCTAATTAAGTCGGGTGATGCTGAGGGAATTAGATTAGGAAATGAGGCACTTAAAGTAGTAAAGGAGTTTTGCTATTTGGGGAGCAAAATAACTGATGATGGTCGAAGTAGAGAGGCAATGGCAAGGAAAGCGTTTCTGAAGAAGAGAAATTTGTTAACATCCAGTATTGATTTAAGTGTCAGGAAGTCATTTCTGAAAGTATTCGTATGGAGTGTAGCCATGTATGGAAGTGAAACATGGACAATAAATAGTTTGGACAAGAAGAGAATAGAAGCTTTCGAAATGTGGTGCTACAGAAGAATGCTGAAGATTAGATGGGTAGATCACATAACTAATGAGGAAGTATTGAATAGGATTGGGGAGAAGAGAAGTTTGTGGCACAACTTGACCAGAAGAAGGGATCGGTTGGTAGGACATGTTCTGAGGCATCAAGGGATCACCAATTTAGTATTGGAGGGCAGCGTGGAGGGTAAAAATCGTAGAGGGAGACCAAGAGATGAATACACTAAGCAGATTCAGAAGGATGTAGGTTGCAGTAGGTACTGGGAGATGAAAAAGCTTGCACAGGATAGAGTAGCATGGAGAGCTGCATCAAACCAGTCTCAGGACTGTAGACCACAACAACAACAGCTAATACTGCAAATCCTCGTATGAGGATTAAGTCTGGCACAATTTTCAGAAAAGACTTTTGAAACAACTGAGGTATTTCAGTCGAAGCACGAGGTCAAAATCCCTCTAGTCTGGTAATTAGGTTCGCTTAATATACGATGATTTAATTACTATTGATTAATTAAAACACCGATAAAAATTTATCGGTAACTCTCGTAATACTTTTCATAATCAAATGTGTCTGCGGGGTGACTTTACGCCGTACCGAAGACACACGATCTGCGAGGTAATGTATATTCACTATAAAAACCACGTTCTGGACATCTGAATGCTCACTCCGTAAGTGTTTCTACTCCATGTCGAACTGCAGCTCTCAGAACGAGATGACCACAGATCATCATACTTCGTGACTACCATGTTGTAACTAGCCAAGAAATGCAGTGTACAAGAGGAAATGCTGTCACTAGAGTGCAAATAAACTATACTGACTGATCCAAAATGCTAAGTACTTGCAACGAACAGTCTGATGTAGATACAATTTCGTACATGTCACTAGATTGTCGAAACTTCATACTTGAGTGACAGCTGTCGATGTTCAAGGAGCTTCAGAACCACCATCGCCCAACTTAGCTTCAGTTGTGAATGGTTCAAGAAAAATCTGCCGTTTATCAGTATTACGTCGTCCCCGCTGTGAGCATATGGTGAAGAGGAGGATACCAAAGGTATTCCATTAAGTTGCATTCATCAGCGATAACTGTAACTTTTCTGTATATAAATAAATACTAAGTTAAATATCGTGAACTATAACAGTACTGGACGGAACTGATATCTTTAACTTCGTGTGTGTCTGTTTCGTAATCCTGAGCAATACAAGTGGTGTGATTACGACGGAAAGGCTATCTAATAAGAATGAGTCACCAAATTATATGAAAGCGTATGGCTGACTGTTGCCATTAACGTCAACCAAATTAATTAGAACACCAAAACTATAAATTAAAGAAGCGATCCTATGGAATTCTGTGCAGTGAACAGTGCTTCACTGTGTGACGTCACAATACGTAACTTGTAATCCCAACGCACAAAACTAATGGTATAACAATGCTACCAAAAATTAAAGAGGAATTTGAAGGAATGAACAACCAAAATATTCTGTGAAAATACTCTCTAATATTACGTACGCAAACTGACAAAATAAATTCCAGTCGTTAAATGATACACACGCAAATGTAACACTGCACTGTATGAAAAAGTCTGTGTGCATGATAAATGAAATCTGAAATGACTTTACCTAATTTGAACCTGATAACAATTTTGAAATGCAAAGTGTGATGTTAAAAAGGCCCTAACTTATTTTTATAGGGCTTACCTGTGACAACAGAAACTCAGTACTCCTCGAAGTGATGAACATAAAAAAAATGCAGAACAGAAGCAAACTAGCTGAAGGAAAGAAAGCATTGCACAGTGTAATGCAAAGACATGTAACGCTTCTAAACACATTAAGTTTTCGTTTTTGAGCACTGTGTTGCGCAGAGTGCAATGCGGCTACATACAATTAAAATTCCAAATTTTCGTGAGAAGACGGTGAAGGAATTGCATTTACTGAACAGTGTAAACAGACTAGCATTCAAAAACTATAATGAAATACTGATACCTTCTTTAACAGTTACAACCATTGTAAATCTACCGAATACTATTAAATTAGTAATGAACCGATAATGTTACTCCAGTGAAAGGATTTTTATTTTTGTGATCGTGACCATGTGAAATGGGAAGATATCGGACTGTTTTTCGACTCTGGAAAGATTGCTATTGATAGGAAGTAATACTTTAAAAAACGGGAATCTAACCAAGGTTCATTTAGTAATCAAGTAAACTGTAATTACGTATGTAAAAGGAAACAGTCGCCAGCCTAATTAGGCAAAGTTTTATCCAGTACTATCATTGCTCATAAAGGAAATTAACTATTGGGGGTTGACGTTACTTAATACTGAACTACTGTTTTACTGTTAAGATGCAAGACAGTAGAACATTGTAGCAAGTGATGTACAGTGATTTGACTTGTACTACACAGGAGGAGGATTAATGTGTCTAGCCAACAACTGGCCCTCAATAACACTTACGATCTGTACATCACAGTAGGAAGACAATGATAATTGTAAGTAAATGGTAACTAATGGTGGAGCGCAACTGACTTGGACAAGAGGTTCTTTTGTCAGTTTAATTACAGGAAATTACTACTACTTAGGTAGATATGAAGTAATTGTGTCTTTTATACTGATTATTATTTGCATTCTCAAAGAATATTCACTTTCTTATACTACTTAGTTTAAGTGAGACATGTGTTACCTGGATCTAGTATAGTCTGAATGTTTGTAGCCAGTTGCCCATTCTTGATTGCTGTTATTGTAATATTACATTCTTCATAATTTAAATCTGGCTCAACTATCAGCTTGAAGACCCAGACAGCAGTCTATCGGTAGAGTCAGATAAAGATGAACACCTTAGACACAACACTATTAACTACATAACACGTGAAATTCTAAACACTATTATTTCAAAAATCTTTGAACTAAATGCTGATTGATGACCTCAGATGTTAGGTCCCATAGAGCTCAGAGCCATTTGAACCATTTGAACTAAATACTTTAAATCTTCTCTTAGTAATTGTACTTTGATGAAACTTTACTGTCGATTTATAAAAACTGCGTGGAGTATTTTAAAACTTATGCTAACTAAATAATAAAGTATGCCAAAGTATGACATGAATAATAATAAGTAGTAGTTGTAGTAGTAGCTTTATTCATCTGTAGATCTCTTTTTACAAGGATATAGGACATGTCAAAGTATTTACAAGTTTAGACCAATTTAAAATAAGCTAAATCGTATACACATATGTTTACAGACTTCTAGTTAGACATAATCATTAGATTTAATCCGGGTATACAATACGTTTTTTACAAATAACTTATTAAATAATGTAATGCCACACAATGCCATTATAGGTAACATAGATAACAGTGTAACACCATCCTTACAAAACCTACTTTTTAGTACAAATTTGATTCTGCAGTGAAATCAATTAGTGAAATGGTAAAGGAGCAGTAAATCTATAACTTCTGAGTGGAAGCCATGTGAACTGTCAACTTTCCGTAATCAGGTCTCTGTTATCGAACTAACTAATCCGAATCAATAAAGAAAAATCGCCCTAAAACTTTCCGTTTTCCAAACACATCATAAATTCAGCAACAACATTACCCGAAAATCTCTTCTCAAATTGATCTTTACGAAACCATATTTACAAAATTCAACATTCTCTGTGCCGTTACTTCTATGCTCTAGAAGCTATTTCCAGACCTCTTGTTAGTGTGACCAACAAACAACTCACTCGCTTACTTCTCACAGAATGGTACTGCAACGAAAATGCTACCGACACCCAAAGATCACGGTGATTGTACTCAGAACATCTGCGGCACAATATGCCGACTGTTTGAAAAACGTCCAGATTACAATTATGAAGTGTGACACATCGAATGAAAACAGAGGTCACATCACATTCCTTGAATATACAATAATCCAGAAACCTCACATAACTCACATATACTCTAACGCAATATCTGCTAAAACTGAACTATTTCCATTTCATTACAATAGCTGGATGCTATACAGGCTATTCCACATCATTTTTGTCAACTTGAAAATCCTCTTTAATGTTGAAACGTATACAAAGTTGTTTGAAGTTGGTAGCAGTTTGGTCATTTGATTACGTTGTATAATTCATTACAGATGCAACAGCCTAGGAGAGACCCTTTCATACGCCAACAGAAAATTTCGCATACAGAAAAATAAGCGCATGGCGAACTCCAAATTTGGTCCGAAGTGTATGACCCATTCTTATCTCGAAATTTCCGCAGATTGCGAAATCTGACACATAATTCAGCCAATACACAAAGTATTGTGTTGCAAAGAAGGACAAACAAAAGCATCACGTGTACATTTTCAGACTTTTAAATTTCATTACCTGTACATCAAAAATTTTTAAAATCCCCCCCTGTTGGCATTTATCACGAATCTTCATAAAAAAAGAACACTGTGTCATGTCTCCTTCAGATGCGCTTGCGGTTCATCAAGACTTGTTCATGGCCGTTGACACGATTTCATCATCGTTGCGGTAAAGTGGCAAGCTAATTAGCATAGTAACGACAACTTTAGAGCTCTTTTAGGAAACCGGTATATCGGGCAGTTACGTAGAAGTCAGGTCATATTCCACATATGCCGGAACAAACCAGTTCTCACAAGTGGTTGACAGCACATGCTGCAACGGGTTTGTAGCGTCCGTATTTTATTTTATCTAGTTCATGTCAATAGAGTCAATCGATTTTTCCCTGGACTTGTATTATGAGCTGGAATCTTGAAATTGTCAGCATTATTTAAGAATATGAATTTTGAGAAATTAAAAAGTGAGTAGGTTTGCACTATCACCTCATTTTATCCAGTTCATGGTGATAGAGTCAGCCGATTTTTCCTGTAATTTTATTAAGAGCTAAAATATTAAGGCTGTCCGCAGTACTTGATTACTAACTGTGAATTCTGAGGCTCCCAAAAATGGAGTTTTCTGGATTGAGTGATATTTACCACTGAAAATGTCGGAAGCAAGTGCTTGTTATGGACCATCTCAGAATAGTTCGAGGAATGATACAGTAAACTACAAAGTCTTTCAGTCTGGTGTCGAAAGTCCACCACACAACCGTATTGTTTGACTTCCAGTAAAACACTGACCTCATACTCTCTAAGAACGCAGAATCAAACACTTTAAATGTGATGAATATTGAATAGGGAGTCCGCAGCTCGTGGTCGTGCGGTAGCGTTCTCGCTTCCCACGCCCGGGTTCCCGGGTTCGATTCCCGGCGGGGACAGGGATTTTCTCTGCCTCGTGATGACTGGGTGTTGTGTGATGTCCTTAGGTTAGTTAGGTTTAAGTAGTTCTAAGTTCTAGGGGACTGATGACCATAGATGTTAAGTCCCATAGTGCTCAGAGCCAATTTATTGAATAGGGAACTTGATTTTTAACTCCACCAAATGATTGTCAATATCTAAGAGTGTTCCAAAGATACTTGTATAATATTTGTGGAAAAAGAAAAAGTTCATACGTATATATGTCCGAAAATACTTCGTTTTCGGGTTATTAATGGAAGTTTGCAACTTACGTGATTGGAACTCATCAGCGTAGAAACCCTAACAAATGCTCGAAAGGTCCTTCTCTTCTGAATACACATCCACTCTTCGAATCACGGACTATTGCGTCCGTTCAAGTGTTCCCTAATGGTATCGAATGATTTCACTGGCTTCCGTAACACGTCGACGTATAGTTTCTGCATCTGTGGGGTCTGCTGCATAGACCAGTCGTTGAAGGTGCTCACAAAAGTAAGTCCAAAGGACTGAGGTCGGTGCCATGAAACTGGTGTTCGACTACCTATCCATCGGTCATGGCAGTACCAGACAATGCCTCTCGACCACTGAGAATGGGATGTGCCGGGATTTGCAGGTTCAGATCTTCTTGTAGTTCTTGGAGGGCGTTCTGAATAGTCCCTGTAAACAGCACTTGTAAGAGAAAGTATGGTCCTACCAGACAGTCACATACAATTCCATCCCATACATTATTCTGAAACTGATGCTGATGTCTAGCCTATACTTATACATGAGGTTGGCGATTAGCCCATATGTGTTGGTTATGGACGTTTGTTATTCCATTTCGCCCAGATGTTGTCTGATCTATAAATAAAACTGAAGAGACAAACAAAGATTGGCAGTTTGTGCAATAAACCATCGGCAAATGTTCTCTTGTGATGGGTAATCGGTAGGTCTAAGTCCCTGCACACGTTGAAGATGATACGGATATACGAGTATTCTCGTGAAGTATCATCCATGCTGAATTTAGAAATGTACCACATGCCAGGACCATCTGTCTTGCCCAGATACCTGTTCTTTGACAGCTCTTATAACATGCTCTTCCTGGTCAGGTATACGAGCAACACGTGATCTTCCCCCCGTCTATAGTCTGTGGTGCGACGGATCTTGTCTTGGCAACGCGTCTTTACACAACACCAACAGTTGGAAAACTCGGCTGTCTTTGGTCTGGAAACGCCGTCTGATAAAGCCGTGGAGCCTCGTGTCCGTTACCATTCGGGCGGTCGTACATAAAAATCATGTCTGCCTGTTCACGAAATGAATATCTTGCATTGTTTAAACGGAGCACTTCCAGTTAACTTACTACCTATGGTACATATACACAATGGACACGCTGAAGACAAACAAATGACTAACGTAAACAAGCCTCCCTGGCAACACAACGCCATCTAAGATAAGTGAGTCAAATGAGTGCACATGTAAGTGAAGTTGCTGGTGTGTACCTGGAAAGCTGTTGAACGTTATCTTTCATGAATAAACTGAAAACGAAGGGTTTTGGAACATAAGTTTCTATGGGCTTTTTTCTTGTTTTAGTGTAAGGAAGTTGTCCTCAAAGTTTGTACAAGTGTTACTTAAACATCCCGTAAATAGGACAGTAGAATAAACATAAGAAAAACTTCGTGAAGACCAGTTCGTATTAAAAATAGCGAGAGATACGTGTAATGCAACTTTTTTGTTTTTGACTAATGGTAGGAGTGATTATAAAATATCAAGATACATTCACAGCACTAGTGCATTGGTCTTCAGTAACGCAAACTGAACACAAATAAAGATGTCTTAAAACAGATTTCAACGTGTATTCCTATGGAAGAGGCAGTTCAGAATGAGGTGACACGTGACCTTCTTCCCATTTGATACACGTAACCCAAATCAAAGATGGCGGATTTCAAGATGGCTGCCGCTGTTGCCATAGCTCCTGTAAATTGCGCCCCCACCTACAGACACCCCGTTCCAGATACCATTTGACTTTTATAGGGGCGTATCCAGTCTTTTGCCTCACTCTATACATCGAACTAACCATGTATTAGGGTAAACACTCCGCTCGATCATTTCTCTATATGGTACTGTCTCGAACGCCTGGAAGACGAAACTCTCTGTTTGCACACATCTGTTGTCTATAAACTATCCTGTATTCATTCCCTTTTAGGTCCCCTGGGTTTCAATTCCTCATATTGGATTCTTTTCTGGTTGACGCATTGTGAGGCTCTGCGGAATCCTGGTGCTAAATACCACCGTTATTGCAAATATGGCTATATGGAGGCAACTTGACATTGAATTTTTCGTCCAAGCGTTATTCGATATTTTGGATAGCTTTTGATTAATACTCCTAGACTTTTATGGCTATTATTCTGTTAATAAAAGAATTCTGAAGTATTCCAGCTCGGCTGTTTTTTCAAAAGTATTCACTTTATTACACCTCGCACGATTGACCAATTGCCAGTTTGGACAGTTGGTGTTCCACAGATTAGATTAGATTAGTACTTGTTCCATAGATCATGAAGACGACTTCGTAATGATGTGGAACGTGTCAGGTTAATAAAAGGTGTCTATACAAGATATTACATGACACTTAATATTTTTTTGTGGGGTTGGGGAAATTACCCACTTACTATATCCAAAAATTCATCTGATGAGTAGAAGGAGTTGTGATTAAGAAATTCTTTAAATTTCCTTTTAAATGCTATGTGGCTATCTGTCAGACTTTTGATGCTATTAGGTAAGTGACCAAAGACTTTTGTGGCAGCATAATTTACCCCCTTCTGAGCCAAAGTTAGATTTAACCTTGAGTAGTGAAGATCATCCTTTCTCCTAGTGTTGCAGCCCTGTGCACTGCTATTACTTTTGAATTCGTTCGGATTGTTAATAACAAATTTAATAAGTGAATATGTATATTGTGAGGCTACAGTGAAGATCTCTAGCTCTTTAAATAAGTGTCTGCAGGATGATCTTGGATGAACTCCAGCAATTATTCTGATTACACGCTTTTGTGCAATGATCACTCTTTTACTCAATGATGAGTTACCCTAGAACATGATGCCATACGAAAGCAGAGAACGAAAATAGGCGTGGTAAGCTAATTTACTCAGATGTATATCGCCAAAATTTGCAATGACCCTAATAGCATAAGTAGCTTAACTCAAACGTTTCGGCAGATCCTCAGTGTGTTTTTTCCAGTTCAACCCCTCATCAATGCATACACCTAGAAAGTACGAAAGCAAGCACATATATGTATGTCTTACAACGCGGCATTATCTATAAAAATTACTATTACTGCACGCAGTAAGCTTTCCGGTTTCAATTCTGACGCTTGCACGTCAAATGTTCATTTCAAGATCGGCTGCATCGCCATTTATGATAATAATTGTACAACAAACCGACATCTACCGTGCTTGGAAAAGGCCTGTAAGGTCGAAGTTGGCCAATCGTGTAAGATTTCGTAAATTAAATATTTGTGAAAAAAACACCCAAAGCGGTATACGAGGTGCGGCTAGAAAAAAACCGGACTGATGCTGGAAAAAACATTTATTTACAATTATTTACAATTTCATGTTATCTCCTTCAATGTACTCTCCTCCTCGGTCTCTACACCGCTCCATACCAATTTTCCACTGTTCATAGCAATGCTGCAGATCATTTTCGGTAAGTCCATACATTACTTCCGTCGCTTTTTCTTCTACTGCTTCAACAGTCTCAAATCTAGTTCCTTTCAAAGCTGACTTGACTTTAGGGAAAAGAAAAAAGTCACAGGGGGCCAAATCAGGTGAGTAGGGTGGATGATCTAAGATGGGAATGTTGTGTTTTGCCAAAAACGTCTTCACTGACAACGCACTGTGAGCTGGGGCATTGTCTTGGTGAAGGATCCATGACTTTTTTCTCCACAAATCGTTCCGTTTTCTCCGTACTCGCTCACGTAGGGTAGCCAGGACGCTAATGTAGTAATGCTGATTCACTGTTTGTCCCTCTGGTACCCAATCAATGTGCACAATCCCTTTGATGTCAAAAAAAAACAATCATCATTGCCTTGAATTTCGATTTTGACATTCGTGCTTTTTTTGTCGTGGACAACCAGGAGTTTTCCAATGCATCGATTGGCATTTAATTTCGGGATCGTAAGTAAAAAACCACGATTCATCGCAAGTAATAACATTTTGTAAGAAGGTGGGATCACTTTCAATGTTTTCCAGGATGTCAGAACAAATCATTCTTCGGCGTTCCTTCTGTTCAATTGTGAGACGCTTTGGAACCATTTTTGAACACACTTTGTTCATGTTGAAACTTTCATGAAGAATCTGCCTAACACTTTCCTTGTCAACTCCTGTTAACTCAGACACTGCTCTGATTGTTAAACGGCGATCTTGTCGAACAAGTTTACCGATTTTTTCAATGTTTGCATCAGTTTTTGCTGACAATGGTCTGCCAGTGCGAGTGTCATCACTGGTGTCTTCGCGGCCATCTTTGAATCGTTTAAACCACTCAAACACTTGTGTTCGCGATAAACAATCATCGCCGTACACTTGTTGTAACATTACAAACGTTTCACTTGCAGATTTTCCTAGTTTGAAACAAAATTTGATGTTAACACGCTGTTCTTTCTGTACACTCAACATTTTCCGACGCACAGACAAAACGTCAACTACTTAAATCAGACGCCACGGGCAGACTGAGTGCAGGAGGCAGATGAAACTCGAGCAGTAGGCGGAGCGAGAGTCACGTGACAGGCCACGCGACTTTCAGCCTTATTGCGTTCGTTTTATTGTTTCACCAATACTAGTCCGGTTTTTTTCTAGCCACACCTCATACTTCAACAAATATACGGCTGTGGGACCCCAAACGAAGAAAATGATCTGTCTAGTAGTTTATCTCCAATAGTACAATCGAAACGTCCACCAAAGGATGTCTGCGGAAGTATCTTGTTCACTCGAAAATGCAGTTTACCGTTCAGTGATACTGCCGCTCATGTTGGTCGCTGTCCCACGACTGTCCGGAGAACAAGGAATGGATGGGATACCAGTGTCACACTCAGTACCATGAAGCCACCCAATGGTGGTGCTTCACTAGCGCCCGAGACGAGGCACACACTGTTCACACTGGCGTGCAGGATCGTACAACTCTGTCACGGACAAGGAGCGTTCAATGAGCAACACAACACATTTCTTTTTTCGGCCAATTCGGGTTGAGAAAATGCGGAATTTTTCCTGGGACATCGTGGAATATTGCCGCTTCAGCCTTTACAGTTATCCGAAGTTCCGATAGGTGGCGACGCTATGCAGGGTTATTCTAAATGGTGGACCCATTTTCAGAAAAACGTATGTGTTCAAGTACAAATCCAAAATGAACAGACTTTATACCAATTAAAAGTGAAAGTTTCAAAGTTTTTTTTGGGGGGGGGGGGGGGGGTGGCGGTGGTGGGCGGTGATGGTTTCAGAAGCGGTCGGTAGAATGCGCGCGGCAATAGGGCCGTCATTCCGTTTCAATGTCATTTGTGAGAGAGAAGGCGACTGTGGAGCACAAGGTTTTCTGCGTTCTTGAGTTCGCGAGAAGTGAGTCGCAAATTGTAGTGCAATGGTCATTTCTTACCAATTTTGGTATTCAACCACCAACTCGAAAAAGCATTAGCCGTTGGTTTAAGCAATTTGAAGAGACTGGGAATGTGTGCAAAGGAAACAGTACAGGCCGACAGCGTGTGTCAGAGGATGATGTCCGACGGCTTCAAGAAAGTTTCGTGCGCAGTCTCAGTAAGTCTACCAATAGAGTCAGTCGAGAATTTGGAATACTCCAACCAACTGTATGGAAAGTTCTGAGACGGCATTGGTGTAGAAGCCCTACCGTTTACAACTTGTGCACGCTCTCAACCCCAATGACAAAGAGGAGCGTCTCGCATTTTGTGGTTATGAGTTAGAAAAGATGGAGGATGGCGCATTTATACAGCGTGTAATTTTTAGCGATGAAGCGACGTTCCACCTTGGTGGAAAAGTTAACAGACACAATGTTCTCATATGGGGTTTGGAAAATCCACATTCACCATTGCAACACGAAAGTCAGTCAGCAAAGATCAACGGGTACTGCGCCGTATGCCGTACAAAGGTTTATGGACCATTTTTCTTTGCGGAAATAACTGTAACGGGAATCACATACCTGGACATGTTGGAACAATGGCTGTTCCCTCAAGTTATGGAAGATTCCCAGGACTTCGTTTTCCAACAGGACGGAGCTCCGCCGCATTGGCACCATAATGTACGTGGCTTTTTGAATGACTCCCTTCTTCAGCGCTGGATCTGTCGCAGGTGACTTGAGGACCTGGCTCTGCAATTCTGGCCACCGAAATCTCCTGATCGCATACCCTGTGACTATTTCTTATAGGGTTATGTGAAGGAAGCTGTTTATGTCCCGCCTCTACCAACCACTCTGAAGGGTCTGCAGAACCGCGTCGCTGCTGCTGTACACTTAGTAACACCAATTATGCTTTCGCGTGTGTGGGTCGAATTTGGCTACCGTGTAGATGTTTGCCGTCTAGCCAACAGTGGCCACACTGAACATTTATAACATTTGTCACATTTCCAATTATTAAATAATTATTAAAACTAATTAATTACAAATTATTACATGTAATTACAAATTATTAAATTTATTAAATTGATATCAATCAATATGAAAGAAAACTTTGAAACTTCCTGTTTTCATTGGTATAAAGCTTGTTCATTTTGGATTTATACTTAAATAATTACGAAAATTTTGAAAATGAGTCCATCATTTAGAATAACCCTGTAGTTAGCCTTCAAAACTCCGAGACCTGGCTGTGAACAAAAGCACGGAGAGTCGTTGGGTGAGATGTCTGTCATTGCAACAAAATCGAGCAAATCTGTGCGAACTCCAGTGTGACGTCAGGCCGCAAGCAGTTGTGACTACTGCAAAGCTGCAACGTCCAGACCCAATCATTAGAGGTGATGGACGAATCACAATCGGCTACCTCATTACACAACTGGACGTCTCTGTTGGTAGTTCTGACACACTCGTCCACCATCTGGGGTACTCAAAGGTGGCTGCCCGCTGGGTTCCTTGCTGCCCAACATAAGACTATAAAGACCAGTGATGAACAACCTGTGCGGTATTGCGTAAGCGTTACGAGGCTGATGGCGATAACTTTTTGTCGAGCATCATCACAAGCGATGAAACATGGATTCATCACGTCCAGCAGGAAACAAAAGGCAACCCATGGAACGCCGCCACGCCGCCTTTCCTCTGAAGCAAAAGTTCAATGCCGCACCCTCAAACGATAAAGACATAGCCGCTTCTTTTTGGACCCTGAAAGGGTTATCCTGTTTGATCTCTTCCCTCACGGTACGATGATCAGTTCTTTATGCGTATTATGGCAACCACAGGAAACAAAAATGCAAACGAACTTCTCCGTGACAACGCAAGGCCTCCCACAAGTCTGCGCACTCGAGAGAATCTCACAAAGCTTCGTCGGACCGTTCTTTCTCGTCCTCCCAACGGCCACTTTAAAAATCGTTTTGTTTGTAACGGGAAACAAACCGAGGCTGCCCGTCGTCGCTGAGCGTCGTATGAAAGATGTGTGTAGCAGCATTTCCTTGGGTTGACTTCAGCCACAAGTAACAAAAATAATACTGAAAATATCCCACGAAACACAAGCGAAAATACGCCTGACAACTTTTAGAAGAGGCACCTGGTGTATATGTGTTTGTGAAACGTATGTGAATGTGCATGAGGGCGATGCCGCAGCCGAGAGGCTACTTCCGATTACTTATATCGAAACAGTCACGTAATTCGTGTACAGTTGAAACGAATTTTGCCGGCCGTTGTGGCCGAGCAGTTCTAGACACTTCAGTCTGTAACCGTGCGACCACTACGGTTGCAGGTTCCAATCCTGCCTCGGGCATGGATGTGTGTGATGTCTTTAGGTTAGTTAGGTTTAAGCAGTTCTAAGTTCTAGGGGACTGATGACCTCAGATGTTGAATCCCATAGTGCTGAGAGCCATTTGAACCATATTTTTGAAACGAATTTTAAAAAGTGGAATGAAAATACAATGAAATGTGACTCATTCTGAAGTTGTTGATGCGTCCTGATCGATTTTGCCGCAGGCGCAATCGACTGCAGCGACGTTGCTGATGGGTTGCTGGAGGCTGAATGCTCCATGCCGAACAACTTCAGAATGATTCACATTTCATTGTATTTTCATTTCACTTTCGGCTCTGAAGCTGCGCGCTGGACGAAGAGCTGTAGATTTACAGAGTGGGACGTTGGCCAGCGGCCGCGAGATGGAGCGGAAGATTCTGATGTCGTCAGTAGTTCTGTGTGTGGCTGTCACTAGAGATAGGTGCACACAACGGGAGTGAGTGAGCACTGAGGATTGGATTAGACGCCTTGTTTTCATGAGATGCAATACTCCCTCGTCCTGTGAGGTGTGAGGCTATCGGCAGCAAAGCTGGACGTCTGTTTCTATTCTGACAGAATTACAATGTCATCGGCGAACCTCAAAGTTTTTATTTCTTCTCCATAGCTTTTAATACCTACTCCGAATTTTTCTTTTGATTCCTTTACTGCTTGCTCAATATACAGATTGAATAACATCGGGGAGAGGCTACAACCCTGTCTTACTCCCTTCCCAACCACTGCTTCACTTTCATGCCCCTCGACTCTTACAACTGCCATCTGGTTTCTGTACAAATTGTAAATAGCCTTTCGCTCCCTGTATTTTACCCCTGCCATCTTCAGAATTTGAAAGAGAGTATTCCAATCAACATTGTCAAAAGCTTTCTCTAAGTCTACAAATGCTAGAAACGTAGGTTTGCCTTTCCTTAATCTTTCTTCTAAGATAAGTCGTAAGGTCTGCATTGCCTCACGTATTCCAACATTTCTACGGAATCCAAACTGATATTCCCCGAGGTCCGCTTCTACTAGTTTTCCCATTCGTCTGTAAAGAATTCGCGTTAGTATTTTGCAGCTGTGACTTATTAAACTGATAGTTCGGTAATTTTCACATCTGTCAACACCTGCTTTCTTTGGGATTGGAATTATTATATTCTTCTTGAAGTCTGAGGGTATTTCGCCTGTCTCATACATCTTGCTCACCAGATGGTAGAGTTTTGTCATGACTGGCTCTCCCAAGGCCATCAGTAGTTCTAATGGAATGTTGTCTACTCCCGGGGCCTTGTTTCGACTCAGATCTTTCAGTGCTCTGTCAAACTCTTCACGCAGTATCTTATCTCCCATTTCATCTTCATCTACATCCTCTTCCATTACCATAATATTGTCCTCAAGTACATCGCCCTTGTATAGACCCTCTATATACTACTGCTTAGAACTGGTTTTCCATCTGAGCTCTTAATATTCATAAAAGTGGTTCTCTTTTCTCGAAAGGTCTATTTATCTTTCCTGTAGGCAGTATCTATCTTACCCCAAGTGAGACAAGCCTCTACATCCTTACATTTGTCCTCTAGCCATCCCTGCTTAGCCATTTTGCACTTCCTGTCGATCTCATTTTTGAGACGTTTGTATTCATTTACTGCATTTTTATATTTTCTCCTTTCATCAATTAAATTCAATATTTCTTCTGTTACCCAAGGATTTCTACTAGCCCTCGTCTTTTTAGCTACTTGATCCTCTGCTGCCTTCACTACTTCATCCCTCAGAGCTACCTATTCTTCTTCTACTGTATTCCTTTCCCCCATTCCTGTCAATTGTTCCCTTTTGATGTCCCTGAAATTCTGTACAACCTGTGGTTTAGTCAGTTTATCCAGGTACCATCTCCTTAAATTCCCACCTTTTTGCAGTTCATAACCAATAGATTGTGGTAGTTTGATTTGGTAAATAAGTTCTTTCATTTAAATTTTCTCCTAAATAATTTGTTTTCCGAATTTATTATCTCCACAAAATACTTTTGAGCAGTACTGTACATACAATGATGTTTATAAATATATGGATAGATAAAATTAATACAGCTGCTGGCAGCCTTCCCGTCTGGCATTAAGGGATGCAGTTAACGTCAGGAGCCTGGAAGTATAAGGCATTTCTATAGCTACCAGCGTCGCTGTTGTATAATTTTTTTCCAGGATGTGAAGCATAGCACTGGAAATTAGCGAGATGAGTAGCGTTCAAGGCCGTGACGATGCGCCTTGAAGACAACGGGGGCGGAACGGCCGGGGCTGCGGTTCGCGACGAGTGGACGTCAGTAATGGCAGCCCTCAGAGCACAAGAGGAGGGCCTTAATCAGAGAGTCTAGCAGGTCACCCACCTGTCCTCAAGCTGACGACTGGCTCGTACGCCGCGGTGTGGAGGTGTCTGCGTAATACACTATACTGAGTGTTAGACAAAATGCACTCGAAACACCGACAAACGTTTACGGGCGCTGGTAGTCGAAAAGTAGCAAAGTCATACAATACAGGCTTTCACAGCCGGCACTTGAATCTTTGTCTATTTTTATTTTATGGGCGCTAGGGCTTGGTCCAAGGAACATTTGTCTGCTTAACGTTCCGTCTTCCAGTGACGGAGACTTCATCAGAGACTATAACAACCCATAAAGCAGTTACAACATCAACCGAGTTCAGCAAGCCGAACTGTTGCTTGTTTACGATTTTTACTGCATTCTGATTTGTTATAGTCTATGATGGTGTCCGCTGCATTGGAAGAAGAAGCATAGCGAGAGAAACATGTCCTGGACCACGGACTAATAACCACAAAACAAAAATCACCGAATAGCAAAATCGTCAACAAACAAGTCCACTCAGATACTAAACGTTCTCGGTTTACTCGTCATGTCATATCGCCGTAAAATCTCAAGTTTTCGACAACATATTCCACCATCTTCCTCAGAAACAACTATGTGGTTGTGCTGTGTGAGATGGTGATAGCAACCACGGGCTTCCCATGTGGTACAGTGCACCTTCACCTCTGCTAATTCATCTCCTCTTACAGTAACTTCTTTTAATAACTTCCCGTGCAAGTGTAATTTTATTTTATCCTAATGTCTTTCGTGTATTCTGTGTTTTGCATTGTGTTTACACAATCGCCCCCAGCGTACAGAAACAGCCCGGGAGATTACATTACAAACACTGTCCATGTTTGGTTTCCGTCTCTAATAGAAAATTGGCGAAACGAATACCCTAGTATTGCCCGGTTTGTCAGCTAAATATCAATAGGTGACGAGGAACCTGAAGACTGCAGTTACGACAGCAAATGGTCTATTAGTTTTTTATGTTTTATTTATTTATTTACATGTCAAGTTCCGTAGGACCAAATTGAGGATCAAATCTCCAAGGTCATGGAACGTGTCAGTACATGAACTTACAACATAAAAGTAATAACAGATAAAAATAAATGTTCATGAACCTGAAAGAAAATCAGTCCATAAGTTTAAGCAAACGCTATCAGCAATACAATGAGAATCAGCTTAATTTTTCAGGGAACTCCTCGACAGAATAGAAGGAGTGACCCATGAGGAAACTCTTCAGTTTCGATTTGAAAGCACGTGGATTACTGCTGAGATTTTTTAATTCAAGTGGCAGATTATTGAAAATGGATGCAGCAGTGTACTGCACACCTTTTTGCCCAAGAGTTAAGGAAGTCCGATCCAAATGGAGGTTTGATTCCTGCCGATGATGATCAGTAGGCCCTCGATGTAATCGAAGCACGGAAAAACAAATAGGTACCATGACCAGATTCCATTCCTACCGAGATATTAAAGTGTTACTCTGACTTTAAGTAAGCTTTTCAATGAATCTAGGAAATATCGAAACATGTGGAAATCTACACAAGTAATAATCCCTGAAGAATAAAGATCACGCCCAACCAAAATTGAAAGTTCAGGATAAAATATTTCAAAAAATATTGAACACTATACGTTGCCCAGAGCAGGACTGAATAACGTTCAGTATGGCTTTAGAAAGGACAAATATACTACGTATTGCTGTTAATAATGTTAGTACAGGATTCGAGACATGATATGTCGCCTCTGTTATGATTGATATCTTTGGTACCTGTACCCTTGGCTGCCCAATCTTTGTGCAACTGACTTACTTCCCTGTCTATGAAAGTGTTATAAATGTATTCTAAGATATTGTGCATGCAGACAGGTTAGAAGTCCCAACAAGAATATGGCCCAAAAACTCACCGAACACTGCTGTCACAGCTCATTCCTTGCCCCTACATTCTAAGACATCAGCCCTGAGCCTCTTTTGCGCTAACTACAAGAAAAACCAAAGCGCTGTGCGTGGTGTGTATTATCTCTTGCTGCTAGCCTAAGGTAATATCGGGCTGCAGTTGGAGGCGAACGAAATATTTACGCTGAGCACCAGGCCTCAGAAATGTTGAAAGACAAACAGTAACTTACAAGGTCAGTGCTATGGTTAAAATCAGTGACGGACATATATTCATAAATCTCAAACATCAAGTACTGCGTGGTGCACCCAAATGAAAAAAACATACTTTCATGTCCACAAATTTGCAGAATAAAAAGTAACTTTCGGCTATCCTGCACTAAACTGTTAGCATTACACAAAGAACGAGAGGGGCTAAGAGCGTTCAAACATGGGTCCACGACCTGTACAACGTTAGTTAGTTAGTTAGTTGCGTGTTCCATTGATCAATCGCATGGTACGGTAGCCGTTATGATGTAAAACGTGTCGAGTGCACAAGAAATGCACATATGAAACAAGATTTTATAATTTTTTAATATATGGTGCGTCAAAAAATGTATATGCACACTTTGAAGCGTCATAGAAAATTTATTTCCCGTACTACAATGTTAAATTTCTTGTAATGGAAAGCTTAAAGTCCAACTGGAAAAATAAATGTATTTTGCAAATGTGATTAATGTTCAAACTGGTGGCATTCAGCATCAATACATTTCTGAGTACGAGTCACCACTGATTCCGTACATCGTACCAAAGTGTCCAATGAGATTTCTGCGCACACCGCCTGAATCTTATTCCAAAGTGTGTCCAGGTTACGTGGTTTACGTTTGTACACCTCATCTTTTACTGTGCCCCATAAGAAGAAATCCAGCGGCGTGAGGTCTGGAGATCGTGCACGAAACTCGATTGGTCCCGTGCGTCCTATCCACTGGCCTGGCACATTGTGATCCAGGTATGCTCGTACGTCCCTATGATAGTGCGGCGGGGCGCCATCTTGTTGGAAATAAAATTCATCATTACCGTATAATGTACGAATGGCAGGGAATATGGAGTCAGTAAGCATTGTTAGGCACGTTTCTCCAGTAACATTACCTTCAAAGCGGAAAGGCCCAATGACAAACCATACCACACATTTACACCAGGCAAATTCACAGCCTTTTCAACTGGAATGTGAGGACTATCTTCAGCCCAGTACACACAATTGTGCCTATTGACAGTTCGATTGAGTTTGAATTGGGCTTCATCCGACCAAACTAAGCTACCCATAAATCCCGGTTCACGTCTCACCATCTCCTGAACCCATTCCCAAAACTCTAACCTTCGATCAGGTTTGTCGTCACTTATGCACCAGCCTTGGAATGTGCACACGAAACTTGCCTTTCTTCAGAATGCGCAGCACACTACTAGCACTTAAATTACTCTCACGTGCCACTTGCCTTGAAGATTTTTGAGGCAAACGCTGAAACAGTTCCAAGACCGCAGTTGTGGAATCATCACTTGTAGCTGTACGAGGTCGCCCTGATCGACCTTTATGCACATCACGCACTGTTCCATGAATTTCGAATTTGTCTCGTAGACGTGTAATTGTTAACCTTGAAGGTGGTTCTGTACCATACTCACTTCCCCACTGTCTTCGAACTGCAGCTACATTCTCAAACTTCCAGTACCATTTAGTTATATGCTTCCGCTCTTCAAAGCTCAAACGCACATCCGCCATGTTGCAGTTACTTCCTTGCCACTGCTGCCACCTGTTGAAGAAACATAACATTACTTTCTCACAGATATTTAACCTTGTAGAACGGGAAATGAATTGTCAATGACAGTTCAAAGTGTGTATACATTTTTTTGATGCACCCTGTATATATTACAGTACAATGTTAACGATTAATATTTCTATTATTTACCCCATTCCCTTAAATGGCACAATGTGCATATACTATATTTATAAATTTATTTATTCCTGTTCAAGAATTCATCTATGGTATAAAAGGAGTTGTCAAGGATATATGATTTCAATTTATTTTTGAAGCTATTACTGCTGTCTGTCAGACATTTTATTTCATCTGGTAATTTGTCAAAAAATTTTATAGCAGCATACTTTAGCCCTTTCTGTGCCAAAGATGGGTTGAGTAAAGGATAGTGTAAGTCTTTCTTTTTTCTGGTATTACAGTCATGAATGTCACTGTTCTTTTTAAACTGGTCCATGTTGTTGAGAACAAATTTCATTAGTGAGTAAATGTACTGTGAGGCTGCTGTAATAATTTCCAATCTTTTAAAAATATGCCTACAAGATGTGCGACTATGAACCCCACACATTAATCTAACCACTTTCTCTTGAGCAGTGAACACTTTTTGTCTAAGTAGTGAGTACCCCAAAATATTATTCAGTATGACATCAGAGAGTGACAGTATGCAAAGTGTGATAGCTTACTAAATTCTGTATCCCCAAAATTGGCAATTATTCTGATTGCAAAAGTTGCTGAACCTAGTCGCTTTAGAAGAACCAAAATATGAATTTTCCAGTTAAGATTCTCATGTGTATGTACACCCAAAAACCTAGTATGTTCTACCCTGTCTACTGATTTCTGTTGACGTGTTATATTTATTAAAGGAGCTGTACTTTTTGAAGCAGAAAATTGGATGTATTGTGTTTTTTTCAACGTTTAAAGCAAGCCCATTTGCAGAAAACCAATTAGCGACTTTTCCAAAGACCTTATTTATATCATTTTCAACTGGAGTTTCTTTTACTGGATTAATAATATTGCTTGTATCACCAGCAAACAGTGTCAGTTCTTTCAGATAAGAAGGAAGGTCGTTCACATATATCAAGAACACAAGGGCATCCATGATTGAACCCTGTGGAACACCTAATGTAATTTCACCCCAGGTAGACGAAGTAGCAAACTTATTTAAATCACTTGACCCATATAAAGAAACTTTTTGTTTCCTGTTCTGTAGGTATGTCTTAAACCACTTATATGCTTTTCCATTTATACCATAGAATTGTAATTGCTGTAACATAATGTCATGGTTCACACAATCAAATGCTTTGGACAAGTCACAGAAAATTCCTATTGGTGACATTTTACTATTTAAAGACTCTGTTATGTGGACAGTGAAATTGTATATTGATATCTGAGTGGAACATCATTTTTGAAATCCGAACTGTGATTTACTAAGTATCCCATTACTGTTGAGGTGGCTAACCACTCTTGAGTACATTACTTTCTCAAAGATTTTAGAAAATGCTGTAAGCAAGGATACTGGCCGTCTGTGGTGTCCCCCTTTTTGTAGAGAAGCCTGACAATGGCATATTTTAACTTGTCTGGGAAAATACCTTGAATTAGTGATGCATTACATATGTGATTCAGAACATCAGCTGTAATTGCTCCATATTGTTTTAATATCTTGCCGGCAGGGTGGCCGAGCGGTTGTAGGCGCTACAGTGTGGAACCGCGCGACCGCTACGGTCGCAGGTTCGAACCCTGCCTTGGGCATGGGTGTGTGTGATGTCCTTAGGTTAGTTAGGTTTAAGCAGCTCTAAGTTCTAGGGGACTGATGACCTCAGAGGTTATGTCCCATAGTATTCAGAGCCATTTGAACCATTTTTTAATATCTTATTAGAGATGTCATCTATTCCAACAGAACATTCATTTTCAAAGATTTAATAATTTTACTTATTTCACGAGACGTAGTTGGGTGGAACTTAATGTGACTAAAATTTTTCAAAAATGACTCTTCTATGTACTGCCTAGCTTTTTATTTTGAACTATTCTCACCAATTTTTTCTCCTGCAGTTAAGAAATGGTTGTTAAATACATTAGCTACTTGTGTACTTGTTGATTAGGATGGCCTCATTCTCTTTAATAGCAATACTACTTACCCCAGTCGTTACTTTTCCTGCCTCCCTTCTAACAATATTCCATACCGATTTGATTGCAGGAGTTGTTAATTTCTTCTCTAACATACATATTTCTTGATATCTTTACAACCTTTCCCAGTGTGTTAAAAATAATTTTTACAGAGTAAAACTGCTTCTGGATCTTCACTAGTTCTTGCTGTCTCATACAGTTTTCTTTTTCTTTCTGAAGATACTTTAATACTTGCAGTAACAAAAGGTTTCTTTGAAAAGTGTATAGTGTTACATTTAGTAATTTTCTCTGAGGAACAATATTCAACAAGGGACATAAATTTATCAAGAAATATGTTGCATTTATCATTAGCATTTGGCTCATTATATACATCTCCCCAATTAATATTTTTTAAACTTTCTCTGAAGTTCTCTATAGATACTGGGTTGAGCACCCTCAAACTTTTACTTAATTGTTTCTGAACTGTACACCCTGTTAGGTTTTGTAAGTTAATCAATTGTGAATCATGGTCTAACAATCCACTTATCACAGGGAAGGCCTGTGTTTGTTTTACATCCTCTTTCTGTACAAAAACATTATCTATTAGAGTGCTACTGTCTTGAGCTACACGTGAAGGGAAATTGACCACTGCTTCTAAGTCATATGTTCTTAATAACACTTCTAGTTCACTTTTCCTATCAGGATTACTTAGCAACATTACATTGAAATCACCACAGATTAATAACTTCTTCTTTTTGTCTGACAGATAGCATAATAGGGAGTCAAACTTTTTTATGAATAGCTCCCAGTTTCCTACACTGTTGCTAGTATCAATACTACATTATCCAGCTGAAGTTCACATGCACAAACCTCAAAGTGCTGATCACAAAATTTCCTTACTTCTACAGTTTTGTATTTATACCCTTGTTTTATGAAAATGGCAACTCCTCCTTTATCCATCGAAGATCTACAAGTGTAAGTTATTAAATGAAGCCTCTTTTCATTTGTTTGGTTGTAACATAGACATACACCGTACAAAGAGAGGTGACTTCGTCGTCAATGGGCATTTTAAAATGATCAACAAGTGGAAATAATTCAAAGAAGTTTCGCGCTTGCTGCTGCTCATCGTTTATGGCACTCCAATGAAGTCTAGTAAACGACAACCAACTACAAACTCGAAAGGAGTTCGAATGTACAGGGTGAGACAGCTGAGACAGGCAGCCCCAAATATATCCAGAACGAATAATACTATATATCGATGTGCAGTTTTCGTCAATTTATAGCGGACAATATAGTGAATTTCCTGATTTTCGCAAGTAATTTTTATCATTTAAGTCGCCGAATTACGACACCGACGCTGTTTTTATTATTATTATTATGGAGCGATGTACTATATGCTGTTGCATTTGGAAGAAGCTTCTAACAAGGGAAACTTCCCATCGCATCCTCCCTCAGATCTAGTGGTAAGATGGACCAGGAGATAGCCGGTCAAAAACTGAACACAGATCAAGCATGAAAACAGGAAGAAGGTGTACTAAAGTGTGAAAAAAAGTTAATTAGAAACAGTGAACTGTCCAAGGTTAACAAGCGCAACATCGAGTGCACAGGAAGAGCGACGGCGTCTTGGTTAAGAGATGACGGTATTGGACTGCTACGCAGACAACCCTGGTTCAAAATTATTTCGTGCCATTCATTTTGTTTTATTTTTTTCACAAAATTGTGAAGTTCAAAAATGTTCAAATGTGTGTGAAATCTTATGGGACTAAACTGCTAAGGTCATCAGTCCCTAAGCTTACACACTACTTAACCTAAATTACCCTAAGGACAAACACGCACACACACCCATGCCCGAGGGAGGACTCGAACCTCCGTCGGGACCAGCCGCACAGTCCTTGACTACGGCGCCAAGACCGCTCGGCTAATCCCGCGCAAAATTGTGAAGTGTCCGTCAGGTCATTGAAATGATTGTTTTCTTTCTGTAGTCTTGGAAGTAGTCATACCATAAACTGGTTATAGAAAATGAGTCATGTGATAAGAATACAGTACCGTCGCAAGCACGAGGCGTGTTTTTTTAAGTAAGTACCATTTTGAAATTAAGAAAAGACGTTCTAAGATATCTCAAAAATTTTATTTTTGAATGAAAGCCTGTACCTTAATCTACTTTTCTACATAATTTCCGTCAATACTGAGGCACTTCTCATAAAGGTTATACCAGTTTCTGAATATCGTCCTCATAAAAGTCTGCCGCCTGACTTGTTAACCACTGCATCACCACCATTTTGACTTCGTCATCGTCTTGAAGAAGCTGACCGCCCAGGTGTTTCTTCAAGTGCAGGAACAGATGGTAGTCACTGGGCGCAAGATAAAAGATGTGATGAGATCTTTAGTCTGAATCGCCACATGTGGACGGGCATTGTCTTGCAGCAAAACTATGCCCTTGCTCAATTTCCATGGACTGTTGCTTTGGTTCTGGTGTGACGTAGGCCACCCATGTTCTATCGCCCGCAACAGTTTGGCTTAAGAAATCATCACCGTCGTTGTAGTACCGCTCAAGGAAAGCCAATGCACTGTCCAAACGTTTGGTTTTGTGCACATCCGTCAACATTTTCGGTACCCAAGTGCGCACAATTTTCAGTAATTCAAGTGCTCGGTCACAATGCCATACACATCACTACGAGAAACATTAGGAAAGTCATCCCGCAAGGAGGAAATCGTAAATCGTCTGTTTTCTCTCACGTTATTGTCCACTTCCTGCACCAAACTTTCATTAACGACTGAAGGACGCCCACTCCGTTGTTCATCATGCACATTTGTGCGGCCATCTTCAAATGCTCTCACCCACTTTCTTACCATTCCATCACTCATAATGTTTTTTTCCGTAAACTGCACAGATCTCATGATGAATATCGCTTTTAGGCCGTTAGCACTAAGAAATTTTATAATAGCCCGTACTTCACAGTCGGCGGGACTCACGATTATCGGAGGCACCTTAAACACTCAGTACATAACGTAAACAAAGAACAATCTGACTGTAATGGCGTCAGTGCGTAGATTGAGGTACAGGCTTTCATGTAAAAATAAAATTCTTGATATATTTTAGCACGTCTTTTTTAATTTCAAAATAGTACTTACTTAAAAAACATGCCTCGTAAATGTGATAAATACTGAGAGCTGGCGAGATACTACATAGACGTCTCACGGAAATGGAAGCAACAAGTAAGGGGTGTGAACTGTGATACAAAAAAGGAATTCAAGAGGCAAAACGTACAAAAGCGGAACGCAACGTCAATAACGTTGAAAAATATCAGTTCTGACCGAGCACAGAGAAACTATGTTGTTGTGAAATTGTTGCGTTCATTTGTTGCATCTTATGTGACAAACTATTGTGTTTTCATCATTTCTTTGGGAGTGATCACATTCACATTCATACGAACGCCTAAATCGGTAAGGAGGCATATCTCACTCAGTTACCAGTCGTACAAGTCAGTTCGTCGATAAGATATTTCTACCGTATGACACACGTACTGTCATTGATGCCGTGTGTGACACGCCAGACGTGTTTTGCGGTGGAGGGTTCGGTTGACTTGTCACCTTGTCATCAAACGTGTTGCGTTTCCCTTTCGAAAGCCGTTTCCTTTCGGCTGCTAATAGAGTAGTTGTGGAGAATCAACTTTCATTGTAGGTCCCCTCCTCACATCTCGCTGCTGCAAACGGACGTTACACCACGAAACAGGCACAAATTTGAATACAGGAAACAGCGAGGGAAAAAAAATTAGGACCAGTGAGTGTCTAACACTGTTACCACTGAACCACGACGCCATAGCGCTGCAATACTGCTCTGTATTGCACTTGCTGCGCTTCAGAATTCGGTACACCATCTTCATGTTTTCATGCTTGATTTCAGTTCGGTTGTTCACGGGCTGTCAACTGCGGCGGAGGGGAGGGGGGGGGGGGGTGCGATAGGGAGTTCCCCTTGTAAGAGAACTCCAACGACATAACATGCATGGGACTTGATAAGATAACAGCGTTGGAAACCATTGTCCGGCCTTAAGGAAAAGAGGTTGCACAAACGTCTGCCCTATTATACCAAATGCAAGCAAACACGCAAGTCAGGTGCCTGTGCACGTGAAGCCTATCAGTCTGTGTTCTGCTGTTGTAGCAGATAACTTACCCGTAGGTCTATTGAGATATTCGCAAGGTACATAACAGTCGAAAAAATAAATCTCGTTTATAGCGGATTTCGCCAAACCATTGATGCAGCGATGCGGTTGCATGCTTCAGAGCCTCCAGATCGTGCCATGCACACACCATCCTCTTTGCGAACTTTATATAAAAAGTTCTGGAAACTGGAAGTGTGGAGTATAAAATACGCCAAGGAAGGACGAGAGCAACTGATGAAAGAAAGGAAAATAACATTTTAGCAACGGTAACAAGTAATGTAAGTGTCTCTAACAGACATGCCAGAAGCACGAGAGGGGCCAACCATCGTATTTCATCCTCACCACATTTCGCTCCATCTACAGCTTCATGGCAATGAGTTCCAAAACTGTTTACGGTTCTCCGAACGTTATCTACGAAACGTCCAAAGTGATGTGGCATATCTATGCAAAATTTTGTTTGAAGAAGAAGCAACGTTTATAAACCACGACCAAGTACACCCTCGCAATATGCACTAATCGTCAGTTGAAAATCCACCTGACGGAAAGAAGTGGGTAAAAGCAAAGCTCCTGGTCTATCAAAGTTTGGTGTGTGTTTTTGCAAGATCAGCAATCACTAGCCCCTGTTTTGCTGATGTTTCTCTGAGACGTGCTGCAGCTGCAGCTATTGGAGAACACTCCGCTGGACTTACGGCAGTCAGTGTGGTACCAACATGACACTTGTCCCTCTAATTTCGCAGTTGTAATGACAGACCCTCATAAGAGAACGATTGCAGACAAATGGAACGGTCGTTCAGGAAACGCAAAATGGGCTGCAGACTCACCAAACTTAACACTTCTATACGTTTATCTGTGGCCGCAATGAAAACAAGAGATCTATTAGGAAACAATGACGATTCCAGAAGACATGGTGTGCCTTGTAACATGGGACTGTACTGCCGCAGATGAAATTCAACATGCGGTGTTGTTCCTCCAGAATCACTGTATAGCGTGTAGCGATGCTCAAGGTCAACATTTTGAGCACTTGCTATGACAGGCGTGATAATAAACACCCGAACCGTACCTTAGGTAGATGTTTGCTTACATTTGATATAACAGGGCAGATGTTTGTAGAACCTTTTCTCCTGATGGCGGGACAATGGTTTCCGGCGCTGTTATCTTGATACTATGTAATGCATGTTATATCGCTGAAGTACTCTCACAAGATTCTTTCAAATGTCAGAGAAAAAGTATATAGTTCCTTTACCAAAACAACGTCAGTATCGTAATTCGGGACTATAAACGAAAAAAATTACTTGCGAATGTCAGGAAATTCGCCATATTGTCCGCTATAACGTGGCGAATGCCGCGTCTCGATATATTGATTCATTTTAGATATATTTAGGGTGGGTGGCTGCCTCACTAAGTATACGAGAAGCGACAATAAAGTAGACTGATGTGAAAAAAATGTTGCTTACCGTTTTAGTCAAGTTTAGTGTTGTCTCCTTCAAAGTAGTTCCCTTTTGATTGCACACACTTTTTCCAACGATTCTGCCATTGATGGTAACGTTTCTGGAATTCATCTTCTGTAATATCCTCCAAGACCCTCGTCACAGCTTTTTGGACATCTTGTGTTGTTTGAAAATAGTGTTCCTTGACCGCTGTTTTGACTCTTGGAAATAGAAAAAAGTCGCACGGAGCGATATCTGGTGAATAAGGTGGCTGTGGTAATACTGAAATTTGTTGTGAGGTTAAAAATTGCTGTACTGACAGAGCAGTATGGGATGGCGCATTATCGTGATGCAGAATCACAATTATCAGCAGTGTTGACACGGACACGCGCTCTTTCACGAAGTCTTTCCAAAATTTCTCTGTAGTAATATTGGTTTACTGTTTGTCCAGGAGGCACCGACTCTTTATGAACAATTCCCTTGGAATCAAAGAAGCACACAAGCAAGCGTTTCACTTTTGACTTTGACATGCGAGCTTTTTCTAGTCTGGGTGATCCCTTTGAGCACCATTGCGAACTTTGACGTTTTGTCTCTGGATCGTACTGAAAAAACCAACTTTCATAACCAGTGATAACACGGCTCAACAATTGTGGATTGATTTCCGTTTGCTCTAACAGATCGGCTGCCACATTTTCCCGTGTTTCTCGCTGTTGTGGTGTGAGATTTTAGAGGACCATTTTTGCACAAATCTTTCTCATACCAAGATCTTCAATTATTACTAGACGAACCGTTTCTCGATTGATGTTCAGTTCTTCTGCAATCATTTTCACGGATAACCTTCGATTAGATCGTACGAGTCCACGCACCCTGGCGAAGTTGACATCGGCCCGTGAACTTGATGTTCGTCCACTGCGGTCTTCATCTTCAACATTCGTTCTGCCTTCACTAAACATTTTATGCCAACGAAAGACTTGAGCTCTTGACATAACCTCCTCTCCAAAAGCCTTCTGAAGCTTACCGTAAGTTGTCGTCGCGTTTTCACCTAATTTAACACAAAAAGAAATGGCATACCGTTGCACAATATTATGCAATTCCATTTCCGTGACGAGAGACACAAACACATGTTAACTTATTACAACACAATTCACGACTGAGCAGTTGTATCGATGTGCCACTTGGACTAGAAGCAGCTTATAGACCAAGGTCAAAGATGTTGTGCCTACGCAAGTCTGCAGGGTTGCCACATCTTGCAAAGAAAATCAGTCTCATTACTTTATTGTCGCACTCCCCAGAAAGATTTTAAAATTCGCAATTGTGAATAGTTAAAAATTTGTCCAAATTGAGCCAAAATGAGCTGATTTCGTTAGATGTATAGACTTCTGTCCATTTATTACAGCCAAATAAGGAGGTCAAATCTCAATCTGGACATACACGTTTTGTTTGCCGTGGGTTCCCAAAGTCAGTTAAGGCAAATTCCCAGATGGTTTCTGTGAAACAGACAGTTCCAAGTTTATATTCCATTCTTGGGCAGTCTGACCTACTGAATAACGAACTCGTCTTGGATTGGGCATACCTTAATCCACCCTTGATTAGTCCCACTGGGTAAGTGAACACCCTATTTTCAGAATAAATTTTCACTCTGAAACTTCTTGTCATGTTGCAAATGTGTCCTGTACTGGCACTCGAGCGGTTCTAGGCGCTTCAGTCCGGAACCACGTGGCTGCTACGGTCGCAGGTTCGAATCCTGTCGTGGGCTTGTATGTGTGTGATGTCCTGAGGTTAGATCGGTTTAAGTAGTCCTAAGTCTAGGAGACTGATGACCTCAGATGTTAAGTCCCATAGTGCTTAGAGCCATTTGAACTGTCACTCGAACCTGGGACCTTTTCTATCGGGGGCAAGTGCTCTACTGACTGAGATATTCTAGCAGTCAGTGGGGAACTTGCCAGCGATAGGTAATGGATTCGAGTCCACGTCTACTACATACTTTTTATCCGCTGGGAAGTGAAAAACGTTGCTGATCATACCAAGAACGTGGCGGTTCACCAGTTTGGTGAAAGTAAATAAAAGCGGGTTCGGTGTTACGGTGACAATTTAATTTGTGTGATTTGTAGAAAACTGATGTCAGTTATTACGAAAGTATAAATTAACTCTGTTTTCTTATATTTTGTAAAACAAAACTTTTTTTAATTGCTAGATGAACCTCGTAAAAATTAAAAATATATTAGAGACATTATGATTTTTGTTCCAGAAGGCGATCATGGCGCAGAACCCTCGCCTGTCCAAGCAGCAGCGGAAGGAGCTGCGGACCATCCAAGGACATGACTTCACGTTCCGACGCTATCACAGATACGCAGGTAACACCAACAGAAACAGCCTGCTGACAGTGTGGCGAGGGAACGAAATGTCGTTAACGTTTACTGTTGGTGTTGTGGTCATTCATCAAATCCTGTCACTCCATTAATCAGTCAAAATTACATGGTTACGAACACGAATATTTTCTATTCCGCTTATAATCAACTACCTTATCCGCACTACAAATCCATTTAGAAACATTTTGCTTTGAGAACCCAGTGTAATGAACTCTGTAACTTCCACCTTCAAATTGTGATTGTTAAAATCTGGAATAATCTAGCTGCCTAACTTTAGACCCATGTGATTATGGCCTATTCGTTACAGAGGATTCGGTTTTAGCTCGTAAAATGCTACAACGTCTTTTGGCTGCTTACTGGCATTATAGTCGGGAAACTTAGGAGAGAATCACCACATTTACTCACGTCCAATCCCAACACAAGTTCAAATCACCGAAATGTTGTCACTCGCTACTACAGTAATCTACGCCTGTCGTTCATATTGCAGTCCATTAGCTGGTTGGGTTACACGAAAATGTGTATCGTCACTGTGTAATTTTTATATTCACTGTTTGCTTAAAAAAATACTTTTGTCAAGAACTGGAATAATTTCAACGATTTACTGTCAATCTATGGCGCCGGTGGTACACTTCCAATAAACCACCTTCTGCTACGCCATCACAACGACTCGCCACACTCTTAACGACTGCAGTATTACTGATGTGGGGCCTGACAGTCGATTCGTTACCAACTTGAGACGTGTGTCAATGAATGACGACTATCTTTAAGTAATCGACCGTGTGCTCTTTTCAACTCTTCCTAAAAATACAGCTGGAGGAGGTAAATTAAATGGAAAAGAATTCATACTCATTATCACGGTGCCCACAATCTCTGGTCTAACGGAGTATTGCTGGTACTCTAACTGATACCGTATTTGCGTACCATGCACGTCGCGGACATCGGTACTTTTCCCGTAAAGCCGTGACGCCATGATTGTCGCTGCATCTTGACGCGCTGGTGATAAGAGATCCAAACAACTGTAATTCACAAATGACAACTAGAAATTTTCTAAGACGCCTCAAAAGCTAACCCTTCT
Source organism: Schistocerca serialis cubense (assembly GCF_023864345.2). Lineage (NCBI taxonomy): Eukaryota > Metazoa > Arthropoda > Insecta > Orthoptera > Acrididae > Schistocerca > Schistocerca serialis. Next base: position 972,014,221 of record NC_064639.1, read on the forward strand.
AAACTGTGATGGGACCTGTTACAGTCAGCTTTTGTTTTCTGATAGTCCCTGTTGTCAGCTTCTATAAGTTCTAAATGTGAATAATTTATACACATCAAAAAAAGTTTTGCATCACCCGGTTCCCAGATATCCTGAACATAGACGTTGACATTGGATATCGCGTCACAGGCACAGTCCCTTTGACTGTTCAGAGATGTCACTAAACCCGCCCAAAGTTGTAAACAACCATGCATGAACAGCGCCTATGAAACGGAGGGGGACCGACAGCCGATCAGTTACAGTCATTCCACCAGGAAGGATGTACATGGCTCATGTTGTCTGTAGTTCAACCATGCCTAGACGGTCAATACCGCAGTTCGATCGCATCCGCATTGTTACTTTGTGCCAGGAAGGCCTCTCAAAGAGGGAAGTGTCCAGGCGTCTCGGAGTGAAGCAAAGATATGTTATTCGGACATGGAGGAGATACAGAGAGACAGTAATTGTCGCTGACATGCCTCGCTCAGGCCGCCCAAGGGCTACTACTGCAGAGGATGACCGCTACCTACGCATTATGGATCGGAGGAACGCTGACAGCAACGCCACCATGTTGAATAATGCTTTTCGTGCAGCCACAGGACGTCGTCTTACGACTCACACTGAGCGCAATAGGCTGCATGATGACCAACTTCACTCTCGACGTCCATGGCGAGGTCCATCTTAGCAACCACGACGCCTTGCAGCGCAGTACAGATGGGACCAACAAAATGCCGAATGGACCGCTCAGGATTGGCTTCACGTTATTTTCACCGATGAGTTTCGCATATGCCTCTAACCAGACAATTGTCGGATATATGTTTGGAGGCAACCTGTTCAGGCTGAACGCCTTAGACACACCATCCAGCGAGTGCAGCTAGGTGGAGGTTCCCTGCTGTTTAGGGGTGACATTATGTGGGGCCGACGTACGCCGCTGGTGGCCATGGAAGGCGCCGTAACGGCTGTACGATACGTGAACGCCATCCTCCGACCGATAGTGCAACCATATCGGCAGCATACCGGCGAGGAATTCATCTTCATGGACGACAATTCGCGCCCCCATCGTGCATATCTTGTGAATGACTTCCTTCAGGATAACGATATCGCTCGACTAGAGTGGCCAACATACTTTCTATACATGAATCCTATGGAACATGCCTGGGATAGATTGAAAAGGGCTGCTTATGAACGACGTGGCCCACCAACCACTCTGAGGGATCTAAGCCGATTCGCCGTTGAGGAGTGGGACAATCTGGAGGAACAGTGCCTTGATGAACTTGTGGATAGTATGTCACGACGAATACAGGCATGCATCAATGCAAGAGGACATGCTACTGGGTATTAGAGGTACCGGTGTGTACAGCAATCTGGACCACCACCTCTGAGGTCTCGCTGTATGGTGGTACAACATGCAATGTGTGGTTTTCATAAGCAATAAAAAGGGCGGAAATAATGTTTATGTTGATCTCTATTCCAATTTTCTGCACAGGTTCCGGAACTCTCGGAACCGAGGTGATGCAAAATTTTTTTATGATGTGTGTCTTTATGTAGACGCTGAAGAGGGTGGACAAACAGAAGCTGATAATAACCTCGGAGTATCTTATATCGAATCGAACAAAATTTTCCAGATAACTTTCTATACATGAATCCTATGGAACATGCCTGGGATAGATTGAAAAGGGCTGCTTATGAACGACGTGGCCCACCAACCACTCTGAGGGATATACGCCGAATCGCCGTTGAGGAGTGGGACAATCTGGAGCAACAGTGCCTTGATGAACTTGTGGATAGTATGCCACGACGAATACAGGCATGCATCAATGCAAGAGGACGTGTTACTGGGTATAAGAGATACCGGTGTGTACAGCAATCTGGAGCACCACCTTTGAAGGTCTCTCTGTATGGTGTACAACATGCAATGTGTGGTTTTCATAAGCAATAAAAACGGTGGAAATGATGTTTATGTTGATCTCTATTCCAATTTTCTGCACAGGTTCCGGAACTCTCGGAACCGAGGTGATGCAAAATTTTTTATGATGTGTGTCTTTATGTAGACGCTGAAGAGGGCGGACAAACAGAAGCTGATAATAACCTCGGAGTATCTTATGTCGAATCGAACAAAATTTTCCAGATAACCATAGGTCGCAGATTTACTGTTGTGGAGCTATCGCCATAAAAAGACATTCAGTCGGCGCCGACCGTGGGGAAGTGGAAGTTTGTTCGATAAGCGAATGTACTTAGCTGTGTCAGACAGCGCGATTTTGTCCATCGAATCTGCTGGTGTGTCGTGATGTTGCTGCCGCCTATCCAAGGAGAGGGGCGGGAAGTCAGTGGTTTCCACCGATCCCTACAAGGCAAAGAGCATTTCACCATTAAGTTTTATGTTTTCACCTGTTGAAACTGTCTTAGTCTTATAAGTCCGACTGAGCTGTGTCGTGCTACATAAACTGAGAACGTGCAGTGCTCGTTGCTTTCTAAGAATAATAGATAAGTTATCCTTGTACTTGAACACTATGGTTCGTCAAACCAGTAATTTTGGATCTTTAAATAGATGTCAGGTCTTAACAGAATTTAATTTACGATTAGGTTCCACAAAGGTTGATTCAAGTTATGAAAGAAACAAGATTAATTCAATTACGAATTAAGTTGACAAAAATTGACGCCTGCACTGTGGCAGTTGCCAGATGAAAGATAGACTGCACGAAGAATGAAGCACCAAGATATCCTTATTTGTGCACATATCAGATAATCTAAACAAAACACAAATTCAAATTAAATCAGCACCGTAAGTTCTGTAGCATAAACGTGAGAGAAGACAGCTCCTCAGATTACGTATCGCACTGCTGCGGACAGCGAAAACTTCCATCCACTCATGATCAGCAAATTGCGCGAAGATGTCCCAGATTGTTGTCAGTTCTCTTCCGAGGCTCCGTCCTCAGATCTCACCCCACATCTCAACGACCCATCCGCAAAGAGTTGCTTCCTCCTGCCCGACTTCCAACGTTACAAAGAATTCAGTGAGAAGGGGACAACTCAAAGTTATTGCCAATGTGACGGACGAGAATTATAAGAAAATTTACAAAATCGGGGAAAAGAAGCAAACTTCTCGCTATTGTGTACAGGATACATATTTTACCATCATGAAGTTGGCTCTGGAATGAAGAAATGTTACTATGATTGGTCGGCCTATGTACACCATGTGCCTGGTGGCACAATGCAATCTCATTGGATAAACGAAATTTTTTGAGTGTAACGTAACTCATGTTCCCAAAATAGCCGAGTGGCAGTGTGGTGTCTGGTCCTTTAAATTTAGCACAACGTTGTGTTCATATTAGCTCCAGGGGGGTTCGAAATGGGGGGTGGGGACGATTGTCACTGTGTACAGCACACTGACTGGCCCTGAATGTGTTCACCCAATTGAAGTGGAGCAAAACACAGTCTGGGTCCAGTGAAAGTTGCTCAACACGCCAAGGAGGCGATGTTGAGCATATCTATTATCAAAAACAGTCTTGATCAAAATTTATTTATTACGGTGACCGGTTTCGACCACTACTGTGGTCTCCAGCAGAAGGAGGTTCTTACTCATTGGTCTGAAGATGACCACAGTAGTGGTCGAAACCGGTCACCGTAATAAATAAATTGTGATCAAGACTATTTTTGATAGTAAATATTTGTAACACATTGATCACTGTTCACTCCCACAATGTATTCAAAAATAATTGAGCATATGTGATTAATAGATTGCCATTTGCCGATAAGGAAGACTAGAAACTATACCTGGCCCACCTGAACAGCTAGGAGGCTACAAAGTTTCCTCTGCAAGAGCAAATTTCCAGAGCCCACAAATGCGACTGCATAAAAGTAGTTGAAGAACGAACTGATATTGCACAGCCATATATGTCGGTTATTTACAAGTTTATTAGATAATTTTTGGGAAACATAGTAGTATCCAAGCAGTTTAAACACGGAATTCTGGAGATCTACAAGCTGTACTTAACACAAGTGTCTTCTGAGTTGCTTGATTTAAGGGCTACCACACATGGATGGGCTTACTGTCTGACTGGTTACAGAAACCATTCAAGCTAGGTAAATGAGCCCATTCACATGCTTCTCATACCTGTTATCGGCAACGTCGGACACCACAGAAAACTGAGTCAAGATAGACTGGAAGGGAAAGATCCTCCTCTAAAAAATAAGATAAACTGGAAGGGAAAGATCCTACTCTAAGAAAATAAAATAATAACTGGATCAACTGTTACACTGTAAAAACATCGGGATGCATTAACTATCCTGACTGCAGATATAAACCACTGGATGAAGCAGCAGTACTCTCATTTCAACGATCACATACGCCACCCCATAGCCCCCAGGACGGAATCAGTGTACCCCAGCTGTCTGCGTCTAGTGTAAACCATGAAATAGTGCGGAAGTGTTACAAATGTCTGCGTGTCGTGTAACTGAGGTGGGATTTGGGGACCAGCCTGGTATTCACCTAGCGAGATGTGGAAAACCGCCTAAAAACCACATCCAGGCTGGCCGACACACCAGCCCACGTCGTTAATCCGCCAGGCGGATTCGATCCGGGGCCTGCATGCCTACCCGAGTCCAGGAAGCAGCAAATTAGCGCTCTCGTCTAACCTGACCCTATTCTAAATCATATAACTAGGTCGCCCAGCTGGTCAATGATCCACCTTCTCTTGTGCTGATACACAAGCACGTCCGACCTCCTGTGGGAATATCCGTGTAGGAAATGGACAGGGACTCCGGATAGACGGCGCTTGATGGGAACGTGGATCGGCCCTGACGCATGCCAAGATAGTTGCCACAGTGGCAATAACGGAGTCTCCCAGCTGGCGCAGTGATTAATACACCTGCGTGGTGAGCAGGAGATCCTGGGTTCGAATCCCAGTCTGGTTACATATTTTCACCCGTCGCCGCTGATTCCACGTCATATCACGATACAGCTGACAGCAGTGTCCCCCCCCCCCTCCCTTTCCACACCATAGCTCGTGGTTTATCGCTAGCGTTTAGCCTCTGAATGACAAGGTCCCTGATTTGATTCCCGGAAGCGATGGGGATTTTCTCTGGCCGGGGACTGGGTGTTTGTGTTGTGCTCATCATTCCGTCATTATTTGTGACAGTGACTGGTTTGGATTGTGAATAAAAAATGGTCTGTGTAAAAATTGGGACTTTCTACGGACGCTGTAAGTAAATACGGGAATTTCATTTGCTGTATGTATTTAAGTTTGTTGCAGTCTTCCCATTCTGCGGCTAAAGACCATGGTTACCTGCACTCAGCAATCAAGAAATGTAAACGTGGCAATATCAAGCAGACTTCTGTCTGAACAACAAGCAATTTTTTTTGATTCCGCGAATGAATAAACAAGTTTACCATCCTACTAGTTCAACTACAAAATACTTTTGAGCGGTGCGGTAGAGAAAAGTAGAGTTTTCGATCTATATATGTCTGCGTGTCTTCGCTTTTCAGACATCTTGCGCTACCTGAGTTACCTGAGCTCTGCGTACCCCAGCCTGGTGGAGGTGCTCACCATCGGCCACTCGTGGGAAGGTCTGCCCCTGAAGCTGGCCCGCGTCTCCACTGGGGGAACCATCAGCAAGGACGGGCGGCCCAAGCCAGCCGTCTGGATAGACGCAGGTCAGTACCCTCCGCCTGCCCAAACACACTAGATGCAGGGCAGCTCATACACTGACGAGCCGAAACATTATGAACTCCACCGGCCGATGTGGCCGAGCGGTTCTAGGCACTTCAGTCTGGAACCGCACGACCACTACGGTCGCAGGTTCGAATCCTGCCTCGGGCACGGATATGTGTGATGTCCTTAGGTCAGTTGGGTTTAAGAAGTTCTAAGTTCTAGGGGACTGATGACCTCAGATGTTAAGTTCAAAATGGCTCTGAGCACTATGAGACTTAACATCTATGGTCATCAGTCCCCTAGAACTTAGAACTACTTAAACCTAACTAACCTAAGGACATCACACAACACCCAGCCATCACGAGGCAGAGAAAATCCCTGACCCCGCCGGGAATCGAACCCGGGAACCCGGGCGTGGGAAGCGAGAACGCTACCGCACGACCACGAGATGCGGGCTCAGATGTTAAGTCCCATAGTGCTCAGAGTCAGCCATTATGAACTCCTCCTACTCCACGACGTATTGGTCCAAGTTTGGAACTCAGCCCAGCAGCGATTATGCATGGAATGGAGCTTTTTGTGCAGGACGGAAGTACGCTCGCCAATACAATAGTGGGTTCTTTGGCTCGCCCAGAGAGGAGATTAAGTTGAACTATGACACGTTAGTTCACTTTATTAGAATATAGATATGAAGATTTACTTACCTTGGTAAAATCCATTTCCCCAGGAATGTTGTGAGTATTTACAACTGTCTCTGAATGTTTAGGTATCACATGAATTTACAAGGCTCGTCACTTGAAGAATAACTTACACAAAGTTCACAGAAGAAAGGTACTTATGACGTAAAAAAGTTGCTGTTGTATGAAACCCCGGTACGATGCAAGAGAGAACCTGATGGCCCTAATCACATCAGGTTAAGTAAACAAATAAAGAGCCCGCCCGGTTTGCCATGCGGTCTAACGCACGGCCTTCCGGATTGGGAAGGAGCGCCTGGTCCCCGGCACGAATCCGCCCGGCCGAATTGTGCCGAGGTCCGGTGAGCGGGCCAGTCTGTGGATAGTCTTTAAGGCGGTTTTCCATCTGCCTCGGCGAATGCGGACTGGTTCCCCTTATTCCGCCTCAGCTACACTATGTCGGCGATTCCTGCGCAAACAAGTTCTCCACGTTACGCGTACACCACCATTACTCTACCACGCAAACATAGGGGTTACACTCGTCTGGTGTGAGACGTTCCATGGGGAGTCTACCGGGGACCAAACCGCACAATAACTCTGAAAGAGTGGTTCGGTGTGGGGCGGCGGAGGGGTGAAGTGGACTGCGGTAGTCGTCGTGGGGTTGTGGACCACTGCGGCTGCGGCGGGGACGGAGTCTCTCCGTCTTTTCTAGGCCCCGGTTAACATACAATACAAACAAATAAATACAAAAGGGAAGATGGGACTGGTGTCATCAGTTTGTCTTCTTCTTCCGAGTTTCAGGAACTGAAAACTCCCTTTATCGCCACTGCGAATAGTTTTGGTGATGGGAATCTCCATGCATGAATCAGATTTCAGTTCTGAACTTCGCGCTGTCCTATCTAACAAACGGAAACTGTATCATTTAGGTATATCCTCCGCAGTATACCCTTTAGCAAACAAATTGTGTACTCATGTTTAGAAAAAAAGCGTAACGTAACACTTCGAACGATTAGAGGTAGGACGTTCATATTCACAGGAAGTGTACACCAATAAGTTCTGCAAAAATGATTAGCATTTGAACCAAGTCACCCTGTGGGTTCAAGGTCAACATTCATGTCACGGCGCAACACTATCTACAGGCAAAATGTGCCTGCTGCTCTCGTTATCGGTGTAAGCCGAAAAATGGCTCAAATGGCTCTGAGCACTATGGGACTTAACTTCTGAGGTCATCAGTCCCCTAGAACTTAGAACTACTTAAACCTAACTTAACCTAAGGACGTCACACACATCCATGCCCGAGGCAAGATTCGAACCTGCAACCGTAGCGGTCGCGCGGTTCCAGACTGTAGCAGCTAGAACCGCTCGGCCACCCCGGCCGGCGGTGTAAGCCGAAGGTAATAAATCAGTGTGACTTGAGTAGACGTTAAGGATGTCTCGGAGACGTGTGCGCGAATGTCAGATCAGTGACTTTGAAAGAGGACTTGTTATTGGCAAAGTAGAATGTGATGCATCCATCCAGGAAATTGCTGTTCGTGTAGGCACTGCAGGACAGATCTGCGTCCTCCTAGGCTCTGGTGCAACAGAGGAACAGTGGAACAGCGTAACACAGCGTTTATTAACACCTTGATCCACCAGTCCGCCTACCTTTGAAGAATGTGCAGAAACATGCTAGACGGGAATGGTGTAACGACGTCAGTGGGGACAGGAATAGCATCAGATAGTGTTTTCAGACGAATACAGTTCCTGTTTGTTTGAAAATGAGGGCCGCATTTTGTTTAACCGCAAACAGGGGAAGCGGCATCACATTGACTGCATTCGCACAAGGCATACATCCACTTATGGTGTGGGGTGCTGTTTGGTACAACCACAAATCACAGTTGCTGCATGTCCAGGGCACTGTGACCACTGGACTCGCATTCGGGAGGACGACGGGTCAATCCCGCGTCCGGCCATCCTGATTTAGGTTTTCCGTGATTTCCCTTAATCACTCCAGACAAATGCCGGGATGGTTCCTCTGAAAGGACACGGCCGACTTCCTTCCCCATCCTTCCCTAATCCGATGAGACCGATGACTACGCTGTCTGGTCTCCTTCCCCAAACCAACCAACCACTGTGACCAGTGTGACGTACGTGAATGACAGCCTGCGACCCATAACCACACCCTTTCTGCGCCATAAACCAGACCCACCCTTTCAGCAAGACAATGCACGACCACATGTTGTTGCACGTACACTTTCCTTCTTGGTGTCACAGGATGTCAGCCTTTTACCATGGCCAGCCAGATGATCAGACTTGCCGCCAATCGAAAATGTGTGGAATATGGAGAAACGATGGGTTCTGTGCTGTGATCCAGTGTGAAGCACCACAAATTACCTTTGGAACCAGGTGAATACAGCATGGATAGCTATATAACAGGATACCATTCGCGCCTTATACACGCGGATGCCATCACGCGTGAATAAATTATCAGGGCCCAAGGTGGACCCTGTGCCTACAACGCAACAGGACACATGCTGACCACGGCGACTGAAATGCAATCATCTCTGCAGAACATACTAATGTACATCCTGTGAAAATGAATGTCATATCTCTAGTAGTTCAAGGTGTTCTGTCTTTTTTGAAAAAGAGTGTTCATTGAACGTTTGTTAATGTGGATTTAAATGATAGAATAAAAAAAACAACACATTCTAACTTTTACATAAAATTATGCAATATACGCAACAGAAGCAGAGAAGAAGACCTGTCTCGATGACCAACTGAACGTGACGAGCAACTTACTCTTTATGTTGATATAAAAAGCAGTAAAACTATATTCGAACATGCGATCATCAGAATACTATCACACAATACCTCTTCTTTCACTCCCCCGTCGTTCTCTCGAAGTATCTACTAAGAAAACCCAGTTGTATGAAAACCTCCAACGTACCCTTCCCCATTCTTTAACACCTATTCTAGGCATATCCAGCGCTCATACACAAACTAGAAAAAGCGCCAGGTGGGCAACACTTCCATACACAAGAAACCAACAAACCCCAAGTGAATAAACATGCCTTCCAACAACAAAAATCACCGAGCGAGATGGTGCAGTGGTTGGCACACTGGACGACGGTCCAAACCCGCACACTGAACGACGGTTCAAACCCGCGTCCGGCCATCCTTATTCAGGTTTTGCGTGATTCCTCTAAATAGCTTCAGTCAAATGCCGGAATGGTTCCTTTGAACGTGCACGGCCGATTTCCTTCCCCATCCTTACCAAATCCGATGGGACCGATGACCTCGCTGTTTGGTCACCTCCTTCGAATCAACCAACCAACCAACAAAAAATCATCACGTACTATCAATCTGAACTAGATCATCAGTCAAAGGTTTCACGTCGTATACCACAAGCAAAACCAAGTGCGAAACACAAGAAAACAGAAAATTTCAATGGAAGTGTATGTCGACTATTTTAAAGTGGAAGAGCGTCTCATAACCTACTACCAGATGAGAAGGAACACAAAATTTTGGAGCAGGGTAATAACAATTTACTGTGTGTGCATTATTTTAGGCCTTTCTTCCGCAGTCGCACTTTTAGAAGTAATAATGGCAGTCATGCCGCCTTTTGTGAAGGTGGGAAGTGCTGGTTCAAATGGTTCAAATGGCTCTGAGCACTATGTGACTTAACATCTGAGGTCTTCAGTCCCCTAGATTTAGAACTACTTAAACCTAACTAACCTAAGGACATCACACACATCCATTCCCGAGGCAGGATTCGAACATGCGACCGTAGCAGCAGCGCAGTTCCGGACTGGAGAGCCTAGAACCGCTCGGCCACTGCGGCCGGCGTGTGAAGTGTAATTTAGACTATACGGGTATCCTACTTTATGTAAATCATCACTGATAGTGAATGTAGCACTTATGTTCCTTTTTACCAATCGGTTTCTCAAGTTTAAAACTGCTTGTTAGGCCTCGCGTTTTTTTTTTTTTTTTGAGTTCATTATTTTGTCCTATGTACAGGTGTCCAATTTTTAGCACATTGTACTGCACTTGCTACCTTATTTTCTCGTTTATGCGTTTTTATATCCCCATATTTAGCTAGTGATTATGTCTATCTTGTTACGTGTACAGAATCAAAGACGATTGCATTCGTGATCGAAACAACGTGCACTGCGAGGTGAATGTGGGTTCACAAAAATATTGTGACTAGGAGAAACGAGACATATCGCCAACCTGCCGCCTGTACCTTGTGTGTGTGTGTGTGTGTGTGTGTGTGTGTGTGAGAGAGAGAGAGAGAGAGAGAGAGAGACAGAGAGAGCTCGCGCGCTTGAGTGTGCACAGGGGTGTGAATACAGAAGCTTTCTTCTTTGCGAGAGTTGCATTATGGGTATTGGGAGAAACGAGAAATGTTGCAGAAAATTGGATGTACCTGGAATAGTAACAATAGTAACAGGGGATGTTTAAGGGTGCGTCGGAGGTTTTTGGTAGTTATTTGAAGGCAATCGCTTGATAATAAGGGACTGTGTACCAGTGTTCTGATGATCACTTGTTGGAATATCGTTCTACTGTTTTTTCTGTTGATGTAAACAGTAAGTTGCTTGTCATGTTCACTTGGGCGCTGAGACAGGTCTTCTCCTCTGCTTTTGTTTTGTATATTTCACAATTTTTTTGTAAATTTAGGAGTCGTTTATTACTGTTTAATGTGATCGTTTTACAGCTACGTGAACAAACGTTTGACGTACTATGTTGTTGTTGTTGTGGTCTTCAGTCCTGAGACTGGTTTGATGCAGCTCTCCATGCTACTCTATCCTGTGCAAGCTTCTTCATCTCCCAGTACCTACTGCAACCTACATCCTTCTGAATCTGCTTAGTGTATTCATCTCTTGGTCTCCCCCAATGATTATTACCCTCCACGCTGCCCTCCAATACTAAATTGGTGATCCCTTGATGCCTCAGAACATGTCCTACCAACCGATCCCTTCTTCTGGTCAAGTTGTGCCACAAACTTCTCTTCTCCCCAATCCTATTCAATACTTCATCATTAGTTATGTGATCTACCCATCTAATCTTCAGCATTCTTCTGTAGCACCACATTTCAAAAGCTTCTATGCTCTTCTTGTCCAAACTATTTACCGTCCATGTTTCACTTCCATACATGGCTACACTCCATACAAATACTTTCAGAAATAACTTCCTGACACTTAAATCTATACTCGATGTTAACAAATTTCTCTTCTTCACAAAACGCTTTCCTTGCCATTGCCAGTCTACATTTTATATCCTCTCTACTTCGACCATCATCTGCTCCCCAAATGGCAAAACTCCTTTACTACTTTAAGTGTCTCATTTCCTAATCTAATTCCCTCAGCATCACCCGACTTAATTCGACTACATTCCATTATCCTCGTTTTGCTTTTGTTGATGTTCATCTTATATCCTCCCTTCAAGACACCATCCATTCCGTTCAACTGCTCTTCCAAGTCCTTTGCTGTCTCTGACAGAGTTACAATGTCATCGGCGAACCTCAAAGTTTTTATTTCTTCTCCATGGATTTTAATACCTACTCCAAATTTTTCTTTTGTTTCCTTTACTGCTTGCTCAATATAGAGATTGAATAACATCGGGGAGAGGCTACAACCCTGTCTTACTCCCTTCCCAACCACTGCTTCCCTTTCATGTCCCTCAACTCTTATAGCTGCCATCTGGTTTCTGTACAAGTTGTAAATAGCCTTTCGCTCCCTGTATTTTACCCCTGCCACCTTTAGAATTTGAAAGAGAGTATTCCAGTCAACATTGTCAAAAGCTTTCTCTAAGTCTACAAATGCTAGAAACGTAGGTTTGCCTTTCCTTAATCTTTCTTCTAAGATAAGTCGTAAGGTCAGTATTGCCTCACGTGTTCCAGTATTTCTACAGAATCCAAACTGATCTTCCCCGAGGTCGGCTTCTACTAGTTTTTCCATTCGTCTGCAAAGAATTCGTGTTAGTACTTTGCAGCTGTGGCTTATTAAACTGATGGTTCGGTAATTTTCACATCTGTCAACACCTGCTTTCTTTGGGATTGGAATTATTATATTCTTCTTGAAGTCTCAGGGTATTTCGCCTGTCTCATACATCTTGCTCACCAGATGGTAGAGTTTTGTCAGGACTGGCTCTCCCAAGGCCGTCAGTAGTTCCAATGGAATTTTGTCTACTCCGGGGGCCTTGTTTCGACTCAGGTCCTTCAGTGCTCTGTCAAACTCTTCACGCAGTATCGTATCTCCCATTTCATCTTCATCTACATCCTCTTCCATTTCCATAATATTCTCCTCAAGTGCATCGCCCTTGTTTAGACCCTCTATATACTCCTTCCACCTTTCTGCTTTCCCTTCTTTGCTTAGAACTGGGTTTCCATCTGAGCTCTTGATGTTCATACATGTAGTTCTCTTATCTCCAAAGGTCTCTTTAATTTTCCTGTAGGCAGTATCTATCTTACCCCTAGTGAGATAAGCCTCTACATCCTTACATTTGTCCTCTAGCCATCCCTGCTTAGCCATTTTGCACTTCCTGTCGATCTCATTTTTGAGACGTTTGTATTCCTTTTTGCCTGCTTCATTTACTGCATTTTTATATTTTCTCCTTTCATCAATTAAATTCAATATTTCTTCTGTTACCCAAGGATTTCTACTAACCCTCTTCTTTTTACCTACTTGATCGTCTGCTGCCTTCACTACTTCATCCCTCAGAGCTACCCATTCTTCTTCTACTGTATTTCTTTCCCCCATTCCTTTCAATTGTTCCCTTATGCTCTCCCTGAAGCTCTGTACAACCTCTGGTTCTTTCAGTTTATCCAGGTCCCATCTCCTTAAATTCCCACCTTTTTGCAGTTTCTGCAGTTTTAATCTACAGGTCATAACCAACAGATTGTGGTCAGAGTCCACATCTGCCCCTGGAAATGTCTTATAATTTAAAACCTGGTTCCTAAATCTCTGTCTTACCATTATATAATCTATCTGATACCTTTTAGTATCTCCAGGGTTCTTCCATGTATACAACCTTCTATCATGATTCATAAATCAAGTGTTAGCTATGATTAAGTTGTGCTCTGTGCAAAATTCTATCAGGCGGCTTCCTCTTTCATTTCTTAGCCCCAATCCATATTCACCTACTACGTTCCCTTCTCTCCCTTTTCCTACACTCGAATTCCAGTCACCCATGACTATTAAATTTTCGTCTCCCTTCACTATCTGAATAATTTCTTTTATTTCATCATACATTTCTTCAATTTCTTCGTTATCTGCAGAGCTAGTTGGCATATAAGCTTGTACTACTGTAGTAGGTGTGGGCTTCGTATCTACCTTGGCCACAATAATGCGATCACTATGCTGTTTGTAGTAGCTTACCCGCATTCCTATTTTCCTATTCATTATTAAACCTACTCCTGCATTACCCCTATTTGACTTTGTGTTTATAACCCTGTAGTCACCTGACCAGAAGTCTTGTCCCTCCTGCCTCCGAACTTCTCTAATTCCCACTATATCTAACTTTAACCTATCCATTTCCCTTTTTAAATTTTCTAACCTACCTGCCCGATTAAGGGATCTGACATTCCTCGCTCCGATCCGTAGAACGCCAGTTTTCTTTCTCCTGATAACGACATCCTCTTGAGTAGTCCCCGCCCGGAGATCCGAATGGGGGACTATTTTACCTCCGGAATATTTTACCCAAGAGGACGCCATCATCATTTAATCATACAGTAAAGCTGCATGCCCTCGGGAAAAATTACGGCCGTAGTTTCCCCTTGCTTTCAGCCATTCGCAGTACCAGCACAGCAAGGCCGTTTTGGTTATTGTTACAAGGCCAGATCAGTCAATCATCCAGACTGTTGCCCTTGCAACTACTGAAAAGGCTGCTGCCCCTCTTCAGGAACCACACGTTTGTCTGGCCTCTCAACAGATACCCCTCCGTTGTGGTTGTACCTACGGTACGGCTATCTGTATCGCTGAGGCACGCAAGCCTCCCCACCAACGGCAAGGTCCATGGTTCATGGGTGGGGGGGGGGGGGGGTACTATATGTCCACTAAAAGAATCGCCCACCCGATTCTACGAGAGTGAGTCAAATGAAAACCTTAAATTTGTAATAACAAGCCGAAATTTCGCGCCGTTATCCTGTAAGTTGGTAAGCGTGCTACAAACAGCATGCAGAATGGCCTGTAGGTGGCAGCATAGTGCAGATGCACTCATACCGTCGCAGTATCAGTATAAAGATGGCCGCCCCACTTGCGACTTGCACCAGGGAAGAACAGCGTTCTGTTATTGGGTTTTTTCGTAGTGACGGTGTGAAACTTATTGAAATTCATCGATGAATGAAGGTTGAGTACGGTGATGCATGTTTGTCACAGCAGAAAGTCTAAATTGGAGTAGGAAGTTCGCAAATAGTGTGACTTCAGTGGAAGATGCTCCTTGTCCAGGTCAGGCACAACGAGTTGTGACTCCACAGAACATTGCAGCAGTTGAAGCCATAGTGAAGGAAAACCGCCGAATGACATTGCAGCATGTTTACTGATTAGTCGTGGGTTAGCACACCACATTGTGCATGATGTGCTCCAGTTTCACAAAGTGTCTGCAAGATGGGTGCCACGGCAGCTGACTCCTGAAATGAGAGAACGACGTGTTGATGCTTGTGAAGAACTTCTTCGGCGCTTTGAACGAGAAGGTGATGGCTCCCTTGCAAAGAACCGTTACTGGGGACGAAACCTGGTTTCACTTCCACCAACCGGAAACGAAGAGAGCGAGCAGGGAATGGCGCCATTCTTCATCACCAAAGCCAAAGAAGTTTCGAACAGAACCAACAGCAGGGAAGGTTATGGTGGCTATCTTTTGGGACGAAAAAGGCGTCATTTTGGAGCATTACATGCCCAGAGGGACCACTGTCACCAGTGCATCACACACAGATCTCCTAAAAAATCATCTGCGGCCTACAGTCAAATCAAAGCGTCATGGATTGTTGACAGCACGTGTCCTTTTGCAACATGACAATGCAAGGCCCCACACTGCCCATACAACAGTTGCAACAATCACCGACCTACATTTTGAGTGTCTTCCTCATCCACCATACTCACCAGACCTTGCCCCAGCGATTTCCATATGTTTCGACCACTCAAAGACGCAATGAGAGGAAAGAAGTTCCGTTCTGATGAAGAAGTACGCCACGCAGTGCATGAGTGGTTGCGCGGACTATCAAAAGAATTTTTTTCTAAAGGAATTTATGCACTTTGTAAGCGCTGGAGGACTTACATTGAGCGTGGGGGAGATTATGTTGAAAAGGTTTGTACCACTTGTGCACAATAAATAATATCATAAAAAATATTTAAGGTTTTGATTTGACTCACCCTCGTACGTATTGATATTAAATAGCAATACTGCATTTTAAAAAAGGGATATACTGTGTAAAAAAATGTTGTACATTAGTTACAGTAGTCTAATTGGTCTACTGTTTCTTTTACATCGTGTTCGTTTCGTTTCTTGTCAGTCTAATTATTGCATGATGTTTTGGTAGCTGTCATTTACACTAACATCCTGTCACACACGTGACACACTTATAACTGAACCTATGGAACAAGTACATGTTTAAATGAGTTGTAGCTGTTATTAAAATCGCTACTGTTGCGGGTCGCGCCCGCCATTTGGCGTTCTCCACTGACGTGACTGGCTGTTTGGTTGCCGGCAGGCGGCCACGGCCGCGAGTGGGTGTCTCCCGCGGTGGCGCTGTTCGTGCTGCGCCAGCTGGTGGAGAACTATCAGGTGAACCGGCGCGTCGTCGACGCCGCCGAGTGGTTCGTGCTGCCCGTGGCCAACCCGGACGGCTACGAGTACAGCCACACCACCGACCGCCTGTGGCGCAAGACCCGCTCCACGCACACCTCGGCCGCCGCCAGGTACGTGCCCTCTGCCCCAGCTGCAAACGTACCTCGCTGCAATGTTCTAAGGGTGACTCAGAGGCCCCTACCGATCCGTTCTATGCAACCCGCACTACGTCCCTACCGATGCGTTTTATGCAACCCGCACTACGTCCTTACCAGAAACGATATCCAGACAGGTCACAGCCACGTAATCGATGTAAGTTCCCTCTCAAAGCTTTGTTTGCAAATTGAACCATGTGTAAAAAATACAAGTGAGGATTGGCCAGGAGTTAAACCGTATTTTTGGCCCAAGAGACATCTTACTTCTGCCACACTTATCGAAGTGTCTCCAGTCCTTCCATGTGTTCAAAAATAGCTCTGAGCACTATGGGACTTAACTTCTGAGGTCATCAGTCCCCTAGAACTTAGAACTACTTAAACCTAACTAACGTAAGGACATCACACACGTCCATGCCCGAGGCAGGATTCGAACCTGCGACCGTATCGATCGCGCGGTTCCAGACTGAAGCGCCTAGAACCGGTCGGCCACTTCGACCGGCTTTCTGTGTGTGATCAGCCGTGTAGTCTTACAGGTTTTGGATGTTTCTGTAAGTTTATTCCGTTTTTAGTGCTCAGTTTTTCGTAACTACTTCAAAGGTGTTGCTTTATGGAGTATGTATCACCATTGGAAACAACGAAACTAACAGGAGACATGAAAAGTGGAAGTGCAGAAGTAACAATCTGCAGGTATATAACCCTATGAAAAGATCAACACCGATGTCATTTAAGAAACTCCACATGACAGAACAATATTGTTGTCTATTTCGCTGTGGAAATCTGAAGCACATTCTCATAATGTCACACAGTAACTAGTAAAGTGTATGAAGGCATCTTTTGGGGTGACGAAATTTAGGGGCCATCTTCGGAAATTTTGTGGTGACGTGTTCTGTTAGAATGCCTATGTAAGAATGGGGGGGGGGGCGTAAGAGGAATTGCGAGCTTTGTTGAAGAACAGTTTGGATTTGCTTTTGATGGGTTCGGTAATTTATGGAAATTTGTTTGCGTCTAGAGATCTCTGATAGATGTGTAACGGGGTGCATTTAGTGCTAAGTGCAAAAATTTGTTTCGTGCGATCGAACTTTCTTAATATTAGCGACCCTGTACTCAATGAGCGAGAGAATGTGAAAATCTTGCGCGTGGTATTTGAAGGCGTTGCGGGTTGCATAAAACCGAGACTCAGGGGCCGCTGAACCACCCTCTTTAGCAGAATACATTGCTTCTTTACTCGGTGTTTAAGGGATGTTCCCCTGCTACCACGCTGGAGAAGAGACCTGATGACTGGAGTGTATGTGTGTGTGCGGCAGGTGGTTGTGGCGGCAGTGCGCGGGGGCGGACCTGAACCGCAACTGGGGCTTCCACTGGGGCGGCGCGGGCGCGTCTCGCGACCCCTGCTCGGAGCGGTTCGCGGGCCCGCGCGCCTTCAGCGAGCCCGAGGCGCGCGCCGCCGCAGACTTCCTGACGGACCGCGCGGGCCGCGTGCGCCTCTTCCTGTCGCTGCACGCCTACTCGCAGGCGTGGCTCGCGCCCTGGGGGCACTCGCGCAGGCCGCCGCCCGACGCGCAGGACCTCATGGACGTCGCCCGGCTCGCCGTGGAGGCCGCCGCCCGCGTCACGGGCCAGCCCTACCGCATGGGCCACGCCAGGGACCTCGCCGCGCCCAGGGCCGGTCAGTGCTCTCTCCTCTACACCAGTTGCTGCCCGTACATTAAGGGCAGGCGAACAACACTCCGACATGAAACTTCCTGGCATATTAAAACTGTGTGCCGGACCGAGACTCGAACTCGTGACCTTAGCCTTTCGCAGGCAAGTGCTCTACCAACTGAGCTACCCAAGCACGACTCACGCCCCGTCCTCACAGTTATACTTCTACCAGTACCTCGTCTCCTCTTCCAAATTTACTAGAGCACATGCCCGCAAGGGTCCCGAGTTCGCGTCTCGGTCCGGCACACCGTTTTAATCTGCCAGGAAGTTTCATATCAGCGCACTCTCCGCTGCAGAGTGAAAATCTCATTCTGGAAACATCCCCCAGGCTGTGGCTAAGCCATGTCTCCGCATATCCGTTCTTTCAGGAGTGCTAGTTCTGCAAGGTTCGCAGGAGAGCTCCTGTAAAGTTTGGAAGGTAGGAGACGAGGTACTGGCAGAAGTAAGGCTGTGAGGACGGGCGTAGCTCAGTTGGTAGAGCACTTGCCCGCGAAAGTCAAAGGTCCCTAGTTCGAGTCTCGGTCCTGCACACAGTTTTAATCTGCCAGGAAGTTTAATACTCTGACATTTTGCAGATGATGCAGTAACGGTATCTGATCAAAAGAATCTGGACACCATTCGTACACTTCGTAACGTATTACTATCTTTGCGACGTTTCTCATCGAGCCATATACGTTATCTCGTATTCCTAACTGCTTCTCTCATACAAATAATGATAAAAATTCAGAAATTCAGGGTCGCCACCAGTCCAAGCCCTTCCTAACAATTTAGAAAAAAATCGGAGCTGGAAAATTATTAGTTTAATTACTTTAATAATTTAACTACAAGTATGAACATGTCTTTAAGTAGCCAGATAAATAGCACTCCATGTCATGCATCAAGCAACACCACAGAATTTATCTTTCACGTAGATTATTTATTGTATCTAAGTAATTTGGTTGCACATCCTAACTACACATAACTGGTGCCTGACTAGAAATATTTAAGTAAGAATTACGTGAGAATGTAACTGTGGTGTGCGTGCTGTAAGACCTTCGGTACACACACCATCATATTATTTGACTTGTCGGTCTAACGAAGTAGGCGAGTGTCAGCAATATGTCTTGTGGTCTTATCGTGGCGTGTTTATCTTCTGCCATTAGGTCAGACGATAGAAATGCCACTTGCACGCTTAGAGTAGCAGTTTGACGGTGACCAACTTTAAACAGAACTTGATTAATTTTCACACTCAACTATTAAAATAATAAAAAGCATAGATATTACGTAACTTGATTCTGGATGCTGTTTACAATTGACAATCTGAAGTTCCTTTTTCTTGGTACGTTAATCTTATTCTCACATATCTCTGATACTTGACAAAGTGTCTATACATTTATCTTCATGGCTATGTACAGGAATATGATAATCTTCTTAGGTGCAGACTGAAACTTGGCTATAGACTGGTACAGACTAATGTAGACTGGTGCAGACAAATGCAGAGTGACTAATCGGAGGTCTGCACACTCGTTATAATACCTCGCGCGTTCAGGTATCACTGCGCGAGTGTGATCCGCGAGGAGAAAAGGTTCTACGTTAGTAGCAATCTCATTGGCTGCATTACATATTAATACGCGGATCGGCGGAAGCAGAATTTCGTGCGTCTCTAAGGCAGCGCCATCTCGTAGTGCGGAGTTGGACGAGCGCTGCGCCTGCGCTGTTGTGCTTAGCGGGGCGCGCTCTAGTGGGAAAGTTGTGTACGCGCTGACTACGCGGAACTACGTACACAACACTGATCTAAAGAATCTGGACACTATTCGTACACTTTGTAACGTATTACTATCTTCACCACGTTTCTCATCGAGCCGTATACGTTATCTCGCATTTCTAACTGCTTCTCTCACACAAATAGTGATCAAAATTCAGAAATTCGGGGTCGCCGCCAGCCCAAGCCCTTCCTAAAGCCGTCGGCACACGGACCGTGCTGTCGAACGTTAACGTTGAGCGTGCCAGGTTCAACGTGCTGCTGAAAGCTCAGGAACGATGCGACTTGTGCATACGGTACGTGAGCCCCAACGTGGCATACGCGATCGTAAAGCACTCCAGCGGCAGTCTGAGGGATGTTTCTAGTTCGTAAATCACACTGTTTACTCAAAGGGCGCGCGTAAAATTACCACGTTAGCTCTATTAAATCGCACATTTCCTCCATCGTCCACGAAAAGGAAAGTACCATGTCCAGTCAATAAGGACACAGGCTTATAAAAGGTCCATTACAAACAGTGCGGTACAAATTTGGAATACTTCTCTGCGTAAGATAAACATTATTTCATCATTCCCACATTTTAGTAAAACCCCAAGGTCAGTCTTAGTTGATCACTGTTCCTACTGAGTAACAGAATCTTTGCAACATGTGAATTACGAAGCGTAAAAGAAAAAGGAGCAAAATATCTTTATACAAGTAGCGCAAGCTGTCCTATAGATTAAGCCAATCGAACAAAGTCACTCCTCAAAAAAAGGTGAACTTATATTTACATAACATCAAATATTATAGCATATACTTATATTAAACTAATAATAAAGTATCAGAACCTAATAGAAAAGGCAAATGTTGGGAAAAAATTGGAATTTTTAAGACGCGAACCACCGCCTCAACAAAAACTTATTATTGAACAGCGACGCTACACATTACGTTAAACCAACAACAATAGCTTGTTGCTAAATAATAATGTCTTACGCCTTGCTAAAAACGTTAATCGTAGATAATTATGTTACTAATTGAAATTTAATTATAACAAATTGTACTAAGAACAATGCGTTTTGGGTGGATCTTCAGTGTGTCACTGCCTTCAAATAGCCTACTCTCATAACACGCAAGTTACAATAATTGTTTTGCCACAAATATGATGTTTCTCATTATTTTATTGGAACGAATCACACAACTAACAACGGGTTTCCCAGTGATTCTCAATTTTCTGGTTCTCAGAAACGGCATATATACGTATAGGCTTGAAATGAATGCCAATATGGCGTCCCATAGCTCTGTACTGAAGGGAGACGGCGCGCGTGTGACGTAGGTAGCATTGTGCCATCTCATTGGTCAACGCTCGACGCACGGTCAGAATATCTGACATGCCAGATATTGCTCTGCACGTTCGGAAAGACTCCCGAACGTGCTATTCCACGCTATGACGTCAGAAACTAGGCACGCTCAACGCTCAACGTTCGGATGCACGGTCCGTGTGCCGACGGCTTAACCATTTAGAAAAAAACGGAGCTGGAAAATGATTAGTTTAATTACTTTAATAGTTTGACTACAAGTATGCAAATTTCTTTAAGTAGCCAGATAAATAACACTCCATGAAGCAACACCACAGAATCTATCTTTCACGTACATTATTTATAGTATCTAAGTATTTGGTTGCACATCCTAACTACTCAAAACTGGTGCCTAACTAGAAATATTTAAGTAAGAATTACGTGAGAATGTAACAGAGCACAATTTAACTACAGCAAGGAGAAACACAAAAAACGGGGGTGGGAGACAATGATACTATCATCTCCTTTGCATTAATACCATAAAAATATCTCAGTGAGATTCGCATTACGATTCTACACATGCACTATTCTGGACAGAGGTTTAACCAATGCACGAAGTTGTGCGATAATTATTCAACATACTAACTGCGTCTGCTGCTTGCAAACGGCCGAACTAGAGCACGTGCTGCATTCCGAATCAAACGGTTGTGCTGCTTTGCAGAAAGCGCACGAAAGAACAGATATTCTTGCAGAAATCATAGCTCATTAAAAAAGCAAACTGTTAAAGCCTATTGCGGTGCCGTGGTGGACCAGAAGGGTAATTTATTACCAAACACGTGGCAAAAATCGACACACAAAGACAAAAGCAACTTCCACAAAATATAACATTAAAAATCATTAAAAATCACACTCGCTTCGACACAGTATTACACTCACGTACGGTTGAAGTGATCCTAACCAGCTTTTCCTAATCAGATTTACCGTTTGAAATTCTAGTACATTGTTGTTCAAAATGAACAAGGTAACTTCCACACTTTTCAACTCAACACCCAAAAATCGCCATTTAAAGCAATATAGTTATGGCACATTCGGAATAATAAATCGCTTCACACGCTTCAGTTAAGCTGAAGTTCTTAAGTATTTCAACAGTTATACATAACGAAGTCTTAACTCAGCCTGCTTCCTATCACCTGAAACCCCCCCTTAAGAGCTACGATCCATACTCACTAAGCGTTCACCGAAGAGTGCCGGTTTCTCTTTCGAGATTACCTAGCTCCCCGTGCAGCGGAAGCTGCCAGAGGCGTAGTCCTCCGTCAGCAACCGCACACACAAAAAAAACAGCCTTCGACTAAGATGCGTAAACCTCTCTGTTCAGGTATTGGAAACCTAAGTTGGTCATCCTGTGCTCGCCTTCGAACGAGAAGCAACATCGTCTGCTCCCAGCAGACGATGACCAACTCAGCGTTTCCCACAAAACAAAACCGAAACCCCACATTAAAACAAACGTATAATATTCAATAGGCCTTATTTGAGTGTTCAGTCTTTCTGGAAGAGTTCATGAATTGAGTTAAATCAGGTAGTAAAGTGAATAACTTGTACCGAATTCGACAAGCGTCTTATGAAACTACTTCACAGAGACATTTCAACTTATGAGGTGTACCCATCCTTTACTACGTCTTCATCTCTCTCGGGGACACTTTCAGTGAGATGTCTGAATGTCTACAGAGCAATGGCAGGCCATTCTTCCTCAAGGGCCCAAACCAGAGAAGGTAGTAATTCTGGAATCTCATACTTGGAGCAATGTCGGTTGGTTGGTTGATTTGGGGGAGAGGACAAAACAACGAGGTCCCATCAGATTGGGGAAAGAAGTCGGCTGTGCCCTTTCAAAGGAATCATCCTGGCTTTCGCCTGAAGCGATTTAGGGAAATCACGGAAAACCTAAATCAGGATTGGCGGACGTGGGTTTCAATCATTTTTGTCCTGAATGTGAGTCCATTATACTAACCATTGAGCCACCTCGCTCGGTGGAGCAAAGTCGACATTCTAACTCATCCCAAAGGTGTTCCATTAAGTTTAGGTATGGAGTCTGGGCAGGCCAGTCCATTTCAGGAATCTTGTTGACCAGAAACCATTGCCTCACTGGTGCTGCCTTCTGACAGGATGCAGTGTCACTCTGGTACAGTCATCGATTCCGAACCCTTCCCTTACTGTTCGCAGAATACAGTGCTGTAAAATAAGTTCATGCTCTTCCGCATTAAGCACAACAAGGGGATGATGCCCTAACCACGACAAACCGTAACACCACCTCCTTTGTACTTCACTGTTAGCACAACACACTGTGGCAGGCAAGGTTCTCCAGGCATTCGCCAAACCCAGAGCCTTCCACCGATTTGCAACAGGATATAGTACGTTTATCATCCCAACCCACTCCATTACAGTAGTTCACTGTCTAGACGGTTTCGCTTGTTTGAACTATCTCAAGAGTGTCAGCAGTGACTACAGAAATGCGTGCCTCATGATATGAGCTGCTCAACCACTGCAACCCAATATAATTCCATGTGGACACTCATTGTGGTAGCTGGACTTTCGGTAGCACTTCGGAATTCAGGAGTCATTCCTTTCGTTGGTTTCCCGCGATTTTTTGTTCCTGATAAATTTGTTTCAGAGCAGGATTTTCCCTACCTGATTTAATTAACTTTCTAAGTTGCTCTGAAGATTTTCTTACCCCCTGTGTTATCCAAGCGTTAGTTCTAGTTTTTACTTTAATTTTATTTACAGGGAATGCATTTTCATAGTTATGTTTGTAGCAAGCTAAAAATATTTAAACTTCATATCTGCATTGTCATGTTTACCCGAATCCCAGTTTGAATTTTTTAACAATGAATTAAAAATCCTAATATTGTCATCATTCACACGTCTTCTATAGAAGTATTTCTCACTGTTCCTGGAATTTGCGCTGAGTACATTATTCACACTAAATTTTATTACTTTTGAGAATCCAGCGTCAATCATTCTACACTATGATCAAATGTTTGCAAGTCAAAAAAGTATTTGATCAAATGTAGTTTTAGTGCCAAGTCTAGTGCATTCACGGACAGCGGGTCATAAATTATGTGAATATAGCAAATTTTTCAGTTTATATTTTGACAGGTTATGTTAAAGTTTACATTGAAATCTCCAACTACAATAATGTTTTCTTTAAAATTTCTTATTTCGCTAAAGAGTCTTTATGCACTGTCCAAGAACACCATAAAGTTGCCTGATAGGGATCGGTACATGCAAACAATGGTTATTTTGGGTTCTTTAATTTTGCAAACACAATATTTAAACACTTTACGTTACTGAACTTAAATTCTTTGCATTCAATTCCTTACTTAACATATATGCATGTTCCTCCTATGCAGTCTCTCTGCAGAAGCTACTAATAATTTCAAATCCTGTTGTTCTAGCAGTACAAGCTTGGTTATCCTTTAACCAATGTTCACTCACACATGAAACTGATATATCCTTTAGCTGATCAAGCAATAGTACTTATAAATTTGTTACTTCGCTGGCATCGAGTGACTATTTCATATTCGAAGTGACTGATATTTCCTGATCAAACCATTTTGCAGTTACTGCTTTCCTACTAACAACAAAATTCTCTTCACCTCCTTTTATGCTGGCGGGTCCGCTTCTCGTGACACATATTCATCAATTTTGCGTTACATAGGGGTGTCCAGACTCTTTTGATCAGGTAGTGTATAGGGTGATCCGTGGATGTGGATAAACAGGCTTCACAGCTAAGCAATATGAGATTGGAGAGGCGAAAATCTGTGAGGTTTTGGTACCAACATGGCTGCCATTTCGTAAGCCGTCATCTTGGATATAACTCGAAATTTCCAAATGGAAAAGTAGTCAGTTGACATATGAAACCGATGCAGAATTACACAAGAACAAAATGGGGTCCATTTCAGTACAGCTTTCTCCTTTCTCGAGTTGTGAATGATGTTTCTTCCTTGCAAGTGACGTGGCTGTTGATTACATTAATAAAGAGGTACCGTACACATTTAAACTGACTGACAAGAAGAGTGGTGCACCCAAGAGACATAGTCGGATATCATTGTAAGTTCGTACACGTAGACTCAATCGATGGATGTGTAAACGATTATATTTGCAATTCTGTGTGAGAGGGAGAATGGCCACCAGAGAGCATTACTCTTGTTTAGGTGTTTAGTGTTCTTACGAGGACTGGTAGAGTATATAAAGGGTGTGAGCAGCATCAGATGTTGAGAGACAATTGTGAATGACACAGAGGTGCTGCGTGCTTGTGCGAGACAGCGTTATCAGCAACTGACAGAGTTTGAATAGAGTCTTGTTATCGTTGTGAGTCTCCATTTGGCTGGCTGGTCTAATGCTGCAGTAACTGGATTTGTGGAGCATTCAGATGTGATAGCGGCCAAATATTGGACTGCATGGAAACGTGATGGTAGGCACATTCATCGTCAAGATTCCTGTCCAACACAGTCGGTCACCAGGAGGTAAGATCACCGTACTGTACACCGAACAGATCATAATCGCTTACAACCACTAATGGACCCCCTTCGACAATTCTTGTCATCCTGCATTATGCACCGCAATACAAATGGTATCGTTCGATGATGCCGTGTCCGGGACACATAAACTGTTGATGAACGTCGTCACATTGTGTTCAGTCATAAATCAAGGTTCTGCACTATCCCAGATGACCATTGGCAGCGAGTATCATGACGAACTGGAGATAGGTCCCATTCTTCCAACGTTTTGTAAAGGCACAGTGATGTTATTTCTGGCGTCATGCTGTGGGAAGCCATCGGAGATGACTTCAGGTCATGGCTAGTTGTGACTGAGGGAATTCAGAACGCACAACGGTACGCCACAGACATCCTGCGGCCTCAGCTGTTGCCTCTCATGCGACAGGAGCCTCGTGCCAGTAAGGACAATACTCATACACTTTCTGCCTGTGTTGAGGTACTCCTGTGCCAGCAGGATCACCAGATCCACGACAGAACATGTGTGCGACAGGTTCGGAAGTCGGCTTCGTCGAAGTGCCAGTATCCAGGACATAAAGGACCAGTTAAGACAGTTGTGGGCCAGTTTGTCTCGGGAGAGCGTCCAGCAGCTGGGTGACAACCTTGCCAAAGAATCATGGCATGCATACAGATCCGAAGAGGTGCAACGTCTTAATGATAAGTGAGCTCATCCTGTCGTCTTCTTTGTAAATTCGACTTGATTTTGAAATCACTGAAATAACATCAAACACCCTCTCAACCCAAGAATTTTCCTTTTGGTTCCTCTTCTCCTTTTGCGTGCTTCATGTGTTTTGTCAAGCCGTTCAGATCGTCTTGGTAACAGAACAGAGGAGCATTTGAGTTATCGCAGAGGATTTCAACTGACGCTGTACAGACAAATCACTCATTACCCACAATCCTGTGGTGAAATCCTGCACTTCTAATGAAATTTTATTACTTGTCTCTTAATTGCAATATCTACTACTTTCTGACAAAAATTTGTGTAAAGAAATATATCTTTGCAAGACTGACTACATGCACTCAGATCTACGTTGTAGCCCTTATCCAGTTCTGCATCTACATCCATGCCAAAGACACCACTCTGAATGCATGGCAGAGGATACTTTCTGCAGTATCACATATTGGGATTTATGTTTCCTTGCCATACGCATATGGAGTGAAGAATGATGTATTAAACATCTCTGTGTGAGCTGTAATTAGCGTAATCTTGTCTATGAGTTCCCAGTGGGAACTAACTTAAAATTTAGAGAGAGAAATTAAAAGCTATATGGTGCGCTGATAATATCCTAATCTACATCTACATGGATACTCTGAAAATCACACTTAAGTGCATGGCAGAGGGTACATCGAACCATCTTCACAATAATTCTCTACTATTCCAATCTCGAACAGGTCGCGGGAAAAACTAACGCCTTTAGATAAAGGCGAGCTCTTAGTTCCCTTATTTTATTATGATGACCGTTTTCACCTAGGTACGTCGGCATCAACAAAATAGTTTCGCATTCGGAGGAGTAAGTTAGTGATTGAAATTTCGTGAGAAGATTCCGCCGCAACGAAAAACGCCTTTGTTTTAATGGTGCCCATCCCGAGTCCTCTATCATTTCAATGACACTCTCTCCCCTATTTAGCGATAATATAAAACATGCTGCTCTTCTTTGAACTTTCTCAACGTATTCCGTTAATCCTATGTGGCAAAGATCCCAGAGCGCGAAGCAGTACTCCAAAATAGGATGGACAAGTGTAGTGTAGGCAGCCTCTTTAGTAGAGCTAGTGTTCTGCCAATAAAACACAGTCTTTGCTTTGCTTTCCTCACAACATTTTCTGTGTGTCCTTTCCAATTTAAGTTGTTCGTAATTGTAATTGCTAGGTGTTTGAATTTACGGCCTTTAGATTTGACTGATTTATTGTGTAACCGAAATTTAACGCACTCCTTGTAACACTCATGTGGATGACCTCACACTTATCATTATTTAGATTCAATTGCCAATTTTCGCACCATACAGATATCTTTTCTAAATCTTTTTCCAATTTGTTTTGATCTTCTGATGACTTTATTAGACGATGAACGACAGCATCACCTGCAAACAATTTAAGACTGCTGTTCAGATTATCTCCTTAAATTGTTTATATAGATAAGGAACAGCAGAGGGCCTATAACACTAGCTTGGAGAACGCCAGAAATCACTTCTGTTCTACTTGCTGACTTTCCGTGAGCTACTAGGAACTGTGACCTCTCTGACAGGAAATCACTAATCCAGTCACATAACTGAGACGATATCCCATGAGCACGCAATTTCAGTACATGCTTGTGTGGCAAAGTCAAAAGCTTTCTCAGAGTTTAGTAATATAGGATGAATTTGTAATCCCTTGTCAATAGCCCTCAACACTTCGTGTGAATAAAGAGCTAGTTGCGTTTCACAAGAACGATGTTGTCTAAATTCGTGTTGACTGCGTGCCACAGAAGCTATAGAACCTGGAAAATCATTTGAATGGACTGAATAGTGTCTTGAAAATAAGTTATTAGATGAACATCAATAAAATTGAAAAAGGATAGCAGAGAATAGTCGAATTAATGCAAGTGATGCTAGAAGAATTAGGCTATGAAATCAATCGATACAGGTGGTAGATTAGTTTTCCTATTTGGACAGTGAAATAAGTGACAATGAACAAAAGTAAAGAGGATATAAAATGTAAACTGATAACAGCGAAAAACGCTCTTGTGATCAAGAGAAGTATGTTCAAACTGCATGTAAATCTACTTATTTCATTTATTTCACATGGCGAGCCTATAGGATTCACGTCCTCGCATGTATCCAATCAGGCATCTTCAGTGAATTAGAATTAAAATGCGCGTAATAAGTAACAGTACGTAATAACAATAGTATTAGGCATAGTAATCAATATGTGATACCTGAAAACACGTATGTACTGAAGAATGAAGAAATGAAGAAACGTACACAGAACAGCCTAGCATTAAGAACTGCATCAGACCAGTCTCCAGACTAAAAACTAGGGAACAGCTCAGATAACAAGTGGGGTGAAAGTGGTTTATGATTCGGTCTCTTACGCGGAAAGGTGCGCAGGATTATTTAAGAAATCTGAGCAAAAAACAGCGTTGTGGTTGTCGCTCATTAACTTCAAGGAGTTGAACATAATCCTGTTTAAACAGTTACAAAAAGGCTTCAGCGATCAGTAATTACCTGCTAAACTAGCGTGGAGTACAACGCAGCACGGTTACTTCAACATGAATGTAAAATGAGCGTAACTGTTGATACATTAGTGGATGGGCGTAGGCATTGTTAGGGAACGTGTTACGTGACTAAAGGATAAAAAAAGAAGTTATATTATTAATCTGCGCTGTTATTACTTCAAAGTGACATTTCCAGCCGGTCGGTGTGGCCGAGCGGTTAGGCGCTTCAGTCTGGAACCGCGCGACCGCTAAAGTCGCAGGTTCGAATCCTGCCTCTGGCATGGATGTGTGTGTGATGTCCTTAGGTTAGTTAGGTTTAAGTAGTTCTAAGTCTAGGGGCTGATGACCTCAGCTGTTAAGTCCCAAAGTGCTCAGAGCCATTTGAATTTTTGACAATTTCCTGTTTACGATTGCGAAACTTTAATCGTTGAAAAGTATAAGAGACACGTGTTCATATTAGACACTTGATCAATTTTATTTAGTAACGAAGCGCGTGCTTTCTGTAAAGTCTCCATACTCGAATCTGATGGCCACAAAAATAAGTAAAATAACGTAAAAGAGCTTTGCATTTCTCTCTGTCACAGGATACATTTTACCATGGTAACAATGACCCCCGTTATTACAGAGTGCAGGCAGTTATTTTTTCCTTCATCGTATTTGGGAACGATAGGAAATTTACTGCTCCAGAAGCGTGCCTGAAATACGATGGAAAACCTATACCCGTGCACTCGCAAACCACAGTGCATGTCGGAGGATAATTTTTCCAAACCTGTTTCACAGAGGAAGACTGCACTGTACTTCCTTCTCTAGATTGTCGTACAGATGACAAAATGGTAGATATCGAAACAGATGACAGAGGGATAGAAAAACAATTAAAATCGCCCAAAAGAGGAAAGGCCGCTGGACCTGATGGGATACCAGTTCAATTTTACACAGAGTACGCGAAAGAACTGGCCCCCCTTCTTGCAGCGGTGTACCGTAGGTCTCCAAAAGAGCGTAGCGTTCCAAAAGATTGGAAAAGGGCACAGGTCATCCCCGTTTTCAAGAAGGGACGTCGAACAGATGTGCAGAATATAGACCTACATCTGTAAAGCCGATCAGTTGTAGAATTTTGGAAC
This sequence comes from Schistocerca serialis cubense, assembly GCF_023864345.2. Taxonomy (NCBI): domain Eukaryota; kingdom Metazoa; phylum Arthropoda; class Insecta; order Orthoptera; family Acrididae; genus Schistocerca; species Schistocerca serialis. The sequence goes on from NC_064639.1 coordinate 972,044,043, forward strand.
ACGTATTATGTTCGAGTATAATGACTTTTCAGGAGACTAGAAATCTACTCTGTAGGAATCAGCATGGGTTTCGAAAAAGACGATCGTGTGAAACCCAGCTCACGCTATTCGTCTACGAGACTCAGAGGGCCATAGACATGGGTTCCCAGGTAGATGCCGTGTTTCTTGACTTCCGCAAGGCGTTCGATACAGTTCCTCACAGTCGTTTAATGAACAAAGTATGAGCATTTGGACAAACAGACCAATTGTGTGATTGGATTGAAGAGTTTCTAGATAACAGAACACAGTATGTCATTCTCAATGGAGAGAAGCCTTCCGAAGTAAGAGTGATTTCAGGTGTGCCGCAGGTGAGTGTCGTAGGACCGTTGCTATTTACAATATATATAAATGACCTTGTGGATAACATCGGAAGTTCACTGAGGCTTTTGCGGATGATGCTGTGGTATATCGAGAGGTTGTAACAATGGAAAATTGTACTGAAATGCAAGAGGATCTGCAACGAATTGACGCATGGTGCAGGGAATGGCAATTGAATCTCAATGTAGACAAGTGTAATGTGCTGCGAATACATAGAAAGAAAGATCCTTTATCATTTAGCTACAGTATAGCAGGTCAGCAACTGGAAGCAGTTTATTCCATAAATTATCTGGCAGTAGGCATTAGGAGTGATTTAAAGTGGAATTACCATATAAAATTAATCGTCGGTAAAGCAGATGCCGGACTGAGATTCATTTGAAGAATCCTAAGGAAATGCAGTCCGAAAACAAAGGAAGTAGGTTACAGTACACTTGAAACTTCCTGGCAGATTAAAACTGTGTGCCCGACCGAGACTCGAACTCGGGACCTTTGCCTTTCGCGGGCAAGTGCTCTACCAACTGAGCTACCGAAGCACGACTCACGTCCGGTACTCACAGCTTTACTTCCGCCAGTCCGCGAGTCTCGGTCGGGCACACAGTTTTAATCTGCCAGGAAGTTTCATATCAGCGCACACTCCGCTGCAGAGTGAAAATCTCATTCTGGATACAGTACACTTGTTCGGCCACTGCTTGAATACTGCTCACCGGTGTGGGATCCGCACCAGATAGGGTTAGTTGATAGAAGAGATAGAGAAGATCCAACGGAGAGCAGCGCGCTTCGTTACAGGATCATTTAGTAATCGCGAAAGCTTTACGGAGATGATAGGTAAACTCCAGTGGAAGACTCTGCAAGAGAGACGCTCAGTAGCTCGGTACGGGCTTTCGTTGAAGTTTCGAGAACATACCTCCACCGACGAGTCAAGCAGTATATTGCTCCCTCCTACGTATATCTCGCGAAGAGACCATGAGGATAAAATCAGAGAGATTAGAGCCCACACAGAGGCATACTGACAGTCTTTCTTTCCACGAACAATGCGAGACTATATCAGTTTGTGCCGTCATTTGATATTCATTTCATTTCTTAAACGCGAAGGAAATAATGTCACAGTTTCTACATCAGTGTAAGTTTTGTGTACGAAATATGTAGAGCTTATGGAGTTGATACTTCTTTTAAGTAATAACTAGCAGCAGCTGTTTCTGAAATATTTCAATTTTTCCTCATATCACTTATTAAGTTTATTATAATTACTCTGATTAGTTCCAGGCGATCAAATCTCTCTTTTCACAAGCTGCAACATCGTCGCGAAAAAACAGTGACCCGTACATGTAATAAGTTTCCTTTAATTTAAGTCTATGGTCACAACCTTTTTGTTAACAGGTTACCGGTTTCGTTCTTTAATGACCATCATCAGATCTGTTTCATGAGAACAAAGTCCTAATGTACTGCAGGCATAGTGGCATCGTCAAATGTTAAATACGGAATCAGCACCACCATCGTCAAATACATATAAATAACATCATATGGGTGCATGTAATGTTATTTATATGTATTTGACGATGGTGGTGCTGATTCCGTATTTAACATTTGACGATGCCACTATGCCTGCAGTACATTAGGACTTTGTTCTTATGAAACAGATCTGATGATGGTCATTAAAGACCGAAACCGGTAATCTGTTAACAAAAAGGTTGTGACCATAGACGTAAATTAAAGGAAACTTATTAAAACTATATTTGCAAAACTATACCTTAGGCTGGTCAGTTTGAGACCAATCTGTCCATTTCCTACTCTTTGTCTGGCTATGAAAATTCGGGTAAAAATCAGTTGTGTGATTTCTAGGGACTCTTGCTTTCGTTCCGCTCAAACAGTTGACCGAATAAATTTAACAGCAGATAACGTGGTTGACGCCTGTTGATGTTGTGGTCTTCAGTCCTGAGACTGGTTTGATGCAGCTCTCCATGCTACTCTATCCCGTGCAAGCTTCTTCATCTCCCAGTACCTACTGCAACCTACATCCTTCTGAATCTGCTTAGTGTATTCATCTCTTGGTCTCCCTCTACGATTTTTACCCTCCACGCTGCCCTCCAATACTAAATTGGTGATCACTTGATGCCTCAGAACATGTCCTACCAACCGATCCCTTCTTCTGATCAAGCTGTGCCACAAACTTCTCTTCTCCCCAATCCTATTCAATACTTCCTCATTAGTCATGTGATCTACCCATCTAATCTTCAGCATTCTTCTGTAGCACCACATTTCGAAAGCTTCTATTCTCTTCTTGTCCAAACTATTTATCGTCCATGTTTCACTTCCATACATGGCTACACTCCATACAAATACTTTCAGAAATGACTTCCTGACACTTAAATCTATACTCGATGTTAACAAATTTCTCTTCTTCAGAAACGCTTTCCTTGCCATTGCCAGTCTACATTTTATATCCTCTCTACTTCGACCATCATCAGTTATTTTGCTCCCCAAATAGCAAAACTCCTTTACTACTTTAAGTGTCTCATTTCCTAATCTAATTCCCTCAGCATCACCCGACTTAATTCGACTACATTCCATTATCCTCGTTTTGCTTTTGTTGATGTTTATCTTATATCCTCCTTTCAAGACGCTATCCATTCCATTCAACTGCTCTTCCAAGTCCTTTGCTGTCTCTGACAAAATTACAATGTCATCGGCGAACCTTAAAGTTTTTATTTTTTCTCCATGGATTTTAATAACTACTCCGAATTTTTCTTTTGATTCCTTTACTGCTTGCTCAATATACAGATTGAATAACATCGGGGAGAGGCTACAACCCTGTCTTACTCCCTTCCCAACAACTGCTTCCCTTTCATGTCCCTCGACTCTTATAACTGCCCTCTGGTTTCTGTACAAATTGTAAATAGCCTTTCGCTCCCTGTATTTTACCCCTGCCACCTTTAGAATTTGAAAGAGAGTATTCCAGTCAACATTATCAAAAGCTTTCTCTAAGTCTACAAATGCTAGAAACGTAGTTTTGCCTTTCCTTAATCTTTCTTCTAAGATAAGTCGTAAGGTCAGTATTGCCTCACGTGTTCCAGTATTTCTACGGAATCCAAACTGATATTCCCCGAGGTCGGCTACTACCACTTTTTCCATTCGTCTGTAAAGAATTCGTGTGGCTTATTAAACTGATTGTTCGGTTATTTTCACATCTGTCAACACCTGCTTTCTTTGGGATTGGGATTATTATATTCTTCCCGGAGTCTGAGGGTATTTCGCCTGTCTCATACATCTTGCTTACCAGATGGTAGAGTTTTGTCAGGAGTGGCTCTCCCAAGGCCGTCAGTAGTTCCAATGGAATGTTGTCTACTCCGGGGGCCTTGTTTCGACTCAGGTCTTTCGTGCTCTATCAAATTCTTCACGCAGTATCGTATCTCCTATTTCATCTTCATCTACATCCTCTTCCATTTCCATAATATTGTCCTCAAGTACATCGCCGTTGTATAGACTCTCTATATACCCCTCCCACCTTTCTGCTTTCCCTTCTTTGCTTAGAACTGGGTTTCCATCTGAGCTCTTGATGTTCATACAAGTGGTTCTCTTATCTCCAAAGGTCTCTTTAATTTTCCTGTAGGCAGTATCTATCTTACCCCTAGTGAGATAAACCTCTACATCTTTACATTTGTCCTCTAGCCATCCCTGCTTAGCCGGCCGCGGTGGTCTAGCGGTTCTAGGCGCGCAGTCCGGAACCGCGCGGCTGCTACGGTCGCAGGTTCGAATCCTGCCTCGGGCATGGATGTGTGTGATGTCCTTAGGTTAGTTAGGTTTAAGTAGTTCTAAGTTGTAGGGGACTGATGACCACAGATGTTAAGTCCCATAGTGCTCATAGCCATTTCAACCATCCCTGCTTAGCCATTTTGCGCTTCCTGTCGATCTCATTTTTGAGACGTTTGTATTCCTCTTTTCCGGCCTCATTTACTGCATTTTTATATTTTCTCCTTTCATCAATTAAATTCAATATTTCTTCTGTTACCCAAGGATTTCTACTAGCCCTCGTCTTTTTACCTACTTGATCCTCTGTTGCCTTGACTATTTCATCGCTCAAAGCTACACATTCTTCTTCTACTGTATTTCTTTCCCCCATTCCTGTCAATTGTTCCCTTATGCTCTCCCTGAAACTCTGTACAACCTCTGGTTCTTTCAGTTTATCCAGGTCCCATCTCCTTAAGTTCCCACCTTTTTGCAGTTTCTTCAGTTTTAATCTACAGGTAATAACCAATAGATTGTGGTCAGAGTCCACATCTGCCCCTGGAAATGTCTTACAATTTAAAACCTGGTTCCTAAATCTCTGTATTACCATTATATAATCTATATGATACCTTTTGACGCCTATAGTATACAAATTAGGATTATTCTCATATGGGAATAGTCATGAGTATCAACATGAGATGCTTTGTACACGCAGGCAGATGAACAGTGTGTTGCGGTGTTGTTGCAGGTTGCTCAGAGGACTGGGCCAAGGGCGTGGCGGGCATCAAGTACGCCTACGCCGTGGAGCTGAGGGACCGGGCCGACTACGGCTTCCTGCTGCCCGCCTCGCAGATCATCCCCACGGGCCGAGAGACCTTCGCCGCCATCAAGGCCGCCGTGAGAGCGGTCATCGCCAGAATATAGCCTCGCCCCGTTGGCTCCGTCCTCAGAAGGGAGTAGTCGCCTGGGAACAGAGGCTGGTCCGACTCTGTTTTGAACTGAATGCAAAGTATGTGATGTGCAGCTGTGTCGATTTTGCTGTGCTTCAAAGCATTGACTAGACGATACTTACAAGACAGCTATTAGGACAGTATGACGTGTAAATTAGGATGATGCAGAGTTTGAAACGCAAATGAGGGGAAAACGTAGACGATACTAAATAATATGCTCTTTCAAACGGTGAATAGTCTGCCAATGTCTCTATTCCGTCGCTGCTCTTGCAGACGAGTATAACAGTGAAACTAGACTTCTAGATATTTTTTCCAGACTCAGTCAGTGTTTACACAACAAAAGCGTCTCTTCAGGATAAACGCTGTCCATGTCTGGGAGCTGACACTCAGATTCAATACACCAAATTTCCATACGTCATTATCAATACCCCTTTAACAATAACATCTCCATTTCCAGGACTTCAAAACGCTGCCTCGTACAAAAAACGTTTTTCATTAGCAGTAAGTAACATTTTATTTCTAAACGACATTCATCTGTAATAACGTCACGGGTTTTCAACATAACCAATGTTTATAACCTTCTTAGGATTTGAATTGCTCAATAATTTGTAACAGAATGTTTCTAACAGCATCGGGTGGATTAAATATATTACACAATATGAAGGCGTGAAAATTACGCGGATAATAGTCCAAATTTATCAGGACAGAGTCTTACGTGTCAACAAACCTATGCAGGAGAATGTGATCACTACTATGCTGATCTCTGACAGTGAATTTAATTGCTGTGAAACTTGTCGACCATTTACCTCAAACAGAAATGGTTTAGCTACGATTGTTGTATACTTACCCCCATTTCAAGCTATCTGCATCAAAGAAAGGGTGAATTCAAAACTCGTCTTAATAGAAGTATCTCTGACAACAGGTGTGGCTTTAGAAAATGACCAGAATGCGTCGTTATTCAACAACAAATAAACAATCAATATTCAGGACTACTGCAAAAAAACAACGCCAAATGCATATTTCTTCAAGTGAGTTTTAATTTGTGCATTGTTAGGTGCATGCTCTTGATTTTGGCACGTGAAACAAAAAATCGACACTATCTTGTAACATAAAGGCAGAAAATTCCTATCCCAACCTTTATAACCATTATAACCATTTTATATTTAAAAAATGACAGTGTTCGATGAATTCTCATTTCAGTCTCAAGAATGCAGAACTGTGTAGATTAGCTTGAGTCACTTGAATGAAATGCCAAAAAACAATTAAATCGGATTATTCGGGTGAAAATGCAAAAGTTTCACGGCACTACCAAATATTAGGTTAAACATAGAGGTGACTTAATATGTAATGGCTGTAACAGCTACTGAAATACTGGTTTATGCAGCTTTTACGTCACGGCGGAGACGTCTGAAGACAGTATTTTGAAGTGAGCTGATTTTTCGTAAGAATGAAGTTTATCACTCGTCTTACAGTCAGATTCTTCTGAGAAACTAAAACAACCTGTCTTTTGTGTCTAAGGCAGCTGAATGAGCTGTGTTTAAACATGTACTCGTATTGTACCATCCAGTACGACAGTTCAGTAATTTGTGATCAAAGAGATACTCTTCTCACATGAATGCTATATTGTGAATACCTATGCAGCAGAGAATTCATCAGCTGCAACCAACTGATTTGAATCACGCACAATTAATTTATAAACATATTTATTGCAATAAAGACATTTTATTAAAGTTTACACTTCCTTTATTTAGTTTTATCACCTTACTCCTTTTATGTGTGTTCACCTCTGTGTGCCAACAGGTGAATTCTAGGGCTGACAACATGCATATTTGTAACTCAGCATTCACTGCAGTTTAGAATACCTCATGTGTGGTATACGTTTTGTGTGCATTATCAGGTACTGTAAAATGTGCACTCTCTTTCTTTTTGGTTCTTTCTATCACTTGCTTACAGTTTTAACCCTTTCAGTAAGAGTACATAAACTAGTTTCCATCCTGATATTCGCTACAAGACTGATGGTGAGAAACAGAAGCACTGGTTTCTGTAATGTTTCTTACAAAAAAGTATTGCAGTGTGGTATGTATAGTAATGTAAAGGCACCTCTAGTCACCTGGTCACCACTTTTTATTGTTCTAACAATTATTGGCAGAAACAGTCATTTTCTGCTTTTCACTGTTGATCAATCTTCTGAAAACTAAAATAATAATCCTGCCCATCTTCTTAAAAACAGATACACTGTAGCATATTTATCACACACTCATACATAAAGAAGCACTGTTATCACACGTTACGTGTGTTTAATCCATGTCCTGTTAAAAAAATCTGTGAGGTTAATGACTCCTATTCTTCTTTAAGCACACTGAGTGTCACCCACAAGTACATTAAGTTACCTACTCATTCCTGGGTAATTCTAATCCTACACAAGTAAGAGAGCATGTAAATATCCTTCAGTTTCCATAAAAAAGGTATAAAGAAATTACTAAAATATTATACGAGTTTAATAACTTTCACTCAATTCATTCTAAAATATGTCTCTATCAACTGTGAAATAACGCAAAAATGGAGACATCACAACTAGTTCTCCCGTGAAAGGAAAGTATTTCTATAGTCTGAAAAGCATGCTTGACCTTTGGTAGTAGTTTTTCATTTTGTTTCTTGCTTTTCTTTCGATGATACGTACGTGTGTCACTCGATGACCCAGAATGCTAGTGAAAGATTACCGATTCTGACTTGCAGGATTCGGTCCCCAGTTGCTCCCCCAGGACTTTTTCGGTGAGTCACGGTTTCTCTCACTCCTGCAACGGATTTGTGTATGTGAAAAATGTCTGGTTACACAGAACTACATAGTTCACGTTAAACCTTATTTCTCTCTGTGCTTGGCTACGTAAGCCTATTCACAGGTCGGAGAAAGGTTAGTTAATTAATCAGTTGCATGTGCAGTGTCATTTGAATGATTCTTCTATCGAAATTATGTGGAACAAGTTCGTTTACAAGGTATCAGTACACGATTAGCTTTAACATTAGTGAGTATATTATTTTGCAGTTCTCGTGCATTTATGCAATTAAATTTGAAAACTAGTCTTTTTTTATAGACTGCTAAGTTTTGTCCCGGAGAAATGACTTTGCGTTAGATTGTTAACTATCAAGCATTTTATGTTATTAGACAAATGATCAGTTATTGTTGTTGCTGCATATAGAATTCCATTCTGAGCCACTGACAGATTTAATAATGGGTAAAAAGGCTCTTTTTTCCTCTAGTGTTGCTAGTATGGACACTGATATCCTTCTCAAATTGTAATGGATTATTTACAAAGTATTTCACTAGCGGTTATACGTACTATGATGGTGCAGTTGAAATGCCCAACTCCTTGAAGAGGTACCTATGTCACGACCGGTGGCAGATCATGCAAAATTTTGCCAGTGTGGTACAACGATTACATATAGCCATATGATTTACAATGGTAGTAATAGTAAATAAATTGAATATATTAATTTTACTCATATAAACTGAACTGCTTAAATATATTTAAATTTTATCATGTAAGTTTAACATTGTGAGGAATAAAGTAAACTGAAAGAAAAAAGAAAACGAACAACAACAGTGCCATCCGGTACTGAGCCAAGGCTATTGAACTGGCAGTTTGTTCAGTTGACCATTCAGCTGTAGTACTCTTACATGGGTAGACGTTCGAAAATTCCTGATACTCTAAACAGTAATCTTTAGAGAACTTAGGTGTTATACGCGTCCCGTTCTGCTGACCCTCTTAGTGCTGTGAAAGAGTTATTTCCATATCTCAGTGAATAAAAGAGTTTTGATTCTTTATATGTAGCTCTTTGTGTGCTACCATTTGCAAAACAAACGCATTTAGATAACTTGAACCATTTGTGAAATATGATTCCAAATGTGCAGTGACGCAAATGGATGCATCGCGTCCGACTGTCTGCCTCAGATAAAAACCAATAGCCCGAGAATGAAATGAGAAATAGTTCTGCTCCCAATTTCAAATGAAATTTCGATATAGTATCTATATTTCATACACAGCAGTGTGTGGGCTAAAAGCAACCATAGGAAAAGTTAACGCATTGCCTTTGTACTTCTTCATACTCCTTAAAATTTTATGCCCTAATTTACTTAATTTGATGTAGAGCAGTAGCTATGACGAATATCGAAAAGAAGTTCAGTCTACATCTACATCTACATTTATACGCCGCAAGCCACCCAACGGTGTGTGGCGGAGGGCACTTTACGTGCCACTGTCATTACTTCCCTTTTCTGCTCCAGTCGCGTGCGGTTCGCGGGAAGAACGACTGTCTGAAAGCCTCCGTGCGCGCTCGAATCTCTCTAATTTTACATTCGTGATCTCCTCGGGAGGTATAAGTAGGGGGAAGCAATATATTCGATATCTCATCCAGAAGCGCACCCTCTCGAAACCTGGCGAGCAAGCTACACCGCGATGCAAAGCGCCTCTCTTGCAGAATCTGCCACTTCAGTTTGCTAAACATCTCCGTAACGCTATCACGGTTACCAAATAACCCTGTGACGAAACGCGCCGCTCTTCTTTGGATCTTCTCCATCTCCTCCGTCAACCCGATCTGGTACGGATCCCACACTGATGAGCAATACTCAAGTATAGGTCGAACGAGTGTTTTGTAAGCCAACTCCTTTGTTGATGGACTACATTTTCTAAGGACTCTCCCAATGAATTTCAACCTGGTACCCGCCTTACCAACAATTAATTTTATATGATCATTCCACTTCAAATCGTTCCGCACACATACTCCCAGATATTTTACAGAAGTAACTGTTACCAGTGTTTGTTCCGCTATCATGAAATCATACAATAAAGGATCCTTCTTTCTATGTATTCCTTAATCGAGCGAAGATATCAGACTGTAAGAAGTACAAAAATCAAATATTTTGCCTAAAAGTTTTCCTAATATCCGCTGGTAAGTATTTCATGGTGGCCGGAACACCATCTCTTAACACATGTAACAGGATTAGGTGAGCTGTTCAGCGACAACAAAGCTGCTCTCATCACAGAATGTAGAGAACACATCTGTAGCAGTCAAAGCGTTAGAAATGAAAAAAAAATGTTGATAGCAGCAGGATTCGAGCCCCAGCTAAGGAATTGCCTGTCTATAGACTAGAAAATTCGGCCCCAGCGTCAATGTGCAAACTACTCCAGAATCCCTCATACACTGTACTTGCACCATACTTTACACACAGTGCTAAAAGAAAAATACTGACGTGGAGCTGTGAACAAGATAGCACCCTCAGTGCCAGTAGGGATGACGTCATATGAGACCATGTGCAGTCCAAAACAGAGAATTGTGGTCCCCTCTCTGAGTTGATCGCAGTGTGGCTCACTGTCATTTCAGTGCTTGAAACTGGTTTCAAGTTATCACAGAGAGAGCACTACAAACCATGTTTTAGTACGTTTTATTTGCATACCGGCAGGCATTCTAAAAGAATTAGCGTAAATTTAGTGCGAGTTCCGGCTCACATTCGAAGAGAAATTTCATAATTTTAGAGAGTTATTTACAATGTGCTCTAGTACATTAGCACATGAGCACCACCCACCACTAGTGACGTCAGCAGGTTAACAAAGCATACATTCTTAATGCTCACTTTTGTGCAATAAAGACTTTCTAAGTGATGAGTTACCACAGAAAATTATTCCATTAGACATTATTGAGTGAAAACAAACAAAATATGTCAGTACATTGATTCAGTCTTTTCCAAGAATAGCAACTATACGTAAAGCAAAAGTTAATTTTTTGAGCAGCTCAGTGTTTCTTCCAGCTCAGGTTTTTATCAGTATCAGTATGTACATCCAACTATTTGCTGCATTCTGACCTGTTTATTGACCCCTGTTCATGTGCTATATCAATTGTTTGCACGTTGTACAGAACTGAACATAGTGTGTTTTCTAAAAATTTGAGGACAAACTACTTACAGAGAACCACTTAATAATTCTTTGAAAAACCTAATTTACCATCTCTTCTGTTGTTCTCTCTCTAATGGAAATTATTATAGCACTAGTATCAGCTGCAAGAAGAACCAATTCTCTTTGACTTATGTTATGTGCAAGGTCATTTACATATACAAGGAATAGGAGTGGACCTAAAATTCAACCCTGTGGGACTCCTTTTCTGATTTCTCCCCCGTCACTACAATGTTCTGCCGTTCCAATATTGTTTGAATTACTAAGCACAATGTTTTGCATTCTGTTTGTTAAGTATGATTCAAATCAGTTGTGTTTAAGGCCATTAATTCCATAAAACGTAAGTTTTTCTATGAGAGTAATGTGATCTACAGAAACAATCGTGACTATACAAACTGTATTCTCAGCTGAGAAACCCTTCTGGAGTGTGTGAATTCCTAAGGGACCAAACTGCTCAGGTCATCGCTCCTCGACTTACACACTATTTAAAGTAACTTAAACTAACTTACGCTAAGAACAACACACACACTCATGCCCGAGGGAGGACTCGAATCTCCAGCTGGCGGGGCCACGCTGTCCGTGACATGATGCCTCAGAGCGCGGCCACTCCGCGTGGCAAACCCTCCTGGAGCCCAAACACTCATGCTCTAAGTAAATAATTCTATTTAAACGTGAGACTACTATTGAGTAAATTACTTTTTCGAAGGATTTGGAAAGAGATGTGGGGCAACTGGACGATAATTATTTAAGTCTTTCTTGTCGCCTTTCTTATGAAGGCGACTAAGAATTGCATATTTTAATCTGACTGGAAAAATTTCCTGTGTCAGTGATGCATTACACATAGCACTGAGGACATTTTTATTGATTAAGAACAACATTTAAGAATGCTGTTTAAGATTCCATCAAAGCCAATTTATCTTTTTTTTAGATTATTTATAACTCCATTCAGTGGAAGATGTTGCTGCTACTTCCGTTTGTTTTAAGTTTTGTGGACTGCCTTTCTTAATATATTCTATTATTACTTCAGCTGAACCATTTAGTCTAGTTTTCTTGCTACATTTAAAAAGTGCTTCTCAAACGTACTTGCAACTTGTGAATCATCAGTCACAACGTTGTCATTTTGTTTAATTGGTATGGTACTTCAATACTGAGTGGTTGTTCTGTCCGCAGTTCCACAATGTGGCATATAGTTTTAACCTTATTATTTGAATTACTAATTTCTGTCAGCATCTGTACTTTTTAATAATTTGCCTTAAAATATTGCCACATTTTTGCAGAATGTCATGTCTCGATTTATCCTGCTCATTACGTAAATTTCGCATTTCCTCATATATAAGAATTGTTCCCTTCAGTTATCTATTGTTCACTTGTTTCTTTTTTCTCTTTTTCTTTTAATGGGCTTTCAGGACAATATTTTAGGAACTCTGCCTTCAAATATTGAAACAAATTCACTATGGAACATACTGAATTACATACAGGGTGTTACAAAAAGGTACGGCCAAACATTCAGGAAACATTCCTCACACACAAATAAAGAAAAGACGTTATGTGGACATGTGTCCGGAAACGCTTAATTTCCATGTTAGAGCTTATTTTAGTTTCTTCCACCTACGCTCAATGGAGCACGTTATCATGATTTCATACGGGATACTCTACCTGTGCTGCTAGAACATGTACCTTTACAAGTACGACACAACATGTGGTTCATGCACGATAGAGCTCCTGCACATTTCAGTCGAAGTGTTCGTACGCTTCTCAACAACAGATTCGGTGACCGATGGATTGGTAGAGGCGGACCAATTCCATGGCCTCCACACTCTCCTGACCTCAACCCTCTTGACTTTCATTTATGGGGGCATTTGAAAGCTCCTGTCTACGCAACCCCAGTACCAAATGTAGAGACTCTTCGAGCTCGTACTGTGGACGGCTGTGATACAATACGAAATTCTCCAGGGCTGCATCAGCGCATCAGGGATTCCATGCGACGGAGGGTGGATGCATGTATCCTCGCTAACGGAGGACATTTTGAACATTTCCTGTAACAAAGTGTTAGAAGTCACGCTGGTACGTTCTGTTGCTGTGTGTTTCCATTCCATGATTAATGTGATTTGAAGAGACGTAATAAAATGAGCTCTAACATGGAAAGTAAGCGTTTCCGGACACATGTCCACATAACATATTTTCTTTCTTTGTGTGTGAGGAATGTTTACTGAAAGTTTGGCCGTACCTTTTTGTAACACCCTGTATAAGCATCTCTTTATATGTATACCTCATCTCATCCCAGATCTTTGAAATTGTTCCTAAAACAACGTAGCCTGTTCTCGTTAATGAGCCTTACTTCTATGTAGGATCACACTCAGAGCTGTAAGCTGCTACTCTGTGTACTTCCATTAATTGCACATCACAATGAGATATCCATTCACAATTTGGTACACATTAAATGTTTCAGCATGAGCCCTCTTTTTAAAAAAGTTATCAACCAGTGTACTGTCATATAGCTGCAGGCCAGTTGGAAAACTCACACCTGAAATCTGATTGAAACAACCGGGTAATGATCCTGTTCACCCTTCTTGTCATAGTCTTGTAGGAAATGTACGCTGTTACACTCACAAGAGAAGTATTCTGCAGTAACAAATCACGACAACATCCTTCTAGGTGTTGCTCTACAGACAAACTGCTTATGTCAATATTTCTGACTTTGTGTCCAATTTTTATATATATTACGAGTCCTTCTTTTCCCATGTCACCGCTGTAAGAAAATGATGATAGAGTATAATCTGTGATATTTAACTTCTCTCTCCCTGCAAGGGAATGGTATTTCCAGTAGGGCCATGCCTAGTAGAGGAATGTAGCTTTCAAACCAATTTTCAGGCCCATGACAACTTCTTTTTAAACTGTAATAATTTTTCTTTCTGAATGATTGCTAATGTTAATCGTTTTGTAAGTAATTACATTAATTTCAAAATATATGCTCCTCTTGATTCACAGTGAAATTGACTTTCCAGCAGGAAACATGTTTAATTCTGAAAGGAAAGGAGAGAACCTCAGGGTTTAACGTCCCATCGACAACGAGGTCATTTAAGACCAATTACTAGCTCACACTAAGGAACCATCCAATCATTTAAAAAAAGCACTCCGTCTTCAGGCCACAAGTGGCCCATCGGGACCACCCGACCACCGTGTCATCCTCAGTTGAAGATGCAGATAGGAGGGGCGTGTGGTCAGCACACCACTCTCCCGGTCGTTATGATGGGTTTCTTTGACCGGAGCCGCTACTATTCGGTCGAGTAGCTCCTCAATTGGCATCACTAGGCTGAGTGCACCCCGAAAAATGGCAACAGCGCATGGCGGCCTGGTTGGTCACCCATCCAAGTGCCGGCCATGCCCGACAAAGCTTAACTTCAGTGATCTCACGGGAACCGGTGTATTCATTGCGGCAAGGCCGTTACCATCCTATCATTTGCTTTAAGCGATTTTGGTAAACCACGAGAAATCTGGAGCTGGAAGACCGGATGGGGGTCTGAATCTGCCCTCCTCCCAAATATGAGTCCATTGTCTAAGCACGGTGTCACCCAGCTCGGCGCGAACCATTAAAAAAGGCTACTCACACAGAAAGTTAAATTATCTGTCTGATGCGGGTCATAACAGATCTAAATTGTGCCCCGTGACATAGTCATCCGATATGTCATCATTCATCCTCGCCATCGCACTCACTGTATGGCAAAAAAAAAAAAAAAAAAAAAAAAAAAAAAAAAAAAAAAAAAAAAGAGAGAGAGAGAGGAAAGAAAAGAAAAGAAAAGAAAAATGAGAAGCACCCTCTAGACGTGTTCGGATGTCAATGTAACTTCATTCAAGTAGACTCCATCGGCGGATGTGTAAACGATTACTGTTGCAATTCTCTGCGACAGGAAGAACGGAAGACGGACGCTGTGTCCGAGCGGCTCTAGGCGCTTCAGACCGGAACAGCTTTGCTCCTACGGTCGCAGGTTCGAATCCTGCCTCTGGTATAGATGTGTGTGATGTCCTTAGGTTAGTTATGTTTAAGTAGTTCTAAGTGTAGGGGACTGATGACCTCAGATGGTAAGTCCCATAGTGCATAGCGTTATTTGAACCAAGACAGAACGGACACCGGAGTACGTTAGTGTTGTTCATGTTTAGCGTTGTTGGCAAGACTGATAAGGTGTGTAAGAGGCGTCAACAGCGTCAGAGACAGTCACCAGTAACTGACAGAGTTTTAAAGGGGTCTCATTGTGGTACTCCATTTGGCTGGTTGATCGAAGCGTTTAACATCCGCATTTGGATGTGACAGTGACCTGATGTGGGACGGCATAGGAATGTGAATGGAGGCATAATCGTTGTGAACGTTCCTGTCGACCACGTATGATCACCAGAAGGGAAGGCCCCGTATTTTGCACCAAGCACATCACAATCCCTACGCCTGCCACCCGAGAACAAATAATGGACTACCTTCAACATTCTGTGTCATACCAAACCACTGGTCAGAGACAAGCCGCAGCCAGAGTAGAGAATTGTCGTCCCATGCGTAAGCTGCCATTAACACCACAACACAAACGGCTGGAATGTTGCTGTGTATGAGAAACATGTGCTTCTAATGAAAAGCGTCGTATTGTGATCAGTGACGGCCGTGGTTTTGCCTTACCCCGGATGACCACCGCCGACGAATGTAGCGGCGACAACGGTACGTCATGGACTTCTTGCGCCCTTATCTGTTACTTCTCATGTACCTCATGTAACAATATCGTGGTGTCAGTTTTCAACAGGACATTGCCCCTCAACTCGTGGCACCTGTCGGTATGAACTGTCTGCCTATCGTTGAGGTGATGCTATGGCCAACATATGTTGGAACAGCACCGACGTCAACACCGACACAGTGCCGGTGTCCTGGATATTAAGGACCAGGACCAATGATCGTGGCTGAGGTTGCCTCGAGAGAGAATGAAACACCTTTCTGACATCCATTCCAATAGATTCAGTGCATAAATCGAGACCAGAGTGTTATACTGATAAGTTAGGTCATACTGCCAAGGTAAATGTGACTCGAGTTTGTAATCACTGAAATATCATCAAACACCCTCTCAAACCGTGAAATTGAAATCTTTCTCATCCTTTCGTTCTAAGTACTTCACACTTTTTTGTCAGTGAAATTCCAGCTGTCTGATCGAGTTTCTGAGTGATTTGTGACACCACCTTCTTTATCTTCCATATTCTACCAAAGTAACATGAACATACCTTATACTACATCTACATGGTTACTATGTAAATCACACTCAGTGCTTGGCAGAGGGCTCATAGAACCACATTCCCAATAATTCTCTGTTATTCCACACTCAAACAGCGTGCGGAAGAGACGAACACCTGTATCTATCCGAGCGAGCTCTGATTTCTCTTATTTTATTACGATGATCGTTTCTGCCTTTGTAGGTGGGCATCAACAAATTACCTTCGCATTCGGCGCAGAAAGGTGGTGATTGAAATTACGTGAGAAGATCCGGCTGCAACGAGAAACCTCGTTGTTTATTGATGTCCACCCAAAATCATGTATCATGTCCGTGACACTCTATCCCCTTCTACCCTATTTCGCCTTGCTTTGAACTTTCTCGATGAACTCCGTTAAACCTCTGTGGTAAGGATTCCAGACCGCGCAGCAGTACTCCACAAGAGGACGGACAAGCGTAATGTAGGCAGTCTCTTTCGTAGTCTGTTCCATCTTCTAAATATTCTGCCAATAAAGGGCAGTCTTTGGTTCGCCTTCCCCACAACATTTTATATGCATTCTTTCCAATTTCATTTGTTCGTAATTGTAGTTCCTATGTATTTAGTTGAATTTACGGTCTTTAGATTTGATTGATTTATCGTGTAACCAAAGTTTAACGAATTCCTTTTAGCACTCAAACTTTTCATTATTTAGCGTCAATTGCCAATTTCCGCACCATTCAGGTATCATATCTGCTTCGTTCTGCAATGTGCTTTGGTGGCTCTGAGCACTATGGGACTCAACATCTGAGGTCATCAGTCCCCTAGAACTTAGAATTACTTAAACCTAACTAACCTGAGGACATCACACACATCCATGCCCGAGGCAGGATTCGAACCTGCGACTGCAGCGGTCACGCGGTTCCAGACTGTAGCGCTTAGAACCGCTCGGCCACCCCGGCCGGCGTGCTTTGATATTCTGATGAGTTTACTAGGCGATAAACGACAGTACCATCTGCAAACAACCTAAGATGGCTGCTCTCCTAAGTCGTTTATATAGACAAGTAACAGCAGAGGACTTATAATACTACCCAGGGGAACGCCAGAAGTCACTTCTGTTTTATTCTATGTTTTCCCTCAATTGCTAGGATGTGTGACCTCTCTGACAGGAAATCAAGGAATCAGATCGCGTAACTGAGACGACATCCCATAAGCAAGCAATCTGATTATAAGTCACTTATGACCTACGGTGTCAAAAGCCTTCTGGAAATCTAGAAATACGGAATCAATTTGAAACCCTTTGTCGACATCACTCAACTCTTCGTGTGAGTAAAGAGCTGGTTGTGTTCCATAAGAACGATGTTTTCCAAATAAGTGTTGACTATGTATCAATAGACCGTTTTCTTCGAGGTAATTCATGATGATCGAACACAGTATATGTTCCAAAATCCTGCTGCATATCGGCTGTAATGATAGGGGCCTGTAATTTAGTGGATTACTCCTATTGCCTTTCTTGAATACTGGTGTGAGTTGTGCAACTTTCCAGTCTTCAGGGATGGCTCTTTCGTCGAGCGAGCGGTTGTACATGTTTGTTGAGTATGGAGCTATTGCGTCAACATACAATGAAAGGGACGTAACTAGAATACATTTTGAACCGGATGACTTCCTTTTCTAAAGTTGCTTCACTACTTAGAGAATATCCACTTCTAAGTTACTAATGTTGGCAGCTGTTCTTGATTCGAATTCTGGAATGTTTACTTCGTCTGGTGAAGGAATTTCGGAAGGCTGTATTTCGTAACTCCACTTTAGCAGCACTGTAATCTACAGTATTTCCATTGCTATCGATCAGAAAGGGCATTGATTGTATTTTGCCGCTAGCATACTTTACATACGACCAGATTCTCTTTGGATTTTCTACCAGTTTCGAGATAAAGTTTAGTTTTAGAAACTATTATAAGCATTTCGCATTTGAGTGCGCTAAGCTTCGAGCTTCTGTAAATGATAGTCAATCTTAGGGGTTTTACGTCCGCTTAAATTTGACATGTTTTTTCGTTGTTTCTGCAACAGTCTTCTGACCCGTTTTGTGTACCAAGGAGGATCAGCTCCGTCATTTGTTAATTTACTTGGCATTAATCTCTAATTTGCTGTCACTGCTATTTCTTTGAATTCATCCACATCTTGTCTATATTTACACTGGTAATTTGGAAGGAGTGGAGATTGCCTCTAATGAAGGCGTCAAGCGAATTTTTATCTGCTTTTTTCTGAATAGATATATTTTTCGTTTATTTTTGGTAGATTTTGCAGTTGCGGTATTCGGTCTCGCTACGACAACCATGTGTTCACTAATCCATGTATCCGTTTTAATGCTCGTTATTCGATCAGGATTATTTGATGCTAACAGGTCAAGCGTATTTTCACAACCATTAACTATACGAGTGGGCTCATAATTTTCAGCGAATGCGTTTAGCACAATTTCGGATGATGTTCTATGAGTACCTCCGGATTTAAACATGTGTTTTCGCCAAGATATTGAGGGTAAACTGAAGTCACCACCAACTATAATTGTATGAGTCGGGTACGTGTTTGAAAATAGACTCAAGTTTTCTTTAAAACTTTCACCAACTGTATCATCTGAGTTGGGAGATCCGTAAAAGCATCCAACTACTGTTTTATCTCGGTAGCCGAGAATGACGTCCACCCGTACTACGTAACTCAAAGGAACTATCTACTTCAATTTCGCTACAAGATAAGCTACTTCTGACAGCAACAAACACGCCACCGCCGCCATTACTGTATATCTAGCAATTACTTTTCGATTAAATTTTCCAATTTGTTTATTTTTCAAGTACATTAATTGAAATATGAAACCTATAATCGTTATAAACTGATATTTTCACAAATAAAACCATTTTAGTGGGCAACGTAGAGAGTTAAAAACTTTTTGTGGCCAGTTCTCGTTATCGAATACGACAAGGTGGCCAAGGAGACAAGGAGCCAACATCTACATCTACACTCCTGGAAATTGAAATAAGAACACCGTGAATTCATTGTCCCAGGAAGGGGAAACTTTATTGACACATTCCTGGGGTCAGATACATCACATGATCACACTGACAGAACCACAGGCACATAGACACAGGCAACAGAGCATGCACAATGTCGGCACTAGTACAGTGTATATCCACCTTTCGCAGCAATGCAGGCTGCTATTCTCCCATGGAGACGATCGTAGAGATGCTGGATGTAGTCCTGTGAAACGGCTTGCCATGCCATTTCCACCTGGCGCCTCAGTTGGACCAGCGTTCGTGCTGGACGTGCAGACCGCGTGAGACGACGCTTCATCCAGTCCCAAACATGCTCAATGGGGGACAGATCCGGAGATCTTGCTGGCCAGGGTAGTTGACTTACACCTTCTAGAGCACGTTGGGTGGCACGGGATACATGCGGACGTGCATTGTCCTGTTGGAACAGCAAGTTCCCTTGTCGGTCTAGGAATGGTAGAACGATGGGTTCGATGACGGTTTGGATGTACCGTGCACTATTCAGTGTCCCCTCGACGATCACCAGTGGTGTACGGCCAGTGTAGGAGATCGCTCCCCACACCATGATGCCGGGTGTTGGCCCTGTGTGCCTCGGTCGTATGCAGTCCTGATTGTGGCGCTCACCTGCACGGCGCCAAACACGCATACGACCATCATTGGCACCAAGGCAGAAGCGACTCTCATCGCTGAAGACGACACGTCTCCATTCGTCCCTCCATTCACGCCTGTCGCGACACCACTGGAGGTGGGCTGCACGATGTTGGGGCGTGAGCGGAAGACGGCCTAACGGTGTGCGGGACCGTAGCCCAGCTTCATGGAGACGGTTGCGAATGGTCCTCGCCGATACCCCAGGAGCAGCAGTGTCCCTAATTTGCTGGGAAGTGGCGGTGCGGTCCCCTACGGCACTGCGTAGGATCCTACGGTCTTGGCGTGCATCCGTGCGTCGTTGCGGTCCGGTCCCAGGTCGACGGGCACGTGCAGCTTCCGCCGACCACTGGCGACAACATCGATGTACTGTGGAGACCTCACGCCCCACGTGTTGAGCAATTCGGCGGTACGTACACCCGGCCTCCCGCATGCCCACTATACGCCCTCGCTCAAAGTCCGTCAACTGCACATACGGTTCACGTCCACGCTGTCGCGGCATGCTACCAGTGTTAAAGACTGCGATGGAGCTCCGTATGCCACGGCAAACTGGCTGACACTGACGGCGGCGGTGCACAAATGCTGCGCAGCTAGCGCCATTCGACGGCCAACACCGCGGTTCCTGGTGTGTCCGCTGTGCCGTGCGTGTGATCACTGCTTGTACAGCCCTCTCGCAGTGTCCGGAGCAAGTATGGTGGGTCTGACACACCGGTGTCAATGTGTTCTTTTTTCCATTTCCAGGAGTGTATTTTGTGGATGAAAACATGGTCTAGGTAGCCTTTGTTTCTTTTTATTACCTATGCGATTGTCTAAGTCCGACCTGTGGTCATTTTCAAGCATATATCTTTTCTTCCCCCCATCAACCATGGACCTTGCCGTTGGTGCGGAAGCTTGTGCGCCTCAGCGATACAGATAGCCGTACCGTAGGCGCAACCACAACGGAGGGGTATCTGTTGAGAGGCCAGACAAACGTGTGGTTCCTGAAGAGGGGCAGCAAACTTTTCTTTAGTTCCAGGGGCAACAGTCTGGATGATTGACTGATCTGGCCTTGTAACATAAACCAAAACAGCCTTGCTGTGCTGGTACTGCGAACGGCTGAAAGCAAGGGGAAACTACAGCCGCAAGTTTTCCTGAGGGCATGCAGCTCCACTGTACGGGTAAATAGTGACGGCGTTCTCTTGGGTAAAATATTCCGGAGGTAAAATACTCCCCCATTCGAATCTCCGAGCGAGGCCTATTCAGGAGGATGCCATCATCAGGAGAAAGAAAACTGGCGTCCTACGGTTCGGAGCGTGGAATGTCAGATCCCTTAGTCGGGCAGGTAGGTTAGAAAATTTAAATAGGGAAACAGAGAGGTTAAAGTTAGATATAGTGGGAACTTCTAAAGTTTGGTAGCAGGAGAAACAGGACTTCTGGTCAGGTGAATATAGGTTTAAAAACACAAAATCAAATAGGGGTAATGCAGAAGTATGTAAGGTGGCAGAATAAATGGTCAGATTCGCACCTTACATGATACCTTTACAAATCGCAATGAGAAGATGAAGATGACACTTTTTATGTTGGCGGGGTGAAAATTGTGTGAAAAGCTGTAATGGTGAGAAATATTGCGACCTCACACAGTTGTTCTCAATTCAGGAATAAGCAAGCAAAAAACGAAACTTCACAACAAGTAGGTTTAATAATGAGTAAAAAAATAGCAATGAGGGTAAGCTATTGTAAACAGCATAGTAAAAGCATTATTGTGGCCAACTTCGACATGAAGCCCACACCCACCACAGTAGTACAAGTTTATACGACAACGAGCTCCGCAGATGAGGAGGAGATAGAGGAATTGTACAATGAGATAAAACAAATTATTCAGATAGTTAAGGGGGACGAAAATTTAATAGTCATGAGGGACTGCAATTAGATAGTAGGAAAAGGAAGAGAAGGAAAAGTAGTAGGTGAATATGGGCTGGGAGGAAAGGGATGAAAGAGGAAACTGTCTGGTAGAATTTTGCATAGAACATAATTTAATCATAGCTAACACTTGGTTTAAGAATCATGAAAAAAGGCTGTATACGTGGAAAAGACCTTAGAGACATCGCAAGGTTTCAGGTACAGAGATTTTGGAACCAGATTTTAATTGTAAGACTTTTCCAGGGGCAGATGTGGACTCTGACCAAAATTTACTGGTTATTAACTGCAAATTAAAACTGAATAAACTCCGAAAAGGAGAGAATTTAAGCAGATTGGACCTTGATAAACTGAATGACCCAGAGGTTGTTGAAAGTTTCAGAGGGATCATTAGGGAACAATTGACAAGGTCAGGGGAAAGGAATATAGTGGAAGTACAGTGGGTAGCTTTGAGAAATGAGCCGGCTGGTGTGGCCGAGCGGTTCTAGGCGCTTCAGTCTGGAACCGAGCGACCGCTCCGATCGCAGGTTCGAATCCTGCCTCGGGCATGGATGTGTGTGATATCCTTAGGTTAGTTAGGTTTAAGTAGTTCTAAGTTCTAGGGGGCTGATGACCTCAGATGTTAACTCAGACAGTGATCAGAGCCATATGAAGCATTTTTTTGAGAGATGAAATTGTGTACTCAGCAGAAGATCAAGTAGGTAAAAAGACGAGGGCTCGTATAAATCCTTGGGTAACACAAGTCGATGAAAGGAGAAAATATAAAAATTCAGTACATGAGCCAGTCGAAAGGGAACACAAACGTCTAGAAAATGAGATCGACAGGAATTGCAAAATGACTAAGCGGGAATAGTTAGAGGACAAATGTAAAGCTGTAGAAGCATATATCACTAGGGGTAAGATGGATGATGCATACAGCAAAATTATAGAGATCTTTGGAGGAAAGAGAACTACCTGTATGAACAGAGCTCAGGTGGAAAACCAGTCCTAGGCAAAGAGAAGAAAGCAGAAAGGTGGAAGGAGTAAATGGAGGGTCTATACAAGGGAGATGTACTTGAGGGCAATATTATGGAAATGGAAGAGGACGTCGATGAATATGAGATATGATACTGCGTGAGATTTTGACAAAGACCTAAGTCGAAACAAGGCCCCGGGAGTAGACAACATTCCGTTAGATCTACTGATAACCTTGGGAGAGCCAACCATGACAGTACTCTTCCATCTGGTGAGCAACACGTACGAGAAAGTTGAAATACCCATAGATTTCAAGAAGAATATAACGATTCCAATTGAAAAGAAAGCAGGTGCTGACAGGTGTGAGAATTACCGACCATCTGATTAATAAATCATGCAGCCAAAATAGTAACACGAATCCTTTACAGAAGAATGGAAAAACTGGTAGCAGCCGACCTCGGGGAAGATCAGTTTGGATTTAGGAGAAATTTAGGAACACGAGAGGCAATACTGACCCTCCGACTTCACATAGAAAATAGGTTAAGGAAAGGCAAACCTACGTTCATGGCATTTGTAGACTTAGAGAAAGCTTTTGACAATGTTGACTGGAATACTGTCTTTCAAATTCTGAAGGTGTTAGGAATAAAATACAGGGATCGAAAGGCTATTTACAATTTGTACAGAAACCAGATGGCACTTACCAGAGTCGACGGACACAAAAGGGAACGAGTGATTGAGAAGGGAGTGAGACAGGGTTGTAGCCGACCCAAGATGTTATTCAGTCTGTTTTATTGAGCAGGCAGTAAAGGAAACAAAAGAAAAATTTGGAGTAGCAATTAAGGTCCAGGGAGAATAAATAAAAACCTTGAAGTCTGCCGATAACGTTGTAATTACGTCAGATACAACAAAAGACTTGGAAGATCGGATCAGAACTAACAACACTGAAGGCTGATAAATGTAAATAGACAGCAATAAAGGCTTTCTTGTATCCGCATGCTGCACTCTTCTGCTTCTCCCACATCCATTTCCCACATCATCGTCCACATCAAGCCATCCTAGGTACCCGATTACGTTTTAAGTCAGAAGTACTACTAAAGATGACAATGGACAAGCAGTCAGTTCCATGTTGCACAGCAGGGGTATCCTACGCAACAATATAAGAAAATGCCAACGTTACAGTTTTCTTGGGCCTGTATCAACGTTACAGTTTTCTTGGCCCTGTATGTCTGTTTTTTTTTTCTATCTAAAAGATAGCTGCTTCCTTATTTTAGGTATACTGTGTACTTGTGACGATACAAAGTGAGCAAGATGTTAAAAAAGTGACGGCTAAGGATGCTGCATCAAGTAGTTCAGTTGCAGGCCAACTTAGGTAAACTGAGGGAGGAAAGGAGGGAACTGTCGCATTCTAGTTTGCCTGTCCTTGATACTAATGCCGCTTTCTCCTCAAACACATTTTCCGGATTATTTGGATACAGGTGCCAGGTTGGAAAATTTGAATAATGAGCAGTTATTAAGTGTAATTAGACTGAAATTAGCGGGGAATGCTGGCACTTACGTAATGTGCAACGAGAAATTAAGGAATACAAGGTTATCTGACGACGTAAGGGAACGGTTAGTTGAAGATAAATGAGAAGTTACACTACTGGCCATTAAAATTGCTACACCACGAAGATGACGTGCTACAGACGCGACATTTAAGCGACAGGAAGAGGATGCTGTGATATGCAAATGATTAGCTTTTCAGAGCATTCACACAAGTCTGACGCCGGTGCCGACACCTACAACGTGCTGATATGAGAAAAGTTTCCTACCGATTTCTCTTACACAAACAGCAGTCAGTTGTGATGCCTCGTGTAAGGAGCAGACATGCGTACGATCACGTTTCCGACTTTGATAAAGGTCGGATTGTAGCCCATCGTGATTGCGGTTTATCGTATCGCGACATTGCTGCTCGCGTTGGTCGAGATCCAATGACTGTTAGCAGAATATGGAATCGGTGCGTTCAGGAGGGTAATACGCAACGCCGTGCTGGATTCCAACGGCCTCGTATCAGTAGCAGTCGAGATGACAGGCATCTGATCCGCATGGCTGTAACGGATCGTGCAGCCACGTCTCCATCCCTGAGTCAACAGATGGGGACGTTTGCAAGACAACAACCAACTGCACTAACAGTTCGACGACATTTGCAGCAGCATGGACTATCAACTCGGAGACCATGGCTGCGGTTACCCTTGACGCTGGATCACAGACAGGAGCACCTGCGATGGTGTATTCAATGACGAACCTGGGTGCACGAATGGCAAACCGTCATTTTTTCGGATGAATCCAGGTTCTGTTTACGGCATCATGATGGTCGCATCTATGTTTGGCGACATCGCGGGGAACGCACATTGGAAGCGTGTATTCGTCATCGCCATACTGTCGTATCACCCGGCGTGATGGTATGGGGTGCTATTGGTTACACGTCTCGGTCCCCTCTTGTTCCCATTGACGGCACTTTGAACAGTGGACGTTACATTTCAGATGTGTTACGACCCGTGGCTCTACCCTTCATTCGATCCCTGCGAAACCCTACATTTCAGCAGGATAATGCACGACCGCATGTTGCAGGTCCTGTACGGGCCTTTCTGGATACAGACAATGTTCGACTGCTGCCCTGGCCAGCACATACTCCAGATCTCACACCAATTGAAAACGTCTGGTCAATGGTGACCGAGCAACAGGCTCGTCACAATACGCCAGTCACTACTCTTGATGAACTGTGGTATCGTGTTGAAGCTGCATGGGCAGCTGCACCTGTACACGCCATTCAAGCTCTGTTTGACTCAATGCCCAGGCGTATCAAGGCCGTTATTACGGCCAGAGGTGGTTGTTCTGGGTACTGATTTCTCAGGATCTATGGGCCAAAATTGCGTGAAAATGTAATCACATGTCAGTTCTAGTATAATATATTTGTCCAATGAATACCCCTTTTATCATCTGCATTTCTTCTTGGTGTAGCAATTTTAATGGCCAGTAGTGTATTTATCAAACTACATCTGTGATCAGACTAATTTGACGCTTCAGAAAAACGGAGTATCAGTAGAGAGTTTTATAGAATGCAATCAGCAAATTAATATTATTACATATTATATGAGTGAGGCTAGTAAAGCAAATTAGGCCATATTGCCGGAACCTGAACAGGGCGTACTTCATGCTTTTTGCAAGGTCTACCAACGGTTATGTAATGTTGGGTACGTAAGGAATTCCCAAAGATTTTCAACGAAGTTTTAGATGCTATGGCATGTGATCACCAACCCAAAGGAAAAACGAATTGATATTTAATGTAGAAGTCAAATGTTTTAAATGTGGTTGTCAATGTCATATTAAGCGTAATTTTGGGGGAACAACAGTGTCAAGCCTGTAAATGGTTTGGGAACTCCAAACCAAATTGTAGAAACAGAGGTTCACAGAGATGGGAAAGTTGGTTTAACCTCACATCCCTTACATTAAGAGAGACTGAGGGTGGTGTCTCCACTATAAATTGCTCCCAGTAAGAGCCAGCATAGGTCACTTCTGTGTGGAATCAGAGGCACATTTTCTTCTGGCCATCTATGTGACAGAAAACTGTACAGCTTTTTATTTGATAGAGCATCGCAAGAATGTGTAGTAAGTAACACTATACTTGGTGACGTAGACTTGAGCCCGCCACACTGGAGGCTAAGCAGTGTAAGGGGGGGGGGGGAGGGAGGTGTTATTCATTCACTCTGTTCAGCAATGCTAGAATTCTCAAGGGATGGAAGTAACTTCCAAGTTAGTGCAGAGTATAGTTGGCAGTAGATACAAGGCTATACATGGTTTAGACCTCTTGGTTTTGTGTTATGCCAATGTTGACTTAGACTGGAGTGTAGTAGAACTGCGTGGAATAATGTTTCATCAAGGTTTCATGGCCAGAGGCCCAACATTATTGCAAGGATAACCCGTAGTTCAGTGGTAGCCAGCTCAACTGCATACAGGGACTCTCAAAGTCTACTTGCAGGATATCATACCAAAAGGTGCAGGAAAATTAATCTGGAGAAACAAGGAAGCTTATTTTCTGTTGGTTGGCTCTTGGTGTATGGTTGAGCCTTTGCCTGAAATGAAGAGAAAGGTACAGCACAAAATTTTTCGTAATGCAGTTTGTCTTACATATGGGAAATTGATGGATGTTCTTGAAGTACTGATAACTTCCCAAAAGGATGAAGCTAGAATGTGGAACTGTGATGGCCAGCGTAGAAGCGCTGAATGAGGATGAATCAGATAGGGATTTAATGTAAATCTGTGCAACATACGAGCAGTCTTTCAATTTAAGTACGCTGAGCAGGTACGTGTCACGTTTAGAGGGATAAGACAAGGAGAAACTGGAGAAAATATTTTAAGAATATGTTGGGTTATTTGATCCTCCTGGTCTTTTGCTTGCCATGCCGCTAAATCAATATCATATTTCCACTGGAGATGAGTTGCCTGGGCCGCTAAGGTCGCAGGTTCGAATCCTGCCTCGGGCATGGATGTTTGTGATGTCCTTAGGTTAGTTAGGTTTAACTAGTTCTAAGTTCTAGGGGACTAATGACCTCAGCAGTTGAGTCCCATAGTGCTCAGAGCCATTTGAACCATTTTTTTGAGTTGCCTGTCTATAAGAAATCTTGTTTACAGCTTTTCATCGAAGCGTTCATGAATCAACAACTTCATTATGGAATCACTGAAGAGAGTAATAGCGTCTGGGCCACAATGGTTGTCATGCCAAAGAAATCATGAGATGGCAGTAAAGCATATATGTTGTTTAGTGACTAACATCAATTACACCAGTGCTACCCTATGCAAGTTGTCGAGCTCCGTCGAACCATCTTCTGACGACCTCATCCTCAGGGCGCAGCGACTAACTGTAATTCCGTCAACAGCAGATGCTCCATAGACTTTGCACAAGCGTTTGTGAATATTCCCCACAGAAAATTAATGACGGCACGTTGCTCGAAACGTACATCGCCTACAGACTCCATTTTGAAACTGTCCTGAAGCTACGCTATCTGTCGGAAGTTACAGAAACTTCGCGCACTCAGTCAGGAAACTTCACATAATACATACGTAACGTTTCGGATTTGTAGCATTGTTTTCAGCTGAGAAAAGAAATGGGGTGCATTACTTTCTGGGCAACCCTCATATCAGTGTTTACGTTGCAGCCAGCTTACAACAGAAATCTGGAGCGGTAGATTTTTCTTGGGAAAAGAAAGAGCAACAGCAAGAGCTGCAGCCACTCTCAAGCATAGAATCTAGGACATTCATAACTGTTCCCGACAGATGCTGTTGTTGACCTGCCGATACAACTGGAGTAGACTACTGTGACTCAACCACCTGGGACAGAGACCAACTTTCAGGTTCCTGGTTGCATTATGTGTTCGCATCTTTTTACATGTGAGGGTACATCCAGCACTGCCGAACATGATCGTTTTGGTGGTCCAGTTGCTGTACAGTTGGGAGACAATATTGCGTGGTCACACTGACCTCCAAATCTTTGAACATAGTCCCTCATTGATCAGCCTTATTATGGCACTGTACTCCTTCTCTAAGTGGATCTTTTCATGGGTGAATTTGATGCAGACTTCATTTTTATGGATTGCAGCGCGCCATTACACTGCAGTGTCAACGAGAATGGTATAGGCATGCATATTCAAATACAGTGATGTGTAAAAAGGCAGAACACAGCACTGTGTTCGGCAACGCCTACATAGAACAACAAGTGTCTGGCGCCGTCTGCTGCTACAATGGCAGGTTATCAAGATTTAAGTGAGTCTGAACGTAGTGTTATAGTCGGTGTACGAACGATGGGACACACCGTCTCCGAGGTAGCGATGAACCAGGGATTTTCCCGTACGGCCATTTCACGAGTGTACCGTGAATATCAGGAATCCCGTAAAAACATCAAACCTCCAACATCGTTGCAGCCGGAAAAAGTCCTGCAATAACCGGACCAACGACGACTCAATAGAATCGTTCAAAGTGAGAGAAGTGCCACCCTTCCGCAGATTACTGCAGATCTCGATGTTGGGCCAACAACAAGTGTCAACGTGCGAAAAATTAAACGAAACATCAGCGATATGGGCTTTCGAAGATGAAGACCTACTCGTGTACCCACGATGACCGCGCGACACAAAGCTTTACGCCTCGCTTGGGTCCGTCAACACCGGCATTGGAGTGTTAATGATTGGAGACATGTTGCCTGGGCGGACGAGTCTCGTTTCAAATTGTATCGAGCGGGTGGACATGTATGGGTATGAAGACAACATCATGAATCCATGGACCCCGCATGTCAGCAGGGGTCTGTTCAAGCTGGTGGAGGCTCTGTAATAGTGTGGGGAGTGTGCAGTTGGAGTGACGTGGTACCCCTGATACTCCTAGATACGACTCTGACAGCTAACACGTATGTAAGCATCCTGCCTGATCACCTGCATCCATTCATGTCCACTGTGCATTCAGACGGACTTAGGCAATTCCAGCAAGACAATGCGACACCCCACACGTCGATAATTGCTACAGAGTAGCTCCAGGAACACTCTTCTGAGTTTAAACCCTTCCGCTTACCACCAAACTCCCCAGACATGAACGTTATTGAACATATCTGGGGCCGGCCGGAGTGGCCAAGCGGTTCTAGGCGTTTCAGTCCGGAACCGCGCGACCGCTACGGTCGCAGGTTTGAATCTTGCCTCAGGCATGGATGTGTTTGATGTCCTTAGGTTAGTTAGGTTTAAGTAGTTCTAAGTTCTAGGGGACTGATGACCCCAGATGTTAAGTCCCATAGTACTCAGAGCCATTTGAACCATTTGAGCATATCTGGAATGCCTTGCAACGTTGTTCAGGCCTCCAATCCCACGTACTCCTATGGATTTATGGACAGCTCTGCAGGACTCATGGTGTCAATTCCCTACTTCAGACACTGGTCGAGTCCATACCACGTCGGGTTGCGGCATTTCTGCGTGCTCGTGTGGGGGGGGGGGCTAAGCGATATTAGGCAGGTGTACCAGTTTCTTTGGCTCTTCGGTGTACACCAAACAGCACAGATGAAGGAGCTCCTGCAACGAGAGGATTTTCGGAGAATGGATTGGCCTGCCCATTCCTCCAAATTCAAATTCATATCAATCACATGTGGGATGCGTTGCAGCCATCCACACGCCAACGACCATGTAGAGGATCTCAACTGCGATGGTAGAAGAATGGAACGCCCTATCTAAAGAACTCCTTACCAGCCTAGTGGGCCAGCATGGGCGCACTTTGCAGAGCGTAACTGTCGCCTGCGGTGTTCGCATACCCTGTTAAGAACTATGTTGCACATTTTATAATGCCCAGGGGCCACCGTGAACCATGGTGACTTCAGTGTAATTTTTTCTTTGAATGAAGGTGTCATATCTCCTCGTCTCACTGCTTATGTTGTTCAGGTACCGTGGTACTATATTGTAACAGTTATTTCTATGTTTGGCCAGGGTTACGTCGAGCTGTGTTACTTGCCAGTGACACATTACGGGAAAAGTACTTTCATCCTTAAGTTTTGTACACCATTGCATTATAGTTCTGTTCTATGGATTTTAAGTACTTTTCAATTTTTAAGTACTTTTCAATAAGTACTTTTCAATTGAAAAATACTTAAAATCTATGGCGCCTTGATCAAACTCCATGTCATGCCACAGGGAATAAAAATTACTCCAAACACTGAGAATTATTGCAGACACTTGTTTGAGTGATAAAATTTTGAGATTTTTTTCGACCTAGATCAGGGAGAAAACATTTGAGTCTTGTATTTTATAACGATCGTAGAAAGGAGGGCAAAGATAGACAAAAATGCTTATTCCTCCCAATATTATAAAAACGTTGGGAAATTCTTGATTTCAACTGCGTATCGTCTTTGGCGGGTTCCTGTCACTTGCTCTTATATGAGTTGTTACAAAACTTACTATCAAACAGACCCTTATATGGTTTGGAAAATAACTGATGACGACCAAAGTAGAGAGGACATAAAATGCAGACTGGCTATAGCACGCAAATAATTCCTGAAAAAGAAGAACTTGTTACCATCAGATATAAAAATAAGTATTAGGAAGTCTTTTCTAAGAGTATTCGTCTGATTACGTACTCGTGCAAAAGTAAAACGTGAAACATAAGCAGATTAGATACGAAGAAAATAGGAGCTTTAGAAATGTGCTCCTACAGATGAATGTTGAAGATTAGAGGGGTAGATCAAGTAATTAACGAGGAGGCACTGTATTGAAGTGAAGGAAAAAGCAAACACATCGAAAGCCTATTGACATATCCACATAAACACAGAAGTCCTTCCCATTACAGTGGAACTTTGTTTTTGTGACCGCCATTAAACTGAATTTGAGGTTCATCACATTTTTTTTATTGTCCGGATGTAATAGGATCGACAATTGACGACGTCAATCAGTTGACAAACAGAGACGTGAAGAAATCGTCAGTTTTTTTACTGGAGGGAAGAGTTGGGGGAGAATGAAAATGAGACCAAGAAGTGAATACAGTAAGAAAATTAAATGACTGTATGTTGTAGTAGTTACTCGGCGATGAGGAGACATACATCGGACAAAATACCGTGGAGAGTTGCTTCAAACCAGTCTTCAGACTGAATGAAGTCCGCAACAGCAACATCATTACCTTAAGAGATGTCGCTCAAGAAGTAGCAAAAGCAAAATTTGTGTTATTTTAAGTGTAAGATCACAGCATACTGCACATTCGTCAAAGATATTTCGGTGTAATTGAAAGCAAGTATTCAAGAAACAAGAATTCTCAGATATTGCCTGCAGTTTCCTCGTTTCGTTGTGATCGAGGCACATAGTTATCTGGGCTCTCACCAGGTGGCATCCAAAGCCTCATTCAGCGAAGTTTTACTGCTGCTTGGCGTACTAAGAAACGAAAATAAGGTAATTAGCAACTTCCTAACAGCAACGAAACGTAGAATGAAATGTATGTGGAAAATGAAAAGTGGTACATAATTTTACTATTACCTCTGTGAACACATCTGAACTAATCAGTCAGGAAATAATTAGAAAAATGCGATCGGTAAGATGAAAAAAAGTATATTGAACACTACCGTAAAAAACAAAAAATAGTAACTTCCATATAAGTAAAAAATAATTTCTACTCTCACATTTATTTGCGTATTGGTCCATTTCAGCATACACTGCCAGGCGATTCTGCACGGAAACTCAGTCATTTTATTAGAGTTGAAGACCTTGCACTGACTGGGAGCGTGAAGGTGACTATGCAGAAACGGAATACAGCTTCGCGTCATGTATACACAATGAATAATACACACTTCTTTAACTAATTTCTTTTATTTTACTCAAGCTCTCACACTATTACGAAGAAAAAATGCGAAATTTTCGGAATTAATTACGCATATTGCAATGGTTTAATAACTGACAAAGTCCGCCAGGTAACGGATTACATTTCGCTGTACACATGAGCGACAAAGCTTTGTTATCTACATAATACAGTCAAGCCATTTTCATTTGTATTACGTTTTATCATTTCATTGCCCATCTGATAACTGAAAAACTTGCCGTAATACATGGCATTCTCTATAACTAAAAGTGTTACTTGTTACAAAACTAAAAGTCGTTTTCATTTCATGACTCCAGAAAAAAAAAACAATTTCTGGAAGTCACTGACATTATTCGTGTCTAATTTTCTTCTGAATCTGTATGAATTACCACACATCGAAAGCCTATTGACATATCCACATAAACACAGGAGTCCTTCCCATTACAGTGTAACTTTGTTTTTGTGACCGCCATTAAACTGAATTTGAGGTTCATCAGATTTTTTTTATTGTCCGGATGTAATAGGATCAACAATTGACGACGTCAATCATTTGATCTAAATATAGCCAACCGCCATACTTGGATCTAACGCATTAACATTGAGTTGTGTCGCACTGTTGAAAGTAGAGGACAGTGTCCATGGACAATAATTCAGATGCACAGCACTCGGTGGATAAAAAGAGAACTGTTATAGAACGAATTGGTGTTGGAACTTATACGGTGTCCAATTCTATAAATAATCGGAAGGGAACTGAAGGCTTCTGTTTTAAAATTATGACAAAGAACAGTTTGTCAAGATTACAACAATGCAGTCCAGAAAAAATCTATGGCCAGCCATTTGCGAGTCCACTGAATCAGTTTTTACATTGAATAAACAAAGTGCTTAACATGTCGACGCCTCGGAGTTCATTAACGCGTTTGCTAACATTCTAGGATGCTCAGACACAGGTGTTAATGACAAAGTAAGTGAATAGCTGCGAAATGACAATGACGCTGGCTGCGACATGATGAAAATAAAACCGGTGGTTCGTCTACAAACAATGACGTTAGTGCTGAAGGATTAATTGATCAAGTCGGTGATCAGTTTGAAGACGTAGACACACACAGTGACAACAAAGCAGCCGGACAGAATACTGGTTTATTTTGAATTGCATCAGTCTGTTAGACTAATTAGTGTTGATTAAACGCTTGTGAGACCATAATGCCCACGCTATACGACTCTAGCTCAAAAGAAACTTACTGATTATTTTGGTGTGTACAAACCTTATTATTTTTTCAGTACCTGGTCAAAATATATGAGTAAATGACTTTTAATTTAAGTGTTTACGACAAAATAAATAGAACGTATGTTCAAACGGCTCTGAGCACTATGGGGCTTAACATCTATGGTCATCAGTCCCCTAGAACTTAGAACTACTTAAACCTAACTAACCTAAGGACATCACACAACACCCAGTCATCACGAGGCAGAGAAAATCCCTGACCCCGCCGGGCATCGAACCCGGGAACCCGGGAGCGGGAAGCGAAAACACTACCGCACGACCACGAGCTGCGGACTAGAACGTATTGTGTTTGTGGCATTTAATAAGTCATTCTAATGTTTATCAGGATTTCCAGATTATCCGCATTTTCGATAATCTGGCTAATCTACGGCCCCACCTAGTCGTACTACATGACCGAACCTTGTCAAACTAGACCTCTATGTTTGAAAATTTTTGGAAATTTGTGGTAAGGTCTTATGGGCAAAAACTGATGAGATCATCGGTCCCTAAGCTTGCACACTACTTCATCTAACTTTAACTTACGCTAAGGGCAACGCACACACTCATGCCCCCGATGGGGACTCGAATCTCGCCGACTGGGTGGGTGGTGGGGGGAGGGGGGGGGCAGCGCGAACCATAAAGCCTTAAGGCCCCCACACACGCTACTGCATGCTTGACAATCAGGCTTGGCCAAGCGTGCTT
The DNA here is from genome assembly GCF_023864345.2 of Schistocerca serialis cubense. Taxonomy (NCBI): domain Eukaryota; kingdom Metazoa; phylum Arthropoda; class Insecta; order Orthoptera; family Acrididae; genus Schistocerca; species Schistocerca serialis. The sequence continues at coordinate 972,078,073 of NC_064639.1, forward strand.
GTGCAAGCTTGCTTGACCGTGTGTAGGATAAATTAGCGCAAGCATCAGGCTTGCACAAGCAGCTTGACGCTTGACCGAATTTCGATTATGCGTGCTTGTGCAAGCCTCCAAGCGTGTCCATGCTTGCTCGTGTGTGCATAGATTACGGAGGCTTGAACAAGCACACATCTGTCATTTGGACACATACTGTGGAGAGCGCGCGTTTATTTAGATTTTGCGTCGTTTCCTTCTTCGTTTTGATGTCGGACCGGGGAGTGTTGGAGGAATTTATTAGGTGCTACGAAAGACACACATGTTTATGGAATATTAAACGTAAAGAATATCGCGATAAAATGAAAAGAGACGCTGCATATGAGGTGCTTCTCACAAAGTACAAAGAAATACAGCCATCAGCAACTAAAGATACTGTTATTAAGAAAATTAATACATTGCGAACGAATTACAGACGAGAAAAAAGGAAACGTGACAGCGCTTACAAATCAGCGGCTGCAACAGACGATGTTTACAGACCTGTTCTGTGGTAAACAAACTGATGATCGTGCGTGCGTGCTTGAGTCGTGTGGAGGCGCGAGGAATTTGTGCACGCTTGAGCAAGCACGCTTGCTCAAGTGTGATTGTAGCATGTAGTAGCCTGTGTGGGGGCCTTAAGACCGCGCGGCTACCCCGCGCTGCCTCTAAGTTCGAGTATGTAAATGCCCGTACTTATGAATTACGTTAATTTTCTTCCTAACTAAAGGGAATAAGGTTAAAAAAAGTGTTTCGTTTAGTTAATACAGTGTTTCTCCAAGAAACCACAGTTGCCGGCCGGTGTGGCTGTGCGGTTGTAGGCGCTTCAGTCTGGAACCGCGTGACCACTACGGTCGCAGGTTCGAATCTTGCCTCGGGCATGGATGTGTGTGATGTCCTTAGGTTAGTTAGGTTTAAGTAGTTTTACGTTCTAGGGGACTGATGACCACAGATATTAAGTCCCATAGTGCTCAGAGCAATTTGAACCAAACCACAGTTGAATCAATGAAAATACATTTTTATTGCAATACCAAGGCACGTTGATTATCCTTCTAAATAATTATCTAAGGATGTATAACTACTACTATATGATTTAACTACACGAATAGAAATACATTAGTTGAGGTAACTCTGGTACATAGTAATCAAACGACATTTCGTAAGGTCTCACAATATGAAACACAAGTCTATTTCCTCATGCATTTGCAGTAAGTTTAGGTCCGTTGAACGAGGTACATTGTGTTTATTGCATTTCAAAAATCTATTGAGTAACAATTAGGCTATAGACAACAATTAAAATATAGTTTTGTACCGTTTACATCAGAGTTTCATTGCTGCTATAAATGTTGCTTGAGACGCAATATGCACTTGTTGTACTGTGATTCATCTCTGTACACTAGAGTGAGGCATCTCCTGAAGTGAGTGCTGTTTTACTCTGCATTTATGACGTGGCAGACAATGTTATCTGCACAGTGAGACAGTTTGAAGACAACAGAATTATCTACTGCGTCAAGGTGAAACGTTCTCTGTCTCGTAATTAAAGACTAGTTTCTTTAGCTCAAAACCGCACTTTTCTCAAACGTAGGCGCCTCTTAGGGACCCTCCGTAAATTAAGTCGCACGAATTTCACGATATTTGGAGACCCCCTCCTTGTCCCAGGTGGTCACATTTGTGTGACCCCCCCCCCCCCCCTCCCATAGTGTGACGTAGCATATTTTGCAGTTCTAAATTTAGAACTTATTAAATTAAAGCAACTCCAGAAAATGAAACAATTCCAAAATCGTATATATGTTTCTACATAAAATCTATTTTTCATAAAATCATAAATAAATCAGGCGTTTTAGATAAATTAGAAGTCAAATGAACGATACAGAATTTAATCATCTGGTATCCAAGGACTTTGAACCCATCCCTTAATATTATTTATGACTGGCGTAGCAATAACTTCGTTCTCGATTTGGATAATATTAGGAACATTCGACGTGTTCACATCATCTTCATGCAGCTATCGTCGTCGTTTATTAAAGAACTTCCTTGGCACGTCCAGCTGCAGTTCTTTGAGGATGGATCTTCGTGAAGGACGAAACTCTTGTTGGCTCTCATGAGGTTGCATGTAGGCCTATTGGTTAGTGGCTTTGTATGATGAAAATTATATTTTTTTCATATGGGCCAGAAATGGACCAACACATTACTGACTTGCTTAATTTGTGAAGCGCCTTCTCGCGAACGTATCACCCATTTTTTTAAAAATTGGAATCACTTGTGTGTCTGTACATGTACATAACATTTAACAATTTCCGTCCCATTCGGATAATTCCTTCCCGGTGCGTGTATTCTTTTTTTTGTCCAAGGTTATATTCTCTTCCACCAAGAGATAAGAAGCTAGTCATACTATGCTTAGACAAGGAGATACAGGTACATTAAAATCACACGATGGGACGACGTAAGTCTCACACATTGATCTTCTGCGTTTGCTTCTGCTAGTTATTATTGCCTTGCTAACTCCTTTTCTATTAAAGAGGCAGAAATTAAACAATAAGAGGTTGCTCTCACTGCAAGGTCCTAGCTAGTAAATGGTTGGACAATTTCGGTGTCATATAAATTAAATGTACATGTCTGTGTCAGTTTTGTTGTGTCCTTTCATACAGGTTTGTTTATTATCTTTGTGAGGAACTCTTTAAAAAGTAATTTCACAAGTGCTTACATTAAACTGGAAATACACCTCAAAAGAGATACATCCCCAGAAGGACGAGTCCACTACTTTTAAGGTATTTGTTGGTTCAATGATATAATTAAACTTTCGAAAACATTTAAATAAGTATAATTTTCATAATATGTATTTCCTTGCAAAATATTTGCCAACAGAGCATCCTTCATTAAAGGCAGTACGACATTTATGCTATGCACAGGCATACAGACGTTTCGTAGTAAAAAGTTAAGCCCAAGGCATCGCATTGACAGTATTCCTTCCATTGTGCGGATGAAAGGTACTTTTTTCTCATGTACCGTCCCAGTCTCTTCTCTTCGTCCATGTTGTGCAGAAGACGTTCAGAGCATTCGTCTGCTGTGGTTTCATTCCTCTTAAGGCAGTGAATAAGATTAATTGGTTCTAAATGAATGATGAAATCCGTCTCGCCTTTTTCTTGTGGTGGGCCACCTAGTCATCCACTACAGCTGTTAGGTACCTCGCGTAAATTGATTCATGAGAGATGCAGTATTCAGTCGCTTGGAACGAGCAGGAGAGAAACGGAGACAAACAGCACTGGATCGCTCTTTGTTCAGCTCACTCAAGGGAGATGCGTAACGTTCTGACCCACGTAAGGCGTCAGAAATCTGAAACAAAATGGGTATTGCCCCCTAAGAAAAATTGCGCACACAATATCAAAAATCACTTTCTCCCAAGGCGGATTGTAATTCTGTGCAGCCACTGATTAACGTGGCTGGAAAGTAAAAAGGCACAGGGACACCAGAGTAATCACGTGGGATGCACACTGAACGCGGTGGAAAATTAGCCTTCTTCTTGCCTAGAATTTAAGATGAAAATCGTGGGTAGTGAACCGACTGTTTGGACTGGCTTTACGAGTCTGTTAATGTTTTGGCGCAACGGCCTTGCCGCAGTGGATGCACCGGTTCCCGTCAGATCACCCATGTTAAGCACTGTCGGGTGTGGCCGGCACTTGGATGGGTGACCATCCGGGCCGCCATGCGCTGTTGCCATTTTTCGGGGTGCCCTCAGCCCCGTGATGCCAACTGAGGAGCTACTCGACCGAATAGTAGCGGCTCCGGTCAAAGAAAACCATCATAACGACCGGGAGAGCGGTGCGCTGATCCCACGCCCCTCCTGTCCGCATCCTCATCTGAGGATGACACGGCGGTCGGATGGTCCCGATGGGCCTCTTGTGGCCTGAAGACGGAGTGCTTTTTAATGTTTTGGAGAAATATGGTGAAGCACTAATCAGGTCGTTAATACTGATGCCAAATACTTATTAGAAAACCAGAGTTATGTAGGATGTTTTCTAAAACAAAAAATAAAAAAAAGAATGATACAACGGTTAAGATTCGCAATATTTATGACACTGCGCAGCGCACTCAGTTTTCTTTGAAGATATGATCTATCAACTAGAAAGTAAGACAATGTTAACTAAAACTAAGAACATTCAAAAATTTCGAATAATTAATATTACCTGTAGTGAACGGCAGCTAGCTTAAAAGTCGATATAATTGCAACGTAAGAAGAAGAAAACAGTACAAGTTATTGCAGTCAATTCTAGTATCAGAGATAGGGCGGCGTACCCATTTCCATAAAGTGTCTACAAATAACAGTGCGAAGCAAAATAACACTGAGCGAATGTATTTTGCGCTTGAAGCCATCAGGAATTTGTTAAATGAAATATTTTTTCCTGCAAGGCAGTAATTTTTTTTTTCTTTGTACTGGTTCCTCGCGGCTAGTCTGTTTCGACGTCACTGCAATTTCAGGCCCACTATCACTTATGCAGTTGTACAATCAAGCACGCCGTCTTAGACAGACCACATGCAGCATTCACAAGACATGCGGTATCATATATTTTTAAACATTTTACTAACACAGTGTACTACCTGTTAAGAAAGTATGCTTGAGGATGCAATTTTGTGATTGATAGTGGTCTTGTACACTGCAATGACATCTAAACACACATGTCGTCCAGCATTTAAAAAACTGTTGAACAAAACAAAGCCTTGCAGGAAAAATTATTTCGCTGAATGTAATTATCTGTTGTAACAGTTCATTTGATCAATTTGCAAAGGATGCTGCCTACAGAGTTGTGTTTCAGTTATCCTGGTGTGTGTGTGCTTCATATCCCCATTAAGTCGAACTGAATGCCGAGGTTCAAGGAATTCAGATATCTGCTGCTATTGCTGCACCTGTACCGTTTACTGTGCGTGAAAATGTTACACGATAGCTCAGGGTCACACAACGCAAACTGCAGAGGAAATACAGCGTTCTCAATGACGACTGCTAGGTAAACTTACGCGGATCTGTGTTTACATTCTCTCAGATGCAACACAAAACCTTCCAAGTTCTTTGTATGTTATATCCCTTAACAAATGAGAACCACTAGTGCTTCCACGCATTTGGTAAGTTCTCATATCTGGTCATTTTATCAAAGGCGGAATATGCCCTCGAGCCTGTTTGTTTCCTTCAAGCTGCAGGATCAAGACTTTCAAAGAGTGTGTGGCCGTGCGGTTAAAGGCGCTTCAGTCTGGAACCGCGTGACCGCTACGGTCGCAGGTTCGAATCCTGCCTCGGGCATGGATGTGTGTGATGTCCTTAGGTTAGTTAGGTTTAAGTAGTTCTAAATTCTAGGCGACTGATGACCTCGGAAGTTAAGTCGCATAGTGCTCAGAGCCATTTGAACCTTTCAAAGAGTGATCGAAAGCGGTAGCTTCCATTATCCATCATGATGTGATGTTTACTAGCTTGCGAAATTCATGTAAAGTAAAGGCAAATAATTTGGTCACTTGCAGCACGTATTGACGCAGATGAGCAAGAAATATTTCTGTAAGATCATGTAGTCCGTTGTTGGCGTTGATTCTTAAAAACAAATGTCGACGTGTAAGCAATGATAGAAGAGGCAGAGGTGCGAAAGGAAGTATATGGTACACAACTGCTCATATTACATGGAGAGCAATTCCGTTATCAACGCGTACCGTACTGTTTGTCTGTAATAATTGTCGTGATACATGTGTGTGTCACCACACCAACGATAGCGCCCAGCGCTCCTGGAACGGCATGCTGATTTTAATCAGATAACGCAAAGATATTGATGAACTTAGCTCTTATCTACTTCAGATTGCCTTTGCGCTTTTCTAAAGCACTCGTGGGAATTCTCAGTCAAATGATACCATACATCTCTCCCGATGACAAACGGATGCCACCTTTGCACGCAGGTGACTCACAAAGGACGCAGCCAGATGCGTTAGCGACCGAAAACACATCAAGTGACAGTCTGGTCTGCTCTTAGACACCATACCGTGTGCGTTGTGTACCTAATTTCGTTTCTATTTAACAGTTGCAACTGTCATTCCATTGTCGTCCTTCAGTTCTGTTGCTAATTCCTTGTCGAATCAGCATTTCTTAACTCGATGTTTGTTGTATGTTAGTATCTACAACTTCTCTGTATTAATACGAGAAATTATAACATAGAATTCGCATTATAGACACACAAATCAGTTTAGAACAGACTGTGAAACCTATAATTCTTCGATCTACTAAAACAGGAGACTCACGAGCAGCAACCAGATTTCGTACCATTCTCTCTAGATCACCCAAACGAGTGATAACCGAATAACGAATTTGAAACAAGAGCCCGACTTGGATTGCCGCAAGCGACATACATTACTAGCCATTAAAATTGCTACAACATGAAGAAATGCAGATGATAACCGGGTATTCATTGGACAAATATATTATACTAGAACTTACATGTGATTACGTTTTCACGCAATTTGGGTGCATATATCCTGAGAAATCAGTACCCAGAACAAACACCTGGCCGTAATAACGGTCTTGATACGCCTGGGCATTGAGTCAAACAGAGCTTGGATGGCGTGTACAGGTACAGCTGCCAATGCAGCTTCAACACGTTACCACAGTTCATCACGAGTAGTGACTGGCGTATTGAGACGAGCCATTTGCTCGGCCACCATTGACCAAACGTTTTCAATTGGTGAGAGATCTGGAGAGTGTGCTGGCCAGGCCAGCAGTCGAACATTTACTGTATCCAGAAAGGCCCGTAAAGGCCCGTACAGGACTTGCAACATGCGGTCGTGCATTATCCTGCTGAAATGTAGGGTTTCGCGGGGATCGAATGAAGGGTTGAGCCACGGGTCGTAACACATCTGAAATGTAACGTCCACTGTTCAAAGTGCCGTCAATGTGAACAAGAGGTGACCGAGACGTGTAACCAGTGGCACCCCATAACATCACACCGGGTGATGCCAGATTGGCGATGACGAATACACGCTTCCAATGTGCGTTCACCGCGATTTCGCCAAACACGGATGCGACCATCATGATGCTGTAAACAGAACCTGGATTCATACGAGAAAATCACGTTTTGCCATTCGTGCACCCAGGTTCGTTGTTGAGTACACCACCGCAGGCGCTCCTGTCTGTGATGCAGCATCAAGGGTAACCGCAGCCATGGTCTCCGAGCTGATAGTCCATGCTGCTGCAAACGTCGTCGAACTGTTCGTGCAGATGGTTGTTGTCTTGCAAATGTCCCCATCTGTTGACCCAGGGAACGAGACGTGGCTCCACGATCCGTTACAGCCATGCGGATAAGATGCCTGTCATCTCGACTGCTAGTGATACGAGGTCGTTGGGATCCAGCACGGCGTTCCGTATTACCCTCCTGAACCCACCGATTCCATATTCTGCTAACAGTCATTGGATCTCGACCAACGCAAGCAGCAATGTCGCGATACGATAAACCTCAATCGCGATAGACCACAATCCGACCCCTCCTACACGAGGCATCACAACAACGTTTCACCAGGCAAAATCGGTTAACTGCTGTTTGTGTACGAGAAACCGGTTGGAAACTTTCCTCATGTCATCACGTTGTAGGTGTCACCACCGGCGCCAGCCTTCTGCGAATGCTCTGAAAAGCTAATCATTTGCATATCACAACATCTTCTTCCTGTTGGTTAAATTTCGCGTCTGTAGCACATCATCTTCGTGGTGTAGCAATTTTAATGGCCAGTAGTGTAATATCTTCGTTGAGCGAGACACTCCCACCTCCCATCTACATCTACGTCTACATGAAAACTCAGAAATTCGCACTTAAGTGTCCGGCAGGTGCTTCACAGAGCTAGGTTGACACTATTTCTCTACCGTTCCACTCTCGAACACTACGCGGAAAAATCAAAGACTTAAATCCTTCCGTGTGAGCTCTGATATGCTTTATTTTATTAAGAGGATCATTTCTGCCTATGCAGGTGGGCATCATGAGAATATTTTCACATTCGGTGAAGAAAGTTGGTGATCTAAATCTCGTGAAAATATCCCGCCGCACCGAAAAACGCCTTTGTTTTAATGATTGCCATTCCATCTCGCGTATCATATGCGTGACAGTCTCTCGCCCATTACGAGATAGTGTAAATGAGCGCATCTTTCAACTATTTCGATGTCCTCCATCAATTCCATCTGATAATGATCCCATACCACACTGCAGTACTCTAGCAGAGCACCTACAACCGTAGTGTACGTAATCTCTATAATGGATTTCTTGCTCTTTCCAAGTGTTCTGTCAATAAAATGCTGTCTTTGGTTTGTCTTCTCCATAACATTACCTCTGTGATTGTTCCAACTTACGTTGTTCGTAATTGTAACCCCGAAGTATTTAGTTCAGTTTATAGCCTTCAGATTTGCGTCATTTATCATTTAACGGAAATTTAATGGGTCCCTTTTAGTACTCATCTGGATGACCTCACAATTTTATTTATTTAGAGCCAATTGCTGCTTTTCACACCATATAGATATCTTGTCGAAATCATTTTGCAGTTGGCTTCGATCTTCTGATGACTTTACTACACTGTGCGTGATATTATCATCTACAAACAATGTAATAGTACTGCTCAGGTTGTCTCCTAAATCGTTTAGATAGATCAGGAGCAGCAGAGCACCTATAAAACTTGCTTGAGGGAAGCCAGATATCACTTCGATGGCTTTCCGACAATTACAACGAACTGTGACCCTTCTGACAGAAAATCACGAACTCAATAGCACAAATGAGTCGATACTCCATAGGTATGCAATTTCATTACAGCTCATGGAGGTAAGAATAAGGGGAGATAGTGCTACGTATCCCAGCCGTACTACGTTTTGAAGCCATGGGGGCGTGACTCGCTGCCATGACACTCTGACCAAAACATTGCCAGTGTGCTATAGCGCTGCGTGTATTACAGTCGCTAATTGCACCATATACGCATGTAACGTCATCAGATTGGTTGTTTCAAAGTTTTTGTTTAAAATAAAATCTCGTAAAGGCGAAATTCCGTGTTTCTTCTGATTACAAATAGTTTTTAATGTAATATTACGAATAGCTAACCTTCAATGTAAACGATACAATTTTGTTAATTCAGTAATAAACGTGTATCACAAACTAAATAATAGAAACTGAAAACTAAGTTAGCTATACCCTCCCTCCAAAGCCCCATAAATACACCTTGTTTGTAATACGTACTGGGACAATTCAGTTACGTTACACTACTGGGAAACACTGTTCATTACCACCAATATTTACTGAAATACGGTACATAGAATGGCAAATCTACACAGTGTCCTGTTTAGGCCTATACTTTACGCCAGTTAATGTAGTGTTAGCTTTTAATTTGGTACATGATGAAGACAAAGTGAGTTACTCAACACTTCAATTATCGACGATATGTACGTATTATACTGAAACGTGAACTTGAAAACTAAGAATTTAATTCTTTGAATTAACATACCTTTTGCAAATGTTTTGGGTGTGTAGGGAAAACTGATGGTACAGCATTTTCTCGGAGCCTTACTGTTGAAAGGGAAGTTCGGTCTATGTCCTCTTCTCGGAAATGCTGAGAACATATAGTGCTCCATTTAGACGCACGCCAGTTCTTCCTCCTCATGGCATTCTCCCACAGAGCTTTCCGACTTTCATTTTTAGGAAATCTAAAATCATACAGGACAAAAACACGCTATAGTACAAGTACCGATGTAACACACGTTCATTCACTATGAAGTTGTAAAATCACACTTAACGAGACAACTTACACATGAAATGTTATTCCCTTCGATTTCGCATCACAATCAGAACGATTCGTACATCTGAACACCACACAAGTCACCATAATAGCGCAAAATCCTTCCAAAAGCGAGCGACAAGCCTATGCACACAAGCTTACAGCAGCAGTGTTTTGGTCGGATTGAGATGGCTACCCTCGCCTTCACATAGCTTCACAGCTGTGACGTCACGGCGTCTCCCTCTATTCTTACCTCCATGTTAGAGCTGCTTTGGACGCGGCACAACAATATCTTTGAGAGCGATGTAGTAAACTCTCTGGCTGTGTATCTAATCCTTGGGCCTGTCACAAACAATAGAGTGCTGACGAACCGTGGCCGCGAAGGTACTCCCGCGCGTCGAAGGTAGCAGGCGACGCATAAGAACCGTCAACGTGCTAGACGCAGGTGAGATATTGTGCTACAGAGGACTATATTGTGAGTAGAATACCATCTTTGGAACGAAACCATTATTATTAGACTCTTACTACGTTCAGAAGGTGGAACAGTCACATGAAAGCCCCGGTCCAGCAGACGTGCATTGCAGTTCTGAAAACTTGACGGCAGACTTCTATTCTTACGTCGGGTATATAATTGCTATCCTGGTCAAATTGAACTTGCGGCAGTAAATAATCAGTGCTCTTCCTGCCCTATGGTTGACAAGTTCTTGTACGTACCCCTGTCCGCTCAGTAAATTAATAACCATCTTAAAGTAAATATTTCATAACAAACATTTTCGTTAATATGAACGTCACATAATCCCGATCATTCATCCGTCGCAGCAGCAGCGCATTACGCCGCAGCTGCTGTAAGTAAAATTTAAACGCCATCCTTTGATGGATGCCATTACACGCAAGTAATCATCCAGTGAGAAAATATTGATAGTGGCCACCCCGGCATCTGCTGAATTACTAGGGAAATCCAAACCAAACCAGGATGAGTATATCATGTAACAATTACGACCCCTAAATTTTTCGTTGGTAGTAGAAACTACGGAGTACCTTTTTGTAGTAAGCTCGAGTTATTACATTAAGTGACAGCCGAGCAGTGGTCGGGAAAAGGCATAATTGCTGTAGTACTGTGTTGTTGCTTTGCTTTTATGATACTAATTCTTTGTTCTGCCTGTTCCAAACAAGTTTGATGCATTTTGGGCAATTTCCAAGATCACTCGCAAGCGATATACATCGAGAGCACGACTGACATGGCGGCAGATATCCATTAGTTACTTTTTTTTTCACAGTGTTGTTAACAGAACATCTTGTTCTACAGGTGTGTGAATTGAAGTCGTTGCGGTGTCGACTAGCGCGGCTCATATCTGGCCGAAATTAATTCCGAAATTGTGTACAGTGGAAAGCGGTCCACACTGATGTTGGGAATATCATTTGTTACCGAATCGCGATTTTAGAAACTGCGCGGTTTGCCATAGGAAGATATGTGACGTTGATTTTCCGTTTCAAGTGTACGAAGTCTGTTCAAAAAATTCCGGAACTTTGTCCACAAATTATTTCTACTCTTGCCTTTTACTTATTGCGCATGGTCTCCGAAATACTCTCTTCCACAATTGATACGCAGCTCCCAACTTCGTTTCCACTTCCGGAAGCAGACTTGGTACGCCTCTTGCTGGATCGCGCGAAGCCAGTTTTCTTTTATTTTGTCTATCGCTGCAAATCTTCGTCCTTTCAAAAGGGTTTTCAACTTTGGAAATAAAAAAAGTCAGCGGGGACCAGGTATGGAGGGCACGGTGGCTGAGGCAGCACAGTGATTTCGTATTTTGTGCAACAGTCACACACCAACAGCGATGAATGTGCGGGTGCGTTATCGTCATGCAACAGCCATGAAGTCTCGCCAAATGTCAGGCCGTTTCCTTCTCACATTTTCTCGCAAAATTCGCGACACGTCCCGATAGTACCATCGATTAACAGTTCGTCCCTGTGGCACGAATTCATGACGAGCTAGTACTTCAAAGTAGAAGAAAACTATCAGCATGGCTTTGACAATTGATCCGACCGGATGAGATTTTTTTGATCTTGGAGAAGCTCTCCCGACCCGTTGTGAAGACTGAACCTTGGTTCAAAATGGTTCAAATGGCTCTGAGCACTATGCGACTTGACATCTGAGGCCATCAGTCCCCTAGAACTTAGAACTACTTAAACCTAACTAACCTAAGGACATCACACACATCCATGCCCGAGGCAGGATTCGAACTTGCGGCCGTAGCAGTCGCGTGCATCCAGACTGAAGCGCCTAGAACCACTCGGCCACTGCGGCCGGCGACTGAACCTTGGTCTCAACATCATGATCTTAGACCCACGTCTCGTCACTACTTATGATTCTCTTAAGGAACGTCTCGTTCTTATTTGCGCGATCCAAAACCTCTTCACAGATTGCGAGGCGATGGTCTTTTCCAGCCTTGAGTCTTGAGCAATGGGACGAACTTGGCGGCAAAGATACTGTCAGGATTTCATGACATGATACAACTCAAATGTTACATTCTCCTGCAACCTCTCGGACCGATAGTCTTCGATTGCCGCACTGTGAAGTAACGAGTGAGTTGTGGCGCCCTGGAAATATGTGCGGAATTGGGGCGGCCGCACAGGACGGTAGTCAAAGCCGGGGCCCGGCGGCAAACACAAGTGGTGCCAAACGTTAGCCGGACGAGAGGGGTAGCCCCAGCGCATGGTCCAGTCGCGTGGCTGGGAATTCCGCTGTGACGAGGACGGTGCGTTGTGTCGATGAAGGAGATGTCAATGCCGGGAGTTCCAAAGATGGCGGACTTTATGAAACCTTAATGGCAGACATTTCACGGTTCGTACTGAAATTAATAGTAGCCAGATGAATCATGATACTTCAAAAAGAAACATGTGGATTACCATTATTTGCACGACGATTCTGATGGTGTAATCAGATTTTTAATCTCTTTATTAGTTTAAAGTTTAGGATCTTACGGTAAATTATACAAGTAACACCCAGCAACGAATTTCTAAAATCTAAGCGGCTCGTCCGATTTCGTCGATCGACGTGTTTTAGAAAGTAACACCCAGCGCCGGCCAGAGTGGCCGAGCGGTTCTAGGCGCTACAGTCTGGAACCGCGCGACCGCTACGGTCGCAGGTTCAAATCCTGCCTCAGGCATGAATGTGTGTGATGTCCTTAGGTTAGTTAGGTTGAAGTAGTTCTAAGTTCTAGGGGACTGATGACCTCAGAAGTTAAGTCCCATAGTGCTCAGAGCCATTTGAACCATTTTTTAACACCCAGCAACCAATTTCCAAAATATAAACGCTTCATCCGATTTTGTCAATCGCCATGTGTTTAGAAAGCTGTTAGCGTAAACCTAAATTGGTATGAATTACAGGCTTGTAACTTAAATAGTACATGAGTGAGTGGAGGTCAAAGTGGCCGATTACTATCGCTCGCGTCAGGCTATAAGTACTCCACAGTTACACGAAAAAACGGTAGCAGCATGCTTATAAATGTATTGATTCATTTATGTCTTTGTTAATGCCCGATGTATACTATTCATGAAGAAACTGGTCAATTATTTACTGTGTTTTAGAAAGCACAGAGACATTAGGCTCCTGGCCTACCTTTTGCTTCTTTTCTTTTGATATGTTTTCTTAATTGTTTATGTATTTAATAATATGCGTTAGAGCGTATTTAGCTGTAGGAATATTTATTTAATTTCAGTTATTTAAATGAACTCCAGTATTTTGTATGTGCTTAAATATGTTTGTGTGTTTGTGAGTGTACGTTCACTTGGAGACATGGAGGGAGCGCTCTAGCCAATCAGAGCGCTCGTTAACGGTGAGATTGTATGGAAGTGGGGGAGGAGGACCGTTTCGAGAGAGGAAGGGAGTTCTGGAGAGCACGGCACAGGGAGTGAGTGCTGGACGCGGACAGTACAGCGTGACGGACGTACAATCGCGACAGAGACTTGGAGAGAGTGGAGCGGTTTGCGCGTGGTCGCGAGAGATAGAAATACTTTGGAGTGCCGACTTGTGCACTTGTGAGATTTCCGTGGCTTCTGCAGTGAAGACGTAGTGTGCGTTTAGCAGCGAATATCTCGCGAACTATGTTGTCGTTCATAACTAATTACGTGCAGTAGGAATCTATTGTTTCCCTGTTATTCAACTTATATTTTATTCAATTGCTGGACCATTGACACCAATAAGTGTTTTGCAGAAATATACCACATTCTCAAAAGTACTTCTACTATCGTACTCATCATTTAAAGTCGTTAAGATAGTACCTGCAGATTTTATTTAATTGCACTCTTTCATTTATAAATTTATATGTTACATTCATAATTCGCAATTGCCGAGTGATAGAAACCTTCGACCATTCGATTCATGTGTGTATTCTTATCGCCGGCCTTTGTGGCCGAGCGGTTCTAGGCGCTTCAGTCCGGAACCGCGCGCGGCTGTTACGCTCGCAGGTTCGAATCCTGCCTCGGGCATGGATGTGTGTGATGTCCTTAGGTTAGTTAGATTTAAGTAGTTCTAAGTTCTAGGGGACTGATGACCTTAGAAGTTAAGTCCCATAGTGCTCAGACCCATTTGAACCATTTTTTTGTATTCTTATCGTATACTGTAGACTCAGCAGTATTTGGTCTGTAATGCGGCAACTACGTTTCCCAGCCCCTAGACAACGAAACCAGCCAAACATTTTAACATTGCAACTCAGAGTCGGAGGGTACGTAGTATTTGAAAGCCCGCAACACACAGTTACATTGACGTTCCTAACATGAACGTCGTCGGTCGATGTCTAAGGGCGTCCTGAACGAGTCAAACACCCGTCTGGCCATTTTTAAACTGTGTAAACCATTCGTAACACCGGTACTGCTTGAGTACTCACGACCGTAGGCTTCCTGCATTTGGTGTTTCCCTGTAAAGGTTTTCTTGAGTTTCACGCCAAATCTAATGCAGACGCGTTGCTCCTCTAATACTGCCATCTCAAAATTCGCAAACTGTGCGACACAATACAGTGGTCAATACAGCACTGAACAATAACTAACAGACAAACAACAATGAAACTTCCGGAAGTTAGACATAAAACACAGGCGTGTGCAGTGATTCCAACCGCATTTCGCTCCGACACACCACAGGATCGAAATTACGTATGTTACGGAATTTTTTTGAACAGACCTCGTTCATACCGATACAGGTTAAGTGCTTAAAGGTTTAGGTGGTGAGGTAGTACACCAGAACTTTTGTCAGCTGAGCGTAGGGTATTGCTTGAGGCGCCAAGGTGAGAGCGGCGCCAGAGGCGCAACAACTGGAAGCTGTCTATGCAGGACATATCAAATTGGTAAAAAAAAAAATTTAAAAAATAAGAAATAAATGGTTCAAATGGCTCTGAGCAGAATGGGACTTAACTTCTGAGGTGATCAGTCCCCTAGAACTTAGAACTACTTAAACCTAACTAACCTAAGGACATCACACACATCCATGCCCGAGGCAGGATTAGAACCTGCAACCGTAGCGGTCGCGCGGTTCGAGACTGTAGCGCCTAGAACCGCTCGGCCACTCCGGCTGGCTCACAATTGGTAGCAGCCGATTGGGGTTTCCAGATGGCAGGTGCGCCAGAGGCGGCCACGTACAAGGTTCAGATTCAGTGCGTCTCCCATTTAGTAGCGGAAGCTGCCGCGGGTGAAAGTCTACGAGGGAAAAGCGGCAAGTGGGGGGGGGCTCCAAATGGTAAGAGTCTTGTGTGGGAAAATGTTGTGGGTCCGCCGTGTTAGCAGGTGATGCTGGTGCTGGCGGCGCTGGTGTTGATGGCAGCGTCACAGCTCGTGGCGGCGGCGCGTCCGCGGCGGTCCACGGTGCACATCCCGACACACGGCGCTCCGCTCGACACCCGGGACCCGGAGGGGCAGCGGAACGCCCCGCTGGCCTGCGCGCTCTGCCTCGCCGTCGCCGACAGGGTGCGTCCGCTCGCCTCACCTCACCCCTCAGTAGGAGCAGCGTGTGACTCCCCACTGGTGTACGGCAAAGCACTAGTCATCCCCAGCAGACACCGAACTACACTCGTGCTCGTAAATTAAGGATAATGCTCATACATGGTGAAACAGAAGTGCAAAATGGCTAAGCAGGGATGGCTAGAGGACAAATTTAAGGATGTAGAGCCTTATCTCACTAGGGGTAAGATAGATACTGCCTACAGGAAAATTAGAGAGACCTTTGGAGAAAAGAGAGCCACTTGTATGAATATCAAGAGCTCAGATGGAAACCCAGTTCTAAGCAAACTGGGGAAAGCAGAAGGGTGGAAGGAGTATATAGAGGGTCTATACAGAGGCGATGGAAATGGAAGAGGAGGTAGATGAAGATGAAATGGGAGATACGATACTGCGTGAAGAGTTTGAAAGAGCACTGAAAGACCTCAGTCGAAACAAGGACCCGGGAGTAAACAACATTCCATAAGAACTACTGACGGCCTTGGGAGAGCCAATCCTATCAAAACTCTACCATCTGGTGAGCAACATGTATGAGACTGGCGAAATACCCTCAGACTTCAAGAAGAATATAATAATTCCAATCCCAAAGAAAACAGGTGTGGAAAGATGTGAAAATTATCGAACAATCAGTTTAATAAGTCACGGATGGAAAATACTAACGCGAATTCTTTACAGACGAATGGAAAAACTGGGAGAAGCCGACGTCGGGGAAGATCAGTTTGGATTCCGTAGAAATATTGGAACACGTGAGGCAATATTGACTCTACGACTTACCTTAGAAGCTAGATTAAGGAAAGGCAAACCTACGTTTCTAGCATTTGTAGACTTAGAGAAAGCTTTTGACAATGTTGACTGGAATACTCTATTTCAAATTCTGAAGGTGGCAGCGGTAAAATACAAGGAGCGAAAAGCTATTTACAATTTGTACAGAAATCAGATGGCAGTTATAAGAGTCGAGGGGGATGAAAAGGAAGCAGTGGTTGGGAAGGGAGTGAGACAGGGTTGTAGCCCATCCCCGATGTTATTCAGTCTGTATATTGAGCAAGCACTGAAGGAAACAAAATAAAAATTCGCAGTAGGTATTAAAATCCATGGAGAAGAAATAAAAACTTTGAGGTTCGCCGATGACATTGCAATTCTGTCAGAAACAGCAAAGGACCTGGAAGAGCAGTTGAACGGAATGGATAGTGTCTTGAAAGGAGGATATAAGATAAACATCAACAAAAGCAAAACGTGGATAATGGAATGTAGTCAAATTAAGTCAGGTCTTGCTGAGGGGATTAGATTAGGAAATGAGACACTTAACGTAGTAAAGGATTTTTGCTATTTGGGGAGCAAAATAACTGATGATGGTCGAAGTAGAGAGTATATAAAATGTAGACTGGCAATGGCAAGGAAAGCGTTTCTGAAGAAGAGAAATTTGTTTACATCGAGTATAGATTTAAGTGTCAGGAAGTCGTTTCTGAAAGTATTTGTATGGAGCGTAGCCATGGATGGAAGTGAAACATGGACGATAACTAGTTTGGACAAAAAGAGAATAGAAGATTTCGAAATGTGGTGCTACAGAAGAATGCTGAAGATTAGATGGGTAGATCATATAACTAATGAGGAGATACTGAATAGGATTGGGGAGAAGAGAATTTTGTGGCACAACTTGAATAGAAGAAGGGATCGGTTGGTAAGACATGTTCTGAGGCATCAAGGGATCACCAATTTAGTATTGGAGGGCAGCGTGGAGGGTAAAAACCGTAGAGGGAGACCAAGAGATGAATACACCAAACAGATTCAGAAGGATGTACGTTGCAGTAGGTACTGGGAGATGAAAAAGCTTGGACAGGATAGACTAGCATGGAGAGCTGCATCAAACCAGTCTCAGGACTGAAGACCACAACAACAACAACAACATGGTGAAACAACGCTCTGGTGGGCTGTTTGCGGGTTTAAATCATATCGGGGTAAGACCATGTGGTGTATTAGACCTGAGGTCGTCGCACGGTGGCGCTGGCAGCAGTCCACATACACAAAGGTGTGTTGGTGCATGTCAGAGAACGGTGCAGCGAGTAAGTGCGAAGACGTTCTCAGACGTGCTAATGTTGAAAACGACTCAAAAAACACATATTGATGACGTTATGAGGGTTAGAATACTAGGGCGGCTGGAGGCTGGTAAAACACAGCAGGTCGTAGCACGGGCCCTCCGTGTGACACAAAGTGTGACCTCAAGATTATGGCAACGATTCTATGAGACAGGAAACGTGCCAAGGCCTTACAGTACAGGACGTCCACAGTGTACAACACCACAAGAAGACCGATATCTCACCATCAGTGCCCGCAGACGGCCACGGAGTACTGCAGTAGCTTTGCTCGGGACCTTACCGCAGCCACTGGAACAGTTGTCTTCAGACAGAGTCTACAGACGACTGAACAGACATGGTTTATTCGCCCGGAGACCTGCAAGGTGCATTCTACTGACCCCTGGTCACAGGAGAGTCCGTAAAGCCTGGTGTCAACAACACAGTACATGGTCACTGGAACAGTTGTCCCAGGTTATGTTCACGGACAAGTTCCCGAAAGAACAGTTACCGTTTCGGGAACAGATACTAGAGTCATATATAGTTAAAATATGGCTTCCCGGCCATTGACGTTCTTGCGCGAATGCACATGCTATGCCCGAACTCGTACGGGACTTGGTAGATTAATCTGCCACGAGTAATGAGTATGATGGGCAAATATCTATTAGGCGCACTACGAATGTAGTGGTGTGGACTTGTTGGGAATGTGCATCTCACGGGGCGCGTGCAAGGGATAAGTCCCTGCAGGCACACTATTCTCTGTGCCCTCGGTGGCTCAGATGGATAGAGCGTCTGCCATGTAAGCAGGAGATCCCGGGTTCGAGTCCCGGTCAGGGCACACATTTTCAACATGTCCCCAATGAAGTATATCAACGCCTGGTTGCAGTTAGGGTGTACATTTAATTATCGTTTCATTCTAGCAAAGCTGCATGGTCATCAACGGTAACTGTTCTTTCGGGAACAGATGCTACCGTCATATATAGTGAAAAGTGATTCTCACTGGGTTTTGATCTGGCGTGGACCAGGAACCAGATACCAACCTCATAATGTCCTTGAAAGGGACCTGTATAGAGGTCGTGGTTTGATGGTGTGGGGTGGGATTATGATTGGTGCACTTACACTCGTGCATGTCTGTGACAGATGAAATGTAACAGGTCAGGTGTATCGGGACGTCATTTTGCACCAGTATGTTCGCCTTTTCAGGGGTGTAGTGGGTCCCACCTTCCTCCTGATAGATGATAACGCACATCCCCACCGAGCAGGCATCGTGGGGGAGTACCTTGAAACAGAAGATATCAGGCGAACGGAGTGGCCTGCCTGTTCTCCAGACCTAAACCGCATCAAGCACGTCTGGTTTGCTCTCGATCGACGTATCGCTGCACGTCTTCACACCCCTAGGGCACTTCAGGAGCTCCGACAGGCACTGGTGCAAGAATGGGAGGCTATACCCCAGCAGCTGCTCGACCACCTAATCCAGAGTGTGCCAACCCATTGTGCGGCTTGTGTGCGTGTGCATGATGATCATATCCCATATTGATGTCGGGGTGCATGCGCAGGAAACAGTGGTGTTTTGCAGCACATTTGTTTCGGGACGGTTTTCTCAACTTATCACCAATGCCGCGGACATACAAATGAGATTGACAGGAAGTGCAAAATGGCTAAGCAGGGATGGCTAGAGTACAAATGTAAGGATGTAGAGGCTTGTCTCACTAGGGGTAAGATAGATACTGCCTACAGGAAAATTAAACAGACCTTTGGAGAGAAGAGAACCACTTGTGTGAATATCAAGAGCTCAGATGGCAACCCAGTTCTAAGCAAAGAAAGGAAGGCAGAAAGGTGGAAGCAGTATCTAGAGGGTTTATACAAGGGCGATGTACTTGAGGACAATATTATGGAAATGGAAGAGGATGTAGATGAAGAGGAAATGGGAGATAAGGTACTGCGTGAAGAGTTTGACAGAGCACTGAAAGACCTGAGTCGAAACAAGGCCCCGGGAGTAGACAACATTCCATTAGAACTACTGATGGCCTTGGGAGAGCCAGTCATGACAAAACTCTACCATCTGGTGAGCAAGATGTATGAGACAGGCGAAATACCCACAGACTTCAAGAAGAATATAATAATTCCAATCCATAAGAAAGCAGGTGTTGACAGATGTGAAAATTACAGAACTATCAGTTTAATAAGTCACAGCTGCAAAATACTAAAGCGAATTCTTTACAGACGAATGGAAAAACTGGTAGAAGCGGACCTCGGGGAGGATCAGTTTGGATTCCGTAGAAATGTTGGAACACGTGAGGCAATACTAACCTTACGACTTATCTTAGAAGAAAGATTAAGAAAAGGCAAACCTACGTTTCTAGCATTTGTAGACTTAGAGAAAGCTTTTGACAACGTTAACTGCAATACTCTCTTTCAAATTCTGAAGGTGGCAGGGGTAAAATACAGGGAGCGAAAGGCTATTTACAATTTGTACAGAAACCAGATGGCAGTTATGAGAGTCGAGGGGCATGAAAGGGAAGTAGTGGTTGGGAAAGGAGAGAGACAGGGTTGTAGCCTCTCCCCGATGTTATTCAATCTGTATATTGAGCAAGCAGTAAAGGAAACAAAAGAAAAATTCGGAGTAGGTATTAAAATTCGTGGAGAAGAAGTAAAAACTTTGAGGTTTGCCGATGACATTGTAATTCTGTCAGAAACAGCAAAGGACTTGGAAGAGCAGTTGAACGGAATGGACAGTGTCTTGAAAGGAGGATATAAGATAAAAATCAACAAAAGTAAAACGAGGATAATGGAATGTAGTCAAATTAAATCGGGTGATGCTGAGGGGATTAGATTAGGAAATGAGACACTTAAAGTGGTAAAGGAGTTTTGCTATTTAGGGAGTAAAATAACTGATGATGGTCGAAGTAGAGAGGATATAAAATGTAGACTGGCAATGGCAAGGAAATCGTTTCTGAAGAAGAGAAATTTGTTAACATCGAGTATAGATTTAAGTGTCAGGAAGTCGTTTCTGAAAGTATTTGTATGGAGTGTAGCCATGTATGGAAGTGAAACATGGACGATAACCAGTTTGGACAAGAAGAGAAAAGAAGCTTTCGAAATGTGGTGTTACAGAAGAATGCTGAAGATAAGGTGGGTTCAAAATGGCTCTGAGCACTATGGGACTCAACTGCTGAGGTCATTAGTCCCCTAGAACTTAGAACTAGTTAAACCTAACTAACCTAAGGACATCACAAACATCCATGCCCGAGACAGGATTCGAACCTGCGATCGTAGCGGTCTTGCGGTTCCAGACTGCAGCGCCTTTAACCGCACGGCCACTTCGGCCGGCAGATAAGGTGGGTAGATCACGTAACTAATGAGGAGGTATTGAATAGGATTGGGGAGAAGAGAAGTTTGTGGCACAACTTGACTAGAAGAAGGGATCGGTTGGTAGGACATGTTTTGAGGCATCAAGGGATCACAAATTTAGCATTGGAGGCCAGCGTGGAGGGTAAAAATCGTAGAGGGAGACCAAGAGATCAATACACTAAGCAGATTCAGAAGGATGTAGGTTGCAGTAAGTACTGGGAGATGAAGAAGCTTGCACGGGATAGAGTAACATGGAGAGCTGCATCAAACCAGTCTCAGGACTGAAGACCACAACAACAACAACAACAGATCTATGTCGTGTGTGTTCCCTATGTGCCTATGCATTTAGCGGCAGTTTTGTGTAGTACCACGTTGTGTGGCACCACATTCTGCAGTTATCCTTAATTTATGAGCATGAGTGTAATTTGTTTATTTAGCCAGACCAGATTAGGCCTTAAGGCCGTCTGATTTCGGACCAACATCAACACTTACTAAAAAAATGTTACAAAACATTCTCAGTATCTATGTGTACTTCTGGTCCCATTACTTACTTCTGAAAAATGATTATGAGAACAATTACAATTGCCGACACACATAATAGAAGTGAATAATAATAATTATTAGCATTAATAATGTTAATAACAATACAGGGCGTTAAGAATAACAACTGCTATGGCTAGAGCTCATGGCGATAGCGGTTACGTATGGGCGACGTTTGCCGGCTTGTGCGAATGTATGTGTATTTTCCTTTCTTTTTTGAAGACGCCTTTGGCCGAAAGCTTAGTGTGCAGCAGTCTTTTCGTTGCGCCTGTCTGCGGCTCAACGTGTCATCTTTACGGCGTCCTTTTCATAATTGTTGATATTCCAACCTGGACTTTCCACTGTTTGATTCTGCCTAACGGCCTTTGTTCCATCCCACAACCGTGTGATGTCTAAAGCCTTCCTCAGCCCTTCGTCGTGTCTTTATTTTTATTTTTTTTTTTTTTTTCCAAACAGCGCACAACACACGGCCACGTGACCGCGCGGATTGTTGATGCAGCTGCTCGTGCCACAAATTCTTCTCACCCATAATTAGATTATGCCTATTGATCCTATTTACTCCCTCACTATCACGTATTGTCGGATAGTATTTTCCACAGTACCAGTGCAACAAGAATTTGTGAATCTCGAAGTAACCAGTTCCCCGCTCTCTCCTCCCTTATCCAACACGGGAACTCATCCGTTCCGTCCTTTTTCCCATGTTTTTCACGTATTTTTTGGGCGTATTTTGACCTATTTCCAAGTACCGGTCCGTATTTGTGCGTATTTTTTGTATTTCAACGTATTTTTACACATCAGTGGGTATTCTTAATTTATACGTATTTTTAAGCATCTGTATGTATTTTTGCGTCTGTTTTTCTGTTATCCAACTTCCCTCACAACCACCTAACGCCTTCTTATGCCCATTTCCTACGTCATTTCCTCTTTCTTCAACGTCATTCCTTTCACAATTTACCCCAGCTCCACCTTCCTGCACTACTTCGGAAAAGTATTCCGTTCCCCTGCTAAAAACCCAGTCAGTCCGACGTCTTGTTCCTTAACCCGGCGGTGCGGGTACCTGGCAGCAGTATGGCAGTACACGCAGCTGGTCTCACAGACCCTTGCAGTTTCTGTCTTCCTGAATTTGCATTTAGATGTATATTATGGAGGGAAGCGTTATTAAATAAAGTAATATCATTAAAAAGCAGTTTAGTAAATATATTTAAGGGATAAATTTAATATTTCGGTCAAAAAATATTTACACAAATGGAGATAGATAAAATTTAGCTGTTATCAGAATAATGCATGTATTCAATCAGATATTTTGTCGATACTGTCTTGGCACACAATAACAGAATGTTCAAGGCAAATGTATTTCTTGCAGTTCTTACAAAAATATCTTGTTTTTCTGTTTTTGCTTCTGCAGTCCACACATCGTCCGTGTGAAGTCGCATTTGATTCCACTTCAGAAATTTTCACACTGCAAAGCTCTCCAGTTCTCTCTGTTATCTTACATGGCAATATTTTTGACATTACTCTTTGCTGAAGATGATCATGCAGAAGCGAAAAAGAAATCTGCCTCAAAAACTCTCTTCTTCTCAGTTGTTCTTTCTGATTTGAGTTGAAAATAATAGCAGCATTTATCGCAGCTATGTTCATGAGGCTATAAAAAACAACCATTGGCCATCTTCTTGTGTTTCTAGCTACATTAGATGTTGCACTCATTCCATCTAGAACGTCAACTCCACCCTTAGTAAGGTTATAGAAAGTCATAATTTCTGGTTTTTTATCATTCCCTGTATTTTCGTCACTATTTCCATCGTGGTGCATCGTTGACAGTAGTTATACCACTCTATTTCGTTTCGGCACATAAGAGACTAAGGTGCAATTTTTCTGAAACCCAAACATAGATGACTTTTCTGTCGGTTTTTAGTGTTAATAAATCCCCTTGGGACTTGTCTCTTGTTCTTCCTCAGGGTACCAACGATGGTCGTCTTCTTCCTAAGCAATATGTTTGCAAGCTCGTAACTTGTAAAATAATTGACGCAAGTTATATTGCGGCCTGTATTCAGGATAGGTTGGCAAAGTCTCTGAACAAGTTCAACTGGTCTGTTGTCCTGTCTGTGAGGGCCTACAGGCTATTGCCCGACATGCACCTCCATGTTGAATGAGTAAAACATTCTGGCATCCATTGCTGCAAAAATCTTTACTCCATACTTGTTTGGCTTATTTGACATTACTGTCGGAATCTGCATCTTACACGGAATGCTTCTAGTTTTTCATTAACTGTCACGTATTCAGAAACGGTATAAGCCTTCTGAAAGTTTTCAACAATTAGACTGAACACCTGTCTTATCACCACTATGTGATCTGTTTTCTCCCTTTCCATTCTCGTTTGTCTATCGTCGAGTCTGACGCATCGAAGGAGAAAACGAAATCTGTTTATGCCCATTGTGAGATGAAATATTTCAACTCCTGTGCCATCTGTTCACCACAAATCTTGTAGACTTAGTCGTTGGACACGCATTACACCAGCGTAGTACAATAATCCCAATAAGGCCTTTATTTCAGCTGTATTAGTCTGTTGTGCATCTCTTTCCCTTGAAAAGTTTCCCTGGATACTTTGAATGTACCTATTACTGCAGTGAACGAGTATCTGTATAATGTTTTCATCAAAAAACAGTTCCCAGCACTGTACATGATTTGTAGCACTTTTCGCAGCACCTTTCACACCTGGTAAATGAATTATGATGTTATGACGTGTGCGGGAGTTCTTTGGCGGAACACGTGAGTTCCATACTGTTCCGTCTTTACCGACAAACACGTCACTGTCAGCACCACAATCACTATCTTCTGATTCATCACTCGACGTTTTTTGTTCGGTGCCGGAATCACTTTTCCCTTCTGGGTCCTGGATTTCTTCAAAGTCGATTTCTCCATCTTCAGAATCACCAGCGTCACTTTCAGCCATTACTTCTTCAATCAAGTTCCTAATTCTCTCCTCCTGTGCCTCGTAAGTACTAGCCACGATGCAGTTACAACACTTACAACACACTAAAATAAGGTACAAAGCACGAAAAAATCTGCTCTACCACTAAACTCAGCAGATACCGCAAATATGCGCGCGCGTGAATAACCTTGGTGGAGCTAACAATGAACTGACATCAGTGCACGCGGCTGGCCTGTGAGACCCTAAACCTCTTTGTTGTGAGCTAACCGGAAGTGCTATTGTTTAAATACCAGATACACCATACCAAACGACTCCTATTACACTCACTTAAAGGTACTGAGAAGATAGCTTCATTTGAAACAACTTTCAGAATTGCATTAATGTGAAAATACACTCCTGGAAATTGAAATAAGAACACCGTGAATTCATTGTCCCAGGAAGGGGAAACTTTATTGACACATTCCTGGGGTCAGATACATCACATGATCACACTGACAGAGCCACAGGCACATAGACACAGGCAACAGAGCATGCACAATGTCGGCACTAGTACAGTGTATATCCACCTTTCGCAGCAATGCAGGCTGCTATTCTCCCATGCAGACGATCGTAGAGATGCTGAATGTAGTCCTGTGGAACGGCTTGCCATGCCATTTCCACCTGGCGCCTCAGTTGCACCAGCGTTCGTGCTGGACGTGCAGACCGCGTGAGACGACGCTTCATCCAGTCCCAAACATGCTCAATGGGGGACAGATCTGGAGATCTTGCTGGCCAGGGTAGTTGACTTACACCTTCTAGAGCACGTTGGGTGGCACGGGATACATGCGGACGTGCATTGTCCTGTTGGAACAGCAAGTTCCCTTGCCGGTCTAGGAATGGTAGAACGATGGGTTCGATGACGGTTTGGAGCAACAGTGTCCCTAATTTGCTGGGAAGTGGCGGTGCGGTCCCCTACGGCACTGCGTAGGATCCTACGGTCTTGGCGTGCAACCGTGCGTCGCTACGGTCCGGTCCCAGGTCGACGGGCACGTGCACCTTCCGCCGACCACTGGCGACAACATCGATGTACTGTGGAGACCTCACGCCCCACGTGTTGAACAATTCGGCGGTACGTCCACCCGGCCTCCCGCATGCCCACTATACGCCCTCGCTCAAGTCCGTCAACTGCACATACGGTTCACGTCCACGCTGTCGCGGCATGCTACCAGTGTTAAAGACTGCGATGGAGTTCCGTATGCCACGGCAAACTGGCTGACACTGACGGCGGCGGTGCACAAATGCTGCGCAGCTAGCGCCATTCGACGGCCAACACCGCGGTTCCTGGTGTGTCCGCTGTGCCGTGCGTGTGATCATTGCTTATACAGCCCTCTCGCAGTGTCCGGAGCAAGTATGCTGGGTCTGACACACCGGTGTCAATGTGTTCTTTTTTCCATTTCCAGGAGTGTATTCTCCTTGGTCTGTCAGACCACCTGCGTGTACTGACGGGTTAAAATGTTAAATGCTGCCGCAACAATGGAATCCTCACAACGACCTAAGCATAAAAATTCCTTTCTCTGGCTCCCACTGCTCCTTTCGCAATGAGCTTCATCTTTTTATATTGCGACAGCCCCTGTCCCTCACAAACCTGGTACTGCAAAAACACACCTCCCAGCACCACCTCTGCTCCTTGTGGAAGATACAGCTACTGGAGTGCGGCTACAGCTGCTGAAGATAGTGCTCATGTGTGCGTGAACTCTGCCTGCCTGTGTGACAGCCTATGTCTCTTCCTTTCTTTTCTGAAGAAGGCTTTGGCCGAAAGCTTAATGCGCAGCAGTCTTTTCATCGTGCCTGTCGGCGAGTAAACGCGTCATCTTTACGGTCAGTAGCAATCTCTCCTTTTCATAATTGTTAAAAATATTGATTAGTTTAGCATATTTAAAGTCTCGTTGAGTATCATTGGAAGCCGACAGGTGTTGAAAGAGTAGATTCATGTGTCAGTGACAATAGCTTTCTTTAGAAAGAAGAAACTTGTTTACAGCATACCGTTCCTTTTGCATTGTTCGCTCAAAAACAGGTTAATGGTGGCCTGCATTCACTGATGGCAGAATTTTCTCTAGCTTTGAAATCGACTGCCATTGAAAGGCATAACACTCGTTTCCAATTCATGTCAGTTGGGATCTTTTTTACGACTACCGTCACCACACCTAGTTACATGGCTGCAGGTGGTACACCATGCATGTAGATATGTTGGACAACCGTCGTAGATACACCAACAAATCTGGTACGCCATTCATAGCGTGTTCATAGAAACGTCGAAACACGATGGCTTCTATCTACCATTCAGTCACGTCTCTACGTCGACCCAATTACTGCGCTATTGCCATTACAGCCGACTGAAACTTAAACACCCCCTCACTGCCATTACTCACGTCCATGGTGGAGGCTCACAAGACTGCCTCGAGCCAGTTCTGCACTACCAACAGCACTTCAGTACATCCACTTTGCTCTTTTAATGGGATGAAGAATATTTTGTTCGGTGAGCTTAACTTGCCAGGTTGTCTGACAGAAAACGTACATAATCCGGACACCCCAAATATTTCTTAAAATATTCTAGACATGCAGATAACGTTTCTTTAGAAGTTATAGTCAATTTGTTGCATTTTTTCACCTACTTGATATTGAAAGAACCATGTTCTTTTTCAATAGAAAGATGTACTTTTTGTCTTTGACATTCGAAACCTGCTGAAAAGCGGAGTTCAGTGATAGGACTTTTTAAGTTGCGCTCCGTAACTTCACAATTACAACTAGGTAAACGCCAAGGCAAGCTGCTAGACGCTACCTTTCTTCGACAGCACACTGTTTCCGGTGATGGGCCGATCCCAGGTTTATGCCTTTAGCGGAGCAAAGAGTACAAACTTTAACAAACGCTACTATAATTTGCCAGAAACTTCGTTTCTATACCTAGAACAGTTTACAAAATATTAAGGCTCTTACGTTACCTATTTCAATGTGTGTATGTGTATGTGTAGATATTACTAACCGTGAACGTGAAGTTTAATCTCAGAAACTTCCGTAGGGATTTTGATACAGTTTTTGGTAATAGGTCTACTGACTCACGAGTAACGTTTGTATGTGTAATTTATAATTACAATATTGGAATGGGTAACGCTGAAAGAGCGAAAAATAGAAATGTAAGTGTGAGGTTGCAGCTTAGCACACTCCTATGTCGCTTCAGATCCGGTCCCCTGTGACCTACAGGGATGCGAAGCTCCCCATAAAATCACGCAAATTTAAAAGAAACAAGGTCTCGCACTGGATAACGCCTTATTAAGTGAACGTTGCTAGCGGAGGCCCAATTAAGCATTAAAGTATCGTTACCACACCTCGCACGGACACATCAGTAAAGGGAATCATCAAAATACGAAAGGAAATATGTGGTCTCTATTAAAAACTGATTTATTGCTAAAACACCTCAAAAACATGATTTATCCAATGAATCAAGAAGCTAAACATTTAATAAGTGGACAAGGGGTTGCAAATACGTAGTATAGCCTTGGCGCGGGTGGGGTATACGTAAAAGCACAAGATGAAACTATGTCAAGAATACGGCCAATCATTGCAGAAAAAGTTAGTGATTTAGAGAAAAGTTTCAGAAGAGCATGAACGAGCACCAGTACTTCCACCAATTCAACCAAATGATAAGTGCAACTAGCTGGCGGTGAAAATTAGTTCTGTAAAAAGAAATCCTGATGCCAGTTAACTAATATCATATTCGCCTAGTGTCGATGCAGCAGCGCATGCATGCCACTCTTAAGCCGTGTAAAGGAGAAGTCAGACGCAGTACTGTCTGAAAACTCTTACGTTCAGCATTCATTCCTCCTTGAGTTTGAGACATCTGTCACTGCAAGTATCTTCTACAGCTGCCCAAGGCGAAGAGCATTCTGGACGGCATCCTAATGCTAACTTAGGTGGTTCTGCTAGCATCAGAATCCCAGCAGCTAACTGCAGTGAACTTTGTGGGCTTTGACCAATGATGCTTATATAAACGAGTTCAACAATTTCCTATTCTAGGCGATTTTGTCATGGTTCATCAATGAGGTGAGGTACAGGGAAGAAGACAGAAAATATCTTTCACTCCATTACAGATTTTTAGTCATGCCCAAACAAAAGCTCTGCACACATTCATGCACAGTAATTATCCCTTCTACCACAATAATTACCATTAGCCATCCAGACAATCCCTTGCCAGAATCTGAACAAGCATTCCATCAGGCCACACTAGGGCTTAACGGATGCTCCCACACTTTGAAGGATTGTCTTTTCACCCGCCTTCAGATTCTTATCTTAGCTAAGAAGGATTCCTTTCTGCTTCTTGCAAATTGTAGTTTTTGTGGCATACCACATGCACTCGTCGACGTTCCTGCTGTGCAGATGTGGCTCACTTCTTCTCTTTAACTGCACAGAAAATGGATTTCAGCACCAAACAGCTTTATAACACCCATGTTCCCCTAAGTTAACTTCCCTTTTGCACGTCAGCTAAAAGCCCCCAAGGCTGCTGAAATAACAATACTCACTCGCCGTGTCATAGAGGGAAGAAGATATAGAAATAATTAGCAATGTAGTCATTGGGAGTAATGAATACTGTATGCAGTTTTCATTGAGAATTAAGGATTTGACTTGACTGGCTGTATGAATCTGTTTATTAAATTATAAATGAGGTTACGGGCCAGTCTGCGGATAAAGTATCATTTAACTTAAGCTAACAGGAAGCAGCAATGGCAGATTCACATAAAAATTATCTAAGTTTAGAAATTAAAAGATATAAAAATGATAATTTACGTAGAGATGTGTGCAACGTGTTTCTATTCCAAAGTATCGCTTACTGTGCACTGGGTCGACTCACATATATCTGAGCAGTAACAAAGAATACAGCACTGATGTCATTGACATAATGGTAAATAAAATTTATTGTATTTCATTTCAAGAAAAAGGACCATGGCTAGCAGGCCCTTCTTCTACATCTACATCCAAATACACATAGATATTCCGCAAGCGACTATACAGTGCGTGAACGAGGGTGCCCTATACCACTGCTTGTCATTACCCCTCCTGTTCCACTCGCAAATAAAGTGAGGCAAAAATAATTGTCTGTATGCCTCCGTATGAGCCCTAATTTCTCGTATATTATCTTCATGGTCCTTATGCGCAATGGCAGTTGGTGGGAGCAGAATCGTTCGGCAGTCAGCTTCAAATGCCGGTTCCCTAAATTTTGTCGATAGTGTTTCCCGAAAAGAACGCAGAAGGGCCCTACAGGGTATTCCCAATTGAGATATCGAAGCATATCCGTAACACTTAAGTCTTGTTCCAACCTACCGGTAACAAATCTAGCAGCCTTCCTCTGGATCGCTTCCATCTCTTCCTTCAATCCGACCAGGTACGGATCCCAAATACTCGAGCAGTACTCACGAATAGATCGCATTAGAGTCCTCTATGCGGTCTCCTTTACAGGTGAACCGCTCTTTCCTAAAGTTCTCCCAATATACCGAAGTCGACCATTTGTCTTCCCTACCACAGTTTTCAAATGCTCGGGCCACACCATATCGCTTTGCATCTTTACGCCCAGATATTTAAACGACTTGATTGTGTCAAGCTGTACACTAGTAATACTGTATCCGAACATTACAGGTTTGTTCTTCCTACTCACCCGCATCAACTTACATTTTTCCCCATTTAGGGCTAGCTGCCACTCATCACACCAACTGATAATTTTGTCTAAGTCGTCTTGTATCTTCCTACTGTCACTTAACTTCGACACTTTACCGGACACCGAGGCAATATCAGCAAACAACCGCAGATTGTTGCCACCCTGTCCGCCAAATCATATATGTGCATAGAGAACACTTCCCTGGGGCACTCCTGATGATACCTTCTTCTCCGTCGAGCACAACATACTGGGTGCTACCATTTAAGAAGTCTTCAGGCCACTCACATATCTGTGAACTTATTTCATATGCTCATACCTTCGTTCACAGCCTGCAATGGGGCACCATGTCAAATGCTTTCCGGAAATACAGAAATATGGAACCTGCCTGTTGCCCTTCATCCATAGATCTTGATACATCATGTGAGAAGAGAGCAAGCTGGATTCCGTACAACAGATGCTTTCTAAAACCATGCTGATTCGTGGACATAAGCTGCTTAGTCTCAAGAAAGTTTATTATATTCAAAATGAGAATGTGTTCAAGGATTCTGCAGCAAACATAAGTTGGGGATGTTGGCCTGTAATTTTGTGGGTCCGTTCTTTTACCTTTCTTGTGTGTTGGAGTCATCTGTGCTTTTTTCCAGTCGCTTGGGATTTTTTATTGGGCGAGAGATTCGCGATAAATGCAAGCTAGTTAAGGGACCAATGCCGTAGAGTACTCTCTGTAAAATCGAACAGGGATTTCATCTGAACCTGGTGATTTATTTGTTAGCAAAACTTAAAGTGGCATCTCTATGCCAGGTACGCATATTTCTATGTCGTCCATAAAGGAGTATGTCCGATGGTGAATTGACGGTGTGTTGTACGATTTTCCTGTATAGACGATTTCTTGAACGTGAGATTTAAAACTTCAGCATTCGTATTGCTAACTTCAACTGCTACAACAGGCAGGTCAACAAGGGACTGAATGAAAGCCTTAGACCCTCTTAGCTATTTTACATAGGACCAGAATTTTCTTGGGTTATCTGCCAGATCTTTTGCTTAGGTGTGACGGTGGTAGTTATTGTATACTTCGCGCATAGACCTTTTCACAGACGCACGAATCTCTACTAACCTCCTCTTGTCGTCGTTTGTGCGTCCTCTTTTGAACCTAGAGTGCAACAACAGCCTCTGCTTCTTCAGCGTCTTACGAATTTCGTTATTGAACCACGGGGTCTTTTCCATCCTTTATCCACTTACTAAGCACAATCTGCTTAAACTTTGCCCATAATTCCTCCACATCCATCTTACTGGCACTAAGTGATGCCAGTTCACTGTCTAAGTAAAATGTTAATAACAGCTTATCTGCTCTTATTAGCAGAAACACTCTCCTAGACTTCTTAACTGATTTATTAACTTTCGTAACATTGTTGCTATAATGACATCATGATCGCTAATTCCCGTTGCTATACTGACATTGTCGATAATATCCGGCCTATTTATATCTACAATGTCTAAGATATTTCCATTGCGTGTGGGCTGCCGAGCTAGCTGCTCACGACAATTTTCAGAAATCGTGTTCAAAAGTATTTAGCATGAAGTGTCGCCACCGCAATGAAACTTAGACATCCTAGTCTATACTCGGCAGGTCAAAGTCGACACCAACTAGTATTGCATGATCTGAGTATTTACGCACTATTGACAGTACACCTCCTTTGAATGACTCTAGAACAGCCGCAGCGGAATCGGATGTCCGTTAAAAACTTCCAACAATTAACTTAGATTCACCTACACCTGTTATACGCGACCACACGACTTCATTATCACACTCAATTTCGACCCCAGTAGAAACAATACTCAATTTGCTGATAAACAGAAGTAAAGGAAAACTTCCTAGCTTGGGAAAATCATGCAGTCTGAATCCCAAAATTACACGATATTCCGCACTACTTCATTATGTTGCATAGTATGAATTCAGCTTACGTACTGGATGTTCTTTCTGAGCAGCAGCTGTTCCTTCGTTTGTTATATATGACTTCCCTTGAATTTTTAGCTCGGTATTCTTACTTACATTTCTGATCTTGCGGTTCCATTGCACCATGTCTGTGGTTCGTGGTCCAGTTGCTAGCGTTGCTACCTCTGGGTTACTGGGTCCCGGGTTCGATTCCCGGCCTGGTTGGGGATTTTCTCTGCTCGGGGACTGAGTGTTTGTGTTGTACTCATCATTCCATCATTCTTGAAAGTGGCTGGACTGGACTGGGTACGTAGTAGGAATTTGTACGGGATCTGATGACCACGTAGTTGAGTGCCCCACAAACCAGACATCATCATCATCATCATCCATTGCATCTTAAAGTAAAGCACATGACACAAAATATTCATGCACTCTGTCATAAAGCAACGAGGCAAAGGTTTTGTGAACAATAATATTCCTGACATGGATTTGTCTGCCCAGAGTCCCAACCTGAACCCAATGGAACACCTTTGGGACGAGTGAAACGTGGACTTCGCTCCAGGCCCTTGTGTTCAACATCAGTATCTTCTATAGATACAACTCTTGAGGAAGAGTGGGCTGTCATGCCTCCACAGACAATCAGATACGTCACGCTAAGTGTCCCCAGCACAGTTCACGTCGTCATCAAGGCCAGGAGTGGGGACACCCCGTATCAGTGTCCACTAATATGTGTCCAGATACTTTTGAGCAGAGAGTGTGCACATTCCTTATTTACCGTCTTATGGCCGCTGCTGTCGCCGTTGCAATCTGCGTTAGTCAGTGGCGACCCTGTCACCAACAAGTTGACTGTGATGCCAACGGTTTCCCTCGAACTGCGGTACTCATGGCGCACTCCTGACGCGTCATAAGCCTAGAAAGAGCAATGCGTCAGAGACTGTATCACAAGCGACGGGCGCCCACGACCTGTCCGCGATCAAAGGCGCTGACATCACGTGCATTGCTCATCTCGCTCGTGACTGTCACGTCGCCAGCCAGTACAAAGTCTGGCGACATGCTTCACGTGATACGGCACTATCTCTGATTCAACTGCTAATGACTGTTTTAGCACTATCTTTACACCATCTGCCTTATCACCACTTATCGTACCTTTAGTGCACTCAGTTTATCATTGTGTTGGCCAAGTGATCATTGCTTCAATACCTACGTATTTAGTCTGAGCTGTGACCATAACAACTGCCGTAAAAATAAAAAAAACGCCCTAAGTCATTAATCGTGATTTTTATTTCAATGCACGATGCGTTTCGAGTTCTGTGACCTCATTATCAACAGCAGTGGTTACTTAGTTTTTAGGAAAAGCGTGTGTAAACATATTTGTATGCATACAAACATTTTAATTCAGTAGCACATTTGCACAAAATTTAATTAAGTCAAAGAGTATCTAAATGCACGTTTTTATTTATAACGTGATATAGAAATGTTACGTTTTTATCTATGGACAGATATTATTTACTAAATTAAATCTTGCTGCAGATACCTTATGTGACTGTATGTTGCAAAGCGGTTAAATTCTGGCTACTTTAGGAAAAATAAACGTTTGAAATTGGTGAAAAAGCTATGGCTGCTAAAATCAGTTTGTTCGTCTAAAATAATTTCACAAATTTTTTCTCTGTTTAACAGCATTTCTAGTTTTTCTAACAGCTGCATCACCTTGCAATAAACCTGTGTACTCTCAATAAGACCAGTAGTAGCTTTTTTCAAAACGTGATGTAAACTGATCACGCATGGAGCCCCCAGGCTCGAAATGCATAGCATATTTAAGAAAAATCACGACTGGTGCGGTTTGTTTTCTTCTTTACAAAAGTAATACAGTAGCGGCAATAATGTTGACAACAATGAAGAACATTAGATGAAAACTACTGTAACGCATTCTCAATCATTGATTTAGTCATTGATCAATTGTAGTTACAACTAAAATATTCACAAGACAAAAGTGTCACAGTGATTCGTTCACAAGCAATAAGTGTCATTGTTATCCGTGGTTTCTCACTTAATGTGGCTGCCACATTCATTAAGAGTATTTCACTATTATTAAGATCCGGTAATGTACAGAAGTAATTAAATCTCATTTAACTTGTGATCTCTTACTGTTCTGCAACTGTCGTACTGTAGATTCCACACTAACTGGACCTCATGTGACTGTTTCGCGACATTCCTCGTAACAATGTCCAAGGATTAAGTTGAAGCAAAGGTTACAGCGTTTGTCTCTACCTTTACACCGCGTATTAAACTCAAAAACTGATACTTGCTGCATAAAATTCGGTCTTTATGAAGGTAAGGGTATCTTGTTGTCAGAAGCAGACTGTGGTATTTTTGTTTAAAACGCATTTATTTTTCGACATAGTCTCCTTGCAGCTCAATGCACTTTGGCAAGTGGTTTCCACTGAGATGGTTCTGTCGCAGAACTTTGTAAAATACCCACCTAAAATAGACGTAGTTTCAGTACTGAGGTCAGAAAATGTCCCAACCAAAAAATTTCTTTAGTTGAGGAGGTAGGTAGAAATCATGAGTTCGCAATCTTGCGAGTAGTCCTCATTTTACCAACGCCTAGATAATTTTCGGGTTAGATGCAAGAAATACAAATTTTTTCTTAATGTACAGCAACAAAAGCAAAACGATGATAATGGAATGTAGTCGAATTGAATCGGGTGATGCTGAGGGAATTAGATTAGGATATGAGACAGTTTAAGTAGTAAATGAATTTTGCCATTTGGGGAGCAAAATAACTGATGATGGTCGAAGTAGAGAGGATATAAGATGCAGACTGGCGATGGCAAGGAAAGCATTTCTGAAGAAGAGAAATTTGTTAACGTCGAGTATAGATTTAAATGTCAGGAAGTCGTTTCTAAATGTATTTGTGTGGAGTGTTGCTATGTATGGAAGTGAAACATGGACGATAAATATTTTAGCCAAGAAGAGAATAAAAGCTTTCGAAATGTAGTGCTACAGAAGAATGCTGAAGATTAGATGGATAGACCACATAACTAATGAGGAGATTTTGAATAGAGTTGGGGAGAAGAGAAGTTTGTGGCACAACTTCACTAGAAGGTTGGTAGGACATGTTCTGAGGCATCAAGGGATCACCAATTTTGTATTGGAGGGCAGCGTGCAGCGTAAAAATCGTAGAGGCAGACCAAGAGATGAATACACTAAGCAGATTCAGAAAGATGTAGGTTTCAGTAGATACTGGGAGATGAAGAAGCTTGCACAGGATAGAGTAGCATGGAGAGCTGTATCAAACTAGTCTCTGGACTGAAGACCACAACAACAACATAAAGTCCAAAAGAATTAGAGGGTTATGTGAATCAACATCCGGTTCGTTAAATCTAATCTGATATACGCGGTACCTGCGGTGTTAACGAGTAGTTTGAGATCTTTTGTATCAATGTAGGCAACAATTAAAATCATTCGCCATCTCTTGGCTGTGTTATGCATTACAGTGTCTGGTGACCTCTCATAAGGAAGTGAGTACTGGTATCCCGGTGTTGTCTAGTGAGCTACATAGGTGGCAGTTGTCATTTGTGAACGTTTCATTCAACCAAGCTCATGCAATGCGACATCGTAATGCCGCGCAAATTGCAAAGGCGGTCTGTTTATCCCAAAAAGGATGGACTTTCGGTTGTGTTGCTGCAGATGGTTCATGTGCCATCCATAGCTTGTGGACACGCTACAGGAAGACAGGTGAGCACACAAGGCGAGTTGGACTAGGTCGCCGACCCCACCCCATGTGAAGACCAACATCTGCCCATTTCTTAGTTGCGTCATCTTTACGGATACCGCGAGAGCATTGCAAGACAGTGCCAAAAGGGCCACTGGAGCCGCTGTGTTCGATCAGACTGCAACGAAAAGGTCGCGAGAAGGAACCTTACGACTCAGACGTCCTATTTGTGTACTCCACTTGCCACAACAACATCTTGCAGCTCGCCTTCAGTTCTGCCGTTCCCATGTCAACCGGCCACTTCGTCACTGGCGAATCGTCTTATTGATAGACGAGTTCAGATATTCTCTGATGCAAGGTGATGGCCGCGTTCGTGTGTGGATTCCCCTGCTGAGCACTACCTACCAAATGTTGTCCAGGAAATCGACAGATTTCCTAGGTTCTGTGATGTTTTGGGGAGGCGGAAGCTTCAGTGTTGACAGCCATACGGATCTTGTCGTTGTCCATGGTCGCCTTACCGCCAGTCAATAAATCGAACAGACGCTTTTGGACCATGTGGTGACTGCTGCATGCGCTGGTGGCCCTGAATTCCTTCTGATGCAAGGCCCTATATGGCAGGCGTCAGCAGGGTTGTTTGGCAAAGCCTGGATATTGAAGTAATGGAATGGCCAGCGGTGATTCCCGACCCAAACCTCATCATGCATTTGTGGGACAAACTTGACAGATATGTTCGTGGCCGTTCTATTCCACCACACACTCTCCAAGAACTTTCATGGGCTCTCATTGAAGAAGGGGAATGGATACAACATGGTGACCTCCATAGACTTATACGGAGCATGCCACGTAGGTGTCAGGCAGAAATAAACGCTCACGGTGTACTTACACGTTGTTGAAGCTCTAAAAGTCCAATGCAAAGCTACTAAAATGATTAAATGAAAGATTGTTACCAGGTTATTTTCGACACCTGTGGAACATTTCAGTTCTTTTTATGCAAACGATCGAGAATGTAATGATGTTTTAGTCCTCAATTATTGTTCAATGGAACATGGCAGACGCCCAAAGTTACGTTCCCCCAATTCTTTGATCAGTGTATTTCAGCCTCAAGTCACACAAATGGCATCATTTAAGGTTTCCACTTTTTAGCAAGTTATCATCAGGTGATAGTACTGAAGAAGCAGTATGTTTTATTTGCCTATTTTCTACTTAGCATTCTTCTCATGCGCTTTTTTTTTCTAATTCATTGCGTCCTGTGCAGTAGGCCGAGTGAGTAAGCCATCTAATCACACGTTTTTTCTGGTGCCAAGACAGCGTGCTAACGGACCTCCACTTAAACGTACTTACTGTAGTTCTGCAACATCTACCTGCTGTCGTTGACAAAAAATCGCGAGCACGCGACGCACTCTTTGCATAACACAGGTAGAAAAGGGGAAAGCACTTGCTTTTGATAGGGAAAATTTTCGATCGATGGGAGAATAAGAAGAAATTCAACTTTTTACAAAAAACATTTCTGTAGAAGCGCAGTGGCTTCCTGAAACAGTAGAGACTAGAGACCGTAAATCCTGTCCCCAATTACAACTGTGCGTGACACCAAAGCAGAGAGAGCCACACGGGTCTTACACATTGTTTCTCAACAAGCAGAACTTCCTCAAGCACTTTAGAACATTATTTATGACAACCCAGTGGCCCACAGCGATTTTGAGTACTACACGGAAGACGCAAACACGTGGCGGTAGCACATCGGTGACTTGCCGTGGGGCTTGGGGGCAAGCTGTGGAGACACGTCGCCATCACCGGCGCCAAGGGATGGCGTTACGGCTGCTGTTGGGATGAAGCGCCGACCACGAAATAATACAGAGTGATTGAGAGTCTGCTAGCTTCTCTGTAACTCTTTCCGTGATTAACTTCACGATATCCGTTCCAGCTATGTCGTCGTTTTCGTAGAACACGCACACAGGCTTCCGTCGAGTGTTCGGTCGCAACGCCTTCTCTCAGAGAATGAGAAGGGGGGCGGGGGGCTCCTACTTATAATCTCGATTCAGTGAGGAGTACTATTTTTCCTAGACCTTTTTCTATAGGAACCCAGGGAGCTTAATAAATTTTTGCGCCTTGCCTCCTGTTCTGTTCTCAAACTCTAAAAAGAGCGCTCGTCAGATCTAAAAAAGATAGACAACCCTTTGGCGTTCGTCCCTTGCCCGTAAAAAGGGACGGCCCCATTCTTGCCTGGAATGTGTGTCCTTGCAGGAAATCTGTGCCTTAAAGTGAGGAAGTGGCGACAGTATTACCCTGGAGACACCGCACGGCCATGCATCCCTTTCTGGCGAAAATATGCCGTTAAGCCGGCAAGTTTACTGTCACGCTCTGGCATTTACATCGTTCTCTGATGCATTATTCGCATTCACATTGTCTCATAAAACTCATTACATGCAAACAAAATAAATGTTTTCCACCACGTCTTCTTTTTCTTGAATGTCAATAAATCGAGCTTACATTAACCCCTGAAATTAATTACTGAGTAATCCAGATGGAATAAGACTGAATGGAGCACGCACTCCCAACTCGGTGCCACGCTACATGTTGACTAGTAACCACGGGCCTTTTCCCCGATGTAATGTTATATAGGATCACTAGTAATAATCCTTTGCTTTTATTGCTGTCTTTCTTTCTGGAGTAAAGTGGTGGGCCCAGTAATACCAAAGTAATAAGGTTACTTACAAAATAAGTACCATTTCACGTAACAAGAGGCCAAATGTTGATGAGAAATTCGTTAATGCGTTTGCTTTTCGTCACAATTCAACAAAAGCAGATCTCAGCCTGTTCAAATATACCGTACTCTTAACTCCTTATTACTACTTCACTAAATCAAATATACTGTAGCTGTCAAACATAGAGTGCGTATCTCACATCTTCGTCTACATCTACATCTACTTACATACTCCGCAAGCCACCATATGGTGCGTGGCGGAGGGTACCCAGTACCAATACTAGTCTTTTTCTGTTCCACTCGCAAATAGAGCGAGGGAAAAACGAATATCTGTATGCCTCCGTAAGAGCCCAAGTCTCTTTAACCGTATCTTGATGGTCTTTAAGCGTAATGTACATGAGCGGCAAATGCCTGATCTCTAAATTTTCTCACTAGTGCTCCTCGAAGAGAACATCGCCTCCCCTCCAGTCATTCTCATTCGAGTTCCCGGAACATCTCCGTAATACCTTCGTCTTGTTCGAACCTACCGGTACCAAATTTGGCAACCCGTCTTTGAACTGCTTCCATGTCTTCCTTTAATCCGACCTGGTGCGGATCCCAAACGCTCAAACAGTACTCAACAATACTTGCCATTAGCGTCTCATATGCAGTCTCCTTTACAGATGAGCCACAGTTTCCTAAAATTCTCCCATTGAACAGCAGTCGACCATTCGCCTCCCCTATTACAATCCTTACATGTTTGTTCCATTTCATATCGCTTTGCAACCTTAAGCCTAGATATTTAATCGACGTGAATGTGTCGAACATCACACTACCAATACTGCATCTACATCTACATCTACATTACTAGTCTGCAATTCACATTTAAGTGCTTGGCAGAGGGTTCATCGAACCACAATCATACTATCTCTCTACCATTCCACTCCCGAACAGCGCGCGGGAAAAACGAACACCTAAACGTTTCTGTTCGAGATCTGATTTCTCTTATTTTGTTTTGATGATCATTCCTACCTATGTAGGTTGGGCTCAACAAAATATTTTCGCATTCCGAAGAGAAAGTTGGTGACTGAAATTTCGTAAATAGATCTCGCAGCGACGAAAAACGTCTTTGCTTTAATGACTCCCATCCCAACTAGTGTATCATATCTGACACACTCTCTCCCCTATTACGTGATAATACAAAACGAGCTGCCCTTTTTTGCACCCTTTCGATGTCCTCCGTCAGTCCCACCTGGTAAGGATCCCACACCGCGCAGCAATATTCAAACAGAGAACGAACGAGTGTAGTGTAAGCTGTCTCTTTAGTGGACTTGTTGCATCTTCTAAGTGTCCTGCCAATGAAACGCAACCTTTGGCTCGCCTTCCCCACAATATTATCTATGTGGTCTTTCCAACTGAAGTTGTTCGTAATTTTTACACCCAGATAATTCGTTGAATTGACAGCCTTGAGAATTGTACTATTTATCGAGTAATCAAATTCCAACGGATTTCTTTTGGAACTCATGTGGATCACCTCACACTTTTCGTTATTTAGCATCAACTGCCACCTGCCACATCATACAGCAATCTTGTCTAAAGCGCTTTGCAACTGATACTGGTCTTCGGATGACCTTACTAGACGGTAAATTACAGCATCATCTGCGAACAACCTAAGAGAACTGCTCAGATTGTCACCCAGGTCATTTATATAGATCAGGAACAGCAGAGGTCCCAGGACGCTTCCCTGGGGAACACCTGATATCACTTCAGTTTTACTCGATGATTTGCCGTCTATTACTACGAACTGCGACCTTCCTGACAGGAAATCACGAATCCAGTCGCTAACTGAGACGATACCCCATAGGCCCGCAGCTTGATTAGAAGTCGCTTGTGAGGAACGGTGTCAAAAGCTTTCCGGAAATCTAGAAACACGGAATCAACCTGAGATCCCCTGTCGATAGCGGCCATTACTTCGTGCGAACAAAGAGCTAGCTGCGTTGCACAAGAACGATGTTTTCTGAAACCATGCTGATTACGTATCAGGCCGGCCGCTGTGGCCGTGCGGTTCTAGGCGCTTCAGTTTGGAACCGCGTGACCGCTACGGTCGCAGGTTCGAATCCTGCCTCGGGTATGGGTGTGTGTGATGTCCTTAGGTTAGTTAGGTTTAAGTAGTTCTAAGTTCTAGGGGACTGATGACCACAGATGTTAAGTCCCATAGTGCTCAGAGCCATTTGAACCATTTGATTACGTATCAATAGATCGTTCCCTTCGAGGTGCTTCATAATGTTTGAATACAGTATATGCTCCAAAACCCTACTGCAGACCGACGTCAGTGATATAGGTCTGTAGTTCGATGGATCACTCCTAATACCCTTCTTAAACACTGGTGCGACCTGCGCAATTTTCCAATCCGTAGGTACAGATCTATCGGTGAGCGAGCGGTTGTATATGATTGCTAAGTAGGGAGCTATTGTATCAGCGTAATCTGAAAGGAACCTAATCGGTATACAATCTGGACCTGAAGACTTGCCCGTATCAAGCGATTTGAGTTGTTTCGCAACCCCTAAGGTATCTACTTCTAAGAAACTCATGCTAGCAGCTGTTCGTGTTTCAGATTCTGGAATATTCCATTCGTTTTCCCTGGTGAAGGAATTTCGGAAAACTGCGTTCAATAACTCCGCTTTAGCGGCACAGTCGTCGGTAACAGTACCATCGGCACTGCGCAACGAAGGTATTGACTGTGTCTTGCCGCTTGTGTACTTTACATACGACCAGAATTTTGGTTTGTAGAATGAAATTTTCACTCTACAGTGGAGTGTGCGCTGGTATGAAACTTCCTGGCAGATTAAAACTGTGTGCCGGACCGAGACTCGAACTCGAGAACTTTGCCTTTCGCGGGGAAGTGCTCTACCAACTGAGCTACCCAAGCACGACTCACGCCCCGTCCTCACAGCTTTAATTTCGCCAGTACCTCATCTCCTACCTTCCAAACATCACAGAAGCTCTCCTGCGAACCTTGCAGAACAAGCACTCCTGGTAGAAAGGAGTGCTTGTTCTGCAAGGTTCGCAGGAGAGCTTCTGTGATGTTTGGAAGGTAGGAGATGAGGTACTGGCGAAATTAAAGCTGTGAGGACGGGGCGTGAGTCGTGCTTGGGTAGCTCAGTTGGTAGAGCACTTCCCCACGAAAGGCAAAGGTTCCGAGTTCGAGTCTCGGTCCGACAACAGTTTTAATCTGCCAGGAAGTTTCATTATTGGTTTGTTTTTCCTGCTCATTCACATTAGCTTACAGTTTTCTATGTTTAGAGATTCTACGTTTAGAAATTTTGTCTAAGTCATCTTGTATCCTTCCACAGTCACTTACCGACGACACCTTCTGCGGTGGCGCTGTTCTTTCCGTCTCTTTTCGACGAACCTGCACGTACCTGTGAACATTGCCTCAGCAGATCATCAGTAGGAAAGTCGAGTGAAACCTACTGTACTTCGACGTGAACCAGGCTGCAATTTAAGTCACTAATCTACGTTTCGGGAGAAAGTTTTCGCACAAATGAACGTTTGGAAATTTTGTCCTCAATTAATATATTCTGAAACTTAGGTGAGCAAGTATCACTGCCAAGCCCGTGCTAGTCTTAACACAGTCACTCACAATCCCTTTCACTCACGTTAGTAAGTTTATGGTGTTACATTTCCCGAAAACGTAATAGATACAAAAATACTGATTGTTTTTGATTGAGAATGCTCGCCAAATATTAAGTCTGTCGGTACCAAATGCAGTCACAGTTTTTAGCCACCGACCTGCTCAATGCGCCACGCGGAATATATGTTTTTTCTCGTCACAAAATTCACTTAAAAATTCCGAAATTTCTACACACCCATCGGAATAATTATGCCGTCACTTTACCACACTTTTGATGTATGAAACACTGCTAGATCCGGCAACTTATCGTTTCCATCGGAACTACTACTACACGCGTCCGAACTGTTTCATGGCTAGGATCCACTCTTCTTTAGAATACTCTAAGTCTTCTCTACCAGCGGAGAAAGGTGCGGGAAGAATATTGCTTTACCATTGGTCAGTCAACTCAACAGCCAATAGCAAAACAACATTCTCCCGCGTCAATCCGCGCTTTTCATCAATAACCAATCGCAAAATAGTAAACCTAACGACTGCACCTTTTACCGACGTAATTATCTAATATGCTAAAGTTTTGTTTATGCATAAAGTTATTTACTATTGTTATTTAAGCCTGAATTAACTTTCCCTTTACCAGAAACTTACTTTACAAATGTATTCTACAAAAATCTCCTTTGTTTATATCCATACTTCTTCGCAATGTTCCCACACTAAATCCTACTACATAACTCGTTAAACAATTATCTTCATATTAACCTTAAACGACACTCACGCATCATTCATACTGCTAAAACACATTTATAACATTTTACATACACAAAAAGACATAATAACACTTTATGAAAATACTAGAACAGTTTATGAAAAACATTCTATTACTTTAGTGCACTCTAGTCCCCCTATCCAATATTGTCCTCTATCGGCTGATACATAAACTACGTGCGCGTCCAGTCTCGCGTCACCATCTGTCACTATCCAGCTCTGAGACACATCTCCCACTTAACCGCCTCCAAGGCAGGATCGGTATACTGCGCTACGCCTCACTTCATATACACCACAGCATATCAGCAAAAAAAACGCAGATTGCTGCCCATCGTCTCCGCCAAATCATTTATATACACACACACATCAAAAAAAGTTTCACATCACCCCCGTTCCCAGATATCCTGAAGATAGACGTTCACTGTGGATATTGTATCACAGACACAGTCTCTTGACTGTACAAAGATGTCACTAAACCGGACCCAAGATATAAACACCCATCCATGAGCAGCGCCTATTATACTGAGGGGTCCGACAACGGATCAGTTCCAGTCATTCCACCTGGCTAGTTGGTCAATACCGCGAGTCGATAGTGTTTGCATTGTTACTTTGTGCCAAGGAAGGGGTCTCAACAAGGGAAGTGTCCAGGCATCTCGGAGTTCATCAAAGCGGTGTTGTTCTGACATGGAGGAGATACAGAGAGACAGGAACTGTTGATGACATGCCTCGCTCAGGCCGCCCAAGGCCTGCTACTGCAGTGGGTGACCGCTACCTACGGATTAGGGCTCCGAGGAGCACTGACAACAACACTACCATTTTGAACAACTTTTCGTGCAGCCACAGGACGTCGTGTTACGACTAAAACTGTGCGGAATAGGCTGCATGATGCGTAACTTCACTCTCGACGTCCATGGTGAAGTCCATCTTTGCAACCACGACACCATGCAGCGCGTAACAGATGGGCCCAAGAACATGCCGAATGAATCGCTCAGGAT
Source organism: Schistocerca serialis cubense (assembly GCF_023864345.2). Taxonomy (NCBI): domain Eukaryota; kingdom Metazoa; phylum Arthropoda; class Insecta; order Orthoptera; family Acrididae; genus Schistocerca; species Schistocerca serialis. Next base: position 972,122,111 of record NC_064639.1, read on the forward strand.
TGGCATCACGTTCTCTTCACCGATGCTTGTCGCATATACCTTCAACCAGACAATCGTCAGAGACGTGCTTGGAGGCAACCCGGTCAGGCTGAACGCCTTAGACACACTGCCCAGCGAGTGCAACAAAGAGGAATTTCCTGATGTTTTGGGGTGTCATTATGTGGGGCCGAGCACGCCTCTGGTGGTCATGTAAGGCGCCGTAACGGCTGTACGATACGTGAATGCCATCCTCCGACCGATAGTGCAACCGTATCGGCAGCATAATGGCGAGACATTTGTCTTCAATGACGATAATTCGCGCCCACATCGTGCACATCTTGTGAATGACCTCCTTCAGGATAACGACATCGCTCGACTAGAGTGACCAGCATGTTCTCCAGACAAGAACCCTATCGAACATGCCTGGGATAGACTGTGAAAAGCTGTTTATGGACAACGTGACCGACCAACCACTCTGAGTGACCTATGCCGAATCGCTGTTGAGGAGTGGAACAATCTGGACCAAAAGTGCCTTGATGAACTTGTGGATAGTATTCCACGTCGAATACAGTATGCATCAGTGCAAGAGGACGTGCTACTGGGTATTAAAGGTACCGGTGTTTGCAGCAATCTGGACCACCACCTCTGAAGTTCTCCCTGTATGGTGGTGCAACATGCAATATGTCGTTTTCTTGAGCAATAAAAAGGGAGGAAATGATGTTTATGTTGATCTCTATTCCAGTTTTCTGTACATGTCCCGGAACTATCGGAACGGAAGTGATGCAAAACTTTTTTTTGATGTGTATATAAAGAAAGTCCTCCCCCATAACTGAGTGATCAGCGCTGCGGCTTGTCACGCCAAGGGGTCCGGGTTCGTTTCCCGACTGGGTCGGAGATTTTCTCCGTTCAGGCACTGGGTGTTGTGTTGTCCTCATTTCACTATCATCAGTGGACTGCAACGGGAAGCCACCACTGGAATCACTTCCCAAGACGCTCATGTGGTGGACCTCTCTGACGAGGCTCCCCCATGACAAGACCTGCCGTAAGGCAGAACACAAAGTTATATAAAGAAAAGCAGCGATCCTATCACACTTCTCTGCGTCACGATACTTTTGAGTCTGAGGAACACCTGCTGTCGTGGACAGCATACTGAATGCTGTTACTGAAGAAGTCTTCGAGCCACTCACGTACCTATTCCGTATGCCTGTACATTCGTTAACAGTTGGCAGTGTGGCACCGAGTCAAATGCTTTACGGGAATCTAGAAAATGCAATCTGCTTGTTGCCCTTCATTCATAGTTCGCAGGATCTCATGTGAGAAAAGAGCAAGCTGAGTTTCGCTTTCTAAAACCGTGCTGTTTTGTGGACAGAAGGCTTTCCCACAAGGCAATTTGTCATATTCGAATTAAGAATATGTTCAAGGATTCTACAGCAAACCGATGTTAGAAGTATTGGTCTGTAATTTTGCGAGTCCGTTCTTTCACCATTCTGATATACAGAAGTCGCCTGCGTTTTACCCGTCTCTTGGGACTTTGCGCTGGGCGAGAAATTAGATACAACTGCAAACAAAGTGTGGGGCCAATGGAGTATTCTTTGTAAAACAGCACTGGGATCCCATCAGAACACGGCGACTTATTTGTTTTCAACTCTTTCAGCTGTTTCTCCACAGCAGCAATATTTATTACTGTGTCCTACGTCTGTTGTGGCAACGGCCTTGCCGCAGTGGATACACCGGTTCCCGTCAGATCACCGAAGTCAAACGCTTTCGGTTGCCGGCACTTGGATGGGTAACCATCCGGGCCGCCATGCACCGTTGCCATTTTTTGGGGTGCACTCAGCCTTGTGATGCCAAGTGAAGAGCTACTCGACCAAATAGTAGCGGCTCCGGTCAAAGAAAACCGGAAGAGCGGTGTGCTGACCACATGCCGCTCCTATCCACATCCTCAGCTGAGAAACGGCGGTCGGATGGTCCCGATGGGCCACTTGTGGCCTGAAGACAGAGTGAGTGCTACATATGTTAGTCTGTACGATGGTCAAACGATGGTATGCTTGTACGATTGTCCTGCATCAACGATTTCTAAAATGCGAAATTTAAAACTTTGCCTTTACTTTTACTGTCTTCTTCTGCCACACCAGGCTGTTCAATGACTAATTGGATGCAAGCCTCAGAGACACTTAGCGATTTTATGTAGGACCAGAATATTGTCGGATTCTTGGCTCTGTTGCTGAGATATAACGGTGGTAATTTTTGTGGGCTTCGTGCATCTTTTTACAGACGCACGAATGTCCATTAACTTTTACCTGTCATCATTTGTGCGTTCTCTTTTAAACCGAGAGTGCAACAACGTTTGCTTCTTCAGCATTTTTCGAATTAAAAGTGTAAGTGGATAGCTGTTTTGTGTACCTTTAATCGTCTACTGGCCGGTACTATATTCTACATTATCCCCTTTGTTTACATCTATAGTTATAAGCAGTCAGTTAAATGTATCACCTTGAGGCGAGAAAGAGGAGATTCGTATTTATTCTGCTTTTCAAATGGTATGTTCTACACCTCGTGAATTATGTATATGATTTTATGATACCAAACGACTAAATGAACTTCAAAATAAAAATTTTGAAGAGGAGTATACTCACATTTAATTCACCAACCCATTTATTAATCTTGAGTATGAGAGTACATTGCCTAGGAGAGCTTCACCAGCTTTGGAGGAAGTTCCATTGCTCATAAACAGACAAAAAAAAAAGGAATTTCATGATCGCACAGCGTACCAGTTTATCCAGGTAAACGAAAGACACACAATCCTACTTTAAAATCCTATTTTTCTGAGTCATCAGTCTTCTCGCTGGTTTGATGGGAAATGCCCCGACTTCGTCTCATATGCCAACATCTTCGTCTCGGAGCAGCACTTACACCCTACTTCCCCAATTCTTTGTAGGATATATTCCATTCTGTCTTCCCCTGTAATTTTTGCCCTCTACATTTCCCACTGTTACCATGGAAGTTATTCCGTGATGTCTTACCACATGTCCTATTCCTTTGTCCCTTCCTTTTGATAGTGTTTTCCACATCTTCTTCTCCTCGACGATTCTTGCGAGAACCTCCTCATATCTTACCTCATCACCCACTTAATTTTCACCGTCATTCTGGAACACCACATCCCAAACGCTTCTATCGTCTTCTTTTCCCGCTTTTTCGCACAATCAGTGATTCATATCGAAACAGTTTTGTGCTCGAGACGCATACTTACTTTCTTTATTTGACGAAGAGCGCTCTCTTCGCCTGTGATACAAAATTCTTTTTACTTCGATTACCTTGTGGTCCCCAATTCTGATGTTAAGCTTATCAATACTCTCACTTCTGCTGCTGCTCATTACTCGTACTCTATCTTTCTTTCATTTCCTCTCAGTCTATATCTGTGCTCATTAGACTCGTCATTCCATTCAACAGACCCTCTAATACTTCCTCGCTTTCTCTGAGTACGTATAGCAATGAAACCAGCGAATCTTATCATCAATGTCCTTTGAATCTGGACTGTAATCCAGCTTATGAACTTTTCCACCATTATATAGTTGGGAGCAAAGGAGTATCCCTCATTTATGTCCTTTGTATTAGGAGCACATCTTTATTGGTCTTCTTCGATTTTGCTTTTCTACATATGGCTTATGCGTATTTTCTGAAAATTCCCAACATCTTGCACTTTTTACTTTGTCTAATGCTATTAGTAAGTCGACAAATCCTATGAAGACGACTTGATTTTTCCTAAATCATTATCCAGCGTATTATCAGAACTGTCTTTCTGGTGCATTTACGTTTCCTAAAGCCAAGTTGATAATCAAATGAGATAACCTTCGTGTTTATTTCAATTCTTCCGTATACTCTTCTTGTCAGTAACCTGGATAAATGAATCGTTAAGACAGTTGTGCGATTTATATGCCTTGGCTTCTTCAGGATTGGGCGGATGACAGTGTCTACACACTAACCTGAACAAGCGTTCGGTTACCACATCCCCGAACGATTTTACAAATTCCGTAGTACTGTTAGGTATCCATTTTGCCTTTTTTGATTCCAAGTCCTCTGTCAAATTCTGGCTCAAACACTGGATCCTGTCTTACAAATAGACAACAGATTGTTGTCATGAGACAGTTCCTCCACTCGCAGAGACCTTCAATATTGGTCAGATGAGCCCTCTGCCAAGTACTAAGTGTGAATTGCAGAGTAGAAATGTGGATGCGGGTGAATGTACTCTTTCCACCTCTTCATTCTCTCCTTTGCCTTTAACAGTAGGTGTCTTTTAGGACTCTTAAATCTGACAGTACATAAGAAACGTACACTGAGGCGACAAAAGTCACTGGATCCTAATATCTTACCGGACCTCCTTTTACCCGTACAGCAAGTCATTGGAAGTTCCCTGCAGAAATATTGCGCCGCGCTGTCTCTATAGGCGTCCATAATTGTGAAAGTGCTACCGGTGCATCATTTTCTCCACGAACTACACCTCTGTTACGTCTAAAAATTGCTCAGTTGGGTTCATGTCGGGTGATCTGGGTGGCCAAGCCATTCACTCGAACTCTCCACAATGTTCTTCAAACCAACCGCAAACAATTGTGTCCCGGTGACATGATATCACTGTTTGCGAACATGAGGACCACGAATTACTCCAAATGCTCTCGTTGTAGGCGAAAATAACCATTTCCAGACAATGAACGGTTCAGTTGGACCAGAGCACCCAGTTCACTCCATATAAATGCATCCCAAACCATTATGGAGCCACCATCAGTTTGCATAGTGCCTTGTTGACAACTTTGATCTATGACTTTGTGGGGTCTGCGCCATACTCGAACTCTACTATCAGCTCTTACCAACTGAAACTGGGACTCATCTGACCAGGCCACGGTTTTTAAGTCGTCTAGAGTCCAACGGATGTGGTCCCGAGCCAAGGAAAGGCGCTAAAGGCGATATCGTGCTGTTAGAAAAAGCTACTCGCATAGGTGGACTGCTGCCATAGCCCATTAAGGCCAGATTTCGCCGCTCTGTCCTAACGGATACGTTCGCCGTACGTTCCTCAGCGATCTCTCCGGTTATTTCACGCAGTGTTGCTCGTCTCTTAGCACTAACAATTCCGCGCATATGCCGCTGCTCTCGGTCGCCAAGAGAAGGCCGTTGTCCATGGTAATGCCTGAAATTTCGTATTCTCGACACATTCTTGACACTGTGGATATCGGAATACTAAATTCCCTAACGATCTCCAAAATGGACTGTCCCTTGCGTCTAGCTCCAATTACTATTTCGCGTTCAAAGTGTGTTAAGACAAGTTGTGCGTCCATAATCAACTTGGAAACTTTATTACATGAATCACCTGAGTAGAAATGATAGCTCCACCAATCCAGTGCTCTTTCATTCCTTGTGTACGCGATACTACCGCCATATGTACACTACTGGCCATTAAAATTGCTACACCAAGAAGAAATGCAGATGATAAACGCGTATTCATTGAACAAATATATTATACTAGAACTTACATGTGATTACATATTCACGCAATTTGGGTGCATAGATCCTGAGAAATCAGTACCCAGAACAACCACCTCTGGCCGTAATAACGGCCTTGATACGCCTGGGCATTGAGTCAAACAGAGCTTGGATGGCGTGTACAGGTACAGCTGCCGATGCAGCTTCAACATGATACCACAGTCCATCAAGAGTAGTGACTGGCGTATTGTGACGAGCCAGTTGCTCGGCCATCATTGACCAGACGTTTTCAGTTGGTGAGAGATCTGGAGAATGTGCTGGCCAGGGCAGCAGTAGAACATTTTCTGTATCCAGAAAGGCCCGTACAGGACCTGCAGCATGCGGTCGGGCATTATCCTGCTGAAATGTAAGGTTTCGCAGGGATCGAATGAAGAGTACAGCCACGGGTCGTAACACATCTGAAATGTAACGTTCACTGTTCAAAGTGCCGTCAATGCGAACAAGAGGTGACCGAGACGTGTAACCAATCGCACCCCATACCATCACGTCGGTTGATACGCCAGTATGGCAATGACGAATACACGCTTCCAATGTGCGTTCACCGCGATGTCGCCAAACACGGAAGCTAACATCATGATGCTGTAAACAGAACCTGAATTCATCCGAAAAAATGACGTTTTGCCGTTCTTGCACCCAGGTTGGTCGTTCGGTACACCAATGCCGGCGCTACTGTCTGTGATGTAGCATCAAGGGAAATCGCAGAATTGGTCTCCGAGGTGATAGTCCATGCTGCTGCAAACTTCGTCAAACTGTTCTTGCAGATGTTTGTTGTCTTACAAAAGTCTCCATCTGTTGACTCAGGGATGGAGACGTGGCTGCACGATCCGTTACAGCCATGCGGATAAGAAGCCTGTCATCTCGACGTCTAGTGATACGAGGCCGTTGGGATCCAACACGGCGTTCCGTATTACCCTCCTGAACCCACCGATTCCATATTCTGTTAACAGTCATTGGATGTCGACCAACGCGAGTAGGAATGTCGCGATACGGTAAACAGCAATCGCGACAGGCTACAATCCGACCTTTATCAAAGTCGGAAACGTGATGGTACGCATTTCTCCTCCTTACACGAGGCATCACACCAACGTTTCACCAGGCAACGCCGTTCAACTGCTGTCTGTGTATGCGAAATCGGTTGGAACCTTTCCTGATGTCAGCACGTTGTAGGTGTTGCCACCGGTGCCAACCTTGTATGAATGATCTGAAAAGCTAATCATTTGCTTGAGTTTTGCCATGAGTTTTGCCACCTCTGTGTATCTCGCAGATCAACCTGTCACAACAATATTCTTGATATCGATCTTTCTCTTTGTAAGGTCTACATGTTTTCACCTGGCCTTCGTATGTTTGCACAGCGGCTGACAGGAAACAGGCTGAACACGTCCTGAGTTCCGAGTTGTGACCTCTGCCCATCTGATGCGCAGTTCAACACCAGCCTGGTGGAGGCCCACCAGAGGCGGAGGTGCGCAAGGAGGCGGCGCCTAACCCACGCAGAGGTCTCCGCCGTGCTCGCTGACGCCTGCGACTCCGGCTTCGAGGGGTGAGGCTCGGTCCTGGTGCCCCAAGTGCGTGGCTAGATAAGAAAAGTATTTCTGATTACACTTCTCCTTTCCTCATAGCGAGCTTTCCAATTTACGCCCATCATTTTGAATAAAATACACTGTCGGGGAAAAAAACTTAGTACACCTGGAAAGACGACGTCGATTTTGGTTCGAAGATGCCATATTCCACCTGGGGAGTCGTAGATGTACTGACATTGGTTTCAGCGTCATCCGCCAACAGATCATACCCTTTATTGGGGAATACTCATAGCTAGAAGACTCAGTGTCGTGCAGACGTGTGATGCAAGCAGGCAATCATGCTACTGACAAGGGAACCTCCCCATCGGACCCCCCTCAGATTTAGATATAAGTTGGCACAGTGGATAGGCCTTGAAAAACTGAACACAGATCAATCGAGAAAACAGGAAGAAGTTGTGTGGAACTATGAAAAAAATAAGCAAAATATACAGTGAGTAGTCCATGCACAAGATAGGCAACATCATGGAGAGTGTGAGCTCAGGAGCGCCGTGGTCCCGTGGTCAGCGTGAGCAGCTGCGGAACAAGAGGTCCTTGGTTCAAGTCTTTCTTCGAGTGAAAAGTTTACTTTCTTTATTTTTCGCCAAGTTATGATCTGTCCGTTCGTTCATTGACGTCTCTGTTCACTGTAATAAGTTTAGTGTCTGTGTTTTGCGACCGCACCGCAAAACTGTGCGATTAGTAGACGAAAGGACGTGCCTCTCCAATGGGAACCGAAAACATTTGATCGCAAGGTCATAGGTCAACCGATTCCTCCACAGAACAACACGTCTTATATATTCTATTCGACACTGGTGACGGCATGTGCATGACAGGAATATGTTGTCGACCCACGTAACTTGTACACTCGGCGAATGAGTAAAAAGATTCTTCTACCTTGCCCGATTTAGGTTTTCTTGTGGATGTGATAATCACTCCGAAAAAAGTGATGAAAGCATAAGAGTTTGTCACATAAACTGCAACAAATGAATGCAACAGTTTCACAGTCGCACAGTTTTTCCCGTGCTCTGTCAAAACATATGTTTTTAACGTTTTCAAATTTTTCCGTGCGTAGACCGTCAAATCCTGCATATGTCCTAGCAAGTCTAACATGCCCTGGAATTTTGGAGAGCGAAGTTGATTATGTGTGAGTGCCTGAACTTTGATAATTGTCTGAAAATAAAAAATTAAACTTTTCACTCGAGGAAAGACTTGAACCAAGGACGTCTCGTACCGCAGCTGCTCGCGCTGACCACGGGACCACGGCGCTCCTGAGCTCACACTCTCCGTGATGTTGCCTATCTTGTGCATGGACTACTCACTATATTTTGCTTATTTTTTTCATTGTTCCACACAACCTTTTCCTGTTTTCTCGATTGATCTGTCTCCAGTTTTTCAAGGCCTATCCACTGCGCCAACTTATAACTAAATCTGAGGGGGGTGCGATGGGGAGGTTCCCTTGTGAGATGCACTCGTGTTTCTACAGCCAAATGAACGGATTTGAAAGGGGTCAAATTGTGGCCTTCCAAATGGTGAGATGACCCTTTCGGAGAATTGCCACGCAAGTTGGACTTGGCTACGTCAGTTCTCCAACGTTGCTGGTATCAGTGGTCACTTGAATATTCTCACACCTGTAGACGAGGGTCTAGAAGTGCACTCAACACAGTCGCCTGCTAGGGTCGTCGTATCGTAATGACAGCAGTGGAAGTTCGTACAGCTACCACAGCACAGATAAGAGGGCTTGTGAGCCCAGGCGTGTCAACACGAAGTGTTGCAAACCATTTATTAGCAGTGGGAATATGGGCACACACACCTCCAGCCCATCTTCCATTCACGCCACAGCATCGAAGTGCACAGGTCAACTGGTGCCATCGGTGGATCGCTTGGAAGATGGAATGGCCCGCTGTGATCTTCAACGATAAAAGGAGATTCTGCCTGCGCTCAAATGATGGTCCTTTGCGCGTACGGCCTAGACCTAGTGCATTCGTCCAAGATACATTGGCGCCTTATGGTCTGAGTGCGATAAGCAATAACTCCCGTTCACCTTTGGTGTTTCTAGAGGGGACGCTAATCAGCGCTCGGTAAGTGCAGGAAGTTGTTACACCCGCTCTTTTTCCGTTCTTGCATCAGGAAGGTGATGTGTTCTTCATCCAACTCGCCTTCACACTGCCCGTGAAACTCAACGTGCTCTGCAAGACGTGCAGCAACTTCCCTGACCAGCACGATCTCTAGACTTGTTTCCATTCGAGCACGCGTGGGATTTGATGGGACGAGGAGTGACCCGTAAAACTCGTCAACTAACACCTGTTACGAAACTGCATGAATACGTGGAGCAGGCGTGGCATAACGTATCCCAGGACAGTATTCGTCATCTGTACGATCGACTGGATGCCAAATTCAGCGCCTCCATAGCTGCCCACGCGGGTTGCTCACGTACTAATATGAGTGTTTCAGCATGGATCGATACCTGGCGTCTCAGAACCGCTTCTATTATTGATCTGCAAATGTAATCAACTCATGTTCTCCATCCGCACTGTTGCAACAATAAATGGATTGGTGAAGGTGTACTAATTTTTTCCGGCACTGTAATCCCGACATTTCGACCATCTTCCCTGTGTTCCTTTCCAGGGCGAACAAACTGCCTGTAAAATCCGCTATATACTGTCTAACATTCTGCGTGGTGTCTGTTGTTCTAAGTCGTGTCTCCCTACCACTTTCGCGCAACGACGCTCTGAGCGTGTTTTTTAGGGAATTGACTAGTTTGAACCTGGGACCTGTTGCTGGTAAGGAGACGCCAGACCATACATGACATGTAGAGTTCAGAAGAGTTCAGTGAGACTAGCGATGATATAATCAAACACTTAATGATTTCAGCGTCAGCTCCACTGCACTCCCTGTAAAAGAATCTTAATACTAACTAAATTTAGTGGAAGGGGTTCAAGGCTTTCCTATTTTTAGTTAGCTGGTAAAATAACGTCGAAAAATCAGTTAAGTTTACCATTGGAAATTTTATTCTACTCACAAAACGTTGTTTATAAATTGCACTATTGATAAAAGGAAATGTTTTAATACAGGATGATAAAAACCAACTGCGTTCAACAAAAATGTGAACGAATATTCCCTGAATGGGTTTCCAAGTTCTACAATGGATCGAAGGATGACCTATGCCATATCACATCTATAATCTAGGTTTAAATTAAGTTTCACAAAAGAGAAAACTATCAAAATGGTCTACAGTGACCCTCAATTATCTTTAATTACTTATCTAACTTGTCGTAAATTACAGTGGCTGATGTGGCTTCTCAATAACTATATAACAGAAAAATCATCGCGTTTCAGATTTTTACTTCAAGTGGCAAATGTGAACACCATGAGCTTTAATTGACGATCGACACTAGTATTACGCAAAAAGGGGGGTGCAACAGATGATACTTCTGCAGTTCTGAGTGAAGCTTTATGCACTGTTATGCGGCATCGCGTGCGTTCATTACCTTGTCAGTGTTCGTCAGGGGGCGGCGGCCGGCGCAGCTCCATCCAGCTCGCCGTCTCGGAAGCAACTCTCTCCTAACTTCTCCTTACTACAATTTACCGAAGTTGATTTAAAAAAAACTATCTGGCTGTGTTTTCAGCTGACCAATCAGGGTCTCAATGTTAACCTTAAGCTCCGCCTACAAAAATTCTGTCTATCCAATGAGAAACGTTATACTTTTCGTGGTGGGGCAATGTTTTTAAAGTTTGCAACGTAACAGAGACGCGAAAAAGTCTCACGCTAAAACTTGCAGCTGGTGTGGCCCTTTTAGTGTTATCGTAAGATCTACACTGTTCTTCTGGAGGGCTCTATCTTTTAACATGGGCTTGGGGGTAGTCCTGGCGGTTACTTTTCGTGGTGGGGCAATGTTTTTAACGTTTGCAACGTAACAGAGACGCAAAAAAGTCTCACGCTAAAACTTACGGCTGGTGTGGCCCTTTATGTGTTATCGTAAGATCTATACTGTTCTTCTGGAGGGCTCTAGCTTTTAACATGGGCTGCAGGGTGGTCCTAGCGGTTAGCTGGCGACGTAGGTGGCCGTCCCTTATCGTAGGGCCTTCTAGCTTAACACGGTTCTGCTCTCGGCTTCTGTTCTCGTTTCTCCCTTCAGAACTGCGTCTGTCTCGCGTTGGGAAGGTATGACACGCATTTAGGCATTCTTGTGTTAGTCTTTGGTATTCCATTTGCTCACTCGTTACTCGTATTACTTTGGTTAATTTAATGTCACGATTTATTCAGAGCTATGTGACATACTACTGGATTTGCTTATCATGTCAGGGTTTTCATGGAAGGTGTTGGATTTGCCTGACACCTTACAATTGTCCTACCGCCTATGTTCGACATCAACTTGCAATAATCACTCATAGACGTCAGGCGGCAGAATTAGCAGTTGAGGGTTCATAAAGTGCAGTCGTTGTCGTAATGCGGAAATGGAGCGATTTATTAGACGTCCAAAAGGGCATGATCAGGGTCGTTTGGGCCAAACGCGGAAGCTTTTCCGTAGTGGCTAAGTCCGTAAACTGCTCGCATGCCACCATGGTTGAAGTGTATCGTGCATGGCAAAATGGCGGTATCCAAAACAGCGCCGAGACAACTATGGTCCTCAAATCAAATGGCTACAAGCACTATGGGACTTAACAACTAAGGTCGTCAGTCCCCTAGGCTTAGAAAACGGTTCAAATGGCTCTGAGCACTATAGGACTTAACATCTGAGGTCATCAGTCCCCTAGAACTTAGAACTACTTAAACCTAACTAACCTAAAGACATCATAGACATCCATGCCCTAGGCAGGATTCGAACCTGCGACCGTAGCAGCAGCGCGGTTCCGGACTGAAGCGCCTAGAACCGCTCGGTCACAGGGGCCGGCTATGGTGCTCAGTCGACCATAAGTGATAGGAGTGAAGACTGCTGTGGAGATGTGTACGGACGAATAGCCTTGCAACTGTTGAGTAACTGACCACTCATCTCCACCAAGGAGCTCCCAACAGTGTCTCCGCAAAGGCTGTTCAGCTAAAGTTGCTGCATACTGGCCTCAACAGCAGGCGACTGGTTCATGCACCCATCGTGACAGCTGTTCATCAGCGATGAGGGCTGACATTTGTACGCCAGTGCCACAACTGGACGTCCACTGCGTGGTGACAGGTGGAGTTTTCAGTTGAATTATGTTTTCTCCTCCACTGGACAGATGGCCATTGGCGTGTACGCCATTAAACGTCTGAAAACAAACATCATACAACAATCATCCGAAGAGTCCAGGATGGAGGAGGGAGAGTTTTGGACTGGTGAATGTTTTCTTGGCATTGTCCCAGTGATCTCGTCGTCCTGGAAGGCGCAATATGAAACTATCCCTAGAGAACATGTCCACTCCAGATGCAGTTTGTTTTTCCTCGGCATGATTGCAACTACCAGTGGGACAATACAACATGTCACACAGCTCGCAGTGTACGTGGGTGGTTCCAACAGGGCTGGCCGCGGTGGCTGAGCGGTTCTAGGTGCTTCAGTGCGGAACTACGCGGCTGCTACGGTCGCAGGTTCGAATCCTGCCTCAGACATGGATGTGTGTGATGTCCTTAGGTTAGTTAGGTTTAAGTAGTTCTAAGTTTAGGGGACTGATGACATCAGCTGTTAAGTCCCATAATGCTTAGGACCATTTGAACCATTTTGTTCCAACAGCATCAGGATGAGTTTACTGTAATCTCCTGGTCACCTATGTAAACCACCTGGATCGGGCTGTACGCACCATGGGCCCTCAACCGAGAAACCTGGAGCAGCAGGCCACAGCATCGGAGTCAGCATGGCTCCACATCCCTCTGGGTACCTTCCAGAACCTCACTGGGTCTCTTCCTGCACATCTCACTGCAGGCCGTGCTGCGAAAGATGATTATTAAGGCTTTTTACAGGTTGTCACATTAATGTGACTTCGCAATGTAAGTTGGAACCTCATCGAACTGTTCAAAGTGAAGCTGCCTGTGGATGACTGCTGCACAAAAGGCTATTGCCTGTCTTACTCTATCAGATTATTGCCAGTCAACAATGAATCGGCAGCTTGTCTCCTGGGACTACGTTTTCTTGCACCAAGGATTCGATCCTGCACATGCTTGTTGGCTCAGGTCTCGAGGAGCTGCTCGCTTGGTGAATGCATGTGCTCCATTGGATTGGGATCGCTGGAAGAAATGTGGTCGGTAACTTACATCCATACTACCTGTTCATGTTGTTCGGACATCTAATAATTTACATGTTGTTGTTGTTGTGGTCTTCAGTCCTGAGAAAGGTTTGATGCAGCTCTCCATGCTACTCTACCCTGTGCAAGCTTCTTCATCTCCCAATAGGTACTACAGCCTACATCCTTCTGAATCTATTTATTGTATTCATCTCTTGGTCTCCCTCTACGATTTTTACCCTCCACGCTGCCCTCCAATACTAAATTGGTGATCCCTTGATGCCTCAGAACATGTCCTACCAACCGATCCCTTCTTCTTGTCAAGTTGTGCCACAAACTCCTCTTCTCCCCAATCCTATTCAATACTTCCTCATTAGTTACGTGATCTACCTACCTAATCTTCAACATTCTTCTGTCGCACCACATTTCAAAGGCTTCTATTCTCTTCTTGTCCAAACTATTTATCGTCCATGTTTCACTTCCATACATGGCTACACTCCACACAAATACTTTCAGAAACGACTTCCTGACACTTAAATCTATACTCGATGTTAACAAATTTCTCTTCTTCAGAAACGCTTTCCTTGCCATTGCCAGTCTACATTTTATATCCTCTCTACTTCGACCATCATCAGTTACTTTGCTCCCCAAATAGCAAATCTCCTTTACTACTTTAAGTGTCTCATTTCCTAATCTAATTCCCTCAGCATCACCCGACTTAATTCGAGTACATTGCATTATCCTCGTTTTGCTTTTATTGATGTTCATCTTATATCCTCCTTTCAAGACACTGTCCATTCCGTTCAACTGCTCTTCTAAGTCCTTTGCTGTCTCTGACAGAATTACATTGTCATCGGCGAACCTTTAAGTTTTTATTTCTTCTCCATGGATTTTAATACCTACTCCGAATATTTCTTTTGTTTCCTTTACTGCTTGCTCAATATACATAGCTTCTCTTATTTTCCGTTTCTTCATCCATAGCTGCTGGACAAGTACATGGCTTTCTTGGATCCGCCACAGTCCAAATAGCGATCGGCTATTGCTTATTTTCTGTGTTGCCCCGGCTGCACATGACCCGATATGCGAGTGGTAATTGTGCCACTGGTTTTGCCACATAGAGGTCACTGCATTCATACAGAAGTTCGCAAATGCCTCCTCCTTATGAAGTACCACGCGTCTCTATTATATCTATTTATTATAACCAGTTACTAAATGATTGGCAAAAATTGGTTTTCCTATTAGGTTGAAAAACTTTGATAGCCTAATTTGAACTATTTGCACACAAGAAACCTGGAATATGTCTTTACATAGGGGAAAAATTTCATTAGCTATTATTTTACGCAGATCTTATGGACTGCCTGAATAATGATTTAGTTCGAACTAAAGAATTAAGTAATGAATGAATGCTTTCCTCGCAACTTCTTACGTAACTATAGCTTCTTTTCGACGAGGTATCTGGAATTATCCGGTTACCTTCCATTCAGAAGGCTGTTGCACTCAGCGACTGTTTTACTGACCTGTAAATAATAGATTTCAGCTATCAGTTGTCCTTTTTAAATTTTATTGACAGATCTAGATTTCAGCTAGGAAGTAGCCATTCTCAATGCACTATCACTTTTGATCAATGCATGTAATGCCTGTTGGTCGGGCTTCATCCTCAGTTCATTGAATAGGTTGAAAAACTTTGATAGCCTAATTTGAACTATTCGGACACAAAAAACCTGGAATATGTCTTTACATAGGGGAAAAAATTTCATTAGCTATTAAAACACCGGAGTTTATGAAATCAGGTGCGAATTTGGACTGGTGTCTGTAGATGAGATTGGACGTCCAATAAGCACCAGGTTAACGGAACACGAGAGATATATCCGCCTCAAACAATACAACAAATCAGCAGTGGCAGAACATCAGGAACAGTGCAGGATGTAGGTCGAAGCGAAGAGGCCCACGTAACTTGCGAAACAACCGTTTAGTTTGAGGAGGAAGATTAGAGAGGCTATAGAAATAGCCAAGCCAAGCGACCCGACAACATGAATAGAGAAGATGGGTACCGACTTCCAGCGTCTTGGCTGCCAGCAGTGGCAGCTTTGCGGAAGGACAGCTCTCGCAGAGCAACAGGCGCGCGACGGGCCACAGCGGTGGAGGGTACACAGAGCGCTGATACGGCCTAGTCGATACTAGGCAGTTAGAAAACAACGCTACGCTGTATTCGACGCTCAGTTTCCTATTCGCCGATTTCTACCAGGAAACTCCAATGGAAACCGCCTATTTCCGCCAATGACAACACGCAATGCAAAGACCAATAAAATGAACTAATATCCTTCCTCCTCCCCCTCACATCCAATGACAGCACTCCTACATAGTATATAAGTATCCAAACTAGTGCTCATTGAGCAGTTAGCAACAGACCATGTGGAAGGCGCCTTGCAACAGGCGCCGAAACGTCGGATTTTTATAGATGACAATGCGGCCTCAAACCCAGAATTTTATTGACTGTGACAACGGCAGCGGAAGCCTACGTTTACAAGAAGGCGATGGTTTTCTTTCTCGGATAGTCACGGGGATGAAACTTGGATATCGTACGACACCTCTGAAACAAAACAGCAATAAATGGAATTGAGGCACACTTCGGCCCTAACGAAGCCTAAGCAAATATTGACACCTTGAAAAGTCATGTGCATCGTTTTTTGGAACAGAAAAGGCATTTTGCAGATTGATTTCTTACCACGAGGCAAACAATCAATGCACATGGTTACTGCGGGACCATTAAGAAATTGCGCCGCGCTATACAGAACAAGCACCGAGGATTACTGTTAAAAGGCGTTGTTTTTTTTTTTTCCACGATAATGCCCGACCTCACACGGTGAATGTGACCAAACAACTCTTACGGGAATTTCACTGGGGCGTGTTTGATCATCCTCTGTATAGCCCGGATCTCGCTTCTAGCAACTTTCATCTCTTCTTACACCTAAAATGTGCCGCGTGGAGTGACTGTGTGGTTTGAGACGCTATGGCACGGACTGCGCGGTCCCTCCCGCCGAAGGTTCGAGTCCTCCCTCAGGCATCGGTGTGTGTCTTGTTTTTAGCGTAAGTTAGTGCAAGTAGTGTGTAAGTCTAGGGACCGATGTCTTAAGCAGTTTGGTTCCTTAGGAATTCACACACATTTGAACATTTGAACCTAAAATCTGTCCTTGGTGGTCAACACTTCAACGATGATGACGAGCTGAAAGAACATGTTACCACATGGTTGAATACACAGGCGGCAACCTTCTATGAAGAAGGCATACAAAAACGTGTGCCACGCTATGACAAATGCCTACAAAATTTCGGAAGCTATGTAGAAAAGTAGTTTAGCAGTTGTAGATTTTTCTACAAGAAATATTTTTTCTGTGTCTGTACACGTTTGTTTTATATAACCAAATGGAACTTACTTTGTGGACATACCTCGTATTTAGAGTTATAGTAACAGCAACTTCGCAACCTATAGTACCTTCCCCTCAAGAATCATTACAAGACCCTTGAAGGTATCTATCAATTTCTTCAAACTAAATCTTCGATACAAATCCCGATTGGTAAAGTACTATCACGCATTAGGCCACAGTAAATGTTGAGTTGAGATTTTGATCACTCCAACCTGTGTACGCCCTACCATTGAATATCAAAAGCTACGATACCAACCTACCCTCACATTGAGTACATGAGAGTTTTTTTCATTGGTTTAAAAGGTAAATTTATTCTCCACCAACTTAGTGCCTTGACCAGCTACGATATCATAGAAGTAAATTTAATAGATGAAGATTTTTGATCATTCTTGCCTGTGATAACACTTTTATTTGTAGAGATAACGATTTAATAATTGCCATTTCAATATGCCCAAGCGTTAAATATTTTGTTGTTGAGTGTTGAAAGTAATTGAACATGATTGTTGTGTATCACTTGACCCCTGAAATGACAGTTGATAAATTATATGTAGAATGAAAAAGGGGAACAGCTGCTTTGTCTTTCTAGGTTAGATCCCAAACTTTCACTTTTATTAATTCATGCATTCTAGTTACGTGACAGCAGCACTTCTCATTAATTTGTTACGATCCACACCTAACATTAGCTACCTTACAGCGCCAGATTCATATTTATACAGAATGTCTGGTTAACACCCTGGGCTTGCGAAGACACTTCAGATGCATTATCCTTTGCGCGAATAACTTACACTAGGGAACCTGACAGTGCTTCACAATTGCAAAATATCTATGGGGACTGGATATACGTCTTAATCGCCTTTCTCCCCCCCCCCCCCCTCTCTGTCCATCTTCTCCTCCCCCCTCTCTTTGAGTATCTCCTTCTCCTTACTTCACTCCCTGGCCATCTCCTACTCCCCCTATCTCTGCCCATAACCTCCTCTCCTTCCCCCTCTCCTGCCCATCTCCTGTTCCCCCCCCCCCCTCTCTCTCTATGACCTATAGCTTTGTTTGTTGTTATGTAGAGGGTCAAATGATGAGAGTGATTAAGTTCGTTTCCCAGCAATGAAGTTAGTTGAAATGTGAAAGAATATTGTGAACCAGAAGTCGTATGTGTGTTACATTCCATTGCACAGTTCAGTGCTATGATACCATGGCGTAATTGGGTCAGCAGAGCACCGAGTTCATCAACACGAAGGAGAATTCTGTGTCACCAGACAGCAGAGGACGTGACAAGAAGCAGCTCGATGCACACCAGGATGTCAACATCGAGGGCAGTAATCGCCCCAGTTATGCCAGCCGAGGAACACTAGAATGTTCTACCTGAGGAAGAAGAACCTCAGAAAGCTGTATTTAATGACCTGCAGCCAGCTCGTCAACATCGTCCATTGTGAGGTGCCACCAGTTCGAAGTTGCCACTGCCATCGCCGTCATCATAATAATCACCATGCTAATGTACACTCCTGGAAATTGAAATAAGAACACCGTGAATTCATTGTCCCAGGAAGGGGAAACTTTATTGACACATTCCTGGGGTCAGATACATCACATGATCACACTGACAGAACCACAGGCACATAGACACAGGCAACAGAGCATGCACAATGTCGGCACTAGTACAGTGTACATCCACCTTTCGCAGCAATGCAGGCTGCTATTCTCCCATGGAGACGATCGTAGAGATGCTGGATGTAGTCCTGTGGAACGGCTTGCCATGCCATTTCCACCTGGCGCCTCAGTTGGACCAGCGTTCGTGCTGGACGTGCAGACCGCGTGAGACGACGCTTCATCCAGTCCCAAACATGCTCAATGGGGGACAGATCCGGAGATCTTGCTGGCCAGGGTAGTTGACTTACACCTTCTAGAGCACGTTGGGTGGCACGGGATACATGCGGACGTGCATTGTCCTGTTGGAACAGCAAGTTCCCTTGCCGGTCTAGGAATGGTAGAACGATGGGTTCGATGACGGTTTGGATGTACCATGCACTATTCAGTGTCCCCTCGACGATCACCAGTGGTGTACGGCCAGTGTAGGAGATCGCTCCTCACACCATGATGCCAGGTGTTGGCCCTGTGTGCCTCGGTCGTATGCAGTCCTGATTGTGGCGCTCACCTGCAAGGCGCCAAACACGCATACGACCATCATTGGCACCAAGGCAGAAGCGACTCTCATCGCTGAAGACGACACGTCTCCATTCGTCCCTCCATTCACGCCTGTCGCGACACCACTGGAGGCGGGCTGCACGATGTTGGGGCGTGAGCGGAAGACGGCCTAACGGTGTGCGGGACCGTAGCCCAGCTTCATGGAGACGGTTGCGAATGGTCCTCGCCGATACCCCAGGAGCAACAGTGTCCCTAATTTGCTGGGAAGTGGCGGTGCGGTCCCCTACGGCACTGCGTAGGATCCTACGGTCTTGGCGTGCATCCGTGCGTCGCTGCGGTCCGGTCCCAGGTCGACGGGCACGTGCACCTTCCGCCGACCACTGGCGACAACATCGATGTACTGTGGAGACCTCACGCCCCCCGTGTTGAGCAATTCGGCGGTACGTCCACCCGGCCTCCCGCATGCCCACTATACGCCCTCGCTCAAAGTCCGTCAACTGCACATACGGTTCACGTCCACGCTGTCGCGGCATGCTACCAGTGTTAAAGACTGCGATGGAGCTCCGTATGCCACGGCAAACTGGCTGACACTGACGGCGGCGGTGCACAAATGCTGCGCAGCTAGCGCCATTCGACGGCCAACACCGCGGTTCCTGGTGTGTCCGCTGTGCCGTGCGTGTGATCATTGCTTGTACAGCCCTCTCGCAGTGTCCGGAGCAAGTATGGTGGGTCTGACACACCGGTGTCAATGTGTTCTTTTTTCCATTTCCAGGAGTGTAGGTCGTTGTCTAGGAGGCGCCAGAGGTATGCTATCGTCGGACGATGTCAACAGGCAGCCACCTGTCATGGTAGTCATCTCTTGGGCTGCGTTGTGGTAACACTGTCGCCGTTGTCCTCCACAAGCACCGTGACTGTGGTCGGAGCCAGGGAGCCTGGCGTGCTGACACTAGGTAGCCGCAGCAGGGGATGTCCACTGACACGGGGCACTGACCTGTCTAGTGCCATCCCCCCCTCCCCCTCCCCCCCAGCCACCTCCACAACAGAGGCCCACGCCGCATGGTTCCAGCTGCTGCAGTACGAGCCAGCAAGGCTGTAGTGCCGGCGGTGAGGCAGCAGATTCCAGTTATCTGCCGGCAATCTTCGTCGCTCCAGATAATATTACGAGCGGAGGAAAACCTCGTCCAGGAGGCCCACAACCAATGTATTGGTCTTGATCGATAACTGTTGTTATTCTGTCATCAGGAACCATCTGTGGACACACCACCACCATCCTCTTCATTATACCCAGCAGAGAACCCATGTTCGAATGCGGTGATGGGCAGTGGAGTCTCGTGCCTGTAACACGGCCCGCTTTCACTGGTATCAGATGTGGGCGTTTACAGTTATTGCCAACGAAACATTGACTGGGACTGAAGTCGCTTAACATGAACGGGTAATTCGGTTGGGATCATTGGCGTATGGGGAATGAGAGAGACCTCTCCTGCTGCTGGATCTGTAAGGAGAATAGCTTCAATGCCAGTATTTCGCAAAGTTTTAGTCTGTAAATGGGCAGGGCTACGAAGTTTCAGACGATTCAGAATACGTAGTAGTATTCCAATCGTAAGACTACAAGCCGTAGACACTTCTTTCCTGTTTTCTATTGAAGCTCACTACGAGGAAGAAAACTAAACATCACTTAGTTGTGTATCCAATATTTGTTTAAACTATATATATATGTGGCAGAAACAGTCTCGCTAATGGTTTAAATTCCCAGCTATCGATTTGAACTTACTGCGAGAAAGAAAACAAAACCAAATATTTTCACAACTCGGTATACCACAGCATTTTGTTTCTCACAGACTGTTTTAAGAGCAAACTGTACATTGTTGTTTAAAAAAGCATATAGCGTATGTCCATCTGAATGTTTTGTTAGAGTACGGGGTAAAATTTGCAGGAAATCGGTCAGGGACTTTACGAGGTTTTTCTTAAAAACATCTGCATGTTATACATATTTATATATTATAAATATTTAAAGAATATATAATATGAGTTTGCCTGAATGTTTATTAGAGTATCGTGTAAAAAGTTAACAGGTCAAGAATTATTCGAGATTTTCGCTAGCAGCGTTCCTATTATATATTATTTATGTATTTATATGCTATATGTATTTGAAAAAATTGTGTTGTGTCTGTCTAAACGCTTATTAGAGTATCACATAAAAATTTGAAACAAGTCGCTCAAGAACTTTTCGAAACATTTGCTAACGACATTTCGCCTTACGTATTATATGTTGTGCTCTTCAGTCCAAAGACTGGTTTAATGCAGCTTTCCATGCTACTCTGTCCTGTGAAAGGCTCTTCATCTCCGAGTAGCTACTGCAACTTACACCCTTCTGAATCTGTTTAGTATAGTCATCTCTTGACCTCCCACTACGATTTTTATCCTCCACGCTGCCCGCCAATGCTAAATTGGTGATGCCTTGATGTCTCAGAACGTGTCCTGCCGACCGATCCATTCCTCTAGTCAAGTTGTGCCACAAATTTCTCTTCTCCCCAATTCTGTTCAGTACCTCCTTATTAGTTACGTCATCTATCCATCTAATCTTCAGCATTTTTCTATAGCACCACATTTTGAAAACTTCTGTTCTCTTCTTGTCTAAACTGTTTATCGTCCATGTTTCACGTCCATACATTGCTACACTCCATACAAATACTTTCACAAAAGACTTCCTGACTTTTAAATCCATACTCGATGCTAACAAATTTCTCTGCTTCAGGAACGCTGTCTTTGCCATCGCCAGTCTACATTTCATGTCCTCTCTACTTCGACCATCATCAGTTATTTTGCTCCTCAAACAGCGTAACTCATCTACTACTTTACGTGTCTCATTTCCTAATCTAATTCCCTCAGCATCACCTGATTTAATTCGACTACATCCAATTATCCTTTTTTAATTTTGTTGGTGTTCATTTTATATCCTCCTTTCCAGACACTGTCCATTCCGTTCAACAGCTGTTCCAAGTTCTTTGCTGTCTCTGACAGAATTACAGTGTCATCGGCAAACCTCAAGATTTTTATTTCTTCTCCCTGGATTTTAATTACTACTCCATATTTTTCTTTTGCTATCTTTACTGCTTGCTCATTATACAGGACTGAATAACATCAGCGATAGGTTACAACCTTGTCTCACTCCCTTCTGAAATACTGCTTCCCTTTCGTGCCCCTCGACCCTTATAACTGCCATCTGGTTTCTGTACAAAATGTAAATAGCCTTTCGCTTCCCTTATCTTACCCCTCCCACCTTCAGACTTTGAAAGAGAGTATTCCAGTCAACGTTGTCAAAAACTTTATCTAAGTCTGCAAATGCTATAAATATAGGTTTGTCTTTCCTTAATCTGTCTTCTAAGATAAGTCGTAGGGACAGTATTGCCTCGCGTGTTCATACATTTCTACGGAATCCGAACACATCTTCCCCATGGTCGGCTTCCACCAGTTTTTCCATTCATCCGGAAAGAATTAGTTTTATTATTTTGCAACCGTGACTTATTAAATACATATTTCGGTAATTTTCACACCTGTCAGCACCTTGAAAGGTCTCTGTTGGATTCCTTTCATGTTTGATTTCTTAAATCTGTTGTCATTTACGGCATAAATTCCTCTTCTAAATTTACTGTGGCGTTTCTGACTATCTGGGGGGAGACTGAGTAGTGGAACGTGTTACTTTTACAGATAAACAAGAAGGATCTGTCACACTACTACACTTTAAAACACAGTTTATATGTAATTCATGTCACACAGTCTCATACGGAACCTACATCCGCTTTCTTTTATATACTGTATATGATAAGATACTGTCATCCCCATCCCCTTCTGTGCGAGACGATGAATGAGCAAATGTATTTCTAGTTGCATGCTTGATGGTAGCAGACAAGCCTGCCTGCTGGAGAACAGTAGGACCAACGTCGGAACAGGTAGCTACGCTTTCTAAAAGCAGAGAGGTTTCTATTCTTAGTATAGTCCTGTCCGTCCATTGTCATGTTGGTATAGGAAGCTGCCCCTCTGGCCACTTCCGTTTGTATTTGTGAGCCACCCCTCAGGAAGGGACCAGGTCAGTCTGTCCGTGGTGAGCGTCTGAAGTGGTAAGATCTCCAGCTAAGCGCGTCTCTGCTAAGTCCGTAGGACAATGGATTTCTTAAGTTCAGCCTAACTGAAAATTTAATCACCTTTATTTCAGGTTTAGCTCTAAAATATCTAATGTTATCTTAAATTGCAGCACAGTGTAATTCTCGTGTGAAGTTCAGATTATTTTCCGGTAGTTGCTTTGTCACTACTTTGTGAGTAAAGTGGAACCACGTGTTGATCAGTAACTCTAACTAAGTTCATCAATCTTAAATGCGAATGTGCGTGAGATTATAACGTCTCGTCTTGACAATATTTTTCAATATAGCAACTTTTCTTTATGTTCACCCACGTGGGGTGTACTTTGTGAAACCAGTACCACGTGCTTATACAATTGTTTGAGCCATCAGGTTAATAGTAAGACGATAGTAACCAGTTCGAGGTTTTCTTTTGTAAATTGCTTTTCGATCTAATTTATTTTAATTATCAAAATTATCGTGGAGTTACACTCTTTGGGTAAACCAAGTTGACCACGTGAAGCATGTGGTGTAATCATCAAAGTAGCTCTCAGCTATTCTTTTCGCGAAGATTTCACAAAGAGGTAATATGAATTTAGTATACTGGTGTGTGGTAATTACATGACGGACAGGATTGTGCTACGAATGTAACTTCTTTGGGTGAAAATTGAATCCGTTGGTAGTGGTTAATTTTCTCTTGCATATGTTTCAACGTTCTTTGTGTGTTGTTTTATGAATGCAGTGTTGTATGCAGTCTCCCAATCTTGGCTCCATATTTGATGTGTTCCGTAAGATTACAATCTCACATTTTCACAATCCTAAATAAGGCACCAGTTTAGTTAGGAATCAAGTTTAATATGCTGAAATTTCAATGATCAATGTTAAAATAAATTTCCAAATATAAACTGATTTATTTCTTTTTATTTAAATTATCTTTATATATATATATATATATATATATCACCGGTTGTCGTATGACTATTAAAAGATTATAATTAATGTTAGTCTGGTTGGGAATTTGGTAAGCTAGACTGGATACCTGGTGAAACAGTTGCGCAGTAATGCAAGGTTAACTTCCCCAGACAGCTCACAGCTTTTAACCCGCTTTTATTGGCAATCAGCACCGCTTACATAGCAAATTAAAGTAACAACATTACACATGGCGACCCTGTTCTGTGATTCCGCTAGACTCTGGAATCTCTGAAACGTAAGATTGCGAGTGTTATATAATCTTAATTTTTTTCCCCTGCAGCGATCAAACAACTTCTGTGTTGTTTCTGAGCAGACTTTCAAAAGATTCACGGCGTTGTTGAGCGGCGTTGTGTTGTTTGTCTTGTTTTGTTTTCTATATTTGTGTGTTTTATATGTGTGTGTTTTTTTTTCTCGCTTGTTAATTGCACTGACTTCGATCAAAGTTATAAATTTGTTATGCGTGTGAAAAAGTGCGACTAGGTTGGGTACCTTTCGTGTGACTGTAGTAATTTTTGCGGGATACATTTATTCTGATTAGTGTGTTGCGTACCGGGCATAAATTGAACTAATGCAGACTCGTAACCAAGCTAAAAGTAGGCGGTCCAACAACTTAAGCAACATGGACCATGGGGATAATTTGATTTCGAATATTAACACGCCGGATGGTTCCGAAAATGCAATGGGGAATACTTCAGAGGAAATGCAAAACGGGACGAACGGGCTCACATCAGAGCCAGAAATTAGTTTGCCTCCAATTAACCAAATTGATTTATCAGAACTCATGAAAGCCTTATTGCAGCAAAATAAAGAAAACGCAGAGAAATCTGAAAAATCGATCCGTGAGCTAGGCAAACAAATAGACGAAAAACTAATCCAGCAGACAAATAAAGTTGACAAGTCGATGCAGAGAGTGTCCGATGATATCTCACAAAGAATAAACAATCTGGCAAGTGAAATAAAAAGTGATATTATGAAAGAATTAGGCCGTACATTTGAACAAATCGATTATCGTCTGCAAGCCTTAGAACAGGGCAAGCGGAATCGCGATGCAGAATCGAAAGAGAGCGAAGAACAGCTACTTAGGAATTTCCTAGCTCTGAGAGAAGAATGCCAAAGAGAACAGTAGCAGGTACTCTCGAGGGTCCAGGAGGCGGAAACACATTGTCCAGCGTCCATTAGCAACACAGTAGCGGACAACAGTCAAGCGATTCACGCACTCGAACAGCAAGTAGAACAATTGAAGCAGACTGGGGCGGAGAACAACAGACAAATACATGATAAGATTGCGGCATTAGCGGACATCGTAGGCACGATGAAGGTGATGGAAAGCGAGAACAATATTACACCGGTAGCGGTCGCAGAGACCGGAGAAGTGCGTTAGCTTCTTAGATTTAAGAAGGGACAGCTCGAAGTGAACAGGCGGCACAAAGCTGTAACAGGCGAATTACAAGAACGCGTGGCACATCTGGAAAACCGCATGGCGTGTGATTCCAAACTCGCCAATAGCACTAAAAATAGCCGTACGGACAGTGCAGAGAGGGACTCCAGCCACGAGGGAGATTTTGACGACAGGGAAGAATGTATTTTTAGGGGTAGACATGAGAAAAATAGAAAGATTCAAGGGCCTCGCTGGGAGGAAATGCGGGGATTTGATTTCAAACATTTCCTTACGGTGAGAAAGTTTGAGATATTTCGAAATTCGCAAAAAGGAATACATCCACGAGCATGGCTCGAGCAATTTGAGTTTTGTCTTCCCCCTGACTGGGCAAGTTCACTTAAGACAGAATATATGTGTGGCTATTTGGAAGGCGAACCGGCGATTCGCATGAGGTCGGCAGCGCGTCACTGCAACTCCACTCGGGAGTTTCGACAAGCCTTTCTGTCCGCCTATTGGTCGGAAGCGGCACAAGATAAGGTCAAACATGGCATAATTATGCTGCCAAATTTGAACCAGTCTGGTTTCGGCAGCCCTGCACGCCTATTCGACCACATGCTGCAGGCAAATAAATTTTTATACGACCCATACGGGCCTGCGGAACTAATTAGGATATGAATCACCAAATTACCGATGCACTTGCGCCACGTCATTCTTGCGGGACGATGCAAAGAGGACGTGGAGACGTTTAAGACACTTCTCCAAGAGTTGGAATATAATACAGCAGAATGCCCGCCTAATCAGGCACAAAGTTATTACGGGGCACAGCAGCGCGATCGCAGTCGTGGCCGTCGTACTAATCAACAGCGTGACTGGTCGTCGCGCAGCGAACGGAACAATAATCGGGACAGGCCGTATAGAAACTGAGGTAACAGTCGCGAACACAGGTGGAACAACAGAAATGATCGAGGACGTGGACAAGATCGTGAACGCTACAGGTACGGCAACCAGAATCGATACTACGTCAATCTGTTGTAGAATAATGGAACATGTTTTGTGTTCTCGTATTATGACGTTCTTAGATAATACAAATCTCCTTCATCATAACCAACATGGATTCCGCAAACAGAGATCATGTGAAACTCAGCTCGCCCTATTTTCCCAAGAAATTCACAGTGCCGTAGACACTGGCGAGCAGATTGATGCCGTATTCCTGGACTTCAGGAAGGCATTTGATACGGTTCCGCACTTACGTTTAGTGAAAAAAATACGAGCTTACGGAATATCGGACCAGGTTTGTGATTGGATTCAGGATTTCCTAGAAGAAAGAACACAACATGTCATTCTTAACGGTTCAAAATCTGCAGATGTAGAGGTAATTTCGGGAGTACCGCAGGGAAGCGTGATAGGACCTTTATTGTTTACAATATACATAAATGACTTAGTTGACAACATCGGTAGCTCCGTGAGGCTATTTGCAGATGACACGGTTGTCTACAAGAAAGTAGCAACATCAGAAGACTCGTACGTACTCCAGGAGGACCTGCAGAGGATTAATGCATGGTGCGACAGCTGGCAGCTTTCCCTAAACGTAGATAAATGTAATATAATGCGCATACATAGGGGCAGAAATCCATTCCAGTACGATTATGCCATAGGTGGTAAATCATTGGAAGCGGTAACGACCGTAAAATACTTAGGAGTTACTATCCGGAGCGATCTGAAGTGGAATGATCACATAAAACAAATAGTGGGAAAAGCAGGCGCCAGGTTGAGATTCATAGGAAGAATTCTAAGAAAATGTGACTCATCGACGAAAGAAGTAGCTTACAAAACGCTTGTTCGTCCGATTCTTGAGTATTGCTCATCAGTATGGGACCCTTACCAGGTTGGATTAATAGAAGAGATAGACATGATCCAGCGAAAAGCAGCGCGATTCGTCATGGGGACATTTAGTCAGCGCGAGAGCGTTACGGAGATGCTGAACAAGCTCCAGTGGCGGACACTTCAAGAAAGGCGTTACGCAATACGGAGAGGTTTATTATCGAAATTACGAGAGAGCACATTCCGGGAAGAGATGGGCAACATATTAGTACCGCCCACATATATCTCGCGTAATGATCACAACGAAAAGATCCGAGAAATTAGAGCAAATACGGAGACTTACAAGCAGTCGTTCTTCCCACGCACAATTCGTGAATGGAACAGGGAAGGGGGGATCAGATAGTGGTACAATAAGTACCCTCCGCCACACACCGTAAGGTGGCTCGCGGAGTATAGATGTAGATGTAGATGTAGATGTACGATGAACACGGTGGGAGTAGGATTGTAGGCGGAGCCCCACATGATGTTGAAATTCGGCCGGCCAACCCTAGACATAATCCAGCAAATGGAAATGAACAAAACCGACAATGATAAATGATCAGCGCAGAAGGCGCCCAATCGGAACAAAAGAGTGACATGGCAAATGAGTACATAGGGTGTATAGAGAGGAGAATGAATTGATTAGTTTACATTTGTGATAAAGGCATTTTGAATAATACGTTGGTAAAAATAATGATAAAGATGTTTCTATGTAATTGATTAAAGTGATGGTTTTAGTTTTTTTTTTCCTCTCCTTGTGCACTTAGGATTTAGGTTGGTTCAAATGTGAAGATAAAAGGTTTCTTTGTGAACGAGTGAAATGCTGTTTATGGTTTTTTTTTTTTTTTTGTCGCTCCTGAGGGTAGCAAGATCTGTGTTGAATTAATGCAAAACTCAGGGGAATAACCGATCTGTGGGTATTATGGGTCTGGCAAACCCAGGTCCCCAGCTATTAGTAGCCTTGTTTCCGATTTTCTGCTTTCAGTGCTACTATCTATCTATTACTATTCTATATCTGTCAGTATAAATGAGGATCTCTTACTATAGTATGCGTGCTGTATGAATATTTTAAGATAGGAGAACTCTGAGAAAGGAATGAGTAAGTTTAGAATCTTGAAAACAGGATGCAATAATACGATTGTTTAACCATTGACTTTCCAATATGCGATGATATGTTAATATTGATGATATATGTCCTTTTTGTTCTTTATAGGCGAGTACGTAAAGTGCTGTCCTTGGATTTCGTCAGTATATTGATTCCCTTCAAGGTGAAAGAAGAATTGTGGTTTGTGTAATTTACGTGGTCCTGAAATATTATTGTGGTAGTCAAATACGAGCAGTTTTTCAGCAAATGGAGAATGGTACAGAAATATGGATCCTTTCTGTAGACTTGATTGATGTTGAGCCAAAGCCTGGAAAACTTATTCTGCGTTAATACTTGTCCCAGAAAAGCGACGTTTATGTGTTTTGCTGATGCTGTGAGCATTACAGCTTACTGTTTTTGCTGGTGCGGGATGGACTGCAGCCTATATGATTTGTACTGAGGAAATTTCCCTCTTGAATGTAGAGGAAGAGTAAATAATTTTGATTATGGGACCGAAGGAAAGCTTGGTTTAAGGTAATAAGGATGAAGCAAAACATTTGTCATTTAAGCTACAGGAGGATTCGGATCTTTTGTGTCTGTTGTGAGTTCAACATGTTAAGATGAACCTGTTTTACAGAATAGAGGTGACCACAATTTTGCCATTCATGAGAAATGAATCCAGAATAACCACCACAGGCGAAATAACTGATTTGGAAGCGAAAGGTAACTTAAAGAAGGAACGAAATCGCAGCAAAATGGGTAAGAAAATGTAGTATAACCTATATAATGCAGATATTTTTACCGTTCTCAGAGTCATCTGCGTGATTAATTCTTGTGATAACGTAATTTTAGATGAAATTTTCTTACTGTTTCATGTGTGAATGTATGAGTATGATAAATGTATTATTGCGAGTCTCTTATCAGGTGTGTCAACTGGTATAAATGTTTTGGCGTGTAAATAACCATTGTTCTTTTTACTGTGTATGTTTAAGGTGTAGTGACGTAACAAGACTGTTACGCCACTTGAGGTAGCCGATTGAAAGGCACGCGTACACACACGCCGACTGGCGTCAATTCTGGAACAGGATAACTATTGAATGGTAGCAAGAAAAGTACTTAGCTGCTTTATACTTAACTTTTATTATGTGATGAGTACAGCGTTCTTCTTGAGACATTTATACTATAACTCTCAAAGTAGGTAAGGCTAATGGCGCATTGCTAGGTCGTAGCCATGGACTTAGCAGAAGGCTATTCTAACTGTCTCTCGGCAAATGAGAGGAAGGCTTCGTCCGTATTGTCGCTAGCAATGTCGTCCGTGCAACTGGGACGAGTGCTTGTTCGTATCACGAGACCTGCCTTGTGGTGGCGCTAGGTCTGCGATCACACAGTGGCGACACGCGGGTCCGACATGTACTAAATGGACCGCGGCCGATTTAATCTACCACCTAGCAAGTGTGGTGTCTGGCGGTGACACCACATAAGGAAAGTTCTCCATATTTATCATGTGACAAGACTATGCCGCGAGCGTCAAGAAGAGGACGAATTAGAACAATGTTGTAGTGGTGTAAACACTTTGTTGAAGTAGCACTGAAGTAGCTTGTTGGATTAACTAGTAGTGGATAGAAGTAGAATTTTGAGTAATGCATGTTTATGGGTAGTTAGTTTGTAGAATAGACAACAGGTGTGCATGTGTGTGTGTAAATGACATGTGAACCCTATGCTGTCCTGACCTATACTTGCACAAGGCATAATCCTATTCATTTTAGTGAATTAATAAGTAGCTTTTGATTTATTAAAACGTAAGTGAACCACATTAGTGATGTGGATTTAAATATTGTATTGTCAGTTCATTTAATTTTTCTTTTTATACTGTCAAGTCATTTCACTTATATTTTTTTATATTGTCAAGTCATTTAACTTTTATTTTTATATTGTCGATTCATGTAATTTTTTTATTTAAAAAAAAATTAAGTCTCACTTTCGTTCTTAAAAATTGTGAAAGACAATACGAAGTGGTATTATGTATGACATTTTGTAATCACATAAGTATGATGAACAATTTCTGTGAATGCAGTTGAGAACGTGAAAGCGAACCGGCTAAACTCTTACGAGACAGCGGGAGCAGCGAGGAGGAGGGCTAGTTGTAAACTGGCGGGTTTCCCAGCAGGACACGCTGTCAACCGGGCCACTTCGGGAGCGCGGTCAACAACAAAAGAAGGGCACGCGACAAACACTTTCCCTTGCACCTGGAGCTAATGGGCGGCCGCCCCGTGCGACCCTACCTGGAGGCGATGACCTGAGATGGGCAAGCGGTCCACCGCGCGGAAATCCATCTGCTGGCAACGTACCACACGCACGCGACCGTGGCGAGACGGGCGCGGTGAAACGACAGAAGACAGGGAATAAAGGGGCGTGGAGCCTTTTGACACGTACTGTCCAGAGAAATTGGCAGACTTCAACGACGCCTATCAACATTTCCTGACGGATGCCCACTGTCAGGTGACAGTAAATCATGGTTCGATGTTCTCTGGTCGCTAAGGGTGGCACAAAGAAGAGCCATTAAGTGTCATCCTTGCCCAGGAATATCAAACCGGCGAGCCATTTGAGGATAACTCAAGAATGTAACGACACAAGGGGCGTGGAGCCTTTTGACACGCACTGTCCAGAGAAACTGGCAGACTTCAACGACGCCTATCAACATTTCCTGGCGGATGCCCACTGTCAAGCGAAAATAAATCATAGTTCGATGTTCTCTGGTACCTAAGGGTGGCACAAAGAAGAGCCATTAAGTGTCATCCTTGCCCAGGAATATCAACCTGGCGTGTCAATCGAGGATACCGCATGAATTTGACAACACAAACATGGAACCGAATCGAGATGTACGTGACACGGACCACCAAGAGAAACTTCATGAGAGGGCAGAGACGGCGGGATTGCACGCAACAGATGGACAACAATCCCTACTGACAGCTGCGGCGATGAACCCCCCCCCCCCCCTTCCCCTTATATTGTGCCTCGGAACAGTGGAACTACTGAGTGTGTCAGTGAACAGTGATTATACGGTTCTTAGTTCAATGCATATATGTGTGTTTCTGTCACAGAAACTTTGACTCGTGTGTTTTGCAGGGGTTCGATTTATTGGTGTTTATTAGACTGACTCTTGTATTTTGCAGGTGTTCTATTTGTTGTTTTTTTAGATGTTGACTCTTGTATTTTGCAGGTGTTTTATTTATTGGTGTTTTTTTAGATGTTGACTATTGTACTTTCAGAGCTGTTTTATTGATCAATGTTTGTTCTTGTGTGATGTATTAGATTTGTGATATTTTGTTTCGTAAATTCATTCCTGTGGCATTGCTTCGTTTATCAGATAGCTATTCATTCTCATTGGACTGTGATCAATTAGCTTTTGCATGGGGCATATTTATAGTGAGGAACCCAATAAGGGTAACAATCACTTAATTAATTGTAGTTTCAGTATAATGACACAGTGTTCATTGTTTGTTAACTAAGTGAAATATAGTAGAGTGATTAAATTAGTGCCACAAAGTTATTTTAATTCTACAAATTATTAGTTTTATAAGATATAGAATTTTTTTGCGATAACCACTTTGTAAAACATGTTTTTTCTCTTATCATTTTTTTGCTTTTGCGGATTGTGCATTGTATTGTTCTGCTTTATAATACTGATGTTGTTTCATGTTCTTTTTTAATTGCTGTGGCACCTTTGCTATTTTCATAAATTTTGCTTGTTAATAAACAGTCATAAATTTTTCTGTGATCAGTTGGCTCTTGCAATGAGCAAATACTGGTGAACTCCATAAGGGTAACAACCAGAAATTGTTTTCATATTAATGACACAGGAACCATTGTTTTTACTTGCTGACCGAATTAGGTCTACACTATCTTTTAAATAGGTGTCACAGATTGTGTTCTTTTTTTCTGTTTGAAATTACTAGATTTTAAAGATTTGTTGAAATTATTGTGTTTTAGCAAGTAGCTGGTGACCTTTTGCCTTTTCTTTGCACTTTTGGTTTAAGTAGGGTGTGAGAAGCCTGCTTGGGAATGTCCTAGCATGGCCAGAAAATTCCCTGCACAGTCCTTTCCCGGAGCGTTGGGTTTATAAAAGGTCTCTGTTGGATTCCTTTCATGTTTGATTTCTTAAATCTGTTGTCATTTACGGCATAAATTCCTCTTCTAAATTTACTGTGGCGTTTCTGACTATCTGGGAGGAGACTGACTAGTGGAATGTGTTACTTTTACACATAAACAAGAACGATCTGTCACACTACTACACTTTAAAACACAGTTTATATGTATTTCATGTCACGCAGTCTCATACGGAACCTACATCCGCTTTCTTTTATATACTGTATATGATAAGATACTGTCATCCCCATGTGTTACTTTTACACATAAACAAGAAGGATCTGTCACACTACTACACTTTAAAACACAGTTTATATGTAATTCATGTCACACAGTCTCATACGGAACCTACATCCGCTTTCTTTTATATACTGTATATGATAAGATACTGTCATCCCCATTCCCTTCTGTGTGAGACGATGAATGAGCAAATGTATTTCTAGTTGCATGCTTGATGGTAGCAGACAAGCCTGCCTGCTGGAGAACAGTAGGACCAACGTCGGAACAGGTAGCTACGCTTTCTAAAAGCAGAGAGGTTTCTATTCTTAGTATAGTCCTGTCCGTCCATTGTCATGTTGGTATAGGAAGCTGCCCCTCTGGCCACTTCCGTTTGTATTTGTGAGCCACCCCTCAGGAAGGGACCAGGTCAGTCTGTCCGTGGTGAGCGTCTGAAGTGGTAAGATCTCCAGCTAAGCGCGTCTCTGCTAAGTCCGTAGGACAATGGATTTCTTAAGTTCAGCCTAACTGAAAATTTAATCACCTTTATTTCAGGTTTAGCTCTAAAATATCTAATGTTATCTTAAATTGCAGCACAGTGTAATTCTCGTGTGAAGTTCAGATTATTTTCCGGTAGTTGCTTTGTCACTACTTTGTGAGTAAAGTGGAACCACGTGTTGATCAGTAACTCTAACTAAGTTCATCAATCTTGAATGCGAATGTGCGTGTGATTATAACGTCTCGTCTTGACAATATTTTTCAATATAGCAACTTTTCTTTATGTTCACCCACGTGGGGTGTACTTTGTGAAACCAGTACCACGTGCTTATACAATTGTTTGAGCCATCAGGTTAATAGTAAGACGATAGTAACCAGTTCGAGGTTTTCTTTTGTAAATTGCTTTTCGATCTAATTTATTTTAATTATCAAAATTATCGTGGAGTTACACTCTTTGGGTAAACCAAGTTGACCACGTGAAGCATGTGGTGTAATCATCAAAGTAGCCCTCAGCTATTCTTTTCGCGAAGATTTCACAAAGAGTTAATATGAATTTAGTATACCGGTGTGTGGTAATTACATGACGGACAGGATTGTGCTACGAATGTAACTTCTTTGGGTGAAAATTGAATCCGTTGGTAGTGGTTAATTTTCTCTTGCATATGTTTCAACGTTCTTTGTGTGTTGTTTTATGAATGCAGTGTTGTATGCAGTCTCCCAATCTTGGCTCCATATTTGATGTGTTCCGTAAGATTACAATCTCACATTTTCACAATCCTAAATAAGGCACCAGTTTAGTTAGGAATCAAGTTTAATATGCTGAAATTTCAATGATCAATGTTAAAATAAATTTCCAAATATAAACTGATTTATTTCTTTTTATTTAAATTATCTTTATATATATATATATATATATATATATATATATATATATATATATATATATATATCACCGGTTGTCGTATGACTATTAAAAGATTATAATTAATGTTAGTCTGGTTGGGAATTTGGTAAGCTAGACTGGATACCTGGTGAAACAGTTGCGCAGTAATGCAAGGTTAACTTCCCCAGACAGCTCACAGCTTTTAACCCGCTTTTATTGTCTATCACCACCGCTTACACCACAAATTAAAGTAACAACGTTATAACCTGCTTTCTTTGAAATTGGGATTATTATATTCTGTATGAAGTCTGAGGGTATTCTGCCTGTCTCATACATTTTGCTCCTCAGATGGAAGAGGTTCGTCATGGCTGGCTCTCCCATGACTATCATTAGTTATAACGGTATGTTGCCTACTCCCATGGCCTTGTTTCAACTTAGATCTTTCGATTCTCTGCCAAATTCTTCAGATAGCATGATATCTCCCATCTCATCTTCATCTATGTCTTACTACATTTCCATAATATTGCCCCCACGCAGATAGCCCTTGTATAGACCCTTTATACTCATTCTAGCTTCCTTCTTTCTTTTGCCTGGTTCACTTACTGAATTTTTATATTTTCTCCTTTCAGCAATTAAGTTCAATATCTCTTCTGTTACCCAAGGATTTCGACTAGCTCTCGTCTTTGCACCTACTTGATCCTCTGCTGCCTTCACTGTTCATCTCTCAAAGCTACCCATTGTTCTTCTACGATATTTCTTTCCCTCGTTGTTGTCAATAGTTCCCAATGCTCCCTCTGAAACTCTCTCTACAACCTCAGGTTCTTTCAGTTTATCTAGGATCCATCTTCTTAAATTCCCATCTTTTTGCAGTTTCTTCAGTTTTACTCTACATTTCATAACCAATAAATTGCGTCAGAGTCCACATCTGCCTCTGGAAACGTCTTACAATTTAAAACCTGGTTCCTGAATCTCTGTCTTACCATCATATAATCACCCTGAAACCTTCCGGTGTCTCCAGGTCTCTTCCACATATGCAACCTTCTTTCATGATTCTTAAATCAAGAGTTAGGAGTGATTAAATTATACTCTGTGCAAAATTCTACAAGGCGACTTCCTCGTTCATTCCTTACCCCCAGTCCACATTCACCTACTATTTTTCCTTCTCTTTCCTTTCCTACTATCGAATTCCAGTTCCCCATGACTATTACAGTTTCGTCTCTCTCAATTATCTGAATAATTTCTTTTATTTCATCATACATTTCTTCAACCTCTTCATCATCTCCGGAGATAGTTGGCATATAAACTAGAACTACTGTGGCAGGCGTGGACTCCGTGTCTATCGTGGCTACAATAATGTGTTCACTATGCTGTTCGTAGTAGCTTATCCGCATTTCTATTTTTTTATTCATTACTAAACGTACAGCTGCATTGCTCCTGTATGATTTTGTATTTATAACCCTGTATTATTTGACCAGAAGTGTTGTTCCTCCTGCCACCGAACTTCACTAATTCCCACTTTATCTAACTTTAACCTATTCATTTACCTTTTAAACTTTCTAACCCACCTGCTCGATTAAGGGATTTGACATTCCGTAGAATGCCAGTTTTGTTTCTCCTAATGACGACGTCCTCCTGAGTAGTCCCCACCCGGAGATCCGAATGGAGGACTATTTTACCTCCGGAATACTTTACCCAAGAGGACGCCATCGTCATTTAACCATGCAGTAAAGCTGCATACCCTCGGGAAAAATTGCGGCTTTAGTGTCACCTTGCTTTCAGCCGTTCACAGTACGAGCACAGCAAGGCCATTTTGGTTGATGTTACAAGGCCAGATCAGTGAATCATCCATACCGTTTCCCCAGAAACTACTGAAAGGGCTGCTGGACCTCCTCAGGAACCACACGTTTGTCTGGCCTCTCAGCAAACAGACCTCCGTTGTGGTTACACATGCGGTCTGTATCGCTGAGGCACGCAACCCTCCACACAAACTGCAAGGCCCATGGTTCATACGTTATATATATACTTAAATACTTGAAAATACACAGCATATGTCAATTTGAATGTTTATAAAAGTTGTTGTTGTTGTGGTCTTCAGTCCTGAGACTGGTTTGATGCAGCTCTCCATGCTACTCTATCCTGTGCAAGCTTTTTCATCTCCCAGTACCTACTGCAACCTACATCCTTCTGAATCTGCTTAGTGTATTCATCTCTTGGTCTCCCTCTACGATTTTTACCCTCCACGCTGCCCTCCAATACTAAATTGGTGATCCCTTGATGCCTCAGAACATGTCCTACCAACCGATCCCTTCTTCTGGTCAAGTTGTGCCACAAACTTCTCTTCTCCCCAATCCTATTCAATACTTCCTCATTAGTTATGTGATCTACCCATCTAATCTTCAGCATTCTTCTGTAGCACCATATTTCGAAAGCTTCTATTCTCTTCTTGTCCAAACTATTTATCGTCCATGTTTCACTTCCATACATGGCTACACTCCATACGAATACTTTCAGAAATGACTTCCTGACACTTAAATCAATACTGGATGTTAACAAATTTCTCTTCTTCAGAAACGCTTTCCTTGCCATTGCCAGCCCACATTTTATATCCTCTCTACTTCGACCATCATCAGTTATTTTGCTCCCCAAATAGCAAAACTCCTTTACTACTTTAAGTGCCTCATTTCCTAATCTAATTCCCTCAGCATCACCCGACTTAATTAGACTACATTCCATTATCCTTGTTTTGCTTTTGTTGATGTTCATCTTATATCCTCCTTTCAAGACACTATCCATTCCATTCAACTGCTCTTCCAAGTCCTTTGCTGTCTCTGACAGAATTACAATGTCATCGGCGAACCTCAAAGTTTTTATTTCTTCTCCATGAATTTTAATACCTACCCCGAATTTTTCTTTTGTTTCCTTTACTGCTTGCTCAATATACAGATTGAACAACATCGGGGAGAGGCTACAACCCTGTCTTACTCCCTTCCCAACCACTGCTTCCCTTTCATGTCCCTCAACTCTTATAACTGCCATCTGGTTTCTGTACAAATTGTAAATAGCCTTTCGCTCCCTGTATTTTACCCCTGCCACCTTTAGAATTTGAAAGAGAGTATTCCAGTCAACATTGTCAAAAGCTTTCTCTAAGTCTACAAATGCTAGAAACGTAGGTTTGCCTTTCCTTAATCTTTCTTCTAAGATAAGTCGTAAGGTCAGTATTGCCTCACGTGTTCCAGTGTTTCTACGGAATCCAAACTGATCTTCCCCGAGGTTGGCTTCTACTAGTTTTTCCATTCGTCTGTAAAGAATTCGTGTTAGTATTTTGCAGCTGTGACTTATTAAGCTGATAGTTCGGTAATTTTCACATCTGTCAACACCTGCTTTCTTCGGGATTGGAATTATTATATTCTTCTTGAAGTCTGAGGGTATTTCGCCTGTTTCATACATCTTGCTCACCAGATGGTAGAGTTTTGTCAGGACTGGCTCTCCCACGGCCGTCAGTAGTTCCAATGGAATATTGTCTACTCCGGGGGCCTTGTTTCGACTCAGGTCTTTCAGTGCTCTGTCAAACTCTTCACGCAGTATCGTATCTCCCATTTCATCTTCATCTACATCCTCTTCCATTTCCATAATATTGTC
Organism: Schistocerca serialis cubense; assembly: GCF_023864345.2. Taxonomy (NCBI): domain Eukaryota; kingdom Metazoa; phylum Arthropoda; class Insecta; order Orthoptera; family Acrididae; genus Schistocerca; species Schistocerca serialis. The sequence continues at coordinate 972,159,710 of NC_064639.1, forward strand.
CTCAAGTACATCGCCCTTGTATAGACCCTCTATATACTCCTTCCACCTTTCTGCTTTCCCTTCTTTGCTTAGAACTGGGTTTCCATCTGAGCTCTTGATATTCATACAAGTCGTTCTCTGATCTCCAAAGGTCTCTTTAATTTTCCTGTAGGCGGTATCTATCTTACCCCTAGTGAGATAGGCCTCTACATCCTTACATTTGTCCTCTAGCCATCCCTGCTTAGCCATTTTGCACTTCCTGTCGATCTCATTTTTGAGACGTTTGTATTCCTTTTTGCCTGTTTCACTTACTGCATTTTTATATTTTCTCCTTTCATCAATTAAATTCAATATTTCTTCTGTTACCCAAGGATTTCTACTAGCCCTCGTCTTTTTACCTACTTGATCCTCTGCTACCTTCACTACTTCATCCCTCAAAGCTACCCATTCTTCTTCTACTGTATTTATTTCCCCCATTCCTGTCAATTGCTCCCTTATGCTCTCCCTGAATCTCTGTACAACCTCTGGTTCTTTCAGTTTATCCAGGTTCCATCTCCTTAAATTCCCACCTTTTTGCAGTTTCTTCAGTTTTAATCTACAGGTCATAACCAATAGATTGTGGTCAGAGTCCACATCTGCCCCTGGAAATGTCTTACAATTTAAAACCTGGTTCCTAAATCTCTGTCTTACCATTATATAATCTATCTGATACCTTTTAGTATCTCCAGGGTTCTTCCATGTATACAACCTTCTTTCATGATTCTTAAACCAAGTGTTAGTTATGATTAAGTTATGCTCTGTGCAAAATTCTACCAGGCGGCTTCCTCTTTCATTTCTGTCCCCCAATCCATATTCACCTACTATGTTTCCTTCTCTCCCTTTTCCTACACTCGAATTCCAGTCACCCATGACTATTAAATTTTCGTCTCCCTTCACAATCTGAATAATTTCTTTTATTTCATCATACATTCCTTCAATTTCTTCGTCATCTGCAGAGCTAGTTGGCATATAAACTTGTACTACTGTAGTAGGTGTGGGCTTCGTATCTATCTTGGCCACAATAATGCGTTCACTATGCTGTTTGTAGTAGCTTACCCGCAATCCTATTTTCCTATTCATTATTAAACCTACTCCTGCATTACCCCTATTTGATTTTGTGTTTATAACCCTGTAGTCACCTGACCAGAAGTCTTGTTCCTCCTGCCACCGAACTTCACTAATTCCCACTATATCTAACTTCAACCTATCCATTTCCCTTTTTAAATTTTCTAACCTACCTGCCCGATTAAGGGATCTGACATTCCACGCTCCGATCCGTAGAACGCCAGTTTTCTTTCTCCTGATAACGACATCCTCTTGAGTAGTCCCCGCCCGGAGATCCGAATGGGGGACTATTTTACCTCCGGAATATTTTACCCAAGAGGACGCCATCATCATGTAATCATACAGTAAAGCTGCATGCCCTCGGGAAAAAGTATCGTACAAAAATTTGATGTAAGTCGGTCGCTAACAACATTTCCGTGTCCGTATGAACGTTTATTAGAATATCGTGTAAAAATGCGAAGTAAATTGGTGAAGAACTTTTGGAGATGTTTGGTAACAACGTTAAACAATGATTTGTCTTTATGTGGTAGTATGGATGACAGAGAGCATTGTAGTCACTGGTCGTCAGTAACACAAGACAGACAGATTATGACACGAATTTGACAATGTTAGAGTGACTACAAAGAAAGATTAAAACCTTGCAGAGAATGTTTTTTTCCTGTTTGGACAGGTATGAACTGTGGCCTCCACCGCTGCTGGAAGAGACGGATACTATAGAGCCGGCTAAGCGAGTCCAAGTCTGCGGCGATTCACCTCCACCCGGCAGCTGGAAGCACAGGTGCGTCGTACTAACTGATAATGCCAGACAACAATTTTATAAACGCAGGAGTTACCAATTTTTTTTACAATTCTGAGTACAGGCTTCGCACAACAAAATAGAGAAAGTCGTTATAAACTTATATTGTGAATATTTCCTTTTGTTACTATTGCTGAAGACTGACATTCAGCATCTTGTGAGGAAACATCCAAAACTAATATTCGAGACCAATAATCAAAAATCACTTTCCTGGATAAAGAAAAACTGTCCTAATCACAAACTTTTGTAGTTGGCTACACAAGTTTTATTTGTGGTCTTGCCTCCCTTCATCTTTTGAACTGAGTTATCCAGCCAGTCACACTGCAAGTAGCCTGTGTCATTTTATAAAAAAACAGGAAAGAGATCCTGCCAACTGGTAATTGTACACAAGTTACTTAGCAATGCAATTAAATAAAAACTTGAAAGAGGGAATTATTGTGCAGATTATACACTCATGCTCATAAATTAAGGATAATGCTGATACATGGTGAAACAACACTCTGGTGGGCTGTTTGCGGGTTTAAATCACCTCGGGGTACGAGCATGCGGTGCATTTGACCTGCGGTCGTCGCACGGTGGCGTTGGCAGCAGTCCACATACGCAGAGGTGTGTCGGTGCATGTCACAGTACGGTGCAGCGAGTAAGTTTGCAGACGTTCTCAGACGTGCTAATGGTGACTGTGTGTTAAAAATGGCTCAAAGACACATTTTGATGACGTTATAAGGGGTAGAATACTAGGGCGACTGAAGGCTGGTCAAACACAGCAGGTCGTAGCACGGGCCCTCCGTGTGCCACAAAGTGTGATCTCACGATTATGGCAACGATTCCATTAGACAGGAAACGTGTCCAGGCGCTAGATTACGGGACGTCCACAGCACACAACACCACAAGAAGACCGATATCTCACCATCAGTATCCGCAGACGGCCACGGAGTACTGCAGGTAGCCTTGCTCGGGACCTTACCGCAGCCACTGGAACAGCTGTCTCCAGACACTCAGTCTACAGAAGACTGAACAGATATGGTTTATTCGCCTGGAGACCTGCAAGGTGCATTCCACTGACCCCTGGTCACAGGAGAGCCCGTAAAGCCTGGTGTCAAGAACACAGTATATGGCCATTGGAACAGTGGTCCCAGGTTATGTTCATGGACGAGTCCAGATATAGTCTGAACAATGATTCTCGCCGGGTTTTCATCTGGCGTGAACCACGAACCAGATACCAACCCCTTAATGTCCTTGAAAGGGACCTGTATGGAGGTCGTGGTTTGATGGTGTGGTGTGGGATTATGATTGGTGCGCGTACACCCCTGCATGTCTTTGACAGAAGAACTATAACAGGTCAGGTGTATCAGGACGTCATTTTGAACCAGTTCGTCCGCCTTTTCAGGGGTGCAGTGGGTCCCACCTTCCTCCTGATGGACGATAACGCATGGCCCCACCGAGCTCCTCCAGAGTACCTTGAAACAGAAGATATCAGGCGAATGGAGTGGCCTGCCTGTTCTCCCGACCTAATCCCCATCGAGTACGTCTGGGATGCTCTCGGTTGACGTATCGCTGCACGTCTTCAAACTCTACGACACTTCAGGAGCTCCGACAGGCACTGGTGCAAGAATGGGAGGCTGTACCCCAGCAGCTGCTCGACCACCTGATCCCGAGTATGCCAACCCATTGTGCGGCCTGTGTACGTGCATGGTGATCATATCTCACATTGATGTCGGGGTACATGCTCAGGAAACACTGGCGTTTTGTACCACATGTGTTTCGGACTGTTTTCTCAATTTATCACCAATACCGTGGACTTACAGATCTGTGTCGTGTGTGTTCCCTATGTGCCAATGCTATTAGTGCCAGTTTTGTGTAGTGGCACGTTGTTTGGCACCACATTCTGCAATTATCCTCAATTTATCAGCATGAGTGTACGTTAAAGCAACGATATGAGGAACTAACCGCATATAGACTATCTTATCAAAACTATCCAGACACCTGTTAGTGGACATTACTATGGGGTGTGTCCATCCTTCATATTCACGGCGGCTTGAATTCTGCTGGACACACTTTCAGTGAGATGTCTGAATGCCTGTGGAGGAATGCCAGCCTATTCTTCCTCAGGAGCCGAAACCGAAGAAGGTTGTGATGTCAAATGCTGGGATCTGGAACGAAATCGACGTTGTAACTCGTCCCAAAGATGTTTCTTTGGGTTCAGGCCGAGAGTTTGGGCACCCCAGTCCATTCCAGGAATGTCATTGTCCACAAACCGTTGCTTCAAATAAGCTGTTTCATGTCAGAGTGCATTGTCATGCTGGTATAAAAATCGTCTCCGAAATGTCCTTCTGCTGCATGCAACGTGCAGTGCTGTAAAATGTGTTCATATCATAAGTACAACAAGGGGATCACACCCAAAGCACGAAAAACACCCCCATACCACAATACCACCCTCTCCATACAGCTCTACTGGTGCCACTCACGGTATCCCCAACTCATGGTCTAGTGGCTAGCGATGCTGCCTCCGGATCAGGGGTCCCGGGTCCGATTCTCGTCAGGGTTGGGGATTTTCTCTGCCTGGGGATTGGGTGTTTGTGTTGTCTCATCATTTCATCATCATCCTTTGTGGCAGTGGCTAGAGTGGACGGCGAAAAAATTGGACTGTCTAACAAGTGGGACTTCGCACGTGCGCCGATGCTGCGCAGTTGAGCGCCCCACAAACCAAACATCATCGTATCAACCACTCGCGGTAGCAGGCAAGATTTCCCACACATTCGCCAAACCCAAACACTTCCATTGGACTTCCACCGGGTATAGCGTGACCGAATTACTCGTTTCGAGTCGTCCACTGTCCAATGGCGTCACTCTTCACATGATCTCAAGCATCGCGTAGAACTGTGTGGTTTAGGGGGCGCTGCTCGACGTTGTACCTCATCCTCGTAACTCCCTACGTACAGGCAATGTGCTAGCAGGACTGGTAACCGCACTTTGAAACGCACAAGCGATTTTTTTCCCGATATTTTCAAGTGATTTTTTACAAACATCCTCCACAATGGTCTACCGTCCCTGTCCCTCAGTACACAAGAGCTGCCTGGTTTTGGTTTAGCTATGGTTGTTCCTTTGCGTTTCCACTTCACAGTCGCATCACCAACTGTTAACTTGTGCAGCTTTAGAAGGGCTGACATACCCGTGACGTATTTGTTCCTCAGGTGACATCCAGTGACAGTTCCATGTTAGAACTCACTGAGCCCTCCATAGCGACAGATTCTGCTGTACCTGCTTCTATATTGACAACACCACCTCTACACCTACATTTACAGCTACATCTGCATCTGCAGTACACAATTAAGTGCCGGGCAGAGGGTTCATCGGACCACCTTGAAGCTATTTCTCTGCTGTTACACACCTGATCAACGCGAGGAGAAACAAACACTTAAATCTTTCCGTGCGAGCTCTGATTTCTCTTACTTCATTATAATGACAATTTCTCCCTATGTAGTTGCGTGCCAACAAAATAATTTCGCATTCGGAGGAGAAAGCTGGTGATCGAAACTGTGTGAAAAGATTCTGCTGCAACGACTAACGCCTTCATTTTGAAGATTACCACCCCAACTCGTGTATCACGTCCATGGCACTCTCTCCCCTATTTCGCAACTATAAAAAACGAGCTTTCCTTCTTCGAACTTTTTCGATGTCACCGTCAAAATGGTTCAAATGGCTCTGAGCACTATGGGACTTAACTTCCGAGGTCATCAGTCCCCTAGAACTTAGAACTTCTTAAACGTAACTAACCTAAGGACATCACACACATCCATGCCCGAGGAAGGATTCGAACCTGCGACCGTAGCGGTCGCGCGGTTCCAGACTGTAGCACCTAGAACCGCTCGGCCACTCCGGCCGGCGATGTCAGCGTCAATCCTATCTGATGCGTATCTCAGTGGACCTCATCTACATCTACATACGTACATACTCCGCAAGCCACCGTACGATACATGGCGGAGGGTACACTGTACCGCAACTAGTCCTTTCCTTTCCTGTTTCACTCGCAGATACTGCGAGGGAAAACCACTGTCTATATGCCTCTGTATGAGCCCTAATGTCTCATGATCCGTACGTGAAACGTATGTTGGCGGCAGTCAGCTTCGAATGCCGGTTGTCTAAACTTTCTCTGTAGTGTTCTTCGAAATGAATGTCTTCTTGCCTCCAGGGATTCCCACTGTAGCTCCTGAAGCATATCCGTAACACCTGCATCCTGATCTAACCTACGGGTAACAAATCTAGCAAGCTCTGAACTGCTTCATTGCCTTCTTTGAGTCCGACTTGGTGCGGATCCCAAACACTCGAACAGTACTCAAGTACAGTTCGCACTAGGGTCCTACATGTGGCCTCCTTTACAGATGAACCACATTTTCCTAAAATTCTCTTCATAAACCGAAGTCCACCATTCACCTTCCCTACCAAATTCCTCACATGCTCGTTCCATTTCCTATCGGTTCGCAACATTACATCCAGATATTCAAACAATGTGACTGTGTCAAGCAGGACACTACTCAGCAGGTGAACTAAATAGAAACCTAGTCCCAACAGGGAATCATATAGCGCTCTTAGAAAAAAGTGTTCCGAGACTGTTACCTGAAATGCTCCTCCATGATACTGACAAGAGGGAGAATGAGTTAATAATTAAATCACTAAAGACCAAGAACTCTCATGGATATGACGGGGTATCTAGCAGAATACTGAAGTATTGTTCCATGTATGTTAGCTCAGTACTTAGCCATATCTGTAACTTTTCCTTTAGGAGTGGTCGGTTTCCTGACCGATTAAAGTACTCGGTAGTGAAGCCACTTTATAAAAAGGGAGACAGGGATAATGTTGACAATTATAGACCTATTTCTATGCCATCGGTGTTTGCTAAAATTATCGAGAGGGTTGTATATACAAGGTTACTGCAGCATTTAAATTCACATAATTTGCTGTCAAATGTACAGTTTGGTTTTAGAAATGGCTTAACAACTGAAAATGCTATAGTCTCTTTTCTCTGTGAGGTTTTGGACGGATTAAATAACAGGTTGCGAACGTTAGGTGTTTTCTTTGATTTAACGAAGGCTTTTGACTGTGTTGACCACAAAATATTACTGCAGAAGTTGGAACATTATGGAGTAAGGGGAGTAGCTTACAATTGGTTCGCCTCCTACTTTAAGAACAGAAAGCAGAAGGTAATCCTCCGCAATATTGAGAGTGGTAATGATGTTCAGTCCTAATGGGGCACTGTTAAATGGGGCGTTCCCCAAGGGTCGGTGTTGGGGCCACTGCTGTTTCTTATTTATGTAAATGATATGCCTTCTAGTATTACAGGTGATTCAAAAATATTTCTGTTTGCTGATGACACCACCTTGGTAGTGAAGGATCTTGTGTGTAATATTGAAACATTATCAAATAATGTAGTTCATGATATAAGTTCGTGGCTTGTGGAAAATAATTTGATGCTAAATCACAGTAAGATTCAGTTTTTACAGTTTCTAACCCACAATTCAACAATAACTGACATTTTAATCAGACAGAATGGGCATGTTATAGGCGAGACGGAACAGTTCAAGTTCCTAGGCGTACGGATAGATAGTAAGCTGTTGTGGAAACCCCATGTTCAGGATCTTGTTCAGAAACTAAATGCCGCTTTATTTACCATTAGAACAGTATCTGAAATAAGTGACATTTCAACACGAAAAGTAGTATACTTCGCATATTTTCATACGCTTATGTCATTTGGTATTATTTTTTGGGGTAATTCTTCTGATTCAAAAAGGGTATTTTTGGCTCAAAAACGGGCTGTTCGAGCTATGTATGGTGTAAGTTCGAAAACCTCTTGTCGACCCCTATTCAATAGTCTGGGAATTTTGACATTGCCCTCACAGTATGTATTTTCTTTAATGTCGTTTGTTGTTAGCAATATTAGCTTATTCCCAAGAGTTAGCAGCTTTCACTCAGTTAATACTAGGCAGAAATCAAATCTGCATGTGGAATGCACTTCCTTGACTCTTGGGCAGAAACGAGTGCAGTATTCTGCTGCATCCATTTTCAATAAGCTACCACAAGAACTCAAAAATCTTAGCAGTAGCCCAAACACTTTTAAGTCTAAACTGAAGAGTTTCCTCATGGCTCACTCCTTCTATTCTGTCGAGGAGTTCCTGGAAGAGCTAAAAAATTAAGCAAATTCCAGTGTTACATTCTTGATTTTCTTTATTTAAACTAACGACTTGTCTCCTGAATATGTTTCTTATATTTCATTTTATCTGTTTCTACAATCGTGTTATAATTTCATGTATTGACTCGTTCCATGACCATGGAGACTTCTTCTAAATGTGGTCCCACGGAACAATAAATAAATAAATAAATAAAACTAATGCTGTATGCAAACATTACAGGTTCGTTTTTCCCAGTCATCCACACTAACTTACATTTTTCTATGTTAAGAGCCAGCTGCCATTCATCACACCAACTAGAAATTTTGTCTAGGTCATCTTATATTAACCTACAGTCACTTATCTTTGACACCTTTCTGTACACCACAGCGTCATCAGCGAACAATCGCAGATTGCTGCCCACCCTGTCTGTCAGATCATATACAGGGTGGTCCATTGATCGTGACCAGGCCAAATATCTCACGAAAAAAGCGTCAAACGAAAAAACTACAAAGAACGATACTTGTCTAGCTTGAAGGGAGAAACCAGATGGCGCTATGGTTGGCCCGCTAGATGGCGCTGCCATAGCTCAAACGGATATCAACTGCGTTTTTTTTTAAAATAAGAACCCCCATTTTTTATTACATATTCGTGTAGCACATAAAAAATATGAATGTTTTAGTTGGACCACTTTTTTCGCTTTGTGATAGATGGCGCAGCAACAGTCACAAACATATGGCTCACAATTTTAGACGAACAGTTGGTAACAGGTAGATTTTTTAAATTAAAATACAGAACGTAGGTACGTTTGAACATTTTATTTCGGTTGTTCCAGTGTGATACATGTACCATTGTGAATTTATCATTTCTGAGAACACATGCTGTTACAGCGTGATTATCTGTAAATACCACAATAATTCAATAAATGCTCAAAATGATGTCCGTCAACCTCAATGCATTTGGCAATACGTGTAACGACATTCCTCTCAACAGCGAGTAGTTCGCCTTCCGTAATCTTCGCACATGGATTGACAAAGCGCTGACGCATGTTGTCAGTCGTTGTCGGTGGATCACGATAGCAAATATCCTTCTACTTTCCCCACAGAAAGAAATCCGGGGACGACAGATCCGGTGAACGTGCGGGCCATGGTATGGTGCTTCGACGACCAATCCACCTGTCATGAAATACGCTATTCAATACCGCTTCAACCGCACGCGAGCTATGTGCCGGACTCCATCATGTTGGAAGTACCATGTTGGAAGTACATTGCCATTCTGTCATGCAGTGAAACATCTCGTAGTAACATCGGTAGAACATTACGTAGGAAATTAGCATACATTGCACCATTTAGATTGCCATCGATAAAATGGGGGCCAATTATCCTTCCTCCCATAATGCCGCACCACACATTAACCCGCCAACGTCGCTGATGTTCCACTTGTCGCAGCCATCGTGGATTTTCCATTGCCCAATAGTGCATATTATGCCGGTTTACGTTACCGCTGTTGGTGAATGACGCTTCGTCGCTAAATAGAGCGCCTGCAAACAATCTGTCAACTTCCGTAATTTCTCTTGTGCCCAGTGGCAGAACTGTACACGACGTTCAAAGTCATCGCTATTCATTTCCTGGTGCATAGAAATATGGTAGGGGTGCAGTCGATGTTGATGTAACATTCTCAACACCGACGTTTTTGAGATTCCCGATTCTCGCGCAATTTGTCTGCTAGTGGTGTGCGGATTAGCCGCCACAGCAGCTAAAACGACCTACTTGGGCATCATCATTTGTTGCAGGTCGTGGTTGACGTTTTACATGTGGCTGGACACTTCCTGTTTCCTTAAATAACGTAACTATCTGGCGAACGGTCCGGACACTTGGATGATGTCGTACAGGATACCGAGCAGCATACACAGCACACGCCCGTTGGGCATTTTGATCACAATAGCCATACATCAACACGATATCGACCTCTTCCGCAATTGGTAAACGGTCCATTTTAACACGGGTAATGTATCACGAAGCAAATACCGTCCGCACTGGTGGAATGTTACGTGATACCATGTACTTATACGTTTGTGACTATTACAGCGTCGTCTATCACAAAGCGAAAAAAGTGGTCCAACTAAAACATTCATATTTCTTTACATACTACACGAATATGTAATTAAAATGGTGGCTCCTATTTAAAAAAAAAGGAGATGATATCCGTTTGACCTATGGCAGCGCCATCTAGCGGGCCAACCATAGCGCCATCTGGTTTCCCCCTTCAAGCTAGACGAGTTTCGTTCTTTGTAGTTTTTTCTTTTGACGCTTATTTCGTGAGATATTTGGTCCGGTCACTATGAATGGGCCACCCTGTATATATGTAGAAAATAACAACGGTTCTATCCCACATTTCTGGGGCACTCCTGATGTTGCCCCTGTCTCCGATGCACACTGGCCCTCGAGGACAACATACTGGGTTCTATTATTTAAAAAGTCTTTGAACCAATCACATATCCGCTCCCCCCCACCCCAAATTCTGTAAGTCCCTCCAGATCCTCGAGCACCATGCACTCCGCCTTGCCTTCCATGTACGCCTCCCATCCCTCACGTGGATCCTCTACGATCTGATTCCTTTCCCCCATCTGGTCCTATTCCTCGACCATATTCGCATCCTCTACACCTCCCGCCGCCTTCATCCCCCTCACCCCCTGGTTGCTCCTCTTCTCTCAAATCCCCGCCCTCTGCCACGCCTTCACTGTTGTGTCCCCCCCTACCCTTCACCCCTACACCCTTCATCTCCTTTCCCAAAGTGGCTTTCGTTAACTCCCGCTCCAGGATGATGCCCTCTGTCCCTCCATTTATCCCTCTGATCAACCCTGATCCTCACCCTCCTCCTTTAATGTCCTTTCCCCAGGCAACCCTCTTCCCTCCACTATCATCCTGATTTCTCCCCACTTAACCTCTCTCTGCCTCCCCTCTCCCCCCCACCCTGAGTCCTTTTGTATTCCCCTCCTCTGCCTTTCTCCACTCCCTGTTGCGTCTGCCCAGCACCCGCCCCACTCTTATGGGTCCTTGTCCTCCATCGGCTCCTTTCCCCCCTCCCCCCACTTCGTTTTTCCTCTCCTTCCCCCCTTTCCTTTCCTGTCATCTGTCCAGGTTCCCCCCATCTGCCCTCGGCTGTGTTATATCATATTTGTGCCAATTTTTTAGTGCAGTGTTCAAGTGAATGTTCAGTGTTGTTCGTCTCTCCAAAGTGTTGCGAACAGAAACCATGCTGTAGCTGAGTGTAAATTTTATATCTCTTGCGAACAGAAACCAGACTGTCGCCGTGTTTTTTTAATTGTCTGTCTATTCATTTACCTGTCCGCTTCATATGTATTTTATTAGCATCATCAACCCTTTGTTCTATGTTACAAGCTCCACGATTTTCCGCCATTTTACCATTTAAGTCACCGATTTTATCGCTTGCTTTTATTATTTATTATCTTCATCTTTTTTAAAACAAATTCTGTAGGCTTAAGAGCGGCGTACTAAGTTGCTGCCAGCCAGCCCCCTTCGGGATGAATCGAAGCTGAATAAAGAAAAAAAAATCACATGTCCGGGAGTGTATTCCGTATGCATGTATCTTCGTTAAAGTCTGCTGTGGGATATGGTGTCGATCGCTTTTCCGAAATCTAGAAATACGGAATCAGCCTCTTGCCCTTCATCCACAGTTCGCAGTTTATCATGTGAGAAAAGAATAAGCGGACTTTCGCACTAGCCATGCTTTCTAAAGCTGTGCTTATTCGCTGATGAGCTTTTCGGTCTCTAGGAAATGTATTATATTCGAACTCAGAATATGCTCTAGAATTCTGCAGCAAACCGATGTTAAGGATATTGGTCTGTAATTTGGTGGGTCCGTTCTTTCACTCTTCTTATATACAGGAGTCACCTGTGTTTTTTTACAATCGCTTGGCTCTGTGCGCTGGTCGAGAGATTGGCAGTAAATGGAAACTAAGTAAGGGGCCATTGACGTAGAGTACTCTTTGTAAAACCTAACTGGAATTCCATTAGGACCTGGCGACTTACTTGCTTTTAGCTCTTTTAGTTGTTTCTCTGCGCCAGGGATGCTTATTACTTTGTCGTCCATATGGGACTCTGTGCGACCGTCAAACGACGGTACGTTTGTACGATTCTCCTGCGTGAACGATTTCTTAAACGTGGAATTAAACTTCAGCCTGCCTTTTGTGATCTTGTGGCGCAGTTATAGTCGTATGTATTGGACACTTTCTTTGAGTTGTCAAGGCTGTACGCCTGTTTGGATAGGAAGGAGTTGAAGTTTGTGATGTCTGAAGATGGGTGTAATCCCGAATCGCGTAACATGTTCTAATAAAAGAGTCAATTGAACATCTCATGACTTTATTGGGATTGTACAGCATTGGTTGCCAATTATTAACAAACCAGACTGGTCAACGAGTGACTGAATGGAAACCTTAGACCCGCTTAGCAATCTTACATATGACCAGATTTTTTTCGGATTGTCCGCCAGACCGTTAGCTAAGGTATGACAGCGGTAGCTGTCGTATGCTGCGCGCATAGGTCTTTTCACAGACGCACGAATCTCTACTAATCTTTGCCTGTCGTCATTTGCGCGTGCCCTTTTGAACCAAGCGTGCAACAGCCTTTGCTTCCTCAGTATTTTTCGATTTTCGTTATTCTTGCATCTTATAAGTATTCTGCTAATAAATCGCAGCCTTTGGCTAGCTTTCCCCAGAACATTATTTGTGTGATTGTTCCAGTTTACGTTGTTCGTAACTGTAATCCCTAAGTATTTAGTTGAAGTCACAGCCTTTAGATTTCTGTGATTTATCGTGTAACCGAAATTTTGTGGACTCGTTTTGGTAATCATTGGATGACGTCACACTTTTCATTATTTAGAATCAATGGCCATTTTTCACAACATACAAATGTCTTGTCTGAATCATTTTGCTATTGGTTTTGATCATACAAGGAGCGAAAGGCTATTTACAATTTGTTATAAGAGTCGAGGGGCATGAAAGGGAAGCAGTGATTGGGAAGGGAGTGAGACAGGGTTGTAGCCTGTCCCCAATGTTATTCAGTCTGTATATTGAGCAAGCAGTAAAGGAACCAAAAGAAAAATTCGGAGTAGGAATTAAAATCCATGGAGAAGAAATAAAAACTTTGAGGTTCGCCGATGACATTGTAATTCTGTCAGAGACAGCAAAGGACCTGGAAGAGCAGCTGAACGGAATGGACACTGTCTTGAAAGGAGGATATAAGATGAACATCAACAAAAGCAAGGTTTCACTATAAAACCAAGGATAAAGACCCGAAAATTGTCAATTTGTTATTACATCAAGCATAAATATTTTTCCATTCTAGAAAGTCTTGCAATTCCTGAGAGCGATATCTTGCAAGTATCGATATCGATAACACGCTTAAGTTCGCCAATGACAATGTAATTCTGTCAGAGACAGCAAAGGACTTGGAAGAGCAATTTAACGGAATGGATAGTGTCTTGAAGGGAGGATATAAGATGAACATCAACAAAAGCAAAACGAGGATAATGGAATGTAGTCGAATTAAGTCGGGTGATGCTGAGGGAATTAGATTAGGAAATGAGACGCTTAAAGTAGTAAATGTGTTTTGCTATTTGGGAAGCAAAAAAACTGATGATGGTCGAACTAGAGACGATATAACATGTAGACTGGCAATGGCAAGGAAAGCGTTTCTGAAGAAGAAAAATTTGTTAACATCAAGTATAGATTTAAGTGTCAGGAAGTCGTTTCTGAAAGTATTTGTATAGAGTGTAGCCGTGTATGTAAGTGAAACATGGACGATAAATAGTTTAGACAAGAAGAGAATAGAAGCTTTCGAAATGTGGTGCTACAGAAGAATGCTGAAGATTAGATGGGTAGACCACATAACTGACGAGGAGGTATTGAATAGAATTGGAGATAAGAGAAATTTGTGGCATAATTTGACTAGAAGAACAGATAGGTTGGTAGGGCATATTCTGAGGCATCAAGGGATCACCAATTTAGTATTGGAGGGCAGCGTGGAGGGTAAAAATCGTTGAGGGAGACCAAGAGATGAATACACTAAGCAGATTCAGAAGGATGTAGGTTGCAGTAGGTACTGGGAGATGAAGAAGCTTGCACAGGATAGAGTAGCATGGAGAGCTGCATCAAACCAGTCTCTGGATTGAAGACCACAACAACAACAACATGTCTTTGCGAGACGATAAATGACAGCATCATCTGCAAACAATCTAAGAGTGCTGCTCAGATTGTTTCCTAAATCGTTTATATACATTGGGAACGGTGGGGGCCCTACAGCACTTCCTTGGGTAACGCCAGATGTCAGTTCTGTTTTTCTCTATGACTTCCCGTTACACTTCTGACAAGAAACCACGAATGCAGTAACACAAGTGAGACGATACTCTCTAAACACGCAATCTGAGTGGAGATCACTTGTGAGGAACAGTGTCACACAAGCCTTCGGAAAGCCCAAAAGTAGGGAATCAGTTTGGTGTCCCCTTGTAGATAGGACTCATTACTCCATGGGAACAAAGAGCTAGTTGCGTTTCACAATAACGATGTTTTCTGGATGCGTGTTGGCTACTTGGCAATGGATCGTTTTCTTCTATGTAATTCATAATGGTTGAGCACAGTATACGTGTCCTAAAATTCTAATGCAAATCGACGTTAGTGACATGGGCCTGTAATTTGGCGGACTATTCCTATTTCCTTTCTTAAATAGTGGTGTGACCTGTACAAATTCCAGTCTTCCGTCGAGCGAGCGGTTATATATGATTGCTAAGTATGAAGCTATTGTATCGACATACTCTGAAAAGAATCCAACTGGTATAAAGCCTGGACCCGAGGTCTTGCCTTAATTGATTTAAGACGCTTTGCTACATCGGTGATATTTACTTCTAAGTTGCTCATGTTGGAAGCTGTTCCTGATTTAAATTCTCGAATATTTACTTCACCTTCTTTTGTAAACGAATTTCGGAGAACTGTATTTAGTAGCCCTGCTTTAGTGGGACTGTCATCCGTAACAACACCATCGTCTTCGCGTACTAAAGATACTGAGTGTGTCTTTCCACTGGTGCACTTTAATTCCGACGAGAATCTCTCTGGCTTCTCTTCCTGATTTCGAGACAGAAGTTCGTTCTGGAAATTACTAAGTGCATCTCTCAATAAAGTCGGAGCTAAATTTTGAGTTTCAGTAAAACATCGCCAATCTTGGAGATTTTACGTTCTTTCGAATTTGGTATCCTTTTCCGTTGCTGCCGCAACAGTGTTCTCGCTTGTTATATGTACTATGCGGGATCAGTACCATCTCTTATTAATTTATTTGTTATATATCTTTCAATTGCAGTTGATACTATTTCTGTGAATCTAAACCACGTCTGGTCTATCCTTACACAGTCAGATTGTAAGAAGTGGTAACTCTCTCTTAGGAAGGCACCAAGCGAATTTTTATGTACTTTTTTAAATAGCTATATTTTGAGTTCCTTTTTTTATTTTCTATGGATTATTTGTTCCTATGACGTCAAGTATGTTTTCTAAGCCGTTTACACATTGAGTGGGCTCCTATTGCCCAAAATACTTTTCGGCGAAAATATTCATTACAATTTCGGGTAATATTTTAAGCCTGCCATCAGCTTTTTGCATGTATATGCGGCAGTAAAATTAAAATTGAGTATCTGCTACAACAGGGTCATGGAATGGACACATTCAAAAGTAATCACACATACGTTTAAACATTTATACCAGAGACGACATGGGTCCAGAACCGCACCCACTCCTGTACTTCCTCGTCCGACGAAACCGACGTTCAAGCATGTGTTTCGTCAAGTCGCCAAATATGTGAAAATCACGCGTGATAGATCCGGGATGTACGGTGAGTGCTGCAGTGTTTCGCACGCAAGTCCCTACAGTGTAGCCTTCGTCCGATTGGCAGTGTAGGGGCGGGCGTTATGGTGCAACTTACAGGAATTTGCATTTGACATCTTGGGTATTCGGGAATCCAGCCGGATGTTCGCGTCGTTCTCGCACGATATTTCAACAGCGTGCCTCACTGTCTTCTTCAGGTGCTACCTGAGAACATCCGCGACTGGAGGGGTCCATTGAAGCCGAGTCTGGCGGGCGCGGACCACAGACGGAACACTCGGCGCGGTCCGATTAGGGAACGCCCATCTCCTTCCAGGCATAAATACTGGACTCGATCGACCAAAGACCAGTCTCAGGTAGCACCTGAAGAAGACAGCGAGGCACGCTGTTGAAATATCGTGCTAGAACGACGCAAACACCCGGCTGGATTCCCGAATATCCAAGATGTCAACAGATCGCCGGGAAAGCATGAAGAGTTACATCTTTGCATTTCTTTGGCGGGAGAGATATGGGATGATTCCGTTGTTGGCTTTCCCGCTTGCCCTCGGTATCGACATGGTGGCACCAAGTAAAATCATGATGACCTTCTTTGACTGTATGGACCTTCTGCTCGTAATCAATGCGCAGAAACTTCGACGCACCATAGAGTCAAAACTCCCAGGAATGCTGTCGCACGGAATCATCCCGTCTCACTACATCGCCCGCTCCCACACTCCAACCGGAAGAACTCTACGCTTCAGCAATTTGGTTGGTAACACTGCAACACTGCAACAACCCCTGTACAGCTCGGATCTTTCACCGTGTGATTTGCATGTCTTTGTCGGTTTCAGTCGGACGAGGATGTGCAAGATTGGGTGCAGTTGCGAATCCGTCAGCGGCTGACCGATGAAACAGGAACTATATATACTAAGATGGTATCTGTTCTTTCGGACATGTCCGAAAGAACAGATACCATCGGTGACCAAGCAGCTCGTTAGAATGAAATTACAATGAAATGAACAACCTTAGCTGCTTACAGGCGTTGACATACGTCTACGGGTCAGATGAAAATGTGTGCCCCGACCGGGACTCGAACCCGGGATCTCCTGCTTACATGGCAGACGCTCTTTCCATCTGAGCCCCCGAGGACACAGAGCATAGCGCGACTGCAGGGATTTATCTCTGGCACGCCTCCCGCGAAACCAACATTCTCAACGTATTGTCCCGCACTACATTCGTAGTGCCCCCGCCCATTATAATCATTACTCGCGGCGCGTTGCCGATTCCCGTAAGAGTTCGGGCACTGTTTGTGCATTCGCACAGAAGAAGAAGAGGGTCAAGTGGCCGGTGAGCCTTAACTATATATATACTAAAATGGTATCAGATAGCATC
Source organism: Schistocerca serialis cubense (assembly GCF_023864345.2). Classification (NCBI taxonomy): domain Eukaryota; kingdom Metazoa; phylum Arthropoda; class Insecta; order Orthoptera; family Acrididae; genus Schistocerca; species Schistocerca serialis. Next base: position 972,177,006 of record NC_064639.1, read on the forward strand.
GGTGACCAAGCAGCTCGTTAGAATGAAATTACAATTAAATGAACAACCTTAGGCGTGGCAGAGATAAATCTCTGCAGTCACACGATCTTCTGTGCCGTCGGTAGCTCAGATGGATAGAGCGTCTGCCATGTAAGCAGGAGATCCCGGGTCCGAGTCCCGGTCGGGGCACACATTTTCATCTGCCCACGTTGACGTATGTCAACGCCTGTAAGCACCTAAGGCTGTTCATTTCATTGTAGAAACAGGAACTGATCGCCTCGTCTCCCGGTGACATAAATGCATTAACGCGAGTGGTTATTACTATTGAATGGAATGATTCTGCGGCGGGAGTTGGGTTTTCATTTGCTGCCGCTCCTACCTCTTGTGTCGTCTAATTGTAAATTCCGCCTCACGGATTGGTGTCCTGATAGAGCCAGATAGCTTTTGTCAGCAGGTGGCAGAGATGAGTACCTCCAGCGCCACTCACTGGTACGTTGCTTGGTGTGCTGTGTGTGTCCAGGCTGCGGAAGGAGTGCCGGTGGTATCTGCAGGAGGTGGGCGAGCAGGAGATGTACCGCCAGTGGAGGGGGATGCTGTCCTTCCCCCCTAAGCGCCTGGACCTCTTCCTCTGCAAGTGAGTCCCTCCTTCTTAACACAGAGTGATACATTTCTCTACTCTTTTCCTCAACCCTAGATTAATTGTAAGTGCTTCAAGAGGAGGAGAGGTACTCGACCAATGTACACTACTGGCCATTAAAATTGCTACACCACGAAGATAACGTGCTACAGACGCGAAATTTAACGGACAGGAAGAAGATGCTGTGATATGGAAATGATTAGCTTTTCAGAGCATTCACACAAGGTTGGCGCCTGTGGCGCACCTACAACGTGCTGACACGTTTCCAAACGATTTCTCACACACAAAGAGCAGTTGACCGGCGTTGCCAGGTGAAACGTTGTTGTGATGCCTCATGTAAGGAGGAGAAATGCGTACCATCACGTTTCCGACTTTGATAAAGGTTGTATTGTAGCCTATCGCGATTGCGGTTTATCGTATGGCGACATTGCTGCTCGCGTTGGTCGGGATCCAATGACTGTTAGCAGAATATGGAATCGGTGGGTTTAGGACGGTAATACGGAACGCCGTGCTGGATCCCAACGGCCTCGTATCAGTAGTAGTCGAGATGACAGGCATCTTATCCGCATGGCTGTAACGGATCGTGCAGCCACGTCTCGATCTCTGAGTCAACAGATGGGGACGTTTGCAAGATAGCAACCATCTGCACGAACAGTTCGACGCCGTTTGCAGCAGCATGGACTATCAGCTCGGAGACCATGGCTGCGGTTATCCTTGACGCTGCATCACAGACAGGAGCGCCTGCGATGGTGTACTCGACGACGAATCTGGGTGCACGAATGGCAAAACGTCATTTTTTCGGATGACTCCAGGTTCTGTTTACAGCATCATGATGGTCGCATGTTTGGTGACATCTGTGAACGCACATTGGAAGCGTGTATTCGTCATCGCCATACTGGCGTATCACCCGACGTGATGGTATGGGGTGCCATTGGTTACACGTCTCGGTCACCTCTTGTTCGCATTGACGGCACTTTGAACAGTGGACGCTATATTTCAGATGTCTTATGACCCGTGGCTCTACCCTTCATTCGATCCCTCCGAAACCCTACATTTCAGCACGATAATGCACGACCGCATGTTGCATGTCCTGTACGGGCCTTTCTGGATACAGAAAATGTTAGACTACTGCCCTGCCCAGCACATCCTCCAGATCTCTCACCAACTGAAAACGTCTGGCCAATGGTGGCCGAGCAACTGGCTCGTCACAATACGCCAGTCACTACTCTTGATTAACTGCGGTATCGTGTTGAAGCTGCATGGGCAGCTGTACTTGTACACGCCATCCAAGCTCTGTTTGACTCAGTGCCCAGGCGTATCAAGGCCGTTATTACGGCCAGGTGTTTGTTCTGGGTACTTATTTCTCAGGATCTATGCACCCAAATTGCATGAAAATGTAATCACATGTCAGTTCTAGTATAATATATTTGTCCAATGAATACCCCTTTTATCATCTGCATATCTTCTTGGTGTAGCAGTTTTAATGGCCAGTAGTGTAGCAGCCAGTGGACGAACAGTGGAGCCTCGATTACCCGGACAAAGTAGGGCAGTAGATCATCTGGCTAACTCGAAAAGTCAAAATAACATCGGAAAACATGCGTTAAATGCCTCAGACTCACGCGTTATGTTTATTTGCACGAAAAGACACAAACTTTACGTTATTTTCACAAAAAGATTTACCAGATACTGAAGAAAAACAGCAAGTTTCGTACACCGAAGTGGACAGTCCTTTATTCTTAACCAAATTGTATGCCGTCTATGTGAAGCACGATTCACAACCATCAGGTCGGCTGAAGTTGTTTCCGCTTGGCATTTCAAATAAACCATTACACCAGAACCTCGTTTATCTGACCTTTATTAATCCATATTTCCCGTTTATCCGTAACCATTGGGTAAATGTAGCTCAATTTCCAGCATCAGGGAAGCGAGACAGCGGCTTTTCAATGAAATGTAATAATTCTATACCGACAGCCGTTACCCTGATATCGTTGTATTAGGCAACCAGTGTCGACGGTCCAATCATGTGGTCTTCAGCCCTGTCACATGAATGACACCAAGTACCACTCGTGCACGTATAAGAAAAGGTATCTGGTTCCGTAGATTTCTGAACTTCATGTGTGCTCATCACGCATGACAGTTGCTGTCACGTCTGTGAAGAATACACGTGCTCATGATGTTCGAAGATATACGTAACCAGATACGACTACTGGTGCCTTTTCTTATACGTGCACGAGTGGTACTTGGTGTCATACATGTGACAGGGCTGAACATGTGATTGCAACGACGAAACTGGTTGCCTCATAAAACAATATCAAAATAAATGCTGTTGCTGTACTATAGTATTATTAATTTGTATTCGTTAGGGTTCCGTACCTCAATCGGTAAAAACCGAAGCCTTACAGGATTCATTTGTTGTTCGTCTGTCTTCCTGTCCGGCTGTTCAAAACACATTTTCTCGGGAACGAGTAGACGTATCGAGTTAAAGTTTATGTCACATACTAACATCTTCCGTCCCTTGGCGATGTAACAGACTGAAGCTTCTAAGTGAATGCAATCAAACGATACGGCCAGTTACGTCAGATATTTTGATGCTCACAAACTCACACATAAAAACCTATAGGAAACTTCCCGTTGGCCTAGAATCATGAAATTTGAGTACAACTAAAGGAAGAAATCCGAAAATTGTTAATATTTGATTATATCACCCGACTGAAATATTTTTTCTCTCACTTCTTTTCCAACTTCCTGTCTGACTCTTAAGATCCCTGTTTCTCAAGAACGGGTAGATTTATCAACTTCCAATTTATGTCACATACTAAAGTCTGTTGCCCCTTGGCGATATTTAAAATTTAAGATTCTAAGTCAATATAGTCAAAAGATACGGCCATTTGTGCCATCTAGTTGGATACTTGTACACTCAGTCATCAAAACTTATATGGTACTTCCTGTTGACCTAGAATCATGAAATTAGACTAGAAGTAAGGTTTCACTGTAAACCCAGGGAGAAAGATCGGAAAGTCGTTAATTTATAATTACATCAAGCGTAATTTTTTTTCATTCTCGAAAGTCTTGAAATTCCTGGGAGCGATATGTTGAGACTATCGATGTCGATAACATGCTTAAATCGTCGGGATTGACGATTCGCGGTATGATGAACTATCTGCATACATAATTACACTAATGGCCATTAAAATTGCTACAGCAAGAAGAAATGCAGATGATAAACGGGTATTCATTGGACAAATAAACTAAAACTGACATGTGATTACATTTTCACGCAATTTGGGTGCATAGATCCTGAGAAATCAGTACCCAGAACAACCACCTCTGTCCGTAGTAACAGCCTTGATACGACTGGGAATTGAGTCAAACACAGCTTGGATGGCCTCTACAAGTACAGCTGCCCATGCAGCTTCAACACGATACCACAATTCATTAAGAGTAGTGACTAGCGTATTGTGACGAGCCAGTTGCTCGGCCAGCATTGACCAGACGTTTTCAATTGGTCAGAAATCTGGAGAATGTGTTGGCCAGGGCAGCAGTCGAACATTTTCTGTATCCAGAAAGGCCCGTACATGACATGCAACATGCACTCGTGCATTATCGTGCTGAAATGTAGCGTTTCGCAGGGATTGAATGAAGAGTAGAGCTACGGGTCGTAACACATCTGAAATGTAACGTCCACTATTCAAAGTGCCGTCAATGCGAACAAGAGGTGACCGAGACGTGTAACCAATGACACCCCATATCATCACGCCGGGTGATACGCCAGTATGGCGACGACTAATACGCGCTTCCAATGCGCGTTGACCGCGATGTCGCTAAACACGGATGCGACCATTATGATGCTGTAAACAGAACCTGGATTCATCCGAAAAAATGACGTTTAGCCATTCGTGCACCCAGGTTCGTCGTTGAGTACACCATCGCAGGCGCTCCTGTCTGTGATGCAGCGTCAAGGGTAACCGCAGCCATGGTCTCCGAGCTGATAGTCCATGCTGCTGCAAACGTCCTCGAACTGTTCGTGCAGATGGTTGTTGTCTTCCAAACGTCCCCATGTGTTGACTCAGGGATAGAGACGTGGCTGCTCGATCCGTTACAGCCATGCGGATAAGATGCCTGTCATCTCGACTGCTAGTGAGACGAGGCCGTTGGGATCGAGCACGGCGTTCCGTATTACCCTCTTGAACCCACTGATTCCATATTCTGCCAACAGTCATTGGATCTCGACCAACGCGAGCAGCATTGTCGCCATACGATAAACCGCAATCGCGATAGGCTACAATCCGACCTTTATCAAAGTCGGAAACGTAATGGTACCCATTTCTCCTCTTTACACGAGGCATCACAACAACGTTTCACCAGGCAACGCCGGTCAACTGCTGTTTGTGTATTATAAATCGGTTGGAAACTTTCTTGATGTCAGCACGTTGTAGGTGTTGCCACCGGCGCCAACCTTGTGTGAATGCTCTGAAAAGCTAATCATTTGCATATCACAGCATGTTCTTCCTGTCGGTTAAATTTCGCGTGGCCACCCCTACGTGTTTACCTGTTGATCTAAGGACAAAGTTAGTTATGACTGTAGTGGGAACGGGACTATCGGAATTCGACCGTCGACCAATGGAAACGTGTTGGCTACACTCGATCGATGTTCGTCTCCACAAACGCCGTCATCGAGGTGAACGGCGGCTCGAAACGTGCAGCGCGCCACGGACGCAGGCTGGTGGAAGCAGTATTGTGCTATGGTAGACATTCTCCTGCGCCTGCATGGGACCTGTGGAGGAAATCGAAAACACGCTGACAGCTGCGAATCGCATGTACCTCTTCATGGTTGATGTCTTCCCCAACGGCAATGTCATCTTTCAGTAGTATAATCATCTTGATGTTGAAACTCTTTTGTCTGTGTTTGCTTTAACAATAACACATGATTTTGCGTGGGGTCCGCCTTTAGCAAGACACAATTTTGTTTTTTGTCCCAGACATGTTTCACTGCAGTTGCAGCACCATCAGTGGATTTTTTTATTGTCATGGTTGTTAAACATAAGGAATGTTCTTTACTGTTCATATACATACAAATATTAGTTTCTAAATAGTAATTACAGGTTTTTGAGGAGCACATAAAATTGTGTATTCATACCTTGTTACCACATGGTGTGGTTTTCCTGCTGTATGATTCAATGGTTCAATGGTTCAATGGCTCTGAGCACTATGGGACTTAACATCTGAAGTCGTCAGTCGCCTAGAACTTAGAACTACTTAAACCTAACTAACCTAAAGACATCACACACATCCATGCCCGAGGCAAGATTCGAACCTGCGACCGTAGCGGTCGCGCGGTTCCAGACTGAAGCGCCTCGAACCGCTCGGCCACACTGGCCGGCTTTCCTGCTGTATTAAGTTTTTATAGTGTCTGTTTTTCTTTACTGTTTGTCACCTGCAACTATGTACAACTTAATGTAGGCAAAACATTTACGCAAAAATTACAATTTCTTAGCTGTTGTGGCTATGCCTGAGATTAATAGTTTATATGAAACGTTGTGTGTGTGTATCTATTTACATTATGTTTCACTTACGGTTTCTTTTTTCGTCATCTTCTTCATTGTCAGGTTCAGTGTTTTGAGTTGTCACTGTCGTTGTCTATCAGCTGTGATAAAAAGATGGCGGACAGTGGAACAGTAGAAGGTGTGAAAACAAGATGGCAGACAGTGGAACAGTTGAAGATGTCATTGGCGGTTGTCTTGTATTTCTCAGTGTGTGTGTGTGTGTGTGTGTGTTATCACAGCTGATAGACAGTGACAGTGACAACTCAAAACACTGAACTTGACAATGAAGAAGATGACGAAAAAAGAAACCGTAAGTGATACATATTGTAAATAGATACACACACACACACACAACCTTTCACATAAATTATTAATCTCAGGCATAGCCATTAAGTTGTATATAGTTGCAGGAGGGAAATTGTAAAGAAAAACAGACACTATAAAAACGTAATAGAGCAGGAAAACTACACCATGTGGTAAGAAGGTATGAATACACAATTTTATGTGTTCCTCATAAATCTGTAATTACTATTTACAAACTAATATTTTTATGTATTTAAACATTAAAGAACATTCCTTAAGTTTAACAGCCATAACAATTTTGAAAAACCACTGATGATCCTGCAACTGCGGTGGAACATGTCTGGGACAAAAAACAAAACTGTTTTGCTAAAGGTGGACCCCACTCAAAATCATTTGTTATCTCAGTAGTATAAATGTCAGTGTCTCGGAGCCAGAACCGTGCTACAGTGGTTTGAAGTACATATAGTGACCTGATGTTGATGTCTGATTCGCCTGATGTCCATCCTATTAAACCCATCTGGGCCGCTATCACACGACATCACCGCGTACTCAAATCAACGGCCCGTTATTTACGCGAATTACATGACCTGCGGTTAGACATCTAACGCCACATAACTCCACAAACTCTAGGATCTCTGATATGCCGAATCAGTGATGTATTTCGTTCCAAAGACGAACCAACAAGCCTTTAAGCAGGTGGTCATAACTTTTCGGACCATCAGTGTATGTACAGTCGTGCTTAAAAGTATCCGAACAAACTGAATTGAATTTCGCCTGATTCACATGCAACCCGCATAACGCAGCTGTCTAGCAGGTCCTCTAATCGCTCCTTGGTACAGTCGTTTGACTATTGAAAATGGTACCACCAAGTCACCACTTGAAAACTTTGCTCTGTATCGCAATAACTCAAGATGTAAACTAATGCCGGCTGAAGTGGCCGTGCGGTTAAAGGCGCTGCAGTCTGGAACCGCAAGACCGCTACGGTCGCAGGTTCGAATCCTGCCTCGGGCATGGATATTTGTGATGTCCTTAGGTTAGTTAGGTTTAACTAGTTCTAAGTTCTAGGGGACTAATGACCTCAGCAGTTGAGTCCCATAGTGCTCAGAGCCATTTGAACCATTTTGTAAACTAATACCACGATACTACAAATATAAGCGAACACCTTATCACAGATAAGACTGTCCTTAAGGCTTGTAAGCTCATATTTATTACAGTAAATGACATACCTGAAATGTCACCACACTCATTACGTCAGATTGGTAATGCACGTAGTGAGTTGGTCGTATTCTTGATCTCCTCTTCAAAGTAACATACCACACTTATTATTTAACACAAAATTACACTAAAACTTTATGTTATTCACGAGCAGCTAGTTGAGAATATGTATGACTTTCAAATAACACGACGAACCATCTCGTTCTGCATATGGATTCAAACTCAGGTCATGCAGACTAAGCAAAGATTTCGTGACTGACGGAAACTAACAGTCATTCCTGACTAGGCATACAGAGAGTGATATACCTCGAGTGTAGACAGTATCAATTAACAAATATCAACTTTAAATTACATAACGTAAACATTTTTAACGGACGGGAATTCCTACCCAGCATCTATTGACCCTGTTAACGAACTACTAGAGATGTTAAATATTACTTCTTCACAAGTAACTTACTTGAAATTCCTTGAGGTGAAGCTTTGTGTTGGACAGGGATTCGAACCCAGTCCCTAATCGGATCAACTGTGACATATCGGATTTTCTCGGCAGTAGTTAGATGTTTTAACTGAAATGACGAGACGAAACATTAATTTTTTCCTTCCCAGAACTCCAACATGACAACTATCGCTGTTATATTCTAGAGAAAACGAACGTTAAATATGGGTTTGTTACACCAGCAGCAAACTGTGAGCATGTTTGAACTAGAAATCATATGACGAAGAGTTCAGTGCTGACTGGGAATCGAAGCCCACACATATCGTTGTTGACTACACAAAAAGATACGTCAGCTACCAAATTTTTCTCCACCAGCAGCTCAGAATAACATTCTTGAACTTAACAGTGATCTCGCAAATAGGTCTATGTCTCACTGGGGGTCAAAAACGTCAGATATCGTTAATGTTGACACCACCAGCGGATAGGTGTTCTCATGCTAGAGCTTGATAATACGTGATGAAAACTTTAGTACTGGGCAAGGATTCGAACCCTTTCACGCGCAATGTGTGAAGATGTTGAGGAATCTGCAGTTTTGAACAAACAACAAATTGTATTCGAGCTGTATTGTCACGAAGGACTCAAATTCCGCGTTAAGGGCGGTCTGCGTTGCATTCCCAGTTCAGAAATAATATTATCGACATACAGAAGCTCAAATAAACGATAGAATAAGTGTCCTGTGAGCCTATATAGCGTTTGTTTCGTCACTAGAAATAAATAGCTAGTATAAGAAAGGTTACTAGTGATAGAGTTTCTCCCTATCAAAAAACATCGGGAGAAGTTGGAATCGAACCCAGACCACAAGCATATACATATATCATCCATCCAACAGACCACCGAGTCCTCATTTCCTATGACTCATTTTTCTATCATAACGCCGTTGCGTGAGAATTCTGACACACAGGCTCCCTGTAGTGGTTTGCAGCATGTTCGGCACATTCATTTACTTGGTTGACCGAATCGCCATGAACTAGATGCCTCCGCTACCCAGTGTATAAATTCGACTCTATTTTGTAGTCACCGAAATAAAATCACGTAACTGCCACCTACACAGAACTGGCAAGAGTGTAGGATACAGAAATTCAAATAGGAAGAATTCCTTACCACTTGAGCTACTCTACTGCGCTATCTGTTTGTTGAAAACGTCGTGCCGTGCAAAAGAAAAGCTGTAACTGTCTGTCTCTCAGAAGTCTATATCCGGCCATATGCATTATCTCACAGCACTGTGGAATGCGGAAATCCTGGAGGAACTGTTATTGACTTCAGGAGCTGCTGTAGCTATGTGTTAGCTAATAGCGTAACGGTAAGCGTCGCTCTCTGTAGATAAGACGTCGCGAGTTCGAGTACGTTCGCTGTTACATTTTTTAATACGCAATTCTGCTGTCTGGTGATGTTACCAATCTAATGGAACTTGGGACATAACTCCTTTCATTTCACAACCCAAAATAGTCGTATGTGGAAAAAGGGCTAACTTCTTCGACATTTCGTTCTTTTCAGGTTTAACAGACGGCCAGACAGCAGATGCACCTCGAAACTTTTGTATTGTGTATGGGGAGAGCGCATCATGCCAAAATACGTCAGAGAAGTATTTTCTGCATTAGCTGTCGTGTGATAGTGGCATTTTATTCTTCTTGAAACCTTGTTTGACAGCTTTAACTCAGAACAAGTTTTCTACATGCATGTAATGAATAAACTACATGTGCATTGTCAAACTGTTTTAGATAACATTAGAGAATTCGCATATATCGTTGATGATTAATTTCTCTCTCATGTTTACTATTGTTTTAACAACACTGAAAGAAACCTTACGAAAATTGTGCACTGTGTTGTAAGAAATGAAATAAAACTACCCACGATAAACTTACGACAAAAGTCTGTTTTGCCGGCCGAAGTGGCCGTGCGGTTAAAGGCGCTGCAGTCTGGAACCGCAAGACCGCTACGGTCGCAGGTTCGAATCCTGCCTCGGGCATGGATGTTTGTGATGTCCTTAGGTTAGTTAGGTTTCACTAGTTCTAAGTTCTAGGGGACTAATGACCTCAGCAGTTGAGTCCCATAGTGCTCAGAGCCATTTGAACCATTTTTGAAAGTCTGTTTTAATAATACTGAGTATCTGTACACAAGCGTGCCACTATGGGCACGAATTAGTAAAATACTACTCACTCAGATAGCGATTGGGTCTGCATCTAATTGGTATGCTGTGTCATACTCAAGAGGTATACGAATGTGGCATTTCATAAATAAAGTTTCCTAAAAACTCAAAATTTGCTTGTCAGCAGCAGAAAGAGGCGTTACCTGTTGTGCAGCGTTGTAAGTTTTTCATCATTGTACTATGAGCCAAAAGTATTTTCTTGCGATTTCCTCATCGATGTTTGATCTGACTGATTGTAGTTCTTTCACACAAAGGATAAAAATGTTACAGTTAGTGAGACTGGCACTGCAAACCATAACAAACGCTTTTTCATAGGTCAGCACGTTACCACAGAGCTAGTGAAGAGGTATGAGGCTTTGCTTCCTCATACGAGGTCAATAGCGGCTAGAACTTGTAAACCGCTATTTAAAGGACGAGATTAGTTGCGATTTCCACTTGCAAAGACTTTGCTGGGCTGAAAACCGTAAATTAGCAATATTTTGTTACGCCTCAAGCGATAATAACTCAGATTATTCAATGTAAATGATAGGAAAAAAACAAGTGAACGTTGAGGCTTAATACTGTTCACACCAGGAAGTAACTCGTCGATCACAGAGTTCCAAACATACCTTGCCTTGTTGGCCAAATCTCAGTTACAGTACCAGCAGGAAGACGACGAACCAATGTGATCCTACAGCGGGCTGGGAAGCGACGATAGCTGGTGTCTCAAAGACGCAGCTGCTATGGCCTGGAATACGTAATGCATCTGATTCGCATTTCTGTAACTAGGTTCAGGGACTAGAGCATAGTTACTAATAATACTCAGAACTGGCTGCAAACTAAGTATCATAAATCAGTAATTCTCATAGTTGTTTTTATATTTTTTTCGTAAGTGTACTCAAAACTAAGAAACTCATTCACGGGCGTTTTTGTCTCTCGTCGATAGTCGAGCACAACAAATAATAAAAATAAAAAAAAGAATGTGTGTGTGTGTGTGTGTGTGTGAGAGAGAGAGAGAGAGAGAGGGAGGTTCAAATGGTTCAAATGGCTCTGAGCACTATGGGACTCAACTGCTGAGGTCATTAGTCCCCTAGAACTTAGAACTAGTTAAACCTAACTAACCTAAGGACATCACAAACATCCATGCCCGAGGCAGGATTCGAACCTGCGACCGTAGCGGTCTCGCGGTTCCAGACTGCAGCGCCAGAACCGCGCGGCCACTTCGGCCGGCAGAGAGGGAGGGAGGGGGAGGGAGAGAGAGATATAAAACTAAAAGAGAATGAGGGAGAGAGTAAAATATTGTTGTAAAGAAATTGAATCATGGTATGTAAAGAAATCTTTCATTAAAATGACACGTTCCACATCAATATAAAATGTCATATTCATGATCTATGGAACAAGTATTAAACTAATCTAATCTAAACATACCATATTGCTGACTAGCCATGAAGAGTTATGAATTACCCAAATTTTCGCCAATATCAGTAACCAATCTAAACTTGAAAATAAAAGACGACAGTTTTTGTAATAAGCCATGACTCCTATCAAGACCCTTTCGTCCCTGTTAACTAACCACGAAAGATGTTTGATATGCCTCCATTCAGAAGTAACCAAGTGTGCATGAATTTAAAGATGAAATGCATGATGTGAAGTTCTGTGACGGAGATACGAACCCAAAACGTAATCGGATTGTTAACTATGTCAAATCAAATGTTACGTATCGGCTTTTCTTACCAGCTGCTAGTGTCTGAATCTAAAATAAGGATACAAATATATGTGCCTGAGTGACAGTCGAACTGCACACCTACCGTCCTTCTTTATCATCCACGAATATGGCTTAAGTATAAATTGCTTACTCACCAACAGTAAGATGTGTGTGTGTTTGACCAGAAATAACGACACCTATTGCGATTGTTGGCAACACATGATCAGACATTAAAAATGCATGATAATTTTCACTAGCAGGCCGGTGTGCACGAGATAGGGCTTGAAATGAAGTTATGAATATTTTTGTACTGGATCAGGATTCGGACCCACATACTTACGTTTGGAGGAGACCTAGAGAAGATTACAGTCTCAGGAAAAGGAAAGAAATGATTGAACTATACTATTCCGAGAGATTCAGATACTCGAAAGAGTAAATACGAATTCAAATCAAGTCCAGCACCAAATTTTTCAACGTCTCTAGTTCAATCAAGCACAAGTAAAATAAGAGCCCTGTTCCTATAAATGACTATCGGTTCATCAAATAAAATATAATTTTCTAATGTAATTAAGTTTACTGGCGACAGTATTTCTGTTTACCATGACTTCCGCATATGTCATTTACCAACGTAAACCGGCTCTGCCCAGTTGGGAATGAAGGAACGTGATGTTTAATTCGTATTCTGGTTTATAACGTCTTTCTCTTGAGGTTACCAGAGGTAAAGTAAATCTGTTTGTGCCTCTTAAAAGTAAATGCCTGAACCCACGCATTGCACCTGTGATAGTTCGTTCCACCAGGCCATTGTGGCCACATTTCCCAGCCTCAAGAGTGTGCTGTAACGGATGATGTGCTTAGCTTACAAAATTAGTCACAGTGGAAAAAATGCGAGTCTATTAAATGGTTAAGTAGATGCAAGCTTCTGACACGGAGACTATGCTGTTCTTATGTCAGCAAGATCTAAGGACTCTTCTAGGCATCATATCCTCGATGTGAAGCCATTTTGAAATTTTCACAAATTCAGCAAATTTCTTAGTTCGAGAAAATCCACTGAGAAGTGTGAAGTTACCGGATATTTCTATTATTACCGTCATTATTACTATCATTTTCTTCATTCCGCTGCTAGAACACATGTGCTTGAAGATCATTTAATGCCTATTGGTCATTAAAGAAGTAGTTGCCCAAGAACAGGTTCTTTCCCTGTCTACAGAATCCTTTTCATGTTAGTATCAAACATTAGCAATTACTCGTAGGTTACATTAAAAATAAAGTAATTGATGAAGACGTTACTTGATAACAGAGATGGCCCTGCCTTTCTTCATTTACTTGCGCCTAGAAATGACTGTCGAATACTGCCAAACCAAAAGCTAAGGGATCTTACTGTTTTCGGATATAAGTCGCTGTCAGTTCTTCCATATGATTTGGTCGACGTGACCTGTTTCAAGTTGTGTATGACAGAGAATGTTTTAGAAAATCAATTGTTTTCCTTTGTAATGAACAGAAAGATTTTCATTCTAAGCTGTATAAGTTCAAAATTTTCGCAGTTTTAGTTCAAATTTAATATTCGCTTCTATAATGTAGGAAAGTATTTCACAGTCGCAAAATCTGCATCCAACTCCTTGACCTTACACTTAGTCGCTGACCATAAAATCTAGCCCAGTTTAAGTAAAATAATGTAGCAAAGACTGCTGGCCAGTGCTTTTTCTCACCAGAAAATACGCAATTCACTGATTGGGATCCATAAGTACAATGTAACAGTAATTTCTGTGTGTATGCAATGCACACGGATTTGGAATTTAGTGGTGCTCTCTCTTCCGCTTCTGCGTACAATATGCTTTACCTAAACGAGCCCTTTGTCATTACAAGCCCTGGGCAGTGAAACATCATACTGACAACAGTAATGTGCTTATACTGACAACCTCACTGTTCGGTTTACCTGATTTTGTAATCATTTAAATAAAACAAGATGACCCTTCAGTGGGAGACATTTCGTCCCCCTTTTCATTCTGTGAAATTAGTCAGTAAGCTTCCATCGAAATGTGACAGGGTGCGGCTGGTAAACAATTCACAAACCACGATTTAGTACCGTTAAGACGATTACTTTAAACATTGTCATAGCTGAAGGAATTTAGATTCTTCTTAAATCGTCTTATGCAGCAACTGTCAGAGATATCTCAAATACGAAAAGCTCTTTATCCAGGTGCGAAGGTTGTAAAACAGACTTCCCACAGATTGTGTCAGGTTGATCTTTTCGTCTGATATCACTGCATAAGTATTTTGTCGAAGAGGTATCACAAGTAGTGTTCTTGTAGCTGTGGAAATCATTGGTTGAAACAGAGTTTAACACCAATGGGTACAGTACTGCTAAATAGTCAAAATGATTATCAATCTAAGTCTGAGTTCAACCACAAACTGAGGCGTATTTATAATATTGAAGCTAGACTGTGTATCCTCGTCTTCCTTGAATATGCATTGGAAGGCATTTACACACACGTATACGATACTATGAATACCTCAAACGCTATAGTTAACGTTGCTCTCATAAACTATTTTGTTTTTTTAATTCTTCTGGGTCTTCAGCGTGCAATATGTGTTGTAGATACAGTCTTAGATAAAAAAAATTGATCACCGAGTCGTTCACGTAAGGTGGACAATACAGTCGTGCACCCCTCAGAATTCTATATCTGGCAATATGCTCGATCTGGCAACATTGTAGACTGCGGCACTTCCCAGAAGCAGTTTTGACTGCAGTCTGAGTACATCGCTCTTGACTGCGACTGTAGTCTGCAGGTAAAACGTGAGAGTAGCAAAGCAAATTTCTGGTTTCTAGGACTACATAACTTTATTTATGAGATGTCACGTTCGCATACCTCTTGAGTATGACACAGCATACCAATGAAACACAGACCCAGTCGCTATCTGAGTGAGTAGTATTTTACTAATTCGTGCCCATAGTGGCACGCTTGTGTACAGATACTCAGTATTATTAAAACAGACTTTTGTCGTAAGTTTATCGTGGGTAGTTTTATTTCATTTCTTCCAACACAGTGCACAATTTTCGTAAGGTTTCTTTCAGTGTTGTTAAAACAATAGTAAACATGAGAGAGAAATTAATCATCAACGATATATGCGAATTCTCTGATGTTATCTAAAACAGTCTGACAATGCACATGCAGTTTATTCATTACATGCATGTAGAAAACTTGTTCTGAGTTAAAGCTGTCAAACAAGGTTTCAAGAAGAATAAAATGCCACTACCACACGACAGCTAATGCAGAAAATACTTCTCTGACGTATTTTGGCACGATGCGCTCTCCCCATACACAATACAAAAGTTTCGAGGTGCATCTGCTGCCTGGCCGTCTATTAAACCTGAAAAGAACGAAATGTCGCAGAAGTTAGCCCTTTTTCCACATACGACTATTTTGGGTTGTGAAATGAAGGGAATTATGTCCCAAGTTCCATTAGATTGGTAACTTCACCAGACAGCAGAATTGCGTATTAAAAAATGTAACAGCGAACGTACTCGAACTCGCGACGTCTTATCCACAGAGCGCGACGCTTACCGTTACGCTATTAGCTAACACATAGCTACAGCAGCTCCTGAAGTCAATAACAGTTCCTCCAGGATTTCCGGATTCCACAGTGCTGTGCGATAATGCATATGGCCGGATATAGACTTCTGAGAGACAGACAGATACAGCTTTTCTTTTGCACGGCATGACGTTTTCAACAAACAGATAGCGTAGTAGAGTAGCTCAAGTGGTAAGGAATCCTTCCTATTTAAATTTCTGCAACCTACACTCTTGCCAGTTCGGTGTAGGTGGCAGTTACGTGATTTTATTTCGGTGACTACAAAATAGAGTCGAATTAATGCACTGGGTAGCGGAGGCAACTAGTTCATGGCGATTCGGTCAACCAAGTAAATGAATGTGCCGAACATGCTGCAAACCACTACAGGGAGCCTGTGTGTCAGAATTCTCGTGCAACACCGTTATGATAGAAAAATGAGTCATAGGAAATGAGGACTCGGTGGTCTGTTGGATGGATGATATATGTATATGCTTGTGGTCTGGGTTCGATTCCAACTTCTCCCGATGTTTTATTATAGGGAGCAACAGATTCTATTCTCTTCTGGCTGCGCCAAGTGAAGGAGGTATATTGGCATTGTGGTATGAAATTCACATTAAACATGACATTCGTTCTCTACCAAGTACACGTCAGGTTGAACCACAATAAAGTCAGGAGTGGCGACATGCAGAAACTCTATCACCAGTAACCTTTCTTATACTAGTTATTTATTTCTAGTGACGAAACAAATGCTATGTAGGGTCACAGGACACTTATTATGTCGTTTATTTGTGCTTTTGTGTGTCGATAAAATTATTTCTGAACTGGGAATGCAACGCAGACTGCCCATAAAGCGGAATTTGAGCCCTTCGTGACAATACAGCTCGAATACAATTTGTTGTTTGTTCAAAACTGCAGATTCTTCAACATCTCCACATATTGCGCGTGAACGAGTTCGAATCCTGGCCCGGCACTAAGGTTTTCATTATGAATTATCAAGCTCTAGTATGAGAACACCTATCTGCTGGCGGATAACAATTTTGATTTTTAATGTATTTTCATTCGTTGTCAACATTAACGATATCTGACGGTTTTGACCCCCAGTGAGAAACAGAACCATTTGCGAGATCACTGTAAGTTCAAGGATGTTATTCCGAGCTGCTGGTGGAGAAAAATTCGGTAGCTGACGTATCTTTTTGTGTAGTCAACAACGATATGTGTGGGCTTCGATTCCCAGTCAGCACTGAACTCTTCGTCATATGACTTCTAGTTCAAACATGCTCACAGGTTGCTGCTGGTGTAACAAAACCACATTTAACGTTCGTTTTCTCTAGAATATAACAGCGATAGTTGTCAGGTTGGAGTCCTGGGAAGAAAAAAATTAATGTTTCGTCTCGTCATTTCAGTTAAAACATCTAACTACTGCCGAGAAAATCCGATATGTCACAGTTGATCCGATTAGGTACTGGGTTCGAATCCCTGTCCAACACAAAGCTTCACCTCAAGGAATTTCAAGTAAGTTACTTGTGAAGAAGTAATATTTAACATCTCCAGTAGTTCGTTAACAGGGACAATAGATGCTGGGTAGGAATTCCCGTCCGTTAAAAATGTTTACATTGTGATATTTAAAGTTGATATTTGCTAATTGATACTGTCTACACTCGGGGTATATCACTCTCTGTATGCCTAATCAGGAATGACTGTTAGTTTCTGTCAGTCACGAAATCTTTGCTTAGTCTGCATGACCTGAGTTTGAATCCATATGCAGAACCAGACGGTTCGTCGTGTCATTTGAAGTTCATACATATTCTCAACTAGCTGCTCGTGAATAACATAAAGTTTTAGTGTAATTTTGTGTTAAATAATAAGTATGGTATGTTACTTTGAAGAGGAGATCAAGAATACGACCAACTCACTACGTGCATTACCAATCTGACGTAATGAGTGTGGTGACATTTCAGGTATGTCATTTACTGTAATAAATATGAGCTTACAAGCCTTAAGGACAGTCTTATCTGTGATAAGGTGTTCCCTTATATTTGTAGTATCGTGGTATTAGTTTACATCTTGAGTTATTGCGATACAGAGCAAAGTTTTCAAGTGGTGACTTGCTGGAACCAGTTTCAATAGTCAAACGACTGTACCGAGGAGCGATTAGAGGACCTGCTAGACAGCTGCGTTATGCGGGTTGCATGTGAATCAGGCGAAATGCAATTCAGGTCGTTTGGATACTTTTGAGCACGACTGTACATTTGTTGTGATGGCACCGCAGTTAGCCTAGACATAGCCGGTCCCACACTTCATTTACTGTGGTCAGTGTGGATCTGTTCCTTACAGAGCTACGATGCTGTACCAGTACTGTCCCCCCCCCCCCCCCCCCTCTTTTCCGGTGTTTTCCGAGTGCATGAGTTAGTTGGCTTCGGCGTGAAAGAAAGTGATTTTTCCGATGGACAAAACGATGCAAGTGCTAAACGGAATAGACAAAGGGGAACTACTGAAAAATTTAGCTGCAGAATACGGTGTACGAACTGCCTCAGACTGGAACTAGAACCGAAAAGAAATTGAAGACTTCTGCTTCAAAAGGATGACTAAAGGCGGTTTGCAGAACTACCGGATAATAGGGAAAGCAAGAACTGAAACATCGACGAAGCATTATTTGTTTGTTTCAGTGAGAAAATAGAGCATTATTTTCCGACACCCGGTGCAATACTGCAGCCGCGCAGGATTAGCCGAGCGGTCTAAGGCGCTGCAGTCATGGACTGTGCGGCTGGTCCCGGCGGAGGTTCGAGTCCTCCCTTGGGCATGGATGTGTGTGTTTGTCCTTAGGTTAATTTAGGTTAAGTAGTGTGTAAGCTTAGGGACTGACGACCTTAGCAGTTAAGTCCCATAAGAATTCACACACACACGCAATCCTGCAGGAAAAGGTGCTAAAAGTAAGCAGCAAGCTACTCAATGACGAGACTTACCTCGCAGCCATCCAAGGTTTATTGGAAACATGGAAATCTTGTCATAGCATACACCACCTTTCGGATGCGAGTGAAAGTTTTTTGGGGAATATAGTGGCTGCAGAGAATCTGAAGAAATTATTTTTTTCTGAAAACTTACCCACATAACAGATTTAGCTTTCAAATGAACCTGGACTTCGTTAGAATATTTCCGGATTATTCGCAGCTGCGATGTTGCCTCTGTATGTGACATAATGTCTTCACACTGGGCGTCAGTTTTGCCACCTAATCCATAACCGCTATCATTATTATCTGCAGACGAATAAACTGCTACACTTTCGTCGTCATAAATCATACCGTAACCAGCGTCATTGTCATTTCGTAGCTACTCATTCCGACTATAACACCTACGTCGGGACAGCATGCAATCTTAGTATATGCTTCAACATTTACAGTAGCTGTGTTTTTTAACAATTCTCCTTTATCCACCCTACGCAGTCGATCCAGTTGTTTGCCCATGGACACAAGCACCTCCTTTCTCTGTGATTCAATTTTACAGTCGCAAAAAACATGGACAATATAGTGCTATACAGAACAGTGTCAACTTGTGACCCGTTAAGCCTCAATGGTTTTTGCAACAGTAGGCGCGGAGATTGTGCTACCTCACGTTAGGAGACTGTGACGTTTGGCCTTTTTTTTATAGTGATCGTATTGAGAAGATCATTGACAGTGTTAGTAAGTATACCTGAAACTTGTTGTTGTTGTGGTCTTCAGTCCTGAGACTGGTTTGATGCAGCTCTCCATGCTACTCCATCCTGTGCAAGCTTCTTCATCTCCCAGTACCTACTGCAACCTACATCCTTCTGAATCTGCCTAGTGTATTCATCTCTTGGTCTCCCTCTACGATTTTTACCCTCCATGCTGCCCTCCAATGCTAAATTTGTGATCCCTTGATGCCTCAAAACATGTCCTACCAACCGATCCCTTCTTCTAGTCAAGTTGTCCCACAAACTTCTCTTCTCCCCAATCCTATTCAATACCTCCTCATTAGTCACGTGATCTACCCAACTTATCTTCAGCATTCTTCTGTAGCACCACATTTCAAAAGCTTCTATTCTCTTCTTGTACAAACTAGTTATCGTCCATGTTTCACTTCCATACATGGCTACACTCCATACAAATACTTTCAGAAACGACTTCCTGACACTTAAATCTATACTCGATGTTAACAAATTTCTCTTCTTCAGAATCTCTTTCCTTGCCATTGCCAGTCTACATTTTATATCCTCTCTACTTCGACCATCATCAGTTATTTTACTCCCTAAATAGCAAAACTCCTTTACTACTTTAAGTGTCTCATTTCCTAATCTAAATCCCTCAGCATCACCCGATTTAATTTGACTACATTCCATTATCCTCGTTTTGCTTTTGTTGATGTTCATCTTATATCCTCCTTTCAAGACACTGTCCATTCCGTTAAACTGCTCTTCCAAGTCCTTTGCTGTCTCTGACAGAATAACAATGTCATCGGCGAACGTCAAAGTTTTTACTTCTTCTCCATGAATTTTAATACCTACTCCGAATTTTTCTTTTGTTTCCTTTACTGCTTGCTCAATATACAGATTGAATAACATCGGGGAGAGGCTACAAGCCTGTCTCACTCCTTTCCCAACCACTGCTTCCCTTTCATGCCCCTCGACTCTTATAACTGCCATCTGATTTCTGTACAAATTGTAAATAGCCTTTCGCTCCCTGTATTTTATACATGCACCTTCAGAATTTGAAAGAGAGTATTCCAGTTAACATTGTCAAAAGCTTTCTCTAAGTCTACAAATGCTAGAAACGTAGGTTTGCCTTTTCTTAATCTTTCATCTAAGATAAGTCGTAAGGTTAGTATTGCCTCACGTGTTCCAACATTTCTACGGAATCCAAACTGATCTTCCCCGAGGTCCGCTTCTACCAGTTTTTCCATTCGTCTGTAAAGAATTCGTGTTAGTATTTTGCAGCTGTGACTTATTAAACTGATAGTTCGGGACCTGAAACTTATCGTAACGAAAATTTGAGTTTGTACTACTGCTTTTATGAGTAAGGAGAAACAAACCTGTAATCCTCGGCTTTGGTAGTGTCTGGACGTAAGGCTGCAAAGCGATATGAAATGGAACGAGCATGTGATGATTGTGATGGGAAAGGCGATTGGTCGACTTCGGTTAATTAGGAGAATAGTATGAAAGTGTAGTTCATCTGTAAGGGAGACCGCATATAGGACGCTAGTGCGAACTATACTTGAGTACTGTCCGAGCATTTGGGATCCGCACAGGTCGTATTAAAGAGAGACATCGAAGCAGTTTAGAGAAGGGCTGCTAGATTTGATACCAGTAGGTTTGAAGAAAACGCAAGTGTTACGGAGATGCTTCAGGAACTTCACGTTCTTTTCGAGAAATACTGCTGAGAAAATATAGAGAACCAGCATTTGAAGCTGACTGCAGAAAGATCCTACTGCCGCCAACATACATTTTGCGTAAGGACCACGAAGATAAGATACGAGACATTAGGGCTCTAACGGAGGTATACAGTCGTTTATCCCTCGCCCTATCTGCGAATGGAACAGGGAAGTAAACGACTAGTAGTGACACAGGGTACCCCCGCCACACACTGTACGGTGGCGTGCGGAGTATTTTGTGAATGTAGATGAAATACGAAATTGGTTTAAAACTTATCTCATGAAATGATGGTTGGTAAAAAACTGTATCTCCCAATTGTTACAAAGTAAAACCACGACCATAAAAAAATGGTTCAAATAGCTCTGAGCACTATGGGACTCAACTGCTGTGGTCATTAGACCCCTAGAACTTAGAACTACTTAAACCTAACTAACCTAAGCACATCACACACATCCATGCCCGAGGCAGGATACGAACCTGCGACCGTAGCAGCAGCGCGGCTCCGGACTGGAGCGCCTAGAACCGCACGGCCACCGCGGCCGGCCACGACCATAAAACAAATGATTGTTTGCTTTTTGCCAATTTCTTCTTGTATTTGTTGCTTACTATGATAATAACAGTTAATTTTTGGAAAACTTTTGAAGTTATATTCCAAAGTGAAACAGCGTGATTAAAACAACTAATTTTTGCTTATTGCCAATTTCTTCTTGTGTTCGTTGCTTACTACTATAAAATAATAAACGTTAATACAGTAAAAATTTTGAATTTTTTTATGTTGGAACTCAAAGGGCTAACTGAACCCTTGCCTGCATCTATTTGTGGCGGCCACGGGTGGGTAAATTTTTATTTAATTATTCTAGTCATATACCTTCCCTCCAAAAAGATCCAAGACTGATTTTATTCCTGCCATACAAGCGACGTCAGCGCAGTACTACGGCGACAGCTTGAACTAACAGCTGTAAACAACAGATGTGCATTCGACGAGTCACATATGAGGGGGTGGTGTTAAGTCTCTGCAGTGTGACCCTAATGTGTCAGCATTGTTGTTGGCACAAATCGCAACAGAGCAATGTCTCTAAATCAAGTACTCAAGACATTCTCCAGAACATGAAAGGGTAACGGTTTGATGGCATAATCGACATTCAAGCCAATGTGTGGGTTGAACATTATCCCAGAGAAAAACTTTCCTGGCAGTTTCACATGATTGCAGAAAAGATCTTCCCATTTTGGGTTAGAGTATGTAGAACACCTGAATGGATTGTCAGAGTGGATCACTGCCACTGTTACCTCGGGATTAACCGGAGATGTGAATTGAGGGGGCTATGTAACCAACATGGCGACAATTTTGGAAACCGTTATCTTGGATGCAACTCGTAATTTTTATTTGGAAAGGGGAGCATATGATATATCAACCAATTAATTGCTTGGGAACAACAATGGTTCCTTTCAATTGAGCATAGCGCTATTCATTCTCGAGCTATGACATAAGTTTTCCCTTGTAGATGACTTGAAAGCTGACGGCTTTAACACAAGACGAACTCGTTAAGACGGTCCTGCTACCAGGAGGGAGGATTTCGACCAATGCCACCTAGACAGACCATCTGCAGGGGTCAAACATCTTGTGAAGTTCCAGACAAACCGAAAATTGCGCGATAGAAGATGGCTACGGATGAAGAAACATCAGTTGCTGTTTTGCCATCGTTTCATAAGAGTACAGAGCGTAGCACTTGTCGCATCTCATAGTAAACTGGAACCAGCCACACATCAGTGATGAGAATTTTAACCACCTGTAAATGGCATCCTTACAAAACACAAATCTCACCGAGGACGATCCGGATCGTCTGATTCAGTTTGCAGAATGGGCGACGCACAAAATGGGCGAAAACCATTGTTCTCCGTATAACATAGTTTCTACAGACGAAGCTGATTTCTGTGCGAAAGGAGAGGTAAATAAACGGATTCACAGATACTGTTCAGATGTCAGCCCTCACTGGATGGATCCATCGAAAATAGTGGACTCACAGAAAGTGATGGTTTGGTGAGAAATATGTGGTTCTCGTATTGTTTGACCCTTCATTCAGGGTACGCTAATAACAACCCGTTATCTGCAGTTGTTAGATGAGGTTATGCTATCATCGCTGCTATCTGAAGACAGGTCATTTCCAACCTCCTTTCAAAACGACCGTGCCCCACATCATTTGGGTGTACCTGGATATCTAGTTTCTCCAGTGCTGATTAGGTCGTAGAAGTTTGATGGGGTGGCAGCACGTCCCCCAGATTTAAGCCTAATAGATTTCTGTCCGTGGAACATGTGAAGGTAATTACATGTATGGTGAAGATCAGAACCATTAAACACTTCAGTGAGCGGGTTGTTTGTGCTTCTGTCCACATTTTGGTATTTGTGTTGGCTATGGTCCAAGTGGAACGCATGAAGCGAATAACAACAACCTTAAAACGCAGTAGACAACATTATGAGCACATCCTGTAGCTGTTGGTGTCATCACCAACATTTCACTTGTTCTATACTAACTGACTTTTCTGTTTCTTGGCAATTTATCATATTGTCGTCATGACTGAATGTAATATTGCAAACAGTCTTGACTGTTCTATATTACTCCATAACCAGCGACTTCTAATTCGGAATTTAGTCCGGCGGAGAACTGTACTAAGCTGCTTGCAGCCACTGGCGTGAACTGTCTCAACAGCTGGTATAGAACCGTGTGCGTGTCTGTGGTGCATCGAATTTTGGGCCAGTTGGTGGAAAAATTTCCACGACTGTCAGTTAACAGCACTCACTTAGGCGACTGTCCGCACTATTGGCGGACGAATACGGCACCCTGAAGGACGTGGTGCGGAAGCAGAAAGAGGTCATGGTTTGTGAGAGCCATCTGGAGACTGCTGCATAGAACTAGGAGGCGCCAGGCAAATGGCTGTGGTTGTGCGGTGGCGGCCTATTGTGGTATTTGTTGTGTTACCTTCTGCCTGCTGCACAACATGTACAAAATACAAAATAACTCGAGGATGATTAAAGCTACACTGGTGTCCAAAATTAAAGCAACAACCCGCTATTTCCCCGTCCTGCGTCTAATTCATGATATAATCAAATAAACTGTCAACATATGTCTGTACGATCGTGTTCTGCATGGAAGATGGCGTCCCAGTCAACGGATAACCACGCCAACGACAACGTGAGGGCACGTTTCAAACGGGGTAGTGTGTGCCGTGTAGACCCACAGCCGCAGTCACTGAGTAGTTACAGACGGTGCAGTATAGCCCAGAGAAGACGCCTACTAGACTCTTTGCAGTGGAAGGCTATAGGAAGATTGGAAGCAGGGCAGTCACAAACTGATGT
Organism: Schistocerca serialis cubense; assembly: GCF_023864345.2. Lineage (NCBI taxonomy): Eukaryota > Metazoa > Arthropoda > Insecta > Orthoptera > Acrididae > Schistocerca > Schistocerca serialis. Next base: position 972,201,314 of record NC_064639.1, read on the forward strand.
GACCCAATACCTTAATGTGAATCGTTTTTGTTGTTCCTCAGATGTGGCGACAGTTTATAGAAACCGAAACTGTATTCTGAAGGCTAGGGTAGGGTCAACCACGTACGACGTCAGAAAGAGGGGACCATTATTTGCTGTAAGGGTATGACAGTACCACCTTAGTACTGCGTGACAACTGGGATGCGAGCTCACAACATCCACTGGACGTATTGTATCGAAGCAAACACTGTACAGAAGGGTTCGGCAGAGTAGTATTTATTGTCGGAGACTTGCTGTATGCGTAACTCTGACACGTCTTCACTGAAGAGAACGTTTAGAGCAGAGTGGTGAACAAGCCATCTGGACGGTCGAACAGTGGGCCAATTTTCTTGTCACAGATGAATCCCGCTTTTGTCTGGAGAGTGATTCCCGACGGATTCGCATCTGTAGGGAACGTGGAACATGATTTCTGGACCTGAACATCGTGGAAAGAGAACCACTATCGAGGAGGATCTCTAATGGTGTGGATAGGGATTATGCTACTCACTCGAACACCTCTTCATGAAATTGTACGGGTAGATCGGCAAGGTGCAACTGTTGTTAAATGTTTTTTATTCCAGTCTTTGATCTTAATATCAATTCTTTAGACGATGACCGGTTTCAGTCCGTAATGACCATCCTCAGATCTACAATACACAAATATATACACCTAGTAAGCAGTGTGACTTTCAACATAATACAGCACATAATACATACACGTTGTACGTAAAGCCCTCTAATGGTTAAGTTCCTAAGATCGGTGTGCGCCTACATAACATCCTGGCGGCTGACCCAACAGAGGGCGCTGATCATTGATCTGTCCTTTTTTTTCAGCTGTCACATAGACATTTTATCCTTCATAGGCAATTTATAGGTTGCTACAGGCAATGTATTACGTATATTAATTGTTGTCCGTAAATTCACCATAAAAAGGGTCAGTCCTTCTCTCTTCATATAATTCCTTTTAATAATTTTATATGGGTAACTGTATTCGTCTTTTAATGTATCACAATTGGTTTCTATGATAGTTATGAATTTTAAAAGTCTGCTACATCTTTTTTACCTAATGTGTTTTTATCGGATTATGTTTTTTGCGTAAATGATGACTACATCTAAGCCCACAGTAGCGACATCTAGGGAGGATGTAGGCAAACAGATTTCTGGTAGCTACTGTATTTCAGTTACCAGTTCCAATAATGACTGTTTGGACGATGTGGCCTATTCTGCGCCTTATTTTAGATCTATGTGACGATGCTGTGCTGATTATATTTATATGTTTCGATGATGCCATGGCCTTATGAGTTCAGGACATGCTGTAAAAAAGGTACGTTTTACCGTATTTTATCTGTACATTTCCCTGGTTGTATGATGGTATATCGTGATACGTAATGCTGTATTATGTTGAAAGACACATTGCTTACTAGGAATGTATATTTGTATATTGTAGGTCTGAGGATGGTCATTACGGACTGAAACCGGCCATCGTCTAAAGAATTGATATTGTGATCAAAGACGAATAAAAAAACATTTTACAGTATTGGATCACTGTTTGTATATGCTACCATGTCGCAGTTGGTGTAACTGTTAGGTATCATGATGAGATCTTGGGGACCCCATGTGCCGTTTTTGCAGGGTGCTAGGGGCCCAGACTTCGTACTGATGGATGACAATGCTCAACCTTATAGAGCACGGGTTGTAAGGTGTCAGGCAAATCCAACACCTTCCATGAAAACCCTGACATGATAGCAAATCCGGCAGTATGTCACATAGCTCCGAATAAATCCTGACATTAAATTAACCAAAGTAATACGATCAACGAGTGAGCAAATGGAATACCACAGACTAACACAAGAACGCCTAAATGCATGCCATACCTTCCCACCGTGAAACAAACGCAGTTCCAAGGGGAGAATGAGAACAGAAGCCGAGAGCAGAGTCGTGTAAGCTAGAAGGGCCTACGATAAAGGACACCCACATCGCCGGCCAACCCCCAAGAGCAGCCCCCAGCCCATGTTAAAAGATAGAGCCCTCCAGAAGAACAGTATAGATCTTACGATAACACTAAAAGGGACACACCAGCTGCAAGTTTTAGCGTGAGACTATACGCGTCTCTGTTACGTTGCAAACATTAAAAACATTGCCCCACCACGAAAAATATAACATTTCTCATTGGATAGACAGAATTTTTGTAGGTGGAGCTTAAGGTTAACATTGAGACCCTGATTGGTCAGTTGAAAACACAGCCAGATACCTTTTTCTTAAACCAACTTCGGCAAATTGTAGTAAGGAGAAGTTAGAGTGAGTTGCTCCTGAGACGGCGAGGTGTGTGGAGATGCGCCACCCGCCGCCCCCTGACGCTGACTAACCACCAACAAGGTAATGAACGCACGCGATGCCGCATAACAGCGCATAAGGCTTCACTGAGAACTGCAGAAGTCTCATCTGTTACATCCCATTTTCGCATAATACTAGTGTCGATCGTTAATTAAAGCTCATGGTATTCACATTTGCTACTGGAAGTTAAAATCTGAAACGCGATGATTTTTCTGTTATATAATTATTGAGAAGCCACATCAGCCACTGTAATTAACGACAAGTTAAATAAGTAATTAAAGGTAATTGAGGGTCACTGAAGACCATTTTGATAATTTTCCTTTTTTCTGAAACTTAACTTAAACCTAGATTATAGATGTGGTATGGCATAGGTCATCCTTCGATCCATTGTAGAACTTGGAAACCCATTCAGAGCATATTCGTTCACATTTTTGTTGAACGCAGTTGGTTTTTATCATCCTGTATTAAAATATTTCCTTTTATCAATAGTGCAATTTATAAACAATGTTTTGTGAGTAGAATAAAAATTCCAGTGGTAAACTTAACTGCTTTTTCGACGTTATTTTACCAACTAACTAAAAATAGGAAAGCCTTGAACTCCTTCCACTAAATTTAGTTAGTATTAAGATTGTTTTACAGGGAGTGCAGTGGAGCTGACGCTGAAATCATTAAGTATTTGATTATATCATCGCTAGTCTCACTGAACTCTTCTGAACTCTATATGTTATGTGTGGTCTGGTGTCTCCTTACCAGCAACAGATCCCAGGTTCAAACTAGTCAATTCCCTAAAAAAACACTCTCAGAGCGTCGTTGCGCGAAAAGTGGTAGGGAGACACGACTTAGAATAAACAGAAACAATGCAGAATGTTAGAGGGTGATTGATGTTTCCTTGGAAACGGACGCTATTGCACACAAGACGTGGAACGAATCCCATAGAGCAAGTCTGGGACGCACTAGGGAGACCCAGCAAGCACTCTCCAAGACTTGTGAACAGCTCTGCAGGAAGTGCGGTCGTTATTGTCTCATCTTGAGATTGATGACATCATTCACAAGCATGCTCCATCTTTTTCATGCCTGTATTGCTTCCAGAGGTGGTCACACCTCACACAGAACACATTAACCAGTTGTATAAATGTGTGAGCAAATCCGCAAAGTTGGAAAAAAACGAAAAACACTTTTGTCTACCGTTATGCTTGTTGCATTTGCTTACATTCTGTATTATTTATATTTTTTCTACTTTACTGTCACCTATTTGTGCAACGGCCTTGCCGCAGTGGATACACCGGTTCCCGTGAGATCACTGAAGTTAAGCGCTGGCGGGCGTGGTCGGCACTTGGATGGGTGACCATCCAGGCCACCATGTGCTGTTGCCATTTTTCGGGGTGCACTCAGCCTCGTGATGCCAATTGAGGACCTACTCGACCGAATAGTAGCGGCTTCGGTCAAGAATACCATCATAACGACCGGGAGAGCGGTGTGCTGACCCCACGCCCCTCCTATCTGCATCCTCCACTGAGGATGACCCGGCGGTCGGATGGTCCCGGAAGGCCACTCGTGGCCTGAAGACGAAGTACTATCACCTATTTGTATTGTTCTGTGGCAAAATAAACAGAACCTTGCAAAATTTTCATTTCTTGCTTCAATTTTGGACAGCAGTGTATGTTCAAATGAAGGATACCATTGTTTTTCCAGTCTAACTCTCTACTGGTTTGGTTTGTCGCATTACCCTCTTTCCGTTTCAAAATTACAACTTGCATCCGAGACGGAAGCCTCCAAAATGACCGCAACATTGGTAACAAAACCCCTCAAACACTGCTCCTTCACATGTTTTTGTTTTAGAAGGGTTATTCCAAACACCTGGGCCACCCAATATTTCTGTAGTACACGTTCTCGCGTCCGTCGGCCATCGTAATTTAATATATTATTATTATTATTTTGATTGTTGCCGACTTACGTGGTGGGCCGTAAGAAAAATGATATTTCATTCAATTTTGATTTACACTTAAATGCTTTCGTGAAGTTCTCCTTTTTAACAATATTAATCTTACATTATTTTTTACGTTAATGAACGTTAGACTCGCTGAATCTTAAAACATGAGCATATAAGTTGAACAATGGAATAAACTTTTCATATTAATTTCCTCGGCTAGTCAGTTCCTTTTAAAGCAAAAAATCTTTAGTTATTAATTACAATAGCGGTCCACACACGCGCGAGCGTATTCCTGCTTACCTCCGTTAACCATTGCATCGTAGTTGGAGTCCTGGCTCTGGCTCTCGGCTGTTGTACTGAAAATAAGAATCTTAAAGCTACGTATTTTCTGCAGTGTCGGGCGGCTGTGGAGAAAAATATATATTATGTTAATGGTGGGCGAGTTTTCCGCTTCCGCTAATTTTTTATAAGTTAATATCGCCACGTAAAGGCGTCGTTAGCTGCATCGGCTGCTGCATGAAATCGGGATCCCCTCTTACAAATTAAAGGTGAACAATAATATTACATCAGTATACTATCTGCTTAATTAGTACAAACGTTGAGGTTCGCTGATGACATTGTAATTCTGTCAGAGACAGCAAAGGACTTGGAAGAGCAGTTGAACGGAATGGACAGTGTCTTGAAGGGAGGATATAAGATGAACATCAACAAAAGCAAAACGAGGATAATGGAATGTAGTCGAATTAGGTCGGGTGATGGTGAGGGAATTAGATTAGGAAATGAGACACTTAAAGTAGTAGATCAGTTTTGCTATTTGGGGAGCAAAGTAACTGATAATGGTCGAAATAGAGAGGATAGAAAATGTAGAATGGCAATGGCAAGGAAAGCGTTTCCGAAGAAGAAAAATTTGTTAACATCAAGTATAGATTTAAGGGTCAGAAAGTCGTTTCTGAAAGTATTTGTATGGAGTGTTGCCATGTATGGAAGTGAAACGTGGACGATGAATAGTTTGGACAAGGAGAGAGCAGAAGCTTTCGGAATGTGGTGCTACAGAAGAATGCTGAAGATTAGATGGGTAGATCACATAACTAATGAGGAGGTATCGAATAGAATTGGGGAGAAGAGGTGTTTGTGGTACAACTTGACTAGAAGAAGGTCGGTTGGTAGTACATGTTCTGAGGCATCCAGGGATCACAAATTTAGCATTGGAGGGCAGCGTGGAGGGTAAAAATCGTAGAGGGAGACCAAGAGATTCAGAAGGATGTAGGTTGCAGTAGGTACTGGGAGATGAAGAAGCTTGCACAGGATAGAGTAGCATGGAGAGCTGCATCAAACCAGTCTCAGGACTGAAGACAACAACAACAACACATGCTTACATTTGCCACCACTCGCAAGATGTCCGTCTACACGCAACCATGACAAGAGAAGAAGTGAAGACGACTAAAAAATTAACAAAAGAGCGTATCTTGTCGTCTATTTAGATCATTTTGTTATATTTCTTTGCACTCGAAACTTACAGAGAGAAATTATTATTTTACGAATACATTATAAAATATATACACTATATTATTCAATTTTTAAATGTCTCTTCCTTATAAATACCGTTTTTTAAATGTTTTCGTACTATAGCACTGGGGACGCTATAACGTGTCGTGCACTGCCATCACCTACTGCCACTCACTGTTGCCGTAGTCACGCACTTGCACGACACTACAGACAGTTGCACGGTGATGCGAGCAGTGAGCCTCGATTACAAATTTAGATAGCAGACCTCTCCCTAGTCCTGAATCGGTAGAAGTCGGTAAACGTCGGGAGGCTTCGGTAGGCGCGCAGTTCCGACTGCTGCCAACATTACGTAGCTGATTGCTCCCTTTCCCTTTCGCTGCATTCAGTCACACGCAATATAATTTTGTGAGCATCGCTACGTAATACTGGTTTCCTTCTAACCGTAGGCCTACCGGTACTGGTTGTTGGCGACTCCCGAGATGGGCCAGCAACTGTCTCTTCACTCATTTTGATAATGTTTAGCACAACTGCACAATAAAAACACGCAGAACAGTACAGAGCAAAACAACAAAGAAGCAGACGACAATGGCTACCTTGTACAATACAATAGTGCTAGTAGTGAAGAAATAATAGAACAAAACGTCATGTCTCACGCGGCACTTTTTCACGCATCTCGATGTTTACCACGTCATATCTCCTGAATTATATGACGTAAAGAGACAAATTTGCCGGCGCATTTACTGATATATGTGAATACTGTAAGCGAAATATGTTGCGATTGGAGTTAATAGTAACGAAATAATACATTAAAACGTCATGCCTACTGCGGCAGATTTACGGTATGTACTGAGAAAATGTAGTAAGCGACCACCTTTTTTCCTTTCATTATTTTGTGGGGGGTGTCAGCGATAAAAATTTTCGTAAAGGTTTGAAATTGTATGTAACGTTTGTTGCTAGTCGTTAACTGCTCTCATTCTCAAATAGTGGATGCATAAATCTGGGTATTTTCCCGCGGTGCGTCTCATTGTTTATGACGTCATATCTCCTCAAGAATGTGTCTTATTTCTTTTTTTTCGGCTAGGTAGCTTCGTGGGCGTACGGAGAACAAATCACCAAAATTTCATCGCAGTCGGATGAATGGTTTGGGAACGCACAGAGGGCAGACATACATACGAGGGTTATCCACAAAGAACATTACGTTTTGGAATTAAAAATAAATAAAAAATTGGAATTTTTTTATTATATACAGATGAAAGCCACACGTAAATACTACTTTTCTACATAGTTGCCATTTAAATTAAGGCACTTATCGTAGCGATGGACGAGCTTGGAAATTCCTTCGTCGTAAAATTCGGCCGCCTGCGCCTTCAACCACGTGGTTACCTCTTCTTGAAGCTGTGCGTCGTCATCAAAACGCTGCATAGCCACCCACTTCATTGCTGGGAATAAGTGGAAGTCGCTCGGTGCCATGTCAGGACTGTACGGCGGATGAGGAAACAACTCCCACTTAAAAGATTCGAGAACTTCACGAGTGGCATTTGCCGTGTGGGCCCGGGCGTTGCCGTGAATCAGCAAGGTCTTTGAGCCCAACTTTCCCCTGCGCTTGTTTTGTATTGCTCTTCTGAGGTTGTGCAGAGTTTGGCAATACCTTTGAGAGTTTATTGTAGTGCCTCTTTCCAGGAAATCCACAAAAATCACACCTTTTCTGTCCCAAAAGAGGTAACCACGTGGTTGAAGGCGCAGGCGGCCGAATTTTACGACGAAGGAATTTCCAAGCCCGTCCATCGCTACGATAAGTGCCTTAATCTAAATGGCAACTATGTAGAAAAGTAGTATTTAAGTGTGGCTTTCATTTGTGTATAATACAAAATTTTTCCAATACTTTATTTATTTTTAATTCCAAAACGTAATGTACTTTGTGGATAGCCCTCGAACATTCATTTTTATATACAGGGCTATTTCAAATGATTGAAGCGATTTCATAAATTCACTGTAGCTCCATTCATTGACATATGGTCACGACACACTACAGATACGTAGAAAAACTCATAAAGTTTTGTTCGGCTGAAGCCGCACTTCAGCTTTCTGCCGCCAGAGCGCTCGAGAGCGCAGTGAGACAAAATGGCGACAGGAGCCGAGAAAGCGTATGTCGTGCTTGAAATGCACTCACATCAGTCAGTCATAACAGTGCAACGACACTTCAGGACCAAGTTCAACAAAGATCCACCAACTGCTAACTCCATTCGGCGATGGTATGCGCAGTTTAAAGCTTCTGGATGCCTCTGTAAGGGGAAATCAACGGGTCGGCCTGCAGTAAGCGAAGAAACGGTTGAACGCGTGCGGGCAAGTTTCACGCGTAGCCGCGGAAGTCGACGAATAAAGCAAGCAGGGAGCTAAACGTACCACAGCCGACGGTTTGGAAAATCTTACGGAAAAGGCTAAAGCAGAAGCATTTCTTAAACAGGAGATTGGAAAACCGATGGATCGGTCGTGGTGGAGATCATGATCAACAATTCATGTCATGGCCTCCACGCTCTCCCGACTTAACCCCATGCGATTTCTTTCTGTGGGGTTATGTGAAAGATTCAGTGTTTAAACCTCCTCTACCAAGAAACGTGCCGGAACTGCGAGCTCGCATCAACGATGCTTTCGAACTCATTGTGCACCGAGTGTGGGAGGAACTTGATTATCGGCTTGATGTCTGCTGAATCACTAAAGGGGCACATATCGAACATTTGTGAATGCCTAAAAAAACTTTTTGAGTTTTTGTATGTGTGTGCAAAGCATTGTGAAAATTTCTCAAATAATAAAGTTATTGTAGAGCTGTGAAATCGCTTCAATCATTTGTAATAACCCTGTATAGAGATTGACGGTTACGTTATACTATATGACCTGTTTAAGTATATTTAAATTTTATAATTAATAGTTTAACATTGCGGGGAATGAAATAAAATTGCGAGCAGTGGGAATCGAACCCGCGTCCGCTGCGTGACAAGCCTTTGCCTAATCAATTGCGCTATGCATGCTACAGTGACCTAACTGTTGAAACATTGTGTATTACTCCTTTCGGGCGTTCGGAGAACAACTCACCAAAGTTTCATTGCAATCGGATGAATGGTTTGTGAGCGCATGGTAGACAAACACACACACACATATATATATATATATATATATATATATATATATATATATATATATATATATATATATTCTAATGTACATGACGATTTCAGTTTCGTTTACGAACAACATTTAAAGCGAGTTTTACTTCCAAGCCTTTCGTCTGCTTTCGTGTAAGCAAGACGCGCAATTTGTAGTGCCAGCACTGCAACTGGTAGGCCTGCCTTGCCCCCTCCCCTCGGCAGCCAATGCTTGCTTCCTCCTCTCCCCTCACTCCCCTCACAACTCTACCGTCTTACAGTTAACACACTGTACGTGTCCCGCAGGAACTCGGGCTGGCTGCGGTCGTGCATCAACCTGTCGGAGGACGAGGTGCCCACGTTGCACCCTCCAGTGGTGGAGAAGCAGGCCGTCGCTCTCATCGTCGCCGCGGAAGCCACCAAGATGGCCACCTACAGCATCACCCGCTTGCGCATCATCTGCACGCGTATCGTCTGCTGGCGGCTATAGGCCCCCACCTGCCGCGGTCCAACACAGTCGAGCGATCCGACCCGTTCGCTCCCCCCCCCCCCCCCCCCCCCCATCTCAGGCGAACCAACGACGTCTCGCATACTACTTTATTGCCACAATACTGTCGTGGCTCTCTGCATTCAGTGACAGTGGCAGTAAACTAAGAGCGTCTAACGAGCACTTTTCACTATAGGCATCTACAAATATGACATTGTAAACACCACGAAATTAGTTAGTGACGAACCTTGAAAATCAGCATTTATTTCGGGAAAAAAAAGTCGCTCGTGAAACACTTGTCAAGACTACCAAGTCTTATTACACAAGCCTTCGCAAAACCAATTCCTATGTTTGCGTATAAAATGAGACTTCACAATGCGACAGCCCTCCACACGAGTGCTACATGTCTTGGACAGTACAGTGAAGATTGCTTCCTACTAAATTAGCGTCGATTCATTTTTTACGAGCTCACGAATATTCCGGTAATAGATCACAATGGGAAAGAATCTAGATAGTACCGAAACTTGCCATATGGCACTCTACGTTGGGTCAGCATCAAAGATTGTCACATCTCAAATGCATATACCTCGACCCAATATCCGTACACCCTCGTATTCTACAGTAGTAAATATCAAATATTATAATTTATTCTTATACTACAGTAACAAGCTGAAAAATGATATGTAGTATATGTTCGAACTTTCCCATTCCTGGAACAAATTATACGAAAAAACCAACAGGCCTATCACTTTCCTTTCTGTGAGATGTGTGACACTTTTGTGTACATGTAATTACGCAAAAATTAAAGGCAAATTGCTCCAGAATAAATTACATTCGAATCTCTTACTATTAATTATTTAGTTTTTTCAGATGTGTGTTATTAAACTTCCTGGCACATTAAAACTGTGTGCCGGACCGAGACTCGAACTCGGGACGTTTGCCTTTCGCGGGCAAGTGCTCTACCAACTGAGCTACCCAAGCACGACTCACGGCCCGTCCTCACAGCTTTAATTCCGCCAGTACCTCGCCTCCTGCCTTCCAAACTTCACACAACCTCTCCTGCAAAACTTGCAGAAGGGGCCGTGAGTCGTGCTTGGGTAGCTCAGTTGGTAGAGCACTTGCCCGCGAAAGGCAAACGTCCCGAGTTCGAGTCTCGGTCCGGCACACAGTTTTAATCTGCCAGGAAGTTTCATATCAGCGCACACTCCACTGTGGAATGAATATTTCATTCTATGTGTTATTAAAATTAAAATTCAAATAATTAGCTTCTTGGTAACAAACGTGAACTTCAGGTTAAAGGTGACATTTTAAAAATGGACACTGCAGTTGACGTTTCTGTAGTTACAACAACCTCTCCGTCCATCGCCGCCGCTTACCACCATGGTATGGGACCGAAACCGGTTACCATCAAAGTGAAAATGAAATGTCGTGTGGCTAGGGCCATCAAAGTAAATGTTTTTGCGGTCGAGACTATTTGTGTCCATTTTAAAAATATTTTTAAGCAGACCGCCTTTCTCAAAAATTACTAAACCAGAAATTTTGTGTAATTATTGTAGGACCTTATATGCATGGGTATACCTGCCAAATATCGTGTAGGGCCCCTGTGCAACACGACGTGGAATGGATTCCACTAATGTCTGAAGTAGTGTTGGAGGGAACTGACACCTTGAATCCTGCAGGGCTGTCCATAAATCCGTAAGAGTACGAGGAGGTGGAGATCTCTTCTGAAGAGCGCGTTGCATGGCATCCCAGATATGCTCAATAATGTTCATGTCTGGGGAGACTGGTGCCCAGCTGAAGTGTTTAAACTCAGAAGAGTGTTCCTGTAGCAACTCTGTACCAATTCTGGACGTGTGGGGGTGTCGCATTGTCCTGCTGGAATTGCCCAAGTCCGTCAGAATGCACAATGGACCTGAATGGATGCAGGTGATCAGGCAAGATGCTTACGTACGTGTCACCTGTCAGAGTCGTATCTAGACGTATCAGGAGTTCCATATCACTCCAACTGCACACGCCCACACCATTACAGAGCCTCCACCAGTTTGAACAATCCCCTGCTGACATGCAGGATCGATGAATTCATGAAGTTGTGTCCATACCCGTACACGTCCATTCGCTCGATACAATATGAAACGAGACTCGTCCGACCAGACAACATGTTTCCAGTCATCAACAGTACAATGTCGGTGTTGAAGGGGTCCAGGCAAGGTGTAAATCTTTGTGTCGTGTAGTCACCAAGGGTATAACAATAAAGAGTAAAAATACCAATAGCTATATAAAGAGTAATTAATACAAAAAGTGACGCTAAGAAGCAATTGGCGGAATAGCAAACTCCTTATATTATATGAAGGGCTTATTTCAATAGTGATACAAGTCCATTTTTGTTCATACTGTGACACAGAGTCCTAAAGGTAAATGAGCGCTGAAAAATCTGCAGTTGGGATCCCAGAAATGTTCAAGCATATGGCTTCTTGCTAGAGATGAACCTTTCTTTCTGTTTGTTTCAACCATTAATTTCAGTAGCATTATAGACAGAAAAGTGGAGGTAATGGACTTGTATCACTATTGAAATAAGCCCTTCATATATACGTTAAAGCATCACAAGAAAAAGCTAAAGCTCTCGCTACCCACTGTTACGACTTCCAAATGGTAGTAAGAAATATGTCGGAAAGAGTCGCACAGTCTGTATATAACTAATTTTTGTTTAAAATAACTTTCACGGCTAAGATACTCTTCCTTTGCTGTGAATGTTATTTTAAAACAAAATCACCTACCTTCCGCACTGGCAGCATAAAACGAGGGAGGACTTTTATTTGCTAGCTTCGTACAACTTAACAGGCGCTGCTGGCAACATAAAACTGTGAAGAAGTAAAATCCCAAAAAATTACTTTAAAGTGATCCGTAACTTAAAGCTATCGGATCATTGCTTCACTCCTTATCTGAAAAGAAAACTGTTCAACTGTCTTTTTTTATTTTTTTGTGGTTTCTCATTGTAAAGCGAGACTTCCGTTAATTATGCTCAACAGTCACCGTTACGCCAGCTGTCATATGAAAGGACTGCATCAACATTCAGAATAATTGGAGTTCAATGATAATTAGAGAAACTGTTTCTCGTGACATAAATTCCGTACTGTGAAAACTTCGGAGTGCTGGTACGTCCACTGGATCACTCTTAGTAACTGGTGTGACATATCCCTGCAGTCTACTATTCCTCACAACATTTTCCTGTTGTCAGAACAGGACCTACCACTCCTGAATCCAGTTTGCTCTTCCAACAAGATTTTCTTTCAACTGGTGACCGTCTTTGTGTTAATATCTCAGAAACTGCTTTATATTCAGCGTTAAATAAATAAATGCCCCTATAATTCTCATAGTGTTTTCTATCCTCTTTCTTACATACAGGTGTTACTAGGCTGAATTCCAGATGTTTATTTTATTTCATCATCTTCTTTACATTCTGCATAGTCACTTATTAAATTATAACAAGTGCATGACAGAAAAATAACCGAAACACCAAAAAATAATTAACGTAGACTAATGAAACTTCGGGAATACATTTATGTAGGCAGCATATTTAAGTCATTAACATTGCGAGAGAACATATTAGTGTAAGCGCGAAATAAGCTTTTGGAAATTTGAAATGCTCGTACAATGATAACTGTGTAACCGTCAGAATGTTGAATGCAAGCGCGAAAACGGGCATGCATTGTTTTCTACAGGTGCCGGATGTCGGTTTATGGGATGGAGTTCCATGCCCGTTGCACTTGGTTGGTCAATACAGGGACGGTTAACGCTGCTTGTGGATGAAGATGGCTGGAGTTGTCAGCTGATGATGTCCCATATGTGCTCGGCTGGAGATAGATCTGGTGACTGACCAAACCAAAACAACACTGTAGAGCATGTTGGGTTGCAAAAGCGATTGTGGACGAGTGTTATCCTGCTGGAAAACACCCCCTGAAAACTTGTTCATGAATGGTAGCACAACAGGTCGAATCACGAGACTGACATACAATGCTGCAGTTAGTGCACGCGGGATAACCACGAGAGTACTCCTCCTGAGACCCCATACCATACCTCCAGACGTAGGACCATTGTGTCTAGCATGCAGGCAGGCCATCACTGGCACCGATGCAGGGACAATTTTCATCAGAAAAGACGACAGATCTCCACCTTGCCCTCCAACGGGCAACTTGACAACACTGAAGCTGTGTCTGGCTCGTAGCTGTCCCCGAAGTAACCGATTTGTAACACAGTTCGTTGTGTCACTGTGGTGCCACCTAGGGTTACCAGATTTTGGAATGCCAAAAAGAGGACATTTTTCCATATTTTAAGATGAAAACGCAGGCCACTTTCTGTGAGCGTGGGGTTGATCTGCTATTCTGTTATTCTGCGCAACGGATTAATCTGAGATGTACCCTTTACCCCGTGGCTTCTGAAAGATGCAATTTCCACCCCCACAATACTACAGAAGTCAGACAGACGCTCCTAACGTTCTAAAGAGAAATGCCTGAAAAACTTTTAGCAATAAATATCTTCTGGAGTTGTCCACTGTAAGGAAATGACACAAAAATTCACAAAATGTCTTACAACTAGTGGGATACTTGGGTACTGGAGTAGTGCTAGTTAGTGTAAGAAAAACATGAAACTAACGGAAGTTATTATTTATTTTGCAAAAATTCTAAGAAATCACAGTGGCACTTTTAGTTATGAATTGAACAAGTTATATCCTGGTTCTTTTCGGAATGTGAAGTTACCTCTCAAGGATAGGATTCGCTAATGAAATTTCTATACAAAGTTTCTACTCAACTTGAATAATTATCCTTTAGAATGTTGCTAGGTATGGTCAAGGCTGTCATGTATGAAATGCAGTGAAGTGTACTGTTGTGGAGGAAATATGGGGCTGTAGCGCACAATATCGTAAGCTGCGATGACTGCTGTCTGCGCCGCTCGCTGCTGACAAATAAGATAACTCTCGTTCTATCTGTATTGACCTTCGCCAATCAAACTCTCCCTACGCCTTGATGAAGTCAAGGATTCCTATTCACCCCTAGTCTAACTATTGGCGTGTTACATCGGTCAGATAACCAGTCCACTGCGATGCCACTCAAAAATTCGCTCGCAGGCGTTTAACTATAACTCTGTCCGTTCACATTACACAATAAGGGTGTCGGCCAACACAGTGAACATCGCTTAATCGCAAGGACTCAATACAGAGAGTTGCACTTCTATTCGCTCTCGACAGAGGTGCTCTCCCAGTGAAGTACTGAGGAGAAACTTGTTCCTCGCTCCAAGAGCGACAACGGAACGGCGCCTCTCCACGCCAGATGTGAAGGGGTATATCTTTCGGTCTCTTCCATTACTTCTTCAGCTCAAGGCGTCAGAAATATCGTCTGCCAGTCAGCATTGCTCCTCTAAAACGGGAGAATGACGTTTCGTTTAAGGCGACCAATCCGGAAATCTGTAGTATCAGCGTTTGGCGTTTGCTGCCTCCCTGTGAAAATATCTGAAACTGCGTGCTATGTGTAAAGAATGCATAGGCTGGCCGCTCCCACAAAATGTAGCGGAATCTGCTTTTAAGCCGAACACGGGGTCATTCCTCCTTTCCCTTGGGCGAATGCTGTCTGCTCCACGGGCGGCCACCGGCCGACGTAGATGGGTTGGGACTGGCCTCCTGGCGTGCGGTTGCCTCTCTCGAACTAAAAGCTCCTGTGACCGTTGTGTCTGGAACGTATGTGTGTACGCCAGCCTCGAGTATTTCAACCACGGTGCGCACTTGCGATTTATTAGTTATTTCCATATCGTTTACATGAATTCATACAACATTGACTTTATCTTATCGAGTTTGGGTTCGAATGAAGCGTCTTGATGTGCAGAATATGATTGTGAGGGCGGAATATGAAAGCAATGAAGGTCAGGAGATCACGACATCTTGCAACGTTCTATTTCTTAAATTTATTACATAAGAAAAAAAATAAAAATATTACACACATCTCACACACCTACGTATTTTTCATTTGACTGAATCTTTTTTAAAAGTTCCTTTTCTTGACGCAAATATTTAAAATAGTTCTTGCAATTCAAATTTCTAAAATTAAATTTCACCATTGCAATCCCCTTTATAGTGTCAATAGTGAGTCTATTTCTCTCCTTTGTCCACTGTGCCTCTATTAAGAAGAACAACTTCTCCACACAAGCATTATAGGCTGGCAACGCGAAGAAGAATTGTGCAATTTTAATTAACTCGCTAAGCTGTTCCTCACTGCTACACGACTCAACATACTAGCACCACTTGTTATGGGCCGGTTCTGATTTTCCATCATATGTGGCTATTAATTTTTTTAAACTGTAAAACTGATCAAAGCACTTTTCATCGTCAATTTTAATATATTTATTCAACAAAAATTTGATTGATTCCTCCATGTAAGACCACAATATATCTGAAAAATGGAGCCACTTAAAACAAGAAAATTCACAAAGTGGTTCTATCTACATATTCAGGTACTCCAAACATCCTTCATAGAGGGTACTAACATGGCACTTAAATCCTTCACCTTCAATGAGAAATTATCTTAAAAGTTAAACAAAGAATGATCAAAACATATTGTTCAGCTAAACCATGAAAAAGTCTTCACTTACAAAACTTAACTACAATTCTGTGCCATAAGCTACGAGGCCTGTTCAGAAAGTAAGCTCCGATTGATTGCCAAATTGAAACCACAGTGAACATCAGAAATGTTTTACTTGTAACAATTAGCTACACCTTTCAGCTACTTCTCTACGTAGTCGCCGTTCTGACTTAGACTTTTGTCATAGCGTTGTACCAACTTTTCAATAGCCTCATCATAGAAGGCAGCCGCCAGTGCTTTCCGCCAATTCTCCACGCTGGCCTACACCTCGTTGTTTGTGTCAAAATGTTGTCTTCAAAGACAGCGGTTCATGTGACCAGAGATGAAACTCAGGGGGAGACAATTGCGGACTGTATTGTGGGTAATCTCACATTTCCACTTGAAAACGATGCAGGAGCATCTTCATTGCCCCTGCAGAATGCGGCTGAGAATTGTCTTGAAGAAGAAACAGCACGACAGTTATGTAATGTTAGCTGCATAGCTTCAGGCGAAATTTCTCACCAGGCCCTCGTACTTGGCGGCAGACACTATTTTCTAGACATCTTTACGCACTCACTGCGAGCTCAGAAATGGGAAGAGCGACGTGATGCTAACTGGGGTTATACTAGAGACACTACCCAACACATCTGTGCAAAGCTTTATCGGATTTTCATAGTCGTTTCCATTTCGCGACCGATCGGAGCTTACTTTCTGAACGCCCCTCGTATATTTTGAAATTCACGAAACTTACCCAATAAGATGAATACGGAAAGTAAAGATGCAGCTGGATGATCAACAAGTTCGCTAAAAACACGTGTGTCACATAAAAACGAACAGCACGTAGACAATCACAGCTATGCTTTGAACATAGATACTACCTATGGTCGAAGCAGCTATGTCGAAGGTAAAAGATATATAATTTGTGTGCAATACAAATCGATATTTTCGGTTTTGTGAGTGTAATAGATCGAATTTAAGCTAATAACAAACGATTCAATTCAATGACCGTAGTAAAAAGTACATAAATTGTTGACGTTACGACATGAAAACAAAAAACCAAAAAATGCGGACGTTAACAGAAATCGCAAAAATGTATGCGGACGCTACATTTCACGTCGAAAATGAGGACATGTCCGCGTAAATGCGGACATCTAGTAACCCTAGTGCCACCTCCTCATCAAATTGCTGCTGCAGACGCAGTACGATGCACCAGAGTCATACACCGAACACGATGGTCTTCCTTCTCGGCGGTGCCTCATGGTCGTCCGGAACCCGGTCTTCCTGCTACCGTGCATTCTTGTGACCACTGCTGCCAGCATTTATGTAAAGTGGCTACATTTCCGTCAAATACTTCTGCAGTATTGCAGAAGTAACATCTAGTTTCTCGTACCCTTTTTGTATGACCTCGTTCAAACTCAGTGAGCTGTTAATAACAGCGTTTTCTGTCGCCTTAAAGACATTCATGACGAGCGTCCACTGACCACGTCCAATCTGAGAGGTAACTAACGCTCACGACCGTTACGATGTGTATTTAAAGCAAACTTCATTTTAATCCTCACATCGGCGTTACTGGTGCCACTCTTACGCGACTGACGTGAAATCGGAACATAGCAAATGAAAGATTTTGATAGAGAACAAACAATGTATTTACCTTAATAGTTTTCAAAAGTCATAATACACTCCTGGAAATTGAAATAAGAACACCGTGAATTCATTGTCCCAGGAAGGGGAAACTTTATTGACACATTCCTGGCGTCAGATACATCACATGATCACACTGACAGAACCACAGGCACATAGACACAGGCAACAGAGCATGCACAATGTCGGCACTAGTACAGTGTATATCCACCTTTCGCAGCAATGTAGGCTGCTATTCTCCCATGGAGACGATCGTAGAGATGCTGGATGTAGTCCTGTGGAACGGCTTGCCATGCCATTTCCACCTGGCGCATCAGTTGGACCAGCGTTCGTGCTGGACGTGCAGACCGCGTGAGACGACGCTTCATCCAGTCCCAAACATGCTCAATGGGGGACAAATCCGGAGATCTTGCTGGCCAGGGTAGTTGACTTACACCTTCTAGAGCACGTTGGGTGGCACGGGATACATGCGGACGTGCATTGTCCTGTTGGAACAGCAAGTTCCCTTGCCGGTCTAGGAATGGTAGAACGATGGATTCGATGACGGTTTGGATGTACCGTGCACTATTCAGTGTCCCCTCGACGATCACCAGTGGTGTACGGCCAGTGTAGGAGATCGCTCCCCACACCATGATGCCGGGTGTTGGCCCTGTGTGCCTCGGTCGTATGCAGTCCTGATTGTGGCGCTCACCTGCACGGCGCCAAACACGCATACGACCATCATTGGCACCAAGGCAGAAGCGACTCTCATCGCTGAAGACGACACGTCTCCATTCGTCCCTCCATTCACGCCTGTCGCGACACCACTGGAGGCGGGCTGCACGATGTTGGGGCGTGAGCGGAAGACGGCCTAATGGTGTGCGGGACCGTAGCCCAGCTTCATGGAGACGGTTGCGAATGGTCCTCGCCGATACTCCAGGAGCAACAGTGTCCCTAATTTGCTGGGAAGTGGCGGTGCGGTCCCCTACGGCACTGCGTAGGATCCTACGGTCTTGGCGTGCATCCGTGCGTCGCTGCGGTCCGGTCCCAGGTCGACGGGCACGTGCACCTTCCGCCGACCACTGGCGACAACATCGATGTACTGTGGAGACCTCACGCCCCACGTGTTGAGCAATTCGGCGGTACGTTCACCCGGCCTCCCGCATGCCCACTATACACCCTCGCTCAAAGTCCGTCAACTGCACATACGGTTCACGTCCACGCTGTCGCGGCATGCTGCCAGTGTTAAAGACTGCGATGGAGCTCCGTATGCCACGGCAAACTGGCTGACACTAACGGCGGCGGTGCACAAATGCTGCGCAGCTAGCGCCATTCGACGGCCAACACCGCGGTTCCTGGTGTTTCCGCTGTGCCGTGCGTGTGATCATTGCTTGTACAGCCCTCTCGCAGTGTCCGGAGCAAGTATGGTGGGTCTGACACACTGGTGTCAATGTGTTCTTTTTTCCATTTCCAGGAGTGTATCTATATCAGCCCATGATATCCAATATTACAAATTTACTGTCTCTGTCCAGATCATCCGCTCTCAAAACTCCGCCATCTCACTCCCCACATGCACCACTGCTGGCGGCTCACCTCCAACTGGCAACGCTACGTGCTGTTAACAGCCAGCTGCCCAACACTACAATAGCAAACAACAATGCAAACCAGCCACAGACTGCACACAGTACAGCCAGTGATTTTCATACAGAGCGCTACGTGGCGCTACCAACAAAAAAACCTAAACAGCCTACTTACATAGCCTCCATGCTCCCCACAAAAAATTTTACAAATTGTTTTGGGCAGTGGCCAATAATGATTTCATAAAATTTTTCATAATTACAATAACAAAGATATCAAATGCACACACTTATTGAAACAATGTTGGTCAAAAGCTAAAATTTTCTCACTTTTTTTTTTTTTTTTTTTTTTGCTTCAGTGTATATACCTGAGAAGAAATTGTTTTGTCGCACACTTCAAGAGATAAACAAAATGCGGATTCAGGAACTTCGTGATAGTTTGAAACTGAGAACTGTATTAGGGCTGGAACCTTGGCTCTTGTCTTCTGGAAGCAGTGATCTTGTCAACTGAGCTATCCAATACACAAATAAAACTCCAACCTTCCAGTAACGCATCTGCTACTCTTCAAAGCTCCACACATCCTCTTCTGCATACCTCTATGGATTAGCATTCCCGGTAGAAAGGGTATCGTAGGAAGCTTACCAGCAGACCGCGAGTTTTCCCAGAAAACGTCTGTGACGCTGCAGCGAAATGTCCCCTTAGGTTCTTCCTCAAAAATAAAAAAATTGTCGAGCGTTGCCTCCTAAAGAGAAAATGGGAGATACGAGTAGCAGTCCATTTCACTGTTATAATCTGTCAGAAAGTTTCAGTAAGGCACAAAGGCTGCTGTAGAATGTCCGATTCGTCTGGGAATTCGGTTGGTGTTTATTGTCCTACATCAAACATTTTTTAGACAGTACTAGTTACAGTAAGTGCTATTCTACAACAGGCAACAAGAATTAAATACAGATCGTTTGGCATGTAATAGCGTGCGAATGCCTTACGAATTACATACAGAAAAGACAAAACGCAAATCTGTGAGTCATCACGTCTTACTAATTTTCAGCGCAACAAAGTAGGCAACTATTCTAAGTACACAAGGTATCCGGGAGTGAACTGCTGGACAACGTAGGCAGACGGCTCTGTACTGGAATTTACGTCTCTGAAAAGAGCAACTCAGAAAGCTATATTAGCCGGTAGCACACATTCGTTTTAGAATATCAACCCAATTCCTCACTGACATAAAGCGCCGCCACAGTTTCACGAACATATACCACCTCTACATTTCTCAGTGCCTCCCAAGGTAGGGATAAGAAAAGGAGGGAAGGTAAGTCCTTAACGTCCCGTCTATGAGGTCATTAGATAGGGAGCACAAGTTCGAACTGTGCGTGAATGTGTAAGACAATCGGCTGTAGCCTGCAGGAACGACCCATTCTGATATTGTGTGATTCTTCAGTTTCTCCCAGCGTATTTGTTGCTCGAACAGTCCACGGGTATACTGCCGGTTCATAGTGTCCAATGGGCATAATTTTCGGCAATCAGACATGTCGCCATCGTCAGGTTCGTCAGCGCACCTGACGATGGCGACATGTCTGATCGCCGAAATATTGTGCCCGTTGGACGCTATGAACCAGCAGTATACCCGTGGACTCTTCGAACATTCTGATTTTCGTCATAAACAGTTAATGGATACCATGACCCATTAGCCAAAAGCATCATTCAGCCATTTCTGTCAGTACTGTGCACTGCGGAGTGTGGGTAGAACAAACACTTTCACTTCTGTTGTGTCGTCTCTGTGTCCATCTGCTTAGCTCAGTGGTGAAGTGTTTGCCTACCATTCAACGGGACCCGGTTCGATTACCGGCCGGGTCAGACTTTCTCTGTCCGTGGACTCGGTGTTGTGTTGCTCTCATCACCATCACCGACACAAAAGCTGCCCAATATGGCGTCACCTGAAATAGCACGTACAACCCGGCGGCCGCACTTCCCGGATGAGGCCTGCCGGTCAACAATGCTACACTATCCGTGGCGAGAGACCCCGCTGTCAGTGGAGGCGCCCTCCCGAGCGAAGGAGAGGCTGTGGTATGCTGCAAGGCAAAATGTTGGGCATCGCAGAAGTCTGTATATCAGTGGGGACCAGGAAATACCATCGAGTAAGTCATAATTGGCCTTCTTCCTTCAGAACAACGAGATCACTTGCTCAGCCCTCAGTGAGAGAATGCCTTTCCATACAGGTGCCAAGTTATACTGCACGAGCCTTACACGAATTGAAGTGCCTCAGTTCTTTCCAGGAGACCTTGCGTACTGACTGACTGTAGCTTTAACCGAGCCACTGCACGGAGGGGCGGGGCAGCGCCATGGCCGGACACCTGCTCCCCGTGGGGAGGGCGCCGACCGCGGCCGCCACGGGACGCAACATTTCCGCAGCGTCGCCGTCGGCGTCGCCGCAGAGAGTGTGCCGCAGCCTGCGCAGGAGGCGGCGCCGCTTCCAGACGAACTCCGCGACGGCGAGCGCCGCGGCGCCCATCAGTCCCAAGCCGAGCAGCAGGAAGGCGGAGTAGACGTCGGCCAGCCGCGCCGAGTTGAAGGCCGACTCGTCGTGGCAGCGCGGCAGCGGCGGCAGCAGCGCCTCGCGCGCACGCGCCAGCGCGCCCGCCTCGCGCATGCGCAGCAGGCTGCAACCGTGATGAAGGTGACGTGTGTGTTAGGAAAGCTTAAGCGACAAATTTTCATCTTTTCACCGTTCACGCATATACAGGAAACAGGAGATTTCAGTATTTCCAAGAAGACTAACAGTCTACTAATTTATGAAAAACTAGCAGTATCCAAGCAAATTCAGTAATTACAGTAAAGTGAGTGTAATCCAATTGTGTAGTTTCGATGTGGTAAAAGTATCTGGCCTCGCTCACTATCCTGAGCTCAACCACCTCATTTATTAAGAAAGGATAGTGCCTTAGGTTTTGTGATACACTAACAGGAAAGAATGAATATATGTAATAGACAGGCAGCAATATTATTGTTGGGCTTACTTTCACAGGTGCTATGTTTGTCTCTAATTTTGTGTGTGTGTGTGTTTTTAAAGTTAAAGTAGTTATAAGCCTTCATATAATCCTTTTATGATGTTATCTCTTTGATTAAGTCAGCTTGTCAAATATAGTTTTAAAATTATCTTTCTTGAAGAGGTAGCTAACTACTTTATGTTATTGACGAATAGGTGTGACTTTGTCCCACACAGGCTTCTCACACTGGACTTCTGCTCATCAACATCTGACAGAGTGGGACTGGCACACCGAACTACGAATAGAAGAAGGAAGAGAAGAAGCAAAAGAAGACTAACAGTACGACTTGAGAACAGAATCGATTGATGTAGCATCAAAAACGTCGATCATTACCTCTGTTGTAACAGATATCGACATGCATTGTACAAGTCAATCGTCAGTGTTCGGTAATAGACTGTGAGCCACAGAAGATGAAATCATAGAAAAGGGTGAAGAAGAAGAGGAGAAGAAGCAGGAAGTTAACGAAGTAGAATAATGAGGAAAAGAAAGACCTTCTATCATAAGAACATCGTAACTGAATGTAGGAAACGTTTATCATCTACAACGTGTTGCAAAAGGTCAACGAATCCTAGGCCAGTATTTGATATACTCGACATGGCATATCGATGATGGGAAGAGAAACAGGAAGAAAGGGAATGGGAAATGGAAAGAGAATGAAAAGGGGAAGGAAAGAAGGAGGCAAGGAAAGGGAGGAAAGGAAAAGGAGAGAAGGGGAAGTAGGAGGAGGAGGAGGAGGAGGAGGACAAGGAGGAGAAGGAGAACGATAAGGAGAACAAAAAGGGCAAAGAGAGCGAGAATGAGCGAATGAGAACATGAAGAAAAGTAGAGAACAAAACGAAGGAGAGAACGAAAAGAAGGTGAGAAGGAGAAGAAAGAGGGAAGGAGAAAAAGAAGAGAATGAGAAGGGGAGAATGAGAATGAGGAGAGAAGGAGAGGAAGGAGAGAAGGAGAGCAGGAGAAGAAGGTGAGAAGGAGAGAATGAGGAGAGGAGGGGAGAATGAGAACACAGAGAGAAGGAGAACTAGGAGGGAAGGAGAGGAAGGAGAGAAGGAGTAGAAGGAGAGAATGAGAATGAGAATGAGGAGAGAAGGGGAAAATGAAAACAAGGAGAGAAGGAGAAGAAGGAGAGAAAGAGAGGAGAAAAGGAAAAGGAGAGAAGGAAAGGGGGAAAAGGAGACAGAGAGAAACAGAGGAGCAGAGATGGGGAGAAGAAGGAGGAGAAGGAAAAGGAGAACAAAAAGGAGAAATCAAGAGGAAAGGTGAAGGAGCAAAAAAGAAGAAGAAAAGGAGGGGAAAAGAAGAAGGTGGAGTGCGAAAATGGAGCAGGAGAAGTAGGAGGAGAGGGAGAATGAATGCCTGTGCACGGCTAGTGGAAGAAGAAGAAACACTTGACAGTGAACTAATACCAAAAAAGCGCATCGTTTCTACTCTATACAGGGTGTTACAAAAAGGTACGGCCAAACTTTCAGGAAACATTCCTCACACACAAATAAAGAAAAGATGTTATGTGAACATGTGTCCGGAAACGCTTAATTTCCATGTTAGAGCTCATTTTAGTTTCGTCATTATGTACTGTACTTCCTCGATTCACAATCAACATGTGTGGGCTGACGAGGATCCGCACGCAATTGCGCAATCACGTCATCAACAAAGATTTTCTGTGAACGTTTGGGCAGGCATTGTTGGTGATGTCTTGATTGGGCCCCATGCTCTTCCACCTACGCTCAATGGAGCACGTTATCATGATTTCATACGGGATATTCTACCTGTGCTGCTAGAACATGTGCCTTTACAAGTACGACACAACATGTGGTTCATGCACGATGGAGCTCCTGCACATTTCAGTCGAAGTGTTCGTACGCTTCTCAACAACAGATTCTGTGACCGATGGATTGGTAGAGGCGGACCAATTCCATGGCCTCCACGCTCTCCTGACCTCAACCCTCTTGACTTTCATTTATGGGGGCATTTGAAAGCTCTTGTCTACGCAACCCCGGTACCAAATGTAGAGCCTCTTCGTGCTCGTATTGTGGACGGCTGTGATACAATACGCCATTCTCCAGGGCTGCATCAGCGCACCAGGGATTCCATGCGACGGAGGGTGGATGCATGTATCCTCGCTAACGGATGACATTGTGAACATTTCCTGTAACAAAGTGTTTGAAGTCACGCTGGTACGTTCTGTTGCTGTGTGTTTCCATTCCATGATCAATGGGATTTGAAGAGAAGTAATAAAATGAGTTCTAACAAGGAAAGTAAGCGTTTCCGGACACGTGTCCACATAACATATTTTCTTTCTTTGTGTGTGACGAATGTTTCCTGAAAGTTTGGCCGTACCTTTTTGTAACACCCTGTATATGAAGAATGAAGGACACCACCCATAGTGATGCCTACGTTCTCCATAATGCACATAAAAGAGAAGTGTAGTATGAAGGAGAAACACGTGAAGCTTTATGGATATTTAAGACTGGACTGACAACAGAAATGTCGGCCACATATGCTTTGGCGATGAAGAATGTTGACAACGATGGGCGGCATCCGTGAGCTCAGCACGTAGCATGGAACGGCGCCGGCGGCGGCGGCGGCGAGTACGTGCCTGAGGTTGAGCAGGCGGCGGAAGGGCGAGGTGCGGCTCATGGGCAGCGCGACGGAGGAGCGGGTGGCCTCGACGGGCAGCTCGCGCACGTCGCAGCGGCGCTGCAGCTCCACGGTGAAGGCGAGCGCGCGCCGGGCCAGCCGCGAGCTCACGAAGAAGGCGTAGCCGCCGCGCACGGCGCGCCGCAGGCCCTCGGACGCGTCGTGCACGCCCGTGTTGCCCACAAGCCCGCGCAGGTACAGCCGTCGCAGGTGCGAGTCGTTCGCCGTCTGCGGCACAGCATCTCGTCACGCCTCTGAAACTGCGGGCCACGATGCACCGAGCAACTGCTGGAGGGCACTCTGTCCCACCGATACACAGGACGGCTATCTCGGACCATCTGAGCAGCCACTGGGACGTGCTAGCTCCTTATAGATGACACAACACTGGCGCAATATTCTGCAGTAGTTATTACGTATTTCGCAAATCCGTTTCCGGCTGTTACGCCATCATCAGATACCGAGACAAATATGAGTGGCTGTGAAATTTTTGAAGGACAATGAACAGCACGGCCCGGATGGGATTATGAGTAGTATTTGCAGTTAGAAGTGGCCAGTAAGGGAACTGTGTTTGCTCATTCAGTACTAAGCTTGGGCTGATGGATATATGTTTATAATTTCCATTCTTTCAAATCAGTTCATCTTCCTATCTTTATGTATGCGATGTAATGCTTCAAGTTGCACCTCGTTACTATGGCGTTCTTTAATCAGGTGGTACACACAAGTAGAAGCTCCTTTCCTTAAGTTTCCAGCTTCCGTGCTATCGATTCAAGAGGATGCACTTTTGCCTGCCAGTCTGAGCAGTTTAAAATTTGCCACAAAAAATGGTTCAAATGGCTCTGAGCACTATCGGACCTAACTTCTGAGGTCATCAGTCGCCTAGAACTTAGAACTAATTAAACCTAACTAGCCTAAGGACATCACACACATCCATGACCGAGGCAGGATTCGAACCTGCGACCGTAGTGGTCGCTCGGTTCCAGACTGGAGCGCCTAGAACCGCACGGCCACTCCGGTTGGCTCTTTTTTTTTTATTCCTAAATTTAACATTAATATT
Source organism: Schistocerca serialis cubense (assembly GCF_023864345.2). Classification (NCBI taxonomy): domain Eukaryota; kingdom Metazoa; phylum Arthropoda; class Insecta; order Orthoptera; family Acrididae; genus Schistocerca; species Schistocerca serialis. The sequence goes on from NC_064639.1 coordinate 972,227,261, forward strand.
TTTCATCTCTCGGAACGGAAATACTCGAGTGATGAAGTAGCTTAAAATCTTTGACTCAATAAAATTTCGCTGCACCACATGCTTATGTTTGAACTCCATGGTTGTATAACAGGCGAAAACCAGTGGCGCCTTGGCACGGTTCCCGCGGCTTCCCCCCTTCGGAGGTTCGAGTCCTCCCTCAGGCATGGGCCTGTGTGTTGTCCTTAGCGTAAGTTAGTTTAAGTTGGATTAAGTAGTGTGTAAGCCTAGGGACCGATGACCTCAGCAGTTTGCTCTCGTAGGAACTTACCACCACCACCACCGAAAACCTGTTTGTGAAATATGATGATGATAAGGACAATATAACACCCAGTCCCTGAGCGGAGAAAATCTCCGACCCTCGCGGGAATCGAACCCGCATGACATTCCGTCGCGCTGACCACCCAGCTACCAGGGGCGGACATATACAGGGTGAGTCACCTAACATTACCGCTGGATATATTTCATAAACCACATCAAATGCTGACGAATCTATTCCACAGGCCGAACGTTAGGAGAGGGGCTAGTGTAATACAAACCATAAAAAATGCACGGAAGTATGTTTTTAACCCAAACCTACGTTTTCTAAATGGAACCCCGTTAGTTTTGTTAGCACATCTGAACATATAAACAAATACGTAACCAGTGCCGTTTGTTGTATTGTAAAATGTTAATTACATCCGGAGATATTGTAACCTAAAGTTGACGCTTGAATACCACTCCTCCGCTGTTCGATCGTGTGTATCGGAGAGCACCGAATTACGTAGGGATCCAAAGGGAACGGTGATGGACCTTAGGTACAGAAGAGACTGGAACAGCACATTACGTCCACATGCTAACACCTTTTTATTGGTCTTTTTCACTGACGCACATGTACATTACCATGAGGGGTGAGGTACACGTACACACGTGGTTTCCGTTTTCAATTACGGAGTGGAATAGAGTGTGTCCCGACATGTCAGGCCAATAGATGTTCAATGTGGTGGCCATCATTTGCTGCACACAATTGCAGTCTCTGGCGTAATGAATGTCGTACACGCCGCAGTACATCTGGTGTAATGTCGCCGCAGGCTGCCACAATACGTTGTTTCATATCACGGTACACATTCTCCTTTAACGTACCCCACAGAAAGAAGTCCAGAGGTGTAAGATCAGGAGAACGGGCTGGCCAATTTATGCGTCCTCCACGTCCTATGAAACGCCCGTCAACATCCTGTCAAGGGTCAGCCTAGTGTTAATTGCGGAATGTGCAGGTGCACCATCATGCTGGTACCACATACATCGACGCGTTTCCAGTGGGACATTTTCGAGCAACGTTGGCACATCATTCTGTGGAAACGCGATGTATGTTGCAGCTGTTTGGGCCCCTCCAATGAAGTGAGGACCAATGAGGTGGTCGCCAATGATACCGCACCATACATTTACAGTCCACGGTCGCTGTCGCTCTACCTGTCTGAGCCAGCGAGGATTGTCCACGGACCAGTAATGCATGTTCCGTAGATTCACTGCCCCGTGGTTTGTGAAACTCATCGGTAAACAGGTAGAACTGCAACGCATTCTCTGTTAACGCCCATTGACAGAATTGCACTCGATGATTAAAGTCATCATCATGTAATTGCTGATGTAGCGCCACATGAAACTGGTGAAAGCGGTGACGATGCAGTATGCGCATGACACTACTTTGACTCAGTCCACCGGCTCTCGCAGTGTCCCGTGTACTCATGTGTGGGTTCATGGCAACAGCAGCTAACACACCAACTGAACCCGCTTCTCCTGTGATGGGCCTGTTACGGACCCGTTTGCGTGCTACGACCATACCTGTTGCATACAGTTGGCGGTAGATGTTTTGCAATGTGCGGCACGTTGGATGCTCTCTGTCCGGGTACCGTTCTGCATACACCCTGCAGGCTTCAGCTGCATTTCGTCGACACTCGCCATAGATGAGTATCATCTCCGCCTTTTCAGAGTTCGAATACACCATGATCACAGTTCCTACAACACTACACTATCACAGACGTCTGGTAACACGGTGTACTACAGCTGGTCTGCGTGCGGAGACGAATGCAGAATAACAATAGCAGCAAGCGCTACATGCGGACACTGCGACTGCTAGACCAAACCACACCAGTGCACTACAGCCACACTCGTAAACACGGTCGTCATCGTAAACATGTCCCTGCAGATGCTGCTCGCCGACCGTGGCCCGTGTTTGTTACAACACGCAACTGAACGTCGGAGATTTCAAGTGTCAACTTTAGGTTACAATATCTCCGGATGTAATTAATATTTTACAATGCAACAAACGGCACTGATTACGTATTTGTTTATATGTTCAGATGTGCTAACAAAACTAACGTGGTTCCATTCAAAAAAACGTAGGTTTCTGTTAAAAAACATACTTCCGTGCATTTTTGTATGGTTTGTATTAAACAATTACACTAGCTCCTCTCCTCACGTTCGGTCTGTGGAATCGGTTCGTCAGTATTTGATGTGGTTTACGAAATATATCCAGCGGTAACGTTAGGTGACTCACCCTGTATATTCCAATTAACTACGTCTAATTCTCATTTTTGTGAAAAATACACGGCCGCTTCTTTGTAATTGCGTACTGTACATTCAATCTATTTTCCTTCTAAACATAAGTTCTTAATTACTGACCTTTTGTAAAAGATTATTAATAAACATAATTTACATTTTTTAAAAATTGCAAATTAATTTTTTTACGTCTATGTGTTTCACACTATACGGAATTGCTCGGTGACATGCACCATTGTTTAAAATTTCGCTTTGGCCGGGGATCAAACACAAGTTACTTGCAGGGGAACACTCTACCAGAGTGCCACATGCCTATCGGCGAACTTGCATAAATTTAGGGTATTACGGACGCTCGGAAAACTTTAAATTCCATTATCTCTAGAATTTTTGAGAGTTGCATCGAACTGCTTTGGAAATTGATATTTGAGTTCTTTGAACTTCAGGCACCATAAACATTAAAAAATATCAAAACCACGTTTGCCGTTGTGGTCTGCTTGTGAGTGGTTTTGTGGCCTAGGGTTCACCACCCGAGACTCATACGTTTGGTGTTCTCTACCAGCGCTGTGAGCTTGCAACGTCACAGATACGCCCTGTGGGTGGACTCACCCTGAGGAACATCTCGCCCTGTCCGGCCAGCGTGTAGCCGAACTGGAAGTCGCTCTGCAGCAGGTCGTCGAGGCCGCGGATGGAGGCCACCCTGACGGACAGCACGGACGTGATGAAGGCGGCGTACGCGTTGTACATGACCAGCGCGAACACCAGCCCGAACATCAGCACCAGGCTGCCGGACGCCGTCCGCGGGTTCCACGTGCTGCCTGCATCACAACAGTTCGACCACTCAGAGAGGCTTGCCGCACCATTAGGTTTCAGACCAACACAGCTTCGGCACTCCCAAACAGATAGGACACGGCCTGACGTTTGTGGGCGAATAGACGTGATGGCCAGATGTGTAGAGACCGGAGCCAAACTCAACGACCTATCGACTAACTACGTCCTTGTCGACGCGTTCGCTTACAGATCACCCTCTCACTTACCTTCCAAGCAATCTGCAGAAACATTACGCATCTTTCGCCCCCGATACGCTGCTTAAACATCATGCAAGTTGATCTACGGTCTTGTGGAATGGTCTAGCGTAGAGATACAGCTGAAGTCGTACTGAGGTGGTGAATTGCTACTTTATAAATGAATAAAAATTAGCCCCAATTTTAATTAACGCCTGTAAATATTCTAAATAATTTTACATATATAATTAAATTTGTATATTAACTGAAAGAAACGATCTAATAATGAGTTGATGTCCTTTTAGTTTTTCATGAATTATTTTGTAAAAAAAGTCTCTATGAGCTAAAATATGTAAAGAAAACACTGTGAAACAAAACGTAGTAACTACCTTCCTTTATGTAGCGATATAAGAAAGCGGAACGCGACTATCTCTCTCTCTTTTGTGCTCCGCTATCGAGATAAGTTGTGTAAGTGTCACTTGTACACTTTTTTTGAATATTTATATCAATCTGATGTTAAGTAGACGTGTTTCATTTGACGATCCCGTTCCTTGCTATTCATGTTATACACTGAAGATCCAAAGAAACAGGTACACCTGCCTGATATCGTGCAGGGCCCCCGCGAGCACACAGAAGTGCCTCAAAACGACTTAGCATTGACACGACCTAAGTTCTGAAGTAGTTCTGGAGGGGGGAAAAAAATGGTTCAAATGGCTCTGAGCACTATGGGACTTAACATCTCAGGTCATTAGTCCCCTAGAACTTAGAACTACTTAAACCTAACTAACCTAAGGACATCACACGTATCCATGCCCGAGGCAGGATTCGAACCTGCAACCGTAGCAGTCGTGCGGTTCCAAACTGAAGCGCCTAGAACCGCTCGGCCACACCGGCCGGCTTGCTGGAGGCGACTGACACCATAAATCCTGCAGGGCTGTCCTTAAATCCTTAAGAGTACAAGAGGATAGAGATCTCTTCTGAACAGCATATTGCAAGGCAACCGAGATATGCTCAATAATGTTCATGTCTGGGGAGTTTGGTGGCCAGCGGATGTGTTTGAACTCAGAAGAGTGTTCCTGGATCCACTCTGTAGTAATCCTGACCGTGTGAGGTGTCGCATTGTCCTGCTGGAACTGAACAAACCTGTCGGAATGCACAATGGACATGAATGGATACAGGTGATCAGACAGGTTGCTTACGTACGTGTCACCTGTCATAATCCTATCTAGACGTATCAGGGGTCCCGCATCACTCCAACTGCACACCCCCTACGCCATTACACAGTCTCTACCAGCTTCGACAGTCCCCTGCTGGCATGCAGGGTCCGTGGATTCATGAAGTTGTCTCCGTAAGGGTACTCGTCTATCCTGTCGATACAGTTTCAAAAGGAGACTCGGCCCGGCCGGGCACTATGTTTACTGTCATCATCAGTCCAATGTCAGTGTTGACGGACCCAGGCGAGGCGTAAAGCTTTTTGTCGCGCTCTCATCAAGGGTACACGAGTGGGCCTTCTGCTCCAAAAGCCCATATCGATAATGTTTCGTTGAAAGGTTCACACGGCTGATACTTGCTGATGGCCCAGCATTCAAATCTGCAGCAATTTGCAGTTCTGTCACGTTGAACGATTCTCTTCAGTCGTGTTGGTCCCGTTCTTGCAGCATCTTTTTCCGGCCGCAGCGATGTCGGAGATTTGATGTTTTACCAGATTCCTGATATTCGACGGTATACTCGTGAAATCGTCGTACGGAAAAATCCCCACTTCATCGCTACCTCGGAGATGCTATATCCCATCGCCCGTGCACCGATTATAACACCACGTTCAAACTCACTTAAATCTTGATAATCTGCCGATGTAGCAGCAGTAACCGATCTAACAACTGCGCCAGACACCTGTTGTCCTATACAGGCGATGTCGACCGCATCGTCGTATTCTGCCTGTTTACATATCTCTGTATTTAAATACGCATGCCTATATAAACTTCTTTGGCGCTTCGTTGTATGTGATTTTTTTTTCTTAGTCCAGTTTCAGGGTGCATCGAAGAGACGATCCTGGCACATTGTTTGTTTGCCACGAGCGAACACTGTTAGCGTTCATTCGCCGTGTAATCCATGAGATTATAATTCGTATGTCCCTGAGATCACTTGTGCCGACCTATTTTTCTTAAATTCCGGGCAATGTTATTAGGCGAACGGCCTAATATTCAGATCGGTCTTTGGCCTCCAAACAATGTCGTATACCAACGCACTCTTGAGTCTGATGTACTGACGATGCTGGAAGGCGGAGTTCAGCTTAATTAGAAAATAGAGTAAAATTTTTTTGCCATGTTTCATCATTTCAGTAGCATTGCCTCCAGCAAAACAAAAAACATTCATGTAGTGTTCACAGCCAAAAGTTACCTATTATGCAAAGCTTTCTTAAAAGTCATGTTTACTAGCAGTGATAAAACCTATTAAAAATCCATTTCAATCAATTAATTCATATCTCATCCTTTTTCATTATTTTTTATTGAGAAACGCTACAGTGGACTGCTGTTCAAGTCTTCTTGAGGCCATCCAGATTTAGATTTTCCGTGCTTTCTCTGACGCAATTAAGGCATAAGCTGGGACGGGTTATTTGAAAACGACTTGGACAATTTGCTTTCTTATTCTTACCCAAAGAAAGCAGGTGTTGACAGATGTGAAAATTACCGAACTATCAGTTTAATAAGCCACGGCTGCAAAATACTAACACGAATTCTCTACAGACGAACTGGTAGAAGCCGACCTCGGGGAAGATCAATTTAGATTCCGTAGATATGTTGGAACACATGAGGCAATACTAGCCCTACGACTTATCTTAGAAAATAGATTAACGAAAGGCAAACCTACGTTTCTAGCATTTGTAGACTTAGAGAAAGATTTTGACAATGTTGACTGGAATACTCTCTCTCAAATTCTGAAGGTGGCAGGGGTAAAATACAGGGAGCGAAAGGCTATTTATAATTTGTACAGAAACCAGACGGCAGTTATAAGAGTCGAGGTGCAGGAAAGGGAGGCAGTGGTTGCGAAGGGAGTGAGATAGGGTTGTAGCCTATCCCCGATGTTATTCAATCTGTATATTGAGCAAGCAGTAAAGGAAACAAAAGAAAAATTCGGAGTGGGTATTAAAACCCACGGAGAAGAAATAAAAACTTTGAGGTTCGCCGATGACATTGTAATTCTGTCAGAGACAGCAAATGATCTGGAAGAGCAGTTGAACGGAATGGAAGGTGTCTTCAAAAGAGGTTATAAGATGAACATCAACAAAAACAAAACGAGGATAATGGAATATAGTCGAATTAAGTCGGGTGATGCTGAGGGAATTAGATGAGGAAATGAGACACTTAAAGTAGTAAATGAGTTTTGCTATTTGGGGGGCAAAATAACTGATGATGGTCGAAGTAGCGAGGATATAAAATGTAGACTGGCAATGGGAAGGAAAGCGTTTCTGAAGAAGAGAAATTGGTTAACATCGAGTATAGATTTAAGTGCCAGGAAGTCGTTTCTGAATGTATTTTTACGGAGTGTAGCCATGTATGGAAGTGAAACGTGGACGATAAATAGTTTGGACAAGAAGAGAATAGAAGCTTTCGAAATGTAGGGCTACAGAAAAATGCTGAAGATTACATGGGTAGATCAAAATTCAAATGTGTGTGAAATCTTACGGGACTTAACTGCTAAGGCCATCAGTCCCTAAGCTTACACACTACTTAACCTAAATTATCCTAAGGACAAACACACACACCCATGCTCTGGGTAGATCACATAACTAATGAGGAGGTATTGAAAAGAATTGGAGAGAAGAGAAATTTGTGGCACAACGTTACTAGGAGAAGAGATCGGTTGATGGGGCATATTCTGAGGCATCGAGGGATCACGAATTTAGTATTGGAGGTTAGCGTGGATGGTAAAAGTCGTAGAGGGAGACCAAGAGATGAATACACTAAACAGATTCAGAAGGATGTAGGTTGCAGTAGGTACTGGGAGATGAAGAACCTTGCACAGGATAGAGTAGCATGAAGAGCTGCATCAAACCAGTCTCAGAACTGAAGACTACAACAACAACATTCTTACCCAATACGAGGGCTCTGAGCACTATGGGACTTAACATCTGTGATCATCAGTCCCCTAGAACTTAGAACTACTTAAATCTAACTAACCTAAGAACATCACACACATCCATGCCCGAGGTAGGATTCGAACCTGCGACCGTAGCAGCCGCGCGGCTCCGGACTGCGCGCCCAGAACCGCTAGACCACCGCGGCCGGCGTTTACCCAATACGAGCTTATGTTCCGTTCGTTTGTTCGGGACATGAAATCTTAATCTTCCTTTCTACGTTAGCACATAGGTTTTTTACTATAGTGGATAGAGTTGAGGCGTAGGGGAAAGATGGACTGCGAGCAAAGGTAGGAGACATTGCAAGCGTACCACGTGCCACCGGGCGAAGTTTTTTTGCATGTGCGCTGGTAGACGTTTGGCATTGCCATGTAGAGTTTATTCATGACGTATGACATCCTGACAGATTTTTCAGGAGGGTGCGTGCAGCACAGGAAGCAATCTCTGCCCACTGACACCCAACACATGGACAGTCGCGGGGAGAGTTGCGCTGGGAGGGGAACAACTTGTGCTTCCCTGACGCAATGCTGGCACTAGACACGTGCTTACTGGTTTGGCACGCCACGGCATGAAAATGCCATAACTGCTACTGTGAACAGCGGACAATTTCAAAGGCGCTTTGGAGGCCATTCTGGTGCTAAACTTACATCCCTTTGGTTGTAACACATCTTCCTCTCAGTATGTCACGAAAATAATGTCTCATCTAAACATCTAACCGGACAGCAATTTTTATGAAAAAATACCAATCAGTCATTGTTTACCGATATCTTGCGTACTACAAGAAATTCGTTGTAACTATTTATTCACAACAAAATGCACTTTATTACGTTAGCATGAGTGCCAATTGCACAGTTTCACTGTCTAATGGTCCAAATTTTCGAGGTAATATCCATTTAGCTACACATGATTTTTTCCATTATCTGCTACACTACTTTTTAACATGGTGCCGTGTGTAGAATGCAGGTGCATCCTCTGTGGTGTCCACACCAACATCTCAGCTAATTTGCTGCACTATGAAACGAAATGTTCTGAGCATAATGTCGACAAGTACTTTCAAAAATATCAGCTACTGTTAAAAAAAGGTAAATTCAGTGATATATACCGTCTGAAAATTTAAGTGCTATGACTGAAGGTCGCTAATATGAAACTTCTAAACATATCTGTATACCTGAAAAGATAATGTAGGTTACTTTCCCGGATTTATTCGTGCAATTAAACGGCACTTAACTCTTCATCATTTTTCTTCACGTACACTGGAATGTGTAGACAGTACGGTTAAGACTAAAAAATACTTTATGTATGCAGCAACAAACAGGTAATGTTCCATTTAAGTCCTTACAACTCACAATACTCTTCATCTTACCAGACTCGTATCATCACAATGGCGTCGAGCCGTATGAATCCGCTTATCAGTATGATGTGTACTCTGTCTGGCCTGGTGCATGCACTGATTGTGTTCCGGAGTAACACCAAGCGCCGGCGTGTCGGCCGGGAACGTAACAGCCGAGAAGGCTGTGAGACGATGTCAGCCAATAGAACCCTGACTAGTACCGAATCACGACAAGAGAGAATACATACGCCGCTCCAGCTAGCCTCGGCCAAACTAGAAGAGTTGCACTATAAGACGAACCGTCATCCTAACTCTTTAGTCCTGACTTGTGATCTATACTGATTACTTGCATGTACATTGTACTCTACTGGCCATCAAAATTGCTACACCAAGAAGAAGTGCAGATGATAAACGGGTATCCATTGGACAGATATATTATACTAGATCTGACATATGATGACATTTTCACGCAATTTGGGTTCATAGATACTGAGAAATCAGTACCCAGAACAACCAACTCTAGCCGTAATAACTGCCTTGATACGCCTGGGCATTGAGTCAAACAGAGCTTGGATGGCTGCCCATGCAGCTTCAACACGATACCACAGTTCATCAAGAGTAGTGACTGGCGTATTGCGACGAGCCAGTTGCTCGGCCACCATTGACCAGACGTTTTCAATTGGTGAGAGATCTGGAGAATGTGCTGACCAGGGCAGCAGTCGAACATTTTCTGTATCCAGAAAGGCCCGTACAGGACCTGCAACATGCGGTCGTGCATTATCCTGCTGATATGTAGGGTTTCGCAGGGATTGAATGAAGGGTAGAGCCACGGGTCGTAACACATCTGAAATGTAACGTCCACTCTTCAAAGTTTCGTCAGTGCGAACAAGAGGTGACCGAAACGTGTGACCAATGGCACCCCCTATCGTTACGCCGGGTGATACGCCAGTATGGCGATGACGAATACACGCTTCCAATGCACGTTCACCGCAATGTCGCCAAACACGGTTGCGACCATCATGATGCTGTAAACAGAACCTGGATTCATCCGAAAAAATGACGTTTTGCATTCGTGCACCCAGGTTCGCCGTCGAGTACACCATCACGGGCGGTCCTGTCTGTGATGCAGCGTCAAGGGTAACCGCAGCCATGGTCTCCGAGCTGATAGTCCATGCTGCTGCAAACGTCGTCGAACTGTTCGTGTAGATGGTTGTTGTCTTGCAAACGTCCCCATCTGTTGACTCAGGGATCGAGACGTGGCTGCACGATCCGTTACAGCCGTGCGGATAAGATGCCTGTCATCTCGACTGCTAGTGATACGAGGCCGTTAGGATCCAGCACGGCGTTCCGTATTACCCTCCTGAACCCACCGATTCCATATTCTGCTAACAGTCATTGGATCTCGACCAACGCGAGCAGCAATGTCGCGATAATAAGATAAACCGCAATCGTGATAGGCTACAATCCGACCTTTATCAAAGTCGGAAACCTGATGGTACGCATTTCTACCCCTTACACGAGGCATCACAAGATCGTTTCACCAGGCAACGCCAGTCAACTCCTGTTTGTGTATGAGAAATGGGTTGGAAACTTTCCTGATGTCAGCACGTTGTAGGTGTCGCCACCGGCGCCAACCTTGTGTGAATGCTCTGAAAAGCTAATCATTTGCATATCACAGCATCTTCTTCCTGTCGGTTAAATTTCGCGTCTGTAACACGTCATCTTCGTGGTGTAGCTATTTTAATGGCCAGTAGTGTATATATCGAAGGGCAGTGATTATTTCCATCTCGCCAATTGTTTGGGACCCATCATTCTTAAGCAGACTGAGTCAAGTATTGTCACTGTTATTTATTCTAATGACCTCTATTAATAAGATTTGCTTGATTGTTGTTTAGCTATCCGATAAAGCAGCTTCCTAGGCACCCTATTTTAGACGAGTGGGCTGGATCCCACAGATTGGGTTGGGCCGACAACTGTCGTAACTGGTGCTTGATATTCTGCATACTATCGCTGGGGCGGAGTTGACATTCGGTCTGGTCTGATACATGTTCCAATGGAGACAGGTCTTGCTGGCCACGGGAGTATCTAACCAGCTCACAGACAGTTCGTGGAGACTTGTGCAAAGCGTGGACGGGTGTTGTCCTCTTGAAAAAAGACACCGTGATACTCTCCCATCAGAGGCAACATATGAGAATGCAAAATGTCCGTACGTGCAACTACACCGTCAGAGCTTCAACACTCAACAGCAGCCGCGACTTGAAGTCATGTACGATGGTTCCTCACACTGTAACGCCAGAAGTAACACAGCTGTCCCTCTCCAAAACAATAGTGGAGACGGACTCCTCCCCAGGTCGCCACCACACTGGTAGCGATACGCATCCTGAGTAGCACAGAATCACCATGCTTCGCCGAACACAATGTGGCACCATTCATCGGAAGTCCATACTTCCCTGTCACGGCACAACTCCAGGCGCTGCCGTTTGCTTACGGCATCCTGCGCATAGCACGGTAATTCCAAAAACAGTCCGGTTGCTGTAAGTCTCCGACCACAATATTACTAGGAGTCCATTACTTGTTATTGGAATGTAGCCGCTTGTGTGAAGTGTTTACCTTGTGCTTGATCTACAATACAGTGATCCTCCATTGTGGTGATCACACGAGGTCAGCCGAACCTTGACAAAGAGTATGCACGAATCCGAGCCATCGGACCTGTCACCTCCAAATGCCCCGCAAATCTGGATATTCCACGATTCGATCAACTGGCCAAATGGAGACCTGCAATGGGGCCCCTCTTTAGTTGTGTCAGCTGCTGATAACGTTTTCTCACTCTTGACTACTCGCTTCGGTGGAAAGGCCATGTATAGATATTGATCTTATCATAACTTCCAGTGATATTTCTCTATCTGCAGCGATCGTTAGAACTTTCTGGCCTATAATTCCTGATCAACTGTTTCCGCTGCTACTGACTTCACTATCTTGCTTAGTTTTGTCGTATTTCGATATTCATCTAGTATCAAACAGCTGCCATTTTTATTCACTGTGGCCTAAGCCATGTATACTATCTGATCTTATGAGATTGCAACATGGGGTATCCACATGAAAACTCCCTGATTTCCAAATACAATAAAAAAAATTTTGTGTGACATAGGTACTTGCGATTTGCCGCACCACGTGAAGCAGCTGTAAACATTTTCTAAGCAATTAAGCGATTACCAGAGATACCAACACCTCAGGAGAGCATGCGGAAACGAAATCACCCATTGCTGTCCAAAGTAATTTCCGACGTGAAATCCAAAGGGTAACACGAGATGCTAAGACGATTAAAGCTTTGTGTGAGAAGTTCCCATGCACTGGAAGTGTAAACAGACGTGTTCTCAGAGAAACCGCACATCTGATGAAATGGTAGATGAGATCAGATAGACCTTCCACAGAAGCCTACCAAAGTTCAGTTCGTTCAACAGTTCGGAAGGTGCTGCATAAACGACTTCGCTTGCACGCTCACGAGGTTCAAATAGCGCAAGCGGTGATACGAAATCACTTGCGGCTACGCCACGAATTTGCTGTTGAAATGATTGACCGGATCGGGCAAAACCCACAGCTATCTAGGAAATGTCGGTGTCTCTGATGAAGAAACCTCCCAGATACTGGGAAGGTTAATCGGTACAACATTCGCACCTGGGATTCGGAAAAGCACAACACTTTTCGGGAACATGTTAGAGACAGCGGAAAAGCGAATGTACGGTGATAACTTGTAACCCAGTGCCTCAGGTATTCTTCAGTAACTTGATTTCTCGAATTTGTAACCATTTTTAAAATATATGTATTAATGAATTTTGTGAATAATTAGTGTTTATGAAAATGTAATACATGTTGATGGGATAAATGAGAATTATATGTGTAGAATTATTGTAGTAATAGCGGTAGTCACATCAGGGCAGCTTTTATAGTATAATGATGATGAAGTCCCATACTCCGAGGAGCGCAGGGGACGATGCAGAAGAACCGTACCGCCGTACTAGGCAAGGTCCTAGCGGAGGTGGTTTGCCATTGCCTTCCTCCGACCGTAATGAGGATGAATGATGATGATGAAGACGACACAACAACACCCAGCCATCTCGTGGCAGGGAAGATTCCTGACCCCGCCGGCAATCGAACCCGGGACCCCGTGCACGGGAAGCAAGAAAGTCCACCGGAAGACCACGAGCTACGGACTTCATAGTACACGACAAAACAATAACATCACTGACGCGTGTGCGTGCAGTTGGGGAGCTGAAGGCAGAGAGGTATCAGCGTAGCATCTGTGGTGAGAGTGTGTGTGTGTGTGTGTGTGTGTGTGTGTGTGTGTGTGTGTGTGTGTGTGTGTTCCTAAGGGACCAAACTGGTGAAGTCATCGGTCCCTAGACTTACACATTACTAAAACTAACTTAAACTGACATGATAAGAACAACGCACACACACACACACACACACACACACACACACACACACACACCTGCCCAAGGGAGGACTCGAACCTCCGGCTGGAGGGGCCGCGCAATCCGTGACATGGCGCTCTAAACCGCGCGGCCACTCCAGGCGGCCATCTAGGGTGTATAACATGTGTATGTGCCAAAGAGTTTTGCGTCGAAAATGTTGAAGTACGCGACCAGGCAAATTATAGGTGGGCGAGCAAGCATGTCTTCACAGTATATGGTCACAAGAAGTATTTAGAAATAATGAATGCTATGTCACCCAAATTTAGTCAAACTGCTAGCTGATCAAGACGAGCCTGTTGCCATTAATGGATCTCATAATGATCACTACGTTGCACCATAATCAACGCATCGCAAAGTAAGATCCAGCCGATATTTTGTAGCTGTGTAATAGACTCGCCACTGTCTTAGTAATTTTTTGGAAGATTGTAGTGTGTCTAGTCACAGAACACATTTTTCTGTCCGGAAATTACTTCATTGACCCGAGTCGTTAACCATCAGCAGTGTCCTATACTTTTACCACAAATTCCTAGAAAGTCACAAGTGAAAGAAACAGTCAAAATAAGACAAATCTAATTAAATTTACAGTTCAGTTTTAATCGAGCGATTATTGTAATGAAGGGCAGTAGTAACTATAGTTGCTCAGATAATATTGCACTACTACTGTAGACAATCAGTTTAAAGTAAAAGTGTACACTACTGTTTGGAAAAAGTGAAACGTCAAGACTGAGAGATGTGATCACAATGAAATTTATTCCACCGATTAGGAAGATGACACAGCACAAATGATTGGCATTACAGACCTGTACATGAACTGTAACTGCGGAAATTCAGCATCACCACGTGCAGCAATCAGAGCCGCTAGACATCGTGGCATGGAATCAAAGAGCGCCTGAATATGCTGATGGGGAATTCTCCTGCCACGTGGTTTATAGGCATGTCTACAAAACATCAACTGTGGCTGAAGGAGGGTCTGAACGAACAAGTTGCCGACCGACCATATCCCAGACATCTTCGATGGGCGACATGTCAGGCGAACGGGCAGGCCAGGGAAGCAGTGGTACTCATCGTTCTTCGAAGAAGGCTTACACATCCTCTCTACATGCTGCCGGGCGTTGTCCTGCTGAAATATGACACGTGGAACGGCCCGCAGGAGGGGCAGTGCCCCGGGCTGTAAAACCCTCCCAGATCTACATCTACATCTACATGGATACTCCGCAAATCACATTTAAGTGCCTGGAATAGGGTTCATGGAACCACCTTCACAATTCTCTATTATTCCCAGGCGCTACAGTCTGGAACCGCGCGACCGCTACGGTCGCAGGTTCGAATCCTGCCTCGGGCATGGATGTGTATGATGTCCTTAGGTTAGTTAGGTTTAAGTAGTTCTAAGTTCTAGGGGACAGATGACCTCAAAAGTTAAGTCCCATAGTGCTCAGAGGCATTTGAACCATCAATAAGACTCGCTTGTGTGGTTCAGCGTCAAAAGTCTCCCGGAAATCCAGAAATACGGAATCGATCTGAAATCCCTTGTCAATAGCACTCAACACTTCATGTGAATAAAGAGCTAGTTGTGTTTCACGGGAACGATGTTTTCTAAACCCGTGTTGACTGTGTGTCAATAGAATGTTTCCTTCGAGGTAATTCATAATGTTCGAACACAATATATGTTCTATAATCCTGCTGCATATCGACGTTAACGATATGTACCTGTAATTTAGTGGATTACTCCTACTACCTTTCTTGAATATTGGTGTGACCTATGCAACTTTCCAGTCTTCGGGTACGGATCTTTCGTCGAGCGAACGGTTGTATATGATTGTTAAGTATGGAGCAGTAGCTGTTCAGATTGACCTCGAGACGTAGGAGGCGAGGTCGTGTGTTACAGGCAATGGCGCACCAAAACATTTGACGTTTGTCGGCTATGCCGGTCAACAATACAGACTGCCCGACTGCGTTTACCATGGCGGTGTCGAATGCGTATGCTGTAGGACAAGTTGGAGCGGCACTCGTCAGGAAACACTACATTTTCCCACTCTGCTTGCCTGTGTCGGCGTCCATGTGGCAATTGCATTCTGCGGCACTGGAGGGATTGGTCAATGTAAGCCGACGCAATGGCATGCGTGCCACCAGTCCAGCCTGCAGAAGACAGCGTCGGACCGTCGACACAGATAAGACCACACCCGTTGCAGTCAACATTGTGGATGAGGCTGTCCTATCAGTTACAGTCAAGTGGACACGATGGCGGTCATCTCGCACTGTGTTCACATTCCATCCTCCAGTACACTATCGGCACTGTGAACGGCCCTCTTCTCCCAGCTGGTTCCATATATGCCTCACTGCTGAAGCAGCGTGCCAAGCTTCAATGTCACGGAAGGACAGACCCCCCCACCCGAAGACCAAGCATTCTGCCCCATTTGAACGCACTCACATGCTGGAATGCCGCCCTATGGTGATTCAAGGAGGTGCAGTGGCACCCGTTTACAGGTTTCCACTTTGGGCGACGGCTCCACACCAGCTGAGCGTTACGTAACACCGATCCGTCCGGTCACACGAAAGCGTGCGCTGCTGGGCATAAGTGCACGCCACGTCTCTGCCATTTGAATCACTTCATATGGTCCCACTGTTCTAAGTGACCTCTTATAGTGGCGTGTTGCACACCATTGCTTCTGAGTGTCTCACTTTTTACAAACAGTAGCGTAGTTTTGTAATTTTATGTTTCATTTTGTAAATGACATATGTGTACGTCTACGTCACATTAGTACCGAAAAATAGTTGTTATCATGAATGGGAATTATTACGGAATAATATAAGATGCAGTCTTTTGCAAAGTAATAAGTAAAGAATGATAAACAGTTATTTGTCACCATTAAGCATATTTTTAAAAAGGCAGCACTATTATGAGTTATGCAACATTGTATACTCGTAGTTTACATAAATTGTTGCTAATCATTGCTTACTATTGGTTATCATAAAGGTAACTAACATCACTGCATTCCAAATTTACTTTGTGTTCGTAATAACGTCTTTTACATATGAGCCAGCGTGTGTGTATTTTGTCAAGTGGTTGCTTTGTCTCTGCTACGCGATATTCGTGTGATTTCAACAAAGTCGTTAAGCCATTGTCTAAATTTAAATTTTTGCTCGTTTTGAAGCTGGCGAACGTTTTGTCCTGCAACCTAAATTCATTCAAACCATATTCTGACATTCAAAATTACGTGTAACTACAATAAGATTTTAATTTATTACCATTTTTTACATTTCTATCGTTTTTGAGCGTTGTAACAAACACGCGTGCGATAGCGATCAGGTTGTTTGTGTATTCTATCGGCAAGCACAGATCTTCATATTCGATGCCTTGATTCCACTGCCGGCCGCGGTGGTCTCGCGGTTCTAGGCGCGCAGTCAGGAACCGTGCGACTGCTACGGTCGCAGGTTCGAATCCTGCCTCGGGCATGGATGTGTGTGATGTCCTTAGGTTAGTTAGGTTTAAGTAGTTCTAAGTTCTAGGGGACTTATGACCACAGCAGTTGAGTCCCATAGTGCTCAGAGCCATTTGAACCATTTGATTCCACTAGCAAAGGAACATTACCTACACGTGTCACAGTAAAACTTTACATACGCCGTAGGGTATAGGAACGTTATTTTCTCATGAAAGATAGCATAGATGGAGCATTTTTCTTCATCGAGCAAACAGTAACGGGAGCCGTTAATCAGGACATCCTTGAGCAAGTTGCTGTTCCTTTGCTTCTTCCCCTTAAGCCAAAAACTTACAGCGGGATGGTGTGCCACCGTACTCGAGTTTACACGTTCGTGACTTCTTGGATCGAGTATTTTCACAACGTTGGACAGAACGTAATGGACCAACTAAGTAGCCACCGCGATTGCCAGATATAACCGATCTCGATTTCTTCCCGTACAGTGAAGTGAAAGACATTGTGCAGGCCTCGCGTGTAGGCGATCTTAGCTATATCCGGAAAAGAATTGTTGACACGGTAGCCTCCGCTAGTTCATCCATGCTTGTACGCACATGGGTTGAGCTAGAGTTACGCCTCGACGTTTTACAGGTTACGAAAGGAGGCCACGTAGAACTTGTAATGTTATGTGTGCCTCACTGCTTTTTTTAACTAATTTGTGCCTGATTTGATTCTGAGAAGCTCAGTGATGTACGTAAATACCGTAAATGTAAATGTGATTCAAAAAGTACTTGAAGTGAAGTGAAGCGCAGCTGGACAGCGAGAAACTCTTTAGCGTGGATTTCCCGCAACGATAGTAGTTGTGAATCTTTCTGTATGGGCTCTATACAAAAAATATATAAAAATTAAAAAAACAATTGATTTATTAAAAAAAAAAGAGGACTGTTAATCTGTATCTTGTGGAAAGAGGACGTGTTGCTAGGCCGTCGCTCAGAACGTATTGTTACATTTAATGAAAATTGATATTTTAGTGATACAACCAAGTAAAGTATGTGCAAGAGTTGTAAAGATTTAAGGTATACAAATTTTCTGGAAGTGAGGAATAGAAATATCTTGTTTTTGGAAAAGGAGGTGAACTTCATTGTCGTCGACGTCTATCAATCGACAGAATTGTAACTGTACAAAGTTCACTAAAATACAGGAAAAGAAATGCATTCTCTTCAGTTTTCATTCAATAAGTAACGACCTCTCATAATTTCTTAATTACAGCAATTGGACTATGTTCTTGTACAATAGTATGGTGCTGAACTCCACTGACCAATTTTGATGTAGCACGACGTGTAGTTTGAAGGAAGTTTGTGTCCCAAGCAGTCTCCTTTTCTCGCGAAAAGCAGACTGCTGTTTGATCTTATTTACTTACAATAGTGGTCATTTAGGTATGAAAAGCTACGAAAACTTGGGCTCAAAGCTATCCGCAATACGGCCAAGTAACTAACAGAGTCGTACTTTAAACCTTAAAGAACAATAACTTCCTCCAAATTGTAATACCTCACCAACTGGTGCAGAAGCTGATCATTCAAGGAGGCAGCAACCAAAATTCAGGTACCAGTTACGAGTTAAAATAAAAATCTCAATCAAAAATCAATCTCTCTCTCTCCAACCACATATATAAATATTCATATTAGTAAGATAAAAGTCATTTTATAAAGTATATTAATTTTTTGTTCAAAGCTTTCTGAGTTAGTTGACACGACATTCCAACTTGCAAGTATCTTTGTCTCAGAGTTTGTTTTTAATTGCCTTTGATAATCAGGGATGTTTCATGTGGATACCCTGAATGTTGAACAGTCTATTGACGACTATGGGTATTTGTGTTACTCCGAGATGAAGACATTGTAATGGGAGATGGTCGGTGACCCACAAGAACAAGCAAACAGATGTAGAACCTCGCCAGACCAGCGGGCGGACAAGTGCCAGCTAGCTACCTTGCATGCAGAGGACGCTGATGCTCCAGACGAAAGCCTCCCCCGCGCCCCAGCGGCGGTCCGCGAGGCCGGCGCCCACGCCAGCGGCAGTGGCGGCAGCGGCTGCTAGCGCCAGTAGCGCGCCAGTGGCGGCCACGCACGCCAGCAGCCGCGGGCTGAATGGCGCCAGGAAGATGTCGCGCAGCGCGCCGCCCTCCGGCCGCCGGAAGTAGATGTTCTTCCTGCAGCATCCAAAATCAAAATGTTCAAATGTGTGTGAAATCTTATGGGACTTAACTGCTAAGGTCATCAGTCCCTAAGCTTACACGCTACTTAACCTAAATTATCCTAAGGACAAACACACACACCCTTGCCCGATGGAGGACTCGAACCTCCGCCGGGATCCTCCTGCAACATCAGCAGGAGGTGCCAGGGAGCTATAGGAACCATGTAAAGCAATAAAAACTGTAGTTAAAGGATTCAGTATATGGAAAAGTCGAAATAGCTTCCGATTACATATAAAGCAAGAATATCAAAATCTGGACTGCAAACAGAATGCCACTATCAAATGTAGAGAAGAGATCAGGTAGATGGGCAGAGTACATAAGGACCTGTATGTAGCGGAGGAACCGTCAGCTGACTCGGTAGAAGAAGAAATAGGTGTTGATTTGATAAAAAGTATTAATTAGATCTAGTATTACAGTTATAATGTGACCTAGCTTCGAAACACTTGCAGACGAAATAAGCAGAAGGGATAGATTTACATGTGTGTGGTGCCTCTTATTTCGATCAGGTCCAAAAGAAAATACACCGTTCTTGGTCCTGCAGCCGTACATATACATCATGAAATTAAAACACCTTTCCAGCGTGGCCAAGAAGATACAAACACGAGTGAACCTTGTGAGAAAGCTGGCAGGCAGTACATGGGGAGCAATCACATCAGTCCTCCGAGGAGCATCCCTTGCACTGGTATACCCTGCACCAGAATACTGTGCACCAGTTTGGCTCCGAAGCGCCCACGTAGTGAAAGTAGACGGACGTCCAACTGAACTCAGTTATGAGAGTAATTAGTGGTGCAGTCCGGTCTACACCTACTTGCTGGCTACCAGTACTTTCAAACAACTGTCCACCAGACCTCCGTCGAAAGGCTGCCCTTTACAACCTCTGTCAACAAGTTTCTGAAAACAACTCAATCCCTCTTCATGACGATTCGCTATCACTGCCCAGGAAACGCCTCAAATCTAGAACACCAGCATATGAAATGGGAGTCCAAATGCTACCCACAGGATTCAACCAGGACGCAGAGTGGAAACGTGAGTGGCATGCTACAAGAACCCGAAACCACGAACTTGTAGACAATCTAATAGTTCCAGTTCCAGGCTTCCACCAACGAAGGGAGTTGTGGGTGCAGTTAAACAGATATCGGACTGAAGAGGGTAGGTGCAAATACAAAATGCACAAGTGGGGCTTTTCAAGTGACAGTGTGTGTGACTGTGGTGACACGCAAACAATGAGCCACATTGTGAATGAATGTCCAATCAGACGCTTCCCTGGTGGCATTGAGAAGCTCCATCAAGCATCCCACGAGGCACTCCGCTGCATCGAGTCCATCAACATCCGCGTGTAGTCTGAGCCGTTTTAAAATTTGCTTACTATATATAATTTCACATGTTCATTTTTATATATATTTCTTTCGAAACTTCCTGGCAGATTAAAACTGTGTGCCCGACCGAGACTCGAACTCGGGACCTTTGCCTTTCGCGGGCAAGTGCTCTACCACTGAACTACCGAAGCACGACTCACGCCCGGTACTCACAGCTTTACTTCTGCCAGTACCTCGTCTCCTACCTTCCAAACTTTACAGAAGCTCTCCTGCGAACCTTGCAGAACTAGCACTCCTGAAAGAAAGGATATTGCGGAGACATGGCTTAGCCACAGCCTGGGGGATGTTTCCAGAATGAGATTTTCACTCTGCAGCGGAGTGTGCGCTGATATGAAACTTCCTGGCAGATTAAAACTGTGTGCCCGACCGAGACTCGAACTCGGGACCTTTGCCTTTCGCGGGCAAGTGCTATACCACTGAGCTACCGAAGCACGACTCACGCGCGGTACTCACAGCTTTACTTCTGCCAGTACCTCGTCTCCTACCTTCCAAACTTTACAGAATCTCCTGCGAACCTTGCAGAACTAGCACTCCTGAAAGAAAGGATATTGCGGAGACATGGCTTAGCCACAGCCTGGGGGATGTTTCCAGAATGGATATATTTCTTTTGTTTTGCTAAATGTGTATTACTGTAATTGATGCATACGATAATAATAATAATAAATAATACAAATTCTGACATCGGTTGGCATTTGGGCATTGAAATCAATTCAGTAGTGACGAGTGATAATTCGTGCTGGACCGGTACTCGATGTGGCCGAGCGGTTCTAGGCGCTTCAGTCCGGAACCGCGCTGCTGCTACGGTCGCAGGTTCGAATCCTGCTTCGGGAATAGATGTGTGTCATGTAGTTAGGTTGCTTAGGTTTAAGTAGTTCTAAGTCTAGGGGACTGATGACCTCAGGTTTTAAGTCCCATAGTGCTCAGATCCATTTGAACCAACCGGGACTCGAACTTGGACTTCCCGCTTTGCGTGGTTGGTCGCCTTAACTGCTTCGGCTGTCCAAAAACAACTTCCTGTCAAACCTAAATTCCCAACTTGTCACGCATTGCTTACGTAGGGCCCCCTGTCCACCATACTCATTGCTCGCTGCCTCACGCTGATCCTCCCAAGAATTTGGGAGAGAGAGTGCTTCCGCAGCAAAATGATCTTAATGTCCGTCAAGGCGCTCTCTGTTCTGTCGGCCTGTGCAAAGTCATCCTAGGCAGGCATCATGAACAGGAGTGGTGCCAAGCGGTTGTCTTCGCTCAGGTGCCTAGGACTTCTCGACATGTTGTCTCTGTAGATGCACTTTTTAAGGTTCTCAGTGAAGGTGGGCGGATGCGATGGAGAGTGTCGCCAAACTGGAGGCTGTTGGAGGGACGCTTTGTTGTATTATTCACGTACGTGTCAATGTCGTGCATCCCCCCCCCCCCCCCTGCCACACCACCGTGACCACCCCGCAGGAGGGATAGAAATATTGCATAATCACCGTTTGCTGCTTCGGATCATGTTAAATTTCGTCGAACGCCTTTCATTGCTCCCTAGTGATTCCATCCTGTACACGAACGCAAAAATTACGGCCGCATTCTACTCCAAAGAAGTGCTATGACGTTCAGTGGGGATGCAGGCCCGTAATGTCCTTAGAGAAGGGATGAAACGTCTGGGGCTGTCAAAGACTGCCAAGAACGTAGCCCTGTTCCCCGTAAGATTGTTGACTGTCGTTCTCGACCAGGCAATGTGTGGGAATCAACGCTCCAAGGAAAGGGGTGGTTTCGCTGACGCCCTTTATGCCACCCGCTGAGGTCTTTCCGCGTCGATCCTCAGCGACGCTGGACCATTTTCCTCGGCCACCCATAATAAAACCACGGGATTTTAACGTTGGGTGTCACAGCTCTGACCTCCATCGCAAAGGCGCCAAAGGAAGTGGTGAAATGTGGGTAACAGTATCGCGGATGTAACGACCTTCCCACCGTGTAACAAAGCGCTGGCCATCACTGTGATGAAATTTGATACCAATGAGACATCATTAACCCACTTCACAGGTCACATGAACTTCTGAACTCTACCTTATTTTCGCATGTGTCAACACCTTGCGCCAGCCGGTGTGGCCGAGCGGTTCTAGGCGCTTCAGTCTGGAACCGCGTTGCTGCTACGGTCGCAGTTTCGAATCCTGCCTCGGGCATGGATGTGTGTGATGTCCTTAGGTTAGTTAGGTTTAAGTAGTTGTAAGTCTAGGGGACTGATGACCTCAGATGTTTAGTCCCATAGTGTTCAGAGCCATTTGAGCCATTTCAACACATGCGACCGTAGCGTTCGCGCGGTTCCAGACTGAAGCGCCTACAACCGCTCGGCCACACCGGCCGTCAATTGGTGTTGAACACTTGTGTGCAATACTTTGGTGTCGTTCGCTATTTCCACTATTTCACTCCTGCCTGTGAAGAGTTATCTTGTCTATGTGCTGATAAGCATAGAGACTATCATTCTCTGTGTTTGCTCTATCGTCTTCTCAATCATTACACTCCCTCTGAATTATCTTCAATTATTACAGTATTCTCTGTAAAGCACAGCAGGAATAGTCGTTTCAACACAGTAAGAAAATTCTCTATGTACCACTAAATAATACAGCCATCTTCAGAAAATCATTTTCTGTAGCAGGAATCCGATTTTGGAAAGATCTTCCTCAAAATAGTAGAGAAATTAAATTCCTTTCGAAATTCAAAAAGCAGCTAATAATCCACATTCGGTCAGAGTCTTTTCCAAACATTTGTCTGAGGCTCATTCTTGTCAACATCTCCTCTCCCATCGTCACACAGTCCTCTATTGAAAGTATGTTCTTTCTTGACAACTACTGTCGCTCTCATTTCCATCTTGTTCTCGTAGTCCCAAGACACTAAACACGGCTCAGATGCGCTAAATTACACTGCTGTAAAAAAAAAAATGTAACACCCTCAAAGACTGTGTGGCACTAGGGTTAATATATGCATACTGAAGGGCTGTAGTATTAACCGATTCATCGGCAGGTCATCGGCAGGTCATCGGCGATCAGATGGCGTTAAGGAAACCTGTCTGCGCACCATCTGTTTTGACTCTGCAGGCAGTAACTGCGCTGAGTTTAGAGGTGAACAGGGTTTGCATAATTCAGTCTAGAGTACAAACACGTCCCACCGACGAGTACATAATCTTGTCGAACAATATCAGACATTACAACGGGGTCGCATTTGAGCCGTGCGCGGCTCACGTTCGTGCCGTTTGTTGCTAGACAGCTTGTCTTTGCGGTACCGCCGTCTCCTTTTTTTATTCGATTTACTGGCGTCACTAAGTTGCTGGTCTGCTTGCCCGTGAGTGGCAGCAGCAGCGCTTATCGATAAGTGCAGTGTAGTACTATCTCTGGAGCGACCGTTAGTATTTCCAGGTCGTGGTCTGTCGGCAGTTCAGTCGGGACGCAGCGCCATTGAGACCCGGACAGCCAGTACTCGCCGACCGCTGGCGACACACATGTACTATCCGACGGAAGGAGAATGGAGTGGGATCGATCGTTGGTTGGTCGTTCGGTCGGTCGTCTCATCGGACGACGTGTATTTGGTCGCCGACCGCTTATGGGTTCTCTGTGTGTCTCGACTAGTGATCCGTCCTTGTTGTTCCATAGTGAATGCTTTTAGGATCGTTCGAGTTCTTGTGGTAGTGTTTTCGTGCAACTGTGTCTAGCTTGTGTGATTTCGACTGAGCAGTTATGTTAATGCTGCCTGCGCACTGGAGTTGTCCGTCGGTCGGTTGGGTCAGAGTACGGCACGGCGTGAAGCTCGGCAGCCTTTGGTGCTGTTCATCTTTTTGAGTGGTTATTGCGCCTTGGCTGTATTTAGATGCCAATATTTGAAGACGTAGTGCTGCTCGTATATTCGTCCTCACTGTCATTTTCCGGTGTCGTGCCGTTGGTCGGGCGGAAGGGAAGTGATTAGGTGGTTGGTCGGTCCTTCAGCCGTCCCTGGGTCGGGTTGCCATCCGATTATTTAATCTTACCTTTGGCTGCCTGTCTCACCTAACTTACGTTAGAGTTACCTCCTCAGGCCAACCCTTGGAACACTTCTGAGCACCACTGTTCTGCTGGTATTAGACTGTGATTTTCTTTTAGTCTCAAGTACTGTGCAACGTCTTCAGCCGTCTGTTAGTTTAGTTTGTTTTAATGTTCAGTATGTGGCCATCAGGCGAACTTCTACGTGAAATATTTTAAGATAAGGCCTTCACCCGTCTTAAAATTTGGAAAATCATTTGAAAATCTGAGAATTTTCCTTTCTATCTTAATGTTGTTATCCAGGCCTTAAACCTTGAGTTGTTCAACGTTCAGTATATGGCCTTCAGCCGAACTTCATGTGAAATATTTTAAGATAAGGCCTTCAGCCGTCTTAAATTAAAATTTGAAAGGTCATTTGTTTAAAACCTTTTAAAATTTTCTTACAAAATTTCTTGTTATCCAGGCCTTCAGCCCTCAGTTCTTCTATTTTGTAACTAAGGCCTTCAGCCGTGTGTTTTCCTTAAGGCAGTTTTAATAACTTGTGTTCTGGCCTTCAGCCGTATTGTTTCTTAATTCTTGTAAGGGCATGTGTGATTAAGTGTTTTAGCAAAATAAAGTTTATATGTTTGTGCAACTAACAGCAACTGATTTGGGCCCCTTTCCACAACCTGATCCGCTCTGTCCTGCGAAACCAGATTTCAGCATTATCGGCCAGAGGGAACCTTGATGGGGGTATCGAGGAGGTTGCTACAGATTTTGCGTCGCTAGTTTCGGCAGTGATCTACAGTACATCCCCACACCTGTAGACGAGGTTCTCGACTTCTTTGTAGTACAAATGCACTTAAAGATCGACGCATTGTTAGAGACGCGGTGGTCGTCCGAACATCCTACCACCGAAACCACGACACCATCAAGCCTGGTGTCGTGGAACAGTCGACTGGAGAGTGGAACGGAATGGCACTCTGTTGCCTTCAGCGTAATAAGAGTAGGTTCTATCTCAATGTGGATGATGGACATACAGGTGTACGGCGTAGACCTCTTGAGCGTCCTGTTCAGGGGCGAATTCGCCTACGACACTCTACTCCCAATTCAGGCTTCGTGGTGTGTCTGGAAGGGTGGGAGAGGAACATCAGTTACACATTTGGTGTCTCTGTAGGGTAAAGCAAACAGTGCCCGCTATACCGTACAGGTGTAATACCCGCGCCACTGCCATTTCTTCAACAGGAAGGTGACGTACATTTTAAGCGGGACAGTGCACGTCTACATACGCCTGCTGAGACAGAATCTGCTCATTGTGGTCTACAGTAACTGCCACGGCCAGTGCGATAACCAAAACTCTCGCCAATTAAACATGTATGGGATATGGCGTAGCGCGAACTTACTCTTTCTCCAGAGCCTGCGAGTATCATTGGCAAACTGCTACGAAAGGAACAATGTGCTTGCGGCTATCTACCGCAGGTAGCCATGCGGCAACTTTACGATCGTTTGCATGCGAGAATACAAGTCTGTGTTGCCACCATTGGCTGGTACATTGTGTATTGATGAAACTGTTTGGGCGCACGTTGCTGTGACGTGTGCTTTCCAGTTGGTCTAAATATGTTATCATATACTCCCACACTACGATAATAAGAGTGAAAAATGGAGGATTCGTCACAATACAGATTTGTATGATATTTACAAAGAGACGAACATTGTGGCTGTAATGAAGACACGACGACTCCAGTGGGCAGGGCATGTTGCTCGAATGCAGGACAATCGATAGCCGGAAACTGTACTCAACACCAAGCCAACCGGCAGAAAGCCCGTAGGAAGACCTAGAACTCGATGAAGTGATTGCATATCCAAAGACCATCAGAGAGAGGGACTACTGGAAGGATGGCAGAAAGGGGCCGAAGAAGGGCTGAAGTGAAGGCAATCTCTCAAAGCAGCGCGCGGTCCACTGCGCCTGATCGCATAAAGTAAGTAAGAATACTCCTACACTGATCAACTACTTCTCTGATCACTTGTCAATAAAAGGCCTTGTCCTCGACAGTGTTACACCTCCTTTGCAGCAACGTAATCAGTAGTATTCTTAATCTTAATGTCCTTTATTATCATTCTCAATGTTATTAGTATTATTATTGCCTATTATTGCTATTATTCATTATTATTTCATATGGTTGTAATTATATACTGATTAGCCAAAACATTATGACCACTGCCCACTGCAAGGTTGAATGCCTCCTGGCGGAGTTGCGGTCACGTGATGCAGTAAAAAAAGTATGTAGGCCGAGCAGGAACGCCTGGGGGATTACACTAGGGAAGATATGCGCTGCAAATGGAGAAATGCACAGAGGTAAGTGTCTTTGCCAAAGGGCAGATTACTATTACGCATAGCCTATGAACGGGCTTGGCCACCAAATTCGCCTAAGTGAATCCGGTGGTTCCCATTTGGGTCGCTATTGATTGCCGTCATCGAGTACATAAATCAGCGGCCGGTTATTTAAGGGGATTACATGACATTCGTAGACGCCTGGTGTCGCATGGCTCCCCAAATCTACCGGCGCACTGTAGACTCGATTATATGCAGAATCAGTGACATATTGCGGTAGAAAGATGGCCCACGAAGCTATTAAGTGAGTGGTCTTAATGTCGCTGTAAGTCTTCTTATACACTCCTGGAAATGGAAAAAAGAACACATTGACACCGGTGTGTCAGACCCACCATACTTGCTCCGGACACTGCGAGAGGGCTGTACAAGCAATGATCACACGCACGGCACAGCGGACACACCAGGAACCCCGGTGTTGGCCGTCGAATGGCGCTAGCTGCGCAGCATTTGTGCACCGCCGCCGTCAGTGTCAGCCAGTTTGCCGTGGCATACGGAGCTCCATCGCAGTCTTTAACACTTGTAGCATGCCGCGACAGCGTGGACGTGAACCGTATGTGCAGTTGACGGACTTTGAGCGAGGGCGTATAGTGGGCATGCGGGAGGCCGGGTGGACGTACCGCCGAATTGCTCAACACGTGGGGCGTGAGGTCTCCACAGTACATCGATGTTGTCGCTAGTGGTCGGCGGAAGGTGCACGTGCCCGTCGACCTGGGACCGGACCGCAGCGACGCACGGATGCACGCCAAGACCGTAGGATCCTACGCAGTGCCGTAGGGGACCGCACCGCCACTTCCCAGCAAATTAGGGACACTGTTGCTCCTGGGGTATCGGCGAGGACCATTCGCAACCGTCTCCATGAAGCTGGGCTACGGTCCCGCACACCGTTAGGCCGTCTTCCGCTCACGCCCCAACATCGTGCAGCCCGCCTCCAGTGGTGTCGCGACAGGCGTGAATGGAGGGACGAATGGAGACGTGTCGTCTTCAGCGATGAGAGTCGCTTCTGCCTTGGTGCCAATGATGGTCGTATGCGTGTTTGGCGCCGTGCAGGTGAGCGCCACAATCAGGACTGCATACGACCGAGGCACACAGGGCCAACACCCGGCATCATGGTGTGGGGAGCGATCTCCTACACTGGCCGTACACCACTGGTGATCGTCGAGGGGACACTGAATAGTGCACGGTACATCCAAACCGTCATCGAACCCATCGTTCTACCATTCCTAGACCGGCAAGGGAACTTGCTGTTCCAACAGGACAATGCACGTCCGCATGTATCCCGTGCCACCCAACGTGCTCTAGAAGGTGTAAGTCAACTACCCTGGCCAGCAAGATCTCCGCATCTGTCCCCCATTGAGCATGTTTGGGACTGGATGAAGCGTCGTCTCACGCGGTCTGCACGTCCAGCACGAACGCTGGTCCAACTGAGGCGCCAGGTGGAAATGGCATGGCAAGCCGTTCCACAGGACTACATCCAGCATCTCTACGATCGTCTCCATGGGAGAATAGCAGCCTGCATTGCTGCGAAAGGTGGATATACACTGTACTAGTGCCGACATTGTGCATGCTCTGTTGCCTGTGTCTATGTGCCTGTGGTTCTGTCAGTGTGATCATGTGATGTATCTGACCCCAGGAATGTGTCAATAAAGTTTCCCCTTCCTGGGACAATGAATTCACGGTGTTCTTATTTCAATTTCCAGGAGTGTAATAACTTGTCAGATGTACAGTCGTGGACAAAGCGGGCGAGACCCCTCGCCTTTTCGTTATGCTGATCCGCACGGCTTTTAAGTCTGCTACACAGCATAACAGCCAAGGCGACGAAGTGCTACCAACATACTATGCACAGGCGTGAAATTGAAAAAACTATCCAAACTTTGTCAGACTGTTTTCTATCATGTCTAAGACTATATTAATGCTGATTAGTGTGTTAAACACAACACGTAATTATAAGATATAAATGAAAGAATAAACGCTAATTAGTATGAATTTCAGCTTATCGAGATAACATACCTGTTTTAGTGAGACGAAGTACCCCAGATCGATACGAATTAGCAAAATATTATGCACATTGAGCCGCGAAACGGTCTGTGTCAATGTTCAGACCAGTCATACTGGATTACCGTTGCTGACCTACCATGAAAAAATTTAGCAATGCGTGAATATTCTTAACGAAATTCTTTTAAAAATCTATTCAATTATTGACACAAGCGGAAAAAGTAGGCAGTAACAAGTATGAAATTCTACAAAAGTTTCATATTGACATCCACAGGGCGCCGGTACAGAATAAAGGTATCAAAGAAACGTATTGGGGGCGCGAGAAATTCTTAAAATTGCTTTATTGATAGTCTATCTGCCTCCATCGAGATTAGAACTGAAAAGAAACCAGACACCCCTTGCAGTAACAAACACCTTTCACTACACTAGCAGACAGCCCAGGCAAACAGCCCTCTATTATTATCCCAGACATGAATAAGCCGGCAATTTCACAATGAAAATGGCAAAATGATCTGCAGTTTCTGTTACATAGAGCTTTCTGGACTCAAAAACATCAATTTTCTACCTTTATGTCACCGTTTATGTGACAATCATTCGGGATGTTTATCGAAATACCAAATACTGTTATTAGCGAGTAAATTTAGTAGGATAATTCTGCACCACCCCAGGAAATAAACGGCGACATAGCTGCCAAACGTATTCTACAGTGTTTCGAATTCTCCATTAGACTCGACACAGGCAGGAAACGTTCATTAGCCGAAGTGTTTCTTAAGTTATGGGAATGCTCGCACTTCTAAAACGCTGTGGTACTAATACAAGGATCTGAATTACGACGTGTATAGGCAAATCGATTTTATTTGATTTCCTGTAAACGTGATTTCGATCAAAACCGTAGCTACGATTAATATGCTGATGTAATGACTGCAACTAGAACATTTCGAATAAAGAGTAGGGGGAATTATTTATGCGGCCCTCATCTTCAGTAACTGTCGTAGCTGTTTTCGTTGTTAGGATTTCGTCACCTAAATAGGTAAAAACGGAACCCTACTAGTCTCACTTTCTTGACAGTCTATCTGTCTACCCAACCCTTTAAACCCTTTTACCTCGAGTACGGGTAGACATAATAAGCGGAAATTTATCGCACTTCCTGCGGTATACGGTCCCTTCTTGGTGTAAAAAAATGAGCTTTTATGTGAACGCAATCTAAAGATACGGCTGTTTATGTAAAGAAAATTTACGCAACGGTAATCCAGTATGACTGGTCTGAATATTGACACAGACCGTTTCGCGGCCGAATGCGCATAATATTTTGCTAATTCGTATCGATCTGGGGTACTTCGTCTCACTAAAACAATTATGTTATCTCGATAAGCTGAAATTCATACTAATTAGCGTTTATTCTTTCATTTATATCTTATAATTACGTGTTGTGTTTAACACACTAATCAGCATTAATATAGTCTTAGACATGATAGAAAACAGTCTGACAAAGTTTGGATAGTTTTTTTCAATTTCACGCCTGTGCATAGTATGTTGGTAGCACTTCGTCGCCTTGGCTGTTATGCTGTGTAGCAGATTTTAAAGCTGTGCGGATCAGCATAACGAAAAGGCGAGGGGTCTCGCTCGTTTTGTCCACAACTGTACATAACTGAAGCTGAAATAACGTACGCATAGAAACTGAGAGTCTTTTTGTAATATTTTTTGATATGTTTTGTTCCTGGTGCGTTGTAGCAGAGTGCCTTAAGGTCCTTCTCTTGTCAGCCTAAATAAATAAATAGCAGAACAGAACGACACCTAAATTTTAGTGAAGACAGTTTGTCATAGAGCCTGGGTGTATACTTAGCTGATACTCACATGGACTCGACGAGCGGGAAGGAGAAGAACATGTCGCGCGCGCGTTCCTTGGTGATGACGACGTTGTCGAGCCCGACGTCGACGGCGCCCCGCGTCACGGCGCCCAGCAGGTGCAGCCAGGCGCCCTCACTGTTGCGCCAGCCCAGCATCGGGAACGCCACCAGCTCGTAGCTGCAGAGTCACCACACCAACAAGATCACTTCACTACATACCTGCTGCTCTAAGTCGGGCGTCTTTACCTTACCTACCACACAATGACTTTTCCAATTAGTGAGCCATACGTGTACCAAGTTTGACTGAAAATCCTCCATATGTTTCAGAGCTATGTCTATTATTACTTAACACTCTCTTCTTACCCACACTCTTCTCCTAGAAGAAGCTGGAATATATCAGACTCACAGGTTTTATTTTTTTCAGGCAGTAAATTAAATTTGTTTAAAACCTTGGCGCAGTTTCTACAGGCGTTCCTGTTTTCTCCCATTTCCATGGGCGCTAGAGCTGTCTTCATCACCATAGTATTCTTTCCATACCAAATAATAAGTTATTTGTGTACCAAGTTTGCCGGCCGGTGTGGCCGAGCTGTTCTAGGCGCTACAGTCTGGTACCGCGTGTCCGCTACGGTCGCAGGTTCGAATCCGGCCTCTGGCATGGATGTGTGTGATGTCCTTAGGTTAGTTAGGTTTAAGTAGCTCTATGTTCTAGGGGACTGATGACCTCAGAAGCTAAGTCCCATAGTGCTCAGAGCCATTTGAATTTGTACCAAGTTTGGTTACAACTGCTCCTGGGCAATGCTCGAACAAACACACTTGTATACATACATTTCTATAAACAATGTCCGCAGCTCG
This sequence comes from Schistocerca serialis cubense, assembly GCF_023864345.2. Taxonomy (NCBI): domain Eukaryota; kingdom Metazoa; phylum Arthropoda; class Insecta; order Orthoptera; family Acrididae; genus Schistocerca; species Schistocerca serialis. The sequence goes on from NC_064639.1 coordinate 972,258,846, forward strand.
TGGTCGTGCGGTAGCGTTCTCGCTTCCTCCGCCCGGGTTCGATTCCCGGCGAGGTCAGGGATTTTCTCTGCCTCGTGATGACTGGGTGTTGTGTGATGTCCTTAGGTTAGTTAGGTTTAAGTAGTTCTAAGTTCTAGGGGACTGATGACCATAGATGTTAAGTCCCATAGTGCTCAGAGCCATTTTTGCCATAAACAATGAGGATTTTCTACATTTTGACGGAATCCCATTGGCTCTGTAGTTGCATTCTTCATAGTTCAGGATGGTCAAAATAAAACTGGCCCGGAAATGTTTTACACACCTTAAGATAGGTAAGCCAAGTTACATCATGCACACCTTGGGTGGATAACACAAGTCTGAGGTGTTTGAAATACAGGTTGTTTATAAATGAATATCGGGGTTTTAACACTTAACAATTTTTATTATATTAAACTTACAGTTATAAATGATATGTCAAATGAAATAGCAACTCCAATAGTTTTACCAAGAACCTTATAAATGTTCAATGTGAGCACCATTTGTCACACGGCACACATCAAGTCTATAGCCGAGTTGATAAGTGTGTCTTCAGTGATTGTAGCAACAGCTGCTTCAATCCGGTTTCTTAATACAGGGAGGTCTGCTGGTAGCGGAGGCACGTTCACACGATCCTTGATAAAGCCCCAAAGGAAAAAAGCGCATGGTGTTAGGTCGGGGAACGTGGAGGCCATGCAAAGCAAGCCCTGTCAACGTTTGGGAAGAACTCGGCTATAGACTTGACGTGTGTCGTGTGACAAATGGTGAACACTTATAAGGTTCTTGGTAAAACTGTTTGAGTTGCTCTTTCATTTGACATATCATTTATAGCTGTAATTTTAATATAACAAATATTATAAAGCATTAAAACCCCGATATTAATTTATAAACACCCTGTACTTTCCGGGCCAGTTTTATATTGACCGCCCAGTATAAGAAAAACAAATTCCATAACACAACAAATAAAAACATTTATTTCGTACATAAGAGTACCCTGCCCTGATAATGGCCTACATCAGAGTTTGTGACTGCGTGCCAAAGTGCAGGCGAGCACGATGCGCGTGGCGCGTGCTGACTGAGGCACCGCCTGCGTCGGTACTCCTCGGAAGTACTCGGTACAGCGTGATATTTCATTTAGAACTGTGGTGCTGAATTTTTCGGTCGGCACGACTTTCTTCAGTTCGGCGGAACCGCGATGTCATCGATATTTGCTCTCCGCTATTTGTTCACAGTAAAGGAGAAGTTCTCGTGTGCAGCGGCTGTTTGCACAGAAAGAGGCAGCCCAGAGATCTATTGTCACGAGCATTTAAAAATCAATGAGAATGACAGAAGAGAAGGATGAGAATTCTCAATATGTGTTGTGATATACAGTCTCACAATCGACGGGTACTGCAAAGTTTCTATGCAATGACATTACAACACCATTCAGAAATAATTTTAAGGTTTAGTTGACGATTAAAGAGCAAAAAAATTACAATGCTCGACACTTTCTCTGCATCAAGAACTACTTTGCGCTAGATTTACAGGCATGGAGCACTACCAATTTCTCACCATCCCGTGTCTTACTGTGGACAGTGTGCACTCAAGTTCACTTGAGGAGTGAGGTTTGCAATCTATTCTCAGTTATCAATTTTCGTTCCACTCTGCCACAGGCTGTGCATTATGAACAGGTGCTAGATAGTGTTGAGAGATGCAGCCGCCATCCCCGAATGGCTCTTCAACAGTGGTAGTGCGAATACGAAATTTTCTGAAGTCACACGCATTATTCTACAGTTTGTTCCAACAGTTTTCGACGGAAATGAACGAAGATAACGGAGTGTTTATATATCACTGCATGGTGCACTATGTGATCAAATGCATCCGGACACCTGGCTGAAAATGACTTACAAGTTCGTGGTGCCCTCCATCGGTAATGCTGGAACTCAGTATGGTTTTGGCCCACCCTTAGCCTTGATGACAGCTTCCACTCTCGCAGGCATACTTTCAATCAGCTGCTGGAAGATTTCTTGGGGAATGCCAGCCCATTCTTCACGGAGTGCTGTACTGACGAGAGGTATCGATATCGGTCGGTGAGGCCTGGCACGAAGTCGGCGCTCCAAAACATCCCAAAGGATTCAGGTCAGGACTCTGTGCAGGCCAGTCCATTACAGGGATGTTATTGTCATGTATCCACTCTGCCACAGGCTGTGCATTATGAACAGGTGCTCGATAGTGTTGAGGGATGCTGTCGCCATCCCCGATTGGCTCTTCAACAGTGGGAAACAAGAAGCTGCCTAAAAAATAAATGTAGGCCTGTACTGTGATAGTGCAAAGCAAATCAACAAGGGGTGCAAGCACACCATAACACCACCGCCTCTGAATTTTACTGTCGGCACTATACACGCTGGCAGATGACGTTCACTGGGCATTCGCCATACCCACACCCTGCCATCGGATCGCTATGTTGTGTACCGCGATTCGTCACTCCACACAACGTTTTACACTGTTCAGTGTTTACGCTCTTTACACTCAGCGAGGTGTCGTTTGGCATTTACCGGCGTGATGTGTGTCTTATGAGTAGCCGCTCGACCATGAAATCCAAGTTTTCTCGCCTCCCCCCTAACTGTCATAGCACTTGCAGTGGGAACCCTGCCTCGGGCACGGATGTGTGTGATGTCCTTAAGTTAGTTAGGTTTAAGTAGTTCTAAGTTCTAGGGGACTGATGACATCAGATGGTAAGTCCCATAGTGCTCAGAGCCATTTGAACCATTTTGAACCATCTGTCAGTCAACAGACGTGGTCAGCCTTTACGCTTTTGTGCTGTACGTGTCCTTCACGTTTCCACTTCACTATCACATTGGAACCAGTGGACGTAGGGGTGTTTAGGAGTGTGGAAATCTTGCGTACAGACGTATGACACAAGTGACATCTAATCAGGTGACCACGCTCGAAGTCTGTGAATCTGCTCTCTCACGATGCCTAATGGCTATTGAGGTCGCTGATATGAAGTACCTGGCGGTAGGTGGCAGCACAATGCACCTAATATAAAAAAACCTATGTTTTTGGGGGTGTCCGGATACTTTTGATCATATAGTGTATGTTGCTTAAGTCAAGTGGCATGCCTGGCACTTTTTTTCTATTTCAAACCCGCTATTGTTGAATTTATGAAGGAAAAGGAAGAGGAGGAACGAAAATTAGATAACTGAGAATGGATTGCAAACCTCACTCTTCAAGTGAATTTGAGTGCACACTGCCCACAGTAATACACGGGATGGTGAGAAACATTTTATATCTGATTGGATGGAATGGTTTAGAAAGGAAATCATTCCGCACATTTCCTTAATCCTACCGGACGTAAAGATAATGTGAAATTTGAAAAATTCATTGTGGCCTTGAAAGTATTACAAGGGTAGTTTTCTATATGTTTTGAGGACGCTGCCAGTATTATATTTCTTTCCGCACTGTTTTTGAGACCGTTTGCCGCTTCAGTTGAAACTGTCCCTGTGCTTGTGGAGGTACAACTGATGGACCTGCAATGTAATCCCCGTTTAAGAAACAAATTCTCTTACTTTAAAACTGTCCAGGAGCTCTACATTGCTTTCCTCAGGGAGTTTTTCCATGTCTCCATATGGGGTTACAACTGCGATGAAATATTTCGATCAAAATGTGTGTGAAAAGCTTTTTTGATTACGATATTAAATAAGTTCAAATGTTCAAATGTTTGTGAATTCTTAAGGGACCAAACTGTAGAGGACATCGGTCCCTAGACTTACACACTACTTAAACTAACTTATGCTGAGAACTACACACACATCCATGCCCGAGGGAGGACTCGAACCTCCGGCGGGAGGGGCCTAAATAAGTAATGATTGCGTGGCACTACCAGCGTGACAGTCTGTGAAACCCTGTGTGTCTGTCCGTAGACGAAAAGCTTGTATCAGATAAAAACTATATTATGTTTTCAGTGCACCAAAAATAATTAAATAATACAGAAAATTTGTTTTGTTTGTGATCTATGCTGTAGAGAAATGGAGTCGTATGCGGAGCGACCGCATTGCCATTTAAAATGCTGCTCTTTCACAGTTCCCTCCTCTTCCCCCTCGTCACACGCAGACAGCATGGCATGTCGTGTGGGAGGGGGGGGGGGGATGGGGGAGTGTGCAGCCAGGCGAGAAAACTACGGCACACGAGCAAGAGCACTGCTTGCTTACCGAATTCTTGGTCATCCCCGGTCTACACACTGCAGGATATTTGGATGCAACTTGTTCTTCGTATGTGCTCATACAATGTGTCTAACACGAAACAAGTCTGGAATTCGCCATCAGTATTTCATATACATGTGACGTCTTTGTTATGGTCCAGAGTGCACTTGGACTTGTTCACATACGTACGTGTGAACTAAATCTCACTTAAGAATTTTGGTGTTCACCATCAGTGATACTTTTTAGTATAAGTACACAGAATCATGCTTTCTCATTTTTCAAGGGTGCTTAACAAACTTTTCAGACTATCGCCTCCAGGCAGCCCCATAATAGAAGTGTACCACATTTTCTGATTCCATTTTTAAATTATGGAACTTATTTTTAATGTAGTGGAGTCTTTTTCTGAAATTAAAAAAAAAATACTCTGGAAAAGTAAGGTTATTCCAAATGTGGAAACAAGTTCCAAGGTACAAGATAGTCATGTACGTAGGACCAAATGTTCTATTGAAATCTGAAAGCGTTGCAAACGAGAAAAGCTTTTCAGTACTGTATTTAATCGCCTATCTCTTCCATTATTACTCTACTGTATTAAATACATTTTGAAATAGACGCTATTGGAAAGTAACACAGACTTCCGTTTTAATGACAGGTAAAGTTATTGTGACATTAAAGAGACTCAATTCATTTGCAAGTAACACATGTTGTTGTTGTGGTCCTCAGTCCTGAGACTGGTTTGATGCAGCTCTCCACGCTACTCTATCCTGTGCAAGCTTCTTCATCTCCCAGTACCTACTGCAACCTACATCCTTCTGAATCTGCTTAGTGTATTCATCTCTTGGTCTCCCTCTATGATTTTTACCCTCCACGCTGCCCTCCAATACTAAATTTGTGATCCCTTGATGCCTCAGAACATGTCCTACCAACCGATCCCTTCTCCTAGTCAAGTTGTGCCACAAACTCCTCTTCTCCCCAATCCTATTCAGTACCTCCTCATTCGTTATGTGATCTACCCATCTAATCTTCAGCATTCTTTTGTAGGACCACATTTCGAAAGCTTCTATTGTCTTCTTGTCCAAACTATTTATCGTCCATGTTTCACTTCCATACATGGCTACACTCCATACATATACTTTCAGAAACGACTTCCTGACACTTAAATCTATACTCGATGTTAACAAATTTCTCTTCTTAAGAAATGCTTTCCTTGCCATTGCCAGTCTACATTTTATATCCTCTCTACTTCGACCATCATCAGTTATTTTGCTCCCCAAATAGCAAAATTCCTTTACTGCTTTAAGTGTCTCATTTCCTAATCTAATTCCCTCAGCATCACCCGACTTAATTCGACTACATTCCATTACTCTCGTTTTGCTTTTGTTGATGTTCATCTTATATCCTCCTTTCAAGACAATGTCCATTCCGTTCAACTGCTCTTCCAGGTCCTTTGCTGTCTCTGACAGAATTACAATGTCATCGGCGAACCTCAAAGTTTTTATTTCTTCTCCATGGATTTTAATACCTACTCCGAATTTTTCTTTTGTTTCCTTTACTGCTTGCTCAATATACAGATTGAATAACATCGGGGAGAGGCTACAGCCCTGTCTCACTCCCTTCCCAACCACTGCTTCCCCTTCATGTCCCTCGACTCTTATAACTGCCATCTGGTTTCTGTACAAATTGTAAATAGCCTTTCGCTCCCTGTATTTTACTCCTGCCACCTTCAGAATTTGAAAGAGAGTATTCCAGTCAACATTGTCAAAAGCTTTCTCTAAGTCTACAAATGCTAGAAACGTAGGTTTGCCTTTTCTTAATCTAGCTTCTAAAATAAATCGTAGGGTCAGTATTGCCTCACGTGTCCCCATCATGGAACAAGTAACACATGTTCCATGGTAAAAGGTCTTGTTCTCCTTCAAGATACAAGACGCTGCACGACCGACAAAGTATGGCTTAGCTGTCCACATGTTACATACAGGGTGATTTTTTCCACCGTGTACAAACTCTAGGGATTTATCGATCAGAGGATACGGAACAAGAAAACGTCTAATGAAGTTATGTACGGAAACGCATGGTTTCCATGCTAGAGACCATTTATTTAGTCATAAATGTTACAGAGACTGCGGTCTGACATGCGCTGTACCACCCAGCCACAGTTACAGTATGTGCTGAACATGGTTTCCATGTGCCTCAGCGCATGCATGTACGCGTCGTAGCATGTTCTGTCTCACACGTTCACAACCTCCAAGCTGCATCTGAACAGTGTCAGAGGCAGCATGAATAAGCTGCTCCAGTGTCTCCACATCTGGAATGGGCCCTGCATACACGATACTTTTGAGATGGGCCCATAACCAGAAATCGCACGGGTTGAGATCCGGTCATCCTGCACTAGCAGCCCCTCGTCCGATCCATCGACCAGGGAAGACACGATCGAGATGCTTCCAGACGTTAATGACGAAGTGGCTTGGAGCAGCATCGTGTAGCAGCCACACGACCCTTCGAATCATCAATAGTACTTCTTCCTGCAGGGGAGGCGAAGTCGCCTGCAAGAAACACCGATAGTTCCGGCCCGTTACGCGACGAGGAAGGAAGACTGGTACCAAAATATGGTAGCCAATTTTCCCGGCCCACACATTCCGGCTGCACCGATGCTGATGATTCGCTGTCACCATACAGCGGGGGTGACAGAACTTCTCCTGATGTGGAAGGTCTGTCGCCAGTAAGCCCTGGCCACGCTGTAAATGACAACGGTAGTAACAATTGTCATGGAGAATGTTCCACATGGTCGTCTGGCTTATCCTGTACTGAGCGGCCAACTGCCTGGTACTGACACTGCGGTTGCCTTCCGTAGTGTTGATCACATTTTCCTCCAAGTCTGGTGTCAGAACAATTTCGGGTACGTCCTTCATAATTTCCTGCTTGCTGAAACGACCCTGTCTCAGACAACAGCGAAACACTGTTGCAAACATCGAATTCTGTTGTTGTTGTCGGCGGGGGTAGGTCGCCCCATTCAACCTTGCTGCCGGCCTCCCGTTGCTATTTGCCTTTCCGTAAGTGAACATCTTGTCGGCAACCTCTCAATTCCAATACGGAACCATTGTTTACAACGCTGTATCACATCCACTGCAGGGTGAGTCTCCTAGAGAAGTGAATCAAACACAACAGCCGGCCGTAGTGGCCGAGCGGTTCTAGGCGCTTCAGTCTGGAACCGCGCGAATGCTAAGGTCGCAGGTTCGAATCCTACCTCGTGTGATGTCCTTAGGTTAGTTAGGTTTAAGTAGTTCTAAGTTCTAGGGGACTGACGACCTCAGCTGTTAAGTCCCATAGTGCTCAGAGCAATTAGCATTTTTTTCAAACACAACATTACCAATTACTACGGCAGGAGAGGGCGCTAGAGCATGACGTATGAGGAGCAGTACCACCCTCAAGGACGAAACGAAGCATGCTGTAACTGTGGGTGCATGGTACAGCGTGTGTTACACCGTAATCTCTGTAACAATAAACATCACCTTGTATATTGTCACGACATTAAAGAAACTCATTCCATTTGCAAATACCACATGTTCCGTGGAAAAAAAGACCTCCTTGTGTTCTACCGTACAAGATGGTGCACGACCGATGAAAGATGTATTAACTATCCACATGTTATATGACTAGATTAAAAATACGTAGCATTTTACTCACCATAAAATTTTCTGTATCTGAAGAATTAACAATATGTTCCTAATAGCTTTTGAATATTATACCGCTGCTCGTGGTCTCGCGGTAGCGTTGTCGCTTCCCGAGCACGGGGTCCCGGGTTCGATTCCCGGCGGGGCCAGGAATTTTTCGTGCCTCGAGATGACTGGGTGTTGTTGTGTCGTCATTCATCCACATTACGGTCGGAGGAAGGCAATGAATGGCAAACCACCTCCACTTGGACCTCGCCTACTACGGCGGTGCGGGTCTCCCGCATCGTTCCCCTACGCTCCGTCACGGAGTATGGGATTTCATCATCATCATCACAACACTTTAATGTGTAAAACTCGACATATTTATAAATGCTGCACAAAACACAACCTCATTTCTAATAATAACAACAACCGTAGAAAATCGCAGAAACTTCATCTACATTTATACTCCGCAAGCCACCCAACGGTGTGTGGCGGAGGGCACTTTACGTGCCACTGTCATTACCTCCCTTTTCTGTTCCAGTCGCGTATGGTTCAGCGGTCTCTAGTGCGATTCCTTCGTGTGATCCTAAAACCAGTCACTATAATGAAGGGTCAGAGGCTTGCGCGAAGCGGACTCGTGCGTACGAGCGCGCGACTTGGCTCTATCACGGAATGTTGACTACTACTGGTTTTAGTCTACGCCGGATGCAGAACGCCTCGTTGCATTACATTACATTAACACTTGTTCCATAGGTCATGAATACGACATTTCGTAATGATGTGGAGTGTGTCAGTTTAACATTAAATTAATTTTTTTTTTTTTTTACAGTTACTATTTCATAGCTAAAAATTCCTCTTTTGAATAGAAGAAGTTGTCATTCAGAATTTTTTTAAGTTTGTTTTTAAATTCTGGTTGGCTGTTTGTCAGACTTTTGATGCTATATGGTAAATGACTAAAGATTTTTGTGGCATCATAATTCACCCCATTCTGTGCCAAAGTCAGATTGAACCCAGGATAGAGAAAATCATCATTTCTTCTAGTGTTGTAGCTATGTACTTTGCTGTTATTTTTGACTTGGGATGGGTTATTAATAACAAATTTCGTAAGTAAATACGTATATTTATTGAGAAGATACTGTTAATATCTCGAGTTTCCTTCGTAAATGTCTGCAAGGTGATCTTGGGTGGGCTCCAGCTATTATTCTGATTACACGCTTTTGTGCAATGAATAATTTTTTCTCTTAATGATGAATTGCCCCGAAATATGATGCGACATGAAATCAGTGAAAGAAAACAGGCGTAGTAGACAAATTTACTGATATGGTTATCACGATAAATTTCAATAACTGTAATAGATTTAGTAGCTGAACTCAAAGGTTTCAGCAGATCATCAATATGTCTCATCAAATTTAATTTCCCATCAGTGCACATCCCCAGAAATTTTGTATATTCTGCCTTAGCAACACACTTCTGTCTAAAGTCTACATTTATCAATGGTATTATGCCATTTGCTGGACAGAACTGTATATACTGTGTTTTCTCAAAATTTAGTGAGAGTCCATTTGCAGAGAACCACTTAATAATTATCTAAAAGACATTATTTGCAATTTCCAGTCTTCTTTCTTGGGTGTGATTACTATACTTGTGTTGTTGTGTTCTTCAGCCCAGAGACTGGTTTGATGCAGCTCTCCATGTTGCCCTATCCTATGGAAGCTTCTTCATCTCCCAGTACCTACTGCAACCTACATCCTTCTGAATTTGCTTAGTGTATTCATCTCTTGGCCTCCCTCAACGATTTTTACCCTCCACGCTTCCCTCCAGTACTAAATTTCTCTTCTCCCCAATTCTTTTCAATACATCCTCATTAGTTATGTGGTCTACCCATCTAATCTTCAGCATTCTTCTGTAGCACCACATTTCGATAGCTGCTACTCTCTTCTGCTCTAAACTATTTATCGTCCATGGTTCACTTCCATACATGGCTACACTCCATACAAATACTTTCAGGAACGACTTCCTGACACTTAAATCTATATTCGATGTTAACAAATATGTCTTCTTCAGAAACGCTTTCTTTACCATTGCCAGTCCACATTTTATATCCTCTCTACTTCGACCATCATCAGTTATTTTGGTCCCCACATAGCAAAACTCATTTACTACTTTAAGTGTCTCATTTCCCAATCTAATTCCCTCAGCATCGCCTGATTTAATTCAACTACATTCCATTATACTCGTTTTGCTTTTGTTGATGTTCATCTTATATCCTCCTTTCAAAATACTGTTCATTCCGTTAAGTTGTTTTTCTAGATCGTTTGCTGTCTCTGACAGAATTACAGTGTGGTCGGCAAACTTCACAGTTTTTATTTCTTCTCCATGGATTTAAATTCCTACTCCTAATTTTTTTTCCTTTACTGCTTGCGCAATTTCCAGACTGAATAACATCGGGGATAGGCTGAAGCCCTGTCTCACTCCGTTCTCAACCAGTGCTTTCCTGTCATGTACCTAGATTCCTATAACTGTCATCTGGTTTCTGTATAAATTGTAAATAGCCTTTCGCTCCCTTTGTATTTTACACTGGCCACCTTCAGAATTTGAAAAAGAGTAATGCAGTCAACATTGTATCATTGGAAAAAAGAACTAGCTTCGCATTTTGATGAATACATAGTGGCAAGTCATTAAGATATATTAAGAACGGTAAGGGACACAAGATAGAATCCTTTGGGACACCATTCTTGATACCTCCCCAGTTAGAGGAGTCGCTGATTTTTGCAGACTATCTGTACTGTTAATTTCAACCCTCTACACTCTTCCAGTGAAATATGGAGTAAACCATTTGTGCAATGTCCCACTCATACCACAATACTTTCGCTTATCTAGAAGAATTTGATGATTCACACAGTCAAAAGCCTTTGAGAGATCACAAAATTTTGCAATGGGTGATGTTCCGTTATTCAGAGCATTTGACATTTGGTCAGTGAAAGCATTATAGCATTTTCTGTTAATAAGCCTTTCTGAAAACCAAATTGGCAGTTTGTTAGTACTTAGTTTTTACAAATATGTGAAGCTACTCTTTTTGTAATGTTGAATAAAGCTGTCAGAAGTGAAATTGGGCGGTAGCTGTTAGAATCGGACCTATCCCCTGTTTCATGCAATTATTTAACAATAGCATATTTCAGTCTGTCCGAAAAAATGCCCTGTTCCAGTGAACTGCTATATATGTGCTGAGAATCCTGAGAATCCTACTTATCTAGTGGGAACAAGCTTTTAGTACTCTGTTGGAAATGCCATCAATTCCATGCGAGCTTTTACTTTTGAGTGGGTTTACTATTTTCCTAATTTTAGTAGGAGAGGTGGATTGAATGTCAATTTTATCAAATTGCATTGGTATTTCCTCTTCCATACACAACCTTACATTTTCTAATGAACAGCTGGATCCTATTTTCTCTACAACATTTAAAAAATGATTACTGAAAATATTTTGTAATTCTGACTTTTTGTTAACAAACTTTTAATTGATTTTGATAAAAATACGGTCTCCCTGTGCTCTGGGTTGCCCTGTTTCCCTTTTAACAGTATTTCAAAATGGTTTAACTTTATTATCAGAGGTGCTAATCACAGACATAATGCACAGAGTTCTGGATTTTTTAATAACTTTTCTTAACACACTGCCGCAGTTTTTATAATGTTTCGGTGCTTCTGTATCATTACTTGTTCCAGCTGTAAGATACATTTCCCTTTTATGTCTACGCGAACACACTCAGTCGAGTTGCTGCCCGCCTGCACGCAGCAGACCTGTGTTAATTATCGTTTCCGACGCGGAATAAGTGTCTTTCTCGTCTCACAGTTGAGTTTCGATAAGTCCATATTATCCTGTGCTGTGGTGAGAGACATAGTTATGTCGGATAGGTGTAGCGTGAGAGTACTTATATGTCTGTTTGTGAAATGAATTGGAGTAGGTTATTTAGTTGGTGTTGTTCGAGGGTCGTTCCAAAAGAAATGCACACTATTCTTTTTAAATCCATCTTTATTCTACATGTTTGAAAGTTTTACACTGTGTAGATACATCCTTTAGGAACAATATTTTCATTTCTCCACATAATTTCCATCCCTCTCAACTGCCTTACGCCATCTTGGAACCAGCGCCTGTATATCCGCACTGTAAAATTCTCGACCAACCTGCTGGAGCCACTGTTTGGCAGCGTGCACAAGAGAGTTATCATCTTCAAACCTTGTTCCACGAAGAGAGTCTTTCAGTTTCCCAAAGAGATTATAGTCACATGGAGCCAGGTGAGGACTGTAAGGCGGGTGTTTCAGTGTTGTCCATCCGAGTTTTGTGATCGCTTCCACGGTTTTTTGACTGACATGTGGCCATGCATTGTCGTACAACACCAAAACATCCTGCTTTTGCCGATGTGGTCGAACACGACTCAGTCGAGCTTGAAGTTTCTTCAGTGTCGTCACATATGCATCATAATTGATGGTGGTTCCACTTGCCATGATGCAAGAGTCCTTCGGAATCGAAAAACACCGTAGCCATAACTTTTCCAGCAGAAAGTGTGGTTTTGATTTTTTTTTTTCCTTCTGTGAATTTGCATGATACCACTCCATTGATTGCCTCTTCGTCTCTTGTGAAAAATGATGGAGCCATGTTTCATCACCTGTCACAATTCTTCCAAGAAATTCATCTCCACCATTCTCGTACTGTTCCAAAAGTTCGCTTCATACTGTTTTTCTTGTTCTTTGTGAGCCACTGTCAACATGCTGGGAACCCACCTGGCACAAACCTTTTTTAACGCCAACACTTTCAATATTCTGGAAAAACTTCCTTCCCCTATCCCAACGTAGCGTGACAATTCGTTCACTGTGATGCGTCTGTCAGCAGTCACCAATTCGTTAACTCTCTACACACTGTCTGGAGTGTGTGCAGTACGAGGCCTGCCGCTGCGAGGACAGTCCCCAATATTGCCGTGCCCCCTTTCATCACGTAACCTGCTTGCCCACCGACTAACTGTACTGCGATCGACAGCAGCATCTCCATACACCTTTTTCAACATCTTGTGGATGTTTCCCACTGTCTCGTTTTCACAGCACAGGAATTCTATGACAGCACGTTGCTTCTGACGAACGTCAAGTGTAGCAGCCATCTTGAAGACATGCTGTCAAGGCGCCACTCACGGGAACCGGTTGAACTAAGTTTGAAAACAAGCGGGAAGGATGTATCTACACACTGTAAAACTTTCACAGCTGCAGAATGAAAACTGTATTTTTACAAAAATAGTGTGCATTTCCATTGGAGTGACGATCGTATGTCTGCACCTCACGGGCCAAATGCCTACATATCCTGACAAACTGCACAAAACGCTCCTTTTATTTTAGTTTAATGTAAGGCCAACAAGCGGATTTAGCACACAGGCACCCAAACAGAAGGTGAGAGTGAGAAGATCGAAATACTGAATTGTAATAGGGCTCCTCCTTTCAGTGATCACAAGAATGCCGAAATGGCAGATACGGCACTGAAATAAGCTACCGCGGAACAGAAAACAGAGTAGAAGTGGTCGACAGTGGAAAGGCAACTGGACTGGACGAAGTACCTTAGAGGTTCAACAGAAATTACCGAAAGAGCTATCAGCTGTTTATCGTAGGTCACTGGAGCAACATCTACTGGATGAAAGGGCATGTCAGTTCCGCTTTCAGGAGAGGCCATTGGACAGATGTGCATGATTGTAGGCCTACACTGCTGACGACAAACTGTTGTAGAGTTATGGAGCAAGTAATATTCTTGCGCATTATGACATTCTTGGAAAACGAAAACCTTCTGTATAAAATGCAACATGCATTCCGCAAAGAGGCATCTTGCGAAACTTAGCTCGCTCTGTTCGTCCATGAGATCCAGTGGACCGTAGACAAGGACACTCAGGTTGATGCTGTGTTCCTTGATTTCCAGAAGGCATTCAGTACAGTTTAGAACTATGGTTTATTGAAAAAAATATGGACTTACCGAGAGTCGGACTAGTTTTGTGATGAGGCACAAGCCTTCTTTCCAGATAGAACTGAACACGTCGTTTTTAAGGTGGCAAAATCGAAAGATGTAAAGGTAATTACGGAAGCCCTAAGAGATTGTTATAGGGTCATTACTGTTTACAATTTATGTTAATGAGATAGTGGATTGCTTGGAGACTCAGGGTGCAGGAAGACTTCCGGAGGATAGACGACTGGTGCGTGGAGTGGCAGTTGGCGTTGAACGTAAATTAACCCTGTCGCTGTTACAGACGCGCGCTTCGCATTCCGTGCTCAGGCGGTTTTCGTTATGGCGGACTGCCCGCCAAATGCTGGTCCTCGAGCTACGAGACGGCGTTCCGGCCGATATGAAATACTTATTATCCGATTTTTCGAAAACTATTACGTGCGCTGCATCAAATTAAGGGAAACACTGCACGAAATTTTAAAGGTCTTGTAGAGGTAAAATCGCATTGCGTAAACTTCGCGTGTGGTTCATTTTGGCTCCTAGATTACAGTGAATGAAATGTAGATAAGACATCGAAACTTTATTTAAAATCGAGAGCAGAACGATATCTCGTTTCGTTCTCGAGTTGTTGTGTTTTATATCCGACGCACGGTCGGGAGCGACCCGCCCACATCCATCCATGCGGACTTGCCGGTTGCTATGAAATACGTATCGTACGTTTTCAAGAAAACTGTTGGGTGAAAGAACTTAATTTTTGCAGATATTAAAGTATGATATCTTCGCTTCCCATAGGGCTGAATTTCTTCTCAGTTTATGCCTTAGTCATTGAGCTGCATCAGATTAAGTAAAACATAGGGCGAAAGTTTAAAGATTTTGCAGAGGTAAAAACTCATTGCGTAAAGTTTGCGTTTGGTTGACTTTAGCACCTACATTCCAGTGAATGAAATGTAGATAAGATATCGAAATTTTATTAAAACTGAGAGCAGAAAAATATCTCATTTCGTTCTCGAGTTATAGGGTTTTACACTGAAGCGCCAAAGAAACTGGTCTAGACATGCGTATTCAAATACAGAGATACGTAAACAGGCAGAATACGGCGTTGCGGTCGGCATCTCCTATACAAATAACAAGTTTCTGGGCAGTTGTTAGATCGGTTGCTGCTGCTACAGTGAGAGGTTATCAATATTTAATTGAGTTTCAAAGTGATGTTATAGTCGGCGCACGAGCGATGGGACACAGCATCTCCGAGGTAGCGATGAGGTGGGGATATTCCCTTACCACCATTTCACGAATATGAATATCAGGAATCACGTAAAACATCAAATCTCCGACATCGCTGCGGCCGGAAAAAAGATTCTGCAAGAATGGTAGCAACGACGACTGAATAGAATCGTTAAACGTGACAGAAGTGCAATCCTTCCGCAAATTGCTGCAGATTGCAATGCTGGGACATTAACAAGTGTCAGCGTGCGAACCTTTCAACGAAACATCATCGATATGAGCTTTCGGAGTAGAAGACCCACTCGTGTACCCGTGATGACCGCGCTACACAAAGCTTAACGGCTCGCCTGAGCCCGTCAACACCGACATTGGACTGTTGATGGCTGGAGACATGTTGCCTGGTCGGACGAGCCTCGTTTCCAATTGTATCGAGCGAATGGACGTGTACGGGTATGGAGACAACCTCGTGAATCCATGGACCCTGCATGTCAGCAGTGGCCTGTAAAGCTGGTGGAGGCTCTGTAATGGTGTGAGGCGTGTGCAGTTGGAGTGAAATATTACTCTGACAGGTGACACGTACATAAGCATCCTGTCCGATCACTGAATCCATTCATTTCCATTGTGCATTCCAACGGACTTGGGCAATCCCAGCACGACAATGCGACACCCCACACGTCCAGAATTGCTGAAGATTGGCTCCAGGAACACTCTTCTGAGTTTAAACACTTCTGCTGACCACCAAACTACCCAGACGTGAACATTATTGAGCATATCTGGGATGCCTTGCAACGTGCTGTTCAGAAGAGAGCTCCACACCCTCGTACTCTGATATCTCCACCCCCTCGTACTCTTACGGATTTATGGACAGCCCTTCAGGATTCGCCGTGTCAATTCCCTCTAGCACTACTTCTAACATCAGTCGAGTCCATGCCACGTAGTGTTGCGGCGCATCTGCGCACTCGCGGGGGCCCTACACGATATTAGGCAGGTGTACCAGTTTCTTTGGCTCTTCAGTGTATATCCGAAGGACGGTCGCGCACAACACGCCATCCCTGTCCTTGCGCATCGCGAATCATGTTGTCATAAAAATCGCCATATCTTCCAAACGATTCAAGATATCGAAACGATTTTTTTTAAATGGTAGCAAGCAATGAGGCACATATGATGTGTGGTAAATTCTCGAAACTTTTTCATTCACCGATGTATGGAAGTAACTCGTGCGCAGCAATGAGAGGTCGGCGGCTCAGGAGGCATTGTGATGTCCACAGGAAACAGTAACTACTGTAGAAAAGGCTGTAGTAACTACCCAGAGCCACCTAAGGTGGAATTATAACATAAAACAACTGCCAGTGACAGCTTTTAGATACGACCAGAATTTTGTTTCCATTTTGTGCGAGATCAGTCCACAAGTTTGCGCTACTGTAGTCACTGAAGGTTTCATGCATAGCCCTCTTGACAGCCAAACTCTTTCATTCGCCATGTCACTATGTTTCGCTCTGTGACTTGTCTTACACCCAGCAAGCAGAAGCTGTTGCTTTAGAACTTTCTTCACAATGATGATATACCATGTAGAGTACCTCCCATCATCAACTGTTCTGCTACCCGTAACTAGCGATCAGTGGTGGGTTACTCACCTTTATTCCTGCAAGCGCTAATATGGTGTGCAATCTGATTTTTCTATATGTGTTTTCCTGTGAAGTTACGGTATCTTCATATATGATAATACATTTTAGTATTATTTGCGAGTACCAGCTGATGGGGAAGATGGACTGTTTTGTCATATATCCTGGATTTATGTTTTTTACTGGCAGCCGTTATTGGTTTTGGCCGGTATTTGGTTCTTATTTGTCTGACGAACGCTGCTCCAGGTTTATGGGTATTTTATCGACGTGTCATGTGGCATTTTGCTTGTTCTTGCCCTACTATCATGTAATTTTGATAATGAGTTCAGCTGTGATTTATATTTTACCAGTCGTTGTATAATGATTACTGAGGATAATAGTTCTGTAGCACATAATACGTTCCAGAGTTCGCATAGGAGTTTTCAGTGTTAGCAGTACTTATCAGGACGTGCTGGACGGTTACTAGAAAATGAGGTTTGGCCTCCAGTCAAGTTAGTTGTGTCTACTTAGGCCGTAGATTTTTTATTATGGGTTAATCCTCCCATATTTTACTTCTTACGGCGTGCTACTTCGTCGTTTGGTATCATGGAGGTCAAGGTCCAGTTTGCATTTCTTCTATCCCTTTGACTCCATATACATTACACCGGTGTGTCAAAGCATGTGACGTTTCAGATATTGTTGTTTTCAGTTTTCGTAATAAGTAAGGGACTGTACCACATTTTTTATTGTTGTTACACCTTATCTGACGGTGTATTAGCCTACATATTTATGAATTATATGTGATTAGAGATCAGAGTGGACCGGATTACCTTAGGCACCCGTGCCCAACCCTGAGACAATGAAGTTATAGCAGTTAGGTCCTAGATACTGAAATGTGTTTTCGGGTTCCTAGGTTTTATCTCTAGGAGGGCTTTATTATGGAGGAATATGCTGTTGGAAGTGAGTATTTTAGTTTTGTTTCTCACTGTTAGGTGTTTATGTTTATAACACAAGGGTGTAATGGTAACCATAATATTTGAAACCTGGTGTATTTGTTTATTTAAGGCTACATAATTATCAAGGGTTTCGAGAGGAGGTCCTTTTCGGTTCTTGGAGATAGGTTGTCATAAAATTGTGCGGTTCATGTACAGTTTCAATGGGTCTTTGGTTGGCCGGTACCAGGTTAGTTCCACTTTTACAGTTAGGGTCTCGCATCACGTATGCACCTTTGGCATACGTCTTTAAACATTAAGGTACATTTTTAGTCGATCATGTCTGATATTTGGGACCCTTTGTTAAATTTATACCGTCGTACATTGTGTTGTTTTGATGATTTGGTTTTAAAGGAACACAAGTAACCTCTTAGATGTCCATCTTTTTACAAATGATGATAGCCATGACTGTGACTGTGACTTAAGGTCTATTCTTTGTTTATGTTTTACACACTATTCATTTCTGGACTAGAGCAAAGAAGAAAGAAGGCATTGACATTTGTGCTCTATTGGTACTTCGTAGAAAGGTTTTATTATGGAGGAGTACACTGTTTGAAGTGAGTATTTTAATTTCGTTTCTTGCGGTTAGGTGTTTATGGTTATAAAAGAAGGGTGTAATATGGCTCTGAGCACTATGGGACTTAACATCTGATTTTATCTGTTCGTTGTTTTATAGTTCTCTAGTTTTCGAATATTAGCATTGCGTTACTGATCTTTGATAAACAGGACCTGAGGATGGCGGTAACTTTCCGCCCAAAATAAGACGTGTCACGGAATAAAGACATTCTCAAGATACAGCTATGGTAGTACTTTTCCTCATATGTTCTACTAGTCGTGTTACATACTGGGGAATATTCAGCCTCCTCCCTTCAACAATTACCAAATGAGACCTTTATATACAACAGCTCCCCCCAGTACATTTCCAGAAGTTGGGTGTGTCAGGGTGTCGAGAATCACTTTTCTTGTGACCTCTCACTATGCTGTTTACGGACACTTTGTCGTCGATCTGATGCCCACAAACAGAACCGAAACTAGTCACTGAACGCCACACAATGGCATTCAGTATACCAGTTGAGTCCAACTCTACACCAGGAACATTGTGTAAACAGCATATGGCAACTAGAGGTCACAACCCAGCTTGCAGTAACCTGCTCCCGACGGATCGTGGTAACACTCTGGCTGTAACCTAATGCCCGTATTTCAGTTGTTGTCATCCCTCTATTCTACGATTCTGACTTAGGCTGAAGCAATGGTTTAAAATTTGTATCAGTGCTGGGATTCGAACCTGGGTCCCCTGCTTACTTTTTTTTTGTTTTTTTGAATTTTGTTCGGTATTGTTCGTTGCGTTTGGTGTGGGCGGACGTCACAAGACATCCGTTCAAGTTGTTCCTCAGTTTTTTTTTTATTACAGAGGGCGAGCAGCCCTCTGACCGAACACGCTGAGCTACCGTGCCGGCAAAGCATGAAATTACAATTAAATCAAGACCCTTAGCTGCAGTCAGGCGTTTATATACATCAACGTCAATAGTTGAAAATGTGTGCCCCAGCCGGGAGACGAACCCGCGATCCCCTGCCTACATGGCAGAAGCTCTGTCCATCTGAGCGACCGAGGACACGAATCCTACAATCTTCTCGTAGTGTAGTCTTCCTGAAGGGGCCGCCCTCTCCTTGCCACACTGGTTGTCCTGAGTCCATCTCGCCATTACTTTTACTACAGTCAACTGTCTGCACGATATGTCGGCATGATCCACCTAAGTTCCTGATGACTGTGGTTCGACTTTTATCAAAGTGCGAAAGATGATGAAACGTTAAACGAGTACATCTTCTGGATAGGTTGTGTTGTGATCGTCGCCTGAGAAGTTCCAGTAACGTTACACACATCCACCAGCCATGGTGTACGCCACAATCCTTCATCTGTACGAATGAAATTTTTTTCCATACTGACAGTAAGAGCAAATAAGGAAAAAATGGCAATCAACATATACCACACCATGGAAGCACAGGAGTGAAAGTATATTCAGTCAACACTTTTTATAGTGTAGCACTTTCCATTTCCATCTGTGTATTTCCCACAGAGAAGATGGAAATTGCTTTATGAATGAAACACACTCAACACGTGTAATATTCTGCAATATTTATTATTTATTTCACAAACTGATTTTCGGCTGTTAACGCCATCGTCAGGTATAATGATAAATACGTGGTGCAGCAAAATTTAGAAGGATCATAGATTTTAAACTAGTGTATCTGTAGGGTATCTCCATTTTCAGAGATAAAAAGTGCTAGCTTTAGATGTTGGAATAAAACGAGAGGAATTATTTCAGTTTAAATGTGATGTAAGGTGATTTAAGTAAGATGAAATATGTGATACATTAACTAATGAACTATTTACAAATTACAACGTTGTTCGTAGAAGAAAATAAATTGAACAAAATACTTTGGTGACGTGTTCCAAGAACGTGACTGAATAAAACGACCTTGTCTTTAATAAGTCCTAATTACGAACAGGTAAGTTATACTAGTAACATTAAGCAGGTAAATGAAGCAACTGTGATTATACAAAGTAAATTTTTTAACACGACAAGAGAAACTATAGCAACTGAAACAAAGGAAAAATGGGATATGTGAGTAAGAAGGGAAATTTACAAGATGGGCTGGATAGGATTACGGGTATTATCTGGAGTTATAAGTGGCGAGTAAGGGTACTGTGTCTGGTCATTCAGTACTAGGCAATGGGCAGATTGACATATGTTTGTTAATTTCCATTATTTCAAGATAGTTCATCCTCCTTCCTTGAGATGAGTATTAGCCGATGTATCGCTGAATGGAAATAGTATGTTTGTGGGTCACTGAGTATTGAGAATTGGAAGGTATTACAATATCTGTCGTGACAGATTGCCTGTAAATATTGTAGAATATTACACCAGTATTGTGCGTGCATTTATTCAAATGTTATAAAATATTCTACCAAGAATAGACGGAACAGTGAATAAATGCAGATGAAAATTAATTTGTCAACAAAGAAAAATTGGGCTATTATGGCGTAGAAAGTTGCCACAATGGATAACGCGTTTGCGCGAAACTTACTTCAGATAACTCGGTATGCTTTTCCAAGTCGAGAACACAGCATTGTTTACTACACGCGTTACACAGATAAGATGATATTTTCAGAAGTAAACACATGATAAGGCAGAAGGAGATGCCCTTCAGATATAAATTTGTTGATAACCTCTGAGAGGTACACAAAAACGAGCCTAGGTTCCACATAGCTCCAGCAACTGAGAGGAAGCCACTGACACCGTCTCCTTGGGGCTGCCAAATAGCTCATATGAACAGGCGTTATCTTTCCCTTCTGTCACAGTTTCCCCAAAGGGAGCCTTAGCGATAACTTAGTCGATATTCCGACAAACTTTTACCACAATGGTCATTTGGTGAACATTAAAAACATTCAAATGTTGGACCGATTTTCATGGTTTGATGTAATAGGAGTGTTGCTGAATAAAAAAGTCACCAGAGGACAATGAGCACATACACAGGAGTGGAAACGGAGATGAGAAATAGGAACCTTCCGTCCTATAATGAATTATTATGTACATAGTTTATATCCAAAATTGCGCAGTATCATAAATCCAAGGCATTAGAAAAAAATGCCTTGTCTTTACGATAAACAGGATCGTCAAACCATGGTCCTGAGGTGCGAGAGCATCTCCCGATAACGATAATTATGACGCTTAACAACATTATACTGTATTTTAAGTGACTTCATATTCGTCATTGACCGTAAATTTATTGCAATACCTGCTGTTTCAATTTCGACCTATTGGACATTTTCAATTGATTGCAGGAGCTCAAATGTTGACTATTGCTGTGTTTGTAGCACTTGTAACCACTTGAAAATGACTAAAAGATCCAAATGGCAATAGTGAATATTGTGACGAATTTACAGTCAGTGACGAATGTGGAGTCATTTAAAATATTCTACGAAACTGTGAACCAACAGCAAATACAGTTGTGTAAAATTATACTATGGTGAGTGACTTCATATTTCATATAAAACCAAATGTGTGACAAACTGATGAAATATAAAAATGCATGTGGCATTAAGAGCTTGAAAATTACCAACTAAACCTATCAATTCAGACAGAAATATCAACGGAATTAAGGTAAACTGCGAGTTTTTGCGATACAGTCAGAAAAGTCTGGCAGAAGCAGCAACACGAGTAAATTTTTTGGAGCGATTAGCAAAGAAACTTAATGAATGCAATGCAGACAAAAAGATGGATGGAAAAGGAGTAGAGCAAGAATTTAACAAGGTAAACTGAAATGTCTGCTACAGTGAACAAAGTTGATTAATTGTAGCTTGCATCACATTCTTAAAAACATTATGTGGAAAAGAATAATATTTAAGAAGCACAAATGTCAGAGAGATCTCATTTAAGAATAAAAACTAAGTTTTTAAGAATATATACGGAGAGTATACAAGAAATTAGGCGCAGTGCAGGCGCAAAGACTAAACTGGAAGTATAGTAAATGTGCAAGGAACAACTACAAAAGACTAGGTCTAGGACATAGAAATAATCGCCGTTTGTGAGTACATAACTAAAAAAATGAAGGACCCAGTATGACATTTGCGAGACCTCCCCTCCTGATGGCGAGACAGGGATTTACGCTGCTGTTAGCTTTTTACGATTTGATCAGGTTCCACGGTTGTAATGTTGTTGAAGGTCTCTTGGAACAGTCTTATCAACACCATAGAAAAAGTACACACACATACATCGATGAGCCGAAACGTTATTACCAAGTGCTTAATACCACGTTGGTCTACCTTTGGAACATAAGACAGCAGCCATTCTCAGTGTCTAAGCACAGGTCATCAATTCTCGTAAGTTGTGGCTGATGATTTGTGGATGCGGACCTTGCGACTAGCAACGTCCCAGAGGTGTTCCATCGGATTCAGATCCAATGAATTCGGTGACCAAGACATCAGCTTGACTTCACTCTTCTGCTTCTGTATAAATATTTGGATCTTGTGAAGCAGATAGCTATTCCGCTGGAAGATACCATAGCCGCCAGGGAAAACGTCAAGCATGAATGTATGTAGTAGATTCGCAGCAATGTCCACATAGTCCTGGTCCTTCTGGGCGGAAAGCTGAAGTGCGTCCCCTAACATATTGAAACTGTCCAGATGCAGGAGGGGAAGGTTATGTTAGTGTACTTTATTTACTTTAGTAGGGAAACTGAAGTAAAGATCGGTGTTAAATACGTAATTAAAAATAAATTTCCGTCCTAATTACACATCTATATGCATAGCACTACACAAGAAGTGCCTAAAGTCCTAATACAGCTCAAAAAGTGACGATATCATACAATTGGTGTTATCCTGCAGGGGAAAAAATTCACTATACCACTCGAAACTAACACATGCCAAAAACATGTAATTTACTTTCAAGTTAATAATGTTTAAGTTCAAAGAAAGCACGTGTACTTACGAATTTCAAAACCTGTTCCATAACGCATACAGCCATATTTTATTATTCACTAGTCAACATTTGATCATCTGATTGTAAAAATGTGCGTAACTTCACATATAATTTTGTGATATGCATAAAAATTGCGATTTTGTAAAATGTAAACAAAATTTCTGATCCAAATATTTTGAAGACTTTTATTGTTATTCTGGTGTTATGTAAACTTTTTATCATCAGAAATATGATTTACAGACTTCCTGTATTTTATTCGTTTCTTTTCACTGTTTGTAATTACCAGATATTAAATATGTAAATTAATTTGGCAGCATTACTCAAGAACGTTCCATAAAAATGCAGTTATTATCAGTACTGGTATTTGGCTCCAAAAAAGGTCAGTGGTAATTTTGGACTGTCGTGATATAGATCTCATTGTCAGTTGTGAAAGTGTATGTTATACTGAGTTGCTATATGCTCTTTGTTTGGCAACTGTTTTGTGATTGGAAAGCTGTCGAAGGGCTTTGCAAAAGGTCTTACAGAAAGTGGCGGGAGTAACATTCTTGTGACTGTGTTTTTATCTGCGTTTCTAAATAACTTAGGAAAATGATTAAGTGTTCATTTTCTCATCTACAGCTAATACCACCACAGGACCTTGAGAATCACCCTAAAGACAACTATAGCCACAAACAGAGTTCAATAAGATGAGTTTTTTATTTTCTACATTGATATGGTTCTGTTTACCATATAAATAAACACAGAAGATGTAAGCTGCTATACTGAGGAAGTGCATGAACATCGATTTAAACTTTCAGTTTTTGAACAGCTGCTATACAGACCTTTTCAATAACACATGGAGGATCAATATAAGGGAAACAAACTTGAAACAATATTATTGAAACAGAAGAGGAAGTAGGTGAAGCTGAGCTAAAAGGAATGATACTCTGAGAAGAATTTGACTGACCACTGAAAGACCTTAGTAGTAGAAACAAGGCCCTTGGAGTAGACGAAATTCTCGCGCAATTACTCTGATCCATGGCAGAGCCAGCCATGACAGATCTATTCCACCAGGCAAGCAAGGTATATAAGAAAGGGGAAATACTCAGCAGTTTCGCAGTTAGCTTCACACCTTCCATAAAAGATACATAGCACCGTAGTGTTGGTCACAGACCAACCAATCAGGACCGATCAATCACACTGCCATGTCATTCCCAGCAAATGGCGTCATCTTCACGCAGTATTCGGAGGTTCGGGTAGGGGCCACCACACTGCAATCCCAGCCATTGTCGGCTTACCAGACCTGGTGCTGCTACGTCTCATTCAGACTCAGCTAGCAACACAAGGTGGAATGTACCGCATTCCAATCCTCCCAACAAGGAAAAAATCCCTGTCATCACCGGGAAACGAATTGGGCCCTTTTCATGGTAGTCAGCCGAGCTGGCCACTGAGCTATGGAGGCAGACAGAAGAAACGTACCACACTGCGAAACAAAGAACACAGGAATAAACCATAACCATGATGTATCATCCGCAAGTATCATCCGCAGCTGGCTGGTAACCAACAGCTGAGGTAACAGAGCGGTATAACAACTGTTCACAGTTCAAGAGGTGTGACCAAACATGTGCTCTAATTGTTTGGTGTTATGCTAGTTGACCTATGAATCAATGGGTGGTTATAAATTAAAGTGCAGCTATTCACGGAGATCGAGTCTGGGCTACAATCACTGTATGGCAGTGAAACTTCGTAAATATTTTAATGCGTTAATGAGTAACCAGGGCCGGCCGCGGTGGTCTAGCGGTTCTGGCGCTGCAGTCCGGAACCGCGGGACTGCTACGGTCGCAGGTTCGAATCCTGCCTCGGGCATGGGTGTGTGTGATGTCCTTAGGTTAGTTAGGTTTAAGTAGTTCTAAGTTCTAGGGGACTTATGACCTAAGATGTTGAGTCCCATAGTGCTCAGAGCCATTTGAACCATTTTTTTGAGTAACCAGTTTAAGCTGGAAAAAATTAGTTAAAATTTTGTCCATCAGGAGCTGTGAATGCAAGAAAGACGTATAGAAATGTTTCCATACGTAATGGATTAGGAACGGGGCGTGGGCAGAAAACTTCAAACAAGTGAGAAAGGCATTATGTTGATCATGCCTCATTAACTGCCACTTGCCGACAGTTTATTCAGAATGAGCGCCAGAGACGTCGACGAGATGCGAGATGGAGCATCTCTGCATCTCAAAAATGAGAGAAGGCCCCACGCAGCACCAGGAAATGAGATGAAACTGCTGACACTGTCTCCTTGCACGAGAGGCTGTCTTTTACATACATAAACTTTCATCGTAATGGTCATTTCCTGAACATTAAAAACATTAAAACTTTTGGAGCTATTTTCATGGTTTGATGTAACGGGCGTGTTGCTGGATAAAAAAGTCACCAGACGACAATGAGCATATATACAGAGATAGAAATGAAGATCAGAAATAGGAAATTTCCTGTTCTATACTGAATTACTGTGTAGATAGTTTATGTCCAAAATTGTGCAGAATCACAAATATAAGGCATTATAAGAAATGGGTCACAACATAAATTGCAAAACCCGAACAAATCTTAACTAAAATGAAGAATAGCAAATAACACACACCTTAGTTACAAAACGTATGAAGAAAGCATATCAGAGAGTTATAAAGCAGCTAAATGTAATTTTCTAAAAAATCAAATAGCTAGGTAGGCGAGTATTGCTAGCTCTGTGTTGTCATACACTGATGCTGAAAAACGGTCTGAGCTAGACCAGGAGCTGAAAACAAAAAATTCCACAGGAAAAAAATAAATCGATGTATCCAACATAAAACAGCAAACTTGTTAATAGATTCTCTGCCCTAAAACCTGTAATATAGTAACTACAAGTGAATCGAATGATGTGTCCCTTTTGTAATTAATGTCACATTTATTGTCATTATGATAAACAGAATCGTCAAACCATGCTACAGAGATGCGAGAGCATCTCCGAAAACGATAAGGATACAACATTATACTGTTTTTAAACGAGTTCTTATTCGCCATTGACTGTAAATTTATTGCAATATTCGCTATTGCAATTTCGACCTTTTGGTCATTTTCAGGTGGTTAAGGGTGCTCAGACTACGGCTATGTTTTAGCACCTGTAACCACTCTAAAATGACCAATAGATCGAAGCTGCAACAGTGGATATTGTAATAAATTCACAGTCAATGGTGAATGTGAAGTCACTCAAAAAAATCTACGAGACCGTGAGCCCACAGCAAATAGATTTGTATAATATTATACTATACTCGATGGATTGACATTTCACATAAAGAATAAAACAAAACGGGCAACAAATTAATAAAACGAAAAACTATGGAAATTACAAAAAAGTGAAATAAACAAAACGTATGTGACATTAACAGCTTGAAAATTACAACTAGACCTACCACTGTAGACAGGAATGTCATTAGAATGAAGGTAAACTGCGAGTCTTTGCGATAAGTCGAAAAACTCTGGCAGAAGCAGCAACACGAATAAATTTTTTGGAGCGAGTACCAAAGAATCATAACGAATGCAAAGCAGACAAAAAGATGGATGGAAAAGGAGTAGTGCAAGAATTCAACAAGGTAAACTGAAATATTTTCTGCTGTCAAAAAGGCTGACCTCTTTGGGATATCGCAACAAAATGAGTGAGGATAGGGTAACCGAGAACCTCTGTAAAAGGAAATTAACTGTGGTTTGCATCACATACTTAAAAACATTATCTGGAAAAGAATAATGTTTAAGAACCACAAATGTCAGAGCGATCTCATTGAAGAATAAAAACTTACTTCTTAAGAATATATACAGAGAATACACAAGAAATCAGGTGTACTGCGGGCGCAAAGAATAAACTGGAAGTATAGTGGATGTGCAAGGAACAATTAAAAAAGACTAGGTTCAGAACATAGAAATAATCGTCATTTGTGAGTACATAACGAGAAAAATGAAAAATGACCCAAATGACATTCGCGAGACCTCTCCTACTGATGGAAAGACAGCGATTTATGCCACTGTTACCTTCTTACGATTTGATCGAGTTCCACATATGTAATGTCGTTGAAGTCCTCTTCGAAGAGTCTTTCCAATACCAATCCACACATACACACACACATCGCTAAGCCGAAACGTTATGACCACCTCGCTATACCACGTTGGTCCATCTTTGGAACACAATACAGCAGCGATTCTGTGAGGCATGGATTCGACAAGCTCGTGGTAGATTTTTGGAGGTGTGAGGCACCAGATGTTCATACATAGGTCACGTAATCCTCGTAAGTTATGGATGACAATTTGTGGTCGCGGAGCTTGAGACCAGTAACGTTCCAGATGAGTTCCGTCGAAATCAGATCAAACGAATTCGGTCGCCAAGACATCAGTTTCAGTTCACTCTTTTGTTCCTGTATAAATATTTAATCTTCTGATGCAGACACCTATCCTGCTGAAAGATGCCATAGCCGCCAGTGAAAACAACAAGCATGAACGTATGCAGTAGGATTCCAGCAATATCCACGTAGTTCGCAGCTATCACAGTGTCTTTGATTACAGCCACATGTCCATATGGAAGGTCAAGTCTCCCAAAGCATAATGCTGCACCAACCAGACTACGTCCATGGCGCGGTTCGTGTTTCGAGCAGCCTTTGGTTGGACGGTCCGCATCCTATGAACACTTCAGTCATAAATGATGTGTCGCTGGATCGACATGAGAACGCGTAGAGGTCGTCTGATGCAGAGCTCCCCCCCCCCCCCTCCCCCTCTCTTCAACGGTGTGCTCTGAAACACAAGTGCCTGCACCATTGTTGTACTTTGTCGTCAGATCTGCCACAGATCACTGCATTTCCTAAGAGGGGCGAGTCTCCATGCACCACGTTAGTAGTAGGACGCTGGGGATGCTGGTGCACTTCCGACATCAAATTGGTATGCAAATTAAGTAAATCAATCAATTAATTACACGCCACCAGAAACCGCCATACCCATCCACTCCCACCCCCAGGTGACGTCGCGTGTTTTCCCCAGCCAGCATATGGATCTCCACGCCCTCCGCCTCGTCACACCTCCCCCACCTACCCTATTGGCGGGAATTTCGAAATTTGGAGGGAAACTAAAAAAAATTGTGAGAAATTCAAATTGGAAGGAATTTCTTCATCCGAAGGGTGTGCTGATGTACCAGCCAATGCCTACCCAGGAACTGGCGGGAAATTGGAATGGCGGTGCCCTTTCCTGGACTTGAATCACGGTGCTTCTGGGTGGAGAGCCCAAGTGCGCCCCTCAATACATGGAAACCATTTAGATGCAGGAGAAGAAGATTAGATTTGTGTACATTATTTATTTTGGTTGGGAAACTGAAGTAAATATCGGTATTAATTATATAATTAAACATAAGTATGGGTCCTAATTACACACCTATATGCATAACCTACACAAGGAGCGCCTAAAATCGTAATACAGCTCAAAACTTGACGATGTTATACAACTGGTGTTATGCTGCTAGGAAAAAAAATTCACAGTACCTTTCGAAACTAAAACATGCCAAAAATATGTGATTTACAAAGCAAGTTAATCACGTATAAGTTCAAAGAAAGCATTAATTTCAAAATCTGTTCCATAATTTATACAGCAATGTTTTATTATTCACTAGTTAACATTTGATCATCTGACTATAAAAACGTACGTAACTTCACACAAAAATTTTTCATATGCATAAAAATTGCAATTCTGCAAAATGTAAACAAAATTTCTGAGTCAAATTTTTTTAAGACGTTTATTCTTGTTCTGGTCTTATGTAAACTTTTTATCATCAGGAATATGATTTACAGTCTTTTTAAGAATCAAGTACACTTTATGTTAAATATGTAATTTGATAGCATTATTCAAGAATGTTAAGAACAATACAGGTATTACCAATACTAGTTCTTGGCGCCAAAGGAGGTCAGTTGTAATCTTGGGCCATCATGATATAGATCTCATTGTCAGTTATGAAAGTGTATGTTATACTGAACTCTTGTTCGCTCTTCGTTCGTTAATTGTTTTGTGGTTGGAAAGCTCTCAAAGGGCTTTGGAAAAGATGCTGTAGGAAATGGCGGGAGTAACATTGTTGTGACTACGTTTTTATCTGCGTTTCTAAATAAATTCGGAAAATGGTCAGGTGTTCGTTTTCTCATCTGCGTCTACAACCGCAACCCTTGACAATCAGCCTGCCGAGAACTACTGCCATAAGTGGAGTCTAATAAGATGAGTATTTTATTTTCTACACTGACATGATACTGTTTACCTTATCAATACATCAGAAGATCTAAGTTGCTACACTGAGAAAGAGAATGAACATCGATTTAAACTGAAAGTTAACAGCTGTTAAGTATATCTTTCACTAGGTGATCGACATAAGGTGTTCCACGCCATTGGTGAAAACAGTGGTTTCCAAACAGATGCGCTCTTCCAACGCAGGAATCACACCCTGTACAAGAAGGTCTCGGTAACGTGCAGATATCACGGCATACCTGACAGGCCCTCTGGGTGTATTCACTTCAAAACAAAAAGAAAGACAGATCAAGAAAGAAGGTGCTTGTGAATTCACACCACACTGTCACATACGGCGAGAGCAGTGGCTCTTCGTGCACAATACGCAGTTTAATATTACCCCAAATTAGGCAGCTCTGTGTACTGACTGCATCCTGTCATGTAAAATGTGCCTCGCCACTCCATAGAATACTGCCGGGCCACGTATCATCAACTTCGATCGGTGCCAGAAACCGAAGAGCAAATTCAGAACGTTGCTGCCGTTTATGATGTTCCTGTTATTGCACCGTCTGGATCTTGTACGGGTACCATCGTAAAATAGACCTCAAAAACTTTCTGTACTGTTGACCATGGGATGGCGAATACTCGTGACACTGCCCGACCAATATCACCACCAGGGACAAGTGCCATATGGTCAGTTACAGCAACAGCAACTTCATCTACACTCCTGGAAATGGAAAAAAGAACACATTGACACCGGTGTGTCAGACCCACCATACTTGCTCCGGACACTGCGAGAGGGCTGTACAAGCAATGATCACACGCACGGCACAGCGGACACACCAGGAACCGCGGTGTTGGCCGTCGAATGGCGCTAGCTGCGCAGCATTTGTGCACCGCCGCCGTCAGTGTCAGCCAGTTTGCCGTGGCATACGGAGCTCCATCGCAGTCTTTAACACTGGTAGCATGCCGCGACAGCGTGGACGTGAACCGTATGTGCAGTTGACGGACTTTGAGCGAGGGCGTATAGTGGGCATGCGGGAGGCCGGGTGGAAGTACCGCCGAATTGCTCAACACGTGGGGCGTGAGGTCCCCACAGTACATCGATGTTGTCGCCAGTGGTCGGCGGAAGGTGCACGTGCCCGTCGACCTGGGACCGGACCGCAGCGACGCACGGATGCACGCCAAGACCGTAGGATCCTACGCAGTGCCGTAGGGGACCGCACCGCCACTTCCCAGCAAATTAGGGACACTGTTGCTCCTGGGGTATCAGCGAGGACCATTCACAACCGTCTCCATGAAACTGGGCTACGGTCCCGCACACCGTTAGGCCATCTTCCGCTCACGCCCCAACATCGTGTAGCCCGCCTCCAGTGGTGTCCCGACAGGCGTGAATGGAGGGACGAATGGAGACGTGTCGTCTTCAGCGATGAGAGTCGCTTCTGCCTTGGTGCCAATGATGGTCGTATGCGTGTTTGGCGCCGTGCAGGTGAGCGCCACAATCAGGACTGCATACGACCGAGGCACACAGGGCCAACACCCGGCATCATGGTGTGGGGAGCGATCTCCTACACTGGCCGTACACCACTGGTGATCGTCGAGGGGACACTGAATAGTGCACGGTACATCCAAACCGTCATCGAACCCATCGTTCTACCATTCCTAGACCGGCAAAGGAACTTGCTGTTCCAACAGGACAATGCACGTCCGCATGTATCCCGTGCCACCCAACGTGCTCTAGAAGGTGTAAGTCAACTACCCTGGCCAGCAAGATCTCCAGATCTGTCCCCCATTGAGCATGTTTGGGACTGGATGAAGCGTCGTCTCACGTGGTCTGCACGTCCAGCACGAACGCTGGTCCAACTGAGGCGCCAGGTGGAAATGGCATGGCAAGGCGTTCCACAGGACTACATCCAGCATCTCTACGATCGTCTCCATGGGAGAATAGCAGCCTGCATTGCTGCGAAAGGTGGATATACACTGTACTAGTGCCGACATTGTGCATGCTCTGTTGCCTGTGTCTATGTGCCTGTGGTTCTGTCAGTGTGATCATGTGATGTATCTGACCCCAGGCATGTGTCAATAAAGTTTCCCCTTCCTGGGACAATGAATTCACGGTGTTCTTATTTCAATTTCCAGGAGTGTATAACTTCCACCAGGATAGGACGCCTTCCTCTTCCACATGCACACCAAGCTCATCAGTGTTTCCAAATTTCATTATCATATTCAGATGGTTCAAATGGCTCTAAGCACTATGGGAACCGCGCCGCTGCTACGGTCGCAGGTTCGAATCCTGGCTCGGGCATGAATGTGTGTGATGTCCTTTGGTTAGTTAGGTTTAAGTCGTTCTAAGTCTAGGGGACTGATGACCTCAGATGTTAAGACTGAAGCACCTAGAACCGCTCAGCCACAGCGGCCGGCATTATCATCTTCTTTAAACCGTGTAATGAGATCAGACTTCTCCTCAGTACTTTCAGTCCATGCAGTCAATGCAGCACTGTAATTGCTGCCGTTCACATAAAACAGTTCCACTAATGGCGCACGGTTTTTCTTCTCGATAAAAATACTGTTCACTCACGTATGGCTTCTAAAATGACCACGTGGATGTCACACACTCATAAAAACCGCGTAGAGCGCCAGATTTGCTCCTGGTGACCATAATTAGAACTAATGTTTTCTCCAGCGTAAATCGGTTCCACATTAACGCATTAGGATATCGACCAAGTTTCGCTCCCATACGATAATTACAGCCCACACTGGAACTCCATGAGTAGCTGCACTTTAACCCTAGAAGCGTACACCAGAGTCTCTCTGTTACTGTTCATGACCTCTGCACATACACAGCCCGCTGTCAGACCTAATCGAGGATGGACATTCGAATTTCTGAGACATTGTTTTTTGATTAACTTGACAGAAATATTTTTTAAGGGTTAATCTGACCCTGGTGTACACTCTGTGTAATTGTTGTGTAGCTGAGTGTGAAGTTCATTGACGTGAAAGTGGCACTTAGGAATGACATTTCAGTGACGTAAGATGTTATATGGGAAGCGTTGTTAAAAGAATTCAGTTGTGAAACTGACGTAAGAGACCTTCTTCATGACTTCATGTTGAAGCTTACATACCTCCAGAAGTTATGGACATTGGTGAAACTGATCAGTCTGGTGAATCTTTAGACAGCGGTGAAGGAGGTACAGTCGTCCACGGTAAGAATGGTCGCTGTTGGAACACAGTTGCCCCTGACAGAGGAGCCTGGCAGGTCGCTGATAACATCGTAGTCTATATTCCAAAGAGTATGGAAATAACGAATGAACAGTTTTGTAAATAACTGGGAGTACTTTAAAATATTCATAAAACGTGTGGAAATGGGCGTTTGGCGTCATTGCTCGGGAGGCCCCTTACGGGGCAGGTTCAAATGGTTCAAATGGCTCTGAGTACTATGGGACTTAACATCTGAGATCATCAGTTCCCTAGAACTTAGAACTACTTAAACCTAACTAACCTAAGGACATCACACACATGCATGCACGAGGCAGGATTCGAACCTGCGACCGTAGCGGTCGCGCGGTTCCAGACTGTAGCGCCTAGAACCGCTCGGCCACCCAGCCGGCTTACGGGGCAGGTCCGGCCGCCTTGGTGCAGGTCTTATTACATTCGACGCCACACTGGGCGACCTGCGCGCCGGATGGGGATGAAATGATGATAAAGACAACACACGACAGAATCCATGACCGGATAAAATCCCCGACCCAGCTGGGAATCGAACCAGGGCCTGTATGACGGCAATCCGTCACGTTGAGCACTCAGCTATCGGGGCGGACATGAAACATGTGCATTTCATTAAATGAATGACATCTTCACCCTATTAAATTGCTAATAAAGATGTGAAATAGTGATGTAACATCCAGAAAACCATCTGAAGATGAACCTGAAAGAGGTTCGAAAATCGCTTCATTGAATAATAAATAACTATTCAAAAAAGTGGCTGGTTACAATTTCATGTATTTACATACATACAAAAAAAGTCTTTAGAACTGGATCACTTCGCATTTCTTCGTTGAAAAGCTTCCATGACAGTTTTTACTTAGTCTCGGATATGGATGCATTAATACTAATATTGACTGGAAAAGTAAAAGGGAGAGGTGAAATAAACTTAGTTTCGTACACGAGTGTCCGATTTCACTACAAAAGATTCTATTTTAATGCAATTTCTCGGGCAAATGAAATGAAATGAGCCGATGGCATTGTTGGCCGGGAGGTCCCATGCGGGGAAGTTCGGCCGCCGGACTGCAAGTCCTTTAACGCCACTTCGGCGACTTGCGAGTCAATGGTGATGAAAGACACACAATACCCAGTCATCGCGAGGCAGAGAGAATCCCCGACCCCGCCGGAAATCGAACCCGGGACCTCGTGCGCGGGAAGCGAGAACGCTACCGCAAGACCACGAGCTGCGGACTCTCGGGCAAATAACCGAAGATCACAGTTACACTGGTGTACACTTCGTGTGACGATTTCAGTAGTGTAAACAACTAGGGTTAATTATAACCACCCGGTGCCATCTCAGATGTCAGTCAGTTCGTTACTGTGATGCAGGTGTGGTACCAGAACGGACCCGTCCCAGAGCAGAGACCTCACCTGGCGTTGAGGGAGCGCGCGACGAACTCCATGACGTCGATGAGGTTGCGGGCGTCGTCCGAGTCGTCGTCGACGCTGGCCGTCTTGAGGTCCTTGACGCCGCCCGCGCCGCCCACCGCCTCCTCCAGCGTCGCGGCGCCGCCCCCGGCCAGCACGTCCGGCGCCAAGCTGCCAGCCGCCGCCGCCGCGCTCGCATTCTTCACGCCAACCAGCAGCGGCAGTCCCTGGCGGCACAAGCGCGCTTTCATCCACATCTATACCTACTTAGATTACATTACATTAATTATTCATTCCATAGACCCATAAAATAGGGAATCCTCCTGCGTGTGGAACACGTCAGATAAACACATTACAAAAATGTAATTAGAAAAACTTGAGTTTCATTAATTTTTATGATCCTCACTGAATAAACAGTAAAATTATGTACATGAATTAAATTTAAACTTCTAATATTTACAGGTTTAATACTTACATCTGCTTTCATTAAATCCATCATTCAGACATTTGCTAGTTTCTTAGCTATTACGACCAAGCCATTGTCAAAAATTAAAGTAAATTATTCATTTCAGTGATCCTTAGTTAAGAACAGTCAGATTATGTACAAGATTTAAAATTAAACTTCCACTATTTACAGACTTGAGACTTACATCTGCTTTCCATACATCCATCATTCACACAGTAGGTAGTTACTTGGCTGTTACAACCAAGTACTGTCAAAAATTAAAGTATAATAAATTTTCGCTAAAATGGTCTACTGCAATTGTTGAGAAACTCATGGATGGAACAGGAGTTGGCCACCAAAAATTCTTTTAAATTATGTTTAAATTGTGTCTTGTCTGAAACTAAACTTTTAATGGTTGTTGGTAACTTATTGAAAATATCCTTTCTGGGTAAGAGTAAGTGATTTTAAATCTTTGTGTATATTGTTCTTATTGTTCTTCCTAGTAATGATACTGTGTACTAAGCAGTTAGTTGGAAAAAGGGATGTATTATTTACAAGAAACTTCATTAAGGAATTAATATACTGAGAAGCTGTGGTTAATATGCCCAATTTTTGAATAGGTTTCGACATGATGTTCTTGGATTTACACTACTCATTACTCTTATTATACGCTTCTGTACTCTAAAAATTTTTTCTCTGTTTGTGGAGTTATCCCAAAATATGATACCATATGACATAATGAAGTGAAAACAAACAAAATATGACAGTTTTTTTTATGTTTATATCTCCTATCTCTGACAACATTCGCATTACAAACACAGACTTGTTTAGGAACTTTAGCAGTTCATTAGTATGTTGTTCGCAACTGAATTTATTATCAAGTTGTAATCCCAAGAATTTTACACTCTCAACTTCTCCTATTTCCATGTCATCATATTTTATACACACACCAGAAGGAAATCTCTTCAAAGTTCTGAACTGCATATAGTGGGTCTTTTCAAAGTTTAATAACAGTGAATTGCTATGAACCACTTATTAATGTCAGCAAAAATTTGATTAGCTGCCCTTTCTAAATTTATATTTGATTTACTATTTATTGCAATGTTTGTATCATCTGAAAATAAGACAAACTTGGCATCTGGTAATGTAACAGATAACAGGTCATTAATATACACAAGAAACAGTAGTAGAGCTAGTATAGAACCTTAGG
Source organism: Schistocerca serialis cubense (assembly GCF_023864345.2). Lineage (NCBI taxonomy): Eukaryota > Metazoa > Arthropoda > Insecta > Orthoptera > Acrididae > Schistocerca > Schistocerca serialis. Next base: position 972,294,484 of record NC_064639.1, read on the forward strand.
GAACACCACATGTAATTTCTTCCCAGTCGGATGATGTCTGATTGCCTACTGCTGAAGTGTTACGTAATGACACCCTTTGTTTTCTATTAGTAAGATATGACTGAAACCACTTTGCAGCACTACCAGTGACGCCATAATATTTTAATTTACTTAAAAGAATGCTGTGATTCACACAGTCAAACGCCTTCGACAGATCACAGAATATGCCAGTTGCCACTAATTTGTTGTCCAATGAATTAAGGACATTTTCGCTGTAAGTGTAAATAGCTTTCTCAATATCAGAACCCTTCCGAAACCCAAACTGTGACTTTGACAGTATGTTATTTTCACTAAGGTGCTTAGTAGACACATGAACATAACCTTTTCAAAGATTTTTGAAAAATCTGGCAAAAGTGGGATCGGTCGGTAATTTGACTTCATTTCTTTGTCCCCTTGACTACAAGTCACATTTAAGTGCCTGGCAGAGGGTTCATCGAACCACCTTCACAATAATTCTCTATTATTCCAATCTCGAACAGAACGCAGAAAAAACGAACTCTTATATCTTTCCGTGCGAGCTCTGATTTCCCTTATTTTATTATGGTGATCGTTTCTCCATATGTAGCTGGGCATCAACAAAATATTTTTGCAGTCGGAGGGCCGGCCGAAGTGGCCGTGCGGTTAAAGGCGCTGCAGTCTGGAACCGCAAGCCCGCAACGGTCGCAGGTTCGAATCCTGCCTCGGGCATGGATGTTTGTGATGTCCTTAGGTTAGTTAGGTTTAACTAGTTCTAAGTTCTAGGGGACTAATGACCTCAGCAGTTGAGTCCCATAGTGCTCAGAGCCATTTGAACCATTTTTTTGCAGTCGGACGAGAACGTTGGTGATTGATTGCGTGAGAAGATTTCGCCACAACGAAAAACGCCTTTGTTTTAACCGTGTCTCCCCCAAATCCTGTATGATCTCAGTGACATTAGCCCCTCCCCTCCCTCCCCCTCTCCTGTTTCGCGATAATACAACACGTGCTGCCCTTCTATGAACTTTCTCGATGTACTCCGCTACTCCTATCTGGTAAGGATCTCACACCGCGCAGCAGTATTCTAAAAGAGAACGGTGTAATTCCTAGGTATTTAGATGAATTTGCCTTTAGATTTGACTGATTTATCGTGTAACCGAAGTTTAACGGATTCCTTTTAGCACTCATGTGGATGACCTCACACTTTTCGGTATTTAAGGTCAATTGCCAATTTTTGCACCATACAGATATCTTTTCTCAATCGTTTTGCAATTTGTTTTGATCTTCTGATGACTTTACTACACGATAAACGACAGCATAATCTGCAAACAACCCAAGACGGCAGCTCAGGTCGTCTCCTAAGTCGTTTATATACACTATGTGATCAAAAGTATCCGGACACCCCCAAAAACATACGTTTTTCATATTAGGTGCATTGTGCTGCCACCTACTGCCAGGTACTCTATATCAGCGACCTCAGTAGTCATTGGACATCGTGAGAGAGCAGAATGGGGCGCTCCGCGGAACTCACGGACTTCGAACGTGGTCAAGCGATTGGGTGTTACTTGTGTCATACGTCTTTACGCGAGATTTCCACACTCGTAAACATCCCTTAGTCCCCTGTTTCCGATGTGATACTGAAGTGTAAACGTGAAGGGACACGTACAGCACAAAAGCGTACAGGCCGACCTCGTCTGTTGACTCAGAGAGACCGCCGACAGTTGAAGAGGGGTCGTAATGTGTGATAAGCAAACTCTATCCAGACCATCACACAAGAATTCCAAACTGCATCATGATCCTCTGCAAGTACCATGACAGCTAGGCGGGAGGAGAGAAAACTTGGATTTCGTGCTCGAGTGGCTGCTCATTAGCCACACATCACGGCGTAAATGCCAAACGACGCCTCGTTTGGTGTAAGGAGCGTAAACATTGGGACGAGTGAACAGTGGAAAAATGTTGTGTGGAGTGACGAATCACGGTACACAATGTGGCGATCCGATGGCAGGTTGTGGGTATGGCGAATGCTCGGTGAACGTCATCTGCCAGCGTATGTAGTCCCGACAGTAAAATTCGGAGACGATGGTGTTATGGTGTGGTCGTGTTTTTCATGGAGGGGGCTTGCACCCCTTTTTGTTTTGCGTGGCTCTATCATAGCACAGGCCTTCATTGATGTTTTAAGCACCTTCATGCTTCCCACTGTTGAAGAGCAATTCGGGGATTCGGGGATGGGGATTGCATCTTTCAACACGATCCAGCACCTGTTCATAATGCCTGTGGTGGAGTGGTTACACGACAATAACATCCCTGTAATGGACTGGCCTGCACAGAGTCCTGACTTGAATCCTATAGAATACCTTTGGGATGTTTTGGAACGCCGACTTCGTGCCAGGCCTCACCGACCGACATCGATACTTCCCCTCAGTGCAGCACTTCGTGAATAATGCGCTGCCATTACCCAAGAAACCTTCCAGCACCTGATTGAACGTATGCCTTCGAGAGTGGAAGCTGTCATCAAGGCTAAGGGTGGGCCAACACCATACTGAGTTCCATCATCACCGCTGGAAGGCGTCACGAACTTTTAAGCCGTTTTCAGCCGGGTGTCCAGATACTTTTTTCACATATTGTAGATAAGGAAATAGCAGAGGGCCTATCACACTTCCTTGGGGATCGCCAAAAGTCACTTCTGTTTTACTCGATGTCTTTCCGTCAGTTTCCACGAACTCTGACCTCTCTCACAGGGTATCGCGAATCCACTAGCATAACTGATACGATATTCCACGAACAACCAGTTTGATTACAAGCCGCTTGTCGGGTACAGTGGAAAATGCCTTCTGGGAATCTAGAAATACGTAATCAGTTTGAAATCCTTTGTCAACAGCACTCAACACTTCGTGTGAGTAAAGAGCTAGTTGTGTTTCGCAAGAAGGATATTTTCTAAATCCCTGTTGACTGTCTGCCAATAGACCGTTCACTTCGAGGTAATTGATAATGTTCGAACACAGTATATGTTCCAAAACTCTGCTGCCCCATTACCATTAATGATATGGGCTCTAATTTAGTGAATTTCTCTTACTGCCTTTCTTGACTATTGGTGTGACATGTGCAACTTTCAAGTGTTTGCCTATGGATCTTTCGTCGAGCGAGCGGTTGTATACGATCGTGAAGTATGGAGTTATTTTTAAGTATGGGGTTATTGCTTCAGCATACTCTGAAAGGAACCTAAGTGGATCGGAAGACTTGCTTCTATTAAGTGGTTTAAGTTGCTTCACTACTCCCAGGATATCTATGTGTAAGTTACTCATGTTGGCAGCTGTTCTTGCTTCGAATTCTGGAATATATACTTCGTCATCTTTGGCAAACTACTTTCGGAAGGCTGTGTTTACTAACTCTGCTTTGGCAGCACTATCGTCAATAATATTTCTATTGCTATCACGCATAGAAGGCATTTATCGTGTCTTGCCGCTAGCATACTTTACACACGACCAGAATCTCTTTGTAGCGAATCATCCGCAATCGACATTCACTATAACTGCTATTTTTTATATAACTTCGGGCAGTTTTCTCAAGTATCTCCTGTATAACAAGATTCAATGATAACATGTCTTTCCCTAGTTCAGAAGAATTATAGGACCTGTTGAATGAAATGAGAACTCTAATGAGTGTAGAACATGAACTGAGAGGAAGCAAAAAGAAGATGAAAGTAAAGAGACAGAAAGTAAACTGACAGAAATGATATTAGCGACGAACTCAACATCAAAACTAGTGACCACGAAGCAGACAAAGTTAAGGAATTCTGCTACCTTGGAAGCGAACTAACACACGACGCACGAAACAAGAAAGACACTAAAAGCGAAGTGCCACAGGCGAAAAGGGCATTCCTGCACATGATAAGTCTGCTACTATGAAACATCGGCCTTAACCTGAGGAAGAAATTCCTGGGAAAGCGATTTTGGACACAGAATCAAATGGTAGTGATTCATGTACTGTCGGAAAACTGGAAAAGATAGCATCGAAACGTTTGAGACGTGGTGCTACAGTACGATGTTGAAAATTAGGATTACTGATAGGAGGCGAGGGCGTTTGCACCACTTATGGACAAGGGACTGAATCGCTAACCATGAGAGCAACATGAATTCAGATGTCCGGTAAATACGTCTAAACACACTCTACGACAGAAAAAAAGACGCACCACGAATGAATTATCGGAATCGGACGGTTCGGTACATGCGATGCACATTTACAGACAAACAAATGACCACAAATTCATAAAAATTGGATGATTCTTTCAAGAGAAAGATCTACACAAGTTGAGCAAGTCAGAAACGCGTTGGTCCATCTCTGACCCTGATGCAAGCAGTTATTCGGCTTGACATTGATGAATAGAGTTGTCGCACGTCCTCCTTAGACATATCGTACCAAAGTCCAACTGGAGGGTTAGGTCGTCAAAATCAGGACATGATTGGAGGGCCCTGCCAACGCTTCTCAATTGGGGTGATATCTGGAGACCTTGGTGGTCAAGGTAGGGTTTAGCAAGCATGGCGAAAAGCAGTAGAAACTCTCACGGTGTGCTGGCGGGCGTTATGGTACGGAAACGTAATCCCAGGACGGTTTTCCATGAAGGGCGACAAGGCGGGAGTGTTGGGACAACCTATGTTCTACGCCAAAGTGCCATTATCCAAGATGGCGGCGATGACGTCATCCAAGGTGGCGCATTTTGGCAGTAAGTTTGAAGTTTGGCTTCAAGATAGGCCAATTGGGCTACCTCCACTAACTTAACACCCACCCTCCTCTCCCCTCCCCCAGGAGAACGGTGGGAAGTTCAAATTCCAACAGGAGAATGCATCACACCACGGTTGTCTCTACTAACCTAAGAAAATCGCGGGAAGATAGGTCACATGGGCTACCTCCACTAACCTAAGCCATCCTACTGCCACCTCTTCCTAGAAACTGGTGCCAAGTTTGAATTTTGGTGGTAAAGAAAGGTCTACTAACCTAAGGAAAAGGCGTGAAAGAAAGAACACTTGGACTACCTCCACTAACCTAAATCACCCGACCGCCACCTCTTCCTAGGGATTGATGGGAAAAGGAATCAGCCTGCACTGGGCTACTGGAAAGAGGAAGGAGTGTACTTTATTTATTTCGGAACAATTCAAACTTTCCACCAAAATCCGCCATCTTGGATGACGTCACAGACGCCATCTTGGATGATGTCATCGCCGCCATCTTGGATAACGGCACTTTGGCGTAGAACATAGGTTGTCCCAATACTAACGAGGCGCAAAATATCGCCGACCTACCGCTCTGCTGCAAGGGTGAGCGGATGACAATCAAAGAGGTTATACTGTGAAATGAAAAGGCACCCCAGACCATCACTCGGGGCTGTCGAGCCATATGGCGGGCGACAGTAAGGTTCGTATCCCACCACTGTCGACGACGCCTTCAAAGCTTCTTCAGTGCTCAGTCCCTCTTCGAATTAAGCCCCAATGAGCAACATCCCATTCGGATAAACCTTCGTGGTGTGTCGATTACTCTTTCATTTTTTGTCTTACAGAGTCTTTGAGCGTAGCTGCTTGCACAGATATGAAGTGGAACGATCAGTAATAATAAGTAGTAGGTAAAGAAAAAGCAAACTGCAATTCTTTGGTAGTGTGGGGCGGCGAGTGAGTTTGTAGAAAATTTAATCTAAATTTGCTGTTGTATCCTTGTTTGAATGTTGTAACAATTCCCGGCCGATGCACCATATGTGGGGCGGCGAGTGAGTTTGTAGAAAATTTAATCTAAATTTGCTGTTGTATCCTTGTTTGAATGTTGTAACAATTCCCTGCCAGTGCACCATATGTGGGGCGGCGGATGAGTTTGTGGTAAAATAAACTAAAATCTGATTGCTGTATAAACGCTTGCATGTAGAATCAGTTTCTGGCTTTTAGAATGTTGTTAATGCTGTCTTTCGCCGTTCTCAACACTGGCTCTCTATTTACTTTGTGGCACCCAGAAAGTGATTTCATAAAACATGGAACCAGTAATAGAGATCCTAGTGCCCACTTCATTTGAGATACAATTATAGCTGCAACTTATAGCTCTGAGGAATTAGGAGATTGTCCGGGATTTCTAATCAAAAACGGTTTTCCAAAATAGTTGAGTATATTCTGAAATTCACTGATAAAAAACACAAGTATCCCTACAACCTAACTAACAGAGCAGTTCAGAGTCCAATGCGCTGATGCAACTATAAAAGTCCGAATTAAATGTCACAAAGAATGCTCGCCATAATTTGATGAAAATACTTCATCAAACGCCACGCTAAATATTTGGTAGAATGTCTGTCCCGCGACGGCACGTGAAAATACGACAATACGCAAACTGAAGCTAGATAATGAAAATCATTCCAGAATTAACACTTCACATAAAATGTTTTCATGGTTCCGCGTATCTCTAGTAACTTAATACGGCACCCGAGGCTGTTTGTAGCAGTGACACTGATGCGATGCGGCTCCCGACACAGATGGCGTGTCATTCAGCGCTAGGAGAGAACTGGGGCCTTCCTTCCTCGCGCAGCGTCCTTATATATAAACCCGCGGTGCGGACGGCGAAGGGAACGCCTGATCTTTTTCGCTCTCTCGACTAGCCGCTGGGCTAGTAACGCACCACTTCAAGTTACATAATAATTTATAGCTTCTTTTGCTGATGGCCGAAGAAGTTCTTAATTTAAACGTGCATTCAGCACGCAGGTAAGTATTGATAATAAAATTCTGACGTGGCTAAGTTAAATATTCTGGGCGAGAGAATTAATTAAATTACACTGTACGCAGTAGATGAGCTCTGAACTGGCCCTTTTGAGATCCGCTATCGCTATAATTTTATAGGTATTAAAAAGAAACTTTACACATCTTCATAGTCATAGCGGACCTCCAACCTATTTAAATCTAAACATCCTAGCCTTATTTATTAGCCTACTTAATCTATCTTGCTTCCTTCAGTTTTGAGACGAAACCCACAAAATCATGAATTTCCACTAAAATCTTAATTTGTGAAATCCAAAGTACTATTTTTATTAAATCATTATGAAAGATGAATCTAAATATAAATTTTGAAGTCTCTAGCTCTTTTCTGTTGCGCCAATGATTTTTTTTAGAAAAACGTCCAAATTTTGAAAATGGCTGAAGTTATCGAACTGATATTTAACACACATTAATTTAGTATTATTGCTGACATGCTAGAAAAGTTTTAGTTCATTTGCTTGATTTTTAAAGTATTGCGCAACATTTATGACGTCAGAGCTAGTTACAGCAGACTGGCTGGCACACAATGGAAACTGATGTGAATTTACTACAGCGTGAGTAGGCTGCTTCCCTACATCACCCTCTACTTAAATTTTTTTGTTTATGAATGTTAATGAATGAAAAAAAAATTTAATTACAAAAAGGGAAGCAAGAGTACAGTTTAACTCCCTATGAAAAATCAAAATTGAAATATAAACCTGTAGAAACAATAAAGAAAACTGATTACCTACATTAATTATTTAAATTGTGGGCATGTTCACTGCCTTTCAAACAATGTCATTACTCAAAATTTTAAGCAAAGTCAATGAAATATTTTGGCATACATATTGCCTTAGACAAACAAACACATACAAATTGAAAAATTATGAAAATCTTAGATCCATTAAATACATTAAATACATTTTTACATACACAAATTCGAAGAAAATAACATGATACATAAACAGATGATTATCTCTTAGCAGTATTTTCTAAACCTGAAAGAAAAGTTCACAAATAATTTTTACACACGTGGTTGTAGCCGCTTTGGCTGGCGTCCTACACTTCCATTCACAAGGGTAGAGGAGGGGAAGTTGCTATGGTGTGCGTCCTTCATGTTCTCTCTAAATTACATGGGGGAAAGGGGAGGGGTCACTGTGAGTTGTGTCCAAGTCACTCCACGCTTTCACGCAGCTACCAGGCTGCCATTATCTGGTTTGTCCTGTAGAACAAACAAAAAGAGTGCCTCAGACTCTGTTCACTTAATATCTAAGGGTGGGTCACAATGAAATGGGGATATATACATTTTCTCCTTCAGTATGTTGCTGGAACAAAGTTAACAGAACCTTTCTCAATTTTACTCTTACGGTTACTTAACTGTCATAAAATCGGTAAACAAATGGCTCAAAACGCCGATAGTCACGTACCAGAGAAACTCTATGCTCCTAAGGCATACAATCATAAATCATATTTAATCTGAATTTATTATTTCTGGTCTGGAACACTGAACCAATGCTCGGTACATTCCTGATACATTTGCATTTTAAGCACTTAACTGACTCATCTTTGATTACTTTATTCTTAGAGATAGTATGAGTATGATTAGTGGTTGTTTTCTCAGCTTCTTTGAACATGTGAGTAACTTTTGGTAATAGTACAGTTGTGAGTGTTCAAAACACACTACGTTTAGTTGACTACTAAATCCACTTATTGGTCCTCTGCTGTTGTCAGTTCCACATCTGCAATTAGGTACTTACTTACTTTGAAGTGTATTTATGCTGAGCTAAAATAATGTTTCACGTCTGTCAGTATGTTATTTATTTATTTTGCTAGTGTATGTACTTATTTAACACTCACTCTATTAATATTTAAAGCATAGGACAGCACATTTATTTCATATTCATAGTGTATTGCAGCTGATTAGTTTGCTCACGTGGCAATCCATTTCCACTCGATCGGACGCTGAAACCTCAGGTAGTCTCTCTCGGACCTACCACTAAACTACATCAAATAATTATGGACGAACGTAATGCTACATTCCTTAAACCTATAGGACACCATGAGCTGCTCTGTCTCATCTAACATAAGAGTACCTATGGTCGCATTCACGCCTCCAACTCATAACCTCAATACGTGTAGGTGTATCCTGTCACACACTACACTAAAATAATGGCCAGCTCCAACCTTATAAATACTTCAGGGACGTGTCCTTCACGTCTCAACCACAAACACTGCTCAATTCTATTACACTGTCTTTCCTTGCTACACCAGGTGAGTTTAATCTTACAACTTATCTGCATATTTTTTTTCTAACATTAAGCAATCTCTTTCTTACTATTTCTTAGTTAGCTCTAATGCATACACTAGGTTTCACTACCACTTCAGATACTGCTTGTACATAAATTCATATATCTTTTTAAATTACTGTTGGTGAACCATTTCCAATAAAACAACACTTTGTAGTTACTATATTACCAGGGTACTATACATAATTGTTACTCAAATACATTTGTATCTTAATTACGTCATACTTCTCTATTGTTTGTCACTATTAGGTTTGTCACATTAGGTATTTTTCTTCACTAATCGGTGGATAGAATGGTTACATAACTCATGGCTTGATAGCCATGACAGAAAATTTTCATGTCTGGAAAGAAGAGGTCGAAATTTTTGTTGATAGGAAAGATGAAGAATGAGTGAGACCTGAAATGGAAAGAAGATCTCACACAGCTGGGACTGCACAGCTGCCACACTGTGTAGAGGTTACAGAACAACCTCCTCCCTACAGCATTCATTGGTTTAATGCTGTAAAGAAGAGTTAGAAATTTTAGGTGGATAGAAAAGATGAAGAGTGAGTGAGACCTGAAAAGGAAAGAAGATCTCACACAGCTGGGACTGCACAGCTGCCACACTGTGTAGAGGTTACAGAACAACCTCCTCCCTACAGCATTCATTGGTTTAATGCTGTAAAGAAGAGTTCTAACGGAAAATTTTAGTATTTGCAAAGAAAAGGTCGAAATTTTTGAGGACAGGAAAGAGGAAGAATGAGTGAGACCTGAAATGGAAAGAAGATCTCACACAGCTGGGACTGCACAGCTGCCACACTGTGTAGAGGTTACAGAAGAACCTCCTCCCTACAGCATTCATTAGCTTAATGCTGTAAAGAAGAGTTATAACGGAAAATTTTATGTGTTGTAAGAAGATGTCGAAATTTTTGTAGATAGGAAAGATGAAGAATGAGTGAGACCTGAAAGGGAAAGAAGATCTCACACAGCTGGGACTGCACAGCTGCCACACTGTGTAGAGGTTACAGAACAACCTCCTCCCTACAGCATTCAATCATAACCTTTGACCACGCCACGTCGATCTGAAAATACTTTATGATGCCTTTTTAGAACCTGTCTCAGTTCTTCCTTTTGATTGTCTGAAATCTTATAGATTTCCTGCAATTTAGCTTTTATTTTGTCTAAAATAATTGCTTCTCCTTCTTCTGCTGTGTTCAGCTTACTATTACTAAGATTAACACCTTCGTCCCAATACCTCCTATTTTTCAGAACTCGTATAGGCAGCTCCCAAGTTCCATCATCAGTTACTACATGTTTATCACTAAAAGGGACTGTAATTACTCCGGTTATTGGCAAGACCATTTTTAACTGGCTTCTTTCAAAGTCAACAACACTCTGATATTTTGACAAGAAATCTATGCCAATTAAAACCTCAATACTGAGATTGTTTACAATTAAACATGGATGATCAATTAAATTACCATTAATGTTAAAGGGCAGTAAAGCTTCTTGCTTTACCGTTTTTGAAACCTTGCCAGTAGCACCAATTATTCTTAGTCCTGATACCTTCATTACTGTAAGCTTGTCTTTACCAGGTAATGCATCAAAGAAGGACTGCGATATTGCACTCACCTCACTTCCACTGTCTAAGAGACAACGTACATTGATACCCAACATATTCACTATTATTATAGGGTGGCCTATTCTAGGTTGTACAGGTGGTTTCTCAAATTCATCTAGTAGTTCCTTTTGGATTTGTCTTCAACTAAAGTGATCGACATCTGTCTTCATTACATTTAGGTCACAGTGTGTAGGGGTTTCCTGAATTACATTTTCCGCTGCCTTTTCCAGTCGGTCTATTAATTTTAAATCGAAACACCGCACGACTTCATTACATTTAGTTTGCTGAACATGACCCAAATTACTGTAGTCTGAGCGATTCTGCGTCTCCAGACCGGGCATAACACTAGTTACAGCTAAACCACTTTCAACATTATCGTCGGTTTCCTTCTCAAGTGACAACTGGTCACAGCTACTGGGTTCATCGACCCTCAACAGCCTACCCTCTACATTCTCACTTATCTCCTGTCCTAAATCTATTAGTACATTATCAACATCCTGCATAGGCACTTTAGATAAGAGCACATCACCCTCATCGTAAATATAAGCATGAATTTCTTCTGCTTCTTCACCTGTCAATTCAGTATTTTGTAGCTCGTCCCTATCGTTACACTGCTGCGCCTTCTCTTTCTCTTCCCACTTAGAAAGCGTCTCTAACACGGGATCTATCAAATACTGTGAGTGATCTAATATTTCTGTTGTATCCTTAGGTGCTACCGACTCTTCATCCACATGTTCAGTTTGAGTATTCTGATCTGTCTTACCAATTCTCTTAACTACTGGCATAGGAAAAGTAACCGCCTGGTGAGCGCCAGTGTCCTCATAGACGGGAACTAGTTTTCCTGCCTCGGCCTACTACTGTTTCCTTTATTTTCATTATAGTTGACTGGCACAGCATTACTTTCCGTACTGTTGTTTACATGCATATTTTTATTTGGCACAACATTACTGCCATTTGGATGCCATTGTTGGTTCTGATAATTATTTCTCCAATTCCTACCTCTCTTAGGATGGTGAACACCTACTGTCCTGATGTTTACATTGCCATTTTGCTCGTTCCTAAAATTACTATTATTGTTATCGACATTTCTGTTATTACGTGCTTGCTCCTCATTGGCAGCAACACGTTCTACACGTTCCAAATACTCAATGAAACGATCCAGATTGTCTCTAGGGGCTGATATAATTCTAGTTTGCCAATACCATGGCAGTTTGGCTTCAAGACCTAGTATAATCATTTCTGGTTTTAGCTTTTCCGCCAAATGTGACAAACGTGAAATCCATGACCTAGCAAACTCTTTAATTGATTCCTTGCCTGCATTGAAGCGTTTTCCACTCCAAAATTCTCTCAACACTTCATTTTGCTTATTGCTAGACCAATACTCATTAATGAAAGCTGTCTTAAACTCTGCTAATGTTTTACACTTTAACATAACATCAGCTGACCAACGCATGGCGTCACCTGCTAAATGGCTTTTAATAAACGAGATTTTCTCTCGTTCAGACCAAGTTGGTGGAATCACATCTTCAAAATCGTTCCAGAAATCTAGCGGGTGGATATTTTTATCTGGATCAAACCGCAAGAACTGCCGACACCCGATAAAAGCGGCGTTTGCAGCTACCACTTGTATATTACCATTACCAGAAGTTACTGAAGCTACTTTACTCTCAATGTTAGCAATGTTAGTACTAATATTTTCTACTTTCATTTCAACATTTTCTACTCTGTGTACAATATGAGTAGTATCAGTTTTGATTGCATCTACGTCTGCTTGACATATGTTTACTTTAATATTAACATCTTTAAATCTATCTGAGCACAGTTCAGATTCCGCCTCGATCTTTTCTGTTAACTTGTGCTCCAGCTTCGCATCTTCCATTTGGAAGTCCTTGCGAACCTCAGCAACTTCGGATTTTACTGTTTTATACATTTCAGAAAATTGTTGAGCAACCTTTTTCTTAATATCCTCATGGTTGTAATCAATTTTATAATTCAAACTGTCTAGGTCCTCTTTCAACTTATTGCAACCAGCCTTGAAGGTATCGTCCATTACCTCCAATCGCTTATTAAAATTTGTTTGGCTGGCCACAATCTCAGACTTTAATTCAGCATTACTGTTTTTGACCTCACTTATTTCAGACTTTAACTCAGCTGTCATTCTAGCATTACTGGCTGACATTTTTGCATTACTGGCAGCTATTGCTTGTAATATAACATTTAGATCAACAGCCCCAGCATCTTTGGTTTGCTCACTAGCTGGCTTTTTATCACACTCAGGTGACGAAAAACTAGCTCCTATACCAGAATCATCAAAACTAAATGAAACTTCTGATTGATTAGTCATATCTAACTGCTCCTTCTTAAACTCTACCATCTCTGATGACTGTTTCATTTTTAATTCATCAGAGAAACTATCATCCAATAAATTAACAATTTCTGCTTTCTGCTTAACTACAGGGGTCTCTATTATTGAATCATTGCCCCTTCCCACACTACTGTCAGGAGACAATACTTCATATTTCACTTTAACATTACTACTTTCATGCATATTTACACTTGAACCGTTGTCTGGATTTGCAGTTCCCTCAACAGACATATGTTCTGATTTAAGTTTAACCTCAGTTTCATTTGGCGGTTCCATCGCCGACAGTCTTTTAGTGCAGGTTAGTAAAATTTTTAACAGCTTTTCACTTAACTTAGTTCCTTCTGCACGACGTATGGCGTTGCCGGCGCGGCGTACCAGGATTCCTGATGCGACGTGGCACGTTGAACTGCAGACGGCTCTCCGATGGCTGTTGTGTGTTTGCGTGGCCCGCAATTGCAGGCTCTGCGCCGGCTGCTCCAGCGGACGACTGTGGTGCGGCGAGGCTGGCTTCTCGCGATGCCGGCAGCACCGCTAGACTCAGTGCCAGCTCCGTCAATCCAGATGCGTTGTTAATCCAATTGCGTCGTCCACATGCACACGTAACACATTCACTGTTCTATACTCAGTTGCATGTCGCATTTCACTCGCGAATCCGAATAGTTAAAAATCACTTTCACTTAGTTGATTTCCCGGCCGATGCACCATATGTGGGGCGGCGAGTGAGTTTGTAGAAAATTTAATCTAAATTTGCTGTTGTATCCTTGTTTGAATGTTGTAACAATTCCCGGCCGATGCACCATATGTGGGGCGGCGAGTGAGTTTGTGGTAAAATAAACTAAAATCTGATTGCTGTATAAACGCTTGCATGTAGAATCAGTTTCTGGCTTTTAGAATGTTGTTAATGCTGTCTTTCGCCGTTCTCAACACTGGCTCTCTATTTACTTTGTGGCACCCAGAAAGTGATTTCATAAAACATGGAACCAGTAATAGAGATCCTAGTGCCCACTTCATTTGAGATACAATTATAGCTGCAACTTATAGCTCTGAGGAACTGGGAGATTGTCCGGGATTTCTAATCAAAAACGGTTTTCCAAAATAGTTGAGTATATTCTGAAATTCACTGATAAAAAACACAAGTATCCCTACAACCTAACTAACAGAGCAGTTCAGAGTCCAATGCGCTGATGCAACTATAAAAGTCCGAATTAAATGTCACAAAGAATGCTCGCCATAATTTGATGAAAATACTTCATCAAACGCCACGCTAAATATTTGGTAGAATGTCTGTCCCGCGACGGCACGTGAAAATACGACAATACGCAAACTGAAGCTAGATAATGAAAATCATTCCAGAATTAACACTTCACATAAAATGTTTTCATGGTTCCGCGTATCTCTAGTAACTTAATACGGCACCCGAGGCTGTTTGTAGCAGTGACACTGATGCGATGCGGCTCCCGACACAGATGGCGTGTCATTCAGCGCTAGGAGAGAACTGGGGCCTTCCTTCCTCGCGCAGCGTCCTTATATATAAACCCGCGGTGCGGACGGCGAAGGGAACGCCTGATCTTTTTCGCTCTCTCGACTAGCCGCTGGGCTAGTAACGCACCACTTCAAGTTACATAATAATTTATAGCTTCTTTTGCTGATGGCCGAAGAAGTTCTTAATTTAAACGTGCATTCAGCACGCAGGTAAGTATTGATAATAAAATTCTGACGTGGCTAAGTTAAATATTCTGGGCGAGAGAATTAATTAAATTACACTGTACGCAGTAGATGAGCTCTGAACTGGCCCTTTTGAGATCCGCTATCGCTATAATTTTATAGGTATTAAAAAGAAACTTTACACATCTTCATAGTCATAGCGGACCTCCAACCTATTTAAATCTAAACATCCTAGCCTTATTTATTAGCCTACTTAATCTATCTTGCTTCCTTCAGTTTTGAGACGAAACCCACAAAATCATGAATTTCCACTAAAATCTTAATTTGTGAAATCCAAAGTACTATTTTTATTAAATCATTATGAAAGATGAATCTAAATATAAATTTTGAAGTCTCTAGCTCTTTTCTGTTGCGCCAATGATTTTTTTTAGAAAAACGTCCAAATTTTGAAAATGGCTGAAGTTATCGAACTGATATTTAACACACATTAATTTAGTATTATTGCTGACATGCTAGAAAAGTTTTAGTTCATTTGCTTGATTTTTAAAGTATTGCGCAACATTTATGACGTCAGAGCTAGTTACAGCAGACTGGCTGGCACACAATGGAAACTGATGTGAATTTACTACAGCGTGAGTAGGCTGCTTCCCTACAGTAGGATATTTGGAACCCATACACTGTGTAGAAAATAGATTGGATAGAAAACGCTTGTACGGCTCGTACTACCGGGTGATCAAAAAGTCAGTATAAATTTGAAAACTTAATAAACCACGTAATAATGTAGATAGAGAGGTAAAAATTGACACACATCCTTGGAATGACATGGGGTTTTATTAGAACAAAAAAAGAAAACAAAGTTCACAAAATGTCCTACAGATTGCGCTGGACAGCAAAACTGCTACCGTGACGGGTGAGAGGTACGCCGATATTTTACAGAATCGCATCATCCCCACACCTGCTAGAACGTACGATGTTTGTGCAGGATGGCGCTCCACCCCATATTGCTAGACGCGTGAAAGATCTCTTGCGCGCGTCGTTTGGTGATGATCGTGCGCTCAGCCGCTACTTTCGTCATGCTTGGCCTCCCAGGCCCCCAGACCTCAGTCCGTGCGATTATTGGCATTGGGGTTACCTGAAGTCGCAAGTCTATCGAGATCGACCGACATCTCTAGGGATGCTGAAAGACAACATCCGACGCCAATGCCTCACCATAACTCCAGACATGCTTTACAGTGCTGTTCACAACATTATTCCTCGACTACAGCTATTGCTGAGGAATGACGGTGGACATATTGAGCATTTCCTGTAAAGAAAATCATCTTTGCTTTGTCTGAATTTGTTATGCTAATTATTGCTATTCTGATCAGATGAAGCGCATCTGTCGGACATTTTTTGAACGTTTGTATTTTTTTGGTTCTAATAAAACCTCATGTCATTCCAAGCATGTGTGTCAATTTGTACCTCCCTATCTACATTATTCCGTGATTTATTCGGTTTTCAAATTTATACTGACTTTTTGATCACCCGGTAGGATACTGTCTAAGTGTGTGCGGTCCATATCAAGTCGCACTAAAACGGGTTCATCGAGTGCATACAAAGAGTTACGTCGCGATGGTTGAACTGGCGACAGAGTGTAAAAGAGACCTCTATTGGCAGAGAGTACTGAAACAGAGGATGACAGACTAAAGGCCGAAATACTAAATGTCTTTTTCCAAAGCTGTTTCACAGAAGAAGACTGCACTGTAGTTCCTTCTCTAGATTGTCGCACAGATGACAAAATGGTAGATATCGAAACAGACGACAGAGGGATAGAAAAACAATTAAAATCGCTCAAAAGAGGAAAGGCCGCTGGACCTGATGGGATACCAGTTAGATTTTACACAGAGTACGCGAAGGAACTTGCCCCCCTTGTTGCAGCGGTGTACCGTAGGTCTCTAGAAGAGCGTAGCGTTCCAAAGGATTGGAAAAGGGCACAGGTCATCCCCGTTTTCAAGAAGGGACGTCGAACAGATGTGCAGAACCATAGACCCATATCTCTAACGTCGATCAGTTGTAGGATTTTGGAACACGTATTATGTTCGAGTATTATGACTTGGAAACTAGAATCTACTCTGTAGGAATCAGCATGGGTTTCGAAAAAGATGATCGTGTGAAACCCAGCTCGCGCTATTCGTCCACGAGACTCAGAGGGCCATAGACACGGGTTCACAGGTAGATGCCGTGTTTCTTGACTTCCGCAAGGCGTTCGATACAGTTCCCCACAGTCGTTTAATGAACAAAGTAAGAGCATATGGACTATCAGACCAATTGTGTGATTGGATTGAAGAGTTCCTAGATAACAGAACGCAGCATGTCATTCTCAATGGAGAGAAGTCTTCCGAAGTAAGAGTGATTCCAGGTGTGCCGCAGGGGAGTGTCGTAGGACCGATGCTATTCACAACATACATAAATGGCCTTGTGGATGACATCGGAAGTTCATTGAGGCTTTTTCCGGATGATGCTGTGTTATATCGAGAGGTTTTAACAATGGAAAATTGTACTGAAATGCAGGAGGATCTGCAGCGAATTGAAGCATGTTGCAGGGAATGGCAATTGAATCGCATTGTAGACAAGTGCAATGTGCTGCGAATACATAGAAAGAAAGATCCCATATCATTTAGCTACAATATAGCAGGTCAGCAACTGGAAGTAGTTAATTCCATAAATTATCTGGGAGTACGCATTAGGAGTGATTTAAAATGGAATGACCATATAAAGTTGATCGTCGGTAAAGCAGATGTCAGACTGAGATTCATTGGAAGAATCCTAAGGAAATGCAATCCGAAAACAAAGAAAGTAGGTTACAGTACGCTTGTTCGCCGAATGCTTGAATACTGTTCAGCAGTGTGGGATCCGTACCAGATAGGGTTGATAGAAGAGATAGAGAAGATCCAACGGAGAGCAACGCTGTTCGTTACAAGATCATTTAGTAATCGCGAAAGTGATGATGGATAAACTCCAGTGGAAGACTCTGCAGGAGAGACGCTCAGTAGCTCGGTACGGGCTTTTGTTGAAGTTTCGAGAACATACCTTCACCGAGGAATCAAGCAGTATATTGCTTCCTCCTACGTATATCTCGCGAAGAGACCATGAGGATAAAATCAGAGAGATTAGAGCCCACACAGAAGCATACCGACAATCCTTCTTTCCACGAACAATGCGAGACTGGAATAGAAGGGAGAACCGATAGAGGTACTCAAGGTACCCCCCGCCACACACCGTCAGGTGGCTTGCGTAATATGGATGTAGATGTAGATGTAGAGTGTGAGTAGGACGTTGTACATTCCCCAACAAGCTACTTAGAATACTTCAAGAAGGCAGAAACTTATTCTTCAGCCACCACGCACCCGCCCCGCAGGGATAGTACAGAAAAAATTAGACCAATGAGAGGCCGGACAAAGAGGCACAAAGAGTCATTCTTTCCACACTGTGCCTATGAATAGAAGGAAAGAATGCTTAGCATATTGCTCGTCGAAAGGTTTCTGCCATTACGAGCTTTACAGTGACGGACAGGGTGTAGAGGTGGAGGTACACTGCTGGCCACCGTAAATGCAACACCAAGAAAGACAAGAGGTAGCACAACAAAATTTATTTTGTAGATAACATGTTGACCAAGTATCAAATGATTACGTTTACAGACGTCTGTGACATGTGGTTCCTGCCAGAATCAGTAGCCAGAGTAGCCGCCATTGTTGAAGATCACCGCTCCCACACGTCTCGGCATTGAGTCAAAGAGACGTTGGATGTGTTCCTGGGGTACAGCAGCCCAAGCAGCTTCCACACGTTGCCAAAGATCATCTGGTGTGGCAGCTGGGGATGTAATCTGGGTCACTCGTTGAGCAACCATGGACCACATGTTTTCTATCGGCGAAAGATCCGGAGAGCGAGTCGGCCAGGGAAGCACTTCAATCTGGTTACTGACGAAGAACCTTTGGACAATGCGTGCCACGTGTGGTCGCGCATTATCCTGTTGAAATATTGCTGTGGCCGAGCCCTGAAGGTGAGGAAGGACAACTGGCTCCAGCACCTCGGATATATAGCGCCGGCTATTTAAAGTACCGGCAATGCGTACTAGAGGCGTGCGAGAGTAAATCCAATACCGCCCCATACCATAATACCCGGTGCAAGACCAGTGTGGCGGTGCATAATGTAGCTGTCCAGCATCCTTTCTCCACGGTGTCTCCACACTCGAATCCGACCATCGTGGTGCTGCAGACAGAAGCGTGCCTCGTCAGTAAAGACAACGTCATTCCATTCTGCCGTCCACATCCGTCTGTCATCACACCATTGGCGACGGAGACGTCTGTGGTTCTGCGTCAATGGTAGACGAAGCAATGGACGTCTTGCGGACAGACCACTCTGCTGTAAACGGCGTCGAATGGTATGCGCAGACACTGGATGATGCGTTACAGACGCAATGTGCTGTGCTATGGTTCGGGATGTCACTGAGCGATCCGTCACTGCCATGCGCACAATTTGCCTATCAGCACGTGCAGTGGTGCACCGAGGTGAATGCGATCGACCACGTCGGTCCGTCGTACCCTCCTGCATCCAACGGTCACATATCCGCATTACAGTTTGGTTTCGTCCAACACGACTAGCGATTTCTCTGTATGATAATCCGCAATCTCGGTAAGCCACTATCCTTCCTCTGTCGAACTCGGATACTTGATCAAACGATGTTCTCTGTTGTCTACGAGGCATAACTGATCGTCTTGTGAAACAACCACAAGGTAAACACACATGCCGAACGTACACTCATCGAAATCGCCAAGCCTTAAAGGGCGCTATGAGGTGGCGCCACAGGCGCGCGTGATGTGCGTCTGCGCTGAAAATCTAATCAGTTGCATATCTCATCGCTGCAAACCCATGGTGTAAATTTCACTTGATCCGGATGCTTCCTTCAGGGTGTTGCATTTACGGTGGCCAGCAGTGTAGATCAGATGTACAGTCAGGGCGTGTGACGTACCTGCAGATCTCCCCTGGCCTCCAGTGCCCTGGGGCTGGCGAGCGCGGCGGTTCCGTTGGCGCGGTCCCAGCGGCCCAGTGGTACCACCACCAGGGACGAGTTGAGCGCTGGCCGGATCTTGTACACCTGCAGCAGCTGCGCCCAAGCTGCGGGCCTGCAGCGTGGAACGATCCCCTCCACCTCACTGCTTACTGAAAGGCTTAAGCTCACCCGAGGCTTAACAATCAAGTTTTAGCTATTGTCATGTCCAGAGGTGCAAACTGCACTGAGGTGACAAAAGTTATGGGTTACCGCCTAACATAGTGTCGGACCTCCTTTTGCCTGGCGTAGTGCCACAGCTCGACTTGGCGTGGACTCAACAGTTGTTGGAAGTCCCCTGCAGAAATACTGTGAGCCGTGCTGCCTTTAGAGACGCCTATAATCGCGAAAGTTGTAAGCAGGCTGTTTAGGTTTTTATGTCGGTAACGCCACGTAGCGCTCTGTATGAAAATCACTGACTGTGCTGTGTGCAGTTCCCGGCTGGTTGGCATTGTTGGAATATTCGCTTGTGTAGTGTTGGGCAGTTGGATGTGAACAGCGCGTAGCGTTGCGCAGTTGGAGGTGAGCCGCCAGCAGTGGTGGATGTGCGGAGAGAGATGGCAGACTTTTGAGAGTGGACTACCTAGACGTGTGCCCATCAGAAAGAGTAAATTTGTAAGACTGGATGTCATGAACTGATATATATATCATCACTTTTGAACACGGTTAAGGTAAATACATTGTTTGTTCTCTATCAAAACCTTTCATTTGCTAACTATGCCTATCAGTAGTTAGTGCCTTCAATAGTTAGGATCCTTTATTTAGCTGGCAGTATTGGCGCTCGCTGTATTGCAGTAGTTCGAGTAACGAAGGTTTTTGTGAGGTAGTGATTCATAAAAGGTATAGGTTATTGTTAGTTAGGGCCATTCTTTTGTAGGGATTATTGAAAGTCAGATTGCGTTGCGCTAAAAATATTGTGTGTCAGTTTAGTGTTTATCAGAATAAGTAAAGAGAGAAGTGTCTGAGTACGTTCAGTTCTGCTCAGCTGTTTGAAAATCAAATAACGTAAATTGCAGTAGTTCGAGTAACGAAAATTTTTGTGAGGTAAGTGATTCATGAAAGGCATAGGTTATTGTTAGTGAGGGCCATTCTTTTGTAGGGATTATTGAAAGTCAGATTGCGTTGCGCTAAAAATATGGTGTCAGTTTAGTGAATGTCTGAGTACGTTCAGTTTTGCTCAGCTGTTTGAAAATCAGATAACGTAAGAGGTTTATCAGCACAGTAATTCATTAATTTTTCTAAGGGGATGTTTCAAATGTCGCAGATAAAAAAAAAGAGTTTTATATATTTGAGGATCTTCATGATGTAATAAAACTGGAGCACATGTTGTATGGGGCACCTTCGATTTCACAAGGTTTTGCAATAATTGGGTTTGCTGTGCTTCAAAGAAACTGCAACAAGGAAAAAAATGGTTGGCATCTCCTTCTTCTATTTTCTGATAGTCGCGGAAGGGATATCCTTGACGCCTATCCGACATATGGAGCGGAATCATAGCTTTCTCGTTTTCGTACCAAGGGGGGGGGGGGGGGGGGGAGGTTTCAAAGTGTCGCCGGTGTAGGATTTTGTGCACCAACCGAAATCTCGTTATGTCCCACAAATGTTGGATGGGATTTATATTGGGTGATCTGGTTGGCCAGATCACCGCTCGACCAACCAGTCGTGAACAACTGTGGCTCAATGACATGGATCATTGTGTCATCCATAAAAATTCCATCGTTGTTTGGGAACACGAAGTCCACGAACGGCTGCAAATGGTCCCAGTTGGTTCAGTTTGATCAGAGAGCACAGTCCGTTGCATGTAAACACAACCCACACCATCCTGGAGCCACCACGAGCTTGCACAGTGCCTTATCGACAACCTGGGTCTGTGGTTTCGTAGGGTCTCGCTACACTCGAACCCCACTGAAATCGTGACTCATCTGAAAAGCCACGGTTTTCCAGTCGGGGTCCAACCGATATGGTCACCAGCCGAAGAGAGGCGCTGTAGGCGATGTCGGGCTGTTAGTAAAGACACTAGCGACGGTCGTCTGCCACTTTCCGCGGCATTGTCCGAGCAGATACGTTCGTCGTACGTCCCACATTGATTTCTGCTGTTATTTCATACAGTGTGGCTTGTGTGTCAACACAGATGACCCTACGCAAACGCAGCTACTCTCGACCGTTAAGTGTAGGCCGTCGGCCACTCCATAGTCCATGGTGAGAGGTAATGCCTGAAATTTGGTATTCTCGGCACACTCTTGAGACTGCGGGTGTCGGAATTCCGAATTCCCAAACGATTTCCACAATGGAAAGTCCCATGCGGCTATCTCCAACTACCAATCCGCATTCAGATGTTGTTAATTCCCGCCGTGCTGCCATAATTACACCCCCCCCCCCCCACCCACCCTCCACACACCGCGCGACTGCTACGGTTGCAGGTTCGAATCCTGCCTCGGGCATGGATGTGTGTGATGTCCTTAGGTTAGTTAGGTTAAAGTAGTTCTAAGTTCTAGGGGACTGATGACCACAGATGTTAAGTCCCATAGTGCTCAGAGCCAGCCTCCACACACACACACTCACGTCCAAAACTGTTTCTCATGAACTACCTGAGTGAAAGTAACAGCTCCGCCAATGTATTTCCCTCTTTTATCTTGTTTACACGATACTACCGCCATCTGTATATGTGCATATCGTTATCCCACGACTTTTGTCACCTCAGTGAATTACCTCTGGATTACGACGATTACAGCTTAAAAAGCCTTTGCTGCTATCAAAAATACCTTTCTATGTGGTACCCTAATAAACATTCGGAGGAAGATAGACTGTATATTTTTCTAATATACTAGGGTTAGAACTTTAATACTGGCAACTATTTATTTACAAAAATGGTTCAAATGGCTCTGAGCACTATGGGACTTAACATCTCACGTCATCAGTCCCCTAGAACTTAGAACTACCTAAACCTAACTAACCTAAGGACATCACACACGTCCATGCCCGAGGCAGGATTCGAACCTGCGACCGTAGCAGTCGCGCGGTTCCGGACTGAAGCGCCTAGAACCGCTTGGCCACCACGGCCGGCATTTATTTACAGCTCGTACAAAATAGACCCGTGTTTCAAAGTTTTACTGACCTTCAAAATAGTCACCAGCATTGTGCATAACTCGTTGACAGCGATGTGGAAGTCGTAGGATACTCTTAGCAGTGCCAGTTGTGTTGATAGTTTGAGCGGCGCGGCCTATTGCCTGACGAATGTGTAGCAGTTCTGGACGAATTCCGTGAAGTGTTTCCATCAGTTTAGAAATCGAGTTGAACTCACGAGGGCTCAAGTAAGGGGAGTGCAGTAGGTGGTATAGCACTTAGCAGCCCCATCAGTCAAACAAATGAGTAACAGATTGCACTGTACGTGCTTGAGCATTGTCCTGCAAAATGATGGTCAGGTCCTGCAGAAAGTGTCATCACTTCTGTTTCTATGCTGTTCATTTCTGGAACACAACCTACGACCAACTTAGAGACAGACACTTTCTGCAGGACCTGACCATCATTTTGCAGGACAGTGCTCAAGCACATACAGTGCAAGCTGTTACTGATTTGTTTGACTGATGGGGCTGCTAAGTGCTATACGACCTATTGCACTCCCCTGACCTAAGCCCTCGTCAGTTCAACTCGATTTCTAAACTGAAGGAAACACTTCACGGTATTTGCTCCAGAACTGCTACAAATTCGTCGGGCAATAGACCTCGCCGCTCGAACTGTCAACACAACTGGCGCTGCTAAGAGTATCCTACGACTTCCACATCGCCGGCAACGGGTTATACACTACTTTGAAGGTCAGTAAAACTTGGAAACTCGTATCTATTTTGTACGAGCTGTAAATAAATAGTTGCCACTATTAAAGTTCCAGCCCTCGTACTTAAACGAGGGTTGGAACTTAAATAGTGGCAATTACTGATTCGCAACCGATACAAAAGAATTACATGTTTGCACCTGTTACTGTCCTTCAAAGTGGTCACCAGCGTTATGTAGAACCCGTTGCCAGAAATGTGGAAGGCGTATCGTGTCCGGGGAGTATGGAGGATTATACAGTACTTTCCAGTCTCGTCTACCGAACAGAGCAGCCACAACTTGTGCTGTATGCTCCCGCGCATTGCCGTGGAAAATGATGGGTGGGTCGCGCTGAAAGTGTCCCCGCTTCTTTTGCAAAGCTGGTCGCAGGTGATGCTCCAAAAAACGAACAGTAATACGACTTAAGCCCTTGTGACTTTGATTTGATTTCGAAGATGAAGGAACCACTTCGTGGCATTCGCTTCAGAATTGTTCCAGAGATTCGACAGGTAGTAGACCGCTCTATTCGCACCATCAACAGAACAGGCTCTGCTAACGGTGTACTACGCCTTCTACATCGCTGACAACGGGTTCCACACACCGCTGGTGACTACTCTGAAGGACAGTAACAAGGTACAAACATGTAACTCATTTGCATCGGTTGTGAATAAATAGTTGCCACTATTTAAGTTCCAACCCTCGTATGTACAACATATAAAGGAAAAGGTTCTTCCCAATAATCTCAAAATATGCTTGACCAATATAATTTAAATTTTTAAACGTTACTCTAACAAACACTCGGACAGACGTAGGACACGTAATTTTAATATATATGAATATAAATACATATGTCTACCTACACTAATATATTAAAACAAAATATTGTTTACAGTTATTACTAAAAATCTCGAAGAGCTCTTGACCGATTCGCTTCATATCTTCACACGATGATCTAATGAACACTCTGACGGACACAGGCTATATATATTTCAAATATATTTAATACACTACTGGCCATTAAAATTGCTATACCTGAGTTAACAGATGGGGACGTTTAGAAGACAACAACCATCTGCACGAACAGTTCGACGACGTTTGCAGCAGGATGGACTATCAGCTCGGGGACCATGGCTGCGGTTACACTTGACGCTGCATCACAGACAGGAGCGCCTGCGATGGTGTACTCAACGACGAACCTGGGTGCACGAATGGCAAAACGTCATTTTTTCGGATGAATCCAGGTTCTGTTTACAGCATCATGATGGTCGCATCCGTGTTTGGCGACATCGCGGTGAACGCACATTGAAACCATGTATTCGTCATCGCCATACTGGCGTATCACCCGACGGGATGATATGGGATGCCATTGGTAACACGTCTCGGTCACCTCTTGTTCACATTGACGTCACTTTGAACAGTGGACGTTACATTTCAGATGTGTTACGACCCGTGGCTCTACCCTTCATTCGATCCCTGCAAAACCCTACATTTCAGCAGGATAATGCACGACCGCATGTTGCAGGTCCTGTACGGGCCTTTCTGGATACAGAAAATGTTCGGCTGCTGCCCTGGCCAGCACATTCTCCAGATCTCTCACCAATTGAAAACGTCTGGTCAATGGTGGCCGAGCAACTGGCTCGTCACAATACCCCAGTCACTACTCTTGATGAACTGTGGTATTGTGTTGAAGCTGCATGGGCAGCTGTACCAGTACACGCCATCCATGCTCTGTTCGACTCAATGCCAAGGCGTATCAAGGCCGTTATTACGGCCACAGGTGGTTGTTCTGGGTACTGATCTCTCAGGATCTATGCACCCAAATTGCATGAAAATGTAATGACATGTCAGTTCTAGTATAATATATTTGTCCAATGAATACCCATTTATTATCTGCATTTATTCTTCGTGTAGCACTTTTAATGGCCAGTAGTGTATCATATCCGCCGTTCACTTGTCGAGTAGTTGGCTTCCGCCGCTAGCAAGTGGTGGAAGAGAGAAAATGTAAATGTACTATACCATTTGCACGTACAAACATCAAACACATATAAGTGAATTCGTCTTTGGAACGAGGTGAAACACTATGATACGTACCTAGTGTTGACACTAGTGTACAGTAAGGCAAACAAATACGACGAAAACTAACGTAGTCTACGCATTTGACGGAGCGCCAATGCAATGACGGTGCTAATCTATGCAACCAAGCGTCGCGCAGCCCTTCCTATAAACACGTGTTTACCTGGGAAAGTATGCGCTCCGAATCCATATTTATTGGACTTCTTTTTCTTATTTCGGTGAGTACTATCACCTCTCAAAGTAGTCGACAATTTTTTGAACACCCTGTATATTAAAAAATATGTAGCCTATTGCATCCGAACGTTTATTATAGTAACGTGTAAAAATTTCAAATAAATCGGTCAAGTACTTTTCGAGACTTTTGCTAACAACGATTCCACATTACGTATTATATATGTATTTACATACACTACTAGCCATTAAAATTGCAACACCAAGAAGAAATGCAGATGATAAACGGGTATTCATTGGTTAAATATATTATACTAGAACTGACATGTGATTACATTTTCATGCAATTTGGGTGCATAGATCCTGAGAGATCAGTACCCAGAACAACCACCTGTGGCCGTAATAACGGCCTTGATACGCCTTGGCATTGAGTCGAACAGAGCTTGGATGGCGTGTACAGGTACAGCTGCCTATGCAGCTTCAACACGATACCACAGTTCATCAAGAGTAGTGACTGGTGTATTGTGACGAGCCAGTTGCTCGGCCACCATTGACCAGACGTTTTCAATTGGTGAGAGATCTGGAGAATGTGCTGGCCAGGGCAGCAGTCGAACATTTTCTGTATCCAGAAAGGCCCGTACAGGACCTGCAACATGCGGTCGTGCATTATCCTGCTGAAATGTAGGGTTTCGCAGGGATAGAATGAAGGGTAGAGCCATGAGTCGTATAACATCTGAAATGTAACGTCCACTGTTCAAAGTGCCGTCAGTGCGAACAAGAGGTGACCGAGACGTGTAACCAATGGCACCCCATACAATCCCGCCGGGTGATACGCCAGTATGGCGATGATGAATACATGCTTCCAATGTGCGTTCACCGCGATGTCGCCAAACACGGATACGACCATCATGATGCTGTAAACGGAACCTGGATTCATCCGAAAAAATGACGTTTTGCCATTCGTGCACCCAGGTTCTTCGTTGAGTACACCATCGCAGGCGCTCCTGTCTGTGATGCAGCGTCAAGTGTAACCGCAGCCATGGTCTCCGAGCTGATAGTCCATGCTGCTGCAAACGTCGTCGAACTGTTCGTGCAGATGGTTGTTGTCTTGCCAATGTCCCCATCTGTTGGCTCAGGGATCGAGACGTGGCTGCACGATCCGTTACAGCCATGCAGATAAGATGCCTGTCATCTCGACTGCTAGTGATGAGGCCGTTGGGATCCAGCACGGCGTCCGTATTACCCTCCTGAACCCACCGTTTCCATATTCTGCTAACAGTCATTAGATCTCGACCAACGCGAGCAGCAAAGTCGCGATACGAAAAACCGCAATAGCAATAGGCTACAATCCGACTTTTATCGAAGTCGGAAACGTGATGGTACGCATTTCTCCTCCCTACACGAGGTATCACAACAACGTTTCACCAGGCAACGCCAGTCAACTGCTGTTTGTGTATGAGAAATCGGTTGGAAACTTTCCTCATGTCAGCACGTTGTAGATGTCGCCACCGGCGCAAACCTTGTGTGAATGCTCTGAAAAGCTTATCATTTGCATATGACAGCATCTTGTTCCTGTCGGTTAAATTTCACGTCTGTAGCACGTCATCTTCGTGGTGTAGCAATGTTAATGGCCAGTAGTGTATTTTTTGCGGTATCACAAATGGACATAGCCTCCGGGCCCATGCCCTCTACGCTGAAAAATGTCCACAGCGCAGTGCACCCTCTGATAAGTTATTCGGCAGACTTTCCCAGCGTCTGAGGGACACAGGTTCCTTTTGCACCACGAAGGACTGACGATGAAGGCCCCGCCCCGTCCTCACGCTTGACATGGAGGACCGTGTGCTATGTCTGGTGGAAGAAACGCCTGGAGCAGTGTGCGATTACTAGCAGCAGCAGAAGGCATGTCTCACTCTCCTATCTGGGGTTCATGAAAAATTGGTGTACTCGTATCTTCTACGGCGTGTTCAGACTCTGAAGCCACACGATCATCATGGCAGGTGACAGTTCTGTCACCGGCCGTGGTGGCCGAGCGGTTCTAGGCGCTTCAGTCTGGGACCGCGCGACTGCTACGGTCGCAGGTTCGAATGCTGCCTCGGGCATGAATGTGCGTGATGTCCTTAGGTTCGTTAGGTTTACGTAGTTCTAAGTTCTAGGGGACTGATGATCTCAGATGATAAGTCCCATAGTGCTCAGAGCCATTTGAACCAACTTCTGACATCGTATGTAACAGCAACACCAAATGTAGTGGGAAGAGGTAGAAGGCACCGTATTAAGACTCGTCCGAGCTTTCCAAGTGATTTATTGTTCCCAACTACAGTGCCGCATTCACTTCAGTCTGTGTCACTAGGTCCTGCAATGCGGAGGACACCACTTTACTATCTGCGAAACAGATTGGCGCGCAATGGCTGCCTCAGCACCGCCCGCTGACAAGTGCAAGTTTGTCCGTGCCGTGCATCCCTTCCGGTGTGGCTTGGATCACGGCACGATCCGGCAGCTGAATCTGCAGCCCTCGCCCTGGATGTCTCTGGTGCGTGTTGGGAGCCAAGATGACTGCCCATGGTAGTGAGCCATGCGTTGGCCCGCCACCAGCTGGGTATGGACCCTGTGTCGGCCTCAGAGGATCGAACCAGCGACCCACTGAGGACTGCAACGCTGATGCCTCATCTGCTTCTGTGTGGAGCTGGTGGTGTGACACACCCCGCCATCCAAGAGATGGTTGGTTGGTTTGGGGGATTAAAGGGACCAGACTGCATCCAGAAGAGCTGCCACACTTGAATGCTTTGTTAGTGAACCGGCACCAATTTATACGTGGCTGTGCTCCTTTGTTTTGCTAAACGCACCACACCACATCACGTACACATAATGCCTAGGTTGGCCAGTGGGCCCCTTCTGCCTGTGACTTGCGCCATGCAAACCGCTGCGTGTGCTTTTTCCAGCGGTTCTACGGCCCTGTGGCCTCCATTTTACTTCACAACTGCTGGTGAGTGTAACTCACTGTAAACAGGCCCGCGCCCGGCTGTAACTTCACACTAAGAAATATTGCACCAAAACAGACTTATCCTATCGCAAACGGTAGTGCCGCTACAATACTCTTCCCAACCAAACCAATGCATGAATTCAGCCAGAGGGAGTGCAACATGATATTAATAAGGGGGCACGTACTACCAAGTTCATTGTGTTCTGGAAGGTACTGACAAGGATGTGGAGCCAACCCAACTCCAGTGCCGTCGCCAGCTGTGCTAAGACTTCTCTGTTGAGGATGCATCGCATGAACGGGCCAGTCAAGTTGGTTCCACAGTTTCTCCACTAGGTTTAAATCCAGTGAGTTTGGTGGCCGGAAGAGTTCAGTATACTTGTCCTTGTGCTCTTTGAACCACGTACGTGCACTGCAAGCTGTGTGATACATTGCATTGTACTCCTGGTAGATTCCATCAAGTTGATCAAAAACAGACATCATGTAGATATGTACATTGCTCCCCCCCCCCCCCCCCCCCCCAAGGGTAGATGTTTACATGTGTTGATCCATTGTGCGTTCCAGAATGACGAGATCGACCCAGGAATGCCACAGAAACATTCCCCAGACCATAAAGCTCCCTCCTCTGGCCTGCACCCTCTCGACAGTTGTTGCAGGGTGTTTCCTTTCAGTCTGATGGAGCTCAAGACGTGATTCATCTGAAAAGATCACCTCCCACCACTCAGTGGATGTCCAGTTGCGATACAAAATCCAACCTTCGTCGCCAATGAACCACAGTTTGCATGGATGCGTGAATTAAGCGCCTGCTGCAGAGGCCCATAAACAACAAAGTTCGCTGAATGTCGTCGAGAAGACACTGTTGGCAGGTCCTTGGTTCACCTGGGCGATCTATTGCATGTCTATTCGCCTGTGCACATCTCCACATCCGTCATTCACCGCTGTTATCTATGACCTGTGGTGCACCACAGTTACCTCGGCGCGAGGCTTGGACAGCACTATTTTGCCTTGCACGGTAATCTTCAACCACGGCGCCACGCGAACAGTTTGCAATCCAAACAGTTTCGGAAATGCTTCCACCATTGGCCTGAAAGCTAATGATCATTCCCCTTTGGATGCCAATTAAATTGCTTCTTTTTTTACAATACGACAACGGCTGCAGTGTTTTCCGCTTTATACAGGGTGTTACAAAAAGGTACGGCCAAACTTTCAGGAAACATTCCTCACACACAAAGAAAGAAATTATGTTATGTGGACATGTGTCCGGAAACGCTTACTTTCCATGTTAGAGCTCATTTTATTACTTCTTTTCAAATCACATTAATCATGGAATGGAAACACACAGCAACAGAACGTACCAGCGTGACTTCAAACACTTTGTTACAGGAAATGTTCAAAATGTCCTCTGTTAGCGAGGATACATGCATCCACCCTCCGTCGCATGGAATCCCTGAAGCGCTGATGCAGTCCTGGAAAATGGCATATTGTATCTCAGCCGTCCACAATACGAGCACGAAGAGTCTCTACATTTGGTACCGGGGTTGCGTAGACAAGAGCTTTCAAATGCCCCCATAAATGAAAGTCAAGAGGGTTGAGGTCAGGAGAGCGTGGAGGCCATGGAATTGGTCCGCCTCTACCACTCCATCGGTCACCGAATCTGTTGTTGAGAAGCGTACGAACACTTCGACTGAAATGTGCAGGAGCTCCATCGTGCTTGAACCACATGTTGTGTCGTACTTGTAAAGACACATGTTCTAGCAGCACAGGTAGAGTATCCCGTATGAAATCATGATAACGTGCTCCATTGAGCGTAGGTGGAAGAACATGGGGCCCAATCAAGACATCACCAACAATGCCTGCCCAAACGTTCACAGAAAATCTGTGTTGATGACGTGATTGCACAATTGCGTGCGGATTCTCGTCAGCCCACACATGTTGATTGTGAAAATTTACAATTTGATCACGTTGGAATGAAGCCTCATCCGTAAAGAGAACATTTGCGCTGAAATGAGGATTGACACATTGTTGGATGAACCATTCGCAGAAGAGTACCCGTGGAGGCCAATCAGCTGCTGATAGTGCCTGCACACGCTGTACACGGTACGGAAACAATTGGTTTTTCCGTAGCACTCTCCATACAGTGACGTGGTCAACGTTACCTTGTACAGCAGCAACTTCTCTGACGCTGACATTAGGTTTATCGTCAACTGCACGAAGAATTGCCTCGTCCATTGCAGGTGTCCTCGTCGTTGTAGGTCTTCCCCAATCGCGAGTCATAGACTGGAATGTTCCGCGCTCCCTAAGACGCCGGTCAATTGCTTCGAACGTCTTCCTGTCGGGACACCTTCGTTCTGGAAATCTGTCTCGATACAAACGCACCGGTCTACGGCTATTGCCCGTGCTAATCAGTACATCAAATGGGCATCTGCCAACTCCGTATTTGTAAACATTTCACTGACTGCAAAACCACGTTCGTGATGAACACTAACCTGTTGATGCTACGGACTGATGTGCTTGATGCTGGTACTATAGAGCAATGAGTCGCATGTCAACACAAGCACCGAAGTCAACATTACCTTCCATCAATTGGGCCAACTGGCGGTGAATCGAGGAAGTACTGTGCATGCTGACGAAACTAAAATGAGCTCTAACATGGAAATAAAGCGTTTCCGGACACATGTCCACATAACATCTTTTCTTTATTTGTGTGTGAGGAATGTTTCCTGAAAGTTTGGCCGTACCTTTTTGTAACTCCCTGTATACCCTCCACTGCTAGTGCTGCCACCTGCTGTCTGTGACAGGTTAATGCTTGTTGACGTCCAACACAGGCGGAGGTCATATTTAATGTGACTAGAGTGAGTATGATCGAGTGCTTGCAGTTGACAGAAAGGCTTGAACAGCGGAATGGTATCTCAGAGTGGACGAGCTGCAGCGAGCAGCTGTGGCGGCTGACCTGCGCTGCGCGGTGCCGCCTCCGCCTCCGCCGCCGCCCCTGCGGCGTCCGGGCGCTGCCCACAGGCCGCCCGCCACGTCCCTCCGCCCCCGCGTGCTGTTGGCGCCGCCGCTGTGTCTGCAGGCGCCGCCCCGGCAGCGACCACGCGCCCGCTTCTCCCCCCTCTCACTGGCAGAGTTTCTGCCACTGGTCCTGCACAGTCACCACGTCACACACTGTTCATTAAGTACTCCGGAACCCTCCCCTACCTCATTTCCACTGCTGGGCGAGAAAGTCAAGAAATTTACACAGACGGAAAAAAATTACAGTACCAAAAGATTATTTATGGATCATATGTTGAAAACAATAGACTGGCTGGGTGAGATTAAGACAAAATAAGCAGTCTAGCATATGCCGATGACTTACAAGAGAACATCCCCATCGCAGCCCCCTCAGATTTAGTTATAAGTTGGCACAGTGGATAGGCCTTGAAAAACTGAACACAGATCAATCGAGAAAACAGGAAGAAGTTGTGTGGAACTATGAAAAAATAAGCAAAATATACAAACTGGGTCGTCCATGTGAAAGATAGGCAATATTAAGGGCAATGTGAGACGAGGAGTGCCGTGGTCCCGTGATTAGCGTGAACAGCTGCGGAACGAGAGGTCCTTGGTTCAAATCTGCCCTCGACTGAAAATTTTGCTTTCTTTATTTTCGCAAAGTTATGATCTGTACGTTCGTTCATTGACGTCTCTGTTCACTGTAATAAGTTTAGTGTCTGTGTTTTGCGACCGCACCGCAAAACTGTGTGATTAGTTACGAAAGGACGTGCCTCTCCAATGCGAACCGAAAACATTTGATCGCAAGGTCATAGGTCAACCGATTCCTCCACAGGAAAACACGTCTGATATTTTGTATACGACACTGGTGACAGCATGTGCGTCACATGACAGGAATATGTTGTCGACCCACCTAACTAGTACACTTGGCGAATGGGTGAAAAGATTCTTCTACCTTGCCCGATTTAGGTTTTCTTGTGGATGTAATAATCACTCCAAAAAAAGTGATGAAAGCATAAGAGTTTTTCACATACACTGAAAATAAAAAGTTAAAATTTTCGGTCGAGGGAAGATTTGAACCGAAGACCTCTCGTTCTGCAGCTGTTCACACCAACCACGGGACCACGGCGCTCCTCGTCTCATACTGCCCTTAATATTGCCTATATTACACATGGACGACCCAGTTTATATATTTTGCTTATTTTTTCATAGTTCCACACAACTTCTTCCTGTTTTCTCGATCGATCTGTGTTCAGTTTTTCAAGGCCTATCCACTGTGCCAACTTATAACTAAATCTGAGGGGGGTGCGATGGGGATGTTCCCTTGTTAGTTGTGATGGCAGATTCGATTGAAGGTTTGCAAAGTAATATTTCAGAGCTAGATCAAAAATGTAAGGACTATGGTATGAAGATCAGCATCTCCAAAACGAAAGTAATGTCAGTGGGAAAGAGATATAAAGTGATTGAGTGCCAAATAGGAGGAACAAAGTTAGAACAGGTGGATGGTTTCAAGTACTTAGGATGCATATTCTCACAGGATGGCAACATAGTGAAAGAACTGGAAGCGAGGTGTAGCAAAGCTAATGCAGTGAGCGCTCAGCTACGATCTACTCTCTTCTGCAAGAAGGAAGTCAGTACCAAGACTAAGTTATCTGTGCACCGTTCAATCTTTCGACCAACTTTGTTGTATGGGAGCGAAAGCTGGGTGGATTGGCTCTGAGCACTATGGAACTTAACATCTATGGTCATCAGTCCCATATAACTTAGAACTACTGAAACCTAACTAACCTAAGGACAGCACACAACACCCAGTCATCACGAGGCAGAGAAAATCCCTGACCCCGCCGGGAATCGAACCCGGGAACCCGGGCGTGAGAAGCGAGAACGCTACCGCACGACCACGAGCTGCGGACGCTGGGTGGATTCAGGTTACCTTATCAACAAGGTTGAGGTTACGGATATGAAAGTAGCTAGGATGATTGCAGGTACTAGTAGATGGGAACAATGGCAGGAGGGTGTCCACAATGAGGGAATCAAAGAAAAACTGGGAATGAACTCTATAGATGTAGCAGTCAGGGCGAACAGGCTTAGATGGTGGGGTCATGTTGCACGCATGAGAGAAGCAAGGTTACCCGAGAGACTCATGGGTTCAGCAGTAGAGGGTAGGAGGAGTCGGGGCAGACCAACGAGAAGGTACCTGGATTCGGTTAAGAATGATTTTGAAGCAATAGGCTTAACATCAGAAGAGGCACCAATGTTAGCACTGAATAGGCGATCATGGAGGAATTTTATAAGAGGGACTATGCTCCAGGCTGAACGCTGAAAGGCATAATCAGTCTTACATGATGATGATGATGAAAGATAATTAATCTAGAATAATAAAATTTCGGGAATACGTTTTTGTAGGTAACATATTTGACTAACATTGCAACTTCACAGGTTAATGTAAGCGCAAATATCAAATTCTGGTGCATTAATAACCGCTATACCTGCCAGAATGTTGAATGCAAGGACGCAAACGTGCATGTATTGTGTCGTACAGATGCCGCATGCCAGTTTGTGGAATGGAGTTCCGTGCGCGTGAGGCGTAGCGCCGTCTACCGATCCTGCCTTGGAGGTGCTTAAGTGGGAGATGTGTCTCAGAGCTGGATAGTGACAGATGGTGACGCCAGACTGGACGCGCACTTAGTTTATGTATCAGCCGGTAGAGGACAGTATTGGATAGGGGACTGTGATTTAGTTTCGATTGTGACCACTAGAGTGCACTAAATTAATAGAATGTTTCTCATAAACTGTTCTAGTATTTTCATAAAGTGTTATTATGTCTTTTTGTCTATGTAAAATGTTATAAATGTGTTTTAGCAGTATGAATGATGCGTGAGTGTGGTTTAAGGTTAATATGAAGATAATTGTTTAGCGAATTATGTAGTGGGATTTAGTGTGGGAACATTTCGAAGTATGGATGTGGACAAAGGGGATTTTTGTGGATTAGATTTGTAAAGTAAGTTTATGGTAAAGGCAAAGTTAATTCAGGTATAAGTAACAATAGTAAATAACTTTATTCATAAACAAAACTTCCGCATTTTAGATAATTACGTCGGTAAAACGTGCAGTCGTTAGGTTTACTATTTTGTGATTGGTTAGTGATGAAAAGCGCGGACTGACGTGGGAGAATGTCGTTTTGCTATTGCTGTTGAGTAAACTGACCAATGGTAAAGCAGTATTCTTCGCGCGCCTTTCTCTGTTGGTAGAGAAGACTTAGAGTGTTCTAGAGAGGAGTCGGAGTCTAGCCATGAAACAGTTCGGACGTGTGTAGTAGTAGTTCCGATGGAAATGATAAGTTGCCGGATCTAGCAGTGTTTCATACATCAGAAGTGTTGTAAAGTGACGGCATAATTATTCCGATAGGTATGTAGAAATTTCGTACTTTTTAAGTCAATTTGGTGACGGGAAAAAACATAAATTCCGCGTGGCGTGGCGTATTGAGCAGGTCAGTGGCTAAAAACTGTGACTGCATTAGGTACCGACAGACCTAATATTTGTCGAGCATTCTCAATCAAAAACAATCCTTATTTTTGTAGCTATTACGTTTACGGGAAATGCAACACCATAAACTTTCTAACGTGAGAGAAAGGGATTGTGAGTGACTGTGTTAAGACTAGCACGGGCTTGGCAGTGATACTTGTTCACCTAAGTTTCAGAATATATTAATTAAGGACAAAATTTCCAACCTTTCATTTGGTGTGAAAACTTTCTCCCGAAACGTAGATTAGTGACTTCAATTGCAGTCTGGTTCACGTCGAAGTACACTAGGGTTCGCTCGGCTTCCCTACTGATGATCTGCTGAGACAATGTTCACAGGTAGGTGCAGGTCCGTCGTAAAGGGACAGAAGGAGCCGCGCCGCCGCACCCGCTGCACATAGTCGGTCAGTGCAGGAACGGTTAATACTATTTGTGGACTACGGTGGACTTGCCAGCTGATGTTGTCCCATATTCGCTCGATTGGAGACAGATCTGGTGATCGAGCAGGCCAAAGCAACATTTCGACACACTGTAGTGTGTGTTGGGTTACAACAGTGGGAAGTAGAAGAGCGTTATCCTGTTGGTAAACCCCCCTGGAATGCCCTTCATGAACAGCAGCTCAACAGGTCAAATCACCGGATTGACGTACAAATTTTCAGTCAGGTTGCGTGAGATAAACATGAGAGTGCTCCTGCTTTCATACGAAATCGCACACCAGTCCATAACTTCAGGTGTAAGTCGAGTCTGTTTAGCATGCAGACAGGTTGGTTGCATGCCCTCTATTGGGTGTGTGCGAAACTTGTTGCGAGTAGAGGTAGTAGCAAAGAAGTAATAAATTTAAACGCCATACACGATGTGGCAGTTTCTCACCCATGCCCGAGCGGTTCTAGGCGCTATAGTCTGGCACCGCGCGACCGCTACGGTCTCAGGTTCGAATACTGCCTCGGGCATGCATGTGTGTGATGTCCTTAGGTTAGTTGGGTTTAAGTAGTTCTAAATTCTAGGGGACTGATGACCTCAGAAGTTAAGTCCCATAGTGCTCAGAGCCATTTGAACCATTTTTCTCAAAAAAATCACAGTAAATGGAAATGATGAAAGTTAAAATATACATTAATACAGGGACATGCACTGGGAGACAGTTAAAAAGTCGACATAAAGTTAAAAGACCACAGCTGGCGTTTCGTTGCGCACTTAAAATCACTGGAGTGAAACGCAAGTTAAAAGTCAGCCACCGTATAAAAATCACACAGAGCAAGACACTTAAAAAAAACACTGGAAATGATGGAACACTCACGAAGAATAAAAACCGCTGGCAGGGATCTGCCGAGGGGCTGGAGGCTGGAGAGGAGGGAAAAAGAGGGGAAGGAGGTGCGGTGAGGGCTGGAGGGGCGGGAGGAAGATGAAAAAGGGGGCAGGAAGCGCACAAAGAGGCAAGAAATGGGCGGGGTGGAAGATGAAGAGGGAAGACAGACAGGAGGGAGTGCAGAGACACAGAAGGGATGGCACAGGAGATGGAGAGGGTGTAGGTGGGGGGAAACCGCAAAGGGGAAGGGAAAGGGGAGGGGTGAGGGAGCCCTGAGCGGTAGGAGGAAGGAGGTGGGGTTAGAGTTGGTAGGAGGGGTTGTTGTGACTCCTAGTTCACAGTTTCGGTTTTATATCAAAAACTGGCGCGGAAACACATGCGCACTGGCGGCCGTCACAGGAGCGTCCTCTATCGAAATCCGCGCCCTCTGCAAATACTGTTCCATCTGTAGAGCGCAGGCGCATGTGTAAAGGTGAAACTACATCTCCGCCCTCTGTCGGAACGCACGCTCGCGTCGCTAAAAACAAACGTCAGATGCCACCAGACGTCTCATTATGTATAAACTGTTTTCTCTCGGAATAAATGTAAGAGATCACTGGGTCCCAAGCCCTGTCCAATTGAAAGACGCCATCACGATTTATAAGATTTTGTGCTAGATGTATTACCATAGATTCCTTAATAACTGAATCCCAAAAGGATTCGCACGCGTTTCAGCACCAATTTTTGCTATAAAGCTGACACCGTGAACTAGCAGTCGCAGCTAGCGGACACTCACTTGAACACAGCTGAATACTGTGGCAAGAAGTCAACATGATCCAGTTGCAATCCTGAAACTTTATAGAATATCCAGTACACCAGGAAAACTTAAAAAAAAATCACATCTGTTTTAGTGTTGTTTGTGTTTAGTGTCGTTGGCAGGCTTGGTTGGGTACATAATGAGCATCGGATGTGGAATGATCACTATGAGGGACACGGAGATGCCGCATATTCGTGTGAGACAGCGCTACCGGCACAGGGTGGAATTTGAAAAGGGTCTCACTGTAGCTCTCCATTTGAACAGGTAGTCGAATCGTGCGTTACTCAGATTCGTGAGGCATTCGGATGTGATAGTGGTCTGATGTTGGACTGCATAGAAACATGAGGGCAGTCATTCCCATCGTCAAGGATATAATCGACCGCGTCTGACCACCATAACAGAGGATCACGGTACCATATATGCTGCACATCGTGTTGTCGTTGTGGCCTTCAGCCCTGGGACTGGTTTGATGCAGCTCTCCATGCTACCATATCCTGTGCAAGCTTCTTCATCTCCCAGTACTTACTGCAACCTACACCCTTCTGAACCTGTTTAGTGTATTCATCTCTTGGTCTCCCTCTACGATTTCTGCCCTCCACGCTGCCCTCCAATGCCAAATGCACATCGTAACCCTTCACATCTGTGCCTGCCATCCGAGAACCAGCAATGTACTCCCTGCAACATTCATTGTCATCCTGTACCATCGGTCTGAGACTAGCAGGAGCTGGTCCAGGGTCTTACCGTCCAGTGTCAGGCTGCCATTAGCATAACGCAAACAGCTGTGTTGGGACTACTGCCATGACCAGCAAGCATGGTGTCATATACTGATCACATAATGACGTGTACATCGTTACACTTAAAGCTTTTGGGAGCCATCAAGGGCACTCTAGGATGAGAAATCAGAGACACAATGCAGAGATCAGGCAAAAGTGGTACCATTTAGGTTATCGGAGCTGAATAATAACACTAGAGCCCTGAAAATTGCAGACGCTCTGGGCAGCTGTCCCAGGGGAAAATTTTCACTTCACTTAACTGGTAACTCAATCCATCGCCTGGACGCTGTTGTAAGGCGTCTCAGTAGAAGATGGCCAAGAAAAGGCACGTCTTAGCAGAGGCAGCGATCTTGGTACTTGTTCCTGATAACTGCAACGTCACTGGTATGACGTAATGGGCGAGTTGTGGCGCCCTGAAAATATTCAGAGCTGGCGGCCGTCGCTTGAGCAGCTCGGCAAGCCGCAGCTCATTAGCAACCACGTGATGCCGCACACTGGCTGGACCATGTGGTCCATCGGCCGCATGGCTGGGAATTCCATGGTGATGCTGTGTTGATGAAGGAGACATGCAGGGAGTGACAAAGATGGCAGATGTTGTGAAGCCTTAATTTCAGACATTTCACAGTTCGTATAGAATTTAATAGTAGCCAGATGAATCAAGATACCTCAAAAAGAAACATGTACATTACCATTGGCTCAAATGACTCTGGCCATTATGGGACTTAACATCTGAGGTCATCAGTCCCCTAGAACTTAGAACTACCTAAACCTAACTAACCTAAGGACGACACACACATCCATGCCCGAGGCAGTATTCGAACCTGCAACCGTAGCGGTGGCGCGGTTCCGGACTGAAGCGCCTAGAACCCCTCGGCCACAACGGCCAGCTTACATTACCATTATTTGCACGGCGATTCTGATGGTGTAATCAGATTTTCAATATCTTTACTAGTTCAAAGTTTAATATCTGACTGTAAATTATACAAGTAACACCCAGCAACGAATTTCCAAAATCTAAGCTGTTCATCCGATTTTGTCGATCGATATGTCTTTAGAAAGCTATTAGTGTAAACCTAAATTGGTATAAATTACAGGCACTTAACTTGAGTAGTACATGAGTTATTGGAGGTCGAAGTGGCCGATTACTATCGATCGCTTCAGACAATAAGTACTCCACAGTGACACGAAGAAACGGCAGCAGCGTGCTTATAAATATATTTATTCATCTATGTCTTTGTTTATATCCGATATATACTATTCATGAAGAAATTGGTCAGTTATTTACTGTGTTTTAGAAAGCACAGAGACACTAGGCTACTGCCTTACTTCTGTTCTATTCCTTTTCATATATGTTTATTTAATTCGATTACGTATTTAATAATGTGTGTTAGAGCATGTTTATGATGGAGCTGTAGGAATATTTATTTAATTTCAAGTTATTTAAATGTAGATCCAGTATTTCGTATGTGTTTCAATATGTCAGTGAGAGTGCATTGGCTTGAAGACATGACGGGAGCCCTCTAGCCAATCACAGCGCTCGTTAATGGGGAGACTGTATGGAAGTGGGGATGTACGGCACACGACAGGGGAGTGCGGGACGCGAAGCCATGACAGGCTGTCGCAGAAAAGACTTGGACAGTGGAGCAGCTTGCACGTGGTTGCGGGAGATTTTTGTAGTGCCGACTTGTGCATTTGTGACATTCCCATGGCTTCTGCAGTGAAGACGTAGTATGCGTTTAGAAGTGAATATCTCGCGAGCTATGTTGTTGTTGATAATTAATTACATGAAGTTCAAAAAATGTTCAAATGAGTGTGAAATCTTATGGGACTTAACTGCTAAGGTCATTAGTCCCTAAGCTTACACACTACTTAACCTAAATTATCCTAAGGACAAACACACACACCCATGCCCAAGGGAGGACTCGAACCTCCGCCGGGACCAACCGCACAGTCCATGACTGCAGCACCTAAGACCCCTCGGCAAATCCCGCGTGCCATTACGTGAAGTGGGAATCTATTGTTTCCCTGTTATTCAACTTATATTTTATTTAAATACTGGACCATCGACACCAATACGAGTTTGACAGTAATAAAGGGCGTTATTAAAGGTACTTCTGCTATCGTACCCATCAATTAAAGTCGTTAAAATAGTACCTGCAGAATTTACTTAATTTCAATCTTTCATTTATAAATTTCTATATAACATTCAAAATTCGCAATTGCCGAGTGATAGGAACCTTCGACCATTCGATTCATGTGTGTATTCTTATCGTATACTGTAGACTCAGTAGTATTTGGCTTGTAATGCGGCAACTATGTATCCCAGCCCCTAGACAACGAAACCAGCCGAAACTTTTAATATTTCATCTTTGAGTCAGAGGAAACGTAGTTGAGGGCCAACACCATTTCATTACGTTTTTTGAAAGCCCGCACTGATTTCACAGGTTAGAATGCTACTACAGCAGTCCACACCCACAGAAGGACGAAGGGCAGGACCAAGTGATGTGAAACACTACTGCTGCTGGCCATAATAGGAGTGGCAATAACGTTTGTCTTTCAGCTGAACGCTGTTGATTCCAAACTTGGAGTTTGTTAATGCAAAATCCAGAAGCATCCCTACCTACAGATTAGGAGTAGGGGGAAAATGCACTACTGGATATTAAAATTGCTACATCAAGAAGAAATGCAGATGATAAACGGGTATTCATTGGACAAACGTATTATACTAGAACTGACATGTGATTACATTTTCACGCAATTTGGGTGCATAGATCCTGAGAAATCACTACCCATAACATCCACCTCTGGCCGTAATAACTGCCTTGATACGCCTGGGCATTGAGTCAAACAGAGCTTGGATGGCGTGTACAGGTACAGCTGCCCATGCAGCTTCAACACGATACCACAGTTCATCAAAAGTAGTGACTGGCGTATTGTGAAGAGCCAGTTGCTCGGCCACCATTGACCAGACGTTTTCAGTTGGTGAGAGATCTGGAGAACGTGCTGGCCAGGGCAGCAGTCGAACATTTTCTGTACCCAGAAAGGCCCGTACAGGACCTGCAACATGCGGTCGTGCATTATCCTGCTGAAATGTAGGGTTTCGCAGGGATCGAATGAAGGGTAGACCCACGGATCGTAACACATGTGAACTGTAACGTCCACTGTTCAAAGTGCCGTCAATGCGAACAAGAGGTGACCGAGACGTGTAACCAACGACACCCAGTACCATCTCGCCGGGTGATACGCCAGTATAGCGATGACGAATACACGCTTCCAATGTGCGTTCACCGCGATGTCGTCAAACACGGATGCGACCATCATGATACTGTAAACAGAACCTGGATTTGTCAGGAAAAAAGACGTTTTGCCATTCGTGCACCCAGGTTCGTCGTTGAGTACACCATTGCAGGCACTCCTGTCTGTGATGCAGCGTCAAGGGTAACCACAGCCATGGTCTCAAAGCTGACAGTCCATGCTGCTGCAAACGTCGTCGAACTGTTCGTGCAGATGGTTGTTGTCTTGCAAACGTCCCCATCTGTTGACTCAGGGCTCGAGACGTGGCTGCACGATCCGTTACAGCCATGCGGATAAGATGCCTGTCATCTCGACTGCTAGTGATACGAGGCCTTTGGTATTCAGCACGGTGATCCGTATTACCCTCCTGAACCCACCGATTCCATATTCTGCTAGCAGTCATTGGATCTCGACCAACGCGAGCAGCAATGTTGCGATACGATAAATCGCAATCGCGATAGGCTACAATCCGACCTTTATCAAAGTCGGAAACATGATGGTACGCATTTCTCCTCCTAACACGAGGCATTACAACAACGTTTCACCAGGCAACGCCGGTCAACTGCTGTTTGTATATGAGAAATCGTTTGGAAAACTTTCCTAATGTCGGCACGTTGTAGGTGTCGCAACCGGCGCCAACCTTGTGTGAACGCTCTGGAAAGCTAATCATTTGCATATCACAGCATCTTCTTCCTGTCGGTTGAATTTCGCGTCTGTAGCACGTCATCTTCGTGGTGTAGTAGTTTTAATGGCTAGTAGTATATAAATGCGGCTGGCCAGCGGCGCCCTAGAGCTACAGAGTGACTCGCCAGATTAGCCTAAGCTTATTAATTGCCGGTGTATTGGCGGGTCGACTATAGGAAGGGAGAAATTGTGTGCCGCCACGATTCTTTAAAAACACTTGTTTTTGTATTCAGAGGAGGTTCTCAGTCAGATAGCTGGGGCGCTGTCTCCGTGTCGCTCGTGGCCAGCCTCGGTAAGCTCCGACACGTCTGTTTTCTCGCTTGGAGTGCTGCTCTCAAGTTTTAACTTAACATGTTGCTAGTGTTCGTTACTTCTGCTACCATCCGCCGGTATGGCTTCAGACACTAACTTCTGTTGTACAACCAATTGCCACCTTTGTTTTTTCTACTGTTTGGAATTAGCCTTCAGTGTATTTGTCTGATCACTCTGTCTTCAGGCCACAGGTGGCCTACCGGGACCATCCGACCGCCGTGTCATCCTCAGAGAATGATGCGGATAGGAGGGGCGTGGGGTCAGCACACCACTCTCCCGGTCGTTATGATGGTATGCTTGAGCGAAGCCGCTACTATTCGGTCGAGTAGCTCCTCAACTGGCATCACGAGGCTGAGTGCACCTCGTAAAATGGCAACAGTGCATGACAGCTGGATGGTCACCCATCCAAGTGCCGGCCACGCCCAACAGCGCTTAACTTCGGCGAACTCACGGGAACCGATGTATCCACTGCGGCAAGGCCGTTGCCGTATTAGTCTGATCGCAAATAAATATTGTTAATCGGACCCCTAAATTCCATGAGTTTCCTGATGCAATCATCCTGTCGAGTCCAAAAATCCGCGTCTCTCGCTGATGCCCTGTGGCAGTGTCTAGCGCTGATCGAGGTCATCAACCTGCCTTCACTGGAGATGTGTCTTTCTGCATTTGCTCCTCACCACTTGGAAACTGCAGACTGACCTGAGACCCCCTACCTTCCCTCTGTCCTGTGTCAGGACACGGCAACGGACTGGTGATGAACGGCGTCGCATTGTGTTCAGCATTGAATCAGGGTTCTGCGCTGTCCCAAGTGCCCGTCGTCGGCGTATATGGTGGCGACCTCTGCAGAAGTCCCATTCCTCCACTGTTTTGGGGAAGCACAGATCCTCCACACACTTCACGTGTCTCTATGACCTGTCTGCGTGATGTCGAGGTACTCCAATGGCCAACAAGATCGCCGTCCCGCCGCTAGGATGCAGAATATCAAGGAGCAGTTTCAACAGTTGTGGGCCAGCTTGCCGCAGGAAACGGTACAATGGGTTTACGACACCCTTCCCAGCCGAATCAGTGCATGCATCCCAACCAGATGGGATGCAACGTTATACTGATAAATGGGCTCATACTGCAAGGTTCCTGTCAAACTTGACTCGACATTGTAGTCACTGAAATGACATTGCATGTATTCTCAACCAGTGAAGTCTGATTTGGTTTCTCATCCCCTTCTGGGTGGTTCACTCTTTTTGGACGGTCTGTCTTCACTGACTCACAGTGTACGCCATACCTCGTAGTCTGTCTCTATAACTTCATCG
The DNA here is from genome assembly GCF_023864345.2 of Schistocerca serialis cubense. Lineage (NCBI taxonomy): Eukaryota > Metazoa > Arthropoda > Insecta > Orthoptera > Acrididae > Schistocerca > Schistocerca serialis. The sequence goes on from NC_064639.1 coordinate 972,338,256, forward strand.
TTAATTTGCCTACTTTCTTTTCATTGTGTTGATGAAACTTTATTTCCCTTTGCCTGATGAAGTTCTTACGTATATATTCTTCAGTACAGTGACATAGGTTGAACAATGGAATTACGCATTTTGCTGATTTATGTCCATTGTTAGCTCGGAATCTATGAATCACAGCCAAAGCGGTAATTGATACTGATTGCTCTGTTATGTACTGTCGATCACGCCTTGCAAGTGACCCATTGAGATAAATTCAATATTGCAAGCGAGTTTGTTCCTTTGCTCGAATGAAATCCGATGATTTTTATTTACAATTTTGTGAATATCTTATACATTACAGAGAGGAAGCTGTGTGTTCTATGCTTTTTGTCTTAGTTACCTCCGTTACTGAGTAATGCAACAATTAGGGCGTTACTCCATTATTTGCAAGCGAATAGATAGTAGAATGAAGTTTTCTGTTTGGTTCAAGGATATAAGGAAATAGGTGAGGACCTAACGGAAGATGACATCCGAAAATTAGCAGGAGCAAAATGTATGTGTATCGTTCAAGACCATAATTTATAGAGAAGTCTGAATGAGGCCTTTATCAAGGGAAGAAAAAGGAATGATGATGTGACTACTTCATTTATTAAGCCCCCATTTTAACCTCTAGCAATATTTAATAGGCACTGTGGAACATTCTGTACTCTGCAAGTAGATCTGCTCCGTTTAAAGACAGACAAAAACGTTGCCTTCTCATACGTGCTCGATCATTTTGTAGACACTGTATAGAGTAATTTGCTATCTGCACTGCCTTGATTACTACATACCACCTACTTCTCACTACCTAGAATCAATGTCGCATCAGACGGCATTGGCTTTGCATAACACATCTGTACCATCGTATTCGTAACTGAACGGTGGTAATGTAGTCGATTCAGATTAGTAGCCATGCATACCAGACCTACCAGCAGCGGCATCTCTTGGTGACAACAAGCTGGGGAGGGTCAAAGTCATACGATGTAGTCTTCACCTCAACCCAAACTATAGCAGTTACTTTTTCCATATATGTGTCAGGTATATAACTGACCTACCATTGGGCAATAGAGTCCTCTCTACGATACAAGTTGTATTGGTTCAGAGAGAGAGTATGGAGTCTCTGAACAAATCCACCGTCTGGCACGTATTTTGTAAACATATGTTTGATTTGTGTAACCGATATGACATTGGACAGTAGCATCCCTTCGCGGATACAAGTTGGAGAGGTCCAGAGGGAGAGTATAAAGTCTCTAAATTAATCACAACTCTAGCATGTAGTTTGTATGTTGTGTCTGGGAAGTGCAGAACAGCAAAGAGTGGAGGCATGAGTTGAAAAACAAGTTTAATCTCTCAATTGAAGTTCACAAACACTGTCGGACGGAATTAAACACTGAGTCCCTATCACAAACATACAACACTGTCACTTCAAGTCTGTATGTGTCCGTAGTTACAAGTGATGAGCCCAAACACTTAGGGAGACTGCAGCCTGACTTCGCACTGCAGTCAATGGCGGGGTGTGAACTTTTAACTGGTCCGGGCGCTCAGGAGTACACATGCCGCCGACGAACCCAGGGTGACGTGGCATGGCTTGATTGGCCCGCAGCCGGTAGGTTGCTATGTTCCATGTGTACACCAGCGGGCATTGCTGGGGTTTCTGTGAAAGTGGCTTAGGGGTGGTTGCGCCTGCACTGTTAAGCGGCTGTGAGCTGAACGCCATCTGATTCCTGGCCGCGAAAAGCTGTGCGCCTCAGTGCGATCATTGATAATACAGCATTGTCCACATACGATTGGATTGTATAACTGACCTTCTGTTAGACAGTGCCATCATTTGGATAATACAAGTTTGGGAGGTCCAGGTTGAGAGGACTGAGTCTCTGTATGTACTGAGGTTACAATGAGTAGCTTGTCCACATACATCTCTTGGTGGTGTCAGCTCACCTGCGTATTGCTGTCTCTGGTGTGTGGAGTTCAGCCAGCACGACGTCGCTGTCCAGCGCCAAGTTGAGGTACCTGAAGCGCTCTACCAGTGGCTGGGAGGCATTCGGCTGCGCTCGGCGCAGCACCAACCACGACACATAGCTGTTGAACTGCAATTGATCGGAAGCCTGTGGACACAACAGACAATAAATATAGTCACACTCTGCCGTACCATGAAGCCCAAGAATTAAGACATTCCATAAACTTTTGGGAGGAATGTTCTCTATCCTCATCTATCCCCCTTGATTTAATTTTTCCCTGGAGTCTATCATCGATTCTACATCTGCAGCTACAGCTATACACTGTAAACCAAGGTGAAGTGCATGGCAGAACGTACTTCACATGCTGTCAAGTATTAGACTTTCTTTTTGCTCCTGTTGCACGTGAAGTGTGGGAAAAAAGACAGCTTCAGTACCTAAGTGGGTGTTGTAATTTGTCTGATCTTATCTTCACGGTCCCCTCTGGAGAGAAATTTTGGAACCCGTTCAATATACCTGGATTTCTTCCTTAATAGTGGTTCTTGAAACTTTGTAAGTAGGATGTCGTAAGACAGCTTCTGATCTGTGTCCAGTGTCTGAAGTTTAGGTTTTCTGCACTTCCCTGATGCTCTCCGATGGGTCAAACAAATCTGCCACCATTCGTTCTGCCCTCCTTTGTATACATTCAATATCCTCCACTAGAACTGCGTGATATGTGCCCAATACACCTGAGCACTATTCTACGACGTGTCGCAGAAATGATTTGTAAGCAATCTCATTTGCTGACACACTGTGGTGTCCTACTAATGAAGCGAAGTACAGCACCTGCTTTCTTACGACTGAGCTTATATGATCATTCATTTTATATCCTAACACCCAGGTATTTGTATGAGTCGGCAGACTCTACACTCATGCTCATAAATTAAGGATAATGCTGATACACGGTGAAACAACGCTGTCGTGGGCGGTTTGCGGGTTTAAATCACCTCGGGGTATGACCATGCGGTGCATTTGACCTGCGGTCGTTGCACGGTGGCACTTCCAGCAGCCCACATTCGCAGAGGTGTGTTGGTGCACGTAAGAGTACGGTGCAGCGAGTAAGTGTGCAGACGTTTTCAGACGTGCTAATGGTGATTGTGTGTTCCAGACTGTAGCGCCTAGAACCGCCTGGCCACCCCGGCCGGCGGAGGTCCACAGTGCACAACACCACAAGAAGACCGATATCTCACCATCAGTGCCCGCAGACGGCCATGGAGTACTGCAGGTAGCCTTGCTCGGGACCTTACCGCAGCCACTGGGACAGTTGTCTCCAGACACACAGTCTACAGACGACTGAACAGACATGGTTTATTCGCCTGGAGACCTGCAAGGTGCATTCCACTGACACCTGGTCACAGGAGAGCCCGTAAAGCCTGGTGTCAAGAACATAGTACATGGTCATTGGAACAGTGGTCTCAGGTTATGTTTACGGATGAGTCCAGGTATAGTCCGAACAATGATTCTCGCCGGGTTTTCATCTGACGTCAACCAGGAACCAGATACCAACCCCTTAACGTCCTTGAAAGGGACCTGTATGGAGGTCGTAGTTTGATCGTGTGGGGTGGGGTTATGATTGGTGCATGTAAACCCCTGTATGTCTTTGACAGAGGAACTGTAACACGTCAGGTGTATCGGGACGTCATTTCGCACCAGTATGGCCGCCTTTTCAGGGGTGCTGTGGGTCCCACCATCCTCCTGATGGATGATAACGCACGTTCCTACCGAGCTGCCATCGTGGAGGAGTACGTTCAAACAGAAGATATCAGGCGAATGGAGTGGCCTGCCTGTTCTCCAGTCCTCAACCCCATCGAGCACGTCTGGGATGCTCTCGGTCGACGTATTTTGTCAACTTATCACCAATACCGTGGACTTACAGATCTGTGTCGTGTGTCTGCCCTATGTGCCTATGCTATTAGTGCCAGTTTTGTGCAATGCCACGTTCTGTGGCACCACATTCTGCAATTATCCTTAATTTATGAGCATGAGTGTACTTGTGACTTTCTGATATACGTGTTTGGCTGCTCCGAAGTGCAAAATTTTAGACCTCTGAAAATTTAAAGCAAGATGCTCACACTTACAAAATTTGAAAGCTGTCTGACTGAATATTTGTGCCATATTTTTCACTCTTTTGCAGCTAGGAAAGCGCTCACTCAGGTCTTTCCTGGTCATCAGATATGACGTGAAGGCTTTGTCTGGCCTACTCTTCGGCTGATTTGACGCGAGTGAATTTTTTTGTCTGGGGTAAGCTCAAAGATGAAGTCTACGAACAATTTCCGAAACTCAAGAGAATTTAAAACCTTGCATAGTTGCAGCACGCGCGATGATATCGAAGGAATGTCTACATTCAGCCCAGAGGTACTAGCACCAGTGACTGCAAACGCGTATTGCAGCATATCCTGGACATTTGAAACACTTGATGACATAAATGGAATTTTAAGGAAGTGTTTACCACCACTTTCTTTTGTAATTTTCTTTTTGTTGCTCTTGCTCATGTAATTATGCAATTTGTGTAACTTGACATTAAACTCATATTGCGAAGTTATTGCAACAATCTTTAATCTCAACTTCTGGTTTATAAAAGCATTCAATTTTTCACGTGTATTTTTCTTTCAACGTTCGGGTAGAAACAAGAGCACTTGTTATCCATCCTTAGATGGCATTTCCTTTACCTTCCAATTGATGTGTTGGTCCAGTCACTAATAAGAATTTTCTCCACTATACTACTTTTGCATTTAAATTCTCTTAGCTACCACAAGCTAGAACGCTCAAACAAATTAACGTGACAACACAAACTTCCCAGTAAGACTGTAATCGGTTTCGTGTTAAAAACTGATATATCCTGAGTTCTAAGTATTATAATTTCTCCGAGACAAGTAATCGGGTATCAGAGAGTAAAACGCCGTTGAAATTGTCTCTTTTAGAAATAAGATACTAGCAGCACGAATTTGTAGACTTCCATTTGAAATAGTACAGTTGATACCGATATCTCTGTAAGTAATACATCTATGAAAAGATATTGTACTTAATTTGTTGGGGATTTTTCTACAATTCAATTGGGTGGAAACAGAATTACGATATCCTAAACGGTTCATGGAATATCTGAGGTGAATAGCTTAGCTAAATCGCCCTGTATACAGGTCTACAGCAAAAAATGATATCACTAAAGCAGCAGAAACGTGGAGCTGAACAAAAGAGTCGAAGATAAACTTTTGCTTCAGAAATTGGTTTCTGGCAAAGCGGAGATAACTCAAAGAAAGTTGAATAATGATTTACACGATGCTATGCGCACCAGAAAGCTTTTAGAATATGAAGAGTTGAGAGAGAAAATGGACACTGGGACTCGAGAGAAACCTCAGCCCTAAGAAAAAAAATTCCGGAAGTTACAAGTTTTACAACAGGCGGAAAGTGTCATTTAACTTTCTGGTCACGTAACTACGAGGGTCACTTCAAAAGAGATGCACACTATTTATTTTTAAATCCATCTTTTATTCTACACGTTTGAAAGTTTTACAGTGTGTAGATACATCCTTTAGGAACAATATTTTCATTTCCCCACATAATTTCCATCCCTCTCAACTGCCTTACGCCATCTTGGAACCATCGCCTGTATACCCGAACGGTAAAATTCTGGACCAACCTGTTGGAGCCACTGTTTGGCAGCGTGCACAAGGGAGTCATCATCTTCAAACCTTGTTCCACGAAGAGAGTCTTTCAGTTTCCCAAAGAGATGATAGTCACATGGAGGCAGGCCAGGACTGTAAGGCGTGTGTTTCAGTGTTGTCCATCCGAGTTTTGTGATCGCTTCCACGGTTTTTGGCCGACATGTGGCCGTGCATTGTCGTGCAACAACAAAACAACCTGCTTTTGCCGATGAAGTCGAACACGACTCAGTTGAGCTTGAAATTTCTTCAGTGTCGTCACATATGCATCAGAATTTATGGTGGTTCCACTTGGCATGGTGTCCACAAGCAAGAGTCCTTCGGGATCGAAAAACACCGTAGCCATAACTTTTCCAGCAGAAGGTGTGGTTTTGAATTTTTTTTTTCTTGGGTGAATTTGCATGATGCCACTCCATTGATTGCCTCTTCGTCTCTGCTGAAAACTGATGGAGCCATGTTTCATCACCTGTCACAATTCTTCCAAGAAATTCATCCCCACCATCCTCGTACTGTTCCAAAAGTTCGCTGTATACCGTTTTTCTTGTTTCTTTGTGAGCCACTGTCAACATCCTGGGAACCCACGTGGCACAAACCTTTTTTTAACGCCAACACTTTCAGTATTCTGCAAACACTTCCTTCCCCTATCCCAACGATGCGTGACAATTCGTTCACTGTGATGCGTCTGTCAGCAGTCACCAATTCGTTAACTCTCTGCGCATTGTCTGGAGTGTGTGCAGTACGAGGCCTGCCGCTGCGAGGACAATCCTCAATATTACCGTGCCCGCTTTCATCACGTAACCTGCTTGCCCGCCGACTACCTGTACTGAGATCGACAGCAGCATCTCCACACACCCTCTTCAACCTCTTGTGGATGTTTCCCACTGTCTCGTTTTCACAGCACAGGAATTCTATGACAGCAGGTTGCTTCTGACGAACGTCATATGTAGCAGGCATCTTGAAGAGATGCTGTGACGGCGCCACTCACGGGAACAGGTTGAACTAAGTTTGAAAACAAGCGGGGAGGATGAATCTACATACTGTAAAACTTTCACACATGCAGAATGAAAACTGTTAAAATGGTTCAAAATCGCTCTAAGCACTATGGGACTCAACATCTGTGGTCATCAGTGCCCTAGAACTTAGAACTACTTAAACCTAACTAAGCTAAGGACATCACACACATCCATGCCCGAGGCAGGATTCGAACCTGCGACCGTAGCGGTCACGCTGAAAACTGTATTTTTACAAAAATAGTGTGCATTTCTTTTGGAGTGACTCTCGTAGCAGCTTGGAAAGAAATGTCACATGTGCATTCCACAACTGCAGTTCCAAATTTTAGATTCAAATGAAGAAATTTATGATAATGACTGCGATGACCCGTCCATCCAACTGTTTACTAGTTTAAGCAACAGTATTTTTACAGTACATAACAGTGTGGTGTGAGTGTCACCTGCTGCAGCAGATCGTCCAGGTGCCTGCTGGTGGTGGGCAGCGGCAGCACGGCGCCCACCCGGTGCCTGCGAGAGGCCAGCGCAGTCGCCAGCTGCAGAGGCCCCGTCCCCAGAGGCTGCAGGCCGGTCACCAGCTGCTGGCTGTGCAGCACCGACAGCAGCGATGGCAGCCAGCACCCTGCACCAAACCAAATACCCACCATGGTAGAGTACAGCAGAACACAGCGTCCGCGTGTGGCTAACATAGATGGTCTATCAACAGAGGCTGTTGAACCATCCCTTGCAGCTGAGACAGCAACAAAGCAAGCACATCTTAAAGTTGAATCCAGCAGAACCCAGTGTCAGTGTAAGGCCTTCATGGCGACCAGGTGTAGAATTCCCATATTCAGGGCCTGCAGACCCATCTTCAGCTCCTGTGCATGCTGCAGGGATCACAAGCCGAACCCTGCAGTAAAGAAAACGCTTTCCACAACAAATCCTGCACAACTAAGTGTCTGTGGGAGACCATGGTGACCACAAGCTGTATGAAGCCCATCACTAGAGGCTGGTTGGTTAGTTGATTTGGGGGAGGGGACCAAACAGAGAGGTCATCAGTCCCATCAGGTTAAGGAAGGATGGTGAAGGAAATCGGCCATGCCCTTTCAAAAGAACGATCCTGGCACTTACCTGAAGCGATTTAGGGAAATCACAGAAAACCCAAATCAGGATGGCCAGATGTAGGTTTGAACCATCGTTCACCCAAATGCAAGTCCAGTGTGCAAACCACTGCCCCACCTCACTTGGTATCATTGGAGACTCAGACCCATCACCAGCTTATGCCAGTGGAGAGTTGATAGTAGCAAAGCAAATGTCTGCTTAAGTAGAGCCCAGCAGAATCCAGTGTGTGTGTGTGTGTGTGTGTGTGTGTGTGTGTGTGTGTGTGTGTGTGTGTATGTGTGTGTGTGTGTGTGTGCGTGTGTGTGTGTGTGTGTGTGTGTGTGTGTGTGAGAGAGAGAGAGAGAGAGAGGCCAACATGGTCACCAGCTGTATAGTGTCCATCACCAAAGCCTGCAGACTCGTCACCTGCTTCTGAATGTGGAGCCCTGACGTCAGCGAGGCGAATCCCTGCTAAAGTAGAGTCCAGTCGAATGCAGTGCCTGTGTGAGGTCTGTGTAGGGTACATGACCAGTGGTTGCAAACCCGTCACCAGCTTCTACCGGTGCAACCTTGACAGCAACCAAGCAAATGCTTACTAAAGTAGAGTCCCAAATCAAGCTGTTGGGATGGCAGCGAGAAGAGTGGGAAGGAAAGGAGACCTGACAGGGTAAGAAGTGTTCTTTTAAAGTTGGAAGAAATGGCAGGTGTCTGGGCTGATTTCGTGGTCGGGTAGGGAGAGATGTTTAACGTATCCTGAGGACGCGGAGCGCGTGAGGGAAGAGCTTGTACAGACTTTTTCTCGTTGCAGGTGATATTGATTGTGAAAAGAATGGCTGATGAATCCAATGACATCCTGGAACAACAAATCGTCATGAGTACCTGGGTTCATGATCGATCTCACACTGGGAAAAGACTGAGAGATTCTAAATGATTTCACTACTAGATTTAATATGGCTGCGCCAACGAAACCAACAATATTGCGTAGGGAGAAGAAACTGTTTGGAGCTGCTTCCGTAAAAGACAGACCACGCTCTGGAAGACTGAGAAGAAGAGCACACACAAGTGCGGAGTTGCAGCATCAGTGGAACGTACGCCGGAAAAGTCGCTATACAAGCGTTCACAGGAAATGGACATCCCATTAACGACTTTACGACCACATATGCGAACAGATTTAAACCTAAAACCGCTCATGAGTGACCAAGACTTGGAGAATCGACGTGACGGCTGTGCGCGGTTACTGGAGGTGTTCGACACAGTTCCATGAAAATGACGGATTGCACACATATCGCCTGGAGTAGATGGTGGTAATCTGACGGTGCACCCCCTCCCCCCAATCAGACCCATGCTGTTGAAAGAACATTACGCACGGATATGAGCAATGTAGAGATGGGAAAATTGAAATTAGTGGTAAGGTCTTATGGGACCCAACTACTGAGGTCATCGGTCCCTAAGCTTACACACCACTTAATCTAACTTAAACTAACTTACGCTAAAGACGACACACAAACACACCCATGCCGGGGGAGGACTCGAACCTCCGACGGGGGGAGCCGCGCGGACCGCGACAAGAAGCCCTAGATCGCGTGGCTACCCCGCGGCGTAGAGGTGGGGTAATGAGGCTTTTGGTACGGCAGAGTGTGAGAGTTGGTTCCTAAGCATGGAACGATTAGGTGTTTGATGTCAGTTTTTTGCATGAAGCATACGAACTCAAAAGGTGGAAGAGCAAAAGAGGAGTGGTGGACGGGAGGAAGAGATGGAGTGAAGAAGTGTAAACACACAGAGAGGATGAGGAGGACGACTGCATGGCGTTCGAGTATTGGGACGGAATGATAGAATTCTGGTAAGTAGGAATCCAAGAGAAATTGATATAAAATAGGACAGACATTGTAGGTGTGAAGTATAATGGGGGGATTCTCTTAGCCCCTATACGAAAAACTAATACTCTTTTATCAGCTAAAGTTTTAGCGATTCTACATAACATTTAGTGCACAATGGTACCGTTCCTTGTTTTGCGTTCCACGGCAATCATATGGTTGTTATGTTTGTACCTGGAAGATTAAATAGTTACAGTATCATTGCTGACTGCAGTAATCTCTTTGCTTCAGTGGCACGCATATTATAAATGTAGAAATTTTTTGGGCTACTTAGAGAAGAAGACGCCTGCCTGACGAGTCTCTGGGAAGAGTCGTACAACGTGTTGCTTCCTCCAACATACGTTTCGCGTAATGACCACGAGGAGAAAATTCGAGACATTAGAGCCAACACAGTGGGCTATTGACAATCATTCTTCCCAAGCATCGCCAATGGAGTAGCGATGGAGGACTCAGTTAGTGGTACAAAAAGTACCCTCCGCCGCACACCATTAAGTGACTTGCGGAGTATGCTGTAGATGTGTACTGTTCTGAGTAATTACTTTTGAATACATTATCGGAGTGACAGTGATCAATGTGTTACAAATATTTACTATTAAAAACAGTCTTGATCACGATTTATTTATTAAGGTGACCTGTTTCGACCACTACTGTGGTCATCTGCAGACCATTGAGTAGGAACCTCTTTCTGCTGGAGGATCACTAGTGATCACTAGTGATCCTCCAGCAGAAAGAGGCTCCTACTCCACTAGTGATCCTCCAGCAGAAAGAGGTTCCTACTCAATGGTCTGCAGATGACCACAGTAGTGGTCGAAACAGGTCACCTTAATAAATAAATCGTGATCAAGACTGTTTTTAATAGTAAATATTTGTTCTGAGTCATATTTTGGGGAAAAACTAACATCTCTTTCCACCTTCCGTAATTATTTACAGTGGAAATTACACCAAATGGAGACACGCCCTGGCAGCATCTTTGTATTAAGCGTAAAACAGGTGTGTGAAGCGGAGTGGTGGTCAGCAGGTATTTCTTTGCGGCATTGCGGCCCTAGTTAAGTGTTTCCTCGTAGATAACTTTTCTATTAATCCGCACCCGGTAGCTGTGTGGTCAGCGCGACACAATGTCAATCCTAAGGGCCCGGGTTCGATTCCAGGCTTGGTCGGAGATTTTCTCCGCTCAGGGACTGGGTGTTGTCCTGATCATCATCATTTCATCCCTATCGACGCGCAATTCGCCGAAGTGGCGTCAACTCGAAAGACTTGCACCCGGCGAACGGTCTACCCGACGGGAGGCCCTAGTCACACGACATTCATTCACTTTTGTACCTGCGTTCTACAACCATTAGGATATCAACAGCAGCGCGCTCAGTACGATGCAACCTCACTGGCAAGCCCGGTGCAGAGGCTCAGTGAAGGCTGCTTAAGGAGGAGAAAAGAAAACTGTACCTGCTGTGGGACTGACGAATATGACGAGCTCCCTCCAGTGGCGCCACTCGGCGTACTGCAACAGCAGCTCTCGGGCGTCCAGGTCTGCGGCGGTGAGGCTGGGGCACGGCCGCCGCCTGCGGGCCTCGCCCCCTCCCACCAGTACCATGGCCAGCACCACGAGGAGGCGGCAGACACCGCTGGCCGCCGCGCTCATAGTCTGCCGGCAAACGGCACCAGGCACGATCAGAAAATTTGCAGCCATTCATGGATTGCATGTTCCCAAACAACGGAATTTTTATAGATGTCAACGGGTCACAAGTGTTCGCGATTGGTTTGATGAACATTCTGGATAATTCGAGAGAGTGATTTAGCCACTCATATCGGACAACATGAATACCATTGAACATTTATGGGACATAGTTAAGAAGTCAGCTCGTTCACAAAATCGTGCACCGGCAACACTGCTGCAATTATGGAGGCAGCATGGTTCAATATTTCTGCAGGGGACTTCCAACAACTTGTTGAGTCCACAATAGGTCGTGTTGCTGCACTACACCGGGCAAAAGGAGGTCCGACACCATATTACGAGGTACCCCATGACTTTTGCCACCTACGTGTAGGCCGGCCGTTGTGGCCGAGCGGTTCTAGGCGCTACAGTGCGGAACCGCGCGACCGCCATGGTCGCAGGTTCGAATCCTGCCTCGGGCATGGATGTGTGTGATGTCCTTAGGTTAGTTAGGTTTAAGTAGTTCTAAGTCTAGGGGACTGATGACCTCAGATGTTAAGTCCCATAGTGTTCAGAGCTATTTGCACCACCTCCTTGTAATAGACTTTCCAGTACTTCATGGAACATCAGGAGTAAATAAATTGTAGATTATTTTTCAACGAAGTGCAACTATAAATCTGTAGATTATTTTTCAACGAAGTGCAACTATAAATCAAAATCTGAACTGTTGCTAACAAGGAGGACCTATTAATCTGTCGTTGCACTCGCTGCTTGTACAAACGCGCGAGATAAACGATTTATTTACTAAATTATAGCCACACCGTATAAAGGACGATTCGTTTCTATCAACAGCATCATCAATTTTCAATAACTGATACGAGATGCGACGATGTTGTAGCCGCTTCCTCTATGTAAAGGTCGCCGGTCGCTCACGGTCATTTCGCCCTTGCGTGCACTGTACTACATAGTGATAACGTAACTTTTGAGAATATTTCTCGTGGAGAAACAGCGATCTGGCTATAAGTACAGGGTGACACACGGGAGACAGACGGTTTTATATGAAATAATACTCAGCCAACTGCCGGCCTGTGTGGCCGTGCGATTCTAGGCGCTTCAGTCTGGAACCGCGTGACCGCTACGGTCGCAGGTTCGAATCCTGCCTCGGGTATGGATGTGTGTAGGTTGGTTAGGTTTAAGTAGTTCTAAGTTCTAGGGGACTGATGGCCACAGATGTTAAGTCCCATAGTGCTCAGAGCCATTTGAACCAACTCAGCCAACTTTAAAATTAATGCATGTTTATTTACACAAAATCAAAGCTCATTATTTTCCATTTTAGTTAACAAAGTTATTTATGAAAAATAATGTCGTCAAGGTGATGTCCATCATTTTGAAAGCAGGACTCAAGTCTCTTCTCAAAATCCTCCACCACACGGACTAAAATCTCTGCAGGGATGGCAGCAATTTCTTCAATGATTTCATTCTTGAACTCGTCCAAATTTCGTTGTTTGTGGTTATAGACACAGTTCTTAAGGTACCCCCACAGAAAAAAGTCACATACTGACAAGTCGGGAGACCTGGGAGGCCAAGGAACATTGCCAAAACGTGAGATAATCCGGCCACGAAACATGCGTCTAAGAACTGTCATTGAAGTCCAGAATGAGATTTTCACTCTGCAGCGGAGTGTGCGCTGCTATGAAACTTCCTGGCAGATTAAAACTGTGTGCCAGACCGAGGTTCGCAGGACAGCTTCTGTTAAGTTTGGAAGGTAGGAGACGAGGTGCTGGCAGAAGTAAAGCTGTGAGGACGGAGCGTGAGTCGTGCTTGGGTAGCTCAGTTGGTAGAGCACTTGCCCGCGAAAGGCGAAGGTCCCGTGTTCGAGTCTCGGTCCGGCACACAGTTTAAATCTGCCAGGAAGTTTCATGTCATTGAATTTTTTGCGGTGTGCGATGTTGCCCGATCCTGCTGGAACCAAACGTGTTTTAAGGGGATTCGTCATCTTCTTAGTTCTGGTTTCAGGAATGTTTCAAGCATACGAATGTAACGAACCGAATTAACAGTAACTGTGGCCCCGTTCTCTTCAAAAAATAAAATCCAATAATGCCAACAGAGCCAAGAGTACACCAGACTGTTACTTTTTCTGAGTGTAGAGTACGCTGGTGGATAAGGTGTGGATGCTCTGGAGCCCAGTAACGTAGGTTATGTTTATTCACGGTCCCGTTTAAATCAAAATGAGCTTCATCGCTCATCAATAAAATTTCATTTTCATTCGATCGCAAAATCACTGGCATTCTGTAAGCGAAGTCTTCTCGTACAGCAAAATCAGTTTCCTTAAGTTGTTGGACAATGAGCGTTTTGTAGGGATGGAATTTCAATTCTTTATGCAAAATTCGTCTAACCGATTCACGATTTATTCGTAACTCACTAGCATGACGTCTAGCTGACCGTCCTGGGCTTCTGACTGCCGCTTGCCTTACCCTTTCAACATGTTCTGGTGTTGTTACTCTGCGTCTCGGGCCAGGATGCTTCTTATCCAGTATGTTTCCAGTTAATCTGAAGTTTTCCACCCATCTGAGGATTGTGTTACGGCTCGGAACAGCTCCATGTCGACCGACATTAAACTGCGCACGAAACAATCGCTGCATAGCGATAATAGACTCACCACTTTTCACGAAACTGTCATAGACAAACACTCGACGTTGCAAGCCCCACTGCTCCATAGTGACTGAGTAAATGAAATGGCGTCTTTTGTGGATCAGAACCATCTCCACCACGACCACCTCCCACCACTGCGCCCTCAGTACTACGCGGTTCAAAACCGTCCGTCTCCCGTGTGTCACCCTGTACAAAAAATTAATTTATTTTAATAAAATTTACATGCATTGTAGTATAGGTTTTGCATTATTTTTCTATATAATCACTATTTACCTCAATACATTTTGTCATCCGCAGGACGAGTTTTTTGATTCCTGTGTCATACACGTCACGCGCCGCCTTTTTCAGCAAGTTCATCACCTCTATTTTCACCTCGTCGTCGTCGGAAAAGCGTTTTCCACAAAGGGGTTCTTTCAATTTAGCGGCCAGATTATAGTCACAAGGTGTCGAGATCGGGGCTGTGAGGGGTGTGGCTTAAAACATCCCAGCCAAACGAAATCAACAACTCTTGTGTTGCACAAGCGGTGTGCGGATGCGCATTGTAATGAGGGAGACACATTCCCATTTTCAGCATCCAGTGACGTTTGTTTTGCATGTTTCTGCGATGTTTCTTCATGGTCTCACAATGTCTTGCAGCATTTATTGTTTCACCTCTTTGCAAAAAATCAACGAGCAGAACGCCTTTTCCCGCTGTTCCACAGCAATTGTCTGTGTTATGTCGGAAGGAAAGAACAGCTGAACAGCTTTGTGAAGATGTTGTAGGTAAGCAGCCTACTCACGCAATATAGAATTCATATGCTTTCCATTGTGTGCCAGCCTAGTCCGGTCTAACTAGCTATGACATCACGAATGTTGCGCAATACCTTAAAAGTAAAGTAAATGATCTGAAAAGTTAATAGCATGTCAGGAGTGATCCTAAAATAATAATGTGTTAAGTTTCACTTTAATAATTCTAACAGTTTTTCGAAATTTGGACATTTTACGTAAAAATCATCGGCGCAACAGGAAGGTGCTAGAAACTTCAAAATTTATATTCGGATTTCTTTTTCATTGTAATTTAATGGAAACAGCATGCTGGATCTCACAAAGTAATATTTTGGTTGAAATTCACGATTTTCTGTTTTTGTGGCCTAAAAGTATGGAAGCAAGATAGATTAAGTAAGTGACAGATAAAGCTAGGATGTTTAGACTTAGGTAGAAGGGAGATACGCTATAATAACAAAGACATAAGAAGTTTCCAAAATGTAGCTATAAAACTATAGCTGTAGCGTCTCTCCAAAGGGCAAGTTCATAGCTTATCTATTGCGTGCAGTACAACTAAAATAATTCTCCCGGCAAAAGTATTTAACCTAGTCACATCATAATTTTATTACAGACACTTATCTGTGTGCTGATAGCACAATTGGTTTGAGAGCTTCATTGGCCTTCAGAGAATGAAGCAATTAATTATTTAGTAACTCGAAGTGGTGTCCTGCTAGCCGCAGCGGCTAGTCAGGAACGCAAATGTCGGCTGCGCCTTCGGCGGTCCGCACCGGGCTATGTAAGTAAGAGCGCTGCAAGCTTGAGTGAGGCCCCAGTTCTCTTCTACATTCGTATCAGCGCACACTCCCTGTCGGAAGCCGCGTCGCATATATGCAGTTGCAAGGAACAGCCTTGGATGCCATATTATGTAACTCAGTATGCACGTAACAATGAGTTCGCATTGTGGTAAAGTGTTAATTGCAGAACGACTTCAGTGATTTATTCTTACTTAGCGTATGTCGTATTTTCACGTTTCGCCGCAGGACAGACCTTCTACCATTACTAGCGTGGCACTTGATGAGTATTAACATCAAATTTTGGCGAGCATTCACTTTGAACATTTACATCGATAACGATTGTGGAACAGTTTCGTTATCTAGGGATAACAGCATGCGCACAATAGACTCTGAACAGCTCTGATATTACAATAGCTGATAGTAGCATTTATTGGGTAAACATTTGTCTGGAACTTTAGGCTTTTCTTTTTCAGAATATAGTGAAAATTGTTATAGCAAACTGCATTTTCTATGAATCCCAGACATCATCCTAAATCCTCATCGTAATGAATTTCAGTGATCAATAACTTTATTTCTCCATCAGAGTGGGCACAGTGAACTTTAATTACAGGCATCAGGTTTCTGCTAATCACTTTCTGGTTGCCAACAGTGTAGTTAGACAGCCTGTGTTCAGAACGGCAACAATACAATAGAGAATAGATTCTCCACGCGCTGTCCCACAACGTGAAGAACAATTTTTCTCAAAACGACGGTTGTATAACGACAATATCATCGAAAATATTGCAATAATTACCAATTATTGCGATTTGGACTGTATTATAAGGAAAAATGTAATACATTAACTTCAAACTCCAACCAAAACCATTATACTTGTTTGACAACTGCTTCTACTATATATAATGTTTTAAACGTGTATAATGCGCGTATGTAGGTGTGTTTCACTGCTGTTCAATTTAAATCACTATGCATAAAAATAGGAATCACTGGTGGCAAACACTAGCCCAAAAGACTATCATAGGAATTGTCAGTATGTTATCATATTTTTCAGTGTCAACAGGCATTATGAGTTCAAACTAATTCGTTCAACATTACAGTGGGAGAACGCATTTGTGAGCCATTCAACAAGCTAACAATTAGCCATCTTCTTTGAATAACTCGATGGAATGCTGACCGACAACGTCGAAAACCACCGATATCTCGACAGGTAACCCTCCCTTTCACTTTTTGGTATTTTCCAATTCGTGCCATTAATGACAGGGGTTTACGTGTCGGAATACTGGAGTTTTTGACGAATTTATACAGCCACATTCTCGCAAGTAATACAACAGGCTGCGAAAATCTTAACTTTTCCTTGGGCAATGTGTTGAACATTATCGTCTGATTACTTCACAGGCTACATAGGCGTAATCAGTAAAAGCTAGGAAGTTCTCATGTACAGTGTATGTAGTTGATATGTTGACAAAAACGTTTTTAAACCATGAGTCTTTAAAACTAAGAAAGATCATTACTTTACTTTGTTTTAAGTCTTCGTCGTAATACCATATGCTATCTGAATCCATGTCCGACTCTGAATCCATGTCCGACCAATCTCATTGTAAATTTAGGATGATACGTTCAAGGCTATTATCCATCTTCACCTCCCTGTGAAAGTCTTGTCTTTGAAACTTTTGAGCGTGACACACACAATGTGCCCACGCTGAAGGGGGATGCTGTCCATTGTTTCATGCACAAGCCTTTCAGTGTCTGTTATCTTGAATGTTTTTTTTTCCAGATAGCTTGTAACCTGTGCGCAAATTAATTCTGTCGGATTATATTGACAGTAATATAAGGGTAAACGCAAAACTGTGTGACCACATTCACATACAAGAAAGCCAAATTTGTACATTCTGTCGCGTATTTTTTGTAAATTCACGAGCTGCAGGAGTTTAGCACGAGTCTGGCTTATATTGTCCGGAATATTTTTGTTTCTCAGCCATAGTATATCCCCTTTCTTGGTACTCGAACTTTGTCATTTCTCTGTAACATCTGAATGATAACTGGCACGATAACTACAATGGCCGACTTCGAAGTTAGGTATGGCAAAAATTGTTCAGTGAATCACTTCTGAAACGTGACAGTGTTCATTTCCGAACGGTAGGCTCTACTGTTTTTCTTACACCTAAATACAAGTTTACTCTCAGAAACCAAATCAGAAGAAGAGTCAGCATGCAGAATAAGTATCCGAGAACCTTTTCCTAAGGGAACGTTAAAACCGCCAGCACCATCACTCGTTTTCCAGTAGGTATTCATGGAATGATTCTGATTCGCCCAAGTTTTATCAAGGTAGT
Source organism: Schistocerca serialis cubense (assembly GCF_023864345.2). NCBI lineage: Eukaryota > Metazoa > Arthropoda > Insecta > Orthoptera > Acrididae > Schistocerca > Schistocerca serialis. The sequence continues at coordinate 972,356,041 of NC_064639.1, forward strand.
ACATTGCAGAACTACCTTCTCCTCTTCTATAGTGCATCTTTATAACAGATGTGCTTCGTGCTGCTTCTATGTCACTTCTTTCAATTAAAAACTCTCTTCTTAACAAGTTTAAAAGCAATATATTTTTAAAAATTTTACACTGACGAAACGCTGCCTTTGAAGCACAATTGAAGCACAATTGTAACAACTTTTTGTGATGTTGGGTAATCTCTTCTTATACACATTTCAAACACTGAGCGCTTTAAAACGTCGTTGTCAAAACCACCTATTTGAGTTACAAGTTTCTTGCGCTTTCGATGATTTTCAGGCGACACGAAAACAAATTCTCCTGCGGTTTGTAGAGCTCCGACACTTTTGTTTTACTATTCTCTGCACAGTTCTCTTGCCGACACGTGCTTTTGCAGTTCGTTCTGGAGTCGTCAAACTGTCAAAAATAGAAGTAACGGTTTCAGATACGCATTTGAAGAGGCTATAAATGCGGGACGTAAACCTCCTCGACTGCTTGTGAAGCATCTACATCTACATGATTACTCTGCAGTTCACAATTAAGTGCCTGGTAGAGCGTTCATACATCCACCTTCAAGCTATTTCTCTATCATTCACACGAACGCTTTTATTTTTCCTTACGAGTTCTAATTTCTCTTACTTTATTGGGCTGAACATTCCTCCCTACGTAGGGGGCGCCAACAGAGTATTTTCAAACTCTGAGGATAAAGTTGGCGACTGAAATGTCATGAGGAAATCCTGCCATAACGAAAAACGTCTTTCTTTTGATGATTGCCACCCCAATTCGCGTATCGTATCCGTGGCAGTCTCTTACCTATTTCGCGAAAATACAAAACGAGCTGCCCTTCTTTGAATTTTTTCGATCAGTTCTATTTGCTGTGGATCCCACACATGAGAGCAATACTCCAGAATAAGGCGGAAAAGCATAGTGTAAGTAGTCTCTTTAGTAGACCTCTTTTGCCCGCAGCTCGTGGTCTCGCGGTCGCGCTCTCGCTTCCCGAGCACGGAGTCCCGGGTTCGATTCCCGACGGGGTCAGGGATATTCACCTGCCTCGAGATGACTGGGTGTTTGTGTTAATATATTGTGGTAATATATTGTCATCCCTGGCGAACTGCTTCACACAATGTACCAGCTGTAAGAAACAGATTATAACTGCAAGGACATAGCGGACGTACTGACCCATCGGGCCTGTCTATTGAGTGGTCATACAAGCCATCAAATTAAGTGGGAAATGGGTTTTTCATAGTATAATAGTTCGGCACTTTGCATGGCATGTTGCTACCACAATGATGCGTGTGTGGTGGATCTAGCGAACAAAAGAGGGTCACACTCAGATGGAGAAAGGAAGAAAAGAAAATTAGGGCTTAAGATCCCTTCGACTATGTGGTTCTTAAAAATGGACCAAATCTCCGATTTGGGAAGGAAATCGACTGTGCCCCTGCATCAGAACTGCGATGGTAATTGCCTTACGGGGTTTAGGAAAATTAATGGAAACACGAATCTGGATGGCCGGGCAGGGATTTGAATCGCCGTCCTTCAGAATGTGAGACCGGCTTCTTACCACTGCTGTAAGTTTACTACTCTGTTTATCGAGGGAGCCATATAGATTATTACTAGTCTGAAAACTGGAGGATCCAGAGGTGGGGATCCACGTGCATGATTACTAATGACGATAAAAAGAACATATTCTGGCAAAAAGGGCGGAATGCAAGTTGCCGTCTTGTTGCCTTGACATAAATTGTCGGTTTACTCTCCGATGCTGTCTATACTTTCCACCAGACAGGACGCTTTCCATTACTCGCACGCATAAATTTAAATTTGGGTCCTGAGAAAAATAGAACATGTATGTTGGTGCCGGGTTGTTGTGGTCTTGTCTTGACTGCAGATATTTTAATACCTGGTTTTCTCGGGCTGTGGGGTCGTCATGTGTGCAGATCTCGACATAAATTATTACACACGCTATAGAACGGCTGCGTCGACGTAAAAAAAAAAAAAAATATCGGGCCTGCACTATTGATTCTGATTTTCAATTACATGTTTGCAAAGTTTATAGTCTTTCCCGTTTTTGTTCTTTAGATAGGCCAATAAATATTCATTAACAAGTTATCTAAATGTTCCAGCTAGCTCAAAGTTTACGACCGACGAGGGATCGTAATAGTCCGCAGTGGTAGTATTAAAATTTTATACCAACATTTGAATGTAAATACCGATACTGTTAACTTTTATAAATATTCACACTAAAATGCAGTTAATTTCACTTTTTACTTTTCACTTGATAATTTCATTTGACGTTAAATATCACAAATCTTCATTCCAATCAGTATAGAATCTGTCTTCCTTTCCCTTAAATACATTCTAGTCTCTGAAACCACATCTCTGGATGACGAAAATTACGCCGACTTGGCGCAGGTAATACTTTTGTCTAATGGTCGGTACACGCTTTAAAATAACTTATATGGATATGGTGTCTGACATGTCCGAAAGAACAGACACCATTGATGACCTGCAGCCGTCTAGAACGAAATTAGAATTATATATTAATACCTTCAGCTGCTGACGGACGTTGATATACAGGGTGGTCCATTGATCGTGACCGGGCCAAATATCTCAAGAAATAAGCGTCAAACGAAAATACTACAAAGAATGAAACTTGTCTAGCTTGAAGAGGGAAACCAGGTGGTGCTATTGTTGGCCCGCTAGATGGCGCTGCCATATGTCACACGGATATCAACTGCGTTTTTTAAATAGGAACCCCCATTTTTTATTACAAATTCGTGTAGTACGTAAAGAAATATGAATATTTTAGTTGGACCACTTTTTTCGCTTTCTGATAAATGGCGCTGTAATAGTCACAAACATATGGCTCACAATTTTAGATGAACAGTTGGTAACAGGTAGGTTTTGTAAATTAAAATACAAAATGTACGTACGTTTGAACATTTTATTTCGGTTGTTCCAGTGCGATACATGTACCTTTGTGAACTTATCATTTCTGAAAACTCATGCTGTTACAGCGTGATTACCTGTAAATACCACATTAATACAATAAATGCTCAAAATTATGTCCGTCAACCTCAGCGCATTTGGCAATACGTGTAACGACATTCCTCTCAACAGGGAGTAGTTCGCCTTCCGTAATGTTCGCACATGCATTGACAATGCGCTGACGCATGTTGTCAGCCGTTGTCGGTGGATTACTATAGCAAATGTCCTCCAACTTTCCCCACAGAAAGAAATCCGGGGACGTCAGATCCGGTGAACGTGCGGGCCTTGGTACGGTGCTTCGACGACCAATCCACTTGTCATGAAATATGCTATTCAATACCGCTTCAACCGCACGCGAGCTATGTGCCGGACATCCATCATGTTGGAAGTACACCGCCATTCTGTCATGCAGTGAAACATCTTGTAGTAACATCGGTAGAACATTACGTAGGTGCTACGGTCGCAAGTTCGAATCCTGCCTCGGGCATGGGTGTGTGTGATGTCCTTAGGTTAGTTAGGTTTAAGTAGTTCTACGTTCTAGGGGACTGATGACCTCAGATGTTAAGTCCCATAGTGCTCAGAGCCATTTGAACCATTTGAACCATTACGTAGGAAATCAGCATACATTGCACCATTTAGATTGCAATCGATGAAATGGGAGCCAATTATCCTTCCTCCCATAATGCCGCACCATACATTAACCCGCCAAGGTCGCTGATGTTCCACTTGTCGCAGCCATCGTGGATTTTCCGTTGCCCAATAGTGCATATTATGCCGGTTTACGTTACCGCTGTCGGTGAATGACGCTTCGTCGCTAAATAGAACGCGTGCAAAAAATCTGACATCGTCCCGTAATTTCTCTTGTTCCCAGTGGCAGAATTGTACACGATGTTCAAAGTCGTCGCCATGCAATTCCTGGTGCACAGAAATATGGTACGGGTGCAATCGATGTTGATGTAGCATTCTCAACACCGACGTTTTTGAGATTTCCGATTCTCGCGCAATTTGTCTGCTACTGATGTGCGGATTAGCCGCGACAGCAGCTAAAACACCTACTTGGGCATCATCATTTGTTGCAGGTCGTGGCTGACGTTTCACATGTGGCTGAACACTTCCTGTTTCCTTAAATAACGTTACTATCCGGTGAACGGTCCGGAAACTTGGATGATGTCGTCCAGGATAACGAGCTGCATACATAGCACACGCCCGTTCGGCATTTTGATCACAATACCCATACATCAATCAACACGATATCGACCTTTTCCGCAATTGGTAAACGGTCCATTTTAACACGGGTAATGTATCACGAAGCAAATACCGTCCGCACTGGCGGAATGTCACGTGATACCACGTACTTATACGTTTGTGACTATTACAGCGCCATCTATCACAAAGCGAAGAAAGTGGTCCAACTAAAACATTCATATTTCTTTCCGTACTATACGAATATTTAATAAAAATGGGGGTTCCTATTTTGAAAAAAACGCGGTTGATATCCGTTTGACCTATGGCAGCGCCATCTAGTGGGCCAACCATAGCACCATCTGGTTTCCCTCTTCAAGCTAGACAGGTTTCGTTCTTTGTAGTTTTTTCGTTTGACGCTTATTTCTTGAGATATTTGGCCCGGTCCGATCAATGGACCACCCTGTATATCAACGCTCGTCAGCAGCTGAAGGTATTAATACATAATTATAATTTCGTTAAAATAACTTGGTATATTTTCAGTACTTCACTCTGCTTAACACGAAGTAGTGGCAGTCGCAACAGGACAGGAATCGGCATATTAATTGGAATAGTAATGAACTAACAATAATGGTTACGTGCGCATGTAGGCAAAAACAAACTACGCTGTTACAGGTTTGTTCTCTTATAACTTTAAACGTGCGTCCGGCCGTCCTGATTTAGGTTTTCCATGATTTCCCTAAATCGCTTAAGACAAATGCCGGGATGGTTCCTTCGAAAGGGCACGGCCTGTTTCCTTCCCTGTTCTTCCCCAACACGAGCTTGTGCTCCGTCCTAATGACCACGTTGTCGGCGGGACGTTAAACACTAGTCTCCTCTTCCTCCTCCTTCTCCTCCTCCTTCTCTCTTATAACTTAATTCATAATCATTTTACTTACATCTAATTAAAATTTTTACTTAACTATTTCAATTAATGCTAATTAAAAATTATTATGAAAGAAAGAATTACTGAAATATTTCCATAACACTACCGGAAGTGCGAGAGTGGTTCCAAACACAACAAGTGTTAAAGAAAACGAAGATTGGGTTAAACGTCCAGACGACATCGAGGTGATTAGAGACGGAACATAGGCTCGGATTGTTTCAAGGATGGGCAAGGAAATGGGCCATGGCGTTTCGAAGGAACCGTCCCGGCATTTGCGTGGAGCGATTTGCGTAAATCACGGAAAACGTAAATCTAAAAAGGCGGATGCGGAATTAATCTGTCGTGCCGTGCGAGTCCTGTATGCTGCGCCACCTCGCTCGGTACCACGTATGTTACTTCCAGAGACAGCACGCGAGCATATTTTCACAGATGTATCAGAAACAATCGCGTTACCCATGTTTCAAGGGGGGCGAGGGTGAGAGGGGATAGGATGGGCGCTTCTCGGTTGTGCAGAAGATTTAATACATCCGAGCGGTAAGGAGCAAAAACATCGAAGTACAAGATTCACAGTATCAAGAATCCATTTGCCAATGGCGGATAAAATGAAATATCTAAATACGAAAATATGAAAAACTGTGCTAAGGAAAATCAAACATTATCATGACGGTCCTGGAAATGAAATAATGTCTGATCAACCACATTCTAGCTAGTCTCAGTTAAAATCAAACACTGATAGGAGCACTTACCACGTCGACTTGCAGTGGCTGAGTTCAGAGACACAGAGTCTGAACAAAGACAGAGTCGGATAACCAAGAGACGAAAACCTTCGCTCCTCTATTCTCCTGGCGTTCCTGAGAGAGAGAGAGAAAAAAAAAAAAAAGACACCAGCGCCTAAAAACCATAACGGCCAGTTAAAACCTTGGCTAGTCCCCAACCCATCAGATGAGAGAAAATCATCGTTTTCGAAATCCCTTCCCGTCTGATGGTCCCTAGAAAAGTAGAAAAGTGCACCTAAACTCTCAGCGGCCAATTAAAGTTCGTGGACAGCTGCTAGCATATGAAAAGAGAGGAAGTCGTCGTTTCGAGTTACCTCTCTCTTCTCACAATTCTGAAATGTCAGACCATGCCAAACGAACACCAAAAGAGCGCAGTTTATCGCTTTAAGCTTGCAACGTCCTTGTCTAGTGCCAAAGTGGCAGCGCGTTATTGTGTAGGTGGTGTTCTCCAATCATAAAGCCGCCTTTTCAAGCCCATTCTAACGCAAATGGCCACACTACATAGCGCGCGATATGAAAAGGGCAGACCGAAAAAGGTGCCGCGGTGTCGGCAGCTCTGGCATTATTTGTGAAGACGAATATACACTACTGGCCATTAAAATTGCTACACCAAGAAGAAATGCAGATGATAAACGGGTATTCATTGGACAAATACACTCCTGGAAATTGAAATAAGAACACCGAGAATTCATTGTCCCAGGAAGGGGAAACTTTATTGACACATTCCTGGGGTCAGATACATCACATGATCACACTGACAGAACCACAGGCACATAGACACAGGCAACAGAGCATGCACAATGTCGGCACTAGTACAGTGTATATCCACCTTTCGCAGCAATGCAGGCTGCCATTCTCCCATGGAGGCGATCGTAGAGATGCTGGATGTAGTCCTGTGGAACGGCTTGCCATGCCATTTCCACCTGGCGCCTCAGTTGGACCAGCGTTCGTGCTGGACGTGCAGACCGCGTGAGACGACGCTTCATCCAGTCCCAAACATGCTCAATGGGGGACAGATCCGGAGATCTTGCTGGCCAGGGTAGTTGACTTACACCTTCTAGAGCACTTTGGGTGGCACGGGATATATGCGGACGTGCATTGTCCTGTTGGAACAGCAAGTTCCCTTGCCGGTCTAGGAATGGTAGAACGATGGGTTCGATGACGGTTTGGATGTACCGTGCACTATTCAGTGTCCCCTCGACGATCACCAGTGGTGTACGGCCAGTGTAGGAGATCGCTCCCCACACCATGATGCCGGGTGTTGGCCCTGTGTGCCTCGGTCGTATGCAGTCCTGATTGTGGCGCTCACCTGCACGGCGCCAAACACGCATACGACCATCATTGGCACCAAGGCAGAAGCGACTCTCATCGCTGAAGACGACACGTCTCCATTCGTCCCTCCATTCACGCCTGTCGCGACACCACTGGAGGCGGGCTGCACGATGTTGGGGCGTGAGCGGAAGACGGCCTAACGGTGTGCGGGACCGTAGCCCAGCTTCATGGAGACGGTTGCGAATGGTCCTCGCCGATACCCCAGGAGCAACAGTGAAGTGGCGGTGCGGTCCCCTACGGCACTGCGTAGGATCCTACGGTCTTGGCGTGCATCCGTGCGTCGCTGCGGTCCGGTCCCAGGTCGACGGGCATGTGCACCTTCCGCCGACCACTGGCGACAACATCGATGTACTGTGGAGACCTCACGCCCCACGTGTTGAGCAATTCGGCGGTACGTCCACCCGGCCTCCCGCATGCCCACTATACGCCCTCGCTCAAAGTCCGTCAACTGCACATACGGTTCACGTCCACGCTGTCGCGGCATGCTACCAGTGTTAAAGACTGCGATGGAGCTCCGTATGCCACGGCAAACTGGCTGACACTGACGGCGGCGGTGCACAAATGCTGCGCAGCTAGCGCCATTCGACGGCCAACACCGCGGTTCCTGGTGTGTCCGCTGTGCCGTGCGTGTGATCATTGCTTGTACAGCCCTCTCGCAGTGTCCGGAGCAAGTACGGTGGGTCTGACACACCGGTGTCAATGTGTTCTTTTTTCCATTTCCAGGAGTGTATATTATACTAGATCTGACATGGGATTACAAAATGGTTCAAATGGCTCTGAGCACTATGGGACTTAACATCTGTGGTCATCAGTCCCCTAGAACTTAGAACTACTTAAACCTAACCAACCTAAGGACGTCACACACATCCATGCCCGAGGCAGGATTCGAACATGCGACCGTAGCAGTCACACGGTTCCAGACTGTAGAGCCTAGAACCGCATGGCCACACCGGCCGGCATGTGATTACATTTTCACCCAATTTGGTTGCATAGATCCTAAGAAATCAGTACCCAGAACAACCACCTCTGGCCGAAATAACGGCCTTGTACGCCTGGGCATTGAGTCAAACAGAGCTTGGATGGCGTGTACAGGTGCAGCTGCCCATGCAGCTTCAACACGATACCACAGTTCATCAAGAATAGTGACTGGCGTATTGTGACGAGCCAGTTGTTCGGCCACCATTGACCAGACGTTTCCAATTGGTGAGAGATCTGGAGAATGTGCGGGCCAGGGCAGCAGTCTAACATTTTCTGTATCCAGAAATGCCCGTATAGGACTTGCAACATGTGGTCGTGCATTATCCTGCTGAAATGTAGGGTTTCGCAGGGATCGAATGAAGGGTAGACCAACGGGTCGTAACACATCTGAAATGTAACGTCCACTGTTCAAAGTGCTGTCAATGCGAACAAGAGGTGACCGAGACGTGTAACCAATGGCACCCGATACCATCACGCCAGGTGATACGCCAGTATGGTGATGACGAATACACGCTTCCAATGAGCGTTCACCGCGATGTCGCCAAACACGGATGCGACCATCATGATGCTGTAAACAGAACCTGGATTCATCCGAAAAAAATGATGTTTTGCCATACGTGCACCGAGGTTCGTCGTTGAGTTCACCATCGCAGGCGCTCCTGCCTGTGATGCAGCGTCAAGGGTAATTGCAGCCATGGTATCCGAGCTGATAGTCCATGCTGCTGCTAACGTCGTCGAACTGTTCGTGCAGATGGTTGTTGTCTTGCAAACGTCCCTAGCTGTTGACTCTGGGATCGAGACGTGGCGGCCCGTCTGTTACAGCCATGCGGATAAGATGCGTGTCATCTTGACTGCTAGTGATATGAGGCCGTTGGGCCGTATTATCCTCCTGAACCCATCGATTCCATATTCTGCTAACAGTCATTGGATCTCTACCAAAGCGAGCAGCAATGTCGCGATACGATAAACCGCAGTCGCGATAAGCTACAATCCGACCTTTATCGAAGTCGGAAACGTGATGGTACGCATTTCTCCTCCTTACACGAGGCATGACAACAAAGTTTCACCAGGCAACGCAGGTCAACTGTTGTTTGTGTATGAGAAACCGCTTGGAAACTTTCCTCATGTGCCGGCCGGTGTGGCCGAGCGGTTCTAGACGCTTCAGTCTGGAACCGCGAGACCGCTACAGTCGCAGGTTCGAATCCTGCGTCGGGCATGGATGTCTGTGATGTCCTTAGGTTAGTTAGGTTTAAGTAGTTCTGAGTTCTAGGGGACTGATTACCTCAGATGTTAAGTCCCATAGTACTCAGAGCCATTTTTTTCCTCATGTCAGCTCGTTGTAGGTGTCGCCACCTGCGCCAACCTTGTGTGAATGCTCTGAAAAGCTAATCATTTGCATATCAGAGCATCTTCTTGCTGTCGGTTAAATTTCGCGCCTGTAGCACGTTATCTTCGCGATGTAGCAATTTTAATGGCCAGTAGTGTACCATCCCGAACGCACTCTATGCAATGGGAACTCAACAGAAAACCTACTGGCCAGTAATTATGCAAGGCAAAAATACTATTAATACTATTACTTTAATTAAATCGGAACTGCTCATTTGTTTACACATGGAGAGTAAATCCTACTATAGATAAATGGGCGAGATCAAGATGCTAGCTATTCCTTACATCGTAATTGTTTCTGCTGTAAGTGACAGGTGTTAGTCCTTCAATCTAAAAACTGGTGGAATTGATATCGAACTGTGTCGGAAATCAACCTACATGAAACGAGTCAGCAACAGAACTGGCGGACACGTTTCAGCACGAAACCTCGTTCAGTCTATATGAAGAGTCGTTACTGAAACACAGGGTGACCACAGTATGAAATGATGGCCGTCTCGTCCACATGGCTCTAATGATCCATTCAACTTGGTCCACGCTGTTGGTTCGATTCTCGGAGCGCTGCAACAGTTGTGGTCCTACGTGCATTCCCTTTCCTCAGTCTAGACAGTTGTTCCCAACAATTCTTGGACCATTACGCCTAAGTGTAATCAGACATTAGCTGGTATCCCCGTCCTTCCACGCCACCTGCCATCTGCTGCCTCCTTCCCCACATTATCACTAACTTTAGCACCTCCTTAAACTGTAAAATGAAAGACTTTTCTTGGAACATTTTTACTTTTAAAATGATGAAAGATGGGTTATATTTAGTTTGTGTGTGTGTGTGTGTGTGTGTGTGTGTGTGTGTGTGTGTGTGTGTGTTAGAATGAAGCCGGCCGGTGTGGCCGAGCGGTTCTAGGCGCTTCAGTCTGGAACCGCGCGACCGCTACTGTCACAGGTTCGAGTCCTGCCTCGGGCGTGGATGTGTGTGGTGTCCTTAGGTTAGTTAGGTTTAAGTGGTTCTAAGTCCTAGGGGACTGATGACCTCAGATGTTAAGTTCGATAGTGCTCAGAGCCCTTTGAACCATTTGTTAGAATGAATGACGAAGGAATTCGTGGTGCATAGTGGTTGCTATCAACAACTCCTTCTCAGAAAAGCTAACTATACACAGTGAGGACTCACACTTCTTACAAAACATACTTTTCCTGTATTACTCTTCTCCATTGCGACACTTGTTTGGCCTTCAAACTGCAACACCATTTAAAATAAAACAAGTTCAGGTGTGTGCACTGTATTTACCTGTTCGTAAATCACTTCATTGCTGCACTCCTTACTTCTGAACTGGCAGAAACTGACGGCTTCAGGTTTTTAATGCTTTGTGTGTAATCACTCTAGCAATAATAATAATAATAATAATAATAACTCTGTGTACAGCACTGCAGTAGCCCTTATGTAGTTATTGCTGTGTCTTGGTGTCAATTAATTCATTTATCTGTTTCGAAGCGAGAAATGAAGGAATTTCTAGATTGTATGCATTGTATTGTATGTTAACTGGGGACCTAGAAACGGAGAGGCTCCGTCCCCGCCGCAGCCGCAGTGGTCAACAACCCCACGACGACTACCGCAGTCCACTTCACCCCTCCGCCGCCCCACACCGAACCCAGGGTCATTGTGCAGTTCGGCCACCCGTTGGACCCCACAGGGAACGTCTCACACCAGCCCTATGTTTGCGTGGTAGAGTAATGGTGGTGTACGCGTACGTGGAGAACTTGCTTACGCAGCAATCGCCGACATAGTGTAACTGAGGCGGAATAAGGGGGACCAGCCCGCATTCGCCGAGGCAGATGGAAAACCGCCTAAAAACCATCCACAGACTGGCCGGTTCACCGGACCTCGACACAAATCCGCCGAGCGGATTCGTGCCGGGGACCAGGCGCTCCTTCCTGACCGGAAAGCCGTGCGTTAGACCGCACGGCCAATCGGGCGGGCTAATTTCTGGATTCCTACAAATACTATTCACAACCTGGAAAAGACATTTTCTTGAGAATTAAGCATTTGTTAGTGTATATGTCTCACTTTCATCATCAGCGATGTACGGGACAAAGCGCAACATACGTGTGTGTAATGGGCGGGCTACTTGAGAAACCTGTAACATCCACCACCTTAATACTACTAATTGAGAAAAAGCAATTATTGATAACTTACATAATCAATATTACAGTCTTACAAAACTGTGACAATAGTTATGATCTTCTGAAAACAATTTAGTTTCGTGACTGATACAGAACTGAATCGTTTAGTTTTTATCCGTCAGAAAATTTCATTTTACCCCTCAGGGGTAATTAAGATGGCTCTAAGCACTATGGAACTTAACATCTGAGGTCATCAGTCCCCTAGACTAGAACTACTTAAACCTAACTAACGTAAGGACAGCACACACATCCACGCCCGAGGCAGGATTCGAACCTGCGACCGTAGTAACAGCGCGGTTCCGGACTGAAGCGTCTAGAATCGCTCGGCCACAGCGGCCGGCGCAGGGGGTATTTACTCCCAGGTTGGGAACCACTGGTCTAGAGTGACGGCAGCTTTCAGCTATCTCTGACTGTAGTAGGAATATACGCAGGTCTAATTGCTATTGCGCGTTATATAGCGTGTATATGGACTCACGGAGCCAGAAAATAACGTGAGGACAGAACGGAGGAGAATTCTTCTGCGCTTGACAGATGTGTGTAGAATCGCAGCGACTGAGGCGCTCCTGGTGATGACTTATTACCAGGACATACTGAACACAAGAGCCAAATAGAAGAAGTAAACAACGGAGAACATTGCTAGAGACTGGCAAGCAATCTAGGTCAGGCAGAAACAGGGACGAGGTCTTACCAGTTCCTGTCTGATGTCAAGGATGGATTAAAAATGTTCTTTCCGCCGAGGAAGGGAACAGTACACTACCTGACGGGACATGGGGAATACCCCACCTATTTATTAAAAATACGCCAAAGCACCACAGAGTTCTGCGGGTGTGGAGAAACCAGCATCCTCGACCACACCATCGGCGAATGTGCCAATAGATTAATTATTGCGGACCAGGACAGTAACGTAATCGGTAGTAAAAAAAATCTGCAGCGTAGTAAGGAATGAAAAGCTGCGTCTCAAGCTGAACATTGTGAAACCAAAAATGACAGATTGAGAACTGCAAGCCTACATGACCTAAGAAGCCGCACATCGTGATAACGGGAGGCACTAAGGCAGAACTCTTAACCACGACATCCTTCCGGAAGCAGAGAGATAAGTCTCAGAGACTTACTGAGACCACGCCAACCGGCTCTCTCCAAATTTCGACAACTCGTAAAATTAGATTAAAGTTGGCATGACAGCACTGCGCCTGTAATTCTTAAGGTATTCCTTAACTCACCAGGGGTATTTTAGCGTTAACGTGTTTGGCGAAGGAAAGTAAATAGGAGAGAAGAGGAACCGAAATGGAGAGAGAGATGAAGGTACAGAGACATAGAGAGAGAGAGAGAGACAGGAACAGAGAGAAAGAGTAATTGCACGTGAAGGGAAAAAGGTTCGCATACAATTCTTCGCTTTTCTTCATGTTAGTCTATAGCCCACACAGATTACCAGTTCAAACAAGAACTAGTAATACTCTTTATCGTTTGTGAAGACTGGAAACCTAGTCGAGTACATGATGATTGAATTTACTCATTGTTGTTGTTGTTGTTGTTGTTGTAGTCTTCAGTCCAGAGTCTGGTTTGATGCAGCTCTCCATGCTACTCTATCCTGTGCAAGCTTCTTCATCTCCCAGTACCTACTGCAACCTACATCCTTCTGAATCTGCTTAGTCTCCCCCTACGATTTTTACCCTCCACACTGCCCTCCAATACTAAATTGGTGATCCCTTGATGCCCCAGAACATGTCCTACCAACCGATCTCTTCATCTAGTCAAGTTGTGCCACAAAATCCCCTTCTCCCCAGTTATATTCAATACCTCCTCATCAGTTATGTGATCTACCAATCTAATCTTCAGCATTCTTCTGTAGCACCACATTTCGAAAGCTTCTATTTTCTTCTTGTCCAAACTATTTATCGTCCATGTTTCACTTCCATACATGGCTACATTCCTATACAAATACTTTCAGAAACGACTTCCTGACACTTAAATCTATACTCGATGTTAACAAATTTCTCTTCTTCAGAAACGCTTTCCTTTCCATAGCCAGTCTACATTTTATATCCTCTCTACTTCGACCATCATCAGTTATTTTGCTCCCAAAATAGCAAAACTCCTTTACTACTTTAAGTGTCTCATTTCCTAATCTAATTCCCTCAGCATCACCCGATTTAATTCGACTACATTCCAGTATCCTCGATTTGCTTTTGTTGATGTTCATCTTATATCCTCCTTTCAAGACACTCTCCATTCCGTTCAACTGCTCTTCCAAGTCCTTTGCTGCCTCTGGCAGAATTACAATGTCATCGGTGAACCTCAAAGTTTTTATTTCTTCTCCATGGATTTCAATTCCTACTCCGAATTTTTCTTTTGTTTCCTTTACTGCTTGCTCAATATACAGATTGAATAACATCGGGTATAGGCTATTTTCTTTTATGATCTCTTTTAATTGTTAAAAAACATTCAAAAGCCAAGATCGCGCAAAATTCTTTTTTATTCAGGACAACCGTTTTCAACAGTATCAGCTGTCATCTTCAGGTCTTACACATTTTTTGTAATGTAACATGTTCATTCTACGCTGACTCATGCACAAGATGTGAAGCGAATAAAACTCAACACATTATAAACGTTTCTCATCACTAAGATATTTAAAAACACACAGCATCTTATGACATGGCGTTTAGGAGCTCATACTGTGTATTTTTAAATACCTTAGCGATGAAAATCGTATATAATGTGCTGAGTTTTATCCACTTGACATCTTGCGCGTGAGGTCAGGTTTAAATGAATATGTTTTACTACAAAAAATTTTTAAGACCTGAAGATGACAGACAAGACTGTTGAAACCGGTTGTACTGAAGAAAAATATTTTGTGCGATCTTGGTTTTGGTATGATTTTTAACAAATAGAATACATGTGAGTGAAATTAACTTGATACAATAGCTCTTGTTTATGTTCTGTGTTACTGCTGCTCAACATTCTGGGTGACTCGAGTCATGTGCGCAGAATTTTGGACAGCAAACACGTAGAACATTAACAAGAGCTGCGTGGGATGGACACTAAAAAGCTGCACTGATCCTTTAATGGCACAGGGCTCTGTATCGGTCAGAATGTTGGGCAGCAACAACAAAATGTGAAAAAACACAGTAAGGTATAGAAATGAATATGTTCTATTGGTTTATGGACGTCGCAATGCTGGACCACATGCAAAACGAACATGCAAGGGAAAGAAGCGAGTTAAAGCTATGACCAACAAATTAATAGAAATGCGTCTTAGAGGAAATTGGTGCATCAGTGACGACAACTTCACAGAACAAACTGACCCCCGCTATGATGCAAGACTAACAAGGAGACCACCCAGCAATCAAATTTTTGTAATTTTTTGTATTAGTGGTACGTGAAGTTCAGAACTCAAATATCAGTATCACAGAGCAATTCGCAATACCGTCAAAAATTCTCGAGAAAATCGACTGTGAAGTTTTCTGACCAACTCCAGGAACTTTAATTCTCTAACACGAAGGGTGTATTCACACGGGCATCTTGGTTTACTCATTAACTTCGCAGAATGGTACTCGAATAATTAAAGAATGCTGGTTCGAAACTCGCTACGGTTTTCCTTTTTTTATTCTATTTTTTTCGTTCATCTCGAAAACGTACGTTATGCAATATAAAATTCATCTCATGTGTGCTGGTTAACAAATATTTAATCATTATTTCTATGAAAAATGCCCGTCTTTTCGATTCTAATTGCGTACTGCACGCGAAACTCTAGTTTTCATGGCAGATAAAGTCCTTTTTTATTGATATTATACAAAAGATTGTTAACAAAGATCTTTTAAATTGAAAAATCGTAGATATATTAATAATCGTTTATAAAATATCGATAGTTAAGAAGTTACATTTGCCATGAAGTCTCGAATTTTGAATGTGATACGTAATTAAAAACAAGGAGACGTGAATTTTCCATAAAAATAGATTAGATGCATGTTACTTAGCATATATTTGATGTACATTTTTCGAACAAATACTGATTAGATGTGTTTTAATTAGGATATACTTGATGAATTGTATGTTTCAATGATGTAAGTATTAGAAATAAAGGAAAAAACTAAAATCAAAAGAAGTCCTAGTGAGATCGGAATCACACACATGAGTACCAGGCTCCAAAGCTACAGGCTGATCCACGTTGCCTGTCGTATAAAACGGCCTTCATTTCAGGGAATTACAATTCCTCAAGTTCCTCGGAAAACTTCAAAGTTGATTTTCTCCACAATTTTTTGGTTGTTGCCTTGAATTGCTTTGGGACATTGATATTTGAGTTCTGAACATCACGTACCATAAATATAAAAAAAAGTATTTTACCCGCAGCTGGCCTAGCATATCGCTAAATGAAGTTAATTATGCGTATCGCTTTATGTGCCGACTGACCCGGTCGGAATCGTATCGCTTTATATGACGAGTGACCCAGTCGGAATCTTCCGGCGGTTGGTGCAAGCTTTTTTATCTGACGCCATTTCGGCGACATGCTGAACGATAATGATAAAATTACGACGAGTACAGCACACACACTCTACCACGAACGGAAAAAGCTCTAACGTTACCGGGAACCGAACACGGAACTTTATGATCTAGTGTCACCAACGTTAAATGAAATCGAGACACATGGAAAAGAGTAAGTTTACTGTTTATTATTTCAAAGTTAATCGTAGAACTATTAATACATTTATCCCATTGTGAATCAAAACGGTCAGTGGCTCCATGGAAAAGCGTTTGCTGTTGCATAAGGACCCACGATTGTACCCAGATTTGCACCTGTTCGTCCGAAGCAAATCGGCGGCCTCGAATATCTTTCTTCAGGCCACCGAAAACGGGGAAGTCGCATGGGGAGAGAGGGACTGTGTGGAGGATGTCTAACGGCTTCCCAGCAAAACTTCTGTAGCGCAATCGAAAAAACCTTAGTAACATGTGGGCCCACCCGCGAAGAAAAGTGTGGAGCTTCAAGAGAAGTGGGCGAAATTATTGCCAAATATTTGTTGAGAATTTGCGGACACGGGAGGATGGCTCAAAATCGTTCAAATGGCTCTGAGCACTATGGGACTTAACATCTGAGGTCATTAGTCCCCTAGAAGTTAGAACTACTTAAACCTAACTAACCTAAGGACATCACACACATCCATGCCCGAGGCAGGATTCGAACCTGCGACCGTAGCAGTCGCACGGTTCCGGACTGAGCGCCTAGAACCGCATGGCCACAGCGGCCGGCGGGAGGATGGGATAATACAATTGTATTAGTTTGTAAGTGGTGACTTAGTAAGAAAATGTTCTTGTAGGAAAGCAAGATGATCCAATTGTACTGAATCGGGGAAATGACGTTTCGAAAACATAACAAATGCACCACGTGGTTTAAGCTAGATTATTTTGAGAGCAAAACTAAGTGTACAAATACGTGGAGATTTTTCCAGAGGAACCATAACCAAAATCCAGGACAGATTTCTTAACTAAGGGAGGTATAATGAGCCAAAAAATAAAGTACTTGGCGTAGCTGGATAAACTTAATACAACGCCGTTGGGCACCGCAAGAATCGAGAGCCGCGAATCAAACTAGCCGAGCAAGTTACGCAGTACGGCATGGTGACTCAGCGAGAATGCTGCCCTGGCGGTTACTTCATGCTGTCAACGAGCAGGGCAACCAGAGGCGCAATAGTGCCAACACAGCAGAAATACAGACCTACCCCGGCATGGTTG
This sequence comes from Schistocerca serialis cubense, assembly GCF_023864345.2. Classification (NCBI taxonomy): domain Eukaryota; kingdom Metazoa; phylum Arthropoda; class Insecta; order Orthoptera; family Acrididae; genus Schistocerca; species Schistocerca serialis. The sequence goes on from NC_064639.1 coordinate 972,373,505, forward strand.
GTGTGCGTACCTCATTCCCAGGTCGCCGTTCTGTTATGACTTGAGTGGAAGAAACCAGTGCTGTAACAAAACAAGCACTGACTAGGCCCATGCAAAAACTCCTCATTTTCAGTTAGAGGCATCTCAGTCTGTCTACCTCAGAACGCATGTTTTTACTGGCGACCCACGAGCGCTTCTTGTCTGAACCGACATCACCGCTACCTAATCTATACTGAATAATACTCTGAGGTGACATAAGTCGTTAGATAATGATAATGCACATATAAAGACGGCAGTAGTACCGCATATACAAGGTATAAAAGGGTAGTGCTTTGGCGGGGCTGTCACTTCTAGTCACGTGATTCCTGTGAAAACGTTTCCACGTGGTTACGGCCGCTCGACGGGCCGCTCTCCAATGAGAATGACACGCTGCGTTCTGTTATCTAGGAACTCTTCAATCCAATCACACAATTGGTCTGACAGTCCATATGCTCTTACTTTATTCATTAAACGACTGTGGGGAACTGTATCGAACGCCTTGAGGAACTCAAGAAGCGCGGCATGTACCTGGGAACCCGTGTCTATGGCCCTCGTGGACAAATAGCGCGAGCTGGGTTTCACACGTTCCGCTTTTTCGAAACCCATGCAGATTTCTACAGAGTAGATTTCTAGTCTCCAGAAAAGTCATTATACACGAACATAATAGTGTAATAACCGCAGAAACCAGTGCAGGATGTACGACGAACGTACGCTTCAGGACAGAGCGGCGAAAGTTTCGCATTAATGGGCTATGGCAGCAGACGACTGACGTCAGTCCCTTTGCTAACAGCACGACATTGACTGCAGGGTCTCTCCTGGGCTCGTGACTATATCGACTGGACCTGGACGTGCGGAAAACCGTGGCCTGGTCAGATGACTCCCGATTTCACTTGGTAAGAGCTGACGGTAGGGTTCGAGTGTAGGGCATACCCCACAAAGCCATGGACACAAGTTGTCAACAAATCACTGGCAAGCTGGTGGTGACTCCATAACGGCATGGGCCGTGTTTACATGAAACCGATCATTGACTGGAAGTGGTTATGTTCGCCTACTTGGAGACCATTTGCAGCCATTCATGGACTTCATGTTCCCAAACAACTATTTAATTTTTATAGATGATAATGCACAGGGCCACAGTTGTTTACGATTGGCTTGAAAATTCTGGACAATTCGAGCGAATGTGTGGCCACCCAGGTGGCACGACGTGAATCCTATCGAACATTTATGGAACATAATCGAGAGATCAGTTTGTGCGCAAAATCCTGCATCGGCAACACTTTCACAGTTACGGACGGTTATAGTGACACCACGGCTCAATTTTTCTGCAAGGACTTCCAACGACTTGTTCAGTCCATGCCCCACATCCAGCTGCTGCACTACGCCGGTCAAAAGGAGGTCCGACACGATAGTAGGAAGTATCACATGACTTTTGTCACCTCCGCGTGAACATATGGTTTGTTAACACTGTTTCACTGATGTCCCATCGGTCGTCTAGCAGGCACGCACTCACTACATAAGTGCTCTTCCGTGCCCCTGATTCGTGGTTCACTGACGTCAAGACCACGATCTGCCATCACCACCACACACAAAAATGGCTGGCCAACCCTATAATTTCAGTTACTATTTCCATCTCAAATAAATACTACTATCCATTAAAATTGCTACAACAAGAAGAAATACAGATGATAAACGGGTATCCATTGGACAGATATATTATACTAGAACTGACATGTGATTACATTTTCACGCAGTTTGGGTGTATAGATCCTGAGAAATCAGTACCCAGAACAACCACCTCTGGCCGTAATAACGGCCATCACACGCCTGAGCATTGAGTCAAACAGAGCTTGGATGGCGTGTACAGGTACAGCTGCCCATGGAGCTTCAACATGATACCACAGTTCATCAAGAGTAGTGACTCGCGTATTGTGCCGAGCCAGTTGCTCGGCCACCATTGACCGGACGTTTTCAATTGGTAAGAGATCTGGAGAATGTGCTGGCCAGGGCAGCAGGCGAACATTTTCTGTATCCAGAAAGGCCCGTACAGGACCTGCAACATGTGGTCGTGCATTATCCTGCTGAAATGTAGGGTTTCGCAGGGTAGAGCCACGGGTCGTAAAACATCTGAAATGTAACGTCCACTGTTCAAAGTGCCGTCAATGCGAACAAGAGGTGACCGAGACGTGTAACCAATGGCACCCCATACCATCACGCCAGGTGATAACGCCAGTATGGCGATGACGAATACACGCTTCCAATGTGCGTTCACAGCGATGTCGCCAAACACGGATGCAATCATCATGATGCTGCAAACAGAACCTGGATTCATCCGAAAGAATGACGTTTTGCCCTTCATGTAACCAGGTTCGTCGTTGAGTACACCATCGCAGGCGCTCCTGTCTGTGATGCAGCGTCAAGGTAACTGCAGCCATGGTCTCCGAGCTGCAAACGTCGTCGAACTGTTCGTGCAGATGGTTGTCTTGCAAACGTCCTCATCTGTTGACACAGGGATCGAGACGTGGCTGCACGATCCGTTACAGCCATGCGGATAAGATGCCTGTCATCTCGACTGCTAGTGATATGAGGCCGTTGGGATCCAGCACGGCGTTCCGTACTACCCTCCTGAACCCATCGATTCCATATTCTGCTAACAGTCATTGGATCTCGACCAACGTGAGCAGCAATGTCGCTATATGATAAACCGCAATCGCGACAGGCTACATACAATCCGACCTTTATCAAAGTCGGAAATGTGATGGTACGCATTTCTCCTCCTTACACGAGCCATCACAACAACGTTTCACCAGTCAACGCCGGTCAACTGCTGTTTGTGTATGAGAACCCGGATGGAAACTTTCCTCATGTCAGCACGTTGTAGGTGTCGCCACCGGCGCCAAACTTGTCTGAATGCTCTGAAAAGATAATCATTTGCATATCACAGCATCTTCTTCTTGTCGGTTAAATTTCGCGTTTGTAGCACGTCATCTTCGTGGTGTAGCAATTTTAATGGCCAGTAGTGTAGCAGGCACGCACTCACTACCACTCACTACTAAGTGCTCTGCCATGCCTGATTGGTGGTTCACCGACATCAAGACGTCCATCTGCCATCACCACCACACACAACAACGGCTGGCCAACCCTTTAATTTCAGTTAGTATTTCCATCTGAAATAGATACTAAATGTAAAATATGACGGTCGCCAGTCATAAGCATGTTACTTGTGTAATGTACTGAAATATTTTAACGAAATCTTTTCTTTTATTATCGCAAAGTTACTTGAAAAATAAGATAGTTGTCATCAAGAGTCTTACTTCCTAGCTTTCTAGAGACCAAAAAAAGATCATTTAGAATACATTTGAACTCTGATGGCAAGACGAATTTAATAATTGCAATTTGAAAGGCTGCGTCACCAAGTAGACTTTTCATATTTCGTCATTAGTACCACTAGGTACTTTGTTAAATAAAGGACATATTAACATTCTGGTTTCACACGATAACATTTATTGTTAATGCAGTTAATCAAAAATCGATCATTTTTAAAATAACACAGGAAATAAATAACTGAATGTTTCTAAGCAACATTAATTACAGAAACACTACTTAGGATCAACAAGCGATATTTTTCAAAAATTCAGTATTCAAGCACTTTCACTGGTATGACTGATACTCCCTATACAATTCTAAATACGAAAAGACATGAAAATTCTCGACTTATAGCAGATGAGCAGTCGTAATTTGTGGTGGAGACAATGATACACTCTTTTTTCACGTCTCCTTAAATGTGAAAATTGTGGCTCGCCGTGATTCCACCCAGAGCCACTGTTCTTGACGCACTAGTTGCTCAATTACTTCGCCGCAATTAATGTTCGGAAATTCTTGCATCCCCTATAAACATTTTGCTGAAACTACTTACAACTGTGCAAATTATTGCCACACTACTTCCTTGACCTTCTTATAATAGTTTTGTCGCACAATAATGAATCATTTTATTTTTGTACTTGAGAACATCCACTGCATGACTTCGCTGTCTACAATCCAGTCCCACTTTGTTTCCAGTTCTGTTCTACCCTCAGCCGCTAAATGGGCCGCTAAACGGACATAATTTTGTAGTATACAGAATCTATGGTCATCATGTTATTGTATTAAAAAAATTGCACCCAGTTTAAGAAAATGACTAAACTATTTATTTTCTGTATATAGAGTGAAATCGGGTTTTAACTGCAGAATAAAGAATCCGAGGAAAGTGAGTTACATTCTAAAGATTGACCAACAGGCTGTTAAGTAGTTGGTCATAGTGTTCGGTATCATCAGTGTAGTTTACTTGTTCTGAATTATTGAATAGGCTATAAACCAAGCACATATTATTATACATTTGAGTCAGAAATGAATAACAATGAAGTTGTATTAAAATCGAGTCAGAGCTCTAAATCTCACCTTGTTTACTTGTGTCTGAGCTCTATCCTCCGACAATGATTTCGATTGACTTAACTAAATTTGGGACCCCTAATGAAGTGCACGGCGGAGTGGGCTGGAAGCTTCCACATTATCCTATACGAGCTTCTGCTCCGTCTTTAACCGCCCCATCGTCGATTCTAATGGACTTTCCTTTTAACTACCGCTTTGTCCATTTCAGAAAAACGCATGACACTGACCACCAGAGAGAGTTGCCAACGTACAACTTTACGGTGCGTTTGCTTGAAACTCTGGGTAAATTAGTTAAATCACTCTTGCCAATAGTCATTCTGCTTATAAAAATTTACCATTCTGTATTACCTGCTTACCAATGCCTCTTCCTATTTTAGATTAGAATTAAAGGCGTTTGGAATTTCTCAGTATCTAAATGCTACCAGGCTTAACCTACACGGAAGTCACTTCGTGTCGAAACTCTAAGAATGGCTGATCGAAACTTTTTGAACACGGATTTGTTCAAGACACCAAGATGCTATTGGCTTCAATATGAATGTGTCGAACTCACCAGAATGCCGAAATATGAAATTGCCGCCTGGTAAACACCATGAACGAGAGAAACTACGGTAGTGGTCTTCCCTTGCTGTCAGCAGTCGACTGCATCCATTACCCATCTTCCCCATTACTCTCCAGTGACATTTTTTTCCCACACAACGTCCTTCTGCCACTTTTCGCAGTTTGGGCTACTAATCAACGAGTTATGGCGGGCTAGATTACGGAAGCCATAAAAGCGTTTCAGGGCGCAGAGTAGTTAGTTTTTAGTGGGGCAGGAAGAGGGGAAGGGGGCGACGACATCCGCTCCTAGCCTCCAGCAGCGATAAGCCCTCAGCCATCCGCGGTTTACGGCCAATCAGAGGGCGCAATCAGCAGGTAGGGGGCTCACGCTTCTCATACGTCATCAAGAGGCGCTCACGGAATGATGCGTGTCTGTAGCCCATCCGAGCCCGACAGAACCTACATGCTCGGACATTCGTCACACGAGGAGCGCCTTATCTAGCAGGGAATGAGTTGTAACGCACATCCCCAAATGAATACTTCTGTGTGCGGCAAAAGCAAGAGCTCATATTATAAAAAGTTCCCGTTACACACATTGAGAAGTTGTAGAAGGGACTGGATGAAAACAATTATGAAAAGGTCTTAAACATGCCGTAACCATACTATAGAAAGAAACAACAAAATCATATTTTACAGTCAGCCAAAAATACAAATGAATTGTTTATTAACATAAAAGTTTTCTGGGTGTGGTAGCGCGTCATATCGTAAATAAATATCAATGATGAAACTTTTATCCATTATGGATGTGAAGCACGGCGACTGTGATGAATAAAAGTTTCCAGAAATTATATCAAATGGTACGTATTTATTGCATATATATAGGGGTCGTGTGGCTGAAGCGAAATGTAAAATCTAAACATGCAGTAACATAAACAATTCTCGTCACATTAAGTGCTTATCTGTTCCGTTTTCACGTCTTGCCACAGCTACACGAATCCCACAACGCTGCTAACATGCAGTAAATATGTACCACCTGATGATGGATCGCTAGGTGATTCGAAGCAGGTAAGGGAAAATAAAAATTGAATATCAAAACAAGAGGCGACTCGCTGCAGTAATTTCTGGCAAACTTTATCATTGATGAAACCAACGTTTCGGCCATAGTTACAGTGGCCTTCTCCTAAATATACTACTGTGTTTTGTTGTTCAGAGTCTATTATATTGTGTCATGACTGCTCTACTGAGCATGATGTTACGTCACAATTTTAATAAGCATCGTTATAATTGGTCTCTTGTGGCGGAAGGAGTGGGAAACTTTATTGTAATAGGTCTCCTGTGGTGGAGGAAGAGGGATCCATTGTTGTTTGTTCCCCCTCACTGTCTGTGCTATGATTCGTAGTTATCAGCGAATGGGGTGTGGACCCTTCTTCAAGCTGGACGTAGGCCGTGAGACAGCAATTACTCGCCGGTAATGGTTTATTATCACGGAACTAGTTTCCAGTCTAAGCCAAATTCAGACCGTAGTATACATCATCATCATTAGTGTTCTGTCCAAAGACAAGTTTATACATGATAACTCTCCACGCTCTCCTGCCTTGTGCCATCCTCTTCAGGTCCACTTCCGCTTCCCCTTACGTCGTCTACCATCTTGTATCTCCTCCTTCCTCTCAATCTCCTCTGACAAACTAATCCGTCCAAAGCGTCTGTTGGCAAGCACCCCTGTCTCAGCAAAGCCCCATCCAGTTCTTCATCCTTTCTCTTACAACCTGCAGCAGTTTTCTCCTCTCGCTAATCCTTTCGAACACTGTTTCGTTACTCAATCTTTCCCTCGAGCTTATCCTCTCCATTCTCCTCCACGTCCATATCTCAAATCCTTCTAGCGTTTTTTCATCCTCTCGTCTCAGTACATATGTTTCTGCCCCATAGAGTGCCATCCTCCAGACAACTCAGCTGCCAAGCCTTTTCCTCAGGCCTTCATCTAGAAGTTTAATAACAAGATGTGTGGTTTGATAATGCGCTGGCCGAGCGGTTCTAGGCGCTAGAGTCTGGAAAGGCGCTACCGCTACGGTCGCAGGTTCGAATCCTGCCTCGGGCATGGATGTGTGTGATGTCCTTAGGTTAGTTAGGTTTAAGTAGCTCTAAGTTCTAGGGGATTGATGACCTCAACAGTTAAGTCCCATGCTCAGATCCATTTGAACCATGTTTGAGAATGCGCGTGTCAGCCCGAAACCGGCAACCATTGTAGCACACTTTTATTTATCAGCGCAACTGAACCGGACGAAATAAACAATGATATAATTTCCTTAGTACTGAACAGCCGCGGACGTACCATCCCGTGGCAACATATCTCTAATAAGCAAGTTTACCTAGTTTGCCACATAACAATCTCCTCTTTCTACTGAATTCCTCATTCGCTACAGCAGTGCGACTTTTTTCCTCCTAATGACGTCTCCAGTCTTCCGTGTTCGTACTTCAAAGATACACTACTGGCCATTAAAATAGCTACACCACGAAAATAACGTACTACAGACGCGAAATTTAACCGACAGGAAGAAGATGCTGTGATATGCAAATGATTAGCTTTTCAGAGCATTCACACCTACAACGTGCTAACATGAGGATAGATACCAACCGATTTCTCATACACAAACAGCAGTTGACCGGCGTTGTCTGGTGAAACATTGTTGTGACGCCTCGTGTAAGGAGGAGAAATGCGTATCATCACGTTTCCGACTTTGATAAAGGTCGGACTGTAGCCTATCGTGATTGCGGTTTATCGTATCGCGACATTGCTGCTCGCGTTGGTCGAGATCCAAAGACTGTTAGCAGAATATGGAATCGGTGGGTTTTGGAGGGTAATAAGGAACACCGTGCTGGATCCCAACGGCCTCATATCACTAGCAGTCAAGATGGTCTCGATCCGTGAGTCAATAGATGGGGACATTTGCAAGACAACAGCCAGCTGCACGAACAGTTCGACGACGTTTGTAGCAGCATGGACTATGAGCTCGGAGACCATGGCTGCTGTTACCCTTGACGCTGCATCATAGACAGGAGCGCCTGCGATGGTGTATTCAACGGCGAACCTGGGTGCACGAATGGCAAAACGTCATTTTTTCGGATGAATCCAGGTTCTGTTTACAGCATCATGATGGTCGCATCCGTGTTTGGCAACATCGCGGTGAACGCACATTGGAAGCGTGAATTCGTCAACGCCATACTGGCGTATCACCCGGGGTGATGGTATGGGGTGCCATTGGTTACACGTCTCGGTCACCTCTTGTTCGCATTGACAGTACTTTGAACAGTGGACGTTACATTTCAGATGTGTTCCGACGCGTGGCTCTATCCTTCATTCGATCCCTGCGAAACCCTACATTTCAGCAGGACAATGCACGACCGCATGTTGCAGGTCCTGTACAGGCCTTTCTGGATACAGAAAATGTTCGACTGCTGCCCTGGCCAGCACATTCTCCAGATCTCTCACCAATTGAAAACGTCTGGTCAATGGTGGCCGACCAACTGGCTCGTCACAATACGCGAGTCACTGCTCTTGACCAAGCTGCATAGGTATAGCTCTGTTTGACTCAATGCCCAGGCGTACCAAGGCCGATATTACGGCCAGAAGTGGTTGCTCTGGGTACTGATTTCTCAGGATCTATGCACCCAAATTGCGTGAAAATGTAATCACATATCAGTTCTAGTATAATATATTTGTCCAATGAATACCCGTTTATCATTTGCATTTCTTTTCGGTGTAGCAATTTTAATGGCCAGTTGTGTATTTGTATGCTCTTATGTGGCTAGCAATAACTTGACCTGTCTTAATACTTGCCAGTCTACTTCTTGCGCCGATCACCATACTTTGTTTTTGCCGTATTGATTCTCATGCCATATTCCACACAAGCTACATTCATATGTTTTCGCATTGTATTTAGAGTTCGTTCACTTCCTACCACTAATAGCTTCTTATGCAAAGTTTACATTGTTTTCCTAAATTGTTTACGGTTCATAGAACCAGCTTATACTTATGGAAAGATCATAATAATGTAGTTTTTGCCCATTCCGTTGTGTAATGTAGTAACTCAGAGACAGACATTTAATATTTAGAGAAGAACCCACAAAGAAAATTCGAAGATTATAGGATTATATGTTTCTTATCGCAAGACACAAACTCTTCTTGATTTTTTGGGCCATATCTTTTTCAGATCGACCTTACCGTCCCAACAGGTCCTTATATTAAATATACATCTGAAATATTTTAGCAATAACAGCAATGATTTGAAAATTAGGTTAAGGTTCTTTTGTCACTTCTGTAAGCTTTTATTTTTTTTGCCTTGATTCCTAAGTTTTTTCTAATAGTGCTTGCGCCTGGTCTGGCTGGGAGGTTCTACCTCCACAAGCATAATATTTTACGCAGATAGTCTAAACGTAACTAAACCACTTCAACTGCTTTCATGGGGCGAAAAAGTGCTTAGGTTTTATCCGATTTACTACCCTCACACATATATTACTCGCGTGTAAATCAGGCACACTTATTAACGATGGCAAGTTTAACGAGCACCAGAAAGACGTGAAGGGCTTATTTCAATAGTGGTACAAGTATATATACGTGAGTATTTCTGGTATCTCAACTGCAGATTTTTCAGCGCTCATTTAACTTTAGGACTCTGTATCTCAGAAGGAACAAAAATGGACTTGCACCACTATTGAAACAAGCTCTTCATTTGTAGCTCTGCTTTATTGATTATGCTAAAGCCTTTGACTGTATCGACCACAACAAATTACGGGAAGTACTCAAACACATGGAAGCAACAGATAGTCTCATACACCTCACAGGGAATTTATACTCTGACCAAGAATCTATAGTGCAGACCCAATACGGAGCAGCTAAATGGGCCAAGATTCAGAAAGGAGTACGACAAGGCTGTATATTGTCACCTTATTTAGTAAATCTGTGTGCAGAGCACATTACAAAAGCCGCCAAGTTAGATGAAAAAGACATTGCAATTAAAATATCTGAGATAAATATAAATAACCTTAGATATTCAGATGATACCATGTGGTCGTTTCTCCGCTTGCCTTTCAGAAGAATCGAAAACACGGCTGCCTTGCACCTCCCTGGATTCTCCACCTCCGCTAGATTTAAAATTACATAGCAAGTAAACCACAATTTGGACTTATATACAGACTGTATTAATAAATTTCAAATGTTCTGTGACATACTTTCCAACCTAGTATATAGTAATGTGTGCTTTCCCTCAGCTTGAGCTATTACGTAAAAAAATTTTATAATATTAGTGTGGGCATGGAAATGAAACATCAGTGACACGTCTCAGTAATTACTTAGGAGGTACTGAATCGTATCGGGGAAAAAGCAAATTTACGGCATATTTTGACTAACAGAAGGAGTCTGTTGGTAACACTTATCCTGAGGCATGAAGGAATCATCAGTTTGGTATTGTATGAAAGTGTCAGCGGTTAAAATTGTAGAGGCAGACCAAGGGATGAATACAGCAAGTAGCTTCAAATGGATGTACGTTGCAATCATCTGGAGATGAAGAGAAAAAATAGCTCTGAGCACTATGGGACTCAACATCTGAGGTCATCAGTCCCCTAGAACTCAGAACTACTAAAACCTAACTAACCTAAGGACATCACAGACATCCATGTCCAAAGCAGGATTCGAACCTGCGACCGTAGCAGTCGCGCGGTTCCGCACTGAAGAGCCTAGAACCGCTCGGCCATCGCGGCTGGCGGAGGTGAAGAGACTTGTGCAGGACAGAGTGCCTTGTGGAGCTACATCAAACCAGTCTTTGAACTGTAAACCACAACAATAACAGCCCAGCAATAGTGCATTTGTTTTACTGTGCGTCGTTTATACGAAAGGACAGTTATAAAATGGGCGTTCAAAAAGTAACGCAAAACATTTTTTCTCGATCATTTTCGGTTGAAATAAAATGCGAAATTTTGTTGTGGGGCATCGTGGAATGTTACCGCATCAGTCCCTTACGAAGTTTCGATAGGTGGCGGTGCTATGTGTAGCTTCCAAAGGGCGTCTGTAAAGGGGATGAGTTCCAAGCAGAGAGGTCTCATCTAGTTTCTTTTTGGCGGAAAAGCCTCACAGATATTCGTAGGTGCTTGCAGAATGTCTACGGAGACCTGGCAGTGAACAAAAACACGGTGAGTCGTTGGGCGAGCCGTCTGTCATCATCGCAACAAGGTCGGGCAAATCTGTCCGATCTTCACCTGCCGGCCGGCCGCACACAGCTGTGAGTCCTGCAGTGTTGGACACTGGGGACACTCATTCGAGATGACCGACAGATGACAATCAACCACCTCGCTACACAACTCGACGTCTCTGTTGGTATTGTATTGTATGTTAACCGGGGATCTAGAAACTACGGAGAGTCTCCGTCCCCGCCGCAGCCGCAGTGGTCCACAACCCCACGACGACTACTGCAGTCCACTTCACCCCTCCGCCGCCCCACATCGAACCCAGGGTTATTGTGCGGTTCGTCCCCCGGTGGACCCCCAGGGAATGTCTCACACCAGATGAGTGTAATCCCTATGTTTGGGTGGTAGAGTAATGGTGGTGTACGCGTATGTGGAGAACTTGTTTGCGCAACAATCGCCGACATAGTGTAACTGAGGCGGAATAAGGGGAACCAGCCTGCATTCGCCGAGGCAGATGGAAAACCGCCTAAAAACCATCCACAGACTGGCCGGTTCATCGGACCTCGATAAAAAACCGCCGGGCGGATTCGTGCCAGGGACCAGGTGCTCCTTCCCCTTCTGGAAAGCCGTCTCTGTTGGTAGTAGTGACAAACTCGTCCACCAGCTAGGGTACTCAAAGGTGTGTGCCCGCTGGCTTCTTCGCCATCTACAGTCTGGATCTCGCACCTTCCGACTTACAGCTACCTGGTGCAATGAAGGATGCACTCCACAGGAAGCAGTGCGTGGATGATGGAGAGGTCATTGATGCAGCATGACGCTGGGTCCGAAGTCGACCAGTAGAGTAGTACCATGCGGGTATACAGGCCCTCCCAGTAAGGTGGCGTAGAGCTGTCGCACTGAACATAGATTGTGTTGAAATTGAAATCATGAATGAAACAAACCTGCTTTCAGAAAAAAGTCTGGCATTACTTACTGAACGCTTCTCGTAGTTCAAACGTCTGACACTTATGTTCCAACAGTTCAGAAGTCTGCAGAGGTTGGCTGCGAGGTGCTGTCACATTACTGACGCACTGGATCTAATGAACAGTGTTTAAATTCTACGAGGCGTGTTTTTTAAGTGAGTATCGTTTTGCTACACCGCGGCCGCAGCGCTGCGGTCGGCGTTCTGCGCATGCGCACTGGGTACCTACATCTGTTGTCTACGCACTGACGCCATTACAGTCTGATTCTCCCTTGTTTACGTTGTGTACTGAGTGTTTAAGATGCCTCCGACAATCGTGAGTCCCGCCGACTGTGAAGTACGGGCTGTTATAAGATTTCTTAGTGCTAAAGGCCTAAAAGCGATCGATATTCATCGTGAGATCTGTGCAGTTTACGGAGAAAACATTATGAGTGATGGAATGGTAAGAAAGTGGGTGAGAGCATTTAAAGATGGACGCACATGTGCATGATGAACAACGGAGTGGGCGTCGTTCGGTCGTTAATGAAAGTTTGGTGCAGGAAGCGGACAATAAGGTGAGAGAAAACATGCGCTTTACGATTTCCTCCTTGCAGGATGACTTTCACAGTGTTTCTCGTAGTGTTTGTATGGAATTGTGACCGAGCACTTGAATTACCGAAAATTTTGCGCACGTTGGGTACCGAAGATATTGACGGATGTGCACAAAACCAAACGTTTAGACAGTGCATTGACTTTCCTTGAGCGGTACCACAACGACGGTGATGATTTCTTAACCCAAAATGTTATGGGCGATGGAACATGAGTGGTATACGTCACACCAGAATCAAAGCAACAGTCCACAGAATGGCGGCATTCAGATTCACCCAGGAAAGTGAAATTTAAGCAAACAATTTCTGCCCGTAAAATCATGTGCACAGTTTTTGGGACAGGAAAGGAGTATTGCTTGTGGAATTTCTGCCTCATAATGACACAATCAGTGCAGCAGCTTACTGTAAGACATTGAACAATCTGCGCTGTTCAATTCAGAACAAAAGACGTGGTAAGTTGACCAAGGGCATCGTTTTGCTGCAAGACAATGCCCATCCGCATGTGGCGAATCAGATCAAAGATCTCATCACATCTTTTCGATGGGAAACTCTAGATCATCCTCCGTATAGCCACAATCTTGTGCCCAGTGACTACCATCCGTTCCTGCACTTGAAGAAACACCAGGGCGGTCAGCGTCTTCAAGACGATGACGGAGTCAAAACAGTGGTCATGCAGTGGTTAACAAGTCAGGCGGCAGACTTCTATGGGGAGAGTATTCAAAAACCGGTACAATGTTATGACAAGTGCCTCAATATTGACGGAAATTATGTAGAAAAGTAGATTAAGGTACAGGCTTTCATGTGAAAATAAAGTTATTGAGATTCTTAGCACGTCTTCTTTTAATTTCAAAATAGTACTTACTTAAATAACACGCCTCGTACGTACTGAATTGTGTTATGAAATTCGTGTTTCTACGTTGTGCAGAGTGGGGTGGGACTTCATGATCGTATTTACACAGACACTGTTATTCAAAAATGTCTTGTAGCTGCTGATGATAAGTAAGAATTGAAACTGGTAGCAATAATACAGATTTTCATATCACCTGACATTGGTACTACAAAGTTTTCGTTAAGCGTTAAGCGCACTGGAAACGACTTCAGAAGGACACAGATGGTGCAGCGACAAGGTTTCCTTATCCCACGGCATTTCAGTCAGTTATATTTCTCAACAATAGACCAGCAAATACATAGTCCATACTGTGCTGCAAAGGATACTTCCAACTCCAGGCAATAATCTAAATTGCTGCATCCTGTTCGAATATAGACCAGAAGTGAAGTTACCATATGTTGCTGTTACGAATATTCGATGCCAAGGTCGTCCATACAATAGTTCGTGGGGAGTAGGAGGGAGGGGTGTTAGACCTGAGGACATAGAGTATTTTCAATGTCTTGAAAGAGGAGGAATGCCAGCTTGTAAGTACCCACAAAAAAACTTCCAGTTCCTACCCTATTAAAAACCTGCGTAATACCTACTTTTAAATCATTTTCTTGCAAGAAAGACACGTGACTACATCGTACCTTTCTCTGAGAGCTAGGGTTGAGGGGGGAGGAGGAGACACCCTTACTCGATGCAGATGCCAATACCCGTTTCCGAGTGTACATGTGCTCCACCTGTAGCTCAGCTAGTCTTGTATGCATGTTTTAAAGTTCGATGTACTGTAAGGTCGATGATGGGGCGAATCTTATGACAATGGACACAACACTCGTTGGAACAGGCTGTGCGGGGTGGAGTTTGATGAAGCTTTAAGTTTGTCACTCATTACCTTCACAGGTGCACCATATTTCCTCAAAGATATCAATAGCCCTATGAACAATTTGGGGCCAGCATTGACGATATTTTCAAAGCTTTTCCCAGTTAAAATAAGTGTCACTCCCAGGGGACATCAAAAACACTGTCCAGTCACGTTAAGGACAGGTGTAGGGAAAAATTTCGAAAAAATTCGAATTTTTTATTGCATAACTTTTTAGATTGATTCCTTAAGAATAAGATCTCAAAGTTTCATAATCAAATTCTATATAAAAATATGTTCTAAAAAGTATGTTTGGGCATCTGCGCCTGCCATGGTCCTCTTTCTATGCTCTGAGATGGCGTATTTAAAAAGTGAGAAAATGTTGAATTTCATGTGTAAAAGGCACAGGAAATTTAAATAATAGTGTTACAGAAGCTGCTCCTATGAGTGAAGAATAATTTTCGACAACGTCATTTGAGTTCATCGAAGAAGATAGTTGATGAAGGAATTGATGATGCTATGCACGTTGCCAAAGACGAGTTTTCCACTGGATTTAGGTTAATTGACTTATCAACACTTGCCCATATGATTAACATTTCATGTGTATGTGCTAATTGTGGGTCAAAGGGACTTAGACTGTGTAATGACAGTGACAGAATTTGCATTGTAAGTAGTATTTATATTTTGTGTAAAGTGTGTAAATATGATGTTCAGTTCAAGACTTTTGCTCTCCATGGAAAGATGTATAAGGCGTATAAAAGATTGTGATACGCCATGAGATGCTTAGGTGTAGGGAGAGAAGGCACTAATTTGTTTTGTGGCTTGATGAATATGTCTGCACCAGCGACTAGATTCAGTGATTACAATAGAATACTCCTCGGTGCTCTTGAAGTTGAGTGCGAGGAGGACATGAAAGCAGATGCAGAGGAAGCTGTAGATATTAACAATGAAGGGGAAGAAGGACACTGTGTAGTGAAGACAGATCTTTGTGTTTCTTGTGATGGAACCTGGATGAAGGGGGGCCATACATCACTTGCACGCGTATCATCTATCAGTCTGTCATTAGTGTGAAGACAGGGAAAATCTTAGACTTCCAAGTAACAGGCAAATATTGCTCTCATTGTCACACATGAAACAACAATGATAGCAGTGAAGAAGAAATATGGCAGCACGAGCACAAGTAAGTGTGCAGCAAGAATTACCATAGGTCAAGTGGTGGGTTGAAGCAGCTGGGATGAAACTAAAATTCCAAAAATTAGTTGAACAATATGGCGCTAGGTATGTGAAGTATCTAGGTGATGGAGCTTCCAGAGTTTGTAAGACTGTTTTAGAGAGAATGCTTATCGCTCACAAACTAAAACTGAAAAATCGGAATGTGTGGGGCATGTTCAAAAGCGAATGGGAGGTAGACTTCTCAGATTGAGGAAAGAAATGAAAGACAAGAAATTAGAAGATGGAAAGCCACTGGGAGGTGTTAACAGACTCACAGACAAGGTAATTCACACTTTACAACTATATTATGCAAAAGCTATCAAGGATAACTAACGTAGCTCGAAAACAATGCAGCAAGCTGTGTGGGCAATATTTTTTCACAAACTTTCCACAGATGATAATCCTCAACATTCCCTTTGTGACATATTGTGGTGCACATTTCCTCAGGCAAAACACAGTGGAAGTCCATACACCCACAAACATGGTTTGCCACTTGCTGTTTTAGATATTATAAAACCAACTTTCAGGTACCTAGCCGAACCTGAACTGCTGAAAAAAAATTGTACATGGGAAAGCACAGAACACAAATAAGAGGTACAATCACCTTATATGGACGCGTATTCCAAAAACAGTATTTGTGTCATCAATTGCTGTGATGCCTGCCTGGTGTTCAGTAGTGAAAATTTAGGTAGGATTAAGTGCCTGCAGAGACTAGGCTTCCATCCCGGTGCATTAAACTCAAAATACCCAGAATCATCGATGAAATGCGACTGGACAAAGCTGAAGCAGCAGAAGGAAAACAACAAAAGTTGGCTAGGCAAAGGACGCAGGGAAAGAGTTTACTCCAGGAAGACGAGTAAGAGAATAAAGATTATGGATGTGGACAGCATTAGTCACTAAAGGTATAGCGATATCGCCAAAAATTGAAATGAAAACTTTAAATCAAATTGCCATAAACTGATTTTTTTTAGCTGTAATGTACCTTTTCTCAGAAACGATGAAAGCTAACATCCTGAAAATGTCATAGTTCTTCATAATTACTTACTGAATAATCCTGCGCAACACTTTTCCATTATCTTTTATAAGAGAAAAGTTCTCCTACAAAATTTGAAAAAAAATAGAGCGGTCCTGCATAATACAAAACTGAAAAATTAATTTCAAAGCAACTATGACCTTAAACAAAAATCTGTTCCACGCGTTTTATTAACCTCTTATGCAGATGTTAACTCTGAAATTCCAGTTTTATTGCTTGATTAGTTTACGAGAAAAGGCACATTATAGATGCAAAAAATGAAAATCTTTATAAAATGTATGTCGATGCGCATTTTGGAATAAAAATTGCACAGAATATCAAACATTATGTTGTGCGTGATAGTCTCAAGTTTTACTATTATAGCTGTAATTTTTGGACATATATTTAAGCACACGAATGTATTTTGCCCTATGTCTGGCCTTAACGTGACCACCTGTCAAAAGCCTGAATAACCACTTTTTGCAGTGCGGGCCACTGCGACAAGGGCAGGAAAAGAGTCAGTGAGGTTCTGGAAGGTACCAACAGCGAGGTGGAACCAGGTGGACTCCAGTGCTAGTTTCCTGTGTTCTTTCAAGTGCGCCAAGTTTCTTGTCTGAGGATACACGGCGAGAACAGCTCAGTCGAGGTGGTCCTCCCACAGATTCTCGACTGGGTTTAAACGCATCGTCTTTGGTGGCGAAGGAGGTACGGTGTACTCACTCTGGTGCTCTTCGAAACACGCATGTAAACAATGAGCTGTGTGATACATTGTGTTGTGCTGCTGCCGTGCCAAGAAAAGACAACCTGTATGTAGGAGGAGAAATGGTCGTCAAGGACAGATACGTACTTGTGTTAATCCATTGTGCCTTCCAGAATGACGAGATCACCCAAGGAGTGCCATAAAAACATAAAGCTCCCTCCTTCGGCCTGGATCCTTCCGAAGACTGTTGCAGCGTGTTTGCTTACAGACGTTTCACGACATGCACGCCAACAGCCATCAGTCCGACGGACCATAAAACGTGATTCATCTAAAAAGTCCACCTGTCACCAGTCAGTGCAAGTCCAGTTGGAGTATTGGCATGCAAATTCCAGTCTTCGTCGCTGATAAACAGCAGTCAGCACGTGTGCATGAACCTGGACCCTACTGGAAAGGCCCAGACGCAGCAACGTTCACTGAACGGTCGTTGAGGAGCACTGATGATAGCTACTTGGTGCATCTGGGCGGTCAGTTGCTCAATACTTGCACTCCTATTCGCCCGTACACATCTCCACTGCCGTCGTACTCCCCTGTCATCTATGGCACCAGTTCCGAATGGCGCCATTTTGCTATGCACAGTATACTTTAACCATGCGGCAAGCGAACACCTTAAAACAGACTTAGGCGTTTCGGAAATGCTTCCACCTCTCGCCAAAAAGCCAATGATCATGCCCATTTGGGCAACGACTGCACTATTTTCCTCTAGCTTTTATAATGGCCTTAGTTCGACGAGGAAGAGTGTACACATGTTTCTCCAGGTATGCAAAGCCAGCTGAAGCCACTCGCTAACAGTTAGAAAGCATGGAGCTTCCACAAACTGTGGGAATGCTGTGTGGTACGTTTCACTTGCCATTCCAAAGGTCTCACATAATTTCTATCGGAACAAAGTTAAATGAATTGAACCAGTCGCTTGGTGATAGGATGCTGAGTGTCCAATATGCTACGCCAGGCAGGTGTAAAAGAATGTGCGCAATGGAAAATAATAAACGCTAAAATGATGAGTTGGCCCTGTCTGACTACCCCCTGAAGCAGATCTTACGATCTCTTAACTCTATATATTACAATCTAAATATAAATGGATGATGAAGGCAACTAATACTACTAAATGATAAATGTTGTTCCTGCCTATATATTTATTGTAAGCCGGCCGAAGTGGCCGTGCGGTTAAAGGCGCTGCAGTCTGGAACCGCAAGACCGCTACGGTCGCAGGTTCGAATCCTGCCTCGGGCATGGATGTTTGTGATGTCCTTAGGTTAGTTAGGTTTAACTAGTTCTAAGTTCTAGGGGACTAATGACCACGGCAGTTGAGTCCCATAGTGCTCAGAGCCATTTGAACCATTTTTATTTATTGTAGATTAAAAAAAAACCTTATATTACAAAGTTTACATTTCCTAAGTAAAATTACTAATCAATTGCCCAACTCTGCCCCTTATTATGACTGCGCGACCTAATATCAATAACGCGAAATGACTCACATCATCTACCTACCAAACACTAGAAGACACTACTTTCAAAGATGATCTACGGTGATGTGCAACCTCAGTGGAAATAAACTAACGTGATCACAGCTGTTTAGCTTTATAGCACTAATAAGCCGAAGCAATTTGCGATATCACCGTATGTGCTGCGTCCAGTGCGTTCAAGTGATGGTTCTCGTACTCGTCTTCGACGATGGAAGAACTCCAGCCACAAATAAACTCTTTCAAACACTAGGACGGCAGAAATCGGTCCTCTGACTAATATATTCTAATACTGTCTTCTCCTCTCTGTGTTCTACAGACGAGAAACGCCAACTCCTAGCCACAAGGACGGCGTTCAGATAACTTCTCGAAGTTAGTATAGGCAGAGGAAGTGCTCTCAATCACTGAACGCTGCGTACTCAACGACGACTTCCAACCCGGAGGCGAAGTCTAGAATCATATAAGTCCATAACAGTACAGTGGCTAACCGTTCTAACTATAAAATCTCGTGAGAGCAAAGACAGCAAGTCCGTCTGTACCAACAAGAAGCTGATACTAAGCGACCATCACACACGGGAGCTCAAAACAGAAAACCTCTTCTCACCACCGCTGGCCTCCCAGCAATACTCCGCTCCCCACCATCGTAATTCCGAAAACGAATCATATTCCCAAAACCACGGAATATTCTCCCTCTCTACAGATTCTTCCGAACGCCGACCAACCAGTTTTAGTCTTTTGTCGTCCAGCGCGGAATGTTTGCGAGGAAAAATTTATACTCGTACAATGGTACGCTTCTCAGTAAAAATCCTTAGAAATAACCCAGCCCGTGTGGTTTCTGAGGTGCCGCTTCTTCGTTCCTCTCACCTGCGTCCACGATTCTCGTAGTTTCCGAAGTATAATCCTTCTGGTTTGGCTATAACACCGCCCAGTCGAGACTCTACTGTGCTCCAGTGCTTAGGTGCTACAATGTCCGTCTTGCCATTTCCTGTGTTTAAGCAGGACCAACACACCTGTGTAGGCCTTCCATTCAGAGCTTGAGCTCTGTCTGCCGTTTCATTTCCACACTCCGTCACGTCTCATGCAATAAGCATTAACAATCATTTACAAGGCGCACGTGACAACGTCAGTCTCCTTTAAATATTCATATACGCGATGTATTACCTATCAAATTATAGCTAATTTGGTTGTAGATCATGGCAAGGTATGTGGTTGAGCGCTTGTAAGGTGCGAAATTATAACCACCTTACAAGTGTTAATCGAACCAGAAATGTTTGCGTGCAGCTTGTGAAGAAGGCTATTCTCATCTCAGAAGATGGAAGTGTCCACAGCATTCGCATCATGAACGTAGATGAAAGGGTAACATTTGGATCCCGATAATACCAAAATAAATATTCTGATTCATGTCAATGGTAACCTGAAGAGTGGCCCAAAGTCATGATACGAGAGACATCCCCAAAACATACCACAACCAATCCTGACCTCAGCTGTACCCTTCACGTACTGCAGGTTAAAAGCTGCATTGGGCTGCCATTGTGCTCTATGCCCTGCATCAATTGAAAAGAAAAAGACAAAGAAAACTCGATGACTCATTGGACCAACTAGTGTCCAGGTTCCGGACCGGCCTGGTCTATTGAAGACGTGCAACTTTACATGCGACTAGGACCAATGGCTTGCGACGTTTTCTTTTTTGAGTCATCAGCCTTCTGACTGGTTTGATGCGGCCCGCCACCAATTCCTCTCCTGTGCCAATCTCTTCATCTCAGAATAGCACTTACAACCTACGTCCTCCATTATTTCCAGTCTCTATCTTCCTATACAGTTTTTACCCTGCATGCTTACCGTGGAAGGTATTCCCTGTCAGCTTGTCCATTCTTCTTGTCAGAGTTCTCTATATGGTCCTTTCTTCGCCAGTTCTGTGGGGAACCTCCTCATTCCTTACTTTATCAGTCCACCTCATTTTCAACATTCTTCTGTAGTAATACATCTCAAATGCTTCTATTCTCTTCTTTTCCGGTTTTCACTACTGCACAATCCTATACTCCACATATATATTCTCAGAAATTTTTCCTTAACTTCGTCCATTTCGTGATCTAGAATTTTGGTGTTACGTTTCTCGCTATTCTCATTTCCGCTACTCGTCTTTCCTCAGTTTTTTCCATATTCTGTGCCCATTAGACTGTTCATTCCTTTCAACAGATCCTGTAACTCTTCTTCAACCTCACTTAGGATAGCAATGTCATCAGCGAATATCATTGATATCCTTTCACTCTGTATTTTAATCCCACTCTTGTATCTTTCTTTTATTTCCGTCGTTGCTTCTTCGATACTTAGCCTGAAAAGTAGGAACGAACGTTGCGTTCCTGTCTTATAACCTTTTTTAATGCGAGCACTTCGTTCTTCGTCTGACAGTCTTATTGTTCCATTTTAGTTCTTGCACATGTTGTGTATTACCGTCTTTCCTTATAGCTTACCCCTATTTTTGTCAGAATTTCAAGCCTCTTGCACCTTTCTATGTTGTGGAACACTTTTTCTCGATCGAGAAATCCGATCAACATGTCCTGATTGAAGTCTAGCGCCCACTGACAAGCTCAACGTCGGAGTTGCCCCTCTAGTGCTTCATCTTTCCCAGTCAAACTCACAGTCATCTAACAGATCCTCAGTTTTCTTTTTCATTCATATGTACATTATTTTGGTCAGCATCTTTGATGCATGAGCTATTAAACTCATTGTGCAAGATATATACATACCAGCTGTTACCCACAGCTGCGCTCGCATATCAGTGATTTTGTTACGATGAGTGATGGTGAGGAAGCATGCTACTGTACGTGCAATAGCATCAGCTACCCTCATGTGTCTCCCTGTTCAGGTAAGCATAGCTCGTGATTTGCGCCCTGTTCTCCCCAACGTATGTTGCATTGGCACCGACAGGAGCGCCCTTAAGTAGCTGCAGAGTGTGGATTGTGCGTGTACATTGAGCTACAAATAATGCGGAAGTATGGATTAAACATCCCACCCGGTTAGCCATGCGGTTTAACGCACGGCTTTCCGGAGTGGGAAGGACCGCCTAGTCCCCGGCACGAATCCACCCAGCAGACTTGTGTCCAGGTCTGGGGAGCAGGCCAGCCTGTGGATGGCTTTTAGGCGGTTTTCCATCTGACTTGGCGAATGAAGACTGGTTCCCCTTATTCTGCCTCAGCTACACTGTGTCGGTGATTGCTCCGCAAACAAGTTCTCCAAGTACGCGTACACCACCATTACTCTATCACGCAATCATAGGGGTTACACTCGTCTGGTGTGAGACGTTCGCTGGGAAGGGGGGGGGGGGGGAGGGGGGGGGGCACGGGGGTCGAACTGCACAATAACCCTGAAAGAGTGGTTCGGTGTGGGGGGGCAGAGGGTGAAGTGGACTGAGGTAGTTGTCGTGGGGTTGTGGACCGCTGCGTAGGGGGGGGGGAGGGGCGGAGCCTCTCTGGCGTTTCTAGGCCCCCGGTTAACATGCAATACAATACAATACAATACAAAGGATTAAACACATTGAAGATCGCCTAGGATTGTGTTCATTACTCTGAATCGTACCACATAGCACATATCAACCAATACAAGCATTTTCGCAAAAAACGGTAAAGCTCAAAAGGCAAAGAGTAAATAGCTTTCTCAAAGAGTAAATTTTTCTATGATTCGCGTAATATTCTTCAGATCAATAAGTGTCTTGTATTACACACTTTATGAAGTAACCTTTGTTATTCCCTGTAGTTATAGATACTCCAAACCAAATTTCATCGAAAATGGTTCAGCGAGTTATTCCTGAAAACGAAACAGACAAAATTACTTTCGCATTCATGATATTATAATGGATTGTATGATACATCTCTTTCCCAATAGTTTATTCTTATTTTTTGCAGAATATTTGCTTTGGGACCAGTTGAGGAGGACTTTTATTTTCACCAACATCAGCGATTCCTCTCGTTTCAAAACTGTTATGAACATGGCGTGACACTCATCTCTGGCACAATTTTGTCCTCTACGATTTACCTGCCTGCGAGTGGGACTGTTCCTCGGACACACATCGGATAATCCACGTTGATACACCAACAAATTGGGCAACTTCAGTCACAGTGTACAACTATCAGCACAGACCTATGGAAACAAGATAATTCTGTCTGGACACATTCACTTTCATGTGATATACACCGACAAAAAACATCGCAACACTAAGGAAGAGTTGTGCGACATGAACGAAAGTCGGTAGACATGTTCCTACATCTGACAGATGATGTTTATTCAGATTTCGCGCCAGTCGCGTGACAGTGGAGCTAGTAGCGCCACTATGAGGATGCAAATCAGATTTGCTTTTAAGAAGCTCTGTAATTGTAGTGAACGTTAGTTACCTTTGAGAGTCGACATGGTAAAATGGAAACGAGCAGTTGGCCTCATTGGCTGGGAGGCCCCTTACAGGGCAGGTTCGGCCGCTTTAGTGCAGGTCTTATTACATTCGACGCCACACTGGACGGCCTGCGCGCCGGATGGGGATGAAATGATGATGAAGACAACACAACTCCCAGTCTCTGAGCGGAGAAAAATGCCCGACGGAGCCGGGAATCGAACCCGGGCCCGTCGGACGGCAATCCTTCACGCTGACCACTCAGCTATGAGGGCGAACAGTGGATACGGTGAGTTGATGTTAGTCAAGAGTGCCTTTAAGGCGGCAAAACTGAAATCATCAACACCTCGTTGAGTTTGAACGAGATCGTATAACAGGGCTACGAGAAGCTGGATGTTCATTCTGAGATATTGCAGGGAAACTTCGCAGAAACATAGTCACTAACAAAATGGCTGGCAACGGTGGTCAGGATAAATGTGCGGTCGCAAGAAGGCCGGAATCCGCACGGTCACGTGGCGTTACCGATGGGGAACACATCTTGTTCGCGTATGGATCTGACACATCGTACTGCATCTACAACAGCAGTTGGCACCACTGTGACACAATGACGTGTTACGAATCGGTTACATTAGGGACAGCTCCGAGCCAGACGCCCTGTATCGTACTTTCCGCTGACCCCAAACCACCGCCATTTGCGACTTCTGTGGCGTCAAGCTGGACTCATTGTAGGGCATAGTGGAGGTGTATTGTCTTTTCTGATGAAAGCAGGTTGTGCCTCGGTGCCAGTGATGGCCATGTGTTGGTTAAGAGTGGGCAAGTTGAGGCCCTGCAGCCAACCTGACTGCATCCTAGATACACTGGACCTACACATGGAATTATGGTGTGGCGTGCCGTTTCATATGAGCAACCTCGTTGTCATTGCATGCACCCTGACTGCAAATCTGTACGTTAATCGCGCTATTCGTCCACGAGACTCAGAAGGCCATAGACACGGCTTCACAGGTAGATGCCGTGTTTCTTGACTTCCGCAAGGCGTTCGATACAGTTCCCCACAGTCGATTAATGAACAAAGTAAGAGCATATGGACTATCAGACCAATTGCGTGATTGGATTGAAGAGCTCGTAGATAACAGAACGCAGTATGTCATTCTCAATGGAGAGAAGTTTTCCGAAGTAAGAGTGATTTCAGATGTGCCGCAGGGGAATGTCGTAGGACCGTTGCTATTCTCAATATACATAAATGACCTTGTGGATGACATTGTAAGTTCACTGAGGCTTTTTGCGGATAATGCTGTGGTATATCGAGAGGTTTTAACAATGGAAAATTGTACTGAAATGCAGTAGGATCTGCAACGAATTGACGCATGGTGCAGGGAATGACAATTGAATCTCAATGTAGACAAGTGTCATGTGCTGCGAATACATAGAAAGATAGATCCCTTATCATTTAGCTACAATACAGCAGGTCAGCAACTGGAAGCAGTTAATTCCATAAATTATCTGGGAGTAAGCATTAGGAGTGATTTAAAATGGAATGACCATATAAAATTAATCGTCGGTAAAGCAAATGCCAGATTGAGATTCATTGGAAGAATCATAAGGAAATGCAATCCGAAAACAAAGGAAGTAGGTTACAGTACGCTTGTTCTCCCACTGCTTGAATACTGCTCACCGGTGTGGGATCTGTACCAGATATGGTTGATAGAAGAGATAGAGAAGATCCAACAGAGGGCAGCGCGCTTCGTTACAGGATCATTTAGTATTTGCGAAAGCGTTACGGAGATGATAGATAAACTCCAGTGGAAGACTCTGCAGTAGAGACGCTCAGTAGCTCGGTACGGGCTTTTGTTGAAGTTTCGAGAACATACCTTCACCGAAGAGTCGAGCAGGATATTGCTCCCTCCTACGTATATCTCGCGAAGAGACCATGAGGGTAAAATCAGAGAGATTAGAGCCCACACAGAAGCATACCGACAATCCTTCTTTTCAGGAACAATACGAGACTGGAGTAGAAAGGAGAACCGATAGAGGTACTCAAGGTACCCTCCACCACACACCGTCAGGTGGCTTGCGGAGTGTGGATGTAGATGTAAATTCGCTCTATCGTGCTGACATTCATGAAAAGCATTCCAGGGGGTGTTCTCCAATCGGGTAACGCTAAACCACTCACCACTGTTGTAACCCATCGTGCTCTACAGAGTGTTGGCTTGTTGCCTTGGTCTGTTCGATCATCAGATCTGTCTGTAATAGACGATATAATCGGATGATAACTCCAGCGCCATCCAAAAACAGCCTTAACCGTCCCTGTATTGACCGACCAAACGCAACAGGCATGGAACCCCTCCTCACCAACTGCCGTCCAGCACCTGTACAACACAATGCATACGCGGTTGCATGCTTGCATTCAACATTCTGTCGGTTACACGGGTTATTAATTACCAATACCTCATATTTGCAATGGCTTATCTCGCACCAACATTGACCTGTAATCTTGCAACGTTAATCACCCAAATATGTTACCTAGACAAGTCTATTCCCGAAATTTCATTGCTCTACATTATCTATTTTTTCCGTCAGCGTATCTGAAAGTTTTATTAGACACATGTATTGTAATTGCTGGTACTGGCTGAATTAGGCCATTTTCAGATCTAAAAACGTAGAATGAATAAGTCTATCAGTGGCAGTTTTTACGAAGCTCAGCAGCTGATGACTCGGACAGGTAGGTTCCTCTCCATATTTTAGATCTGAAAACGGCTAACTCGCCTGAAATTGTCACTGTAATAAAAATAAATGCTCTAACGCGGTTTTATTAGTAAAGTTATAAAACAGAATCACTATTTTCTCCTGGTAACACCATGTCACCTTTCTGTATATTTGGAAGCATACTTTAAAGTGTGCGAAAAGATTGGGAAAAAACACCTTGGAGTTTGCTAGATTGGAAAGCACTGAGAAGAAGGCTGGTTTTTAGTATCTGGACAAATTCAATCTACATCTCCGATTGGACAAGGATGAGAAGGGAATTTGGCTCTTTCCTCATATGAGCAACTATCCCCCGATTTCAAAATGAATTTTCACTCTCCAGTGGAATGTGCCCTTTTTTGAAACTTCATGGCAAATTAAATCTGGGTCCATTGTCTTTCAGGGGAAAGTGCTCTACCAACTGAGCTAACCAAGCACGACTCTCAGCTTTCCCTCACAGCTTTACTTCTGCTACTACCTCATCTCCTACCTACCTTCTAAGCTTCACAGAAGTTATCCCGAATACCTTTTGGGAGAAGCAATCCTGGAAGGAATGATAGCGGAGACATGGCTTTTCCACAGCCTAGGAGGTTGTTTCCATGAGTGATAGTCCCACAAGATATGCGGGAGAACTTGGAATTTCTGTGAAGTCTGGAAGATAGGAGATAATGTACTGGTGGATGTAAAGCTGTGACAGAGAGCTGTGAGACATGCTTAGATTAACTCAGCCAGTAGAGCACTTGTCCACAAAAGGCAAAAGTCTCAGGTTCAAGTCCTGGTGCGGCACACAGTTTTAATCAGCCACGAAGTTTCATCCCCGGATTCGCCTGGAGTGATTTAAGTAAAACATAGAAAACTTCCATTAGCAGCGTGACCCAAAAGTCCGTTAACATTTGAGACTGCACTAATTCACAGAATATTGTAGGCAGAGAGGTAAAAACTGACGCACATGCCTGAAATTTCTTGGGGTTTTGATGAAACGAAGATCGAATACAAAAACTAGCCACAGATGGCTCCCCATTGACGCCGCATAAGAATCGTGTAAAAAATAAGATGCAGTAAGTGAGGCGGTCAGATCATCCCTAGCTAGGCTGATAAGTAACTACTGGCAGTTACGACTTTTACTGTATGCAGCATGACCCTCCACCCTATACTGCTACTCGTGTGAAAGATCTCTTGCGCACATCGTTTGGCGAGGACCGTGTGCTGAACCTCATCCGTCATGCTTGGCCTCCCAGTTCCCCAGACTTCAATCCGTGTGATTATAATCAATAATTATTGGTTGTGGGGTTATCTGAAGTCGCAAGTCTACCGCGATCGTTCGACCTCATTAGGAATGCTAAAAGACTATATCCTATGGCAGTTTCTCGCCGTACGTACAGATATGCTGTACAGTGCTGTTCACAACATTGTCCCACTACTACTTGTTGATGAATGACGGCCGACAAGTTGAGCATTTGTTATAAAGAACACCGCCTTTTTAAAATCAAACGTTATGCCAATTGTTACTTTATATTTATATGAAGTGTCACCTGTTGGTCATTTAGTGCACTTGTTTTGATTTCAGTAAAACTCCAAGTAATTTCAAGTTTGCACGTCAATTTCTACCTCTCTAACTACACTATTCGGCGTAGTACTGAATTTTCAAATGCCAACGGAGTTTTGGGCCCCCTTTTTATTGCCAGATGGTAATTTAAACCTGTTCCTCCCGTATGCGAGAGCACTGCAACTCTTCGCTGACTGAAGTAACTGACAGCAGAACACAGTGTTTACATGATGTTTTCCTCTCACAAGCATCAACATTACCTGCGCTTACTGTACTTGCTCATTCGTTTGGGACAACTCGTATGTAGAGAGCCGTAGTGCCCAGCAGGCGACTTTACAGTTCCATAATCTATACTCACGTAAGGTCCTCCCCGCCAGCAGATGTGGCTGCGCGGAAATGGCTCCAGGACAAGAGAGAGCTAGAAGCAGTGAGACCGCCGGTCTCTCGACGGCAGACATCACTAATTCAGTGAGGGCGCCATCACTAATGCAGCGCGCGGCCTATTCACGCGGCTGTCTCGGCCGTCAGCCGCCAGAGGGCAGCACTGGCAGCTGTCGCGCCAGCAGCAGCGTCGCCATCAAATTTGTAAGTCCGGCTCGGCACGAAATACCTCAACATCGCGGGCTGCAGCGTCTCCAATATCCGGTCCACTACACCTGGGTGCACATAGCAACAGTTTACATCTACATCTACATCCATACTCCGCAAGCCACATGACAGTGTTTGGTGGAGGGTACTTTGAGTATCTCTATCGGTTTTCCCTACTGTTCCAGTCTCGTATTGTTCGTGGAAAGAAAGATTGTCGGTACGGCTCTGTGTGGGCTCTAATCTCTCTGATTTTATCCTCATGGTCTCTTCGTGGCATACACGTAGGAGGGAACAATATACTGCTTGACTCCTCGGTGAAGGTATGTTCTCGAAACATCAACAAAAGCCCGTACCGAGTTACTGAGCGTCTCTCTTGCAGAGTCTTCCACTGGAGTTTATCTATCATCTCCGTAACGCTTTCGCAATTACTAAATCATCCTGTAACGAAGCGCGCTGCCCTCTGTTGGATCTTCTCTATCTCTTCTATCAACCCTATCTGGTACAGATCCCACACCGGTGAGCAGTATTCAAGCAGTGGGTGAACAAGTGTATTGTAACCTACTTCCTTTGTTTTCGGATTGCATTTCCTTATGATTCTTCCAATGAATCTCAGTCTGGCACCTGCTTTACCGACGATCAACTTTACATGATCATTCCATTTTAAATCACTCCTAATGCGTACTTCCAGATAATTTATGGAATTACCTGCTTCCAGTTGCTGACCTCCTATATTGTAGCTAAATGATAGGGGATCTATCTTTCTATGTATTCGCAGCACATTACACTTGTCTACATTGAGATTCATTTGCCATTCCCTGCACCATGCGTCAATTCGCTGCAGATCCTCCTGCATTTCAGTACAATTTTCCATTGTTACAACCTCTAGATATACTACAGCATCATCCGCAAAAAGCCTCAGTGAACTTCCGATGTTATCCACAAGGTCATTTATATATATTGTGAATAGCAACGGTCCTACGACACTCCCATGCGGCACACCTGAAATTACTCTTACTTCGGAAGACTTCTCTCCATTGAGAATGACATGCTGCGTTCTGTTATCTAGGAACTCTTCAATACAATCACACAATTGGTCTGATAGTCCATATGCTCTTATTTTGTTCACAGTCACCTGGAGCAGTCTCTATTTTATTTTATACGACTGAGACCACTGATTACGGTACTCCAACAGTAATAGTCAAGTTCTGGATTCCATATACCTACAAATACACTCTGAGACAGAAAAAAGAGACGAGCCACAGAATAACAGGCCGAATGGGACGGAAATCGGTATACGTAATGTACCTGTATACACAAATAAACGATTGCAATTTCAGAGAAATTGATAAATTTATTCAACAGGAAGAGCATAAATTGGGGAAGTCAGTAATTCATTGGTCCACCTTAGGCCCTTGTACAGTCAGTTATTTGTCTTGGCATTGATTGATAGAGTTGTCCTCCTAATGGATCTCGTGCCAAATTCTCTTCAATAGGTGCGTTAGATCGTGAAACTCCCACGCTGATTGGAGAGCCCTGCCCATAATGCTCCAAAACTTTCAATTTTGGGAGAGATCTGGCAATCCTTTTGTCAAGGTAGGATCCAGAAAGCACAAAAGCAAGCCGTATGTGTGTGCTGTAACAGTGCCGTGGATGGCAACTGAAGTGGTCCCACTATGAAAAGAAATGGCACTGCAGACCATCACCACTGGTTATCAGGCCATATCATGGATATGGATATGGATCAGGTCGGCGTCCTGCTGCTGCCTGGGGCACCTATAGAAATGTTACCAGTGCTCAGTTCGAAGAACAACTCATCACTGAAGACACCCTGGAGACGTCCCAGAGATCACTGGGATACAAACCTGACTATCGCCCGTCATACAGCCTCTCCACTGGGAGTGAAGGTATGGGGTGCCATTTCTTTTCATAGTAGGGCCCCTTTGGTTGTCAACCGCGGCATCCTTACAGGGCAGCGGTATGTCGATGACATTCTATGCCCGTTTTGTTGCCCTTCATGGCAGGCCATCCTGAGAAAATGCCTGCCTGCATACGATGGGAGTTCCTGTTGGATTTTTTCGTGCATGCCGGAACCAACCTTAGGCAGCAAAGTGACCAGATCTCTCCCAAGATTGAGAACCTTTGGAGAGTCATGGACACTGCAACCTGCAGCGGATTTTGACGATCTAATGTGCCAATTGGACAGCATTTGGCGTGATACCTCTCGGGAAGGCATCTGACAACTATGTCAACCAATGCCAAGCTTAATAACTGCTTGCATAATGTACAGAGCTGGACCAACCGTTATTGACTTGCTCAGTTTGTAAGCTCTTTCTGTTGAATAAACCACACAGTTCTTCTGAAACTGTTCAAATTGGTTCAAATGGCTCTGAGCACTATGGGACTTAACAACTGAGGTAATCAGTCCCCTAGACTAAGAACTATTTAAACCTAACTAACCTAAGGACATTACACACATCCAAGCCTGAGGCAGGATTCGAACCTGCGACCGTAGCGGTTGCGCGGTTCCAGACTGAAACGCCTAGAACCGCTCGGCCACTGCGGCCTGCTCTGAAATTATAATTATTTATTCGTCTGTACATGTACATCACATCAACTGACTTCCGTCCCATTCAGCTAATCCTTCCACGGTGCATCTTTCCTTTTTTCTGTTTTAGAGTTTATACATAACCTCAAATCCAACTCCCCAATGTACTGTGCGCAACCACCCTTCTAAAACAGACAGATGGATAGACAGATGTTTCAATTCAAGTGGTATGAGATGTGAGTGGGATCAAAGACCAGGTAAAAGAAACTAGACTCGCTGAGGGTGCTGCAATGGCGGGATATTTTGGACCTTTTTTAGATAAGCGTAAATTGTTTACGAAAGCAAAAACATACGTAGACAATAATATTGCTACAGTATCAGACGAAATTAATACTATCAAACAGTTGAACACCGAATTACATGATGAAATCTCTGATCTTAAAACAAAAACAGACACACACACAGTAGACTTTCAGACA
Organism: Schistocerca serialis cubense; assembly: GCF_023864345.2. Classification (NCBI taxonomy): domain Eukaryota; kingdom Metazoa; phylum Arthropoda; class Insecta; order Orthoptera; family Acrididae; genus Schistocerca; species Schistocerca serialis. Next base: position 972,404,659 of record NC_064639.1, read on the forward strand.
ATGACCGACAGACTTGAACAATTAGAACTAATACAGGATCCCGATGCCATCAAAGCAGACGTTAAAAAATTGAACGAAACCACACGTAAAATACAAAAACAAATTAATGCTTGTGATAATAAAAACGATGATCAGGTAAAAACACTGACTAAAAAATATGATGAATTGGCCAGTCGTATTGACGTTATCGAAAGTAATAATGACACCAAATCAGACGATACTTCACCGATTTCGTTTAATCAAACACCTGAATTCCAAAATTTACAGTAGACAATCAGTGAGATCGGTTCGCCCAGTAATACATTACGTAGAAAATTGTCATCTTTACAGCAAGAAGTGACAGAGATGAAAAATATTTCAGCCTTTAACACATCACAGCATACGCCACTTTCCGAACATTTGTCAGACTCACACAGCCAGTATAATTTAGGTAATTTACAGAGAGTACCTGAGTTAGATTCCGAACAGTCACAGACAAATAGATTCTCATACAATCCTGAACCTGTTCAAACATACAGAGACGATAATTTTGATTACAAGCACTTTCTATCCGTGAGAAAATTTAAAGTATTTAAAAATGACGGAGCACAGGTACACGTTTTGGACTGGATACGACAATTTATTTTTGTTGTTTCACCAGCTTGGCCTGTAATGCAGAAACTAGAATTGGACTGGATACAACAACTTGATTTTGTATTTTTACCGGCATTGCCTGTAACGCAGAAACTAAAATTTATTTGCAGTGCGTAATTGACCTCAGGGGATTCATTACACTTCGATGAATATGTGCCATAGCGTGCACAGGGCCTTGAGCCGTAGTAGTGCTTTTCATCTTTAGTTTTCTGCACTGCTGCCTTCTCTTCTACTATCCTTTATATCTATCAAAACAGCTCTTCAACTATCGATCTATCTAGGATTAAGAATGAATAAAGAAAACCCGATCTGACAAGTTTTACCGAAAGTTACAATTTTCATTAGACACTCAAGAACTACCAGCATAATTTTAATATCAGACAAAATTTTAATCATCAGTATGTACAAAATCTTCAGCAATCGCAAACATATTTTGGTAACAATAGAGGTTTTTCCCAACAACAGCAACAAAACCAACCGGTTAGTCTGCAAGATCAACCAAGCTTTAATGTTAAGCCGCCTACACGTATAGCGTCGGCTCCACCAAATAGTAACGCACCGCAACAAGGAAACCAGTACGTATAGAAAACACATCATTTCTATTCCTATCGTAACGCGCCATATAGCAATCACTATTATGACAGACGTAAAAATAATGAGCACAAGTTTCAGCGTACGTTTAATAACAGTTGGTCTTATCAGCAGCAAAATCATCCGCAACAACATATTATCATGAATGAACCAGACAGTAGATATCATCCCGAACGTAATACGTCAGGACGAAATAACAGAACAGTACAAATAGTCGAAATGCCACAGCATCCTCCCGCAAATAATAGCACGTCAGATAGAATTTGACTAGATATAGTACAGGTTGCATCTTCCAGCAACGCAAGCAATACTTCAGATACGCAGAATCATGTTCACGAAAATGTTATACTTTTGACGAAATCCGAGACACTCTTTTGCAGGAAAAACCAGTTATTCAAAAAACCATTACACACCCTGTCATTGAAGTAAAGATTGGATCATCTAAATTTTCAGCAGTAATCGATTCTGGATCACCTATGTCAGTTATAAATGAGGAAACTTTCAACGAATGTAACAAAGAGAATACCTATCCTACGTTATCATTAGGCAAAACTAAAGTAAAAGGAGCAGTATCTGGTAAAGGAGTAGATGTAAAATTACAGACACATTTATCATTTTGTATTGCAGGTCATACATTTCACTCAAATTTTTGGATTGTTCACTTATTGACAACACGTTATTTTAGGTACGAATTTTCTGGTACAACACGACGCAATTATTGACTTTCAAAACTCCTATTTAATGTTAAAGGATGAAAATGTACAACTGGCTTTAGAATTTCAGCACTCTTTATCTGCAGAAGAACAAACAATTAATTGTACAGAGGTTATTTCCGCATCACGTAACATAGACTGTCATTCCACATTGTTCACAGACACGTACGTACACAACTATAATTCTCCAGACGAAGCCGACTATGACGTTATACAGATGATTTCTGATAAAGTTAAACAGAGCAGTGCAAATACAGACGACGAACGCACGCAATTACGGAAAATTCTTTTACAGCAAGCTCCAGTTTTTGACAACGTCCCTGGTACTATGTCCGGTTTTATGTGTGTATTTCAAGTTAAACAGCACGACACGTTTAAAGCCAAACATTATCCCTTCCGTATATTCACAGAGAACAAGTTAAGAAAGAATTGCAAGCTATGCTTGACCAAGGTATTATTGAACCGGCAGTTAGTCCGTACATAAACCCGCTCCAAATTGTTAAGAAAAAGGATGGCTCACTTCGCCTCGTACTTGATTCGCGTCACATTAATGACATTATTATTAATGAAACAGATCGCCCATAGACACTAGAAGAACTTCTACAGAAATTTCATGCTACTGCTATATATTCCACGTTCGATTTGAAATCGGGATTTTGGCAAATTCAGCTCCATCCGGACTGCAGAAAGTACACGGCTTTTCTCTGCTTTGGTGACTGTTATCAATTTTGTAAATTACCGTTCGGTTTAACAATTTCATCAGCAGCATTTATTCGCGGTTTGAATACTATACTTCCGACAGAACTTAAAGACAGAATCGCAACGTATGTAGACGACATTCTTATTGCAGAAGCTAACTGGTCTGAACACAATCTGGTTCTTGAACAACTGTTACGAACTTTTCGTGCACAAGGACTCACAGTTAATCTTGGTAAATCGCACTTTGGGAAAACTTCTATAAAATTTCTTGGACATGTAATTTCAGCAGAAGGCATTGCGCCTGACCCGGAAAAACTTCAAGCTTTACGTGACATTACTGTTCCTACGACGAAGAAACAACTACGCAGCTTTTTGGGTTTAATTAACTTTTTTCGTAAATTTATTCATTACTCTGCTTTAGAAACCCCTAGATTATGTCAATTCAGGGGTAAAAACACTATTTGGTCCTGGGATATTCTGAATTTGTGAATCTGAAACAAGCTTTGTTGAATGCACCACTTTTATCACATCCAGATCTTACTAGAAATTTTTCCATTGCCATCTTGGATGCAACTCCTAATTTTCAGTTGTAATGTGACATATCAGACAGGCAGAGAATTATACAGGGTGGGCCATTGATAGTGACCGGGTCAAATATCTGACGAAATAAGCATCAAACGAAAAAACAACAAAGAACGAAACTCGTCTAGCTTGAAGGGGGAAACCAGATGGCGCAATTGTTGGCCCGCTACATTGCGGTGCCATAGGTCATACGAACGTCAACTGCGTTTTTTTTTAATAGGAACCCCCGTTTTTATTACATATTCGTGTAGTACGCAAAGAAATATGAATGTTTTAGTTGGACCACTTTTTTCGCTTTGTGATAGATGGCGCTGTAATACTCACAAACGTATAAGTACGTGGTATCACGTAACATTCCGTCAGTGCGGACGGTATTTGCTTCGTGATACATTACCCGCGTTAAAATGGACCTTTTACCAATTGCGGAAAAGGTCGATATCGTGTTGATGTATGGCTTTTGTGATCAAATGCCCAACGGGCGTGTGCTATGTATGCTGCTCGGTATCCTGGACGACATCATCCAAGTGTCCTGACCGTTCGCCGGATAGTTACGTTATTTAAGGAAACAGGAAGTGTTCAGCCACATGTGAAACGTCAGCCACGACCTGCAACAAATGATGATGCCCAAGTAGGTGTTTTAGCCGCACATCAGTAGCAGACAAATTGCGCGAGAATCGGGAACCTCAAAAACGTCGGTGATGAGAATGCTACATCAACATCGATTGCACCTGTATCATATTTCTATGCACCAGGAATTGCATGGCGACGACTTTGAACGTCGTGTACAGTTCTGACACTGGGCACAAGAGAAATTACGGGACGATGACAGATTTTTTGCACGCGTTCTATTTAGCGACGAAGCGTCATTCACCAACAGCGGTAACGTAAACCGGCATAATATGCGCTATTGGGCAACGGAAAATCCACGATGGTTGCGACAAGTGGAACATCAGCGACCTTGGCGGGTTAATGTATGGTGCGGCATTATGGGAGGAAGGGTAATTGGCCCCCATTTTATCGATGGCAATCTAAATGGTGCAATGTATGCTGATTTCCTACGTAATGTTCTACCGATGTTACTACAAGATGTTTCACTACATGACAGAATGGCGATGTACTTCCAACATGATGGATGTCCGGCACATAGCTCGCGTGCGGTTGAAGCATATTTCGTGACAGCTGGATTGATCGTCGAAGCACCATACCATGGCCCGCACGTTCGCCGGATCTGACGCCCCCGGATTTCTTTCTGTGGGGAAAGTTGAAGGATATTTGCTATCGTGATCCACCGACAATGCCTGACAACATGCGTCAGCGCGTTGTCAATGCATGTGCGAACATCGCGGAAGGCGAACTGCTCGCTGTTAAGAGGAATGTCGTTACACGTATTGCCTAATGCATTGAGGTTGACGGACATCATTTTGAGCATTTATTGCATTAATGTGGTAGTTACAGGCAATCTCACTGTAACAGCATGCGTTCTCAGAAATGGTAAGTTCACAAAGGTACATGTATCACATTGGATGAACCGAAATAAAATGTTCAAAGGTACCTACGTTCTGTATTTTAATTTAAAAAGCTGCCTGTTACCAACTGTTCGTCTAAAATTGTGAGCCATATGTTTGTGACTATTACAGCGCCATCTATCACAAAGCGAAAACAGTGGTCCAACTAAAACATTCATATTTCTTTACTTACTACACGAATATGTAATAAAAAATGGGGGGTTCCTATTTAAAAAAACGCAGTTTGTAAGAGGTATGTGCTGCCTGCGATATGTAAGCTATAAGAGAATCTGAGACCAAAGAGCAGTGTTGACTGCAGTACGAACTGTGTAGCAGCAGCAGTAAGTTGTTGCTAGCGAGCAGTCGCCTGTCTGCGCTTGTCAGTCCTGTCTGGTGTATCGTGTTGGCTGGGCCGGTCGCGGTGCAGCGATGCCGGAGCCTGAGTATTATTGTATAAGGTAAAAAGCAGCCTCGCCCATATCTTGTAATGTTATGTGAAGTCCCATGTAAATCTTTTAAAAATGTCCTAATAATAATCTTCGTGATATAAAGTAATTTCTAACAAACATTCATTTCAATTTAAAGAATTTACTAATTTCTTCAATCCATGATCATTCCTATTGTTGCAAAAGAAAAATCAGTTGCTTCCTTTCATAAATGACAAATCTATCGGCCAGCATTGCACAAAGCTGTCCCGGAAAAATTTTATATAAGAGCAGACATATTCGCCGTTTTTATTGAGGTAAGAATTTTTCCTTTTTTATTCAGAATGATCTTACAGGGCCATGACGCAGTGCTGCTGTCGTCCAATTTCTACCAGGTTACTGAATTTATTTTTTATTACGGGGTTTAGGAATTTTTCTGTTTCGAGCTTACATTAAATGAGAAAAGAATTTTGTGGGTACATTAAATGGGAACCAGTTTTGTTCTGAGGTTACACTAAGAAATAGAATCATTATTATTATTATTATTATTTATTAAATTTTGTGGGGAGGTTACAAGTTGATATCCGTTTGACCTATGGAAGCGCCATCTAGCGGGCCAACCAGCGCACCATCTGGTTTCCCCCTTCAAGGTAGACAAGTTTCGTTCTTTGTAGTTTTTTCGTTTGACGCTTATTTCGTGAAATATTTGGCCCGGTCACGATCAATGGACCATCCTGTATATGAATCAAAAATGGCTCTGAGTACTATGGGACTTAACTGCTGAGGTCATCAGTGCCCTAGACTTAGAACTACTTAAACCTAACTAACCTAAGGACATCACACACATCCATGACCAAGGCAGGATCCGAACCTGCGACCGTAGCGGTCGCGCGGTTCCAAACTGTAGTGCCTAGAACCGCTCGGCCACTCCAGCCGACGTATGTGAATCCATGGTGTCTGTTTTGTCAGTCGTGTACGAAATGACAGACACCGGCCATTCATATAAAATTGATTCACGTCGATAGGCAATGAATCCACCGCCTTCAGGGCGGATATACAATTACGTTCGACCTCCTATGGGAATCTCAGAGTAGCGAGCATGGAGAACATGGACCCAGACTGCAGAAATGTGGCGCTAGGTGGAAAAGTGAGTAAGCCAGGAGGCATGCCAGAATAATCCCCGCAGTTGCAATAAACAGTGTCCTGGATGGCGCACTGGTTAACGCAACAGCCTAGCAAGCGGGAGATCCCATTTTCGAATCCTGATCCAGCACACATTTTCACTCGTCGCTGCGGATTCAGCATTAAGTCTTTACGCAGCTGGCATTAATAGTTCCTTCCCTTTCCTTTCCTTTCGCGCCCAGTCACCTTCAATTTATACAAGACAGAAAACTAGAGAAAAACCATGGTGTTTTTCATTTGAGAATAGCTTTAGTTAGTCACTCACTTTTTCCTCGCCCACTGAGTGAGTGGAAAAGTGCAGGCAGAGGCTAATATTGGTATGAGTTACGTCCACCATGTTTCATACAGGGACTGTAGGAGCTCATACAGGTGTAAGAAGACGTCATTACCAGCCTGAATTGTTCCCTGATCACAAGATGGCTCCATCATTTCATATACTTTTTAATGCACTGGTATTTGCCATAACCATATGCCAACACGTACCATAACTCATCATGACTTGGCAACCATTTACTATAATTTTTTGTCCAGTCGCCAAGTTCGCGCAGCCATTCTACTCTCCGCATGCAATGAGCCACGTTAAAGTTTCATCCTCTGTTGGAAATGTGACTTCTGTACTGTGCAATGAGGAGGTAGTCCAAGATAGAGTGGCTACTGGCCCATTATTGTGCTTGTTTAGCAAAGATATTCCCTAATGTCACAAGTCAGTGTTCGTTAGACGAACAGTCATTGTTAGCTGAAGGCAGTCTGCGCCATGTACACATTGCTTCTTTTCTGTGTGTGTGTGTCTGTGTGTGTGTGTGTGTGTGTATTTTATCAGTCTTCAGACTGAGTCGACGTTTCCCACCATGAATTCCTTTTCCTGTGCCAACCTCAGGATAACTCAAACACCAAACTTCCTCGATTATTTGTTGGTTATATTTCAGCTTCTGTCTTCCCCTACAGTTTCTGTCCTGTGCATGTTCCTCTAGAAATACCGTCACGTCGAAACCACAATCAACTTCAAATCCGTAAACAGGGTTGTCAACGAAGCACAACTACTTAGAACTGAAAGCACGTTTGTTACTGACACCAACGTTTGACCAGAACAGAACTTAACTCCTGAACAGACAGTGCAGTAAATTATACAACTCTCGAATATTCCAGAAAATACAAACATTATAAACGTAAGCCATTTGAGGAACCTTCTACAATGATAAATACCAAATAAAAAAAATTGCTGGTGGTCAGGTTTGAACCATCGACCTGCAGCGCACGAGACAATGACCCCAACTACTGCATTACACTGTCATTGCTCCAGCTATTGCATAAATAGCGACCCCCTGTTTCAGAAGTTCTCATTGGAGCCACCAAAAGCACCTTGGATATAGACCTCGTTAATAGTTCCCTGTAGGGTGGTAAAGTTGTTTCAGCCTCTTCACTATGATGAGCATCGAAGTGTCTAAGTTTCACGAGCGTTGGGTAGATCTTCAGTTTCCTGGAATCTCCCACCATCGACCTGCGCCTCTGGACTGTAGTAGGACTTCGTACGGAGGACGTGGACATCTTTGCTCTTCTGTCTTCTCGATGAAGTTTCTTAATCCTCGACTTCATACGCGACGTCTAATGAACAATGAAGGATACAACAAAGACCAAATTGTACTTCAGTAGTTTTTCCGATAGTCCTACTTTCCGCACAGGCTCAAAAATTTACACCAAGTCTCCCAGGCTGTGTCTCATTGCTCAGCACTTGACGTTGTTATAGGGCTTTCGGTCTTTCTCCTCGGCGTCCATGGTCCATATGTGAGCCAGCTGACTTCCTTGTTTGGTCCTGATGATGAGGTGTTTCACGTAGTCGTCCTGAATACCAACTGGTTGAAATTGGAATGATGTATCCACCGTCGTTTCAGCATCGCAACCACGGAGCAGAAAGAACTGTGTCTTGCTTCACTGAGCCTTGTGTGACATTGTAACCCAATCTCTCTTTTACACAACATACATCGAGTGTTATTAGAGTCTTGTGTGAGGTCATAGGTCTGTGGATGGTAGGCAGTTGTCGTCCTGTGGCTGAAGTCGCAATGTGAAATTTCTCTGATGGCAAGCTTCGAGTGGAAATTTTTCCACTGTCAGAGATCAACATATGGAGTGCTCTGTGCTTCAACATTATTTCTTCTACAAGAAACTTCGCAATTTCAAGAACTTCGGCTATCGGCACATCTCTAGACACAGCGTAGCGGGTGTGTAATCGGTGGGTTTTTTACTTTATTTAAACGTATGGCTAGGGTCCCCCTTCGGGCAGACCGTTCGCCGGGTGCTTTCGGCGACCTGCAGTCGATGGAGGATGAAAGGATGATGATGAGGACAGCACAACACCCAGTCCCTGGGCGCAGAAAATTCCCCGACCCAGCCTGGAATCTAACCTGGGCCCAGAGGATTGACAATCCGTCACGCTGACCATTCAGCTGTCAGTGGAGACTATTATCCATCAACTCCCTTTTGTCGACTTCGGGAACTTCCCCAAGAAGTCGATTCCAGTTCGGTGGAATGGCACTGCTGCAGACAGAACAGGTCCAGAATTGGTTGTGGCTCATGTGTCCTTTGTTGCCATTCCTTACAGTGGCTCGCATAATACCTAATTGATCGGTAGAGATATGGCCAATGATATCTGCATCCGATTCTGACTAAAGTCTTCACTAATACCAAGCGACCAGTTGTTGGAGCAGTGTGGAAATACTTCAAGATAGCCGGCCATTGATGAGCTGGGATGAAGAGCACCCATTTCTGGCCTGATGAAATTTAATTCCTCTTATGTAATGCTTTGTTAATTACAATGAAATGAACACCCTTAGCTGCTTACAGGCGTTGACATACGTCAACGGGGACAATTGAAAATGTGTGCCTCGACCGGGACTCGAAACCGGGATCTCCTGCTTACATGGCAGACGCTCTATCCATCTGAGCCACCGAGGACACAGAGGATAACGCGACTGTAGGGATTTATCTCTGGCACGCCTCCCGCGAAACCCACATTCTCAACGTATTGTCCCGCACTACATTCCTAGTGCCCCCGCCCATTATACTCCTTACTCGCGGCGCGTTGCCGATTCCCGTAAGAGTTCGGGCACTGTTTGTGCATTCTCACAGAAAAAGAAGATGGTCAAGTGGGCGGTAAGCCTTAACTATATACAGGGTGTTACAAAAAGGTACGGCCCAACTTTCAGGAAACATTCCTCACGCACAAAGAAAGAAAATATGTTATGTGGACACGTGTCCGGAAACGCTTACTTTCGATGTTAGAGCTCATTTTATTACTTCTCTTCAAATCACATTAATTATGGAATGGAAACACACAGCAACAGAACGTACCAGCGTGACTTCAAACACTTTGTTACAGGAAATGTTCAAAATGTCCTCCGTTAGCGAGGATACATGCATCCACCCTCCGTCGCATGGAATCCCTGATGCACTGATGCAGCCCTGGAGAATGGACTATTGTATCACAGCCGTCCACAATACGAGCACGAAGAGTCTCCACATTTGGTACTGGGGTTGCGTAGACAATAGCTTTCAAATGCCCCCATAAATGAAAGTCAAGAGGAGTTGAGGTTAGGAGAGCGTGGAGGCCATGGAATTGGTCCGCTTCTACCAATCCATCGGTCACCGAATCTGTTGTTGAGAAGCGTACGAACACTTCGACTGAAATGCGCAGGAGCTCCATCGTGCATGAACCACATCTTGTGTCGTACTTGTAAAGGCACATGTTCTAGCAGCACAGATAGAGTATCCCGTGGAAGAACATGGGGCCCAATCAAGACATCACCAACAATGCCTGCCCAAACGTTCACAGAAAATCTGTGTTGATGACGTGATTGCACAATTGCGTGCGGATTCTCGTCAGCCCACACATGTTGATTGTGAAAATTTACAATTTGATCACGTTGGAATGAAGCCTCATCCGTAAAGAGAACATTTGCACTGAAATGAGGATTGACACATTGTTGGATGAACCATTCGCAGAAGGGTACCCGTGGAGCCCAATCAGCTGCTGACAGTGCCTGCACACGCTGTACGCGGTACGGAAACAACTGGTTCTCCCGTGGCACTCTCCATACAGTGACGTGGTCAACGTTACCTTGTACAGCAGCAACTTCTCTGACACTGACGTTACGGTTCTCGTCATCTGCACGAAGAGTTGCCTCGTCCATTGCAGGTGTCCTCGTCGTTCTAGGTCTTCCCCAGTCGCGAGTCATAGGCTGGAATGTTCCGTGCTCCCTAAGACGCCGATCAATTGCTTCGAACGTCTTCCTGTCGGTATACCTTCGTTCTGAAAATCTGTCTCGTTACAAACGTGCCGCGCCACGGCTATTGCCCCGTGCTAATCCATACATCAAATGGGCATCTGCCAACTCCGCATTTGTAAACATTGCACTGACTGCAAAACCACGTTCGTGATGAACACTAATCTGTTGGTGCTACGTACTGATGTGCTTGATGCTAGTACTGTAGAGCAATAAGTCGCATGTCAACACAAGCACCGAAGTCAACATTACCTTCCTTCAATTGGGCCAACTGGTGGTGAATCGAGGAAGTACAGTACATACTGACGAAACTAAAATGAGCTCTAACATGGAAATTAAGCGTTTCCGGACACATGTCCACATAACATATTTTCTTTCTTTGTGTGTGAGGAATGTTTCCTGAAAGTTTGGCCGTACCTTTTTGTAACACCCTGTATAAACTAAGATGGTATCTGTTCTTTCGGACATGTCCGAAAGAACAGATGCCATCTTAGTATATACTTTGTTAATTAATTGGAATTTTCTTGTGGTGGGTTCCTCCTTCTTCAAGGCTTCCATGATTTCCAGCAGTGCTGAATCTTCACCCTGTTCAGCAGCAATGTCTTTTCTTCCAGCGACGACTGATATCTCATCCACACTACTGCGTTAAGCCAAAGGAGTCCTTGAAAAGCTGTTGGCATCCTCGTGTTTGCATCCACTTTCGTATACCACTGTGACGTCATACCCTTGAAGTCTCAGTGTCCAACTCACCAGTCGACATGACAGATCCTTTAGGCTAGTCATCCAGCATGGATAGTGCTGGTCCATCACAATGGTGAAAGGTTTTCCAAATAAATATGGTTGGAACTTGTTGATGGCCCAAACAACTGCAAGGCACACTTCCTCGGAATTGAAGAGTACTCTGGAAGGATATGCTAACACCTTTTCTGGACCTTCGTGAATTTTTACTAGAACTGACCCTATATCAAAACGAATAGTGTCGGTGTGAAGTTCTGTCTCGGCATTCTTGTTATTCAATGCTAGTTCAAATGGTTCAAATGGCTCTGAGCACTATGGGACTTAACTACTGTGGTCATCAGTCCCCTACAATTTAGAACTACTTAAACCTAACTAACCTAAGGACATCACACACATCCATGCCCGAGGCAGGATTCGAACCTGCGACCGTAGCAGTCGTGCGGTTCCGGACTGCGCGCCTAGAACCGCTAGACCACCGCGGCCGGCTTCAATGCTAGAACTGGAGATGTTAGCGCCTTCTTAAAGACAAGGAAAGAGCTTTCTTGTGCCTCGATCCAGGAAAATTTGGCATTCCCCTACAGTAGTTCTTGTAAAGGATGTGCATTGGTCCAGAAGTCCTTTATGAATCACAGGTAGTACGAGCACATTCCTAGAAAACTTCACACATCACGAATGCTCCGAGCTGTCAGAAAATCTAAGACTGTTCTTATTTCCTCTATATCAGTATGGACTCCATCGCTGTTCATTAGAAGCCCCAAAATTTTTATTTCTTGGGCAGTGAAGAGACACTTTTTCGGATTCAGGTGGAGACAAGCAATCTGAATATATTTCAACACAGTTGTCAAGTGGCTTACATGGTCTTCAAACGTCTTTCAAAAAACAACAATATCATCCAGACAGTAAACTCACATCATCCATTTAAGTGGTCAAAGCATCATACGTTCAAAGGTTGATGGAGCATTACACAGTCCAAACGGCACAACTTGAAACTAATAGAGACCTTTGTGGGTTATGAAGGCAGTTTTTTCCTGGGCATCCTCAACAACATCGATTTGCCAGTAGCCTGTCTGAACGTACATAGTTGGGAAATACTTTGCTCCTTTCAAGCAGTCGACAGTGTCAACAGTGTGTGGCAATGGATACCATTCTTTATGATTTCATTCATTCATTGGTGGTCGATAAAGAAACACAATCTGCCGTCCTTCCTTAAAAGGACCACAGCGGAGAACCAATGGCTCTCTGAAGGTTCAATGCTGTCATCTTGCAGCAGCATCTCCACTTCCTCCCGCATTATCCTTCGTTCAAATGACGACACCCAGTGTGTGCAATGGCTAATTGGTAGCTGATCGCCAGTGTTGATGCGATTTTTACCTTGGTCCACTTGGTCTGTCTTTTCTCCAATTTGGATTTGCAGTCATCTGAAATTTGAAGCAAGATGGCTATCACTCACCGACGTTATTCATCGGTAGAGTCTGGCCCTATTCATACTTCAACAGTAGCTCCCTCCTTTGCGTTGTCTGTAATGGCACTGAAGCACAATTCTCCATCAATGACACTAAGCTGCTCTTCATGGATTGGTTCGGCTGTTCCTGCATCAACACGTTTAGGGATCAGTTACGGCTGCTCATGTCAATTAGTGGCCCATCCAAAGTTCCTCTTGACCACCTACAATGCTCATGATCGTCGTTTTCGAGCCTGAGTAGCTTTCCAGAATCGACGAAAGCTTCACAGGTTAGCTGAGTATGTCGATTAATGATTGGAACACGTCTCGTTGATGATAACAGGATGAAAACCTCTTCAACGGCAAATAACCGCCGAAAGCAATCTTTGTTATATGTTCTTGGTTTCTCTGATCGTCCACATTTTATGACTGCTTGTGATGCCTTCATGAAGTTCCATGTGAGAAAACATTATGATCACGCTCTGTTAAAACGACAGATTTGAAGGGCGGTATTCTGTCATTGATATTTAGTCTAGCAATAAATGTTTCTGTCAGCTGGACATGTTGCTCTATCACAAAGCATAGGCATCTTTTACTAATAACGCTAAGCATCCAGCGTTACAGAAAATGAAGCCCTGAGCCGACTAGCGCCTCGATTGGATGGCCATCGATAATGACGAAAAAGAAACTTCCTGACTTCTTGGTGACTGTCGTCCATGGAGGCTTTACATCTCTGGTGATCTCACCTCCATAGATGGTCGCCTCGCTTAGTTTTTCTTAAGTTAGCGTCTAAGAAGCGAGCGGCTGGTAGAGTTTGTGCACGATATGGTGGCCGACATGCAGTGACCAGTTTTCGTCCGAAGTGCTGCGCGATTTCATTCCTTTGTTCGGTAGGGGAGACCAACAAGTGTGTTCCACTTTTCGTTCGGTCAGCGAAGGTGCATGCCCTGAAAGCTTTCTCAAATGGTTTTACAGAAACTATTGGGTAAAAAAAAAATCGTTTTTGCTCTACTTACAGCTTTACATGTCAGGTTGATGATGGTGTTCCCATCATTTCGTTAATGGTCATAATTATTGTGATATTTACGTGGAAGTAAGGCACTGTGCGAAATTCGGAAAAGTTTGCCATGAAAAATAGAGGTCGCTACGATTTTGTATTTAGTTCATATTACATAATATGTTGTTCCGTAGGAAATTTAGCCAAAATATTGAATTTTTACTTAGATTTGCGTACAGGTATTTATCTGTCACCAATTTCGAGAAAACTGATTTGATGTTGCACACTCATTTGCGATCGCGCCGCGCCAGCGGTAAGGCTATTCACAACATTAGTCATATTTCATAAACGGTTTCATATATCGAAATGAGTTTTTGATAAGCCAGTCGAAAATAACTCGCTGCATTTTCGGCGGAATTCTTTTTAGATACTAATCAAACCAGAGGTGACAGTATATCTTTTTGAATGGTCACCGTGCAAGTGTGGGCTTGGAGGAGCTACACTTGATATTTACAAAAAATGTGGGCATAGTGTAATGTTATGTGAGCCTCACTGCCCCCTTTTTTTAACTAATTTGTGCCTGATTTTATTCTGAGAAGCTCAGTAATGTATGTAAATACCGTAAATGTAAATTTGATTCAGAAAGCACTTGAAGTAAAGTGAAGCGCAGCTGGACAGCAACAAACTCTTTAGCGCGCAATCCCCGCAACGATAGTAGTTGTGAATCTTTGAGTATGGACTCTAAACAAAAGACAATTGATTCATTAAAAAAAAGAGGACTGTTAATCTGTATCTTGTGGAAAGAGGACGTGTTGTTAGGCCGTCGCTCAGAACGTATTGTTACAAGTAATGAAAATTGATATTTTAGTGAAAAAACCGAGTGAAATATGTGTAAGAGTTGCCAAACATTTATGTATACAAATTTTCTGGAAGTGAAGAATAGAAATATCTTGTTTTTGGAAAAGGAGATGAACTTCATTGTCGTTGCCGTCTATCAATCGACAGAATTGTAAGTGTACAAAGTTCACTAAAATACAGGAAAAGAAATGCATTCTCTATAGTTTTCATTCAATAAGTAACAACCTCTCATAATTTCTTAATTACAATAATTGGATTATGTTCTTGTACAATAGTAGCTGAACTCCACTGACCAATTTTGATGTAGCAGGACGTGTAGTTTGAAGGAATTTTGTGTGCTAACCAATCTCCTTTTCTCACGAAAATCAGATTGCTGTTTGATCTTATTTACTTAGAACAGTGGTCCCTTTGGTATGAAAAGCTAAGAAAACTTGGGCCCAAAGCTATCCGCAATACGGCCAAGTAACTAACAGAGTCGTATTTTAAACCTTAAAGAACAATAACTTCCTCCAAATTGTAATACGTCACCAACTGGTTCAGAAGCTGATCATTCAAGGAGGCAGCAACCAAAATTCAGGTACCAGTTACGACTTAAAGTAAAAATCTCAATCAAAAATCAGTCCTTCTCTCTCTCTCTCCAAACACATATATAAATATTCATATTATTAAAAAAAGTCATTTTATAATAGGCCTCAGTTTAGAACGACACTTCCCCTCCAGTGCTCGGCATTTCCCCTACAATGCCTGCCCGTAGGGCTCTCCCCATCCATGCCCTGCCGTCTGCACATCTACCGGCCACAGCATACTGCACCAACTATACCTTTGTATGGCGATGGGGAATGGCAACGTTTTGTTAGCGAGGGGTATAGTCCAGCGTATGACGATCGGCTTCATCCCACATATCAGCTACAATAACCTGCAGTTGCCTGGTGTGAATAGAATATTCTGATGATTGACATTTGCCAGTGTACTAGTCGTCGAAAACTCGCCTTCTTTCTCTGCAGTAGTGTACATGTCCAGGGCGTCCACAGTCGAAATGTACAGACGTGTTGTTCTCCATCCACCAAACTGTTTTTTTTTTTTTTTTTCCTGAAGGACTTTATATTTGGTGGAGGAGATGATTACACATGCTTTGGCCAGATGCCAGGTTGTCATTTGACAGTTGCAGCAAGTCCATTCTTTCTGGTGCATGCGATTGGTGGTGGAGAGTGGTGCTAATGATCGATACATTCTGTTACCTTCTAACATATGGGGCCGACATTCATGACTGTTACTTCTTATTGGCTCAGTCAGATACCTTTGGCTTGCCATAAAATACTGTATATCTTATCTTACTCTCTGGTATATGAGAGAGACGAGTTCATGGTGATCTTCCATACCACCAAAGGAACCAGCCTCCGCAGTCGGTTGTACCTCTTTCATCTGACTCTTTTTTTCTGTTGCATTTCCTCGATTCATTGGCACCACTTGACGAATTCCTCTGTCGTTGTCAGGTCCTTCTTCGACGCCTTTCATCAAGTGTGAAATCTTATAGGTTTCTGTCATATTCGGATTCACTATGTGCCATTGGGCAAAAACGTCATGTATGTCGGACTGTGTCGTTTCCCCATGACGTTGGGCTGTGGCCTCTCAATTGTTCTTCTCTTATGCGAACTTGACGTTGCTGTCTCAAAACGTGTTCTTCATTTCAGCTCAGAATTTGTCCCAGCTATTGATCCTCTCTTCATCATTCTCGAACCACTGATTGGCTGTGCTCCGAAGTAAAAGTACTTATTTGCCAAACACATCATGTCATCCCACCCATCGCATTTGCCAACTCGGTCGAATTCTTCCAGCCATTTCGTCAATCCTGACCAGAATTTCCGGAAAACACTGATGGGTGCCTCATTCGCAGCTGACTTGGACTATTTTGGAATCAGTGTACCTGTTGGATCCACGATCTTAGGAACGATGTACTGCTTGTATTGCGGTTCCTCTCTGTATAGTCGAAAGTTTTTCCGTTGCCTAACTGGAGTCACGATGATGTAGACGTTTTGAAGTATACACCGTCACGTCGAAACCACAACCAAATCAGAAGGCACGGTCGTCAACAAAGCACAAAATTTAGAACTGAAAGTACGTTTATTACTGACACCAACGTACACCCAGATTTGAACAGAACCTGCTGGATGGAGAGTGCAACTGTTTATACAAACATCGAATATTCCAGTATGCTGGTATTTATACAGACATCGGATATTCCATAATATACAAATATTACAAACATTAGGTACTTCAGGAACATTCGAGGAATGGTAAGTACTAAACAGTAAACAGTTGCTGGTGGTCAGGTTTCAGCTGAACTGGCGACCAGCAGAATGCTAGTAAGTGATGGTAGACTGCATGCTACCCAGCTCGCAACAATGTGGAACTTGTGTTAATACAAGGGTTGTTTTTTAAGTAAGGGCCGTTTTTATTTTCAAAAAAAGGTACAAATACTTTTGTAAAAAAACTTTTATTTTCTGATTCTACACACTTTTACCTATTTTTCTACATAGTTACCTTGTTTATTTAAGCACTTGTCATACCGTACAACTAAATTTTTAATTCCCTCTTCAAAGAATTCGGCCACCTGCTCCGACAGTCAAGAGTTCACGGCTGCTTTCACTTCATCATCGTCATTGAAGCGCTGCCCGCCAAGATGGTGTTTCAGGTACCGGAAAAGGTGAAAATCACTAGGAGCAAAGTCGGGGCTGTATGGTGCATGGTCGAAAACTTCCCAGCCAAAAGAATCAATCAAATCCCAAGTCTTTTGAGAGGTGTGAGGCCTAGCATTATCGTGCAGGAGCAAAACTCCTTTTGTTTTGAATTGCTCTGCGGAGCAGATTAAAACTGTGTGCCCGACCGAGACTCGAACTCGCCTTTCGCGGGCAAGTGCTCTACCATCTGAGCTACCGAAGCACGACTCACGGCCTGTCTCACAGTTTTATATCAGCGCACACTCCGCTGCAGAGTGAAAATATCATTCTGGAAACATCCGCCAGGCTGTGGCTAAGCCATGTCTCCACAGTATCCTTTCTTTCAGGAGTGCTAGTTCTGCAAGGTTCGCAGGAGAGCTTCTGTAAAGTTTGGAAGGTAGGAGACGAGATACTGGCAGAAGTAAAACTGTGAGACCGGGCGTGAGTCGTGCTTCGGTAGCTCAGATGGTAGAGCACTTGCCCGCGAAAGGCAAAGGTCCCGAGTTCGAGTCTCGGTCGGGCACATAGTTTTAACCTGCCAGGAAGTTTCATATCAGCGCACACTCCGCTGCAGAGTGAAAATATCATTCTGGAAACATCCGCCAGGCTGTGGCTAAGCCATGTCTCCACAGTATCCTTTCTTTCAGGAGTGCTAGTTCTGCAAGGTTCGCAGGAGAGCTTCTGTAAAGTTTGGAAGGTAGGAGACGAGATACTGGCAGAAGTAAAACTGTGAGACCGGGCGTGAGTCGTGCTTCGGTAGCTCAGATGGTAGAGCACTTGCCCGCGAAAGGCAAAGGTCCCGAGTTCGAGTCTCGGTCGGGCACATAGTTTTAACCTGCCAGGAAGTTTCATATCAGCGCACACTCCGCTGCAGAGTGAAATTATCATTCTGGAAACATCCCCCAGGCTGTGGCTAAGCTATGTTTCCGCAGTATCCTTTCTTTCAGGAGTGCTAGTTCTGCAAGGTTCGCAGGAGAGCATCTGTAAAGTTTGGAAGGTAGGAGACGAGATACTGGCAGAAGTAAAACTGTGAGACCGGGCGTGAGTCGTGCTTCGGTAGCTCAGATGGTAGAGCACTTGCCCGCGAAAGGCAAAGGTCCCGAGTTCGAGTCTCGGTCGGGCACACAGTTTTAATCTGCCAGGAAGTTTCGCTCACAAGTTTGTTAAACCGTTAGGAAAGTGAACAGAGATACTGAAGAAACTGAGCTAGTAGACTCTTGAAGATGCACGCAAACTATTCCAAGAAAGACTACCTACAAAGTTTCAACAAGTGGCTTTAAATGATGACCCTAGGAATACAGTACAGCCCCCAACGTATCGATCCCCTATGGATCGTGACACAAGATAAATTAATAACAGCACACACGGACGCACATAATCATTCTTCCCGTGCTCCATACGTGATTGGAACAGGAAAAAGCCCAAATAACTGGTACAATGGGACGTACCCACCGCCATACACTTCACAGTGGTTTTCAGAATATAAATGTAGATGTAGCTTTCTTTTAACTGCACTTTTGCTAACAACAAGACTGTTAAGCGCCCTAAAACACCAAAAACAACAACCTATTTCTTGTCTCCAGATGCAAAATGCCAAATCGTAAATGCATATTTAACAGGGATTTGAAAGACAAATATGCAGTGTTAAAAAGAGGAAGTCATGACTTGCAAGTAGACTGCAGAATTTCATCAGCAATTATTTCGATTAGGTAGCTCTGACATAAATGGCCACTTAAACACAACAAAACACAATTACATTGTTTGAAAAGGCTACACATGGCTCAAAAGAAAATCTGATTCATGCATCCAATTGTACACTGGTTCATCACGCAGTTTTTCAGCGTATCTCATTCAAATCATAGGACTGCACGAATTTCTTAAATCTAGTACAGTTCCCAGATCCAAATGCGGCAAAAAAAAAAAAAAAAAATAGTATACAATCGCATGAATCCCACAACTATTGTGAAGTATGGGTTAATCTCTTTATCGATTGTGCCATTCACAAATCTGTTTTCCTATGTTACTAATTACAGAAGGGCTAAATTATTTTCCTCTATGATTCAGTATTTCCATCGAAAAAACGACGTAATATCAAAGCTCCTCGAAATCGGAAGTACTGAAAATGAGACATTCGATACAGTTATTGAGATTATTTTAAAGCAACTGCGGAAGCATGATTTATCAAAGTGTATAAGTTTATTCGGATACACAAACCTTGGCGGTGAGATCGAACAAATAATGTCGCTTATTGTCTGAAAAGGTAACTTAATCCCAATATTATGATGTACGATGTTCTGCTCGTATACTTCATACCGGCGTGCACTTTCCATCGACGTAGAAAACATTCAACTTTATACAGTTTGCATAGACGCCCTCAAGGAAACCTGCACGACAGCTAAGTTGAATACAAACAGTTATTATTTCACTCAAAAACACTACGGCTTAGCTTCTCTCCTGCCACAGAACGACTCTTAAACCGTATAAGCCATTGAAAGTCTTACATATCTCTCCTCCTCGATCGCAACATGGAATGTCTGTATCATGAATGTATATTATCTGGTTTGGATAATATAAAGCTTTGAGTCCCATGCCTTACAACTGATTAAATCACCGTGTAACCTGTATACATAGGACAAGACAGGTGTAGAAGAAAACAATTATTTACTTCCGTCGATATGTAGCAAATTAAGCTGAGAATATAAATTTCTAAATGGATTAGTTCACTTATAAGACGAAAGTAGAATTTTTTTTTACCTTTTTGGTTTGTTATTGCTTCAAGCACGTAAGTCACAGTAACAAAACTCCAATCATGCACTCACGCAAATACTTTTTACTTATGTTTCTTTTTCCGTGGTAATATTCAAACGTTTATGCCTCTTGTAATGACGGCTAATTCTCTGTGGCGGAGCTTGTCACAAAGGAGTGTAATTCAGTGAACTGATGAATGCAAAGTTCTCTCTCTTGTTCAACATCTCAAGAGCAAAAACACATCCTTGCCTCGCTACAGATCGTAGAGCACAATATCTGTAAATTATAGTCAAATAAGATCGGGGTCGCTTTAATCAGTAGAAAAATGTATTTGACAAGAAACTAAAACATATATGTACATCATATATGAACAAAACAAAAACGTAATTACAGTTAATAATACGTCTATTCACCCGCAGCGTCGATATTTGCTTGGCATTTCCGAGACAAGCTTGAAACCAAGTTTTCCGCCTATTCACTTGGAAAAGAATTCCAAATGCGTCGAATCTGCAGCCTCTACACATCGTTGACATAGGGATAGTGAGGATAATATTAGAATAATTACTACATGAGCAAAGACATTCAAACAATCACCTTTCCCGCTCGTATGTGAATGGAACGAAAAGAAACTGATAGAATGGGACGCATCCTCTGCCGTATATCTCACTGTGATTTACAGAGTATAGATGTAGACGTAGATGTAAATTGCTATTTCAAAGTAAAGATCTTTTTTCCTTTCAGCCGCTTTTTGATGCAACAACATACATTTTCAATAGGATTAGCGTCGACCGATTGTGAGGTGCAGTCCGTTACCTGCACACCTTTCTCCTTTTTCCAGTCACTGCAGTTCTGCAAAGCTTGCTGCGGTGTTCCGTATAATTGTCCTGCATTATCCAATCTTCATTTTTGTCGATGAACCAGCTTCTGACAGTCAGCACCAAACATCTCCGACAAACACGCCGCTTAAGCAACATTCATTATCTTCTTCTGTATCTCGGTCAAGAAACCAAAGTAAATTGTAGTTTTTGGATATTGCATGAAGCACAAAGGTTCCCTCTGTTGGGTTTTGAAAGAACTAATGCGATATCTTTTACCATTTGTGTGTATGCCGACCGCACTCTTACTTAGTAGGATGTATATCGTAAAAACTTGAAACTTGCAACCATGAAGGCGTAAAAATGACAATGAGATACCGAGAAAGATTATTTCGAAAGCTTAGACAGACTGAGGCGGCCAACCTTTTCAAATCCCAATGCGGGACGTTTCGAGGATGGGGACTATGAACACGTGAATCAGTGTGTCAGTTATTCTGAAACTAGGAAAGAAACGTAGGCGACAAAATAATTCATTTACTTTTGAAATAATATATCTAACATAAGTGACGTTCTATTTTTAATTCTACATCCTTATTACAGTTTTATAAATATTTTCAAAAGCACCTTGTTACATTTTTGAGTTTGTCAATTTTTGAATGGTTTTTGCTTAAGACGGCCAAGGTCAATGTAGGATGGTTTGTACATGTGGATGGGAATTGAAGGTAAGTGACCATGTGTCCTGACTGTGCTAAAATTAGAAATGAAACATAATTTATTAATTTTTCATTTATTTTTAAAATCATATTTCTGACACGAGTGGCATTTTTTTTTTTTTTACTAAATCATGGTTTTGATGTAGCATTTCATAAAAATTTTCACAAGTTCCCATATTGAATTTTGCAATCAGCGTTTCACATAATGTTTCAACTTTAAGTGAAGTTTTTCCGAGGTCCACACAGTATTCATCAACGAAAGTACCCGTTCTGAAGGAGCGTTCGTCCCTGGTACGCCGAGTATATATTGGACGATGGCCAGGCAGTTTGTATGTGACATGCGCTGTTCATTAAATTTGTTGAACACCTCTAACCATAGTTCCTCTGTGCTGCTCTTCATATCTTCCCATCTCTTCAGAACCTTGTGACTGACGTATTCTGAAATCTAGTTTACCTCGTCAAATAATCTATCTTCAGCTATTATAGGGCCGTCGTTGGCATCTGCACAGTTAATTGTTGATAAGTCTGCTCCACATCAGCCCACTTCAGACTACTTTTTAACTCAATCAGTCAATCCTCACAGAATCATTAAATAAAGCGGTTTGTAGGGGAGCCCGGGGCACCGGGGCGGAGTGAAGATGTATGTATTTTCGCGTCAAGGAGGTGCTGCCAACGATCGGCAGTAAGTAGTACTAGTTCAGACAGCTACTTCTCAGACTTGGGAGCCATGTTTGTTTGGTTTTCGTAAGCGATGGATCGTGAAGTTTGCGTTGTACTAATTTTTGCTCCTGCATTCTAACTTTTGGTGAATTGGAAGCAAGAAAAGGTATACTTACTTGAAACTTCCTGGCAGATTAAAACTGTGTGCCGGACCGAGACTCGAACTCGGGACCTTTGCCTTTCGCGGGCAAGTGTTCTACCGACCTTTCTTTTTTTTTTTTTTTTTTTTTTGTTCGTTGTATCTACTCGGTGCGGACGTCGCAAGACACCCGTTTCAGTTCGTCATTAATCCATTAACTCAGTTCTTTTATTACAGAGGGCAGCTTACCCTCTGACTGCCGACTGAGCTACCCAAGCAAGCTACCTTCACAGCTTCAGTTCTGCCAGTACCTCGTATCCTCGGTCAGTAGAGCACTTGCCCGCGAAAGGCAAAGGTCCCGAGTTCGAGTCTCGGTCCGGCACACAGTTTTAATCTGCCAGGAAGTTTCATATCAGCGCACACTCAGCTGCAGAGTGAAAATCTCATTCTGGTATACCCACTTATTTACAATACGACTATTGTTAGTAGATGCTTAAAATATGTTTAATAATATTTAGTTGCCGGCCGAAGTGGCCGAGCGGTTAAAGGCGCTACAGTCTGGAACCGCATGGCCGCTACGGTCGCAGGTTCGAATCCTGCCTCGGGCATGGATGTGTGTGATGTCCTTAGGTTAGTTAGGTTTAAGTAGTTCTAAGTTCTAGGGGACTTATGACCACAGCAGTTGAGTCCCGTAGTGCTCAGAGCCATTTGAACCATTTTTTTTAATATTTAGTTTCATGCTGTTAAATGTTTGTTTTCGTATCTCTGTTTAGTGCACCTCCATAACCTAAACCATGTACCTGGAGCGGAATGGGGAACCACCCGAATCTTCCTCACTACATTTTTAACAAAGACATCGCTTTTATTAGGCTCCTAATCTATTTTGCTTTCGATTTTTGATGGTTCGAGTATATAAGAGAAAAACAAATAGGCAGTCATGGTCTACTGAGGCCATGAACATTGCTGTGGAGGCAGTTAATTCTGGCCACTGTGGGTATTCGAAGGCTTCAAACCAATTTGACGTTCCCCAGACTGCTTTGGAAAGATACGTTAAAAAAGAAGGGAAAATCCTGACTACAAAATTGATAAAATGGCTGGAAAGTTTAAAAACGTATTTACAGAAGAACATGAACTTGAGCTCGTTAAGTATTTAAAAAGTATGGAGGCTAGGTTATTCGGCTCAACAATCAAAGACTTCCGTAACCTAGCTTATCAGTTGGCTGTAAGAAATGGCATTGTTCATCGATTTAAAAATTAAATTGCAAGCGAAGTTTGGGCCAACGGATTCCTTAAAAGACATCCTACTTTATCTATTCGCAAACCCGAAGCAACATCTGTGCAACCACTTTCAATAAAGTAGCTGACAATAGGTTTTTTTTCGTTACTAACAAATGTAATTGACAAACACAAACTAATGGCTTTTCAAATATTTAACTGTGATGAAACAGTCGTTTCGGTTAACCCTAAAAACCAATCAAAGATCATGCTTGCAAGGGGAAACGTCAAGTGGGATCGTTAACATCTGCAGAAAAGGGGAAACTGTGAACTGTCTCATTTGTATGTCAGCAAACGGAGCTTACAGGCCTCCTCCACTGCTTATTTTTCCACGAAAGAAGAAGCAGAAAGAATTTGAGTTAGGACTGCCACCAGGAGGTTGCGCTGAGGTCCACAGTTCCAGATGGATGACCACAGAGTCATTCTTTGTTTGGTTTCGAAAATTTGTGGAATTTTCTAAGACTTCAAAAGACTTCCCAGTTCTTCTTATATTAGATGGCCACTCAACACATACCAAGAACATTGACATTATAGACTGCGCGAGGGAGAGTGGTGTTTCGTTGCTATGTTTACCACCACACTGCTCTCACAGACTTCAGCCGCTTGATGTTTCTTTTATGAAGCCTTTAAGTCTTCATTATAGTGAAGAGCTTCGAAAATGGCTACGAAGCAACCCAGGGAAAGTCGTAACTCTCTTTTAAATGTCAACACTTTTTGGTTCAGCTTTCATCAAAAGTGCAACAATGAAAACCGCTATTAAGGGTTTCGAAGCTACTGGAATATGGCCCACGGACCCATCCATATTCACCGATGCAGATTTCCTCCCGGCAGACACGACTGACATCGGATTTGATAGGCCGTCAGATAAAGAGGGTATTATATCTGGAGCTGAACAATTGGAATTGCCTTCATCTAGCACACCAGCTAAAAAGAGACGACGCCAACGGGTTGGATGATCAAGCTGGCGAGGTTTCAGCAAATTGTGACAATGAACTGCCGCCTAAGAATGACAAACTTATTGAGGCTAATTGTTCTTGTACTGGTTGCTCTAGGATGACAACTGACAACACGGCCTCCTCGTTTCATATTTCACCTGAAATTCTGATGCCCTTGCCAAAAGTTAACGAAAGCACGAAATGGGAGAAACGGAAGAGGGGGAAGATCATTGTTTTAACTGATTCACCGTACAAAAAAGAGTTAGAAGCCATTATTAAGGAAATAGAGGAAAAGAACTTTGCCAAAGAAGAAAGAGCAAAGAAAAAACTATTTACAAAAGAGAATAAAATTAATAATTTAAAAAAGAAAGGAAAGGGCCTGAAGATAAATGAAAAAAAGAAGGAGAGAACATCCAATACTAATGAGAGTGACTCAAAATCAGTTGAAGGTTGGTTCGCATGTTTCATGTGAAAAAAATGGCTACATGATTCTTGTGCAGGAATAGATAGCGAAGATGAGTCGCTCCTCGTGTGTGAATTTTGTAAATAGCTTTAAGAAAAGGATACAATACATGAAAGCTGTAGTTTGACGTTAACATTCACTTTAAACTAAATAAATACCGCGGAAGCCAATATTTTCTGCATTTCCGATAATTTTATACATTTTTATATTTACATGAATTACCTCACCTATCTGCCCCATGCACGGAGCAGAATGGAGCAAATGACATACCTTTCTGTTTTTGAGTGACAAAAATATTGTTCTTTTATTTTATGGCAATGGTCTTGTATTTTTCTGATTAATACATCATAAAGTGTTCATATAAAAATTGATAATTCTCTTATTTAACACTTTTGCACTTTTAATCAATGTTTTCAACTTTGTACCCCGTTCTACTCCGGGTTCCCGTACATGTACAAACTTTAACCAAGGCTTCAAACATTCATTAGAAAAGAATGCGTGTAGCACAGCTCGGCATTTTTCTTGCGATGGAAAGTAAGATTTACATGGTATATACATTTGCAGGACTCTCTCTACTGCAGGCAAAAGTGCGAGTCATCGTGTTTTTCTACATCCCAGGATTCTTTTGTATTGGATTTCTGCTTCTCCGCAAAAATGTTTGAAAGCTTCTACACACACTGTGTGTATATAAAAGTACAAATAAATCTTCGTAACAGTATATTCGACGCGCATTGGTAACAAATATGCTGATGTTTGTACAGCGTTGTGTGCTATATGCACTGTGCACCCCACGCCAACTATTTCTCTCCCTAGTCCCTCTTGAAGTTTGATGAAAACATTACATTGTCCTCGACGTTGAACTCCGCCAAAATTTGTATTGGCATTATCTACACAAATTCCCATGACTTTCTCATTAAACCCATGTTTTTCCGAAATGTCCATTAAAGAATCATATATAATAACTGCCGTATCACCAGACAAATCCCGGATATCTAATATTTTTACATTAATTCCAGTCTTTCATGGAAGTACCGCACTCGTATTGGAAGTATTTTGAGGTATTTATAGCTTGAAACGTCTGCTCAGATACAGATAAATGGAACGTCTTTAAGTTCTGTCTGTAGGTTATCTAAAGAAAAAGGCTCAGTCACAGTCTTCATTAGTGCTTCGCACTTACTTTTTCCGTAGCGAAAGTTCTTTTGAAACACTTTTTGAATCAATTTAGAAGTGCATTCCATCGATCTATAATTCTGATTGTGACTTACCGTGTGGAAAGCCCACAAACCTTCGGCTCTTTCAAGTTCTTCGTAGACAGCGAAGTTTTCCTGCCGGAAATAGTTGAGAGTGATGATGTACCTGCAGCAGTCTGCGACCTTTTATGTTTGTCACATGTTAAATGTCGTTGTGTAGCGTGTTTACCCCCGTGAGCAACGGAGAACACCAATTACACTTTTTGCACCGCACTTCTGAAGGTGTAGTACTCATCTGTAAAAAAGGGAACTCCTTTGGCAAGTCTTTCGTCAACTGACAAATTCGCTTTTTAACAGTCGGCGGCATTGCTAAGTAAACCAAGCAAATTAATTCACAGATCTCGGCGAAACACGCAAAAACAAAACAACAATGTCGAGTCTCCGCGCGGACTAATTTACAACCTAAACAATCGCCCGTTGAACTTCGGCATCACCCGGAATGCGTCGTCTGGAACTTATTGGTTTTCAAATCGCTGCCAACCTCAGAGAACTAAGAGTGGTCACCCCGGGCTAACAGCAAGTGATGTTTCACCCATTCGTACTATATATTTATTTCTTTTTTATGTACACTAGACAACGAAAGGAACTGCACATAATCACACGCATAAATCCTAAGTTCATGTCCTGATTCGTAGTGCATATTCCCCATTCTCTGCATAGCTACACTGCATGTTTGACCCTACTGTGACATACTTACTAAGGTAAAACACACACCCACTGAGAGAGAGAGATAGAGAGGGACTGGGGCCGGGGGGAGGGAGACATGACTATTTCCAAAATAGTATTTAAAAACCTACGGCATTCTGGAATTCAGAGGAGGTGAAATGGGAAATGGAAAATAATTTCAGGAAGAACGGACGTGTAGGATTCGACCTGACAGAGTGCGCACCAGTACCACATGAGTTACCGGTACGTGCTCAATAGTGCATTTTAAACGGAAACATCATTTTGTTTTAACTAGGATGCTTCATTTTTTTTTTCTTACGCTTCTGAAACGAGACACTAAAATAAACAGATGATCTGCAAACGACCAAACTGCGAGTTCTCTATACTTGTGTAGCTTTATTTATATTGTTTTCTTTTTATCAGTTTTAATAATATTTTATGAAATCACGTAACATACATATACATCTACCTATACTTCACGAACAAAAGCAAATTCTGCTTTTGGCTCTATAAATAACAAATTTCACGAACAAATAACTTCGTACATTTATAAGGTATTATAATTTACAATATATTATAAACGATATGATCAAAAACCAATAAAAATATTTATATGAAAACTACTTTCTCAAATGTTCAGTTTCTGCCGTAGCTTGAGGCGCTTCAACCAACATTTTTGTTTTCTTAGATTGTAACATCTTAATCTCAGATTGCATTCTTTTTCTGGCATATTCTTGTTCTTGTTGTTTTTCAGTTTCACTTTGTTGTTTCTTTTTATCATCTTCATACAATGAGCTTGCATTACAAAAGACGGATTTACACTTTTGTCGATTTCGAAATTGTCAACACCGCTAAAGGCCCGTCCACACGCAACGATCTGTCTGCGCAAATGTCTGCGCACATCACATCTGCACAGACAGATCGTTGCGTGTGAACAGAAGATTTGCACCAACCTGAGGTGTGTGCAAACCTGGAAGTTGGAGTTGGAGGTTTGAGCGAAACCTCTCAAATCTGTCGGTTCAAACCACATCTGCGCAGACAAGTTGGAGCGTGTGGACAGGAGATCGTCGCATATCTGGCGCGAAACAGCTGTTTGCTCAGTCTAGTGTTTGTATTTGTGTGCACAGGGCATTAAAATGGCTCATACTCGTCAGTGTTCTCGAGAGTTTGTAAGTGAATTCATTGAAATATACAGAAACCACCCATGTTTGTGGAAGATTAAAAGTAAAGAATATAGTGACCGAGACAAAAAGACAGCAGCATACAATGCTCTAATTGAAAAATTGCGGGCAGTTGACGCCTCGGCAAACAGAGAAACGGTAATAAAAAAATAATTTCGTTGCGAACTGGCGAAATTATTTGCGGATGGATGTCGAAACTTATAATTATCTCTTAAAGCATGTAACCCCTCATATTATGAGAAAAATACTTGTATGAGAAGGGAAATTTCTCCTCATGAACGCCTGGCAGTAACATTAAGATTCCTAGCAACAGGAAGGAGCTACAATGATTTGGAATTTTCATCTGCAATATCGAAACAAGCATCGAGTGAAATAATACCCAACACATGTGAAGCTATTTACGCTTTCCTGAAAGATGAGTTCATGAAGGCAAGTCAAGTAAATTAGTCTGTCAGCGAACTGTTTACCGAAAAGAGTTATCCAAAGTTCAGAAATCTAGAAGATCTGGTGTAGGAGTAGATCAAGTATACCAGCCAACGTTATGGTATTTTGATCTACTTGGCTTTCTTAGTGATCAAGAAACGCCAACACCAAGCAGGAGTACAATTGAAGATGAAATTGGAGTGCCAATGTGCGAGGAAATGGAACACGAGGTTATGTAAAACAAAACAGGTTCGCCCTGCAACTCTCGCAGTAAATTTACGTGACAAAACTGCTTTCGCTTTAGCAGCCACTGTCTGCACCATTTTGACCGCTTTCTCTGTTTCCTGCGGTTGGTCTGAATGTTTTTTGCAACACAAATTGTGAACACAGACCACAACAGAACTTCCTCCATTTCTATTTTTCAAAATAACTGAATTAAATTTTGACGTTTTCGGGGAGCGTAGTCGCTTGCCACTGATATTTCTTTTCTACACCGACAGATGGCGGGCGAGTAGTAGATTGGGGTTTGTGTCGTGTGAACACACCACATTTGCAGCGATCTTTTGCATGTACAGACATCTGCGCCGATGTCTGCGCAGACAGATCGTTGCGTGTGGACCGGGCTTAATATCATGGATCGCAGCATAAATCTGTGTTTGAGCAACAAGACTTTTTTAATTCTGTTACTCAACAATACATTCAGAATTCGGCCTGTACCCTTTTGTGCTGTACGTGTCCCTTCACGTTTCCACTTCACTATCACATAGGAAACAGTGGACCTAGTGATATTTAGGAGTGTGGAAATCTCGTGTATAGACGTGTGAGACAAGTGACACCCAATCACCTGACCACGTTCTAAGTCCGTGAGTTCCGCGGAGAGCCCCATTCTGCTCTCTCACGATGTACCTGGCAGTAGGTGGTAGCACAATGCACCTAATATGAAAAACGTATGTTTTGGGGGGTGTCCGGATACTTCTGATCACTTAGTGTAAGAATTTGTCTTTAAACGCTTCAGATACGGTTCCAAAACTGGCTGAATTTGAGAGACTTTTATTTTGAGCCGACTGAGAAACATAATTTCTTAGATGTAGAAGAATTATTAAATCTCGTTCGGCCACATTTGCAAAGGAAAATCTGAGGAGGTTCTATATTCTGTATATTGACTTATTCGTGTAGGCGAATAGCGGAACAAATAATATAACGGCTTTTAAAAACTGAGAAATTTCCCAATTTGTTTGTGATGTGTCAGTTTTGAAAGCACGATGAGCTACATGCAGGCTGCAACTACATAACTGTAAGAGTTCCGTGTTTTCGAAAATTTCTTATGGCTCATCATTCAAGTCCTTCCAAACTTTAAAATTCACGTTTCGTTCATCTACCGACAATTGTAAATTTTTGAAAGATCCTGTAAACCAAAAGATCCTTTCAAAGCTCTAGTAAGTAACTGGCCCTTGTGCGCTATATAAAAGCTGAGTCGAAATATCGGGCTAAAACTTGTGACTTATTTCGAACCCAAAATCTACAACTGCGTGGATACTTTGCAAATTACATTTAAGTGCTTGACAGAGGGTTCATCAAGCCACCTTCACAATTCTCTATTATTCCAGTGTCGTATAACGCGCGGAAAGAACGAACACCTGTCTTTCCGTATGAGCTCTGATTTCCATTATTTTATCATGGTGATCGTTTCTCCCTATGTAGGTCGGTGTCAACAAAATATTTTCGCATTCGAAGAGGAGAAAGTTGATGTTTGGAATTTCGTGAGAAGATTCCGTCGCTACGAAAAGCACCTTTGTTTTAATTATGTCCACCCCAAATCCTGTACCATTCCAGTGACACTCTCTCCCCACTTCACGATAATACAAAACGTGCTGCCCTTCTTTGAACTTTTTTGACGTACTCCGTCAATCCTATCGGCAGGGATCCCACAACTCGCAGCAGTATTCTAAAAAAGGACGAACAAGCGAACAATAGGCAGTCTCCTTAGTACATCTGTTAGACTTTCTAAGTATCTTGCCAATAAAACGGAGCCTTTGGTTAGCGTTCCCCACAACATTCTATATGTGTTCCTTCGTAATTGTAATTCCTAGGTATTTAGTTGAATTTACGGCCTTTATATTTGACTGATTAATCGTGTAACCGAGGTTTAACGGATTCCTTTTAGCACTCATGTGGATGACCTCACACTTTTCTTTATTTAGGGTCAACTGCCAATTTTCGCACCATACAGATATCTTTTCTAAATCGTTTTGCAATTTATTTTGATCTTCTGATGACTTTATTTGTCGATAAACAACAGCTAGTCCACTCAAATAGTAGATATACCTTGCAAAAGGTGGGGTAGAAGAGTTTATTTTTTCAACTCGCTCATATGGTTGGAAAGATTAGAAAACCGAGTTTTGCCAACAAAATTTCGCTTGGGAAAACTTTCTGCAGTCAAAAAACTTCGAAAATTTCGGACTTTTTTCAGTTTTTTCAGAATATCTCAGTTTCATTTGCTCCTATCGCTTTAACGTCTATTTTCTTTTTTTAAAGAGCACAAAATTCTCTACAAATTTGATTCTTGCCATTTTTTTCTACTTCCAATATCTAAGGCGCTACAGCGCCTCAAAAAATACCAATTTTTCAAATTTTGAGCATAGTGGCAAGATACCTTATTTTTGAACACTATTTTTTCAGTTTCTGTTTGTGTAGTATAAATACATTATACATCATGTTATAAGTTGGAATTTACCACCACACTTTCAGGTATTCAATTTCTCTGGATGCAACATGAGTATTGCTGGGCACCCAACTATTGTGATTCTTACATCACTACCTGAATTATGCAAAAGATATTATTCTCAACTAAATATTCTTAATCAGTTAATGTGAATTTATCAGCATGAGAGGGTTGACTAAGTTCACGTAATTTTAAATGTACTAAATTCTGTCTAAATGAATTTTCATTGCCACACGTAAATAAGGGGTTCTACAACAAAGTTCGTACAGACAGAAAGAAAGAAAGGCAAATTAACTAAAAACAAATTTTAAAAAAGGTAACTTTTTTTTTTAATTTCATTAAAGTACCAACAGACAATTGTCGGGAAGTGTGGATCTGACATAGAGGCATTCAAGAGTCTATTGCGTGAACTCGAAGTAATCTTTGACAAACAAGACGCAAAGGACAGGAAGAAGGGACAGAGTAACAAATACCAAGGACCAGCAAGGGAGGACGACAACAGATCGCATAGTCGCACTGGTCAGTTAGGAAACCGGGGTTACGGAAATCAAGGTTACGCTATTCAAGGTTATGGAAACCAGAGACACGGAAACCAGAACGTCAGGGAACAGGATCACGCTAGACAAGGAAGCTCGGGCAGGAGGAATAACGAACGGCAAAGCGACCGTAACTGGAGAGAGTGAAACCAAGGACGACAGGAGAACCAGGAGATTGAAAATAGACCTGCAAATCTTAATACAGGTCAGAGGAGGGGGAGAATAAAGGTTACGCTAACCAAGGTTACGGAAACCAGAGACACGGAAACCAGAACGTCAGGGAACAGGATCATGCTAGACAAGTAAGCTGGGACAGGTGGAATAATGAACGGCAAAGCGACCGTAATTGGAGAGGGCGAAACCAAGGACAACAGGAGATTGAAATTAGAGCTGCAAATCCTAATACACGTCAGAGGAGGGGGGAGTCTAACCAAGGGATTGACGCTAGACCAGTGACTCCACCACATCTCTTACATGGAGGAGTTTGTGGAATAACAGTAGTTTTAAGTTGTGTACATAGTAGAATAGGCAAATATACGAAGCTTTCTTCGGCTAACAGTAATCGTTGCATTGATAGATTAAAGCTGTCAGGGTATTAACACGCTGCATTGTCTTGCAAAAGTTTACTGCTGCTATCCTTTTTGGTTTTATATTCGCGACTTACAACGTCGATAGAGTGGAAGGCACTACCATTTCATGAGCAATGTTTTTGTCCTTTCCTGTCTGGTGTCCATGATGAGGAATAAAGATGAGTGAAAAGATGTCGCACAAACGGGCCCAAACAAGAACGTACTCATGGAAGCGTTCTTGGAAGTCGTGGTACACTTCATAGCGGCCACAACCAGATCGCGAGACGTTCATACCAATGCTTGCAGGCACGCATTAGTGCACTGCAAGATTGTGGGATATTGCGTGATTTCGAGGATGAATACGGGCAGTATTGTTTTTACAGTGGTGCGCCAACCTTGTTGTCTTGCAAGTTGGGGTGAACCTTTGAACGTTTTACTCCAATGATGCCCTAGGCGGCAGAAATGCGGGCATAAAGCCTACCATGTCAGTGTGCTGGTTGGGGATTTAGCGTGTTGCTCGTGACTGTCAAAGACGAATAACCAAGGAATTATACTTGGAGATTAGTGACAAACGGTGTATCAGGCGTATGGTGGGCGACTGTATCCTCAACAGGCTTGGTCATATTACATTGCCTCTGGAAAAGTGCACTTCGATCGCTAAAAACACATCACATTGAAAAAGAAGTTGCAACTATAAATTTATTGTCTTGTATAGCCACGGCTAACGCCGTCTCTCGAGTTTCAGGGAGGCGTAGTGAGAATTCGGAGGCCGTGTTGTACGGCGCGCACATCGCTGTCGTCGTCAATAGCGGCGAGCAGTGAGACATCTCAGCGTAACGGGAATTATGTAAGGGTATTGTATAAGGTAAAAAAAATGTACAATATCCTAGGATAAGTTAAACTTTAGGATTAAGTAGTAACTAGATCCTTAGTATTGTGTGGGTTTCTACCACAAATAGGAATGTTTGGCGCGCGCCTGTTCGGATGCTATTTTTCAGGTCACCAAAACGCAGACTCGAGATGGAGGGACGACGGGCGAGCGAATGTACAATAGTTGCATGTTCTTTATAGCTCAGTAAAACTTCAACTGCATAATAATATAATGTATTAAAAAAAGACATAAAACGTAGATCGTTAGCAAATTGTAGTTAATTCTTGAGCATGTCTACTGTCGATCTATATAAGTAATAGTAATGTTAGTGCAGGCCCGCACATTTAGTTGTTCATCCAATACATAGCATCAGTTGTCACATAACATGTGCAGTAGTGAAATCGGTCTCAACACAGATATCAAGATAAATACTCTATTTCCAAGTCTAAATTAGATACACCAAGATTTTGTTATGATAATGACCCTAGATTAATAACTACAAAATTAAAATAAGAGTGCCTGAAATGACAGACCATCAACGTTATGCAAATTTATTATAACACAGTCATCGGAAAAAGGTAGGTGTAAGATTTTTGTCAGAATTGTGCAGATGACGGGTGTCGTGGCAATGCAGAGGCCAACCGGAGCAAAAAAACAGAAGGGGTCATCGGCTACCTGCAAGAAGGGAAGCATGCGGGTGACGAGAACGGCGCGGGAGCGTCCGATCCTACATCTGACAGTCACCGGGCTATATACCTGATGATTAGGCGGGGGACAATCCTCGCCGGGCCACAAGCGAAAGTGAGGCTGGCCGTTGACACTGACACATGACCAGCATGCGACATGCAGCTAGCTCTCCAGATGCTGCAGCCGTTTGGAGGGATTCTCTGCAGCAGACCACGTTGTCGTGAATACACGAAGAAGATCACGTACGGTGTCAGAACTTGCGCCTCATGGCAGAAAGGGACACTATATAATCACCTGTTTGAGTTTCTACAGCTCACTAGCATTGGCCGATTTGCATACACAAAGCAGTATCGTGCCACAAAATCTAACATATGATTTGTCTCATTTCTAACTTCTCCACTCACTTAGAGAGCAGTTGTGGCAATCGTCAGTCCTAGTTCGGTCCTGTATGGATGACCTCGCACACTTGTGGAGTCACTCCATGTGCCATCATCCCTCGTCGAACTGCAGTATTGGGAAACGTAAAATACTGTCCAAGGAGAGAAGAGACCTGGAGTAGTGATACATCCCAACCAGTAGACCTCAGAGACAATTAATTGACGTGAGGAGAGCCTATCACTGTGTCTTCCTACTGTACTGCCGTTATCATACGCGTGGGTCTTGCTGCAATCTCAACAGTGTACTGCAGATGCTCCAGCACACCCTATTGCTGTGGCAACAACGTAGCAACAACACCGGACATTCAGCACTATGTGATGTCAGTACAGTGGCCCCATTCCAAAAGCGCCCTCCGATGCTCGCGACATGGAACCACATGGATCAACGCATATGACTCAGTAGACCAACCCCCTTAGAGAAACCAACAAAATTGTGAAGTGCTTCAAATATTTCTAACAATTTGATTTAGTGCCTCATTCTCAGCACAGTCGTGAACATTGTTCAATGTGCAAGCACAACTTGACGCCCCATGAACCTTTTCTTTCTTAAGTTTCTTTCTCTACTGTTGTTTTTGTAATGTATGTTATACCTTGTACGTGTTTGTTCTGCATTGTAATTATTAAGTAATTAATAGAGTAGGGCACACAAATTACTATATTGTTCTCTACAACTTTTTTTTTTGTATCCAAACAGTCTGCCTGAAGTCCCCATCAACTGAAGCAGATACCACCACTGTCACTGTGAATGAACCATCAGTTCAGGGAACATTTTGTAAAGGTTATTCTTGCTGCACAGAGACAGAATGAATCGGGGGTTGTAATTAGATTCTGAAAGCTCACAAAGGGATTGTTAACTTAATTACTATCATGTGTGATTGAGCTCAGGTTAGTTTAATGATTGAAATTATTGTAACATCTTGGGCATTAATTTACAAGCACTCCAACCCTGATTGTAAAGAATAAACTGCTCCATATTTGGCTCACATGCCCCGGCCATATTTAGAGTCTGAATGTCTGTGTGAATCGGTTTTTGGAAGGGGCTCCCTGGGTATAGATGTGTGATGTGTTACATTTCCATATTAAGATGGTGAAGATGGCTACATTATAGTCAATCCTCCCTCTATGAGCTGCATCTTCTGTTGCAGTGATCGTTTTTTGAGTGCGGCACATGGAGTCAGTTTGCAAGACTGTTCTTGGGCGATTGACTCACAATCTTGCGGCAACCATTTCCCAATTACAGTCTAAAATGGTGTAGGGACTATGAGAGGTGGCATACCTTTACGATGCACACAGTGACTTGCCCCCTCTCATATTTATATCTTGCTCAGAGTGATTCGATTTGGGGAAGTATAGCTGAGTATGGTCATTACAAGGCTCATATTGAGAACTCAGAAGATATGAATATTTTCCTCTCTAATTGCATGTAGTGAAAAGTTGCTATTCCTTCACATGCGGACGTCCCACGCGGCGTCTCTCGTCACCTGGGTGGTCTGGTGAAAGGCAGGTACTGCTGATCTTGAAAGGGTTATGCCGACGGGTGTGAGGGAGTCGAGTGGATGCTGTCCAGATGCTGACATTGTCATAAGAGCGGGGGCGACATGCCCACAGGGGCCATAAGGAGCGGCTCGAGTAAGAGATTCCGTTACTTCACAGAAACTTTGTGAAAACGCTTTCTGATGAGCTACGAGCGAGGCGTGGGACTGTAGTGTGTTCTCAGGCAGTCTTGACGGGCAAATTCCCGTGTTTTATGCAAAATCATAACTGTGATTGGCTTGATCAGGGGAGAGCTCCGTGACGTAGCAAAACCTGGCGCAGAAATTGGGGCCAAGTATCTCCATTGGTGGAATAATAGTGCTTCAGCAATGGAGTGGAAATTTCCACCAGTTTTCAAGTTGCTGATTCGCACGTTTAACCACGGCCACTGTGGTGGGGGCAGTAATGTTCTGTGTTCAGGCTTGTACAGGTGCCCTTGGCAGAGAGTCGAGTCCCACCTTTGGGTCAGAGTAGCTTACAAGACTGAGCTCTTGCTGTTCTGGACAACCTGCCTTCCGTTGGCTGTCAAATATACTTTCATTTAATTGTAACTGTTTGATGAATTTGCTGAAGCTTCGACTTCAATGTAACTTTCCGAGTACAGTTGGCAATTGAGCGTTCTGCGTACAAGCGGCCTATGTTGTCCATCTTGAGCAGTTTTGGCTAAAGTTGACTGTATGGGAGCTAATGTGTGACTTCGCTTGTTAAAATCAATCACTGTATCGTCAGTGATTGTGTGGTGAGCTTTCTTCGTCTCCCTCAGAGACGTATTCGTATTGCTAGGAAGTCTTTAGTCTGGAACAACCAGACCAAGATAAATTGTTTCGGGCTATACTCGCGACATTATCATCACCATGACGAGATGTCGAAGCAACCACGCCAGATCGTGTCCTTGCATTTAAGAAGACAGCTTAGTAATGTATATCCACAGCACCGACAGATTAGGAAATTTTGCTATGTGACAATCAGAGCTCAGCAGAGCGCGTCTGCTCCCGTCTTTTCTAACGTGGTTCTGCCTTGGGTGTTCATTGTCTGAGTTCTCACTACTGTAGCAGCAATTAATGTTGGGTTGGCTGGGTGTTTCTCTTAAGATTTGAGTTGCAAGGAATTGGCTCCACATACCACTTGGTCATAAATGTCACAAGCTAGTTTATGGACAACTTCACCTTCACAGCATTTATTTGAGTATCCAATTTGACGTATTGTAAATTTTTCATAGGTTTTGTTTATTATTTTGAGTTAAGTCATAATAAATCAAATTGTTATTTTGAACAGAGGTTTCTTTCTGTAGATCGGTAGAGCAACCCTTTCATTTCTCACTACATTCATCAAACTTTCCTTTATCAAATTAAGTTCTATCAAACTAAATTATTGCAGGTGCCAAATTCTTCTCTACTCTGCTTGCAGGGTCGATTACAGTCAGTTCGCGCTTCTTCTTAATCCATGTGCAACAGCAGAAGTTGGAGTTAGAAAGGAGTGTGTGTGTGTGTGTGTGTGTGTGTGTGTGTGTGTGTGTGTGTGTGTGTGTGGGGGGGGGGGGGGGGGGGGGGGGTGCTTAGAGCATCAGCATCATCTCCATATGAAGATTCTAGAAGAATTTAGTGTTAAATATACACTTCTCCCGTCCCCTCGCATAGCCGAATCGTAAACGTCGATATCAAGACGTGTACGTGCATAGTGGGATTACCAATAAGCGTAACATGTATCCGGAGGATGATCCTAATTGTATTCGACTATGGGAAGATAATCTGAAGCATAATGATCATTGGGATGACAGAAAAAATACGTCGAGTCCTCATCAAACATAGGGAGTGTTACCAATGGGCAATGGAGCATCAAATATGCGACATGATAGGCATCATAACTTGGATCACACTGTACGGATCTTGGAAGTACATGAACCACCACCAATGACACAGCAGGAGAGATTAAACTAGAATCGGTCACCAAATGCCTTCCTAGGATTACCGGAAAGGAGGAGGAGGAGGAGGGCATGCATATATATATATATATATATATATATATATATATATATATATATATATATATATATATATATATATATATATATATATATATATATATATATATATATATAGCTCTGAGCACTATGGGACTTAACATCTAAGGTCATCAGTCCCCTAGAACTTGGAACTACTTAAACCTAACTAATGTAAGGACATCACACACACCCACGCCCGAGGCAGGATTCGAATCTGCGACCGTAGCGGTCGCACAGTTCCAGACTGAAGCGCCTAGAACTCCTCGACCACACCGGCCAGCGTCAGGCATCATTTTGAATTAAATGTACGAAAGTATAATAATGATATGGATATAAGGGAAGAATTAATTGAAGAAAGACGTAATGTTTCTAACAAGTGCAGACAGATTAGCTGAGGAGTAAAACTGCTCACATTTCCTGTCACAGCATGTACCGTGTCTGGTGCATTAAGCACAAAGAGTTTTAAAACAGGTACGCGTCGACGTTAGAATACAGGGTCTCCAATAGAAAGCACATTCCTGGTTGTTTCTAAAATGAAAGTGCCATGTATTTGGGGTTTGGACTTTTTATGAGAGACCAGTGCAATCATTAATTTGAAGGAAGGTGAAAGCGTATTTAATTCCAATGGTAATGTTTTGACAGCCACAATGATAAAGGGCAGAGTAGGTCCCAATCAATTTTGTCTGAACTTAATGGTGAATTATGTCGGTATCAATCATGAGATAGTAGATGATATTTACACAATAGAACGTTCCGAAGAGACAATAAGTAAAGTGTCACTTCAGGGAAAGGTTTTGGAATCAGAATGTTTATCTGCGATCCTAAAGGACGAACTATACTACTTGTTGGACCAAAATTTGCCAGTTTTCAGTAAACGTCCAAGTGTGACTGAAGATTTTGAATACACTATAAAGACGTATCCGGATAAACCATTTTGTCATACATCCTATTCTATACCTTGGACAAAGAAAGAGGTAGTAAGAAGAGAAATCAATAAAATGTTAGAATGGGGTATTATTGAGCCCTCAGATTACGAATTTAGTAATCCCCTCTTGGCAGTAATTAAACCCAACGGCGACATCAGATTGGTGTTCGACGCAAGAGAGATAAACAAGATCATTATACCTGTACAAACCAGACCCAAAAACTTAGAGGAATTGATACAGAAATTTTATGGTGCCCGTTTCTTAACTTCCTTGGACAAGCGTAGCTCATATTGGCAAGCAAGAATATCGAAAGAATCTGGAAAATATACTGCATTCGTTTTTCTAGGCTGGAGTTTCCAGTTCACGGTCACGTCATTTGGACTGAATATAAGCGGTGGTGATTTTATATCTGCACTGGACACTGTACTTGGCAGAGACCTTTTGGATAAAGTTACTTTATATGTGGATGATTTGTTAATTGCTTCTGAAACCTGGGCGGACCACCTGGATTTATTAAGAAGTTTTCACAAGATTTTTAGAGTACGGAGTTACTGTAAATTTGAGCAAATCCAAGTTTGCTCGTAACTAACCGAAATTCCTTGGACATATAATTATTCCTGAAGGTATACAACCAAATCTTAAAAAGATGGATGCAATTAGCAGATGTCCATATCCGAAAAATAGAAAAGAAATAAAGTATTTTAGTTTGAATTTTGTGTGTGAACTGATTAGTATCAGCTAGCAACATGGTTAGGCCAAATACTAGATGTAACCGTGTAGAGGTTGAGAATTATGAAAGTGATGACCAATTAGAGAATATTCCTGGGTCATTAGCAGGAGGGTCGGGAGCTAATGAAAATGAACAAGCTACGATCCTACATGATAGTGTAGTATCGCAGATTGACATTTCTCAACCGAGTATACAATCGCTGGGTTGATGAGAGAATGTCGAGACTGCGAAAGAAATCAACTGCGAGA
Source organism: Schistocerca serialis cubense (assembly GCF_023864345.2). Lineage (NCBI taxonomy): Eukaryota > Metazoa > Arthropoda > Insecta > Orthoptera > Acrididae > Schistocerca > Schistocerca serialis. Next base: position 972,444,546 of record NC_064639.1, read on the forward strand.
AAACAGACGAAAGTGTTCGACGCAGGTCGACTTCACAAATCCAAGCGATGTGCTTGCACACCTATTCCGGAAATTAGAATTAGTGGAACAGCAGAGGAAAAGAGAGCGCAAGGAGGATATCCAAAGCCAGAATGAGTTTTTCGAAAAAGTTGAGACTAGCCTAATCGCCACAGTGGACGAGCGGTTAGTCAAGCTCAAACAAGCGACGATACAAAATCTGCATCGTGCTCTTGACGATAGGGTTCAACGCATATTAGAACATGTAACAGCGAGATAGAAAAGGTTGAATCTGAGGTGCCGGAAGCGAAGAAAAATTTACAAGAATTACCTGATAAAGTAAATACTTTGGCTGGAGAGGTATCAGAGGTCAAAGAGGTGCAGGAATCCCTCGATACCAAAGTTAGGCAATTAACCAAAGGCATCCAGGAAATCTCTTTAACTATTGAGCGAAAGTAGAAATACCTGTTAATAAATACCTGTTTGTACTAATCTGAAAAGCAAGAAACAATGAAATATGTAACAATGTAAATACTGAAACTTAGCGAGAGAGCCTATGGTATTGTATTAAAAAGTATTTTACTATAAGTTTATGTTGGTTAATGACCAGAAATAATTGAAGAATGGTGTGAAATAAAGACGCAAGGAAATATTGAAAGAAATCGCTATCTTCACGTAAGAAATTACGGACTTCAGCGAATGAGATGAATTGAAGTGTGTTAAAGGTCTGAAAAGGGATTTAATCGAAGTGTATTATGTATGTTATCTACCTATCAACTGTTAGTGAACAGTTAATGCAATTAAACGATTGTAACAGAAAATGAATAACCTAACAGTATTGCAGAAGTCATAGAAGTTTTAGCAAACTACTGTATTGAGAGAAACTCAAATTAACAAAAGAGCCTGAGGTAACTGAACGAAAACATCATGGAAGTCAGTAATAGTGCGAAAGGTACTCACATTAAGGCCAGGAGATGATTATTTCGTAAAGCACCGAAGATTTCCATCCAATAGCTTCTTGAGGAATACTCAGCTACAGTAAACAATCGACAGCTGAGCTGTCCTTCAAAGCGCGCTCTTCACGCGATGCTACAGATAAAGTTCATGCGTACGAAATTGTGACAAACAATATAATGTCATAAATCAACAATTACAAGTACGCTACTTCAGAATTTTAGTTTTTTTGTTAATGTGAAAGGGGCTGGCGTGACAGTGTGGCCCCGGCAGTCTTGTTCATAAATCATATGACCTCTCCCTCTTTTTCCTCCTCCTTACTAAGATGGGTTCAGATTCACAAAATACTTATTTGATGTTTTCCCAGTACACTTTTAGAACTCTTGGTATACCTGAGAATTCTAGGATGCTATGTCAAACAACATATTTTAGTTCTCGGATTTCTTCATTTCATTGAAAAATCGACCTGTGCTAAATGCCTGCCAGCCGAAAAATTTTCTCTAGTATCTGAAATTTGGGGAAGTTCATGGAAAACAGTATTTATTCTCACCATCCTGGAGAAAATATAACCACACACAAAGCAACTATTACCAAGTAAAATAAAATGCTGATTCACAAACCTGACAAATGCAGTCTCAAAATTCTGGATTGCTGCAATGCAGCATTAAAGTATATATGTCATGCTTTCCAATAACTTGGAATAAAGAGGACACCAATAGATAGAAGCAATCAGTAGGACAATATGTCATTCTGCATCTCATGCGTCCAATTCAAAATAAAAGAAGAAATATGATCATAAACTTCTTCATGGGTCTGAAACTTCAACAAGAAGCACCTCAAAGTACAGAAAACTTCATCTGATGGCACAATGAATAAGATCTATCACGACATCCCTGATGAGATACATAAGCCAAATACACTCCACCACCATCCTGCATCATGACTGTATGCCAAGGAAAGATGAACTGAATTGCCATTCTTTGTAGTCTTCAACATATTTGACATGGTGGCACTGAATACATGGTTCATCTAAAAAATGATAACGAACAAGAAAAGCAACAAGTCCATACTTCAGCTGGCAAATGATCTCAAGGTAACGACAGAGCAGGAAAACAGAGAAAAGAAGAGGATACAGAATCAACATGACTATAAGGCAGAAGTGCCAAATCAGTTTCTGCAATGGGAGCAAAACCAATGACAACTGTGTAAAGTGACACAAATCAGAGAGTGGATACTGTGCGCATGCAACACAAATCACCTGTGTGAAGTGAGCCTGATTATAATGACCGGAGTAAAAAGTACAACAAAGCCATATGTAGAACACATGTGAGTATAATATATATTCTCAAAAGAAAGTGGAACTAATATACACCAAAATAAATATGAAAATATTTTATGCGAGCTCAAAACAATCCTTTTCCACCGTATTAGAAATGTCACAAACTCCGCCATTCTAGTGTTTAGGAATTGATCTACAAAGTGTAGTGCAGTGGGAAGGAGGCTGAGTCCTTCTTATGCCAATCTTGTGAATGATTTTATGAAAAGGAAAGTTGCTTCTCATGTTATAGCGGAGACGCTGAGTTCGCAGATAGGCAGAACAAAAAGACAATCACAATTACAGCTTTCAGCCGTTAAGGCCTTCATCAACAATAGACACACATGCGTTTCTCCCCCCCCCCCCCCCCCCACACACACACACACACACTGACTATCCAAATACAAAGGGTACCTGAAAAACTGTTTATAGAACTTGGAGAGAGAGGAAAAAAAAAAACTGTTTACAGAATGACCCCAGAGGACACTGCTTCTGAAACTAAACTGTAATTGTTCTACTTAGGGGTGGAAAAAATTGTAAAAATTTAATTTAAAACAAGCAGTCTTCTTTCCTTCATGAAACACATTTAAAAAAATTATCACATGCGAGAGAGCATTGTATTTTAATTGAGGATCAGAATAATAGTGCAGATGTAGCAATATGAACCCTTTATAAATCATGAACAAAGTATCCGAATGAATTTACCTTTGCCTAGGATTAACACTTTCTCAGGAACCTTTTGACGTAAGTTTGGACTAAATCCATACAAACAGCCCTGAGAAATAAAGTTGGATTCAACTTACATAAAAATACTGATGAATATATATGTCAATCCTACAGATTCAATTGGTTAGTACAATAGAGGAAAGCACACAAAAGACAATCTAGGCCAGAAACTTCCGTATCATCACAAGTATTATTGGCTACTCCAAGCAGGCTGTTCAGCTCATGCGCCCATATAGGGGCAGCCAGGCAGGCACCAACAGGCAGTTGCATCCATGCAACTAATTTGCAGGCAGTCTTGTAGCTGCTTTGTACAATATGAGATCGTATTCCATGGGCAAGTGCATATGGGCAGGGGTGACCAAGCAATTGGCACATGCAAAGAACGCATCACTAGGGCTGTGTGGCAGGTAGCCTAGCCTATCTGTGCCTACATGAGCAAGATAAAGGGATGCCCTAGCCCTGTAGGGCAGCACTGGAACAGCCTGCCCTACATGAACAGATGCCAAAACTATGAAAGACAAGAAGGAATGAGTGTTTACTGAGCATATTAAAACCCCCTCTATTTTGCTTACTACATAATAGTGTTTGTCTCTAGACACAAACTTCAACAATGTATGGAAGAACTTCATGTATTAAGTTTGAAGCTAGACCTGAAATTATGTACAAACAAGCAAGACAAAATCTATAAAAAATAACAAAAAGTCACAGAAGTATTCAAGTGCTTCATGTTTAGGACAGCTGAAAACAATTATATGGACTACAAAATGGAAACAGAAGAATAATGGCCTGGATTGTTTTTTGGTAAGCTAAATAGAGTTTTCAAGATGACTCTTCCACTGTGTTTGGAAATGAAAGTCACGAAGATCGCACTTCCCCTAATTTGACTTTGGACAGCTACATGTTACGAAGTTTCAATGTGAAAACCATTCAAAAGTTGAGGGATGCTTAGCACGCAAGGAAGACGCATATTTGTGAAGTGGTTCGAGAGACAAGGGGGTGAAGACAAAAAAACAAATGTGTCAGCGGACAGACTTGAGTTGAAGAAAATTTATTACAACTGATGAAAATCAAATGCAGACGGAAGGGAGACATTGCTATGGGGACTGGATGGTAGGTGGACCAAGGAATTTCTTAGCTGAGTTCCTAAAGAACGCACTGTCACGATAACCTAATGGAAGGGCAGGAAAAGACATTAGAAATCATGGAGGAGCAACATGGGTGCCTATTGCTAATGGTAATACATTAAATATTATGAAGGTAACTTTTATTCACCAACGGATTTCAAATAGCTGATGCTGTAACTATTACTGAATTACAGACCGAATCCCGTTACCAACCAAAGTAACCACCCATTGCAATCAAGATTTACTGGATTTTAACATTATATACTGATTGCTGTTTACACTCCACTGATAGAATGCTTTTAGAAAGATTCCTAATATCCTCTAACCCTACCATTATTTCCTCAGATTAACAAAATCTGATGACCATCAGGTTACCCTTTCATGCGGCAAGTAGGTGCACTCAGCGACTGTTATGTGACTTATAAATTACAGAATGTAGCAATCAGTCATCCGTTTTTTAGATTTTTATTAGGCAAATCCAGATTTCAGCTAGTAGCTAGCCATTCTCAATGCACTATTTTCTATTCTCCGGATTTGCGTAGTAAAATCTAAAAAAGGACGACTGCTGCACACTATAAAATCTGATTATTTTGTGGCTGTGTGTACATACCTACACTGCTGCTTGGTAGGCAGATATTTAGCCCATAATTTACAGGCACCTCTTTTTTGGACTGTTTTCCTTCTAGAGAAATTAGTACTAATATCAAAATTAAATCTTAACACACTAATCAAATGTGGAAATACCTAAATAAAAATGACAGCCACAGATTTATTTCAATAATCCTCTATAATCCAGGAATTAACTGTCTTGTGAACAAACCAACCCCCTTCCCTCCCCAAACACAAAAAAATTTTCCCTATCTTTGCATAAAATAGAGCTTTGCTACCTTCATAACCTTTGTATTTGGCTAACAGGAGTGGATGGTATAATGTGTTCTGGTTATTACACATTCTAATTCCAAGGAACTATTTTGTCTATTCTTCAAATTTTCCACTTTGAAAATTAAATACTGGTTATTAAAACGGGTATTTTAAAATGCAGCTTGGTGTCACGCGGCTTTCTCATTTTTGTTTATCCAGCAAAATGGCAGTAATCATATATACGCAAGTATGACCAAATGGTATAAAAGAAACACAGTAGAAACTGCTGTTTACAAAATAGATTCAGAAAACAGATGGCACAGAAATAACTTCCAACACTGGTCACCTACTTTCGTAACAACTAAAGAAAGTTTCAAAATTAGAGAAGCCTAAAGCAAGTGTGTACCAAAAATATCAGTTTTTCGGTGTGCATTTTTTCACCAGACTAATCATTTCCAAGAGATGCCAATGAAAGTCCACAAAAGAGAAATATTTTGTAACACTGTATTTCAAATATGTTTCCTGTTACGAAAAGACTGCTGCCTCTCCTTGTACAATAGTTTTCTATACAAGTTACTTGTCATACTGACCAGTCATTTTCTAATATGTTACTAAAATTGTTATTTGCACGAGGTTTAATTATGATACTGGTGTCATGGTTATACCACATCAAAAATATTGTGAAGCATGCGAGTATCAGCTTGTGTTTTGCAAACGAATGTTTGCACAAATTATCACATCACCTGTTAGTGTGCAGTCACATTTTAACAAATCCATGCAAGTTACGCCACTCATGTGCATGATGCTCAAATATATATAACGTCAGAATGGCTATTATCATACATCAGCCCATATTTGTTACTCCACTGCATTGCTCACTTGCGAACACTAATAAGCACAGCAGATGCAGAAAAAGAAGAGATATGAAGGAAATAAAAATCAAAGGAAGTGCAAGCAACAACCATAGTGATAATTTAAACTGTTTGAGAAGCTGTGCAACAGGTAATCATACGGTATACTTCAAAACAATGTTAAATGAGAAATGGAAAACAAACAACAAAAATTGCAGAGGGAGTGAAGATCAATAACTTCTAACAGATCACATCAATTTTCCATATATGAAATGGTATTGCCACATCGATGGATAGATTAAGACAACATGTGAATTTCCAAAAGCAAAGCAAGCATTCAGTGAGCAGGATACATCAACTGTGCCCTTCTAATAAGAATTTCACAATTTATTTCCTATAATCTCTTTGCCTACTTACAAATTATCTATGAACCAGAATTACTCTCCTAAAAGGTCACATTACAGTAACATGGCAATTCAAGGAACTTACAGGGTGAGTCTATTAGGAACAAATATGAAACATGCTTCAAAACACACATTCCCATTCTCATCAACATGTTCATTCTGGGTTTTGGTACACGATGACTAACAGGTTAGAACTGCCAAAGCAAAAAATAGTATTCTTAATCAAAATTCACATAGTATTTCAATAAAATAATACAAAGAAATGGAAACATAGGAATTCTCAAAGTCTGAAAACATTTTTGAATAGCATATCAGCATTTACCACACTGGATACTGACTGTGACAAAGTGCAAAACTAGTGCCGTAGAGTATTATTAAAATATACCACATGAACGAAAATTTGACAGACGAAAGTACTGGGAATGTCCAATACAAAGTATAGTGAAGAAGTAGAAAAGATATTGCTTTGAGTAAAGGAAACATAAGTTTACAGTTTTCAGCATATTTTATAAACATTTATAACATTCTCAGCAGAGAAGACTCTGCCTTGCCAATTAATAAAATGATAAATTAAAACAAAATTATAAAAATATGAGTTCTTACATGAGGATAATTAATTATTTTTACAAAAGTAGTCAATAAAGTAGGAAAACTGAGTCAAAGACAGAAAAAAAATCATTAAATAAATTCCTTCAAGGCAGGTAATACTTACAGCCTCTTGTATATAACAATAAAAACTGTAATGTGAACAGTGTGGATGAGAATTATTTAAAATACTGTCAAAATTATTTAAACAGACTGTATTCTCAAGAAGAAAGGCCTAGGGCAAGGGGAGTCGATGTGATCAAGACACTGTGCAAATACAATAGATTTATTATGCATCATTATGCAATTTTAAAAAGATAACTCTTACGAGTCATAATAACTAATAATACAATACGCAACACAGCGTTCAGTTTACAATACAATCAATACATGGAAAGTTTGTAGAAAACAAAAGAATGTGTGTCCACTTAGAAGGACTACTCCTAAAACGCATCAGACAGGCAGGGAAATCAGCATTCCGCAAGACATCCCTCAGCCATGGGCGACTCTCCAGGTTGCTCAGAATGAACACAGCAGCAAACTCACGTATTATTTACCAGTCATATTTTGCTACTGGAGATGAATAGGTACAATCCTACAATGCTATGCAGATGGCCCCCTCCTTCCAGCATGGTTCAAAAGAGGCACATCAACATAATAGAGCCTCTGTAATTGCAACAGCACAGTATGATCTCGTTACAGCATCTCTTAACAAGTCCGTCACTCCTACTTCACCAGAAGAGTCGACTGTGGAAAAATGCAGTGGAAAGGAAAGGTGGAGACCTAACAGGAATTCCTAGTCCACACACTTCCAATACCAAATATTCACACAGAAGGAACAGGAGAAAAATAATCAGGAACACCATGCAGTAACGAGATTTTACTGTACCACCAGGGACACGCACAGTATTTATTTATATATGTATATATAATATGGTATGTATGTATATATGTAATGTATGTGACTGGATGAGGTGAAGTGCAACAGCAGCAATAGCAGCAACCTAGAGGAAGTAATCTGGTGTCCGCCGTGTGACATGAGGCTCTCCACGTCTCGGAGCTGGGTCAAACTGCAGGCTGCAAGAAAAGCAAGTGTTACACGGTACTATTCATTTCGCAAACTGTTTTTAAATCAGGTATTTACACATACTATTTATACAATATATGAAAAAAATTTCTTAAACAGCCGAGGTATGTAATGTATTGTGCAATAAAAAATTTGTTCTCCTGCAGCATCCATCTTTATAAAGAGACACAAGATGATGCAGTTTTTTTAACAAAGAAAGAAAAAACGCAAACAATTTGAATAAAGCCTTTATGGAAACTTGGAGCTGCAAGCTTTTGTTTAACAATCAGTTCAGTTCATTAAACTGAACAACATGAAGGGTGATTTCATCGTGCCTGCCACATGACAAAAAATAAATAAATAAAAATAAAAACCTAATAAGGATTCAAATTTGGAGTAAAGCTGCTTACCTCAAAGTCACTTTCCTCTCTAAAAAGAGCAAATCCAGCTATGGACGAAAAATTTGACAATTACCACAAAATTTATTTTCTGCGCAGTTCCTATCTCAGCTTCAACTAAGTTGCAACTGTTATTCGGACTTACGCTAATCATGTTTTTACTTTAAGCCTCCCAGGTTTATACCACACAGATCTCTACAATCAAGATTTATTTCAGGTGGGATCAGCATTACACACTGAACAAGCAACACATTTACTGATTATAGTTTGTAATGATTTGCATCAAGGTATTTAAAGTATCAGTATGTTTTCTGAGTATTGTGTAAGAAATGAAAGAGTCTGGTTTCCAGTCCTAGCCTAGTACAGTCAATCTTGCAGGAAGCTTCATCATTAAATTTCTTTTTTGGGAGTTATTCTTTATGAATAGATCTTATTTAAGAAAAGCTAACCTCCAGTATGTAGCCATGACCTCTGCTCATTCTTAGTTTCATAACTGCAGCAATTTGCAAAACAATTGTAGTGTTGAAATAAAATGAATAATCACGCTGCACTGTAGAGAGCACAGTATCTTCTCCTGCACACTACCATTTCACCAGTCATTCCATGACAAATCAACACACCTATTTCACCTCACCCTCTTAGATTTTGTTGAACGTTGGTATACTTATAGTGGGCACTGAGACTAAGAAAAATACCAAATTTCAATTTTTTATCTCAAACCATTCCTGAAAAATGGCTATGTAAACTTTTCAAAAACCAGCCAAAAATGTGTGAATGGACTTTTTTTAAATTGTCCTAGGAGCTGCCCTAATTGAGCTAGAGAACTGGGAAAGGTGTCATTTTGCATGCTCTTTCCAGGGATATACAACAAAACATACCTTCTAATTAATAACCTTTTTCAAAATACTAATTAATATTTTGATTTAATTTTAATTTTTTTACAACAGTAAATAACTGAATTTTCAAAATATTTCCATAACTACTTCACACTATTGTAAATCACATGGCTAAATATAAATCTGGGATGATTATGAGTTCATTGTTAAAAAAAACAGCCCTAGTTTGATCAAATTTACCTTTAACAAACAGGAATTTCTTTAAAATATACTGAAAGGTAAATAAAAAAAAAGTATTAGAAATATCAAAACATCACCTTATTAAACCAAAACTAATCAGCATATTTTATAATTAAATTGACTGCTTATTTTAATTTCATACAACTTCACTAACAGTATATCAACAGATATAACAAAAACAAGAAATTGAGCATTTAACTAAAAACTGAAATAAAGTATGAATAAGTACAAGTATTTACATAATAGTTCTGGTCCATGATGTTTGAAATGGAACTAGTAAACAAATTAAATACGTAATGCTTGTTTTTGAGTAACGGGTATCTGTACATAGCTAAATTTAACACAATAGGTACTAACAATAATTTTGAAACAACTTTCTATAAAATATACATTAACACTAACCTGAGACAAAAATTAAGTTTCGAGTTGAAAGTAGTTTCCCAATAAATTGTCTTGGAACTTCACATATTACATTTAAATAAAGCTGACTGGGTTTGGTTTACATCACTTTCATTAAGAATGTATGTTCTCCCTGTCAGAGTAAATGGATTCACTTCTGTGAGAACATCCACAACTGACACCCACAGGACATCTGCATGAGCAGGATAAGAGAATGACTTAGCTGGTCCACATGGATGAAGAAAAGTTATTTTCATTTCATCAAGTTCTTCGTTTTTTTTTCTAAAATGTACCCAAGCCACCAGTTTTTGCCATATACAGTGGTGACATAGCCTGATACATCTTGTAACTTCAGTTTGTCTGGTGATGTAGTTACTTCCCTCTCCCAACTCGGCATATCACCTGAGAAGTATTTGACTATTAATTTTGATGTAGTGTTGGGAATGAAAGCGTGAAACTGCTGTGTTCCTTTGATTGTCAATGCCTCTTCAAGTCGGCTTTTTAAGAATATTTCTGAAGCAGCATAGTCTTCTTGAGTGGAATATGCAAAATCAACATTTGTTATATTATCTACTGCCCACTCAAATAGATCTCGTGCGGTTTGGATCTGATTTTGGTATGGCCTTTGCAAACTTGCATGAACTGCCAGTCTCTTTACTGAACCCCCTACTCCATCACAAGGCCCTTTCCCATGTGCTGTGGCTAAAAAGTGCCACTCAGCTTTAATGTTGAAGTCTTCCTCATGAAGGCAAAGGTTCAGAAAGTTTTTCTTATTTTTATACTGAGCGGAAGAACCATCAGAATAATAGTATATATTTTTTGGATCTTTTGAAATTTATTTGTTAGATATGAAATTAGCTTCTTTTGAGAGGTGTAAACTGCAGTTGTATTGTGCTCCAGGCAATCAGAAACAATGACAAAGCTCATATACTCAATTTTGTCTTTCTGTTTGTAATATATAACAAAAGGATGAATGGTAATCTGATGTCTTGTCCAGTGGAAACTCTGAGCTTCATCCTGTAGAACTATACTATAATTTTCTGAAAAATCACATATGACAACTACTTCAGATTCCATAAGGTTTTCTCTTGTGGAGTTAAGGAATGTTCGTTGTTGCTTGGCAATGAAGTCATGCCGAATCAAAGTCGACATCTTACTACAAAATAAATCTATGAATTCTTCAGAAGTTTTCTGAACAATTTCCAGATTACATCAGTCAACTGATATCCACTGTCGGAACTGAACTTGTTCAATTAAGTTTTCATGGAAAGTGTCTTAAAATTTTACATATGACAGTTTCTCCTGGGCAGTATTCACAGTTTCCCATGTTGCAATCAACTGATGATGGGTTGCAAAGCATTTTTGCAATGCACTGCTTATAACTGTTTAAGCTGCTGTTTGTTACTGTACTTAGTTTGGCATTTTCTATCATTAATTTTATGTTTTGGTGAGTTGTGCACACGCAGACAGTGTGTGTGCCACTCCAGCCAGCTAATACATAATGTTTTGGTCTCAACTCGGCAAATTTAGAGAAACCTATTTTTATGTTAGGAAACTTGTCTTTAAAATGTTTGTAAGCTGCTTTAAGGTTACACAAAATAAGTCTTTTTCATATATTTGTTTTATTTACACTTGTTTCTGTAATTTTCACACAATCTTTAATACCTGGCATTGCCCAGCTAACTTCATCATTTTTATAAAATGAATGTACAGTTTTGACAGTTTCTGTTGGTAAGCAATTCCCTGGTTTTGGGTTTGGACCTTCCATGAATGCTCTCTCTTTCAAAATTTTTTTTTGGATTGCCGAACAATGTAATTAGGAGCATTACATTCCCTCATTTTCCTGACACTCCACTTTTCAGGTAAACTTGTAAGAATCATAGTTTTTTGCTCTACTTAGAGAATTTTTAAAGTTTCTTTCAAGATTTTCAAGAACGGATATATCAGTATCTGACGAAGTTTCAGGAGCAACAAAAAGTTTACGCGTCGTTGACGAGATTTTCTTCACTTTTGATTTGGCATAATGCCTAGATGTTAGCTTTCTCTCGTCAATTGGGGACTCGCCTAGTTCTTGAAGTGTTGTGTTAAATGTTTTAACAGCTACTGAAGTTGGAGGGAAGTCAGGGTCTTGGTCTCTGATGATTGTATCTGATCCAGAAGATTCTTCTTCAACACTTTCATCACTGATGGTTACATTTTTCCTACATTTATCACAAATCTTGGCACCACTTGGTATTTGAGGAAATAATTTGGGCATCCATGTTGTGACATTTCTCAGTTTTTCTCTAATAAAATGATTTGACTTCAACGGATTACAACACTGCACTCTTACAGCACTGCACTTTTTACTTGGTTCCATATTTATACAAAAACCACTTATAAACTGTTCAATGAATAGATTTACTTGAAAATGAACTATTAAATATAATAGATACAGACTGGTCAACACAGAGGTAACAATTGATTTGCACTAAAGCCACAGTGCACAATAATACTGTAGGCACACAAAGCCTTAGAAGGTAACAATGCAGACAAAATCATCTCAACAATGGGTCCAGTCTCTGAATTATTGTACAGACATCAAGCCCTATGTATACTGTCCTCTACTGAAGAACTACCTTAAATGTCAGTTTGGTCAAACTAGGGCCGTTAGTGAAAAAACAAGAGTCCAGAATAATTTTTTTTTTAACAATGAACCCATCATCATCCCACATTTATATTCTGCCATGTGATTTACAACAGTATGAAGTAGTTACGGAAATATTTTGAATATTTTCAATTATGTACTTTTTGTAAAAAAATTAAATCAAACTATTAATTACCATTTTGAAAAAGGTTATTAATTAGAAGCTATGTTTTTTATGTCTATCACTTTGCAAGAGCATGAAAAATGCTGCAAAATGACGCCTTTCCCAGTTCTCTAGCTCAATTAGGGCAGCTCCTAGCGCAATTTAAAAAAAGTCCGTTCACACATTTTTGGTCAGCTTTTGAAAAGTTACATGACCATATTTCAGGAATGGCTTGAGGTAAAAAATTGAAATTTGGTATTTTTCTTAGTTTCAGCACCCATTATAAGTATACCAACTTTCAGCAGAATCTAAGACGGTGAGGTAAAATTTTTATTTAAAGTGTGTTGATTTGACATGGAATGACTCACCATTAAAAAAAAGGTCCATTCAAAAAGTCTTTAATACAGCAGGGAGAGGGGGGGGGGGGGGAGAGAGAGAGAGAGAGAGAGAGAAGAGAGAGAGAGAGAGAGAGAGAGAGAGAGAGAGAGAGAGAGAGAGAGAGAGAGAGAGAGAGAGAGAGAAGCCGATCGTTTCTTCTTAAAACACGAATAACTGCCCTAATAAATCACTCACCAACTCAGAGAAAAATTCTAATGTTTTGTTAGTTTTCTTGTAATCACGAGAAGTATAATATGACAACATACTGAACCAGTTTTTAACCAGTGTACTCATTGTATACCAAGGTGCAAAATTTACTTGCAGACATCTATGTAAAAGGTAGCCAGACAATCATTTGGACACATTACCAGAGGCAATTGGAAGGCTCAAGTATCATTCAATTTACACCTCAGGTATAGGAAATGAAACCAAGCAAATATTAACAAATATATTTACTCGAATCTAAGCCGCACTTTTTTCCCCAGTTTTTGTAATCCAAAAAACCGCCTGCAGCTTAGAATCGAGTGCAAAGTAAGCAGAAGTTCTGAAAAATGTTGGTAGGTGCCGCCACAACTAACTTCTGCTGTCGAATATATGTAGCTCAAAAAAGAGAAGGAAAGGTGGAAGACGAGCTTTTTTTCTCTTCCCCGAGTTTCCATATTGTTTATCTTAGAATGTAGCAGCATTTAAATCTACTACGAAAATCCGACTGGCAAGACTGTTGGATGTTGTCAATATTGCCAACTATATGTTCTGCATTTTTTCCTACCTGTGAGAAGAGATGGTTGCTAATAGGAACTTTTATGAATTGTGAATCACATGCAGTATTCTCTTCACCGTAAGAATAATACGAATATAAACATTTTGCCCTGTATTTTTTTTTTTTTTGTTTGCTGCCATCTCATTTAAATCCCGTCTGCATAATAAACTACGAAACTAGAGTGAGACAACAGCAAACGTGGAAGAATATACATATCATGTCATGTTTATATTCGTATTATTCTTATGCCTAATAGTGATAGAGTCAGAAATGAAGCACGGCAATTGACTAGATTTTTAAATCCAAGACGACTAATTTGTGTGCAGAATGTAATGTAGTAAAGAGGTCTCCAGAATTCTGGAAACATCCCCCAGGCTGTGGCTAAGCCATGTCTCCGCTATATCCTTTCTTTCAGGAGTGCTAGTTCTGCAAGGTTCGCAGGAGAGCTTCTGTAAAGTTTGGAAGGTAGGAGACGAGGTACTGGCAGAAGTAAAGCTGTGAGTACCGGGCGTGAGTCGTGCTTTGGTAGCTCAGTTGGTAGAGCACTTGCCCGCGAAAGGCAAAGGTCCTGAGTTCGAGTCTTGGTCGGGCACACAGTTTTAATCTGCCAGGAAGCTTTAGTAAAGAGGTGTCTGCAAAGATTTTCAAACAGAGAAAAATTTTTCCCTACATTCTCGTTCAGAACAGCTATCATACGCAGTTTTTATTATTTGGTTCTTGTTGATCATTATCAAAGAAAGGAGCGGTGTAAGTAACAACAAACAGCAGTCTCTTGCCATTGTTTCACTAATGAGACGATACCTCTCTCTTTTTTTAAATTGTAAGCAGCGGTAGCGCGCACAAAAGCAAGCCATGCCGCGAGTGCCGACAGGTCGTAAACACTCATTATCAGAATGCAACAAACAATGCACGACAGTACAGTAATGCATTTTCAGCTAAGAGTGACGTAAACACCTATAACAAAGAAAACAGCACTTATCAGATCAAAGAAAAAAAAGCAATCAATTCAAACCAGACGACGTAAAAAAGGAAGGGTACCCATATAAATACGGACGGAGCGCCTGACGCATAGCACTGGCTACCTCGTAAAGCTTAACTGCTAAGCTTACGACTTGAACCAAACTAGCCGTATCATCATTCATTCGATCTAAATTGTGTCTCATATTACAATGGACCAAATTTGTTCCGATTTGGAGGTGCGGCCTAAAACTTTTCTCTTCCCTTTAATTTCGAGCCTCAAATTTCAGGTACGGCTTAGATTCGAGAAATTTTTTTTCCCTCGACTTCCAAGTCTCATTTTTCAGGTGCGGCTTAGATTCGAGTAAATACGGTAAGGGCAGAAACTTATCGTCACTTTGTCGAACAAGAATTGCAATAGTTGCAGCACAACCATGCTGCAGTCTGTTGCAAATGCCAGTTCCCAAGACTTTCTCAATACTGTTTCACAGTAAAGAATTCTCATTGGAAGTTTGGAAATGCTCCGAACTCTTGGAGCATTTCTGAATTGCAAATGTCTTCCTTTAATTTGACCAGGTGGGGATACCAGACACTCAAGAATGGGTCATACAAGTGTACTGCTCTTTTGCATATGAGCTACACTTTCCCAGAGTTCTCCAAATAAATCAAAGTCGAAAATTCACCTTCCCACATCTTACGTGCTTGTTTCATTTTCTGTCGTTTTCCAACATTACAACTAGATATTTCATAATGTCTGTTGTCAAACAGCCCATCATCAACTCTACGCTCAAGCATACACGAGTATCTTTTTTTTTAATACTTACCTGGATTATCTTACATATTTCCACATTAGATCAAGCAGCTACTCAACAAACAGAAATTCTGTTCAAGCCGTCCTGTATCCTCCAACAGTCACTTGACAATGACAGTTTGCCACATACTACAGTGTCCTTAGTAAACAGTAGCAGATAGCTACTCATCCTATCTGACAGATCCTTCAGGTATACAAACTGGAGCAGTCCTATAACACATCCCTGTAGGAATTCTGATATTTTCTTTGCCTGTGATGACCACTTGCCATTTAGGACAATGTGTTGTGTTCAACGTCTTAAGTCGCTCACAATCTGAAAACCTATTCCATATGCTTCGGACCTTCATTAACAGCCTGCACTTTGGAACTATGTCAAATGCTTTCCATAACTCTAGAAATACAGAATCTGCATGCTGCAATGGTTGCCATCTTATGAGGAAACAGCAAGCAGAGTTTCACATGTGTGACATTTTTGAAATCCATGCTGATCCATGGACAGAAGCTTTTCTCTCTATAGGTGTACCATGATATTTTATTCAGTACTAAATAAAAAGACACACTGTTTGTGACAGGGAACTGGTCTTTTTGAAGCATTACGGTTCCTCAAAACTTACGATATATCTAAAGGAAATAAATTTTATGTTCTGTAGGAGTGACCTCTTTTCAGAACATGTAAGGAGGTGCATTTGAGAGCCCACAGTAGTATTATTATTTACTGTAATTAAAGTTACCTTTGAGAACTATCGTGTATATACTACAGGTCACATTTATGAAAGCATCGAATCACTGAAAAACAGTCAATTTCATGTGGAAGTAATAAATGAAAATAGTGTGACCTGTTCATGTAAAATAAGAATCAAGCTGGCTACCTGGAGTTCGAAACCTATTCTTCTCAAAGTCCAGACTCCTCGTGATTGTATCATCACAAGCATCAGGCAGGCAGCACGCAACATTGTTTCATTAACATAATTACTACAGTATGTTGCGTACAATGCATTCCACAAATATTCAAAAACGTATATTGGAAACATGTGCAGGACACCCAGTTTGGCAAAAGAAAGTGAAGAGTCTTGTAAATGTCAGAACTTTTATACTCTCAAATGCAAGACTGATTAGCTTATATGTAAATCTTCCACCCTGCTCTTTAATCTGTGCCCACTATTACTTTTCTAATTCTAGTACCATTTTGTTTGAGAGACGTATCACTCATTATGTGGGGACTCTTTTTGTAGCCCTGAGTGAATCCTACTTCAACACACCAGTCTCTTCAGACAATTACATTTAAGCCAACAAAGGTATAAAGCATAGTCGCTAATTTTAAGATTATAAAACAATATACCATTTTTTCAGAATAAAATAAATTCTCTGTGTAGCAGTGATACTTACAACGAGTACTTCAGAGCATCATCCAGTTCCATTATAGCCGCTTGATTCCCACAACGGTAACAGTAATTTGGAGCAGAGAAGATTGTAACAACATTGCGATCGTGACACCTAAAACACACAACTTTGATTCAGAAAGTATGTTTTTATTTCATTAAACTTAATTTATAATCATCAAATACCATACTCAAATTTGAAAAGTCCTATGCAGTAATCATCATCTCTTTCACACCCTCCAACCTATTAAATACTGTAGATGCGCATTTCTTCATCTCTGTATTTTGATCACAGCGAGTCTGACAGCTCTGGCATTTTCATCAGCCCACAATGCAGACAACTGCTACAATATTGCACAGTATCCTGTATCAACAGTCCCCTCTGACCATCATGCCAATTTAAAACTTTATCACCCACAGTTCATCTAGTATAGTCCATTTTGCATACAATTTTAAGATTTTTATAAATTATGGAAATGCTGTATTCAATTAATTCTACACATAGTCAAGTTTTTGCAACACACAACTGGTATTACAATCTCCACCAACACAAATTTTCCTACCAGTTATAGCCTTCCATTACAAGTTGATGTGCACGAGACACCAGTGTCAGGCCATTTGAGTGATTGAATGTCTCCGAAATATCCTGTCCGAAGGTGTAACCGGCTCCACGAGGTGATATGCCCCAACCACCTCTGTCATCCGGATCAGACCAAAGCAAGTCGCACATTGGACCCTGTCAAATCATAAAGGAATGACATATCACCAAACTGTCAAACATGTAACAAGAAATGAATCCTAAATTTTTGATGTTGCAAAGTGAAGAGAAAATTTCATATATGCAACAAGTACATTGTAGTTGAAACATGGATGGTCTACTAAACATGTTGCATAAAAAAAGGGGGGGGGAGGATATTATACTCTTCACAGCAAGATGGTCACTGTGTTCAAGTTTCATTTAACCTGATACTAGAAGTGGGAGCATACAATCTGCCTATGCTGTTTTACATCATTGTCAACTTTCATACAATTACCTTCATGTCCAATATTAAGTAGCTTTTGTAACATTTATTTCCATATTACACAATTAAACAACCCTTCAAAATGATACATGGTATCAGCCTACACTGGCCACCACCAGAAACATAAAATGAAAGATGCCATAACCATTTGTTCCTTTCCTTTTTTGATTCTGATGGTGGCCAGTGTAGAGGGTTATTTGTTAACATTTTATGATAGTTTCAACTGAAAACAAAGTCAGCGATCACATCCCATGACAAAATATTCTTTTCGGTGGCTTTTATATTCAGCAATGTTTTCTACTACTACTACTACTACTACTACTACTACTACTACTACTACTACTACTACTACTACAACAAACACTGCCACAACAGCCACCACCGCCCAAACTGCCGCAACTGAGATATGTAATTTAGAACCAATACCCCCCCCAATACTGAGATTCAATTTCATATTACAAACTTCTATTCAAAAGGTTATATACACCTACAAACAACAGTTCAGGTTATCTCAAATGATGGATAAGCAACGATACTCTTGAGTTATAGCCTTTTTCTGCACCACGTTTTTCCTTCACTCATTAGACAGTAATTAGGTAATTTCTATATCCAAGTTAATATCACTTACCTCATGTGGAACTTCCTGAAGGCGGTCAAGCGCCCGTATATGATCAAGCGTATCAATTGATGGTGAAAGGCCACCATGCAGACAAAAAATCTGCCCATCAACAAGGGCTGTCAAAGGCAGGTAATCAAACAAATCCGTGAAGAATTTCCACACATTAGCATTACCATACTTGCGCAAACACTCATCATAAAAGCCATAAACTTGTGTGATTTGCCGTGATTCATGATTGCCACGAAGAATAGTTATTCTTTCTCGATAACGAACCTGCAAGGGAGATACAGTCATATGCATCATTCGATTCTATGGGATGATTGTTTAATGTTCTAACCACTATGCAGCTCTTAAAATGTAATACGGTTATATTTAAGTATCCTTAAAGGAACGAGACATCTTTTTCAAGATCTTTTTACACACAGTTTTGGATAAAAAATCAATTTACATCTCACATGTTTCTGTGAACAATCATTAATAAAGGCACTTGCTCGTAAAGCTGGCAAATTTTTAAACTACAATAACAATGCAAAAATATACTATAAATTTAACTTGCTCCTTTTCTACAAAGATCTGTAGTTCCTGTGATTTCAACGGTTTTGTTATTCATTACACACTTGTAAAATTAACGTTTATTACTCTCAACCCAAGTAATCCCTTTAGTATGCAACTGCACCTCCAGCCACTTAATCTATTGTGCACTGTGAACTACCATTTCTTCACAGCTTTATCTATACTACTATATACAGATACAGATGATATATTTTTTTGAAGAACAATGTACAAATTTTAAAATGACGAGAGATAAAATGCTGTGCTGTGAAAATGTGTGGTTTCATTTTCTGCCTCGCAGTCAGTTTTAACAGAAAATAGAGAAGTCATACTTATGGCTTAGTGGCTTATGATTAGAATACTACTATGGAATCTGTATTGTCTATAACTTTTTAATCCTACCCATTCGCAGATTAAAACTAAGCAGGATACTGTCACTAAAGCTAGTATCGTAGCAGATCCAGCAGCTGGAGAGGCCTCTCTCATCCCCCGTGTACCAATGATCCCAACCGATTTAACCATTAATTTTAAGCAACTTCAATTCACAATCAAGGTTTTGTTTGCAATTCTAATAAACAAGGCTCCAGGTCAGAGAGAGGGGAAAAGGAGATGAACAGAGAAGGGTCAGGTGCAGTGCAATACATCTCCTCGGAGAAGGAATTTAGTGCAAGGTCAGTTGTGAAGGGTATAGCATCGGCAGGTGTGTGTGTGTGTGTGTGTGTGTGTGTGTGTGTGTGTGTGTGTGTGCGCTACACTTTTCAGCATATTTATGTAATGTGTTGTGTGTTTGGTTTATCAGAAGTGTAATACAAAAAATTATTGTGTTCTAGTGATATCACTTTTTAGACTACTTTTTAAGTCAGTAATATCTTTATAGACAAGGTATATGTGGTTCTCTTTTCTATTCATGTACCGAGGTGGCTAAGCCAGTGAACCTACCGGACAGGGATTCTGGGGAAGCAGTGTTTGTGCACAGCCTGGCCATCCTGAC
The DNA here is from genome assembly GCF_023864345.2 of Schistocerca serialis cubense. Classification (NCBI taxonomy): domain Eukaryota; kingdom Metazoa; phylum Arthropoda; class Insecta; order Orthoptera; family Acrididae; genus Schistocerca; species Schistocerca serialis. The sequence continues at coordinate 972,464,560 of NC_064639.1, forward strand.
TTGCATTGGCCATGGCTTTCTCAAGTTGCTAACACGAATACTGGGATGGTTCTATTGATCAGGCTGTCTTATCTTTGCCTAATTCTATTCTGCTTTGTTGTTTTACATATGTATTTGTTATTTATGCACTGTGTATAACATACCCAATACTGTCGTACTGAATGGTTCAATGACTAATAAGTAAGCCGTACCACTAGCCACATGAGACATGTTATACAGTGTTCTTCAATCCTTCCGATTAAAAATACCACACTACAGTGTATACATTAAGATAATTGTACATCGTTAACCAAAATTGGAACATTTACATTCAGGAAACATGTATTTGCAAAAGGGTAACTGAAATTAAGTTGTTTTGCAGTTAATGCCTACTTTTCAATGTTCAGTTCCTTTTCTTAAGAGGGGGGGGGGGGGGGGGAACCTTTTTGATTCTGGCGTGAAAAGCATAAAATGGGAACTGAAAATTTGCACAGAAATAGACCAAAGTAATTAAGGTAAATTGTGGCTACTGATTACTGGGCCTACAAGTGGGAAAACAACATTCAAAAACAGATCTATGACTACAGTCCTCCTTTCAATCATTAAGTGGTCATGGACTGACCAGTATGAAGTCCAAAGTCTAGGTTTGGTTGTAAGATGATAAAGTTATCATGAGTTAGTAAAGCCAATGAAAGTGACTGCACAACAAGGTTTCTGGTAACACACTGCACTGCAGTGTAGCCTAATGTCTGCACCATATTTGATGCACTTTTCTTTATAAAAACTGCAAGATAAATTACAAAAAGCCTAAATCAGAACAGACAAGTCTACAATGTGCACCAAGGTAGGCGTACAATACACTCTCGTACCATCAATGGTTGGCCTAATGGAAGCACATTTGCACTATATTAAACAAAAGAACACTGTTCGCAATGTGTAACTAAACTTCACAGACAACTAAAATGTGTACGAAAAATTAGATGTACAATCCATTGATGGCAATCATAAAACAGACATTTTTGCTGAAAACATGTGGCAATAATTTTACAGCTTATGACTATGGTTCGCATAAATACCACTTTCATTGTAATCTGTTGGATTGCTTTGATACACTAAGCACCTGAATTAATTTTTTTTGTTTATTACAGGCTCTTAGTAATTATGTCCTATTTTATATTCTTGTAACAATTGCTATGTGTGGTAGGGTGATATCACTATTTCATTTTCAACATAACATTAATAATTGTGCACAGAAATTTAAAAAAAAAAAATAACACGTACCTTCAAAGCAACTAAAAGTGTCACTGTCTCCACGGAGTAATAGCCACGATCAACATAATCTCCCATGAAAAGATAATTTGTGTCTGGAGAGCGGCCACCTATTCGGAACAGTTCCATCAAGTCGTGGAACTGTCCATGGACATCGCCACAAACAGTCACTGGGCATTTCACTTCTTGAACATTGGACTCTGTTGTCAATATTTCTTTCGCCTGAAATTACAGTTGAAGATCACACCATAATACATTTTCTACGTTACGGGCTCAAAACAGTTAACTCTACGAAAGTACTAAAAATTATAGCGCAGACACTAAATTCTTGACCATGAATTTCTAAACACTAGACTAAGATCCGAACACGTTAGCAACAAGATTTAAATGCAAGAACCGTTAACACAGTTTCTTAAAGATGTCACTGTACGCAGTACCACAGCAAACTAATCAGTTACTAGTACCACACTAAACATAGGTCTAAATGTGAATGCTGCACGAACTAACGTTTTATCGGGCTTCATGTTTCGCACAGGCCTTTAACTCAATACAGCTATGAAATAACATTGATGTGTGAATGCATCTATTGATTTCTTAACGCAGGGGCATTTATGCTTAAATTCACTTACCTTTTCGCAGAGAGTTTTTACTTGACTTTCTGTCAGTTGTTTGCATTCATTTAATTGTTCTATCCATTGGTCCAATTCTTTCAACGATGCCTTATCTTCCATTGTGCAGGCCTACAGAAACGTAATCAATGTTACTACTTATAAACACTGAAAACAAACTACAAACACAGGTTAACAATACTACCAGCACTCAAAATGGCCGATGATTAGAACCTTGGGTGACGTCACTGTTTGAATGCTGACATTCGATTTTCGCGGAAATTGCTATAATATCGAATAAATAACGTAACTAAATAGCATGCATATGCTGGCTTACTTCGCGGAAGCGATCAACATCCGCTATTTACTGTTAGTAAGCGATCTTTCTTTCTAGTAGTCTTTTTACGAGCGTTTATTTCTTCGTCCGTCCCAGCAAAACTGAAACCAAAGATTATATAACAAAGTACTTCCATATATTAGCCTACAGTTACAAATAACTACCCGATAAGCGGTACTGCATTTACTCGAGGAATGTTAATACTTAATTTTGATTCACATTGTCATTACTCATATTTCTACAATATTCATGGACACCTTAATAAAATGAAACTGTTATTGGAATGTGAAATATCTGTGGTTGTATACTTTGCATGTCCCAGTTCCCCCCACTATTAGCTCCGCCAAGCGGCATCTGACGTTATTCGGCACACTGCAGAGGGAATTCTGAAAGGTGGTAGAGTACGTGTCGCGTGTTGTTTCTTTAATGGTACAGAGAAAACGCAAATGACTGAATCTCTTGTGCTTCGTGGGACTCTAAGAGGTCACAATGGCTGGGTTACGCAAGTTGCAACCAATACAAAATACCCTGATATGATTTTATCGTCATCTAGAGGTAATGTTAAATTTTAGGTCGTTTTATTACTGGCTTTAAATATGCTATTTAGAGCACCCCTGTTACAGGCGTCGCCTATTTTATTGTAGACAGAAGCGGTGTGGTAGTTCCGCAACAATCAGATTCAGTTATGGGAATTACCGACTTGCAGCTGTCTCGTTCTTTCAAACATTTAATATGCGCGCCGCAAACAAGCGCGACGGTGTTGTTTAAAGTGAATTTAATTCTCTTTTAGAAAATCAGCATGATAAAGATGATGAGAGGAGCCATATGGGACCCTTTCAGTAATGTCCTGAGTTTTCGGTGGCTCCAGTCGTTGTAACAAAAGAGAAGGATGCGTGCCTTCTATTTAAAATTAAGTTCTATTTTTGTAGGAAGTATTGTATTACAATAATAATTACCTCAGCGTTTGTTGCGCCCTTGTGTGATGCACCATATGATGCAGGCATATGGTAACTTGATGTTCTCGATCTCTTCATTTTCAGATAGGTCTTTGATTCTCTGGAAGTTGACACGCGACGATACAAATTTTGGTGTACCACAGAAGAGGCTACAAGGCCACAGCCACTTCGTAAGTGATATTGTAATTTCGACAGATGGACACTTCGCTCTTTCTGGTTCGTGGGACAAGACACTACGGCTGTGGGATTTGTCCAAAGGAATAAGCACTCGTCAATTTGTGGACCATACGAAGGTATTTATAAATGAATGTTGTTACTACGCAACGTACTTAGTTTCCGATGAACATTGCCCATTGTTGGGCGTATGTCTGATATGTACACGCAGTTAAGATTGTATGGAACCTCGCTGTTGAAATATTAGTCAATATCAACCCACCATAGGAAGAATGATTTTTTATTAGCTAACAGGAAATGTGTGTCTGACAGACACAGTAACAAATGTTGCTTTTTTGGAAAGAGTTACACTTAACTTATTAGAACAATGAACAGACAGAACAACAATTCACTAATCACCACTATCAAGTAAGGTTTCCACTATGTAAAACTTTTGTGAATACTTGTTAATGAAATTACAAAAATACATGAATTATGTGTAAAAAAAAAAAAAATTGTCAGGGGTAAGCTTTAAATTCACAGATATTTTAGTTAATTAATCCATTACTCTCTTAACACTTTTCTGGAATGTTCCATGCATGCAGGTACATCACAATTCACACACTTGTATGCAGGGTTCATGTTCTAGTAAAGGCAGAGACTGGACTTCCTCTTTGTACAGATCAGGAGATTTGTAGGCCTAATTACTTTGCTGATGTACTTTGATCCTGTTTCTGTACTGTTGCAGTTTAATGTGCATCTGTTTTACAATTAGTTCCAAGAGTTCATCAAACATCAAAACCAATTATCTTCAATCTTAGGATTATCACCTAAATTTACAGTATCCATTTTTATATCCTGTATTATGTTATCACAAAATATTCGTCTAGCTTTATTTGGTTCTTTTGATTCCCAATCAAATAAATTTTTCTCTTTGTAAACAAAAGAAACTGAAACATCGTTATCTGCTTGGTCACCTGTGCAGGATACATGAACACCTGCAACAGTTGTTCATCAGAGGAAGTAGAAACTTTTGTATTGTGGGCAGCCACAGTTGTAGAACTGCATCTTAAAGAAAAAAAGCTGCTTCAGCTGTACAACAAATATTTATTTATGATCCAACTAGTTTTATGGCAATAGACCACCATGTTCAGGGATACATTTTTATTTCAGAACCGTCTAACTGTTAATCAGTAGAATTGCTAACACTTGGACTGATCTGAAATAAACATGTGTCCCTGAAGATGTGGCTCTAATGTCATGAAACTAGTTGGATCATATATACATCTTTATCATACAGCTGAAGCAGCCTTTCTCATGATGCATAAGTGAAAGACCTAGAGGTTGCTTTTTCAGGAGAAAAGCAAGGATCACAATCAGAATGGTCGGGAAATAAATACTCTGCATCCATTTACTCTTCATCAGCTTCTTCTGCATCATAGCAAGTTTCTCTTCAAAATTTGGATCATCCCTTACATTACTTCTTTTTCATGACATAGATGGAGCCCGCTACCCGTATAACTTTTTTTTTTTTTTAATGCGAGGTCTTTTAACTTAACAGAATGTCTAAAAGAAGAGGCAATTAGATGTGCCTGCCTCTACTCACCAGAAATAAAAGATCACTTTTAGGATTATTTGTCTAATAGAAACGCAACAAAACTTTTGTAACTGGAAAAATGTTTTTCACGGACATTATAATATTTAAGGAAACAGTTATTACTTTACTTTTAACTGTCACCGTTAACAAAGACTAATACCACAATACTGGCAAAGGAATTGTCTGAAGCAACAGAGGCATTCCTGCCGACAGCACAGTGCTGTCAGTCCAACAAAACAAAAACGCATGTGTGTCCCTCATGCACATAATTTCTTTTGGTGTTAAGAAAAAGGGGGGGGGGGGGGGGTGTTGAGACGTAGCTGCCTCAAGGTTCTATTATTAATATATTCCTTAGGTGAACAGATGCCTGTGGATAAATGTGATCAAGATGTTGGACTCCCATTGGCCTTTAAACTGATTTTCTGTTCACATATGTCTTTGTCTCACAGTAATATTTTGGAATATGTTAGTTTAATATGGTTTGTATGTAACTTAATGTGCCAGAACAAAGGCTTTGTTAAAGGAATCCACTTGCATCACTCTTTGTTCTAGACTTAATTCAGGTATTCTTGGTTGACAATGGACCACTTTCAAGTAGTTTCATTCAACCTAATAGGCCACTAACAGCGATCTGATGGCTGCAGCTTATCGTTAATGTGTCTGTACAATTTCTTGTGCACATTCAAAATTTATACTGATAAATTGAATCTTATAATTACTCTTTCACCTTTGCAGTGATTTATTATTAAATATCTGTTCAGGAAGTGAAATATTCAGCTGCAATTTATTGTTTCACAATGATCTTCAGTCTGAAGACATCTCTGCATAAGTCTGTTCTTCGTAAGCCTGATATGTGTGTAACATCCTCTTATATCTGCTTAATGTATTAAAGTTAGGCTTTTCTCTATAATACTTACCTCCATTGCATAATTGATTAATCATTGCTGTTTCAGGATGCGTCCTATCAACTGCCCCTACCTTGTCATGCTGTACTGCAAATTTTTCCCCTTAATTAGATTCGGTGCCTTTTTAGTAGTTTAATGATCTACCAATCAGTATTCTTTGGCAACACCACATTTCAAAAACTTTCTCTCTTCTCTGGATTGACTGTCTGCTCTTCAGTTTCATATGTCTACAGTCAGGACAAATATTTTCCAAAGAGTTGTTAAAATGTCATTGCAATGGTTCTTGTGCAGTAAATCTGTGTTGTGGAAGGAAAGGGGGAGGGGATATCAGCAAATTCATTATTAAAACCTCAGAGAAGACTGATTATCAGGATGTGAGTGGCTTTCCATATTGCTCACCTGCCTCATTTTTGTCTACTTATTTCAGTTATTACATTTGTAATGATCAAATGGACAGATTGTACAACTCTCTTTGCTAATGGTCTTAAGTCATATTCTAACTTCAGTTGTATGGATAAATAAAACTTTCAATAGCTCTAGGGAAGGCAGATATGACAAATGAAAGAACAAGAAGTTAACAATATGCAGGAATTTGTTATTCACAGCAGTCAGTGTACTTGCAACATCAATAATATCTGAATGAATTACAGTAGTTTTCTTTAGAAATGGGAGGTATCTTGGTGTAACAAAAATGCGTACTTACGCAGTTTAGGGGATACATGCGCTGATCGCGAGAAAAGTAACTGCATTTGAAGGAAATGCATATTTCTGAAGATATAAGCACATATATGCACGGAATACCAAAAAAGTATTTTTTTCATATGGTTGCAAAAAAGAGAGAGATGAAGCTGGAGAAAGCTACAGGGAAATATGGCGAAATTTGGCGCTGCTCTGTTGGCAGGGACTGTAGAAAGAAATGTTCAATCAGGAAAATGTCGTTTTTTGCTGGCAGTCATTTAGACATTTCTAAAATTTTGCAACTGTCTTACATGTGGGCTTTCGAACTCAATAAACAAAAGTTTTTAATGAGGGAGCTCAAAATTGACAGTGAGCACACTGTGGTCGAGCGGAGCCAATTTTGTAGGGATATCTGCCATCAATATTTCTTAATTGAGCCAATAGTTTTGGGCGGCCCTGTTGAAATAGATGAGAGCTGCTTCATGAGGAGAAAGGACCATTGAGGTCATACGGTGCGGGAGCAATGGTGGTTATGATGTTGAGGCAAAGCAAAGCTTTATGGTTGCTGTGCCACGACGTGATGCACCCATTTGCTGCCAATTTTGCAACAGTATGTTTTGCCTGGAACCACAGTAGTTTCTGATTTGTGGCAAGCTTACAATACCATAGGTAACTTGGGCTACAATCATCTGACTGTTAATCATTCGCTTTATTTTGTCAATCCCTTTACAAGCGCAACCACAAATCACGTGGAGTCAGTCTGGCCAAAAGCTAAAGAAAAAAATTAAAGGCATTTCAGAACTCTGTGTGCTATGCTGAATAACTACCTGGCGGAATTTCTCTGGCGTCAACGTTCTGGGACCCTCAGGGGGCTCTGCATTTAGTTGCTGGGTATGGGCTTGACGAACCCGGGGTCCCTGAGCTGGGGACTGGGAACTACCACCAGTCCTCAATACCATAAGCTCTGAGCGTGTTTCAAAGACCACCATAAGGCGTGACAGTGGAACGTTGTACGGTACAGAGCCCGGGGATCGTGGCTTAACTGCCTGGATCGCGAGGATGGTAGAAACCTTTATGAAAAACCCTCAATCTCGAGGTGTGCTGCGCGCTGAGGAGACGCATGGCTGTTGAGGTTGAACAGTTGCTAGCGGGCGACCTTTGGGGAACCTGCCGCTTCCTGGTTGTATTAGTCTCACCCAGGCAAGCGGGGCTCTGTCTGTGTGGACATTCCTTTCCCTGGCTGCTCGTGGGACCACAATGAAAAGAAATACGAATAGTGTGCAAGCACAAGTCTCTAAGAAAGGAAAGTTCAGTGCTTTAACGTATGACCCCCAATCGTTCCCTTCCCTTCCCTGCCCAGACCAGGGGAGGAATGACAATCTAAATTACCTGGTGAGACGTATTCTCCTCGATTTCTGGTTTGCAGCCGAACAGATGGGGACTCATTTCTGACCACAAAGCCTTAGTTTTTTTGTGGAAAATTTAGAGAACAAGTTTGGAGAACCTGAGGACATGTCTAAATTGAGGTCTGGAGCAGTCCTCATACAGACAGCATCCCCAGCAGTCACGGGCATTGCTTGCTTGTGACAAGCTCGGTAATTTCCTGGCAGATTAAAACTGTGTTTTAATCTGCCAGGAAGTTTCATATCAGCGCACACTCCACTGTAGAGCGAAAATTTCATTCTAGAAGCTTGGTGATGGTGCAGTCTCCATTACGCCTCATAGGAGCCTCAATATGGTTCAGGGACCTATTTTTCATTGTGATCTGTTGTTGCAGTCTGACGGTGAGCTCCGTGCAAATCTGGAATGCTGCAGTGTCCACTTTGTACAACGTGTCTTCAGGGGACCTAAAGATAGTAGGGTTGCCGCCGGCGCTTTCATCTTATCTTTCGAGGGTGACACCCTGCCCGAGAAGGTCAAGGTGAGGATATATCGATGTGATGTTAAGCCTTATGTCCCTCCTCCCATGCACTGATTTAAGTACTGGACGTTTGGGCATATGTCATAGAGATACGATGCCAACTCACCTGTCGGGATTGTGGACGTGCCTCCCATCCCAACGTCCCATGTTCGCCGCCCCCTGTTTGTGTCAACTGCGGACAGAAACATTCACCTTGCTCGTCATACTGCACAGTTTATCAAAAAGAATGGAAGATTTTGGAGTATAAGACCTTGGATAGGCTCACTTACACTGAGGCTAAATGCAAGTACGACAGACTTCATCCTGTGTGCATTTCATCGACATATGCTGCAGCAGCTTCGATGTCGCCGTCCCTGGCGATGAGCCCCCAAGCTCAGCTGCTTTTTGTGGTTTGTGGGCCCTCCAGCCCGGCCGTCTATTCCTGCTGCCGTGGTAGTTGGGAACACCCTCTTCCGTCCCCCCGGGGTGTCCACAACTCTTTTGTGGATACGTGCGTGGTGAGCACGGGACCCCGAGCTAATATGGCCCTCCTTCCTTTCCGGGCTGCATACCTTCCTTTTACGCATCCTTCCCTATCCCCAATCTTCGCCCCCCCCCCCCCCCCCTCCCTTTCTCACCCTCTGGGAATAAGGTTTGTGCCTACGTCCGGAGACAGACGCTCATAAATGTAACACATTCTTCACCTTCTCTGCTTGCATGCCTTCATCCTTCCTTTGTCCTTCTCTTTTCCTTACCTCTTCTCTTTACCCTTTTCTCCCCTGCAGCGTTTGAGACCTCTCTTCTTTCCTTTCCCTTTCTTTATTTTTCCCTTTCTCTTTCTTCCTTCCTGTGCGTGTCTGAAGGCCGACCCACGCATTTTCATGCGTAGCCGGTGACGGGATAACGCGAAATTCCTCGCCCCGGGTAGACAGGTAGGACATGTACGTACCCCCTGGTAACGGCCAGGCCCAGGGAGGGGTGATTACCCGAGCTGATAACTTCCGAAAGTGCCGATTGGTCCCTCCGTCCGTTTCTCAGGAGGGGTGACCTGAGATGTGAACAATCACCTAAGGCGGGAGTGCCATCAGAGAGGGCCCTCACAAGGGAGGAGCGCGCCACCGGAGACGCCGGTAATCATGGGGGTTCTTCCGCAATGGTTTCCTCATCTTCCACTATGTCTGCTCACAAGCGTAAGTTTACAGAGTCTCAGCCACAGACAGTTCTTCCATCGTTGCCACAGTTCCTTGTTGTTTCTCGGTCTGACGAAGGTCACTTCTCCACGGTCAACCCGTTCATTATTCAGAAAGGTGTCGACGCAATTGCAGGTCCTGTAAAGTCTTGTTCCAGATTCCGAAATGGCACCTTATTGTTAGAAACAGTCAGTGCCCTCCAGGCACAAAAATTGCTGCATACTTCACTGCTACACACCTTCCCTGTCCGGGTGGAACCGCACTGTACTTTAAATTCATCACGTGGGGTCGTTTATACACGCTCCTCAACGGACAATCCGTCGAGGAAATTCAACACTACCTGTCTGACCAGGGCGTAACGGCTGTTCATGGTCATGAAAAGGGCTGACATGAACATCGTTAACCCGTACTGTCTTCTTGACATTTGACAAAGTTCAACTCCCATCGAAAATCAAAGCAGGCTATGAGATAATTTCCGTTCGCCCTTACATCCCAAACCCTACGCGTTGCTATCGGTGTCAGCGGTTCAATCACACCAGCCAGTCCTGTTCCAACCTGGCCAAATGTGTTACGTGTGGCAAGGATGCCCATGAGGGTGCATGTCCACCTCCATCCCCTCGTTGCATCAACTCTATGGGTGACCTGGCTGCTTCCTCTCGAGATTGCCCCATTTTTAAAGACGAAAAGCTCATTCAGGAAATCAGAGTGAAGGAAAAGGTGTCGACCTTTGCTGCTCGAAAATTATTCGCCAGTCGAAAGCCCACTGTGCCTCAGACAGAAAATACAGCACTGTCCTTGCCTCTCCTCGGCCAACAAAGGAGGCGGCCAGCGCAAAGATCGCCCGTTCAACCTCCCCACTTTCGCCTGCCCACTCTATGGTTCACCCTTCATCAGGTTCTGCTAAATCTCGATCCCAAAAGTCAGACACCCGGACTTCCAAAAAAGATCATACTCGTGAAGACTTTTTACGTACCCCAACTTCACAACCATCTGTTCCTCGTTCATCTAAACATCATGTTTCCAAGAAGGCTAATAAGAAACCCAGTTCATCTCCTTCTCCGCCAAGGCGTGTCTCATCTACAGCACCACCTGGCGGTAATCGCCCTCGGCCGTCTTGTGTGTCGCCGTCGCGCAGTGCTGGCGGCCGATCAACCGGCCGCTCCTGAACAACCTATAGATCAGGATCTTTTGCCTTCGGCTGAGTGCCGTACCATGCCATCGGTCGCAAGCTCTTAGCAGTCGTTGAGTTGACGGCAACCTTGGTCACATTCTTCCATTTTCTGTCCACCCTATGTCCATTATCCATTGGAATATCCGCGGGATTCGAGCCAATCGGGATGAATTGTCGATCCTCTTACGATCCTACTCGCTGGTCATCTTCTGTCTTCAGAAAACAAAGCTGCGTCCCCACGACCGCTTTGTCTTCCCCCATTTTCAGTCAGTCTGATTTGATCTCCCCTCTGTTGAAGGCACTCCAGCACATGGAGGACTCATGATTCTTCTCCATAATACTCTCCATTATCACCCAATCCCCTTAAACACTTCCTTCCAAGCAGTCGCTGTCCGTCTTTCCACCCGCGTTGGGGAATTCCACATCCTTGTCCGTGTGGCTCACTATTGCTAGACATCTTCCACCAAGCGGATCTTGTTTGCCTCAGCACTGGGGACCCTACATTTTCGTCTGCCTCCACGACAAATTTCTCTCATTTGGACCTTTCAGTCCTGCTAGCTCGGCGCTTCGAATGGTTCGCCCTTGCTGAGTGACCATTTTCCATGTGTCTTAGATTGCAGCCACAACTGCCATATATGCGCCCGAGACGCTGGAAGTTTGGCGAAGCCAATTGGACACTTTTTTCGTCCCTAGCGACATTCGATGACCGTCACTTTCCTAGCGTCGACGATGAGGTCACTCATATTACAGACGTTATTCTTTCACCTGCGGAACGTTTAATACCTCGCACCTCCAAATTGCCTGAGCGCCCCCCAGTTCCTTGGCGGAATGCGGCATACCATGACGCAATACGTGAGCGGCGACGTGCTCTTCACGTTTTCCACCACCATCCTACTTTGGCCAACTGTATCCGCTGTAAACAGTTCCGAGCGCGATGCCGTCGCGTCATCCCCTATACCAAGAAGGAAAGCTGGAAATTCTTTACTAGCTCATTTAACACCTTCGCTTCCTCCTCGGAAGTTTGGAGTCGGATTCGACGGTTATCAGGCGCGCCTAGTTTCTCCCTGGTCTCTGAGCTCACTGCTGCACATGATACATTAGTGGACCCCGTCGAAATTTCTAACTCATTGGGTCAACACTTTGCTGAGATTTCGAGCTCTTCAAATTACCCGCCAGCGTTTCTCCCGAAGAAACGCACTGCGGAAATGCAACCTCTTGCTTTCTCCTCTAAAAATCGCGAAAGCTACAATACTGTTTTCTCCATGCGGGAAATCCAACATGCACTCTCTTCTTCTCGCTCCTCCGCCCCAGGACCGGATCCTATCCACATCCAAATGTTGCTCCATTTATCATACCATAGTCTGCGTTACCTCCTCCGCCTTTATAATCGAATTTGGACCGACAGTACTTTTCCCAGACGATGGCGGGAAGCTATCGTCGTTCCTGTTCTGAAACCTGGAAAGGACAAACATCTCCCCTCTAGCTGTCGCCCCATTTCTCTCACGAGTAGTGTATGTAAGGTTTTGGAGTGTATAGTGAATTGCCATTTAGCTTGGTGGCTGGAGTCCCGCAGTCTTTTAACACCTGCCCAATGTGGATTCCGAAAGCATCATTCTGCAGTTGACCATCTTGTTGCTCTCTCCACTTGTATCATGAACAATTTTCTCCGGAAACGCCAAACAGTAGCAATATTTTTTGATCTGGAGAGAGCATACGATACCTGTTGAAGGTCAGGCATCCTCCCCACACTGTTGTCTTGGGGCTTTCGCGGTCAGTTGTCCCTTTTTCTTCGCCAATTTCTGGCAGAGCACACTTTCAGAGTGCGGGTGAACACCACTCTCTCCCGTACTTTCTCCCAAGAAAACTGGGTACCCCAGGGCTCTGTGCTAAGTGTTGTACTGTTTGCCATTGCCATGAATCCAATTATGGATTGTCTCCTTCCTAATGTCTCGGGCTCCCTCTTTGTGGACGATTTTGCGATCTACTACAGCTCTCAACGGACCAGCCTTCTTGAACGACGTCTTCAAGGATGTCTCGATCGCCTCCACTCTTGGAGCATCGAAACCGGCTTCCGCTTTTCTCCCAGTAAGACCGTTTGTGTTAATTTTTGGCGTCGTACGGAGTTTCTTCCACCTTCCTTACATCTAGGACCTGTCAACTTCCCGTTTTCGGACGTCGCTAAATTCTTGGGTCTTAAGTTTGACAGAAAACTGCTGGTCCTCCCACGTTTCCTATCTTTCGGCTCGCTGTCTGCGATCCCTCAACGCCCTCAGTGTCCTGAATGGTACCTCCTGGGGAGTGGACCGAGTGGTCCTTCTCCGCCTCTATCGCGCCTTAGTGCACTCGAAATTGGACTATGGAAGCATAGTTTACTCCTCTGCTTGGCCGTCTATTCTTTGGTGTCTCGACTCTTTCCACCACCGTGGATTACGTGTAGTGTCTGGAGCTTTTTACACCAGCCCTGTGGAAAGCCTTTATGCTGAGACTCCTGAACCTCCGCTGTCCAATCGGCGAGCTGTCCTTCTGAGTCGTTATGCTAGCCATCTGTCTTACATGCCTGCTAATCCGGCCCATGACATTTTTTTCGACGCCTCCTTGCATTTAGGGTATGCAGGCCGCCCTTCCTCCCTGCTACCACTGGGAGTCCGCTTCCTTCAACTGCTCCATTCTCTTTCCTTCCGTTTTCCTAAAACTTCCTTGACAACTTGAGGTACAGCACCGCCTTGGCTCCGTCCCCGGACCTGCCTGCTCCGTGACCTTTGTCAGTTTCCCAAGGATGGTACCCCTTCACTTGTTTATCGTCAGGCATTTTCTGCTCTATGTGCACAAATGAAGGAAGCCACATTTATTTACACTGATGGCTCAAAAACATCGTTTGGTGTAGGGATTGCCTATATTGTTGGTGATCCCCCCTATCGATTTCGGCTTCCTGACCAGTGTTCGGTTTATATTGCGGAGCTTTACGCTGTTCTCCAGGCTGACCAATACATTCGTCGCCATCAGCGGATACAGTATGTTATCTGTTCAGATTCTCCCAGCTCTCTCCTCAGTCTCCAAGCTCTCTACCCTGTCCACCCTCTGGTCCATCGGATTCAGGACTGCCTCCACTTGCTCCACTTGGGGGCGTCTCGGTGACGTTCCTCTGGATCCCAGGACACGTTGGTATCTATGGAAATGAGGCGGTCGATATAACGGCCAAGGCTGCAGTCTCTCTTCTTCGGCCAGCTATTCACACGATTCCCTTCGCCGATCTACGGAGTTTTTTATGTCGTCGTGTTGTTCTTTTATGGCACGCACATTGGTCGACACTTCCTCATAATAAATTGCGGGACGTGAAAGCTCTTCCCTGTGCTTGGACCTCTTCCTCCCGAACGCGTCGTCGGGAGGAGGTAATTTTAACTAGACTCCGGATAGGGCACTGTCTTTTTAGCCATCGACATCTTTTGAGTGGTGATCCTCCCACACTTTGTCCCCACTGCTCTCAGCTGTGGACGGTAAGACACCTTTTACGTGAGTGTCCTTATTTTCTCCGTTACGCGCCCGTCTACAGCTGTCACCCGAAATATCGTCCATTTTAGCAGATGACACACGCTCAACTGATCGCGTTCTCGAGTTTATTAGTGCCAGTGAGATGTCAGCTCTTTTTGGGGACAACCAACCCCTTTCTGTAGTGGTTTTTTGAGCTTTCCATCTGCTTTTAGTAGTTCCAATTTTTTTTTTTTTTTTTTTTTTTTTTTTTAGTGGGCGCTGATGACCTCAATGTTGAGCGCCCGTAAACCCCAACACACACACACACACACACACACACACACACACACACACACACACACACACTTTTTGAGTTTCGTTCCCATTTCTGCTGGTTTCCATTTTCGTTTTTTACCTTTTCATAAGTCACAGACCGGGCGCTAATGACAATAGCAGTTTTACGCCCTAAAACAAAAAAAGAACCACCTCTTTCGTTGCTCCCCCATTTTCAGCATCGGGAGTAACAACCCCTCCTTGTTTGGGGACTTCATCCCCACCTCTGAGCCGGTAAAGTGCCCGCCACCTCTGGCTCCCCTTGCGCGGAAGGGATCGCTTGGTACCTTCCCTTCCACGGTTGCTGCTCCTCCAGATGTCAGCCAGTGGCTGAAAAAGCCACCACCTGAGGGCCGTAGAGCTTCCAGGTCTTCCTCGGTCCATGAGATTGGATCGGAAAAGCCCACCCAGCCTGATAAACCAAAGGACAAATGGGACCCTACCAAAAAGAAGAAAAAGCAAGAGGAGATGGACATAGAGACAGACAAAGAGTTCACCACTGCACCTGAAGATGATGTGGAGCATCTAGTGTCCACTCAGGAGCTAGATGTTGCTCGACCTGGAGCTCCTATGGAAGTTGATCAGGCTACTTCGCAATTGGTGGCGGCAAGCGCTTCTAAGCTGTGTCCTGTCCCCCCCAGGTTGTTTCATGTCTTCAGTCAGATAGCATTATCCTTCAATTGAACTGTCGTGGTTTTTTACCACCACCTTGCCGAGTTGAAACAGCTTTTGTGCCGCTTCCCTGCCACTTGTCTGGCCCTACAGGAAACCTGGTTTCCTGTTCGGCGGGCCCCCTCCCTCTGTGGCTACCGGGGTTGCTATAAGAACTGCGTAGAATATGACAGGGTGTCTGGCGGTGTCTGTTTTTATGTTCTTGCCACTGTTCCTAGTGCCCCAGTGCCACTTCACTTGACTCTCGAGGCTGTGGCTGTTAGAATCTGGGCAGGAATGGAGCTTACCATCTGTTCCCTCTACCTTCCCCTGGATGAGGTTGTCCCTCTTGCTGAACTAGCTGCCTTGTTCGCCCAGCCCCCCCCCCCCTCCTCTCCCTCCCCGCCATTCCTCCTTTTGGGGGACTTTAATGCCCACCACCCTTTATGGGGTGGGGCCCAGATCTCGGGCCAGGGTAGGAACGTTGATGCTCTCTTGGCACAGCAGGACATTTGCCTCCTTAACACTGGTGCTCCCACATATTTTAGCTTGACTCATGGCACATACTCGGCCATTCACCTCTCTTAGTAGCCCAGCTCTTCTTCCATACTGCAGTTGGAGGGTCCATGACAACCTCCGTGGTAGCGACCACTTTCCTATCCTGGTTTCCCTTCTTCAATGCCAACCCCCTGACCAGCTGCCACAATGGTCTCTTCGTGGAGCTGATTGGGCAGCCTACATCTCAGCTACTGTGGCCATCACTCCGCTTTCTGGTGACATTGATTTGGCAGTGGACGAGGTCATTATGGCCATTGTTTCTGCTGCCGAGGCAACTGTCCCCTGTTCTTAAAGTACCCTAAGGTGTAAGTCAGTCCCTTGGTGGACACTAGAGATTGCAGAAGCTCTCCGGGACTGCCAGCGAGCCCTGCGACACCGGCATCATCCTTCCCTAGAGAAACTGGTTGCCTTTAAATGGCCGCGGGCCCAGGCTCAGCAGTTAATCCGGCGGAGCAAACAGGACTGTTGGGAATGATATGTTGCCACCAGAGGTTCTCGCGCCTCCCCATCTCAGGTGTGGTTGCGGGTTTGGCGCATTTTGTGGCTTTCGGCCTCATGCGTCTTTCCCTTGCCTTTCTCTTCGGGTAGACTTTGTATGCACTCAATCGCCATCGCCAAACATCTGGCAGAGTACTTCGCTTGTAGTTCCGCGACAGCAGGCTACAGCGCCGAATTCTGCGCCATTGAAGAGCAGGCTGAGCGTACACGGTTGTCGTTTTGCACGCACCGTTGGGAACGATACAACACCCCGTTTAGTGAATGGGAGTTCCAAAGTGCCCTTACAGCTTGCCCGATACCTCTCCTGGTCCAGACCAAATTCACAACCAGTTTCTTCGCCATCTCTTGGTGCATTGTCAGGGTGAATTACTCGCCCTGTTTAACTGCATCTGGATGGAGAGCGTTTTCCCGACTCGTTGGCAGGATAGCCTTACCATCCCAGTGCTGAAACCTGGTGCAGATCCACTGGTGGTTGATAGCTATCGCCCTATCAGCCTTACCAACGTTATGTGCAAACTCCTGGAACGGTGAGTCGGCGGCTCATGTGGATCCTCGAAGCTCGGGGCCCTTCTGGCCCAGCAACAGGGGGGCTTCCGTCAGGCCGCTCAGCGATCGATAATTTAGTCTTGCTAGAGTCGGCTATTCATACAGCTTTTACTTGGCGAGAACATCTAGTTGCTGTTTCCTTTGATCTTCGGAAGGCGTACGATACCACCTAGCGCCATCATATCCTTCCTACGCTGCATGAATGGGGCTTACAGGATCCACTTCCGATTTTTCTACAGAGTTTTCTCTCCACTTGCTCTTTTTGGGTTAGAGTTCGCACTTATTTTAGCTCTGTTCATATTCAGGAGAACGGTGTCCCGGAGGGCTTGGTTCTCAGTGTTCCCCTCTTTTTGGTGACTATTAATGGTCTTCCGGCTGCTGTGGGCTCATCGGTCTGTTCCTCTGTATATGGCGATGACTTTTGTCTTTATTACAGTTCCCCAAGCATCTGTGTCGCTGAGCGGCAGCTGCAGGGAGCTATCCGTAAGGCACATTTTTGGGCATTCAGTTCTCAGCCTCTAAGACCCGAGTGATGCATTTCTGTCGCCATCGAACGGTCCACCTCCATCCAGAGCTCTACCTTGCCAATGAACTCCTTCGTATTGAGGAGTCGCATCGCTTTCTTGGCCTGCTGTTTGATGCTCAGCTCACTTGGACACCTAATCTTCGCGAGCTTAGTCCAGTCCCGTCTCGACTACGGGAGCGTGGTGTACGATTAAGCAGCACCTTCAACGTTGCAGATCCTCAACTTGATTCTCCATTGTGGCGTCAGACCGGCAACAGCTGCCTTCCGCACTAGTCCGGTGACTAGCCTTCTTGTAGAAGCTGGAATCCCTCCCCTAAGATTCCTCAGACACAACAGTTGCTTGCGTCATACATCGCCCGCATCCATGCCTTGCCCGACCACCCAAACCGCAGGCTCCTTTCTCCATCTTCTGCACTCCCCTCCCCACGACGGCGGCCCCTGTGGAAAGCCTTTATGCTGAGATTGCTGAACCTCCGCTGTCCAATCGGCGAGCTGTCCTTCTGAGTGGTTATGCTAGCCATCTGTCTTACATGCCTGCTAATCCGGCCCATGACATTCTCTTTCCTTCCGCTTTCCTAAAACCTTCTCGACAACTTGAGGTACAGCACTGCCTTGGCCTTGTCCCCGGACCTGCCTGCTCCATGACCTTTGTCAATTTCCCAAGGATGGTACCCCTTCACTTGTTTAACGTCGGGCATTTGCTGCTCTATGTGCACAAATGAAGGAAGCCACATTCATTTACACTGATGGTTCAAAAACATAGTTAGGTGTAGGGAGTGCTTATATTGTTGGCAACACCCCAAATCTATTTCGGCTTCCCGACCAGTGTTCGGTTCATACTGCGGAGCTTTACGCTGTTCTCCAGGCTGTCCACTACATCTGCCCCCATCAGCGGATACAGTATGTTATCTGTTCAGATTCTCTCAGCTCTCTCCTCAGTCTCCAAGCTCTGTACCCTGTCCACCCTCTGGTCCACCGGATTCAGGACTGCCTGCGCTTGCTCCATTTGGGGGGCGTCTCTGTGGCGTTCCTCTGGCTCCCAGGACAGGTTGGTATCTGTGGCAATGAGGCGGCCGATATAGCGGCCAAGGCTGCAGTCTCTCTTCTTCGGCCAGCTATTCGATCGATTCCCTTCGCCGATCTACGGAGCGTTTTATGTCGTCGTGTTGTTCTTTTATGGCACGCACATTGGTCGACACTTCCCCATAATAAATTGCGGGACGTGAAAGCTCTTCCCTGTGCTTGGACCTCTTCCTTCCGAACACGTTGTCAGGAGGAGGTAATTTTAACTAGACTCCGGATAGGGCACTGTCTGTTTAGCCATCGACATCTTTTAAGTGGTGATCCTCCCCACTGCTCTCAGCTGTGGACGGTAAGACACCTTTTAATTGAGTGCACCTATTCTACTTAGTTACGCATCCGTCTACAGCTGTCGCCTGATATATCTTCCATTTTAGCAGATGACACGCGCTCAGCCGATCGCGTTCTCGAGTTTATTAGTGCTAGTGAGATGCCAGTCATTTGAAGCTCTTTTTGGGGGACAACCAACCCCTGTCTATAGTGGTTTTTTAAGCTTTCCTTCTATTTTTAGTTTCTCCAATTTTTGGAGTTTCGTTCCCATTTCTGCCTTTTCCTAAGTCACAGACCGGGCGCTAATGACCGTCGCAGTTTTGCGCCATAAAAAAGAGAGAGAGAGAGAGATACGGCGGCCTAAATCGGGTGTCCCGATAGTGATCTGCGTTCATTCCCTTCTCTCGTCACTTGAGTGCTTTTCCCTTCCTCCATCCTTCTGGCCCTCTTCTTCTACCCCTCCTTGGTCCCTCCCTCGCTTGCGGCTTTGCTTGGATTTGTCCTGAGACTCAAAGTCCTCCGTTTCACCTTCCAGTCTTCGTCAACAATTCCTGGCTCTTCTTGTCTCATTTCACGATGCAGATGTAGTCTACACCGATGGTTCTGTGGTCGATGGACGCACTGGGTTTGCTTTCATCCCCGGCGACTATGTTCCCTTCCTTGTGGGAGCAATGTTTTCACTGCGCAGTTGGTTGCTCTTTATCGTGCAGTCGCTCACCTTTCCTCCTGCCTTGGGGAGTCATTTGTCATATGCAGTGATTCCCTGAGTGGATTGCAAGCACTTGACCAGTGTTTTTCTCGGGACCCTTTGGTGCACAGTATTCAAGATGCTGTTTTTGCTCTCGCCAAGTGTGGTCGCTCAGCGACGTTTGTGTGAACCCCGGGCCACATCAGCAGTCCAGGAAACAAACGTGTCGATCAGTTGGCCAAGCAGGCCACCACTTCGCCAATCCTGGAGCTTGGTCTCGTGGAAAGAGACCTCTGGTCAGCCCTACTTCTCAAGGTCCACGATGTCTGGCACTCTGAATGGTCTGTCTTCAACACGCCACATAAGCTCCGCATGGCAAAGTCGTCCACGGCCGTGTGGAACTCATCCTTGAGGAGCACATGTAGGGACTCAGTTGTTCTCTGCCATCTCCGAATTGGACATACGCGGTTGACCCACAGCTTTCTCCTTTGCTGTGAGAACCCGCCCAAGTGTTGCTGTGACGCAGGGCTGACAGTGGTCCATCTTCTGATGGACTGCCCCCTTTTAGCCCCCCTGCAGCAGTCCTTTAATTTACCAGCTGCACTTCCTTTAATTCTAGGTGACGATGCCTCTATAGCTGACTCAGTTTTACGTTTTATCCGTGCAGCTGGGCTTTATCACTCACTCTAGTGTGGGCGCTCTCGCATGATTTCTCAGGCTACACCCACTCCAGTGACTTTTGTGATGTGGCAACCAAAATAGTGTCTTTTATGGTTACAAGTTGTGTTGGTACCACTATCAACACTTTCCAGCTGGAGGTTCTTCGTTTGTAGTTGAATGGTTGACCTTTTACCTGATCCATCAACCACTGTAGTTTGTTTTACTCTAGTCAACTATTTGCTCTGCTCATTTTAAGTGTCTTCTATTTTTTGTTATTGCGGTGTTCATTTTAGCTCTGTAACCCTTGGTGTTCCCTCCCTCTGGGTTCAGAGGTTACACTTTTACTGTATAGGCCTTTTACAAGTATGTCCGTATGGAACAGGGGACTGATGACCTCGATGTTTAGCCCCCATCAAACCCCAAAACTAACCAACGAACATTCTGGGGAAAATCCATTCCACAATTTCATTGAGCATGTTTGAAACATCTATCCTAATGCTGCAAATTAACTTGAGGTAGCTGTTTTTATCTAATCTGTGATACATGCTTTAATGTAAATCTGTGCAAAATAAACAAATAAGATTGTTTGAGAAAGTTTTGTTATTAATTCCATCTCTTTTACAAAAATAAATGTTTTTGAAATTCCGTGTATACATATGCAATACATCATTTTTTATTAAAAAAAATTTTGCGAAAGTTAATTGATCTTCCTCTACTTCGCCCCCCCCCCCCCCCCCCTCCATGAAAATTAGTACTTTTTTGGCGACAAGCACATCAGATAAGACTGTAGCACACAATTTTTTAAATAATTTTTTTTGTTATTCCGTGCATATATATCTTCATAAATATGTGTTTCCTTCAAAAATAGGTACTTTTCTCGTGATCAGCACATGTACCCCCTAAACTGCGTAAGTGCCCAAAAATGTTTAAGGAAATGCTGTAATCGCAGAGTATCAGAAAAACTACTGTGAAATACCTTAATAAAATGTCACTATACTCGCAGTCTGGAATTTTGATATTTTCTTCCCAAACTGTTAAAATAGTGTTCATGTAAGGTGATGGGTGGTGGGGTGATGCAAAGCGACAAAGAACAGTGTACCATGTGTCACTTCTGCCTACAGTGCCTTTCTTCTGCTTGTGTCTATAACATGTCCTTTGTGATGCACGTAGGAATTTGTAATATTTTCTTGTTAATTTAGGTATGTTGAAGGTACATGGTCACTGCAATGTTTATGGGTGGCAGAATGCAAACAAGTCAAGCATTATGTTTAGAAACAGCGGCAATAGTTTTCAACACATATTTGTTTTTGTAGGGACGGGAAAGCACACTTTGACCCAGTGTGGTGCTTACTCAAATTGCCAGTTGTTGGGGTAGGCAACAGCTGGAGACTGATGTGTGGTACAGAGAGACAGTACACTGGTGAGACTGCGAAGTAACCCCTTTGGCAAAAAGAACCATACAGTCAGACATGTCTGCAATCAACTGATTTCAAGATAGCTTCTCAGCTAAAATGTATGACGAAGTCCAATATCAAACCAGGCAAAAAATTGTGGCTGTTATGCAGGAAAAATTATTTTTTTCAAAATTCTCAGTAGTTGTTAATTCTGTATCAACCACGCGAAGGTGAGGAGACGCTGATTTCTGAAGAGAAGAGTGAAAGCTTAACAGATTTTGGAATATTGCCATCGATATTTCAGTAAATTGGTTAAAAAGGTAAAAGAGGCTATGCAAAGTGAAAGAAATGAGCCTGTTAGATTGAAGAAATAATTATGAAAATTGCAACAGTTGGTGGCCCATATTCCAGCAAATGGGAACAACCTAGTGTAAGCAAGCAATTGCATTGTAAGCTGCAACAGGCAGGAAACATGTTTTGTTGGTGTGCAGGTTTCTGCAATTTTGACTGAGATAAACTCACGTTGTGTTATTCAGCACACTAGTGTAAAAATTGGCACAGGAATAGCTATGTAAAAAAAAATCCATGCAATTTGCACATTTATTTTTATGTAAAAGCTGACTTTGGAATTTTCTTTTGTGCGAGACCGTGTGTGCAAGATTCAGGTGTCAATTTGAAATTCTAGATTCACATATTTTACTGTTTGCGTCACTTAAGCATAATCTTTCATTGCTTGTATCAGTACCTGTATGTATTGTGAAAGTTCTACCATTTGTCATATTGGTCAATTGTAGGCTTAAAGTTGTTTGTGCTCTTTTTAAAATTTTTGAGGACAGTAGGGGTATCCTCGTTCAAAATTTATTGTATAATTATTTTTGATATAGGTTGTTTTTAGAATTTTTGTATGCTTATGAAACTGTATTTTTGTAAGTTACCAGTACAAGTATTTCTGATAAATTATTTCATAGAAAATCAGCATTCGTGATCACAGTTACTGCCAAAGAATAGATCACTCTAAATTTAATTGTATATCAACACAAATAAATGTGCATTTTTGAGAATTTCCGGAAGTTACTGTTTCCCTGTGCATAATTTAATTTTGTAGTACTGTAAATTCGGTATTTGTGATTTAGTTACTGCAGCAGATATTATGACATCCAGTTCTTCCCTAGAGAAGAGTGTATATGGTGTACATCTATCACAAATTGACTCCATTTTTGAGTTGGCTAACAACTGCAATTCAGCTCAGAAAGTATGCGGGAACTAATAATTTTTAATGCAGGTTTTCTGTTGCCTTAATAGTAATCCTGTTGCCTTAATAGTAATCCATCCAGTCCAGATAATGATTCCTGTAGGAAATCCGGAATGATCAGTGTAAGATCAGAAGAAATCCTTCCTACAGGTGAGAGTAGTGATGTGGGCTGGGCAAATGCTCAGTGGGCAGGATATTTATAAATGGGCATTTGCCCAGGAATTTGCTCAGAGCAGTTTTAAAGGCCCAAAATCTGGGCAATTATAAGAAAAGTTATTTTTTGAGTTTTTGCTGGTAGAATATATAATTAACCATGGCAATGGAATGATACTCCCAACATTAAGTCAGTAAATGTTTACATTTGCCTTTATTACTAAGAACTAAAGGAAATAAGGGAGAAGCCTTTTTTATTTTTTTTATTACAACTTGCTGTACCAAGGATAATGACAGTGAAGTTCCAATTTTTACACAGTACAACTTATTTCAAAGTCAAGTCTAGCCACTGGCACGAATGGATGATTACAATGAAGATGAAATGATGAAAATAAAAAATAACACAAACTCCCAGTCCCCGAGTAAAGAAAATTCACAACCTGGCCGGGAACCAAACCCGTGATCCAGAGGCAGCAGCGCTAGCCGCTAGACCACGAGCTGTGGACTGTACCGAGGAAGGGCACATGTTGCTGGCAGCTGCTTGTCATTTGTAATGCCCTTTTTATTTTCACCAGGTCTCTCTCTCTCTCTCTCTCTCTCTCTCTCTCTCTCTCTCTCTCTCTCTCAATATCTATCTATTTCCTTACCTCTCCCACTCACCAATAGAGCAAGGGAAAAAGACTATCTATAGGCCTCCATATTAGCCCTAATTTCTCCTGTCTTATCTTAGTGGTCCTTAAGCTGCCAGTTCTCTAAATTTCTTCAATAGTATTTCTCGAAGAGAATGTTGCCTTCCCTCCAGGGAATCCCATTTGAGTTCCTGAAGCATCATTGTAACACTTGAGTTTTGTTCGAACCTGTCAGTAACAAATCTAGCAGCCCGCTTCTGAATTGCTTCTTTTTCTTCCTTCAGTCCAACCTGGTATGGATCCCAGACACTCTAGCAGTACTCAAGAATAGGTTGCACCAGTGTCCTATATGCGGTCTCTGTTACACGTGAACCATTCTTTCCTAAAATTATCCCCATAAACCAAAGTTAACCATTCGCCTTTCTTATCACAGTTATCACGTGCTTTTTCCATTTCATATTGCTTTGTGATGTTACCCCCAGATATTTAAAAGATGTGACTGTGTCAGGCAGGACACAAGAAATACTGTATTCGAACTTTACATTCCCCCCCGCTCCCCGCCAACTCATCTGCATTAACTTACATTTTTCTACATTTAGAGCTAGTTGACATTCATCACACAAACTAGGAATTTTGTCCAAGTCTTTTCATATCTTCTTACAGTCACTCAACTTCGACACCTTCCATACACCACAGCATCATCAGCAAACAACCACAGATTGGTGCCCACCCTGACCGCAAAATCTTTCTGTGTACGGACAAAAAAACAACGGTCCTGTCACACTTTTCTCAGGCACTCCTTACAATGCTCTTGTCTCTGAACTTTCACTGTCGAGAACAAAATAAGGGTTCTATTACTAAAGAAGTCTTCCAACCATTCACATACCTGTGAACTTATTCTGTATGCTGGTATCTTCATTAACAGCCTGCAATGGGGTGCCGTGACAAACGCTTTCTGGAAATCTAGAAATACGGAATCTGCCTGTGGCCCACCCCCCCGCCGCCGCCAGGGGGTTCACAACTCTTTTGTGGATACGTGCATAGCGAGCACGGGACCCCGAGCTAATGTGGCCTTCCTTCCTTTCCGGGCTGCATACCTTCCCTTTCCGCATCCTTCCCCATCCCCCATTCCCCCCCCCCCCCCCCCCCCCCCCCCACACACACACACACACACACACACACACACACACACACACACACACACACAAAAAACCACCACCACCGCCTCTTTCCTTCCCTTTCTCCCCCTCTGGGAGTATGTTTTGTGCCTACGTCCAGAGACGGACGCTCGAAACTGTAACAAATTCTTTGCATTCTCCGCTTGCAAGTCTTCGTCCTTCCCTTTTCCTTACCTCTTCTCTTTGCCCTTTTCTCCGCTGCGGTGTTTGAGACCTCTCTTCTTTCCTTTCCCTTTCTCTTTTTTCCTCCCTGTGCATGTCTGAAGGCCGACCCACGCATTTCCATGCATAGCCGGTGACGGGGTAATGCGTAATTCCCCGCCCCGGGTAGACAGATAAGACACGTACGTACCCCCTGGTAACGGCCAGGCCCAGGGAGGGGTGATTACCCGAGCTGATACCTTCCGAAAGTGCCGATTGGTCCCTCCGTCCGTTTGTCGGTAGGTGTGACCTGAGGTGTGAACAATCACCTAAGGCGGGAGTGCCATCAGAGAGGGCCCCCACAAGGAAGGAGCGCGCCATCGGAGACGCCAGTAATCATGGGGGATACTTTCACAATGGTTTCCTCATCTTCGACTATGTCAGCTCACAAGTGTAAGTTCGAGTCTCAGCCACAGACAGTCCTTCCATCGTTGCCACAGTTCCTTGTTGTTTCTCGGTCTGACGAGGGTCACGACTTCTCCACGGTCAACCCTTTCATTATTCAGAAAGGTGTCGACGCAATTGCAGGTCCTGTAAAGTCTTGTTCCAGATTCCGAAATGGCACCTTATTGTTAGAAACAGTCAGTGCCCTCCAGACACAAAAATTGCTGCATACTTCACTGCTACACACCTTCCCTGTCCGGGTGGAACCGCACCGTACTTTAAATTCCTCGCGTGGAGTCGTTTATACACGCTCCCTCGATGGATTGTCTGACGAAGAAATTCAGCACTACCTGTCTGACCAGGGCGTAAGGGCTGTTCATAGTCATGAAAAGGGTTGACAAGAACATCGTTCCAACCTGTACTGTCTTCTTGACATTTGACAAAGTTCAACTCCCATCGAAAATCAAAGCAGGCTATGAGATAATTTCCGTTCGCCCTTACGTCCCAAACCCTACGCGTTGCTATTGGTGTCAGCGGTTCAATCACACCAGCCAGTCCTGTTCCAATCCGGCCAAATGTGTTACGTGTGGCAAGGATGCCCATGAGGGTGTATGTCCACCTCCATCCCCTCGTTGCATCAACTCTATGGGTGACCACGCTGCTTCCTCTCGAGATTGCCCCATTTTTAAAGACGAAAAGCTCATTCAGGAAATCAGAGTGAAGGAAAAGGTGTCGACCTTTGCTGCTCGAAAATTATTTGCCAGTCGACAGCCCAGCGTGCCTCAGACAGGAAAATCCAGCACTGTCCTTGCCTCTCCTCGGCCAACAAAGGAGGCCGCCACGCAGACTTGTGACCTTAACTTTAGTGCCACAGTCGTCTGATCGGCCAGTGCAAAGATCGCCCGTTCAACCTCCCCACTTTCGCCTGCCCACTCTATGGCTCACCCTTCATCGGGTTTTGCTAAATCTCAATCCCAAAAGTCAGACACCAAGACTTCGAAAAAAGAGCATACTCGTGAAGATTTTTTACGTACCCCAACTTCACAATCATCGGTTCCTCCTTCATCTAAACATCATGTTTCCAAGAAGGCTAGTAAGAAACCCAGTTCATCTCCTCCTCCGCCAAGGCGTGTCTCATCTACAGCACCACCTGGCGGTAATCGCCCTCGGCCGTCTTCTGTGTCGCCGAGGCGCACTGCTGGCGGCCGATCAACCGGCCGATCGCTGGTGGCAGGAGCTGCTCCCGAACAACCTATGGATCAGGATCTTCTGCCTTCGGCTGAATGCCATTCCATGCTGTCGGTCGCAAGCTCTGAGCAGTCGCTGAGTTGACGGCAACCTTGGTCACATTCCTCCATTTTCTGTTCACCCTATGTCCGTTATCCACTAGAATATCCGCGGCCTTTGAGCCAATCGGGATGAATTGTCGATCCTCTTACGATCTTACTCGCCGGTCATCTTCTGTCTTCAGGAAACAAAGCTGTGTCCCCATGACAGCTTTGTTCTCACCCATTTTCAGTCCGTCTGATTTGATCTCCCCTCTGTTGAAGGCACTCCAGCACATGGAGGACTCACGATTCTTCTCCATGATACCCTCCATTATCACCCAATCCCCTTAAACACCTCCTTCCAAGCTGTCGCTGTCCGTCTTTCCCTTTCTGGATATACCTTCTCTCTTTGTACTGTATACATTCCATCATCCACACCAATGGCACGAGCTGATCTCCTTCATCTTCTTGGTCAGGTTCCACCCCCCTATTTGCTGGTTGGGGACCTCAATGGCCACCACCCGCTTTGGGGATCTCCACATCCTTGTCCCCGTGGCTCACCATTGCTAGACGTCTTCCACCAAGCGGATCTAGTCTGCCTCAACACTGGGGTCCCCACATTTTTGTCTGCCTCCACGACAAATTTATCTCATTTGGACCTTGCGGTCGGTACTGTTCCGCTAGCTCGGTGCGTCGAATGGTTCACCCTTGATGATACACACTCGAGTGACCACTTTCCATGTTTTCTTAGACTGTAGCCTCAACAGCCATATATGCGCCCACGACGCTGGAAGTTTGGCGAAGCCGATTGGACACTTTTTTCGTCTCTAGCGACATTAGATGACCGTCACTTACCTAGCGTTGATGATGAAGACACACATATTACAGACGTTATTCTTACAGCTGCGGAACGTTTAATACCACGCACTTCCGCATCGCCTAGGTGCCCCCCAGTTCCTTGGTGGAACGCGGTATGCCATGACGCAATACGTGAGCGGCGACGTGCTCTTCGTGTTTTCCGCCACCATCCTACTTTGGACAACTGTATCCGCTATAAGCAGTTCCGAGCGTGATGCCGTCGCGTCATACGCGATACCAAGAAGGAAAGCTGGAAATTCTTTACTACCTCATTTAACACCTTCACTCACTCCTCGGAAGTTTGGAGTCGGATTAGACGGTTCTCAGGCGCGCGTTGTTTCTCCCAGGTCTCTGGGTTCATTGTCGCGCATGATACATTAGTGGACCCCGTCGCAATTTCTAACTCATTGGGTCAACACTTTGCTGAGATTTCGAGCTCTTCAAATTACCCGCCAGCGTTTCTCCCGAAGAAACGTGCAGTGGAAGTGCGACCTCTTGCTTTCTCCTCTCAAAATCGCGAAAGCTACAATACTGTTTTCTCCGTGCAGGAACTCCAACATGCTCTCTCTTCTTGTCGCTCCTCCGCCCCAGGACCGTATGCTATCCACATCCAAATGTTGCTGCATTTATCATACCATAGTCTGTGTTACCTCCTCTGCCTTTATAATTGAATTTGGACCGACAGTACTTTTCCCAGATGATGGCGGGAAGCTATCGTCGTTCCTGTTCCGAAACCTGGAAAGGACAAACATCTCCCCTCTAGCTGTCGCCCCATTTCTCTCACGAGTAGTGTATGTAAGGTTTTGGAGAGTATGGTGAATTGCTGTTTAGCTTGGTGGCCGGTGTCCCGCAGTCTTTTAACACCTGCCCAATGTGGATTCCGAAAGCATCATTCTGCAGTTGACCATCTTGTTGCTCTCTCCACTTATATCATGAACAATTTTCTCCGGAAACGCCAAACAGTAGCAATATTTTTTGATCTGGAGAGAGCATACAATACCTGTTGGAGGACAGGCATCCTCCGCACACTGTTCTTATGGGGCTTTCGGTCAGCTGCCCCGTTTTCTTCACGAATTTATGGCAGAGCGCACATTTAGAGTGCGGGTGAACACCACTCTCTCCCGTACTTTCTCCCAAGAAAACTGGGTACCCCAGGGCTCCGTGCTGAGTGTTGTGCTGTTTGCCATTGCCATAAATCCGATTATGGATTGTCTCCTTCCTGATGTCTCGGGCTCCCTCTTTGTGGACGATTTTGCGAATCTACTATAGCTCTCAACGGACCAGCCTTCTTGAACGATGTCTTCAAGGATGTCTCGATCGTCTCCACTCTTGGAGCATCGAAACCGGCTTCCGTTTTTCTCCCAGTAAGATCATTTGTGTTAATTTTTGGCGACGTAAGGAGTTTCCTCCACCCTTCTTACATCTAGGACCTGTCAACCTTCCGTTTTCGGACGTCGCTAAATTCTTGGGTCTTATGTTTGACAGAAAACTGTGCTGGTCCTCCCACGTTTCCTATCTTTCGGCTCGCTGTCTGCGATCCCTCAACACCCTCCGTGTTCTGAATGGTACCTCCTGGGGAGCGGACTGAGTGGTCCTTCTCCGCCTCTATCGCGCCTTAGTGCACTCGAAATTGGACTATGGAAGCATAGTTTACTCCTCTGCTTGGCCGTCTATTCTTCGGTGTCTCGACTCTGTCCACCACCGTGGATTACGTTTAGTGTCTGGAGCTTTTTACACCAGCCCTGTGGAAAGCCTTTATGCTGAGACTCCTGAACCTCCGCTGTCCAATCGGCGAGCTGTCCTGAGTCGTTATGCTAGCCATCTGTCTTACGTGCCTGCTAATCCAGACCATGACATTTTTTTCGACGCCTCCTTTGGTGTAGGGTACGCAGGCCGCCCCTCCTCCCTACTACCACCGGGAGTCCGCTTCCGTCAACTGCTCCATTCTCTTTCCTTCCGCTTTCCTAAAACCTTGACAACTTGTGGTACGGCACTGCCTTGGCTCCGTCCCCGGATCTGCCTGCTCAGTGACCTTCGTCAGTTTCCCAGTTTCACTTGTTTATCGTCGGGCATTTGCTGCTCTATGTGCACAAATGAAGGAAGCCACATTTATTTACACTGACGGCTCAAAAACATCGTTAGGCGTAGGGAGTGCATATATTGTTGGCGACACCCCAAATAGATTTCGGCTTCCTGACCAGTGTTCGGTTTATACTGCGGAGCTTTACGCTGTTCTCTAGGCTGTCCTACATCCGCCCCCATCAGCAGATACAGTATGTTATCTGTTCAGATTCTCTCTCAGCTCTCTCCTCAGTCTCCAAGCTCTCTACCCTGTCCACCCTCTGGTCCACCGGATTCAGGACTGCCTGCGCTTGCTCCATTTGGGCGGCGTCTCTGTCGCTTTCCTCTGGCTCCCAGGACGGGTTGGTATCTGTGGCAATGAGGTGGCCGATATAGCGGCCAAGGCTGCAGTCTCTCTTCTTCGGCCAGCTATTCGATCGATTCCCTTCGCCGATCTACGGAACGTTTGATGTCGTCGTGTTGTTCTTTTATGGCACGCACATTGGTCAACACTTCCCCATAATAAATTGCGGGACGTGAAAGCTCTTGCCTGTGCTTGGACCTCTTCTTTCCGAACACGTCGTCGGGAGGAGGTAATTTTAACTAGACTCCGGATAGGGCACTGTCTTTTTAGCCATCGACATCTTTTAAGCGGCGATCCTCCCCCACTCTGTCCCCACTGCTCTCAGCTGTGGACGGTAAGACACCTTTTAATTGAGTGCCCCTATTTTACTCCGTTACGCGCCCGTCTACAGCTGTCGCCTGAAATATCGTCCATTTTAGCAGATGACACGGGCTTGGCCGATCGCGTTCTCGAGTTTATTAGTGCCAGTGAGATGACGTCAGTTATTTGAAGCTCTTTTTGGGGACAACCAACACCTTTATGTAGTGGATTTTTAAGCTTTCCTTCTGCTTTTAGTTTCTCCAATTTTTTGAGTTTCGTTCCCATTGCTGCTGCCTTCCATTTTTTT
This sequence comes from Schistocerca serialis cubense, assembly GCF_023864345.2. Taxonomy (NCBI): domain Eukaryota; kingdom Metazoa; phylum Arthropoda; class Insecta; order Orthoptera; family Acrididae; genus Schistocerca; species Schistocerca serialis. Next base: position 972,494,930 of record NC_064639.1, read on the forward strand.
TTTTTTACAGTTTCCTAAGTCACAGGCCGGGCGCTAATGACCATAGCAGTTTTGCGCCCTAAAAAAAAAAAAAAAAAAAAAAAAAAAAAAAAAAACCCTGCCTGTTGCTCTTCTTCCTTAGAGTGCATTATACCATGTGAAGAAAGTGATATCTTGAGGTTTACACAATCAGTCCTTTCTAAACCCATGCTCATTCGTGGACATCAGCTTCTCAGTCTCAAGGAGGCTTAATATATTTGACCTGATAATATTTTCAAGGATTCTGCAGCAAACTGGAGTTAGGGATATTTGGAGTGTCCCTGCAGTAAGTCGGAGATTACACTCAGAAATCAGTTTATTGACAACAATCAGTTCAGGTTATCCAAAGTGTTCAAAACAAATAAGAGAAGTTCTTCTTGATAAATAAAGAAATAACTTCTTTGACAAATCGTAGATCTTGACAGTCTTCTAAAAGTTCTATTGGAAATGAAGTCCCATCTCATGATCAGTACAAAGAGTTCCAGCCTCAGAACCCACAGCCGGAGCAGCAGTCATGATGAGCGGTTTTCCCAGGATTCAAAGGTAGCAAGGGCGACAGAGTCCGGGCAGCGGCGTGGTGCTGGTGATCTCCTTCTGCTGGTGGAAACTGTAACCTCCCGCTCCCTCCTTTGTTGTTGTCACTGCTATTGTCAATGGTAAAGTCTTTTCAACAAATACGATGGGAGTAAGCTTTACAATAAACTTTTTACTTATCTTCTTTTCTCATAGTTGGCTCCAGTTCTTCATGTCTAGGGGTCAGATTCTTGAAGTTGAAATTTTCAAACTTTAGGTTCTCATGTTCCAATTGACATAAATAAATTTGATGAATGCCTGTGCCAATTAGTTTATTTGCTTCACATTTTACTATATCACACTAGCTTTTGAATTTTCGTATTAACTAAGCTGAAATTACGTTTTTCTTCCAATCACATGAGGCATGCCCACTACTACTTCCTCACTCTGTGGCAATAACAATATTCCACCAACGGAATGCATCCTGTGATAGCTGTGTCCCCATACTGAATATGGGCTGGGCAGGTGGATCTGCCAGGAATGAAGTTGTTTCTAAAACTGCATACCTGGGTGTAGAAGCACCGGAGGTGGTAGATCACAGGGCCTTACATCCGTCAGTTGGTGATCGTGGTAGAGGACCCAGTATTGATTTGGAGAGTAACCGGGACACCCTCAAGCAGAACAGTTAGAGACATTGATATGGGTGTAAAGGAGCATTATGCGAATCAACAGAACAGGCGGCAGAGCATGGTACTGGAGTTGTCAGGGTTGGAGGTGGCAGGAGGTACCCAGTCGACTGGCTTCGCTGAGGAGTGGCAGACTTTGGACCAGTGGCCAGGCTTTCCACATGCAAAACATTTGGCACAGCAGAAGCAACATTACTGCCACTCAAGGCTAACAAAATGTTGACTACAAAACTCCACACGGAGCTCACCACTCTTTAGCGAGTTTGTACGTGACTACCAAGGAACCCCAGCCTTTGCAGCATCTTTTCGCTTCTATGCTATTCTTTTTCCTATCCCTTGGGGAAGACGTCTGGGATATTTTTGGGAATGTGTTCTGCCGCACTTCAGTCCCTCCATTCTTTTTTCATTCTCTTTTCTTTCTTCATTCCCTTTCTCCTATCCTTTCTCTGCTTTGGTGTTTGATGTTCCTCTTTTTCTTCTTCCTCTGGTCCACGTGCCTGATGCACAACAGTGAGTGGCTCGAAGACTTCTTAAGTAATAGAACCCAGTATGTTGTCCTCGATGGTGAGTGTTCATCGGAGGTGAGGGTATCATCTGGAGTGCCCAGTGAAGTGTGGTAGGTCTGCTGTTGTTTTCTATCTACATAAATGATCTTTTGGATGAGGTGGATAGCAATGTGCGGCTGTTTGCTGTTGATGCTGTGATGTACGGGAAGGTGTCGTTGAGTGACTGCAGGATGATACAAGACGACTTGGACAGGATTTATGATTAGTGTAAAGAATGGCATCTAACTCTAAATATAGATAAATGTAAATTAATGCGGATGGGTAGGAAAAAGAATCCTGTAATGTTTGAATACTCCATTAGTAGTGTAGCACTTGACACAGTCACGTTGATTAAATATTTGGGCGTAACATTGCAGAGCGATATGAAGTAGGACAAGCATGTAATGGCAGTTGTGGGGAAGGCGGATTGTCGTCTTCGGTTCATTGGTAGAATTTTGGGAAGATGTGGTTCATCTGTAAAGGAGACCGCTTATAAAACACTAATACGACCTATTCTTGAGTACTGCTCGATTGTTTCGGATCCCTATCAGGTCAGATTGAGGGAGGACATAGAAGCAATTCAGAGGCAGGCTACTAGATTTGTTACTGGTAGGTTTGATCATCACGCGACTGTTATGGGAATGCTTCAGGGACCCTGATGGGAGTCTCTGGAGGAAAGGAGGCGTTCTTTTCATGAATCGCTACTAAGGAAATTTAGTGAACCAGCATTTGATGCTGAATGCAGTACAATTTTACTGCCGCCAACTTACATTTCGCGGAAAGACCACAAAGATAAGAGAGATTAGGGCTCGTGCAGAGGCATAGGTAGTCATTTTTCCCTCGTTCTGTTTGGGAGTGGAACAGGGAGGGAAGATGCTAGTTGTGGTACGAGGTACCCTCCGCCACGCACTGTATGGTGGATTATGGAGTATGTATGTAGATATGTAGATGTAGGTGACTTGGTAACATGTAATGCCCAGCCCCAGGTCAACAAGTAGGGTTCACACGTACTCCTGGTATAGGTCAGACCGAGAGAGGGGTGATTGCCTGAGCTGTTACCTTCCTAAATTGCCAGTTGGTCCCTCTGTCAGATGTTCGGGAGGTCCTGAGGTGTGAACAGTCACCTAAGGCAGGTTGGCCCCAGTTGGATGGGCGCACCATTGGAGACATTGGCAGTCGTGGGGGATTTTCTCGCAATGAGCCAAACATTTTCATCTCAGTCTAAGTCTACTAAACAGAAACAGATTGAGGCTAACAATTCAAAGACCCACCTAGCTGCACCTCAGTTAATTGTTGTTCCACTTACTGAAGAGTCAGTCCTTTGCTACAGTTAATCAATTTATTATTCAGAACGGTGTTGAGGCAATTGCCAGCCCTGTGAAATCTTGCTCTCATCTACACAACGGCTCTTTGCTTTTGGAGACTACTTGTGATTCTCAAGCACAACTGCTTGCATTTTCGCTCCTCCAAAGCTTTCCTGTTCGTGATGAGGTCCATCAAACGCTGAATTCTTCTCATAGTGATATTTACACTAGGCTGCCAGATGGTCTGACCGAGGCAGAAATCCAAACTTACCTCTCTGATCCCCCTGCAGGTCCGGGAGTCGGAATAGGCCTTAGGTATTCCTGCCTGTCATAAGAGATGACAAAAAGGACTCTCACATGTTTTGGCGTTTATGTGATGGTCCCCTGTAGGGTTTGACATCCAATTTTCAAAATTTTCTCAAAGAGGGAGCTAATTGGGGAAGGGTGCCTTACATGGTGCATAGTGTCCATGTGCTGAGACCTCGCATCGTTTGTCAACATGGATCTGCACTTCCATTTATTCTCCAGCTATTGGGTGAGGTCACCCTCCTGGGTGCGTTTTCCTCCATCCTCTGTGATGTATCATTTTCTGTGTTGTCAATGATAATGGCCTTCTTAGGTCATTTGCACCTGATACCCACCACGGCAACCAGTCCATTGTGGTGGGGCCGCTGTGTACCCTGATGGTTGTAGCCCCCTAACCACACAGGGATCGTCTGCTGATGCCTGCCCTGTTAACTCCCCATGCATGCCAAGGAATAGATGCCCGTCACCCTGGGGCATCGGGACTCCCGGCAATGGCCAACCTGCCAGGTGGCCTTTGCTGTGGCTGGGTGGCACCTGTGGGGAAGCCCCCTGGTCAGAGTGAGTGGCATCAGGGCGAATGACATGCCATGAAGTGCAGTACGTCATCTCTTGCCGATGGTCAAAAACCAGCAGTCTCCAAGCGGTCAAGGTCTAACTTCAGTGCTAAAAATGCAATTCCATATTGTTTCCCTCCTGCCCCTCTGGCCACACCGTGGAAGGATTGCCAGGCTAAGGATGGCAGCGAAGCTTATTCACCCTAGTACCTTGTATGTTCTTGTCAGTAAAATCTAAATTTTTTGTGGAGCATTTACAGGACAAGCTTGGGGAGTGGAGGGCTTGTCCAAGATGCGGTCAGGGTCGGTCTTGATCTAAACAGCATCCTCTGCCCAGTCACGGGCACTACTCGCTTATGACAAGCTGGGGGATGTATGTTTCCATCGTGACCCATAAGAGCTTAAATATGGTCCAGGATATCATATTTCACGTGACCCCCTGCGGGTCCGGGGTAAGAATAGGCCCGAGGTATTCCTGCCTGTCGTAAGAGGTGACTAAAAGGAGTTCCAACCGTTTCGGCCTTCCATGTGATGGTCCCCCTTGGGGTTTGACCTCCATTTTTCAAAATTCTACAGAAGTACGAGCCTTTTGGGGAAGGATGCCTTACGTGGTGTACCACTGGTCCTCAGTGCACTAAAACCTTTGCACTCAGCATTGTACCGGCGTTGTAACCATACCCACTATTCCTCAAATTGGGCCTAAACGCCTGATGGGTTGTACAAGTTACGCCCATAGTGCGTCCCCATCTGCACCTACGATCATGATGGACTTACCATGGCACCAGAAATCCAGCACAGTAACCAGCCCGTTGTGGTGGGGTCGTCATGTACCCTCTAGGTTGTAGCCCCCTGACAACACAGGGATCGTACTGCCGATACCTGAGCTGCACCCTCCCCACGTCGGCTAAGGAGTAGATGCCCGTCTCCTTGGTGCATCAGGACTCCCGGCAACGGTCATCCTGCCAGGTGGCCCTTGCTGAGGCTGGGTGGCGCCCGCGGGGAGAGCCCCTGGTCGGAGTGGGTGGTGTTGGGGCGGACGTTTCGCAGATGAAACGTCAACACGTATCAGGTCGCTCTGCGGCCGAGTCTTTCAAAAGGAAAGGTACTGTTTCTAGTTCTGGTTCTCCTGCCCTTTCCCCCTTGGCCACTCCCTGGGAGGAGGGACAGGCCCGCCGGCTTGGGGCGAAGTACTTCCCCCGCTATTTGGTCTGCTCTCGAACCGATGGGGGGACATTCGCCACCTCCAAGCCCATGTTCTTTGTTCAGCACATTGAGGACATCTTCGGGGAAATCGAGGCTCTCAGTAAGATGCGTTCGGTGTCCGTTCTAATAAAGACCACCTCCGCCACACAGTTGGTGGCGCTCCAGGCGTGCGACCGCCTAGGGGACATCCCAGTGTCCATTGTCCCGCATCTGGCACTAAATAGGACGCAGGGGGTTATTTTTCATCGTGACCTCCTGCTACAATCTGATGAGGAGCTCAGGGCCAACCTGGAACGCCGAGGCGTGCATTTCGTCCGGCGAGTCCAGCGCGGCCCCAAAGACCGTCGCATCGACACCGGGGCCTTTATCCTCGCCTTCGAGGGGGACGTTCTCCGAGAGAAGGTAAAGGTGATGTGCTACCGGTGCGACGTGCGACCTTACGTCCCGCCTCCTATGCGCTGTTTTTGGTGTTTGCGCTTTGGGCACATGTCGTCACGGTGTGAGGCTGAGCACCTTTGTGGCGATTGTGGACGTCCTCTTCGTGAGGAACATACATGCACCCCACCACCTCGGTGCGTTAATTGTCCTGGCATCCACTCGCCTAGATCCTCGGACTGCCCCGCATATCAGAAGGAGAAGAAGATACAAGAACTCAAAACTTTGGATCGGCTCTCTTATTCTGAGGCCAGGAAGAGGTATGACCGCCTCCATCCCGTGCCGTTGACAACTTCGTTTGCCTCAGTTGTGTCCACTCCTTCCGCGGTATCCTCACCCCTATCCTGTCCCCCCTCCGCCTCCTCCCTCCATCCGGGGTCTCCGCCTCCCAAATCCTCCTCCCCCGTGGCCCCCGCCCCCTCCGCCCCAGGGGCCACGCTACCCCCCCCCCCCCCCCCCAGGAAACCAAGTTGCGCCCGACTAACCGTATTGCCTTTACCCACTATACCTCGGGGCGGTATGACCTCACCCCTGTGGACGGTATCCCAGCTCATGGTGGGGTCATGTTGCTCGTTCGGGACGATGTATATTACCATCCCATCCCATTGACCACCCCACTCCAAGCAATAGCTGTCCGTATTACTCTTTCTGCTTTTACTTTTTCAGTTTGTACCATCTACTCTCCATCGTCATCTGCTGTTAGTCGGGCTGACATGATGCACCTGATCGTTCAGCTTCCCCCGCCGTTTTTATTGTTTGGCGACTTCAATGCCCATCATCCCCTCTGGGGCTCTCCTGCATCCTGTCAAAGAGGCTCACTCTTGGCGGATGTCTTCAACCATCTCAATCTTGTCTGCCTCAATACTGGCGCCCCGACTTTCCTCTCGGACTCTACTCATACCTACTCCCACTTGGACCTCTCGATCTGTTCTACCACTCTTGCCCGTTTGTTCGAGTGGTATGTCCTTTCTGACACCTATTCGAGCGACCACTTCCCCTGTGTCGTTCGTCTCCCGCACCACACCCCATCCCCACGTCCTTCGAGCTGGAACATACTGAAAGCTGACTGGGGACTTTACTCCTCCCTGGCGACCTTTCAGGACCACGATTTTCTCAGTTGTGACAGTCAGGTTGAATACCTCACGGCTGTTATCATCAATGCTGCCGAATGTTCCATTCCTCATACTACCTCTTCTTCACGTCGCGTTTCCGTCCCCTGGTGGAACGAGGCTTGTCGAGACGCTATCCGTGCTCGACGACATGCTTTACGCACCTTTCGCCGCCATCCTACGTTGGCGAATTGTATTCGATACAAACGACTCAGAGCGCAATGCCGTAGAGTCATCAAAGACAGCAAAAAAGCTTGTTGGGCCTCTTTCACCAGCTCCTTTAACAGTTTTACTCCCTCTTCTGTCGTATGGGGTGGCCTGCGCCGGCTGTTGGGCATTAAGGCCCACTCCTCGGTACCTGGCCTGACTTCAGGTAATGAGGTTCTCGTTGATCCTGTGGCTGTTGGCTGTCTCAAACGCCTTCGGCCGGTTTTTCGCGGAGGTTTCAAGCTCCGCCCATTACCACCCTGCCTTCCTTCCCAGGAAAGAGGCAGAAGAGTCTCGGCGACCTTCCTTCCACTCGCTGAATCTGGAAACTTATAATGCCCCCTTTACTATGCGGGAACTCGAATGTGCGCTTGCACTGTCCCGGTCCTCTGCTCCGAGGCCAGATGCCATTCACGTTCAGATGCTGGCACACCTTTCTCCGGCGGGCAAAAGCTTCCTTCGTACCTACAATCGCGTCTGGACCGAAGGTCAGGTCCCCATGCGTTGGCGTGACGCCGTCGTTGTTCCTATACCCAAACCTCGGAAGGATAGATACCTTCCTTCTAGTTACCGCCCCATTTCTCTTACAAGCTGTTTCTGTAAGGTGATGGAGCGTATGGTTAATGCTCGGTTAGTCTGGATTCTTGAATCTCGATGGCTACTTACCAATGTCCAATGCGGCTTTCGTCGCCGCCGCTCCGCTGTTGACCACCTTGTGACCTTGTCGACATTCATCATGAACAACTTTTTGCGAAGGCGCCAAATGGTAGCCGTGTTCTTCGATTTGGAGAAGGCTTATGATACCTGTTGCAGAGGAGGTATCCTCCGCACTATGCACAGGTGGGGCACACGCGGTCGCCTGCCCCTTTTTATTGATTCCTTTTTAACAGACCAAAAGTTTAGGGTACTTGTGGGTTCCGTATTGTCCGATGTCTTCCTCCAGGAGAACAGAGTGCCTCAGGGCTCCATCTTGAGCGTAGCCCTTTTTGCCATCGCGATCAATCCAATTATGGATTGCATTCCATCTAATGTCTCCGGCTCTCTCTTTGTTGATGACTTCGCGATCTACTGCAGTGCCCAGAGAACATGCGTCCTGGAGCGCTGCCTTCAGCATTGTCTAGACAGCCTATACTCATGGAGCGTGGCAAATGGCTTCCGGTTCTCTGAAGAGAAGACGGTTTGTATCAACTTTTGGCGATAGAAAGCGTTCCTTCCGCCATCCTTACATCTCGATCCCGTTGTTCTCCCATTCGTGGAAACAACTAAGTTTCTAGGGCTCACGTTGGACAGGAAACTGTGTTGGTCTCCGCATGTCTCTTATTTGGCGGCCCGTTGTACACGTTCCCTTAATGTCTTCAGAGTTCTTAGTGGTTCATCTTGGGTAGTGGATCGCACTGTCCTGCTTTGCTTTTATCGGTCCATAGTCCGATCGAAGCTGGATTATGGGAGCTTCCTCTACTCGTCTGCTCGGCCATCCCTCTTACGCCGTCTCAACTCCATCCACCATAGGGGGTTACGACTTGTGACCGGAGCCTTCTACTCTAGTCCCGTCGAGAGTCTTTATGCTGAAGGTGCTGAATTACCATTGACCTACCGGCGCGACATACTGCTGTGTCGGTATGCCGGCCGGCTGTTGTCTATGCCCGACCACCCCTCTTACCAGTCCTTCTTCACCGATTCTCTCGACCGTCAGTACGGGTTGTATGTGTCTGCCCTGCTGCCCCCCGGAGTCTGCTTCCGTCGCCTGCTTCGACAATTGGATTTTGCCCTCCCTACCACCTTCAGAGAGGGTGAGAGCCTGACACCACCTTGGCTCCAGGCTCCGGTTCATATTTATCTCGACCTCAGCTCACTCCCGAAGGAGGGTACTCCGGCTGCAGTGTATTGCTCACGGTTTGTCGAACTTCGTGCTCGACTTGCTGGTCACACCTTTATTTACACCGATGGCTCCAAAACTGACGATAGTGTCGGCTGTGCCTTTGTCGTCGGGGCCGCCACCTTTAAATACCGGCTCCTCGACCAATGTTCCAGCTTTACGGCCGAGCTTTTTGCTCTCCATCAGGCCGTTCAGTATGCCCGCCGCCACCGCCATTCATCGTATGTACTCAGTGCTCTTCAGAGCCTTGGAGCTCCCTATCCGGTCCATCCCTTGATTCAACGGATACAGCAGTCCCTCCATTCTTTCGCTGATAATGGTTCTCCTGTCAGCTTTCTGTGAGTTCCCGGACATGTAGGAGTGCCTGGGAATGAGGCAGCGGATGCTGCACCAAGGCTGCAGTCCTCCTGCCTCGGCCAGCCTCCCATTGTGTCCCGTCATCTGACGTTCGTGGGGATGTTTGTAAGAGGCTTGTGTCGTTGTGGTGGGATGCTTGGTCATCCCTCCAAGGAAACAAGCTCCGGGCAGTAAAACCGCTCCCAACACCTTGGACAACCTCCTCCCGACCATCTCGGCGAGAGGAGGTCCTTCTGACCAGGTTGCGGATTGGGCATTGCCGGTTTAGCCACCGCTACCTGCTCTCCGGTGACCCAGCCCCGCAGTGCCCTTGTGGTCAGGCATTAATAGTGTGCCATGTTTTATTGTCGTGTCCCCGCTTTAGTCAATCTCGTGTTGTCCTGTCCCTGCCATCTACTTTACAGGATATTTTAGCTGATGACGCTCGAGCAGCTGCTCGTGTTCTGCGTTTTATAACTTTAACTGGCTTGTCCAAAGACATCTAACCTTTTTACTTCTTTTATCTGCTTCTTTGTCAGGTCTTTCTGGTGTCCCCCCCGCCCCTTGAGTTTTACTAGATTCCATGTGCTCTAACAACGGTGACTGGGCACTAATGACCTCAGTAGTTGAGCGCCCGTAAACCCCACCAAAAAAAAAAAAAAATATATATTTCACATGGACCTTCTTTTGCAGTCTGACAATGAGCTGCGTGCTAATTTAGGTGTCCATTTCACCTGGCACGTCCACCGGGGTCTGAGGGATAGATAATCATGTTGCCACCAGTGCCTTCATCTTGGATTTCAACCATCAACGGCCTAGCAGCAGCTGCAGGGCTGTCGGTCTCACTGTCTCTGTATGCGGATGACTTCTGCATTTCGTACTGCTCCTCCAGTACTGGTGTCACTGAGTGGTACCTACAGGGAGCCATTCACAAGGTGCAGTCATGAGCTCTAGCCCACAGCTTCCTGTTTTCAGTTGCGAAGTCGTGTGTCGTGCATTTCTGTCGGGGTTGCACCATTTGTCCAGAACCAGAACTTTACCTTAATGATGATCCACTTATTGTAGTGGAGAAATGTCGATTCTTGGGTCTAGTTTTCGACACCCGATTGACGTGGCTACCTCTCCTTTGACAGGTTAAGCGGAAGTGCTGGCAGCACTTCAATGCCCTCCGCTGCCTGGGCAACACCAACTGGGGCGTAGATCACTCTACGCTGCTGCAGCTTTACAGAGCCCTTGTTCAATCCCTCTTTGACCATGGGAGTCTCATTTATGGTTCGGCGGTATGCTTAGCATTGCGTTTACTCGACCCAGTGCACCACTGTGGCATTTGCCTAGCAACGGGAGCTTTTAGAACGAGTCTGGTTACTAGTGTCCTGGTGGTTTCATTGCACACATTCATAGTTCTCCCGCGCATCCGAATTACTGTTGCCTTTTCCCAACCACGGTGGTTCATCTTCCACATTGGTGCCCCAGGTCAGGGCTTAAGATTGCAGTTCATGTCCGGTCCCTTGTGTCTGAACTGGAGTCCTTCCTGTTACCACCTCTCCTCAAGGTCCATTCACGTACACCTCCATGGTGTGCATCTAGGTCGCAGATTCTTCTGCACCTTTCGCATGGCCTTAAGGACTCCGTTAACCCTGCGGCTCTTTGCTATCACTTCCTCTTGATTCTCCACATGTCCTGGAACTGTGACGTGGTTTACACTGATTGCTCGTCGCTGATGGTCACGTTGGCTTTGCATATGTTCATGGAGGACGTACTGAACAGCACTCCTTGCCAGATGGCTGCAGTGTTTTCACTGCAGAGCTGGCAGTCATATCTTGTGCTCCTATGCACATCCACTGGGCCCTGGCAAGTCATTTCTCCTGTATACTGACTCCTTGAGCAGCCTACCAGCTATCGACCAGTGGTACCCTCACCATCCTTTGGTAGTGACCATCCAGGAGTCCATCTGTGCCCTGGAGCAGTCCTGTCATTCAGTGGTGTTTGCGTAGACTCCAGGACACGCCGGAATCCCAGGCAATGAACTTGCCGTCAGGCTGGCCAAACAAGTACGCGGAAACCGCTTCCGGAGATGGGCATCTCCGAAACTGACCTGTGTTCTGTCTTGTGCCACAGGGTTTTTCAGCTTTGGGAGACAGAATGGCATAGCAGTACACACAACAAACTGCGTGTCATTCTGGAGATTATGAATGTGTGAAAGACTTCCATGCGGTCCTCTCGCAGGGAATCAGTTGTCCTCTGCCGGCTCCGCATTGGCCATATGTGGCTAATGCATGGTTACCTCCTCCATCGCGAGGACCCACCTCAGTGTCTGTGGCTCACAAATGACTGTCGTCCACCTCTTGCTGGCCTGCCCACTTTTAACTTTCTCAGCACCCTACCTTCGGTGTTGGGTGACAATGCCTCAGGAGCAGCTTTAGTTTTACATTTTATTCATGAGGGTGGATCTTGTCATTTGATCTAAGTTTTAGCACATGTCATTTGTCCCTCTGTCTCTTCCCACCTAGTGCTTTTAGGGTGGAGGTTTTAATGTGTTGCAGAGTGGCTGGCTTCTCCTTTTTATTCTCATGGTCAGCAAGCCATGGTAATCTGCTCTGTTGTTTTGATCTCTTCTACATGTTTCTTGTCTCCCTGTGGTTTTCTTGTTCAGTTTTGTCCATTTTAGTGTTTGTTGCCCTTGTCATTCTTGTGGTTTTCTCCTTTCTTCCAGCTGTTTTTTGTATGGATTATTTTACTCCCACCCTTGTGGATTTATTTTAATTGGAACGAGGGACTGATGACCTAGCAGTTTGTTCCCCCCGCCCCTTCTAAAACAACCAGCCATTACCTCTCTGATCATGGTGTCATTGCAGTCTGTTGGGTGATCAAGAAGGTAGATGCATCCATAGTGCCCACATGGAATCATTTTCTCGCTTATCATAGAAGCCCCAGGGGGCTCGCCACTCATTGGCGGGTTCTACTTGGCTACCACTGGGTCTCAGTCTTCGCAGCATTTTTTCCCTCTTCCGTGCTGCATGTCTATCAGCTATTCTTTTTCCACTCACTTGGGAAACATGCCTGGCATGTTATTGGGAATGTTCTGCATTGTCTGTCGCTGATGTAATAACAGTCTCACCTTCATTTTTTCTGAAGATAGGCCCACATGTCTGACGTGTAACAGGTGACTGTGCAGCGGCGCGGTTCTTTCCGTCCCTTTATGATGAACCTGCACCTACCTGTGAACATTTTCTCAGCAGATCATCAGTAGGGAAGCCGAGTGGAACCTACTGTACTTAGACGTGAACCAGGCTGCAATTAAAGTCACTAATCTACGTTTTCACACAAAATGAAGGGTTGCTCGTGAGCAAGCTAGCCAGCCCTATCTGGAATAGTCACGTGAAATTCTTAGAACACCTCATTGCCAACTGAAGTGTCCCGCCATGAGGCTCAGTTCCAACAGAACGCCTGATAACCACAAAAAGTTGGAGAGGGGTTATCACGGAAATGCGTTTCTTGAAGAACAAGACATAACGCAGAATAAGAGCTCTACAGCGACATAAGTGGCACCCTTCCCTAGAGTATCTGATAGCCTATAAGCAGCTCCGTGCCCATGCCCCTGTACGCCAGCTTAGAAAACGACGGAAACAGGAGTGTTGAGAGGTACGTGTTGACTTAAGCAGCCCCCCACCCCTACCCTGTAAATATGCCACTGCTGCTAAGATATATGTATCAATTTGATGACAATGAAACACTGCATTATGAATAATCACTGCTATAGTACTACATTATTGTTTGGGTGCAAGGGCTGGCAAAGCCATGAAAAATACTGCCCAGCCGATGTGGTCAAATTTTTGCTGATTCAGCGAAGGAGCATACAGGTGACAGTGTGTGCAAGGCATTATACAGATTCTGACACCCATCAGAAGCTTGTGCAAAGTAGTGAAGTGTTGTTGTTGTTGTTGTTGTTGTTGTTGTTGTTGTTGTTTAGATATGTGCTTGAAGTCTGATTCTGAATCTGTGGTGACAGCACCACAAAAGGTGAAGTATGTTACAAAATATAACAGCATTTAGCGACTGGCTCAGAAGCAGCAAGAAATGTCCTTTCAATGCCTCCCACTGTGTCTGTGATAGCTAAAAATTACATCTGGTGAAAGTGATATAGCAAAGCACGCAAGTGGTAAGAAGAATGTAATTGTTTATGGTGTTCAACAAAGGTAACCTAAGTTTAACAGGTGGTCGTCAGTTCATGGCCGTTCAAGATTTCATGACATAGTTAAGGTTAAGGCCAGTGAAATTCACCATGCTAGTTTTATAACAGAACATAATTCGTCACTTCACAGTGTTAAACATTTACGGAAACATCCTGGCAGCGTGCGCTCATTCACGGGTTGCAAAACATGTTGTGGCATAACAAAAGTGGATGGAATTGTAAATAATGTTACAAGCAAGGCAAGTTTTGTGAAACGAGGGAGGTTTGTTTCGTAAAACAAAGGGAAGGAAAAAAGTTTGTCTTGTGCCTTACTTTTCGACAATTTTCTTTGAGGGATCTATACTTGGTGCAGCGATCCTCAAGCTTTCCTTCGGAAAAATAGATTCTGTCAACCTCTTTAAAATACTTCTATGGTGCAAGTGTCATTTTCTCTTTTGATGAAGATTTCTTCCCAGCAAGTTAAAGGTTCAACTTATGGGACAGGAAGGAGGCACTTGGGCCTGTGTAGGTGAATAGGATGTATGAGGAACCTGTTCAAAGCCCAGGTAATGCACTTTTGCCATTGTTATCACAGACGTGTGACATGGTGCATTACCCTGGTGCTAGAGCAACTTTTTGTGTGCCAACCCTGGTCTTTCAGCCAATGCAAGTTTCAAACAATCCAGCAATGAAGCATAATAGGGTCCAGTTATGGTTCTGCAATTTCCCCAAGTAATCTTTGAAGATTGTTCCTTGGGAATCCCAAAAAAAAAAAAAACAGTGGTCATCACCTTACCAGCTGACAAAATGGTCTTTGCCTTCTTAGGTGCACTTTCACTTGTCTTTTGTATCCGTTATTGTGACTACAGTTTTAACTCTGGTATGTAATAATGGATCCAGGGTTCATCAACGGTCACAAATCGGCACAAAAAGTCTTGGGAATTGCCGTCAAACTTCATCAGATATTGTGTTGAAATGTGCCGGATGCACTTTTGGCAGAGTGAGCAATCGTGGCACCAAACACTCACACAGTTTGGGCAGTTGCCCTTAGTGAGAAATTATTTAATTTAAGAACGTGAAAGGTTTCAGTAACTACTGAGCCTGAACCTGGAAAGTTATCACTAAAATGACTGAGGGAATTTCTGTTTTCAGACAACCCATGCTTGTAGTTAGAGGATCTTTCAACATTGCCTGAAGCAACTGGAATGCGCACTTTGAAATTTTCCTTTGTTTCAGAAATGAATTTAAAACATCGACACATGAAGATCGGTATTTCACGACGGATGTTACATTTGGTACAATATCAATGCAGAATATTAATATTTTTGTTTAGGACACGTATTTGGTACAAGTTAACAACAGTAACTCTACAGTTTATTTTCAACAAGTGCAAATACATTCTTCAGCAATGTTGTTGTGTTCTTAGTAGAAGCACATTCGTTATTCATTGTTACCACCGTTGAAAGACTGAATTGTTCTTACAAATTGATGTTTTACATGAACATTGAAAAAATCAAGTAAAATCTTGAAAATGATGTGATCCTTGAAAAATTAAATACAGTACAATGCCTATATGATGAAAAGAGCAAAATTAATTACATTTCTATAGCGAGAGTAGTCAGGGTTTCAGTATTTGTGAACAGTGCATAGCCCGTAAGAAGAGAAATTACACATCAACAAATTCCAGGCTTTATTGGTATGCTACAATAAAATGAAATGAACTAGCTGATAGATTGAGTGACAAAAGTACTTGCGGTCCCATAAAGAATGGCAACCATGGCCAGAGTTCTGTCTGGAAGTGTTACCTTCCTAGAGAATGAAAGTCTCCAGGATGTTCCCATGTCACTAGGTGTACACATCGTCATGAACCTCAATAGGCTATTGCCAGCTGGCATTTACTTCGGTATTGCATGCCAGGGAACAATGTTAACTATTCAGGCATTGGGCAATATGGCACGCCAGTAATTGATTAGTGATGATCATTGAGATAATGATGGCTTGCGTATGACAGGCTGGAATCTTTTTGAGTCACCAGTCTTCAGACTGGTTTTAGGCAAGCTGGCATGAATTCCTCTCATGCAACACACTCATCATCTCAGCACAATGCTTTCTCCCAATTTATTGGATGTGTTTCAATCTGTCTCTTCTCCAATTTTTACCCTCTACATTTCTCTCTAGTACCATGACAGTTATTCCGTGATGTCTTTACAGGTGCCCTAGAATTCTGTCCATTTGAGTGTTTTCCATGTGTTCCTTCCTTTGCTGATTGTGTAGAGAACCACCTTATTCTCTCAGTCCACCAAATTTTTGACATTCCTTAGCACCACAAGTCAAATGCCTAGTCTCTTCTATTCAGATTTTCTTAGTCACTACTACAAAATGATTTGCTCTAAAAGTAATTTCTAAGAAATTGCATCCTCTAAGGCCTATGTAGACGTCTGTGGGCCCTGTCCTCCTTGCTTTATTCGTCATGGGTTGTTTTACTTCCAAGGTAGCAGAATGCCTCGACTTTGTCTGCTTCATGATCACCACTTCTGATGTTAAGTTTCTCGTTACTCTCGTCAGTGTCAGGATTTCAAGTATCCTTTTTACCCAACTATAGAGTTAGTGTTGTATTATCTTTATACCTTAAGTCCCTCTCTGCCAGTCGAGTTCTCACTCGTAACTCTGAAGACACAACTTCCTTGGCCTGGCGGCAGATTGCTGTGCACCTAAACTTTCCTGAAAAACACTGGCCAATAGTATATTTTTGTAATGGTTTTTCATCCTCCCTTCAGTGACTCAATAAGATTGAAACTCCCAGTCAACTGCATTACTGCTGCTGTCAGTCTAAAAATAAGGATTCAGGCCGTGTGTCACAGACCATCTGCCAATGTAGGATTTTACTCTTCCCACAAGCGTGTTTTCGCTACCATCCCTGCAATAAAGTCAAACTTGGTGGTGTTTTGAGTATGCTTTTCAAGGATGTTATCTGTGGCCAGAGCTAATGCTTTTGCAAACCCTGGAATGTCAAGAGCACTTGTCTGAAATCCCTCATACTATCGGGCCAGTTTTTCTCGTTTACCTGTGAACGTGTGTTACAGCCTGCTAATTAGACTATTGGAACAGGAGGGTGTTGCGTTTAACGTCAGCTGCATGTCTGTGTATTGTGCCCTGGCACTGGCTGTCCACGGCCCGGCACCTGCTCGGTGGCTGCCACGCCGCTCTCTCGCTCTCCCTTGGATGTGAGTTGACGGTCTGCTTGAAAGGACACCACCTCCTACATCCCAAGGAATGACCCCCGGTGTGGCCCTTGATCTCTCCAGTAATAGCTTCTTGTCTGCGTCTACACATTATTAGTACAGCATGCAGGAATTCCAATCAGAATAGAAAAGCAGATAGTATTTATACTGCTGTTGCAATTGCTGTCATATCACTCATTTAAAGTCCAGGTGCAATTGTTGTGCTTAAGTATTATGAACATGCTAATTTGTCCCATAACATCTTACATGGATGAAATGTGGCTAGCAGAAATGGTTAGCCAAGTCTCAAATTTATTGCAGAACTTAGTCTTTCTCCTCTTTCATTTCTATTACCAGGCCTATATTTTCCTGTAACCCTTTCTTCTGTTCCTTCCAGTACTATTGCATTTCAGTCCTCCATGACTATTAGATGTTTATCGTCCTTTACATACTGAATTGCCTGTTCAATATTCAGTCTTTCTCCAACTCTTTATCATCTTTTGAGACATTTGTCCACTACACACAGGATGCAGTCACACAGGTAGCAGGGACTGTGTGGCATGGACTGAGCGGTTTTTTAGGTTAGTCTCTGGAAAGATCAAAAAGGGCTCCAGTCTCAAAGGGTACAGGGCAAAGAAACGACGAGAATCGACCAACCAACAGTCGGTATTGTAGTAGTAAATTGTCGCAGCTGTGTTGGAAAAGTACCAGAGCTTCAAGCGCTGATAGGAAGAACTGAAGCTGAAATTGTAATAGGAACAGAAAGCTGGTTAAAGCCGGAGATAAATTCTGCCGAAGTTTTTACAGAGGTGCAAACCGTATTCAGAAAGGGTAGATTAAAAATGCATTTTCAAAGCAGGTGGTAGACAGAAAACATCATCCGAAATTGTACTAAATACTTTCTCTGAGAATTACTTTGAACAATTAGTTCGTGAGCTCACAGGAATTGTAAAAGATTGCGAAAACACTTGACCTCTTAGCCATAAAAAATCCTGATCTAATAGAGATCGTCATGACGGATACATGGATTAGTGAACTCGAGGTCATTGTAGCAAGGCTCAAAACCATGTCAACCAAAACCACTAAAAATAAACGCAAAATATATCTATTTATAACAGCACATAAAAATTCGCTTGATGCCTTGAGAGAGTCTCCATTCCTTCAAATGGTTCAAATGGCTCTGAGCACTATGGGACTCAACTGCCGGGGTCATTAGTCCCCTAGAACTTAGAACTACTTAAACCTAACTAACCTAAGGACATCACACACACCCATGCCCGAGGCAGGATTCGAACCTGCGACCGTAGCAGCAGTGCGGCTCCGGACTGGAGCGCCTAGAACCGCACGGCCACCGCGGCCGGCTCCATTCCTTCCAAGCTAATTATGTAAGTGTAGACCAGTTATGGCTCAAATTCAAAGATACAGTATTGACTGCAATAGATAAGATTCGTACTGCATAAGTTAATAAGAGATGGGACTGATCCACCATGGTACATAAAACATGTCAGAACACTGTTGCCAATGCAATGAAAAAAGCATGCCAAATTCAGGAGAACGCAAAATCCCCAAGACTGGCTAAGTTTCACAGAAGCATGAAATTTAGTGCGGATGTCAATGTGAGATGCTTTTAATAGTTTCCACAATGAAACATTGTATCAAAATATGGTAGAAAACCCAGAGAGATTCTGGTCGTATACAAAGTACACCAGTGGCAAAAAAACAGTCAATACAGTCACTGTGCAATAGCGATGGAAATTTTATCGATTATAGTGCCACTAAAGCAGAGTAACTAAATACAGTTTTCCATAATTTCTTCACGAAAAAAGATGAATTAAATATTCCATAATTCGAAACCAGAAAAGCTGTTAGCATGAGTGACGTAAAAGTAGATATCTTAGGTGTTGCGAAACAACTCAAATCACTTAAGAAAGGCAAGTCTTCCGGTCCAGATCGTATACCAACCAGGTTCCTTTCAGAGTATGCAGACACAATAGCACCTTTCTTAGCAATCGCATACAACCGCTCACTTGACAAAAGGTCTATTACTAAAGACTGGAAAGTAGCACTGGTCACACCAATATTCAAGAAAGGAAATAGGAGTAACCCATTGAATTACAGACCCATATCACTGACCTCAATTTCCAGTATGATTTTGGAGCATATACTGTACTCGAACATTATGAATCACCTTG
Source organism: Schistocerca serialis cubense (assembly GCF_023864345.2). NCBI lineage: Eukaryota > Metazoa > Arthropoda > Insecta > Orthoptera > Acrididae > Schistocerca > Schistocerca serialis. Next base: position 972,513,606 of record NC_064639.1, read on the forward strand.
GAGAAAATGACTTATTGATACATAACCAACACGGATTCAGAAAATATCATTCTTGAGCAACACAGCTAGCTCTTTATTCCCATGAAGTAATGAGTGCTGTCGACAAGAGATCTCAGATCGATTCCATATTCCTAGATTTCCAGAAGGCTTTTGATACCGTTCCTCACAAGCGACTAGTAAGCAAATTGTGAGCATGTGGATTATTGTCTCAGTTGTGTGACTGGGGGGGCGGGGGTGTTTCGGCTACAGTACATCGTACCATAGTAGCGAGTGGTGGACATTTGTGGTACTGAGTCAATATTGGTCAGGTAAGTGGACAAGTGTATTCAGGTTAATTATTAGTTCTGTGTTCTGATGGTCTTATAGTTTCAGTGTGAAATTGTAACGTTGAATTGTGGCATGTGGAGTGCTACTAAAACTCAGTGTAATTAGGTTGAAGTTATTAACTTGTGTATAAATTATAGTCAGTGACCCAACAGCGACTGTTATCAATTGAACCTTTAATTGCCCACGTCCTAAAAATTACCAAATAATGAAAGTATATAAATAGATCCTTGAGATGACGACAAATGAAACATCATCTGCTGATATGACACATCAGTTGGTCATGTTACGCACTTGCAAATTTCGTCTGGTATCCCCATACTGAGTCAGTATTGGTCAGGTAAGTGGACAAGTGTATTCAGGTTAATTATTAGTTCTGTGTTCTGATGGTCTTATAGTTTGTGTGAAATTGTAACGTTGACATTAACAAATTGTTGGTGAGGTTCAGTATCAAATGCCTGCTATGTATTATATCAACACTGTCAATGTTAACAGCACACTAGGAATTCTTTACTATAATAAATACGTAATTTATATTACTCCCTCTGTTTGGTTCCCAGACACACATCCGAGCATAAAAGTAATTGGTATATCACGAGAAGGTGCATAAGGAAATAGTAACTTCACCCAAATGAGGCAAAGATTACCAAGGAGAAAGAAAAGTCGCAAATAACTAAATGTAAAGTATTGGGGAATAACGTATGTTCATGGTATGCTCAGTTCTGCTGTCATCTTGAAATTCAGTAAAGTTGTTCCTTATTGACTTTCATGCGCTAACGTAACCTGTTCCGGTACTTCACCACAGGTCACGGGTGCCCTTCAGTTCACCCATGGACAGGCACAGATAGTATAGGCTATGTGCCTGGTGGACCTATTACACAAGCTTTGCCTGCCAGGGCAGTAAGATAACATGGCTATGGCCCAGCTTCTGGATAGTCCTTGCATCGTCTGTTTGCTGACCCATGCCCATCTGTGCTAAAGAGTACACGGCTGCCCACAGGCAGGCACTCGAACTGGAATAGCGTACTTGCATGGTATGAATGAGAGCTTCAGACATAAATGTCTCAACTCAAAATTCCCAGAAAAATTATATCGCAGATCAAAACGAAACATTGCCGAAGTGTGTAAACGAATGCATTACATACAGTGGTGTCTTAAACAAGAAAAACTTACGCTATGGCTACATTTTGTATTATGTGGATTCTATTTCTGTTGTAGCTAATAAGTGGAATGTAGAGTATTGTTGGTAATACATGCAGTCTCTCCAAGTATCATTTGCAATACTGTCGTTATGTACTAAAAATTCATCATCTGCTCCAGGATGTTTTGAGTGTGGCTTTCTCTGCTGACAACAGACAGATAGTATCTGGTAGTCGTGACCGCAGTATAAAGCTATGGAATACTCTGGCACAGTGCAAATACACAATGAAGGTAAGACACACTCTTCAGTGTTGTATATTTATAATCTGTTAATTGAAACTTACTATTGTTATTGTTTGGGTTTAGAATCTGCAACAGCATTCTCATTCATGGTCATTCGTAAATGTAGAAAAAGCTTTTATGTCAATTACGTAACAAAATCATATTGATTGATGAGAACAATACTAATAATAAAGGGCATGGCTAACAAAAAGTAAACAAGAGAAGTTACAAAAATATATTAAGGGATCCAAAATTAGAAATACTTGTTTCTTCACCATGAAGGGGAACCCCCCAGTGCCCACCTCCATCCCCACCAGGAACTCATGAGTGTCATAAACTGATGTCCCACATCATGAGCACAATGCATTGGTTGGTTTCCTTGCTGGAGAAGTAATCCATGCTCTATTTGGCAAGACCTAATCTGAAGGAATGTTAGTTGCAGTTCATATCACTTCCATGGTTCAAAGGGACTCGCATGGCCCATGGATTTAGCTTCACTGATCACAACTTCTTGTACCTCAGTTCAGCTACTTATTCTGCTAAGAGGATAGATTCAAGGACCAAATGCAAAAATGTAGTTTTATTATCTGATTGCTGGGTGTTTGTGTGGTGCCAGCAGTCATATGCAGGTGTGTGATTTCCTTTCTCTCCACAGTAATCATTATGCTGTTCCTCATTCTGACTCACATACATGCATTTTACCGTGCTATTTTGACTCTTCGTGTAATTTATATATTTAACACTTCTAAAATACGAAATAAAGCACTTGTTGGAGTGCAAATAAACACTTTGACTATCTCTCTCTGTAAAAATTCTCTGTTTCAGGATGATGGTGGACACACAGACTGGGTATCTTGTGTTCGCTTTTCGCCTAATGTGCAGAACCCAATTATTGTCTCTGGTGGTTGGGATAAGAGAGTAAAGGTAGGCTGCATATTGCAGTGTTTTGAGTTCTCTCTCTCTCTCCCTCTCTCTCTCTCTCTCTCTCTCTCTCTCTCTCTCTCTCTCTCTCTCTCTCTCTCTCTCTCTCTCTCTCTCTCTCTAACTCTCTCTAACTTTATTCACAAACAAAATTTATCTAATAATGAGACTCAAATGAAATCCGTTTTTTCTTATGCATTGTCTTGTGTTGCTGACTTTGTTAGCCTGCACATACTACATGTGTCCTGTTCACTATTTATGGAAAGAAGTGTGTCTATTTGTGGTTTAGTTGGTGGTTTGATTGTGCAAGAAGTCTGAATCTGTTGTTGTTTTGTGTATTTCACGTACCTCTAGTCTGTGTCCTCTCATTTCCATCCCTAAGATTTAAGTTCTGATTCATTCAAATTGTCTGCACCACATAATGTTCACAGTTTACATTTATTTTAATATACTTTTGAATGAAGTTATTCTGCTTTAGACTGTTAAAATATTATTTATTGTGGTAGCACTGTGAGCACATGGTCATTGCCAAGCATTGTGGGATGTTGTAACCTACTCGATAAGATAAAGGTCAGCAGTATAAAAGAAAGTGCATGTGGTGCTGTAAATTTATTTTGTGTTCCGTACATCCTGCCAGCACGTGTTAGAAAGCTGGTGAAATAACAGCAGATATGATAAACACTAAAATCAAAATTTCATTTAGCAGGTGTGGTAGATCACAATGTACTTAAAATGACAGCATGTCTACAGGTCATGAAAATGAACAAGTGGTCATGAAAGTAGTGAAAAGGTAAAGGTAATGAAATTAAGTGGATGGTCACGAATTTTGTTTTGTATGTCAGTCAGGTGAGGTCTAGAAGGGAATAGTGAGTTACAGCTACCCCCAAAAATGTTGTAATCAGCAGACCACTTAATTAAAAAAATTATATAGAAGATTTACCAAATCACTTAAGTCTTTGTTATGAGTAGGGTCTTAGGTGTCCATATGTGCAAGCCATGTTAGCAATGCCTCTGCTACGGCAGTTTGCAAACTTGAGGGGAAATTTAGGAATTTAGATGTGTGACTTCGTTGAGCTATATGTGGTGTATGCACCTGTGGGAATGACGTATAAATTGTAGCTCTTTCCAAGACAGTGTTGCTATCTCACGTGTTGCTGGATGATTATCACTTAGAACAGCTGTTTCTTTAATTCTCTCCACTCTCACTTCTGTTTAAATATCTTTAATCTGCATCTTTTTTGGAAAGGCATTTCCTTAAAAGTTTCTAATAATTAAAATAAAACCATTGTGATGTTTATCTTATTTTAAAGGTGTTACAGATGATCAAAGTAAAATAGATTTCTAGCTAGCCAAAACTTTTCGTGCCCCATATGACTAATACTCGTGGACTGTAATTTGCCATCTGTCGAGCATTTTGTGCAAATGTGACTTTCCATTATTGCTAGCAACATTTCATGTGTAAGAATACATAAAAAAGGAGAGAGATTCAGATTTGGTTCATTGATTAGTTTCAAGGCAACAAAACTAGTTGTTTTGCTGTAGTAAAAACAGTGCAGCACATTCAAGTTTCTTCTGCACAGAATTTGAACGACAGTAATGAATTACAATCACCTGTTTGTGCTACAACCTTCAGAACTTCAGTTGAAGAGTGTTCCAAAACAAATTCACTGAAACATTTTTTTAGTTATTGATGAGATAGTAAAATCTGAAATTAAATGGGCTGTGAATAGTCATGTCTCATTCTTCAGTAAGAAGTGCTGGAAACACAACAGACATACTCCAAATTATGTTTCCTGACAACATGGTTGCCAAAAAGAAAACAGTTAAACCAGAGTAAGTTGTCATATATAATTACTTATGGAGTTGGCCCTCATTTCCAGAATCTCCTTGCTAATAAAGTCAGGGAAGTTGAATTCTTTTGTGTGTTATATAATGAGAGTTTAAACAAAGTTGTACAAAAAGGTACAGATTGATTTGGTGGTCCATTTCTGGGATGAACAAAATCAGTCTGTATCTACAAGATCTTGAACATCTACATTTTTTAGTTCTGCCACATCTGATTTACAGTAAAGTTTCCCGGAGGTTCTGAATGGTTTGAATTTGTTATCTGTGAATGTAATTCAAATTCCAGTGGATGTGCCAAATGTGAACTTGGAAGTGCATGGTTTGCCAGCATTTATCATGATCAACCACAAATGTTTCATTGTGGCACTTGCTCACTTCATGTAGTGAATGGAGCTTTGAAAACTGCCTACAATAAAAGTGGTTGGAATGTTCATGAATTTCTTAGAGGTTATCTAGTACTTTATGAAGGATTCTCCTCCAAATATCACAGTTCTGTAAGATGGGTTGGAAATATTGAAGTCATGAAAAGAGCACTTGAAAGTACACCACATTTGAAAAATTATGTTACTGAAGTACATAAAAGACCATCAGAAAGTAGAAACCTGACCAGAGCATGTGGTTATAAAACAAGTCATCATGTAGATATTAGATTCAGTGCCACTGCTGCTAGTAAGAACTACACAGAAATATTTATCCTTATTTTCAGAAAATAGTGCACAGGTATTTTGCAAAGTCTGTACCTAAAAATTAATGAGAAGAGGTCTTTAAATTAAAGATAGTCAAAGGTCGTTCATGTTTATCATTAAAAGTTACGCAAAGCTCCATTTTGAGAAATCCTCGAGTAACAATTGGGTTGGAAGAATTTGTATCAAACATATGACTACTCCAATAGCTGACAAAGTGGAGAGAGAATATCTTAAATTTGTGAATATACTGAAAAACAAATAAACAATTCAATCCTACAAAGGATAAACGTGATCACCTTCAATAAATATAGAATAGAATAGAATCTTTATTTGCCTTTCAGTATGTTTTCCATGCAATTGGCATCGTCAGTGTGTTCATACATTTTTTTTTAAATTACAGTAATTATAAGTAATATCGATAATACAACAATTGTTCATTCATAGTAGTAGTAGTAGTAGTAGTAGTAAATCATAACAGTTAAATATACAATAGTATCAAGATATATTTATGGTACATATTACGTATCCATGTAAAAAGCCTTTGTTGGTACGTTACTGTCACAAACATATAGGTATAATTCATATGGCATTTTTTGTTTCATGTAGCGTATCTTTTGTGTCATTGTTTAGAAACTCATCAAGTGAGTAATATGGCATAAATTTGAGCCACACTTCTGTTGTTTGCTTAAAGTTATTCATCAGTAGTTCGCTCACAGCCTTCGAGAGTTCGTTATAAAATTTCAAGCTAAGGCTGGCTCTTTTGTGTTAATGTCAGCCTTATATGTGGAAGGTCTGTGTTACTATTATTTTGAGTATTATGAACATGCACTTCAGATCTTAAAGTTCTTTACGTTCTCTTTAGCATATATTAAACAATTATAAATGTATATGCTAGGGAGTGTCATTATCTTTAGTTCTTTAAAATAATTTTTGCAACTTTGTCTTGGTGCTAGTCCTAAAATGCACCTAACTGCTTTCTTCTGCCACTTGAAGATGGTACTTGAACCCACTGGGTTACCCCAAAGAAGTACCCCATATTGCAGTTGTGAATGAAGAAAAAAAAAGTATGTGGAGATTAGCAGATTTTTACTGATAACGTGTCTCAGCCTATGTAATAGAGAGTTCGAGCAAGTTTGCCACATAGGTAATTTGTGTGTGTGTCCCATGTAAGTTTTTGATCTATATGTAAACCTAGTAACTTATTTATTTTTTTAATTTTTATTTTTTATTTTTTTTTATAAATTCTGTTCAATTGGTTACAGGGTGAAGTAAATTTCTTCAGTTTTCAATTTGTTTATTGATAAAAGGTTGGCTCTGCACCAGTCACTGCTCATTTCAGTTACTACTTTGTTGTATTTTATGACATCTTGCAGATTTTCTTAATCTGTTATTAGTGTCGTATCATCAGCATACAGTACATTGTTGCATGGCATATGATTTGAGAAGTCATTGATGTAAACAATGAACAGGAAAGGGCCAAGCGCTGAGCCTTGTGGAATTCCTCTCTTTAATGGGTGTTGACTTTTGATAGTTCGTTTTTACTAATTGTACCCTATTGCTTAAGTATGATCGAAAACATTGTAATGGTTTATCTATAATACCATGCTGTTCTAGTTTTTTTATCATTATTTCATGTGTGACTGAGTCGAAGGCTTTTGTTAAATCTTAACAGTGTAGCACAAGTGAGTTTCTTGTTATCATATCCTTCATATATATTACTAAGGAGGCATTCAACTGCTTTGGTTGTCGATAATTCAGATCGAAAGCCAAACTGGTTCTTACTCAATAATTTATTACTTTCAAAATAATTGTAAATTTGGGTACGTATGCAGTTTTCTATTACTTTTGATATAAAGGGAACTATTGATATAGGTCTATAATTGTTTGGCATTTTTCTGTCACCTTTCTTATAGATTGGGAGTGTAACTGTCAGTTTGACATCCAGGGAATACTACTCCTCAAAGTATGCGATTCGTCAGATATGTTGGTGGCATTAAGATTGCAGTGGCTGTGTGTTTAACAATACTTTTACTAAGCCCGTAATAGTCCTCTGTTTTTGAGTTTTTAAGTTTCTTTATAGAGTTGATAATGTGGCCGGAGGTGATTTTTGACCAAGAGAATTTCTTGGTTGCTGGTGCTTGTTGTTTAAGAAGGGTTACAGCAGCTGAAATATTATCAGAATTATTTTTACAAGAAGAAGAAGAAGAAGAAGAAGGAGAGCTGGCACAATTTTAAAATATTCGTTAAGGAAGTTGCTGTCTGTAGGCACTGTGGCTTCCTGTTTGCTCATATTGATTTCACTTTTTATTGTATTCCAAGCTGCTTGACAGGCATTCTTTGAGCCTGCAATATATTCATCATTTACTTTACATTTAACTGATTTTATTTCATATTTGTACAACTTCTTAAGGGTCACATAGTGTTTTCTGGCTTCCTCATTTTTATCACTATTGTTTTTTAGTAGAAGTACCAGTGTCCTCATTTGCTTGAGCTCTGGAGTGTACTACTTGTTAGAGTGCTGAGGTTTTTTCTGTTGTTAGGGGTGCATCTTTTTGTGATTAAGTGGAAAGTGACTATCTACTGCATTTTTAATGATATTTATATATAAAAACATAGAGAAACATTTGTCAAGAGTTTTTATATTGTTTAGTGTATTTGGCCAATTACCACCTTCAGTTCATGTTTTAATTGTGCAATATTGCTCTCTTTTAGTATTCTGAAAGTGACTGTTCAGTTCTCTCTGGGTTCATGCTGCCTATTCTCTGACTCATGTCCTGTCATGATCAGATAACACTAACTTAATCACATCATACTTTAGTTGATCCTGATTTACATTAATAATTACATTGTCAAGACATTCATCTAGTCTAGTAGGTTTTTCATTTATACAGTAGCAGTTTAGTGCCTTTAGGCTGTTAACGATGTCATTTACATTTTTTCTACTTTCCCTTATATCTATATTGAAGTCACCTGCAATAAAAATTTTGTGATTTTTGTGTTTAGTGAATAATTTGATTAGTGAATTTAGTTTATCTATAAGAACTTCCTCATCATAGGTTGGTGTACGGTACACAGAAGCAATGATAATTTTTTGGGTATGCAATACTATGGCTGCTACTGCAAATACACCTTCAATGCAGTGTTTGTGTAGGTCTATCACTGAATGCTGCAGATTTAAGTTTTCTTTGATGTAGATTGCAACTCCACCATGTGCAATATTTGTTCTACAATATTTTGTGGCTAATATGTAGCCATAAGGTACACACAAATCTATTCAAGTCATGCAACCAATGCTCATTAATACACAGTATGCTACTGTTAATTCTGTCTGCCAAGTACTGTAACTCATTAACCTTATGTCTTAGGGATTGTACATTAACATGAAATAATATTAAATCGTTTTTGTTACTGGGAGGAATACTTGTTGCTTTTTCTGTTGCATTATCTTTACTGTCCCTTGCAAACTGTTGTGACCAAATCCAACTTGTGTTAGATTTGGTCATTACTGGGAGTTTCCCTGTACCATACCTGCTTAGAAGTGACTTTTCTAAGTCATTTAGATGCTGACCATGGCTTGTATGACAAGCTCTGTTACAGTGACAAGGTTTGCTAAGGGGCACAATTGTAGTGTGGCAGCAGTCTGAAATATCATTCATGTCAGTCACTGTTCAATTTTTGAAATGTTTACATACTGAATTATAGAGGTTATTTGCTTTTTTAATTTCGTTGTTCGCACATGATTGTTCTATTAGATCATAATGGTTTGGTATTTTAGCCACTATTACATTGGTACGTGTTAGCTTACCCAAGGACTGTCGGTGCTTTTGTTGCTGCAACTGTTTAATTGTGATACACATCATTAGCACCTCCTATAATTACTGCATAGTCGTTTGAGGATAGATTCTTGCATTCTTCTTAAACACTGTCAACAACTTGGCGTAATCTTGCATTAGGTTTTACTAGTCCCTGAATTTTGAACCTTCCTGCTGCATCATCTGTTTTCAGTTTTATAGCTAACCCTCCTCCGAAACTGTGTGAGAAAACTTTTAGGTTATTATAGTGTTTATTTTTTCGTAGCTCCTTTGTGTTCGTTTGAGATCGTTTTATCACAGTTTTGTTTGGGGTTGGGGTATGTCTTCTTCGGACTGTCACTTGATGATCACTGTCATTGTTTACATGAGTTAGAGCTGAGTATCTATTCTCATGCTCATGGATTGTACAAAGATTAAGATAACTATTCACTTTTGTGTTTGTTACTTTGCGAGGCACTAGAGGCATAATCCATCCTCTACTGATTTTCTGAAAATGTGTTTGCCCTGTGGACTGGGATGATGATTCGTTATTTAGTTTGTCCATTGTTGTTTTAAATTCTCTATGGTAAACTTCCTGTTGGCTTATAGCCTTAGATCTTTTCCTACATTCCTCACATTTCCAATTTGTCAACAATTTTATGTCTTCTATAAGGGATGGATCAACTTTTCCCCATCTAAAGTGAAATAGTAGACAGCATTCGTTGCACTTCACACCACATTTCACATTTTTCTTGCATCTTTTACAATGAGACGAAATTTCATCACTTGAAACTTGGGTGCTAGGATCCAGTCTTCTATCAGTGCGAGTTGTACTAAGATTTTCTGTTATCATATATGAAAGTACGTCACATTCGTATTTTAAGTTATGTATTTCTTCTATTAACGCCATAACAATTTCGTTTTTACAGTCCTTTTTAAGTTTACTATTCATTCATTTTGATCACATTTTACACATAACCATATTTTCCGTTTTGAAGCCGCAGTTGCACACTGAAAATGAAATACTGTTTCACATTTCATACATGTTATTCCTTTGCAAGCTCGGTTTTCACAGTAGCAGTAACCGGAATCGGTTTTTCTATGTCCTTAGTCTTTATTTCGGTTGTTCTTCCGGCAATATGACACACCAAGCACATATTATTACGGTAAACAGTGAATTGTTTGCACTTTTCACACATTTTCTAGGTTTCCTAACAGGAATATCACACTCGTGATGTACTTCGGCCGCCATCTTTTACTTCAAAGTGTGGGCCGTGACTTCATAAAGTTGGTGTAGAAGCTGGTTTGCATGTTTCATGGAAACACTGCAGTTGAAAGAAGCTTTTATGTTAACTAAGATGTTTTAGTTGAAAACTTAGAAGAAGACAACATTGTTAGAAGGGTTTACAATGCAATACAATCATTAGGTGGTTTACTTGATAGTGAGAAACAACTGAATGTGGACATTACAAAATGAATTATACTAGTTGTGAAGCATGCTTAATCAAAGAGAGTAGGAGCCTTGAAAAAAGAAATCTAATGAAAATGAACATGCCAATCCTAAAATAACAGTTCAAGAAATAAAAGCTCAAGAATAAAAAAATTGTGATTATTGAAAAGGCAAAGGAAGCAGCTGAAGTTTTATACAGGGTGTTACAAAATGGTACGGCCAAACTTTCAGGAAACATTCCTCACACACAAAGAAAGAAAATATGTTATGTGGACATGTGTCCGGAAACGCTTAATTTCCATGTTAGAGCTCATTTCAGTTTCATCAGTATGTACTGTACTTCCTCGATTCACCGCCAGTTGTCCCAAGTGAAGGAAGGTAATGTTGACTTCGGTGCTTGTGTTGACATGAGACTCATTGCTCTACAGTACTAGCATCAAGCACATCAGTACGTAGCATCAACAGGTTAGTGTTCATCACGAACGTGGTTTTGCAGTCAGTGCAATGTTTACAAATGCGGAGTTGGCAAATGCCCATTTGATGTATGGATTAGCACGGGGCAATAGCCGTGGCGCGGTACGTTTGTATCGAGACAGATTTCCAGAACGAAGGTGTCCCGACAGGAAGATGTTCGAAGCAATTGATCGGCGTCTTAGGGAGCACGGAACATTCCAGCCTATAACTCGCGACTGGGGAAGCCCTAGAACGACGAGGACACCTGCAATGGACGAGGCAATTCTTCGTGCAGTTGACTATAACCCTAATGTCAGCGTCAGAGAAGTTGCTGCTGCACAAGGTAACGTTGACCACGTCACTGTATGGAGAGTGCTACGGGAGAACCGGTTGTTTTCGTACCATGTACAGCATGTGCAGGCACTATCAGCAGCTGATTGGCCTCCACAGGTACACTTCTGCGAATGGTTCATCCAACAATGTGTCAATCCTCATTTCAGTGCAAATGTTCTCTTTACGGACGAGGCTTCATTCCAACGTGATCAGATTGTAAATTTTCACAATCAACATGTGTGGGCTGACAAGAATCCGCACGCAATTGTGCAATCATGTCATCAACACAGATTTTCTGTGAATGTTTGGGTGCAAGCACCGAACGTTGGTGATGTCTTGATTGGGGCCCATGTTCTTCCACCTACGCTCAATGGAGCACGTTATCATGATTTCATACGGGATACTCTACCTGTGCTGCTAGAACATGTGCCTTTACAAGTACGACACAACATGTGGTTCATGCACGATGGAGCTCCTGCACATTTCACTCGAAGTGTTCATACGCTTTTCAACAACAGATTCGGTGACCGATGGATTGGTAGAGGCGGACCAATTCCATGGCCTCCATGCTCTCCTGACCTCAACCCTCTTGACTTTCATTTATGGGGGCATTTGAAAGCTCTTGTCTACGCAACCCCGGTACCAAATGTAGAGACTCTTCGTGCTCGTATTGTGGACGGCTGTGATACAATACGCCATTCTCCAGGACTGCATCAGTGCAACAGGGATTCCATGCGACGGAGGGTGGATGCATGTATCCTCGCTAACGGAGGACATTTTGAACATTTCCTGTAACAAAGTGTTTGAAGTCACGCTGGTACGTTCTGTTGGTGTGTGTTTCCATTCCATGATTAATGTGATTTGAAGAGAAGTAATAAAATGAGCTCTAACATGGAAAGTAAGTGTTTCGGGACACATGTCCCCATAACATATTTTCTTTCGTTGTGTGTGAGGAATGTTTCCTGAAAGTTTGGCCGTACCTTTTTGTAACACCCTGTATACTGAAATTTTCTAGTTTTAGCTAAGAATCTTACACACTTAGATGTTTACTGTGAAGTTTAACATTTGACATAGATTTTGTACCTTCAGAATCATTATATTGTCTTGAGAAAGATTGTAAATTTTCAATATATTGATGTGATGATAAATATATCTGAAAATAGTCATACCCCATTCTATGTGAGAGTTAAATGTTTTTATAGCATTTGATGAATGGTATACTAAAAGTCATACATAATTAAGTTATTCATGCTGACACAAGAATTATTGCATTCAGCTTTCATTTCAAACAGTTTCCAGGCTCACAAAAAAGTGTTTGTCATTGTACTAGCTTATTTTCGTGTGATCCTGAATATAACTAAAGAGGTAATGAAAAAGTCATGGAAAATGTCATGAATTTGATCCTCTGAAAATCTGTAAACACCCCAAATGACCCTGTATCGAAATTCCAGTCACAGTAAATAATATTTTAGCAACCTAAAGCAGAATGAATGACTTCATTTAAAAATTTGATGAAGGCTGTGGACCCAGTTGTCACCAATATTTTAATATAGTTTAATTTTTGCAGGTGTGGGGACTTTCTAATTGCAAGATTAAAGCTGACCACATTGGACACACAGGCTACCTGAATTCAGTCACCATCTCACCAGATGGTTCTCTCTGTGCTTCTGGGGGCAAGGTAGAAAATCCATGAGTCATCTTAAAACTTTGTGCCCTTTTTTCTCCCCCCCCCCCCCCCCCCCCCCCCCCACCCCGCCTCTCTCTCTCTCCTCTCTCTCATCTCTCTCTCTTCTCTCTCTCTCTCTCTCTCTCTCTCTCTCTCTCTCTCTCTCTCTCTCTCTCTCTCTCTCTCTCTCTCTGTGTGTGTGTGTGTGTGTGTGTGTGTGTGTGTGTGTGTGTGTGTGTGTGTGTGTGTGTGTGTGTGCACTACTAATTATATGTTTATTTTATTATACAGTATTACATAATAAATATAAAAACTGATAGTATGAAATATCCTGCATAATATTTACTTCAAAAAGCTACAGCTATACATTGTTTTCTGTCTCTTCAAGCACTTAATTTTGCCAGTTTCTTTTGTAACAGTACCAGAGTTGTGCACTGTCTGCTTTGCTGGCTCATATTTTCAGATATTATTCCCATTATTTTCTTCACTCTTTCATAATACTTGGTAACGGCATATATAAAGTGATTTTATAGGGTATTCATAAGTATCTCCAGGGTTTCAAAGAATGACTTCAAAAACTACAAAATTTATGCAAAAAGTAACATATCAGTGGATAGAGCATTGCTGTAAGTTTGTCTGTAATTCACTCCCTGGTGTAGCAGCTTAGTTCACCATTAGGGGTAGATGTCAGGACATGGTGGCATATAATGGAGTGATGAACGTGTTTGCTATGATGTCAGCACACACATTAGTTTGGTCTGTTGGTTCCTTCTACCTGATATTTGGTACGAAATAATCACTGAACTGTCATAACTGATTCTCATTTAGTGAGCTCAAGGACACAAAAAGGCAAGAGTTGAATATCACATTATGTGCTGTGTCACAAATGCCCATATTGAGCTTGTTCAAGTTACAATCCCCTGGGGTTTGTCTATTTTCTGTGTCTTGTAGCTTTTGCACAGTTGCCTACTGAAATCCTGAAGACACTTGTGAATCACCCTGTATTAACTCAAACGAGAAGTCTTTTTGCTTAGAAGAGTAATAATCTTAAGATAATTAGTTTGTAAGAAATTGCTTCAAATGTTTGTCTTCTTGTGGGTTAGCTATTCATCGTAGCACAGGAAAAAAGTTTAGAGTGATACTTGCAGTAGTTTCTAGAAATTTCTGTAACAAATAGTCATATGGATTTGAAAATTTTCCTACAAAGATCACCTAACTTTATAAGTGACAGAAATAACATTTATAATATGGAACCTAAATGTAATTGTGATTTGTAGGAATGGAACTTCTGTGTGAATGAAACAGCGAAATTAGTCCATAATTTTGGCAAATGGTGTACTTTCTACTTGACATGTTAAATTACCTGCTTTCATGCCTTCCCGGGTATTTAAATTGTGTGACATAGTACACTCATTCAGCAGAATCTTGTCAAACAACGTTTCACCAAATCCAAAAGAAATTCTGGTCATATACAAAGGCTGTTAGCAGGGTGTATACAATCCGGGAAAAACCCAGGAATTTTTTCATCTGGGAGAAAACCGGGTAAAACCCGGGAATTTTTCGGAATTCCGGGAATTTTTCATTGTTTTAGCTTTCAGTTAAATTTTTGCAATTTTGACTGCAGAATTGATTCTCTAGCAAAGAATGTTACTGTATCCTGCTACTGGAGAATGATACTGCAGCAGTAAAATATAAACGAGAGGGAAAAAAGTAAAACTCTAGTGGCAAAGGAAATGTGCAATTTACAACAACAAAACACCGTGCACGCACAAGTGTCTGCAAATAGCAAAAATATATTCTTTGTAACAATAAACTGCTTGCTATGAGCATGACGTCACAACTGTTCACGTTAGGTTCGTTTGACCAATTGCCAGCGGTGCATGCGCATTTGACTTGCGTATAAACAGTACCTTCTCCCGCTACTTGAAGTTTGGCTGTTAGCTGTATCGGTAGTAGCAGCAAGCAGCCAGATGCAAACAAGGAAAAATTTTTCTCCCGTGCCCTCTTCCAGATTCACGCTTGCACAGAGTTGTCTGAGTTGTAGTGGGGAGGGGGTTAACCTCCACGTGACCCGTGTTTACGTTTAGTGATTTAGCTGCTTCTCTTCGTGTACAGCTCCCACGTCATATGAAAACAAACGGATTTCTGTGGCTGGAAGCTATCAAGTGAATTAAAATACATTCACATAATTACAGAGGGCAAAAATATATTATTAATTTGTTTTCTGATTTTATTTTATTTTATTTCCAAGTTAGTAGCAGTCAAGCATTAATCGCCTTGCAGAACTGTGAAGTTATTTTTGCAAGTTTGCTAAAGAAATTTGGCTTTATTAATCTTGCCGCTGAGGCAGTCATTTTATTTGAAACGAAGTGTTTCATTCTACAGTATTGCCTAGTTCCAACTGTTCGCTGAATTTCAAGTGCACGTTATCATCTTCTGCCATATATGGCATTATGCCATAGTAAAGAACCTAAAATGAGATTGTAGAAAATTTACATCCCAAAAGCCACACTGAAAAGCTTAATATCAGATGGGACCTACTTCATTGTGAATCTGAAAAAAGCCAATTAGCACTTCAAGCCGAATTATGCATTTTAGTGTGGTTTACGAAATTCCGATGCTCTTTGGCGTATCCTCTGATGCCCTATTTCTTTTATGGTGTAATGTAAGCTCTGTTAATGCTTTATACGCACGAACATGCGGGTTTCCTACACCACTACAGTTGCACATGTACAATGCCTGTTTCCTGGCGCTCTCTGGCAACTGGTAAATCGAACCTATTTCTAACAGTCTCCGGATAGTATTGCGAACGGTAGTTAGAAAAGTGTTACTTTGAAAGAAAATTTCTTTTTACGCAACATGAATTTTGTTACATGTGAGAAAGTGGGATGGATATCTAAATCACAGAACGTTCGAAACTGAACAGTTTGAGGACCAGCCACTTACAAGAATTTCGAGCCGAGACATTTATGTCAGAATTTTAAATTTACTGGCACATTTGTGTGATGTATCTTAAAGTATAACATGCGCAAAAAAATCAATATTACATGTGAAAGCTTAGCTTCTGTTGTAGCGTGTTAATCTTAGAGACCAAAATTATATGTGAAAGCTTAGCTTTTCTTGTAGATGTACGGTACTGTGTACATTAATGTAAACCGTTAACTTTTCCTCATGCGTGTTCGCACTATGTAACCAGTAATCTTGCTATTGGCTGACTATAACAGGTGTCCTATGCTTTGAATAGCTGCTGTCATCGGCTGGCGAAATCTTGTGGCTTGAGTTATGACTCGCTTACAAAAGGACATCGCAACCTCGGTTTCAACGCTCCGGAAACTAACGAGATGTGTTTGGTGCAATTCAAATTTATACTTTCGTAATACCAAAATATGCAGCGTATATGTTGCTGCAAATCAAAGGTCTTTCCAAAACTTCTCTCCTTTTTTTAATTAAGTCTCTCCAAAACTTCTCTGCCCTGTCTTCTCTTTTTTTTTTTTTTTTTCCGGGAAGTTCTACGCGATTGTATAAAACGTTAACCATTCAAAGGATTGATAAGTTTTACAGTTCCGAGGGAGAATCTACGGAAAACCTACTGTCACTTAGCACAGAAAAAGTGTATTTTCGCCCGGGAAAAAGCATATTTTTTAAACGGGATATCCAGGAGAAATTCGGGAATTTTTTTTCCTTGTCCCCGTATACACCCTGGTTAGTGGCACCAGAGTTAGTGTCTAGTCCCCAGCAAATGAGACAGGTGCTGAAATTGAGGTTAGCAAACGAAAAGCTGAAATTCTTAACTCTGTTTTCAAATGTTCATTTACAAAGGAAAACCTGCAAGAATTGCCCCGATTTAATCCTCTGCCATTGAAAAGGTGAATGAAATAAGTATTAGTGTCAGTGATGTTGAGAAAGCTGAGATCGTTAAAGTGGAACAAAGCTCCAGGCCCTGATGGAATCCCTGCCGATTCTGTACTGAATTTGTGTCAGTGTTAGCCCCTTTTCTAACTATAATCTGTCTATAACAAAAAACTGTGCCAATTTCTTGGAAAAAGGCGCAGGTCACACAAGTCTAAAAGAAGGGTAGCAGAAGTGATGCCCAAAACCACCTTCCAATGCCAACCAGCATGAATTTTGAAAACATCGATCATGTGAAATCCAACTTGTGCTTTTCTCACTTGATATACTGAAAGCTATGGAGCAAGATAACCAGTTAGGTGCTGTGTTTCTTGATTTCCAAAAAGCATTTGACTCAGTGCCACACATATGCTTATTATCAAAAGTATGATCACATGGAGTATCAAGTCAAATTTGTGACTAGATTGAGGGCTTTTTGGTAGGGAGGACACATGTTATCTTGTATGGAGAGACATCGTCAAATGTGGAAGTAACTTCAGGTGTGTTCCAGGGAAGTGTGAAAGTACCATTTGAGAGAAGCTGCATGAATATTCAGTCATATCTTGATAAGACTTCAATGTGGTGCAGAGGTTGGCAAGTTGCTCTGAATGTTCAGAAATGTAAACTTTCGCGCTTCACAAAACAATGAAACATAGTCATAGGATATTATAATATCAATGAGTTATTGTTGGAATCAGCCAACTTTTACAGATACTTGGGTGTCACACTTTCACTCCCTGTATTTTACCCCTGCCACCGTCAGACTTTGAAAAATAGTATTCCAGTCAAAATTGTCAAAAGCTTTCTCTAAGTCTTGAAACATAGGTTTACCTTTCATTAAAGTATCTTTTAAGATAAGTCGCAGGATCAGTATTGCCTCACGTGTTCCAGCATTCCTATGGAATCCAAACTGATCTTCCCCGAGGTCGGCTTCTACCAGTTTTTTCCATTCGTCTGTAAAGAATTCGTGTTAGTATTTTGCAGCCGTGACTTATTAAGCTGATAGTTTGGTAATTTTCACATCTGTCAACACCTACTTTCTTTGGGATTGGAATTATTATGTTCTTCTTGAAGTCTGAGGGTATTTTCCCTGTCTTATATATCTTCCTCACCAGATGGTAGTTTTTTGTCAAGGCTCTCTCCCGAGGCTATCAGTATTTCTAATGGAATGTTGTTTACTCCTGAGACATTGTTTCGATTTAGATCTTTCAGTGCTCTGTCAAACTCTGCATGCAGTATAATATCTCCCATTTCATCTTCATCTACATGCTCTTCCATTTCCATAATATTGTCCTCAAGTACATGGCCCTTGTATAGATGCTTTATATACTCCTTCTACCTTTCTGCTTTCTCTTTTTTGCTTAGAACTAGGTTTCCATCTGAGCTCTTGATATTCATGCAAGTGTTTCTTTTCTCCAAAGGTCTCTTTAATTTTCCTGCAGGCAGTATCTATCTTACCCCTAGTGATACATGCCTCTACATCCTTACACTTGGTCTCCAGCCATCCCTGCTCAGCCATTTTGCACTCCCTGTCGATCTCAGTTTTGAGACGTTTGTATTCCTTTTTTCCTGCTTCATTTACTGCAGTTTTATATTTTCTCCTTTCGTCAATTAAATTAAATATTTCTTCAGTTACCCAAGGGTTTCTACTAGTCCTCATCTTTTTACCTATTTGATCCTCTGCTGCCTTCACTATTCCATCTCTCAAAGCTACCCATTCTTCATCTACTGTATTTCTTTCCCCCATTCTTGTCAATTGTTCCCTAATGCTCTCCCTGAAACTCTCCACAACCTCTTGTTTAGTCAGTTTATCCAGGTCCCATCTCCTTAAATTCCCACCTTTTTGCAATTTCTTTGGTTTCAATCAACAATTCATAACGAAAAGTTTGTGGTCAGAGTCCACATGTGCCCATGGAAATGTCTTACAATTTAGAACCTGGTTCCTAAACCTCTTTCTTACCATTATATAATCTGTCTGAAACCTTCCAGTATCTCCAGGCCTCTTCCGTGTATACAACCTTCTTTCATGATTCTTGAACCAACTGCTATGATTGTTATGCTCTGTGCAAAATTCTACCAGGTGGCTTTCTCTTTCATTTATTACCCTCAGTCCATATTCACCTACTATGTTTCCTTCTCTCCCTTTTCCTACTATTGAATTCCAGTCACCCATGACTATTCAGTTTTCATCTCCCTTCACTATCTGAATAATTTCTTTTATCTCATCATACATTTCATCAATCTCCTCGTCATCTGCGGTACTAGTTGGCATATAAACTTGTACTGCTGTGGTAGGCATGTGCTTCATGTCTGTGTTGGCCATAATAATGTGTTCACTATGCTGCTTGTACTAGCTTACCCGCACTCCTGTTTTTTATTCATTATTAAACCTACTCCTGCAAAATCCCTATTTGGTTTTGTATTTATAACCCTGTAGTCACCTGACTAGAAGTCTTGTTCCTCCTGCCACCGTACTTCACTAATTCCCCCTATATTACCTATCTATTTCCCTTTTTAAATTTTCTAACCTACCTGCCTGATTGAGGGATCTGCCCCTTTTCAGGAACCACACATTTGTCTGACCTCTCAACAGATACCCCTCCAAGAGGAATAATTCCAATTCCAAGGAAAGCAGGTGCTGACAAATGTGAATATTACCAAATTATCAGTTTAATAAGTCAGGGTTGCAAGATATTGGCTCGAATTCTCGATGGAAGAATGGAAAAACTGGGAGAAGCCAACCTCAGGGCAGATCAGTTTGAACTCTGGAGAAACATAGGAAAAAGCAACGCAGTACTGACTTTGACTTCTCTTAGCAGATAGGTTAAGGGAAAACTTACATTTATGGCATTTGTAGAACTAAAGAGAGCTTTCAACAATGTTGTCTGGAATACTCCCTTCAAAATTATCTATGTAACATGGGAAGAAGACAGGGAACGTAGTGCCATTTACAACGTTGGTGCAAACTGGATGGCAGCTATGAGTTGAGGGGAATCATAAAAGGGAAGCAGTTATTGAGAAGGGAGGGAGACAGGGTTGTAACCTATCCCAGTGTTTCTCAATCTGTACATTGAGCAAGCAGTGAAGGAAACCGAAGGAAAATTTAGAATAGGAATTAAACTCCAGAGGTGAAGAAAAAATTTGAGATTTGCCGATGGCATTGTAATTCTGTAAGAGACAGCAAAAGACTTTGAAGAGCAGCTGAAAGGAATGGACAGTGTCTTGAAAGTAGGATATCAATGAAAGCAAAACAAGGATAATAGAATGTAATCAGATTAAGTAAGGAGACGATGAGGTAATTAAATTAGAAAGTGAGACACTAAAAGTAGTAGTAGATGAGTTTTGCAATTTGATCCAGCAAAGTAGCAGATGATAGGATTTAAAATGTATACTGGCAATGGCAAGAAAAGTGTGTTAGAAGAAGAACTGTTTGGAAGTGCCCGACCGCGGCTGTGTTCTTTGATTTGGAGAAGGCTTACGACACCTGTTGGAGGGCGGGCATTCTCCGCACCATGCATACATGGGGCCTTCGCGGTCGCCTCCCTCTTTTTTAATGGATCGACAGTTCAGGGTACGTGTGGGTTCTGTCCTGTCAGACACCTTTCGCCGGGAGAATGGGGTGCCACAGGGCTCAGTTTTGAGCGTCGCTCTCTTCGCCATCGCGATCAATCCAATAATGGATTGCCTCCCAGCTGATGTATCAGGCTCCCTTTTCGTGGACGATTTTACCATCTATTGCAGCGCGCAGTGTACACGTGTCCTGGAGCGCTGTCTTCTGCGTTCTCTTGACCGTCTTTACTCCTGGAGTGTCGCCAATGGCTTCCGTTTTTCTGCCGAGAAGACGGTCTGTATTAACTTCTGGCGCTACAAAGAGTTTCTCCCACCGTCCTTACGACTCGGTCCCGTTGCTCTCCCAGTCGTGGAGACAACAAAATTTTTAGGTCTTACATTTGACAGGAAACTTAGCTGGTCTCCACATGTGTCATATTTGGCTGCCCATTGTACCCGTTCTTTAAATGTTCTCCGTGTTCTCAGTGGTATGTCATGGGGAGCGGATCGAACCGTCCTGCTTCGTCTATATCGGTCGATCGTCCGCTCCAAGCTGGATTATGGGAGCTTCGTATACTCCTCTGCACGGCCATCCATCTTACGCCGCCTCAACTCCATACAACATCGGGGTTTACGACTTGCGATCGGAGCGTTTTATACTAGTCCCGTAGAGAGTCTTCATGCTGACGCTGGCGAATTGCCACTCACCTACCGGCGCGATATACTGCTTTGTCGGTATGCCTGTTGGCTACTGTCAATGCCCGACCACCCGTCTTATCGTTCCTTTTTTGACGACTCTCTCGACTGTCAATACGGGTTGTATGTCTCTGCCCTGCTACCCCCTGGAGTTCGCTTTCGTCGCCTCCTTCAACACCTTAATTTTTCACTCCCTGCAACCTTTCGAGTGGGCGAGAGCCACACGCCACCTTGGCTCCAGGCTCAGGTCCTCGTTCACCTTGACCTCAGCTCGCTCCCAAAAGAGGTTACCCCCGGTTCGGTCTACCACTCCCGTTTTGTTGAACTTCGTTCAAAGTTCATCAATATGACCTTCATTTAAACAGATGGCTCAAAGACCAATGACGGGGTCGGGTGTTCTTTTATTGTCGGGGCACAAAGTTTCAAATACCGGCTCCATGGCCATTGTTCGGTCTTCACAGCTGAGCTCTTTGCCCTCTACCAGGCTGTTCTTTACATCTGCCGCCACCGACATTCTGCTTATGTCATCTGCTCCGATTCCCTGAGCGCCATCCAGAGCCTCAGTGATCCGTATCCGGTTCACCCTTTCGTGCACCGGATCCAACGCTCTCTTCAGCAGCTGGTGGACGTCGGTTCTCCGGTTAGCTTTATGTGGGTCCCTGGCCATGTCGGTATCCCTGGGAACGAAGCTGCAGATGCCGCGGCCAAGGCTGCGGTCCTCCAGCCTCGGACAGCTTCTTGTTGTGTCCCTTCATCAGATTGTAGCAGGGTAATTTGTCGGCGCATTTTATCGCTGTGGCATTCCGATTGGGCTGCACTTACAGACAACTAACTTCGGGCCTTGAAACCTCTTCCCGCGGCTTGGATGTCCTCCTCCCGCCCTTCTCGGCGGGAGGAGGTCGTTTTGGCCCGGTTACGCATTGGCCACTGCCGGTTCAGCCATCGCCATTTGCTGACGGCTGCGCCGGCGCCGTTCTGCCCATGTGGGCAATTGCTGACGGTCCGCCACATTTTAATGTCCTGTCCTGATTTTAACACACTGCGTCTAGATCTTAACCTACCATGTACTTTAGAAGCCATTTTAGCGGATGATCCATGAGCAGCTGCTCGTGTTCTTCGTTTTATCAATTTGACACACCTCTCTAAGGACATTTGATGATGCTGTTTTTTAATCCTATGCCTGTCAGTCTGTCTTTTATCGTGTTTTCCCTTTTAGTTGTTGTTTTAAACTTGTACCTCGCGGTGCATTCTTAACGTAGTCAGGGCGCTAATGACCATTGAAGTTGTGCGCCCTAAAACCACAAAAAAAAAAAAAAAAAAAAAAAAAAAAAAGAAAAAGAACTGTTTAACATCGAATATCAATGTGTTAACGAACTCGTTCCTAAAAGGATTTGTTTTTAGTGTAGTCATGTATGGAAGTGAAGCATGGTTTATAAATAGTTTAGACATGAGGAGAGTATTTTGAAATGTTTCTTTAGAAGAATTCTGAAGATAAGATGGATAGGTCATGTAACTAATGAGGAGGTACTGAATAGAAAGATGTAAGTTAATGTAGACGAGTAGGAAAAACAAACCAGTAATGTTATAATACAGCATTAGTAGTGTGCTGCTTCACACAGTCATATCATTTAAATGTCAAGGCATACTTTTGCAAAGTAATATGAAATGGAACAAGCATGTAATAATTGTAGAAGGGAAGGTGAATGGTAGACTTCGGGGAGAATTTTGGGAAAGTGTGATTCTTCTGTAAAGGACACAGCAAATAGGACACTAGGGCAACCTATTCTTAAGTACTGCTCGAGTGTCTGAGATCCACATCAGGTCAGGTGAAAGCAAGACGTCAAAGCAATTAATAGGAGGGCTGTTAGATTTGTTACTGGCAGGTTTGAACAGCATGCAAGTATTGCAGAGATGCTTCACGAACTAAAATTGGAATTCCTGGAGGGAAGGCAACATTTTTGATGAGGAACATTATTGAGAAAATTTAGAGAAGTGGCATTTGAAGCTGGCTGCAGAATGATTCTATTGCTGCTGATGTATATTTTCGCAAGGACTGCACAGATAAGAGAAATCAGAGTTCATATGGAGTCATGTAGACAGTTATTTTCCCTTGCCTAATTTGTGAGTGGAACAGGAAAGGAAGTGACCAGTAGTGGTATGAATCAACTTCCAACAAGACTGAATGGTGGCTTGCAGAATATGTATTTAGATCTAGATACAGAATTAGGAAGATAAGAAATTTGTCGTAAAACTTGACTAATAGAGGGGTTTGACTGATCTGATACTTTCTGAGACAAGAAATCACCAATTTTTGTATTGGAGGGAAGTTGGGCGTGGGGGAAGAAGATAGAGGGAGACTACAGAATTATTATCGCCCTAAATATGTTATGTACAAGGAACTTACATTGCACCAAATAAATTACTCAACAAACTTACCAAATAATGTTACTCAAACTTTTTCTTCGGATATAATTTTAAAAATTTTGTTTTCAGATTCCAGGCTATTTACTGAATTATTGCCCTATTTCATATTAGAATTATAAGGCATTCTTGTAGTGTAAGAATAGGAAAACACCACTTAAGTAAAATCACAATATTAAAAAAAAGTGAAACTTTTACTTTAGTCATGACAATAAAAATTTGTTTAGTTTAAGTTAAATTTTGGTAAGTTGCACTTAGCCATTACCAATTTCTCACGGAAAGAGACCTCCGGTCAGCCCTACATCGCAAGTTCTGCGATGTCTAGAGCTCGGAATGGTCTGTCTAAGCTCCGCATGGTAAAGTCGTCCACGGCCGTATGGAACTCGTCCTTTAGGAGCACGCGTAGGGACTCAGTTGTTCTCTGCCATCTCCGAATTGGACATACGCGGTTTACCCACAGCTATCTCCTTCGCTGTGAGAACCCGCCCAAGTGTCGCTGTGATGCAGGGCTGACAGTGGTCCATCTTCTGATGGACTGCCCCCTTTTAGCCCCCTTGCGGCAGTCCTTTAATTTACCAGCTGCACTTCCTTTAATTCTAGGTGACAATGCCTCTATAGCCGACTCAGTTTTACGTTTTATCCGTGCAGCTGGGTTTTATCACTCACTCTAGTGTGGGCGCTCTCGCATGATTTCTCAGGCTACACCCACTCCAGTGACTTTTGTGATGTGGCTACCAAAATAGTGTCTTTTATGGTTACAAGTTGTGTTGGTACCACTATCAACACTTTCCAGCTGGAGGTTCTTCGTTTGTAGTTGAATGGTTGACCTTTTACCTGATCCATCAACCACTGTAGTTTGTTTTACTCTAGTCAACTATTTGCTCTGCTCCTTTCAAGTGTCCTCTATTTTGTGTTATTGCAGTGTTAATTTTAGTTCTGTACCACTTGCTATTCCCTCCCTCTGGGTGCAGAGGTTACACTTTTACTGTATAGGCCTTTTACAAGTATATCTGTTTGGAACAGGGAACTGATGACATCGATGTTTAGTCCCCATCAAACCCCAAAACCTATATAAATGGTTTTGTGTACTCCAGTTTGCTTTGTGTTGTGCCTACTCAGTGTTTCCGTTCCTTATTTAGAATTAAGTGCAGAGACCAAACTTGGTGTGTCAAAGGATTTGAATAAGACTCACACCACTAGATGGAATCGGTGATCCATATGACTATTACATCAGTTCTGCCTCCCAGGTACACAGAATTTGGTCATAAGTTGCCAGCCCTGTGAAAGGGAGATGTGCCCCCACCCCCACCCTCACCACACCACACTTTTCTTCTCAACTTGCTAAAGTCCTAGTTTGTTTACATTCATGCCCAACTGCCAGAATAACATAAGCGCCGTTAGCAGAGAAATAATGGAGCATGCATAAATAATTCGAACTTTTAATTACATTTTGAGAAGCAAATTAATTAAATTACCAACATTTAAAATTGAAAGCATTTTACTTGGCACACTACACGACTTTGAGAAGACAGCCTCAAAATAATTATAATATTGGAAATCTGTTTGTCACTCCTTGTTTGCAAATAAATTGATCACTGGTGAACTGAAATTTTCAATTTTACACATGAATTACTTTTCACAGGATAGCATTCCCATGGCACTCAGTTGTTCGTCTTTCATAGCCTTTCATAGAAACATTTTAATTTTCTTGAGCATTGCAAAGCATTAATCAGCTTCTGATGTCAGAAAAGGTATTGTGGGTAGCAATTTCAAAACTTTGAGTGTCTCGAAAGTGTCCCAAAGCCCATCCTCTAGAATCAGCAAAAGAAATGGAATTGTGCCAGAAACAGCTCTCAACTCAAGCATAGGATAGAAGACTTGAAGCTCTCTCTTCAACTTTCTTTTCTGCAGAAGTAAAGATGTTTGTGTTATTTTTACATACTTATTATGTCAAATTAGTTGGCTGCAGTGAGGTGTTCCTGTACTGAAAGCAAAATTTTTTATTAGAAAGGATGGCATCACAAACTTATAAAGCATCTCTTCTTTTATAATCGTCAAAAATCCTTTGCTTCTTGGCAGGCACTATTTCATCATTTTCGAAACTAATCTCGTTAATCATAGAGTCAATGCCATTCCTTATGTTTTGCATTACTGCTTCAAAGTTCTGAATATATTGTTTTGCTTTAGTCCTTTCAGTTACCTTCTTTTGAAACTGATTTAAAGGTATGTCCACATGAGGCATTAGCTTCTGGAAAATGATGGCCAGAAAATGAATTCCTTATCTTACGGTCTTCTTTTGTGCGAACTAGCTTTCTCAGTAGTAGAGAATATAGTCTTCTACTCTCACTGGTTTCAGTGGCTTCCCAGACAGTAATAAGGTCTTCCCTATTTCCATAAGCATCCTTTACTACTTGCAAATGCTAATTCCATCTCATTACTGACACACGGGGCAAACTTTTCTAAATCATGCTATCCATTACTTTTGATCTCTGTGGCAAATTGAAAAGAAAGAAGAAATACCTGAAAGATGTGCTAAAAAGATGTGGTCATTGCGATTAACAGAGGCTGCTGTAGACATAATAATGTTAAACTGGTGCACAAAACAGTGACTGTAGTTGGCATTTGAGTATTTGTCTTAGTTTATGTACCACATTTGACTTGCTAGTCATAATGTTTGCACTAACATAGTTCTGAGCTATTAGTTTTACGTAGTCGCTGCCAGCTAAGAGTTCAGTTGATTAACCAAAGTTCCAAAATCATTCAGTGGGTTTTTGCCTAAATCGTTAAATGGTTTTTCCCTCAACAATATATCAGAAAGCAGTAATCAACTGAAATTCGTAACATGCATCTGTGGTTTCATCTACGATTATTGCAACATAATTGGCATGTTCTATTTATGAACTTCCTCATGGTACAATCCCAAGATGAATTGCAGTAGTTCATTCCAAACAGTCTTAGAAATGCCTTTGAACGCTGGTACCTGACTGAGATGAACTTGAAGATCTTTGTCCAGTTCTGCGCTAAATTTAATTGGCTCACAAAAATATTTTGAGACATCAGATTCATTGTGGCCCCAGAGAACCAGTTCCAAAGTGCCATAGAACCAAATACAGTTTACAATTAAATTTAATATATATCTGTTCTTTTCCACTTGTTTGTTGTGGCTGTCAGTTGTTTGGACAGAACCATATTATCAAACATGACAAACATAAACAGAAATACTACACTGTTGTGGTGAACACACAAGTTTCTTCTTCTGTACCAATAGCCCTGCTGTGGTGAAACATGCAAATATCAAAATAAAGCCTCTTACTTTTAAAATCCAAAACCATACCTGTATTAGAGTTACATGCAGCTATTAATAATGATATTTAAGTATGTGATTTCTGTATTTGATGAATTATGCATTAATTTATGTTTCCAAATGTATTAGCATTAACTTGCAGAAAGAGTGTAGCACTGGATTACAGAAAGTTTGAGCCTGGAATGTATTTTAACATTGTTGCTGGATGGCAGAATCATGCTTCTGTATACTCGGGCCACTGAAACTTTGTGCTTGACACATGGGTTTCAGGTTGGCAGTGTAGCAGTTTAACAAAAGAAAGAGAAGTGCTAGGCATGGGGGGTGAACCAGTCCGCATGTAGCAATAGCTTCCAGTCGTGATATCAAGGCTCCCATGTCCCCGACTTTTATTTGTGTGAACATAAAAAATGTGGTTGGTTTCTACCTTGTGTTTTATTGTACTGTGATGCAGGAATTCTGATATGTGGAAAATGCGACAGAAAATAGTTCATTCGCTTAGTGACAATCCTTTGCAACGAGGTGTGCCGCTAAACATTCAGGTACTGGAGTTATTTTGGAGAACTCGTGAGTTTTATTGGCAGGAGAAAGAAAACATTAGTATTTATGGACAGCTATAAGTTCCTGCCAATAAAGTAGTGGAACATTCCTTGAAAAGTCTTAGAATTAGTGCAAGGACAGTAATAGGAGTGTGTTACTGCAAAAGTTGAGGGCACCTCAAACAGATAATGTATTTCTATCAACTTCTGAAAAGAAGAGAAAGCAGCCTCACTCGGTCACCAACTTAGATTCTTTCCAGGCAACACAGTTTGCAGGCATATTTATGCTTACTGCAGCGGGAAATGGTATCCTACCACTGTTAAAGTTGCTAGTTTTGAAAAGAAAGTTACCTTTTCAGGCTTTGGTAAATGTCACTCAAAATTATGCTGAAAAATATGGGTTTCTATTACAAATCGCTAGACGGACACAGTCCTGTTAGAAAAGACACATATTGTAATGGCTCAACATATTCTTGCGCAGAATTGTGGACAAAGATATTCATTCAATAATGTGGATGATTAGATAAAACATGGGTTAATGCCAGGGATGGCGTCAGCAAATGCTGGATGGACGACACTCAAAGCAGTAGTGGTCTTTGTCCAATGGGAAGACAAGCAAGATTGTGGTGCTTACAGGTTCTCCCAGTGGCTTTGTTCCCGCTGCACTTTGTTTTTTGGTCCAAGAAGACGGGTGATTACCATGAAGACATGGACCAAACAAGATTTGTTGAGTGGTTAGGAACCTTTTAAAACAGTTTCTGTCTCTACAGCCGTTGTAATGGGCAGTGCTCCGTATCTTTCAGTGATTCTGAACAGAGCCTGAACCACAGATGATTGTAAAGAACTTACGGTGCAGTTTAAGTTAAAATGAACGGTCGAGATAGCAATAATATTTGTTCATTAACTGGTTTCGGCTTATGTGCATGCCATCTTCAGAATTTTTGGCCCCCTGTGACTGGTGCTGGCAGCTCTTCGGATTTTTCGTGATATGATCGTGGTATTGCAAGAAATCAGAGGAGCCGCCAGCACCAGCCATAGGGGGCCAAAAATTCTGAAGATGGCTTGTACACAAGACGAAACTGGTTAATAAACAAAAGTTATTGCGATTCCGATCATTCATTTTAACTTAAATATAGTATCAGGCCGCTGCTCTCTGTAGACTATTGTCAAAATTTATTAGGGTGTATAGGTTACAGGTGTGAAACATTTGTTATATTCGCTTGTTAAAGAAAATACGCCCAATGTGCCTGTATGTGTATTAGACAAAATCGTCAAGGAGTAGCATCACACTGTAGTAAGGCTGCCACCATATCGCTGCCATTTCAACCACATTGAGACAGTATGGAGAAATGTGAAGACAAGACATCAGGAACGAGTCCTTTACAGCAACAGAGGTGGAAAGGTTGTTATGTGAAGCTCATAAGACTCTGGATGCAGCCTTGTGGAAGGAAAGATCAGACGGATCAAGAAACTTATTTGAGCAGCACAAACAGTGGAAGGCATCGTCAGTGACCATGAACAACTAATGATTTACAGTGGTGGAGGTGATGGTGATAACTGTTTTGGTGCTGATTCTATTGATAACGGAGAGCTTGATGGAATTGCACCATTGTTGCCATAAATTGGTGGTGATAGGTTATAAATATTGCATGATTGTCATTTTAAAATCTAGAGTGTGAAGTTACATTTCGGAGCGAATGTTTTCAAAATCTTGGTGAAGAATGTGGTTCAGTTTTTGAAATACTGGGTGGTATGAATTACAATAGCACTCCTTTGTGGACAGTGATTGTGTGTGTCTCTGTCTCTCTCTCTCTCTCTCTCTCTCTCTCTCTCTCTCTCTCTCTCTCTCTCTCTCTCTCTCTCTCGTCTGTCTGCCTCTTATTCCTTTGCCCACCAAACCTATGTAGTACCCTTGCCCCTTCGTACTTCACCTCTGCTCCCAGGTGTGCGCCCCAAGGCTCATGTCCTTGCAGTAGACACAGAGAACCAACACCACTCCCAAACATCCTTCCCACTGCCATCTACTGTTGTCCTGTCTCACACATCTTCCACCCAATTAAAGGCAGGGTTTTCTGAAAAAGCAGCCATGGTATTTACAAACATAGCTGAACTACCGCTCCACTTTCTTCATCAGCGTGATAACTAACAAGCTGTCTACATGAATGGCCACTGCTAAGCTGTTGCCAAGTCACATCTAGAACATTTAGTTGCTGAACATGGTGCCCAAAATGATGTGCTTTACTTTAATGACTGCTCCACAGCCTGTGCCATGTGGATTCTTCCTACTGACATCAGCTTCTCTTATTACACAGATGGGAACTCTCCCTACAATATATCATCCCATAACCCTTCTTGGCTTCAATCTTTGCTAGTCCACATCCTCCTCCACCTACACATGATGTACCTGCTCCCACTCCAGTACTACACATGACTTCTATCCCACCCATGAATCTACTAGTGTTTCCCCCCCCCCCCCCCCCCCCCCCCCCCCACCTCTCCTCCTTGGCTCTGTGTGATGAGTAGCAATCTATCCTTCCATATTTTTGTAGTTCCAAATGTCACTTAGGGTTTACAGTAACATGTTCCATGTAGCCTTTGTATTTACGCCACAATGGTGTGGAAGTAACCAATTTGTTAGCTAAACTTGTGTTTAAATATGTTTGTTAACCAAATTTGTACTTAAATATTGTTGCTTTCTGACTGTAAACAGGTGAATTCGCCCCGTCCAAAATTTATCATTGGTGTAGCATCCTTTTATGTCGAAAGTTAAATATGCTTCCTATATAAAAATGTTAATTGCAGAAAAGAAAATAATTTTTTAACCACATTACTAACTATATCATATGTTGCTGTATGTGTTCTGGGATCAATACTTCTATTACATGCATAAATAACTAATTTTGCTTTGTTTATGAAATGGAAGGTCATTTATGTATAAGAAATGACAGTAGCCTTAAAATTGAACATTGTGAGGCTTTATTATCTTTTTCATTTATCATAAAACTATCCCCTTTTCTAAAATTGTTAAATTATTTGACTATTGAGTTAGGAATGTACTGTAGAGAAACAGAAGATTGTCAGAAAGAATTATTTATAGTACCTTCCTTCCGTTCTTTCTTTCTTCCTTCCTGTCATTTTTTCCATCATGTTAACTGAGTATGTATTAAAGTCATTGATTATTTTACTGCCTCATTGCTGGCACGATTGTTAAAAGTTAATTTTTCTCTTGCAGGACTGGACAGTAATGCTTTGGGATCTGAATGAAGAAAAGCACTTGTATACTCTGGAGCATAAGAGCATCATCAATGCACTTTGTTTCTCTCCAAATCGATACTGGTTGTGTGCTGCTACTGGGCCTTCAATCAAAATTTGGGTCAGTATCTTTGCAGTTGTTAATTTACTGACAATGAGACATAAGCTAAGGTGTTCTTCACTCTTGTGACATTACATATTATGACTTAAAATATAAGCAAAAGTGAGGAAAGGCATCTATTCTCTGTAGCCAGTCGATATGTCTTGCACACATTTCTAGTTTGTGGGCTATCATTATGCCTAGTTAAAGTATATGCATGCCCACAAAGTAAGGGTTTCCGTTTATGGGCATGCTTAAACTAGAAAAGAATAGTAGCTCGAAAGCTAGTAGTATGTCTGTGCATTGCAGACCAATCCTCTGCAAGACAGTGGTTACGTTTAACAATTTTCATTGTTTGTCACCCAGATATTGTCTTATTGTAATAAATTAAAATTACCTTAAAGTACTATTCCATTAATCTATTTACAAGGCAACCAACTGTACATCCAGCAGGTCTCTCTCTGGTCCACAGGGTTACCACAAGTTTGGGAAACAGAGAATTTCAAATATGTCATGGAAATAACAGGGAAATTTGAAAAAGGCATTGGAAAAATCTCATTTTTGTCTCGATACATAAAACAGTTTGTTTACTGAGATGTCTCATGCATAGCTACCAGCTGGGTGCAGTTGAGTACGTGCACCACTTCCCTACTCCCTCATTGTTACTGCTTCTCCCCTTCCTACCCCTCCCCTCAGCTTGCAGTAATTCCCGCCACCACTTCTTGCCACTAGCCTAGCAGCTGCCGACGAGAGGCAGGGAGGTGGAAGGAATGGTGTGTTTCGATCTGATTCTCAGAGACTGTTGACACAGCAGCCAGAGATGCCAGTCATGTATGCATGAGTTGTGTTTGAGTGACTGTGAATGTGTGTATGCTCTTTGTTTTCCGACAAAGGCTATGGCCGAAAATTTAGTTGTGAGAGTGTGAATCTTTTCTAGGTGTCTGTCTGCGGCACAGTGATCATCTTTACAGTGAGTTGATATCTATCATCATTAGTATTGATTCTCAGAGTATTTGTGCAATTTATCTGTTGCTTGGATTGATCAATGCAGTCTCATTTCACCAACATGGTGTCTGTGACACGTGAATAGCAGGCCACATGAGTGGACTTCCACGACGGGCCAAAACCACAGGTCATTCCTGTGGTTATCCCTAATGGATTGGACCTGCCGATCAGAAGCACATCATTTCCGACTAATGTGCAAGCTGTACCTATTGGGTCTAGTCTCACCAATCTGCCTGCAGTCATGGTCTGTTTGTGTGGGCATAATGCAGCAGATTTTTACGGTTTATCCAAGGACCGAGGACTGCAGTGCACCTTGGCAGGCCAGAGGCCACGGACGGTGGATTTGAGGAATTGCAACTGTCTCATTGCAAGCACATCGTTCAGTGCGGCATTTTATAGACATTATTTAATCTGGTACATTTTGACACTTAATAATTTGTGTGTTAGAAAGTGTGGGCAGTAAGAGGAAGATAATTGAGGAAGTTGCTCGAGGTTTTTTATGCTATGTACTCGTGTATGTCTCTAAAGGAAAATCGCACAATACCTGTAAAATAATAGACATAACACAGTGACTAATAACTGGCAATAACAAACGTAGTAGAACCAACATTTTATTAATGGTCACCTACAGTGTTGGTTTGCACAACTCTTCCCTGCCTTACACTCTTCTTTCAAGAGGCCATCATCTTTTTTGTGAGGTTGTTTCTGAAACCAGTGAAGGTATTTTAAATCTGTCTTCTGACTCCAAGGAAACGTGTTTTTGTCACAAATGTGTTCTATTTTATTGAAATAAAATAGCAGTAGCCTTAATGAAACATACATACCATTTGCCTTGCTTTCTCCATCTAAAAGTTGTTCATTACAAAAAACATTGATGTTAGTACTTAAGATTTTTGTTCACACAGGAGAGAAATCTACGATAGAGCCTCAGCGTTTGTAGCATCTTTTTCCCTTCCGTGCTGCATGTCTATCCTCTTGCTATTCTTTCTCCCATCCTTTGTTGAACATGTCTGGGGTGCTCTTCTGAATGTTATGTTCCACACTGTCTGTAGTAGACATAAGAACAGTCTCACCACTCCCCCCAGGGGGTCCACAACTCTTTTGTGGACACGTGCGTAGCGAGCACGGGACCCCGAGCTAATGTGGCCCTCCTTCCATTCCGGGCTGCATACCTTCCCTTCCCTTTCCGCATCCCTCCCCGTCCCCCATCTTCGCCCCCCCCCCCCTCACCTCTGGCTCTTTCCTTCCCTTTCTCCCCCTCTGGGAGTATGGTTTGTGCCTACGTCCGGAGACGGACGCTCGAAACTGTTCCAAATTCCTTTCTTTCTACACTTACAAGTCCTCGTCCTTCCTCTGTCCTTCTCTTTTCCTTCCCTCTTCTCCTTGCCCTTTTCTCCGCTGCGGCGTTTGAGACCCCCTCTTCTTTCCTTTCCCTTTCTCTTTTTTCCTCCCTGTGCGTGTCTGAAGGCCGACCCACGCACTTCCATGCGTAGCCGGTGACGGGGTAACGCGTAATTCCCCGCCCCGGGTAGACAGGTAGGACACGTACGTACCCCCTGGTAACGGCCAGGCCCAAGGAGGGGTGATTACCCGAGCTGATACCTTCCGAAAGTGCCGATTGGTCCCTCCGTCCGTTTGTCGGGAGGTGTGACCTGAGGTGTGAACAATCACCTAAGGCGGGTGTGCCCTCGGTGAGGGCCCCCACAAGGGAGGAGCGCGCCATCGGAGATGCCGGTAATCATGGGGGATTCTTCCGCAATGGTTTCCTCACCTTCCACTATGTCTGCTCACAAACGTAAGTTCACTGAGTCTCAGCCACAGACGGTTCTTCCATCGTTGCCACAGTTCCTTGTTGTTTCTCGGTCTGACGAAGGTCACGACTTTTCCACGGTCAACCCTTTCATTATTCAGAAAGGTGTCGACGCAATTGCGGGTCCTGTAAAGTCTTGTTCCAGATTACGGAATGGCACCCTGTTGTTAGAAACACACAGTGCCCTCCAGGCTCAAAAATTGCTGCGTACTTCTCTGCTCCACACCTTCCCTGTCCGGGTGGAACCGCACCGTATCTTAAATTCCTCGCATGGAGTCGTTTATACACGCTCCCTCGATGGATTGTCTGACGAAGAAATTCAGCACTACCTGTCTGACCAGGGCGTCACGGCTGTTCATCGGGTTATGAAAAGGGTTGACTCGAACATCATTCCAACCCGCACTGTCTTCTTGACATTTGACAAAGTTCAACTCCCATCAAAAATCAAAGCAGGCTATGAGATAATTTCCGTTCGCCCTTATGTCCCAAACCCTACCAACCTATGGATCAGGATCTTCTGCCTTCGACTGAATGCCATTCCATGCTGTCGGTCGCAAGCTCTGAGCAGTCGTTGAGTTGACAGCACCCTTGGTCACGTTCCTCCATTTCCTGTTCACCTTATGTCCATTATCCACTGGAATGTCCGCGGCATTCGAGCCAATCGGGATGAATTGTCGATCCTCTTACGATCCTACTTGCCGGTCATCTTCTGTCTTCAGGAAACAAAGCTGCGTCCACATGACCGCTTTGTTCTCCCTCATTTTCAGTCCGTCCGATATGACCTCCACTCTGTTGAAGGCACTCCTGCCCATGGAGGACTCATGATTCTGCTCCATGATACTCTCCATTATCACCCAATCCCCTTAAACACTTCCTTCCAAGCTGTCGCCGTCCGTCTTTCCCTTTCTGGATACACGTTCTCTCTTTGTACGGTATACATTCCATCGTCTACACCAATGGCACGAGCTGATCTCCTTCATCTTCTTGATCAGCTTCCACCCCCCTATTTGCTGGTTGGGGACTTCAATGCCCACCACCCGCTTTGGGGATCTCCGCATCCTTGTCCACGTGGCTCACTATTGCTAGACGTCTTCCACCAAGCGGATCTAGTCTGCCTCAACACTGGGGTCCCCACATTTTTGTCTGCCTCCACTACAAATTTATCTCATTTGGACCTTGCGGTCGGTACTGTTCCGCTAGCTCGGCGCTTCGAATGGTTCGCCCTTGATGATACACACTCGAGTGACCACTCTCCATGTGTTCTTAGACTGCAGCCTCAACTGCCATATATGCGCTCGCGACGCTGGAAGTTTGCCCAAGCCGATTGGACACTTTTTTCGTCTCTAGTGACATTCGATGACCGTCGCTTTCCCAGCGTCGACGATGAGGTCACACATGTTACCGACGTTATTCTTACAGCTGCGGAACGTTCAATACCACGCACCTCAGAATTGCCCCGGCGCCCCCCAGTTCCTTGGTGGAACGAGGCATGCCGTGACGCAATACGTGAGCGGCGACGTGCTCTTCGCATTTTCCGTGACCATCCAACTTTGGCCAACTGTATCCGATATAAGCAGCTCCGTGCACGATGCCTTCGCGTCATCCGCGATAGCAAGAAGGAAAGCTGGAAATTCTTTATTAGCTCATTTAACACCTTCACTCCCTCCTCGGAAGTTTGGAGTCGGCTTCGACGGTTCTCAGGCGCGCCTAGTTTCTCCCCGGTCTCTGGGCTCACTGTCGCGCATGATACCTTAGTGGACCCCGTCGCAATTTCTAACTCATTGGGTCAGCACTTTGCTGAGATTACGAGTTCTTCAAATTACCCGCCAGCATTTCTCCCGAAGAAACGTGCAGCGGAAGTGCGACAGCTTGCTTTCTCCTCTCAAAATCACGAAAGCTACAATACTGTTTTCTCCATGCGGGAACTCCAACATGCCCTCTCTTCTTCTCGCTCCTCCGCCCCAGGACCAGATGGTATCCATGTCCAAATGTTGCTGCATTTATCAACCCATAGTCTGTGTTACCTCCTTCGCCTTTATAATCGAATTTGGACCGACAGTACCTTTCCCAGGCGATGGCAGGAAGCTATTGTCGTTCCCGTTCCGAAACCTGGAAAGGACAAACATCTCCCCTCTAGTTATCGCCCCATTTCTCTCACGAGTAGTGTCTGTAAGGTTTTGGAGCGTCTGGTGAATTACCGTTTAGCTTGGTGGCTGGAATCCCGCAGTCTTTTAACACCAGCCCAATGCGGATTCCGAAAGCATCATTCTGCAGTTGACCATCTTGTTGCTCTCTCCACTTATATCATGAACAATTTTCTCCGGAAACGCCAAACGGTAGCAATATTTTTTGATCTGGAGAGAGCATACGATACCTGTTGGAGGACAGGCATCCTCCGCACACTGTTCTCTTGGGGCTTTCGGGGCCAGCTGCCCCTTTTTCTTCGCGAATTTATGGCAGAGCGCACATTTAGGGTGCGGGTGAACACTACTCTCTCCCGTACTTTCTCCCAAGGAAACGGGGTACCCCAGGGCTCCGTGCTGAGTGTTGTACTGTTTGGCATCGCCATTAATCCAATTATGGATTGTCTCCTTCCTGATGTCTCGGGCTCCCTCTTTGTGGACGATTTTGCGATCTACTACAGCTCTCAACGGACCAGCCTTCTTGAAAGACGTCTTCAAGGATGTCTCGATTGCCTCCACTCGTGGAGCATCGAAAACGGCTTCCGTTTCTCACCCAGTAAGACCGTTTGTGTTAATTTTTGGCGACGTAAGGAGTTTCTTCCGCCCTCCTTACATCTAGGTCCTGTCAACCTTCCATTTTCCGACGTCACTAAATTCTTGGGTCTTATGTTTGACAGAAAACTGTGCTGGTCCTCCCACGTTTCCTATCTTTCGGCACGCTGTCTACGTTCCCTTAACACCCTCCGTG
Source organism: Schistocerca serialis cubense (assembly GCF_023864345.2). Lineage (NCBI taxonomy): Eukaryota > Metazoa > Arthropoda > Insecta > Orthoptera > Acrididae > Schistocerca > Schistocerca serialis. The sequence continues at coordinate 972,549,989 of NC_064639.1, forward strand.
TCCTGAATGGTACCTCCAGGGGAGCGGACCGAGTGGTCCTTCTCCGCCTCTATCGCGCCTTAGTGCGCTCGAAATTGGATTATGGAAGCATAGTCTACTCCTCTGCTCGGCCGTCTATTCTTCGGCGTCTCGACTCTATCCACCACCGTGGATTACGTTTAGTGTCTGGAGCTTTTTACACCAGCCCTGTGGAAAGCCTTTATGCTGAGACTGCTGAACCTCCGCTGTCCAATCGGCGGGCAGTCCTTCTGAGTCGTTATGCTAGCCATCTGTCTTCCATGCCTGCTAATCCAGCCCATGACCTTTTTTTCGACGCCTCCTTTGATGTAGGGTATGCAGGCCGCTCCTCCTCCCTACTACCCCCGGGAGTCCGCTTCCGTCAACTGCTCCATTCTCTTTCCTTCCGCTTTCCTAAAACCTTCTTGACAACTTCGGGTGTAGCACCGCCTTGGCTCCGTCTCCGGATCGACTTGCTCCGAGACCTATGTCAATTTCCCAAGGATGGTACCCCTACACTTGTTTACCGTCGGGCATTTGCTGCTCTATGTGCACAAATGATGGATGCCACATTTATTTACACCAACGGCTCGAAAACATCGTTAGGTGTAGGGAGTGCCTATATTGTTGGCGACACCCCAAATCACTTTCGGCTTCCCGACCAGTGTTCGGTTTATACTGCGGAGCTTTACGCTGTTCTCCAGGCTGTCCACTACATCCGCCGCCATCAGCGGATACAGTACGTAATCTGCTCAGATTCTCACAGCTCTCTCCTAAGTCTCCAAGCTCTTTACCCTGTGCACCCTCTGGTCCACCGGATTCAGGACTGTCTGCGCTTGCTCCACCTGGGGGGCGTCTCGGTGGCGTTCCTCTGGCTCCCAGGACACGCTGGTATCTGTGGGAATGAGGCGGCCGATATAGCGGCCAAGGCTGCAATCTCTCTTCCTCGGCCAGCTATTCAGTCGCTTCCCATTACCGATCTACGGAGCGGTTTATGTCGCCAAGTTGCTCATTTATGGCATGCGCATTGGTCAACACTTCCCCATAACAAATTGCGGGAAGTGAAAGCCCTTCCTTGCGCTTGGGCCTCTTCCTCCCGAACGCGTCGTCGGGAGGAGGTAATTTTAGCTAGACTCCGGATAGGGTACTGTCTTTTTAGCCATCGACATCTTTTAAGCGGTGATCCTCCCCCACTCTGTCCCCACTGCTCTCAGCTGTGGAGGGTCAGACACCTTTTAATTGAATGCCCCTATTTTAATCCGTTACGCTCCCGTCTACAGCTATCGCCTGATCTATCGTCGATTTTAGCAGATGACACGCGCTCAGCCGACCGCGTTCTCCAGTTTATTAGTGACAGTGAAATGACGTCAGTCATTTGAAATTTTTTTTTTGGGGACAACAAACCCCTTTCTATAGTGGATTTTTAAGCATTCCTTCTGCCTTTAGTTTCTCAAATTTTATGACTTTGTTCCCATTGCTGCTGGTTTTAAAATTCGTTTTTTTCCTGTTTCCTACGTCACGGGCTGGGCGCTAATGACCATAGAAGTTTTGCGCCCTAAAACCACGAACAACAAAAAAAAAAGTCTCACCACTGTTTTTCTTCCTCCTTCCTTTTTCCTTTCTTTGTTCACATTCTCCTATCCTTCCTCCACTCGACACTCTTCTTTTTTCTTCTTCCTCCCTGTGCACTCCTGAAGGCTGGCCCACACATCTGATGTGTAACAGGTGACTGGGTAACATGTAATTCCCAGCCCCGGGTCGACAGGTAGGGTTTTCACGTACCCTCTGGCACAAGCCAGACCCAGGGAGGGGTGATTGCCTGAGCTGCTACCTTCCCAAATTGCCAATTGGTCCCTCTGTCATGTGTTCGGAGGGGTTGATCTGAGTTGTGAACAATCACCTACGGTGGGTGCGCCCTCTTGTGGAGGTGGCCCTCAGTTGGAAGGAGTACACCATCGGAAAGGTTGGCAATCATGGGCGATTTTCTTGCAATGAGCCAATCATCTCCACAATCAACGTCTACAAAATGTAAATGGAATGAGGCAAACGATTCACAGACTGTCCCAGCTGGACCATGGTTCCTCGTGGTTTCACATACTGAACACGGTTAGTCCTTCGCAACAGTAAATCCATTTATTATTCAGAAAGGTGTTGATGCAGGTGCCGGCCCTGTGAAATCCTGCTCTTGTAGAGAGATGCTTCTGCCCAAGTTCAAAGCAGGCTATGAGGGTCTCTCAGTCCAACAGTACATTCTGAACCCGATGTGCTGCTACCAATGTTATCGTTTCACCCTCACTCAAATGTCTTGTCGACAACCGACCAAATGTGTAACCTGTGGTATTGATACGCACGAGGGCGATTGTCTGCCTCCTCCTCCCTACTGTATCAACTGCAATGGCAACCATGCCACCTCCTCTCGCAGGCTGTCCAGGAGATCTGGGTAAAGGAAAAAGTTATTTACCAGGTCGCTCACAAGTTATTGGCTTGTCACAAACCTTGCACTCTATCGCCTGGCACATGCAGTACTGTTCTTATTACATCTCGCTCGATGATAGACATGGCCACGCAGACATGCGACCTCAAATTCAGCTCTGAGGTTGTGAAACTGCCCAGTGTTATGGTAGCATCGCAGTCCCCTCGTCCAGGTGTGCAACAAGCCATCACTCTCTGGCCTCATGGGGCGAAGTCACTAGCTAAACAACTGGCAGGACGGAAAGGGCAGCAGGAATAAGCCTGTGAAGACTTCAAACATCTCTCCAGCCAGCTAACACTGGCGTCTTCCTCTGCTAATCGGAAAGGCTCAAAGAAATCCAACAAAGGCAAACATTCTTCTCCTTCACTGGCTTGACGATCCTCCACGACTGTGTTGCCACATGATAGCTTCGCTGGCTGGCCTTCGTGTAGCTGGTGCCCACCACCAACTGTTTTTCTGCATTGGGCTCCGCAGGCCGACAGCAGAACAAAGTTGACACATCTTTGGACCTCGTGGAACTGGATCCTCCTGCCTCTGTGCCCTGTAACAGCAAGTCTTCACAGACTGGCACTCAGCAGCTGCCAAGATGACACTCGTTTTTTCCTCGTCACTCTCTCCTCCAATGGAACATTCGTGGCCTTTGATCCAACAAAGAGGATTTATGGCTGCTTTCAGAATCACAGCATCCACTTGTACTCTGCCTTCAGGAAGCAACATTGCATCCTCACAATCGCTTTGAACTTTCACATTTCTTCTTTTCCATTATGACCTTCCGCCCGAGGTCGGCATTCCATCTCTTGAGGGAATCGTGTACCATTTACATCCCTCTGTCATTCGATGTCGCCAGGGCCGACTTCTTGCAGCATAGTGGGCAGCTATCTCACCCATTTCTGCTGCTCAGTGACTTTAACGCTCACCATCCGATTTGGGGTTCTCCCAGAATCTGTCAAGAGGAGCCCTCTTCACTGACTTTCTTAATCAGCTTAACCTTTCTTGCCTTAACATAGGAGCGACCACGTTCCATTCAGACTCCTCGCACACGTATTCCCATTTGGACCTATCCTTCTGTACTGCACATCTTGCTCATCGTCTCAAATGGCCTGTACTTTCTGACATCTACTCGAGCAACCATTCCCCATTTGCTATCCATTTGCTGACTCGTACCCCACCTCTGCGTTTTTAACTGTCATCATATGATGGCAAAATGCATTCATTATAAACAGATGTGTGCACAGTGTTGTTGTGTTTTTCAGGATAACATAAAAGCTAGCTGGGTTTAATTCAAAAGTTTGTTTTAACAGTTCCACACCCCTCTTCCTCTCAGATGGCTCTCTGGAACCAATATCCATTCTCCAATGTCATTGTGGACCCTATTGCTATCTCCAACACCTCGTCCTGCCATTTTGTGGAAATGTCGAGCTCCTCCCACTATAACCCTGCCTTTCTCTATTGGAAATGAGTGGAGGAGGCTAGGGCGATAGCCTTCTCTTCTCATAATCATGTTAAAATGCCACCTTTACTATGAGAGATCTAGATCATGCTCTCACTTCACCCCAATCCTCTGCCCCAGGGCCAGACACTGTTAACATTCAGATGTCGCAGCACATTTCTTTAGCAGGCAAGCACTTACTGCTTAATACGTACCTCCACAACTGCGCAGAGGGCATGTTTCCGGACTTCGGCGTGAAGGCACCATCGTACCTGTACCTAAGCTCTGTAAGGACAAAAACCTCCTTCTAGCCATCGTCCCATCTCTCTCACCAGCTGTGTTTGCAAGGTAATGGAACATACGACTCATGCCCAGCTGGTATGCTGGCTCGAGTCTTTCAATTTATTAACCACTGCACAATGTGGATTTAGAGTGCACCATTCGACATTGAACATCTCGTCACTTTGTCCACCCATGTCATGAATGGTTTTCTGTGGAAATCCCAGACTGTGGCGTGTCTGTAGATCTGAAGAAAGCCTAAGACACCTGCTGAGGGGCAGGTACCTTACATACTCTCTAAACGTGGGGCTTCCGTGGCCACCTGCCCCATTTCCTTTAGAAATTTTTAAAAGGATTACTTTCCAAAGTATGTTTGGGTTCTGCCTTCTTGGACACCATTATCCAGGAAAACGATGTGCCTCAGGGCTCCAGGGGCATTGATCTCCTTGTTATCTCCATTTACCATATAATGGCCTGTCTCCCACTGGGTATCTCTGGCTCCCTTTTTGTTGACGATTTTGCCATCTGTTGCAGTTTTTCACGGACTTGTCTCAGTTGTCTTTACTCATGGAACATCAACAGTGGCTTTCGTTTTCCCACGGACAAAATCGGCTCAATTGGTTTCTCCCACCATCTATACATGTTGTGCCTGTTGCTCTTCCATTCATTGAAACTATGGAATTTCTGGGGCTCATGCTCAATAGGAAACACTCTTGGTCCTCCCATATGTCTTATCTGGCAGCCCACGGTACGCGGTACCTCAGTGTCCTATGTGTCTTCAATGGTACTTCTGGGGTGCAGATCGAACCACCCTCCTTCATTTATAATGGTACCTTGTCTGTTGGAAAACAGACTATGGGAGCTTTATTTATGCATTTGCACATCCATCCCTCGTATGTCGTCTCAATACTATCCACCATTGTGGCATCCATTTGGCCACTGGTGCCTTTTACACTAGCCCTGTTGAGTTTCTATGCAGAAGGTGCTGAACTACTGCTGGCCTACCGCCGTGACTTTCTCCTCAGCAGGTATGCATGCCGTTTGTCTGCCATGCGTGGCCACCCATCCTACGCTGCCTCTTTCTATGACTCCTTTGATCGGCTGTAGGGGGCATGTCCCTCTTCTGTTACCTCCTGGACTTGGCTTTCAGCTCTTGCTTCAGCAGGTTAACTTCACGTTCCCTGCAACTTTGCCAGTGGGTTTGAACCCTTCACCACCTTTGCTTCAAGCAGTGGCCTGTGTTCATCTTGTCCTTCATTCACTTTCTAATGAAACTATACCAACCTTGTTCTATCGCCTTCAGTTTCACAACCTTCGCACAGAATTTCACGATAGTACCTTTGTGTACACTGATGGCTCTTGGACTGATTGTGGTGTCAGGTGTGCCTTCGTTATTGGCGCCGACATTTTTCGGTATCGACTTCCGGCACACAGTTAAATATTTATGGCAGAGCTGTTTGCCCTGTATCAAGCCACTGAGTGCATCCGGCGACACAGGCTTTTCAATTGTCATCTGCTCACTCTCTCTGTGCCCTTCAAAGTCTCTGTGTGCTGTACACCGTCCATTCCTTAGTGCAACAGGCCTAGGAAGGCTTTCACTTGCTCACCCTTGATAGAGCCACTGTAACATTTATGTGGGTTCCTAGTCGTGTCAATCTGACAGGAAACGAGGCTGCTGCAAAGGCTGCATTCTTTGTACTTCAGCCCACTAGTTCTTTCAATTCCTCTGATCTCTCTGTTGCCGTCTGTCAGGAAGTGGTGTCACTTTGGCATCGCCACTGGTCCTCCCTTCATGGGAATAAGTTCAGAGTTGTTAAGCCTCTCCCAGCAGCTTGGAAGACCTCCTTTCGGCCCACCCGCCACGAGTAGGTCATTTTAACTAGGTTGCGTGTTGGGCCTTTTTAGCCATCGCCATTTGTTAAGTGGCACTCCCCCCATCACTTTGTGCATATTGCGCCCAACTTTTAAGTGTCTGCCATTTCCTGTCAGAATCCATCATAGCAATATGCCGAAGGCTATTTAATTTTCAGTTCTGAACCTCTATTTCTCTGTTGTGTATTTTATAGACCTTTCTCCATGTCCCTGTTTTTAGCTATATTCTCTTCCATCATTGGGGATTGACATGTAGTCGTTTTTAACTCCTCCCTTTGTCCTCGTGTTCCCGAGTTTTGACACGGGCATGCACGACACTAATTGTTTTTGCGCCCTAAAACAAAATGGGAGAGAGATACGGAAGTCCTTATATTTTCTGTAAACTTACTTTGAGATCTTAAAGGTAAGTTAATTACCCTTGAGATCTCAAAATTTGTCAGGGAAAAATGTTGAAACTTGGCTGGAAATCGGGGAAATATTAGATAATTTCACTGGGGAAGCTTGTGGCAACCTGTGTGTGTGTGTGTGTGTGTGTGTGTGTGTGTGTGTGTGTGTGTGTGTGTGTGTGTGTGGTGTGTGCGTGTGTGTGTGTGTTTTTTGAGAGAGAGAGAGAGAGAGAGAGAGAGAGAGAGAGAGAGATTGTTATAATCTTGGTGGTAAATTCATGGTGAAGTATGGTAAGGAACGTTCGCGTATTCATAAAATGATTCACCTCTGGCTGTGAAGTTACACTGGAGTATACATGCTTCAAATAAAGTATACTGCATTTGCAATAAGATCATCAATGTATTGATAAAAATGTTGACAGCTTCAATAGAACGAAAGAAAAAATTGTGCTAATTAATGTACCTCTTATCTTTATTGAATGAGTAAGTCATTATGTAACTGGACTCACTTTTACGATTGTGATTTGATCTGTCTTATGAATAACGTGTCGTAATATTTTGAGACCAGATTCTGTGATTTCACATTTGTGGCGTGGCTCCCAGCCAGAGTATCCCATAAATCACAGTCGAGTAAACAAAAAAAAGTTTTTTACGTTTTTGTGTGTTGCTTTGACCAGCAATGTGAGGAGGAGGCTATGCCAGTGAAGGGATTTACAGCATTTCAGTTTAGCTTTTATTACCTGTGTGCAGTGTGGGAAAGTGATTTATCCTTCTGTTTGGTAATAAAGTTGAAAGATTTCAGTTTCATAACAAAAGAAATATGTGCACTGCCATAATGTAGTACTATCTTAAACTGATACTACTACTACTACTACTACTACTACAAAGTTTAGAAATAATGTCTGACAGAAACTAATGGCAGAAGTGCATTTCTACACTACTTCCTACTCTGTACACTTCAGTAGCATAACAAACGTAAGAAAATAGTACATTTGATTTGAAAACAATAATTCAGTTATTTCTTGTATACTGTCCCTAATTGGTGTGCATAATCAAATTTAGTTTTAAACAAAGTAAAAAGAGGAAAAACTGCTCAGAATTGAATGGCACATTATTGACATGGAGGGGAGGGGATGCTGTGGAACAAACAAAAATTTAATGAACATTTGACCAAGAGGGGCACTTTGTAAGAATAAGCACACCAACAGACACGCTGCACGTGGCTGTTCCTCAGTTTGTCAGACACGGGCCTGACTGTTTCCATGTATAATCATGTGCTGCTGCTAAAGTTGTCTTACAAGAATGGTGACTGTGTGCCAGTAGCCCTGTAGAAATTCTTGACAATCTGGGGTATGGAAAAAAGGGATTGGTCAGATGTCTGCCAAGGGCTGGAGAAAATGATTACAAAATTTGAAAAGACAGGTTCTTTCGAAGTGCAGTGTTACAGAGGAAAGAAAGTAGTTGGCAGACATCTGTTGAAGATGTGGCCACAGCATTGCAAGCGAGATAGAGCAGTGGTGTGCAAACATGCAGTGCACAGAGAACTGTCCAAACATTGGACATGCCTGCGAGCATGCTGCATAAAATACTACGAAACATCCTGCATTATTATCCATACAGAATCACTCATTTTGAGGAGTTGCTTCCTGCTGACCTGCCAGGAAGACAAATGTTCGCTCTGGAATTTCTTACTCACATGGAAGTGGACCATGAATGGTCATGGAACATTCTGTGAACAGATGAAGCCCATTTACATCTCCAAGGACATGTCAATATGCAGAATATGAGCAATGGAAAATCCATAACTTGAATTGGTTCAACTTCACTCTGCAAAGGTGATTGTGTTGCGAGGGTTGACAGAATTTTTTATAATAGTGCAGTATTTTTCAAGGAGATGAGTCCTCATGTTCTGTTACCTGTTTTGTCACTGGTAAATGCTATGAGAGTCTTTTGCACACAGTCATTCCAACCCTTCAACAGCACAGATATGTGGATAAGATCATTTTTATGCAAGATGGCGCCCATCTGCCCATTGTACAGCTAGTGAAGCAGCTGCTGCGGAGGGATTTCAGAAATGCTAGAATTACGTCGCAATTTCCCTACAGCCTGGCCATCCAGCTCACCTGACCTTCGTTCTGTGTAACTTCTGGCTGAGGCATTATCTGACAGATGTTGTGTTAAGTGCTCCAACTACGAACATAACTGAATTGATGGTATGCATTGCATAATGCTTTCTTAATGTGATCCCAGACACTCAGATCTGTTCTGGAACATGCTGCTTCTCAATTTCAACTTCTGGCAAAAAAAATGGTGGATAGTATATTGAAGATGTCTTGTGTAAGTCTCACGACAATTTGAAACTGATGTCACTTTGCATTTTATATGGTTTTTGGCCTTCGGATATTTAAAAACTGGTTTTTCCCATCCAATGTGATATGACCTTGCTGTTGTGGGTGGACTTACCTACCTACCTAACAGTACCACAACTGTTGACTGCCGAACTTGTGCAGTCATGCACACTGAACAGCACTGGTGGTGTAATGCCCAATGTGCAACTCGAATTGTAGCAGTAGCAGTCGTATTGCGATTCCTCTGTCATTTGTAGCTGACCCCATTTACATTAAGAGGCTTAAGGTGCCATCTGTTTGTAAGATTTTCATTACTTTTTTGTCCCCTGGCATTTCCCCCTGCGTCAACAATATGCTGTTCAAATCTCTGTCTACAGTGTTTCGAAACTCTTCTCTATATCTCCGTGTACTCTTTTAAGGGTAGTGGTTGTTGTTGTTGTGACCTTCAGTTCAGAGACTGGTTTGATGCAATTCTCCATGCCACTCCATCCTGTGTAAGCATCGTCATTTCCAAGTAACTACTGCACCCTGCACCCTTCTGAATCTGCTTACTGTATTCATCTCTTGGTCTCCCTCTAAGATTTTTACCCTTCACGCTGCCCTCCAGTACTAAATCCCCCTGCGGGTTCGGGGGTCAGAATAAGCCCGCGGTATTCCTGCCTGTCGTAAGAGGCGACTAAAAGGAGTCTCAAACGTTTCGGCCTTAATGTGATGGTCCCCTAAGGGGTTTGACCACTACCTTTGAAAATTTTCTGTTAGTGCGTCCCATTTGGGGAATGACGCCTTACGTGGTGTATTATATATCCATCTTGCCCTAAGATCTGGCACACCCAATATTGTCATGGAGTTGGCTTTACACCGTGCTTCCAGCCACATCAGCTGCTGTGTGTTCCGGGCAGCATACATGCCCTCCATTATGAACTTCCATCTTTGCCTTCCTGACACATGGATATTCAACACCCGACATCCAGCACGGTAGCCAGTCCGTTGTGGTGGGGTCGTCATGTACCCTCTTGGTGGTAGCCCCCTGACTACACAGGGATCGCACTGCTGATGCCTGAGCTGCTACCTCCCCACGTATGCCGAGGAGTAGATGCCTATCCCTCTGGGGCATCGGGACTCCCAGCAAAGGCCATCCTGCCAGGTGGTCTTTGCTGTGGCTGGGTGGCGCCCGTGGGGAGAGCCCCTGGTCGGAGTGGGTGGCATCAGGGTGGATGACCCGCAATGAAGCATGGTATATCATCTCTCGCTGGTGGGCCTCCACCAGCAGTCTCTAAGCGATCGAGGTCTAACCTCAACGGCAAGCAATTCAATCAAAGATCATTTCCCTCCCTGGCCACTCCATGGGATGAACGCATGGCTAAAGACAGCAGTGGAGATTATTCACGCCGGTACCTTATCTGTACACGGGTCGATGGTGAATCTTTTATGCAAACTAAGCCTCAGTTTTTTGTGGAGCATTTAGAGGACAAGTTCGGGGAGGTGGAGGGCTTGTCCAAAATGCGCTCTGGGTCGGTTCTCATCAAAACAGCATCCTCTGCCCAGTCACGGAGGTTGCTCACTTGTGACAAGGTGGGTGATGTTTCCGTCACCATCACTCCCCATAAAAGTTTAAACATGGTCCAGGGTATTATATTCCACAGGGATCTTCTTCTGCAGTCCGACGATGAACTACGCGCCAACCTAGAACGACGAGGTGTTCACTTCGTCCGGCGCGTCCATCGTGGTCCGAGGGATAATCAGGTAGCCACCGGTGCCTTCATCTTGGCCTGTGAGGGTGATGTCTTACCCGAAAAGGTTAAGGTGATGGTTTACCGTTGTGATGTGAAGCCATATATCCCTCCTCCGATGCGATGTTTTAAATGCTGGAAATTCGGACACATGTCATCCCGCTGTGCTTCCAGCATCACGTGTCGGGATTGTGGACGTCCTTCGCATCCCGATACTCCATGTGCCCCGCCTCCTATCTGTGTTAACTGCGGAGAACACCATTCCCCCTGCTCGCCGGACTGTGGGATATTCCAGAAAGAAAGGAAGATAATGGCATATAAGACCCTGGACCGCCCGACCTACCCTGAGGCTAGACGGAAATACGAGCGGCTCCATCCTGTGGCAATGACATCAACCTACGCCGCTGCTGCAACGACAGTTCTCCCATCATCACGAATCGGCTCTAAGATCGGTCAGCCTCCACCAGCCCCCTTGCTTGTGGGGGGCACTTCACAACCTGTTGCTCCTGCTCCATCTACTTCAGGAGCAACACCGCCCCAACCACTGGGGACATCTGTTCCCCCTTCCCAGCCGGAGAAGCGTGAGCCTTCTTCAGCTCCTCTCGCCCGGAAGGGATCCCTTGGGGCCCTCCCATCCCAGGCTTTGCCCAGTGCCAAAGCGGACACCCACAAGTATCTCAAACAACCACCGGTCGCTGGTCGTAGGGCGTCATGGTCGTCTTCAGTCCCTGAGACTGACCCAGTGAGGCCCTCCCAGCCAGAACCACCTAAGGCACAGCGCGCAGAGCAGTCCAAGAAAAAGGCTCCCAAGCATCCTGACATTACGGTGGCACCTGCCCCACCGCAGCCTTCTCACTCTGCGTCCAAAGATGAGGTGGAGATTCTGGCGTCCGCTGAGGACATGGATCTCGCCAGTCCCTCGGACGCAATGGATGGCTGTTGTACAGGTGGTGACTCAGTAGCAGCAGCAGGGGCCCAGGAGGCGTAACCTGCCTCCCCAGTCCCATCACGCCTTTCCCATCCATGGCCAAATACCATCATCCAGTGGAACTGCAGCGGTTTCTTCCACCATCTAGCTGAGCTCCGCCAACTTATCAGCCTTCATCCTTTCCTTTGCATTGCTCTGCAGGAAACTTGGTTTCCAGCAATGCGGACCCGCCCCCCCCCCCCCCCCCCCTCCGTGGCTATCGGGGTTATTATAAGAACCGAGCGGCTTATGAAAGGGTGTCTGGTGGCGTCTGCATCTATATCCTTAACTCTCTTCACAGCGAATCTGTCCCTCTACAAACAGCTTTAGAGGCTGTCACTGTTAGGGTGTGGACGCCGCAGGCTATTACCGTCTGCAGTCTTTACCTTCCACCGGATGGTGACGTCGCGCTGCCTGTCCTGGCTGCACTGATTGCCCAATTGCCGCCACCTTTCTTGTTGCTGGGCAATTTCAATGCCCACAACCCTCTATGGGGTGGGACTGTCTCCGATGACCGTGGTCGTGCTGTGGAGCATTTGTTGGCTCAGCTCGACCTTAGCCTCTTGAACACCGGTGCTCCCACACATTTCACTGTGGCCCATGGCTCGTTCTCGGCCATCGATCTCTCTCTTTGCAGCCCCGGACTTGTCCCATCCCTCCACTGGAGAGTGCATCCTGACCTTTGTGGTAGTGACCATTTTCCAATCTATTTGTCACTGCCCCAGTGTCATTCTTCTGGGCGCCTGCCCCGCTGGGCTCTCCACCGGGCTGACTGGTCGGCTTTTACTTCCGCTGCAACCATCGCGTCTCCCCCACAAGGTGACCTTGACGAAGTGGTCCGTGTCTTAACCACGTCAATCATTTTGGCGGCCGAGGCTTCCATCCCCCGCTATTCTGCACT